>NC_134401.1:18439415-21031016 GCF_050003625.1 Haematobia irritans
TTGTTATTGATGTAGGTCGGATGGTATTGTAAAGGGGCCATATCGGACCACTTTTACGTATAGCCCCCATATAAACGGACCCCCAAATTTGGCTTGCAGACCCTCTAAGAGAAGCAAATTTCATCCACTGTGGCTGAAATTTGGTACATGATGTTGATATATGGTCTCTAACAATCATGCAAAACTTGGTCCACATCGGTTCATAATTATATAGCCCCCATGTAAACCGATCCCCATATTTGGGTTGCGGAGCCTCTAAGAGAAGCAAATTTCATCCGATCCGGTTATACTGACACCATGTCAGTATATGTTCTCTAACAACCATGCCAGAATTGGTCCATATCGGTCCATAATTATATATAGCCTCCATATAAACCGTTCTCCAGATTTGACTTCAGGAGCCTCTTGGAGGAGCAAAATTCATCCGATCCGGTTCAAATTTGGAACGTGGTGCTAGTATATGGCCGCTAACAACCATTCCAAAAGTGGTCCATATCGGTCTATAGTTATATATAGCCCATCCCCAATCACACGAAAATTGGTCCATATCGGTTCATAATCATGGTTGCCACTCGAGCCAAAAATAATCTACCAAAATTTTATTTCTATAGAAAATTTTATAAAAAAAAAAATTATTTTTATAGAAAATTTTGTTAAAATTTCATTTCTATAGAAATTTTTCAAAACTTTATTTCTGTAGAAAATTTTGTCAAAACTATATTTCTACAGAAAATTTTATAAAAATTTTATTTCTATAGAAAATTTTGTCAAAATTTTATTTCTATAGAAAATTTGGTTAAAATTGTATTTCTATAGAAAATTTTGTCAAAATTTTATTTCTATAGAAAATTTGGTTAAAATTGTATTTCTATAGAAAATTTTGTCAAACTGAATTATATACGTATTTAATCGGTCTTTTTGAATATAATATATAGCAGGTATGGGCTTACTTATAATTTAGAAGACGGTGTTAGGAGGTTTTAAGATACCTTGCCATCGGCAAGCGTTACCGCAACCCAAGTAATTCGATTGTGGATGCCAGTGTTTAGAAAAAGTTACTACGCAATCCATTGTGGAGGGTACATAAGCTTCGGCCTGGCCGTATATACTTGTTTTTTTTTTTTTTTTTGTCAAATGTAAAACATTAAATTTTGAATCCAGTTAGAATGATCTTTTTATTAGCTGTTAAACAATGCTTAACTATAATTCTTAATCTCTAATAAAAATTAGTATTCAAATACAATTTAGTTATGAATCATTTGTATAGTGGTTTGGCTTCAATTTTTCCAACTACCATTTTTCTTCTCCTTTATTTGCATATTCGATCTCCGAATATGAGCGTCTAATACAATTATATATTATTATATATTGTACATTGTATAAATTGTAGAGTATATTTCTACAAATGCATCTTTAATTTTAGGCTCCCTCAGGATGTCCATTTAAGAATATTTACTTAGTTCCGTTTGATACAACAACTCCTCTTTACATTATTAATTTTTGCACAACATTTGTTTTTACTATTAGTTTTAGTCTCCATGTATATCCTACATATACAATGTTGTGTTCCCAACACTTTTTTGAACTTTGTGAGTTTTGCATACTCTCTTCTATCCATTAACACAGACCTTTGACACTAACACAAAAAAAATATATATATTTTCTAACTCCGTTGGACAATAATGGTATGTATTTTTAAATTCATAAATAATTGCCAAAGACTTTAAGCCTCTTGTGGGTTACACTTCCCAAATTTTGTGATGGTGCTCTGAAAAATGAAAAAATAAAAACATTATTTTGTTTGTCGTAGATTTTGTCAGGATGATGTATTTCCTATACAAACATACAGAAGTTATTTAAAGTAGAGGAGATTTATATGTTTTTAAAATCTTATTATTATTCTAAAAATCAAAAAATAAGAGAAATGCTTTGAAAAAGCTTTCACACAAAACTCAATTTCATATGAAATATCCTTTCGAAAATTTTTATTTTGTAATTCAGATATATGTAGATATAATTGATGATTTAAAAGTTTTGAAATTAAATTAAGGTTTGAGTTAAATTGGCCAGATATGGATATATGTTTTTTTTATACACCATCATGAAATTTAAAAAAAATTGCTTACATTTATGGTATAGGGTCAATACTATAAGCTATAAAATATACTGGTGCGTATGTATAACATAATTAAATTAATTATACGTAACACTGTACCAGGGTAATTTCTAATTAATATCACTTATCCGCAGCATTGGGCTAGCGATAGCGTTGATATTTTAGTACCATATTCGCTTTTAGTATTATTCCATAAACCAATACAGCAGTGTTAATAAATAATTGGAACTTTCATTTGCCAACACCATGTTATGTGTGAATTCAATTTGCCATATTTGGCTATATATTTATATGTGGGTATATATTTTAAAAAATTGCTCAGATTTAGGGTAATATGAAAACATATATTCGTAACATTATATAAGGAAAATTAAATAATTTCAGTAACTTATCCAACACCTTAGTCAGACGTCGATATTTCAGTTCTATATTGGTCCGAGTTTCTATGGGGCTCCTTTTTGTCATGGCTAGCATCCCACTTTCGAAGAAACAGACATTTTTTTTCAGCTGTGGGCATTAGCGTAGCTAGACAATTTTCCTAGGGGGGGGGGCTATAGCCCCCCTAGCTAAAAATTTATATTTCATTTATTTATATTTCAATTAATGTTTTATTGCATAAAAATGAATAAAAAAATTAGACATCAAAATAACTCGAAAATTAATTTATAATAAAGCAACTAAAAGTAGTTCCACACATTTCCCAGCAAAAAAATTTGGAAGTCCTTCCAAAGGCACAACTTTAAAAGCACTTCCAGAAGATGTACTCCCAATGATTTTCTTTATTTTAACTACTCAGGAAGTTCTTTAAATTCAATTTTTTATAACTTGGTTTTTTCATACTTTTAATGGGAAATTTTAACTTTTTTGTTTCAAATACCTTAAAAACGAAGTAAGAATTCATAAAATGGTACAAATAATTTATATTTTGTCGAAAAAAATTCTAAATCCAATCTGAAAAACTTGTGAATTTTTGAATATATTTGAGGTCAAACGTTTGCGACAAGCATTAGAATCCATTAAAACTTATAAACATTATTTATTTGACAAAATATAACAGAATTTTTTAATATACATTCAAAACATTGAATTCGGATCACACCTAAAGAAGTGATGCAAATTCAGTGCAACGGCTGTTGAAATGGAGGACTTCCGTCGCTTCTTCGCCAATTTTGCACCACTTCAGGATCCAAAAAGATCATTTTCGTTACTTTTTTGGCGACGCTTTTTTGGCTGGGCATGTTTATTTTTTATAAAAATGGAAAATCGTAAATAGGTTTTCAAATTCTGGGGGGGGCTAAAATTTTTCTGGTGGGGGTCTAAGCCCCCTCCCCAGAGGACTTCCTACGCTTATGGCTGTGGGTTAACTAACACCGTTGCCACTGGAGACAAAAATAATTGACCAAATTTGGAGAACATTTTACCAAAACCTACCAAACAAAAACAATCTTATTTTACAATTCATTTTAGAGACAATTTTGTCAAAATTCTATTTCTATAGAGAATTTTCTATATATTTTAATACTATACAGAATTTTAACAAAATGTTTTTCTATAGAAAATTTTTTTTTCAGCATTTTTTTCTATAACAAATTTTGTCAAAATTTTAATTCTATAGAAAATTTTGTTAAAATTTTAATCCTATACAAAAAAGTCTCAAAATTTTATTTCTATAGAAAACTTTCTTCTTATCTTATTTTGATATTCATTTTAGAGAAAATTTGTCAAAATTTTATTTCTATCAAAATTCTATTTCTATAGAGAATTTTCTATATATTTTAATACTATACAGAATTTTAACAATTTTTTTTTTTTTTTCTATAGAAAAAATTTTTCAGCATTTTTTTTTCTATAAAAAATGTTGTCAACATTTTAATTCTATAGAAAATTTTGTTAAAATTTTAATCCTATAGAAAAAAGTCTCAAAATTTTATTTCCATAGAAAACTTTCTTATTATCTTATTTTGGTATTCATTTTAGAGAAAATTTGTCAAAATTTTATTTCTATAGAAAAATTTCACATATTTTAATACTATACAGAACAAAAGTAACAAAAACAAAAAAAATAACAAAATAGTTTTCTATAGAAAATTTTGTCAATATTTTTTTCTAAAAAATTTTTTGTCAAAATTTTTTAGAAAATTTTGTTAAAATTTTAATTCTATAGAAAAATGTCTCAAAATGTTATTTCTATAGAAAACATTCTTCATAAAAATTTTGATCAAAATTTTATTTCTATATAAAATTTTTTCAAAATTTTATTTCTATATAAAATTTTCTCAAAATTTTATTTCTATATAAAATTTTCTCAAAATTTTATTTCCATATAAAAATTTTCTCAAAATTTTATTTCCATATAAAAAATTTCGCAAAATTTTATACAATTTTTTTATATTTTTTTTTTTAATTTTATTTCTTCGGAAAACTTTGTCAGAATTTTATTTCTATAGAAAATTTTACCGGTATTTTAATTTTATGGAAATTTTTGTCAAAATTTTATTTCAATAGAAAATTTTTTCAGAATTTCATTTCTATAGAATATATTTTATTTCTATAGAACACTTTGTCAACATTTTATTTCTGTCAAAAATTTTGTCGAAATTTAGTTTCTATAGAAGATTTTGTCAAAATTTTATTTCTATAGAAAATGTTGTCAAAATGTTTTTTTCTGTGGAAAAATTTGTTAAAATTCTAGTTCTATAGAAAATCTTTCAAAACCTTATATCCATACAAAAATTTCTCAAAATTTTATTTCTATATTTTTTTTTCAAAATTTTTTTCTATAGAAAATTTTGTAAAAATTTTATTTCTATAGATAATATTTTGTCAAAATTTTATTTCTATAGAAACATTTTTTTCAAAATTTTATTTTTATAGAAAATTTTGTCAAAATTTTATTTCTATAAAAAATTTGTCCAAAAATTTGTTTCTTTTTTATTTTTATTTTAGTTCTATCGAAAACTTTGTCAACATATTATTTCTATAGGAAATTTTATCAAAATTTAATTTCTATAGAAAATTTTGACAAAATTTTATGTCTATAGAAAATTTTGATAAAATTTTATGTCTATAGAAAATTTTGACAAAATCTTATTTCTATAGAAAATTTTTCAAAATTTTATTTCTGTAAAAAAATTTTGTCAAAATTTTATTTCTATAGAAAATTTTGTCAAAATTTTATTTCTATAGAAAATTTTGTCGAAATTTAAGTTTTTTAGAAAAATTTTGTTAAAATTTTATTTCTATAAACAATTTTGTCAAAATTTTATTTTATATATATGTATAATTTTAGCAAAATTTTATTTCTATATAGTTTTTTGCAAATTTTTTTTTTTCTATAGATTTTTTTTTGCAAAATTTTCTTTCTATAGAAAATTTGTGAAGTATCTCTTGGTTGAAGGGAAATGTTTTTCAAGATTTTATAACATCGGTTTCGTTGTTTGAGGTTCTCACGGCGCCACCCCTTCGGAGGGCCAATAAGGCTGGTTAAAATCATGCTAGTGCCTTGGCTTTCGAATAAGGATGAACGTCTATGAAGTTTGTCCCTCATAGATAGAAATGGACTATAACTATCCCTAACCTAAGCTTATATAGGTCACATTCTTACACATCCCCTTAAAGTAGGCACTATTTTTTCAGTATTTATTGGTTTGGATATTATTCAACTCAATTACCATACGGCTTAAATAATCACAACGCAATTATGGTATATATAATTATAACTGCATCGAACAAGAACCATATCTTCTTTTACTATGTATACTACAGTGACTGCTCCCTTGATTGAGAACTTATAAGATTTGGTTCACATAAACACATGACTACATATGAAATCTATATATAAAATTCAATCTATGTTTGTGTATTTGTTTGTTTGTTTATATGTACCGAGTTGGCTCCGAAACGGCTGAACCGATTTACTTGAAACTTTCAGAGATCGTAGGGGGCGTTCATGTGGTGAAAATAGGGTACCTCATTTTTGGACACCTGGTCGCGGAGGGGGACCTCCGACTTTTTGAAAATTGAACCAAAGTTGACCGATTTGCTTGAAATTTTCATTGAAGTTTGGGGTTGGCATCTAGATAAAGATCCGCTACTTTATATTTTGATATTTGGTGGCGGAGGGGGATCTCCCCTTTGTTCGATTTTTTTTAATGTACAGTGAAAAAACTAAAATTCTCTAAATTATTTCAGATTTAAAGAGAACATGCGGTGAGGTTATGGAATTAATATGGGGTACCTGATGATTTCATATGTGGTCGGGGAGGGGGACCTCCCCCTTGCCCTACTTTTTCAAACTTGGAACAAAATTATGCGATTTGCTTGAAATTTTCATTGAATGTTGCCATCTAGACAAAAATCCGCTACATTATTTTTCGATATTTGGTCGGGGAGGTGGACCACCCCTTTGCCCGACTTTTTTTTTAAGTACAGTGAAAACAAAACTAAACTCCCCCGACTGAAATTTTACGGAAAAAATGGGTGAGGTTATGAAATTTATATCAGGTTCCTGATTTTTTAATAAAAATAAAAGGGCATAGGGAGACATCCGCTTCTCTTAAGTACATACAGAGAAACAATTTAACTTTACCGAGTTACTTGAAATTTACACAGGACTGGGGAGAGGTTACGATATTAATAGTTGATACCTGATTTTGTGATATTTGGACGAAAGAGAGGCCGCCCCTTTAGGCTTATAATTTGCTTGACATTTTCTGAGACGTTTACAAAAGGTACGCTACAACACTTTTCGACATTTGGTCGAGGGGGAAATTCTTAAGTTTTCTTGAAATTTACAAAGGCGGTGGGGGAAGGTTATGAACGAAGGGGCAACCTTCCTTGCCCCACACTTGAAGGAAAGTTTCAAGAATTTTCAGGGAAGGTTAGGGGTGCTATTCACTACGGTGTTTGTCGATATTGTATCGGGGAAAGTGACGTCCCTTTAAAACAATAGAGCAAAATTTAAACATCTCCGATCTACTTGAAATTTACAGGGAACGTGGGAGGAGGTGATTAAATGTATACATGATTTTTAAATTAGTATATGATTTTTCGATATGTGGTTGGGGAAGGGGAAAATTTGAATAAACTTTGTCGATTTACTTCGATAGAATTTATAGGGACAATTGAGTAGTTGCGAAATTAATATAGGGTACGTGATAGTCCGATATCAGGTCAGAGTGGAGCGAAGGTGGGAAGAGAGTTCCCTTTTGTCGGTTTTTTCTCTTAAATTGAAAGTGGAGGGTTGTCCGTAAATGGGAACTCGGTACATAATTTTATGATTTTTGCACAGGCTTCTGCCAGACTTCTTTTTAGTAAAGAACTTAAATTTACATGAAATTGGCAGCCAACGTAGAGGGTGCATTATTTTCCAACATTTTAGCAAATGTTAATGTGGTAAAATTTTTTACTACTTTTGCCTTTTCCGATTTATTGGATGGGAAACAGTAATTCTTTGTATGTTATTATAATATAACGCTTAATTTTCAGATATGTTGAGGAGAAGGATACCTTTCCTTGATAAACCACACTTAAAATTCACAAGAAATATAGAAGAAGGTACACCCTCTCTTGCCGTATTTGTACCTATAAACGAAAGATCAAGTAGTCCGATTTGTTTAAAAGAATTCAAATCTTTTCGAATTTGTTTTCAGCACGAAGGATATAGTTGACTAAGTTAATGCAAAATGTTCCTCCAAATACGCTTCGGAAGGCGCAGCGAAGCGGGCCGGGTTACGCTAGTAATTTAATAAATACTACTAACAATTTAACAAAAACTTAAACAAACAACAAACAAAATAATAAATTTTAATCAATACTTTGCCCAATATGCTAAAAAATTTCGTATTTTGGCCTAAATAACAAAATTCTTTCAAACACAATTAAATTTGTATACAAGCAATAAAAAAGAATTAGCCTAAAAATATACTACATCGCCTTGTGTCATTATTACGTTAAAAGTTTTCCATAACAAAACCAAAAAAGAAACTAAGTGAATATTATGAAGTAAATTATTATACTTTTGATACTTTCTTTTTACCTTAGGCCATTTCCCCAGCATAATACAATATTACATTTTTTTTTGTCTTTTTTTATATCTATTAAGAACATTTACAAGTTTTGTGGTGGTAAAAAATAATCGAAATGATTGCTCTCTGACACATATTCACATTCAAGCAAAAAAGCTCTTGAAGTCTTAAGAGGAAAAGTTTATACAAAAATATTTATATCGAGAAAAAAAACACATAAAAGCCTACTCTCATACACATTTACATTGAAAGGTATTAGCAAAGGTATGGGTTAAAGCAAATAAACTTAAATGAAAATTATATAAATGTGAATTTGGTATTTTATTAGGATGAAAGTCATTTAGACTCAATGAAGCCAAAATCTTGGTTATATTTGCTTGAATGGTTTTTTCTATAGGGTTTTTTTTTAAGGAAAATTTTATTTTTATCCCAGCGCTTTCTGGCTCAAACTCATTTTTCTCAATCGCATGTTTGTTTAGCATTAACCAAATCAAATATATACTTAAGGAAACCTCTCCATCCTGGCTTTCTCTTTTTCTATTTTTTCCTCTATGTCAGGCTTATGGTTTTTTTTTTCTCTGAGATATTTTGGGGATATGTATCTTGCTGTCTAGCACATATTTACATGAACATTTCCTCTCAGATACTTTCTTGTTTGTTGATAATCTTGGCATATTTAACATGGTTAGGCAAACATTAGGCTTCCCATTCTTGTTTTGTTTACCTCCTCTGGGCCATTCCTTTGGTTTCCTTTGGCGGGGCAAAAGAAGGTCGATAATCTTCTTAGGGTCTGGAAAATTTCATTTTATCTTATTCAGTTATTTCGTTTCGATATTTGGGGCTATTTAAGTTTATTTGGTTTGATTTCCTTTCACATCCCTTACCAGCATCTTATTTTAAGGTTGGTAGGTTATGGTCATTTGGTAAATAGTGTTAATATCATTAAGGCCAAAATTTTAAAAATAATAATAAAATTAAAGCGTTATGGAAAATCTATAGAAATAATGTCCAAATCAATGAAAATTTAATATGATAAAAAAAAGAAAAAAAACAAATCAAATAAAAACGGCTGGGCAGAAATCCATATGTCTTTTCTCATAGATTTAAATGCTGGAAAAAAATTCTAAATAAGAAACAGATCTTGTTGAAGAATTAAAACCTAAATAAATTGCTGAAAAAAAAACAAAGCTTAACGGTCTCTCGGTAAATATTTCCAATAAGAAAGGTTTTTTTTGATATTCAACGAAAACCGCCATGTGTTAAGACCAACTGTCTGTTTTCTGTTGATTTCAAAGTGCAAATAAATATAGACCCAATAGCTCTACCATGGCCCGACTAACAAGACCTATGTCCATTTCAAAAAATTTTACAAAACCACATCTTAAAGTGGCTGCCTTATATCCTTAACAGACTCATGAATTCGATCAATAGAGACGTGATCTTCTGATGGGCTCTTTATATAGAGGAAGCCACGGTGTTGCAATACATAGCATGTCCTGTGTTCAATTTCAATTTCGAACGAACAGCAAAAAGCTCTAAAATATTTTTAAAATTCGAAAATATACAGATGAAGAGGTTAAGAATATACCCCGGTTATAACGAAATGCCGGACCCTGGAAATTCTCTATAACCCTGTTTGACTGGCTCTGTATTTTCAATATTCTATATTTAAAGCATGATTTCATCTTCTCACTTACCGCTCTCAATCCATATCAGGGATGGAAAACATAATTTTGTTTTTACAAAAAAGTTTTTTTTTTGGGGGGGGGGGGGATCAAAAAAGTATTTTTCAATAAATTTCAACAAAAATTCCATTGGAGGATTATTGTCACGAACTCCTTTAGAAAGAATTTTAAAGAAAATTAAAAAAAAAATATTGACAAAATTTTTATCAGAAATACAATTTTGACAAAATTTTCATTAGAAATAAAATTTGGACAAAATTTTCATTAGAAATAAAATTTGAACAAAATTTTCATTACAAATAAACAAATGACAAAATATTCTAAAGAAATAAAATTTTGACAACATTTTCTATCAAAATGAAATTTTAACAAAATTTTCCATAACAATAAAATTTAGACAACATTTTCTACAGAAATTAAATTTAGACAAAATTTTCCATAAAAATAAACTTTAGAAAAAATTTTCTACAGAAATAAAATTTTGACAAAATTTCCTACCAAAATAAAATTTGGACAAAATTTCCTACCGAAATAAAATTTTAACAAAATTTTCTATAGATATAAATTTTTGACAAAATTTTCTACAGATATTAAATTTTTGACAACATTTTCTATAGATTTAAAATTTTGTCAGAATTTTCTATAGATATAAAATGTTCATAAAATTTTCTATAAAAATAAAATTTTGACAAAATGTTCAATACAAATAAAATTTTGACAAAATTTCCTACCGAAAAAAAAAAATTTTGACAAAATATTCTATAGAATTAAATTTTGACAAAATTTTCTATAAAAATAAAATTTTGAAAAAATTTTCTATGGAAATAAAATTTTGAAAAAAATTTTCTACCAAAATAAAATTTTTACAGATATTTCTATAGTTTTAAAATTTTAACAAAATGTTCAATAGAAATAAAATTTTGATAAAATTTACTACACAAATAAAATTTTGACAACTTTTTCTATAGATATAAATTTTTGACAAAATTTTCTATAGAAATAAAATTTTGACAACATTTTCTATAGATATAAATTTTTGACAAAATTACCTACCAAAATAAAGTTTTTACCGATATTTCTACAGATTTAAAATTTTAACAAAATTTTCTATCGAAATAAAATTTTGATAAAATTTTCTATAGAAATAAAATGTTGACAACATATTCTATAGATATTAAATTTTGACAAAATTTCCTACCAAAATAAAGTTTTTACACATATTTCTATAGATTTATGCCCGTATTCATAATAATTTATTGAAAGTTTATGGAAGGAATTTGTATGGTAATAGTAGGTTTAAAGTTTACGTTAACTTTTATGAATATGGGGGTTAAAATTTTAACAAAATTTTCATTAGAAATAAAAAAAATGACAAAATTTTATACAGAAATAACATTTTGACAAAATTTTCTATCAAAATGAAATTTGTACTAAATTTTCCATAAAAATAAAATTTTTACAAAATTTTTACAGACATAAAATTTGGACAAAATTTCCTACCGAAATAAAATTTTAACAAAATTTTCTATAGATATAAATTTTTGACAAAATTTTCTATAGATATAAATTTTTTGACAAAATTTTCAATAGATTTAAAATTTTGACAGAATTTTCTACAGATATTAAATTTTTGACAAAATTTTCTATAGATTTAAAATTTTGTCAGAATTTTCTATAGATATAAAATGTTCATAAAATTTTCTATAAAAATAAAATTTTGACAAAATGTTCTATAAAAATAAAATTTTGACAAAATTTCCTACCGAAAAAAAATTTTGACAAAATATTCTATAGAAATAAAATTTTGACAAAATTTTTCTATAGAAATAAAATTTTGAAAAAATTTTCAATAGATTTAAAATTTTGACAGAATTTTCTACAGATATTAAATTTTTGATAAAATTTTCTGTAGATTTAAAATTTTGTCAGAATTTTCTATAGATACAAAATGTTCATAAAATTTTCTATAAAAATAAAATTTTGACAAAATGTTCTATACAAATAAAATTTTGACAAAATTTCCTACCGAAAAAAAATTTTTTACAAAATTTTATTAAGAAATAAAATTTTGACAAAATATTCTATAGAAATAAAATTTGGACAAAATTTTGTATAGAAATAAAATTTTAACAAAATTTTTTATAGAAATAAAATCTTGACAAAATTTTCTATAGAAATAAAATTTTGACAAAATTTTCTATAGAAATTTTTACAAAATTTCCTACCAAAATAAAATCTTTACAGATATTTCTATAGATATACACTTTTAACGAAATTTTCAATAGAAATAAAATTTTGATAAAATTTTCTATAGAAATAAAATTTTGACAAAATTTTATATAAAAATAAAATTTTCTATACATATAAATTTTTGACAAAATTTTCTATCGAAATAAAATGTTAACAAAATTTTCAAAAATAAAAGTTTTCCAAATTTTCTATAAATATAAAATTTGGACAAAATTTTTATAGAAATAAAATTTTGATAAAATTTTCTATAGAAATAAAATTTTGACAACATTTTCTATAGATATACATTTTTGACAAAATTTCCTACCAAAATAAAGTTTTTACCGATATTTCTACAGATTTAAAATTTTAACAAAATTTTCTATTGAAATAAAATTTTGATAAAATTCTCTATAGAAATAAAATGTTGACAACATATTCTATAGATATATATTTTTGACAAAATTTCTTACCAAAATAAAGTTTTTACAGATATTTCTATAGATTTAAAATTTTAACAAAATTTTCATTAGAAATAAAATTTTGATAAAATTTTCTATAGAAATAAAATTTTGACAACATTTTCTATAGATAAAAATTTTTGACAAAATTTTCTATCGAAATAAAATTTTGAAAAAGTTTTCTACAGAAAAAAAAATTTGACAAAATTTTCTACTAAAAAATTTTGACAAAATTTTCTATAGAAATAAAATTTTGACAAAATTTCCTAAAGAAATAAAATTCTGACAAAATTTTATGTAGAAATGTAAAATTTTGACAACATTTTCTATGACAATAAAATTTTGGTATATTATTTTTGGCTCGAGTGGCAATCGTGATTTTTCTGTGATTGGGGATGGATTTATAACTATAGATCGGTACAGACCAATTTTGGCATGGTTGTTATCGGCCATATACTAGCGCAATGTACCAAATTTCAACCGCATCGGATGTATTTTGCTCCTTCAAGAGGCTCCGGAGGTCAAATCTGGGCATCGGTTTTTATGGGGGCTATATATAATTATAGACCGATATGGACCAATTTTTGCATGGTTCTTAGAGACCATATACCAACATCATGTACTAAATTTCAGCTGGATTGGATGAAATTTGCTTCTCTTAGAGGATCCGCAATCCAAATCTGGGGATCGGTTTATATGGGGGCTATATATAATTATAGGCCGATATGGACCAACTTTTCCATGTTTATTAGAGACCATATAATTAAACTATGTACCAAATTTCAGCTAGATCGGATGAAATGTGTTTCTCTTAGAGTCTCCGCAAGCCAAATTTGGGGATCCGTTTATATGGGGGCTATACGTAAAAGTGGACCTATATGGCCCTTTTGCTATACCATTCCACCTACATCAATAAAAACTACGTGTGCCAAGTTTTAAGTCGATAGCTTGTTTCGTTCGGAAGTTAGCGTGATTTCAACAGACGGACGGACGCACATGCTTAGATCGAATAAGAATTTCACCACGACCCAGAATATATATATATACTTTATGGGGTCTTAGAGCAATTATTTCGATGTGTTACAAACGGAATGACAAAGTTAATATACCCCCGATCCTATGGTGGAGGGTATAATAAGTTTGTTAAAGACTTTCTCAAAATATTAAAATATTTTGACAAAACTATTGTACCATAAGAGAGAAGTTCACCACTGTGGTATCACAATGGACTGAATAGTCTAAGTGAGCCTGATACATCGGGCTGCCACATAACCTAACCTAACCTATTGTACCATAAACCTGATATCGGCTCAAATCATTCGCGGGGGTACTATGATACTGACCAGGGTGAAAAGGTATTGAAAAAAGTAGGATAGTACTGAATTTTCAATCCCTGATCCATATACAGTATGTCAAGAAAGTGTTTTGACAATAGCTTAAAAATAATGTTTCGTTCCAAAATTAAATATAATGACATATAAAAAAAAAAGTATTTTATTATGTATTTTGCAAAGTATACATACGTACACAGTATTGCTGCAAAAAAAATAAAATATTTAATATTTCAATTATTTCTGGAATTTGAAATATTTGGCAATGTCAAAAGACTTTCTTGACATACTAAGCCTCAAAGTCTATGGCCCTATTAATTAGGCTACTATGATAATAATATCTTATCATAGACACACACGCAGACACAAACATATAAGCAAATCTCTTAAACCTGACTACATGGTCTATAGACTTGCGGAAATTTACGAACCAATACTCTAGCCACATTTTTAAGTACGAAGTTCTTAAGCATGAAAGACATGATTGAGAATGAGAGAGTGAGAGAGACGAAATATTAACATCTCAACATACAATCTTATTTACTCTCAATCTCATACATATACACATTACGTGTCATCATTATTATTTACCAAGTGCTAATCATTTGTGTAATTTTGGTATAATGAAATTTTCATGAGTTTACAACACATTTCAAAAAAAAAAAAGCAGCAACAACAACAAAATCATAATACCAAAAGAAAATGTTGAACAAATATTTTCTTCAGATATTCATAAAACCACAGATTAACATGTTTACTTAAGGGAATTTACAAACCTACTTTGGAACAAATATTGAGAGCATGAGCATGCTTTGAATATGAAATTTTGAAAATATGTGAAAATTACATTACTGCTCAAGGGAAAATTATTTGCTAAAGCTTATGAGTACATTTATGTTCTAAAGGTTAATCTATTTTCCAAGTAACTGGGCAAAATTGAGTTGCTAAGGGAAAGAGACTTAAATAACCATTCATTAAATAGAGAAGAAACATTAACGCCTGAAACAGTTCAATAGAATCAATTTAGATAATTTATTTCAGTGACTCCATGTTCAGGATTTCTTTCGAAAGGGTGTTATTTTGAGCAGTTTGACTCAGATAGTAACAAGGACCAATTTCAATGTTAAAATCCCATTATTTTAGAGTGAAATTTAATGCATTTTTTCCGTTATTATTATCTTCTAATCTAGTTCAAATATGTGATATTTTAAACAATTATTTATATTTATTGGCAAAACATTGAGTCGATTTTAACAACCTTCTCATGAAGCGAATTTTTCATGTCCAGCAACACATAGTCCAGTGCGGCTAATATGATTTGCAACAAACTACAGTTTGCTATCATTTCTAAAATGCTCGTAATGAAAGCTGATAAATTAATTCCAGTGTCAGCACATTTTATTGTTTACAAGCTTACAAAACTAATTTGATCTACTGCATACAGAAATAAGATTAAGATGGAATTCAAGGGTGATAATGTTACTGCTTTGGCTGAAAACCCGCAAATGGTAATCGTTAAAGTCTTTCAGAATTAAAATATGAATAAATCTTCTGTTTCTCGTACCATTGCTCGTTACCGTTATACTAGAAGTCTTGCATTGCGTCAAAAACGTAGACATGGATTGCGTAGAAACTTCTACTAAAGTCTGTCATACACAACCGAATTACTTGGTAATACTTACTATATACTAGACAAAACAGGCTGATTATAAATACGTTATAATTCAGTTTGAAAAAATTTTCTATAGAAATAAAATTTAGACAAAATTTTCTATAGAAATAAAATGTTGATAAAATTTTCTATAGAAATCACCTTTTGACAAAATTTTCTATAGAAATAAAATTTTGACAAAATTCTCTATAGAAATAAAATTTTGACAAAATTTTCTATAGAAAATAAACTGCCATAATAATATAATAATAAAGAAATAGCTTTTTAAAAACTTTTTATAGAAATAAAAATTTCTATAGAAATAATATTTTTACAAAATTTTCTACAGAAATAATATTTTGACAAAATTCTCTATAGAATTTTTACAAAATTTTCTATAGAAATAAAATTTTGACAAAATTTTCTATAGAAATAAAATTTTGAAAAAAAATTTCTTTAGAAATGAAATTTTTACAAAATTTTCTATATAAATAAAATTTTGACAAAATTTTCTATAGAAATAAAATCGTCAGAAAGTTTCTATAGAAATAAAATCTTCACAAAATTTTTTATAGAAATTACATTTTGACAAAATTTTCTATAGAAATAAAATTTCGACAAAATTTTCTATAGAACTAAAATTGTGGAAAATTTTTCTATAGAAATAAAATGTTGACAAAATTTAAAAAAAAAAAAAATTTGACAAAATTTTCTATAGAATTAAAATTTTGGCAAAATTTTCTATAGAAATACATTTTTGACAAAATTTTTTTTAAAAATAAAATTTTGACAAAATGTTTTATAGAAATAAAGTTTTGACAAAAATGTTTATAGAAATAAAATTTTTATAAAATTTTCTATAGAAATAAAATTTTGACAAAATTTTCTATAGAAATAAAATTTTGACAAAATTTTCGATAGAAATAAAATTTTGACAAAATTTTCTATAGAAATAAAATATTGACAAATTTTTTTATAGAAATCAAATTTTGATAAAATTTTCTTTAGAAATAAAATTTTGACAAAATTTTCTATAGAAATAAAATTTTGACAAAATTTTCTATTGAAATAAAATTTTGCCAAATTTTGTATAGAATTAAAATTTTGGCAAAATTTTCTATAGAATTAAAATTTTGTCAAAATTTTCTATAGAATTAAAATTTTGGCAAAATTTTCTATAGAATTAAAATTTTGGCAAAATTTTCTATAGTAATAAAATTTTGAAAAGATTTTTTATAGAAATAAAATTTTGACAAATTTTTTATAGAAATAAAATTTTGACAAAATTTTTTATAGAAATAAAATTTTGATAAAAATTTATAGAAATAAAATTTTGACAAATTTTTTTATAGAAATAAAATTTTGACAAAAATTTATTTAGCAATAAAATTTTGACAAAATTTTCTATTAAATCAAGTTTTGACAAAATTTTCTTTAAAATCAAGTTTTGACAAAATTTTCTTTAAAATAAAATTTTGACAACATTTTCTATAGAAATAAAATTTTGGCAAAATTTTGTATAGAAATAAAATTTTGGTAAAATTTTCTATAGAAATAAAATTTTGACAAAATTTTCTATAGAAATAAAATTTTGACAAAATTTTCTATAGAAAAAAATTTTTGACAAATTTTTCTATAGAAATAAAATTTTGACAAAAATAAAATTTTGACAAATTTTTTTATAGAAATAAAATTTTGACAAAATTTTTTTATAGAAATAAAATTTTGATAAAATTTTCTACAGAAATAAAATTTTGACAAAATTTTCTATAGAACGAAATTTTGACAAAATTTTCTATAGAAATAAAATTTTGACAAAAATTTCTATAGAAATAAAATTTTGACAAAATTTTCTATAGAAATAAAATTTTGACAAAATTTTCTATAGAAATAAAATTTTGGCAACATTTTTTAAAGACTAAAATTTTGCCAAATTTTTTATAGAATTAAAATTTTGGCATGGTTGTTAGTGGCCATATACTATCGTAATGTACCAAATTTTAACCGAATCGGTTGAAGTTCAAATCTGGGGATCGATTTATATGGGGGCTATATATAATTATGGTCCGATATGGACCAATTTCGTAATGTACCAAATTTTAACCGAATCGGTTGAATTTTGCTCCTCCTAGAGGCTCCGGAGGTCAAATCTGGGGATCGGTTTATGTGGGGGCTATATATAATTATAAACCGATATGGACCAATTTTTGCATGGTTCTTAGAGACTGTATACTACCACGACGTACAAAATTTGAACCGGATCGGATTCAATTCAACCGACCCCAATTCAAGGGGTCGGTTTATATGGGGGCTATACCATGTTCACCACGACCCAGAATATATATATTTTATGTGGTCTTAGAGCAATATTTCGTTGTGTTACAAACGGAATGACAGTTAATATAAACCAATCCTATGGTGGAGGATATAAAAAGCCAAGGAATTGCTTCGCTTGTACGAATATGGCCAGTTATCGAACTTGGTTTTCTCCGATGAGAAGACATTCAAAATTGAGCAGTTTGTGAACAAAGTGATCGGGTTTTCTTGCCAAAGAGATCAGCTGAAAATGTACGCCTTAAATTTGCCATTAAAACTCAAACGCCGTCAATGGTCGCTGCGCGCTCGTTTCCATCGACCGTGGGGTTAAAATAAATGTCGAATATTATTGGGAAAGTGTTCCAAATGCAGTATTAAAGCTCTCGGCAGACAAAAAAAAATGTTGTTCGCAGACCATGACCATTTCGACAGCACCATCGTATTTAGCACGTAGAAACCAAGAGTGCCTTAACCCTTTGACTACCGATGTCTACTTAGGAGGACATTCGAAAACGACACCAAACTCTATTTCCCCACTTAGTTTCGATTTATTTCTCGGTGTTATTTTAAAGTATAGGCTTTAATATAAATAATTATTATTTTTTATTTTATTTTATTTTATTTTATTTATCTTTATTATTTTATTTTTAAATTTTTATTTTAATCTTGATTTTTTTATTAAATTAAATTTGTTTTTTTTTAATTTTCTGTTACTTAAAAAAAATAAACAAAATTAAATGCAGAATTTTTTTTCCAATATTTGATGCAGCAATTAATTTTTTTTAACCACCATAAAAAAACTATTGGAGATTAATTTTGTACAAAATTACTGAACAGTGGATAAAAATTGCTAGCTTCAAGGGTGGCTGAACGGAGATTCAAGTTTGGGTAGATTCGGGAGATGATTGTCTATGACATGGAACCTAAGACCATTTTCATCTACACCCAAAATACTATAACTCAATTTTGCAACATTTTATATTATATTAAATTTATTAAGAAATTATATATAAATATTAAAAAAAAAAATTATATAAATTGCTTTTCTCTCTTCTATCATTTTATTGATAATCTTTAATAAATCAATTTATATAAATCGTTATATGAAATTCAATACCAACCACATGCTTTCATTTTTTCCTCGCCATAATGAAAAAAAAACAACAGTCCAATTTATCAACACTTTCCATAAACCATTATCTGTTACATAAAGATGAATTTATTGACATGTCATATGTATGAACAAGCGCATTGTATTAATTCCATTTATTACCAACAGTATTACAGCAAAATATTGCTCCACTCCACTCTTATGCATTCATAGCCAGTATTGAATTTCTGCCATAACAGCGATATGAAAAATGCAAAATGGCATAAATATTCAGCTTCCATGCCCAATTTGATATCGAGTATTAAATGTTGCAAAGGTGTTAACTATAAAATATCCTTGATTGTTTGCATATAATAATCTAGCCAGCAATTGATATTAAATATTATTTGATTTTATATATAATTGGAAAAAAAAGGTTAAAAGCAATCAAATATTAAACTCTTTTTTAAAAAAATTCTTAAGGGCCATTGAAAACCCATAACGTAAACCATTTATGAAAAACCAAAAAAAAAAATAGCAGCAATTTCCCTTAATAAACATAAAATAAACCATTAAAATCATTATGGTTGAAAACCGTTTAGCTGCCTCATAAATGTTTTATTCTTTATATTAAATGCCTTATATCTATCCATATAATGATATTACATTATATGATAAATTAAATTAAGCATTCAAGTTTGTTGTCAGAAATATGGCAATGTAGACCTCAAATACTAGGGCAATTATGGGAGAAAAAACTCACCATATTGAATTCCCTTCAGCTACCTCCGGTTAAGCAAATGCTCACGCATACAACAAAATTATCTTTTTCTCTCAAATAGCAAGTGCTATAATGTGATAGACAAAATGAGAGCAAAATAGACAGGGAAACGAAAATGAACTAATAATTTAGCCTTAACTCATAGTTGATTAGTTTTAAGGATAACAAATGGGAACAGACACACAGCCGTCTATAGTGGCCCTGACTATGATATGATGACAAACCGGGACAAGACCGGCAAAATGGCAATGAGATTGTTAACAAAGCATCTATCCATGATGATTACTAGGTTTTGTAGAATGTAAGGTTACAGCTACCGAATGGCAGGTGGATATGTGTCATTCCATGCCAGGTGAATCAAATTTATTAAAAAAGAAAATTTTATTTCTATAGAAAATTTTGTCAAAATTTTATTTCTATAGAAAATTTCAGTCAAAATTTTTTGTATATGGAAAATTTTGTCAAAATTTTTTTTCTATAGAAAATTTTGTCAAAATTTTATTTCTATAGAAATTTTTATAAAAATTTTATTTCTATAGAAAATTTTTGTCAAAATTTTATTTCTATAGAAAATTTCTGTCAAAATTTTATTTCTATAGAAAATTTTTCCAACATTTTATTTCTATAGAAAATTTTTGTCAAAATTTTATTTCAATAGAAATTTCTTCCAATACTTTATTTTTATAGAAAATTTTGTCGAAATTTTATTTCTATAGAAACTTTTTGTCAAAATTTTATTTCAATAGAAATTTCTTCCAATACTTTATTTCTATAGAAAAATATTCCAACATTTTATTTCTATAGAAAATTTTGCTAAAATATACTTCTGTAGAAAATTTTGTCAAAAATGTACTTTTAAGTAATCTTTTTTTAAATATTCTTTAGAAAAATTTGTCAATATTTTATTTTTCATTATTATATTTTAAAATTTTTATTTACATTTTTTTTAATAAATTAAATTAAAATTATTTTATTTAGCTGATGGCCTTAGCAGCCAATGCTACTTTTCCCTTTTTCTTTTTTATCATACATTTACTGTATGATTAAAATAAGCAATAAATAAATAAATAAATAATATTTTTTTTTTCATTTTCTGTTACTTACAAAAATTAAACAAAATTAAATGCAGATTTTTTTTTCAATATTTGATGTAGCAATTATTTTTTTTTAACCGCCACAAAAAACTATTGAAGATTAATTTTGTACAAAATTACTGAACAGTGGATAAAAATTGCTAGCTTCAAGGGTGGCTGAACGGAGATTCAAGTTTGGGAGATGATTGTCTATGACATGGAATCCAAGACCATTTTCATATACACCCAAAATACTATAACTCAATTTTTTAACATTTTATATTATATTAAATTTATTAAGAAATTATTTATAAATATTAAAAAAAAATTATATAAATAGCTTCTTCTCTTCTATCCTTTTATTGATAATCTTTAATAAATCAATTTATATAAATCGTTATATGAAATTCAATACCTACCACATGCTTTCATTTTTTTTTTTTTTGAAATATTCTTTAAAAAATTTGGCAATATTTTATTTCTGTAGAACATTTTGTCAAAATTTTATTTCTGTAGAAAATTTTATCAAAATTTTATTTTTATAGAAAAAATTTTGTCAAAATTTTAGTTCTATAGAAATTTTTTTTCAAAATTTTAGATCTATATAAAATTTTGACAAAATTTTATTTCTGTAGATAATTTTGTCAATATTTTATTTTTATGGAAAATTTTGTCATTTATAGAAAATTTTGGATTGCAATACGAGTACATACAGCCGACGACTGTAGTGAATCTACAGTAGCTTTAAGCATTTTGTGTTGTCTATATTATATACGAGTATACCCCCTGAAGAAGCGATTCAATATGGCAAAAAAAAATTTTCAAAATGTTAGTTGTATATAAAATTTTGACAAAATTTTATTTCTGTAGATAGTTTTGTCAATATATTATTTTTATAGACGACGAGTGTAGTGAATCTACAGTAGCTTTAAGTTTTTTATGTTGTCTATATTATGTACGAGTATACCCCCTGAATAAGCGATTCAATATGGCAATCGCAAAATATTGGGAAAAATAAATAAAATATTCAAAAAAGACTACGAGCTTGAAAAATCATTAATTTATTATTAAATTTCGTCAACTTTTTTTCTATAGAAAATTTTGTAAAAAATTTATTTCTGTAGAAAATATTGTCAAAATTTTATTTCTATAGAAAATTTTGTCAGAATTTTATTTCTAGGGAAAATTGTGTCAAAATTTTATTTCTATAGAAAATTCTGTCAAACTTTTTTTTTTCTCTAGAAAATTTTGTCAAAATTTTATTTCTATAGAAAATGTTTCTATAGAAAATTTTGTCAAAATTTTATTTGTATAGAATATTCGGTATAAATTTTATTTGTATAGAAAAGTCTGTCAAAATGTAATTTCTATAGAAAATTTTTGCAAAATTTAATTTCTATAGACAATTTTTGCAAAATTCATTTATGAAGAAAATTTTGTCAAAATTTTATTTCTATATAAAAATTTTGTCAACATTTTATTTCTATAAAAAATTTTGTCATAATTTTATTTCCATAGAAAATTTATGAAGTACTAACACGATTTGTAATAAAAAAAATGGTTGCATACTTGCAGGCAGGATTTGCTCGTCTTTGTATCAGTCTAATCTCGTTGATTTTTTTGTAATCATCCCTTCAAAGTGTCCTGTCAGTTTTTGATAGTTAGTCATTTTTTTCCTTTTTTGGTTCTTCTACCATCGGCAAATGCTTTTTATAAATGTCCGCTAGTGTATGGCCGACAACAACCATGCCAAAATTGGTCCGTATCGATCTATAGTTATATATAGCCCCCAGATAAACCGATCCCCAATCACAGAAAAATCGAGTCAAAAATAATCTACAAAAATTTTATTGCCATAGAAAATGTTTATATTTCTTTGTCAAAATTTTATTTCTATAGAAAATTTTGTCAAAATTTTATTTCTATAGAAAATTTTGCCAGAATTTTATTTCTGTAGAAGACTATATTAATATATTGTACAAACATGGGCTTTAAAATATTGGCAAATTCGCTTTAAAACTACCACAATTGTATTGCTGGTTGATGGCAATATGGATTTGTTCATCTTTGTATCAGTCTAATCTTCTTGATTTTTTTGTTTTTGTTGTTGTTGTTGTTGTTGTTGTTGTAACAGTTTATTGTGATCTCATCCATTTCATGTTATACGCTTGGTACATCAGCTTGTTGGCAGGTCAAGGAACTCTGCGACTAAGATGGGGTGTGTCCAGAGTGATCTGGTGGTAAGTCGGGTTGGTTTGGCTGGGCAAGAGAAAAGATGACGCGTGTCGTGTGGCCCTTGGTTGCAAATTGGACAAACGTCAGCTACGCTGCTATCAATCACCGATAAGTAGGAATTGAGGCGGCTGCACTTGCCTGATCTTAATTGGGCCAAAACTACCCTAGTCTGCCGTGGGAGGTCTCTTTCCTCCGGTGCTATGGGCGGTGGTCGGACTCCAAGAACAGGATTAACCTTGTAGCTTCTCACCGCTTCAGCTACAGTATCCTCATGAATCCTGTTCAAACCTGCCTGGTACGCTGCTTGATCTAGAGGCTCTCTTTTATAGCGCTGGATCTCGCGCTCTAGATTATGTATATCAACCCTTACGTTCCTGGGTGGTGGTTGTGTATCCATAAGATGGTGGTTTGGATGATTACTGCGATAACAACCCAGGAGATACTGCTTTGACAACATGTAGTTGTGTCTTCGCACAGGGATGATCTTTGTCTCCACATAAAGGTGATCCAGGGGTGTGCTGCGGAGACACCCAGTCGCAGTTCTAAGAGCAGCGTTCTGGCAGGTTTGTATGTTATTCCACTGCGTATCACAGGTCTGCGGTGTCCACACTGGCGCTGCATAGTTTACCACTGACCGGCCAATTGCCTTATAAGTAGTTAGCAAGGTTTCTTTGTCCGCACCCCAAGTACTGCCGGCTAGTGACTTGAGGACCTTGTTTCTACCACGGAGCTTATTACAAATTGCAGTGGCATGGGCAGATGACCTAAAAAGGCTGTCGAATGTGACCCCAAGAATCTTGGGGTAATTTGTGGTCGGAATTATTACTCCATCGACTCTGATATTCAACTGCCTGCGCACTTCTGCCGTCCATGTAGTAAATAGTGTGGCTGAGGATTTGGTGGGGGATATCCTCAAGTTTCTCGCAGTGAAATAACTGGTAAGATTAGCTATGTAGACGTTCAACCGATCGCAAATGTCATCAACATTGGGCCCAGATGCCAAGATTGTACAGTCATCCGCATATGATACAATCTCGACGCCGTCAGGAGGGGGTGGAATCGAGGACATGTAGAGGTTAAACAGTGCCGGAGATATCACCCCACCTTGGGGAACTCCCTGTTTAACTCTACGCGGTCTTGACTTTCTGTCCCTGAATTCCACGTACGACTGGCGTCCACACATATAATTCAGCACCCAACGCTTCGCTCCTGCCGGTAGGGACGTATTCTCGATGTCCTCAAATAATGTGGCATGGTTGACCGTATCGAATGCTTTCGATAGGTCAAGCGCCACGAGGACCGTCCTGTGACACGGCCTGGGCTGGTTAAGTCCCTTATTAATATGTGTCGAAATGGCATGTAAGGCTGTTGTCGTACTATGTACCTTACGGAATCCATGTTGATGGTGGGCAGCTGGAAAATTCTCCACAAGGCTGGGGAGGAGTAATGCCTCAAGTGTCTTGGCTACTGGCGACAGAAGGGATATCGGTCTGTACGATTCACCTTTGCTCGAATCTTTGCCCGGTTTCAGTAGTGGAATCACCCTTCCCATTTTCCAGACATCGGGTATAATGTGTGATTCCAAAGACAAATTGACGAGTCTGGTCAGGTACTCAACTCCCAGTATTCCCAGATGCTTCAGCATTAGCATTGAAATTCCGTCAGGGCCCAGCGCCTTAGATGGTTTCGCGCTGTTGATGACATTGGTAACTTCGGCTGCAGTAAATTGTGGTGTGTCATCGGCTCGGAGACCACGTACACGACGGGTGGCTCTCCTTTTCGCTCTATCACTCTCGGGATGCTCGACAAACTGTCGGTTGAAGTATTTGGCGCACCTCTTCGGATCAGTCACAGTCACGTCGCCAAATGTGACTGAAATCCCATCATCCCTTGTGGAGGGGTTCGAGAGGGCTCTAACTGTTGACCACAATTTACCAGTTCCGGTTCCTAAGTTACATTGCTTCAGGTGCTCTAACCAAGTGTTCCGCTTGTGCTCGTCGACTATCTTACTAATCTCTAGATTTAGTTCTCTGATTCTAGGATCAGCAGGGTTAGCACGACGGCGTTCATCACGCTCGTCTGCGAGTCCCGCCGCTTCGGCTGGGAAGTTGGGCCTCACCTGGGCAATTCGACCAGCGGGTATGAAGCGAGCGGCTGCTGCGTTGATGATGTCCCGGAACTCCCTCTGGGCAACATGAACATGTGAGGGGGACGGGAGCTCACTGAAGCGGCGATCGGTGTATTCTCTGAAGCCTTCCCAGTTGGCTTTCTTTTGATTAATAAACGTCCGGCGTTCAGAGGTTATGAAATCGGAGGGTCGGTTGATGGTGAGAATTATGGGGAGGTGGTCCGAACCCAATGAAATGACGGGTTGCCAGGAGACGTCATTTATCAGACCAGGCGATGCTAACGATAAGTCTGGCGAACTGCTGCAGTCACCCATAATTCTCGTGGGGGCCTCTTCGTTCACCGTGCAAAATGTGGAGCCGTCTATCTGCTCTGCCAAAGCTATGCCCCTCTGGTCATTACCCAGGAGAGAATGCCAAAGTTCATGGTGGGCATTAAAATCTCCTAGAACCAATCGGTTATGCCCGCTCAACAACCACTCAATGTTTGGGCTATAACCAGGAGCACAGCTACCAACCGGCGGTATGTACACATTGTATAGCTCTATCTCGGCAGCCCCACACTTAACTGCTACCCCCATACATTCCATGTACGGGTCATTAGTGTCTAGCACAAGCGTGATAGGTCTATACTGCACGGAACGGTGTAATATGAAAGCCAGGCCACCACCTCCATTTCTTGTGCGATCCTTCCGTAGGACATTGTTCCCATCACAATGTCGTAGGCTGCAGGTGGGATTCAGCTTTGTTTCCTGTTTTGTTTTTGTTGTTTTGTTTTTGTTGTAACCATCCCTTCAAAGTGTCCTGTCAGTCTTTGGTAGTTAGTCATTTCCTTCCTTTTTTGGTTGTTCTACCATCGGTAGATGCTTTTTATAAATCTGTGCTGGTTCGCAATATTTGGTGTTGATTAAAAATCGTGTTGGGCATAGATGATTGGTTTTTTGTTTTCTTTTATGTGAATTCAAAGTTGTTTATCCTTTTGCATCATGATTGGATATCCTGTTAGAGATCAATTTCATTTTAGGACATTATACCAATCTTAAACACAGAAATGAGCAGAGAATATGGGGGGGGCGCAGGAAGTCGTACAAATTTGATTGCTGAACAAACAAAAACACATTTCAAATGTTCTATTAAATGTTGATTAAGGAAAAACTATATACATATTTTTTTTTTCAAAAAAAAAAAAAAAAACATTTCTTAAAAAAAAAAACAAACTAAATAATTTTTGTCATGTTTTTTCATCATTTTAAAATCGACCAAAGTTAATTTTTTAATTTCCGCCACTTTTATTTATGTAATAAATCTGTCTGTTGAAATCACGCTAACTTCCGAACGAAACAAACTATCGAATTGAAACTTGGCACAAGTAGTTGTTATTGAGGTAGATCGGGTGGTATTGCAAATGAGCCATGTTGGACCACTTTTACGTATAGCCCCCATATAAACCGACCCCCAGAATGGGCTTGCGGAGCGTCTCAGATAAGCACATTTCATCCGATCTGTCTGAAATTTGGTACGTGGTGTTGGTATATGGTCTCTAACAACCATGCAAAAACTGGTCCATATCGGCCCATAATTATATATAGCCCCCATATAAACCGATCCCCAGATATGGCTTGCGGAGCCTCTAAAATAAGCATATTTTATGCTATCCGGCTGAAATTTGGTACATGGTGTTAGAATACGGTCTCTAACAGCCATGCAAAAATTGGTCCACATCGGTCCTTAATTATATATATCCCCCATATAAACCGATCCCCAAATTTGACCTCCAAAGCCTCTTGGAGCTGCAAATTTCATCCGATCCCGTTGAAATTTGGCACATTGCGCTAGTATATGGCCGCTAACAACCATGTCAAAATTGGTCTGTTTCGGTCTATAGTTACTTATAGTCGATCCCCAATCACATAAAAATTGGTCCATATCGCCAAAAATAATCTACCAAAATTTTAATTCTATAGAAAATTTTGTCAAAATTTTATTCTATAGAAAATTTGTCAAAATTTTATTCTATACAAAATTTTGTGAAAATTTTATTTCTATAGAAAATTTTGCCAAATTTTATTTCAATAGAAATTTTTTTCAAAATTTTATTTCTCTAGATGAGGAATGTGGTAATTCCGAAACGTGCGTCCATCGAACCATCTTGCAGTCTATAGGGCTTTGCCCAAATAAATTTGACAAACATTCTTTTCCTCTGTTGGTTAAGCTAAGCACTTGTAGTTTAGTGTTTTAAGCTGAAATAAAAAAACAACAACAAACTTTTATTTCTATAGAAAATTTCGTCAAAAAATTTTGTCAAACTGACAAACGGCCTGGCCTATTATTATTTTTTATTTATTTTCTCCTTCATTCTATAGGGAAAATTTTTTTCAAACAAACAATGGTGTTTATAAAAAAATATTCTTTTTTTTCAAAAACAAATTTTTGTTTAAAAAAAATTTTTAAAAAAAACTATATAGGTTTTTTTTCTTTATTTCGACTCAAATCTTTTTACAATCTCTTACCATTCAAAGACGTAATTTTTTCCCTCATTCTATAGGGGAAATTTTTTTTCTTCAAACAAAAAAATGTTGATTAAGGAAAAAATTCTTAAAAAAACTGAAACTACAGAAGATTTTTTATTTATTTTTATTTTATTAAAGAATTTAAAAGCATAATAAATTATGATATTAAATGAGATAGGTACTACCAACAAAGGTTTTCGACCTAATAAGATTTTTTATATTTTTTGTATTATTATTATTATTATTTTTTTTTTTTTTTGATTTTTTTAAACGACTCAAATCATTTTAAAATCTCTTATCATTCAAAGACCTACGTTGTTTTCCATTTCCCTTACTTTTATTTATGTAATAAATGTTCTACTATTTCCATAATACAAAATGCCCTTACTTTTCTTATTTTTATTATAATTATTTTTTTAAATTTATTTTCTCCGTCATTTTATAGGGAAAAATTTTTCTTCAAACAAACAAAAAATATTTTTTTCTTCAAAAATTTTGTTTGTTTAAAAAAAAAAAATTAAAACAGCAACGTACATGTCTTTTTTTTCATTATTTCGTCTCAAATCATTTTGAAATCTTTTATCATTCAAAGACCTAAGTTGTTTTCCCCCATTTCCCTACTATTAATTGTGTAATAAATTTTCTACTATTTCCAAAATACTAAATCCCGTTACTTTTTTCTATTTCTTTTTAATTTATATTCTCCTTCATTCTATAGAGATAGGGAAAAAAATTTTTCTTCAAAAAAATCTCTTAAAAAAACTAAAAGATTTTTTTTAAAATTATTTTTAATTTTTGTTTAATCGACTCAAATCATTTTAAAATCGCTTATCAACCAAAGACCTAAGTTTATATTTTCCATTTGCCCTACTTTAATGTATGTAATACATTTTCTACTATTCGCAAAATACTTAAATCCAATTATACAAAATCTCGTTACTGTTTCCTATTTTTATTTATTTTTGTTTAACTTAATTATAGGGAAGAGGGAAACCTTTGTTGCAATTAGTGATAAATTTGTATCATAGAAATTAACACCTTCGCAGTGATTAGTGATTTATTTCCAATACTGATTTCTCTGTAGGGGTAAAATTTGCAAATGAATTTCGTTAACCCAAGGATTTAACATTCATTGGAGATTTTTGTAATTATTTATTGTGAATTGCGAGCAGGACGTATGTAAGTTTATGGTCAATATAATGTAAAAACGTGTTTTATTTTTCTCTTTTGTGGAACAAAATTTCTTTTCTATAACATTTTGTTTTCAATAAATCTTAAATATAAACCTTCGCAGTAAAGTCAACTATCATGACAAAAAAAAAAATACATCTGCTTATATACATCATACATAATTCATTTCTTATGTGTTCTCAAAGCATACTCAACTTCTTTTCTGTTGCCTACATTAAGGGTGTTTAATAAAATAAAAAAAAATAAAAACATCACATCACATATTTTCCATACATACACATACCACAGCATACGTGTAGGCGCTACCAAACTGATGACATAAGGAAAAAATATCTGCATATTTTTAGGAGCACATGTATTCATAAGCCGTTATTACTGTTATGAAACACGTTCGAGTTTTAATTAAAATATGCGATTATGTGCATTATTTGCTATTCCCCCTAGAGAGATGGTATTTTGTACTGCATTATGGGAAGAAAAAAAAATTGTCTAAACAATGAAATCACTGTAGTTGCAAATTTTCTCGCTTTTTCGAGACATGTGTCAAACACAAAGCACGAAGGCGGTAAAAATATGTGACTCGCATCGAAATGAGCATACAAAGGTTTTCAAGGAACAAAATTTGAGTTTGTTGGAAAAAAAATATGTTTGCTGGGTCAGAGATATACATAACGATAATGTGACTTCCATGGAAGAGTGTTCTTAGATAAATTGGATAAATTGATAAAGAAAAAGTGTTCATTTCATTAAATTACAGTTGTGTGATTTGCTTTAGGTCATTGGGTTTGACAATTAGTAGGAGTTGTTGGTGTAGAACTTACAACTGGGTGATGGATAAAAGTAGGTAGTAGACACCATTCACTCTACATTAAACATTTTCATTACACCTACACCCCGTTCCATCCTCCTGTATTTTTTAAGGGTCTAAGCAGTTGATGGGATAAAAATGATTATGTCAAGGATTGATTTAGTGATTTACCAAATGAGATGATAATTATTTTTGGGCAATATTTGGTTGTGGGAATCAGGACAGAGGCGACATAAACGGTTTCTTGTACAATTTAGAAATAAAATTTACCATTTTTTTGATTCCATTCCACTGTGATTATTTCTGGAGCTTAGTAAGAAATCCTAATAAATAAGAAATTAAAATCGTGTGTAACCACAAATAGCTGACTTTCTGTTTTCCAAGGCCTATAAGTGGAAAACATAATTTTTTTTTTCAAAAATTTCCTAAAAGTGAAGTATATTTTAAGGAGCAATGATTGTCCTCGACATAAAACGCCTTTTTTAAATCCTTCAAAATAGAATGGGGAGAAGAGAGGTGTTCATACTACATTTGTCATTCCGTTTAATACTCATTGAAATATTGTGGCAAACTTGAAGTCGATTGGAATAAAACTATAAACTAGACTTTAATTACAAAAATATGTTCACAGACAGACGGACAGACATATGGTTCGTCAGCTCGACTCAGAAGCTGGTCCTGAGCTTTATTGCCAAAGATACCCTGTGTCTACCTCGTCTCCTTATGGATGTTGCAAGCATATGCCCAAATTTATAATATCCTGTTCCACGGAATTGTGCAAGGTATAACAAATTTTAAGGAATATCTCTTAGGAGAAAAACTAATTGGGTCAATACAGACGGACATATGGTTCGTCAGCTCGACTAAGAAGCCGAACTTTATTGCCAAAGTTACCCTGTGTCTATCTTGTCTCATTCTGGAGGTTGCAAGCATATGCCCTAATTTCTAATATCCCGTTCCACGGAGTTGTGCAAGATATAACAAATTTTCAGAAATATTTCTCAGGAGAAAAACTAATTGTGTCAATACAAGATACTATTTTGGGTCTATATTTTGTAAAATCTTTTTGTAATTTATTTTCTTTAAATTATTTTCTAATTTAATAATATTGTAAAATTTTTTAAATGAAATAAGACATACGAATGGTCAAAAAGATAGAAACTTTTGTGAGGTAATTATATTTACAGAACGTGCTAACATAGACAAATTAAAACATTAACGATGACTTATACATTGTAATACATACAAAAATTTAATATAAACAAGTATATACTTCTTAACATCGTTTTCTAAATTGTGATTTAGTCCATACATGGTATATATTAGACAAAAAAAGTTATGTATAGTTAAGTCTACAAATAATTACGAATCGATATGGACTTTTTGTACGTAGAGAGCCAGAATTGAAATATGGGGATCGCTTATATGGGGGCTATATACAATTAAGAACTTGATATGGACCAATTTTTGTGTGATTGGGGATCGATTTATCTGAGGGCCATGTATAACTATAGACCGATATGGACCTAGTTAGGCATGGTTGTTAACGACCATATACTAGCACAATGTACCAAATTTCAACTCACTCGGATGAAATTTGCTCCTCCAAGAGGTTCCAAAACCAAATCTCCGGATCGGTTTATATGGGGCTATGTACGATTATGGACTGATATGGACCACTTTTGGCATGGTTGTTAAATATCATATACTACCACCACGTACCAAATTTCAAGCAGATCGGATGAATTTTGCTTCTCCAAAAGGCACCGGAGGTCAAATCTGGGGATTGGTTTATATGGGAGCTATATATAATTATGGACTGATAGGAACCAATGCCTGCATGGTTGTTGGATACCATATACTAACATCACGTACCAAATTCCAACCGAATGGGAAGAATTTTGCTCTTCTCTGGAGGTCAAATCTGGGGATCGGTTTATATGGGGCCTATATATAATTATGGACCGATATTGACCAATTTTTGCATGGGAGTTTGAGGCCATATATTAACACCACGTACCAAATTTCAACTGAATCAGATGAATTTTGGTCTTCCAAGAGGTTCCGGAGGTCAAATCTGGTGATCGGTTTATATGGGGGCTATATATAATTATGAACCGATGTGGACCAATTTTTGCATGGTTGCTAGAGACCATATACTGACACCATGTACTTAATTTCAGCCGTATCGGATGAAATTTGCTTCTCTTAGAGGCCTCGCAAGCCAAATCGGGGGATCGGTTTATATGGGGGCTATATATAATTATAGACCGATGTGAACCAATTTTTGCATGGTCGCTGGAGACCATATACCGACACCATGTACCAAATTTCAGCCGGATCGGATGAAATTTGCTTCTCTTAGAGCGATCGCAAGCCAAATTTTGGGGTCCGTTTATATGGGGGCTATACGTAAAAGTGGACCGATAAGGCCCATTTGCAATACCATCCGACCTACATCAATAACAACTACTTGTGCCAAGTTTCAAGTCGATAGCTTGTTTCGTTCGGAAGTTAGCGTGATTTCAACAGACGGACGGACGGACGGACGGACGGACATGCTCAGATCGACTCAGAATTTCACCACGACCCAGAATATATATACTTTATGGGGTCTTAGAGCAATATTTCGATGTGTTACAAACGGAATGACAAAGTTAATATACCCCCCATCCTATGGTGGAGGGTATAAAAAGTGTTCATTTCATTAAATTACAGTTGTGTGATTTGCTTTAGGTCTTAGGGTTTGACAATTAGTAGGAGTTGTTGGTGTAGAACTTACAACTGGGTGATGGATAAAAGTAGGTAGTAGACACCATTCACTCTACATTAAACATTTTCATTACACCTACATCCCGTTAGGTTAGGTTAGGTTAAAGTGGCAGCCCGATTAAGATTCAGGCTCACTTAGACTATTCAGTTAATTGTGATACCACATTAACTAAAAGTACCTATTACATATGGGCACTTCTAGTTTTAACCGTTGAACCTTCTCGATTATTTTCTTCTGTTGAACCAACCAGATTGTTCCAAAAACATTAGCAGACTGCTTAAGTTAACGTTTTCCAGGTCCGCCAGTAATCTGAAGCTATATGCCCCTAAAATTTGCTTACGCCTTACACAAAATGCAGGACACTCACACAAGAGGTATTTAATTTATTCCTTTTCCTCCGCATCATGACAGCTCATACAATAGTCATTATACTTCGCGCCAATAGTTTTTACAAAATCGCCTATCAGGCAGCAAATATGTAAGGTAGTTTCTAGCCTTGCTAACTCATCTGCTTCCCTGGTATGTTCCTATGGCCAGGCATTCATATTAGGTGAATATTGTACTGCTCAGCCATCTCATTGAGAGATTTGCGGCAGTCGATGACCGTTTTCGAGTTAAGGAACACAGAGTCCAAGGATTTTATTGTAGGTTGACTGTCTGAGTATATATTAATGCCAACATTTTTTGGAACATTACTTCTCAGCCAATTCGCCACCTCTCTTATTACTAATATTTCAGCCTGAAAAACACTACAGTGATTAGGTAATCTTTTCGCTATTCGAAATTCCAGATCTTTAGAATATACTCCGAAACCCACATGTCCATCCAATTTGGAGTCATCAGTGTAGAAATCTATATATCGTTTATTCCCCGGGGCCTATGTGCACCACGCCTCACTGTTGGGAATTAGAGTTTCAAACTTTTGTCGAAAAGTGGACTCGCCGTAGTGTAATCCACTACCTTAGGCACATCTGGCATTATTTTGAGGACCGAACTGTGACCGTAACTTTTTTCCGACCACAGCGATAGCTCGCGCAACCGCACAGCCGTTGTTGCAGCTGACTGTTTGGCCAAAATGTCTAAAGGCAATAGATGCAGTATGACATTAAGGGAGTTTGTTCCTGTCTTGCTGAATGCACCTGAGATACACAAGCACGCCATACGCTGAACTTTGTCTAAACTTGTCGGCTGGTGAAGTGCCGGCCACCAGACTACAACACCATATGGCATTATAGGTCTAACCACTGCCGTGTATAGCCAATGTACAATTTTTGGTTTTAGTCCCCCACTTTAGTTCACATCCCGTTCCACCCTCCTTTATTTTTTAAGGGTCTAAGCAGTTGGTGGGATAAAAATGATTATGTCAAGGATTGATTTAGTGATTTACCAAATGAGATGATAATTATTTTTGGGCAATATTTGGTTGTGGGAATCAGGACAGAGGCGACATAAACGGTTTCTTGTACAATTTAGAAATAAAAATTACCATTTTTTTTGATTCCATTCCACTGTGATTATTTCTGGAGCTTAGTAAGAAATCCTAATAAATAAGAAATTAAAATCGTGTGTAACCACAAATAGCTGACTTTCTGTTTTCCAAGGCCTATAAGTGGAAAACATATTTTTTTTTTTTTCAAAAATTTCCTACAAGTGAAGTATATTTTAAGGAGCAATGATTGTCCTCGTCATAAAACGACTTTTTTAAATCCTTCAAAATATAATGGGGAGAAGAGAGGTGTTCATACTATATTTGTCATTCCGTTTAATACTCATTGAAATATTGTGGCAAATTTGAAGTCGATTGGATTAAAACTATAAACTAGACTTCAATTACAAAAATATGTTCACAGACAGACGGACAGACATATGGTTCGTAAGCTCGACTCAGTAGCTGGTCCTGAACTTTATTGCCAAAGATACCCTGTGTCTACCTCGTCACCTTATGGATGTTGCAAGCATATGCCCTAATTTATAATATCCCGTTCCACGGAGTTGTGCAAGGTATAACAAATGTTCAGAAATATCTCTTAGGAGAAAAACAAATTGTGTCAATATAGACGGACGGACGGACATATGGTTCGTCAGCTCGACTCAGAAGCCGAACTTTATTGCCAAAGTTACCCTGTGTTTATCTTCTCTCATTTTGGAGGTTGCAAGCATATGCGCAAATTTATATCCTGTTCCACAGAGTTGTGCAAGATATAACAAATTTTCAGAAATATTTCTTAGGAGAAAAACTAATTGTGTCAATACAAGATGCTAATTTGGGTCTATATTTTGTAAAATCTTTTTGTAATTTATTTTCTTTAAATTATTTTCTAATTTAATAATATTGTAAAATTTTTTAAATGAAATAAGACATACGAATGGTCAAAAAGATAGAAACTTTTGTGAGGTAATTATATTTACAGAACGTGCTAACATAGAAAAATTAAAACATTAACGATGACTTATACATTGTAATACATACAAAAATTTAATATAAAAAATATTAAAGCATACCTTAAGGAGAAAATAATAAATATACCGATACTTGACATACTCTTGGTTTCCACATTGTATAAAATTCTTCCAAATATTTTCCATTTGTGCAATGCTTTAAAATTATTAAGGAGCAGTACAATGTTCGACTAGCAAAACAATTAAAACATTTTTGAGTTATTTAATTTCGAAAATTGTGTCAAAGTAAAACAGCATCAATAGTAAAGCATATTTTTTGATACATATTAAATACAATCTTAAGGCGAAAACTAAATAAATATTTTGTGAACATATTTAATTCAATATTGTGGAAAGTTTTCCTAAATGTTTTCATTTCAATGCTCCTATGAAAGTTTTGAAGAGAAAAGAAACCATTGATGAAGTATACTATGTGGTACATACATAATTTTCATATGACAAATATGAAAGCATAACTCAAGGAGAACATTAAAAAAAAAACAATACAAGGCATAATTATGGGAATATATAAAATTTCCCAATTTTGTATTTCTTTAATCATTTAAGAACAAGGAACAAGCCGAATCTTATGTACCTTCCACCATGGATTGCATAGAAAGTTCTACTAAAGACTGTCATCCACAATCGAATTACATGGGTTGCTGTAACACTTGCAGAAATAATTTTGACAAAATTTTCTATAGAAATAACATTTTTACAAAATTTCCTAAAGAAATAAAATTTTGACAAAATTTCCTAAGGAAATTAAATTTTGACAAAATTTCCTAAAGAAATAAAATTTTGACAAAATTTTCTATAGAAATAAAACTTTGACAAAATTTGCTATAGAAATAAAATTTTAACAAAATTTTCTATAGAAATAAAATATAGACAAAATTTCCTAAAGAAATTCAATTTTGACAAAATTTCCTAAAGAAATAAAATTTTGACAAAATTTCCTTAAGGAATAAAATTTTGACAAAATTTTCTATCGAAATAAATTTTGACAAAATTTTCTATCGAAATAAAATTTGACAAAATTTTCTATAGCAATAAAACTTTGACAAAATTTTCTAAAGAAATAAAATTTTGACAAAATTTCCTTAAGGAATAAAATTTTGACAAAATTTTCTAAAGAAATAAAATTTTGACAAAATTTCCTTAAGGAATAAAATTTTGACAAAATTTAATATAGAAATAAAATTTCGACAAAATTTTCTATAGAATTAAAATTTTGACAAAATTTGCTATAGAAATAAAATTTTAACAAAATTTTGACAAAATTTCCTAAATAAATTCAATTTTGACAAAATTTTCTATAGAAATCAAATTTTAACAAATTTTTTTCTATAGAAATAAAATTTTGACAAAATTTCCTTAGAAATAAAATTTTGACAAAATTTTCTATAGAAATAAAATTTGACAAAATTTTCTATAGAAATAAAATTTTGACAAAATTTTCTATAGAAATAAAATTTTGACAAAATTTCCTAAAGAAATAAAATTTTGACAAAATTTCTTTAAGGAATAAAATTTTGACAAAATTTTCTATAGAAGTAAAACTTTGACAAAATTCGCTATAGATATAAAATTTTGACAAAATTTTCTATAAAAATAAAATTTTGACAAAATTTTCCATAGAAATAAAATTTTGACAAAATTTTCTATAGAAATAAAATTTTGACAAAATTTTCTATAGAAATAAAATTCTGACAAAATTTTCTATAGGAATAAAATTTTGACAAAATTTTCTTTAGAAATAAAATTTTGACAAAATAAAATTTGGAAAAAATTTTCTATAGGAATAAAATTTTGACAAAATTTTCTATAGAAATAAAATTCTGACAAAATTTTCTATAGAAATAAAATTTTGACAAAATTTTCTTTAGAAATAAAATTTTGACAAAATTTTCTATAGAAATAAAATTTTGACAAAATTTTCTATAGAACTAACATTTTGACAATGTTTTCTATAAAAATAAAATGATGGTAGATTATTTTTGGCTCGAGTGGCAACCATGAATATGAACCGATATGGACCAATTTTGGTGTGATTAGGGATCGGCTATATATAACTATAGACCGATATGGACCAATTTTGACATGTATATTAGCGGCCTTATACTAACACCACTTTGCAAATTTCAACCAGATCGGATGAATTTTGCTCCTCCAAGAGGCTCCGGAGGACAAATCGGGGGATCGATTTATATGGGGGCTATATATAATTATGGATGTGGACCAATTTTTGCATGGTTGTTAGAGACCATATACTAACACCATGTACCAAATTTCAGCCGGATCGGATGAAATTTGCTTCTCTTAGACGCTCCGCAAGCCAAATCGGGGGATCGGTTTATATGGGGGCTATATATAATTGTTGACCGATATAGACCAATTTTTGCATAGATCTTAGAGACCACATACTAACACCATGTACCAAATTTCAGCCCAATTGGATGAAACTTTCTTCTCTTAGAGGCTCCGCAAGTCAAATCTGGGGATCGGTTTATATGGGGGCTATATATAATTATGGACCGATATGGACCAATTTTTGCATGGTTGTTAGAAACCATATACTAACACCACATACCAAATTTCAAGCGGATCGGATGAAATTTGCTTCTCTTAGACGCTCCGCAAGCCAAATCGGGGGATCGGTTTATATGGGGGCTATATATAATTATGGACCGATGTGGACCAATTTCTGCACGGTTGTTAAATACCATATACTAACACCATGTACCAAATTTCAGCCCAATCGGATGAAACTTTCTTCTCTTAGAGGCTCCGCAAGTCAAATCTGGGGATCGGTTTATATGGGGGCTATATATAATTATGGACCGATATGGACCAATTTTTGCATGGTTGTTAGAGACCATATACTAACACCACATACCAAATTTCAAGCGGATCGGATGAAATTTGCTTCTCTTAGACGCTCCGCAAGCCAAATCGGGGGATCGGTTTACATGTGGGCTACATATAATTATGGACCGATGTGGACCAATTTCTGCACGGTTGTTAGAGACCATATACTAACACCATGTACCAAATTTCAGCCGGATCGGATGAAATTTGCGTCTCTTAGAGCAATCGCAAGCCAAATTTGGGGGTCCGTTTATATGGGGGCTATACGTAAAAGTGGACCGATATGGACCAATTTTTGCATGGTTGTTAGAGACCATATACTAACACCATGTTTAACTTTTTTATACCCACCACCATAGAATGGTGACGGGGGTATAATAAGTTTGTCATTCCGTTTGTAACACATCGAAATATCGATTTCCGACTATATAAAGTATATATATTCTTGATCAGGGAGAAATTCTAAGACGATATAACGATGTCCGTCTGTCCGTCTGTCTGTCTGTCTGTCTGTCTGTTGTAATCACGCTACAGTCTTCAATAATGAAGCAATCGTGCTGAAATTTTGCACAAACTCGTCTTTTGTCTGCAGGCAGGTCAAGTTCGAAGATGGGCTATATCGGTCCAGGTTTTGATATAGTCCCCATATAAACCGACCCCCCGATTTGGGGTCTTGGGCTTATAGAAATCGTAGTTTTTATCCAATTTGCCTGAAATTTGAAATCTGGAGGTATTTTATGACTATAAAGAGGTGTGTCAAAAATGGTGAGTATCGGTCCATATTTTGGTATAGCCCCCATATAGACCGATCTCCCAATTTTACTTCTTGGGCTTATAGAAACCGCAGTTTTTATTCAATTTACCTAAAATTGGAAATCTAGAGGTATTGTAGGACCACAAATACATGTGCCAAAAATGGTGAGTATCGGTCCATGTGTTGGTATGGTCCCCATATAAAACGACCTCCCGATTTGGGGTCTTGGGCTTATAGAAACCGTAGTTTTTATCCAATTTGTCTGAAATTGGAAATCTAGAGGTATTTTAGGACCATAAAGAGTTGTGCCGAAAATGGTGAGTATCGGTCCATATTTTGGTATAGCCCCCATAAGAACGATCTCCCGATTTAACTCCTTGGGTTTCTAGAAAACGTAGTTTTTATCTGATTTGCCTGAAATTTTAAATATTCTGGTATTTTAGGCTCACAAAAACGTGTATCGGATTAAGTTTTTATCGGTCCTTTTGGTAATGCCTCCATATAGACCGACTTCACTTCTTGAGGGTGTAGAAGGCGCACTGATCATGAAAATTGCTTGAAACTCAATGTAAAATTTCCAGACTTTACCTCTACAAATTTAAGATTTCAAATCAAGACGTTATTTTATAATTTTCTTGCACACTTACAAGAGTTGTTAATGATTCCTCTAAAACTCAAACAAAAATGGTTCTTATAAATCCAGAATCTGATATAGTCCTCATAGGTGAAATCTTTAAATTTATCTTCGGGAAGTGTCCTCAAGTCCTCAAGCCCTCCTGAAATTTCAAAGGAAACCCTGATAGTTGGTTCATGGTGGTGGGTATTTAAGATTCGGCCCGGCCGAACTTAGTGCTGTATATACTTGTTTTGTTTCAAATATGTTAACACCATAGTACGGATTAATAAAATGGTAAAATGGTATTTGAATTTTGTCGAAAAAAAATGCTAAATCCATTTTAGAAAAATTGCGAATTTGTGGAAATATTTGATGTCAAATGTCTCAGGCAAGCGTTAGAAAGCATTAAAAATCATACAAAATTATAAAACCTGATTTATTTGGCAAAATATCACAAATTTTTCTACTTCACAACCAAAACACTTAATTTGGATCACACCCTAAGAAGTGATGCAAATTCAGTGTAACGGCTGTGGAAATGTTGGACATATACTAACACCATGTACCAAATTTCAGCCGAATCGAATGAAATTTGCTTCTCTTAGAGCAATCGCAAGCCAAATTTGGGGGTCCGTTTGTATGGGGGCTATACGTAAAAGTGGACCGATATGGCCCATTTGCAATACCATCCGAACTACATCAATAACAACTACTTGTGCCAAGTTTCAAGTCGATAGCTTGTTTCGCGATTTCAACAGAAGGACGGACGGACGGACAGACATGCTCATATATATACTTTATATATATACTTTATGGGGTCTTAGAGCAATATTTCGATGTGTTACAAACGGAATGACAAAGTTAATATACCCCCCCATCATATGGTGGAGGGTATAAAAATAAGCAAATAAATACTTGAGTGACTTTGAAAATCGATATGAGTTGGGATAAAACTATCTATTTAAGTTACCCAAATGTTTTTTACGTTATAGTGCTATATCAAATTGAAATAAAGTAAAATTTCCCTATCAAGAAGAAATTGCGAATCAAATATTTCTTAGTATCAAAACGAAAAACAAAATTAAAAGTAATTTCCTTGACCAATACTTCTTTTTGGCATATTTAAATATTTTGCATTTATATGATTTCCCAAAAATTCTTTAAAGAAATCTAAAATATCAAAATTGTTAAAAAAAAAATTAATAGCAAAAAACCGGAAAATTTAGTTAAAATTAATTTAGTAACTGTGTCATATTAAGTCTATATAATTTATAAAGCATAGTTTTAGGCACATCCAAAATATAATCATAATAAAAAGATATAAAAATGTAAGCATACATGTGAGAATAAAAAAAAAACATAAATATATCAAAGCATACTTTTTGGCATATCTTAAATATAATCATACAATTTATTGAAAATTTTAAGCATACTTGTAGGAGTAAAAAAATAAATATATCAATGCATACTTTTTGGCAACAGCTAGTTTTTGTTGTTGTTTTTTTTTTTTAATTCATTTTAATGTCTGGCATTTCTATAGTTTCCTGAAAAAAAAAACGATATACAAGTTTTATGAATGTTTATAAAAACAAAAACTATTTAAGTGACTTTGAAACTCGATATGATTGGGAAAAACTATCAATTTAACTTAACCCAATGTTGTTTATGTTATAGTGCTATATCAAATTAAAATAAAGTGAAATTTCCTTATCACGAAGAAATTGAGAATCAAATATCACTTAATATCAAAATGGACAACATGAACATATGGTCGAAAATATATCTAACATTTGAATATATCCCTATTGGAAAATCCAAGAAAAGCTGAAGTTATCAAAAAAAAAAAAAAAAAAAAACAAAAAAAAACATGAAGATAAAATAAACAAGGAAATATTTAACCCACCCAAAATCTTTGAGAGAGAACAAAAAAAAACACAACATATCCATTTAAATATATACAGGAAATTTGAGAAAATACGCAATAAAAAAAAAACAACAACCAAACCCTAGAAAACAGAAATAACCCAAACGTAACCCAAGGAAAAAGAACAAAAAAAAAACAAAACAAAATCACCCTCGAATAGAAGAAAAGTTAAACTTCCATGGAATCAGTTTTGATATTTGAATATTGGCTTCCCCCATAGCTTCCCTAAGTAACCATATCATCCCAACTCATTGTTTACCAACTTCAAGATTCCTAGACTAAAATCCTCTAGAAAATATCGTCGTTTAGCATCATCCAACAAACGAAACAAAAATGATTCATCTGAGGAGAATGTATATGAAAATGTTAACTATTTTATTGGCTATAATACTTCTAAAAAGAATCAATGGCCTTGAGCAAGAAATTGAGGTAAACCACCACCCCACCCCATTATACCATGCTGAGCAGTTGCAATTGTTTACTATCAACAGCAATAGCAGCAGTGAAAATATTGGCAATATGCCTGAGGTGGTAGGTGATATAGATGAAGCAGCACGAACAGAAGCTACCAAATATGTTGATATTAAATTTCCTCCCCTTGGCAGTGACTGTGGCGGGGGCGAGTCAGACATAGAAGACAATGTTTTTGAGGATACAAAGGTCCCGGATGTTGACACTGTAGGCGATGACAGCAGCAATCAGATATTCAATGGTGATGAAAATAATGCCATTGTGGATGATTTTAGCTTCATGTCGGTGGAAGGTGGCGAAATAGCTGATGCTGTTGTACAGGTGAAGAGTAAAATCAACATAGCCAAGGCCAAAATACACTCCGCGTATTCAGAAAATTTTATGAAGAACCACAAACATTTTCAACAGGAGCAGCATAAACATCACAAACCTCTTCATAATCACGATCACAATCAGCATCAGCCGCAACCGAACCACCATGGTAGACATCATCAGGGAGTTATCAGCCACCAAAAAGAGAATGGTTATGAGGAACCCCATTATAAATCAGATAATTTTCACCAGCTTTATCATAGTCATCATCATCATCATCCGCATTTGGCCCACAATCCTCAGCGACAGGATAACAATTATCCTTTTGAAAACCATAAAAATCATCATCAAAATGGAAAATCTGCCAAACCACACGAAGCAGCGGCAGCAGCAGCGGCAACAGAAGACAAAAGAAATTCGTTATCTTTCGCCCAAAGAGATGAGGAAAGAGAAATCGAATCACAGAAATTATTTCTCCAGGACAAAATTATTGATTATGAAAATTTTAATTATCAAAATGATGAAAGTCATCTTCAGACCTCAAAACCTAAACACAACAATGACTTCACCCCCAAAAAGAAGAAGACGACGACGAATAGCCTGTCATCAACAGAGGAGTTGCTACACAATTTACCCTTGACTACTGAATATCCTTATGAATTATTTGAGTCACCAGATGATTTTTTCTTTGACAATGACATAACCTATCCCAGGTTTATATTGGAGCAGGAACAGCAACAACAAGAACATGGACAACAACAAATTCCCTTTATGTCCCCTCAAAATCCTCAGGATTATTTTGCTGCATCTCCTCGTTCAGGCAGACATCGTGGTCGTATTTCGGGAAACCATCATCATCATCATCGTCAACATCAACAGCAACACCAGCCCCATCATCCTCATTATCATCATCTTCCACAGCAGAATTCATTGCTGCAACAGCCGTTTGTATTATCTACCACCTCCAGTACGAGTAGCGTTGGTAGTAGCAGTAGTAGTAAAAAATTTCGCTCTTTACCGGAAAGTGAACAGGATTTTATGCTTAAACCACGTTTACTACATGGCCTAGTGCCGCTGCAGCAAAGTCATTGGCCCATCAAACGTGAGGCCATTGTTGAGGGCGATGTTATCCTGGGTGGTCTTATGATGGTTCATTCGCGTGAAGATAATCTCATGTGTGGTCCCATAATGCCTCAGGGTGGTATACAGGCACTTGAGGCAATGCTCTATACCATCGATCGTATTAATGAGAGAGGCCTATTGCCCAATATAACTTTGGGTGCTCACATATTGGATGATTGCGATAAGGATTCGTATGGTCTGGAAATGGCAGTGGATTTTATTAAAGGTAAGTTGTCTATTTTTTTTTATTTGGAGAAAATAAGAATAATTTTATCGAATTCGAATGGGATTAAGAAAAATGTAATTAAGTACACCGAAAAAATTTTCACCAAAATATTTCCAATTAAAATTTTCGTTGAATATTCAAAAATATTTAATTACAAATTTAATCCATAGAAAAAAAAACAACTTAACGAAAATTTTTCCAATTGTCTAAGTGAGTCTGATACATCGGGCTGCCACCAAACCTAACCCTATTTAAATTATTAATTGAGTTTTAATAAATATTCAATTAAAAATTTAATTGTTTCAACAAATTTATTAATTGAATAATTAAAATAAATCACAAAAATTAATAGTATCAATTAATTTTTTTATTGGATCAATAATTTTATACCCTTGCCATTCCGTTTGAAGTATAGATACATAGAAAAAAATTTAACCAAAATTTTTCTAATTAAAATTTTAATTGAATTTTAAAAAATATTCAATTAAAAATTTAATTGTTTCAACAAATTTTTTAATTGAAACAAAAATTAATAGTATCAATTAATTTTTTTATTGGATCAATTAATTTTTTAATTGACCTTCAATTAATTTTTTAATTGACACTATCATTTCTGTGATTGAAAATTTTAATTGTGTTTTAAAAAATATTCAATTAAGAATTTAATTGTTTCAAAAAATTTTTTAATTGAAACAAAAATCAATCACAAAAATTAATAGTACCAGTTAATTTTTTTATTGGATCAATTAATTATTTAATTGACCTTCAATTAATTTTTTAATTGATACTATCATTTCTGTGATTGAAGACATTTCAATTAAAAAATTAATTGGATCAATTAATTTAGTGATTGAATCAGCAAAAAAAATTTCTTCTGTGTATTCTGGGTCGTGGTGAAATACTGAGTCGATCTAAGCTATTCGTCCGTCCGTCCGTCCGTCTGTTGAAATCACGTTAACTTCCGAATGAAATAAGCTATCGACTTGAAACTTTGCACACGTAGTTGTTATTGATGTAGGTCGCATGGTAGGGAGCCACCGTGGTGCAATGGTTATCATGACCGCCTTGCATACACAAGGTCGTGGGTTCGATTCCTACTTCGACCGAACACCAAAAAGTGCTGGTGACATTTCTGAGGGTTTCAAAACTTCTCTAAGTGGTTTCACTGCAATGTGGAATGCCGTTCGGACTCGGCTATAAAAAGGAGGTCCCTTGTCATTGAGCTTAACATGGAATCGGCCAGCACTCAGTGATAAGAGAGAAGTTCACCAATGTGGTATCACAATGGACTGAATTGTCTAAGTGAGTCTGATACATCGGGCTGCCACCTAACCTAACCCTATTTAAATTATTAATTGAGTTTTAATAAATATTCAATTAAAAATTTAATTGTTTCAACAAATTTTTTAATTGAAACAAAAATCAATCACAAAAATTAATAGTATCAATTAATTTTTTTATTGGATCAATAATTTTTATACCCTTGTCATTCCGTTTGAAGTATATATACACAGAAAAAAAATTTAACGAACATTTTTCTAATTAAAATTTTCATTGAGTTTTCAAAAATATTCAATTAAAAATTTAATTGTTTCAACAATTTTTTTAATTGAAAAAAAAATCAATCACAAATATTATTAGCATCAATTAATTTTTTTATTGGATCAGTTAATTTTCTAATTGACCTTCAATTAATTTTTTAATTGATACTATCACTTCTGTGATTGAAGACATTTCAATTAAAAAATTAATTGGATCAATTAATTTAGTGATTGAATCAGAAAAAAAATTCTTGTGTGTATTCAAAGAAAAAAATATCACCAGAATATTTCCAATTAAAAAGTTAATTGAAGTTGAATGTTTTTTCAATTAATAAATTAATTGATACAATTAACTTTTTAATCAAGATAGAAACATTAGGTGAATTAAGTCAATGATTGAAAATTTTAAAAAACAACAACAATTTTAAAATTTTTAATTAAAAAATTAATTTATAGAATTAACTTTTTAATCAAATTCAAAAGACTAAGTCAGTTAAAAAAAGTGATGAACATTTCTTAATCAAAATAAAAACTCTAAGTCAATTCAGAAAGTAGTTGAAAATAGTTACATTTTTAAATAAAAAATTAATTGGGGTTTGCATTCAAAATCAATTAAATTTTTAATTGAATCAATTAAAAAATTAATTGAAAATTGCTATGACATCAATTAATTTTTTAATCAAGGATTTTTTCTATGCCCAATTAAAACTGTGATTGATACTATCATTTTCGTGATTGAAGACATTTCAATTAAAAAATTAATTGGATCAATTAATTTCGTAATTGAATCAGAAAAATATTTTTTTGTGTGTTCTGGGTCGTGGTGAAATTATGAGTCGATCTAAGCTATCCGTCCGTCTGTTGAAATCACGTTAACTTCCGAATGAAATAAGCTATCGACTTGAAACTTGGCACAAGTAGTTGTTATTGATGTAGGTCGCATGGTATTGCAAATGGGCCTTATCGGTCCACTTTTACGTATAGCCCCCATATAATCGGACCCCAAGATATGGCTTGCGGAGCCTCTAAGAGAAGCCTATTTCATCCGATCTTGCTAAAATTTGGTACATAGTGTTAGTATATGGTCTCTAACGATCCCCAGATTTGGCTTGCGGAGGTTAGGTTAGGTTAGGTTAGGTTAGGTGGCAGCCCGATGTATCAGGCTCACTTAGACTATTCAGTCCATTGTGATACCACATTGGTGAACTTCTCTCTTATCACTGAGTGCTGCCCGACTCCATGTTAAGCTCAATGCCAAGGGACTTCTTTTTATAGCCGAGTCCGAACGGCGTTCCACATTGCAGTAAAACCAATTCGAGAAGCTTTGAAACCCTCAGAAATGTCACCAGCATTACTGAGGTGGGATAATCAACCGCTGAAAAACTTTTTGGTGTTCGGTCGAAGCAGGAATCGAACCCACGACCTTGTGTATGCAAGGCTGGCATGCTAACCATTGCACCACAGTGGCTCCCGATTGAATCAGAAAAAAAAATCTTGTGTGTATTCTGGGCCATATAATCGGACCCCAAGATTTGGCTTGCGGAGCCTCTAAGAGAAGCCTATTTCATCCGATCTAGCTGAAATTTGGTATTTGTGTTAGCATATGGTATCTAACAACCATGCCAGAATTGGTCCATATCGGTTCATAATTATATACAGCCCCCATATAAACCGATCCCCAGATTTGATCTCCGAAGCCTCTTGAAGGAGCACAATTCATCCGATCTGGCTGAAATTTGTTACATGGTGTTAGTATGGTCTCTAACAACCATGCAAAAATTGGTACATATCGGTTCATATTAATATATAGCCCTCATATAAATCGATCCCTAGATTTGACCTCCGGAGCCTCTTAAAGGAGAAAAATTCATGCGATCCGGCTGAAATTTGGTACATGGTGTTAGTATATGGTCTCTAACAACCATGCCAGAATTGGTCCATATCGGTCCATAATTATATATAGCCCCATATAAACCGATCCCCATTTTCGAACTACGGAACCTATTGGAGGAGCAAAATTCATCCGATCCGGTTGGAAGTTGGTACGTGATATAAGTATATGGTTTTTAACAACCATGCCAGAATTGGTCCATATCGGTCTATAATTATATATAGCCCCCATATAAACCGATCCCCAGATTTGGCTTTCGGAGCCTCAAAGAGAGGGAAATTTCATCCGATGCTTCTGAAATTTGGTACTTGGTGTTAGTGTATGGTATCTAAAAACCACGCAAAAATTGGTCCACACCGGTTCATAATTATATATAGCCCCCACATAAACCGATCCCCATATTTGAACTACGGAGCCTCTTGGAGGAGCAAAATTCATCCGATCCGGTTGGAAGTTGGTACATGATATTAGTATATGGTTTTTAACAACCATGCCAGAATTGGTCCATATCAGTCTATAATTATATATAGCCCCATATAAACCGATCCCCAGATTTGGCTTGCGGAGCTTCTAAGAGATGCAAATTACGTCCGGTTCGGTTGAAGTTTGGTACGTGGTATTTGTATACGGTCTCTAACAACCATGCCAGAATTTTTCCATATCGGTCCATAATTATATATAGCCCCCATACAAACCGATCCCCAGATTTGGCTTGCAGAGCCTCAAAGAGAAGCAAATTTCATCCGATCCGGCTGAAATTTGGTACATGATGTTGATATATGGTCTCTAACAACCATGCCAGAATTGGTCCGTATCGGTCCATAATTATATACAACCCTTATATAAACCGATCATCATATTTGACCGCCGGAGCCTCTTGGAGGAGCAAAATTCGTCCGTTCCGGTTGAAATTTGGTACATGGTGTTAGTATATGATCTCTAACTACCATGCAAAAATTGGTCCACATCGGTGCATAATCATATATAGCCCCCATATAAACCGATCCCCAGATTTGAACTCCGGAGCCTTTTGACGGAGCAAAACTCATCCGATCCGGCTGAAATTTGGTACATGGTGTAAGTATATGGTCTCTAACAACCATGCAAAAATGGGTCCATATCGGTTTATAATTTTATATAGCCCCCATATAAACCCATCCCCAGATTTGACCTTCGGAGCCTCTTGAAGGAGCAAAATTCATCCGATCCGGCTGAAATTTGGTACATGGTGTAAGTACATGGTCTCTAACAACCATGCAAAAATTGGCCCATATTGGTTTATAATTTTATATAGCCCCCATATAAACCCATCCCCAGATTTGACCTTCGGAGCCTCTTGAAGGAGCAATATTAGTTCCGATCCGGTTGAAATTTAGTACGTGGTCTCTAATAACCATGCAAAAATTGGTCCATTTCGTTTCATAGTTATATATACCCCCATATAAACCGATACCCAGATTTGACCTCCGGATCCTCTTGAAGGAGCGAAACTCATCCGATCCGTTTGAAATTTGGTACATTGCGCTAGTACATGGCCGATAAAAACCATGCCAAAATTGGTCTGTATCGGTCTATAATTATATATAACTCCGAGATAAACCGGTCCCCAATTACAGAAAAATTAGTCGTTATCGGTTCGTAATTACGATTGCCACTCGAACCAAAAATAATATAGCAAAATTTTATTGCCATAGAAAATTTTGTTAAAATTTTATTACTATAGAAAATTTTGTCAAAATTTTATTACTATAGAAAATTTTGTCAAAATTTTTTTTTGTCAATTTTAATCTCTATAGAACATTTGGTCAACATTTTTTGTCAATTTTAATCTCTATGGAAAATTTTGTTAAAAATAATCTACTAAATTTTATAATAAAATAATCTACCAAAATGTTATTGCCATAGAAAATTTTGTCAAAATTTTATTTCTATAGAAAATTTTGTCAAAATTTTATTTCTATGGAAAATTTTGTCAACATTTTTTTTTTTTCAATTTTAAATCTCTATAGAAAATTTTGTTAAAAATTTATTTCGATAGAAAATTTTGTCAAATTTTTTTTTCTAAAGAAAATTTTGTCAAATTTTTTTTTCTAAAGAACATTTGTTCAGAATTTTATTTCTGTAGAAAATTTATTTCTAAAGAAAATTTTTTCAATTTTTTTTTTTTTAAGAAATTTTGTCAACATTTTTTTTTTGTCAATTTTAATCTCTATAGAAAATTTTTTTAAAAAATTATTTCTAAAGTAAATTTTGTCAATTTGTTTTTTCTAAAGAAAATTTTGTCAAAATTTTTTTTCTGAAGAAAATTTTTTCAAAATTTTATTTCTGTAGAAAATTTTGTCAAAATTGTATTTCTATAGAAAATTTATGAAGCACCTCTTAGTTGGAGAGGAATGTTTTGCAAAATCTTCCAAAACATCAAGAATTCTACCAATCTATCAAACAGTAAAAATCTGCCATTTTTTGTAGAATCGTGTTCATAATTGTATAAAGCGATCCCCATATTTCAATTCTGGCTTTATAATTACCGCACAAATGTTCATATCGGTTCGTAATTATTTCTTCCCTATATATATATATCGGTCAAGAACTGAATATATACGTATTTATTCGGCCTTTGATTTGCCCGCATGAGACTAACTCACAAGATGATGTTAAGAAGATTTAAGATGCCTTGCCATCGGCCGCAACTCAAGTGATTCAATTCAATTTTGTATGGCCGTCTATAGTAGAAGTTTGTACGCAATCCATGGTGGATGGTACATAAGATTCGGCCTGGCCGAACTTACGGCCGTATATACTTGTTTATCTTACTGCTGTACATACTTTTTTTAGTGATTAATTAAATTATAAATAAATTTGTAAATTTTGACTACTAGGGTCTTAAGCTTATTACAAACCTGGTCTTTATTAAATGGTTTTTATATCCCGTAAAAGCTGAAAATACATGCCAAGCGATGGTCATTAATCTAAAATTTCACCTCTGATACGATATACATAACCAATATACATACCACAAAATTCTACCATTTCATTGAATCTCAAACGTACTAGCATATGCGCTTGTATCCTTTACCATTTAATTCAATTTAATTTCATTGTATTACACTAAATCTAATAATGATCAAACAAAAGATAAAACATAAATTAGTGTGCTATATTAGAATTAAATTAGTTTTATAGATAAGCTTTTAAATTGGAAATTGCCTTTGAGCTTGTTCACTCACCAACAGCCATTTACTCACAAAACTCCATTACATGGTATGGGATTTTGGTGGAAGAATTTTTTTTTCTCTCATCGACGAATATGTATTTGCTCCCAAAAGCAATCATAAACTTATTATCATAGAAACTCATATACACCAAGATGATAAAGAAGCAAAAGATATAATCTGCAAATGCTAAAGAATAAGGATTATAGAACAACTACAACAAAAAAAGCTCATGTACTTATTCACGAAGCAAAAGGACTCTTTGAGAAGAAACAACTGAAGTACTTCAATGCTAAATAGAAAATAAATTGATCTGGGACATTCACTTGCCTTCAAGCTGTGGTTGTCTGGTGTTCTGCTTCAATAGCATATGGAGCTAGGGTTTGCAGGCGAAACAAACACTTGCCATTGTAACACTTTTCTCTTCTTCATCTCTTGGAGAAATAAAAATGTAAGACCATGAGTATGGCAGGGATAGAGTTTGCTCTTCAAAAAAAAAAAACAAAAAAAAAACAACAAATAACGAAAACTAGTATGCACTGAAGAAAATATTGTCGTGAGGCCAAAGATTTCGTGTCCTTAAAAAATTTAAAAAAATTTTGCCAAATTTAATTTCTATAGAAAAATTTGTCAAAAAATATATTTCTATAGAAAATTTTGTCAAAATTTTATTTCTATAGGAAATTTAGTCAAGATTCTATTTCTATAGCAAATTTTGTCAAAATTGCATACCAAAGAAAATTTTATTTCTTTAGAAAATTTTGTCAAAATTTTATTTCTATAGAAAATTGTGTCCAGTGCTGTGGAGTCGGAGTCTTGGAGTCGGAGGCTGCAGATTTTGCTGGAGTCGGAGTCGTAGAAATTTTACTCAACTCCAACTCCGGCGAAACAAAATTTGAAAAACACTTCATATCTTTGTAATTAAGGAAATATTTCGACAATTTAGATTCCATAAGGGGCTTTAATGGAAAAACGAAATATTGGTTTTCAGGCCATTCTATGTGTATTTATATGGGTGAAATTTCACGGTGATATAAAAATTAAGGTTTTACTAGAATATGAGGATATCGATTTTTGACCCTATATATACTCTTGATAACGGTATAATTTTAAGGCACTACAGCAGTAGAACCTAATGTTCTGAATTTTTGGCAAGCATGTCGAGTTCGAAGATGGGTCATACCGGAAAATTTTGTGATATAATACCTACATATAAATCCAACTTTCATAAGATTTGTCAGAAATTTTGAATTTAGAGTTATTTGAGATCCATAAGTAAATGCGGTAATTTCCCGTCGGCCCAGATTTTGAGATAGCCCTACATCATTACTTGAGAAATCTCCATATACACCCGATGTCCTTGGAAGCTGCAATAACCTCTGCCAACGTGCCATCTGAACCGGTCTTTTGGTAGAAAGTTTGTTTCGTCAAAGTCACTCGAAATTCTTTGCATTAAATTAATGGCCTCTAATGTCCATAACTGATAGACCATTTATAAATCGATGTATCACCATAGAAACAATATTCGTAACTGTCCAGCTATTATTGTCATCTGTTGTATGGTAGTGGTTATGTAAAATTCCGCCCGTCCTAATTTTTGGCAGTTTATGTTTGTTTTACATATCCGACACATTACATTTTTTAGCATCTAAACTTTCTATCTGATTAGCCCGGCATTTTGTTTTTGTGTATTTTTCTTTTTTATATGGATTTATTTTTTATAAAATGTTTATATAGACCAATACCATGATTTTACTCCTTAAACTTCTGGAAGCCTAATTATCTTTAGAAATTTTGTGTTTTTTAAACCCTATTCTGGAGATGGTTATTATCTACCCATATTTTGATGTGGTCTCTATAGAGTCTTGTGTCGTATTTTAATTTATAGGCCAGAAATTAAAATGCAGAGTTTCTATAGAACATTTTTATAGAAAATTAGGCAAAATTCTATTTCTATAGAAAATTTTGTCAAAATTGCATACCAAAAATAATTTTATCAAAATTTTATTTTTTTTTTTTTTTGGAAAAATTTGTCAAAATTTTATTTCTATAGAAAATTTTGCCAAAATTTTATTTCTATAGAAATAAATTTTATTTTTATAGAAAATTTTATTTTTATACAAAATTTTGTCATAATTTTTCTTTTCATAGAAAAAAAATTGTCGGAAGGTTCAAGTGTGGTTCACTACCAGAATTTGTGGTTCACTACCAGAATTTGTTCTGATAATTGGTTAATAGTTTTACTGCAAGTAGAGGATGCTGATGAGGAATGTGGTAATTCCGAAACGGGCGTCCATCCAACCATCTTGCAGTCTATAGGGCTTCGCCCAAATAAATTTGGCAAACATTAATTCATCTGTTGTTTAAGCTACTCTTGTAGTTTAGTCAACGCAATGGTTTTTAAGCTGAGATCAAAACAACAAATCAAATTTTATTTCTATAGAAAATTTTCTCAAAATTTTATTTGTATAGACATTTTTGTCAAAATTTTATTTGTATAGAAAATTTTGCCAAATTTCAATTTCTATAAAAAAATATTGTGAAATTTTTAATTCTATAGAAAATTTTTTGCCAAAATTTTATTTTTATAGAAAATTTTGTCAAAATTTTATTTCTATAGAAATATTTGTAAGAATTTTATTTGTATAGAAAATTTTGTCAAATTTCTATTCCTATAAAAATTTTTTTCCAATTTTTAATTCTATAGAAAATTTTTGGTCAAAATTTTATCTCTATAGAAAATGTTCTCAAAGAAATGTATTTCTATCTAAAATTTTCTCAAAAAATATATTTCTATCTAAAATTTTGTCAAATTTTTATTTCTATAGAAAATTTTGTCAAAATTTTTTTGTATAGAAAATTTAGTCAACACTTTATTTCTAAAGAAAGTTTTATCAAAAATCTTATTTCTTTGGAAAATTTTTTTAAAATTGTGTTTCTATAGAAAATTTTGTCAAAATTTTGTTTCTAAAGAAAAATTTGTCAAACATTTATTTGTAAAGAAAATTTAGTCAAAAATTTATTTCTATAGGAAATTCAGTCAAAAAGCTTATTTCTACAGAAAATATTGTCAAATTTTTTGTCTATAAAATATTTTCACAAAATTGCATTTTTATTGAAAATTTTGTCAAAGATTTATTTCCATGGAAAAATTTGTCAAAAAAAAATATTTCTATAGAAAATTTTGTCAAAATTTGTCACAAAATGTATTTCTATAATTTTTTTTATACCCTCCACCATAGGATGGGGGGTATATTAACTTTGTCATTCCGTTTGTAACACATCGAAATATTGCTCTAAGACCCCATAAAGTATATATATTCTGGGTCGTGGTCGTTTGTCAACATTGTATTTCTATAGAAAATTTTGACAAAATTTTATTTTTATAGAAAATTTTGGCAAAGTTTTATTCCCAGAAGAAATTTTGTCATACTTTTCTTCCTAGATAATGTTGCCATATCCTATAGAAATTTTAAACAAATTTTATACCATAGAAAATTTTGTCAAAATTTTAGTCTTATAGAAAATTTTGTCAAAATTTTAATCTTATAGAAAATTTTGTCAAAATTTTAATCATATAGAAAATTTTGTCAAAATTTTAGTCTTATAGAAAATTTTATCCCATAAAAAATTTTATCAAAATTTAATTTTTATCAAAATTATATTCTTATAAAAGTTTTGTCAAAATTTTATTTTTTATAGAAAAAAAAAAATTATTTCGTTAGAAAATTTTGTCATATATTTAATTCTGTAGAAAATTTTGTCAACATTGTATTTCTATAGAAAATTTTGACAAAATTTTATTTTTATAGAAAATTTTGGCAAAGTTTTATTTCCAGAGGAAATTTTGTCAAACTTTTCTTCCTAGATAATGTTGACATATCCTATAGAAATTTTGAACAAATTTTGTACCATAGAAAATTTTGTCAAAATTTTAGTCTTATAGAAAATTTTGTCAAAATTTTAGTCTTATAGAAAATTTTGTCGAAATTTTAGTCTTATAGAAAATTTTGTCAAAATTTTAGTCTTATAGAAAATTTTGTCAAAATGTTAGTCTTATAGAAAATTTTATCCTATAAAAAATTTTATCAAAATTATATTCTTATAAAAATTTTTTCAAAATTTTATTTATTATAGAAAAAAAAATTATTTCGTTAGAAAATTTTGTCATATATTTAATTCTGTAGAAAATTTTGTCAACATTGTATTTCTACAGAAAATTTTGACAAAATTTTATTTTTATAGAAAATTTTGGTAAAGTTTAATTCCCAGATGAAATTTTGTCAAACTTTTCTTCCTAGATAATGTTGCCATATCCTATAGAAATTTTGAACAAATTTTATACCATAGAAAATTTTGTCAAAATTTTAGTCTTATGGAAAATTTTTGTCAAAATTTTAGTCTTATAGAAAATTTTGTCAAAATGTTAGTCTTATAGAACATTTTATCCTATAAAAAATTTTATCAAAATTATATTCTTATAAAAAATTTGTCAAAATTTTATTTTTATAGAAATTTTTTGCAAAATTTTATTTCTAAAGAAAATTTTGTTAAAATTCTATTTCTATAGAGAAGTTTGTCAAATTTTTATTTCTGTAGAAAATTTTGTCAGAATTTTATTTCTATAGAAAATTTTGTCAAAATTTTGTCAAAATTTCTAAAGAAAATTTTGTCAAAATGTTATTTCTATAGAAAAGTTTGTCAAATTTTTATTTCTGTAGAAAATTTGTGGAGAGGAATTTTTCGAAAAATCTACCAATCTACCGAGTTGTAAAAAACTTACCCTTTTTGATAGAATTCGACCAACTGTGGCAACTGTGATCAAGAACCGAGCTAAATTTTTAAAACTCCAATACCGATACTCTCACTCTCACTCCACAGTCCTGCTCTTTGCACAAAACAACCAATCTTACAGTATTTATCATTTTAATAAAGCAGAAAAAAATCAAGCTGATTACCTTGTTTTGACCGAAACCTTGTAAAAACAAGTCAACAAAAAACAAACATACAACATTGAATCCAAATGAGGGAAATGGAAATGTTGACGCGTATTCATTAGAGCAATTAATTTATATAAACAGCTAAAGTCCTTTAGCTAATTAATAAAAAAAAAAAACAAATACAAATGCAAATGAAAACCATGAGGACCAAGTCTTCAGACTGCTAAAAATAAAAAAGAAAAGTTTTAATTGTATAATAATTAAGCAACATTTACCTTTGTTATTATAATGCTAATTAGTCGACAACATTGTAAAGCGTATTATTTTGTTTATTGTTATATTTTACAAAAACAATGACTAACTATGCAACGATTACTAAAGGTAAACATCCAACTAAAACGAAGTCTTAAAAAAAAAGAGTCGTAATTTTAATGTCTAATGGATAATTGTTATTAAAATATTTAAATATTTATTTAATAAAATTTGTATTTTTTTTAGTTTGAGATAAAAAAACTAGAGCTAAATATAATCATATATTATTAATAATAATGTACTAACAATTATTTTAAATTATTTTATCTTTCAGGTTCCATTAGCAATATAGATGATGCCGAATATCATTGCAATAAAACTCAAGTGCGTAAAGTGATTTCAGGAGTAGTTGGAGCAGCTTCATCTGTAACCTCGATACAAGTCGCAAATTTACTACGATTATTCCGAATACCACAGGTGAGTAAATGTGATATTGCATCAAGATTAGGGTTTGTTTTTCCAGGAACGGGATTCGGGGTTCCTACCCGATATTTTACCATATTTTCTCAACTGATTTGTGCTTTAAAAAAAAAAATTATATAAAATATTGGTAGGAATACATCAACAAATTATGTTTAATACCATTGAGCTAATTATATCTAATTATAAAAAAATATATAAAATAATTATTTTTGTTTTAATTTCGGTTTATATAAAAGAATTTCTGAATATGTATAAAATAATTTAAGCAAAAGTTTTTCATTACTTTCGAAATTCTATTTGACTGTTTGAAGTGATGATGATGATGATGTAAAAGTTACAATAGTGCCTTGGAACAGTAGCCTTAGCTTTCGCCGATTTCTAATTTGATCAATTGTCTAAAATTTTAGTGGGATCCCAGGAAAAAAATTCCCATTTTCCCGGGGGAAAAAACTTTAATCAAGAAATACATAAAGAAAATTTTTAATAGCCTTTTAATGATTGTCTTTAAATTTTTTGAAGAAAAAGTTTTTAGATCATAAGAAATCTTCGGTTAAGGAAAATTTAGATTTTTGAAAAATAAACTCTTCTTTCAAGACACTAAGATATCATTAGTTTCAACCATGCCATACTGTATAAGAAGTTAATTTCAATATCCCCGTCCTGCCTGCTTTAAATACTTAAGACCGTGAGTTTTTTTATATCCGCAAAATAGGCAAAATTGTTCGTACCTGGAAATGCAGGGTGGCATATTATGTGTTTCAACCAACTTCAGGTAGCTATCATTTCTAAATAGCTCATCTGACAGCCGACAGATTTATTCCCGTGTCAGTTTAGTTTATTGTTTACAAGCTTATAAAAGCCTTTTGATCTATTGCCTTTAGCAGTAAAATTATTCGTGATAGAATTCAAGCGTGATACTGTGATTTGTGCATATTTGGCTTCAAAAACCAAAAGTGGCTCTTGTTAGAGCCCTCCAGCATTTAAAGGTGAATGAATAGTTTATTCCCTGTACCATTGCTCGTTACCACGACATTGTCATCGGGTCCAAAAAGTGGGCATAAAAATGATCCAAAATGTGAAGGCCCGATTTGATAGAAACCAACGACGCTGTGGTATAAAACTTACTCGTGAGCTGAACATTTCGCACAAACGGGTGCATTACAATTAAGAAAATGAAATGTACAAACAAAAAAAATTTAGACTGGATGGAGCCAAGGAGTTGCTTCGTAAAAGTCCTTTTATCGAATTTGGATTTCTTTAATAAGAAGCAATTCCAAATTGAGCAGTTTTTGAACAAACAAAATGATCGGGCTAACATGTCAAAGGGTTCAATTGAACATTTGCCAACAAAACTGCTCGTATTCATCGGTCGTGGTAACACAATAAAAGTCGAATATTATCGGGAAAACGTCCTAAAGACAGTATTGATACCTTGAACAGGCAAAAAAAAATCAATAATGGCTTAAAAGGGAGGTTCCCCGCATCATTTCCATGGCCACGAAAATATACGGCTCTCAATCAATTTGATTGTAGTGCCTGGGGAATTTTAGACAGTAAAGTTGCCAGTAAAACATATTCCAGTGTCCATCATCTCAAAAGCGGCGCTTTCGTGTTGTTACGAAATCTTAGTATAAACGATGAGAAGCCATTCAAATTGTACAGTTTGTGAAAAAAGTTCGACTTTACTTACCAAAGATTTGAACTGGGTGATTCAAAGCTTCTCTGATTTGACCGTAATGTGAAACATCATTCGGCCAAGGCCATAAAAAGGATTCGCTAGCACAGAATGGGGTATAACCACGGTTGCCACTCGAGCCAAAAATTATCTACCAACATTTGGAGCAAATTTTACCAAAAAAACTACCAAACAAAAAACAAATATTTTACATTTTATTTTTATAGAAAATTTTGTCCAAATTTTATTTCTATAGAAAATTTTGTGCACGTTTTATTTCTATCGAAAATTTTGTCAAATTTTATTTCTATAGAAAACTTTGCCAAAATTTTATTTCTATTGAAAATTTTGTCGAAATTTTATACCTATAGAAAATTTGGTAAAAATATTATCTCTGTAGAAAATTTTAGCAATATTTTATTTCTATAGAAAATTTGGTAAAAATTGTATTTCTGTAGAAAATTTTGCCTAAATTTTATTCCTATAGAAAATTTTGTCAAAATTTTATTACTATAGAAAAATTTGTAAAAATTAAAAAAATAATATTAATAACTAAAAAATATTACTAATACTATAACAACTTTTAAGACGAATAGTAAATTTTATTTTTTACAAAATTTTGTCAAAATTTTAGTTCTATAAAATTTTTTGTCTAAATTTTATTTCGTTTCGTTTTGTTTTTATAGTTTTATTTCAATAAAAATGTTTGTCAAAATTTTATTTCTAAACAAAATTTTTTCAAAATTTTTACCCATAGAAAATTTTAGCAACATTTTATTTCTATAGAAAATTTTGTCAAAATTTTATTACTATAGAAATTTTGGTCAAATTTGTATTTCTATAAAAAATTTTGTCAAAATTTTATTTCTATAGAAAATTTTGTCAAAGTTTTTTTTCTATAGAAAATTTTGTCAAAATGTTTATTTCTATAGAAAATTTTGTCAAAATTTTATTACTATAGAAATTTTTGTCAAATTTGTATTTCTATAAAAAATTTTGTCAAAATTTAATTCTATAGAAAATTTGGTCAAAATTTTATTTCTATAGAAAATTTTGTCAAAATGTTTATTTCTATAGAAAATTTTGTCAAAATGTTATTTCTATAGAAATTTTTATCAAAATTTTATATCTATAGAATTTTGTCAAAAATTAATTTCTATAAAAAATTTTGTCAAAATTTAATTTCTATAAAAAATTTTGTCAAAATTTTATTTCTATAGAAAATTTTGTCAACATTTTATTTCTATAGAAACTTTTATTAAAATTTTATTTCTATAGAAAATTTTGTCAACATTTCATTTCTATAGAAATTTTTGTCAAATTTGTATTTCTATAGAAAATTTTGTCAACATTTGATTTCTATAGAAAATTTTGTCAAAATGTTTATTTCTATAGAAAATTTTGTCAAAATTTTATTTCTGTAGAAAATATTGTCAAAAATTTATTATTATAGAAAATTTTGTCAAAATTTTATTTTTATAGAAAATTTTGTCTAATTTTTATTTCAATAGGAAATTTGGTAAAAATTTTATTTCTGTAGAAAATGTTATCAAAATTTAATTTCTATAGAAATTTTTTTTCAAAATTTTATTTCTCTAGAAAATTTTGTCAAAATTTTATTTCTATAGAAAATTTTTTCAAAATTTTATTTCTATAGAAAATTTTGTCAAAATTTTATTTCTATAGAAAATTTTGTCAAAATTTTATTTCTATAGAAATTTGTGTCAAAATTTTATTTCTATAGAAAATTTTAGCAATATTTTATTTCTATAGAAAATTTTGTCAAAATTTTATTTCTATAGAAAATTTTGTCAAAATTTTATTTCTATAGAAAATTTTGTCTTATTTTTATTTCTATAGGAAATTTGGTAAAAATTTTATTTCTGTAGAAAATGTTATCAATATTTAATTTCTATAGAAAATTTTGTCAAAATTTTATTTCTATAGAAAATTTTAGCAATATTTTATTTCTATAGAAAATTTGTCAAAATTTTATTTCTATAGAAATTTGTGTCAAAATTTTATTTCTATAGAAAATTTTAGCAATATTTTATTTCTATAGAAAATTTTGTCAAAATTTCATTTCTATAGAAAATGTTGTCAAAAATTTTAATTCTATAGAAAAATTTTTCAATGTTTTAATTCTATAGTTAGAGTGGAATATTTTCTACCAACCGTAAAAAATCTACCATTTTTGGAGAATTCTTCCAACTGTGGGTAGCACTCCTTAAGAGAAATTGACCACTAGGGGTTTTCCAATGGACTAAACTGTTTATGTAAACCCAAAAAAAGGTAGTCCTTCGCTTCATTTCTACCGCACAATGAACACCAATCTTTATATATCAATCCAAAGTGTTGCTTTGGTGAAGTGTATTATGGCTTTGTCGGCCTTTCGAAAGCCATAATCCCAAAGGTAGCCAATTCAAATAAATCTAAACTAATTTTAAAAATTTACGTTTTTCCGACATTTTTGTTCAACAAAACAAAGATAAAATAGCCAAATTAAAATATAAAATTACTATTAAAATTAGGGAGCCACCGTGGTGCAATTGTAAGCATGCCCGCCTTGCATACACAAGGTCGTGGGTTCGATTCCTGCTTCGACCGAACACCAAAAAAGTTTTTCAGCGGTGGATTATCCCACCTCAGTAATGCTGGTGACATTTCTGAGGGTTTCAAAGCTTCTCTAAGTGGTTTCACTGCAATGAGGAATGCCGTTCGGACTCGTCTATAAAGAGGAGGTCCCTTGTCATTGAGCTTAACATGGAATCGGGCAGCACTCAGTGATAAGAGAGAAGTTCACCAATGTGGTATCACAATGGACTGAATAGTCTAAGTGAGCCTGATACATCGGGCTGCCACCTAACCTAACCTAACCTACTATTAAAATTAAGCGCTTTTGTTGCATTACAAAACAGCCACCCTGTACTTATTTACCCTCCACCAAAGGCGGATTTCGATGTAAAACAAAGAAATATTGGTCTCAGACCCCATAAAGTATAAATATTCTGGGTGATAATGAAATTGTGAGTCGATCTAGCTATGTCCATATGTCCGTCTGTTGAAATAACGCAAAACTTATGGTCATATATACATGTCACATATAAAATTCAAACTGCACTATACTTCCCTGTAATGAGGGTAATAAATAAAAACTGGTGCCAACTAACACATTGCCCATACATCATAATTACAATAGGTCACAATTTGTTAAAGACCTCAGTCACTTTTATATGCTATGCTAACTAGGGTAAAATAAAAAGAATTAAATACAAATTCACCACTATAAAGTCTGCTGACAAAAAAAAAAAAAAACATTTTTTTTACAAAAAGAAAAAATTCTTAAACTACCAACTGGACTTTAAGTATCACACACTGTGGACCCTCACATCTATCATGGAAGCTCATATCCCTATTAAACAAAAGCTTTCAAAATCTCTAGTTTTTCTATTTGTATCCTAAGCTAATGCACAACCCAAGCATAGAGTAATAGAGAGAGATAAAAGTGATTTATTAGGGCTTTTAAAATAGTTAAGCATTTGGGTAGTCGAAATCCCTAGCATATGTTGTTTATTATGATTTCATATGGTACGAATATCAACCGGTATCCTTTAAATGGTTACAGTTCTTCATTGTTCTACATAACCAAGAACCAAAAACATAAGGGGACCCGTAATACTATTAACTAAAGCTTATGGCAGAATAATTGATAATTTTATTTAGAAAATCCTACGATGACCAAATAAAGGTTAATACTGAACGGCCGCATAAATTTTATGGGGACCCTATTTTACTAAAGGTATTTAAGATATACGAGTATTAATGGTTTTTAAAACAAAATTGTTTACTATAAATTTAGTGGGGTTTTAGAAATATACACAGGTAAAGTATAAATAAAAATAAAAATGCAGGTTCTAGTTTTGAGTGACCATAAAGCTACGTCAGGACGGAGATATTGCAATTAACCTGTTGTTAACCATCACCTTTCCTGTAGAAATAAATTTTTGCAAAAATTTTCTATAAAAATAAAATTTTGCTCAAATTTTCTATACAAATGAAATTTTGCTAAATTTTTATGTAGAAATAAATTTTGACAACATTTTCCATAGAAATACACACCCAGCGAAGGAATGTGATCACCCCAACCATGTCCCAAAAGCAAAATGTTACTTTTTAACGGGAAATATGTAGCATGTTTGTCGAAACCATGTTCCTTTCTCGGAGATTATGCATCTAATTTGACGAAAAAAGAATATTTTTTGCGACAAAAATGCTACATGGTCACTGTGAAAAAGTAACATGGTGCTCTTGAAACGTGTTTGAGGTGATCATATTCCATCTCTGGGTGCAATTTTGACAACATTTTCTATAGAAATAAAATTTTGCTAAAATTTTCTATAGAAAGAAAATTTTGCTAAAATTTTTTAAGAAAGAAAATATTGCTAAAATTTTCTATAAAAAGAATATTTTGACAAAATGTCTATAGAAATAAGATTTTGTTCAAATTTTCTATAAAAATAAAATTTTGCTAACATTTTTTATAGAAATAAAATGTTGACAAAATTTTCTATAGAAATCAAATTTTGCAAAATTTTTCTATAGAAATAAAATGTTGACAAAATTTTCTATAGAAATCAAATTTTGCAAAATCTTTCTATAGAAATAAAATTTTGACAAAATTTTCTATAGAAATGAAATTTTGCAAAACTTTTATGTATACATAAAATTTTGACAACATTTTCCATAAAAATACAATTTTGACAAAATTTTCTATAGAAATTAAAAACATTGGATTTTCTACAGAAATAGATTTTTGCTAAAATTTTCTATAGAAATAAAATTTTGACAAAATTTTTATAAAATGAAATGTTGACAAAATTTTCTATAGTAATAAACAAAACAGCAATTTTCTATAGAAATAAAATTTTGAAAAAAAATTTATAGAAATAAAAATTTTGAAAAAAAAATTTTATAGAAATAAAATTTGGAGAAAATTTTCTATAGAAATGAAATGTTGACAAAATTTTCTATAAAACAAGTATATACAGTAGTAAGTTCGACCGGGCCGAATTTTAAATATCCACCACCATGTATCAAATACAATAGTGCCCCTTTGAAAAATTCAGGTAGGTTTGATGACAGATATTTTCCCCAGCAGATCATTTCAACCAGTACGCTTCCCACAGATAAAGTAAAGATTTTACCTATGATAACTAGATCATATTCTGAATTTATAAGAATCATTTTTTGTTTGAGTTTTAACCTTTAACCGGTGAGGTGAAATTTTTTTGCGTAATTTGCGACGTGTGGTAAATTTTACCCCCTCTTTTACATTAATATTTTTTCTGTAAAAAAATGGTATTTTTGTATCATTATTATATTTGTTGATTAGTAAACATTGTATTTAACGAAAATAAAACAATATTTCGAAATATTATATGTTCTTTCAATGATTAACATATACTTTATTTCACACGTCTTTTTTAAAATATATGTAAACGAGTGTTCGAGGTGGTAAATTTTACCACCACGTACCCAGTTAAAGGTTAAAGGAATCATAAACATCTCTTATAAGTGTGCAAGAAATTGATGAAATAACGCCTTGATTTGAAATCTATAATCTGTGGATTTTCATCCCAATTATTTAAATGGCTACGAGAAGTAAAATCTGGAAATTTTGCATTCAGTTTCAAGCAATTTTCATGATCTGTGCGTCTTCTATACCCTCAATAAGTGAAATCGGTCTATATGGAGGTCTTACCAAATGGACCGATAAAACTAAATCATATACCCTTTGTTATGGGTCTAAAATGCCAGTATATGTTCAATTTGTAGCAAATCGGATAAAAACTACAATTTCTAGAAACCCTAGGAATTAAATTGGGAGTTCGGTGTAATGGGGGCTATACCAAAACATGGAAGGATACACACAGTATTCCGCACATTGAATTGTAGTTCTAGAATCTAGACCCCAAATCGGAGGGCCGGTTTATAAGGGGGCTATAGCAAAACATGGACCGATAATCACCATTTTCGGCACATCTCTTTATTTTCTTAAAATACCTCCAGATTTCCAATTTCAGGCAAATTGGGTAAAAACTACGCATTCTAGAAAACCAGGAAGTAAAATCGGGAGATCGGTCTATATGGTGGCTATATCAAAACATGGACCGGTACTCACCATTTTTGGTAGACGTCTTTATGGTCCTAGAATACCTCTAGATTTCAAATTACAGGTAAATTGGATCAAAACTACGGATTCTAGAAGCCCAAGAAGTAAAATCGGGAGATCGCTCTATGTGGGGGTTATAGCAAAACATGGACCGATACACCCCATTTTCGGCACACCTCCTTATGGTCCTAGAATACCTCTAGATTTCCAATTTCAGGCAAATCGGATAGAAAATACACTTTCTAGACGCCCAAGAAGCAAAATCGGGAAATCGGTCCATACGGGCGCTATACCAAAACATGGACCGTTAGGCACCTTTTTCGTTACACTTTTTGATGGTCCTAAAATACCTCTAGATTTCCAATTTCAGGCATATTGGATAAACACTACAGTTTTTATAAGCCCAAGACCCCAAATCGGGAGGTCGGTTTATATGGTGACTATATCAAAACTTGGACCGATATAGTCCATCTTCGAACTTGACCTGCCTGCAAACAAAAGACGAATCTGTGCCAAATATCAGGACGATAGCGCCATTATTGAAGGCTGTAGCGTGATTACAACAGACAGACAGGCGGGCATGCTTAGATCGTCTTAGAATTTCGCCCTGATCAAGAATATATATAATTTATATAGTCGGAAATCGATATTTCGATGTGTTACAAACTGAATGACAAACTTATTATACCCCCGTCACCATTCTATGGTGGTGGGTATAATGAAATGTTGACAAAATTTTCTATAGTAATAAACAATATAGAAATTTTCTATAGCAATAAAATGTTGACAAGATTTTCTATTGAAATAAAATTTTGACAAAATTTTCTATAGCAATAAAATTTTGCTAAAATTTTCTATAGAAATAAAATGTTGACAAAATTTTCTATAGAACTAAAATTTTAACATTATTGTTTATAGAAATAAAATTTTGTTGAAATTTTTTATAGAAATAAAATTTTGTTAAAATTTTCTATATAAATCAAATTTTGACAACATTTTCTGTAGAAATAAAATTTTTTGACAACATTTTGTAAAGAAACAAAGTTTTGACAAAATTTTCTATAGAAATAAATTTTCTATAGAAATAAAATTTTGACCAAAAAAACAACAATAACGATTGAAGAGAAGCCAACAATAACAAACAAAACGAATGAAGATAGAGGAAGCACGCTCAAAAACAAACCCAGCCAAATACATACAAATCGATGATTTGAGTTTGGCAAAGGAAAAGAGATATGCTGGCAAATTTGTTTAGGCAGTAGCCGACTATCAAACCCTTTTTCGGGAGGTTCAAGTGTAGTTCACGTTGGGTTGAGTGAATTACCCGAATTTATTCTGATAATTGGTTGATAGTTTTGCTGCAAGTAGAGGATGCTGATGAGGAATGTGGTAATTCCGAAACAGCTGTACATCCAACCATCTTGCAGTCTATAGGGCTTTGCCCAAATAAATTTGACAAGCATACTTTTCCTCTGTTGGTTAAGCTACACTTGTAGTTTAGTCAATGCATGGCTTTAAGCTGAGATAAAAAAAAAAAAAAAAACAACAACAATAACGATTGAAGAGAAGCCAACAATAACAAACAAAACGAACAAAATTTTTATAGAAATAAAATTTTGACAAAAAAATTTATAGAAATAAAATTTTGACAAAAATTTTTTATAGAAATAAAATTCTTACAAAATTTTCTAAAGGAATAAACTTTTGACAATATTTTCTATGGAAATAAAATTTTGACAAAATTTTCTATAGAAGTAAAATTGTGACAAAATTTTTTATAGAAATAAAATTTTGACAACATTTTGTAAAGAAACAAAGTTTTGACAAAATTTTCTATAGAAATAAAATTTTGACAAAACTTTCTATAGAAATGAAATTTTGACAAAAATTTTTATAGAAATAAAATTTTGACAAAAATTTTCTATAAAATCAAATCTATATAAATCAAATTTTGACAAAATCTGTAGAAATAAAATTTTGCTTAAATTTTCTATAGAAATAAAATTTTGCAAAGTTTTTTTTATAGAAATACGAGTTTGCAAAATTTTCGACTGAAATTAAATTTAAACAAAATTTTCTGCAGAAATGAAATTTTGACGAAATTTTCTGCAGAAATGAAATTTTGACAAAATTTTCTATAGAAGCAAAATTTTGACAAAATTTTTTATAGAAATAAAATCTTTTTTTATACCCTGCGCCACACTGTGGAACAGGGTATTATAAGTTAGTGCATATGTTTGTAACACCCAGAAGGAGACGATATAGACACATGGTGTCTTTGGCAATAATGCTCAGGGTGGGTCCCTGAGTCGATATAACCATGTCCGTCTGTCCGTCTGTCCGTCCGTCCGTCCGTCTGTCTGTGAACACATTTTTGTGATCAAAGTCTAGGTCGCAATTTAAGTCCAATCGCCTTCAAATTTGACACATGTTCCTAATTTGGGCCAGAATAGAACCCTATTGATTTTGGAAGAAATCGGTTCAGATTTAGATATAGCTCCCATATATATCTTTCGCCCGATATGCACTAATATGGACCCAGCAGCCAGAGTTTTATACCGATTTGCTTGAAATCTTGTACAAACATAATACTTAGTCGTATAGTCAAGTGTGCAAAATTTGATTGAAATCGGTTCAGATTTAGATATAGCTCCCATATATATTTTCGCCCGATATGGACTTATATGGCCCCAGAAGCCAGATTTTTGGCCGAATTTAGTTGAAATTTTGCACTAGGAGTACAATTAGTAGTATAGCCAAGTGTGCAAAATTTGATTGAAATCGGTTCAGATTTAGATATAGCTCCCATATATATATTTCGTCCGATATGGACTAATATGGTCCTTTTGCGAAGTTTCCTTAAAATTGCTTCAGATTTAAATGTTTCCCATATTTTTATACCCACCACCATAGAATGGTGACGGGGGTATAATAAGTTTGTCATTCCGTTTGTAACACATCGAAATATCGATTTCCGACTATATAAAGTATATATATTCTTGATCAGGGAGAAATTCTAAGACGATATAACGATGTCCGTCTGTCCGTCTGTCCGTCTGTCTGTCTGTCTGTCTGTCTGTCTGTTGTAATCACGCTACAGTCTTCAATAATGAAGCAATCGTGCTGAAATTTTGCACAAACTCGTCTTTTGTCTGCAGGCAGGTCAAGTTCGAAGATGGGCTATATCGGTTCAGGTTTTGATATAGTCCCCATATAAACCGACCTCCTGATTTGGGGTCTTGGGCTTATAGAAATCGTAGTTTTTATCCAATTTGCCTGAAATTTGAAATCTAGAGGTATTTTATGACCATAAAGAGGTGTGCCAAAAATTGTGAGTATCGGTACATATTTTGGTATAGCCCCCATATAGACCTATCTCCCGATTTTACTTCTTGGGCTTATAGAAACCGCAGTTTTTATTCAATTTACCTGAAATGGGAAATCTAGAGGTATTGTTGGACCACAATTATGTGTGCCAAAAATTGTGAGTATCGGTCCATATTTTGGTATAGCCCCCATATAGACCGATCTCCCGATTTTACTTCTTGGGCTTATAGAAATCGTAGTTTTTATCCAATTTGCCTGAAATTTGAAATCTAGAGGTATTTTATGACCATAAAGAGGTGTGCCAAAAATGGTGAATATCGGTCCATATTTTGGTATAGCCCCCATATAGACCGATCTCCCGATTTTACTTCTTGGGCTTCTAGAATCCGAAGTTTTTATCCTATTTGCCTGAAATTGGAAATCTAGAGGTATTTTCGGGTCATAAAGAGGTATGCCTAAAACGGTGAGTATCGGTCCATACTTTAGTATAGCCCCCATAAGAACGATCTCCCGATTTAACTCCTTGGGTTTCTTGAAACCGTAGTTTTTATCTGATTTGCCTTAAATTGTAAATATTCTGGTATTTTAGGCTCACAAAAACGTGTATCGGATTAAGTTTTTATCGGTCCATTTGGTAATGCCTCCATATAGACCGACTTCACTTCTTGAGGGTGTAGAAAGCGCACTGATCATGAATATTGCTTGAAACTCAATGTAAAATTTCCAGATTTTACTTCTACAGATTTAAGATTTCAAATCAAAACGTTATTTTATAATTTTCTTGCACACTTACAAGAGATCTTAATGATTCCTCTAAAACTCAAACAAAAATGGTTCTTATAAATCCAGAATCTGATATAGTCCTCATAGGTGAAATCTTTAAATTTATCTTCGGGAAGTGTCCTCAAGTCCTCAAGCCCTCCTGAAATTTCAAAGGAACCCCTAATATTTGGTTCATGGTGGTGGGTATTTAAGATTCGGCCCGGCCGAACTTACTGCTGTATATACTTGTTTTTTACTAAAATTGTGTTCCACCCTAGTGCATTAGCCAACTTAAATTTTGAGTCTATAGATTTTGTAAAAGTCTATCAAATTCTGTCCAAATCGAGTGATATTTAAATGTATGCATTTGGGACAAACCTTTATATATAGCACCCAACACATTTGACGGATGTGATATGGTATCGAAAATTTAGATCTACAAAGTGGTGCAGGGTATAATATAGTCGGCCCCGCCCGACTTTAGACTTTCCTTACTTGTTTTTCTATAGAAATAAAATTGTGACAAAATTTTATATAGAAAAAAAATTTACTAAGATTCCCTATATGAAATAATTACTTAAATTTAGCACAGGGTGAACTTGTGCGTTATCTACCAAATATGCAAAATATCATCGAAATCAGTTCAGATTGAGATATAGCTCCCATATATATGGTTAGGTTAGGTTAGGTATGGTGGCAGCCCGATATTTCAGGCTCACTTAGACTATTCTGTTCATTGTGATACCACAGTAGTGAACTTCACTGAGTGCTGCTCAATTCAATGTTAAGCTCCTTTTTATAGCCGAGTCAAATTGGCGTTCCACATTGCAGTGAAACCAATTAGAAAAGCTATGAAACACTCAGGAATGTCACCAGCTTTACTAAGGTGGGATAATCCATCGCTGAAAAACTTTTTGGTGTTTGGTCGAAACTGGGTTCGATTCCTGCTTCGACCGAACACCAAAAAGTTTTTCAGGGGTGGATTATCCCACCTTAGTAATGCTGGTGACATTTCTGAGGGTTTCAAAACTTCTTTAAGAGGTTTCACTGCAATGTGGAATGCCGTTCGGACTCGGCTATAAAAAGCAGCACTCAGTGATAAGATAGAAGTTCACCAATGTGGTATCACAATGGACTGAATAGTCTAAGTGAGCCTGATACATCGGGCTGCCACCTAACCTAACCTAACCTAACCTAACCATGGTCTCCCTCCCATATATATGTATCGCCCGATTTTCAAAATTTGGCCATAACTTCCGTCGGTGAACTTTTGCTGTGTTTGGTACTCCATGGCTTAATTCCAAGATCATTTTTCAATATACTTTGCATCTGTTTACGAGATATGTTCAGCATACAAGTAATTTTTCTACTGCTGCAGCGTGAATTTTTATAAAAATTTTCTTTCACTTTTCGCATCATTTCTTGTATTCTTATCGTTTTTTTTTCGTTCATTTTTTGTACGCTATTCAACACTCTTTAATAATTTTAGAATTTTTAAAGAATAATAGTGGCTTCCGCCTGAGTTAACTAACCGCCATTCTTATTTTTTTGTGTGTGTGTGTTTTTGATCTCGACATTTGTGTGCTTTTTTTTGCGTTTGGGGACTAAAAATGTGACTAATGGTTTAGTATCAAATGTGGGGTAATCCATCTTCTGTAAATTCTACACAGCTAAAGCCCCTCATCTTCTAACGCCGGAAAAAAAAAATAACTGCTTAACAACAACGAACGCGTCTTGAATTGCAAATTTTGCCTTGACCTACGAGAGTGGATCTAACAATTCACAAGTCACATAGACTATGGTTTGTCCCATTGCTCTCTTGGGTCAAATTGATGTGTTGTCATAATCCCATGGAACATATGGTTCTTCACTTTACTATTCACTTCCTTAGTTGCTGGTTTGAAAGGACATTGTCAAACGGAATTCAGAAAACAAATTGAATAACTTGAATTCTCTAACATTTCCTTGTTCGAAATTCTTGATGGAATTTCATTCAACGATACTAAAAACGTAATGCGTGACCAAGAGTTTTTTTTTTTTTTTTTTTTTTTTGGGAGAAAGTTTGTCTCTTCCTATTGTCGGGAGTCATCTGTTTCAAATCACATTTAAGCTGGTGGTGTCTTAATTTATCAAATTAACGATTCTGTAGACGACAAAATGTCTTCTTACCCGTACATGTATATGGGGGTAACATAACATAAAATATTTAACCCTTAAATGCACACTGTATCTTTTAAGATACAACCAGAAAAAAATTCTTACGTCTTAAAATTCTAATTTGAATTCTATAAAATTGAGTTTAGTGCATTTCAAACATCATAACGCTATTTGTAAAAATATGTTTTTTCCAGCAAAATGTTAGTGCTTCTGAGTAATGCAGTCAAATTTGAAATAGAAAATTTTAAGAAAAAACTACAAATTGGAAGTTAAATTATAGTAACAAGAGATGAAAGTAATGTTGGCAAAAAAAAACTGTGCATTGTCAAAATATCTCTATTCTCTACTAAAATCAAATTGTTTATTTTAAAATAAAAACTTAATTTAATTCGCATCGTATTTTATAAGACACAACCACTATTTTTATACCCACCACCATAGAATGGTGACGGGGGTATAATAAGTTTGTCATTCCGTTTGTAACACATCGAAATATCGATTTCCGACTATATAAAGTATATATATTCTTGATCAGGGAGAAATTCTAAGACGATATAACGATGTCCGTCTGTCCGTCTGTCTGTCTGTCTGTCTGTTGTAATCACGCTACAGTCTTCAATAATGAAGCAATCGTGCTGAAATTTTGCACAAACTCGTCTTTTATCTGCAGGCAGGTCAAGTTCGAAGATGGGCTATATCGGTCCAGGTTTTGATATAGTCCCCATATAAACCGACCTCCCGATTTGGGGTCTTGGGCTTATAGAAATCGTAGTTTTTATCCACTTTGCCTGAAATTCGAAATCTAGAGGTATTTTATGACCATAAAGAGGTATGCCAAAAATGGTGAGTATCGGTCCATGTTTTGGTATAGCCCCCATATAGACCGATCTCCCGATTTTACTTCTTGGGCTTCTAGAATCCGAAGTTTTTATCCTATTTGCCTGAAATTGGAAATCTAGAGGTATTTTCGGGTCATAAAGAGGTGTGCCGAAAACGGTGTGTATCTGTCCATATTTTGGTATAGCCCCCATCTAGAAACCGTAGTTTTTATCTGATTTGCCTGAAATTGTAAATATTCTGGTATTTTAGGCTCACAGAAACGTGTATCGGATTAAGTTTTTATCGGTCCATTTGGTAATGCCTCCATATAGACCGGCTTCACTTCTTGAGGGTGTAGAAGGCGCACTGTCATGAAAATTGCTTGAAACTCAATGTAAAATTTCCAGATTTTACTGCTACAGATTTAAGATTTCATATCAAGACGTTATTTTATAATTTTCTTGCACACTTACAAGAGATGTTAATGATTTCTCTAAAACTCAAACAAAAATGGTTCTTATAAATCCAGAATCTGATATAGTCCTCATAGGTGAAATCTTTAAATTTATCTTCAGGAAGTGTACTGGTTGAACTGCTCTGCTTGATCTGTCCTTAAACCCCCCTGCAGTTTCAAAGAAAACCCTAATATTGAATTCATGGTGGTGGGTATTTAAGATTCGGCCCGGCCGAATTTACTGATGTATATACTTGTTTTTTTTTTCTAAAAAGCACAATTTTTTTTTTAATATGGAGTGCAGATGTTCCTTATTTACCATTTTGCATATTATTTTTTTTTTTTTTTGAGGAACTGGTGACCTTGTGCATTCAACGGTTAAACAAACAGACGAACGAACATGGTCAATGTAGCAAAAATTTCACTGTCTATTTGGGCGTCTGTCTGTCTGTTGTAATTAGGCTACAGCCTTCAATAATGACGTAATTGTCCTGTAGTTTGACACAGATTCGTTTTGCTTTTTGTTACGCAGGTCAAGCTCGAAGATGGGCTATATCGATCCAGGTTTTGATATAGTCCCCTATGTATACACCTAGACTTCGCTTTCGTCGCAGATACGTTCCAAAAAAAAACACGACGCAAAGTGAATTATGAGTTTTTATGGTCAACTATGCAAAGATTGGAGATAGATAATAACGCAACTTAGAAAATCTAACGACGCAAAGTGAAAACAAGTACTAATTCTACAGCGACGCAACTTCGAAACAACGCAAAACGAAACGAAGCAAATCGAGGTCTAGGTGTACTGATTTTCCGATTTGGCTTCTTGGGCTTCTATACATCGCAATTTGTATCCGATTTGCTTGAAATTGGAAATTTATAGATTTCCTAGGACCACAAAAAGGTGTGCCACATATGGTGCATATAAGTGCATATCGGGCGGAAGACATATATTGGGAGCTATATATAAATCTGAACACATCTGAAACAAAATTGGCATACATGGTTAGAATTTCAATTCAATTCCTTTTGCGAAATTCTACGTAAATCGCAGTAAACATGTGGCTTCTGGGCACGGTTGCCACAGTTGGTAGAATTCTACCAAAAATGGTAGATTTTCTAATGTTTGGTAGAAATAAATTTTTTAAAAAATTTCTTAAAGAAATAAAATTTTTAACAAATTTTTTAAAGAAATACATTTTTGACAAAATTTTCTGTAGAAATAAAATTTTAACAAAAAATTTTCTGTAGAAATAAAATTTTGCTAAAATTTTTTATAGAAATAAAATTTTAGCAAAATTTCCTATAGGAATAAAAATTTTGACAAAATTTTGTATAGAAACAAATTTTTGCCAAAATTTTCTTATTTCTGGACGGACGGACGGATGAGCGATCCTAACATAACCAGGTGGGCATCAGGGAAAAAGAGAACAACATAATAGTTTTCCAATGTTTTCAACGGGCATTACATTTTGGCAAATCGGAGAAACGGAGGCCACCTCAATTAGAGATTGGTTGAATTCTTGATGTTTTGGTAGATTTTTTAAAATGTTTCTCTACAAATATAAAATTTCCATAGAAATACAATTTTGACAACAAATTTCTAAAGAAATAAAATATTGACAAAATTCTGAAAAAAATTAACAAAATTTTCTATAGAAATAAATTTTTTACAAAATTTTCTAAAGAAATAAACTTTTGATAATATTTTCTATGGAAATAAAATTTTGACAAAATTTTCTATAGCAGTAAAATTGTGAAAAAATTTTTTATAGAAATAAAATTTTGACAACATTTTGTAAAGAAACAACGTTTTGACAACATTTTCTATAGAAATAAAATTTTGACAAAATTTTCTATAGAAATGAAATTTTGACAAAAATTTTTTTAGAAATAAAATTTTGACAAAAATTTTTAAAGAAATACAATTTTGACAAAAATTTTTATAGAAATAAAATTTTGACAAACATTTTTATAGAAATAAAATTTTTACAAAAAATTTTTATAGAAATAAAATTTTTACAAAATTTTCTACAGAAATAAAATTTTGACAACATTTTCTATAGAAATAAAATATTGACAAAATTTTCTATAGAAAAAAATTTTAGACAACATTTTCTATAGAAGTAAAATTTTGACAAAATTTCCTGTAGAAGTAAAAGTTTGACAAAATTGTTAATAGAAATAATATTTTCTATAGATATAAAATTTTGAAAAAAAAATCTATAGGAATAAAATTTCTATAGAATTAAAATTTTGACAAAATTTTCTATAGGAATAAAATTTTGACAAAATTTTCTATAGGAATATAATTTTGACAAAATTTTCTATAGGAATATAATTTTGACAAAATTTTCTATAAAAGTAAAATTTTGACAAAATTTTCTATAGAAATAAAATTTTGACAAAATTTTCTATAGAAATAAAAATTTTGACAAAATTTTCTATAGAAATAAAATTTTGACAAAATTTTCTATAGAAATAAAATTTTGACAAACATTTTTATAGAAATAAAATTTTGACAAACAATTTTTATAGAAATAAAATTTTTACAAAATTTTTTAAAGAAATGAAATTTTGACAAAATTTTTTTTAGAAATAAAATTTTGACAAAAATTTTTAAAGAAATAAAATTTTGACAAAAATTTTTATAGAAATAAAATTTTGACAAACATTTTTATAGAAATAAAATTTTGACAAAAAAGTTTTATAGAAATAAAATTTTTACAAAATTTTCTATAGAGATAAAATTTTGACAACATTTTCTATAGAAATAAAATTTTGACAAACATTTTTATTTCATTTTCATTTATTTATTTTGGGTTCCTAATACACAAGATATATATCTTATAATGAGTATTAGAATCAATAATGTTATAATATATATTTATAGAAATAAAATTTTGACAAAAAATTTTTATAGAAATAAATTTTTTACAAAATTTTCTACAGAAATAAAATTTTGACAACATTTTCTTTCTATAGAAATAAAATATTGACAAAATTTTCTATAGAAAAAAATTTTAGACAACATTTTCTATAGAAGTAAAATTTTGACAAAATTTTCTGTAGAAGTAAAAGTTTGACAAAATTGTTAATAGAAATAATATTTTCTATAGAAATAAAATTTTGAAAAAAAAAAATCTATAGGAATAAAACTTCTATAGAATTAAAATTTTGACAAAATTTTCTAAAGAAATAAAATTTTGACAAAATTTTCTATTGGAATAAAATTTTGACAAAATTTTCTATAGGAATAAAATTTTGACAAAATTTTCTATAGAAGTAAAATTTTGACAAAATTTTCTATAGACACAAAAATTTTGACAAAATTTTCTGTAGAAATAAAATTCTTACAAAATTTACGATAGAAATAAAATGTTGACAAAATTTTCTCTTGAAATATAATTTTGACAAAATTTTCTATAGAAATAAAATTTTGACAAAATTTTCTATAGAAACGAAATTTTGACAAAATTTTCAATAGAAATAAAATTTTGAGAAAATTTTATATAAAAATAAAATTTTAACAAAATTTTCTATAGACACAAAAATTTTGACAAAATTTTCTGTAGAAATAAAATTCTTACAAAATTTACGATAGAAATAAAATGTTGACAAAATTTTCTCTTGAAATATAATTTTGACAAAATTCTCTATAGAAATAACATTTTGACAAAATTTTTTATAGAAATGAAATTTTGACAAAATTTTCAATAGAAATAAAATTTTGAGAAAATTTTCTATAAGAATAAAATTTTAACAAAATTTTCTATAAACACAAAAATTTTGACAAAATTTTCTATAGAAATAAAATTCTTACAAAATTTTCGATAGAAATAAAATTTTGACAACATGTTCTATAGGAATAAAATTTTGAGAAAATTTTCTACAAAAATAAAATTTTGACAAAATCTTCTTTAGAAATGAAATTTAAAGAAAAAATTCTATAGAAAAAAAAACTTTGACAACAGTTCGATTTGACGGTGGCAAAGGAGAAGAGATATGTTTGTACGAATTTATTTCGGCATAAGCCGGCTATCAATGTAATACCTTTTTTCGGAAGTTTCAAGTGTGGTTCATTGTTGGGTTTAATGAACAGCCTGAATTTAATAGTTACACCCTCTAACATAATTTAGTAACATAGAATAGTATGAAGTTATTTTACCTATCCACCCTTTGGTTCATTTGCTTCATTCTTTAAAACTTATTTTCTTTTTCGCATAATCAAATTTCATCCACATAATTTCAAGAAACTGCTAATTTCGCGTTTCCCAGACTCTTTTCCAAATTTGCCAATTTAGCGTTTCCCACACTTCGGTTGGAAACGCGTGTATGTAACATGATTCCAATGCATAGGTGAGAATAATAAATGTGCCACCTATGCATTTACGAAATGGGAAGTCTCTGTCAACAGCTAATAAAATAGAAAGGTAGACTTAAGTAAATTCAGTGTAAGAACTCAATTCAATAAAGACACTTCTTTACTATAGTAAAGAAGACAAAATTAAAACGAACTTGTGTTTTTTTTATATAAAGAAATCGCAGTTCCGTATTTGGCGCAGTCGGTAGGATACCCGGGTATCCTTTTTAAGAACGAAAATCGAAAAAAGAATACTGGGATATCTCAATATCCCTAAAACGGGTACCGAAGTAAAAAAAAAAAAAACAATAAAAACAGTGTTTCCGTCTGTTTCTGCATTAAGTGCAAAGTGTAAATCAAGGGCCGTGATACTGCCTTGCCCAATAAGGGAAATAAACAGGATTAAACAAAAAACAGTGTTTTTGTCCGTCGTAAATGCAAGGGTCGTGATACTACCTTGCCTGACAAGAGGAAAAAAAAATATATATAAAAACAGTGTTAATCAAAGGCCGTGATACTGCCTTGCCCAATAAGGGAAATAAACAGGATTAAACAAAAAACAGTGTTTCTGTCCGTCGTAAATGCAAGGGTCGTGATACTACCTTGCCTGACAAGAGGAAAAAAAAATATATATAAAAACAGTGTTAATCAAAGGCCGTGATACTGCCTTGCCCAAAAAGGGAAATAAACAGGATAAAAAAAACAGTGTTTCTGTCCGTCGCAAGGGTCGTGATACTACCTTGCTCAAAAGAAAAAAACATAAAACAGGTTAAATCAAAGGCCGCGATACTGCCTTACCCAATAAGGGAAATATAAAAGAAAAATAAAAAAGGAAAAACACACACTGTAAAAAAAAAAAAACAGTATTTCCGTCATAAATGTGAATACCGTGATACTGTCCTGCACGACAAAAAAAAAAACCACAAAGGAAAACCAGAGCAAATTGTTAAAAGAAATTGGCTAAACACCACCCAACATATAAATTGAACAACCAGCAGCACCTTAAACTACAACAAGATCGTCACCAGGTGTCATCAGCAACAGGAAGAGGCGTCATCAGCAACAGGAAGGTCAGATAAAAATATATATTTATAAAATACCTATACTTATATTAAACTTATACTTAGTATATATACTTATAAAATACTTATACAAAAAATATATAGAAATGCCTAACGATACAGTACAACCGTCAATTGCTTTAAACCCAATAAAATACTTGGAGAGACTCCCGGAATTCGACGGAAATAAAAAAGATTTGTACACATTCATAACATTAGTCGAACGTGTACATCCTGTTCTCCAACAATATGACCAAACTTCACAACTATTTTTCTCAGATTTAATAAAAAGTAGGTTGAAAGGAAAAGCGAGGGAAACGATCGAAATAAATTTCCACGCTCAATCATGGACTGAAATTAAACAAGTGCTCCTCAATAACTTTGGAGAGAAGCTAAGTGTTGAGGAGCTCTACGACAAATTAAGGGCTGTCACTTTCAAGACAAACACGATTAATTTCTATAACGAGATAAGGGAAAGACTTAGGGATATAAACAATAAAATTTCGATGCAATTTGGTACTAATGAGGAATCACAAATAGCTGCCAAAAACAATATGCGAACAGCTCTGCACGTTTTTAAGGCAAAAATTCCCGAACCCATGAAGACAATCCTCGCTTGTAGAAACCCCGATACCCTCGAGGAGGCGATGGACATATTATATCAGTCAGGATATGCTAACTTTGGGGTCCAGATAAGTAAGGACACCATCCTTAAACAAAATGACCCAAGGAAAGCAAATAGTGCAGACAACCGTAAATTTTCTAATAGCAATTCCAACAATATAAATAGTCGTTTGCCAGGACGTGACCCGTCGTTATTCAGGAATAGAAATAATAGCAACCAGTTAAATTACGACAACCCCCATAAAGGCGATTGGCGTCCGACCCTCTCTCTACCTCATACCCAGAATAGAATAGGATATGTGAATCACAGCCCACAGAAGACGGGACAATATTCCAACTCTGGCCCTCAGCTAAATTCCAACCCTCCACCGGAACCAATGGATGTTAATATAGCTTACGAGGATTCTGAATCCCTCGAGAATGACAATGAACCTATTTTAGACACCGAGCAGAATAATGAAGACTCTTCCGAAGAAAATTTCTTCGAAAATTTTCATTTTCTGGCCTCACCGGACAATTACCTTATATAGTAATTAAAGAGAAACTCAAATTCATTATAGACACTGGAGCCACTCATTCGATTGTCAATCCAGGAATATGCGACCCAAAATGGATAGTAAAAACCAAATCGATCACATTGAAAACCCTTCAAAATAACTTACACCCCACTACTATTTTCAAGGTACCCCTTTTCTCAGAACTAGGCTCTACTGACGAGTGGATGCATTTAATCGAATGCGATTTTCATACAAAATTTGATGGAATTATCGGGAATGACATACTGAAAAAATACAATGCTATTATAAACTTTGGAAATAACACCTTAACCATAAACAATAAGACTATAAACCTGCTATTCCCAGGTTCGAAATGGATACAGGTTGTTACCGACATCGAGAACGGTCTAGTTCATATTAAGGAACACCGTAATCGTAAAGGGGACACCATCATCCCCGAAGGCGTCTATAACTCGAAAAATTTCAAGGTCGAAATATATACCAAATCAGACTGTCGAGACATAATCCGAATTGGACCCCTAAACCACTGGCCCGTGTCAGTTGAAAACTACCACCTCGTCGATGATAATATCTTAAGAGAGACAAAGAAGGATATTCCTATCCTCGACCAAATTCGAACGAGCCATATGAATTCAGAAGAACATAAAAAATTCTCCAAATTAATTACAGGGTATTCGACATTATTTCACGATACGAATACGAATCTAACGTTCACGAATAGCATTAAACATCGAATCAATACCGTCGATGACATTCCAATTCGTTCGAAAACATACAGATACCCATTCGTACATAAAGACGAAGTCCAAAGACAAATAAGGGACATGCTCAAAAATGGTGTAATTAGACCCTCAAATTCCCCATACTCTGCACCTATATGGATCGTACCCAAAAAGAACGATGCAAGTGGTGTGAAAAAGTGGCGTCTCGTAATAGACTATCGCAAACTTAACGAAAAAACTATTGACGATAGATACCCTATTCCCAATATCGACGAGATATTGGATAAATTAGGGAGAAGTATGTATTTTTCTACACTCGACTTGGCAAAGGGATTCCATCAAGTTGAGATCGACGAGAAAGACATACACAAGACTGCTTTTTCGGTCGAAGGCGGGCATTACGAGTTCTTGAGAATGCCGTTTGGTCTTAAAACAGCACCCGCCACATTCCAACGACTCATGAATAACATCCTAGGGGACTTAGTGGGCAAGGTATGCTTAGTATACCTTGACGATATTATTATATTTTCGACATCCCTCGAAGAACACATTACGTCCATGAAGTTGGTTCTAGATAGTCTGAAAAAAGCAAATCTTAAAATCCAATTAGACAAATGCGAATTCCTCCGTAGAGAAGCGGACTTCTTGGGTCATGTGGTCACCCAACATGGAGTAAGGCCAAACCCAAAGAAAATCGAATGTATTGCAAACTACCCAATACCACGCACAGCCAAACAAATTAAACAATTTCTTGGTCTAAGTGGATACTACCGTAAATTCATACCTAATTATTCAAGTATAGCCAAACCTATGACAAAATATCTGAAGAAAGGTATGGACATCGACATGGAAGATATTGCGTATATTCAGGGGTTCAACGAACTGAAGAATGCACTCATGAGCGAACCCGTACTAGCATACCCAGACTTCGACAAAGTTTTTGTTTTGAATACAGACGCTAGCAATGTTGCATTGGGAGCTGTACTGTCCCAAGAAGGACACCCCATATGCTACGCAAGTAGAACCTTAAACGAACACGAGGCCAACTATAGCACAATAGAGAAAGAGTTACTTGCTATTGTCTGGGCTGTGAAGTATTTTCGACCATATCTGTTTGGTAGGAAATTTGAAATACAGACAGACCACCAACCTTTACAGTGGCTTTTTAGTATAAAAGAGCCGAATTCAAGACTCGTTAGATGGCGTCTAAAATTGGAAGAATATGATTATATTATACGGTACAAAAAGGGTTTGCACAATGCAAACGCAGATGCCCTATCTAGAATTATCCCCGAAGTGAATATGGCCGACGCAACAGCGACAGTAGCGATCCCTGAGACAGAATCACCAATAAATATGTTCAAAAACCAGATAATATTAGACGTTGTAGAATCCGGTTCTCTGAAAATAAAGACAATACAAATCTTCGGCAATCAAAGAAAGACCATAACAGCTAAAAATTATGATGAAGAAACTCTGTTAACAATAGTAAAGAACCATTTCAGTCCAAGTAGAACAAATGCCGTAATTATACAAGATAACGATTTATATGACAAATTACACCACATAATTCAAACCCACTTTAGCGACAATCAAAATTTCAAAGTCGTGAGGTGTCGCCAGTTATTGACAGATATATCAGACGAGGACGAACTGACTATGATTATAAATAACGAACATTTAAGGAACAATCACAGGGGAATAAACGAGAATTTCCTCCAATTAAAGTTCAGTATATACCATCCGAAGCTTAAAGAACGTATAACCAAAATTATAAATAACTGCCAGATCTGTAGTAAAGAAAAGTACGTCAGAAACCCTCCAAAAATTCCTTACAAACTGACTGAAACCCCTATGAAACCCTCCGAAATCGTTCACATTGACGTATTTTACACTCTAGAAAAGAAAATGTTCCTGACATTCATAGACAAATTTTCTAAGTACGCCCAGGCGTTCTTGATAGACAATAGGACTTGGACAGAATTCCGTTCGAAACTAATGCAATATATCAGTATTATGGGAAAAATGAAGAAAATTGTCGTCGACAATGAACTAGGATTTAAAGCCACACCCATTCGACAGTACCTAGAACAGGAACAGATAGAAATACATTACACGTCAAACAGCAATCACAGTTCCAACGCCGACATAGAACGCTTACACAACACAATAAACGAACATATAAGGCTCTTGAAACACCATAACGACAATCATTTATTATCAGTAGAAGAAAAGATTCTACGTATAATAAACTTCTACAATAATTCCATCCATAGTACGACCAATAAGAAACCTATAGATTTTATAAACGGTACTATCCACCACTCAGAGTACCCGGACATACACGACAAAATGTTGGCGCAAAAGGAACGAAAACTAAACAAAATTAATAAAGGGAGAACCGACAGACGAATTGATGAAGGCATGAATTTCATAAAAGAAATACGAGGGGGCAAAAACCACTCGAAATATCGCATAATCGACAGTACTAAACCGGACGATGACCATTTGATTGATAAATCAAATGGGCTAAAATACTACAAACCCCATGTAAAAATGAAAAAGAAATTTGAAGACAGAAACTTACTCCAGCTCCATGAAACGAGAACTAGAAGAAGGAATATGAGTATATAAACCATTCTTACTTTCTGTACCTTTCAGGAAATGGCACTTTACGTAATACTACTTACACTACTTGTCGGGACGACCCACGGACAACTAATGGACATCGAAGATCTAACCGACAATCACGGATATTTGCCGATAAGACAAAATACCATTCGGACGATCGATAATTATAGGAAAATAATCCATATGATCAATATGACTCAATACGAATCGTCGATAGAGTTAATTTCGAAAAATATTCAGGAATTACAGGCGAACTCACTGACCTCTAAACCAATAGTCCATTCCCTCCAAGACAATCTCCTCATACTAAAGACAAAAATAAACAGCGTAGTTCCACACCATAGACAAACTAGAGGATTAGTCAATGTAATCGGAAAAGGTCTCAAACTTGTCACAGGCACTATGGACAGCGATGACGAATTAACAATAAACTCCGCGTTGAAGTCATTGACAAACGCGACAGACTCTAATATGAAGAAGATTAATTCTTTGGTAGAGATAAATCACTCGCTTACACAGCAGATTAACAAAATTACAACCCACATTAATTACGGACAGTCCTCTGTTGAAAAATACATAAACAAGTTCAAAGACAGCATCCAGAATAGGATCGGTAACATTGAGGACGAAGTATCGTTTCTAGAACATGTCCACCAAATCGACAATGATATCAATTTGTTAATGAATCACGTCGACGATATATGCCAAATCGTGTTTACGGGAAAACTCGGATTGGTCCCATCAAGACTCCTAACAGAACACGAATTAGACATAATAGAGGACTTTGATGCATACGACAAAACCAAAGTAATTACCGCAATATTTAAAAATTCATTTATAATAACCCTGTTGATTCCGATGTTTTCTCCAAATATTTTAACCAAGATAAAATTTGAGAGGGTACCAAATTTTGAAAACAAAAGTCTTTCCTTAACAATGAATGAAATACTTGTGGACAAGCACAGCAAGGCTTACGAAATACCTATTAAAGACAATCTAACCAAAAATTTAATAAAAATCACTGATTCATGTATTAATGATATCCTAAGAAATAACGAAGCTAGTTGTAAACTTACAGATTTTTCCAAGACCGAAATTACAGAAATCAACCAAGGTACATTGTTATTTTCCAACTTCTATAATAAAGTTATAACAAATTGTAAACCTAACACTTTTAACTTTAATTTAACTGGTACATTTTTAATTACTTTCCAAAATTGTGAAATTTCCGTTAACGAAGAAACATATTCTAATAATGTATTAAAAGTAAAAGACCAAATTATTGTACGACACTTTATAACAAAAATAAAACAAAATAAGACAATAACTGATCTTAGTTTAGAAAAATTATATCTCAAACAACAGAACTATGAGAATAGCGTATCCGAAATATTTCAAAACCACTATAAATCAAATGTAATTCTTAACTCTAACTCTATCATAATTTGTTTTATCATACTTATTTTTGCAATAAAATATCTCGTAAAGTTAAGAAGACAAAGATTTCTCTCTTCGTCGGAGCCTCAGACTAACGGAGGGGGAGTTACACCCTCTAACATAATTTAGTAACATAGAATAGTATGAAGTTATTTTACCTATCCACCCTTTGGTTCATTTGCTTCATTCTTTAAAACTTATTTTCTTTTTCGCATAATCAAATTTCATCCACATAATTTCAAGAAACTGCTAATTTCGCGTTTCCCAGACTCTTTTCCAAATTTGCCAATTTAGCGTTTCCCACACTTCGGTTGGAAACGCGTGTATGTAACATGATTCCAATGCATAGGTGAGAATAATAAATGTGCCACCTATGCATTTACGAAATGGGAAGTCTCTGTCAACAGCTAATAAAATAGAAAGGTAGACTTAAGTAAATTCAGTGTAAGAACTCAATTCAATAAAGACACTTCTTTACTATAGTAAAGAAGACAAAATTAAAACGAACTTGTGTTTTTTTTATATAAAGAAATCGCAGTTCCGTATTTTTTAATCTGATAATTGGTTGATAGTTTTGCTGCAAGTAGAGGATGCAGATGAGGAATGTTGTAATTCCGAAACGTGCGTCCATCCAACCATCTTGCAGTCTATAGGGCTTTGCCCAAATAAATTTTACAAACATTATTTTCCTCTGTTGGTTAATCTACACTTTTAGTTTTGTCAATGCATTGTTTTAAGCTGAAATCAAAAAAACAACAACAATGATTAAAGAACAAAACCAACAATAACAAAACAAAACGAATGAAATAAAATTTAAAATAAATCTATAGAAATAAAATTTTGGCAAAATTTTATATAGATTCAATTTTTTAAAAGTTTTAAATTTCCTGTTAGGTCCTACTATAAAAATCCATTGTGAGTAAGTTCTCCCTTTACGTAGAAGAAAACACATTTTTATATAGTAACCACAAAATTTTGATCAAAATCTTCAAAATAGGATTTTTTTTATTTGGTAGATTTTTGGTTAAATTTTCTTGAAATTTTTGTAGGTTACTTTTGGCACGAGTGGCAATCGTGCTTCTGGGGCCATATGAAGGGGCAAAAGCTATATATGGGAGTTATATCTAAATCTGAACAGATTTCTTCCAAAGTCAATAGGGTTCTAGATTGGCTAGATTGACTCAGGGGCCGACCCTGAGCATTATGCCAAAGACACTACGTGTATGTGTCTATCTCGTCTCTCCTTCTGGGTATTGCAAACATGTGCAATAACTTATAATACCGTGTTCCACAGTATGGCGCAGGGTATAAAAATTTAAAGGTCTATACTGGCCTAAAATACACTTCCATCAAAACCCATATAAATTTAGTGAGAATTTATGCTCCAACTAAACAAGAAGCATACCATATGACCCGATCTACTTGGGAGAGTATCGATCATAAACTCCTCTTAGATTTCTACATCTTCCCATATATATTCCGTTACAAGGAAATTTTTCAAAGAAAGCTTTTATATTTGATTCATTGTGGTAGGTATTTAAGATTCGATCCGCCCGAACTTTTGGCCATACATACTTGTTTCTTATTGTTTCTTGAATTTATTTATTTCATTAAATTGACTCTATTTAATTTTAAACATACATTTATGAAATAGAACAAAAGAACTTTCTAATGGTGTTGTTCTCTACAAATGTGTTCCATTAGTATTCCCCAAATGTGTTATCCATTTAGTGATTTATGCTATGAAAGAAAAAGTGACATTTCATATCCTGCTCGTTATGGATGTTCTTGTAATCTTGCTATTTCGTTTGCTTTTTGAATGCAATTTGAAATGCTGTACATTTTGATATCATTGTTTTCATAGCACTATACTAAATTTATTTTATATCCTGCATATATAGGAAACTACCACACACACAAATAACACTAACATGTATATAGAGTGACTTGTATTTTTCAGTAAGCGAAAAGATAATACAAGGACTTCAATCAACATTGGCACTATTGAACATGATGAAGATCTATATGTGCACGAGTGTGTGTGTGTGTGTGTACAAAGTATTCATCACACATTGTTCCATACTCTCCCTTTTATTTGTATTCATATGCAATGGGTATTTGTGTGTCTGTATACGTATTTGTATAGAGATATATAGGGGAGTAAGGTGATTCCCTTTTTTCTTTATTATTCTTTTTGTGAATATTAGGATGATGCTAACAAAGATATCTATGAAATAATTTCTACTTTGGCCTTGTTGACAAACAAATTCTACTAACTCGTTCCACACCATTGTCTTCGTGTCTTCTTCCATGTATTAAAAACAAATACAATATAAACCGACAATCTCTATGGAAAGAGAATAAAAGAAATGGAAACTAAAAATTGATATCTATCGAATAAAAATAACAAGTAGAACTAAATGGAAAACGTTCAATAAATTTGCAATTCAAACAAATTTGCTAGAAGGAAAAAATTTGATGTTGGCAAAAGTCACGTCACTTCAGCTGCAATAAAGAGAATGTCACAAAAAATAACCATAGCATTTTAATGATAACCAACAAAATAAGAAACTGGTTATCCGTGAAAGCTAACGGTAAACTAAAGAAGTGGATCACTTAAATACTATAAAAAAGCTTGATATGAAAATTCAATTTATAACAAATTTAATGTCTATAAATTCTGTAAAATCAAGAAGTGTGAAAACTGAAACTCACTATCTTATAGAAAAGTTTGTCTCTGAGACAAAGTTTTCTTATAGAAAATGTTGTCCCTGAGACAAACTTTTTTCTAAAAAAATTCTCTAAGAAATATTTGTATATAAGACTAATTTTTCTTATAGAAAAGTTTGTCTCTGATACAATTTTTTTTAAAGTTTGATTGTGAGACAAATTGTTCTTATCGAAAAGTTTGTCTCTGGGACAAATTTTTCTTATTGAACATTTTTTTTTTATTTCTATAAAAAATTTCCTCAAAATTTTATTTCTATTGAAAATATTCTCAAAATTTTATTTCAATAGAAAATTTTGTCAAAATTTTATATCTATGGAAAATATTGTCAAAATGTTATTTTTAAAGAAAATTTTGTCAAAATTTTATTTCTATGGAAAATTTTGTCAAAATGTTATTTTTATTGAAAAGTTTATCAAATTTATTTTATTTCCATAGAAAATTTTGAAAATTGTTGTCAAAATTTTGTTTCTATATAAAATTTTGAAAAAATTTTATTTCTATAACAAATTTTGTCAAAATTTTTTTCTATAGAAAATTTTGTAAAAATGTTATTTCAAAAGAAAATTTTGTAAAAATTTTATTTCTATACAAAATTTTGCTAAAATGTTATTTCTATAGAAAACTTTAACAATTTTTTTTTCTATAGACAATTTTCTCAAAATTTAATTTTTATAGAAAATTTTCTCAAAATTGTGTTTATATAGAAATTTTTATCAAAATTGTATTTCTATATAGAAAATGTTGTCACAATTTTATTACTATAGAAAAATTTCACAAAATTTTATTTCTATAGAAAAATATAGAATTTTGTAAAAATATAAAAATTTTGTAAAAATTTTATTTCAAACGAAAATTTTGTAAAAATTTTATTTCTATACAAAATTTTGGTAAAATATTATTTCTATAGAAAACTTTCACAAAATTTTATTTCTATAGACAACTTTCGCAAAATTTAATTTCTATCGAAAATTTTGTCAAAATTTTATTTCTATAGAAAAATTTCTCAAAATTTTGTTTCATAGAAAATTTTATCAAAATTGTATTTCTATAGAAAATATTGTCAAACTTTTATTACTATAGAAAAATTTCACAAAATTTTATTTCTATAGAAAATTTTCTCAAAATTTTGTTTCTATAGAAAATTTTGTTTCTATAGAAAATTTTATTAAAATTTTATTTCTATAGAAAATTTTGTCGAAATTTTATTTCTATAGAAAATTTTATTAAAATTTTATTTCTATTGAAAATTTTGTCAAAATTTAAAGCTGAGATCAAAACAACAAATATGATTGAAGTACAAACCAACAATAAAAAAAAAACAAAAACAAAAAAAAAAAACAAAATACGAATGAAGTAAGAGGAAGCACGCTCAAAATAAACCCAGGCAAATGCACTCAAATAGATGATTTGATGGTGGCAAAGGAAAAGAGAGATGTTTGTAAGAATTTATTTCGCCAAAAGCCGACTATCATAAACCTTTTTTGGAAGGTTCAAGTATGGTTCACTTAGGGTTTAGTGAACTGCCTGAATTTATTCTGATAATTGGTTGATAGTATTGCTGCAAGTAGAGGATGCTGATGAGGTAATTCTGAAACGTACGTCCATCCAACCATCTTGCAGCCTATAGGGGTTTGCCCAAATAAATTATACAAACATTCTTTTCCTCTAAGTGGTTTCACTGGAATGTGGAACGCCGTTCGGACTCGGCTATAAAAAGGGGGTCCCTTGTCATTGAGCTTAACATGGAATCGGGCAGCACTCAGTGATAAGAGAGAAGTTCACCACTGTGGTATCACAATGGACTGAGTAGTCTAAGTGAGCCTGATACATCGAGCAGCCACATAACCTAGCCTAACCTAACCATTCTTTTCCTCTGTTGGTTAAGCTACTCTTGTAGTTTAGTCAACACAATGGTTTTAAAGCTGAGATCAAAACAACAAAGATGATTGAAGTACAAACCCACAATAAAAAACAAAACACGAAAATTTTATATCTATAAAAAATTTTGTCAAAATTTTGTTTCTATAGAAAATTTTGTAAAAATTTTATTTCAACAGAAAATTTTGTAAAAATTTTATTTCAAAAGAAAATTTTGTAAAAATTTTATTTCTATAAAAAATTTTGGCAAAATATTATTTCTATGGAAAACTTTCACAAAATTTTATTTCTATATACAACTTTCTCAAAATTTAATTTCTATAGAAAATTTTGTCAAAATTTTATTTCTATAGAAAATTTTTTCAAAATGTTGTTTCCATAGAAAAATTTATCAAAATTGTATTTCTGTAGAAAATGTTGTCCCAATTTTATTATTATAGAAAAATTTCAAAAAATTTTATTTCTATAAAAAATTTTCTCAAAATTTTGTTTCTTTAGAAAATTTTCTCAAAATTTTGTTTCTATAGAAAATTGTATTAAAATTTTATTTCTATAGAAAATTTTCTCAAAATTTTATTTCTATAGAAAATTTTGTAAAAATTTTATTTCAAAAGAAAATTTTGTAAAAATTTTATTTCTATACAAAATTTTGGTAAAATGTTATTTCGATAGATAACTTTCACAAAATTTTATTTCTATAAACAGTTTTCTCAAAATTTAATTTCTATAGAAAATTTTGTCAAAATTTTATTTCTATAGAAAATTTTCTCAATATTTTGTGTCTATAGAAAATTTTATCAAAATTTTATTAAAATTTTTTTCTATAGAAAATTTTGTAAAAATTTTATTTCTATAGAAAATTTTGTAAAAATTTTATTTCTATAGAAAATTTTGTCATAATTTAATTTGTATAGAACATATTGTCAAAATTTTATTTCTATAGAAAATTTTGTCAAAATTTTATTTCTATAGAAAATTTTGTAAAAAATTTATTTCTATAGAAAATTTTGTAAAAAATTTATTTCTATAGAAAATTTTATCAAAATTTTATTTCTATACAAAATTTTATCAAAATTGCATTTCTATAGAAAATGTTGTCACAATATTATTACTATAGAAAAATTTTACAAAATGTTATTTCAATAGAAAGTTTTCTCAAAATTTTGTTTCTATAGAAAATTTTCTCAAAATTTTGTTTCTATAGAAAGTTTTATTAAAATTTTATTTCTGTAGAAAATTTTGTCAAAATTTTATTTCTATAGAAAATTTTGGAAAAAATTTTATTTCTATAAAAAATTTTGTAAAAATTTTATTTCTATAGAAAATTTTGTCATAATTTAATTTCTATAGAAAATTTTGTCAAAATTTTATTTCTATAGAAAACTTTCACAAAATTTTATTTCTATAGACAATTTTCTCAAAATTTTATTTCTATAAAAAATTTTCTCAAAATGTTGTTTCTATAGAAGGTTAAAGGTTAAAGTGGCAGCCCGATTAAATTTCAGGCTCACTTAGACTTTTCAGTCCATTGTGATAGAAAATTCTATAGAAAATTTAATTAAAATTTTATATCTATAAAAAATTTGTCAAAATTTTCTTTCTAAAAAAAATTTCCTATAATATAGTTTCTTATAGAAAAATTTGTCTCTGAGACAAATTTTCTTATAGAAAAGGTGGTATCGGATACAAATTTTTCTCATAGAAAAGTTTGTCTCTGAGTCAAATTTTCTTATAGAAAAGTTTGTCTCTGAGACAAATTTTCTTATAGAAAAGTTTGTCTCTGAGACAAATTTTCTTATAGAAAAGTTTATCTCTGAGATAAATTTTCGTATAGAAAAGTTTGTCTCTTAGACAAATTTTCTAATAGAACAGTTTGTCTCTGAGACAAATTTTCTTATGGTAAAGTTTGTCTGTGAGACAAATATTCTTAAAATTTCAAAAAGAAAATTTATCTCAGAAACAAATTCTTCTATAAGTAAAATTTTTTTCAATGAAAAACTTTTCTATAACAATGGCTGTCTCTGAAACAAATTTTCCTATAGAAAAGTTTGTCTCTGAAACAGATTTTCTTATAGAAAAGTTTGTCTTTGAAACAAATTTTACATATAGAAGAATTTGTCTCAGAGATAAATTTTCTTTTTGAAAACTTTGTCTCTTAAGCTTATTTTCAAATAGCAAATTTATTCGCTGAGACCATTTTGATGTCATAGAAATTTTTTTTTTGCATAATTTTACGTTTCTGCTTGTGATTGGCACCTTTCGAAATTTTTTTCCCTGTCTTCCCTGTCAGAGATTTCTTTTCTTTCCTGAATTTTTAATCAAAATTCTTATTGTTCTGCTTTTTTCATCCTACAGCATTGCTGTGTTGCTTTTATTGAAAATTTCGAAAGAAAGAACATCGCAACACAATCTTCACAAACCTGTCTAAGCGATATACAAAGATGAACATAAAAAAATCAACTATCAAATGTTCATTGAAACGCATTGAAGTGTTAACCAGCAAACAATTATTGCTAGAAGGTAGTCAAGATGTCTTCAATGGTATGAAAACCATATTCGTTCTACTGTCTCCAAAAAAAAAAACTAAATGCAATACTAAAATGCACATAAGAGAACCTTCTATGACTTTGGCTGTTTCCCATATCACCATGCCAACTGTAACTGACTGGCCTTGGTATGGTATGGTTGATATGGTTTTGCTTGCTTTTATAGTGTTGACAAAACTAAGTTGCCTATATGGTAGTGTTTTGATTTCTTTCTTTTACAATTCGCTTCATATTTAGAATTTGATTTTTAGAGCACCGAAAATGGAATTTATTGAAAAATGTCAAACGATATCGTGGGCAAATAATTTTCTATAAAAATAAAATTTTGACAAATATATTTAAAAAAATAAAATTGTGCAAAATTTTTATTAGAAATAAAGTTTTGAGCAAATTTTCTATAGAAATAAAATTTTGAGAAAATTTTCTACAGAAATAAAATTTTGACAAAATTTTCTATGGAAGTAAAATTTTCCATAGAAATAAAATTTTGAAAAAATTTTCTATACAAATAAAATTTTAGAAAAATTTTCTATAAAATAAAATTTTGACAAAATTTTCAATAGAAATTAAATTTTTGGCAAAATTTTCTATAGAAATAAAATTTTGGCAAAATTTTCTATAGAAATACAATTGTGAACAAATTTTCTATAAAAATAAAATTTTGACAAATATATTTAAAAAAATAAAATTTTGCAAAATTTTTAATAGAAACAATGCTTTGAGCAAATTTTCTATAGAAATAAAATTTTGAGAAAATTTTCTATAGAAATAAAATTTTGAAAAAAATTTCTATGGAAGTAAAATTTTCCGTAGAAATAAAATTTTGAAAAAAAAAAATTTTGGCAAAATTTTCTATAGAAATAAAATTTTGACAAAATTTTCTATATAAATAACATTTTTACAAATATATTTAAAAAAATAAAATTTTGGAAAATTTTTAATAAAAATAAATTTTGAGTAAATATTCTATAGAAATATAATTTTGATAAAATTTTCTATAGAAATAAAATTTTGACAAAATTTTCTATAGAAATAAAATTTTGTCAAAATTTTCTATAGAAATAAAATTTTGACAAAATTTTCTATAGAAATAAAATTTTGACAAAATTTTCTATAGAAATAAAATTTTGACAAAATTTTCTATAGAAATAAAATTTTGACAAAATTTTCTATAGAAATAAAATTTTGACAAAACTTTCTATAGAAATAAAATTTTGACAAATATATTTAATTATACCCACCACCATAGAGTGGTGACGGGGGTATAATAAGTTTGTCACTCCGTTTGTAACACATCGAAATATCGATTTCCGACTATATAAAGTATATATATTCTTGATCAGGGAGAAATTCTAAGACGATATAACGATGTCCGTCTGGCCGTCTGTCTGCTGTAATCACGCTACAGTCTTCAATAATGAAGCAATCGTGCTGAAATTTTGCACAAACTCGTCTTTTGTCTGCAGGCAGGTCAAGTTTGAAGATGGTCTATATCGGTCCAGGTTTTGATATAGTCCCCATATAAACCGACCTCCCGATTTGGGGTCTTGGGCTTATAGAAATCGTAGTTTTTAACCAATTTGCTGAAATTTGAAATCTAAAGGTATTTTATGACCATAAAGAGGTGTGCCAAAAATGGTGAGTATCGGTCCATGTTTTGGTATAGCCCCTATATACCATACTTCTTGGGCTTATAGAAACCGCAGTTTTTATTCAATTTACCTGAAATTGGAAATCTGGAGGTATTGTAGGACCACAAACACGTGTGCCAAAAATTGTGAGTATCGGTCCATGTTTTGGTATGGTCCCCATATAAAACTACCTCACGATTTGGGGTCTTGGGCTTATAGAGACCGTAGTTTTTATCCAATTTTTCTGAAATTGGAAATCTAGAGGTATTTTAGGACCATAAAGAGGTGTGCCGAAAATGGTGAGTATCGGTCCATATTTTGGTATAGCCCCCATATCGACCGATTTCCCGATTTTACTTCTTGGGCTTCTAGAATCCGAAGTTTTTTACTATTTGGCTGAAATTGGAAATCTAGAGGTATTTTCGGGTCATAAAGGGGTGTGCCGAAAACGGTGAGTATCGGTCCATATTTTAGTATAGCCCCCATAAGAACGATCTCCCGATTTAACTCCTTGGGTTTCTAGAAACCGTAGTTTTTATCCAATTTGCCTGAAATTGTAAATATTCTGGTATTTTAGGCTCACAAAAACGTTTATCGGATTAAGTTTTTATCGGTCCATTTGGTAATGCCTAGACTGACTTCACTTCTTGAGGGTGTAGAAGGCGCACTGATCATGAAAATTGCTTGAAACTCAATGTAAAATTTCCAGATTTTACTTCTATACATTTAAGATTTCAAATCAAGACGTTATTTTATAATTTTCTTCCACACTTACAAGAGATGTTAATGTTAATCCAGAATCTGATATAGTCCTCATAGGTGAAATCTTTAAATTTATCTTCGGGAAGGAAAAGGAAACCCTAATATTTGGTTCATGGTGGTGGGTATTTAAGATTCGGCCCGGCCGAACTTAGTGCTGTATATACTTGTTTTTTTTTTTTTTAACCCACAATGCCAACACAAGAATATCCATTCCCTTTGTGCCTTTACCTCCTTTGTGTAAAACTAAAGGATTTAATTTTGTTACGGATAAAAAAAATAATTTATTTTTAATTTCCAACACAGCTCTTTCATTTTGAAATAATTAGAGGAAAAATCACTGTTCATCAGGAAAGAGAGACAATTACGAAACCATTTAAATTAAATTGAAATTAGTTTTCCTTCAGCATAAGGACTAGTAGATAATTACTCGAGTTACAAAAAAAATTGGCTTTTAATTGCAGAGAACTTCATTTCATTTCACTGGATGCAATTCTAATTTGAGACATCATATACCAGGTCATGGTTATGTTTGTGGTCTCGTCAACGATAAAATTAAATTTCAAGAAAGACGTTAAGTTTTTGGCGGAAAAAGAAGGTATGTTAGAGTAGGTAAATTAAAGAATTTTTTTTATGCCCTCCACCATAGGATGGGGGTTTAATAACTTTGTCACTCCGTTTGTAACATATCGAAATATTGCTCTAAGACCCCATAAAGTATATATATTCTGGGTCGTTGTGAAGTTCTGAGTCGATATAAGCATATCATTCCGTCCGTCCTTCTGTTGAAATCACGCTAACTTCCGAACGAAACAAGCTATCGACTTGAAACTTGGCACAAGTAGTAGATATTGATGTAGGTCAGATGGTTTTGCAAATAGGCTATTTCGGTTCACTTTGACGTATAGCCCACATATAAACGGACCCCCAGATTTGGCTTGCGGAGTCTCAAAGTGAAGCAAATTTCATCTGATCCGTCTGAAATTTGGTACGTTATGTAAGTATATGGTCTCTAACAATCATGCCAGAAATGGTCCATATCAGTTCATAATTATATATAGCCCCCATATAAACCGATCCCCAGATTTGGCCTCCATAGCCTCTTGAAGGAGGAAAATTCATCCGACCCGGTTGAAAATTTGGTTCATTTCGCTAGTGGATGGCCAATAACAACCATGCCAAAATTGGTCAGAATCGATCTATATTATATATAGCCCTCGGATAAACCGATCCCCAATCACAAAAAATCACGATTGCTACTCGAGCCAAAAATAATCTACCAAAATTTCATTTTTATTGAAAATTTTGTCAAAATTTTATATTTCTATAAAAAATTTTGTCAAAATTTTATTTTTATAGAAAATTTTTTCAACATTTTATATCTTTAGGAAATTTTGTCAAAATATAATTTATATACCAAATTTTGTGAAATAATCTACCAAAATTTTATTGCCATAGAAAATTTTGTCAAAATTTTATATTTCTATAGAAAATTTTGTCAACATTTTATAAGTTTAGGAAATTTTGTCAAAATATAATTTCTATACAAAATTTTGTCAAAAATTTATTTCTATAGAAAATTTTGTTAAAATTTTATTTCTATAGAAAATTTTATCAGAATTTTGAATACTTGAAAAGTAATATTTTGCCAAATCTTCTAAAACATCAAGAATTCTACAAATCTACCAAACAGTAAAAAATCATTTTTGGTAGACTCGTGTTCATAAATATATATAGCCCCCATATAAAGCGACCCCAATATTTCAATTTTGGCTCTATAATTACCGCACGAAAGTTCATATCGGTTCGTAATTATATACGGTCAAGAACTGAATATATACGTAGTTAATCGACCTTTCTTTTGTCTACTCTATATCCCGCATGGACTAGCTTACAATTTAGAAGTAATTTAATTGTGGAGACAAAATTTTTACAAAATTGTCTAAAGAAATAAATTTTTACAAAATTTTCTATAGAAAAAACTTTGACAATACTTTCTATAGAAAAAAAAATTACAAAATTTTCTATAGAAATAAAATTTTGATAACGTTTTCTATAGAATTAAAATCTTGGCAATATTTTCCAAAGAAATAGAATTTGGACAAAATGTTCTATAGAAATAAAATTTTAATATTTTTTTTTGTAAAAATAAAACGTTCACAAAATTTTCTATAGCAATAAAATTTTGACGAAATTTTCTACAGAAGTAAAATTTTGACAAAATTTTCTATAGTAATACAATTTTGACGAAATTTTCTATATAAGTAAAATTTTGACAAAATTTTCTATAGAAATAAAATTTTGACAAAATCTTCTATAGAATTTTAATTTTGACAAAATTTGCTATAGAAATAAAATTTTGACAAAAGTTTCTATAGAAATAAAATTTTGCCAAAATCTTTTATAGATATAATATTGATAAAATTTTCTATATAAATAATATTTTGAAAAAATTTTCTATAGAAATAAAATTTTGTCAGTTTTCTACAGAAAAAAAATTGTGAGATTTTTTATAGAAATTTTCTATAGAATTATAATTTGATAAAATTTTTTATAGAAATAAAACTTTGACAAAATTTTCCATAGAAATGCAATTTTGAAAAATGTGCTATATAATTATAATTTTGACAAAATTTTCTATAGAAATAAAATTTTGACAAAATTTTCTGTAGAAATAAAATTTTGACAAAATTTTCTATAGAAATAAAATGTTGACAAAATTTTCTATAGAAATAAAATTTTGACAACATTTTCTATAGCAATAAAATTTTGGAAAAATTTTCCATAAAAACAAAATTTTGAGAAAATTTTCCATAAAAATAAAATTTTGACAAAATTTTCTGTAGCAATAAAATTTTAACAAAATTTTCTAACGAAATAAAATTATGACAAAATTTTTTATAGAAATAATATTTTGAAAAAAAAAAATTCAATAGAAATACAAATTTGACAAAATTTTCTATAAAAATAAAATTTTGAGAAAATTTTCTATAAAAATGAAATTTTGACAAAATTTTCTATAGCAATAAAATTTTGACAAAATTTTCTAAAGAAATAAAATTAGGAAAAAATTTTTCTATAAAAATAAAATTTTGACACAATTTTCTAAAGAAATAATATTTTGACAAAATTTTCAATAGAAATACAATAAATAAAATTTTGAAAAAATTTTTTTATAGAAATAACATAATGACAAGCCATCGTGGTGCAATGGTAAGCATGCCCGCCTTACATTCCAAAGGTCGTGGGGTCGATTACTGCTTCGACCGAACACCAAAAAGTTTTTCAGCCGTGGATTATCCCACCTCAGTAATGCTGGTGACATTTCTGAGGGTTTCAAAGCTTCTCTAAGTGATTTCACTGCAATGTGGAACACCGTTCGGACTCGGCTACAAAAAGGAGGTCAATTGTTATTGAGCTTAACATGGAATCGGGCATCACTCAGTGATAAGAGAGAAGTTCACCAATGTGGTATCACAATGGACTGAATAGTCTAAGTGAGTCTGATACATCGGGCTGCCACCTAATATAGAAACAAAATTTTGACATCATTTTCTATAGAAATAAAATTTTGACAAAATTTTCTATAGAAATACCATTTTGACAAAATTTTCTATAGAAATAAAATTTTGACAAAATTTTCAATATAAATACAATTTTGACAAAATTTTCTATAGAAATAAAATTTTGAAAAAATTTTCTATGGAAATAAAATTTTGACAAAGTTTTCTATAGAAATGAAATTTTGATAAAAAAACAATATTGAAAAAATTTTCTAAAGAAATAAAACTTTGACAAATTTTTTTTATAGAAATAACATTTTGACAAGCCACCGTGGTGCAATGGTTAGCATGCCCGTCTTGCATTCACAAGGTCGTGGGTTCGATTCCTGCTTCGACCGAACACCAAAAAGTTTTTCAGCGATGGATTATCCCACCTCAGTAATGCTGGTGGCATTTCTGAGGGTTTCAAAGCTTCTCTAAGTGGTTTCGCTGTAATGTGGAACGCCTTTTGGACTAGGCTGTAAAAAGGAGGTCCCTTGTCATTGAGCTCAACATGGAATCGGGCAGCACTCAGTGATAAGAGAGAAGTTCACCAATGTGATATCACAATGGACTGAATAGTCTAAGTGAGCCTGACACATCGGGCTGCCTCCTAACCAAACCTAACGCAACACATTGACAAAAGTTTCTATAGAAATAAAATTTTGACAATTTTCTATAGAATTAAAATAGAAATTATAGAATTAAATTAGAATTAGAATAGAAATAAAATTTTGATAAAATTTTCTATAGAAATAAAATTTTGACAAAATTTTCTATAGAAATAAAATTTTGACAAAATTTTCTTTGGAAATAAAATTGTGACAAAATATTCTCTAGAAATAAAATGTTGACAAAATTTTCGAAAGAAATAAAATGTTGACAAAATATTCTCTAAAAATGAAATTTTGATAAAATTTTCTATAGAAATTAAATTTTGATAAAATTTTCTATAGAAAAACAATATTGAAAAAATTTTCTATAGAAAAAAAATTTTTGACAAAATTTTCTATAGAAATAAAATTTTGCCAAAATTTTCTAAAGAAATAAAATTTTGACAAAATTTTTTTATAGAAATAACATATTGACAAAAGTTTCTATAGAAATAAAATTTTGAAAATTTTCTATAGAAATAAAATTTTGATAAAATTTTCTATAGAAATAAAATTTTTACATCATTTTCTATAGAAATAAAATTTTGACAAATTTTTCTATACAAATAAAATTTTGACAAAATCTTCTATTGAAATAAAATTTTGACAAAATATTCTCTAGAAATAAAATTTTGACAAAATATTCTCTAGAAATAAAATTTTGACAAAATTTTCTATAAAAATAAAATTTTGCATTATAGTATAATATTTATTCATATAAAGAGAGTATTCCTTTATATAAATAAATATGACGTCCTAGATATCTTATAAAGAATGGCTTCATCATCTTAAAAAAATAAAACCCATAAACCAAATTTTCAATTACTACTTGCAGTTTCTTCTCTTATTATAAAGCTTAAAATTTCAATTTGCTTCGCACACGGCAAATTAAATCTTTTGTTAACATCCTGAACAATACTAAGGGACCAGTATAAAGGAATGAAATTATATGAAGATGATGAAAGTGCCAAACGAAAAGCTGCTGCAGCATTTTTCACCTAGTCACCTAGTAATGGTCACAGGTAAAAAAAGAGGGTTTCTTGTGATTTAATCGATTTTGCAATATCTTTGAGAAGTTTTTTTTTATACACTTACAAAAATTGTATGCCAAAATTTGGACATTCACTTAAGGATGCATTGCTAATACAAGCCAATATGATACTCCTCTGTTTAATATATGCCTTACGCAAATGCCTTAAATTTAATTGTATCAAATTTCTGATCTTAAATTTTAACCTCGATTTTTCATTCTTTAAAGATTTATCCAAAAATCAAACGTAATCCTTTGAAATTTATTTTAAATACATTCAATATTCTTTGCCTTCTACCGTCATACTCATTATCATAATTTTTTGCAATATTTTTTATTTTTCTGCATTCATCTTGAGTATCAAAAAGTGGAAAATTTCATCAAAGAGCCACATCTGTTGGCATAAATTTAAATACGAATATTTATGGACGTTTTTTCATCAAACACATTTGCTCATAATGATGTTAACAAAATGATACAGAAGGACGACTGGTTTTTCGTACTGCAAGATAGTTTGCTTTTAGGGGAAAGAGAGTAAACCGAATGAATAAAAGGGGTTAGCAATTTCTTAGGGGAAGTAATAATGATATGCAAAATTATCTTCATATAATGAGATCTTGTAAATTTGTTCATATTATAAATACTTCACTAGCAGATTTAAAAAAACTAGCAAGTGGAAAAATAACGAGTGCAAAATTTGTAAACTAATGCTTTTTTAAGTACTTAGAATGGTAAAGTGAGGGGAATTTTCCCATAAATATTCTTAGGGTTATATTGTGGAGTTGAAGAAGTTTCGCAAGTATTTGTATCTCTTATGTAGATATGAGTCTGAGCACAGAGAATATACAAAAAAAGGCTCAAAAACTTTCATTCGTAGCAGAACGAGGAAAATTTGTTTTGAAAAAGTAACCCCAAAAACTGGAAAGTAGCAAATCGGAGCTAATTTTTATACCCTCGACCATAGGATGGTGATATATGAACTTTGTATTTCCGTTTGTAACACATCGAAATATTGTTCTAAGTCCCCATAAATTATATATATTCTGGGTCGTCGTGAAATACTGAGTCGATTTAAGCATGTCCGTCCGTGCGTCCGTCTGTTGAATTCACGCTAACTTCCTAACGAAACAAGTTATCGACTTGAAACTTGGCATAAGTAGTTGTTATTGATGTAGGTAGGATGGCATTGTAAATGGGCCATATTGGACCACTTTTACGTTAGCCCCCATATAAACCGACTGGCAGATTTGACCTCGGAGCCTCTTGGAGTAGCAAAATTCATCCGATCCGGGTGAAATTTGGTAAGTGGTGTTAGTATATGGTCTCTAACAACCAGCAAAAATTGGTCCATATCGGTCCAAAATTATATATAGCCCCCATATAAACCGATCCTCAGATTTGAACTCCGAGCCTCTTGGAGGAGCAAAATTTAACCGATACGTTTGAAATTTGGTACGTCGTGTTAGTATATGGTCTATAATAACCACGCAAACATTGGTCCATATCGGTCCATAATTATATATAGCCCCATATAAACCGATCCCCAGATTTGACCTACGGAGCTTCTTGGAGGAGCAAAATTCATCCGATTTGATTGCTGAGTGAGATGGTGGTAGAAGTAAAATTTTGAAAAAAAATTCTATAAAAAAAAATTGGACAAAATTTTCTATAGAAGTAATATTTTGACAAAATTTTCTATTGCAATAAAATGTTGGCAAAATTTTCTATAGAAATAAAATTTAGACAAAATTTTCTATAAAAATAAAGTTTTGACAACATTTTCTACAGAAATAAAATTTTGACAAAATTTTCTATAAAAACAAAATTTTGACAAAATTTCTATATATAATTTCTAAAACTGTTCTAGAATGGACAACAAAATTTAAATAAGTTAGCAAGACTAAGATCTACATTAGATATTCAAAGGGAACTATGATCTGCCTCAGGTGTAAAAGTCCAACGTATTCAGATCCATAGATTTTAGTGGCCTTTGTGTGGTAGAAATGAAAGGAGGAACATCTTTTTGAAGCCATTCTCGCTTGATGCATGCTGAGTGAGATGGTGGAGAAATAAAATTTTGAAAAAATTTTCTATAGATATAAAATTTTGACAAAATGTTCTATAGAAATAAAGTTTTGACAAAATTTTTTATAGAAATAAAATTTTGACAAGATTTTCTATAGAAATATTATTTTGACAAAATTTTCTATTGCAATAAAATATTGACAAAATGTTCTATAGAAATAAAATTTTGACAAATATTTCTATAGCAATAACATTTTGGCAACATTTTCTATAGAAATAAAATTTTGAAAAATTTTTCTATAAAAATAAAATTTTGACAAAATTTTCTAAAGAAATAAAATTTGCCAAAATTTTCTAAAGAAATAAAATTTTGACAAAATTTTCTAAAGAAATAAAATTTTGCCAAAAATTTCTATTGTAATAAAATTTTGACAAAATTTTCTATAGAAATAAAATTTTGACAAAATTTTCTATAGAAATAAAATTTTAACAAAATTTTCTATAAAAAAAAATTTGACAAAAGTTTCTATACAATTAAAATTTTGGCACAATTGTCAATAGAAATAAAATTTTGAGAAAATTTTCTACAGAAATAAAATTTTGATAAAATTTTCTATAGAAGTAAAATTTTGACAAAATTTTCTATTGTAAAAAAATTTTGCCAAAATATTCTTTTGTAATAAAATTTAAACACAATTTTCTGTTGTATTAAAATTTTGACAAGATTTTCTATAGAAATAAAATTTTGACAAAATGTTCTATAGAAATAAAATTTTGACAAATATTTCTATAGCAATAAAATTTTGGCAACATTTTCTATAGAAATAAAATTTTGAAAAATTTTTCTATAGAAATAAAATGTTGACAAAATTTTCTATAGAAATAAAATCTTGACATAATTTGCTATAGTAATAAAATTTTGTTGTAGTACTAAAATTTTGGCAAAATTTTCTATAGAAATAAAGTTTTGACAAAATTTTTTATAGAAATAAAATTTTTACAAGATTTTCTATAGAAATATTATTTTGACAAGATTTTCTATAGATATAAAATTTTTAATAAATTTTCTATAGAAATAAAATTTTGACAAAATTTTCTATAGAAAAAAAATCTTGACAAAATTTGCTATAGTAATAAAATTTTGGCAAAATTTTCTATAGTAATAAAATTTTGGCAAATATTTATATAGAAATAAAATTTTAGTAGTTTATTTTTGGAGATCGGCTACATATAACTATAGACCGATATGGACCAAGTTTGGCTGCTAGCGGCCATATACCAGCGCAATGTACCAAATTTTACCACGTATTTAATTTCTACTGTATCGGATGAATTTTGCTCCTCCAAGAGCTCCGGAGGTCAAATCTGGGGATCGGTTTAAATGGTGGTTATATATAATTAAGACCGCTATGGACCAATTTTTGCATGGTTTTGAGAGACCCTATACCAACACCACGTACCAAATTTCAACCGAATCGGATAAATTTTGCTCATCCATTTGGCTCCGGAGTTGAAATCTGGGGATCGGTTTATATGGGGGCTATATATAATTATGGACCGATGTGGACCAATTCCTGCATGGTTGTTAGAGACCATATACTAACACCACGTACCAAATTTCAGCCGGATCAGATGAAATTTGCTTCTTTTAGAAGCTCCGCAAGCCAAATCGAGGGATGGGTTTATATGGGGGCTATATATAATTATGAAAGATATGGACCAATTTTTTGATGGTTGTTAGAGACCATATACTAACACTATGTACTAAATTTCAACCAAATCGGATGAATTTTGCTCCTCCAAGAGGCTCCGGAGGAGGCTATATATAATTATAGACCGATATGGACCAATTCTGGCACGGTTGTTAAAGATCATGTACTACCACCGTGTTCCAAATTACCCTTTATATGGGGGCTATACGTAAAAGTGGACCGATATGGCCCATTTGCAATACCTTCCGACCTACATCAATAACAACTACTTGTGCCAAGTTTCAAGTCGATAGCTTGTTTCGTTCGGAAGTTAGCGTGATTTCAACAGACGGACGGACGGACGGACATGCTTAGATCGACTCAGAATTTCACCACGACCCAGAATATACTTTATGGGGTCTTAGAGCAATATTTCGATGTGTTACAAACGGAATTACTACGTTAATATACCCCCCATCCTCTGGTGGAGGATAAAAAAAGATTTAAAAAAATAAATACCCCAAAATGAAAACGAGACATTTGCTTTCGAAACACGTCATATTTAGAATCCTAATGATCGATCGAGGCTTAAATGTTACTCCATAAAAAAATTATTTATGTATTAGTGTAGAAACTATGGAAGTTGGTGGCGCAATAAAAAAATTGTCACAAAAGGTTATCGAGTTAATCCTTTTACCTGAGGGTACCCTTTAGTGACCAGCGTTATCTTACAGAACTGTCCTAGGGTCGGGAAGTCACTATCAATTCCAATATCGTTACAAAATTATTACCATGTGGTCCAAAAGTTTCCAAAAGAAAACTCACAAATTTAAAGCACGAATTACCTGGAAAAAAACGATCATCGATTGCTGATGTATTCTATGTGTCTCCAACTAATTCTCCTAGTAAGCTTCTACAAAAAAATCTCCCTAAGTCATTACTTTTAATGAAGATCCAAAACTACTCTTCGAGAGATAGACATAATTTTCAATTAACAAGAATTTATTTTAAGGTAATATATAAAAATCATTTTTTCCCAGTTTTCGCAATAGATTAAAATTTCTGAATTTTTTATAAGGTCAAATAAGATAATAGAGATTTAAAACCCAAAAAAAAAAACTGAAAATTATATCTTTCAATTTCTTGAAAGATGTTGAATTTGCCATAAAATGGGATCTAGTATTTTTAATAAAAAAATTAAATATTTAATATTTTTTAAAATTTTTTATCTTTTAAAAGTTAGTGTATAAAAAAATCTCTTTTTATTTACTTCTTTATTTCAGGTCTCATTTTTCTCCACTAGCCCTGAATTAAGCAACAAACAACGCTTCGAATATTTCTCTCGAACTATACCGTCGGATCACTATCAGGTTAAGGCTATGGTGGAAATTGTAAAACGTTTAGGCTGGAGTTATGTTTCCATAATCTATGAAGAAAGTAACTATGGCATTAAGGTAAGAAATAAAATGCAAATCAATGCAACAAAAAAACACATATTAAAATATTTCAAATAATTATTTCAAAGGAAGAATGTGTCGGTTTCCATAGCAAAAATATACTGTCTATTAATTAAACCAAAGAAAAAACTTGGTTAATAAATTTTAAAACAAAAAAAAAATCTCCAAAAATCCTATAATAAATGAATATGAAAATGTTTTGCCTTTTTATTTTCTTTTTTTCCTACCCTAAAGGCTTTTGAAGAATTGGAAGAATTGTTGGCTCGCCACAATATCTGTATTGCAGTCAAAGAGAAACTTGTTAAGGATTCTGGTGTAGCCGATGAAACAGCATATAATAGCATAGTGCTAAAGTTACTCACCAAGCCACGGGCACGTGGTAAGTACAACACGCCTGTAGTGTATAAAATAAAACACACACAAAAATAATAATAAAATTGTAAATATTCTGCAACCACTCTGATTTAATACCTTCACTTGCATCAATAGGTGTATTGGAGTGTAATGGAAAACAAAGGAATGTTTTTTTATTTTTTTTTTTTTTTTAATGATTTTTTTAATACAAAACTATGGTTTTGACAATGTCATAATGAACAAAAAAGAATCACTGGATAAAAAGCAACATGTTTTACTTAAGAAATTCGCTAGTTGAAAAGAACATTAATCTATGTCATAGTGAAAAAAAAACAACGAACTACAAAAAATATTTGTGATACTCACTTGTTTTAAATTAATGTCACAAATTTCGTATTGTCCGTCTCATAAGACCTAGGACAAGTCACCATTTAAATTTATACTTTTAATTATATAAAAACCTTCGCTACCGATAACACCAGAATATACAAATTTTTGGGTAGTGGAACATATCCTTTAATAAACTATGTGGCGTATACGTATTAACTATAAAAATAATAACATTCATACGCCACAGGGTATCGTTGCCATTAATTAATAGACTCTTAAAAAAATGGTCGGACGAATAAAAAATAAATTTGTATTGGAGTAATTCACCCGTTTAAAAAAACTTCCTCACCTTTTTAAACTAAACTATAAAATATTTTAATTAAATAAAATCCTATATAGACGATAAAACCAGAATATAAACAAGTATATACGGCCGTAAGTTCGGCCAGGCAGAAGCTTATGTACCCTCCATCATGGATTGCGTAGAAACTTCTTCTAAACACTGCCATCCACAATCGAATTACTTAAGTTGCGGTAACGCTTGCCGATGGCAAGCTATCTTAAAACCTCCTAACACTATCTTCTAAATTGTATCTAAGTCCATACGTGGTATATATTAAATCAAAAAAGATCGATCCAATACGTATATAATTCAGTTTGACAAAGTAGACATAAAATTTTGCAAAATTTTCTATAGAAAGAAATAAACTTTTGACAAAATTTTCTATAGAAATAAAATCTTGGTAGATTATTTTTGGCTCGAGTGGCAACCATGATTATGAACCGAATAAAATTTGAACAAAATTTTCTATAGAAATAAACTTTTGACAATGATGAAAATTTTATTATGAACCGAATAAAATTTTAACAAAATTTTCTCTAGAAATAAAATTTTGACAAAATTTTCTATAGAAATTAAATTTTGGTAGATTTTTTTTGGCTCTAGTGGCAACCATGATTATGAACCGATATGGACCAATTTTTGTGTGATTGGATCAATTTTGGTATGTTTGTTAGCGACCATATACTAACACCACGTTTCTAATTTGAACCGGATCGGATGAATTTTGCTCCTCCAAGAGGCTCCGGAGGTCAAATCTGGAGAACGTTTTATATGGGGGCTATATATATTTATGGACCGATATGGACCAATTCTGGCACGGTTGTTAAAGATCATATACTAACACGATGTTCCAAATTACAACCGGATTGGATGAAATTTGCTTCTCTTGGAGACTTCGCAAGCCAAATCTGGGGATCGGTTTATATGGGGGCTATTTATAATTATGGACCGATGTGGACCAATTTTCGCATGGTTGTTATAGACCATATACCAATATCATGTACCAAATTTCAGGCGGATCGGATGAAATTTACTTCTCTTTGAGGCTCCGCAACCCAAATCTGGGGATCGGTTTATACGGGCGCTATATATAATTATGGACCAATGTGGACCAATTTTTGCACGGTTGTTAGAGACCATATACCAATAACATGCACCAAACTTCAGCCGGATCGGATGGAATTTGCTTCTCTTTGAGGATTCGCAAGCCAAATCTGGAGATCGGTTTATATGGGGGCTACATATAATTATGGACCGATGCGGACCAATTTTTGCATGATTGTTAGAGACCATATACCAATATCATGTACCAAATTTCAGGCGGATCGGATGAAATTTGCTTCTCTTTGAGGCTCCGCAATCCAAATCTGGGCATCGGTTTATACGGGCGCTATTTATAATTATGGACCGATGTGGACCAATTTTTGCACGGTTGTTAGAGACCATATACCAATACCATGTACCAAATTTCAGCTGGATCGGATGGAATTTGCTTCTCTTTGAGGATTCGCAAGCCAAATCTGGAGATCGGTTTATATGGGGGCTATATATAATTATGGACCGATGTGGACCAATTTTCGCATGATTGTTAGAGACCATATACCATCACCATGTACCAAATTTCAGCCGGATCGGATGAAATATGCTTCTCTTAGAGGCTCCACAAGCCAAATCTGGGGATCGTTTTATATGGGGGCTATATATAATTAAGGACCGATATGGTCCAATTTTGGCATGGATGTTATAGACCATATACCAACACCATGTACCAAATTTTAGCCGGATCGGATGAAATATGCTTCTGTTAGAGGCTCCACAAGCCAAATCTGAGGGTCCCTTTGTATGGGGGCTATACGTAAAAGTGGACCGATGTGGCCCATTTTCAATACCATCCGACTTACGTCGATAACAACTACTTGTGCCAAGTTTCAAGTCGATAGCTGGTTTCGTTCGGAAGTTAGCGTGATTTCAACATACGGACGGACGGACGGACGGACGGACATGCTTAGATCGACTCAGAATTTCACCACGACCCAGAATATATATACTTTATGGGGTCTTAGAGCAATATTTCGATGTTTTACAAACGGAATGACAAAGTTAATATACCCCCATTCTATGATGGTGGGTATAAAAATTAGGTAGTTTTATTTAGTTGAAATACGCACCCCCATGGTACCCTGTTGCGTATACGTATTGCGTACAAAAATAATACAATTCATACGCCACAAGGCACAATTTTCACTAGAGGTGTGCGTGTGACACGAAATACTCGTGACACGCGTGATTCACGCGTGAATCACGTGAGTCGTGAACAAAATTCAAAGCAACTCTCGTGAATGTGCGTGAATGGGACTTAAAAAAATATGTCGTGCGTGAGCGTGCGTGAGAAATAAAATCGGTTCGTGAATGTGCGTGAATAACATTTCTGTAAAATCACGCTCAAGGAAAAAATCAAGATTTAATTCATACTCGTATATTAACTGAAATAAATTTATCTCTCGAACTATATTCCATCTTTGAATTTTATTACCTTTTGTTATTTCCGTTTGGAAAATGTCGTGAGTCTCGTGAATTTGTCGTGAATCACGTGAATTGTCGTGAATCGTACGAGAGCGTGAGTCTTTAAAAGTAGTTCGTGCGTGCCTACTGGTTTTCATATCGTTAATGTGTTAAGTGGGATTGGCTACCACACGTATCGTCCGTGAGTGTGCGTGAATAAACATTTTGCTTCGTGTATGTGCGTGCGTGTGGGTGAAATTTCAGTCACGCGCACACATCTAACCACCACCATAGAATTGTGGTGGGGGTATATTTTATTTCTATACAAAATGTTGTCAAAATGTTATTTCTATAAAAAATTTTGTCAAAATGTTATTTCTATAGAAAATTTTGTCAAACTTTTATTTCTATGGAAAATTTCTTCAAAATGTTATTTCTATAGAAGATTTTGACAATTTTTTTTAATAGAAAAAAATTTTTTTTTATAGAAAGATTTGATTTCTATAGAAAATTTTCTCAAATTTTATTTCTAAAGAAAATTTTCTCAAAATTTTATTTCTAAAGAAAATTTTCTCAAAATTGTATTTCTGTAGAAAATTTTCTGAAAATTTGTTTTTTATAGAATTTTTTTTCAACGTTTTATTTCTATAGAATTTTTTTTTTCAAAATTTTATTTCTATAGAAAATTTTCTTTTATTTCTATAGAAAATTTTGACAAAATATTATTTCTATAGCAAATTTTCTCCAAATTTTATTTCTATTAGAATTTTCTCAAAATTTTATTTCTATAGAGAATTTTCTCAAAATTTTATTTCTATAGCAATTTCCTCCAAATTTTTTTTTTACAGAAAATGTTCTCAAAATTTTATTTCTATAGAAAATTTTGACAAAATTTTATTTCTATAGAAAATTTTGACGAAATTTTATTTCTATAGCAAATTTTCTCAAAATTTTATTTCTATAGAAAATTTTATCAAAATTGTATTTCTATAGAAAATTTTATCAAAATTGTATTTCTATAGAAAATTGTATCCAAATTTTATTTCTATAGAATTTTTGTTTTTGTAAATTTTATTTCTATACAACATTTTCTCAAAATTTTATTTCTATAAAAAATTTTCTCAAAATTTTATTTCTATAAAAAATTTTATCAAAATTGTATTGCTATAGAATTTTTTTTTCAAAATTTTATTTCTATAGAAAATTTTCTCAAAATTTTATTTCTATAGAAAATTTTGACAAAATTTTATTTCCATAAAAAATTTTGACAAAATTTTATTTCTATAGCAAATTTTGTCCAAATTTTATTTCTATAGAGAATTTTCTCAAAATTTTATTTCTATAGCAAATTTCCTCCAAATTTTTTTTCTACAGAAAATGTTCTCAAAATTTCGTATCTATAGAAAATTTTGTCAAACTGTTATTTGTATAGACAATTTACTGAAAATTTTATTTTTATAGAAAATTTTTGGAAAGTTTTATTTCTATAGAAAAATTTGTCAAAATTTGATGTCATAAATATGTCGTGCGTGAGAAATTATTTGTATAGACAATTTACTGAACATTTTATTTTGATAGAAAATTTTTTGAAAATTTTATTTCTATAGAAAATTTGTCAAAATTTTATGTCTATAAAAAATTTTCTCAAAATTTTATTTCTGTGGAAAATTTTTCTCAAATTTACTTCTATAGAACATTTTTTCAAAATGTTTGTTTCGAAAGAAAAATTTATCCAAATTTTATTTCTATAAAAAAATTGAACCCCACCCTTGTGGACCTGTTGTCGACTTTCGTGACATCCTATTCATCGTATACATGAGCCGGCATATATAAAAGTATTCACTCTTTATTTAAAAGACCATTTATCCATTCATGCATTAACATCAACACGTTTCAACAAAAGTTTATGTACACGCTACTGGTATGAAAAAACTCGTATTTTTTCGTGGTTTACGACAGTGAACAAATATCCATCTTCTTTTGTGCTAAAAGCTGTAATAGCAAAAATGTAGCATTCTTTTTTCTTCTTAAAACAAAAACAAAAAAAAAACAAACAAAAATAATATATTTTGAGAAAGTATTAAACAAGGCAGTAACATGAATATAAAAAGGAAAGAGAATAAACTTTATTTGATAACAATGCAAAAATATTTCAAAGCTAAAGAAACAAAGAAACTCATTGTTAAAGATATATTCTTTTTGAAAGAGTTTTGTATTCGTGAAAGAAAAGCTTGTGAAATATATAGCGTTTCCAAGAACTGTTTCGCCGTTGTGTTGGGATCGATATAATACTGAAATTTGTGTATACATGCATATGTAGCAGGTTACTTCGATAGTATATTAAAAATTAAAAATGTCAATGTTGTGTTGTAGCTCTCATACAGACCGATCTCACAAGTTGCTCTCTAGAAATTTTTTCCTTCATGATGCTCAAGAAGTCAAATCTGGGGACCAGTTTATTAGGGGCCTACATATAATAGAGAACGGTTATGGAAATTGTTTAATGGTTATTAAATGGCCTATACTAACATCTCATACCGACCTACAATACAATCGAATGAATTTGACTATTTTTGGAGGTCCCAGATATCAAATCAGTGGGTCGGTTTACATGAATGTTATGTATAATTATGGATTAATATGGATTACTAGTTGCATGGTTGTTAGAAGATATATAATAACCTCACGTACCGTATTTCCACCGGATCAGATAAAATTTTCTCTTCCAGGCAGCCCCGGAAGTAAAATCAGGATATCGAAAAGTTGTCTTATATGGCCTACTACAATACCTTTCAAACTACATCAAATTACTCATTCAAAGCTTCAAGCCAATAGTTTATTTCATTCGGAAGTTAGCTCGATTTCAACACACGGACAGATATCGCATGATCGACATAGAATTTCATCACGACCCAGAATATATATACGTTATGGGATGTTTGACCAATATTTTGACGCTTTACAAATCGAATGACGAAGTTAGTATACCCTCCATTCTATGGTGGACGGTATGAAAATGCACATTTCCGAGCTATAATAACATCTGGATAGACCCATGGAGCGTATACATGATTCTTATATTACAAATATCAATTATACGATCCAGTGTACCTAAAATCCTAAACTTGAAATATTTTAAAATATGGCAGAGTCAAAAGTTTAATTTCAATGCCACTAAAAGAAACAAAAGAATGCTACTATAGCATAACAGCTAAAATATCTTCCAGAGAGGCCCAAGGAGCGTATACATAGTTCTAATAGTATTAATTATACGATAGCGTATACCAATCACGTTTGCCACTCGAGCCAAAACTAATCTATCAAAATTTGGAGAAAATTTTACCAAAAAATTTGTCAAAAATTTTATTCCTATAGAAAATTTTGTAAAAATTCAATTTCTATAGAAAATTTTGTCCACATTTTATTTCTATAGAAAATTTTGTCAAAATTTTATTTCCGTAGAAAATTTTGACAAAATTTTATTTCTATAGAAAATTTTGTCAAAATTTTATATCTGCAGAAAATTTTGTCAAAATTTTATCTCTATATAAATTTTTGTCCAAATTTTATTTCTATAGAAAATTTTGTCAAAATTTTATTTCTATATAAATTTTTGTCAACATTTTATTTCTATAAAAAATTTTGTCAAAATTTTATTTCCGTAGAAAATTTTGACAAAATTTTATTTCTATAGAAAATTTTGTCCAAATTTTATTTCTATAGAAAATTTTGTCAAAATTTTATTTCTATATAAATTTTTGTCAACATTTTATTTCTATAAAAAATTTTGTCAAAATTTTATTTCCGTAGAAAATTTTGACAAAATTTTATTTCTATAGAAAATTTTGTCAAAATTTTATATCTGCAGAAAATTTTGTCAAAATTTTATCTCTATATAAATTTTTGTCCAAATTTTATTTCCATAGAAAATTTTGTCACAATTTTATTTCTATATAAATTTTTGTCAAAATTTTATTTCTATACAAAATTTTGTCAAAATTTTATATCTGCAGAAAATTTTGTCGAAATTTTAGTTGACAAAGTTTTCTATAGAAATACAAATTTTGACAAAGTAGAAAATTATGTGAAATTGTATATCTATAGAAAATTTCATTTCTATATAAATTTTTGTCAAGATTTTATTTCTATAGAAAATTTTGTCAAAATTTTATTTCTTTAGCAAATTTTGTCAAAATTATATTTGTATAGAAAATTTTGTCAAAATTTTATTTCTTTAGAAAACTTTTTCAAAATTTTTTTATTTCTATAGAAAATTTTGTCAAAATTTTATTTCCGTAGAAAATTTTGTGAAAATTTTATGTCTATAGAAATTGTGTCAAAATTATATTTTTATAGAGAATTTTGTCAAAATTTTATGCCTATAGAAAATTTTGTCAAAATTTTATTTCTATAGAAAACTTTTTCAAAATTTTTTATTTCAATAGAAAATTTTGTCAAAATTTTATTTCCGTAGAAAATTTTGTGAAAATTTTATGTCTATAGAAATTTTGTCAAAATTTTATATCTGCAGAAAATTTTGTCAAAATTTTAGTTGACAAAGTTTTCTATAGAAATACAAATTTTGACAAAGTTGAAAATTATGTCAAAATTGTATATCTATAAAAAATTTTATGTCTATAAAAAATATCAAAATTTTATTTCTATATAAATTTTTGTCAAGATTTTATTTCTATAGAAAGTTTTGTCAAAATTTTATTTCTTTAGAAAATTTTGTCAAAATTATATTTTTATAGAAAATTTTGTCAACATTTTATTTCTTTAGAATATTTTGTCAAAATTATATTTTTGTAAAGAATTTTGTCAAAATTTATGTCTATAGAAAATTTATTCAAAATTTTATCTATATACAAAATTTTGTCAAATATTTCTAAAATTTTCTATTTTTTGCTAAAATCTTATTTCTATAGAAAATTTCTTCCAAATTTTATTTTTATAGAAAATTTTCTCAAAATTTTATTTTTATAGAAAATTTTGTCCAAATTTGATGTCTATAGAAATTTTGTCAAAATTTTATATCTGCAGAAAATTTTGTCAAAATTTTAGTTGACAAAGTTTTCTATAGAAATACAAATTTTGACAAAATAGAAAATTATGTCAAAATTGTATATCTATAGAAAATTGTATGTCTATAAAAAATATCAAAATTTTATTTCTATATAAATTTTTGTCAAGATTTTATTTCTATAGAAAGTTTTGTCAAAATTTTATTTCTTTAGCAAATTTTGTCAAAATTATATTTTTATAGAAAATTTTGTCAACATTTTATTTCTTTAGAATATTTTGCCAAATTGTATTTTTGTAGAGAATTTTGTCAAAATTTATGTCTATAGAAAATTTATTCAAAATTTTATCTCTATAGAAAATTTTGTCAAAATTTTCTAAAATTTTATATTTTTTGCTAAAATCTTATTTCTATAGAAAATTTCTTCCAAATTTTATTTTTGTAGAAAGATTTATCAATTTTTTTTTCTATAGAAAATTTTGTGAAAATTGTATTTCTATAGAAAATTTTGTTAAAATTTTATTTCTATAGAAAATTTTGTCAACATTTTATTTCTATAGAAAATTTTTGTCAAAATTTTATTTCTATATACATTTTTATCAACATTTTATTTCTATAGAAAATTTTGTCAAAATTTTATTTCCGTAGAAAATTTTGTCAAAATTTTATATCTATAGAAATTTTGTCAAAATTTGAGTTGACAAATAGAAAATTATGTCAAAATTTTATATCTATAAAAAATATCAAAATTTTATTTCTATATAAATTTTTGTCAAGATTTTATTTCTATAGAAAATTTTGTCAAATTTTTTTTTCTATAGAAAATTTTGTCAAAATTGTATTTTTATAGAAAATTTTGTCAAAATTTTATTTCTATAGAAAATTTTGGCAAAATTTATTTCTATAGAAAATTTTGTCAAAATTTTGTTTCTATAGAAAATTTTGTCAAAATTTTATTTCTGTAGAAAATTTCTTCCAAATTTTATTTCTATCGAAAATTTCTTTCAAATTTTATTTCTATCGAAAATTTTTTCCAAATTTTATTTCTATAGAAAATTTTGTCAAAATTTTATTTCTATAGAAAATTTCTTCCAAATTTTATTTCTATCGAAAATTTCTTCCAAATTTTATTTCTATAGAAAATTTCGTCAAAATTTTATTGCTATAGAAAGTTTTGTCAAAATTTTATTTCTACAGAAATTTTTTTCAAAATTTTAGTTCCATAGAAAATTCTGTCAACATTTTATATCTATAAAAAATTTTGTCAAAATTTTATTTCTGTATAAATGTTTGTCAAAATTGTTTTTTTACGATTTTTGTAAAAATTTTATTTATACAAAAAATAAAAAAAAACACAAAAAAAATATATAAAAAAAAATTTTTTTGAAGTACCTCCTAATTGGACAGGAATATTTTTTGGTAGAATTCTACCAACTGTGGCAACCGTGATACCAATACAAATTGCTTCCAAATAAGAGAAAAAGACATAAATTGTTATGCTGTATAAAAGAGGGAAGAATAATACAAAATTCGTGTGTTTATTGGTTTTAAAAATATCCCCCATTTAGATCTTTACACCTTTGCATGCCTCTGAACCATTTGTCGAAGGGCTTTTGTCACTCTGATTGAGGTACATATTTTCAAAACATGCATTCTGCATGCATCAACCGCTTCTTAAGGCGTTGAACAGTCGGCTGGTGCTTACCGGGCGTGTAAGCACAATTACATGCTTTATCACCTGTCACTATGCCATGGCAATAGTATTTTTTTTGCATTTCTTTCGACCAATCGAAATGAGCCCTTTTTGATAAATTATGTGGGATTCACTGCGAACAAAATTTTTTAAAAGTCCCACTGGTGATATTTCTGAGTGTTTTAAATGTCATCTAAGTAGCTTCACACCGATTGAGCTGCACCATAAGTTCGTTCATCATTGAGTTAAATGAAAAATCAGAAAAAATTCATTAAAAAGGGAGAGATAAGTTCACATTCACAATATAAACTTTTCACTTTGTAGCCATAATTCACAAAGTCATAAAGTGAACTGTGAAGAAAGAAAAAACAATCACACACTGGATAGTTTTCATTCCAGCAGTACCCCTGGCACTGGGGTGAATTTTAACGAAAAATACGTTTTGTTTTTTATTCCACTTATCTTCAATTCTAATTTTGATTAAATATTTACAATAAATATTTCATTAAATTTTAGCCACAATAAAAAAGGGACTCATTTTACCTTTTAACGATACGCATTTTATAAGACTTCCATGGATGTCATGGCTTTCATTAATTAGTTTTAATCCTCAAAAATGCCAAAAGGGTCAACTACGAAAAAACGTGACATGACCTCGGTTCAGATAAAAAAGAATGTTTCATTTTTTATGAATTGTAGAACATTTATCAAAAACACAAAACAGCTAAATTAATATGACCTTGACAAATTAGGTTGTAGGCCATAAAAGTATATAAAGCACAAAGTATATATTTATCGTTCAAATGAGAAAAAAATAAAAATCATACACATCATAGTACCAAGAGTAAACAGAAGTTTATAATAATCATACGACCCTTAATACGCAAAAAAATCGTACAAAAGTAATATTAATCATACGGCCTACAAAAAAAAAACGAATTAATTGAAACGTTTTCAATAAATCATGGCACCCAGAAATTAAAATATCAATAATACTTTCAGTGGGTAACAACTGTAAAAAAATTTATCATAGGACCTATAGAACGAAAACCAAAACAATTAAATATAATAAAATAAAAATAACAACTATAACAATCATACGCATCATGGTACCGAGAGTAAACTAAATTAATATTAATCATAAGGCCTTTAGTACCAAAACGGATCAATTTATATCAATAATGACACAAAAGTACCCAGTTTACCTTTTAATTACGATAGCATAAAAATTACAATAATCATACGCTTCATTGTACCAAAGCGTAAACAGAAGTCCATAATAATCATACGACCATAGTGTAGAGAGAGAGAGACCCACAAATTTAAATAAGCTTATTGTTGCAATAATAATTGCTAATAATTTATGAACTAATAACATTAATGAAGGAAACGCCTACAGGCATCTGTCCTTGATAAATTCAATGCAAAATGAAATACAATTTATTTATTTTTTAGTTGTGATTACAAAAAATATTTACATCAATCATACGTTAGATATACCTTAAGGGATATGGTTTTGATAACCCTGTTAGTGAAGTATGTAGACAGTAAAGTTTTTTAGCCAAATAATATTTATTTATCTCTTAATAATGATAGTAATCATACGACCATTAGTACCATAATAAAATTAAACAAGTATATAGGGCCGTAAGTTTGGCCAATCCGAATCTTATGTACCCTTCACCATGGATTGCATAGAAACTTGTACTAAAGACTGTCATCCACAATCGAACTAAATGGTTTGCGGTAACACTGGCCGATGGCAAGGTACCTCAAAACTTCTTAACACCGTCTTCTCAATTGTAAGTCAGTCCATACGGGGTATATATTCAACAAAAAAAGGCCGATTAAATACTTATATAATTAAGTTTGATAACAATTTTCTATAGAAATAAAATTTTACAAACTTTTCTATAGAAATACAATTTTGTCAAAATTTTCTATAGAAATAAATATTTGACAAAATTTTCTATAGAAATAAAATTTTGACAAAATTTTCTATAGAAATAAAATTCTGATTGTATAGCAATAAAATTTTGACAAAATTTTCTATAGAAATAAAATTTTGACAAAATTTTCTATAGAAATAAAATTTTGACAAAATTTTCTATAAAAATAAAATTTTGACAAAATCTTCTATAGAAATAAAATGTTTACAAAATTTTCTATAGAAATAAAATCTTGAAAAAATGTTTTATAGTAATACAATTTTGACAAAATTTTCTATAGTAATAAAATTTTACAAAATTTTCTATAGAAATAAAATTTTGACAAAATTTTCTATAGTAATAAAATTTTACAAAATTTTCTATAGAAACAAAATTTTGACAAAATTTTCTATAGAAATAAAATCTTGCCAAAATTTTGTATAATAATAAAATTTTGACAAAATCTTCTATAAAAATAAAATTTTGACAAAATTTTCTATAGTAATAAAATTTTGACAAAATTTTCTATAGAAATAAAATTTTGGTAAATTATTTTTGGGCATCGGCTATATATAACTATAGACCGATATATTCCAATTTTTGCTTACTTGTTAGCGGTCATATACTAGCGCATTGTACCAAATGTCACCACGTACCAAATTTCTACCGAATAGGATGAATTTTGCTCCTCCACGAGGCTGCGGAGGTCAAATCTGGGGATCGGTTTATATGGGGGCTATACATAATTATGAACCGATATGGACCAATTTTTGCATTGTTGTTAGAGACCATATACTAACAGCACGTACCAAATATCAACTGAATCAGATGAATTTTGGTCTTCAAAGACGCTCCGCAAGCCAAATCTGGGGATCGGTTTATATGGGGGCTATATATAATTATGGACCGATGTGGACCAATTTTTGCATGGTTGTTAGAGACCATATACTATCACCAAATTTCATCCGGCTCGGATGAAAGTTGGGGAGGGGGCTTAGACCCCCCAGAAAAAATTTAGCCCCCCCAGAATTTGAAAACCTATTTACGATTTTACATTTTTATAAAAATTAAACAAGTATATACAACCGCACAGAGTTCCGCTAAATACTTTCATACACAATCGAATTACTTGGGTTGTGGTAGCAGTTGCCGATGACAATGTTTGAAGTCTGATATTTATGAAATAGAGCTGTGATTGAACTTATGGTATGGTTGAATAACTAACAGCCTGTTTCTGTACGTCGAACGAGTTCAATCGATCGACTGAAATGCATAGAAAACGCTGTTTTTTGGTTATAAATTCAGCTGTTTGTTTCCATTTTAGTCGATCCACAGAGCTCATTCGACATACATCAACAGGCTGTAAAGCTCCTTTATTATATTGTTTAGTCTGGTTTAGTCATCTTAATTAAAAAATAGTAATTGGTATTAAAAGTATTCTTTCATAAATTAATATCTTAATAATGCTGCAAAAAAGCGTCGCCAAAAAAGGAGTGAAAATGTTCTTTTTGGGTCCGGAAGTGGTGCAAAATTGGCGGAGAAGCGATGCATGTAATAGGAACTCGTCATAGAACGAATGTCCACCGTTTCAACAGCCGTTGCAATAAATTTTCATCACTTCTTACGGTGTGATCCATATCGTTGTGTGATATTTTCCCAAATAAATAATTTTTATTTATTCGTTTTTTATTTGATTTTTGGTCGAACTTTTGTTAGAATTATATAAATATTTATAAAGACCTCGAGCTTCCAGAAACATTAATTTATAATAATTTGTATATTTTTTATGATTTTTAATGCATTCTAACGCTTGTTTGAATATTTTCAAAAATGATCGATTTTTCTATAATGGATTTAGCATTCTTGTGGCAAAATTTGAATAATTTTTACCATTTTATTTATTGTTAATCTTTTTTTTTAACTATTTGAAAAAAGAAAACAAAAATTTCGCATTAAAATATGAAAAAACTGAAGTAAAAAAACTTCCTGTGTAGTTAATATAATTAACTTGTGAGGACATTTTTGGAAGTGCTTTTAAAGTTGTGCCTTTAAAACAAATCCCTATTTTTTTGCTGTGAAAAGTGTGGAACTACTTTTAGTTGCTTTATTATATGTTATTTTGATGTCTATTTTTGTATTCTTTTTTATGAAATAAAACAATAATTGAACCTATAAGTTCAGTCTATAAATTTTTAGCTAGGGGGGCTATAGCCCCCCCTAGGAAAATTGTCTAGCTACGCTAATGACGGACGGACGGACATGCTTAGATCGACTCAGAATTTCACCACGACCCAGAATATATATACTTTATGGGGTCTTAGAGCAATATTTCGATGTGTTACAAACGGAATGACAAAGTTAATATACCCCCATCCTATGATGGAGGGTGTAAAAATAATTAATACCAATCATACGATCTATATTACGAAAAACAAATCAATTAATATCAATCATACGACCCAGGTGTCTTAGAATTTAAATGTTAATCAAAATCAAAACAGAACATTACCATTATGCATTACGAAAGAAAACACTATTCACCTTTTTTGGTGGCAATCTAAATAGTAGGGGCTATCTATTCGAAACTATAGCTATATATTCAATTACTAACAAATACAAACAATGCCCCATTTCTTTGATGAAGACCATTAAACAATAATCTCTCTCTCTCTCTCTCTCTCTATGAAAATAAATTGTCATTCATTTAAATCATTCTCAATGATCCTATTGGTTAGAATGATGAGTTTCGATTTTTTTTGCTTTCCTTCTTAAGCTTATTCGCCGTATATATCTTCGGAGGGTTTCCATCTGAGCCATTTTCTGCTGACTCAATTTTGGTTATTTGTTATCTTCAGGTACCGTGGCAAAAGGGTATTACGGCTAACACAACCAAACAAATGACTGTTACATGACATTTTTTTTGGCATAGCATCTTGTATTAACATAAATAGCCAATAAAAATTGATTGATATTTGTATTTTGATTTGATTTTGGGTTGATTTGTTATCCCTAGATGTTTTTTGTTTTAGCTTGTTTCTAGTAAACAAGAGTAAAATATAATTGAGTTATGTGATTTATATTCTAAAGGAAAAGACATCATTCCTATTAAATAAAAGAGAATGATGATATTAGTTGTGATTGCAAAAGGGTGTGGTTGTTTCTTTTAAAAAACAAAAAAAGAGATTTATTACAAACATTTAAGATGAGAGAAACTTCGAAAAGGGGTTTCTGAAAACAAAACAAAAAATCTAATAAAATGAAAAAAGCAACACAAAATTGGGAACTGAGAAAGACTCAACTCAAATTTTCAATTTCTTCTTTTTTCTACTATTTAATTAAAATAATCTTGTCTATATGTGGCCAAAGAAAATCCCAACATGCCTATATGCCTAAAATAAATGGTATTCGTCAAATTTCGCTTATAAAAAAAACACACAAAAAAATCTTTCATTTCACACCACACACAAGCCAGGAACTCGTTCAACGACGAAAACATCTATTAATCATGCTTGCTCAATAATTCAAAAGGAAACGGAAGTCATACCTAAGCACACACATTCACTCACTCACACCTCTATACAAATAACTCTCCTTCTTTTATGCGAGAGATGAATGATTGGTGTATTTATATATTCCATGTGTATGCGTAAACAGCAGTCTTGTAGCAAATGACTTGTGACACCATCCGCCAGAAATGTTTCAGTTTTCCTATTCAATTGGTTGGCATTGATTTCAACATTTTTTGACATTTAACGCCTAGGGAATATGTACAGAATTAATATGTATTCGAAGACATTTACGTGGCTGATATACATATGTTTTTTCTGAAGGCTCATTTATTTGCTTCCTTCCCCACATCCAACCCCCTTAACAGTAATGCCACACTTTTTTTTTGTAATACCTTACGTGTATTTCATTTGTAAAATGTCACCATTGCTGTCAACCACATACATTTTGAAGTTAACAACATCCATGAGAAATAGAGGAAAAATTTAGAAAAAGATAAAAAAAAAACTAAGAGCTCTTTTTAAATCAAATGGGGCATGCACTGTCAGTACGTGGTAAGATGGATGTGATTTAAAAAAAAAAAATGAAAGACAGAAATTTGAGATTGAAAAAACTTGTGCACAGTTATCCAGTTTATTAAACCACATAAAGTGTCTACATATTTTATTGAATATTGCATTATGACAATATCACAAGAAGGCCTCTGATATACAGAGTGATTTATAAGTAAAGCGGTATATTTTTTTAATTTTATTGTTCAAAAGCAAGCATTTTCGAAAATAACATCATATCGTAGAATCAGATTAGATTTATACAAATTAGCTACTTTCGGCAAAACAATGGCATTCGGACGGGTAGGAATATCATCCCAGGCAACATGAAAGTGGCTCTCAGGTATTTTGGTCCATTCCCGGTGAAGGGCTGTTTCGCCCTTTTGGCCAAAAAAAAAAATCAACCGATTGACATCACGGTTGCCACAGTTGGTAGAATTCTAGTAAAATGTTTTGGAAGATTTGGCAAAACATTCCTCTCTAACTACGAGCTTCTTCATAAATTTTGTCTGAAAATAAAATCTGAACAAAAATTTTTATAGAAATAAAAATTTGACAAAATTTTCTATAAAAATAAAATTTTGACAAAATTTTCTATAGAATAAAATTTTGACAAAATTTTCTACAGAAATACAATTTTGACAAAATTTTCTATAGAAATAAAATTTTGACAAAATTTCCTATAGAAATAAAATATTGACAAAATTTTCTATAGAAATAAAATTTTGACAACATTTTCTATAGAAATAAAATTTTGACAAAAATTTCTATAGAAAAAAATTTTTGACAAAATTTTCTATAGAAAATAAAATTGACAAAATTTTCTACAGAAAAAAAATTTGACAAAATTTTCTATAGAAAATAAAATTGACAAAATTTTCTATAGAAATATAATTTTGACAAAATTTTCAATAGAAATAAAATTATGACAAAATTTTCTATAGAAACAAAATTTTGAAAAAATTTTCTATAAAATAAAAATTTGACAAAATTTTTCATAGAAATAAAAAATTGACAAAATTTTCCATAGAAATAAAAAATTGACAAAATTTTTTAGAGAAATAAAATTTTGACAAAATTTTCTATAAAAATAAAATTTTGACAAAATTTTCAATAGAAATAACATTTTGACAAAATTTTCTATAGAAATAAAATTTTGAAAAAAAAATTCTATAGAAAAAAAATTGACAAACTTTTCAATAGAAATAAAACCTTCACAAAAATTTCTATAGAAAAAAATTAACAAAATTTTCAATAGAAATAACATTTTGACAAAATTTTTTCTATTGACAAAATTTTCAATAGAAATAACATTGTGACAAAATTTTCTGTGGAAGTAATATTTTGAAAAAAAATTTCTACAGAAAAAAATTAACAAAATGTTATATAGAAATAAAATTTTGACAACACTTTCTGTAGAAACAAAATTGTAACAAATTTTTTTATAGAAATAAAACGTTGACAAAATTTTCAATAGAAATAAAATTTCGACAAAATTTTCCAGTGTAAACAGAGTGTGAAGCTGTGCACACCAGAATAAATCCTTGAAAACGGTTTTGACGAAGTCAACCGAAATATTGGAAATAAAACTTAAATAAAAACATCAATCCTATGTTTTTTAATCGACCTAAAGCCGAAACTATGATAAGTATTGCTTAAAAATAAAATAAAAAGGTCAACGATAATCAATCAGAAATTAAAATTTTCTATAGAAAAAAAAAATTTGACAAAATTTTCTATAGAAAAAAATTTTGACAAAATTTTCTATAGGAATAAAATTTTTAAAAAATTCTCTACAGAAATAAAATTTTGACAAAATTTTCTATAGAAATAAAATTTTGACAAAATATTCTATAGTAAAGTTTTGACAAAAATTTCTATAGAAATACAATTTTGACAAAATTTTTTTATAGAAATAACATTTTGAAAAAACTTTCTACAGAAAAAATTTACAAAATGTTCTATAGAAATAAAATTTTGACAACATTTTCTGTAGAAACAAAATTGTAACAAAATTTTTTATATATATAAAACGTTACCAAAATTTTTAATAGAAATAACATTTTGACAAAATTTTCTATAGAAAAAAATTTTCACACAATTTTTTATAGAAATAAAATTTTGACAAAATTTTCAATAGAAATAAAATTTTAACAATTTTGTTTTATAGAAATAAAATTTTGAAAAATTTTTCTATAGAAATAAAATTTTGACAAAATTTTCTACAGGAATAAAATTTTAACAAAATTTTCTATAGAAATAAAATTTTGAGAAAATTTTATACAAAAATAAAATTTTAACAAAATTTTCTATAGAAGCACAATTTTGACAAAATATTTATAGAAATAAAATTTTTACAAAATTTTCTATAGAAAAAAAGTTTTGACACAACTTTCTACAGAAATAAAATTTTGACAAAATTTTTTATAGAAATAAAATTTTGACAAAATATTCTATAGAAATAAAGTTTTGCCAAATTTTTCTATAGAAATAAAATATTGACAACATTTTCTATAGAAATAAAATTTTTAAAAAAATTTTCTATAGAAATAAAATGTTGACAAAATTGTCTATGGAATTGAGATCACGGCTGAAATTGGGATCGAAACCAGGACTTTTTGTATGCAAGGCGATCGTGCTAACAATGGCAGCACTGTGGCTCCCTCGGCGCGAGTCTAACCATAGTCACTTGATGGCTTCCAGCATAACATAAGCAATAATATTGTTCCATTCAGTTGTCCCAGTGTACTTCATGAGGGGCTGTGTACGTGGTGGTCTTACTAACCTGCCCTAGTGGCCCAATTTCTTTATTCTCGTGATATTACAATTTTATTGGATCTGCTCATTTGCTGAAATACAATTATTTGATTAATCTGTTGCTCAACATATTTGGGTTTGGGTTATCCCAGATTGTTTCATGAAGACCTATCTAAGTGGTCGTCCTACAACTGCTGTAGGACATACCCTTTGGAATGAGTTCAAGTCATGCCTTATAGTGTAAGTTTACCCCGTCTATGACAAACCAATGTGAAATTGACCGATCCCTTCCGTGACCGTAACTGGAACTGGTCCATACACACCAGTGACTGGTCTTGAACCGGTCCTGGGGTGGATCCATTTCCCGTAGAGAATCTACTTAATTTTCTTTTAACCCAAATTCCTCTCTGACTATCGTGAAGTAAAGTAGAACGACTGCACAATGCATTATTCAAAAAGACATCAGTTCATTGCCTATGCTAGTCATTTCTCCTGATGATTACCATCAACCAATTTCTGTTTTTGGCACAGTCTCTTGGTTAGGTTATCAGTATATTTATGAAAGTAGCCTTGGCACGGTCACTTTCATATCTTTCCAACAATTTGATGGTCGAGAATGACCCATTCATACCATTTCATTGTTATTTATGGCCAGTTCGGAGGGTCTGGGATGTCTGTCTTTGACATACTTGTTACAGTAGATTAAAAAGTGTAAAGATTTTTCCCATAGCCTATTAATGTGTGATTGTATAGTTGACTTGTGCGTGTGTGAGTGTGTATGACTAACTGAAAATAACGAAATAAGAATTTAACTCCACGAAAAATAAAATTATTTTCTCTCAAGTGAGCCGAATGCAGAACCAGAACAGAACTAGTGCCTGAAGTGTATGGACCAGTCCCAGCCACGGTTGACATAGTTGGTACAATTCTACCAAAAATGGTAGATTTTTACTGTTTGGTAACTGGTAGAATTCTTGATGTTTTGGTAGGTTTTGCGAAACATTCCTCTCCAACTAAGAGGTACATAATTACCTGTAAAAATAAAATTTTAACAAATTTTTCTATAGAAATAAAGTTTGGACAAAATTTTCTATAGAAATAAAATTTTAACAAAATTTTTTATAAAAATGAAATTTTGCCAAATTTTCTACTGAAATAAAATTTTGACAAAATTTTCTGTAGAAATAACATATTGACAAAATTGTCTATAAAAATAAAATTAAAAAAAAATTCTTGGAAGTAAAATTTTGGCAACATTTTCTGGCGAAATTTTGAAAAAATTTTCGAATGCAATAAAATTTGACAAAATTCTATAGAAATACAATTTTGACAACGTTTTCTATAGAAAAATAAATTTTTTTTATTGAAATAAAATTTTTACGAAATTTTCTATATAAATAAAATTTTGAAAATATTATCAATAGAAATAAAAGTTTGGAAAAATTTTCAATAGAAATAAAATTTTTATAAAATTTTCTATAGAAATAAAATCTTGACAAAATTTTCTATAGAAATAAAATTTTGACAAAATTTTCTATAGAAATAAAATGTTGACAAAATTTTCCACAAGATTTTCTATAGAAATAATTTGTTGACAAAATTTTCTATAGAAATCAAATTTTAACAAAATTTTCAATAGAAATTTGACAAGATTTTCCACGGAAAAAAATTTGACAAAATTTTCAATGGAAATTAAATTTTGACAAAATTTTCTATAGAAACAAAATGTTGATAAAATGTTGAAAAAATGTTCTATATAGATAAAATTTAGACAAACTTTTCTATAGAAATAAAATTTTGACAAAATTTTCTATAGAAATCAAATTTTGAAAAAAAAAAATTCTTAGAAATAAAATTTTGACAACATTTTCTACTGAAATAAAATTTGACAAAATTTTCTATAGAGGTAAAATTGTGACAAAATTTTCTGTAGAAATAAAATTTTGACAAAATTTTCTATAGAAATAAAATTTGACAAAATTTTCTATAGAAATAAAATATTTACAAAATTTTCTTTAGAACTAAAATATTGACAAAATTTTCTATGTAAATAAACATTTTTAATAGAAATAAAATTTTGATTAAATTTTCTATAGAAATAAAATGTTTACAAAATTTTCTTAGAAATAAAATTTAAACAAAATTTTCTATAGAAATAAAATTTAAAAAAAAATTCTTAGAAGTAAAATTTTGGCAATATTTTCTAGAGAAATTTTGACAAAATTTTCTACTGAAATAAAAATTGACAAAATTTGACAACGTTTTCTATAGAAAAATAACATTTTTTGATTGAAATAAAATTTTTACGAAATTTTCTATATAAATAAAATTTTGACAAAATTTTCCATAGAAATTTGACAAAATTTTCCTCGGAAAAAAATTTACAACATTTTCTATGGAAATAAAATTTTAACATTTATAAATAAAATATTAATAAAATTTTGACAAAATTTTCTATAGAAATAAAATTTGACAAAATTTTCTATAGAAATAAAATTTTGACGAAATTTTCTATATAAATGAAATTTTGAAACATTTTTCATAGAAATAAAATTTTAGGAAAATTGTCTATAGAAATAAAATTTTGACAAAATTTTCTATAGAAATAAATTTTTGACAAAATTTTCTATAGAAATAAAATTTGACAAAATTTTCTATAGAAATAAAATATTGACAAAATTTTCTTTAGAACTAAGATATTGACAACATTTTCTATATAAATAAACATTTTTAATAGAAATAAAATTTTCAAAAATTTTCTTAGAAATAAAATTTAGACAAAATTTTCTATAGAAATAAAATATTGACAAAATTTTCTGTAGAACTAAAATATTGACAAAAGTTTCTATATAAATAAACATTTTTAATAGAAATAAAATTTTGATTAAATTTTCTATAGAAATAAAATTTTCAAAAACTTTCTTAGAAATAAAATTTAGACAAAATTTTCTATAGAAATAAAATATTGACAAAATTTTCTGTAGAACTAAAATATTGACAAAATTTTCTTTAGAACTAAAATATTGACAAAATTTTCTATAGAAATAAAATATTGACAAAATTTTTTGATTGAAATAAAATTTTTACGAAATTTTCTATATAAATAAAATTTTGACAATATTATCAATAGAAATAAAAGTTTGGAAAAATTTTCTATAGAAATCAAATTTTTATAAAATTTTCTATAGAAATAAAATCTTGACAAAATTTTCTATAGAAATAAATTTTAGACAAAATTTTCTATAGAAATAAAATTTTGACAAAATTATCCATAGAAATAAAATTTTGAAAAAATTTTCTATAGAAATAAAATTTAGACAAGATTTTCTATAGAAATAAAATTTTGACAAAATTTTGTATAGAAATTTTCTATAAAAATAAAATTTTAACAAAATTTTCTATAGAAATAAAATGTTAGCAATAGTTTATATAGAAATAAAATTTTGACATTTTTTTTGTTTAAATAAAATGTTGATACAATTTTATAGGAACAAAATGTTGACAAAGTTTTATATAGAAATAAAATGTTGACAAATTTTTTCTATAGAAATAAAAGTTTGACAAACATTTTCTATATAAAAATTTACAGTGAAGCCTTTTCTTTCTTTTTCTTTTTTTTTTTGTTTTCATAAAAAATTTTCGTGATTTTTTTGCATGATTACAGCTGACGGTATTATCAAATTATGACAATAAATTGTCCTGTTCAAAGTTTTATTCTGCCAAAAAAAGGAAATTTGTTGACAATGCTTATTACTCATGATTCTGAAATATTTCCATTCCACCACACAAAGTAACAAAAATGTCTGGCACATTGAATTGATTTATTATAGTGCACTTCATATAATAGCAGGTACTCAAATCCATGGTCCTTGGGCAATGAATAAGGGCCAAATATTATCAAAGAAATGATAGAAGATTATGGAAGATCATTGAAATGAAAATAGGTGAAAGGAAATAGTTTTGAGGGGTTTGTTGAAGGAAAAATAATGAAAAGACAGGAAGTCAACTTTAAAAAGCAAAGGTATCCAAAAGGATTTTGGGGAATTTTAAAATTTAAGGAAGTCTGTGAATGAACCATGTAAATCTGAAATAAAATAACTAATAATGATGAAATTCTTTTTTGACAATTCCATGTTGCATGGATAGCAAATATTGGCCAAAAAGGCAGCTACAAAATCGAAAAAACCTCCGCGATTTTTTTTTGAGTCGGTAATAGACGAAAGAAAAATGATTTAATCTCGACCAAAGACCGTCCACATTTTTCGATTTATTTGTGGCCTTATTTCATTTCCCGTTTTGGGACTTTATTTCATAAGGGCGTTATTTCAAGGAGTTTTCCTGATGCCATATTATCATTTATTTCAATTCTTACGGCATGGCTTCATTTATATTTGTCCTTGCAATTTTTCCATTTCCCTCAAATGTGAAACATTTTATTCGTCTTCATATAATCCATCAATTGCTACAATGCATTACTTTGTGTGTGCTTTTTTTATTAAAGTTCCTCAGATGTGGAGAATTGAATCAGATTATAACTTTGTTATACCTCATTTCGATTTGCCTTTATTTCTTTTTTTTTTTGCCAATATCCACTGATTGAAATGTCACACTAACACCACCATCATACCAATTTTCTATCAATCAATTTAGCTAATGTACCACTGACATGCATTGGATGTCGATTGAGAATAACAAGTCACACACACACACACTTACTCGTACTCAAAGAAGGACATTTTCTTACACACCCTTATTCACAGACATTCTCTATTATTGCAAATGAATATGATACTCGCAACTTATTCCAAGGACCCATTAGTTGTGCCACATGGTACTGCATGCACAAAACTTGTAAAGAATTTTTCTCTATGCAAATGATGATATTTTTAACTTCATGCAAATGAATTTCAATTTGAATAGAAATGTTCCAACAATAACATTTAATTTTGTATTTCAATAAAAGAAAGTTCCTCATAAAAAAATTAGTGAACATAAAGATGGTCTTTTGTGTGTAGTTAATTAATTTATTAGCGTTTAAGTAATTTGTTGTCCAAATTTTATTTCTACAGAAAATTTCGCCAAAATTTTATTTCTATAGAAAATTTTGTTAAAACTTTATTTCTATAAAAAAAATTTAAAAAATTTTATTTCTATAAAAGATTTTGTCCAAATTTTATTTCTATAGAAAATTTGAAAATATTAAATTTTCTTAAAATCTTATTTCTATAGAATTTTTTTTCAAAACTTTATTTCTATAGAAAAATTTGTCAACATTTTATTTCTTTAGAAAATTTTGTGAAAATTTTATTTCTATAGAAAATTTTATCAAAATTTTATTTCTAAAAATAATATTGTCAAAATTTTAATTGTATAGAAAATTTTGTCAAACTTTTATTTCTATAGACAATTTTGACAAAATTTTATTTCTTTAGAAATGTTGTCAATATTTTATTTCGATAAAAAGTGTTTTTTTCTATAGAATTTGTTTTTATTCCTATAGAAAATCTCAAAATTTCATTTTTATAGAATATTTCGTCACAATTTTATTTCCATAGAAAATTTTGTCAAAATTTTATTTCTAGAGAAAATTGCGTCAAAATTTTATATGTATAGAAAAAATTTTCGAAAGTTTATTTCTATAGAAAATTTTTTCAAAATGTTATTTCTATAGAAAATTTTTTCAAAATTTTATTTCTATAGAAAATTTTGTGAAAATTTTGTTTCTCTAGAAAATGTTATCAAAATTTTATTTCTAAAGAAAATTTTGCCAACATTTTATTTCTATACAAAATTTTGTCAAGATTTTTTTTTTCTATAGAAAATTTTGTCAAGATTTTATTTCTAGGGAAAACTTTGTCAATATTTTATTTCTATAGAAAATTTTGTCCAAATTTTATTTCTATAGAAAATTTTCTCAAAATGTTGTTTCTAGAAAATAGAAAATTTTCTTAAAATCTTATTTCTACAGAAAATTTTCTTAAAATCTTATTTCTACAGAAAATATGTCAAAATTTTATTTCTATAGAAAATTTTGTCAAAATTTTATTTCTATAGGAAATGTTGTCAAAATTTTATTTCGATAGGAAATTTTGTCAAAATTTTATTTCTTTAGGAAATTTTTTCAAAATTTTATTTCGTTAGAAAATTTTGTCAAAATTTTATTTCTAGAGAAAATTGTGTCAACATTTTATTTGTATAGAAAAATTTTTCAAAAGTTTATTTCTATAGAAAAATTTGTCAAAATTTTATTTATATAGAAAATATTGTCAAAATTTTATTTCTATAGAAAATTTTGTTTCTATAGAAAATTTTGTCAACAATTTTATTTCTAGAGAAAATTGCATCAAAATTTTATATGTATAGAAAAAATTTTCGAAAGTTTATTTCTAAAAAAAATTTTGTCAAAATTTTATTTCCAGGAAAACTTTGTCAAAATTTCAATTCTATAGAAAGTTTTGTCAAAATTGTATTTCTATAGAAAATTTTGTCAAAATTTTATTTGTATAGAAAATTTTCTCAAAATTTTGTTTCTAGAAAATAGAAAATTTTCTCATCTTCCTTTTCTACAGAAAATTTTCTTAAAATCTTATTTCTACAGAAAATTTTGTCAAAATTTTATTTCTATACAAAAATTTTGTTTCTATAGAAAATTTTGTCAAAATTTTATTTCTATAGGAAATTTTGTCAAAAATTTATTTCTATAGAAAATTTTATTTCTGTAGAAAATTTTGTTAAAAATTTTATTTCTAGAGAAAATTGTGTCAATATTTTATTTGTATATAAAATTTTGTCAACATTTTATTTCTATAGAAAATTTTGCGAAAATTTTGTTTCTATAGAAAATGTTGTCAAAATTTAATTTCTATAGAAAATTTTGTCAACATTTTATTTCTAGGAAATTTTGTCAAAATTTTATTTCTTTAGGAAATTTTGTCAAAATTTTATTTCTAGAGAAAATTGTGTCAAAATTTTATTTGTATAGAAAAATTTTTCAAAAGTTAATTTCTATAGAAAATTTAGTCAAATTTTATTTCTATAGAAAATTTTGTCATAATTTTATTTCTATAGAAAATTTTGTCAAAATTTTATTAAAATCTTATTTCTTAAAATCTTATTTCTACAGAAAATTTTGTCAAAATTTCATTTCTATAGAAAATTTTGATCAAAAATTTTGTTTCTACAGAAAATTTTGTCAAAATTTTATTTCTATAGAAAATTTTGTCAAAATTTTATTTCTATAGAAAATTTTGTCAAAATTTTATTAAAATCTTATTTCTTAAAATCTTATTTCTACAGAAAATTTAGTCAAATTTTATTTCTATAGAACATTTTGTCATAATTTTATTTCTGTAGAAAATTTTGTTTCTATACAAAATTTTGTCAAGATTTTTTTTCTATAGGAAATTTAGTCAAAATTTTATTTCTAGGGAAAACTTTGTCAAAATTTTATTTCTATAGAAAATTTTGTCAAAATTTTATTTCTATAGTAAATTTTCTCAAAATTTTTGTTTCTAGAAAATTTTCTCAAAATTTTTGTTTCTAGAAAATAGAAAATTTTCTTAAAATCTTATTTCTACGGAAAATTTTCTTAAGATCTTATTTGTACAGAAAATTTTGTCCAAATTTTATTTCTATAGAAAATTTTGTAAAAAATTTTATTTCTAGAGAAAATTTTGTCAAAATTTTATTATTTCTATAGAAATAAAATTTGTCAAGATTTTATTTCTATAGAAAATTTTGTCAAAATTTTATTCCTATAGAAAATTTTGCCAACATTTTATTTCTATAGAAAATTTAGTCAACATTTTATTTCTAGAGAAAATTGTGTCAAAATTTTATTTTTATAGAACATTTTTTCAAAATTTTATTTCTATAGAAAATTTTGTGAAAATTTTGTTTCTATAGAAATATTTGTCAAAATTTTATTTCTCCACAAAATTTTGTTAAAAATTTTTTTCTGTCGAAAATTTTGTCAAAATTATATTTCTATAGAAAATTTTATTTTTATAGAAAATTATAAAATATATTTTTTTTTTAAATCTTATTTCTATAGATTTTTTTAAATCTTATTTTTATGGACAATTTTTTCAAAATGTTATCTCTATAGAAGATTTTGCCAACATTTTGTTTCTATAGAACATTTTGTCCAAATTTTATTTCTATAGACTTTTTTTATTTCTATAGAAAATTTCGTCACAATTGTATTTCTATAGAATTTTTGTTTTTAAATCTGATTTCTTTAAAAAAATTATATCTCTAGAAGATTTTGCCAACATTTTATTTCTATAGACAATTTTGTCAAAATTTTATTTCTATAGAAAATGTTATCGAAAATTTATATCTATAAAAATTGAAATACTTCAAATTTTGGTAATCGTGGTGACAGCCCGTTATTTCATACTCAGACTATTCAGTCCATTGTGATACCACAGTGATGAACTTCTCTCTATTCACTGAGTGCCTTTTCGATTCCATGTTTAGCTCTAATAATGAATGGACCGAAATCCTTTCCCACATCCCAGTTGTCTACATTGGAACATCTTAATCGCTTCATGTTCTTAGTAAATCTCATTTTATAACCACACTTTAGTCTACCACCATAGTAGTTAGTATTAAAGTCTCTATCCACCAACTAAGAGGTATTAAATTGTAATTATATTTAATTTTCGCCACTTAAGACACTTTCGCATAATGTCTAAGGATGGCTTAACTTGAATTGGCGCATATCTACAAAGCTCACGAACGAATGACATTCAATAAACTTCCCACTTTTGGGTGGCTTAAGTTACTGACGCACATAATTCGTGGTCTACCACACGTTTGTGGTCAATTAAAATATGATCCAAAAATTTCCAAGAACTTTTATTACCATTATAGCCAGAACGTGACAAAGTTATGCTGTGCCTCGTTTCCTTTTTAACCAACATCAAAATTTAAGGTGTGAGCAAAAATGAGCCAGAGAAAGAGAGAGAGATATTTTTGCCCAAGCTACAGAGACAACGAGCGGTTAAAGTATGCTAAAAGTTTTTGATAAATTAGTTTCATTATATTGCTTAATTGTTTTAGCCAAACTTTTCCTAACCAAATTCATTAAAAATTCTTTCGAAACTTTGGCCAACGAAATTTCAATTTTGCGGGTGTTTGTTTGTTTGTTTTATGCTAAAATCACACAATGGCGAGTAAAATTCTTTCGCTGGGGGTCTTTTGGTTTTTTGGTTAGTGTTTAAACCAACTCTGTTTAAAAACACAAAGTTTTTGTTTTTCACATTTTTAGCTAGCTTAACAGAAATTTCCGTGGCAAAGCAGTTCACTTTTACGCCTTCAGCAATGTTGTAAAAGGAAATAATATCGAAGTAATGCCAATGATTAAGAAATTATTTTGCGACAGTGGTATGTTGTGGACGGAAGTGGTTACAGTGAAGCCCCTGAGAAGTCGACAACCACGGTAGCAAAAATTTTGTTCACATTTGGTAGGTGTCCAGTAATGAGATTTATGAGTTTTAATGTAGCAAACGTCCCCAGACTTTTTTTAGGTGTCCAATTTTCAGAAGGCCCAAGTTTAAGATATTCCATTGAAGTTTTAATCACAACGTATGATCCATTGAAATAAAGACACATTGAGAGAAATCTTGGATTTTGAAGATAGAATGTCAGTTTTGTATTAACTAATTCCTTATTAAGAGATTACTTGGAAATTTTATAAAAATTTCTTCTTCGCGTCCTCCCTAGATTTGTCAATGAGTGGACGAACAGCCATGATGAAGTCAAATTTATTCTTGATTTTTAGGCAATGAATATCATTGCTGTAGATTATATACTCAAATTATCTTACTTGCAGGATATGCTTATTGTCATATAACCCTTCGCTAAATTTTTATACCCTCCACCATAGGATGGGGGTATATTAACTGGCACAAGTAGTTGTTATTGATGTAGGTGGGATGGTATTGCAAATGGGCCATATCGGTCCAATTTTACCTATAGCCCCCATATAAACGGACCCCCAAATTTGGCTTGCGATTGCTCAAAGAGAAGCAAATTTCATACGATACGGCTGAAATGTGGTACATGGTGTTAGTAAAGGGTGATTTGTTAAGAGCTTGATAACTTTTTTTTTTAAAAAAAACGCATAAAATTTGCAAAATCTCATCGGTTCTTTATTTGAAACGTTAGATTGGTCCATGACATTTACTTTTTGAAGATAATTTCATTTAAATGTTGACCGCGGCTGCGTCTTAGGTGGTCCATTCGGAAAGTCCAATTTTGGGCAACTTTTTCGAGCATTTCGGCCGGAATAGCCCGAATTTCTTCGGAAATGTTGTCTTCCAAAGCTGGAATAGTTGCTGGCTTATTTCTGTAGACTTTAGACTTGACGTAGCCCCACAAAAAATAGTCTAAAGGCGTCAAATCGCATGATCTTGGTGGCCAACTTACCGGTCCATTTCTTGAGATGAATTGTTCTCCGAAGTTTTCCCTCAAAATGGCCATAGAATCGCGAGCTGTGTGGCATGTAGCGCCATCTTGTTGAAACCACATGTCAACCAAGTTCAGTTCTTCCATTTTTGGCAACAAAAAGTTTGTTAGCATTGAACGATAGCGATCGCCATTCACCGTAACGTTGCGTCCAACAGCATCTTTGAAAAAATACGGTCCAATGATTCCACCAGCGTACAAACCACACCAAACAGTGCATTTTTCGGGATGCATGGGCAGTTCTTGAACGGCTTCTGGTTGCTCTTCACTCCAAATGCGGCAATTTTGCTTATTTACGTAGCGATTCAACCAGAAATGAGCCTCATCGCTGAACAAAATTTGTCGATAAAAAAGCGGATTTTCTGCCACTGATTTTGGTAATAAAATTCAATGATTTGCAAGCGTTGCTCGTTAGTAAGTCTATTCATGATGAAATGTCAAAGCATACTGAGCATCTTTCTCTTTGACACCATGTCTGAAATCCCACGTGATCTGTCAAATACTAATGCATGAAAATCCTAACCTCAAAAGAATCACCCTTTATATGGTCTCTAACAACCGCGCAAAAATTGGTCCATATCGGTCCACTTTTACGTATAGCCCCAATATAAACGGACCCCCAAATTTGGCTTGCCGATCCTCTAAGAGAAGCAAATTTCATCCGCTCCGACTGAAATTTGGTACATGGCAAAAATTGGTCCATATCGGTCCACTTTTACGTATAGCCCCCATATAAACGGACCCCCAAATTTGGCTTGCCGATCCTCTAAGAGAAGCAAATTTCATCCGCTCCGGCTGAAATTTGGTACATGGTGTTAGTATATGGTCTCTAACAACCGCGCAAAAATTGGTCCATATCGGTCCACTTTTTCGTATAGCCCCCATATAAACGGACCCCCAAATTTGGCTTGCGATTGCTCTAAGAGAAGCAAATTTCATCCGATCCGGCTGAAATTTGGGACATGTTGTTGGTATATGGTCTCTAACAACCATGAAAAAATTGGTCCACATCGACCCATAATTATATATAGCCCCCATATAAGCCAATCCCCAGATTTGACCTACAGAGCCTCTTAGAGAAGCAAAATTCATCCGATCCGTTTGAAATTTGGTACATGGTGTTAGTATATGGTTTATAACAACCGTGCAAAAATTGGTCCACATCGGTCCATAATTATATATAGCCCCCATATAAACCGATCCCCCGATTTGGCTTGCGGAGCCCCTTGGAGCACCAAAATTCATCTGATTCAGTTGAAATTTGGTACATGGTGTAAGTATATGGTCTCTAATGACCATGCAAAAATTGGTCAAAATCGTTCTATAATTATATATAGCCGCCATATAAACCGATCACCAGATTTGACCTCCGGAACCTCTTGGAAGATCAAAATTCATCTGATTCAGTTCAAATTTGGTAGGTGGTGTTATTATATGGCCTCAAACACCCATGCAAAAATTGGTCGAAATCGGTCCATAATTATATAGAGGCCCCATATAAACCGATTCCCAGATTTGACCTCCGGAGCCACTTGGAAGAGTAAAATTCATCCGATTCGGTTGAAATTTGGTACGTGATGTTAGTATATTGTATCCAACAACCATGCAGGAATTGGTTCATATCAGTCCATAATTATATATAGCCCCCATATAAACCGATCCACAGATTTGACCTCCGGTGCCTTATGGAGAAGAAAAATTCATCCGATCTGGTTGAAATTTGGTACGTGGTGGTAGAATATGATATTGAACAACCATGCCAAAAGTGGTCCATATCAGTCCATAATCATATATAGCCCCCATATAAACCGATCCCGAGATTTGGTTTTGGAGCCTCTTGGAAGAGCAAATTTCATCCGAGTCAGTTGAAATTTGGTACATTGTGCTAGTATATGGCCGTTAACAACCATGCCTAAGTAGGTCCATATCGGTCTATAGTTATATATAGCCCTCAGATAAATCGATCCCCAATCACATAAAAATTGGTCCATATCAAGTTCATAATTGTTATAGCCCCCACATAAGCGACCCCCATATTTCAATTCTGGCTCTCTACGTATCGTTCAAAAAGTCCATATCGATTCGTAATTATTTGTAGACTTACCTATACATAACTTTTTTGTATAATATATACCACGTATGGACTAAGTCACAATTTAGAAAACGATGTTGAGAAGTTTTAAGATACCACAACCCAAGTAATTCGATTGTGGATGACATTCTTTCCTAGAAGTTTCTACGCAATCCATGGTGGAGGGTACATAAGATTTGGCCAGGCCGAACTTACGGCCGTATATACTTCTTTTTCTTATTTTTGACATATTAGGTTTTTAAAATCATATAGTACATACGTGTATTTTCATTTCGTAATTTGTTCAATGTCGGCCCACTGTGCAACACAGCTGTTCTAAAGCTTACATTTAAAATACTTAACTTCCGTTTTATTCATTAGTATCATTACACTCAGTATTGCTCTCAGGGCAAAAAAGACAAATACGTACACATACACACACACCCGGTTACAAACAGTTGACATGCTTTATAATATAGAGTGTTGGGTGAGAAAAATACAAAAGTAAATCTATATGAGTCACCGTAGACCTTCTCTCCTAGGCATGAGTACACTTGTCTTTGCCACCATTTTTACATTATTGTTTTTTATTCTCATTACAAGTCACAATGCTTTTGAGGGTGTACATGTATGTGTATGTGGGTGTATCTATGCGGGTGTTTTTATTTAATTTGGAGTCTTTAGACTCATTTTGCAAACACTCTACTTACCCTTACTCTTTCTCTTCCTCTTCCTCTCTCTCTCCCTTCTCTTTTCGTTTGGTGTATTGGTAACATCAAATAAAAACAGGTGCCATAATATTTGGATCCGATCAGGAAGTACGTGAAGTAATGCGAGCTGTACGCCGTAACAATGCCACGGGTGCCTTTTCCTGGATTGGTTCAGATGGTTGGAGTGCTCGTAATTTGGTATCGGATGGCAATGAGCCCGAGGTAAGTACCTCCCAAAAAAAAAAATAATAATAACAAATAATGAATAGAAAGGAAGAAGAAACAACAACAATAAAAATAATAACAAAGGCCAAAAATATAAACACTCTTCTACTAGCACTGGCAAACAATCATGAGATTCCCTATGGAAAGTGACGAAATATGGCAAGCTGTTGTTTTTTTTTTTTGTTATGGTTTGCAGGGCCATGACTCTTAATCAAAGACCATGAGGGTATACCAAACAAAGAGCCGTTAGACATGGTGCGAATAGAGCGAATGTAAATATCATTAGTAGAACAATAAGCGAACAAACAAACAAACAAATATTCGCGCTTATACATATGCACAGCGTTGACATTTCCACGAGGATGTGTATTAATTGCATGGCTTTGTGTTGTCCAATACGTCCGTTTCTTTTGTCCTTTTGCCTTATGGACTGCATTTAAATTAATTGAGGCTTAACTATTCGTTTATTTGGCTTTCACATGACAGCGAATGTGATGTGATGAGGTGGGGTAGGGTATGGGGAGGGGAGGGATATGTCATTCAATTAAAAAAGGCGCCAAATGTTTTTGGTATAATGAAATGGAATAATGGCTAAAGGGCTTATATTTAGTGAAGGTAAGGGGATTTTTTTGGTTATGCTTCAAGTAACTGGGGAAAGTCATAGTGAGCTTCATCTAAATATACCACAATGGCTTATCTCTTAATATTCTTAAGACTAGGGAAAGGATAATTGATATCTGTACTGGTAGAAAAATCTTATTCATATTAATGAAATTTGTCATTAAAATTCAATGTAAATTTCTGTTAAACAATGAAATATGTTGCCCTTTATAAATACATAAGGTCATATATATGAATTTATTTATTTAAAGCTTACAGGCCTTTCAAAAAATTGTATTGATTGATGAGTCCTTGTTTTTTCGGGTGTTTAATTCATTCATTTCACTGAAATAAGGCTGGAATAAAGTTTCTTGTTTTTTTTTTTTACACACTTCATGACCTAACAACTAACTCACAATTATAGTGAGAGTACGTTACTTCAAATGTATATCATTGTAACATTTTATCCAGCCCTGTGATTATCTATCCTTTTGTCTGTGTATCTGTCTGCTTATCTCTGCCATGGAAACATGAACTTTTTTATCTTTCCAAGTCATCAACGTTTATTAAACCTCCACTTGTTTATCATGGCCCATTTCTATGAATTCCGTTTGTAAGCTCGCCAGTTATTTTTTTTTTTTTGTTTTGTCCAGAAAAATAAGACTGAAACAAACAAATTGTTGGGTTGTTCTTTTAGAGAATGGAAGGAGTTTGTTGGTGTGCAAAACATATACACTCGAAAAAAACAAACTTCGAATCAATTAGTGCGAAACTCTACATAGCCCACATGTTACATGTGCTACATATTTTCCTTCCAGCAAACAAAACAAGCAATGGTACGAATTATGGTTTTCAAACGAACGACAATACCATCACACTCTACACGAAAATGGCTCTACGGTATTTTGGACCATTTGTCAAAATTTTATTTCTATAGAAAATTTTATCAAAATTTCATATTTATAGAAAACTTTATCAAAATTTCATTTCTATAGACAATTTTGTCAAAATTTTATTGCTATAGAAAAGTTTTGTCAAAATTTCATACCTAGAGAAAATTTTCTAAATACTTTATTTCTATAGAAAATTTTAACAAAATTTTATTTTTATAGAACAGTATGTTTCAAGAGCAAATTTTATTTTTATAGAAAAATTTATTATTTCTATACAATATTCTTGTCAACATTTTATTTCTATAGAAAATATTGTCAAAATTTCATATCTATAGAACATTTTGTCAAAATTGCATATCTATAGAACAACTTGTCAAAATTTCATATCTATAGGAAATTTTGTCAAAATTTTATTTCTATTTATTTCAAAATTCTATTTCTATAGAAAATTTTATCAAAATTTTATTTCTATAGAAATTTTTTTTAAAATTTTATTTCCATAGAAAATTTTGTTAAAATTTTATTTCTATAGAAAATTTTATCAAAATTTTATTTCTATTGAAAATGTTGTCAAAATTTTATTTCTATAGACAATTTTGTCAAAATGTTAATTCTATAGAAAAATTTGTAAAAATTCCATATCTATAGAAAAATTTTTCATTATTTCATATCTATACAAAATTTTATCAAAATTTCATATCTATAGACAATTTTGTCAAAATTTCATATCTTTACAAAATTTTTTAAATATTTTAATTCTATAGAAAGTTTTGTCAAAATTTCATATCTATAGAAAATTTTGTCAAAATTTTTTTTTTTATAGAAAAACTTTTCAAAATATTATTTCTATAGCAAATCATGTGTAAATTCTATTTCTATAGAAACTTCTCAAAATTTTATTTCCATAGAAAATTTTGTCAAAATTTCATAGCTATAAAAGATTTTGTAAAAATTTTATTTCTATAGAAAATTTTGTCAAAATTTCATATCTATAGAAAATGATATCAAAATTTCATTTCTATAGAAAAGTCTTGTCAAAATTTTATTTCTATAGAAAATATTGTCAAAATGTCATATCTATAAAAAATTTTGCGAAATTTCATATGTATAGAAAATTTTGTCAAAATTTCATATCTAAAGAAAATTTCGTCAAAATTTATTTCTATAGAAAATTTTATCAGCATTTTATTTCCCTTTATCCCTTATTTATTGCTTTTATCATAAGCCAATAGTTTTCCACCTGTTTTTATTTTATTTCTATAGAAAATTTTTGTCAAAATTTTATTTCTATAGAACATAATCGCCAAAATTTTATTTCTATAGAAAATTTTTGTCAAAATTTTATTTCTATAGAACATAATCGCCAAAATTTTATTTCTATAGAAACTTTTCTCAAAATTTTATTTCTATAGAAAATTTTGTCAAAATTGTATTTCTATAGAAAATTTTGTCAAAATTTTATTTCTATAAAAACATTTGTCAAAATTTTGTTTCCACAGAAAATGTTGTCAAAATTTCATATCAATGGAAAATTTTGTCAAATTTTTATTTCTTTAGAAAATTTTGACAAAATTTTCTATAGAAATAAATTTTTGACAAAATAAAAAAAAAAAATTTTGACAGAATAGAAAATTTTGTCAAAATTTTATTTCGATAGAAAATTTTATCAAAATTTTATTTCTATAGACAATTTTATCAAAATTTCATATCTATAGAAAATTTTGTAAAAATGTCATATCTATAAAAAATTTTGTCGCAATTTCATATCTATAAAAAATTTTGTGAAAATTTCATATCTATAGGAAATTTTGTCAAAATTTTATTTCTATTTATTTCAAAATTCTATTTCCATAGAAAAATTTTTTTTAAATTTTATTTCTATAGGAGACTTTGCCACAATTTTATTTCTATAGAAAATGTTGTCAAAATTTCATATCTATAGAAAATGTTGTCAAAATTTCATATCGATAGAAATTTTTTTCAAAATTTTATTTCTATAGAAAAATCTTGTCAAAATTTTATTTGTATTGAAAATTTTGTCAAAATTTTAGTTCTATAGACAATTTTGTCAAAATGTTATTTCTATAGAAAATTTTGTCAAAATTTCATATCTATAGAAAATTTTGTCAATATTTCATATCAATAGAAAATTTTGTCATAATTTCATATCTATAGAAAATTTTATTAAAATTTTATATCTACACAAATTTTGTAAAATTTTCATATCTATACAAAATTTTGTCAATATTTTAATTCTATAGAAAATTTTGTCAAAATTTAATATCTATAGAAAAATTTGTCAAGTTTCATATCTATAGAAAATTTTGTCAAAATTTTATATATATATAGAAAATTTTGTCAAAATTTCATATCTATAGAAAATTTAGTCATAATTTCATATCTATAGAAAATTTTATCAAAATTTTATATCTATAAAAATTTTGTCAAATTTTCATATCTATACAAAATTTTGTAAATATTTTAATTCTATAGAAAATTTTGTCAAATTTTCATATCTATAGAAAATTTTATCAAAATTGTATTTCTATAGAAAATATTGTCAAAATTTCAAATATATAAAAATTTTTTATCGAAATTTCATATCTATAGAACATTTTGTCAAAATTTTATTTCTATAGAAAATTTTGTCAAAATTTCATAGCTATTAAAAGATTTTGTCAAAATTGTATTTCTATAGAAAATTTTATCAAAATTTCATTTCTATAGAAAAATCTTGTCAAAATTTTATTTCTATATAAAATATTTTCAAAATTTCGTATCTATACAAAATTTTGTCAATATTTTAATTCTATGAAACATTTTTTCCAAATTTTATTTCTATACAAAATTTTGTCAAATTTTCATATCTATAGAAAATTTTGTCAAAATTTTATTTCTATAGATTTTTTTTGTTTAAATTTCATATCTATAGAAAATTTTGTCAAAATTTTATTTCTATAGAAAATTTTTGTTATAATTTTATTTCTATAAAAAGTTTGATCAACAATTTATTTCCCTTTGTCCCTTATTTATTGCTTTTATCATAAGCCAATAGTTTTTCCACCGGTCAAAGTTCTGGACAGTAAGTGGATTTTATTTTCACTTTTGGCATACCTTTCAATAACCCGCTGACTGACCGGACTGTGATAGTTTTTCTACGTTCTTTTTATTTACATTGAAAGCTCTCAAATTTAGACACTTTGGAAACACAATACCTCTCGAATGTGGACAATTGTTAAGAGACGTTTGTTGTTTTAAGACATGAAAATTAACCTCTTATAACCACATTCTCCCCCAAATAGAGACAAAATTTAGGCTTCTATGGGTGTCCACTTCTGAGAGGTTTCATTTCCAGTAAATTAACTTTTAATTCAGACGAATTTAATAAGAACCTAATTTTCTATAAAACCCATTCATTCAGTTTTCATTTTTCGAGTGTACACAAAACCTAAAACTAAACGAAAAAAATCGAAAAATACAAAAAAAAAATCTATAAAACCCATTCGTTCATTTTTCATTTTTCGAGTGTATACATAACCTAAAACTAAACAAAAAAAATCGAAAAATAAAAAAAAAATGTTTCGAGGGCAACATATTGTTAACATTAACGCTTGTTGTTTTCGTTTTTGTTGTTGTTGTTTTTTCGTCAGGAGGAATTTTTGGTATTCCATAGCAAATTTTTTCCTTCACTCGCCATAGCAAATGAAATGAATTCAGTAAAGCAAGTAGTCAGGACTAATGACTGATTTCGATTTATTTTCTGGTGGGTTGCAAAGAGCGCATACTAAAATGAGCGGTCTGGGGAGGTCCCAGGAATGTTGAGTATTTTCTCTGGTACAATGTGAAAAAGTTACAATCACTATGCCAAGCATTCATGGAATGCCAAAACAAGCAAATAACATCGAATTCAAATACAAGTAGCCTGTTCTTGTGGCTGCCGATTCACTCCACTCATTGTCATCAATCACAACAATTCCTGTGGCAATGGGTTAAGGTGAACAGTTTAATTTGCTGCAATTTGTTTTAATGAGAAAATAACTGAAACATCTTCTCGTTTAATTAAACATTAATTCCAGTAATGACATTCATTGACCCAAAAAATATTTTACACAATTTCATGTCATTCAAGTATTATACTTGAAATTCTGTTATTTTTTTAGGAGTGTCAAGTGAATTTATAGTGGAAATGGATATTCTTGCATGCAAGAAATTTCGAAAATTCTTTAAAGGAATTCATTCGTTTTTATTGGGGAAGGGGAAATGTTAAATAATAGAAAATATGAACAAATGAGGGGGAAAAAATCTCGCAATAGGATTTTCAATCACCAGGTAGACTCTATTGAATAGCCATTCTGAAGATCGGATAACAGAAGTATCAATTCAATACGACATTGCTTCACAAATGTACCCCATAGATGCTTAAGAAGTGAAATCATGAAACCGGTTAATATAAATCATTGGTATATTAAGAGCAGAATTTGTTTTTTTTTTTAATTGTTGCTTTTATTGAAGGAGCTTTTGTTTGATTGGTAATTCCTGCTTGTGTGTGTGTGTTTCTGAGTTTGGCTTTTGTTATGCTGACTTGGAGGAAACAGTTTGATAGTTACTACGAGAGCATTAAAGGAAGTTACTCCGAGAGCACTAAAGAGGGAGAGAGAGAGAGAGAGAGATCTAAAGCAAATAGACTAATAGAATTGCATTTTTCACACATACATAAATGAGAGATCGAAATTGAATTTAAATCTGAGTAAAATGTTCAGTTTTCAAGCTGAAAACCAGCTTGTTTTCACGGTTACATTTTTTAATTAATTAATTTAGAAAAATAAAATTATTTTCAATCAATTCCTTGGATCTCTTCCATCCATTATTTGGCAAGACTTCTTCAAAATACAAACTTCTTCACAAATATATTTGTACCTGTAATTTAGTGTTTTGGTGAAAAAACCCGAACATAGTACTCACCTTATACAAACAAAATAAAATTAAAGGATTTTTCTATAAAAGAATTGTATTACAAATTTAATTAAAAATTTGGTTCACCGACCATACCACTAACGTTAAAGCAGTTAAATATTTTCTTGGCATTGAATAGCAAATTATCGTTCGTAGAAAAAAATATTGCTTTAATTAAGTCGCTCTCTTAGCAACAATGCTCACCCAATGGTTCTCAAACTTTTTTCTCCATGCCAACCTAACTTAAAATCCCTATGCCTACAAAACTTCATGGAATTGTTTAACATAATTACTTAGTACATTAGGAGCAGAAAGGCAAAAATCTCAATAAACTATTCCATTATCGTTCGTAGAAAAAATTATTGCTTTAATTAAGTCGCTCTCTTAGCAACAATTTTCACCCAATGGTCCTCAAACTTTTTTCCTCCATGCTAACCTAACTTAAAATCCCTATGCCTACAAAACTTCAGCTTCTTAATCTAAGCAACTACTACAACTATAGCAATATTATTTAAAAAAATTGCAAAATTCTCGGCTATATCTGATTATTAAATATAAAAGTATTAAAATATTTTTCAAAAAAAAAAAGAATTTACAAATGATTAAAATGTTGTTTTCTTATTATTTCAGGTTGAAGGAACTTTATCTGTGCAGCCGCAGGCAAATCCGGTCAAAGGTTTTGAAGAGTACTTTTTAAATCTTACAGTTGAAAACAATCTGAGAAACCCGTGGTTTGTTGGTAAGTTATCGGCACTAACCGATGTTTTATTTAAGTATTTGAGAGAGTGTTCAGAATGACATATATATGAAATCACAATAAATGTGTCCAGTTCGAAAAGAGAAAATAAGAATGTCTTGAAATTCGGGGTTTCAGAAAAAATTAAATTTATCGTAGATATCCAAGAATACACGGCCTATTATAGAGTGTAAAAATAAAATCCCAGCAAAAAAAGTGTCACCAAATAAGAATGAACAGAGTCTGGAAATTGAGCACAATGGACTGAATAGTCTTAATGAGCCTGAAATATCGGGCTGTCACAATATCTATGTTCTGGATATTGCAGGAAATCTGTTCAAAAGTGGGCTAGTCATAGAACGTTTTTTTTTTGCCTGGATCTTCCTAACGTATATAATTTTATTGTCTATTTCAGAATTTTGGGAAGACCATTTCCAATGCCGGTATCCTGGTAGTTCAAGTACACCCTACAATAACTACAACCGTACATGTTCGAAAACTGAACGATTATCTCGTGAGGACACAGATTTTGAAGATCAACTACAGTTCGTTAGTGATGCAGTTATGGCATTTGCCTATGCTTTAAGGTAAGAAAATTTCAGTATCAAGTTATGCTCAACGAAGAAGACAACTCTAATTGTAAAATGTTTAAAACCTCTCAGAAGTTGAAAGCAATGCAGCCAGGTAGATTTGTTTAATTGAAGTTTTGAAGTGTATCACTGGAGTATTTTTTTAATTTGGAAAACCATTTTATACCTATTTCCTTATTTTTTTTTTTAAATCCAGATCAATTTATGGTGTTCAAAAATCACCTGGCAACAATGATTGAAAGCTTCTTACTTGTTTCCACAATTGGAAGGTGCTTAGCATTTGTATGTGTTTATATGAACATCTCATGCATATTCTCTTGCTTTCATCTATGTTAGATAACAAAAAGCTACCAATAAAATTTCATGAATAATCGTAAATTTTTTTCGAAAAAATCGTCTTAATCGGCACTTGCATTTAGAAATCGGAAACTTCTATTTATTTATTCAAAAAATCGCCAAAATGCCGATGAATCGTAAAAATTGGCAGCCCTGGCTGAAAGTTATACGTATTGCTTATGCTAGTACTAGCTGTTCAATAAATCCCATATACTGATCTAATATCACTCACACCCACACAAAAACTAGCAAAACACAAATTTACAATAACAATGTGACTGTTCAAGATTCTCTGTGCAAAGTGTACAATTGGTGTGTGTGTGTGTGAATGTAGCAGGAATGGGCAAAGAGACTACGCGACGTTGTGAAGTCTCTACATTGTAGCAACTTCACTGACATACTCTTGCTCTCTTCCGTAGTAGAAAGAGAGTATCAAATCAGAGAGATCAAATCATTTGCTTGTGCTATACAGGGCTGCCTATTTTGCCGATTTATTGGCATTTTGACAATTTTTTACTCAAAAAAAAGCAAATGCCGATTTTCCGATTATTGCCCCAAAAATGGCGATATTAGCTCCGTTCAAAAATTTTGAATAGAAGCAGTTCGTTTACAAGTGTAGAGCCAGACAAAAAGAGTTTTTGCTGGAAATTTAATATATGTAGGAGCTATACCTCATTTCACATCTACAGTATTAGTATCACTGTTACCAAGGGACCCACCGTGGTGCAATGGTTAGCATGCCCACCTTGCATACAAAAGGTCGTGGGTTCTATTCCTGCTTCGACCGAACACCAAAAAGTTTTTCAGCGGTGGATTATCCCACCTCAGTAATGCTGGTGACATTTCTGAGGGTTTCAAAGCTTCTCTAAGTGGTTTCACTGCAATGTGGAACGCCGTTCGGACTCGGCTATAAAAAGGAGGTCCCTTGTCATTGAGCTTAACATGGAATCGGGCAGCACTCAGTGATAAGAGAGAAGTTCACCAATTTGGTATCACATTGGACTGAATAGTCTAAGTGAGTCTGATACATCGGGCTGCCACCTAACCTAACCTAACCTAACGGTTACCACTCGTGCCAAAAATAATCTACCACCAAAATTTGAAGAAAATTTTACCAACAATCTATCAGAATAAAAAAAATTATTTTGAAGTTTTTGTGGTTAGTATATAAAAAAATTTGTTTTATTCAAAACAAACGTTATATTGAATTTATAGAAAATTTATAGAAAAATAGTCTGTAAGGATTATATTGTGAATTATCCAAAGACTGAATAAATAAATAAATTTTGTTAACCTTTTATTTGTTGTTACCTTTTATTTGTTAAAGTTGTCAATATTTTATTTCTACAAAAAAATTTTGTCAAAATTTTTTTTTCTATGGAAATGTTTGTCAAAATTTTATTTTTATAGAAAATTTTGTCAAAATTTTATTTCTATAGAAATTTTTGTCAAAATTTTATTTCTATAGAATTTTTTGTTAAAATTTTATTTTTATAGAAAATTTTTTTAAAAAAATAATTTCTATAGCAAATTTTTGACAAAAATTTATTTCTATAGAAAATTTTGTTAAAAAAAAATTATTTCTACAGAAAATTTTTTAGAAAAAATTATTTCTATAGAAAATTTTGTTAAAAAAATTTATTTCTATAGAAAATTTTTTCAAAAATTTATTTTCATAGAATTTTTTATCAAAATTTTTTTTATAGAAAATTTTGTCAAAATTTTATTTCTATAGAAAATTTTGTTAAAAAATGTATTTCTATAGAAAATTTTGTCAAAAATTTATTTCTGTAGAAATTTTGTCAAAATTTTCTTTCTATAGAAAACTTTGTCAAAATTTTATTTCTATAGAAAATTTTGTCAAAATTTTATTTCTATAGAAAATTTTGTAAAAAATTCTATTTCTATAGAAAATTTTGTCAAAATTCTATTTCTATAGAAAATTTTGTTACAAAAATTTATTTCTTCAGAAAATTTTGTCAAAAATCTATTTTTATAGAATATTTTATCAAAATTTTATTTCTATAGAAAATTTTGTTAAAAAAAATTATTTCTATAGAAAATTTTGTTAAAAAAATTTATTTCTATAGAAAATTTTGTCAAAAATTTATCAACAACATCTGTTTTTATTCACATGACAAAATTTTATTTCTATAGAAAATTTTGTTAAAAAAATGTATTTCTATAGAAAATTTTGTCAAAATTTTATTTCTATAGAAAATTTTGTCAAAATTCAATTTCTATAGAAAATTTTGTTAAAAAAATTTATTTCTATAGAAAATTTTGTCAAAAATCTATTTTCATAGAATATTTTATCAACATTTTTTTAATAGAAAATTTTGTCAAAATTTTATTTCTATAGAAAATTTTGTCAAAAATCTATTTTCATAGAATATTTTATCAAAATTTATTTTAATGGAAAATTTTGTCAAAATTTTATTTCTATAGAAAATTTTGTCAAAAATTTATTTCTTTAGAAAATTTTGTCAAAAATTTATTTATAAAGAAGATTTTGTCAAAGTTTTATTTTCATAGAAAATGTTCATTGAAAATTTTGTCAAAATTTTATTTCTATAGAAAACTTTCTCAAAACTTTATTTCTGTAGACAATACTTGCACATTTTTATTTCTTTAGAACATTCTTGTAAAACTTGATTTCTATAGAAAATTTTTGGCAATTTCTTTATATTAAATTCTTGCAAAATGTTATTTCTAAACAAATTTTTGCAAAATTTAATTTCTATAGAAAATTTCCCCAATATTTTATTTCTATAGAAGTTTTTGTTAAAATTTTATTTAAAAAAAAAAATTACCTCTTAATTTGAGAGTCAATCAATAAGAGTTTTTGATCAAATTGTGGAAGATCGTTTTTCTTGAAATTTTATTGGTAGCCCTGGTGCTATATAAGAGGTTGGCTGATAAGTCCCCGGTTTAACAAAGAAAAACACATTTTTTTTTGTTGTCAAAATTCATTTTTACTATTCAACATAGTTCCCTTCAAGAGCGATACAACGATTATAACGACCTTCCAATTTTTTCATACCATTTTGGTAGTACTCCTTCGGTTTTGCCTCAAAATAGGCCTCAGTTTCGTCGATCACCTTTTCATTGCACCCAAATTTTTTCCCTGCGAGCATCCTTTTGAGGTCTGAGAACAAGAAAAAGTCGCTGGGGGCCAGATCTGGAGAATACGGTGGGTGGGGAAGCAATTCGAACCATGAATTCATGAATTTTTGCCATCGTTCTCAATGACTTGTGGCACGGTGCGTTGTCTTGGTGGAACAACACTTTTTTCTTCTTCATATGGGGCCGTTTTGCCGCGATTTCGACCTTCAAACGCTCCAATAACGCCATATAATAGTCACTGTTGATGGTTTTTCCCTTCTCAAGATAATCGATAAAAATTATTCCATGCGCATCCCAAAAAACAGAGGCCATTACCTTGCCAGCGGACTTTTGAGTCTTTCCACGCTTCGGAGACGGTTCACCGGTCGCTGTCCACTCAGTCGACTGTCGATTGGACTCAGGAGTGTAGTGATGTAGCCATGTTTCATCCATTGTCACATATCGACGGAAAAACTCGGGAGTATTACGAGTTAAAAGCTGCAAACACCGCTCATATCATCAACACGTTGTTGTTTTTGGTCAAATGTGAGCTCGCGCGGCACCCATTTTGCACAGAGAGAGTATATCCAAATATTGATGAATGATATGACCAACACGTTCCTTTGATATCTTTAAGGCCTCGATCAACTTCATTTTACGGTCATTCAAAATCATTTTGTGGATGTTTTTGATGTTTTTGTCGGTAACCACCTCTTTCGGGCGTATACTGCGTTCACCGTCCTCCGTGCTCATTTCACCACGCTTGAATTTTGCATACCAATCAATTATTGTTGATTTCCCTGGGGCAGAGTCCGGAAACTCATTATTGAGCCACGTTTTTGCTTCCACCGTATTTTTTCCCCTCAGAAAACAGTATTTTATCAAAACACGAAATTGCTTTTTTTTTTAATTTTTTTCACAAAAGCAAAAGTTTCTTCACAAAAGACGCTCTGTCTCACAAACTAATTGACTTACAGACGTCAAATTTTGACACAAATCATTTGAAGGCTAGTACTATATAAAAGTAGTAGGCATTTTATACTAGCGACGCCATCTATGTGTCAGACCGGGGACTTATCAGCCAACCTGTTCAATATAATTCAGATTTTCAGAGAAATATTCCTAGGGCTAAAGGAGAATATATGTACTAATGACTGTATTTCAATAAGGCTTTATAGATTGAGAATTAATTATTTCAAAATTTAAGGCATAACAATAAATATAAAATGAATTATTTAAGTAGGAAAAATCGCATTTTAAATTAGTTGTCTATGCTTTTAATAAATACTATAAGAAAAAACCATAAAGATTTTGTTAATATTAAAGCTCATAGAAGTTTTTTATTTAGACATTAAATTGAAAAAATTTTGTAAATTATTATCTTAATCTATTCATCTATAAAAGTCAACTTTAAGCAAATACAAAAAACAACTCTGCCCATTTATTTCGAATTCCTTTAAATGTCCATTGTCATGGTCAAGGTCACCATAATAACGACATTGCTATGGAATAGTAAATGTTGGAGACTGAAACAACAATGAAAATGAAAAAAAAAAAAATACTTAAATTGATTTATATGATATTTGCCTTCTTAATTCCACAGAGACATGCACCGTGAATTATGTGGCGGCAAACCTTCATTGTGTGATGCCATGAAACCAACAAAGGGCGCGGATTTATTACGATTCTTAAGGAAGGTAGAATTTGAAGGTGAGTACTTGAATGGATAACAGTATAGTCACCTTATGTTCTGTTTTTTTTTTTATTATTTTGTATTTTCAATTTTTTCATTATTTTGCATTTAAATATTCCTTTTAGATAGGTAATAAATGCCTTGTGACACTTCCTTATTTGCTTTTGAAAAAAAAAACAACAACAATACAATTTAATGTAAAACACGTTTTTGATATTTAACAAATTTTCAATGTAATTACAGGACTCAGCGGGGATAATTTTCGTTTCGATAGTAATGGTGATGGTCCGGCTCGTTATAATATCATACACTTCAAACAATCCAAGGAGGGTCAATACAATTGGGTGAAAGTTGGCGAATACTATGAGGGTGAATTGCGCCTGAATATGTCTGGTATGTATTGGGCTTTTTTAAAAATTCAAAGTGCTAGAAGGCTAATAAAAATCATAAGACTAATAACAAGTATATACAGCAGTAAGTTCGGCCGGGCCGAATCTTAAATACCCACCACCATGTATCAAATATACTAGTTTCCTTTGAAAATTCTTCGTCATAGCGGGTTACTTGATAATATATAGAATTTCAGGGGGTTTTATGACAAATATTCTCCCAAGCTGAACAGTTCAACCAGTACGCTTCCCGAAGATAAATTTAAAGATTCAACCTATGAAAACTAGATCAGATTCTGGATTTATAACAACCATTTTGTTTGAGAGTTTAATTTTTAGAGGAATCACAATCATCTTGTGTAAGTTGCTTGCATACTGATTAAACAACGCCTTGATCTAAAATCTTTAGATTTTTGCCCCCCATTATTTAACTGATTACGAGAAGTAAAATCTGGAAATTTTACACTATGTTAGTACAAAACAAGTATATACGGCCGTAAGTTCGACCAGGCCGAAGCTTATGTACCCTCCACCATGGATTGCATAGAAACTTCTACTGAAGACCGTCATCCAATATCGAATTACTTGGTTTGCGGTAACACTTGCCAATGGCAAGGTATCTTAAAACTTCCTAACACCGTAATATATAGTCCATACGAGGTATATATTAAACTAAAAAAGGCCATTTAAATACGTATATAATTAAGTTTAAAGTTTCTATAGAAATAAAATTTTGGGAAAATAAAATTTTGACAACATAGAAATAAAATTTGGAAAAAAATTTTCTGTAGAAATAAAATTTGGAAAAAAAATTTTTTATAGAAATAAAATTTTGACAAAATTTTCTATAGAAATAAAATTTTGACAAAATTTTCTATAGAAATAACATTTTGACAACATTTTCTATAAAAATAACATATTGGTAGATTATTTTTGGCTCGAGTGGCAACCATGACTATGAGCCGATATGGACCAATTTTTGTGTGATTGGGGATCGGCTATATATAACTATAGACCGATATGGACCAATTTTGGTATGGTTATTAGCGGCCTTATACTAAGATTTCAACCGGATCGGATGAATTTTGCTCCTCAAGAGGCTCCGGAGGACAAATCTGGGGATCGATTTATATGAGGGCTATATATAATAATGGACCGATATGGACCAATTCTTGCATGGTTGTTAGATACCATATACTAACACCATGTACCAAATTTCAACCGCATCGGATGAATTTTGCTCCTCTAAGAGGCTCCGGAGGTCAAATCTGGGGAAAGGTTTATATGGGGGCTATATATAATTATAGGCCGATGTGGACCAATATTTCCATGGTCATTTGAGAACATATACCAACACCATGTACCAAATTTCAGCCGGATCGGATGAAATTTGCTTCTCTTAGAGGCTCCGCAAGCCAAATCGGGGGATCGGTTTATATGGGGGCTATATATAATTATGGACCGATGTGGACCAATTTTTGCATGGTGTTTAGAGACCATATACTAACACCATGTACCAAATTTCAGCCGGATCGAATGAAATTTGGTTCTCTTAGAGGCTCCGCAAGCCAAATCGGGGGATCGGTTGATATGGGGGCTATAAGTAATTATGGACCGATATGGACCAATTTTTGCACGGTTGTTAGAGACCGTATACTAACACCATGTACCAAATTTCAGCCGGATCGGATGAAATTTGCTTCTCTTAAAGCAATCGCAAGCCAAATTTGGGGGTCCGCTTATATGGGCAAGCAATCGCAAGCCAAATTTGGGGATCCGTTTATATGGGGGCTATACGTAAAAGTGGACCGATATGGACCAATTTTTGCATGGTTGATAGAGACCATATACTAACACCATGTACCAAATTTCAGCCGGATCGGATGAAATTTGTTCTCTCACTCTTAAAAGTGAACCGATATGGACCAATTTTTGCGTGGTTGATAGAGACCATATACTAACACCATGTACCAAATTTCAGCCGGATCGGATGAAATTTGCTTCTCTTAGAGGATCGGAAAGCCAAATTTGGGGGTCCGTTTATATGGGGGCTGTGCGTAAAAGTGGACCGATATGGTCCATTTGCAATACCGTCCGACCTACATCAATAACAACTACTTGTGCCAAGTTTCAAGTCGATAGCTTGTTTCGTTTGGAAGTTAGCGTGATTTCAACAGACGGACGGACGGACATGCTCAGAGCGACTCAGAAGTTCACCACGACCCAGAATATATATACTTTATGGGGTCTTAAAGCAATATTTCGATGTATTACAAACGGAATGACAAAGTTAATATACCCCCATCCTATGGTGGAGGGTATAACAAGTAAGGAAAGTCTAAAGTCGGGCTTTTGGCACACCTCATTATGGTGCTAAAATACCTCTAGATTTCCAATTTCGGGCGAATTGGATAGAAACTATCGATTCTAGAAGCCCTAAAAATATAATCGGGAGATAGGTCTATTTGGGGGCTATGCCAAAACATTTTTGGCACACCTCTTTGTGGTCATAAAATACCTCTAGATTTCCAATTTCAGGCAAATTGGATAGAAACTAAGGTTTTTATAAGCCCAAGACCCCAAATCGGGATGTCGGTTTATATGGGGACCATACCAAAACATGGACCGATACTCACCATTTTTGGCACACCTCTTTTGGTCCTAAAATACCTCTAGATTTCTAATTTCAGACAAATTGCATAAAAACTACTGTTTCTATAAGCCAAAGACCCCAAATCGGGAAGTCGGTTTATATGGGGTCTATATCAAAACCTGGACCGATATATCCCATTATCGAACATGACCTGCATGGAGACAAAATACGAGTTTGTGCAAAATTTCAGCACGATTGCTTTATTATTGAAGACTGTAGCGTGATTATAACAGACAGACGGACATAGCTATATCGTCTTAGAATTTCTCCCTGATCAAGAATATATATACTTTATATAGTTGGAAATCGATATTTCGATGTATAACAAACGGAATGACAAACTTATTAAACTCTCATCACTATTCCATGGTGGTGGATATAAAAATTGGACCATTGCATTATAGAAATTTTAATTTTTCTACCCTTTACCGTAGATTGCGAGGTATACAAAGTTTGTCATTTCGTTTGTTGCACATTAAAATTTTGTTCTTAGGCCCTATAAAGTATATATACTAGCAAGTATATGTTATTAATATAGGTCGGACGGAATGGTAAATGGGCCATATCGCACTACTATATGTTAGGTATAGCCCCATATAAACCGACCCTAGATTTGGCTTGCGGAGTCCAGAGATGGTCTGTATCAAACTTTTTTAGGTTTGCGACTGTCGCAAAGTTGTAAACGTCGTAAACGTCGTAAACGTCACATACGCGTCGTAAATGTAAAAAAAGTCGCAAACTGAAAATACTTTAGTCGCGTCGGCTAGGCAGCGAATTCGATGATATCCAAGACGATGATAGGTGCGAAGAAGTTTCAATTCTTAGGAATGTTCACAATTTTCGATTTTAGTCCCCACATTTTCCCTATTGCTTTTTGCACGAGTACAGGGTAACCGTGGATTTACTCGTCCTTTCTTAGCTTTAAGTTCAGTCTCCTGTCCAATATAACTCCAAGGTATTTTACACACTCACTAACGGGAATTTCGATACCACCTAAGAAAATAGGCTTGACCATGGGAAAACTTTCACAAATTTCTGCAGAAACTCACAGCAAATGCTGTCAAACTAAATTAAAAAATGTTCAGGATTTCTTCAAAAGTCACAGTTTGTGACAGGCCAACCCTGGCGGAGTCCCCTGGAGTAGCAAATTTGATACTATCCGGATGAAATTTAGTACGCGATGGCTGTATATGGCCTCTAACAACCATACAAAAATGGTCGATATGGGTCCATAGATATATTTAGCCCCCATTATAAACTGATCCCCAGATTTGACTTCCGTAGCCTCTTGAAGCAGCAGATTTCATCCGATCCGCTTGAAACTTTCCTACAAAAAAAATTTGTTATTTAAGTTTTAAAGAGTTAAAGTTTTTCCCTTCCTATATACTAGATGCCGATGAGCAAGTGACAAGAGTCAACCCTAATCTTTCCCAACGGCAAATTACTCCATGTCATGGGGATTATGTGACACGTGCATTTTATAAATACCAACAAATGCTATAGAGACCTTATAAATACTCGACCACATGAGACATACTAATCATAGCAATGTTGATAGCCATAACTATTCCCAGGAAAATCTTCTCGCTCACCCACCCGCCTCCCCTACCATTCCAACTATTTCAATAACTTATGAAGCATTTACATGTGAGCATTTTCTTTATGACATAAAATGAAATGAAAGAAACCATAAGGTGACTAACAGCAGGTATCTAGTCGTCTATTGGAGAATGTATTCATGGTTGAATACTGAAAACAGGACATGTTGGTAAATGAAAGGAACAATTTTTCTTTTATCAAAAATAAAAAACTGTTTTAAAATCACATAGAATACTGCAATGGAATAAATACCCAATGGTAATATAAATATATGGTAAATCATCAGTTGCCTCTCAGCTAAAGGAGATGAGGTTATGGATGTCTATGACACAATAGTTGGTATTGTGTCACACACACACACATACATGATTCCATTTAACGCAATCATGGGTTAAAAGCCTTACAGGCAACATGTTCGGCATTCTATTGTTGATAGTTTGTTGGTGAATAATTGTGGAGAAGGTCTTGTGCAAGTTTATTATACTCATTGCATGCTCTCTCTCTCACTCTCTCTCTCTCTCTCTCTTCGAGTAAATTTATCTGTATAACAAAGAGATCAATCATTTCCTCTTCTACATGGGGATTTCAAAATACATTCTTTTGAAAATGATTTTATACAAAATAAATGTTAGTCATGGTTATGTCCTATAGTAAAAGGTCCCCTATTAAAAGCCAGCAGTAAGGCTCTCTTGTCCATTGTTAACATATTTTACTGGCATGTATTCTCATATAATAGATTGTCGAGAGTAGCAGGTCTATTGTGTTGAATACAAATACAACCGGAATTGAAATAACGATGAAGGATAACAACACATGGAATGTAGATATAGGTAGCCACAGGGTTTGGGTTGGAAAGTCGGTCAAGTGTTAATACACTAAATGAGTATTAATTACAAATAAATATTGGAGATTAATTCAATATCATTTAATTTTGATTCAAATTATTGTGCAACAACAAACTATCACACGAAATGTGATGAAGAGAGTTAGTGGAGAGAGAGAGCACTAACAGTAAGAAATTATCATTTTTCAACCTATATAGTATTTTCTGTTCTCCTGTTACATGGTTACATACATTTAATAGGCGAAGCAATTCAACGTTATTGCGAAATTGTAAACTATAAAGGAATCTAGTAGCAAATATTCTATAAAAACGATCTGAAGCATCAACAAGTGTATACGGCCGTAAGTTCGGCCAGGCCGAATCTTATGTACCCTCCACCATGGATTGCGTAGAAACTTCTACGAAAGACTGTAAAACGTCTTAATATCGTTTTCTAAATTGTGAGTTAGTCCATACGTGGTATATATTAGACAAAAAAACTTATGTATAGGTAAGTCTACAAATAATTACGAATCGACATGGACTTTTGCACCGTACGTAGAGAGCCAGACTATAAATATGGGGGCCGCTTATATGGGGGCTATATAGAATGATGAACTTGATATGGACCACTTTTTGTGTGATTGGAAATCGATTTATCTGAGGGATATATATTACTATAGACCGATATGGACCTAGTTACGCATGGTTTTTAACGACCTTATACTAGCACAATGTACCAAATTTCAACTTACTCGGATGAAATTTGCTCCTCCAAGTGGCTCCAAAACCAAATCTCGGGATCGGTTTATATGGGGGCTATATATGATTATGGACTGATATGGACCACTTTTGGCATGGTTGTTAAATATCATATACGATCACCACGTACCAAAATTTCAAGCAGATCGGATGAATTTTGCTTCTCCAAAAGGCACCGGAGGTCAAATCTGGGGATCGGTTTATATGGGAGCTATATATAATTATGGGCTGATAGGAACCAATTCTTGCATGGTTGTTGGATACCATATGCTAACATCACGTACCAAATTTCAACCGAATGGGAAGAATTTTGCTCTTCCAAGGGGTTCTGGAGGTCAAATCTGGGAATCGGTTTATATGGGGCCTATATATAATTATGGGCCGATACCGACCAATTTTTACATGGGAGTTTGAGGCTATATTTTAACACCACGTACCGGAGGTCCGGAGGTCAAATCTGGTGATCGGTTTATATGGGGGCTATATATAATTATGGACCGATGTGGACCAATTTTTGCATGATTGTTAGACACCATATACTAACACCATGTACCAAATTTCAGCCGCATCGGATGAAATTTGCTTCTCTTAAAGGCCTCTCAAGCCAAATCGGGGGATCGGTTTATATGGGGGCTATATATAATTATGGACCGATGGGGACCAATTTTTGCATGGTTGTTAGAGACCATATACTAACACCATGTACCAAATTTCAGCCGGATGGGATGAAATTTGCTTCTCTTAAAGGCCTCGCAAGCCAAATCGGGGGATCGGTTTATATGGGGGCTATATATAATTATGGACCGATGGGGACTTATTTTAGCATGGTTTTTAGAGACCATATACTAACACCATGTACCAAATTTCAGCCTGATCGGATGAAATTTGCTTCTCTTAGAGGCCTCGCAAGCCAAATCGGGGGATCGGTTTATATGGGGGCTATATATAATTATGGACCGATGTGGACCAATTTTTGCATGATGGTTAGAGACCATATACTAACACTATGTACTAAATTTCAGCCGGATCGGATGAAATTTGCTTCTCTTAGAGACCTCGCAAGCCAAATCGGGGGATCGGTTTATATGGGGGCTATATATAATTATGGACCGATGTGGACCAATTTTTGCATGGTTGTTAGAGACCATATATTAACACCATGTACCAAATTTCAGCCGGATCGGATGAAATTTGCTTCTCTCAGAGGCCTCGCAAGCTAAATTTGGGGGTCCGTTTATGTGGGGGCTATACGTAAAAGTGGACCGATATGGCCCATTTTCAATACCATCCGACCTACATCAATAACAACTACTTGTGCCAAGTTTCAAGTCGATAGCTTGTTTCGTTCGGAAGTTAGCGTGATTTCGACAGACGGACGGACGGACGGACGGACATGCTCAGATCGACTCAGAATTTCACCACGACCCAGAATATATATACTTTATAGGGTCTTAGAGCAATATTTCGATGTGTTACAAACGGAATGACAAAGTTAATATACCCCCCATCCTATGGTGGAGGGTATAAAAATATATTATATTTGTTTTCATTTTTTATATATTTTTATATAAAACTTGCCGATCCCAGTCCACCTCACTGCGCTTTCCTGATTATTTAGAACTAAAGGAAAAATTTCACTATTCCACTTATCGAAAATTCATATAGACTGAATAAATTGAATCGCCTTCTCGTACGTTTCCTGTAAACATCCAAGTCAATCAGATAAGTTAAGATTTTCCTCTATAAAATACTGGAAAGTATAGTAAAAGATTTTTGTGTAGATACCACTTCCAACATTTCCTGAAAATGTCAAGAAAATCTGGAAATTTTTGTCAAAATTGTATTTCTATAGAAAATTTTGTGAAAATTTTATTTCTATAGAAAATTTTGTCAAAATTTTATTTCTACGGAAAATTATGTCAAAATTTTAATTCTATAGAAATTTTGTCAAAATTTTATTTCTATAGCAATTTTGTCAACATTTTATATCTATGGAAAATTTGGCCCCATTTTTTTCCTGCGGAAAATTTTGTCAAAATTTTGAACTCTCTCACATTCCATAGAAATAAAAATTTGACAAATTTTCTATAAAATAAAATTTTGACAAAATTTTCTATTGAAATAAAAATTTGACAAATTTTCTATAGAAATTAAAAAAATTGACAAAATTTTCTGTAGAAATAAAATGTTGACAAAATGTTCTATAGAAATAAAAACTTGACAAATTTTTTATAGAAATTAAAAAAAGTGGCAAAATTTTCTATAGAAATAAAATTTTGACAAAATTTTCTATAGAAATAAAATTTTGACAAAATTTTCTATAGAAATAAAATTTTGACAACGTATTCTATAGAAATAAAATTTTGACAAAATTTTCTACAGAAATAAAGTTTTGACAAAATTTTTCATAGAAATAAAATTGTGATAAAAGTTTTCATAGAAATAAAATTTTGGCAAAAAAATAAAAATAAAAATAAAAATTTTCTATAAAAATAAAATTTTGACAACATTTTTCTTTCATAGAAATAAAAATTGTACAAAATTTTCTATAGAAATGAAATGTTGACAAAATTTTCTATAGAAATAAAAACTTGACAAAATTTTCTATAGAAATAAAATTTTGACAAAATTTTCTATAGAAATAAAATTTTGACAAAATTTTCTATAGAAATGAAATTTTGACAAAATTTTCTTTAGAAATAAAATTTTGACAAAATTTTCTATAGAAATAAAATTTTGACAAAATTTTCTATAGAAATAAAGTTTTGACAAAATTTTTCATAGAAATAAAATTGTGATAAAAGTTTTCACAGAAATAAAATTTTGGCAAAAAAATAAAAATAAAAATTTTCTATAAAAATAAAATTTTGACAACATTTTTCATAGAAATAAAAATTGTACAAAATTTTCTATAGAAATGAAATGTTGACAAAATTTTCTATAGAAATAAAAACTTGACAAAATTTTCTATAGAAATAAAATTTTGACAAAATTTTCTATAGAAAAAATTTTGACAAAATTTTCTATAGAAATAAAATTTTGACAAAGTATTCCATAGAAATAAAATTTTGACAAAATTTTCTATAGAAATAAAATTTTGACAAAATTTTTCATAGAAAAAAAATTTTGGCAAAAAAATAAAAATAAAAATAAAAATTTTCTATAAAAATAAAATTTTGACAACATTTTTCATAGAAATAAAAATTGTACAAAATTTTCTATAGAAATGAAATGTTGACAAAATTTTCTATAGAAATAAAAACTTGACAAATTTTTTATAGAAATTAAAAAAATTGACAAAATTTTCTATAGAAATAAAATTTTGACAAAATTTTCTATAGAAATAAAATTTTGACAAAATTTTCTATAGAAATAAAATTTTGACAAAGTATTCAATAGAAATAAAATTTTGACAAAATTTTCTATAGAAATAAAATTTTGACAACATTTGTCATAGAAATAAAAATTGTTCAAAATTTTCTATAGAAATGAAATGTTGACAAAATTTCCTATAGAAATGAAATGTTGACAAAATTTTCTATAGAAATGAAATGTTGACAAAATTTTCTTTAGAAATAATAATTTGACAAATTTTCTATAGAAATAAAATTTTGATAAAATATTCTAAAAAAATTTGACAAATTTTCTATTTCTATCAAGTTAAATTTCTAAGGAAAATTTGGTCCAATTTTTTTTTTCCTGGGGAAAATTTGGCAAAATTTTATTTCTGTATACATTTTGTCAAAATTTTATTTCCCATTTTTTCTGGAGTATATATATTTTCCTGAAATTCCTAGCAGGAACATAGGGCCGTTCTGGAGTAGATTTTGCCAAAATTTTATTTCTATAGAAAATTTTGTCGACATTTTATTTCTAAAGAAAATTTCATCAAAATTGTATTTCTATAGCAATTTTTTATTAAAAATTTATTTCTAAAGAAAACTTTTTTCAAAAGCTTATTTCTATAGACAATTTTGTCAAATTTTTATTTCTATAGAAAATTTGTGAAGTACTCGTACCTCTTAGTTGGAGAAGAATATTTTGCAACATCTACCAAAACATCAAGAAAAAGTCGGACACAAGGGAGGAAAAATAAAGCCTTTATTATTATTTTAAGTAAATCAGAGAATTAAACCAAATTTTTAAAAAGTCGAACAAAAATAAGGCCCCCTGTCCAAATATCAAAAATCTGGTTCCTTATATTAATGTCATAACCTCCCACCAAGTCGTCCTCGAATTTATGTAAATCGTAGATGTTAAGTTGTTTCGCTATACTTTAAAAAAGGCGTGCAAAGGGGAGGACCCCCTCCCCGACCATGTACCGATAAATAAAGAAGTGGGTTTTTGTCTATATGCCACCCTTAACCTACCCTGAAAATGTTCAGCAAGTCGGAGAACTTTGATCCAATTTTTTAAAAGTCGGACAAGGGGGTGTTGCTTTTTCAAAAATAAGGTACCCTTTTTTCACTACATGATCCCTTAGGAAAAAATTAAAAAAAAACACACATTTTCGTGTTAAACACTTAGCACCCCCCTTTGAGTGTAACAAAGCACATCTCCTGATATTAATTCAACTTCATTATATATCACTTTCCTTTTCTTACACGCCTCATAAATCACTCATGTTGAAGGCATTGTGATGGTCTACGTTCAACCAATTTAGGATATTCACGGAACAAAAACCAGCTGAGCATTATGCTACATTTCGAATATACTGAACACAACTTCCTAGGCAAACAGACTAAAGACAAAAAGGGCAATAGTTTGTGGATAAGAAAAATAAATTTATTTGTTGTAGTAAATATCACATGAACTTTGAGAGTAAAATATTGACCAATGCATAAATCCTAAAACTCCTCACAGGATTGTTAGCCTTTTTGACCATAAAGTATATCATAGAGGAAAATAGGAAAACTAAATTGAAGAATTTGTGATGACAAGGCAAATTGAAGAAAATTGAAATGAGAATTCGTTTAGGAGACCAATGACTGGTGATTGCTTTTTGCTAATTGAAAGGCTCCGTAAAAATGCCCATGTTAGTTTAACGATGGCATGGCTAGTTGATGGTTTTGTCTTCTCATTCCTTCGACTCTATTATATTTCAAAGTCATTGATGATTTGATTGTGTCTTTACGAAGCAAAAGTGAAATTTACAAGGATCTTAGTATGTTAGATATTTCGGGCGATTGAAATGTAAACCATAAAAATGTATTAATTTACAAACAATAACTATATGAAATATTTTATTCATAATTCTAACTTTAATCCTCATAAATAATGATTTGTATTTAATCTGTTCTACTTACAGAGGTTCAGTTCAAGCTGTTGAATCCCAAACCACCAGAGTCTGTTTGCAGTCTGGAATGTGAAAGAGGTCAAGCGAAAAAATATGTGGAAGGTGAAAGCTGTTGCTGGCATTGTTTTAATTGTTCAACGTATCAGGTGAGCAAATAGCAAAAATTATAAAAAAAAGAAAACTAAGTATCCTAAACTGAAGTCAAGAAGTCAAATATGGAGATCGTTTTATATGAGAACTATATATAATTATGAACCGAATGGACCGAATGAACCATTTTTTACATGCTGGTTAATGGTCACATACTACCACCACGTACCAAATATCAATCGAATTGGATGAAGTTTGTACCTCAAGGAATCATCTCAATCCAAATATGGAGATCGGTTTATATGGGACTATATATAATTATGGACCTATATGGAACAATTTTTGGATGATTGTAGATCGACTCGGAAATTCTCTCTGAGCCAGAGCATACCACAATTTTCCCCAGCCGAAGTTAATACTGTCACCAAATATGCAAACACGGTTGCCACTCGAGCCCAAAATAATGTAGCAAAATTTGGAGAAAATTTTACCATAAAACTACCAAATAAACAAATCTTATTTTGCAAAATTTTATTTCTATAGAAAATTTTGACGAAATTTTATTTCTGGGCCCGACAAATATGATTGAAGTACAAAGCAACAATAAAAAACAAAACACGAATGAAGTAAGAGGAAGCACGCTCAAAATAAACCCAGCCAACTGCACTCAAATCGATGATTTGAAAATGGCAAAGGCCGGCTATCATAAACCTTTCTTCGGAAAGTTCAAGTGTGGTTCATTTTGGGTTTAGTGAACTGCCTGTATTTATTCTGATAATTGGTTGATAGTTTTGCTGCAAGTAGAGGATGCTGATGAGGAATGTGGCAATTCCGAAACGTGCGCCCATCCAACCATCTTGCAGTCTATAGGGCTTTGTCCAAATAAATTTGACAAATATTATTTTCCTCTATTGGTTAAGCTACTCTTGTTGGGTAGTCAACGCAATGGTTTTAAAGCTGAGATCAAAACAACAAATATGATTGAAGTACAAACCAACAATAAACAAGTATATACGGCCGTAAGTTCGGCCAGGCCGAATCTTATGTACCCTCCACCATGGATTGCGTAGGAACTTCTACTAAAGGCTGTCATCCACAATCGAATTACTTGGGTTGCGATAACACTTCCCGATGGCAAGGTATCGTAAAACTTTTTAACACTGTCTTCTAAATTGTAAGTTAGCCCATACGGGGTATATATTAAACAAAAAAAGGCCGATTAAATACGTATATAATCTAGTTTGACAAAATTTTCTATAGAAATAAAACTTTGACAAAATTTTCTATAGAAATGAAACCTTGACAAAATTTTCTATAGGAATAAAATTTTGACAAAATTTTCTATAGAAATAAAAATTTGACAAAATTTTCTATAGAAATAAAAACTTGACAAAATTTTCTATAGAAATAAAATGTTGACAAAATTTTCTATGGAAGTAAAATGTTGACAAAATTTTCTATAGCAATACAATTTTAACAAAAATTTCTATAGAAATAAAATGTTGACAAAATTTTGTATAGAAATGAAATTTTGACAAAATTTTGTATAGAAATAAAATTTTGACAAAATTTTCTACAGAAATAAATTTTTTACAAAATTTTCTATAGAAATAAAATTTTGACAAACATTTCTATAGAAATAAACTTTTGATAAAACTTTCTATAGAAATGAAATTTTAACAAAACTTTCTATAGTAATAAAATTTGACAAAATTTTCTATGGAAATAAAGTTTTGGTAGATTACAAAATTTTCTATAGAAATAAAATTTTGACAAAATTTTCTATGGAAATAAAATTTTGACAAACATTTCTATAGAAATAAACTTTTGACAAAACTTTCTATAGAAATGAAATTTTGACAAAACTTTCTATAGTAATAAAATTTGACAAAATTTTCTATGGAAATAAAGTTTTGGTAGATTGTTTTTGGCGATATGGACCAATTTTTGTGTAATAAGTCATCGGCTCTATATAACTAAAGACCGATATGGACCAGTTTTTACATGGCTGCTAGAGGCCATATATTGACAAAATGTACCAAATTTCAACCGTATCGGATGACTTTTGCTCCTCCAAGAGTTTCCGGACGTCAAATCTGGGGACGGTTTATATGGGAACTATATATAATTATGGACCGATATGGACCAATTTTTGCATGGTTGTTAGAGACCATATACTAACACCATGTACCAAATTTCAACTGGATCGGATGAATTTTGCTCTTCCAAGAGGCTCCGGAGGTCAAATCTGGGGATCGGTTTATATGGGGGCTATATATAATTATGGACCGATATGGACCAATTTTTGCATGGTTATTAGAGGCCGTAAACTAACATCATGTACCAAATTTCAACGGGATCGGATGAATTTTGCCCCTCCAAGAGGCTCCGGAGGTCAAATCTGGGGATCGGTTTATATGGGGGCTATATACAGCTGCGCTCAAAATAATAGTAGTAGCAAATAAATTATTATGAATACCGAAAAATAGTTCTTAGGAACTCCATTAATTGCTGGAAAAAACATTTTTTATTAAATGCTGAAGACTTACATGTAATTTGAAAAAACAATAACAAACAAGTATATACAGCAGTAAGTTCGGCCGGGCCGAATCTTAAGTACCCACCACCATGAACCAAATATTAGTGTTTCCTTTGAAATTTCAGGAGGGCTTGAGGACTTGAGGACACTTCCTGAAGATAAATTTAAAGATTTCATCCATGAGGACAATATCAGATTCTGGATTTATAAGAACCATTTTTGTTTGAGTTTTAGAGGAATCATTAACATCTCTTGTAAGTGTGCAAGAAAATTATAAAATAACGTCTTGATTTGAAATCTTAAATCTATAGAAGTAAAATCTGGAAATTTTACATTGAGTTTCAAGCAATTTTCATCATCAGTGCGCCTTCTACACCCTCAAGAAGTGAAGTCGGTCTATATGGAGGCATTACCAAATGGACCTATAAAAACCTAATCCGATACACGTTTTTGTGAGCCTAAAATACCAGAATATTTAAAATTTCAGGCAAATCAGATAAAAACTACGGTTTCTAGAAACCCAAGGAGTTAAATCGGGAGATCGTTCTTATGGGGGCTATACTAAAATATGGACCGATACTCACCGTTCTCGGCACACCTCTTTATGACCCGAAAATACCTCTAGATTTTCAATTTCAAAATAGGATAAAAACTTCGGATTCTAGAAGCCCAAGAAGTAAAATCGGGAAATCGGTCTATATGGGGGCTATACCAAAATATGGACCGATCCTCACCATTTTCGGCACACTTCTTTATGGTCCTAAAATACTTCTAGATTTCCAATTTCAGACAAATTGGATAAAAAATAAGGTTTCTATAAGCCCAAGACCCCAAATCGGGAGGTCGTTTTATATGTGGAACATACCAAAACATGGACCGATACTCACAATTTTTGGCACACGTATTTGTGGTCCTACAATACCTCTAGATTTCCGTTTTCAGGTAAATTGAATAAAAACTGCGGTTTCTATAAGCCCAAGAAGTAAAATCGGGAGATCGGTCTATATGGGGGCTATACCAAAATATGGGCCGATACTCACAATTTTTGGCACACGTATTTGTGGTCCTACAATACCTCTAGATTTCCAATTTCCGGTAAATTGAATAAAAACTGCGATTTCTATAAGCCAAAGAAGTAAAATCGGGAGATGGGTCTATATGGGGGCTATACCAAAATATGGACCAATACTCACAATTTTTGGCACATGTATTTGTGGTCCTACAATACCTCTAGATTTCCAATTTCAGGTAAATTGAATAAAAACTGCGGTTTCTATAAGCCCAAGAAATAAAATCGGGAGATCGGTCTATATGGGGGCTATGCCAAAACGTGGACCGATACTCACCACTTTTGGCACACCTCTTTACGGTCACAAAATACCGCCAGATTTCAAATTTCAGGCAAATTGGATAAAAACTACGGTTTCTATAAGCCCAAGACCCCAAATCGGGAGGTCGGTTTATATGGGGACTATATCAAAACCTGGACCGATACAGCCCATCTTCGAACTTGACCTGCCTGCAGACAAAAGACGAGTTTGTGCAAAATTTCAGCACGATTGCTTCATTATTGAAGACTGTAGCGTGATTACAACAGACAGACAGACAGACAGACGGACATCGTTATATCGTCTTAGAATTTCTCCCTGATCAAGAATATATATACTTTATATAGTCGGAAATCGATATTTCGATGCGTTACAAACGGAATGACAAACTTATTATACCCCCGTCACCATTCTATGGTGGTGGGTATAAAAATAGTTTACATTTTCGTAGCATACGGACAAGATTTTTAAAGTTTTATCGAAATTAATAGCTCAAAATAATAGTAGTGTTTGCAGTATTTCTCATAAAAGTTATAATAAACACCTATGTATATTACTTTTTTCATGCTCTGCAATCGTCAATAGAATTCTAAATTATTCTAATACTTTGTTGGGTGACTTTTGTTTGCAATTACGGCTGCAGAGCGCTTCCGTATTGAGTCAACAAGGTGTTGGCATCTTTGGTCAGGAATTGACCTCCATGCATCTCTTACTGCTTCCCAGAGTTGAGATATGCTTGCTGGCTGATACTGGGCAACCGACTTGTTCACATCCCACCATAAATTCTCGATTGAATTGAGGTCTGGCGACTGTGGTGGCCACTCAAAAATATTTAGTTTGTTTTCCTGAAACCACTTTTTCGCAACTTTGCTAGAATGTTTTGGGTCGTTGTCCTTCTGGAAGACCCAAAACAATGGCATATTATATCTAGCATATGGTAGAATTACTTCCTGCATAATATGGACATAAATGTGTCTATCTACACGCAAAAAAATAATTCTTTCCTCCTAAACGAAATTTTAGACAAACAAAGTTCGTTTCTCATTTGCTTTTCGCTGTAAGGAAGTGTATTTGGAAGAAAAGTATATACTTTTTGTGATAAACGTTTATTCTTTTCCAGGATGTAAAAACAATTTCATAAAGACTAGCTCAAAAAAAAAACATTATTTTCTTGCTACTTGCATTGTCCCTCACATCTTTCTCACATCCACGAGGATTTTTAGTTCTTAACACCTTTTCCTGTAATACCAACAATGTAGAAGAAATTATACGATTTTATAAATTTTTAAACTTTTTTTACCTTTCGCCTGGACGGAGAATCGAACCGCGGACCATGCACATTGTAAGCCAACACACTAACCACTGAGCTATGTACCTGTTATGGTCATCAATAGATAAATATCCATATAAGTTATATTTATATAGCATAGCTTGCGGCGCCCACGAACCGAATAAACAAAGTTTATTTAACAGAAACAAACATTTAGTTTGGCACCGTGGAGCAGTGGTAGCTACGTCCGACTCTCATGCCAAGGGTCGTGGGTTCGAGCCCTGCTTCGGCCAAAGTTTTTTTTTTTGCTTTTGTTTTTTTTTTTTACATACATTCCAGATATATTCGGAAGATTCCGAAAAAATGTTTAACATTACATTGTACTATATTAAATTTTGAACTGTAAAATGTGTCTTATTAAAGACCTAACGTCAGAAAAGAACAGTGTTTGATATAAACGAAATGGACTGTGTTGTTATTTCAAAAATAACTTTTTTTATTGAAAAAATAAAAATGTTGTAACAAACGAATTTTTTTGGTGATAAAAGTTTAAAATTTTCGAAGCAATTCAAAAAACTCTAACAAAAGAAAAACGTTTTCCAAACGTTTTTTTTCTTTGCGTGTATGATCTTTTTGATCCAATATATAGGCCCTACTCCGTAATACGAAAAGTATGCCCAAATCATTATAGAAGCACCACCGTGATTTACAGTTTACGTCGTAAAATTGGGATTGTACTCAGTATTTGGAGGTCGCCAAACATATTGACGGGATCCCTTTCCACCATAAAGCACTATTTTTGACTCATCCGTTCATAAAATATTCCTCCATTTCTGTACTGACCAATGGAGTACAGAAATGGGGGAAACTTTATTCTTTTCGACACATGCTTTTTTGAAAGAAGAGTGACTTATTTTCGCACAAGCATCTTCGAATTGTTTGTACGCTAGCTTTTACCCCTAACTCGTCTTTTATTTGTTTGGAGCTTGCAAAGGGATTCTGCTTACGGTATCTTACTGCACGAGCAGTTAATTTTTCGACAAAACGCTTGAACGCCCGCGAGTTTCTGGTTTATCTGTATATTTTATTGCGATTCGTACCGTAGTTAGTGAGCATCATTTTATATCTTGAACTGCTTTGTACGTTTTTCCTTGTGAAATTAATTTTCTGATCAAAAAGCGCTGTTCGGAAGTGCAGTGCTTGCATTGACCCATTCTGAGCACAATTACTATAAAAAGATTTTTAGTACTTTTTATAAAATAATAGAAAATCAATAATAAAACACCTTTTGGGAATATCTCCTTAAAACAACTTCTTCCGTTCTTGTTCTGTATGTTTCAATCAATACATAACGAGCACTACTATTATTTTGGTTACACGAGAACCGGCACTTTTGCCAGAATGTCGAATTTTTACAATAACAATAGCATCAGAAGTAAAACCCAAGGATTTTGTTTTATTATGCATAATCTAAGCAATGACGTAAAAAGAAAAAAAGATGAAATAAACCGTTAATGGAAGGAATAGAAGAAGCAGAGAAAATGTGAGCACAGCACTACTATTATTTTGAGCGCAACTGTATAATTATGTACCGATATGGACCAATTTTTGCATGGTTGTTAAAAACCGTATACTAAGACCACGTACTAAATTTCAACCAGATCGGATGAATTTTGCTCCTCCAAGAGGCTCCGGTGGTCAAATCTGGGGATCGGTTTATATGGGAGCTATATATAATTATGGACCGATATGGACCAATTTTTGCATGGTTGTTAGAGGCCGTATACTAACATCAGGTACCAAATTTCAACCGGATCGGATGAATTTTGCCCCTCCAAAAGTCTCCGGAGGTCAAATCTGGGGATCGGTTTATATGGGGGCTATATATATTTATGGACCGATATGGACCAATTTTTGCATGGTTGTTAGAGACCGTATACTAAGACTACGTACCAAATTTCAACCGGATCGGATGAATTTTGCTGCTCCGGGAGGCTCCCCAAGCCAAATTTGGGGATCGGTTTATATGGGGGCTATACGTAAACGTGGTCCGATATGGCCCATTTTCAATACCATCCGACCTACATCAATAACAACTACTTGTGCCAAGTTTCAAGTCGATAGCTTGTTTCGTTCGGAAGTTAGCGTGATTTCCACAGACGGACGGACAGCCGGACAGACGGACGGACGGACAGACGGACGGACGGACGGACATGCTTAGATCGACTCAGAATTTCACCACGACCCAGAATATATATACTTTATGGGGTCTTAGAGCAATATTTCGATGTGTTACAAACGGAATGACAAAGTTAATATACCCCCATCCTATGGTGGAGGGTATAAAAATGCAATGAAATAAAATTTCGACAAAGTTTTCTATAGAAATAACGTTTTGACAAAATTTTCTATAGAAATAAAAATTTGACAACATTTGCTGTAAAAATAAAATTTTGAGAAAATTTGCTGTAAAAATAAAATTTTGAGACAATTTTCTATAGAAATAAAATTTTGACAAAATTTTCTATAGAAAAAAAATTTTAACAAAATTTTCTATAGAAATAAAATTTTGACAAAACTTTCTATAGAAATCAAATTTTGGCAAAATTTTCTATGGAAATAAAATTTTAACAAAATTTTCTGCAGAAATAAAATTTTGACAAAATTTTCTATAGAAGTCAAATTTTGGCAAAATTTTCTGTGGAAATAAATTAAAAAAAAAATCTAAAGAAATGAAACTTTGACAAAAATGTTTATAGAAATAAAAATTTGACAAAATTTTCTATAGAAATACAATTTTGACAAAATTTTCTATAGAAATACAATTTTGACAAAATTTTCTATAGAAATAAAATTGTAAAAAAATATAGAAATAAAATATTGACAAAATTTGCTATAGTAATAAGAATTTGACAAAGCTTTCTATATAAATAAAATTTTGATAAAATGTCAAAATATATATATATATATATATATATATATATATATAAAATAGATATAAAAATTTTCCAAAATTTTCTATAAAAATAAAATTTTGACAAAAATGTCTATAGAAATAAAATTTTAACACATTTTCTAAAGAAATAAAAAATTTGACAAAATTATCAATAGAAATAAAATTTTGACAACATTTTTTTATAGAAATAAAAATTTGACAAAATTTTCCATAGAAATAAAAAATTGACAAAATTTTTTACAGAAATAAAATTTTGACAAAATTTTCTATAGAAACAAAATTTTGACAACATTTTCTATAGATATAAAATTTTGACAAAATTTTCTATAGAAATAAAAATATGACAAAATTTTCTATAGAAATAAAAATTAGACAAGATTTTCTATAGAAATAGAAATTTGACAAAATTTTCTATAGAAATAAAAAATTGACAAAATTTTCCATAGAAATAAAAAATTAACAAAATTTTTTACAGAAATAAAATTGTGACAAAATTTTCTATAGAAATAAAATTTTGACAAAATTTTCTATAGAAATAAAAATTAGACAACATTTTCTATAGAAATAAACCTTTGACGAACTTTCTATAGAAATAAAAATTTGATAAAATTTTCTATAGAAATAAAATTGTGACAAAAGTTTTTACAGAAATAAAATTTTGACAATATTTTCTATAGAAATAAAAAATTGACAACATTTTCTTTAGAAATAAAATTTTGACAAAATTTTCTATAAAAATAAAAATTTTACAAAGTTTTCTATAAAAATACAAATTTTCTATAAAAGTAAAAAAACTGACAACATTTTCCATAGAAATAAAATTTTGACAAAATTTTCTATAGAACTAAAATTTTGACAGAATTTTTTATAGAAATAAAATTTTGACAAAATTTTCTATAGAAATACAATTTTGACAAAATTTTTTATAGAAATAAAATTTTGACAAAATTTTCTATAGAAATACAATTTTGACAAAATTTTCTATGCAAATAAAATTTTAGCAAAACTTTTCGCTACAACTAAAATTTGGACAAAATTTTCTATAGAAATAAAATTTTGTCAAAATTTTCTATAGAAATAAAATTTTGACAATATTGTCTATAGAAATAAAAATTTAACAATATTTTCTATAGAAATAAAAATTTAACAACATTTTCTATTGAAATAAAATTTTGACAAAATTTTCTATAGAGAGAAAATTTTGAGAAAATTTTATGTAGAAATAAAATTTTGACAAAATTTTCTATAAAAATAAAAATTTAACAAAAATTTCTATAAAAATAAAATTTTTACAAAATTATCCATAGAAATAAAAATTTGACAACATTTGCTAGAGAAATTAAAAAAATTGACAACATTTTCTATAGAAATAAAATTTTGACAAAATTTTCTATAGAAAAAAAATGTGCAAAACTTTCTATAGAAAAAAATATTTACAAAATTTTATATAGAAATAAAAATTTGACAAAATATTCTATAGAAATACAATTTTGAAAACATTTTCTATAGAAATAAAATTTTGGCAAAATTTTCTATAGAAATAAAATTTTGGCAAAATTTTCTACAGAAATAAAATTTTGACAAAAGGTTCTATAGAAAATTAGTGAAATTCCCCTTAGTTGAAGAAGAATATTTTAAAAAATCTAACAAAACATCAAGAATTCTGCCATTCTACCAAACAGTAAAAAATCTACCATTTTTTGGTAGAACTTTACCAACTGTGGCAACCGTGGTCACACCACCACCAGAGGAAATCTGCCGTGGGAGGAATGTTTTTTGCCCAACTAAAATTAGGCAAATGCAGCCGCTCTTTTCTTATCTGGCACTGATTGACAACAGGTTAGCTGACGTGTTTCGCATGTGCAATCAAGGGCCACATGTAACGCGTCAAACCCGACTCACACCGTTTTTTATCTTCAGTAGTAGCTGATTTCAAGGCCCCAATGTGCGACTACGTTGTTACCAATATGGATGCTAATCATCGAACCACCGATACATAATGCTCTGGTTCCTTATTTCTATACCCCACAGACACTTCGGATTTAACAAGCGAAACAAATAAAAATACGATTTTCATTTTTTCACTGAAATGTATGAGTGTAATTTCGACAATTATTAAATGGTCTTCGCATCTGTAAATTGATTTTGCAATACCTCAACATAAAACAATGAAGCTAAGTTCTTGTCGGACCATTGTTTCGAACCACACAGATGAATCCAATTACAATCTTTAAGAAATTTGATATGATGATCTTTCAATTAAACATAATATGTAGCCCACTCCATGTCTGTTCAAGAAATTTTACTTTAAAATGATTACCTTGGAATCCCATCATCTTAATAGAAACTACTACAAATCTTGATAGACAACAAAATCCAAATAGTCCTGAGCAATCCAAATTGACATAACCTGCTGTGCACATGCATATTTCCATAAATGAACATTGCTCTTTATAAAAATCTTCTATTTGTCCATCCAGATTTCATAAGAAATGGTAAATGTAAAAAAATTTCTAAGAAATTCTTTCGATTGCATTCTCAATTTTTACGATTCATGGAACATTCAATATATGGACAAATAGCTTGCAATGTCCTAAGACATATCAATGTGAGATAAAATTTGCTGTTTATTTCTCCTTTCAATTGAGATCATATATTTTCTAGGACCAATACTACTAGCACATGTTCACATCCACATTCAATAGGGTAAGAGTTTTCTGAAGTATGCACTCAACATCCGTTTTGGTCACTTCCGTTGTGTGGTGGACGTGTAAGAGAACACAAACATATGAACATATGAAGAAGTTTGTTTGAGTAAGTATGTCGTGGGTAGTTATCCCTGTCCGTAAAGGACATTTGATCTACGATTGCTTGAGGATTCTCACAATGTGGACACAGATGCAACTATTGTCTTTTACTAGTTTCTGGTGACCATGAAACAAGACAACTATCCTCAGGGACCACTTAACCATGACTGTGAAAACCGATGGAAAATCTAAACATGCAAAGCATAAAAGTTTAAATATGTTGCGGTTTTTTCAAAAATTTAAAGGCAAATAAAAAAAATTGTGGCCAGATATTGAACTCATATATGTTGCCTTTAAGATAACACATTTACCAAAACAATCATATCAAGTTAAGGTTAGTTTAGGTTCTAGGAGAAGACACCTGTACCAAACTAATCGAATTTATGTCCACTTAGACCACTATAGATACATTAAGATTCCTCGAGGTAATTTTCTCAGTTTCTTCTTCGTGAGGTGGACTTCTTTAAAGTTGCTCAAGAACTTCTATTTATCTATCTTCCTTAAAGTTACTTTGAACATGTAACCAGAGGCCTCTACCGACAGAAACCAAACGTAAAATTCTTATTTATCTGTGCGGGCGCCAGTCCTACGTGGATTTAAAGATAAAAATTCTAGGTCTCGCAGAGTCAAACAAGGATATCCTCAAGATGGGGTGATATATACGGCATTGTTCAACGTCTTCCTATCTTCTATTCCCATCCTGGCGGCTTTGAAACGGTATCATATCGGGATGGCCGTACAATCATGGCATCCGGACCCATTGTTGATGACATCTGCGACTGATTAAACATTTAGCTTGCATCCTAATATTTCTGCCACCAAATCCTCATCCACACTATTGACTACATGGACGTCAGAAGAATGGTTCTAATTAGGCTTGCTCGCAACCTTTCGAGGCGAACCCAATGTCCTCGTCACAACTGCTTCTTCAAGTCCCTTAAATTAAATACTTCAAAAGTTTCATATTTTGTTCAGATCTTTATAATGGTTATCATAAATGGCATCATAGGGGTATACGAAGCGAAATAAAAAAATTAAAAATCAAATTTGACGTCGGTGTCAAAAATGACCAATGCACGAAATATAGCTCCTGTACAACCACGAACAACGATATGCATTTCTTTTCGATCGGACTTCAAATGACGACACAGCACAATAAATTGTATTTCGGGGGGTCGTAGGGTGCACGAAAAAAAGTTTTGGTGTTCTGAAATTGTCTTCGAATATGCTACAAAACTGGGGGTTGACCGCATCAACTTTTTTCGTGACCCTATCTAGTGTCCAGATATCCAGCACAAAGTTATATTATGCTGTTCACTGAGAATCTTAAGCTCTCTACGACAGCAGCTGATCACCTTAGACCTTATGTCTGTAGTGCCCAAAGCCTCTTTATAGTTGCTTTAATGTCGAGTAAAAAGCTGATACCTCTTCTGAATATCGGCCTCATAAACAGAGATGATTGCACAAAATTACTGTCTGAAGAATACTGATTCCTAGTTCAGTGCAATAAATAACGCTCTTCCTTCCTTCGTCCATTTTAAATCCGTATGTATCCATATTCAAAGTTCCGAAGGTATCCTCTTTCCTCCCACTCTTCCATACTTGGTATGATCTATTTCTGCTTATGATGATAAAAGAAAGTTTCTTAGGTCAGCCAACAGTGCTTTCTAGTATATCTTAACTAATAGAGCTAAAAATAATCTACCAAAATTTGGAGAAAATTTTACCACAAAACTACCAACCAAAAATGTTTTGTCAAAATTTAATTTCTATAGAAAATTTTTTCAATATTTTATTTCTATAGGAAATGTTGTCAAAATTTATTTCTATAAAAATTTTATTTCTATAGAAAATTTTGGCAAAATTCTATATCTAAACAAAATTTTGACAAAATTCTATTTCTATAGAAAATTTTGTCAGCATTTCTATTTCTATATAAAATTTTGTCAAAATTTTATTTCTATAGAAAATTTTTTCAAAATTTTGTTTCGATAGAAAGTTTTTTCAAAATTTTGTTTTTATAGAAAATTTTATTTCTATAGAGAATTTTGTCAAAATGTTATTTCTATAGAAAATTTTATTACTACAAAAAAAAAACTATTTTTTTGTCAAAATTTTATTTATTTAGAAAATTTCGTCAAATATTTATTTCTATAGAAAATTTTGTCAAAATTTTATTTCTATAGAAAATTTTGTCAAAATTTTATTTCTATAGAAAATTTTTTCAAAATTTTATTTCTATAGAAAATGGTTTCAAAATTTTATTTCTATAGCATATTTTGTCAATATTTTATTTGTATTGCACATTTTGTCAATATTTTATTTGAATAGAAAATTTTGTCAACATTTTATTTCTATAGAAAATTTTGTCAAAATTTTATTTCTATGGAAAATTTTGTCAAAATTTTATTTCTAAAGCAAATTTTGTCAAAATTTATTTCTATAGAAAATTTTGTCAAAACTTTAGTTCTATAGAAAATTTTGTCAAAATGTTATTTATTTAGAAAATTTCGTCAAATATTTAATTCTATAGAAAATTTTGTCAAAATTTTATTTCTATAAAAAATTTTGTCAACATTTTATTTCTATAGAGAATTGTTTCAAAATTTTATTTCTATAGAAAATGCTTTCAAAATTTTACTTCTATAGCACATTTTGTCAATATTTTATTTGTATAGAAAATTTTGTCAACATTTTATTTCTATAGAAAATTTTGCCAAAATTTTATTTCTATATAAAATTTTGTCAAAATTTTATTTCTATAGAAAATTTTGTCAAAATTTTATTTGTATAGAAAATATTGTCAAAATTTTATTTCTATAGAAAATTTTGTCAAAATTTTATTTCTATAGAAAATTTTGTCAAAATTTTATTTCTATAGAAAATTTTGTCAAAATTTTATTTCTATAGAAGATTTTGTCAAAATTTTATTTCTATAGAAAATTTTGTCAAAATTTTATTTCTATAGAATATTTTGTCAAAATTTTATTTCTATATAAAATTTTGTCAAAGTTTTATTTCTATAGAAAATCTTGTCAAAATTTTACTTCAATAGAAAATTTTGTCAAAATTTTATTTCTCTAGAAAATTTTGTCAAATTTTATTTTTTTTCTCTTTGAAAATTTTATTTCTATGGAAAATTTTGTCAAAATTTTTATTTTTTTAGAAAATTTTGTTTAAATTTTATTTCTATAGAAAATTTTGTCAAAATTTTATTTCTATAGAAAATTTTGTCAACATTTTATTTCTATAGAAAATTGTTTCTAAATTTTATTTCTATAGAAAATGTTTTCAAAATTTTACTTCTATAGCACATTTTGTCAATATTTTATTTGTATAGAAAATTTTGTCAACATTTTAATTCTATAGAAGATTTTGTCAAAATTTTATTTCTATAGAAAATTTTATTTCTAAAAAAATATTTTTTTATAGAAAATTTTGTCAAAATTTTATTTATTTAGAAAATTTCGTCAAATATTTAATTCTATAGAAAATTTTGTCAAAATTTTATTTCTATAGAAAATTTTGTCAAAATTTTATTTGTATAGAAAATTTTGTCAAAATTTTATTTGTATAGAAAATTTTGTCAAAATTTTATTTCTATAGAAAATTTTGTCAAAATTTTATTTCTATAGAAAATTTTGTCAAAATTTTATTTCTATAGAAAATTTTGTCAAAATTTTATTTCTATAGAATATTTTGTCAAAATTTTATTTCTATATAAAATTTTGTCAAAGTTTTATTTCTATAGAAAATCTTGTCAAAATTTTACTTCAATCGAAAATTTTTTCAAAATTTTATTTCTCTAGAAAATTTTGTCAAAATTTTATTTTTTTTTTCTCTTTGAAAATTTTATTTCAATAGAATATTTTGTCAAAATTTTTATTTTTTTTAGAAAATTTTGTTTAAATTTTATTTCTATAGAAAATTTTGTCAAAATTTTATTTCTATAGAAAATTTTGTCAACATTTTATTTCTATAGAAAATTGTTTCAAAATTTTATTTCTATACAAAATGTTTTCAAAAGTTTACTTCTATAGCACATTTTGTCAATATTTTATTTGTATAGAAAATTTTGTCAACATTTTATTTCTATAGAAGATTTTGTCAAAATTTTATTTCTATGGAAAATTTTGTCAAAATTTTATTTCTATAGAAAATCTTGTCAAAATTTTATTTCTATAGAAAATTTTGTCAAAATTTTATTGCTATAGAAAATTTTTTCAAAATTTTATTTCTATAGCACATTTTGTCAATATTTTATTTGTATAGAAAATTTTGTCAAAATTTTATTTCTATAGCAAATTTTGTCAAAATTTTATTTCTATGGAAAATTTTGTCGAAATTTTATTTCTATAGAAAATCTTGTCTAAATGTTTTTTCTATAGAAAATTTTGTTAAAATTTTATTTCTATAGGCAATTTTGTTAAAATTTTAGTTCTATGGAAAATTTGGTCAAAATGTTATTTCTATAGAAAATTTTATTTCTACAAAAAAATTTATTTTTATAGAAAATTTTGTCAACATTTTATTTATTTAGAAAATTACGTCAAATATTTTTTCCTATCGGAAATTTTGTTAAAATTTTATTTCTATAGAAAATTTTGTCAAAATTTTATTTCTATAGAAAATTTTGTCAAAATTTCATTTCTCTAGAAAATTTGGTCAAAATTTTACTTTTATAGAAAATTTTGTCAAAATTTAATTTCCATAGAAAATTTTGTTTAAATTTTATTTCTATAGAAAATTTTGTTTAAAGTTTATTTCTATAGAAAATTTTGTCAAAATTTTAGTACTATCGAAAATTTTGTTAAAATTCTATTTTTATAGAAAATTTTGTCAAAATTTATTTCCATAGAAAATTTTGTCAAAATTTTAGTTCTATAGAAATTTTTGTTACAATTTTATTTCTATAGAACATTTTGTCAGAATTTTATTTCTATAGAAAATGCTGATAAATATTTATTTCTATAGACATTTTTGTTAAAATTTAATTTCTATAGACAATTTTTCAAAATTTTATTTCTATAGACAATTTTATCAAAATTTTAGTTCTATAGAAAATTTTATTTCGCTTTGTTTTGTTATTGTTGGTTTTTTCTTTAATCATTGTTGTTGACTATTGACTAAACTACAAGTGTAGCTTAACCAACAGAGGAAAATAATGTTTGTCAAACAAGTAGAGAATGCTGATGAGGAATGTGGAAGCGTGCGTCCATCCAACCATCTTGCAGTCTATAGCCCAAATAAATTTGCCAAACATTCTTTTCCTCTGTTGGTTCAGCTACACTTGTAGTTTAGTCAATGCATGGTTTTAAGCTGAAATCAAAAAAACAACAAAATTTTATTTCTATAGAAAATTTTGTTAAAATTTTTGTTTCTATAAACAATTTTGTCAAAATTTTATTTCTATAGAAAATTTTGTCAACATCCTAACAAGAGTACAAATTAAGGCCACGGGTATTGTTGGTCTCCTTCCTAACTCTTTGTCTCACATTAAATCCAATTTATCTATAAAATTTTCAACTTTTGTTGAATTCTTTGATAAAAATTGATTGTTTTTCACACAATGTATTTAAACAATTTGCAAAAATTCTATCCCAAAAAAAAATTTACTCTCATATATCGTTTTATTTATTTTGTTGCTTCTTTGTTTCTTTTGTATTTCACAGATTCGACATCCCACAGATGAAACGCAATGCCTAACATGCCAACTTGGCACATTGCCCGATGCCACAAAACAATATTGCCAAACAATACCAGAAGTTTATCTCAGACCAGAATCAGCATGGGCCATTGGAGCCATGGCATTTAGTGCCACTGGTATCCTGGTGACACTATTCGTAGTGGGTGTGTTTGTAAGGTAAGCCACAAAGTGCAGCAACAGCAGCATTTCCCTTCATGGTGGAGGGAAAGCTATATAATTCCGTTTCCAAAGAGATTGGAAGGAATGTTGGATATTTATGTCCTTGTAATATGGTGTACTTGAACTTGTCTGCTTGTGTGTGTGTGTGTGGTAGTATGGAATTTCCTCACACAAACATATGTCGTCAAAAGTTTTTCCTATATTTTTGGTTATCTCACAAAAAAAAACACAAAAATTGAATTTAACTTTTTGAGGGATTTTCGAAAAGGGTTAGGTTAAAGTCGGGCTGCCACTTAGTTTAGTTTCAGGCTCACTTAGACTATTCAGTCCATTGTGAAAAGGCTTGCTTGTTTCTAGAAAAGGGTTGCTTGTTTCTAGAACTAGACCTTGTGAATTTTATCTAGCATTCTTAGCTAGCTTTATTATCTAGCTAAGAATGAAGACTTAATCATGGTTAGGTTAGGTCACCTTTAAAGTCTCTCAAGAATTTCCATTTAGCTGTCTTCCATAAAGTTGCTTTAAATATCCAATCAGAGGCCCTATGATGACGGCGAGTATGTTCCTCAAGCTGTACTCTTGCAGATTTTGGTGGTCCGCCATAGCCCACCAAATGTGGCAGTCATATGTAGCGTTAGGTCTTATAATCATCATAAAAGCAATTAAAAAGGAAAGGTCGCATTTCCCATCGTTCCTCCGCTAATTTCCCGGTACTCTTACCAGTTAAGGCCACTGGAACTGTTGGTCTCCTTCCTAACTCTTTGTCTCACCTTTAAAGTCTCTCAAGAATTTCCATTTAGCTTTCTTGTTGGTTTAAATATCCAACCAGAGGCCCTATGATGAAGGCGGGTATGTTCCTCAAGCTCTACTCCCGCAGATCGGCGGGAGCCTGAACGAAAAACGAAGCCCAGTATCTTGCTTCTTCCCAAAGATCCTAATGCTGGACACTGGCACAGGAATGCTAGTAACTTCTGGACTTTTGGTTCACACACAATTTGCGAATGGTGGCGTATTCTTATCATATGTTTCCCAGGTCTTATGTGGAGTTATAATTTCAACGAAAAGCCTCCATTCCTGCCTGTTCATCGCCATCAGAACTTCGCAATTTCTACGATTCTTTTTGTCCCATATCAATTTAGTTTGCTCCCAGTCATCCGAAGGGGCGCAACGGCTTCGCCATGAAGACAGTGAAGGTAAAAACGTCCACAAGGACAATTACTCGTTCCACGAGCGTCCACCTTAGCCAGGACATTTGCTTCTTCATTTCCCATTATTCCACAGGGCCTAGGTACCCAGCACATCAGTTAGAATCCTAGTTTCTCTACGACAGCGGCTGACTACCTTAGATCTAATGTCCGCATTTCACAAGTCTTTTATAGCAGTTTGACTGTCGATGAAGAAGCTGATATCGCTTCTAAATAACGACCTCATCAGGCGGGTATGTTCCTCAAGCTCTACTCCCGCAGATCGGCGGGAGCTTGAACGAAAAACGAAGCCCAGTATCTTGCTTCTTCCCAAAGATCCTAATGCTGGACACTGGCACAGGCACTGGCCAGTAACTTCTGGACTTTTGGTTCACACACAATTTGCAAATGGTGGCCTATTCTTTGTTTCCCAAGTATCTTATGTGGAGTTATAATTCCAACGAAAGGCCTCCATTCCTGCCTGTTCATCGCCATCAGAACTTCGCAATTTCTACGGTTCTTTTTGTTCCATATCAATTTAGTTTGCTCCCAGTCATCCGAAGGAGCGCAACGGCTTCGCCATAGTTCATCATATGTGACACGAATCCTGTAAGGATATGAAGACAGTGAAGGTAAAAACGTTCACAAGGACAATTACTCGTTCCATGAGCGTCCACCTTAGCCAGCACATTTGCTTCTTCATTTCCCATTATTCCACAGGGCCCAGGTACCCAGCACAGAGTTACCTTATGCAAATCAGTTAGAATCCTAGTTTCTCTACGACACCGGGTGACTACCCTAGATCTAATGTCCCCATTGCACAAGGCTTTTATAGCAGTTTGACTGTCGATGAAGAAGCTGATATCGCTTCTAAATAACGGTCTCATCAATAGAGACTTTGTGATAGCAGACATTTCTGCCTGAAATCTCTATCTAACGTATCTACGACTCTCAGATTCCTAGATCACTGCAATAAATCCTTCCTCCATTTTAGATCCATCTGTATACACATTCAGAGTTCCGAAAGGTATTCTACCACTCTTCCATCGTAGATTTAGTATGGGAGTATACGGGTAATTGGACTGTAGGTGCTGTACGGTCATAGGGACTATAACGTTCCAGGGACGGCACAAGGACTTAAAGGATGGACAGACGGATATGAATGGGCTGTAGGTGCAATGCAGCTATGGGGACAAGAATGTCACCTGGGTTGGCACTGGACTTTGGTATAGGAGAATGACACGACGGACAATTAGCCATGATTACAAGTATGTATATCATGGTTGACGGACACATGATAGGGCGTTCCGATCATATGTCACATGATTGTACTACAACTCAGGGTAAATGGGTACGGGAGACGTACGAGACGGTCTGACTGGACGGAATATGCCATGGGGTGGTTTAGGAGGGGAGGGGTGGGATATAGGACACGGGGATTTTCATTCAATAGTGTGATTCTTGACTGCGGAGTGGGCCACTGTCCTGGATAATGGTGTAGTGGTCTAGGGACACAGTTTGTGTTCCGTTACCGAGCAGTATAAACTGGACCGTTAGGAGATGTAATAGAAGTTGTTTTTGGACTTCTATAGTAGGTTTCCATTAATGTCCGCATATAAGTGTAGGGGACAAGGCTGGGGTTTAATTACTGTGACTAGTAGGGTGGGTATAGGACTTTGGGACTGGAGGGATGTCTGAAGCGGACTGGATGGGTGGGCATGTGTCCGACATTGACTTACGGATGTGGGAATCGGGGGATTCCACAACGTGGTTTTTTGTTGTGTTTGAGTCCTCTGAGTCCAATGTCTGGGTAATAGGTATATCGGTTGGAGGGGTCTAAGGATTCCACAGAAGGGTTGTGTTGAGTCCTTGGAGTCCAACATCTGTTTTATTTAGTTATATTTTATTCATTATTCGTATTATAATAACAATTTTATTATAGTTATTTGGTATTTGTATTATAATAATAATATAACTACGGTGAAGCCAACGTTCGCAAGGCCCTTTTTCGCGCCACGAATGCTGTCTTTCGCCAGCATATCGACTTCTTTATTCCACAGTGTCCAGGTACCCAGCACAGAATTCCATTATGCAGTTAGAAACCTGGTTTCTCTACGACCGCGGCTGACTACCTTAGACCTAATGTCCACATATCTCAAAGTTTTTATAGCAGTTGGACTGTCGATGATGAAGCTGGTATCACTTCTGTAATATCATAAGATTATATTCCAATGGACTTGATACTTTGAAAGCCAAATTGTTCTCCTTTACTAATTCTCAGTGAGCCACAGTGGTCCAATGGTTAGCAATGCCCGTTTTGCATACATAGGGTTGTGGGTTCGACCCCAGTTTCGAAGTTTTCGGTGGTAGGTTAGGTGGTAGGTTATCACCTCTCAATAATACTGGTGCCATTTCTGAGTGGTTTTAAGCTTCTCTAAGTAGTTTCACAGCAATATGGAGTGCCATTCGAACTCGGGTATAAAAAAGTAGGTCCAGTGAGCTAATCATAGGATCGGACAGCACTCAGTGATAAGAGAGAAGTTCACCACTATGGTATCGCAATGGACTGAATAGTGAAATATCAGACGGCCGTTATACCTAACCTTCTAATTCTCTTGAAAATTAAACGAATTGAAAATTGAATACCAGCAAAAGAAGACCACAGAATAGCCACATTTCCTAGAGTTGGACAACCAAGGTTAGTTTTTTATAATTTCTGACATATTATTAATAGCTTAATAAAACTCCCATTATTTACATTCTGGCAGATGATATATCGCTGCACTATGGTCACATTGTAACGTTAGTATTCTGGCATATAAAAATTTCAAACAAATTCTATGGAATTGTTTTCTGCAAACTTTTAATGCTCATTTATCAGTACACACAAAATAGGAGAATTTCGAAACTTGTTTTTCCTATGGAAGGGGGCAGAGCTTCAACAAACGAATACTTTCCTTTGAGCTTAATGGAAACAAAATATTTTTCTTTTTGATGGGAATTCCATTGTGTATGTTTGCCCAAAGCCCCTATGTTACAAACATTTGTTGGATCAAACATATGCAAAAATCCAACTTACTATTGTATTACAATTTTTGTGGAGAGGCAAATAGAATGTTGCACCGTTGTTGTATATGTAAATGCAAGTTTGAGTTTTCGTTATTGCACAAAAAACTCGAAATATGACCAGAACAAAATTTTGGGAAATAAAAAAATTCTAAATAGCCATAAACTGTATACTCTTGGGATTTTTTTGCTATTCTCCTTTATGACATTTTCAAATTACATGCGGTTATGAGATTAGTGTTACAATCAATGGATTTCATATAGGACTTTTTCACGGAAAACAATTTTTATTGAGAGTATGCCGAAGAATTATTACAATATTATGTGACACTTCAGGATAGCCATATAAACGGATATTCATATGAACGATAGGATAGGAGGGACGGAAGGTTAGACAGGTGAATAGTTAATGGACAGATGGATGGACAAATAAACGGACTATCCCCAAACCGGGAACCAAGAGCAAATAGCTGAGCCGCGGGATCATCCTAATATTCTCCCCCTAAATCCAATATTTACATGAACTCCAGACGACGAACGAATTAACCAGATGGATGGGCGGACCACAATAGAAACGGACTAAGTGTCGTTAGACGAGCTGCAATTGAGATGGAGAAAAGGATAGGAGATGGTTGGACGGACGGACGAACGGACAAAATTACACTTCTCGTTTGGTTTATCTGAGCCGTCGGTATTGACGGTTGGAAAATCATTCATGGGGAAATATTTTGATATGAACATTTGTTGAAAGGTCTCGAGGGTGGTGGGTTCGATTCCTGCTTCGACCGAGTACCAAAAAGTTTTTCAGCGGTGGATTATCCCACCTTAATAATGCTGGTGACATTTCTGAGGGTTTCAAAACTTCTCTAAGTGGTTTCACTGCAATGTGGAACGCCGTTCGGACTCGGCTATAAAAAGGAGGTCCCTTGTCATTGAGCTTAACATGGAATCGGGCAGCACTCAGTGATAATAGAGAAGTTCACCAATGTGGTATCACAATGGACTGAATAGTCTAAGTGAGCCTGATACATCGGGCTGCCACCTAACCTTCTATAGGGGCAGTGCTCAGGAAAATTCTACAGTTTTTTTGCAATATTGAATGTTCTGTATGGGCATGTAGGTGGAAACTTATAAAAGGATAACCATATAGACGGAAGAAAGGGATTAACGGATAATGGACACATGGATGGACGATCAGACGGAAAGATGGTGCTCGAGTATCCCGATATCGGTAGCCAATATTGATGACAAGCGAAAATAGCTGAGCCGAGGCGTCATGCTAATATTCTCTCCCTAAATGCAATATTTGCATGAACTGCACTGCGCTTTAATAAACAGACAGAAGTGACAATCGGGCTTCCAAATGGATGGACGGACCGCCAAAGGAGCGGACTAAGTGCCAAAGTTCTCAAACGAGAACTGCAATACTGTCCTTTCGTCGTCAACGTCCCCTTTGGATGGAGCAATGGATAGGAGACGGTGACGACAGAAGGACAGTATTGCAGTTCTTGTTTGATTTATTTGAGCCACCATAATTGGCATCGGTGTCTTAAAGCTTCAAAGGGACGACCTGTTCTGTTCTCGTTTGATTTGTTTGAGCCACCATAATTGGCATCGGTGTTGATGTATGGAAAATAGGAAAGGGTATTAGTTTCAATGGGACGAGCTGCGGTTTGGATAGAGAAATGAATTGGAGACGGCGACGACGGACGGACAGTATTGCAGTTCTCGTTTGATTTATTTGAGCCACCATAATTGGCATCGGTGTCTCAAAGTTTCAAAGGGACGAGCTGCGGTTTGGATGGAGAAAGGGATAGGAGACTGCTTGACCCACCGACAGTTCGGTAGTAATGCATTGAAATGGCGTCGGTATTGATGCATGGAAAATATGAAACGGAATACGTGTCAAAGGGATAGGAGACTGCTTGACCCACCGACAATTCGGTATTAATGCATGGAAATGGCGTCGGTATTGATGCATGGAAAATATGAAACGGAATACGTGTCAAAGAGATAAGCTGCGGTTTGGACGGAGAATGGTATAGGAAACGGCTTGACGGACAGACAGTATTGCAGTTCTCGCTGGTATTAGGTTTAAGTGGCAGCCCGATTTATTTTCAGCCTCACTTAAACTATTCAGTCCATTGTGATATCTAGGCGGTATTGATGGATGGGGAATAGGAAACGGGATATAGAACGAACTCCGGTTTTGATGGAGAAAGCGATAGGAGACGACTGGAGGGACAGAAAGTATTGCAGTTTTCTTCTGGCTTATGTGACCCTACATAATTGCCGTCCGTATTAAAAATAGGAAACGGAATAAGACAAGCTGCGGTCTGGATGGAGAAAGGGATGGCTTGACGGACCGACACAACATATTGTAGTCGATATTGACGCAAGGAAAATAGTTTTGGGGGAATATTTTGAAATGAAAATTCGTTGATGAGTCTCGGCGGTTGTTTTCTCTGCCTCTATCCTACTCAGAAAGATTGATAAAGAGTTGATCGTATGGACCCCAGATGGATGGACGCGCCGCTAGAGAAATGGAGCTTTTCGATCACTGCGAGAAAGAAGGTGAAAGCATCTAACATAGAGGACACTGATCTCCGAATCAAGTATCAGTGGGCTAGAATATGATATTTTTCAAGCCACAAAGATTACATTGTGTGTCTGCGTCACTTCGGGGTAACCTATAGACGGACATTCATATCAACGAATGGTAGAATGGACGGAAAGTAATACGGGTGAACGGTTAATAGACAAATGGTTGGTTGAATGGGCGAACAGATGGAAAGATGGGTCGAGTATTCCCATACCGAGATCTAATATTACTGATCAGCGAAAACGAAAGCTCAAGAGTGTTGTCTTAATAGTCTCCCCCCGAAATACAGAATTTGCATGAACTACGGATGCTTTAATAAAGAGACATGTTGACAAATGAGTATCCAGATGGATGGGCGGATGGCGAGGGACAGTATTTTATAATTGTCATCGGTATTGACGGAAGTTTAAATAGTCTTTGGGGCAATATTTTGAAATGAAAATTCTTTAACGGGACCCGGTAGTTTCTTTTTTTCTGCAGGTTAGGATACGGTATTTTTCAAAACCCCAGAAGCTCAGAGGGCAAACCCCAAAAGACCCTGCACCTATGGCGAATTATTTCTGCAGACAATTTTTCGAAGAGACTCCAAAAACAAGAAACAATGTCCATATAGGAAATGGCTTCTACAGAGAACTTGTCGAGCAGATCCAAATTGTGAAAGTGAGCCTTTCGTACCTTCGGACAGCTCCCCTCCCCAGCAGCCCACAACTTTAGTTCACTTAAAGCGGTTTCACCAATACCCCGTTGACAATATCAGGCCCACTTGGAGAAAGAATCTTCAGAGATATCTAAACGAGAACATGCAAAAGATGAATTCTGTCGTATCGGATTCTCTGCATTCGAACTTAGGTATGGGGCCATCAATATTGGGACGAACTTGAGAGACATACCGAGCCTCGTCATGGAGATCGATATAACGAGGAAGGTGGTGCAAGCATCTGAATGACTCTGATATCGGATCTAATTAAATTTAGGGTACAATTCGGAATTTCTCAAACACTCGTTTGGACGGCAGGCATTTGTTAAAGTTTCAAAACTTCTCTAAGTGGTTTCACTTGGATCACCGTTCTGACTGGACTATGAACAGGAATTCCTTTGTCATTGAGCTAAACTTAATAACAGACTGACAATAGAATGAATACGAGTAGTTTTAGTGAACCTAAAATAATGGGCTACCACTATACCTAACGGACATGTTGTCTTGGGCAATGAATACAACGTCAACCAGAGCCTTGGAGACGTTACTGGACTTAAGACCTATAGAATTTAAAAACAAAAAACGCGTAGCCCCCATGGGTGCGATGTTATGTTGGGAGAATGCACGGACACCCAAAACATGACGAGACATCAAATGATTATAGAGGAAACAGTGGGTGAAATGGCTGATGCCGTAACAATTATGATCGTATACCTGAGGTGGCCCTATCTGCCGAGCGTGACATTCTGACCGCAGAATCGTAGCCTAGAAGAGGTACTAGAGGGAAATAAATGCTACACCGATTCATCGATGGTTGGGATGTCTGGTGTGGACGTTATATGTGGATAGCCCATACAACGATTTCGGACCTCAGCACAATCCTGCAGGTAGAAGTGCGTGCCATAACAGAATGTGTTAAATGGCTCGGAAATAACACGAGACCACATTTATAGACATTACGGTGCGATTGCGAACCGTATGGGAATTCAAAAACATGATGATGGAATACTCTGAATACGGCAGGATCCGCATCATATGGGTGCCGGAACTGTGCTGGAATAAGAGGAAACGTAAAGAGCAAATGAACTGGTGATAAGTGCTACGACACATAGGGAAGTAAAATTAGAGAACACAAACCCCATAGAGACATTGAGGGCGTTGTGGACTAATGCAACTGTCGGAAGAGCGACTAAAATACTATGGGGTAATCGAGATAAGAAACAGTCTGGAAAACTATTCAAGGAGAGTGGGACGATAGTCAGGAGAACCCAGCACTTAAAATTGAGAGCGCATATGTACCGCATGGGAGCAGCAGAGAATGATGAATGTGTGGCATGTTTTGAGGAAGATGAGATCATGCAACACTATCTTTGTTACTGCCCTGGCTTTACTAGGCAAAGAGTTACCACATATCTAACCTAACCAACCACATATCTGTGAAGAGGTGATTCGGGGCCTGGCCCAACTTTTAAACAGAGACTGGGAACAAATTAGGGAATTCATAAGAGACAGAGATCTTGGAATAAAAGAAGTATACAAGGGAAAGAAGAAGTTAGAGAAGTTAGTACTCGGCACAGCAAGCCGAATACTGGCTTAGGTATATGTCAGCCTATATGAGACAGGGTAGCCTGAATCCTCTCTTCAACCCAACCTAAAATAACCTAGGCTGTATCACCAACAACATAGGCAGATTAATGCAGAATGAATGAAAGACGGATAAACTGTATGAATGATAAACATATGGGTGAGGAATATTAACGGACGTCCAGATGTGTGGTCGGACCAATAATAAACCTTTGGATGATCGAATGGTACCGTACAAGAACAGACGTGCGAACAATTGGAGTATTTTCGGATTTAAACAAATTTCCACTTATAAACAAATATATTCTTATAAATCAATATTTACATATAAGACTCTCTGAGATGGTAAAATATGTTCAGTGACTCTGAAATCTTAATCTGTGTGAAGAGGTGGACAATCAGATATTTCCTAAAATATCATCATATAATAAATTTCTTCTAATATTTTCTTGTTTCTATCTGTTTTTTTCCATGCTTTCCATGAAATGAAAATAATCATTAAAATTGCATCCAACATTCCATTGTAACTATGCAACCCATCAGACATAACGATACACCCATTGTTCGAGCATCCGGTAGAGAATTGAGCTACATTCTATTGGCAGGCATTCTAATGTGTTACGCGGTCACATTTGCTCTTGTCCTGAAGCCCACTAATGTGGTGTGTGCTATACAAAGGTAAGTGTACTTTGATGATTTTAGAGGATTACGAGGTTTTCGTGTCAATGCCATTGGCCATTGCATACCATTGCAGGCTAAGGTGGAAGAGTCATGCGCCACTATTGTGGTAACTATGATATAGCAGATCCCCAAAATGGTAATTGTGGAAAATAGCTTGCTTGTGGCACGTAATTTCTGGCATTTCAGTTTGGTGGCTGGGATGTTTGAAACTCTTTCCTTAAAATTCGTTATTAAAAAAAGAGGGGGGGGGGGTGGGATTCAAAGTTTTGGTAAGTAGAAATTAAACAGATATAGAGTCGGGAGGGAATGAATATGAGATACTATCAAACTATCAACATATATCAATGTCCTTGAGACAGTTGGTTCACGAAAGACTTCAAAACTCCTACCTTATAGAAGAATTTCCTAGAATAAACCAAATTAACCATCATGGTGGTCGAAGGACTTTGTACAAAAATTATGATGAAATCTTGCAGGAAGCTATTTAACGCAGCGATGTCGATTAGAGATCGTTGAATCGGAACAGCAACAAGAACAATCTGAGGGCATATGGAGGGTGAAGGTCTAAGGATTTTGTACAAAAATTATGAAGAAATCCTGCAGGAATCTATTTAACACAGCGATGTCGATTAGAGATCGATGAATCAGAACAGCAACAAGAACAATCTGACGACATATGGAGGGGGAAGGAATGAGAAGGACTCATCACCTCCCTTGGACTGTTTTAAGTAGCAGTATAGAAAACACATCCGGAGGCTAAGGAAAATTTTAGCACTCAGGTTTAGCACTCATACCGCTCAGGACTCATATGAATACTGAACATAAATGATATTATCCAGTATCCAAAAGTGAACTTTAAATAATATTGAATCAAATAACTTCCCCGGATCTGATACAATTACTACAGCGGAATCCAAGCTAAATTGAACCCCAGTTGTCGGTAAAGCTGTAATAATAATTAAAGTAGAGGGGATGCATAATATCAGTTAACTGGTTACTCCCTCCTCTTCTTAAGACTTTGGAGGGTCTGAAAGATCACATGCTTCAGACAGAATTATTCCTATTCGCCACAAGGACCAAAATTGCCAAATATAACGAACGGAGTTTTTTTAGCCAAAACGATGCAAGTGTCTTATAAAATAAAGTACTTGGGAGTAGCATTCGAAAGGAAACTGAATTGGAAGGGCCAAATCAAAGAGAGGAATGAGAAAGTCTACAGATGTTGGGCTCTACAGAAATAAAATTTTGACAAAGTTTTCTACAGAATTAAAATTTTGACAAAGTTTTCCATGGAAATAAAATATTGACAAAATTTTCTATAGAAATAAAATTTTGACCAAATTTTCTATAGAAATAAAATTTTGACTAAATTTTCTATAGAAATAAAATGTTGACATAATTTTCTATAGAAAAAAAATTTTGACAAAATTTTCTATAGAAATAAAATGTTTACAAAATTTTCTATAGAAATAAAATTTTGACTAAATTTTCTATAGAAATAAAATGTTGACATAATTTTCTATAGAAAAAAAATTTTGACAAAATTTTCTATAGAAATAAAATGTTGACAAAATTTTCTATAGAAAAAAAATTTTGACAAAATTCTCTATAGAAAAAAAAAATTTGACAAAAATTTCTATAGAAATAAAATTTTGACAACATTTGCTATAGAAATAAAATTTTGACAACATTTTCTATGAAAATAAAATTTTGACAAAATTTTCTATAGAAATAAAATTTTGACAAAATTTTCTATAGAAATAAAATTTTGACAAAATTTTCTATAGAAATAAAATTTTGACACAATTTTCTATAGAAATAAAATTTTGACAACATTTTCTATAGAAATAAAATTTTGACAACATTTTCTATAGAAATAAAAATTTGAAAAAATTTTCTATAGAAATAAAATGTTGACAAAATTTTCTATAGAAATAAAATTTTGACAAAATATTCTATAGAAATAAAATTTTGACAAAATTTTCTATAGAAATAAAATTTTGACAAATTTTTCTATAGAAATAAAATTTTAACAAAATTTTCTATAGAAATAAAATTTTGACAAAACTTTCTATAAAAATAAAATTTTGACAAAATTTTCTATAGAAATAAAATTTTGACAAAACTTTCTATAAAAATAAAATTTTGACAAAATTTTCTATAGAAATAAAATTTGGAAAAATTTTCTACAGAATTAAAATTTTGTCAAAATTTTCTATAGAAATAACATTTTAACAAAATTTTCTATAGAAAAAAAAATTTGACAAAATTTTCTATAGAAATAAAATTTTGACAAAATTTTCAATGGAAATAAAATTTTGACAAAATTTTCTATAGAAATAAAATTTCGATAACATTTTCTATAGAAATAATATTTTGACAAAATTTTCTATAGAAATAACATTTTGAAAAACTTTCTAAAGAAATAAAATTTTGACAATATTTTCAATAGAAATAAAATTTTGACAAAATTTTCTATAGAAATAACATTTTGACAAAATTTTCTATAGAAATAAAATTTTGACAAAATTTTCTATAGAAATAAAATTTTGACAAAATTTTCTATAGAAATAAAATTTTGACAAAATTTTCTATAGAAATAAAATTTTGACAAATTTTTCTATAAAAATAAAATTTTGAGAAAATGTTCTATAGAAATAAAATTTTGACAAATTTTCTATAGAAATAAAATATTGACAAAATTTTCTATAGAAATAAAATTTTGACAAATTTTCTATAGAAATAAAATATTGACAAAATGTTCTATAGAAATAAAATTTTGACAAAATTTTCTATAGAAATAAAAATTTGACAAAATTTTCTATAGAAATAAAATTTTGACAAAACTTTCTATAGAAATAAAATTTTGACAAAATTTTCTATAGAAATAGCATTTTGACAAAACTTTCTATAGAAATAACATTTTGACAAAATTTTCTATAGAAATAAAATTTTGACAAAACTTTCTATAAAAATAAAATTTTGACCAAATGTTCTATAGAAATAAAATTTTTACAAAATTTTCAATAGAAATAAAATTTTGACAAAATTTTCGATAGAAATACATTTTCTAAAGGAATTTGATTCAAAGCTTCAAATTTCTCAAATATTGGTAGTTTTTGCCCGAGTGGCAACCGTGGTACAGATACCAGAGAGAAAAAACTGCTAAGCCGAGATATCAAAAAAAGGTGAGAGGACGGGACTGGGAATATATATGGAGGACTCATATATCTAAACCTTATTCCGATTACAGGAATAAAATGTCTCGAAAATAACACAAGGCCACAAAACGTGTACATGTCCACAGATTACAGGAGGATAATGAAGGTAATAACAGACTTCACGGTTTTACAGTGAACCGTATTAGAATGCACACTTATCATCAACGAATACTCGGAATACAGCAAGGTCAGCACGATGATATGGGTCACGGGACATACCGCTACATGATGAAATGTAAAGTTAATTGAACTTATCGCCAGTTAGGACAAACGGGGAAGTGAACTCAGAGAACGCAAAGCCCATAGTGGCATCGCAGTCTGAATGGACATGGGAGACACATAAAACGATGTGGACCAGTGCTACGGTCGATAAGACGACGAAAATTCTATGTCATGACCCAGATAGGGAAAACGACTTGAGAACTACTCAAGGAGTGTAGGACGACAGTCAGTATGGTCATGGGAATAGTGACCGGTTATCCTAGAATTGAGAGCACATCTGTACCGAATAGGAGCAGCAGAGGATGATGCATATACGACGTGGTTTGAACATGATGTGACCTTGGAACACTATCTTTGGCACTGCCCTTCCTTTATTATACAAAGAATTAACCATATCGGTGAAGATGTGATTCGGAACCTGGCCCAGCTGAGAAAAAGAAACTGAAAACAGTTAAGAGAATTCTATTATAAACACAGAGTTCTTGGATTAAACGAAGGGTACAATGGAAAGAAGAAGTGAGAGAGCACAACAAACCGAATACCGACATGAGACAGGGCCATCTTTTCGAGTTAACCTAGCTTCACCTAACCTAGGCTCTATTACCAACAATCTATGGACGTACAGATGGAAGACCGATAATAGATTTATGCAGAATGGATGAAGCACGTATGGATGGAAGGAAATATAAGCATATGGATGTGGAACATTTGCGAACGGGCAAATGGGTGCTCGGACTAACGGCAGAATGGAACTTTAGTTGACCGAACGATCCCATACAAGAACAGACGTACGAAGAGTCGAAAACAAGTATATACGGCCGTAAGTTCGGCCAGGCCGAATCTTATGTACCCTCCACCATGGATTGCGTAGAAACTTCTACGAAAGACTGTCATCCACAAATTTCAACTAACTCCGATGAAATTTGCTCCTCCAAAACCAAATCTCGGGATCGGTTTATATAGGGGGTTATACATGATTATGGACTGATATGAACCAATTCCTGCATGGTTGTTGGATACCATATACTAACATCACGTACCAAATTTCAACCGAATGGGAAGAATTTTGCTCTTCCAAGGAGCTCCGGAGGTCAAATCTGGGGATCGGTTTATATGGGGCCTATATATAATTATTGACCGATATCGACCAATTTTTGCATGGGTGTTTGAGGCCATATATTAACATCACGTACCAAATTTCAACTGAATCAGATGAATTTTGGTCTTCCAAGAGGCTCCGGAGGTCAAATCTGGTGATCGGTTTATATGGGGGCTATATATAATTATGGACCGATATGGACCAATTTTTGCATGGTCATTAGAGACCACATACTAACACCATGTACCAAATTTCAGCCGGATCGGATAAAATAGGCTTCTCTTAGGGGCTCCGCAAGCCAAATCTGGTGATCGGTTTATATGGGGGCTATATATAATTATTGACCGATATGGACCAATTTTTGCATAGTTGTTAGAGATCATATGCTGACACCATGTACCAAATTTCAGCCGGAGCGGATGAAATTTGCTTCTCTTAGGGGCTCCGCAAGCCAAATCGGGGGATCGGTTTATATGGAGGCTATATATAATTATGGACCGATGTGAACCAATTTTTGCATGGTTGTTAGAGACCATATTCTAACACCATGTACCAAATTTCAGCCGGATCGGATCAAATTTGCTTCTCTTAGAGCAATCGCAAGCCAAATTTGGGGGTCCGTTTATATGGGGGCTTTACGTAAAAGTGGACCGATATGGCCCATTTGCAATACCATCCGACCTACATCAATAAAAACCACTTTTGCCAAGTTTCAAGTCGATAGCTTGTTTCGTTCGGAAGTTAGCGTGATTTCAACAGACGGACCGACGGACGGACATGCTCAGATCGACTCAGAATTTCACCACGACCCAGAATATATGTACTTTATGGGGTCTTAGAGCAATATTTCGATGTGTTACAAACGGAATGACAAAGTTAATATACCCCCCATCCTATGGTGGAGGGTATAAAAATAATTCCAGTTACAGGAAAAACTATTTTTTCGCTTATGAATTAAACATTGTCAAAATATATCCAAGAATTTCTAGTATTTCTTGTATTTAAGCACAGAATACTCGAATGAAAAAACTATCATTCGTAAATCCCAGAAGTTTACAAAAAAATTTATCCCTAATTCGTCTTTCGTTTTTGAATTATTTTTTTTATTAAATGACAACTTTTCAATGCTTTTTTCCACTACATAAAAAACATATTTCATGTTAAATAAAATTTCTTTATCCTCTCTGTTTTTTCCCCTCTATTTTTCAGATTTGCTGTAGGATTTTGTTTCACCGTAGTCTATGCAGCCTTGCTGACAAAAACCAATCGTATAGCTCGTATCTTTAAAGCTGGCAAGCAATCAGCTAAACGACCCTCGTTTATTAGTCCTAAATCACAATTGGTTATTTGCTCATTTCTAATATCCTTACAGGTAAGATTTATTACCCAGTTGGCATATCACTACTTCAAATACAGCCACATATATACGCATGAATGATTTTTGTGTAAAAGCTAGACATGGATGTTTAAAGAAAAAATAGATTTATAATTAAATATAAAATTTTTGTTAAAGAAAAAAGCAACAATAACTACCTATCGCAATAATCACCTATCGCTCTCTAATATCATTTCCGTTTCCTTTTTGTTCACATTTTTTTACCACGTACTCACAGATATTAATAAATGGTGTCTGGATGCTGATAGCTCCTTCACATGCCATGCACCATCATCCGACACGCGAGGATAACTTACTGGTATGTGACTCTTACATTGATGCTTCCTACGTTATCGCATTTTTCTATCCAATTGTGCTGATTGTGGTTTGTACGGTGTATGCGGTCCTTACACGAAAAATACCGGAAGCTTTTAATGAATCCAAGCATATAGGTGAGTAAGAGTTTTTCATCTTTTGTCGGGGGGTTTGTACTGAATATTGGGCGAATTTAAGTCCTTTAAAATATACATAAAAAATTAATCACGAAACCGCAAAGCAAACATGATAAGCGAATACCAAACATACAAGAAATTAAGATAGTATGTGAACAGTTAAATTTCGGTTGGAAGTCACGTAACAAAGAATTGGTTATGCTGGACCAAGTCATTACTATATTTTGCTCTTCCAAGAGAGTTCGCAAGACAATTCTAGGGGTCGGTTTATATAGAGGCTATACCTAAAAGTGGTCCGATATGACCCATTTGTAATACCGGCCCATTTGTAATAATTTGTTTCGTTCGGAAGTTTGCGTGATTTTGCACAGACGGTCGGACATCGCTAGATCGACTCAGAATTTTACCAGGACCCAGAATGTATATAATTTATGGGGTCTGAGACCAAAATTTCTATATGTTACACACGGAACGACAAAGTTAATATACCCCCATCCTCCACAAAATCCAGAAAATGGTGTTTTGTCCAATTTTATGCAATAGTACCAAAAAGTACGAATTTCTGCATGGTTGTTAGGGACCATATACCAACACCATATACAAAATTTCAGCCAGATCGGATGAAATATGCTTCTCTTAAGGCTCGGCAAATCAAATCTGGGGGTCCATACGTAAAAGTGAACCTATATGGCCCATTTGCAATACCATTCGACCTACATCAATAACAACTACTTATGCTAAGTTTCAAGTCGATAGCCTGTTTCGTTCGGAAGTTAGCGTGATTTTTTACAGACAGGCAGACGGACATGCTCAGATCGACTCAGAATTTCACCACGACCCAGAATATATATACTTTATGGGGTCTTAGAGCAATATTTCGATGTGTTACAAACGGAATGACAAAGTTAATATACCCCCATCCTACGGTGGAGGGTATGAAAATGTCACACTGTGCAATCCTGCCCAGAATATTTTGATATCAGTAGAAAGGCCGCGTTGATTAATTTCTGGTTATATAGTCGCTATATTCAATACCAATTCAGAGAATTGTGTTTTATCCAATTAAATGGAAAAAAATACTAAATAGGATGGAATAATATAACACAGAAAAAAAAATTCACGAACATTTTTCCGATTAAAATCTTAATTGAGTTTTAAAAAATATTCAATTAAAAATTTAATTGTATCAACAAATTTTTTAATTGAAATAAAAATCAATCACACAAATTAATAGTATCAATTAATTTTTTAATTGGATCAATTAATTTTTTAAATGACTGTCAATTAATTTTTTAATTGATACTATCATTTCTGTGATTGAAGACATTTCAATTAAAAAATTAATTGGATCAATTAATTTCGTGATTGAATCAGAAAAAAAATTTTTTGTGAAGGAAAAATGCCCCACTGAGCAGTCCTGCCCACGATATCCCCAAAATGCCCTAGGCCCAAAATTTCAATGGATTTATATCCGGAAATTATTGTGGCACTTGTGACATTAAGCCATCCTTGGTTGACGTGTGCTGAGTGCGATGATGCTGAGACCTGTTGGAAAGTCCATGGTCTGCGGCCGAAATGTTTGTCTCTGCAGGGCTTCGATACTGTCGTTAGAACAATTTACCACGACCGATCAATACTAGCGGGGAGCGATCATTGGTCTGAACGACGGCCCACACTATCGGCGGCACTTAAGTTCTGGTGGCCAATCGATGGTGTAAATTTTCCGCTGACCTCTGTGGCAAATAAACCCCTTCACTTTATTTGTCACAAACTGCTAAATTTCCAACAGCTTGATCTTGGACATTGAAAGCTTTCAATATGTGTTGCATCCCATATGTTCTGATCGCAAGCAAGTTTTCTACCGCTGTAGCGTATATTTCGATGAACGTTGGCCTTCACTTTTTGGGTAATTTTTGGTCAACATTTTTGACGTGATGAAACAAAATTTTAATTTCTATGGAAAATTTTGCCAAAATTTTATATCAATTTTGTAAAACTTTTATTTCTATGGAAAATAGAAATAAATTTGTCAAATTTATTTCTACAGAAAATTTTGTCAAATTTACTTATACAGAAAATTTTGCCAAAAAAAATTTTTTTTTTCTATAGGAAATTTTCTCAAAATTTTATTTCTATAGAAAATTTTCTCTAAATTTTATATTGAATAGGAATATTTGTCAACATTTTGTTTCTATAGATTATTTTAACAAAGTATTGTTTCTATAGAAAATTTTGTCAACATTTTATTTCTATAGAATATTTTGTCAAAATTTTATTTCTATAGAATATTTTGTCAAAATTTTATTTCTATAGAAAATTTTGTCAAAATTTTATTTCTACAGAAAAGTTTGTCAAAATTTTATATCTGTAGAAATTTTGTCAAAATGTTATTTCTATTAGGAAACTTTTTCTAAATTTTATTTTTATAAAAATTTTGTCAAAATTTTATTTCTATAAAAAATTTTGTATAAATTTTATTTCTATCGAAAACTTCTTCAAAATTTTATATCTATAGAAAATTCTGTTAAAATTATTTCTACAAAAAATTTTATTTCTATAGGAAATTTTCTCTAAATTTCATTTCTATAGAAACTTTTGTCAAATTTTTATTTCTATAGAAAATTTTGTCAAAATTTTAGTTCTTAAGAAAATGTTATCAACATTTTATTTTTATAGAAAATTTTGTCAAAATTTTATTTCTATAGAAAATTTTGTGAATTTCTTATTTCTATAGAAAATTTTGTCAAAATTTTATTTATGTAGAAAATTTTGTCAATTTTATTTCTATAGAAAATTTAGTAAAAATTTTATTTCTATAGAAAATTTTGTCAATATTTTATTTCTATACAAAATTTTATCAAAATGCTTATAGAAAATTTTGTCACATTTTTTGAATGCGTCGCATAAAAGTAGAAGAAATAAAAAGGCATCATGGCTTCTAGAAGTTGAACCAAAATATTGGGTTTTATTGAATAAATTATTGCTCGTCAAACAATATTTACCTTCGTAGAAGAAAAGCCAAAGCGAGAGGGTGACAAAGTAAAAATGTCAAATAGTTTGGATGCCGAATGGCGGGGCTTGATGACATTTGACGTTAGAAAATGTCCTTACTTTCGTACCGAAAGACAAAAATGGTATTGACAAATCCTAACGGCGGGATTACACTTGAAAATGATTATATGATTTAACAAAAGCTAAGAAAACGGCATTTGAACTTAAACATTTTTATTTCTATAGAAAAGTTTGTCAAAATTTTTTTCCATAGAAAATTTTGTCAAAATTTTATTTTTATAGAAAATTATGTCAAAATTTTATTTCTTTAAAAAAAATTGTAAAAATTTTATTTCTATAGAAAATTTTAGCAAAATTTTATATCTTTAGAAAATTTTGTTAATTTTTTTCTTTAGAAAATTTTATCAAAATATTTATAGAAATTTTTGTCAATATTTTATATCTATAGAAAATTTTGTCAAAACTTTATTTCTATAGAAAATTATGTCAAAATTTTATTTCTTTAAAAAAATTTTTGTCACAATTTTATTTCTATAGAAAATTTTTGTCAATTTTTTATTTCTATAGAAAATGTTATCAAAATTTTATTTCTATGGAAAATGTTATCAAAATTGTTTTCTATAGGAAATTTTCTCAAAATGTTATTTCTATAGGAAATTTTCTCTAAATTTTTTACCAACAGGAAATTGTGTGAATATTTTATTTCTATAGAAAATTTTGTCAAAATTTTATTTCTAACGAAAATTTTATATCTATAGAAACTTCATGTCACAATTTTATTTCTATAGAAAATTTTTGTCAAATTTTTATTTCTATAGAAAATGTTATCAACATTTTATTTCTATAGGAAATTTTCTCGAAATCTTATTTCTATAGGGAATTTTCTCTATATTTTTTACCAATAGGAAATTTTGTCAAAATTTTATTTCTATAGAAAATTTTGTCAAAATTTTATTTCTAACGACAATTTGGTCAACATTTTATTTCTAACGAAAATTTTGTGAAAATTTTATTTCTAGAGAAAATTATGTCAAAATTTGATTTGTATAAAAAATTTTGTAAACATTTGAGTTCTACAGTAAATTTTGTCAAAATCTTATTTCTATAGAAAATTTTGTAAAAATTTTATTTCTATAGAAAATTTTGTCAAAATTTTATGTCTATAGAAAATTTTGTCGAAATGTTAGTTCCATAGAAAATTTTGTTAAATCTGTATATCATAGAAAAATTTAGTCCAAATTTTATTTCTTTAGATAATTTTGTCAAAATTTTATTTCCACAGTAAATTTTGTCAAAATCTTATTTCTATAGAAAATTTTATCAAATTTTTATTTCTATAGAAAATTTTATCAAAATTTTATTTCTATAGGAAATTTTCTCAAAGTTTTATTTCTATAGGAAATTTTCTCTAAATTCTATATCCAATAGGAAATTTTGACAAAAGTTTATTTCTATAAAAATTTTGTCAATTTTTTTTCTATAGAAATTTTTTTCGAAATTTTATTTCTTAAGAAAATATTGTCAAAATTTTATTTCTATAGAAAATTTTTTCAAAATTTTATCTCTATAGAAAATTTGGTCAAAATTATATTTCCATAGATAATGTTGTCCAAATGTTATTTCTTTAGAAAATTTTGTCCAAATCTTGCTTCTTTAGAAAATTTTGCCAAAATTTTATTTCTATAGAAAGTTTTGTCACAATTTTATTTTTATTGAAAATTTTGTCAAAATTTTATTTCAATAGAAAATTTTGTCAAAATTTTATTTCAATAGAAAATTTTGTCAAACTAATTTCCACAGAAAATTTTATTTCTATAGGAAATTTTCTCTAAATTTTGTCAAAATTTTATTTCTATAAAAATTTTGTTAAAATTTTATTTCTATAAAAAAATTTGTATAAATTTTATTTCTATCGAAAACTTCTTCAAAATTTTATATCTATAGAAAATTTTGTTAAAATTATTTCTACAAAAAATTTTATTTCTATAGGAAATTTTCTCTAAATTTCATTTCTATAGAAACTTTTGTCAAATTTTTATTTCTATAGAAAATTTTGTCAACATTTTATGTCTATATAAAATGTTATCAAAATTTTATTTTTATAAAAAAAATTATTTCAACAGAAAAATTTGTGAAATTCTTATTTCTATCGAAATTTTTCTCAAAATTTTATTTATGTAGAAAATTATGTCAAAATTTTATTTCTATAGAAAATTTTGTCATAATATGGTCAACATTTTATTGTTATAGAAAATTTTGTCAAAATTTTATTTCTATAGAAAATTTTGTCAAAATTTTATTTCTATAGAAAATTTTGTCAAAATTTTATTTCTATAGAAAATTTTGTCAAAATTTTATTTCTATAGAAAATTTTGTTAGAAATTTTATTTCTGTAGAAAATTTTGTCAAAATTTGATTTCTATAGAAAATGTTGGCAAAATTTCATTTCTATAGAAAATTTTGTGAAATTCTTATTTCTATAGAATTTTTTTTTTCAAAATTTTATTTATGTAGAAAATTGTGTCAAAATGTTATTTCTATAGATAATTTTGTCAATATTTTATTTCTATAGAAAAATTTGTCATAATATTGTCAAAATTTTATTTCTATAGAAAATTTTGTCAAAATTTTATTTCTATAGAAAGTTTTGTTAAAAATTTTATTTCTATAGAACATTTTTAAAAAATTTTATTTCTGTAGAAAATTTTGTCAAAATTTTATTTTTGCAGAAAATTTAGACAAAACAATATTTCTATAGAGAGCTATATTTTGTTTGTTGTTTTTTTATATGAATTGTTATTGTTTTAAATTATTTCCGTATATCAAATAAGGCCATATCTTAGGTATTGTAATTGAATATTTTCTACCATATATTTATATTACATATTTTTGTTATTTTATCCATTTCCCTTTTATTCTATTCTATCCATAGGATTCACCATGTACACAACCTGTGTCATATGGCTAGCATTTGTTCCCCTCTATTTTGGCACAGCCAATCATGTCCCACTAAGGATAACATCGATGTCGGTGACCATTAGTTTATCGGCAAGCGTAACAATAGCATGCTTATTTTCACCCAAGGTAAGTTATAGCATAAGTGGTAATAATTTCTTTCAATCTCACTCTGGCAATATGAATTCCCTTTGCAACCAGTTAAAATTCCCTATGCTAAGAAAATGCTGTTATGGCGAGCAAATAACAAATTTATGAGCATAATTAAGATGTTTCTCTTCGACGGAGCTAAGAATATGTGTGAGCATCATAAATTTGTACCTAAACGCATATGGTGTTGAAAATCTATAAATTCGGAACCCCAAACTCTTGAGTTACCATTTTTCGTTAATAGTGTGTTTAGATAAATTGAAAAGACGTGCTACATTATTGATTTCCCGGAAATTGATGTCATAAAATATAGTCATAACATCGTATAATGATCATAGTTCTTGTTGGACCACATACAAACACAAAAGGAGCATCTTTATGACATCCAGTGTATCCTATGCATGGTAATTTGTAATAATGAGCCGTGTAATAAAGGAAAGAATAGAGTAACAAAATAAGTAATGTGATGCTCTCTAAGAGAAATAAGCAAAGACATTAAATCGTTAATATGCGTACTTGGGGATTGTTATTGCATAGTGAGAAGGATAACACTAGGATCTGTTTTTATGGGATTTTTTTTAATATTTTTTCTTTACCATAAAGAAAAAAATTAATTCTCAAATCACCAAAAATTAAGGATTTGAATATCCTTTTAAGACGATAAGCTTATATGCTACTGCTTTTATTATAATTTGTAATTATAATAAATATTTTTATTAAAACATTTTAAATCCCTCAAATTAAAAATTCGCATTTCACAAACTAAAGTCGGGCGGGGCCGACTTTAGGCGCCAATTTGAAGATCTATGTTTTCGATACCATCTCAAAATATCAAATTTGTTGGGTGCTACGAGTATAAATAAAGGCTTAAGTTCCCACATACATATATCTAAACCCGATTTGGATCAAAGTTCAAGACTTAAAATTTAAAACGGCTAATGCCCTGGGATGGAATATAATGTTAGTAAAAACAAGTAAAGAAAGTCTAAAGCCGGGTGGGGCCGACCATATTATACCATGCACCACTTTGTAGATCTAAATTTTCGATACCATATCACAACCGTCAAATGTGTTGGGAGCTATATATAAAGGTTTGTCCCAAATACATACATTTAAATACCACTCAATCTGGAAGAATTTGATAGACTTCTACAAAATCTATAGACTCAAAATTTAAGTCGGCTAATGCACTAGGGTGGAACACAATATTAGTAAAAAAAAATATGGGAAACATTTAAATCTGAATCAATTTTAAGGAAACTTCGCAAAAGTTTATTTATGGTATATCGCTCGATATATATGTATTAGAAGTTTAGGAAAATTAGAGTCATTTTTACAACTTTTCGACTAAGCAGTGGCGATTTTACAAAGAAAATGTTGGTATTTTTACCATTTCTGTCGAAATCAGAAAAACATATATATGGGAGCTATATCTAAATCTTAACCGATTTCAACCAAATTGGGCACGCAGAGCTACAATGGTAATTCTACTCCCTGTTCAAAATTTCAACTAAATCGGAGCAAAAAATTGGCCTCTGTGGTCATATGAGTGTAAATCGGGCGAAAGCTATATATGGGAGTTATATCTAAATCTGAACCGATTTCAACAAAATTAGGCACGCATAGCTACAATGCTAATTTTTCTCCCTGTGCAAAATTTCAACTAAATCGGAGCAAAAATTTGGCCTCTGTGGTCATATGAGTGTAAATCGGGCGAAAGCTATATATGGGAGATATATCTAAATCTGAACCGATTTCAACAAGATTTGGCACGCATAGCTACAATGCTAATTTTACTCCCTGTGCAAAATTTCAACTAAATCGGAGCAAAAAATTGGCCTCTGTTGTCATATGAGTGTAAATCGGGCGAAAGCTATATATGGGAGCTATATCTAAATCTGATCGGATTTCAACCAAATTTGGCACGCATAGCTATAATGCTAATTCTACTCCCTGTGCAAAATTTCAACTAAATCGGAGTTAAAAATTGGCCTCTGTGGTCATATGAGTGTAAATCGGGCGAAAGCTATATATGGGAGCTATATCTAAATCTGAACCGATTTCAATAAAATTTGGCACACTTGACTATACTACTAATTGTATTCCTAGTGCAAAATTTCAACCAAATTGGGGTAAAACTCTGACTTCTGGGACCGTATTAGTCCATATCGGGCGAAAGATATATATGGGAGCTATATCTAAATCTGAACCGATTTCTTCCAAAATCAATAGGTTTCTATTCTGAGCCAAAACACATAGTTTTGAAGTCGATTGGAATAAAACTGCGACCTAGACTTTGATTACAAAAATGTGTTCACGGACAGACGGACAGACGGACAGACGGACATGGCTATATCGACTCAGGAACCCACCCTGAACATTTTTGCCGAAGACACCATGTGTCTATCTCGTCTCCTTCTGGGTATTGCAAACATATGCACTAACTTATAATACCCTGTTCCACAGTCGATTCAGGGGCCGGCCCTGACCAATATTGCCAAAAACACCATCTCTGCCTATCTCGTCTCCTTGTGGGTGTTGCAAACATATGCACTAACTTATAATACCATGTTCCACAGTGTGGCGCAGAGTATAAATACTGTAAGCCAACCCAATCGATCGACTTAAGATCGAGTTACTTAAAATATTGTTGAACCAAATTACTCAGCTAATGTTTTTTCTTGCCTACATCCTTGGAATAAATTTTCACTTACTTTCTCTTTTCCCTTTCTTTCTTTTTTGGTGCATTTCCAGCTTTATATAATACTCATACGTCCTGAACGCAATGTACGTCAGAGTATGATGCCTCCACGCTCCAATATGCATCGTACAGCCAATACGGGCCCATCATCTATGATGGCTGCTGCTGTGGTTACCGCAGCCACTTGTGCCCAAGAGGAGAAAATTCAAAAACATATCACACCCACCAATACGGACGAGAACAGTAGTGTCAGCCAGAAAAAGAAACTCTGTGAAATGGCCACACAGACTATAACAATATCGAGTATATTTACCAATCTGGATAGCAGTGCTTACCAGCAAATACCATATGCTGATCAATATGTGCCAAATTACAATCACAACGATAAGGAAGAATTGCCCTTGGCCGAGAACAACACATCCAGTACCTCATCACTGGGTAATGAGGCTCAGGTGGTGGCAAATAATAATAAAATCAATCAACAGCAACACTGCTCAAATATGGGCAATTGCAGTGGAGCAGCGAATCCAGTGATAGGATCCACAGCAACGACAACAAATGCCATTGCTAGTAGTCTAAATGGTCTTATGAATGCCACAGCCTTGCCATTTAGTATGAACAATGTAAATCATGTGGCTGCAACAGCTCCATTAACAATAGCAGCTGCCACATCATCTTCAACGATGACGACGGTGGCGGCGGCGACGACGATGACGACGACGGGGTCTGTGACAGAGCCTAAATGGAGTTCTCAGAATAATGAAACCACTGGGTCAACAACAACATCAACAACGACGGCATCCAGATCCAATACAGTTTTAACTACAAGTTTATAGCCTTTACCAGGATATTATATGGCCGAAACACCACCCACCCCTGGAGCTACATTGGCTGCCGCAGCAGCTATTTTAAGTAATACCCTAGAGCAACATAATGCAAAAGCAACAAATGTTGAGCAACATTATGTTGCCCAACATGTGACCATATCCAAATCTTCAGATAATTTATATAAAATCTCTTCGGAAAATGGTAACACAACTGCTGCTGCTGTTATAGCACCTACAACAACTTCCACCACTACCACCAACACCATAGGGGGTGTGACAGCAACTGCCAGCGGTAGCTTGTCATCAAGTTCTCGCAATGGTTCCACCAAGGGATCACAATCCAGCAACAATAACGTAAGTCCTCTTAATCCTCCACTAAGTCGTGAGAGTAGTACAGGAAAAAAACGTTGTGCCATACCTGTATAGAAGATTGGTCATAGTGGAAAAGTAAATGGGACACCAGAACAGGGATTTAATCTAGGATATCTGGGTAGTATAGCAAAATATATAAAATGTGTTCCCTTGATTTATAGGAAATATTTGTATAAAGGAAATGTTAATGTAATAATGGAGAAAAAATATAAAACAGATTTTTTTACATTAATTTATTGATATTGAAAGATACATGAATCATTTATAATATGAATATTTTCATATGGTCTTGTCTTTACAAAACAACATTTAAACATTTGTTAATATTTTTTCAATTGAAATTCAATTAAATTTTTCATATGGTTTTGTTTTTACAAAAAAAATATTTAATTTATTTTTTTTTTTAATTTTAATTATAAAGTTATAGTGATTTCATTGGAGAAATCGGCAATTAAAAATAATAATAAAAATTTCGATTTTTAGAATTTCGACAAATAACAAAAACTTAGTCTGCTTAAGCGAATGGTATCGATATTTTTATACCTAATCCCATAGGATTAGAATAGACCCCATTATATTAGAATAGACCTATGATGGGGTTATACCTAACCCCATTATAGGTCTATTCTAATAAAATAATAACTTGTCCATTCTGTTTGTAATATATTGAAATATCGATTTCCGACTCTATAAAGTATATATCACCTTTAGTTTGTCCATATTTTGGACGTATCCACTTATGAGTGGTTACGTCTCACGAAAAGTGCACACTTTTAAGAGGTATCCGGTTTTCAAAGTGTCCAAGTTTAAGGGGTTTCACTTTATATTCATGATCAGGGAGAAATTCTAGAATGATATAACAATGTCCGTCTGTCTGAATGTCTGTCTTTCGTAAGCACACAACAGTCTTCAATTATGAAGATATCTATCTGAAAATTTGCACAAACCCGACGTTCCTATACAGACAGGTAATGCTCGAAGATGGGCCATATCGGTCAATGTTTCGTTATAGCCCCCATATAAACCGATTCACCGATTTGACTTCATGAGTATATAGACTCAGCTACATTCTTCCGATTTTCCAAAAATAGAAAATCTAAAACTATTTTAGCTTCATAGACTTCTTGGGAACATGGAAACAGCAATTCTTATCCGATTCGTTTGTCAAAATTTCATTGCTATAAAAAATGTTACCAAAATTCAATTTCTTTAGGAAATTTTACCAAAATTTCATTTCTAAAGGGAATTTCTTTCTCAAAAAAAAAATTTCTGGAGAAATTTTTACCTAAATTTCATTACTCAAGGAAATTTTACCAAAATTTCATTGCTAGAGTAAATTTTTCCAAAATTTCAATTCTGGATGATATTTTGTCAAAATTGCATGTACTCGTATATAGAAAAATTTGTCAAAATTTCATTTCAATAGGAAATTTTGTCAAGATTTCATTGCTATAGAAAATTTTGTCAAAATTGTATTTATATAGAAAATTTTGTCAAAAATACATTTCTTTAGGAAATTTTGTCAAAATTTCATTGATATAGAAAATTTTACCCAAAATTTCATTTCTAGAGGAAATTTTATCAAAATTTCATTTCTAGAGGAAATTTTACCAAAATTTCTAGAGGAATTTTTTCCAAATTTCATTTCATAAGGAAATTTCTCCAATATTTCATTTCTAGAAGAATTTTTACCTAAATTTCATTACTATAGGAAATTTTGTCAAAATTTCATTTCTATTGAAAATTTTACCCAAAATTCCATTTCTAGAGGAATTTTCACCAAAATTTCATTTCTAGAGGAAATTTACCAAAATTTAATTTCTAAAGAAAATTTTACCAACAACTTCATTTCTATAAGAGTTTTTATCAAAATTTCATTTGTGTAAGAAATTTTACCAAGATTTCATAAGTATAGGAAATTTTGTCAAAATTCCATAAATATAAGCAGTTTTGTAAAAATTTCATTTCTTGAGGCAATTTTACCAAAATTTCACTTATATAGAAAATTTTGTCAAAAATGCATTTCTTTAGGAAATTTTGTCAAAATTTCATTTCTATAGGAAATTTTACCCAAAATTTCATTACTATAGAAAATTTTACCAAAATTTCATTTCTAGAGGAATTTTCACCAAAATTTCATTTCTAGAGGAAATTTTACCAAAATTTAATTTCTAAAGGAAATTTTACCAACAACTTCATTTCTATAGGAGTTTTTATCAAAATTTCATTTCTGTAAGAAATTTTACCAAGATTTCATAAGTATAGGAAATTTTGTCAAAATTCCATAAATATAGGCAGTTTTGTAAAAATTTCATTTCTTGAGGCAATTTTACCAAAATTGCATTTATATAGAAAATTTTGTCAAAAATGCATTTCTTTAGGAAATTTTGTCAAAATTTCATTTCAATAGAAAATTTTATCCAAAATTTCATTACTACAGAAAATTTTACCAAAATTTCATTTCTAGAGGAATTTTCACCAAAATTTAATTTCTAGAGAAAATTTTACCAAAATTTAATTTCTAAAAGAAAATTTTACCAACAATTTCATTTCTATAAGAGTTTTTATCAAAATTTAATTTCTGTAAGAAATTTTACCAAGATTTCATAAATATAGAAAATTTTGTCAAAATTCCATAAATAAGGCAGTTTTGTAAAAATTTCATTTCTTGAGGCAATTTTTCCAAAATTGCATTTATATAGAAAATTTTGTCAAAAATGCATTTCAAAAAAATTCAATTTTTCATCACTATAGAAATTTTCAAAATTTCATTACTATAGAAAATTTTACCAAAATTTCATTCCTAGAGGAATTTTCACCAAAATTTCATTTCTAGAGGAAATTTTACCAAAATTTAATTTCTAAAGGAAATTTTACCAACAATTTCATTTCTATAGGAGTTTTTATCAAAATTTCATATCTGTAAGAAATTTTACCAAGATGTCATAAATATAGGAAATTTTGTCAAAATTCCATAAATATAGGCAGTTTTGTAAAAATTTAATTTCTGGAGGCAATTTTACCAAAATTGCACTTATATAGGAAATTTTGTCAAAAAAGCATTTCTTTAGGAAATTTTGTCAAAATTTTATTGCTATAGAAAATGTTACCCAAAATTTCATTTCTAGAGGAAATTTTACAAAAATTTCATTTTTAGAGGAAATTTTACCAAAATTTAATTTTTAAGGAAATTTTACCAACAATTTCATTTCTATAAGATTTCATAAGTATAGGAAATTTTGTCAAAATTCCATAAATATAGGCAGTTTTGTAAAAATTTAATTTCTTGAGGCAATTTTACCAAAATTTCATTTCTATAGAAAATTTTACCAAAATTGTACTACTAAAGAAAATATTGTCAAAATTTCATTTCTGTAGAAAATTTTTGTCAAATTTTAATTTCTATATAAAATTTTACCCAAAATTTCATTACTAAAGGATACTTTATCAAAATTTAATTTCTACAGGAAATTTTACCAAAATTTCATTTCTGTAGGAAATATTGTATAAATTTCATTTCTATAGAAAATTTTGCCAAATTTCATTTCTAGAGGAAATATTGCCAAAATTTCATTTATAGAGGGAATTTTATCAAAATTTCATTTCTAGCGGAAATTTTGTCTAAATTGTATTTCTTTTAAATTTTGTCAATATTTAATTTCCATAGAAAATGTTGCCAAAATTTCATTTGGGAAAATTTAATTTCTATATACACAAGAAAAAATTTTTTTTTTGGATCCAATCACGAAATTAATTGATCCACTTAATTTTTAATTGAAATGTCTTCAATCACATAAATGATCACTAAAGATAATTAAAAAATTAATGGACATTATTAATCCATAAAGTTTGTTTTGTCAAAATTTCATTTCCATAGGAAAATTTACCAAAATAGCACTACTAAAGAAAATTTTGTCAAAATTTTATTACTATAGGAAATTTCATCAAAACTTCATTTCTATAGAAAATTTTTTCAAAATATAATTTCTATAGAAAATGTTATTTAAATTTCATTTCTATAGGAAATTTTGTCAAACTTTCATTTCTATAGAAAAATTTGCCAAAATTTCATTTCTAGGAAATTTTACCAAAATTTCATTTCTAGAGGAAATTTTACCAAAATTTCATTGCTAAAGGAAATTTTACCAAAAAATTCATTTCTAGAGGAATTTTCACCAAAATTTCATTTCTATAGAAAATTTTTTCAAAATATAATTTCTATAGAAAATGTTATCAAAATTTCATTTCTATAGGAAATTTTGTCAAACTTTCATTTCTATAGAAAAATTTGCCAAAATTTCATTTCTAGAGTAAATTTTGTCAAAATTTCATTTCTAGAGTAAATTTTGTCAAAATTTCATTTCTAGGGGAAATATTGACAAAATCTAAAAAAATGAATATTTTTCAAAATTTCATTCATATAGGAAATTTTGTGAAAATTTCATTTCTTTTTAATTTTCTCAATATTTAATTTTGTCAAAATTTAATTTCTATAGAAAATTTTGTCAAAATTTCATATCTATAGAAAATTTTGCCAAAATTTCTTTTCTATAGAAAATTTTGTCAAAATTTCATCTCTATAGAAAATTTTGTCAAAATTTCATTTCTATAGAAAATTTTGTCAAAATTTCATTGCTATAGGAAATTTTGTGAAAATTTCATTGCTATAGGAAATTTTGTCAAATTTTCATTGCTAGGAGATTTTGCGAAAATTTCATTGCTATAGGAAATTTTGTGAAAATTTCATTTCTATAGGAAATATTGTCAAAATTTAATTTCTATAGGAAATTTTGTCAAAATTTAATTTCTATAGGAAATTTTGTCAAAATTTCATTTCTATAGGAAATTTTGTCAAAATTTCATCTCTATAGAAAATTTTGTCAAAATTTCATTTCTATAGAAAATTTTGCAAAATTTTATTTCTATAGGAAATTTTGTCCAAATTTCATTTCTATAAGAAATTTTGTCAAAATTTCATTTCTATAGGAAATGTTGTCAAAATTTCATTTCTATAGGAAATTTTGTCAAAATTTCATTTTTATAGAAAATTTTGTCAAAATTTCATATCTATAGGAAATGTTGTCAAAATTTCATTTCTATTGGAAATTTTGTCAAAATTTCATTTCTATAGGAAATTTTGTCAAAATTTCATTTCTATAGAAAATTTTGTCAATTTTTATTTCTGTGCTTAAGGTGTCATGTCGTGGTTTAATAGAAAAATTTTGCAAAATTTCATTTCTATATGAAATTTTGTCAAAATTTAATTTCTATAGAAAATTTTGTCAAAATTTTATATCCATAGAAAATTTTTTCAAAATTTGATCTCTATAGAAAATTTTTCCAAAATTTCATTACTATAGAAAATGTTGTCAAAATTTAATCTCTATAGAAATTTTTGTCAAAATTTCATTACTATAGGGAATTTCGTCAAAATTTCATTTCCATAGAAAATATTGTCAAAATTTCATTTCTATATTAAATGTTGTCAAATTTGTTTTCTGTGCTTAAGTTATCATGTCAAGGTTCAATATAGCTTTCATATAGATAGATCTCCTGATGTGATTTTTTGAGGACATCAAAGCCGCTACTTTGTCCGATTTGCGTTAAAGTCTGGAGCTATGCCAAATATAGTTTTTTCTATCGATCAATGTTCGATATAACTCCCTTATATACCAGTTTCCCGTTTCGATTTCTTGGATCAGTAGAAGCAACAATTTGTATCAGACATGTCCGCAATTGTTTTTTTTTTAGGCACACAACATATCATTTTGACTCCTATCAAAAATTTGTCATCGATATTACTATAAATTAGCTGTTTTATATATTTTTGTCATCTCATAATAATTTCAATTAATTAAGCTTACTGAAAAAAGCCTTCGATTTGCTGAGAACGAGCTTTAGAAACTGCAACATGTCAAAAAAGAACCTTGTATTTGAGATTCGATAGTTTGGTCGATATATTGGATTTGCATCCATATAATCTGGGGTCATCCCAGTTGTGACACCATTCGTCCAAGATATAAACTTATCTGTATAGGCCCATAACTAAATATTGTTTTCTACTAAAAACTAAAATTTGATTTCAAAAATTTCTACAATTATTATTTTTTTTATGCCGCGTTTCTATCTTTCAATATCAATAATCTAATATTCTCCGTTTTTTTTTTTTGTATCATACATAAAATTATGAAATTAATTAACTTGTGTAAATATATAGCTAAATAAATGATATGACTGCTTCAAAAATTCTGTTTTGTATTGACAATTGATGAATAATTTAGTTGTTTATAAGTGTTTAAAAAAAAGTTTTCCAAATTAAGCTATAGCTAGGTTATTAGATTATATCGATATTTAAGATATATGTATGTTTGTATTGTATTAAATGTATAATTAAGAGAACAAACTATCGCTTCCAAAGGACAGAAAATAATTCACTACATATATATTTCACTATACTTAAAACTTAAAACTTTAATTTAATTAATTTTTGGCTAATTATATTTAGGTTATTTTTATTTTATTTATTTATTATTAACTAATTTTGTTGTTTTTTTTTTCAATTAAATATTTTTTTATGCCATTAATATATTCTATTAAAAGTAAATTGATGCAACCAATTTGCATAAAATTTACATTAATTCAATCAATTAATTTTTTAAAAATCAAAAATCATAAAATTTACATTAATTCAATCAATTAATTTTTTAAAAATCAAAAATCATAAAATTTACATTAATTCAATCAATTAATTTTTTAAAAATCAAAAATCAATAAATTAATTTTTTAATAAATATTATTTTTTTTTTAATTTTTAAATATTTTCATGAAATTATTTATTTAAAAAAATCCAAATGAGATGTTCCCAATGGTTATAAGATTAAGTATACAACCAATCATACAACCCAATCTACATTTTATTCCAATGCGTTGAACACAATTTTTGATCAATTATTATGGCAAAATTACATTAAATGACTTTGCATATAAGATTCCAAATTTTGACAGGAAAACAACAAAATATTTTTTCAGATCTTGCTAAATATTTTTTTTTTAAATTGGCACATTCGATTCGATTCGAGATAAGCTGACGTAATTAGCGGAGGTGTCGACTTCCAAAAAAAAAAAAAACGTCTGTGACGTTAAAAATCGGTGGTATGACTCTACAGCTTCATTGTCTGTATGCAACCATGACCTAAATAACAATAAATAGTTTTCAGTCTTCATAGTTTTGAAGATAAATTTATCATAGTAGTCGAAAAAATTTAAAGAAATTTTATTTATTCATTGGTGACACAAAGATTCCTAACTCAAAAATAGGGGACAGATATTTAGTGCCATATACCAGTATGAATTTCCCCAATGGGAAATTGGTGCAAATTCCCACTAACGAACCTATGGCAGTAGTGGTACCAAAAATAGGGGACAGATTTTTAGTGCCATAAATCAGTATGAATTTCCCTAATGGGAAATTGGTGCAAATTCCCACTAACGAACCTATGGCAGTAGTGGTACCAAAAATAGGGGACAGATTTTTTGTGCCATATACCAGTATGAATTTCCCCAATGGGAAATTGGTGCAAATTCCCACTAACGAACCTATGGCAGTAGTGGTACCAAAAATAGGGGACAGTATGAATTTCCCCAATGGGAAATTGGTGCAAATTCCCACTAACGAACCTATGGCAGTAGTGGTACTACTGCTCCAGTTTGTTGCGATTCATACAATTTATTGATTTCTATACGCTCTTGATCAGAACATTGGATCGACACAATTGCTGAAATGCAATTATCAAAATATTATATTGTTCAAGAAATTTCAAAAGTTTTTCGTTTCTGGGGCAATTCGTATGCTCAAAATGAAACAAGCTTCGAAGACTTTGTCCTTGACTGCTTCATGAGTATCTGTCCTACTAAGATGTTTCAGGACGTGTTCTCTTAGAATGAGTCCATGTTGTGTTCTAACGTGTAAGTTTATCCATGTTAACCCTTAAATGCGCACTGTATCTTTTAAGATACAGCCAGAAAAAAATTCTTACGTCTTAAAATTTTGACCGAATTCTATGAAATTAAGTTTGATGCATTTAAAACATAATAATGCTATTTCGAAAAATATGTTTTTCCGGAAAGTTTTTAGTACTTCTGAGTAATTCGCAATTTTAACAAAAAATTCAAAAAACTACAAATTGAAAGTTAAATAATATTTACCAGAGATAAAAACAAAATTGTGTAATATAAAAATATCTCTATTCTCTAGTAAAATCAAATGGTTTATATGCAAAAAAAAACTTAGTTTAATGCACACTGCAAGATACAACCACTTTTTTCAAAAAAAAAAAAAAAAAAATAATTTATTTATTTATTTTTTTTTGAAAAAAAAATGTGGTATGCAAATGTTCTTTTTCACCATTTTGCATATAGTTTTTTTTTTTTGAGAAATCGGTGATTTTGACATTTAAGGGTTAAAGTGATCGCTCACTACCATATGTTTTGACCCGAACTGGGACTAGGGAATGTCATCTTCAAAAGAAATTATAATGGGTTAAGGAGGGTATACCCGTCCTGTAGTTTTCTCAGTTCTCCACAGGGTATACTATCATTCTGTTGGTTGTAATGAAATCAACCCATTTTATATTTTATAAATAGATTAAACCCGTGATTTTATTTCTTAAGCATGTAGATGCCTCATCATTTAAAAAAAATATATATATTTAAAATAATATTTATTTTTAATGATTTATTGAAAATGTTATGATATGTCTTTTAAAAGAAATTTTATTCTATTAAAATTATTTTAATAAAATAAAATTAACCCTTTCCCTACCGATGTCCACTTCAAAGGACATTCGAAAACGACACCAAACTCTAACCCCCCCACTTAGTTTCGATTTATTTCTGGATTTTATTTTAAAGTAAAGGTTTTAATCTAAATAACTTATATAAATATTTTCTATATTGGTGAGCTTTAGTGCTCACTGCATTTTTATGAACTTCTTTAACAATAAACGAAAAATACGAAATTTTAAGACCATTTTTCTACTGTATGTCTCTAGTAAATGGACATCTATACAAAAACTATCGCTGATATTTTTTCGAGTTTTTTTTTTGTATTTTTTCTCACACTTCGAAATCTATTATAGGCCAAAAGGTGTTTATATTCGTATGGCCATTTGGTCACAATTGAAGGATCATATTTTCTGAACAAACTCATATAGCTCTTGAAGTAATTGAGGTAGGTCCTCAAAACTACAATTTTAGGTCTTCATGCTATTAGTGCAAGTGAAAACAGAAGAAGAAATAAAGTTTTTAATATTAGTTTTATTTCGGTAGTGAAAGGGTTAAAATAAAAAACTTTGTAACTTTATTAATATTTTTTTTTTGTATTGTCATATTTTTTTTAATTTTTAAATTTAATTATTGTAGTTTTAGTTTTTATTTTATTTTAAAAATTTAATAAAAATTTTGGCATTTTTAAAACTATTATTTTTTGTATTAATATATTTTTTTTAATATTTATATAAATAAGTTATAATTCAAATAATTATTTTATCTCCAGAAAAGAAAGAAAAAGAAATTGTATTCCATTAAATTATTTTAATAAAATAAAATTAAAATTAAATAACTTTGTAACTTGTATATTTAAAATTTTTATAATTGTGATATTTTTTATTTAATTAGTATAAAACTAATTAATTATTAATTTATTTATTTTATATATAAATGTTTGCACTATTATTACTTTTTTTGAGTTAATATATTTTTTAATATTTATATAAATAAGTTATAATTCGAATAATTATTTTATCTCCAGAATATCTAACAATTTCTTTTTTTATATTGCTTATGAGCCCAGGAATATAAGAAACGAAATTGTTAAACAAAAACCATCTATTTGCAAAAATAAATAAATAAATAACTTCAAAATAAGCTCAATAAAAACTTCCAAAAATCAAAACAACTCTGCCCTCTTAAAAAAAAACAATCTTAAAGAAATTTTATAATATGTAAATAATAAATTATAAAATGATACATGTGATCTGTAAATAATAATAAACTATTATGTATTATATGTAGTTTTAAAATACGCAGAATATAAAAATAAACAAATCTTAGGCAAAAGAAAAACTAAAATTTTAAAAAAGGCTTTTCTACTATGTAGTTATCTTGTACCATATTATTTATTACTTTAAATTTAAATCTACTTTAAATTTAGTTTAAATTTAATTTTGTTAAAAATACTTAATAATTTAAAAAAAAAACTTATTGTGAAATTGTTTAATTTTATTGACTAACTACTATTTAAAAATACTATATTTTTTATTTTATTTAAATTGTTTTATTACCTTATTAAATATTATATATATTATATAGTAAATATGGTATAGTGATGTTAACAAAATATTTTCTACAGATTTTTTTTTTTGGTACCATATTGTGTATCATATATTATTCTATCAGTTTTTTTATTGTTTTATTAATTATAATTAAAAACTACAAATAAATAAATTTAATTTTGTTAAAAATACTTAATAATTTAAAAAAAAGCTTATTGTGAAATTGTTTAATTTTATTGACTAACTACTATTTAAAAATACTATATTTTTTATTTTATTTAAATTGTTTTATTACCTTATTAAATATTTTATATATTATATAGTAGTTAGTGATGTTAACAAAATATTTTCTATAGAATTTTTTTTTGTTTGGTACCATATTGTGTATCATATATTATTCTATCAGTTTTTTTTATTGTTTTATTAATTATATTTAAAAACTACAAAAAATAAACTCTGGTTTTCTGTATCATAATGCATTCGTAATTACTATTTAATAATATCGTATTTTTAATTTTTTATTTGTTATTATTATTATTTTATTGTTATTATTTTATGTTATTATTTTATTTTAAAATATTGTAAAATAAACTGTTTGTGTTATCATTTAATTAAACACATTAAAATATGGAAAAATAAAATTAAAACAGGGTTTTCTACAATGTATTTTTCTTGTGCTCTATTTGGTAGCCTTTTTTCTTTTTTATTTTTTTTTTACTTTATTATAAATATTTATAAATTAAAGAAAAAATATAATAAATTTATATTCTATGTTATTTTATATAATTACGCTTTATTAACTATTATTTAATTATAATATATTTTTAAATTAATTTAATGTTTTTTTTTTTATAAGTTTATTAAACTTACTAAAGTAAAGTAAATTGAAGTAATTTGGCTTTCAGGTTCTTTTATATATTTATGAATTAATTATTGCCATGTAAAAATTAAAAAAAAAATAATTATGTTTTTTTTATAAATTTAGTAAACCTGTTAAAAATTGTGTATTAAAGTAAATTAACTTTTATGTTCTTTTATATATTTATGAATTATTTATTGTCATGTAAAAATTTGAAAAAAAAACAAAATTAAAACATTATATTTTTTTTTATACCCTCCACCATAATAGGTTGGCTGATAAGTCCCCGGTCTAACAAAAAAACACATTTTTTTGTCAAAATTCGTTTTTATTATTCAACATAGTTCCCTTCAAGAGCGATACAACGATTATAACGACCTTCCAATTTTTTGATACCATTTTGGTAGTACTCCTACGGTTTTGCCTCAAAATAGGCCTCAGTTTCGGCAATCACCTCTTCATTGCAGCCAAATTTTTTCCCTGCGAGCATCCTTTTGGGGTCTGAGAACTAGAAAAAGTCGCTGGGGCCAGATCTGGACAATACGGTGGGTGGGGAAGCAATTCGAAGCCCAATTCATGAATTTTTGCCATCGTTCTCAATGACTTGTGGGAGCCACCGTGGTGCAATGGTTAGCATACCAGCCTTGCATACACCAGGTCGTGGGTTCGATTCCTGCTTCGACCGAACACCAAAAAGTTTTTCAGCGGTGGATTATCCCACCTCAGTAATGCTGGTGACATTTCTGAGGGTTTCAAAGCTTCTCTAAGTGGTTTCACTCCAATGTGGAACGCCGTTCGGACTCGGCCATTGAGCTTAACATGGAATCGGGCAGCACTCAGTGATAAGAGAGAAGTTCACCAATGTGGTATCACAATGGACTGAATAGTCTAAGTGAGCCCGAAATATCGGGCTGCCACCTAACCTAACCTAACCTGTGGCACGGTGCGTTGTCTTGATGGAACAACACTTTATTCTTCTTCATATGGGGCCGTTTTGCAGCGATTTCGACCCTCAAACGCTCCTATAAAGCCATATAATAGTCACCGTTGATGGTTTTTCCCTTCTCAAGATAATCGATAAAAATTATTCCATGTGCACCCCAAAAAACAGAGGCCATTACTTTGTCAGCGGATTTTTGAGTCTTTCTACGCTTCGGAGACGGTTCACCGGTCGCTGTCCACTCAGCCGACTGTCGATTGGACTCAGGAGTGTAGTGATGGAGCCATGTTTCATCCATTGTCACATGTCGACGGAAAAACTCGGGTGTATTACTAGTTAACAGCTGCAAACACCGCTCAGAATCATCATCATTTTTGGTCAAATGTAAGCTCGCGCGGCACCCATTTTGCACAGAGCTTCCGCATATCCAAATATTGATGAATGATATGACCAACACGTTCCTTTGATATCTTTAAGGCCTCTGCTATCTCGATCAACTTCATTTTACGGTCATTCAAAATCATTTTGTGGATTTGTTTGATGTTTTCGTAGGTAACCACATCTTTCGGGCGTCCACTGCGTTCACCGTCCTCCGTGCTCATTTCACCATGCGTGAATTTTGCATACCAATCAATTATTGTTGATTTCCCTGGGGCAGAGTCCGGAAACTCATTATCAAGCCAAGTTTTTGCTTCCACCGCATTTTTCCCCTTCAGAAAACGGTATTTTATCAAACCAAGAAATTCCTTTTTTTCCATTTTTTTTCACAATAACAAAAGTTGCTTCACAAAAGACGCTCTATCTCACAAACTAATTCACTTACAGACGTCAAATTTTGAAACGAATCATTTGAAGGTTGGTACTATATAAAAATAATATGCATTTAATACTAGCGATGCCATCTATGTGTCAGACCGGGGACTTATCAGTCAATCTGTTAGGTCGGATGGTATTGCAAATGGGCCATATCGGTCCACTTTTACGTATAGCTACCATATAAACGGACTCCCAAAATTTGGCTTGCGATTGCTCCAAAAGAAGCAAATTTCATCCGATCCGGCTGAAATTTGGTACATGGTGTTAGTATATGGTCTCTAACAACCATGCAAAAATTGGTCCACATCAGTCCATAATTATATATAGCCCCCATATAAACCGATTCCCCGATTTGGCTTGCGGAGCCTCTAAGAGAAGCAAATTTCATCCGATCCGCCTGAATTTTGGTATATGTCGTTAGAATATGGTCCCTAATGACCATGCAAAAATTGGTCCACATCGGTCCATAATTATATATAGCCCCCATATAAATCGATCAGCAGATTTGACCTCCGGAGCCTCTTGGAAGACCAAAATTCATATGATTCAGTTGATATTTGGTACATGGTGTTAATATATGGCCTCAAATACCCATGCAAAAATTGGTTCATATCAGTCCATAATTATATATAGCCCCCATATAAATCGATCCCCAGATTTGACCTCCTGTGCCTTTTGGAGAAGCAAAATTCTTCCGATCTGGTTGAAATTTGGTACGTGGTGGTAGTATATGATATTTAACAACCATGCCAAAAGTGGTCCATATCAGTCCATAATATATATAGCCCCCATATAAACCGATCCCGAGATTTGGTTTTGGAGCATCTTGGAGGAGCAAATTTCATCCGAGTCAGTTGAAATTTGGTACATTTTGCTATTATATGGCTGTTAAAATCCATGCCCAACTAGGTCCATATCGGTCTATAGTTATATATAGCCCTCAGATAAATCGATCCCCAATCACACAAAAATTGGTCCATATCAAGTTCATAATTGTATATAGCCCCCATATAAGCGACCCCTATATTTCAATTCTGGCTCTCTACCACGTATAGACTAAGTCACATTTTAGAAAACGATGTTAAGAAATTTTAAGATACCACAACGCAAGTAATTCCATTATGGATGACAGTCTTTCGTAGAAGTCTCTACGCAATCCATGGTGGAGGGTACATAAGATTCGGCCTGGCCGAACTTACGGCCGTATATACTTCTTTTTTTATCGTAGCTCGTAGCATCTTGGAGAAGCAAATTTCATCCGACTTGAAATTTGGTACATTGTGCTAGTATATGGCCGTTAACAACCATGCCTAACTAGGTCCATATCGGTCTATAGTTATATATAGCCCTCAGATAAATCGATCCCCAATCACTCAATTTTTCCATATCAAGTTCATAATTCTATATAGCCCCCATATAAGCGACCCCCATATTTCAATTTCCATGTCGATTTGTAATTATTTGTAGACGTATGGACTAACTCACAATTTAGAAAACGATGTTAAGAAGTTTTAAGATACCACAACCCAAGTAATTCGATTGTGGATGACAGTCTTTCGTAGAAGTTTCTACGCAATCCATGGTGGAGGATACATAAGATTAAGCCTGGCCGAACTTACGGCCGTATATACTTGTTTAAAGTTACCATTTTGTATTTTTTTATACAATTTTTTCTTATTCTTATTCTTATTGTTTCTTTTAAAATCAATAAAATAATATATAGTATACAATAGGATATTATATATTATTTTATTGATTTTTTATAGTTTTATTAAAAATATTTAAAAATAAAAAAAATGTGTAACTATGGTCTGTTATATAATTATGCATTATTACTTCTATTCGAAAATTCCATATTTTTTATTTTATTTTATTTTATTTTATTTTGTTTTGTTTTATTTTATTTTATTTTATTTTATTTTATTTTATTTTATTTTATTTTATTTTATTTTATTTTATTTTATTTTATTTTGTTTGATCTTATTTTGTTTTATTTTGATTTGTTTTATTTAATTTAATTATATTTTATTTTATTTTATTTTATTTTATTTTATTTTTTTCTATTTTATTTTTTTTTATTTTATTTTATTTTATTTTATTTTATTTTGTTTTATTTTGTTTTATCTTATTTTGTTTTATTTTTATTTGTTTTATTTAATATAATTATATTTTATTTTATTTTATTTTATTTTATTTTATTTTATTTTATTTTATTTTATTTTATTTTAGTTTGTTTTATTTTATTTTAGTTTGTTTTATTTTATTCTATTTTATTCTATTTTATTTTATTTTATTTTAGTTTATTTGTTTTATTATTTTGTTTCAAATTTCAAAAGTTGTTTTTTTTTACTCTATTTTTTCTTTTTTTTTTTTGCTTAAAAAGCACTAAATACTTGCAGTGTATATAAATTGCATATATATTATTTTGTATAGAATTTTTTATATATATAAATAAAAAACAGAATACTAAATGTCTATAGTAGCCATATAAAAAAATACGTATTCCATTACAAGAATAAGATTAAATTGAATACTATATGTAATAGAAAACATATAATTTTTTAACATATATATTAAAATAAAATTATAAGTTATAGAAAAATGAATGAATGAAAAAATTATAAAAACTCAATGCAATTTTAAATTGTTTTTTCTACTTTTCATGTTGTATAGAAATCCATAGATTATAAGAGAAATATACGAATTACAAAAAAAAAAAAAATAAAAATTAAATAGAAAACTTAAAAAGTTATAAATTTAGAAAAAAATAATAATAATAATGTAATAATAAATGAGAATTTAACAAAAAAAAATAATTTTTCTTGAAACCAAAGCCAGTAACGAATTCATTGCAAACAAAGTACCGAAACCATAACGAAAAGTTTATATAGACAAATTGAAAACAAAAACATTTAAAAATGTTTTAATAAAATTTGATATTGTTATTAGTCAAAAGAAAAATATCAAGATTTTTATTATAATCAAACAACAATCATATTCATGGGTTTACAGATGATTTTGTTTAAACAAAATGGAATGACATATTATTATACCTTAAATCTATTTGCCATATTTATACGTATATGGTTAAAAAAGATAAAAAAGGAAGAAAGGAAGCTCGTATTTATATACATAAGTATTGTAAAATTTATGAATAACTTGAAGAAAAAAGATAGCTAACAAAATATGATATATGATATAATATATACAAGATAAGAAATCAATCTTAAAGATATTTAAAAAATATAAAAATATTTAATATTGAATAAACAAATTAAATGTATTCGAAAATTTTGGGCATTTTTTTGTTAATTATTAAAATAAAGGTGATTTGATATATGGTAAGTTTTGAGTTATAAATTTTGTCAGGCATGATGGGAAGAAGCCAAAGCCAAAGGAACTTTTTTTTTAAATTCTGGAAATAAAAATAAAAAATGAGGACATCTGCAGGCATAATTTTAGCTACCCTCCACCATAGATTACATCCACATTTCTGCTAAAAGACTGTCATCCATATTCAATTTACACACACATTTTTTTTCTGATTCAATCAAGAAATTAATTGATTCAATCAATTTTTTTAGTTGAAATGTCTTCAATCACAGAAATAATAGTATAAATTAAAAATTTAATTGAAGGCCAATTAAAAAATTAATTGATCTAATTAAATAACTAATTGATACCATTATTTTTGTGATTGATTTTTGTTTCAATTTAAAAGAAAATTGTTAAATCAATTAATTTTTTTATTGAATCATTTTTAAAACTCAATTAAAATTTTAAATTGGAAAAATTTCTGCCTGCAAACAAAAGACGAATCTGTGCCAAATTGCTGGACGATATCTCCATTATTGAAAGCTGTAGCGTGATTACAACAGACAGACAGACAGACGGACATGGTTATATCGTTTTAGAATTTCTCCCTGATCAAGAATATATATACTTTATATAGTCGGAAAACGATATTTCGATGTGTTACAAACGGAATGACAAACTTATTATACCCCCATCACCATTCTATGGTGGTGGGTATAAAAATATTTATGAAAAAAAAAACGAATTAAAATATCTTCCTGCGTAACTTAAATAAAGAACGTCTTTGGGATAACATTTTTGGAAGTGCAAAACTTTTAAAGGTGTGCTTTTATAACAATATTAAAAAATTTTTTTGCTGGGTATTCTTTATAAAGTCGGACATTAATATTTTCATTTTTTACAAACGAAATGAAAAATTTATTGTACCCCCCTCACCATTCTATGGTTTTGGGTATAAAAATAACAAAGCTCCTTAAAAAATGTATTTACCAATGCTGTTAAAACTCTACACTCTCCTTCCATAATTTTTTGCTCCACAATTACCAGAAAGAAAACGAAAAAAAAAACAATAGAGAAGTGTGATGTGCTTCTCGAATAAAATCTGGGGGAAATCTTTTGTATAAACAGCAAAATCATTATGATGATTAGGGCAATTATTTCCATTAAGAGAAAAACATCTCATTAACAAATACCTGGATACACTGAAAAAAAAGTTGGAAAACCATATTATTGACTTAAATAGAATATATTTAAAAAACCAATTTGAGCATTATTATCTACTACACCATGTGATTGTGGATGACAGTCATTAGTAGAAGTTCATACGCAATCCATTGTGAAGGGTACATAAGATTCGGCCTGGCCGAACTTACTTAATATACTTGTTATTTGAAATCTAAAGATTTAATATTTAAGACGATTTCTGTTAGATAAAAACTTTTTTCTTTACTTTAAGGAAAATTTGAATTTCTTCAAGGACCCACGACTTTGACAGATGGACGCAAATTTCCAAAATTTGTGTCCTAGGGTAGGGTAGGTTAGGTGGCAGCCCGATGTATCAGGCTCAGTTAGGCTATTCAGTCCATTGTGATACCACATTGGTGAACTTCTCTCTTATCACTGAGTGCTGCCCGATTCCATGTTAAGCTCAATGACAAGGGACCTCCTCTTTATAGCCGAGTCCGAACGGCGTTCCACGTTGCAGTGAAACCACTTAGAGAAGCTTTGAAACCCTCAGAAATGTCACCAACATTACTGAGGTGCGATAATCCACCGCTGAAAAATTTTTTTGGTGTTCGGTCGAAGCAGGAATCGAACCCACGACCTTGTGTATGCAAGGCGGGCATGCTAACCGTTGCACCACGGTGGTAATTTGTGTCCTAAATTTAATGAAACATTTTTTGAAACAATGACTATTAACTATCTTTTAATTAAAATGTCTTTGTTTTAAAGAATTTTGTCCTTAACATTGCGTTAGATTTATTTTTTTTTCAGTGTAAAATATAAAAATGGAAAATTAACTAAATTGATTGTTTTATTCCCTCCGCCATAGGATGGGGGTATATTAACTTTGACATTCCGTTTGTAACACATCGAAATATTGCTCTAAGACCCCATAAAATACATACAGTATGTCAAGAAAGTTTTTGACATTGCCAACTATTTCAACTTCTAGAAATAATTGAAATATTAAATATTTTATTAAATTTTTAATTCTGTGTACGTATGTATACTTTGCAAAATACATAATAAAATATTTTTTTTAAAATTTCATTATATTTAATTTTGGAACAAAACATAATTTTTATCCCATTGTCAAAACACTTTCTTGACAAACTGTATATTCTGGGTCGTGGTGAAATTCTGAGTCGATCTGAGCATGTCCGTCCGTCTATTGAAATCACGTTAACCTCCGAACGAAACAAGCTATCGACTTGAAACTTGGCACAAGTAGTTGTTATTGATGTAGGTCGGATGGTATTGCAAATGGGCAATATCGGTCCACTTTTACGTATAGGCTCCATATAAAGGGATCTCCAAATTTGTCTTGCGGGGACTCTAAGAGAAGCAAATTTCATCCGAATCGGCTGAAATTTGGTAAACAGTGTCAGCATATGATCTCTAACAACCATGCGAAAATTGGTCCACATCGGTCTATAATTATATATAGCCCCCATATAAAAAGACCCCCAAATTTGGTTTGCGGGGACTCTAAGAGAAGCAAATTACATCCGATTCGGCTGAAAATTGGTACATGGTGTCAGCATATGATCTCTAACAATCATGCAAAAATTGGTCCACATCGGTCAATAATTATATATAGCCCCCATATAAACCGATCCCCCGATTTGGCTTGCGGAGCCTCTAAGAGAAGCAAATTTGATCCGATCCGGCTGAAATTTCGTACATGGTGTTAGTATATGGTCTCTAATGACCATGCAGAAAATGGTCCACATCGGTATATAATTATATATAGCTCCCATATAAACCGATCCCCCGATTTGGCTTGCGGAGCCTCTAAGAGAAGCAAATTTCATCCGACCCGGATGGAATTTGGTAGATGGTGTAAGTATATGGTCTCTAACAACTATGCAAAAAATTGGTCCACATCGGTCCATAATTATATATAGCCCCCATATAAACCCATCCCCCGATTTGGCTTGCGGAGCCTCTAAGAAAAGCTAATTTCATCCGATCCGGCTGAAATTTGGTACATGGTGTAAGTATATGGTCTCTAATTACCATGCAGAAAATAGTCCACATCGATCTATAATTATATATAGCCCCCCATATAAACCGATCCCCCGATTTGGCTTGCGGAGCCTCTAAGAGAAGCAAATTTGATCCGATCCGGCTGAAATTTCGTACATGGTGTTACTATATGGTCTCTAATGACCATGCAGAAAATGGTCCACATCGGTCAATAATTATATATTGCCCCCATATAAACCGATCCCTCGATTTGGCTTGTGGAGCCGCTAAGAGAAGCAAATTTGATCCGATCCGGCTGAAATTTGGTATATGGTGTCACTAAATGGTCTCTAATAACCATGCAGAAAATGGTCCACATCGGTCGATAATTATATATAGCCCCCATACAAACCGATCACCAGATTTGAACTCCGGAGCCTCTTGGAGGAGAAAACTTCATCCGATCCGGTTGAAATTTGGTACGTGGTGTTATTGTACGGTCTCTAACAACTATGCAAAAATTGGTCCACATCGGTCAATAATTATATATAGCCCCCATACAAACCGATCCCCCGATTTGGCTTGCGGAGCCTCTAAGAGGAGCAAATTTCATCCGATCCGGCTGAAATTTGGTACATGGTGTTAGTATATGGTCTCTAATGACCATGCAAAAAATGGTCCACATCGGTCCAAAATATATATATATATATATATATATATATATATATATATATATATATATATATATATATATATATATATATATATATATATATATATATATATATATATATATATATATATATATATATATATATATATATATATATATATATATATATATATATATATATATATATATAGCCCCCATATAAACCGATCACCAGATTTGAACTCCGGATCCTCTTGGAAGACCAAAATTCATATGATTCAGTTGAAATTTGGTACGTGGTGACCTCAAACACCCATGCAAAAATTTGTCGAAATGGGTCCATAATTATATATAGCCCCCATGTAAACCGATCCCCCGATTTGGCTTGCGGAGCCTCTAAGAGAAGCAAATTTCATCCTATCCGGCTGAAATTTGGTACATGGTCTTAGTATATGGTCTCTAATGGCCATGCAGAAAATGGTCCACATCGGTCCAAAATATATATATAGCCCCCATATAAACCGATCCCCAGATTTGACCTCCGGTGCCTTTTGGAGAAGCAAAATTTATCCGATCTGGTTGAAATTTGATACGTGGTGGTAGTGTATAATATTTAACAGCCATGACAAAAGTGGTCCATATCAGTCCATAATCATATATAGCCCCCATATAAACTGATCCCGATATTTGGTTTTGGAGCCTCTTGGAAGAGCAAATTTCATCCGAGTCAGTTGAAATTTGGTACATTGTGCTATTATATGGCTGTTAAAATCCATGCCCAACTAGGTCCATATCGGTCTATAGTTATATATAGCCCTCAGATAAATCGATTCCCAATCACACAAAAATTGGTCCATATCAAGTTCATAATTGTATATAGCCCCCATAGAAGCAACCCCATATTTCATTTCTGGCTCTCTACCATGTATAGACTAAGTCACAATTTAGAAAACGATGTTAAAAAATTTTAATATTCCACAACGCATGTAATTCGATTGTGGATGACAGTCTTTCGTAGAAGTTTCTACTCAATCCATGGTGGAGGGTACATAAGATTCGGCCTGGCCGAACCTACGGCCGTATATACTTGTTTTGTTTTATCGTAGCTCTTATTTTACCACAATACCAATCACCTTAAACAAAACATATTTCAATCAAAGTCACCCATTTCTTTGAGTGTTGTCGGCCAGCAACTGTTTAAGTATCCATACTCCCATACCATTCCCATTTACGGGAAATATGTCTACTCATAGGACAATACAGGCGTTAAAAACAAAAACACAAACTTGAAAGAACAACGCGTGTTTTGGATTCGAACAACAGTTTTAGTCTTTACAACATTTAATTCATTCATTCATTCATTCCGTCATTGAGACATTCAGTCAGTCATTCATGTGAAAACATGAAATAATGCGTGATTTATTTACGACTATCAATCATTGTTAATGATTTTGATGAGACAAGAAATGAATCAAGACAAGAAAATTGCAGATATATTCTTAGCCATTCGACAACGGTTTTTGGTCCCCTTCCAAAATTATAATAAATTACTTGAAATTGTTTAGATACCATCCATAGCTTATACGGATGCTATGAGTCCTTGTTATTATATCAAACTAACGCTTGATGGTGTAAATTCTCTTAAGCTGGGAGATTATGGGGGTGAGAGGCAATGGAAAACTTTAAGCATAAATTTTTAAATTCATTAAAGGGAAATAATCATCAGGCAGGCAAAAGTTGTAAATTATTTCAAGGAAATTTTTTCTTATACACAAAGAAAATATTCACTGAAAAAAATATTTACGTTATATTAAAGATTACGCAATCTAAATTTTAGGATGCGCAATTTACAAAATATTAAGGACAAATTTCTTTAAAATAATGAATTTTTAATTAGAATAAAGCTTATAATCTTTGCTTCAACGAAAATTTTTCATTAAATTTAGGACACAAATTTTGTAAATGTGCATCCTTTGCACGTCTTAGAACTAAGGAAAAATTTCCTTAAAATAAAGAAACAAATTTTTGATTTAAAGAAATCATCCTTAAATTAACTGAAATATTGCATCTTCAGATTTAAGATAAAAAAACTTCAAATATAGGCTAAGACTTATTTTGAGGATTTAGCATCTTTGGTTTAAAGTTTTTATACCCTCCACCATAGGATGGGGGTATATTAACTTTGTCATTCCGTTTGTAACACATCGAAATATTGCTCTAAGACCCCATAAAGTATATATATTCTGGGTCGTGGTGAAATTCTGAGTCGATCTAAGCATGTCCGTCCGTCCGTCCGTCTGTCCGTCTGTCCGTCTGTCCGGCTGTCCGTCCGTCTGTGGAAATCACGCTAACTTCCGAACGAAACAAGCTATCGACTTGAAACTTGGCACAAGTAGTTGTTATTGATGTAGGTCGGATGTTATTGAAAATGGGCCATATCGGACTACGTTTACGTATAGCCCCCATATAAACCGACCCCCAAATTTGACCTCCGGAGACTTTTGGAGGGGCAAAATTCATCCGATCCGGTTGAAATTTAGTACGTGGTCTTAGTATACGGTTTTTAACAACCATGCAAAAATTGGTCCATATCGGTCCATAATTATATATAGCCCCCATATAAACCGATCCCCAGATTTGACCACCGGAGCCTCTTGGAGGGGCAAAATTCATCCCATCCGGTTGAAATTTGGTACTTCATGTTAGTTTACGGCCTCTAATAACCATGCAAAAATTGGTCCATATCGGTCCATAATTATATATAGCCCCCATATAAACCGATCCCCAGATTTGACCTCCGGAGCCTCTTGGAAGAGCAAAATTCATCCGATCCAGTTGAAATTTGGTACATGGTGTTAGTATATGGTCTCTAACAACCATGCAAAAATTGGTCCATATCGGTCCATAATTGTATATAGTTCCCATATAAACCGTCCCCAGATTTGACGTCCGGAACCTCTTGGAGGAGCAAAAGTCATCCGATACGGTTGAAATTTGGTACATTTTGTCAATATATGGCCTCTAACAGCCATGTAAAAATTGGTCCATATCGCCAAAAATAATCTACCAAAACTTTATTTCCATAGAAAATTTTGTCAAATTTTATTACTATAGAAAGTTTTGTCAAAATTTCATTTCTATAGAAAGTTTTGTCAAAAGTTTATTTCTATACAAATGTTTGTCAAAATTTTATTTCCATAGAAAATTTTGTCAAAATTTTATTTCTATAGAAAATTTTGTAATCTACCAAAACTTTCTTTCCATAGAAAATTTTGTCAAATTTTATTACTATAGAAATTTTTGTTAAAATTTCATTTCTATAGAAAGTTTTGTCAAAAGTTTATTTCTATAGAAATGTTTGTCAAAATTTTATTTCTATAGAAAATTTTGTAAAAAAATTATTTCTGTAGAAAATTTTGTCAACATTTTATTTCTATACAAAATTTTGTCAAAATTTTATTTCTATACAAAATTTTGTCCACATTTTATTTCTATAAAAATTTTTGTCAAAATTGTATTGCTATAGAAAATCTTGTCAACATTTTACTTCCATAGAAAATTTTGTCAACATTTTATTTCTATAGAAAATTTTGTCAAGTTTTTATTTCTATAGAAAATTTTGTCAAATTTTTATTTCTATAGAAAATTTTGTCAAAATTTTATTTCTATAGAAAATTTTGTCAAGGTTTCATTTCTATAGAAAATTTTGTCAAAATTTTATTTCTATAGAAAATTTTGTCAAACTAGATTATATACGTATTTAATCGGCCTTTTTTTGTTTAATATATACCCCGTATAGGCTAACTTACAATTTAGAAGACAGTGTTAAAAAGTTTTACGATACCTTGCCATCGGCAAGTTTTATCGCAACCCAAGTAATTCGATTGTGGATGACAGCCTTTAATAGAAGTTCCTACGCAATCCATGGTGGAGGGTACATAAGATTCGGCCTGGCCGAACTTACGGCCGTATATACTTGTTTTTTTTTTTGTTTTTTTTTGATCTCAGCTTAAAGCCATGCATTGACTAAACTACAAGTGTAGCTTAACCAACAGAGGAAAAGTATGCTTGTCAAATTTATTTGGGCAAAGCCCTATAGACTGCAAGATGGTTGGATGTACAGCTGTTTCGGAATTACCACATTCCTCATCAGCATCCTCTACTTGCAGCAAAACTATCAACCAATTATCAGAATAAATTCGGGTAATTCACTTTTTATACCCTCCACCATAGGATGTGGGTATATTAACTTTATCATTCCGTTTGTAACACATCGAAATATTGCTAATCCGATCCGACTGAAATTTGGTACATGGTGTTGGTCTATAATTATATATAGCCCCCATATAAACCGATCCCCAGATTTGATTTTCGGAGCCTCAAAGAGATGCAAATTTCATCCGATCCGGCTGAAATTTTGAACATGGTGTTGGTATGTGGTCTCTAAAAACCATGCAAAAATTGTAACACATCGAAATATTGCTTATCCGATCCGACTGAAATTTGGTACATGGTGTTGGTCTATAATTATATATAGCCCCCATATAAACCGATCCCCAGATTTGATTTTCGGAGCCTCAAAGAGATGCAAATTTCATCCGATCCGGCTGAAATTTGGTACATGGTGTTGGTCCATAATTATATATAGCCCCCCATATAAACCGATCCCCAGATTTGGCTTGCGGAGCCTCAAAGAGAAGCAAATTTCATCCGATCCGGCTGAAATTTGGTACATGGTGTTGGTATATGGTCTCTAACAACCATGCAAAAATTGGTCCATATCAGTCCTTAATTATATATAGCCCCCATATAAACCGATCCCCAGATTTGGCTTGCGGAGCCTCAAAGAGAAGCAAATTTGATCCGATCCGGTTGTAATTTGGAACATGGTGTTAATATATGATATTTAACAACCGTGCCAGAATTTTGTCCATATAGGTCCATAATTATATATAGCCCCCATATAAACCGATCCCCAGATTTGGCTTGTGGAGTCTCTAATAGAAGCAAATTTCATCCAAGCCGGTTGTAATTTGGAACATGGTGTTAATATATGATATTTAACAACCCTGCCAGAATTTTGTCCATATAGGTCCATAATTATATATAGCCCCCATATAAACCGTTCTCCAGATTTGACCGCCGGAGCCTCTTTGAGGGGCAAAATTTAGTATATGGTCTCTAACATCCATGCAGAAATTGATCCATATCGGTTCATAATCATGGTTGCCAATCGAGCCAAAAATAATCTACAAAAATTTTATTTCTATAGAAAATTTTGTCAATATTGTCAAAATTTTATTTCTATAGAAAATTTTGTCAAAATTTTATTTCTATAGAAAATTTTGTCAAAATTTTATTTCTATAGAAAATTTTGTCAAAATTTTATTTCTATAGAAAATTTTGTCAAAATTTTATTTCTATAGAAATTTTGTCAAAATGTTATCTCTATAGAAAATTTTGTCAAAATTTTATTTCTATAGAAACTTTTGTCAAAACTTTATTTCTATAGAAACTTTTGTCAAAATTTTATGTCTATAGAAAATTTTGTTAAAATTTTATTTCTATAGAAACTTTTGTCAAAATTTTATGTCTATAGAAAATTTTGTCAAACTGAATTATATACGTATTTGATCGATATTTTTTGGTTTAATATATACCACGTATGGACTTACATACAATTTAGAAGACGGTGTTAGGAGGTTTTAAGATACCTTACCATCTGCAAGCGTTACCGCAACTTAAGTAATTCGATTGTGGATGGCAGTGTTTAGAAAAACGCAATCCATTGTGGAGTGTACATAAGCTTCGGCCTGGCCGAACTTACGGCCGTATATACTTGTTTATGGTAGTCATCGACGTATGACCCACGTATTCCCCTGAATAGACCCATTATATAACCTAGTTCATCGATTTTTGGAACTTTATACTTCGTATAAGATTTTTTCGTGATATCTGATGTTAACTCATCAAAAACCCTTTTATGAATCGATTAAAATCCTTCGCCAATAATCTTCCACTCATGTCCCAAAATAATACAACAAACAGATATGATAGAAAATTGTGATGATAAGAAGCACTTCATAGGTTCAGGAAATTTGTTTGAGTAGGAAAACAAATTGCAATTCAATTGTTTATTTACTTACAAGTATGTACCGAACAAAAGTTTGGTCCTATCGAATCTTATATACCCTCTCCCATGGATTGCATATGAACATCGTTCACTTTTTCTTTGTTCACTTTGAAATATTTCTTAATAGACCTAAAATATCTCTAGATTTCCAATTTCTAAAAAATCTGATAAACATTTCGGTGTCTAGATGTCCAAGAAATAAAATCGGGAGATCGGTCTAAATGGATGTGATACATTTACAAAATACCACTGACCTACGACTTCTGCCAAGTTTCGGGTCGGTAACTTGTTTCGTTTTGAAGTTAGTGTGCTTTCAACAGATGGAAGGCCAAACGTACGGACGGACGGGAAGACCTACGAACAGACGGACAAACATGTTCTCAAAATTTCGTCTTTTACACCTCCATTAGCTAAATTTCGCATCTCGCGTAATAAGGAACTTGGTTTTTTATCTCCGATAGGCATCTCGTTAAGCAAGCGTTGAATCCTCTTTTCCTCAGAAATAGAGAAATGGTCGATGAGACGCTTCTTCATTCGAGTGTACGCATCGGTTGGTGGTTCCAAAATTATGTCACTTACTTGGGCCAACAATTCTGGGTCAAGCTCAGGCAATACAGTGAAGTATTTTGACCGTTTCGTTGATATGTTATAATTTTCGAACTGAGCTTCCAATTGCGCAAACCAGACGGCTGGATTTTCCTTCCAGAATCTTGGGATTCGTAGGTTTATAGTTGAAGGATGTGACATTGTGGATGAATTGAATAGTTCGCCTGATTGCTCTCGGTTTTGTTGGCTAGATTGTCCTTTGGGCATTCTATTCCAAAAATTCGAATTAAAAACGCGTGTGGAAAGGTCTGAGGTCACCAATTTGTGGAGGAAGAAATTAACACGTCAGTTTTATACAAAAAATTCTCAAAGATTTTATTTTATTTTTCATTTCTTTTGACAATACAAATATTGTGAATTCAAGGCTTACTGTTTTAAATTTTGATTACATAGAAACAAGTAAATTAAACTAAAGTTGCGTGAAGATGTATGCTACACCCCCATTCTATAACTTACGTCAATAACAACTACTTCTACTAAGTTTAGAGCCAAAAGCTTGTTTCCGTCGGAAGTTAGCGTGATCTCAAGAGAGAACGGAGAAACCGACGCCCAGATGGACGGACATCCCTAGATCGACTTTCGAATTTCACCACGAACAAGAATAAGCATATCCGGAAAGACGCACTTCTGTCATGTTTCGGAAGTTAGCGTGATATAAAAATGGACGGACAAGCGGATGGACAAATCGACGCACGGACAGACAGACACCGCTAGATCGACTTTCAAATTTAACCACGACAGACGGACAAACCGACGCACAGGCGGCCAGATATTTCGAAATCGCTAGAATTCCACAACGACACACGAAATGACACTACTACACCACCTACCCTATGGCTTATGTCAATAACAACTACTTCTGCCATGTTCCGAAAGTTAGCATGATATCAACAAATGGACAGATAAGCGGATGGATAAACCGACGCACGGATGGACAGACACCGTCAGATCGACTTTGGAATTTCACCACGACCAAAAAAATATACAATAATGTTTTTATGGGGCCAATGTGTTACACGCGAAATGACAAAGTTAGTATACCGCCCGTCCTATGGAGGAGGTTATAAAAACAAACTCAAAACAAAATACCCAAGAAAAAATGCATTATGATCTTCCACTCAGAGATAAGGAGAGGAGCTTAATAAGGCCTAACGCAGCAAAATTGATGACATTTTATATTAAAAACTTGAGTATATTCCACAACGAAAACAGTCGCATTTTAGACATAGACAAGGGATAACGAATTCAGTTATTTTCACAAAAAAAAAAAACGAAAATTATTTTCCCAATGACTTTAAAAATAATTATACCAGGTATTATCCTAGTCCTACTCCACCTAGATCCTGGGAAATTCTTGGTATTTGCTTGCTCGGGAGATGGCTCGGTGGCTGAGTCGACCATGCCCACCAAAGATTGGTGGCAAACAGCCCAATTCTATCAAATCTATCCCAGATCATTTAAGGATTCCGATGGTGATGGTATTGGTGATCTTCAGGGTATCAGATCCAAGTTAAGCTACCTTAAGAGTATTGGAGTAAATGCCACTTGGCTTTCACCCATTTATGTTTCACCAATGGCTGATTTTGGTTATGACATAGCCAATTTCTTTGATATACAAAAGGAATATGGAACTTTGGATGATTTCGATGAACTGATTGCGGAAGCTAATAATTTGGGTATAAAAATTATTATGGATTTTGTGCCCAATCATTCAAGTGATGAATGTGAATGGTTCCAAAAATCTGTCAATCGTGAAAAAGGCTATGAGGATTATTATGTATGGAGTGATGGCTATGTAGATGAGCTGGGCCAGAGGCATCCGCCCAGTAATTGGTTACAGGCTTTCCGTGGCAGTGCCTGGCAATGGAATGACAAACGTCAACAATATTATCTGCATCAATTTGCTGTCAAACAACCCGACCTCAATTATCGTAATCCCAATGTGGTGGCCCAAATGAAACGAGTCCTCACCTATTGGCTGGATCGTGGTGTTGCTGGTTTTCGTATAGATGCTGTACCTTGGATGTTTGAAGCTTTACCCGATGCTACGGGACGTTATCCCGATGAACCTAAATCGAATTACACCGAAGATCAAGAAGATTCCGCCTATCTATTGCATATCTATACACAAGATCAACCCGAAACCATTGATATGGTCTATCAGTGGCATCAACTTTTAGAAGATTATCAGCGGGTACATGGTGGCGATACTCGGGTCTTAATGATTGAGACCTGGTCCAATATAAATGAGGTTATGAAAATGTATGGTAATAAGAAAGTGGAAGGTGCCCAGATTCCCTTCAATTTCCAATTTATTGTTGCTGGTAATGAGAATCAGATTAACACAGATTTGCCAGCAGGAGGATTTGTAAAAATTATCAAAAACTGGATGGATAATATGCCAGCGGGTAAAACGGCTAATTGGGTGGTTAGTAGAGGGGAATGTGTAATGTCCTATGAAAAGGCTTTGAGTACAGGTTATTGTGTTTTTTTTTTTTTGTTATTTCAGATGGGCAATCATGATAAGCGTCGTGTGGGTAGTCGTTATGGTGAAAATCGTATAGATCTCATGAATATGCTACAAATGTTTCTACCCGGAATCAGTGTTACCTATATGGTAAGTAAGGACCCATTGAGAGGAACTTAATACACAAAAAAAAAAACGGCATAAGTATGTATTTCAACTCTTTCTACCATAAATTTCCTCATTACCCCATCCCTTTTTCCTTCCTGGGCAAGACCTGCCGACCAGTCGGCTTAGTATTGATATCTTTGATAGAGAAGACCCCTTCGGATACGAGGATACAAACAAAATGGACCTCAAGTTGTGGTACTGATCCTCTCCTTTTCAACTTTTACATGACAAAAGGCCCCCCTACCACCGCTAGATGTACTCTTGATAACCTCTGCTGCCGATTATTCTTTAGTTGTGTTAAGTAGAGATGTCTAGAAGCTAGAGAGAAATATTGCATACAAACTCCCATTCCTGTCCACAAAGAAGTCCCTACATTTGCCGACATGAATCAGAATGTTTGGCATGGTGTGGTACTGCCCCCTTTTCAACTTTTACATAATCAAGTGGATATATACGAAACGAAACGAACGCCATGTAGATATATGAAGGAGTTTTAGAGGAAGATCGGTGACAACCTCCCATTCCTATTGTCATAGAAGTTTCTACGTGCTATAGAAAATTTTCTCAAAATTTTATTTCTATAGAAACTTTTGTCAAAATTTTCTTTTTATAGAAAATTTTCTCAATTTTTTTTTCAAAATTTTATTTCTATAAAAAAATTTTATTTCAAGATAAAATTTTGTCAAAATTTTATTTCTATGAGAAAATTTTCTGAAAATGTTATTTCTATAAAAAATTTTGCTAACATTTTATTTCTATAGAAAATTTTGTCAAAATTTTATTTTTATAGAAAATTTTCTCAAAATTTTATTTCTATAGAAAATTTTACCAAAATTTTACTTCTATAAAAATTTTGTCAAAATTTTTGTTTGTATAGAAAATTTTGTCAAAATTTTATTTCTATAGAAAATTTTATAAAAATTTTATTTCTATAGAAAATTTTATCACAATTTTATTTCTATAGAAAATTTTCTCAAAATTTTATTTCTATAGAAAATTTTGTCAAAATTTTATTTCTATAGAAAATTTTGTTAAAATTTTATTTCTAGGAGAAAATTTTCTCAAAGTATTATTTCTATAGAAAATGTTGTCAAAATTTTTTCAAAAATTCTATTTCTATAGAAAATTTTCTCAAAAATTTATTTCTATAGAAAATTTACCCAACATTTTATTTCTATTGAAAATTTTCTCAAAATTTTATTTTTATAGAAAATTTTCTCAAAATTTTATTTAAATAGAAAATTTTTTCAAAATTTTATTTCTAGAGAAAATTTTCTCAAAATTTTATTTCTATAGAAAATTTTACAAAAATGTTATTTCTATAGAAAATTTTACAAAAATTTTATTTCTATAGAAAATTTTGTCAGATTTTTTTTTTTGTATAGAAAATTTTGTCAAAATTTTATTTCTATAGAAAATTTTATCAAAATTTTATTTCTATGGAAAATGTTATCACAATTTTATTTCTACAGAAAATGTTATCAAAATTTTATTTCTATAGAAAATTTTGCCAAAATTTTTTGTATAGAAAATTTTGTCAAAATTTTATTTCTATAGAAAATTTTATCAAAATTTTATTTCTATAGAAGATTTTATCACAATTTTATTTCTATAGAAAATTTTATCAAAATTTTGTTTCTATAGAAAATTTTGCCAAATTTTATTTCTAAAGAAAATTTTGTCAAAATTTTATTTTTATAGAAAATTTTGTCAAAATTTTATTTTTATAGAAAATTTTGTCAAAATTTTATTTCTATAGAAAATTTTGTCAAACTTCATTTCTATAGAAAATTTTATTTTTATAGAAAAATTTCTCAAAATTTTATTTCTAGAGAACTTTTTATCAAAATTTTATTTCTATACAAAATTTTTTCAACATTTTCTCAAAAATTTTATTTCTATAGAAAATTTTGTCGAAATTTTATTTCTATAGAAAATTTTACCAAAATTTTATTTCTATAGAAAATTTTGTAAGATTTTTTTTTATAGAAAAATTTCTCAAAATTTTATTTCTAGAGAAAATTTTATCAAAATTTTATTTCTATAGGAAATTTTATCAAAATTTTATTTCTATAGAAAATTTTCTGAAAATTTTATTTGTATACAAAATTTTCTCAAGAAATTTTTATCAAAATTTTATTTCTATAGAACATTTTCTCAAAATTTTATTTCTATAAAAAATTTTATCAAAATTTTATTTGTATAGAAAATTTTGTCAAACTTCATTTCTATAGAAAATTTTATTTTTATAGAAAAATTTCTCAAAATTTTATTTCTAGAGAATATTTTATCAAAATTTTATTTCTATAGGAAATTTTATCAAAATTGTATTTGTATAGAAAATTTTCTCAAAATTTTATTTGTATAGAAAATTTTCTCAAAAATTTTATTTCTATAGAAAATTTTATCAAAATTTTATTTCTATAGAAAATTTTCCACAAATTTTATTTCTATAGAAAATTTTCTCAAAATTTTATTTCTATACAAAATGTTCTCAAAATTTTATTTCTATAGAAAATTTTTTCAAAAATTTTATTTCTATAGAAAATTTTCTCAAAAATTTTATTTCTATAAAAAATTTTATCAAAATTTTATTTGTATAGAAAATTTTGTCAAACTTTATTTCTATATAAATTTTTGTCAACATTTTATCTCCATGGAGGGCAAACAATCCAAACTATGGCACGTCTAGGACAATTCCCTCGGAAAGTGCCAAGCCATCCGGTGCGATTTCAGAAGGGACACTCGATTTTTTTTTTTTTTTGACGACAGAAATCTGAAACTTTTGGACTCTAAGCTGATAGCAACAGATGTCGACTTTACAATCGGGATTGATATCATGTAGGGAGAACCGTTTTACAACTGGACTGATTTCAAAAGGGATACACAATAAATCGTCTTGAGGAAGAAAGGGCAGCATTGGAGGCGGCGCAAACCATGTGTTCAAAGAGAAATCTCTTCCTTTTAGTGATCGGAAGGCCGCTACCAGCCTGTGACGATTAACTTTCTAGAGAGACGAGTTTGGGGCCATCCCAGCTACTTTCTGGTATTTTCAGTTCAGTATATCTGCATAATATTACTTGACTTATAACATTTTTTTACACTCCAAGAATCTAATTGGTTTTAAAAACTCACCACTCTCTCTCTCTCTCTCTTTGATCAGGGTGAAGAAATAGGTATGGTGGATTTAGAAATCTCCTGGGACGATAGTGTTGATCCAGCTGCTTGCAATGCTAATCCCGATACGTATCAACAATTTACCCGTGATCCCGCGCGTACCCCATTCCAATGGAGTTCTGGGGAAAATGCTGGATTCTCCACCACTGGCAAGACTTGGTTACCCATCAATCCCAATTATGTCACAATTAATGTGGAAACGGAAGTGGGTAATAGAAAAAGTCATTTGAATGTCTACAAATCTCTGTCAGATTTACGTCAGACAAAAACTTTGCAATATGGCAAATTGCAATATGGCAATGTGGATGAGAATATTTTGGCTATTAAGAGGTGAGTAGAAATATATGTGGGGTGGGAGCTTCCATGATTTAATGGCAAAAGACATGTATTGCTAATCTAATCTGTTATAATTTAAATTATTAAAAATTTAATTTGATATTTTTTTCCCTCTTGCAGATATTTACCAAATGAAAAAACCTACATCCTATTGGCAAATGTATTGGCTGAAGCTAAAACAGCCAATGTAACGGATGTGATTAAGGCTACCGGAAGTTATAAAACTAAAATAGCTAATATAATATCCACAAGAAGAGAAGGGTAAGTCGGAAATAATAAAATAAATAAATTTAATATGCAAATACAATAGAAATATTATTTATTTTTTTTTACATTAGTGACCTTGTCTCTTTGGATAATTTCTATCTGGATGGCTATGAAGCGATAATTGTGGAATCCGATTAATTTTTTATTACATATTAATTTTAAGGATTTTTGTTTCTTATAAATGAGATTTAAACTTAATTATATAAAACCAAAAAATAAAAAACAAATAAAATAATAGAAAAAATACAAAAACAACTTATATTTCATTTAACATTGTGATCAATCTTCTGCCGTATAGTAAAGAAAATATCCAGCTGTAGTATCAAGTTTAGTGGGAGATTTTAAAATAATTGCTTCCTTGGGTTGTAATGTTACTGCATCTGTTTTAAGGCGATCTCTGTAAAATAAATAATTTTGTAATAATTACAGTAAAATAAAATAAAATAAAATACATTATATCCTACACCACTCTATAGAACAATAAAAAGCAGATTCAAGTAATATATTGGTACTTTTGATTCCATGAACTACATAAACCAAATTGAAATTATGTTCGTGTAAATGAGTTAAAAGTTTAGCAAAAATTTTATTTCTATACGAAATTTGGTCAAAATTTTATTTCTAAAGAAAATTTTGTCAAAATTTTTATTTTAAAGAAAATTTTGTCAACATTTTATTTCTATAGAAAATTTTCTCAAAATTTTACTTCTTTGGAAAATTTTTCCAAAATTTTAATTCTATAGAAAATTTTCTCAAAATTTTATTTATATAGACAAATTTTGCCAACATTTTAATTTATCAAAATTGTATTGCTATAGAAAATTTTATTTCTATAGAAAATTTTCTAAAAATTTTACTTCTATAGAAAATTTTCTCAAAATTTTATTTCTATAGAATATTTTATCGTAATTTTATTTCTACAGAAACTTTTGCCACAATTTTATTTCTATAGCACATTTTGCCAACATTTTATTTCTATAAAACATTTTGTCAAAATTTTGTCAAAATTTTATTTCTACAAAAAATTTTGTGACAATTTTATTTCTGTGCAAAATTTTGTCAATATTTTATTTCTAAAGAAAATTTTTTCAAAATTTTATTTCTATAGAAAATTTTGTCAAAATTTTATTTCCATAGCCAATTTTGTCAAATTTTTATTTCTATAGGAAACTTTCTCAAAATTTTATTTTTATAGAAAATTTTTTCAAGATTTTATTTCTATAGAAAATTTTATCAAAATTTTATTTCTATAGGAAACTTTCTCAAAATGTTATTTCCATAGACAATTTTGTCAAAATTTTATTTCTACAAAAAATTTTGTCACAATTTTATTTCTATAGCACATCCTTTCAAAATTTTATTTCAATAGAAAATTTTTCTAAAATTTTTATTTCTATAGAAAATTTTCTCAAAACTTTATTTCTATAGAAAATTTTGTCAAATTTTTATTTCTAAAGAAAATTTTGTCAAATTTTTATTTCTAAAGAAAATTTTGTCAAAATTTCATATCTATACAAAATTTTATCAAAATTGTATTTCTATAGAAAATTTTCTAAAAATTTTACTTCTATAGAAAATTTTATCGCAATTTTATTTCTACAGAAACGTTTGTCACAATTTTATTTCTATAACACATTTTGCCAAAATTTTATTTCTATGAAACATTTTGTCAAAATTTTCGCTGTATAGAAAATTTTGTCAAAATTTCATTTTTATAAAAAATTTTGTGACAATTTTATTTCTGTGCAAAATTTTGTCACTATTTTATTTCTAAAGAAAATTTTTTCAAAATTTTATTTCTATAGAAAATATTGTCAAAATTTTATTTCTATAGAAAATTTTGTCAAAATTTTATTTCCATAGCCAATTTTATCAAATTTTTATTTCTATAGGAAACTTTCTCAAAATTTTATTTTTATAGACAATTTTGTCAAAATTTTATTTCAACAGAAAATTTTGTCACAATTTTATTTCTATAGCACATCTTTTCAAAAATTTTATTTCAATAGAAAATTTTTCTAAAATTTTTATTTCTATAAATAAAAAAAATTTTTCTCAAAATTTTCTTTCTATAGAAAATTCTGTCAACATTTTATTTTTATGAAAAATTTTGTCAAAATTTTATTTCTATACAAAATTTTATCAAAATTGTATTTCTATAGAAAATTTTGTTTCTATGGAAAATTTTCTAAAAATTTTATTTCTATAGAAAATTTTCTAAATATTTTATTTCTATAGAAAATTTTCTCAAAATTTTATTCCTATAGAAAATTTTATCACAATTTTATTTCTACAGAAAATTTTGTAACAATTTTATTTCTATAGCACATCTTTTCAAAAATTTTATTTCAATAGAAAATTTTTCTAAAATTTTTATTTCTATAAATAAAAAAAAAAATTTCTCAAAATTTTCTTTCTATAGAAAATTTTGTCAACATTTTATTTTTATGAAAAATTTTGTCAAAATTTTATTTCTATACAAAATTTTATCAAAATTGTATTTCTATAGAAAATTTTGTTTCTATGGAAAATTTTCTAAAAATTTTATTTCTATAGAAAATTTTCTAAAAATTTTATTTCTATAGAAAATTTTCTCAAAATTTTATTCCTATAGAAAATTTTATCACAATTTTATTTCTACAGAAAATTTTGTAACAATTTTATTTCTATAGCACATGTTGCCAACATTTTATTTCTATAGAGAATTTTGTCAAAATTTTATTTCTATAGAAAATTTTGTGAACATTTTATATCTGTGAAAATTTTGTCAATATTTTATTTTTAAAGAACATTTGTTCAAAATTTTATTTCTACAGAAAATATTGTCAACATTTTATTTCTTTAGAAAATTTCGTCAAAATTGTATTTCTATAGAAAATTGTGTCAAAATTTTATTTCCATAGACAATTTTGTGAAATTTTTTTTCTATAGAAATCTTTCTCAAAATTTTATTTCTATAACAAATTTTTTCAAGATTTTGTTTCTATAGAAAATTTTATCAAAATTTTCTTTCTATAGAAAACATTCTCAAAATTTTATTTCCATAGACAATTTTGTCAAAATTTTATTTCTACAGAAAATTTTGTCACAATTTTATTTCTATAGCACATCTCATCAAAATTTTATTTGAATAGAAAATTTTTCTCAAATTTTTATTTCTATAGAAAATTTTCTCAACATTTTCATTCTATAGAAAATTTTGTCAAAATTTGATTTTTATGGAAAATTTTGTCAAAATTTTATTTCTATAGAAAATATTGTCAAAATTGTATTTCTACAGAAAATTTTGTTTCTATAGAAAATTTTCTAAAAAATTTTATTTCTATAGAAAATTTTCTAAAAATTTATTTCTATAGAAATTTTTCTCAAAATTTTATTTCTATAGAAAATTTTGTCAACATTTTATTTCTATAGAAAATTTTACAAAAATTGTATTTCTATAGAAAATTTTGATAAAATTTTATTTCTATAGAAAATTTTCACAAAATTTTATTTCTATAGAAAATGTTATAAAATTTTATTTCTTAAGAAATTCTCCATAGAAAATTTTGTCAAAATTTTATTTCTATAGAAAATTTTGTCAAATTTCATTTCTATAGAAACTTTTGTCAAAATTTTACTTCTATAGAAAATTTTACCAAAATTTTATTTCTATAATAAATTTTGTCAATATTTTATCTCCATAGAAAATTTTGTCAACATATAATTTCTATAGAAAACTTTGTCAAATTATTTCTAGAGAAAATTGGGAATATTTTGCAAAATCTACCAAACCCATGATGGGTGATACAACAGATTTCGAGTTCACTTAGAAGCCCAAAATGAGAGTCTGTCATAAAGTCGTGTAGAATATGTAGAATAAATAAATGGTCAAGCAATCATTGCTTACCCTTTCTTCGATTTAGACTTATCAGTGACCACTACGTAAATCATCTCATCTGGGATATTGGCAAATGCTTCTTTCAAATTAAAGCTTTCCACTTCATTGAAAATATTCATAAGGGTTACATACGTAAAATCTTTCAAAAGTGTTCTATAATATAAAAACAAAATAAAAATTATAAAAAATATCTTTCATGACCTCTTTATCCACCAACTCACCTCTTAATACCCAAAACATTTTGTTTTAATGCTTTCACTTCCACTTTTCCATATTTCATTGTTCCTTCTTTCCTCAATGTTTGTAATTCTTTGAAAATATTCAAATGACTTAAAGGATTTGAGCGTTCCTTATCCACATTTACTTCTTTGTATAGTGGTGAAATGGGTAACCAGGTTTTATCAGCCTTAGAAAATCCTGCTTGATATCCATCACTCCATTGGAATGGAGTACGTTCAGGATCTCGAGATAGTGATTCATACATATCAGGATTTGAATTACAGGCCGAAGGATCTACAGTATCATTCCATGAAATCCATACATCAGTCATACCAATTTCTTCGCCCATATAAGTGACACTACAGCCCGGTAGAGTAAAGGTTAAGATATTCAACATATCAATGCGATCATCACCCAGACGAGAGCCTACTCGGTTTTGGTCATGATTGCCAAGCTGAAATGGTATCAAAAAGATTTCACAAATTTGAAATATAAGTATTGCTATTATATTTGTCTATAGGAATTTTTGCCAAAATATCTTTACTAGAAGAAATTTGCTAAAAATTTCTTTGCTATAATTTTTTCTCCATATTTCTTTGATACAGGATTTTTTTTTCAAAATTTGATAGCTATAGGAAATTTTGGCAAAATTGCGTTGCTACTTAAAATTTTGTACAAATTTCTAAAAGAAACGCTGTCAAATTTTTTTTCAAGGAATTTGTATTAAAATTTACTAGCTGTACGAAATTTTTTGCAATTACTTTCCTAGCGCAAATATTTAAAAAAAAATGCGCTAAGGAAATATTGTCAATTTTTTTTTTTTAATTTTTTCTTTTAGAAATTTTGTCTAATTTTCTTTGCAATAAGAAATCAAATCAATAATAAAAATTGTTTGCTATAGGAAGTGTCTTTTCTATTGAAAGGAAAATGATTTTTTTTCAAAATTTCTTTGTTATACAATATTTTCTCAAAATAATATATATCAATTTTTTTTCAATATTTCATTGCATAGCAATTTTTGTCAACATTTCAGTGGTATAACAAATGTTGTCAATTTTTTTTTTTTCTATCGAAAACTTTTTCGAAATTTCTTTTCTTTAGATTTTTTTTAATTTCAATCCTACTGGAAATTTTTCAATTTTTTTTTTGATGTAGGTCAAAATTTTATTGCTATAGAAAATTTTTGACAAAATTTCTTTGCTATATAAATTTTGTCAAAGTTTCTTTGCTAAATAAATTTTTGTCAACATTTGCTTCTTTTAGGAACTTTTGTCACAATTTCTTTGCTGTAGAAAATTTTCTCGAAATTTCTTTTCTATAGATTTTTTTCAAAATTGCATTCCAACTGAAAATTTTTTTGCCGAAGGAAATGTTGCCAAAAATGTATTCTTCATTTTGTCTAAATATCTTCGCTATTGGTTGGTTAGGTTAGGTTAGGTGGCAGCTCGATGTATCAGGCCCACTTAGACTATTCAGTCCATTGTGATAACACATTGGTGAACTTCTCTCTTCTTCGCTATAGGAAATTGAGTCAAAATTTCTTTTCTAAATGACATTTTTGTTAAAATGTCTGTGCTGAATGGGTTTTCTTTCAAAATATCTCTGCTATTGGAATTTTCTCAAAATTTGTTGGCTATGGGAAATTTTATCAAAATTTCATTCATATGGGAAATTTTCTCAAAATTTCTTTCTTATGGGAAATTTTCTCAAAATATCTTTGCTATAGGAATTTTTTTCAAAACTTTCTTTGCTATGGAAAATTTGGTCAAATTACTTTTCTAGAGAAAATATTGCAAACATTTCTTTGTCGCAGGAAATTTTGTTAATTTTTTTTTTTTTGTTATAGAAAATTTTGTCAAGATTTCTGTGATGAATGATTTTTTTTTTCAAAATTTCTTTACTTTGGGAAATTTTGTCAATATTTTTTGCTATAGGAAATTTTCTCAAATTTTCTTTCTATGGGAAATTTTCTCAAATTTTTTCTATGGGAAATTTTCGCAAAATTTATTTTCTATACGATTTTTTTTCTTAACCTCTTTGCTGTGGCAAAATTTTTCAAATTAATTTGCTATAGAAAAACTTTTCAAAATTTCTTCGCCATAGGAAATGTTGTCAAAATTTTATCGCTATAAGTGTTTTTGTCAAAATTTAAATGGTATAGGATTTTTTGTAAATTTCATTTCTATAGGGAAATTTGTAAACATTTCCTTGCTGAAGGAAATTTTGTCAAATTTCTTTCATATGAGAAATTTTCTCACAATTTCTTTCATATGGGAAATTTTCTCAAAATTTCTTTCCTATAAGAAATTTTTTCAACATTTTTTTTGCTGTTGAAATTTTGTCTAAACTTCATTGCTATAGGAAATTTTGTCAAAATTGCTTTGATATGGGAAAATATGTCAAAATTTCTTTGCCGTAGGAAATCTCATCAAAATTTCTTTACTATAAAAAATTGTGTTAAAATTTCGTAGCTATAGAAAATTTTGTCAAAATTTCTTTGCTTTTGAAATTTTTTAAAAATTTTTTGCTATAGGAACTTTTTTCAAAATTTCATTGCTATAGGATTTTTTTTTCAAAATTTCATTGCTATAGGAAATTTTGCCAAAATTGCTTTGTTATGGGAAAATATGTTAAAAAATTTTTTGCCACAGGAAATCTCGTCCAAATTTCTGTATTATAAAAAATTGTGTCAAAATTTCTTTGCTGTAGGAAATCTCATCAAAATTTCTTTACTATAAAAAATTGGGTCAAAATTTCGTAGCTATAGAAAATTTTGTCAAAATTTCTTTGCTTTTGAAATTTTTTAAAAATTTTTTGCTATAGGAACTTTTTTCAAAATTTCATTGCTATAGGATTTTTTTTCTCAAAATTTCATTGCTATAGGAAATTTTGCCAAAATTGCTTTGTTATGGGAAAATATGTTAAAAAAATTTTTGCCACAGGAAATCTCGTCCAAATTTCTGTATTATAAAAAATTGTGTCAAAATTTTGTCAAATTTCTTTCATATGAGAAAATTTCTCACAATTTCTTTCATATGGGAAATTTTCTCAAAATTTCTTTCCTATAAGTATTTTTTCAAAATTTTTTTGCTGTTGAAATTTTGTCTAAACTTCATTGCTATAGGAAATTTTGTTAAAATTGCTTTGATATGGGAAAATATGTCAAAATTTCTTTGCTGTAGGAAATCTCATCAAAATTTCTTTACTATAAAAAATTGTGTCAAAATTTCGTAGCTATAGGAAATTTGGTCAAAATTTCTCTGCTTTTGAAATTTTGTCAAAATTTTATTTGGTATAGGAATTTTTTTCAAAATTTCATTGCTATAGGATTTTTTTTTTTTTTTCAAAATTTCATTGCTATAGGAAATTTTGCCAAAATTGCTTCGTTATGGGAAAATATGTCAACAATTTTTTGCCACAGGAAATCTCGTCAAAATGTCTGTATTATAAAAAGTTGTGTCAAAATATCGTAGCAATAGTAAATGTTGTCAAAATTTCGTAGCTATAGTAAATTTTATCAAAATTTTTGCTCATTTGAAAATTTTGTCAAAATTTGTTTGAGTAAATTTTGTTAAAATTTCTTTCCGATAGAAAATTAAACATTTTTTTAATAGAAGAAATTCTAAAAAAAATTTCTTTACTATATGAAATTTTTTCAAAATTTCTAACAAAATTTCTTTAGTATAGGAAATTTTTTCAAGATTTTTTTTACAGTAAATTTTGTCAAAATTGCATTTCTAGAAGATATTTTTCCAAATAAGAAATTTAGTCAAAATGTTAATTTCTTTACAGTTTCATATTAATTTCCATTCATATACATACCACCCAATTGGCCGTCCTTCCTTCAGGCATATTCGTCAACCATTTATTCACCGTATCGGCATAATTGAAGGCATTCGAATTATTTCCCAATTCTTCAATCAAAAGGAAATTAAAAGGGATCTGGGCTCCTTCCGCAGTTCCATTACCATAATATTGCATTACCACATCCAAAGGAGAATAACTTTCAGTCATTAAAATTCGATCATCGCCCCCATATTCCGATTTAAAATCATCCAAAACTTTACGGAATTCATATACTAAATCAATAGTTTCAGGTTGATTGACAGTATAGATATGTTGCAAATAACCATAATCATCGGGATCATTTACAGAAGGATTTCGTGGTTCGTCTGGCCAATTGCCAAAGGCATCTGGAGCCTTCTCAATGGTATGGGGGACAGCATCTACACGAAAACCAGCAACACCTTTGAAAAGCCAAAATTGTAAGACCATTTTCATGGTGGTCCTAACCAAAGGATTGCGATAATTCAAATCTGGTTGTTTCTTCACAAATTGATGAAGATAATATTCTTGTCTTTCCTCATTCCATTCCCAAGCAGAACCACGAAAAACACTAACCCAATTGGTGGGAGGATGGCGAACACCATCAATGATTTTTCCCGGATGCCAAACATAGAAATCTTTATAGAAAGGATCACGCTTCACAGATTTCTTAAACCACTCGCATTCATCACTGCTATGATTGGGGACGAAATCCAAAATTATTTTTATACCCAAACGATTGGCCTCTTTCATTAAAGCTTCAAAATCAGCCATGGTACCGAAGAGAGGATCAATTTCAAAGAAATTTGCAATGTCATAACCAAAATCAGCCATGGGGGAGGTAAAGATGGGCGATAGCCAGGTGGCTGTAATGCCAATCTCTTTTAGGTAGGGTAATTGTTCCGTAATACCTGATTAAGGAATAAAGATGGATTTATTTTATTTTGGGTGGTTTTCTTTTAGAAGAAAACTGACATACCTTTCAAATCTCCTACCCCATCATTGTTGGTATCTTTAAATGACCTTGGATAGATTTGATAGAATGAGGCGGTTTGCCACCATTTTGTTGCTGCTTCATAATTATCTGGCGATTCCTCTGGATCCAATTGCACAAAATCAAAATGGGGATGGTAATTTGGATAAACCCCAGCCCACGCTACTGCCACCATGCATATAATCGCAAGTGATTGTCGCCACCACATTGCAATTTTAACTTGTACGCTTTATTGCCGATTTTCTTTGTCTGATTTTTTTGCCTCTTAATGTCTTCTTATTTTCCCAGTGCTTTTCACTTGGGGACTGCGGATACGTGTTGTGTTGACTTGCGGTTGTTTACTTTACCACAGACAAGTGTCAACTAAAGGCAATGCCAAATGAAATCAAATTTTCTCCACTCTCTCTCACTCTCAGTATCTTTCGTGAAATCTTTCTCTTGTTCAGCATAATTCGGAGAGTATTGAAATAATTGATTTGTTATTTATCTCTCTCGATCAGTAAATTTGCATACAGTGGGTAGAAAACAATTTTTTTATAAAAAGATTTTATTCAATGCAGAATAGGCAGACAGATCTTTGCATAGAACAACCAAGCACGCATACGATGGATATTCTTAATCCTAATGTAGTGCTAGCGTTGAGAATTTCTATACGTTTCTATATATTACATTAAAAAGTGAAACAGTATGACGAAAAAGTGGCTCAATACCAGAATAATGTTTTCTATATATATTTTGGGGGAAATCTAGGGTTTTTTTAACAATTCTGGCAACGCTGTTTAGTACCATTTCCACAATGACATTTATCATCCCTGTAGCATACGTATGAAGCCTATTGATTATTTCCCATGAGAGTTTTAATATAGATGGACTTCAATTGAATCAAGAAATCTTAAAATAATGTTTTCCCAAATATACCTGGGGTTTTCAAAAATTCCATATGGGCGTTAACTTTTTATTTCGTATTTTAATAAACTTCATTTGAGATATAAAAATTCCAGGAGAGACGAGAAATGTTTCTTTCACGTAGTGAATTAATTTACAAAAATTTAACATCAAGAAACACTGTGCAATGAAGCAGTTCAAGTGCAAACTACAGAGAGTGATATCAATTATTTGGCATTTTCCTTTGTTTTTACTTTCACTTAATGCCATTTTAAAAATAAACACATTGGGAAATTTCCATCGAATATTGTAGGGTTTGGTAGACACTATCAGAAAGCTACAATTGAGTGGCTATTTGTTAGAATTTTTATTTAAATGGAAAAGTCAAGTCTATATCATTGATTGTAGAATTATCTAGAACCAGCAGAATTATCAAAATTGAATTTTTTTATAAACCAAATATTGTAGATTAAAATACAAAGTTTTAAAGCAGAAAAATAGTCTACGCCAAACAACCACATATATGTGGTTGAGTACCCCATCTAGTTGAATAAAATATTCAAGCTTAAAATTTCCATATAAACATAGGAGTAACACAGTTTAATTTTACTAAGTAAGAAGCACCAAGAGTATATACATAGTTCTCTAACGATACACTATTGAGAAAAAATGTTGAAAAAATTCTTTAAATTTCCTAACCAGCCTCTGAAGCCTATGAAAGAAAGTGAGTGCTGAATTTTAAAATATTTAAGAATTTAAAATATTTAAGAAAGTATTTAAGAACTTTTTTTTAATATTGAATCACAAAATAAAAAATCTTGAAACTTTTGAAAGGAAGTAAAAATTAAAAAAATAAAATAAAAATTAAATTAATAATTATTGTGAATTTTAAATTTATTAAAAAAAAATAATTTTAATTTAAAAAAAAAATTATTAACAAAAAAAAAATTATATTAACACAATCTTACATTTATTTGTCTTACCCCCATTTTCATAAAGCTCCGTTAGTGTTCCTTTAAATATCCAACTTTTAAACCGTATTATGGGCGAAGCTGTCATCTTTTCTTTATATTCCATAGGCCAATTAGGATCTTAACTGACGAAAATGTTTCAGTTAAAGTTAACCGGAGAGAAAATATTTGTTATGTATTTCTGTTAACTGGCAGTTAAAGCCTAACGGAGCTACATGACAATGGCTGTTAATTACAAAATATTTATTATGGATCATTTAATAAAGTGCTTGTTTTTCTTTTAATTTTTAGAAAAATTTTGCAACATATAATCTCTAAAAAGAAGTGCCAGTGCAAACCTCAAGAATGTCGATGCTCGAAACAATCTCAAAAAGTGAAGATATTGAACAAGCAAAGGATTCCCATGTACTTAGAGGGTATTTCAGTTTGATACTTTTTTTGGTTTAAGTATGTGTATTATTAGTCCTAAGAGTCAATAAAATATTCAATGGTGTTATTAAAAACTGCTTTATAATTCTTTTTGTTTAAATAGTGGAGCTTATTACACCAGCTATACTCTAACCACATTGGTGTAGGGCATAATAAAGTCTTTCAAACTATAGCCTGTCATTGGACTGTGGACAATGATAACAAATCAAAAGAATTGATATGTACGCAAAATTTCATGTATGCTTAGTCATATACAGTTTGTCAAGAAAGTGTTTTGACAATGGGATAAAAATTATGTTTTATTCCAAAATTAAATATAATGAAATTTTAAAAAAAATATTTTATTATGTATTTTGCAAAGTATACATACGTACACAGAATTAAAAATTTAATAAAATATTTAATATTTCAATTATTTCTAGAAGTTGAAATAGTTGGCAATGTCAAAAGACTTTCTTGACATACTGTATGTATTTCACATTTCAAAACTACAGTGCTGCCGCTACTACTTCAATCGAAGTATTTTGCTTCATTTTCACAACATTTTCTTCGTCACTTCCTTCTTCCAAAAATCTGCTTCACTTTTTGTTCTGCTTCAATTTTTTAAAATTTTCCCCATATTACCTAATTGTTTTTCCTATTCCTTTAATTACGATGAACATAGCGATTTTAATCATTGAATTATTAACCGATGTGGACCAATTTTTGCATAGTTGTTAGAGACCATATACTTACACTATGTACCAAATTTCAGCCGGATCGGATGAAATTTGGTTCTCTTAGAGGCTCTGCAAGCCAAATCGGGGGATCAGTTTATATGGGGGCTATATATAATTATGGACCGATGTGGACCAATTTTTGCATGGTTGTTAGAGATCATATGCTGAAACCATGTACCAAATTTCAGCTGGATCGAATGAAATTTGCTTCTCTTAGAGTCCGTTTATATGGGGGCTATACGTAAAAGTGGACCGATATGGCCCATTTGCAATACCATTCGATCTACATCAATAACAACTACGTGTGCCAAGTTTCAAGTCGATAGCTTCTTTCGTTCGGAAGTTAGCGTGATTTCAACAGACGGACGGACATGTGCAGATCGACTCAGAATTTCACCACGACCCAGAATATATATACTTTATGGTGTCTTAGAGCAATATTTCGATGTGTTACAAACGGAATGACAAAGTTAATATATGGAAGGTATAATAAAATGAATTCTATTGTTTTGTTTTCAAAAATGTATGCTACTTCAATTTTATTCAATCTACTCCACTTTTTTCCAAAATCTACTTCACTCAATTTTTCACTAGCGGCAGCACTGCTATGAATGGGTTAATCATTTGCGATTTATGGTTTGTTGTTATTTATGACATTATTGCATCGATGCTCTTGATTTTCGATGTATACAATCCACTTATTCTCAATTGCAAGCATTTTCAAACTACAAGTGTTGTGCTCTTTTCATTATTTGTTTGTCAATGGTGGAAAGAGTGAGAGGGCAATTTGAAACCGTTATTTTGGTTGTGGATTATTTATAGGCTTTCTAGTCGATGGTTTTGTTATTGTTTGGATGTTATCAGTATGACAAAAACAAAACGACAACATGCTTTATGAGGCATGTTAAGAAATGGACTGGAAAATTTGTCCAGAGCACTATATGAGGAAATGAAAATGGATGCGTTATATGAAGTGCCACCATTAACATTGATCAATTCATTTAATTATGATTATGCTATGATAACATATAAATGTTAACTAACATTATTCTATATTCGAGAGATTAGCAACATAGTTTTATCAAAGATAATTGAGAAGAAGATGCAGTCTTGTCATAGCAAAACTGAAGCACCAGAGGACTCTGCCAACAAAATATCATAAAGTTTGCGTCGACGTGTCTCTCAAATGTACTGCCGTTTGCGTCGGAAAATATCATAACATTTGTGTTTTTCATAAATTTCTGAATAAAAACCCACAAAAGCAGTACCAAAACGATTGTAGAAAATTAAAATAAAACGTATGTGTATTTTAAATCAAATATTCATTATGATTTTATGTGAATATTGCCGTTTAAATTTATTATTGGGCAGAGCTGCTTTGGAAAAAATTCACAAATAAAACAATTTTTTTCTCATAGCCCTCTACACCTTGACATTTGTCTTCTCTTGATAAGAGCACAATGCTTGATCTTGTTATACTCAATTATCTTTGGTTTTATGTGTAACCAGGGCTGCCACTTTTACCGATTTTTTACTCAAACAATAGCAAATGCCGATTTTTATCCCAAAAATGACGATTTTAGCTACGTTCAAAATTTTTGACTAGAAGCTGTTTGTTTACACGTTTAGAGCCAACAAAAGAGAGAATACATTTGACAGTTGTCAGATAGAGAAATTGCGAGTTTTTGCTAGAGATTTCATGCATGTTTGAGCTATACCTCATTTTACACCTACAGTATTAGTTGCCACTCGTGCCAAAAATACTTCACCAAAATTTGAAGAAAAATTTACCAAAAATGTACCAAATAAAAAAATACAGAAAACGTGGTTAAAATTTTATTTCTAGAGAAAAAGTTGCCAAAATTCAATTTCTATTGAAAATTTCGTCAAAGTTTTATTTCTATAGAAAATTTTGTCAACATTTTATTTCTATAGAAAATGTTGTCAAATTTTATTTCTATAAAAAATTTTGTCAAAATTTTAGTTCTATAGAAGATTTTGTCTAGTTAGTAGTTAGTATTATAGAAAATTTTGTCAAAAATTTAATTTAATATATATATATATATATATATATATATATATATATATATATATATATATATATATATATATATATATATATATATATATATATATATATATATATATATATATATATATATATATATATATATATATATATATATATATATATATATATATATATATATATATATATATATATATATATATATATATATATATATATATATATATATATATATATATAAATTGTTGCAAAATCTTATTTCTAAGATTTCTAAAATTTCGTCAAAATTTTATTTCTATAGATTTTGTTTACATTTTTTCGATAGAAAATTGTACCTCTTAATTGGATAGACCATAAGTGTTTTATTGTCAAATTGTGGAAAATGTTTAAATAAAAATCTTACTGAATTAGTAACTATATATTAAAATGTGGAAAATGTTTAAATAAAAATCTTACTGAATTAGTAACTATATATTAAAAAATTAATTTTTATATTATTTTTTGAATTGCATAGCATAGCATTGCATTTTATGTTATTTTTATACAAAACCAAATTCATTGTACTTTTGTCGTTGAAATGCATAGTTGGATATGGTAATTTTCTGTTCTTTATATGAAATAAATACTTTTGTTTTTAACCAAAAAATTAGGTTGTATTGAATATTGTTTACATTGCAGATTTTTTGACGATTTTTAAAATGTAAGTGACGATTTTGACGATTTTTTCGGAAAAAAGTGACGATTATTCTTGAAATTTTATTGGCAGCCCTGTTTGTAACAGAAAATATTTAAATCTATATAAAACATGTGAGAAATGAATAATGAAATTAATTGTCTAAATGAACCTGAAGTAAAACAGATTCAGTGGTTCAAATAAAATATTGTGATTTTTTTTTGTTTTCAATTTTTATTAGGCAAAATGTGCATACAATGTAAAAAAATCGTACAAAACTTTGAAACAATCGGTCCGATTAGGGGATGTGAAAATACCAATACCATGCTCAAACTGCAGATAATATTGCTCAACTACACCCAGAGAAGGAATATGATCATTATCAAGATCATTGTTTTCTCTCAAAAAATGGTCGGCAACGGCTAAAATCGGCGGTTTCATTGTCTGCTCAAGAACTAAAGCCATTTGACTATTCCAAATTTCATCAATGGTCATAATGGTGACAAGAACTTGCAACAGCGGATATATTTTTGGAAGAAAATCATTTTCAGTAATGAGCTAAATTTTCATCTTAGTGGATTAGTCAATAACTAAAATTGCCTCATTTCAGCGAATGAAAGATAATCCAAACGTGATTATGAAAATCTAAGATTTTGGAATTTGGCATGTGAAGTCACCTTTTCAATTTTTATTCATGCCCAATAAGCCATTGACAAATTGAATATGCCAACAAAAGATTAAAAAGATACGTTAAACTTCTTGTACTCTTTGTCAATGATGTCAAATTCTGAAATCTTGGAGAACTTACGATTGATTGCTGTTTTTTTATCGTTGCAATGCTGTTGATTTTTTGTGTATAAAGTCCACTTACTGACAAATGCTATCATACTCAATCACAAGTGCATTAAATTGCTCATTATTAGATAAGAAGAGAACGAGAGTGAGATACAAAAGAGAGAGAGAGAGAGAGAGTGGAGTACAATAAGAAACCATTATTTTGTTTGTGAATTATGAGTGTGCCTTTTTTCTATAGGTTTATTTTCGTTTGATTTGATTATCAGCGGACAAAAATAAACAACATACTTATGTGGGACATTGATGATTTTCCACTTGGGGTATATTAGTGCAACTGTAACATTGACCTAATCATTTCATATCGATTGTGGTATAATAACATTAAATGTTAATTAACATAGCTTTTTATTAGACAGATAAGCAAGATACAGTGGTCATAACCACATAATGGGGAAATTTGGATAAAGAATAAAAAAATAAAAACTTATATATTGACATACAAATATGGAAATTTTTGTATTCATTTAATTTATTTAATGTTTGTCTGTACAATTCAAGGTGATGCTGAACGGCATCGGAGGATTCCAAGCAAATCAAAATGATCGAAAAATTAGTAGGGTGTCCTAATTAGGGCCATACAAAAACATACTGATAAAACTGTATGGACATGTATCTCTCTGACTCAAAAATCTAAAAAAAACATGAAAAATCGGCTCATAATAGCAGCTTGTAGAAAAAATCTTTGCATATTTCAAATTTCCCGAACAGCAGAAGTAATGAAAAATCGGCTAAAAAAGTCCTAAAACGGAATTGATGTGTGTACAAGTTTTAACGTATTAATTTCGTAGTAACTGGCGAAATTACAAATTTTTAATGAGTACTTTTCCTAAAAAAATAATTTTCAAGAAAATAAAATTTTTTAATTGGTACTGTGGATCATTCCCGCTTAAAGTCATATGTGCCGAAATATGTATTTATTTTATGCTTTTACTAATTCTAGCGGCCATACTTTAACTTAGTTCCACCCTTAGGGAAAACTGCTGTGCTTCGGTCGCTGGCTAAACTTCCAAAAAGGATCTGCCCTTGACTCATCCAAGTACAATTTTTGAATAGTTTCTCTTTAATTTATTCACAAACTAGGTTTAAAAAAATTAAGCCGATAGCTTCATTTGCTAGTGCTTAAATCTTTTTCTTATAATTTTTAATTATAATAAATATTCAAATAAATAAAAATTATGTCTAAAAATAAATACTTTCGCTCTTCTTAAATTTTTTTGAGTCGAAAATTTCAAAAATTCTTCGGCGCGGATGAAATTTGCTCCTCCAAGAGGCTTCTGAAGTCATATCTGGGGATCGGTATATACTAACATCACGTACTAAACTTTAACGGCATCGAATCCAAATCTGGGCGTCAGTTTATAGGAACTGTATCTAAAAGTGGTACATTTGCATGGCCCATTTGCAATAGCATCTGACCAACGTAAAAACAACAACAACTTTCATGCCATTATTGGGTCTGCCACCAATATTTCGATGTGTTACGTGCACGGTTGCCACAGTCGGTAGAATTCTACCAAAACTGGTACATTTCTTACTGTTTGGTAGATTGGTAAAAATCTTAATGTTTTGGAAGATTTTGGAAAACATTCCTCTCGAAACTAAGAGGTACTTCAATTGTCTATAGAAATAAAATTTTGGAAAAATTTTCTATAAAAATAAAATTTTTAAAAAATTGTTCTATAAAAATAAAATTTTTAAAAATTTGTTCTATAGAAAAAAAATTTTTGAAAATTTTTTTATAGAAATAAAATTTTGGAAAAATTTTCTATTACAATAAAATTTTGAAAACATTTTCTATAGAAGTAAAAATTTGGATCAAATTTCTATAAAAATAAAATTTTGTAAAAGTTTCTATAAAAATAAAATTTGTAAACATTTTCTATAGAAAGAAAATTTTGGAAAATTTTCTATAAAACTAAATTTTTGGAAAATTTTTCTATAGAAATAAAATGTTGGAAACATTTTCTATAGATATAAAATTTTGGAAACATTTTCTATAAAATAAATTTTTTTAAACATTTTCTAAAGATATAAAATTTTGGAAAATTTTTCTATAGAAATACAATTTTGGAAAATTTTTCTATAGAAATACAAATTTGGAAAATTTTTCTATAGAAATAAAATTTTGGATTTTTTTTATAGAAATAAAATTTTAGAAAAATTTTTCATAAACATATATTTTTAAAAAATGTTCTATAAAAATAAAATTTGGTGTTTTGTTTTTTATTGATTGTACTTCAATCATATTTGTTGTTTTGATCTCAGCTTTAAAACCATTTTGTTGACTAAACTAAAGGGTGGTCAAATTTCAAAGGGCCGATGTTGATTTCGAATAAAACACAAACTATTTAGGAAATTATTGTAATATTATTTTATTATGATATATTGGTATTACTCAATTATGTATGGAACAAAATATCGGCCAAATGGGCGCCGCGACCTCGGTGGCACACCTCCATCCGATGGTCCAAATTTTCGATGACGCTGAGTCATAATGGAGGTTCTATGCCGTTAATGTGCCGAATTATCTCATCCTTTAGCTCTTGAATTGTTGCTGGCTTATCGACGTACACTTTTTCTTTCAAATAACCCCAAAGAGAAAAGTCCAACGGTGTCAAATCACATGCCAATTGACATCGCCATTACGTGAGATAACACGGCCATTGAATTTGTTGCGCAAAAGAGCCATTGTTTCGTTAACTGTGTGGCAAGTGGCACCGTCCTGCTGAAACCACATATTGTCCACATCTATATCTTCCAACTCGGGCCATAAAAAGTTCGTTATCATCTCACGATAGCGAACACCATTCACAGTAACTGCCTGACCGGCCTCATTTTGGAAAAAATACGGCCCGATGATGCCGCCAGCCCATAAACCCATAAGCCCATTTTCATAATAAGTCTGGATAACTTTAACACGTTGTTGGATTGTGTATCTCTCCATGGTTCAAATTGAGTAAGTCTGAAATAGAGAAATGTCAAATAAAATTCGGAAAAAACTTGGCGTTTAGGTGTGGTTCACATTCAACTTGGCCCTTACAATTTAACCACTCTTTACAAGAGCAGCTTAACCAACAGAGGAAAAGAATATTTGTCAAATAGACTGCAAGATGGTTGGATGGATGCACGTTTCGGAATTACCACATTAATCATCAGCATCCTGTACTTGCAGCAAAACTATCAACCAATTATCAGAATAAATGCAGGCAGTTCACTAAACCCAAAGTGAACCATACTTGAACCCTCCGAAAACGGTTTATGATAGCCGGCTTATGCCGAAATAAATTCATACAAACATCTCTCTTTTCCTTTGCCACCATCAGATCATCGATTTGAGTGCAGAGGAAACCCAGTCACCTCTGTTGGTTAAGCTACTCTTGTAGTTTAGTCAACAAAATGGTTTTAAAGCTGAAATCAAAAGAACAAATAATTTTTTGGAAACAATTTTCTACAAAAATTAAATTTTGTAAAAATTTTCTATAATATAAAATCTTCTAAACATTTTCTATAGAAATAAAATTTTGGAAAATTTTTCTATCAAAATAAAATTTTGGGTAAAATGGTAAATTTTTTACTGTTTGGTAGATTGGTAGAATTATTCGTGTTTTGGTAGATTTTGGAAAACATTCCTCTCGCAACTTAAAAATACTTCAATTCTCTATAGAAATAAAATTTTAGAAAAATTTTCCATAGAAAAAAATTTTGAAAAAAATATGTATAGAAGTAAAAATTTTCTATAGAAGAAATAGAAATAAAATTTTGGAAAAATGTTGAAAAAAAATTCTATAGAAATACAATTTTGGAAAAATTATCAATAGAAGTAAAATTTTGGAAAAATTTTCTATAGAAGTAAAAATTTTCTGTAGAAGTAATAGAAATAAAATTTTGGAAAAATGTTGAAAAAAAAATTTCTATAGAAATACAATTTTGGAAAAATTATCTATAGAAGTAAAATTTTGGAAAAATTTTCTATAGAAATAAAATTCTTGGAAAAATTTCTATAGAAGTAAAATTTTGGAAAAATTACCAGGCAAACAAATTTGCAAGTTCTTCCAAAGGCACAACATTAAAAATACTTCCAGAAGATGCACTCCCAATGATGCTCTTTATTTTAACTACCCAGGAAGTTCTTTTAATTCAATAATTTATAACTTGGTTTTTTCATACTTTTACGGCCATTTTCATGTAGCTCCGTTAGGCTTTAACTGCCAGTTAACAGAAAGAAAAATGGAAATATCTTTTCTCCGGTTAACTGTAACTGAAAAATTTTCAGCAGTTAAGTTTCTAACTCGCATATGGAATATATACGCAAGATGACAGATATGTAGATATCACAGTTTAAAAGTTCGTTAGCTAACGGAGCTTCATGAAAATGGGGGTTAATGGATAACTTTAACTTTTTGTTTCAAATAAGTTAAAAACAGAGTAAGAATTCATAAAATTTTACAAATCATTTAAATTTTGTCGACAAAAATGCTAAATCCAATCTGAAAAAATTGTGAATTTTTGAAAATATTTGAGGTCAAACGTTTCCGACAAGCGTTACAATCCATTAAAAATTATAAAAATCACAGAATTTTTCAATTTACATCCATAACATTGAATTCGGATCACATATAAAGAAGTGATGCAAATTCAGTGCAACGGCTGTTGAAATGGAGGACTTCCGTTAAATTCATGTTAAATTCATCGCTTCTGCGTAAATTTTGCACCACTTCCGGATCCAAAAAGGACATTTTCATTACTTTTTTGGCGACGCTTTTTCATATAATTTATCAATTTCTTTATAATTTCATATAATTTCAATTCATATAATTTATCTATTTCTTTATTCTCTTGACATTAAAATATCATTGAATCTACACATTTACTTCAATAAAATTCTTAGAATAATATATTCCTCCCTGTTTCGATCTTCGGAATCGTAGATCGCAAAAATTTATTTATAGAGACACTATTGGACTCCAATAAAATTTTATTTTGAACTTCTCACTAAAAAGAGAATTTTATTACCAAGATTTAAGTTTCTATGTTTCAGGTTTAGGAAATTATGGCCAAACTAAAATTTTGCGATTTGCGATTCCGAATTTCGGAACACGGAGGATTGAGATTTGGATGAGATTTGGGTTAAACGACATTCACTCAAATGTTTAGCCATCCACCCAGGCAACAGCACGGTCAGTAGTAATCGAGTGAGTTACACGATCCTCTGCCCAACACAGATATTGAGTCGACGATAAGAGATCGAGTTACGTTGATAGTGATAGAGTTTATCTGGCCATCGGCATCGAACTCTGGCCATGACCATATTGCTAAAAGTTTTCTAATTTCGATATTTCGATCAAATTCTCTGGTCCTCTATGTCGCAATTACCCTCCCTCGTCTCACCAACCAGACAAGTGAATGAAAGAAATTAATCCAGGGTTCTGGTTTAAAACATTTTCCAAAATTAAATGAAATTTATTCTTAGGAATGAATATTGCCCCAAAAAGCCCCCAGTAATTTAAACACAACATATCTTACATATATTGATAGCAAATTTTTAAGTTTTATTAAATACACACAATTTAAATCACTTTAGCCACATGTTATCATAAGGCTGTCAAACTTTTATGGTTGACTTCAAAACCACAGCTTCTTTGGGTAGTAACACCACTTTATTACTTGCAACCTTATCACTGCAAAAAGAAAAACAATAATAATAATAAAAATAATAAAATAACCCAAAAACATAAATTTAAAAAATGTCCAACAATAAAAATATGGGTTGAAAATGAGGGGGAAATTAGCAATTAAAAAATCATTTAACAAGACTTACCCTATATGCCGTATAGACTTATCGGTAACAACCACATATTCAAATTCCGGGGGTAAATCGGCAAAGGCATCATTCATATTTATCGTTTGCATATAATCGAAAATATTCATAAGTGTTATATACATGAAGTTTTGTGCTAGGGAACTATTGAACAGAAAGCAATGAAAAAGGCGTCACAAAGAAAGGGGGAGTACAAAATTGCTTACCGCTTAATAGCCACAACATCATAATTGATAGCCTTAACTTCTGTGGACCCATCCCTGAAGGTATCTTCGCCTCGCAAATTTTGTAATTGTTTGAAAATATTCAAATGACTTCGGGCAATACCTCTTTGAATTTTCAAATTATCTCGCTTGTAATCGGCTCCAACCGGTAACCAAGTGCTTGAGCCATCAGAGAAGCCAGCATTTTTCTGATCATTCCAATGGAAAGGTGTACGAGCTGGATCTCTTGAACGATATTCGTAACCTTCTTCAGGCGCATTACATGCCTGAGGATCTACAGTATCATTCCATGATATCCATACATCTGTCATTCCAATTTCTTCACCATTATAGGTGATACTGCATCCGGGTAATGTCAATATCATTATATTGAACATATCTATACGATCCTCGCCGAAACGTGAACCTACTCGATTTTTGTCATGATTACCCACCACCCAATTGGGTGTACGACCAGCTGGCATAGTATTCAACCAATCATTGATAACTTGGGCATATTGATAGGCATCGGAATCATTCCACAAGTAGAGGATCATTTGGAAATTGAAGGGAATTTGAGAGCCTTCAGCAGTTGCATTACCATAGTATTCCATAACTATTTCAATAGGTGACCAGGTTTCCACCATTAAGATCCTAAAAAGGGATTTGGAAATATATCAATGTGATGTGTAAAATTCATTGTAATTTTAAAGATTTCATCTATTTCTATTAAAATTTTAATAAACTAAGAAAATAAGTTTTAACACAGCCTTGTAAGAAACGAAAAAAAAAAATTATATTGAAAGCTTATGTTAAACCTAGGGCCGAAAGAATATTGGGCGGGGCAAAATTCCCCGGTGAAATTTTTTCGCACCCATGAAAACATGGCTAGACAGAGTTCAGATTAAATTTTCACTCAGGCTCCAACTCCTCCGAATTAGAATTCTGTGTATGTCCCTGGGTCAACCGATGGATGGCATTCAACATCCCGAATTCTGGCTAACCAGAGACCACTCGGGCTCCACAATCTCCGAAACAGAATCACTGGGTCAATCGGTAGTGCACCCTCGCCCCTCGGTTGGATGGCATCCAACATTCGGAAGTATCAGAGGCACCGCAGTATCAGAGGGTCCAGTTCCTCGCAAACAGAATTCTGCGTATGTCCCTGGGTCAACTTTTTGTAAACCCTAGGCCTCTGGTTGGATGGCATTCGACATTCGGATGTGTCAGATACGATTTGCATTAGGTAGACTAACTGTAACATCGTGCTGACAAGGTGGAATTATATTGAAAACGTATTATGAATTCAGGAACGTATGAATAGGGGGCGGGCACTTCTTCCTCTGTGAAATTTTTTTCGATTACATGTCTTGGCTAGCCAAAGTCCAACGAAAATTTTCTCTCAGGCTCCACCCCCTTCCGAAACAAAACTCTGTGTACGTCCTGGATAACCCGATATTGCTTCCTCGGCCTTCGGTTGGAAGGCATCCAACATCCAGAACTATAAGGTGCGATTCGTTTAGACACAGCACAGAATCATTGTTGACGCCCGCTGAGCTTCGCCATATGGGACCTAGTTAAAATCTTCCCTGATGGAAGTTTCAAAATATTCGGTTGCATTTCAATTATCGTCGCATAAATTCGCACTCGGACTCCACCCTCTCTGAAACAGAATTTTGTGTATGTCGTTGGGTCAACCGGTAGTGAACCCAAGGCCTTCGGTTGGATCGCTCTAACATCCAAAGGTATCAGGCACGATTTTCGATATGTAAAATCATGGCAACATCGGTTGGGGCTCCTCCCCATAAATAAATAAAGAGAGTTCTGGGTATGTCCCTGTAGTGAACCCTCCGGTTGGATGGCATTCAACATTCAGAAGTGTCAGATACGATGTCCATTAAGTAGAGGCATCGCAACATCATGGGCGTTCCATGCCATCCGAAACAGAATACTGTGTACGTCTCTGGAGCAACCTATAGAGAACCCCTGCTTCGACTGTTTCGACCCAAAAGTTTTCCCACCTCAGTAATGGTGGTGACATTTCTGAGGGTTTCAAAGCTTCTCTAAGTGGTTTCACTCGGCTATAAAAAGGAGCTCCCTTGTCATTGAGCTTAACATGGAATCGGGAAACACTCACTGATAGGAGAGAAGTTCACCAATGTGGTATCACAATGGACTGAATAGTCTAAGTGAGCCTGATACATCGGGCTGCCACCTAACCTATAGAGAACCCTCTGGTTTGATGGCACACAACATCCAGAAATGTCATGTACGGTTTCCTTTATGTAGAGTCACCGCAACTGATTATGAATCCTTGGACGTATATATAGGGGACGGGGCCTTGTTTCGCTGTGAACATTTTTTCGCCTCATGTCTTGACTAGGCAGTGCCCAGAGTAAATTTTCTCTCCACCCCGCTCCGAAACAGAATTCCATGAACGTTTCTTGATCAACCGATAGTCGTTCCTCGGCCTCCGGTTGTATGGTATTCAACATCCAGAAGTATCAGGTGCTATTCTTCTCTATTAACAGCACTATGGATTGCCACTGTGTTTAGCGATATGGAAGATAGTTAACATCTTCCGTGGGGAAAATGCAAAATATTCGCCATGTCATCTTTCGATTATCTTCCAGGATTTTCCTATGAAACATTCAAAGTTGATAGATAAGGAAGATGACAGAAGTAAACCAACGTGACCCCTAAATCCAATGACTGTCTAAGTATCAGTCTCAGAGGATGGGGCCTCCATCTTTTTCAAAACAGAATTCTGTGTATGTCCCTGCGTGCTTCCTTGCCCTCCGGTTGGATGGCATACAACATTTTGAAGTATCATGTACGAATTGTCTAGACTCACCCCAGCATCTCTGTAGACGGCCATTGAGTTTCGCGCTATGAAACCTAGTTAACATCTTACCTGGTGGAAAATGCTAAATTTAAACCATGTCGTATTTCTGGTCTCTATTCATAGTCAAGGATGTCCCTATGGAACATTCAGAGTTGATAGATAAGAAAGATGAGAAATGGAAACCAAACTGGCCCCTGAATCCAAAGCCTGTCTAAATAAATTGGCTGAATAGCTACCACACCCTAGCATATAAAAGAGTCTGCCTTGCGAGGTCCAATAGATTGTGGAAACTATTTAGAACCTCCAGACAATACAAGGGACAACTATATAACATTGACTGCCTTCTGAAGGGAATGCTCTGAGCATCCTCATATTGTCCTTTGTGGAAGCAGAAAGCTACGATGATCAGATATAAGAATATACCTCAGACGATACAGATCTCCAAGAGTTCCATTGCAATTATCATAGAAAATTTGGGTACGTAGATGCTAAGATGCATATTGGAATGGTGTAAAATTCTAGGTCCGCGAATAGCAGAAATTCTATCGCTTACATTAGCCAACTCATCCGGATCCCTCAGATTGCAGCTAGTAAACGCAGGCCATCTACAGGATAATTACAAAAGAACGACAGCCTCCTAAAGACAGTTTTCCGACCATCCCCTCATTGTTGGTCTTGAAAGCAGTTAAAGGTTAAAGTGGCAGCCCGATTAAGATTCAGGCTCACTTAGACTATTCAGTCCATTGTGATAAAAGCAGTTAAGTTGAAACTCCTGCATCTTCAGATATGAAAATATTCTCCAGCCGATATAGGTCCAAAGAGCTACACAAAATTGGAGGAACTGTTGTCAGGTTACAGAGCCACAATATCAATGTCTGCTTGAGGTAACGAAAATCGAAAAATCAGCACTGCCGGGCATATTCCCTTTTACTTTGTTACGAAAATTCTGGATTTTGTCGCCACATTGACTAAGGTTTCCTCTGTTACGAGAATTCTGGAAGCAATTCTGCCTACTTTCGGAATTATCTAAAATTCTAGAACAAGGAGCACATTCTCACGGCCTTCGTAGATGTGGTGAAACAAACTCTTCAATTCGTACCTTTTAAGGTTCGGTTAGATAGGTTAGGTTAGGTTATGTGTCAGCCCGATGTATAAGGTCACTTAGACTATTCAGTCCATTGTGATACCACAGTGGTGAACTTCTCTCTTATCACTGAGTGCTGCCCGATTCCATGTTAAGATCAATGACAAGGGACCTCCTTTTTATAACCGAGTCCGAACGGCGTTCCACATTCCAGTGAAACCACTTAGAGAAGCTTTGAAACCCTCAGAAATGTCACCAGCATTACTGAGGTGGGATAATCCCCCGCTGAAAAACTTTTTGGTGTTCGGTCGTAGCAGGAATCGAGCCCACGACCTTGTTTATGCAAGGCGGGAATGCTAACCATTGCACCACGGTGGCTCCCATTCAGTTCGGTTAGATATAGTGCCAGTTCGACATTTCAAGCTATTCAGTCTGTGTGATGTGATTGTGGAGAACTTCTCTCTTGAGTGCTGCTCTCTTCTCACTGAATTGACCTATTTTTTATGCGAACAGCGTTTCACATTACGATGAAACCTCTTAGAGAAGCTTTCACCAGCATTGAAATTTCATCAGCATTCCAGATAAATTACCACACAATATAGTTTTGGTGTTCGACAAAAATTGGGATTGACCCCATTAACCTTTGTATACAAGGCGTGAATGCTAACCTTTGCACTAACGTACCACTTTAGGTTAGGTTAGGTGGCAGCCCGCTTTATCAGGTTCACTTAGACTATTCCGTCCATAGTGCTACCACAGTGGAGAACTTCGGTCTTATCCCTGAGTGCTGCTTGATTCCATGTTAAGTTCAATGACAAGGGACCTCCTTTTTATAGCCGAGTCCGAATGGGGTTCCACATTGCAGTGAAATCGCGGTGGCTTCCCGTACCACTTTATATAGGGGACCTTTTTCCCGACCAAGTGATTCCTATCCCATACAAAATATAAATGTGGAACAGCTTCTTTTCCCTCGTAAACCCAAAAGTTCATCATCATAGACCATCATCATAGATTTCCAAATGATCTTGATGGCCACCTTATTTACTCAACCCTATTCCACATTAACTCATATCTTACCTTTCTTCTCCGCCATTCTCCTTCTGATATTGATCCAAAATTTGACGCCATTCATAAACCAAATGGGGAGTTTCAGGTTGATCCACAGTATAGATATGATGTACATAACCATAATCATCAGGATCATCAGTCCAATCATTACGAGGTTCATCAGGATAATTGCCCTCAGCATCAGGAGCTATCTCAAAGGCATGATAGATGGCATCCACACGGAAACCATGAACTCCTTTACGTAACCAAAAGCGTAGAATATCCTTAAAGGAAAACGAAAAAAAACAAATAATTCTCGCTCTTATCCGAACAGTTTCTACGCCCACTTACATTCATTGCTTCTCGGACTTTAGGATTGCGAAAATTAAAATCAGGTTGCTTTTTATGGAACTGATGTAGATAGTATTCTTGACGTCCCTCATGCCATTCCCAAGCGGATCCACGAAAAACACTTACCCAATTATTGGGTACTGTTTTTGTGCCATTGACGATCTTACCAGGATGCCATACATAAAAGTCCTTGTATTGGGGATCATTAGCAGCGGATTTAATAAACCATTCACATTCATCACTCGAGTGATTGGGAACAAAATCCAAAATTATGCGTACGCCCATTTCTTTGGATTTGTTCATTAATTCCTCAAAATCTTCCATTGTTCCAAAGAGGGGATCGACCTCGGTAAAATTGGAAATATCATAGCCAAAATCAGCCATGGGAGATTTCAAAAAAGGCGATAACCATGTGGCAGCTATATTTATTTCTCTGAGATATGCCAGTTTACTGGTAACTCCCTTCAAATCGCCCACACCATCTCCATCACTATCCTTAAAGGAACGCGGGTAAATTTGATAGAACGAGGCTGTTTCCCACCAAGCTTTGGTTTTACCATCCACAAAACTGGCTGCGGCAAGTACCAAGAGCAATGCTCCGATTAACGTCCACACTCCACGCATTACGTTGATGATATGACAAGGCTCTCCGATTTACTTTTCTCTAACGTTAATGAGGTTGTTTTGTATTACTGGTGGTTAGATAGCCAACATTGATTGCCCTAATCTTTATTTGGCTCTAAGAGTTTTCAACGATAATTGAAACAATTATACTTTGGAAATCTATAAAAGAGGTTGCATATCTTTATTAGGCTTATCGATGCCCAGGGATAGAGAGGGGATGAGATCGTTTGGAGTAATAGGTTTTGTGAAATTTTTGCTATAAAGTAATCCAACAAACAAAAATTAAGGTAACTATTAAGGGTGCGATTGAACGAATATACAGTAATAAAATTGAATAGGGAATTGGTGATATTTTGACTGGCTTTTCAACTGAAGGTTGGGTTATGTTGAAAGAAGGACTCAGGCTGGCATGTCTCATATCGGCTGCCGGTATTCGGCTTGTTGTGTGATCTAACTTCATCTTTTCATTGTAGCCTCCTTTTATTCCAGGAACACTGTGTCTCTAATGAATTCTCCAATTTGATTCCAGTCCCTTTTTCCATGCTGGACCAGGTTCCGATTCATCTCATCGCCGTTATGGTTAACTGTTTACCTAGTAAAGGAAGTCCAGTGCGAAAGGTAATATTTCAAGATCTCATCATCCTCAAAACACGTCCTACAAGCATCATCCTCTGCGGCTCAGATGTGCTCTCAATTCTAAGTCCCAGGTCTTTATTCCCAGGGCAGGTCTGACTGCCGTCCAACTCGCCTTGAGTACTTCTCCAGTCTTTTTCTTATATCGATCACCCCATCGTCGACCGCTGTATTGGTCCTTATCACTTTATGTGTCTCCCGCGCCCAGGATCCAGGATATTACAAAACACAGACCACTACTCGTAGCCAAACCATCTAAGCCAATTTCCGATAAGCTCTTGTCGGCCTTTTGCATCTGGAGTGCAATCTTGTGTTCACAATCTTCAGTCTGGAGATATTCGACAAATTGTCTGCAGAACACGACTGTCATTCGAGCCGACAATAATCTACCAAACTTTGGAGAAAATTTGACCAAAAAGCTACCAAACAAAAAATTTATTTGCAAAATTTTATTTCTATAGAAAATTTTGTAATTTTGTGTCAAATTTTTGTTTCTATAGAAAATTTTGTCAAAATTTTATTTCTATAGAAAATTTGTCAAAAATTTTATTTCTATAGAAACTTTTGTCAAAATTTTATTTCTATAGAAAATTTTATCAAAATTTTATTTCGATAGAAAATTTTGTCAAAATTTTATATCTATAGAAAATTTTATCAAAATTTTATATATATAGAATTTTTTTTCAAAATTTTATATCTTTAGAACATTTTGTAAAAATTTGATTTCCATAGAAAATTTTATCAAAATGTTATTTCTATAAAAATTTTTGTCAAAATTTTGTTTCTATAGAACATTTTTATTTCTATTGAAAATTTTGTCAAAATTTAATTTCTACAGAATATTTTGTCAACATTTTATTTCGTTAGAAAATTTGTCAAAATTTCCTTTTTATAGAAAATTTTGTCAAATTTTTTTTTCTATAGAAAATTTTGTAAAAATGTTATTTCCATAGAAAATTTTATTTATATAAAATTTTTTGTCAAAATTTTATTTCTGCAGAAAATTTTATCTAAATTATATTTCTATAGAAAATTTTGTCAAAAATTTATATCTATAGACAATTTTGTCAAAAATGTTATATCTATAGAAAATTTTGTTAAAATTTTATTTCCACAGAAAATTTCATGAAAATTTTATTTCTATAGGAATTTTTGTCAAAATTTTATTTCTATTGAAAATTTTATTTCAATTGAAAATTTTGTCAAAATGTTATTTCGTTAGAAAGTTTGTCAAAATTTTATTTTTATATAAAATTTTGCAAAATTTTATTTCTATAGAAAATTTGTCAAAAATTTTATTTCGATAGAAAATTTTGTCAAAAATTTTATTTCGATAGAAAATTTTGTCAAAATTTTATTTCGGTAGAAAATTTTGTCAACATTTTATTTCTATACAAAATTTTGTCAAAAATTTATATATATATAGAAATTTTTTTCAAAATTTTATATCTTTAGAACATTTTGTAAAAGTTTGATTTCCATAGAAAATTTTATCAAAATTTTATTTCTATAAAAATTTTTGTCAAAATTTTATTTCTATAGAACATTTTTATTTCTATTGAAAATTTTGTCAAAATTTAATTTCTACAGAACATTTTGTCAACATTTTAATTCGTTAGAAAATTTGTCAACATTTTCTTTTATAGAAAATTTTGTCAAAATTTAATTTGTATAGAAGATTTTGTAAAAATTTTAATTCCATAGAAAATTTTTTTTCTATAAAATTTTTTGTCAAAATTTTATTTCTGCAGAAAATTTTATCTAAATTTTATTTCTATCGAAAATTATGTCAAAAATGTATATCTATACAAAATTTTGTCAAAAATTTTATATCTATAGAAAATTTTGTAAAAATTTGATTTCCACAGAAAATTTCATGAAAATTTTAGTTCTATAGAAATTTTTGTCAACATTTTATTTCTATGGAAAATTTTATTTCTATAGAAAATTTGTCAAAAATTTTATTTCGATACAAAATTTTGTCAAACATTTTATTTCGATAGAAAATTTTGTCAAACATTTTATGTCGATAGAAAATTTTGTCAAAAATTGTATTTCGATAGACAATTTTGTCAAAATTTTATTTCGGTAGAAAATTGTGTCAACATTTTATTTCTATACAAAATTTTGTCAAAATTTTATATCTATAGAAAATTTTGTCTAAATTTTATATCAATAGATCATTTTGTTAGAATTTGATTTCCATAGAAAATTTTATCAATATTTTATTTCTATAAAATTTTTTGTCAAAATTTTATTTCTATAGAAAATTTTATATCAATAGAACATTTTGTAAGAATTTGATTTCCATAGAAGATTTTATCAAAATTTTATTTCTATAAAATTTTTGTCAAAATTTTATTTCTATAGAAAATTTTGTCATATATTTATTTCTATTGAAAATTTTGTCAAAATTTTATTTCTACAGAACATTTTGTCAAAATTTTATTTCGCTAGAAAATTTGTCAAAATTTTCTTTTTATAGAAAATTTTGTCAAAATTTGATTTCCATAGAAAATTTTATTTCTATAAAATTTTTTGTCAAAATTTTATTTCTGCAGAAAATTTTATCTAAATTTTATTTCTATAGAAAATTTTGTCAAAAATTTTATATCTATAGAAAATTTTGTTAAAATTTGATTTCCACAGAAAATTTCATGAAAATTTTATTTCTATTGAAAATTTTGTCAAAATTTTATTTCAATTGAAAATTTTGTCAAAATTTTATTTCTACAGAACATTTTGTCAAAATTATATTTCGTTAGAAAATTTGTCAAAATTTTATTTTTATAGAAAATTTTGCAAAATTTTATTTCTATAGAAAGTTTTGTCATCATTTTTTGGGTTTTCTTTTCGAATAAGAAGAAGCTCTCCTATCTTTAACATAAAAACTATTGTGACATCACAATGGTCTTATGTTCGGAAAATTGTCTACAGAAGGCATTTGCAGGATAGGTATCAACCTTCAAAGTTTGTCCCCAAACTAAATGAAGATGGTTTACTTCCGTTTCGTGTTTGAGAGATTTCGGATCGTAGATCTTGTGTCTAAGATCAGACTCTTCATGCTGCTTAACCCACTTGGCTCGCATATGTGGTAATATTCAGATTCTTAGGATCGGCTAGGTTTTCTTTCCGAATCTCATCACTCATATCTGCCAACATTGATGTATCTAAAGCGAAAGCTACTCGTAACCAAACCAATGCACAGTGGTCGATCCCTTTGGCCAAAAATAAAAAATCAAATTTAGAAATTTGTCAAAAAGTGTGGCATCACTGTTTCTTATATAAACAAGGTTTTACAATGTCGTGACATAATTATAAAGCCGTGACCGAAGTTTCACGATGATACCTATACTGGAAGTATTTTTGGCCGCTATATAGCATATAGCACCGACCACTGTGCAATGGAGCCAAATACGTGGAGTTCTTGGCGATCTGTATAGCCTTGCCACAAGACACGAAAATCTCGCCTTTGTCCGTACTATCCGCAATTTGGGGATGCTTGTGTGCTAATGGCATTACCTGGTCAGGTATCATCTTTTATATCTATATAAAATTATGCCAACATTTTTTTTCTATAGACAATTTTGTCAAAATTTTATTTCTAAAGAAAATTTTTTCAAAATGTTATTTCTGTAGAAAATTTTGTGAAAATTTTATTTCTATAGAATATGTTGTCAAAATTTTATATTTATATAAAATTTTGTCAAAATTTTACTTCTATAGAAAATTTTGTCAAAATTTTATTTCTATAGAAAATTTTGTCAACATTTTATTTCTATAAGAAATTTCGTCAAAATTTTATTTCTATAGAAAAATTTGTCATAATTTTATTTCTATAGAAAATTTTGTCAAAATTTTATTTCTATAGAAAATTTTGTCAAAATTTTATTTCTATAGAAAATTTTGTCAAAATTTTATTTCTATAGAAAATTTTGTCAAAATTTTATTTCTATAGAAAATTTTGTCAAAATTTTATTTCTATAGAAAATTTTGTCAAAATTTTATTTCTATAAGAAATTTCGTCAAAATTTTATTTCTATAAGAAATTTTGTCAAAATTTTATTTCTATAGAAATTTTTTTCAAAATTTTATTTCTATAGAAAATTTTGGCAAAATATAATATCTATAGAAAAATTTGTCATAATTTTATTTCTATAGAAAATTTTGTCAAAATTTTATTTACATAGAAAATTTTGTCAAAATTTTATTTCTATAGAAAATTTTGTCAAAATTTTATTTCTATAGAAAGTTTTGTAAAAATTTTATTTCTATAGAAAGTTTTGTAAAAATTTTATTTCTAAATATTTACAAACTCTGAATATTTAAATTCAAAATTTTGTCCATTATTTCATAAGTAATTTTTTTTTTTTTGTTTGTCTTTTTCCCTAACACCAACTTCATAGGTATGTTGGGTATCTCTGGAAACATTCCGCTAGAAAGTATGTACTGTGAGGCAATATAGCTCATAAATATTTGATAATAATTTATGAGTAAATATAGATTCAATAATCCATTATTGATATTTCTGTGATCCCGGCATGTGTTACAACATTTAATAATGGACTGAGAGAATTTTTTTTTTTTGGGGAAAGGTTGATTAATTTTCAAAATTCTACTTATTTAACTACTGTTCTAATACAGTGATAAATTATAAGTTATAACATATTTTTAAATTTAGAAATAAGAAAAAGATAATATTTTCAAATTTAATTTATGTCTATGCCTTCGCCTAGATCATTATCATCATTAGAAATTGTTTTTGTATGTTCTCCTATCAATTAGTGCTAGCTTATCTGCCGGTTGGTATTATATTATAAATCGAAAAGCTAAAGGTAATATCGATTTAATTTCAAATAGAACGAGCACGAGACTAGAAGGGACCAACCACCAACTAAGATGCGGGTGCTACTGTATTTTTGTATATTTCTGATAGGAATTTTGGATTATTCATCGATTGAGGCAGCGGAATTAAAATGGTGGCAAACAGCTTCATTCTATCAAATATATCCAAGGTCCTTCAAGGATAGTGATGGAGATGGTGTGGGTGATTTAAAAGGTATGACCAACAAAACAGAAAAAATTAACCGATGACTAATTTCTATTATTTTCTAGGTGTAACCCAACAATTACCCTATTTGAAAGAGATTGGCATTACAGCCACTTGGCTATCGCCCATTTTTACCTCACCCATGGCTGATTTTGGTTATGATGTAGCTAATCTCACTGAAATCGATCCCATTTTTGGAACCATGGAAGATTTTGAGGCCTTAATTGAAAAGGCCAAAGCCATAGGAGTAAAAATTATTTTGGATTTTGTTCCCAATCATACCAGTGATGAATGTGAATGGTTCATTAAATCGGCTGCCAATGATCCCACATATAAGGATTTTTATGTTTGGCATCCGGGCAAGATAGTCGATGGAGTTCGCCAGCCACCAACAAATTGGATAAGTGTTTTCCGTGGTAGCATGTGGACATGGCATGAAGAACGTCAAGAATATTATCTACATCAATTTCATGCCAAGCAACCAGATTTGAATTATCGCAATCCCAAGGTTATGGAAACAATGAAGGTAGAGTACGACTAAAATAAATTTTTTATATAACCTTCAGGTGTGGGTTATGGATAATTGACTATAGAGGTGCAAGTGCTTTTATAGTAGAAAACATAAATTAATTATACATTGCCCAGTAATCCTAGGATATTTTGATATAACCTGTAGCAGATTGAGTCGAAGGCAATGCCCTACTCAGTCCTTGAATGTATTGTCTTTGTTGCTGGGTAGCGGTCAGATTCTTGGTTACGGTGAAAGTAGACTAATTGACCAATACAAGCCTTCAAGGTATTTCCGCTTTCCTGATTTCACCCACGGGCCAATATTCCTTTTTTCCTACATATCTAGTATTTCAAGAGCCATTTCCAGTACAGGTATCATCCTTAGGAGTTTACCTACCAAATAAAATAAGGATGTTATACTTCCGCTTAGAAATTTAGCGACTTTGAATCACCAAACACCGATTCGACTCTTCATACTTCAGACTCTTCATACTGCTCGGTCCACTTGGCTCGCCTATGTATTTCTGCTTTCCTGGTTTCACCAAAGGGCCAATATTCCTTTTTTCCCACATATTTCAAGAGTGCATTATGTTGGTCTGTAATCTTATACCATTTTCTCTAACTAGCTTCAGCAAAGGCCACTACTCGTAACCTAACCATCTGAGCCAATTTCCGTGGAGCTCCTAGAGGCTTTTATCTCCTGGAGTACAATCTCTTGTTGGGTCTGAGGGCATGGAAGTCTCGCCTTTATTTTCTGCTGATGTTCGAAAACTTGTCTACAGGAGGTATTTGCAGTACAGGTATCATCCTTAGGAGTTAACCTTCCAAACTAAATAAGGATTTTATACTTCCCTTTCGGGTTTGAACGTTTTCGATCAGCGTGTTTAAGATCAGACTGGGCAAGCTTTTCTTTTCGAATCTCATCACTCTGCTAAGATTAATGTATCTAAAGTAAAGGCCACTCGTAACCAATCCAACGGAACGAATTGGGTGAGATCTTGGAGGCTTTTGTAGTCTAGTCGGAGGAAACAAAAGTCTGGCCTTTACCAGAGGATGCTCGAAAATTTTTCTGCAGAAGGCATTTGGTGGATATGTGTCTTCTTTGGAGATTGCCCCAAAGTAAATGGAGATTGGCTTTGGTATCTTTCTCATCAACCATTTGTCCAAGATAGTAGTCTTCCAGATGCCTGTCCTATTTGTACCGCTTAAGTGGTAAAATTCTGAATTCTAGGATCGGATGGATTTACTGTCCGAATTGCATCCCTCTTATCTGCCAACAATGATGTATCTAAAGCAAAGGCACTCGTAACCAAAGCAACAGAGACAAATGCTCATGGCGGCCTGGTCCCAGGCGAGCCTTTTGTGTCCTGGGGCCTGACTATCTGCAGTTTGGGACTGATCGAAGAATTGTCTGCAGAAGATATTTGCTACCCAGGTATCATCTTTAGAGTTTTCCCCTAAACTACATGGAGACGTCGTGTTTCCGTTTTGGGTTAGCCAGCTTTCGACTTATAATCCATGTGTTGAAGATCGTAGTCCTACATATGCTTGCCGTACTTGTATCGCTTATATGGTAAAATTCAGAATCTTAGGATTGGATGGGTTTTCCGTCCGAATCGCATTCCTCAAAACGGCCGACGAATCGCATCCCTCAAAACTGATGTATAAAAAGCAAAGGCGGTCTTTTAAATTTGAAGTACAATGTCCTGATGGGTCTGAGGGCACGGAACTTTTGCGATTACTCAACAAATTGTCTGCAGAAGACATTTGCAGTACAGATCCTTCAAAGTTTGTCCCCAAACTAACTAAGATGTTATACTTCAATTTCTAGTTAGAGAGATTTTGAATCATCGACCACGTGACAAAGATCGGGCTCTTCCAAACTCTTGGGATCGGCTGAGGTTTCTTTCCGAATCTCTGCTGTACTGAGGGGGAGAAAGTCTCGTTTTTCTCTTCTGCCTGCTCTATCTGCAGTCGTGGGATTCTCTACTAATTGCCTCTATGCTTTGGATTTCGTCCTTAAACTAAATGGAGATGTTGTCTTTCCGTTTCGGTGTTGACATCTTTCGAATCATAGACCAAGTATCCAAGGCAGACTCCTTCAAATGCTTGCTCCACTTGTCTGACCTATGTGGTAAAATTCAGAATCCCAGGATTGGATGGAGTTTCTCTTCAAATTGCATCCAGCTTATCTGCCAACATTGATGCCTCCAAAATAAAGACCACTCGTAGCCAAACCATGTAAGTCGGGGAGCTCTTTGCGGTCTTTAAATTCCGCAGTACAATGTCCTGTAGCATGTGAGGACAAGGAACTCTCGCCTTTGTTTTCTGCTCCTCCTGCTTTATATGAAGTCTGTGAATTCCCGGAAAATTGTCTACAGAAGGCATTTATAGATCAATTATCATCCATAGGAGTTTACCCCCCAAACTAAATAGGGATGTTATACTTCCGTTTCGGGTTTGAGCTATTTCGAATTATCGACCCTGTATCCAAGGTCAGACTCCTCCAGATGCTTGTCCTACTTGTCTGTCCTATGTGGTAAGATTCATAATCTAGGATCGGGTGGGGTTTCTTTCCAACATTGATGTATCCAAAGCAACGACGACTCGTAACCAATTGCGTGGGATTCTTGGCGACTTTTATCGTCTGGAGTAAAATTTCGCCTATGATTTCTGCTTGCTATATCTGCATTCAGGAGATTCTCTACTAATTATTTGCAGACGGCATTTGTGGTAAAGGTTCCCTGCTTTGAAGTTTGTCTCCAAACTAAATGGAGATATTTCCGTTTCGTGTTTGAGAGATTTCAAATTATCGGCCATATGATCAAGATCAAATTCTTCCAGACTCTTGCCCCACTTATCGATCATATTTAGTAAATTCAGAATCCTAGAATTGGCTAAGTGTTCTTTCCGATCTGAGGGTTCGGAAGTCTCGTTTTCTCTTCTGACTGCTCTATATGCATTCTGAGGATTCTCGGCGCATTTTCCGCAGAAAGCATTTCTAACAAACTCCGGAGGATTATACCCTTAATCCTCCGAAGTTTTTCCTTCGACTAAATGGGGATGTTGTCTTTCCGTTTCGGGTTTAACATATTTCGAATCATCGACCATGTCTCCAAAATAAAACTCTCACAGATGAGTGTCTCGCCTATGTGGTAGGAATCAGAATCCCAAGATCGGGTGGGTTTTCTTTCTGAATCACATTCCTCTTATCTAACAACATTTATACTTTTATAGCATAGGCCACTACTCGTATAAAAAACTACCTGAGCCAAATGGGGGGGGGTCTCTTGGCGACATTTATGGGTTGGGTCGTGGGTCACGGAAGTCTTGCCTTCGCGCTCTGCATATACTATTTGCCGTATGAAAATTTTCGATGAATTGTCTGTAGAAGGCGTTTGCAGTGCTAAGAATCCTAAGATATGTTGGGTATTCTTTCCAAATCCCATCCAGCTGGCAACACTGATATTTCCAAAGCGAATTTCGGATGAATGTGAAGAATTGGCTCGCCAGCAAGCATATTTTACATGCTATTGTGAAAACGTTCTTGAAGATATTTTCTACAGCAACGCTGTTGTTGGCACTGGGGAACTGTTTTCCGCCAGCATGGTTAATTAATTCCAATTGGCTTTATTAAGGTTCATAAATTTTCTCTTCGTGGGAATGATGGTGTCTGTACCTATATTAAACATCGCTTATTGAGTGATCATTCGGGGAACTTTGACTAGATTAGGTGGTGTCCGTTTATAACCCACAAGTCTGTGTCTGATCTGTAATAAATTTTCCTCTGAGAACCCATATCCCAGCTCTGAGAAACAACCGTTATCATTCAGGTCGCTTAACAGCATGGAAGTTGTCACCGTTACAGTTCCTTTGAAGGATATTGAGACCACTCATCAGGTTCCTTGCAATAGTCGTGGCCATTGCCCGTACATTGCGGGCCGGTCTGTATTCGTCACCGGCAAGGAATAACCTTCACGCTCATGAAATCAGTCAAATTAATTATCTTTCTTGTCAGCACGTTACAAATGCCTTGAAGGATTCCTGGAAATGGTTGGGGTGGTTTATTCTAGTAGTCCTGGCTGGTCGGTTTTCGCCGCTGACTGTATTAAGTCTATAGTCGATGAATGGTAGAGGTTCTTAAAATGTTGGGACTTACAGCACCAATGTGCAATGAAATCAGGGGTATATAGCCCCGAATTTCTGAGGCATAAGCTCTTCAGTGTCGACGTCTTGCAGATGAAACCAAATTCCCTAGAACTAAGCTCGGAAAGTGTGTCATCGTCTTGCAAATGAAACAAAGGTCATGAGAGGTGGATTTCCCAAGTTTATGTCGTGATAGGTTAGGTTAGGTTATGTGGCAGCCCGATATATCAGGCTCACTTAGACTATTCAGTCCATTGTGATACCACATTGGTGAACTTCTCTCTTATCACTGAGTGCTGCCCGATTCCATGTTAAGCTCAATGACAAGGGACCTCCTTTTTTTAGCCGAGTCCGAACGGCGTTCCACATTGCAGTGAAACCACTCAGAAATGTCACCAGCATTACTGAGGTGGGATAATCCACCGCTGAAAAACTTTTTGGTGTTCGGTCGAAGCAGGAATCGAACCCACGACCTTGTGTATGCAAGGCTGGCATGCTAACCATTGCACCACGGTGGCTCCCGTGATGCATCCGACTCAAGAAGAATGAACAAATGCCACCCATATCTGATAGGTGTTGCCTCTTGGTCTCTCGAGCTCATCCATCCGGCGATTCTTCAAGTCAGTAGTTTAAGTGTTCGATTTCCTAGTAAGCTCGATATGATTTGAGCGTCTTGAGGGTTTGGAGTTATCTAAGCCTATCTTTGTCTAACAGGGTTATACATGTTTTTGACTGATTCCGAAAGCAAAATTACCCTGAAACTGTATCGATTTGCATAGAAGCGATTAAACAAACTGGATTACCATAAAGAACCTTTAAAACCAATCAGGGTATTTACATCGCAGGTTCTGCGCAGCTCTAGCATCACAAATTTTATTTTATTTTCTCCATTTCAGGATGTCTTACGTTTTTGGTTGCGACGTGGAGCCTCTGGCTTCCGTGTGGATGCTGTTCCCCATACCTTCGAGGTTCCACCAGATTCGGAAGGCAATTATCCAGATGAGCCACGTAATCCCAATGTTAATGATCCCGAAGATTATGAATATTTCCAACACATCTATACCACAAATCAACCGGAAACAATTGATATGATTTATCAATTCCGTCAAGTATTGGAAGAAATGGATGCTGAATTGGGTGGCGATGATCATATTATCATGACCGAGGCCTATGCACCCTTAGATGTGATCATGCAATACTATGGTAATAGTACACATGAGGGTGCTCAAATACCCTTCAATTTTCAATTGATTAGTAATTTAAATAAGAATTCCAATGCCTATTACTATGATGAATTAATCAATACATGGATGACTAATATGCCAGAGGGAAAGACAGCCAATTGGGTGGTAAGTTAGAAAATTTAAAAAAAAAACGTTGAAATTCCTTTATAGAGAAATTATATTTTTTAGTTGGGCAATCATGATCAAAGTCGTTTTGGTTCACGTCTGGGAGAGGATCGTATCGATATCATCAATATGCTATTGCTCACCCTACCCGGCTGTAGTATCAACTATAATGGTGAAGAAATCGGTATGACTGATGTCTGGATTAGTTGGAATGATACAGTGGATCCTCAAGCTTGTCAATCAAATCCCCAAGAATATGAACGTTTAACTCGTGATCCAGTTCGTACACCATTCCAATGGAATGATCAAAAATTTGCTGGCTTTACTGAGGGTTCCTCTACATGGTTACCCGTTTCGGATAATTATAAAATGGTTAATGTTCAACGTGAGAGGGGTATAACACGAAGTCACTTGAATGTCTACAAACAATTGCAGAATTTACGAAGGGATCCAGTATTCCAACAGGGCGGTAGTGAAATTAAGGCTTTGAATGCAAATGTTTTGGCTATTAAACGGTGAGTGATATTGTGACGAAGATAAGAGTTAATATGTTCTCTTGGAATGACTTATTGCATTCTTATTATTGAGTTTTTCATCTGTGTTTAGATTCCTTCCCGGATCTGACTCGTATGTCACTCTTCTCAATATTAACGATAGTTATGAGATCCTGAATTTGAATGCTGGTTTTAGTGGCCTTACCAAACAAATGAAATATGTTGTAGTTAGTGATCGTAGTCCTAGAAATAATGGGTATGTTTGTGATTGTATGATTAATCGTGATGGAATTGAATCCTTTTTACAATTATTTCCATTTTTTCAGAGATGTGGTTTACAGCGACTCTGTGACATTGATGCCCAAAGAAGCTATAGTTTTGAAGACTGTTTGATGATATTGTGAAGATATCATAATAAATACCTATGTAATGAAAACTTAAACCAAATACAGAAATATCTAAAAGATGAATGTGTTCTTATTACCAGCGTACAAGTTGTATTGCCGGAAGCAAGTGGACCTTTCCACATACCAAAGAGTGTAGTTTCATTTCTCTTATTTTTAGTATTTCAACTTGCTACAAAAATTAAATAATCATTAGACCATAGTAAATTCCAGTTCCAGACTAGTTTAGACCCACCCCTTCACCTTGGAACAATCGAATCATCGACCAAGTATCCAAAGCAGACTCCTTCAAATGCTTGCTCCTCTTCTCTGAACTATGTGGTAAAATTCAGAATCCCAGGATTGAATGGGTTTTCTCTTCAAATCGCATCTCGCTTATCTGCCAACATTGATGCCTCTAAAGCAAAGATCACTCATAGCCAAACCATCTAAGCCAATTGTCGGGGAGCTCCTTGCTGTCTTTAAAGTCAGGAGTACAATGTCCTGTAGCATAGGAGGACACGGAACTCTTTGTCTTCTGTCTGCTTTATCTGAAATCTGGAAAAATGGAAAAATCTCGCCTCTGACTTCTGCCTGCTATATCTGCATTCAGGAGATTCTCGACTAATTATTCGCAGACGGCATTTGTGGTAAAGGTTCCCTGCTTTGAAGTTTGTCCCCGAACTAAATAGAGATATTTCCTTTTCGCGTTTGAGAGATTTCAAATTATCGGCCATATAATCAAGATCAAATTCTTGCAGACTCTTGCCCCACTTGTCTCGCATATTTAGTATATTCAGAATCCTATAATTGGCTGTGCTTTCTTTCCGATGTTTTGTTCGATCTGAGGGTGCGGAAGTCTCGTTTTCTCTTCTGACTGCTCTATCTGTATTCTGAGGATTCTGTGTAGTTTCATTTCTCTTATTTTTAGTATTTCAACTTGCTACAAAAATTAGATAATCCTTGGACCATAGTAATTTCCAGATCCAGACTAGTTTGGACCCACCGCTTCACCTTGGAACAATTCGTATATAAATTTGAAGAACCTTCTTTCTCCGGAGGCCACGCTATAGGTTTCAAATATTTTTGGTCGAAAATGAATTTCGCCAATGTATTGGAATATCTGAGATTATTTTGAGCATTGCACTGTTAACTCGTAGGCTTACTACCGTTGTTGCTAGTTGATAGTTTAGCCAATATATCAACACATGTAGGTTAGGTTAGGTTAGGTTAGGTGGCAGCTCGATGTATCAGGTTCACTTACTCGTAGACTATTCAGTCCATTGTGATACCACAGTGGTGAACTTCTCTCTTATCACTTAGTGCTGCCCGATTCCATGCTAAGCTCAATGACAAGAGACCTCTTTTTTTATAGTCGAGTCCGAACCGCGTTCCACATTGCAGTAAAACCACTCAGAGAAGCTTTGAATCACAGAAATGTCACTAGCATTACTGAGGTGGGATAATCCGCCGCTGAAAAACCTTTTGGTGTTCGGTCGATGCAGTAATCGAACCCACGACCTTGGAGGAATCGAACCCACGACCTTGTGTATGCATGTCGGGCATGCTAACCATTGCACCACTGTGACTCCCTCACATAATATGTAACGCGGTATATGTCTTACCATATGCCCCAGAGTTATACTAAGACTCCCTAAGCTGAACGTTTTTAAAAAACTGCCATAACATAGAATTAGAGGTCTAACCACTACCGTGTCTAGGCAATGCATCAACGTTGGGTTTAGACTCCAATCTTTCGCAACTCTTCTCTCATTTGCAAAATTTGAGCATGATATCCAGTTTTCTGTCCGATACACTCTGGCCACTCACCAAATATCACTGCAGGGATCATACGGCCTTTAAAAATTACAATATTTTCTGGAATTATTTTTAGACCGATATTCCCTCGGCTATGTCCCAGTCATTATGAGGACTCTCAACATGACATCTGGGGCTTTTCTTCCTGCTGGAGGTATTTGGGCACTCGCCGTATATCACTGTGGGGATCATGGGCCCTCTGCATTTCACAACTAACTCCGTCTTTTTATGGATTTGCCGAGAGACAATTGTCCCTCGCCTATCTCCGAATCATTTGGAGGACTTTCTGCATAATATGGATGATAACCCTGAATATTCCTCTCATGGCAGGTGCCAAACTATTTACGCATACAACACTTTTTTCTTTACTTTTTTTCAAGATGAGCTAAATACTGTTTACAGCAACATTCCGAAGTTAAGCTGATATAACTATTGATATTTTCCTATTTTCCCTTTTGCAAAAAAACCCAAGGCAACTTTTCTCGACTTCAAAATTTAAGTTTTAAATCGCGCTTTCTATCCAATACAAATCCAAGGTATTTTGGTACTCATCAAATATCACTGTGGCGATCATGGGCCCTTTGCAATTCACAACTAACCATGTCATTTCTGTATTAAATAAGAGACCATTGTCCCTCGCCAATCTCCCAGACATTTGGAGGACATTCTGCATGATGTAGATGTTATCGGGGATTTTTCTTCTTGCAGCAGGTGCCATATCATCTACGTATGCCATCATTTTAATATTTTTAGAACAACATTCCAAAGTTAAGCTGATCTAACTCCAGTTTCCCAATCCCAATTTCGACCAAACACCGAAAAGATTTTTAGCGGTGGTTTATTCCCTCAATGTAATGCTTGTGACTTTTCCGAGTGGAAAGTGAATCGCCATTCCGAGAGGTCCCTTGTCATTGAGCAAAACGTCGAGTAATTTCATGATACAATGGTTAGCTTGCCCACCTTGCATACAAATGCTCATGGATACAATCCCAATTTCGACGAAACAAAAAAAAATTTCAGCTGTGGTTTATGCCCTCAATATAATAATTGTGATATTTCTGAGTGATATGCTATTCGCAGTCGACTATAAAAAGGATGTCCCCCGTCATTGAACAAAATGACGGGCAGCACTCATTAATAAAAGAAGTTCTGCATTGTGGTATCACAATCGACTGAATAGTCCAAGTGATCTTAAAATAACGGGCTGCCACTAACCCTTGCCTAACTTCACCGTCAGATCTATACTAAAGACCACGGAAATTCCCTCTACCTGGCGATGAAATGAGTATAGACAGGCGTGTGTAGATTGGTATCTGGAATTTCAATAACTTAACACAAGCAATTCCTTGATCTTTTTGTCCAAGATCCAAGTAAAATTTTTTTCGGCTGCAGATGATAGTCACCCATACACCGTTATGGATGATCCAACCTTAAAAGAGCCACCGTGGTGCAATAGCTAGCATACCCGCCTTGCATACAAAGGGCCGTGAATTCAAACCTTGCTTTAACCGAACACCAAAAAGATTTTCAGCGGTGGATTATCCTTACTAAGTAATGCTGGTGACATTTCTGAGTGTTTCAAAGCTTCCCAGCAAAACAATTTGGAAGTTCTTCTAACAGCACGACTTTAAAAGCACTTCCAAAAATGTCTTCCCAAAGATGTTCTTTATTTTAACTGGACAGGAAGTTCATTTGAGTCAATTTTTTATAACTCGCATTTTTCATATTTTTTATGGGAAATTTTAAATTTTATTGTTTCAAATAGGTTAAAAACAGATTAACAATTAACAAGTATATACGGGCGTAAGTTCGGCCAGGCCGAAGCTTATGTACCCTCCACCATGGATTGCGTAGAAACTTCTTCTAAACACTGTCATCCCCAATCGAAATATTTGAGTTGCGGTAACGTTTACCGAGGGCAAGGTATCTTAACACCTCCTAACACCGTCTTCTAAATTGTAAGTAAGTCCATACGTGGTATATACTAAATTAACAAAATTTTCTATAGAAATCAAATGTTAACAAAATTTTCCATAGAAATAGAATTTTGACAAAATTTTCTATAGAAATAAAGTTTTGACAAAATTTTCTATAGAAATGAAATTTGAACAAAATTTTCTATAGAAATAAAATTTTAACAAAATTTTCTATAGAAATATAATTTTGACAAAATTTTATGTAGAAATAAAATTTTGGTAGATTAGTTTTGGCTCGACCAATTTTGTTATGGTTATTTGTGGCCATATACTAATACCACGTTCCAAATTTGAACCGGATCGGATGATTTTTTTTCTCTTAGAGGCTCCGGAGGCCAAAATCTGTTCGAAATTTCAACCGGATCGGCTTGCTTCTCCTAGTGGCCCCGCAAGCCAAATCTGGGGATCGGTTTATATGGGGGTTATATATAATTATGAACCGATGTGGAGGCTCCGCAAGCCAAATCGGGGGATCGGTTTATATGGGGGCTATATATAAATATGGACCGATGTGAACCAATTTTTGCATGGTTATGAAAGACCATATACTAACACCATGTACCAAATTTCAGCCGGGTCGGATGAAATTTGCTTCTCTTAGGGGCTCCGAAAGCCAAATCGGGGGAACGGTTTATATGGGGGCTATATATAATTATGGACCGATGTGGACCAATTTTTGCATGGTTGTTAGAGACCATATACTAACACCATGTAGCAAATTTCAGGCGGATCGGATGAAATTTGCTTCTCTTAGAGGGTCTGCAAGCCAAATTTGGGGGTCCGTTTATATGGGGGCTATACGTAAAAGTGGACCGATATGGCCCATTTGCAATACCATCCGACATACATCAATTACAACTACTTGTGCCAGGTTTCAAGTCGATAGGTTGTTTCGTTCGGAAGTTAGCGTGATTTCAACAGACGGACGGACGGACGGACGGACGGACGGACATGCTCAGATCGACTCAGAATTTCACCACGACCCAGAATATATATACTTTATGGAGCAATATTTCGATGTGTTACAAACGGAATGACAAAGTTAATATACCCCCATCCTATGGTGGAGGGTATAATAAAATAGTGCAAATTATTTACATTTTGCCGAAAAAAATGTTAAATCCTTTCTAGAAAAATGGCAAATTCCGGACAAACGTTATAATGCAAGAAAAATCATAAAAAAAAATTTAAAAATTATTTATTTGTCAAAATATCAAAAAATTTCTTAATTCACATCCAAAACACTGGATTCGCATCACACCTTAAGAAGTGATGCAAATGCAATGCAACGGCTGTTGAAATGATGGACATCCGTCCTATGACAAGCCCATGTTAAATTCATCGCTTCTGCGTCAATTTTGCACCACTTCCGGATCCAAAAAGAACATTTTCACTACTTTTTTGGCGACGCTTTTTTTGCTGGGTTCTCTAAGTGGTTTCATTTCTATGTCAAACGCCGTTCGGACTCGGCTATAAAAATTAGGTCCCTTGTCATTGAGATATAAATGGGATCGGGCAGCACTTAGTGATAAGAGGATATAGGTTAGATTAGGTGGCAGCCCGATGTATCAGGCTCACTTCGACTATTCAGTCCATTGTGATACCACATTGTTGAACTTCTCTCTTATCACTGAGTGCTACCCGATTCCATGTTAAGCTCAATGACAAGGGACCTCCTTTTTATAGCCGAGTCCGAACGGCGGCGTTCCACATTGCAGTGAAACCACTTAGAGAAGCTTTGAAACCCTCAGAAATGCCACCAGCATTACTGAGGGGGGATAATCCACCGCTGAAAAACTTTTTGGTGTTCGGTAGAAGCACCACGGTGGCTCCCTTGCAAAGGCTACAATTTTCCAATAGTACAATCGGTCTTCAGAAGTCATGACTCCAAGATTTTTAGTATTTTTTAAGGATTTTTTTTATAATTTCTACGTGTTATTAAAACATGTGTCGTTCCATTTTCGACGTAGTTCCCTTTTGTCAAATGTCAGAGAATGAAAACTTCAAATGTACCAGTACTGGGTGTAACAGCTATCGTAATACTGGTGCTTATAGGAAAACACTTGAGATTAGTAAAGTCCGGCCAGGAGTACTTATACGTTTTCATCAGAATCGAACGATATCTGTTTTTTAAACTTTGTTTCGATCCACTACACATCAATTAAATAAAAATAAAACTAAATACTTAAATAATTTAATTTTATTACGTATTGTACAATTGAAATAACTTCCTCGCCCAATGTAAATATTATTGTACTATCATCTGTTACTGCCATGAGTAATTGAGTTAGCTTATCAACGTTCCAACCAGCGTAAGACAAAGGCTTCATAGGGCATTAAATATATGCGGCCACTTAAATTTACCTTATCACTGAAAATAATAACAATAAAATAAACAGAAAAATGAAAACAAAAAAAAATTAAACTTCACATCTCTGAAAATAAGTAAAATATTCAAGAACTTACCCATAATTGCGAGGTGAATGAGGACTCATGAGAATGCATTCAAAAATACGCTCATCAATATTCTCCACATATTCAAGTTTATTACCCATATTCACCAATACCATATACTCCTCACGTTTGGGTATAGCTCTAATTATTTGTAAGACTTGTTCAGATAAAGCCTTATAGGAAAATCCTCCTTCCGCTTTAAAATTTCGAAAAGCTGCTGTGTGTTTAAGTTTTTGTAAATTTTTGAATATATTCAAAGAACTACGAGCTGCTTTCCGTTCACTCTCAACATTGTAGATCTCATAGTCATCCGCTATGGGTAGCCATGTACTGGGACCTTGAGAAAATCCTGCATTTGCTTTAGGTTCCCATTGCATGGGTGATCTTTCTGGATCTCTGGAATCACATGAGATCTCTGTACACTCTGTGGGAACATTGGACATTGCAATTTCTTCGCCATAATACGTAACCGATGCTCCTGGTAATGTATTCACTATTATATTGATCATATTAACTTTATGTGATCCCATACGATTGGCTACCCGGTCATTGTCATGATTACCCACAACCCAATTGGCCGTATGATGATTGCTCCACATGGTGTCCATCCAATAGTTGATCGAATTCTCTACATCTCGAGCAGTAGAGAAACCATTCAAATACATAAGATTGAAATTCATGGGTAAATGAGCTCCCCAGTGGGTGCCATTGCCAAAGTATTGACTTAAAGTTTCCACCGATGAATAGGCTTCGGCTAAAAGGACTCTGTAAAAAAGGATCTTGATGGATTAACACAACCAGGCAGAGATCGTAACATACTATAACGGGAGAGGGGATTAAAATTTACAAACTAGACTTCAGTTTTTGACAAATCTGTCAACGAGAAGGCTGGGCAGTGTAACAGGACTTCCTCTAATGGCCTACACTTCACCCCTAAAGACTCCGGCCTTCAGTGATGGACAATTAATAAACCTACAGTCGGTGCAGAATAGCTCAATGAGTATCGCAATAGTTTATCACTAAAAGACACTTGAGGAGTATCTCCAGAACGAGTCCTTACTGTTGTCAATCAGGATTCGCCAGTATTGGCTCTTGACCATACAGACTTCGAGCATAACACCGCACGGGGTATTGTAATAGGTTGAAAATTCAAGACACTGGAGGTGAACCTTGATATTCTAAATCAGGACTCGCCAGTATAGACTGTGTCCTTCAGAGATAGCCAATTAGGAAAGCTATAGGCGGTGCAGAACACAGCACTGAGTATCGTACTGTGTTGTCACTCAAAGACACTGGAGGAGCACCTCCAGCAAGAGTTTTTGATATTGTCAATCAGGACTCGCTAGCAGAGACTCTGGCTCGACCTTCAGTGGTAGGCAATTGAGATACCTACAGATAGCGCAGAAACCCGTGCTGAGTATCGTATTGGGTTGTCACTCAAAAACACTGTAGGAGCACCCCAATCAAGAGTCCTTGATATTTTCAATCAGAACTCGCTAGCAGAGACTCTTGCTCATACAGACTTCGACCTTCAGTGGTAGACAATTGATATACCTACAGATGGCGCAGAAAACCTTGCTGAATATCGTATTGGATTGTCACTAAAAGTCACTGGAGGAGCATCCCCATTAAGAGTTCTTGATCTTGCCAATCAGAACTCGCCAGTATAGACTCTGGTTCATATAGACTACAGGTTGCAGTTATAGGTAATAGAGAAACTTAGAGACGGCACAGAAAACCGCGCTGAGTATCGTATTGGGTTGTCACTGATAGTCACTGGAGGAGCATCCCCATCAAGAGTTCTTGATATTGCCAATCAGAACTCGCCAGTATAGACTCCGGTTCATATAGACTTCGATCTTCAGTGATAGTCTATATGAATGCTCAGCGCAGTTCAGAAAACTGCGCTGAGTATTAAAAACATTGAAGGATTACCTCCATCATGAGTCCTGGTATTCTCAATCAGAACTCATCAGTACAGACTCCGGCGGCTACGCGCTGATAATTGCAATAGGTTTGCACTTCAAGACACTGGAGGAGCACCTGCAGCAACAGTATTCTCAATCAGGACTCGTCAGTATAGGCACCGTCCTTCAATGATAGGCTACAGTAAACTCCAAAGAAGGCGCAGAACACTGCACTGTGTTAATATAAAATAAAATTTTGACAAAATTTTCTATAAAAATAAATTTTTGACAACATTTTTTGCAATTTTTTTTTCTATAGGAACAAATTTTCACAAAATTTTCTATAGGAATAAAATTTTGACAAAATTTTCTATATAAGTAAAATGTTCAAAAAATTTTCTCTATAAATGAAACTTTGAAAAATTTTCTATAAAAAAAAATTAACAAAATTTTCTATTTTGACGAAATTTTTAGGAAAAAATTTTTACAAAATTTTCTATAGAAATAAAATTTTGACAAAATTTTCTGTAGAAATTAAATTTTCAAAAAATTTTCTATATAAACAAAACTTTGACAAAATTTTCTATAAAAAATTAACAAAAGTTTCTATAGGAAAAAAAATTTCACAAAATTTTCTATAGAAATAAAATTTTGGAAAAATTTTCTGTGTAAATAAAATTTTCAAAAAATTTTCTATATAAATAAAACATTGACAAAATTTTCTATAAAAAAAAAACTTAACAAAATTTTTTATAGAAATAAGTTTTTGACGAAATTTTCTATCGGAATTAAATTTTGATAAAATTTTGTATAGAAATAAAATGTTCACAAAATTTTTTATAGAAACAAAATGTTAAGAACATTTTCTATAGAAAAAAAAATTGACAAAATTTTCCATGGAAATAAAATTTTCACAAAATTTTCTATAGAAATAAAAGTTTGAAAATTTTCCATAGAAATAAAAATTTTGACAAAATTTCCTACAGAAATAATATTTTGCCAAAATTTTCTACAGAAATAAAATTTTGACAAAATTTTCTATAGAAATAAAATTTTGACAAAATTTCCTACAGAAATAATATTTTGACAAAATTTCCTACAGAAATAATATTTTGACAAAATTTCCTGTAGAAATAAAATTTTGACAAAATTTTCTATAGAAATAAAAAATTTGACAAAATTTTCTATAGAAATAAAATTTTGACAAAATTTTCTATAGAAATAAAATTTTGACAAAATTTTCTATAAATTTTTTTTAGAAATACAATTTTGAGGAAATTTTCTAAAGGAATAAAATGTTTACAAAATTTTCTAAAGCAATAAATTGGCTTTCTGGGATAGGCAATTGAAATTTTTCTATAGAAAAACAATTTTGACAAAATTTACTATAGAAAAAAATTTTTGACAAAATTTTCTGTAGAACAAAAATTGGACAAAATTTTCTATAGAAAAAAAATTTTTGATAAAAATTTCTAAAGAAAAAAAATTGACAAAATTTTCCATGGAAATAAAATTTTGACCAAATTTTCAGTAGAAATAAAATTTTCAAAAATTTTTCTACATAAATAAAACTTTGACAAAATTTTCTATAAAAATAACATTTTAACAAAATTTTCTATAGAAATAAATTTTTAACGAAATTTTCTATTGGAATTAAATTTTGACAAAATTTTGTATAGAAATAAAATGTTGACAAAATTTTCTATTGAAACAAAATTTTAAGAAAATTTTCTATAGAAAAAAATTGACAAAATTTTCCGTGGAAATAAAATTTTGACAAAATTTTCTATAGGAATAAAATTTTGACAAAATTTTCTATAGGAATAAAATTTTGACAAAATTTTCTATAGAAATAAAAGTTTGAAATTTTTCCGTAGAAATAAAAATGTTGACAAAATTTTCTGTAGAAATACAATTTTCAAAAAATTTTCTATATAAATAAAACTTTGAGAAAATTTTCTATAAAAATAAAATTTTAACAAAATTTTCTATAGAAATAAATTTTAGACAAAAGTTTCTATAGGTATTAAATGTTGACAAAATTTTGTATAGAAATAAAATTTTGACAAAATTTTTTATAGAAACAAAATTTTAAGAAAATTTTCTATAGAAAAAAAATTGACAAAATTTTCCATGGAAATAAAATTTTGACAAAATTTTCTATAGGAATAAAATTTTGACAAAATTTTCTATAGTAATAAATTGTTGAAAAAATTTTCTATAGCAATAAAAGTTTGAACATTTTCCGTAGAAATAAAAATTTTGACAAAATTTTCTGTAGAAATAAAATTTTTGACAAAATTTTCTATACAAAAAAAATTACAAATTTTCTATAGAAATAAAATTTTACCAAAATTTTCTATAGAAATTTAATTTTGCCAAAATTTTCTATAGAAATAAAATTTTGCCAAAATTTTCTATAGAAATAAAATTTTGACAAAATTTCCTACAGAAATAATATTTTGCCAAAATTTTCTACAGAAATAATATTTTGACAAAATTTCCTACAGAAATATTATTTTGACAAAATTTCCTATAGAAATAAAATTTTGACAAAATTTTCTATAGAAATAAAATTTTGAGAAAATTTTCTATAGAAATAAAAATTTTGACAAAATTTTCTATAGAAATAAAATTTTGACAAAATTTTCTATAGAAATAAAAATTTTGACAAAATTTTCTATAGAAATAAAAATTTTGACAAAATTTTCTATAAAAATTTTTTAGAAATACAATTTTGAGGAAATTTTCTATAGGAATAAAATGTTGACAAAATTTTCTAAAGCAATAAATTGGCCTTCTGGGATAGGCAATTGAAATTTTTCTATTGAAAAAAAATTTTGACAAATTTTACTATAAAAAAAAATTGACAAAATTTTCTATAGAACAAAAATTGGACAAAATTTCCAAAAAAAAAAATTTTTTTTGATAAAATTTTCTAAAGAAAAAAAAATTGACAAAATTTTCCATGGAAATAAAATTTTGAGAAAATTTTCTATAGAAACAAAAGTTTGACAAAAGTTTTATAGATATAAAATTTTGACAAAATTTTATAGAAATAAAATTTTCAAAATTTTTTTTAAATACGATTGTTGGTTGGTAGTTTTTTGGTAAAATGTTCTCCAAATTTTTGGTAGATTATTTTTGGCTTGAGTGACAACCGTGCCTTCAATACGAAGTGTCGTTATAGGTAACAATTGCGAATTAATGATACGACCCATGGAATAGATTTCTCTTCTAGTTGGAAATTTGATAAAGGTGTAGTCCTCAGCATGAAAGTTTTAATAATTGACGCATGTTGCGCCCAATCTTAGGAAACAAAAGTCGAATTGAAAAAACACCCATTAACTGGAACAAATCTCTCAATGAGGTGGCAAACTAGTTCAGCGGTTCTATCAAAAAAGTCTCAAAGACAGCATAAAATGCATCATCCCAAGCAGAATTCTCTGTACGCTTCTACATCGCAATATTTGTGCCATCTTGTTTTATACCTTACCTGGTTTCACCACCATTTTTCCTTTGATATTCATCCAGGAATTGTCTCCATTCATATAACAATTCAATGGTGGGATATTGATCTTTGGTATAGATATGATCATGGTAATCATAACTATTGGGATCATTGGACCATCCAGATATAGGTTCATCTGGATATGAACCATCATCATTTTGTTTCTCAAATATATGGGGAACAGCATCAATGCGAAAACCATCAACACCACGATCTAACCAATATTCCAAAACTTCCAACATATATTGACGTACCATAGGATTGGAATAATTCAAATCGGGTTGTTTATCCTGGAATTGATGAAGATAGAATTGTTGACGTTCCTCATTCCAGGACCATTGGGAACCGCCGAAAACTGAAACCTAGTCAAATTTAAAAAAAATGAGATAATTTCAAATCCTCCGAATTATATCATTTTATTATATCAAAAAAACTTACCCAATTACTTGGAGCTATTCTCTTTGCTGGATCCATAGGATCTATTTTTCCATCATGCCACACATAGAAATCTTCAAACCCTGGCTCTTTTCTAATGGATCTTTGAAACCATTCACATTCATCACTGGAATGATTGGGTACAAAATCCAATATGATTTTAACATCCAATTGTTTAGCCTTTGCAATCATGGCATCAAAATCATCCAAATTACCAAAAATTGGATCAATTCTTGTGAAGTTGGATATATCATAACCAAAATCGGACATAGGCGATTCAAAGACAGGCGACAGCCAGGTGGCTGTTATTCCTATTTCTCGTAAATATTCCAATCGGTCAGTGATTCCCTGCAAATCGCCTACACCATCGCCATCACTATCCTGAAATGATCTTGGATAGATTTGATATAGCGAGGCTCTTTCCCACCAATCTACATTGGTGAATGCCTTAGCATTGATTGCGGCCAGCAGTAAAAGTAGGGCAAAATAATAGGAGGCCATCCTTCTTCTTATGCGTTGCGAGACCTAATGTCATGCCACTTCAGAATTTGTTTTATTAAAACCCATTATCGAATACGTATTTATGAAATTTTACTACAAATTATTGCTTGTACTGTTCTGATAATGAAAATTTGTGATATCAATGATAGGGTTTATTGGAAATCAAAAAAAACACATAATCTTTATTAGCTTATATGGAAGTAGATATTAACTAAAAATTATTTCCAGAGATATACACAGAAAAAAGTTGCACATGAAAACATTTTCCTCTGAGTATATTTAAATTGTTTACTTTTTATTTACCATTACTATATAAAATAATAAAAAGCCCTCAACTATCAAATACACTTACGGTACGGTCACATTGGGCAAATATTTGACATAAATCAGAAAATAAAACGTCAGCACAGTCAAACCAGCAAACATTTTTAGCTCATATTGGATATATGACATCACGATAGGTGTATCTTCCTAAAACGACATCCATATATTTTGAAAATGCTCCTTGAAAAAAGTTTGACACTCATTTTGGTGAAATATTTGCCTAGTGTGACCATACCCTTAGTCATTGCTAAGACCATTGAATTGCCTCTTAACATTATCTTTGGCTTATATTTATTTATATAAATTTAATAAAAATTTTGTTAATGTAATAAAAGAAAAATACGTCATGTTTGTTTATCAAAAGGTGATTCCATTGTCAACAATTTGAGGGGCATAGTAAAGGCAATGCTTGAAAAATTATGTAGGGGACAGGGTTGCCATTTTCGTCCGATAAATTTTTAAAAATTTTCTATAGAAGTAAAATTTCGACAAAATTTTCTATAGAAATAAAATTTTGACGACATTTTTTATAGAAATAAAATGTTGACGACATTTTTTAAAAATAGAATTGTGACAAAATTTTCCATAGAAACAAAATTTTGACAAAATTTTCTATAGAAACAAAATTTTCTCGTCAAATAAAATTCTGACAAAAATTTCTCTAGAAATGTTCTATAGAAACGAAATTTTCTATGGAAATAAATAGAAATAAAAATTTGACAAAATTTTCTTTCGAAGTAAAATTTTGGTAAACTAAGGCTACCCAATTTTTATTGAAATAAAATATTAACAAAATTTTCTATAGATATAAAATATTGACAAAATTTTCTATAGAAATAAATTTTTGACAAAATTTTCTACAGAAATAAAATATTGACAAAATTTTCTATAGAAATAAAATTTTGGCTAAATTATCTATAAAATTGAAATTTTGACAAAATTTCCTAAAGAAATGATGTTTTGACAACATTTTCTATAGAAATGAAATTTTGACAAAATTTTCTAATGAACTAAAATTTTAATAAAATTTTCTACAAATATAAAATGTTGACAAAATTTTCTATAGAAATAAAATTTTGAAGACTTTTTTATAGAAATAAAATTTTGACGAAATTTTCTAGAAGTAGAATTGTGACAAAATTTTGTGTAGAAATAAATTTTTGACACAATTTTCTAGAGAAATTAAATTCTGAAAAAAAATTGTCTAGAAAAAATCTCTAGAAACAAAATTTTCTATTAAAAAAATATAAATAAAAATTTGACAAAATATTCTTTCGAAGTAAAATTTTTAACTTTTAAGTGGCATTAATTTAATTTGGAAATATGGTCCGCTGGTACGAATTTAGGTCCAATTTTGGAAAAATGTTGGTTCAAAAAAAAAATCGTTTCGCCAACGCTGGTAGGGGATACTCGTTCACACATTAACTTAGGCTACCCAATTTTTATTGAAAAAAAATATTGACAAAATTTTCTATAGACACAAAATTTTCTATAGAAATAAAATATTGGCAAAATTTTCTACAGAATTGAAATTTTGACAAAATTTCCTTAAGAAATGAAGCTTTGACAACATTTTCTATAGAAATGAAATTTTGACAAAATTTTCTAATGAACTAAAATTTTAATAAAATTTTCTAGAAATATAAAATTTTGACAAAATTTTCTATAGAAATAAAATTTTGACGACATTTTTTATAGAAATAAAATTTTGACGACATTTTCTAGAAGTAGAATTGTGACAAGATTTTCTATAGAAATAAAATTTTGACAAAATTTCCTACAGAAATAAAAGTTTGACAAAATTGTCTATAGAAATAAAATTTTGACACAATTTTCTAGAGAAATAAAATTCTGAAAAAAAATTCTAGAAATGTTCTCTAGAAACAAAATTTTCTATGGAAATAAATAGAAATAAAAATTTGACAAAATTTTCTTTCGAAGTACAATTTTGGAAAATTTTTAATTTATAAGTGATAATAATTTAATTGGGAAAAATGGTCCTCTGGTAGGAATTTCGGTCCAATTTTGGAAAAATGTTGGTTCAAAAAAAAAATCGTTTCGCCAACGCTGGTAGTGGATACTCATTCACACATTTACTTAGGCTTCCCAATTTTTATTGAAACAAAATATTGACAAAATTTTCTATAGAAATAAAATATTGACAAAATTTTCTATAGAAATAAAATATTGACAAAATTTTCTATAGAAATAAAATATTTGCAAAATTTTCTACAGAATTGAAATTTTGACGAAGTTTCCTTAAGAAATGAAGTTTTGACAACATTTTCTATAGAAATGAAATTTTGACAAAATTTTCTAATGAACTAAAATTTTAATAAAATTTTCTACAAATATAAAATTTTGACAAAATTTTCTATAGAAATAAAATTTTGACGACATTTTTTATAGAAATAAAATTTTGACGACATTTTCTAGAAGTAGAATTGTGACAAAATTTTCTATAGAAATACAATTTTGACAACATTTTCTACAGAAATAAAAGTTTGACAAAATTTTCTACAGAAATAAAATTTTGACACAATTTTCTAGAGAAATAAAATTCTGAAAAAAAAATTCTCTAGAAAAAATCTCTAGAAATATTCTCTAGAAACAACATTTTTTATGGAAATAAATAGAAATAAAAATTTGACAAATTTTCTTTCGAAGTAAAATTTTGGAAAATTTTTAACCTTTAAGTGATATTAATTTAATTGGGAAAAATGGTCCTGTGATATTAATTTAATTTGGAAAAATGGCTGGTACGAATTTCGGTCCAATTTTGGAAAAATGTTGGTTCAATATAAAAATTCATTGCGCCAACGCTGGTAGTGGATACTCATTCACACATTTACTTAGGCTAGCCAATTGTGGCGAATTTCTCTCAAATCAAAAAGCTCTCTCTCTCTCTCTCTCTGTAACTTTCTTTCTATTCTACACACAAAATAATATTATAATTTTTGAGCTAACAAATAATTGTTGTTACAGAAGATTTTTAAGTTCAACAAATTTTTTGTTGATATAACAAAATTTTTGTTGATATAACAAAATTGGTTGCTAATATGACTAAAATCGTAATTGTGTTTACAAATTACGCCGTTAGCTTAAATTTAAACACAATTTTAATTGTATTGACAATACAATTAATTGATTTTTTTTGTGTGTATATTGAGTTCAAAATGTTTAGGGTAACACTGATTACCCCAACTATTGAAAAGCACAAATAGCTAGATCGAAAAAAAAATTTTGGGCAGAAAAAAGTTTATTATTTAACGAAACATCCGTATATAGGAACGTAAGTTTGGCAGAGCCGAAATTTAAATATCCACCGCGATGGATAATAATTTTCTTTCAAACACCCCTCGTCGTAATGGGTTGCTTAAAAGTATACAGAATTTCAGGTGGATTTTATGAAACATACTCTCTCAAGAAAATCAATACAAATGGTACAATTCCCGAGCTTTATACGGCGGTGAAACTTTGAGTCGATGGAGTGATGTCCGTACGTCCGGCTGCCCGTCCGTCTGTGGAAATCAATCTAACTCCCGAACGAAACAAGCTATCGACATGCAACTTGGCACATATAAACCGATACCCAGATTTGACCTCCGGAGCCTCTTGGAGGAGCAAAATTCATCCGATCCGGTTGAAGTTTGGTACGTGGTGTTAGTATATGGCCGCTAACAACCATGTCAAACGTGGTCCAGATCGGTCTACAGTTATATATAGCCCCCCAGATAAACCAATCCCCAGATTTGACCCCCGAAGCTTCTTGGAGGAGCAAAATTCATCCGATCTGGTTGAAATTCGGTACGTGGTGTTAGTAGATGGCCGTTAACAACTCTGCCAAACGTGGTCCACATCGGTCTACAGTTATATATAGCCCCCAGATAAACCGATCCCCAGATTTGACCTCCGAAGCCTCTTGGAGGAGCAAAATTCATCCGATCTGGTTGAAATTTGGTACGTAGTGTTAGTATATGGCCGTTAACAACCCTGCAAAAATTCGTCCATATAGGTCCATAATTATATATAGCCCCCATATAGACCGATCCCCAGATTTGACCTCCGAAGCCTCTTGGAGGAGCAAAATTCATCTGATTCGGATGAAATTTGGTACGTGGTGTTAGTATATGGCCTCTAATAACCATGCAAAGGTTTATCCATATCGGTCCATAATTATATATATAGGCCCCATATAAGTAGCCACCGTGGTGCAATGGTTAGCATGCTCGCCTTGCATACACAAGGTCGTGGGTTCGATTCCTGCTTCGACCGAACACCAAAAAGTTTTTCAGCGGTGGATTATCCCACCTCAGTAATGCTGGTGACATTATTGAGGGCTTCAAAGCTTCTCTAAGTAGTTTCACTGCAATGTGGAACGCCGTACGGACTCGACTATAAAAAGTAGGTCCCTTCATTGAGCTTAACATGGAATCGGGCAGCACTCAGTGATAAGAGAGAAGTTCACCAATGTGGTATCACAATGGACTGAATAGTCTAAGTGAGCCTGATACATCGGGCTGCCACCTATCGTACCTACCTACCTAGCCCCCATATAAACCGATCCCAAGATTTGACCTCCGGAGCCTACTGGAGCAGCAAAATTCATCCGATCTGGTTGAAGTTTGGTACGTGGTGTTAGTATATGGCCGCTAACAACCATGGTCTATATCGGTCTATAGTTATATATAGCCCCCATCTAAACCGATCCCCAGATTAGACCTCCGGAGCCTCTTGGAGGAGCAAAATTCATCCGATCTGGTTGAAGTTTGGTACATGGAGTTAGTATATGGTCTCTAATAACCATGCAAAAATGTATACATATCGGTCCATAATTATATATAGCCCCCATATAAACCGATCCCCAGATTTGACCTCCGGAGACTCTTGGAGGAGCAAAATTCATCCGATCTGGTTGAAATTGGGTACGTGGTGGTAGTATATGGGCTCTAATAACCATGCAAAAAATCGACCATATAGGCCCATAATTATATATAGCCCCCATATAAACCTATACCCAGATTAGACCTCCGGAGCCTCTTGGAGGAGCAAAATTCATCCAATCCGGTTGAAATTTTGTACGTGATGTTAGTATATGGCCGTTAAAAACCATGCCAAACGTGGTCTATATCGGTCTATAGTTATATATAGCCCCCCCCAGATAAACCTATCCCCAATCACAACCCCAGTAATTCGATTGTGACAGTCTTTAGTAGAAATTTCTACGCAATCCATGGTGGAGGGTACATAAGATTCGACCTGGCCGAACTTACGGCCGTATATACTTGTTTCTTTTAATTTTATTTTATTCTATTCTATTTTAGCTTATTTTATTTTATTTTAATTTATTTTATTTTATTTTATTTTAATTTTATTTATTTATTTTGTTCTGTTTTATTTATTTTTTTTTTTTTCAATTTTATTTTATTTTAGTTTCATTTTATTTTATTTATGTTTTTTTTTTAATTTATTCAATTTTAGTTTAATTTTATTTTATTTTATTCCCTATTATATCATTTTGCTACTCCAATATATATAAGAGTTATTTAAACAAAAAACTCAACATTAGCATGAGTGCTTTTTTATAAAAAATCCAACAATAAGGATTACTTCCAGCTAAATTGTATACTCATGGTATTTTACTTCTTTTGAATATAAAATCAATGATTTTTTTTCCTTCGTACGAATTTAAGTGTTCATATTATTCACTCCCAGCCAGCTAAATAGGCTGTCAAGTTTATGTTCTCATTCTCTTATCTGGCACTTGGCAGAATAGCTATATGAAAAAAAAGAACTCCATTGAGTCGACATTTGTTTATATATAGGAACATAATGGTATCTAGGTTTAAGTACTGGATTTCTTTTAAGCCAGCTGTTGAATGATTTATTGTATGATTTTTTTTTTGCTTTCATGCCATAATTCATATTTGCTGGAACATGCTGTGATTTTATAAAATCTAAAATGCCAACTCATAAGCAATTCGTATTAGAAACATTTGAGATATTTTATGAATTTAATTGGAATTGGAACAGTTGTTAGATACAATGAAATGTTTAGAAATTTTAGATGATATACAGCTATAAGCAATGGACTTGGGATGAATTATAGGCATTTTATTTTTTATAAGAGTAAAAGTCGCTTGTTCAAAGTCAAACGGATTTTTAATATCAAGAAAAGACTAAATAAAATTGTTTTTTTTTTGTGATATCGTAGCCAAGCAAAGAAAAATTCCAAAAATGTCCTCCCAAGGATATTCTTTATTTTAACTCCACAAGAAGTTCTTTTAATTCAATTTTTATACCCTCCATCATAGGATGGGGGATATTAACTTTGTCATTCCGTTTGTAACACATCGAAATATTGCTCTAAGATCCCATAAAGTATATATATTCTGGGTCGTGGTGAAATTCTGAGTCGATCTAAGCATGTCCGTCCGTCCGTCTGTTGAAATCAAGCTAACTTCCGAACGAACCAAGCTATCGACTTGAAACTTGGCACAAGTAGTTGTTATTGATCTAGGTCGGATGGTATTGCAAATGGGCCGTATCGGTCCACTTTTACGTATAGCCCCCATATAAACGGACCCCCTAATTTGGCTTGCGAGGCCTCTAAGAGAAGCAAATTTCATCCGATCCGGCTGAAATTTGGTACATGGTGTTAGTATATAGTCTCTAACAACCATGCAAAAATTGGTTCACATCGGTCCATAATTATATATAGCCCCATATAAACCGATCCCCCGATTTGGCTTGCGGAGCCTCTAAGAGAAGCAAATTTCATCCGATCTGGCTGAAATTTGGTACATGGTGTTAGTATATTGTCTCTAACAACCGTGCAAAAATTTGTTCACATCGGTCCATAATTATATATAGTCCCCATATAAACCGATCCCCCGATTTGGCTTGCAGAGCCTCTAAGAGAAACAATTTTCATCCGATCCGGCTGAAATTTGGTACATGGTGTTAGTATATGGTCTCGAACAACCATGCAAAAATTGGTCCACATCGGTCCATAATTATATATAGCCCCCAGGTTAGGTTAGGTTAGGTTGCAGCCCGATGTATCAGGCTCACTTAGACTATTCAGTCCATTGTGATACCACATTGGTGAACTTCTCTCTTATCACTAAGTGCTGCCCGATTCCATGTTAAGCTCAATGACAAGGGACCTCATTTTTATAGCCGAGTCCGAACGGCGTTCCACATTGCAGTGAAACCACTTAGAGAAGCTTTGAAACCCTCAGAAATGTCACCAGCATTACTGAGGTGGGAAATCCACCGCTGAAAAAACTTTTTGGTGTCCGGTCGAAGCAGGAACCGAACCCACGACCTTGTGTATGCAAGGCGGGCATGCTAACAATTGCACCACGGTGGCTCCCTAGGGGCTATATATAAGGACCGATATGGACCAATTCTGGCACGGTTGCTACAGACCATATACTAACACCATGTTCAAATTTCAACCGTATCGGATAAAATTTGCTTCTCTTAGAGGCTCCGTAATCCAAATCTGGGGATCGGTTTATATGGGGGCTATATATAATTATGAACCGATGTGGACCATTTTTTGCATGGTTGTTAGAGACCATATGCCAACATCATGCACCAAATATCAGCCGGATTCGATGAAATTTGTTTCTCTTTGAGCCTTCGCAAGTCAAATCTGGGGTCGGTTTATATGGGGGCTATATATAATTATGGACCGATGTGGACCAATTTTTGCATGGTTGTTAGAGACCATATACCAAAACCATGTTCCAAATTTCAGCCGGATCGGATGAAATTTGCTTCTCTTTGAGGCTCCGTATATCAAATCTGAGGATCGGTTTATATAGGGGGGGGGGAGGTCGGTTTTAATTATGGACCGATGTAGACCAATTTTTGCGTGGTTGTTAGAGACCATATACTAACACCATGCTCCAAATTTCAGCCGGGTCGAATGAAATATGCTTCTCCTAGAGGCTCCGCAAGCCAAATTTGAGGGTCCGTTTATATGGGGGCTATACGTAAAAGTGGACCGTTATGGCCCATTTGCAACACCATCCGACCTACATCAATAACAACTACTTGTGCCAAGTTTCAAGTCGGTAGCTTGTTTCGTTCGGAAGTTAGTGTGATTTCAACAGACGAACGGACGGACGGACATGCTAAGGTCGACTCAGAATTTCATGAACCAGAATTTTTATACTTTATGGGGTCTTAGAGCAATATTTCGATGTGTTACAAACGGTACATGGTGTTAGTATAGGGTCTCTAACAACCATGCAAAAATTGGTCCACATCGGTCCATAATTATATGAAGCCCCCATATAAACCGATCCCCCGATTTGGCTTGCAGAGCCTCTAAGAGAAACAATTTTCACCCGATCCGCTGAAATTTGGTACATGATGTTAGTATATGGTCTCTATTGACCATGCAAAAATTGGTCCATATCGGTCCATAATTATATATAGCCCCCATATAAACCGATCACCAGATTTGAACTCCGGAGCCTCTTGGAAGACCAAAATTCATGTGATTCAGTTGAAATTTGGTACGTGATGTTAATATATGGCCTCAAACACCCATGCAAAAATTGGTCGATATCGGTCCATAATTATATATAGGCCCCATATAAACCGATCCCCAGATTTGACCTTCGGAGCACCTTGTAAGAGCAAAATTCTTCCCATTCGGTTGAAATTTGGTACGTGATGTTAGTATATGGTATCCAACAACCATGCAGGAATTGGTTCCTATCAGTTCATAATTATATATAGCTCCCATATAAACCGATCCCCAGATTTGACCTCCGGAGCCTTTTGGGGAAACAAAATTCATCCGATCTGGTTGCAATTTGGTACGTGGTGTTAGTATATGACATTTAACAACCATGTGAGTTGAAATTTGTGGATGACAGTCTTTCGTAGAAGTTTCTACGCAATCCATGGAGGGTACATAAGATTCGGCCTGGCCGAACTTACGGTCCTATATACTTGTTTTAATTGATACTATCATTTCTGTGATTGAAGACATTTCAATTAAAAATTAATTGAATCAATTAATTTCGTGATTGAACACAAAAAATATTTTTTGTGTGTGCAGAGACTAGAGATATTTTTACACTACATAAATTTTTTATCAACATTCCTTTTATTTCTGGTAAAAATTAATTATTCTCCAATTTGTAGTTTTTTTGAATTATCGGGCAAAATTTCATTTAAATTTTTCTTTCAATTTTGGTTTCAGTTTACACAGAATTATTAGAGTTTTTCCGGACAAACATATTTTTTAAAACTGCGTTATGATGTTTTAAATGCAACAAAATTTTATTTCGTAGAATTTGGTCAAAATTTTAAGACGTACGATTTTTTTCCCTGATAGTATCTTCAAAGATACAGTGCCCATTTAAGAGTTAATAGAACATCATCGTTAGAAGGACTTGAGCGTAATGATTTTATCACTAAAGTGAGTACTTAATTAATCGAAAACTTAATAGAATCAACAACAGCTATTCCAAAAACAAAAAAAAAAACATAATAATAAAATCGATAAGAGATGAAGTTAATACTACTCGTAAATAAAAAAAAATATATTTTTTATTGACATTGCTATTGTTAATTTGTAAACACCTATGAAAATAATATATAATGAAATTTTCTTAATTGCCATGAATGTTTATAAAAACCTGTGCTATAACGTGGAATCATCAGTAGTTTTTCATAGAATTTATTGTCTAAAGTAACAAGAGCGAATGTAAACGGGAATATTACGATATTTTCTTTAAAAAAAAAATATTTTTTCACATGATGTTAAATTTATGTGTGGTATTGATTCTAGTCAGTACATTGACTAGTTTATGTATGGCCAAAGATTGGTGGGAAAATGGAAATTATTATCAAATATATCCAAGATCATTTCGTGATAGTGACGGTGATGGCATTGGTGATTTAAATGGTGAGACTAGTGAAAATTTTATTTAAAAAAAAATTTGGTGAAAATGAGAGTGATGGGACACAATAAGTTGGATGCTCTACCAAAGAGATTAAAAAACTGAAAAAGTTCTAAAAAAAAAATAAAACATATATCTGATGGAACTACGCTGGCGTGAATGAAAGATGGCACTAACGGAGAGTTATTGTTCTTCCCATCGATGGCCAAGGAGTATATTAACTAATCGTATATATATAGTATATATACAGTGATTTTATTTAGGCTTCGTGATTCTCAAGTCAAAACGACTACATAAAATCCAAAATCCCCTAAAGAGATGACTGAGAAAATCAATATTCATCTAAGAGCAAAAAAGTTCTAGCAACAATCAACCTCTTTTTCTATTTTGGAGTAAAGAGGTGAACATGTAACTCCATATCCACATTTGTGGTCAGAGGATTCCCACTATTAAAAATTTGCAGATTCTCCGAGTGGTTGCCTGTTCGTTTCTTAGAAAACATACAGAACTCATTCTTAGGAATCTTGCGTACTTAATCATCATCTTGCAGTCGCTGACTGGTAGTACATAGAATACAGGTAGAAAAATACGATCTCGACGATGTAGAAATCATTGAGGCATTGTTCATGAGGCATTGTCCGATCACCTGTGACATCAATATAGAAATTTAAAAGCTGCTCGGAACACCGCCCTGAGAAATCCTACAGACTATCGCTCAAGGATACCTGAGGAGCACCTCGAGCAAGAGTCCCCAGGAATTCCTTTTTCAAGAGCTTTAAGACTCACAGATTGAAGTAATACGATTGAACGTTCCTCTTTAGCAAACATGCGAAACTATTTGTTAAGATACTGAAGGCCCTGGCTGACAGAATATGGGCTACAGATAAGAAGACGAACCTGGTAACCTACAGGTCATTATAACTTTCCTTTATAGACCTCGGTGTCCTTATTTTGACACCAGAATACCGCTCTGAGGATCTTGACAAGAGACCTAAGGTGCTTCTCCAGCATGAGTCGATATTTATAGCCTGAGGATCAGAGATGGTCTGTATCAAACTTTTTTAGGTTTGCGACTGTCGCAAAGTTGTAAACGTCGTAAACATCACATACGCGTCGTAAATGTAGAAAAAGTAACAAAAGTCGCAAACTGAAAATACTTTAGTCGTGTCAGCTAGGCAGCGAATTCAATGATATCCAAGACGATGTTATGTGCTAATAAGTTTCAATTCTTAGGAATGTTCACAATTTTCGGTTTTAGTCCCCACATTTTCCCTATTGCCTTTTGCACGAGTACAGGGTAACCGTGGATTTTCTCGTCCTTTCTTAGCTTTAAGTTCAGTCTCCTGTCCAATATAACCCCAAGGTATTTTGCACACTCACCAACGGGAATTTCGATACCACCTAAGAAAATAGGCTTGACCATGGGAAAACTTTCACAAATTTCTGCAGAAACTCACAGCGAATGCTGTCAAACTAAATTAAAAAATGTTCAGGATTTCTTCTATTCAAAATTTGGTTTTCTACAGTAGGTTTACGACTTTTGCGACATACGTATTATACCGTCACAAATGTATGTCGCAAAAGTAACAGTTTGTGACAGGCCAACCCTGCTGAGGATTCCCAATATCAAAAATTCTAAGGTTCTCGCAGTGATGTTTGATTGCCAGTCCCTCACTAGCAAACATGCGGAACTATTCTTTAAGAACCTTGAGCGCATAAACAAGACTTGAAGATGATATTTGTCAGCACTTGGGGTAAAAACAAACGATACTGATGACGTCTAAGTCATTAGATCATCGCTTAATAGACTAATTTGAGGCCAAAGTTCATCAGCTGTCATTGACACGAAATATGAAAACTTATACCACTCCACTCAGAAACCCATTCTGAAAATCGTTACAGGTTGTCACTGGCAGATCTCATGAGAAGCATCTCCAGTAAGAGTGCTATTTGTGGTCAGAAAAAAATCATAAGATTCTTATAGAGATTGCATGAAGAAAAGATAAAGATGAATATCCTTATTATCTAGAACCCTCATGTCGACTCTGGAAATCTGTGACATACAATGTAGAAAACTACAAATGGTTCTAAGGTATTGTGAGAGAGAAGTTCACCAATGTGGTATCACAATGGACTGAATAGTCTAAGTGAGCCTGATACATCGGGCTGCCACATAACCTAACCTAACCTAAGGTATTGTGAGTTGGATTTTAGGAAACATTCGGAACTGCTCGTTAATATCGTTGCAAATGTAGCACGTGGAACAAATGTAAAAAAGACGATCCTGGTAACTTATGAGTAATTAGGGCGTCCCATAATGTACTACACCACCCTCATTTGGACTAATTGTATTACAATCGAGAAACCAGTACACCGACCTAAGAATCGCTACCATTTATTACTCAAAGACAAATGGGGAGGACCTCCAGCGTGAGTCCATATCTGTGGCCAGACAAGTTCCTTATTCAAGAATCATAAGATTCTTAGAGCGATGTTTGATTGCCTGTTCCTCTTTAGCAAACATGCGAAAGTGTGTAAATGGGGTAAATATAAGAAGTCAATCCTGGTAACAAAAACCTCATAAGAGTATTCCTTGACAGACTGCATTGCCTTCATTTGGGCACCAGAATACCGCGGTAAGAATCTCGAAAAGTTGTTTTAATTTTGTCATTCCGTTTGTACCACATCGAAATATTGCTCTAAGACCCCATAAAGTATATATATTCTGGATCGTGGTGAAATTCTGAGTCGATCTAAGCATGTCCGTCCGTCCGTCCGTCTGTTGAAATCACGCTAACTTCCCAACGAAACAAGATATCGTCTTGAAACTTGGCACAAGTAGTTGTTATCGATGTAGGTCGAATGGTATTGAAAATGGGCCATATCGGTCCACTTTTACGTATAGCCCCCATATAAAGGGACCTTCAGATTTGGCTTGGGGAGCCTCTAACAGAAGCATATTTCATCCGATCCGGCTGAAATTTGGTGCATGGTGTTGGTATATGGTCTCTAACAATCATGCGAAAATTGGTCCACATCGGTCCATAATTATATATAGCCCCCATATAAACCGATCCCCAGATTTGGCTTGCGGAGCCTAAAAGAAAAGCCAATTTCATCCGATCCGGCTGAAATTTGGTACATGGTGTTAGTATATGGTCTCTAACAACCATGCCGAAATTGGTCCACATCGGTCCTTAATTATATATAGCCCCCATATAAACCGATCCCCAGATTTGGCTTGTGGAGACTCAAAGAGAAGAAACTTTCATCCGATCTGGCTGAAATTTGGTACATGATGTTGGTATATGATCTCTAACAACCATGCAAAAATTGGTCCATATCGGTCCTTAATTATATATAGCCCCCATATAAACCGATCCCCAGATTTGGCTTGCGGAGCCTCAAAGAGAAGCAAATTTCATCCGATCCGGCTGAAATTCGGTACATGATGTTGGTATATGGTCTCTAACAACCATGCAAATATTAGTTCACATCGGTCCATAATTATATATAGACCCCATATAAACCGATCTCCTGATTTGGCTTGCGAAGCCTCAAAGAGAAGCAAATTTCATCCGATCCGCCTGAAATTTGGTACATGATGTTGGTATATCGTCTCTAACAACCATGCAAAAATTGGTCCACATCGGTCTATAATTATATATAGCCCCCATATAAACCGATCCCCAGATTTGGCTTGCGGAGCCTCAAAGAGAAGAAAATTTCATCCGATCCGGCTGAAATTTGGTACATGATGTTGGTATATGGTCTCTAACAATCGTGCAAAAATTGGTCCATATCGGTCCTTAATTATATATAGCCCCCATATAAACCGATTCCCAGACTTGGATTGTGGAGCCTCTAAGAGTAGCATATTTCATCCGATCCGGCTGAAATTTGGTACATGGTGTTAGTATATGGTCTCTAACAACCATGCCGAAATTGGTCCACATCGGTCCATAATTATATATAGCCCCCATACAAACCGATCCCCAGATTTGGCTTGCGAAGTCTCCAAGGGAAGCTAATTTCATCCAATCCGGTTGTAATTTGGAGCATGGTGTTAGTATATGATCTTTAACAAGCGTGCCAGAATTGGTCCATATCGGTCCATAATTATATATAGCCCCCTTATAAAACGTTCTCCAGATTTGACCTCCGGAGCCTCTTGGAGGAGCAAAATTCATCCGATCCGGTTCAAATTAGGAACGTGGTGTTAGTATATGGTCGCTAACAACCATACCAAAATTGGTTCAATCACACAAAAATTGGTCCATATCGATTCATAATCATGGTTGCCACTAGAGCCAAAAATAGTCTACCAAAATTTTATTTCTATAGAAAATTTTGTCAAAATTTTATTTCTATAGAAAATTTTGTCAAAATTTTATTTCTATAGAAAATTTTGTCAACATTTTATTTCTAGAGAAAATTTTGTTCAAACTTTATTCGGTTCATAATCATGGTTGCCACTCGAGCCAAAAATAATCTACCAAGATTTTATTTTTATAGAAAATTTTGTCAAAATTTATTTCTATAGAAAATTTTGTCAAAATTTTATGTCTACTTTGTCAAACTGAATTATATACGTATTGGATCGATCTTTTTTGTTTTATTATATACTACGTATGGACTTACATACAATTTAGAAGATGGTGTTAGGAGGTTTTAAGATACCTTGCCATCGGCAAGCGTTACCACAACTTAAGTAATTCGATTGTGGATGGCAGTGTTTAGAAGAAGTTTCTACGCAATCCATGATGGAGGGTACATAAGCTTCGGCCTGGCCGAACTTACGGCCGTATATACTTGTTTTTTATTAATATGGTCTGATGTCTCAGATTATCATTAAAACCATGTCCTGCAAATTCAAAGAATTTTATGTCTAAATACCTATTGGAACCCGTCGATAAAAAATGTGATCACACAGTTCACATTACGAGTCGCCTCTTCTTATGTCCTGCCAATGAACCTAATGTCTGAATTCCTATGGGCACTCGTTTCGTTGAAGAGAATGTGAATTTTTTCAATTGTCTAAGAGGTCCTGATGTTGATCAGATTATCATTAAAACCTAAAATTGTCTGACCCATCTTTTCCAACATTAATACCGACTTCTAAATCTCTATCTTTCAGGTATCACCGAAAAGCTGCAATATCTCAGAGATATAGGATTCACAGCCACATGGCTTTCACCCATTTTCAAATCACCTATGGCTGATTTCGGTTATGATATCTCTGATTTCTATCAAATTCATCCGGAATATGGAACCATGGAAGATTTTGAGAATATGATTAAAAAAGCCAAAGAAGTTGGTATAAAAATTATTCTTGATTTTGTTCCAAATCATTCAAGTGATGAAAATGAATGGTTTCGAAAGTCCGAAGATAATGATCCAGATTATCGTGATTTCTATATATGGCATGATGGTAAAGTGAATGCAAGTACTGGAGAACGTGAACCACCCAGCAATTGGTTAAGTGCTTTCCGTTATAGTGCCTGGCAATGGAATGAGAAAAGGCAACAATACTATCTGCATCAATTTGCCATTAAACAGCCAGATTTGAATTATCGCAATCCCCGAGTTGTCGAAGAAATGAAAAATGTTATGCGTTTTTGGTTGGCCAAGGGAATATCGGGTTTTCGCATAGATGCAGTGCCTTTCCTCTTCGAAATGGAAATGGGCTCTGACAATAATTATCCCGATGAGCCAGAGAATCCTCAATGTCCTGATCCCAATGATTATTGTCATTTGCATCATATCTATACAAATGATCAACCGGAAACTTTTGATATGGCCTATCAATGGCGTGCTCTGGTTGATGAATTCAAAAAAGAGCATGGAGGCGATACGCGTATTCTAATGACCGAAGCCTATACAAGTTTTGATAATATTATGCGTTTCTATGGTGATGGTCATCGTAATGGTTCACATATTCCTTTTAATTTTGATTTTCTTTCGGATAATATCCATTACTCATCGGCCACATGGATTGTGGAGCATATCAATAAGTGGTTGGAGGCTATGCCCAAAGATGTCCATGCCAATTGGGTATTGGGTAATCATGATAATCATCGTTTGGCTTCACGTTTGGGTGTTCAAAGGGCTGATATATTTAATATACTTTTGCAGACTTTACCAGGAAATGCGGTGACCTATAATGTGAGTAAAAAACCTATAAGGTGAGTATTGTAGAGCAATCTTAAAATGTCTTCTATTTTAGGGTGAGGAAATTGTTATGACCGACGTTTTTATTAGCTGGGAAGATTCTGTAGATCCCCAGGCCTGTAATGCCAATCCCGATACTTATTATGCCTTATCGCGTGATGTAGCTCGAACCCCTTATCAATGGGATGCTTCGAATTTAGCTGGTTTTACTACCGGAGATCATACTTGGCTCCCAGTAGCCGACAACTATACCACTGTCAATGCTTTGGCCCAATTACGTGCTCCCAAATCACATTTACAAATCTTTAAGAAACTTCTTCTGTTACGCAAAGAACCTTCATTCCAAGATGGAGAATTAAAAATTCAAGCCATTGGTGAAGATATTGTCATTTATTCTAGGGAAAAACCTGGCAGTGATTTATATGTAATTATCTTGAATTTAAGTAATCAAGATCATAAAATCAATATCAATCAATATTATGATATGGGTACCAACGCTGAGATTATAACCACGTCAATGCATTCGAAAATGTTTGATGGGTGAGTTAAGATAATTTTTTTATAATTCTCAATAGAAAATTTTGGGTTAAATTTTAATTTTTTTTTTTCGATTTTCAGACAAGTAATAAACCCTGCAGAATTTGTGGCCCAAGCTGAGGTGGGCACAGTTTTGGTTAAAGTTTAATTTAAAAAAATATAAATTAAGATTTACTAAAAAAAAACATGTAGAATAAAATAAAGTGATAGTAGTAAGAAAAATAAATTAAATATTATGTTATTGAAATATAAGAGAAATGCAATGTTCCATCCAATTTCCTTGGCAACTCAACTTATGGTGCGAGTACAACTCCATTCACCATTCATCAAATTGCATTTGCAAATCGATTATTATCATGTCATATCTCTATATTAACTCTTTTCAATTAACCCGAATTGTGTGTGTGTAATTGTTTTTTTTCGAATTTTGAAATGTCAATGGTATGTTTATCAGCGATCAACGCGAGAAGATTTAGTGACGGTCTAATGCCAATGACTATATGGTCACGCTAGTACAGCCCGCGTTAATTTTAATTTCTCTATTTAAATTTACAATTGTCTACATTTGTTGACAACACATTTGTGATGAATGATGATTTATTACGATAAAATTAAAAATCAGATAAAATGTATGAATATTTCCCTGGAGATAATAATCCGAATAAACTATTTTACATAGGTGTTGTTGTATGGGCTTTTAACAATAATTACATTTTCCACCATAGCCTTTGTGTAATTGCAATTAAAAGTGTCTGTTTACATCAGGTTAAGTGGAAGATTAAATGGTAAAATTGCAGCGATGAATTTATTCGAACGGAATGCATATGTACATAAAGTAATTATCAGGAGTTATATGAAAATTATTATTTTTTTCTTATTTTTATAGGTTTTTGTAGGCACTGAAAAAAATTTTTGGATTTTCTTTTGATCTTCCCTTAAGGATTGAATCGAACCAAAGTTGCTGCTCCCTTCAGGCAAAAGAAATTTGTTAGGCTCTAATATGTTACAATACAAATCTTATTGATCGAAGTATAGCAATTGAAACTGATGTCGCTACATCAGTTTCACATTGGCTTTTCGTACTTCAAAGACCTAATTTCCGCCTGATTGGCGGATCTAATTAAAAAGAATTTACTTGAATCCAAAGATTTTGACCTTTCTTTAAGTATTTTGGCATTGATTCCGAGCAAAAGATGCGGCTTCTTTAAAATAAAGACATTTTTTACGGTCCTCCCTGGCTTTAAATCTAGGATCGATAAAATTAAATTTGGATACAGATCTCATTCATCGAATTTGTATTCTCTGTTTGGGATGTATTAAGAAATGTATTCATGTACAAACAAATTCCAGTTTCAAAATCCAAATTATGCCAAGTACTTCAAAGTAAAAACTGTTTTCTTAATGCTTAAAAAAAAAACTTTAAACCAAAGATGCAAATTTTTAAAATAACTCTTAGCCAATATTTGAAGCGTTTTATCTTAAATTTAAAAATTCCATATGTCAGTTGAGTTAAAGACAATTTCTTTAAATTTAAAATGTTTTTCTTTGTTTTAAGGAACATTTGTTTTACTTCAAAGACATACAACTTCAACAGAAAGTGGCAACATTTCAAGAATTGTGTTTTAAATTTAATGAAAAAAATTTTTGAAGCCAGGATTATAAACTTTCTTTTAATTAAAATGTCATTATTTTAAAGAATTTCGTCCTTAGCATTTTAAGTTGCACAATCTTCCATATAAGGTCAATATTTTTTTCAGTGTAGGTAGAATTCTACCAAAATTGGTAAATTGTTTACTGTTTGGTAGATATCTTGAATTCTCGATGTTTTTGTATATTTTGCAAAATATTCCTCTTCAACTAAGAGAGGTATTTCACAAATTTCATTTAGAAATAAAATTTTGAAAAATTTTCTGTAGGAATAAAATGTTTGCAATATTTTATATAGAATTAAAATTTGGACACAATTTTCTATCAAAATAAAAGTTAAAAAAAACACAAGTATATACGGCCGTAAGTTCGGCCAGGCCGAAGCTTATGTACCCTCCACCATGGATTGCGTAGAAAGTTCTACTGAAGACTGTCACCCACAATCGAATTACTTGGGTTGCGGTAACTCTTGCCGATGGCAAGGTATCTTAAAACTTCCTAACACCGTCTTCTAAATTGCAAGGTAGTCCATACGTAGTATATATTAAACTAAAAAAGGCCGATTAACTACGTATATAATTAAGTTTAAAGTTTCTATAAAAATAAAATTTTGACAAAATAAAATTTTGACAACATTTTCTTTTATAAACATTTTACTTTTATAAAATTTGGAAAAAAATGTCTATAGAAATAAAATTTGGAAAACATTTTCTATAGAAATAAAATTTTGACAAAATTTGCTATAGAAATAAAATTTTGACAAAATTTTCTATAAAAATAAAATGTTGACAAAATTTTCTATAGAAATAAAATTTTGACAAAATTTTCCATAGAAATAACATTTTGACAATGTTTTCTATAAAAATAAAATTTTGGTAGATTATTTTTGGCTCGAGTGGCAACCATGAATATGAACCGATATGGACCAATTTTTTGTGTGATTGCGGATCGGCTATATATAACTATAGACCGATATGGACCAATTTTGGCATGGATATTAGCGGCCTTATACTAACACCACGTTGAAAATTTCAACCGGATCGGATGAATTTTTGCTCCTCCAAGAGGCTCCGGAGATCAAATCTGGGGACCGGTTTATATGGGGGCTATTTATAATTATGAACCGATATGGACCAATTCTTGCGTGTTTGTTAGAGACCACATTCTAACACCATGTTCCGAATTTCAACCGGATCGGATGAATTTTGCTCCTCCAAGAGGCTCCGGAGATCAAATCTGGGGATCGGTTTATATGGGGGCTATATATAATTATGAACCGATATGGACCAATTCTTGCGTACCAAATTTCAACCGGATCGGATGAATTTTGCTCCTCCAAGAGGCTCCGGAGACCAAATCTGGGGATCGGTTTATAAGGGGGCTATTTATAATTATGAACCGATATGGACCAATTTTTGCGTGTTTGTTAGAGACCACATTCTAACACCACGTACCAAATTTCAACCGGATCGGATGAATTTTGCTCCTCTAAGAGGCTCCGGAAGTCAAATCTGGGGAACGGCTTATATGGGGGCTATATATAATTATGGACCGATGTGGACCAATTTTTGCACGGTTGTTAGAGACCATATACCAACACCATGTACCAAATTTCAGCCGGATCGGATGAAATTTGGTTCTCTTAGGGGCTCCGCAAGCCAAATCGAGGGATCGGTTTATATGGGGGCTATATGTAATTATGGACCGATATGGACCAATTTCTGCACGGTTGTTAGAGACCATATACTAACACCATGTACCAAATTTCAGCCGGATCGGATGAAATTTGCTTCTCTTAGAGCCAAAGCCAAATTTGGGGGTCCGTTTATATGGGGGCTAGCGTAAAAGTGGACCGATATGGTCGATTTGCAACACCATCCGACCTACGTCAAGAACAACTACTTGTACCAAGTTTCAAGTCGATAGCTTGTTTCGTTCGGAAGTTAGTGTGATTTCAACAGACGGACGGACGGACGGACTTGCTCCGATCGACTCAGAATTTCACGACGACCCAGAATATATATACTTTATAGGGTCTTAGAGCAATATTTCGATTTGTTACAAACGGAATGACAAAGTTAATATACTTCCCATCCTATGGTGGAGGGTATAAAAAATCTGTAGAAATAAAATGTTTACAATATTTTATATAGAAATAAAGTTTTAAAAAAATTTTCTATCGAAATAAAATTTTGAAAAAACAAGTATATATGGCCGTAAGTTCGGGCAGGTCGAATCTTATGTACCCTCCACCATGGATTGCGTATAAACTAAAGACTGTCATCCACAATCGAATTACTTGGGTTGTGGTAATACCTACCGATGGCAAGGTACCTTAGAACTTCTTAACATCGTCTTTTAAATTTGAAGTTAGTCCATACGTGGTATATAACAGGTTGGCTGATAAGTCCCCGGTCGATTATAACGACCTTCCAATTTTTTGATACCATTTTGGTAGTACTCCTTCGGTTTTGCCTCAAAATAGGCCTCAGTTTCGGCGATCACCTCTTCATTGCAGCCAAATTTTTTCCCTGCGAGCATCCTTTTGAGGTCTGAGAACAAGAAAAAGTCGCTGGGGGACAGATCTGGAGAATACGGTGAGTGGGGAAGCAATTCGAAGCACAATTCATGAATTTTTGCCATCGTTCTCAATGACTTGTGGCACGGTGCGTTGTCTTGGTGGAACAACACTGTTTTCTTCTTCATATGGGTCCGTTTTGCCGCTATTTCGACCTTCAAACGCTTCAATAACGCCATATAATAGTCACTGTTGATGGTTTTTCCCTTCTCCAGATAATCGATAAAAATTATTCCATGCGCATCCCAAACAACAGAGGCCATTACTTTGCCAGCGGCTTTTGAGTCTTTCCACGCTTCGGAGACGGTTCACCGGTCGCTGTCCACTCAGCCGCCTGTCGATTGGACTCAGGAGTGTAGTGATGGAGCCATATTTCATCCATAGTCACATATCGATGGAAAAACTTGGGTGTATTACTAGTTAACAGCTGCAAACACCGCTCAGAATCATCAACACGTTGTTGTTTTTGGGCAAATGTGAGCTCGCGCGGCGCCCATTTTGCACAGAGCTTCCTCATATCCAAATATTGATGAAAAATATGACCAACACGTTCCTTTGATATCTTTAAGGCCTCTGTTATCTCGAGCAACTTCATTTTACGGCCATTCAAAATCATTTTGTATATTTGCAATACCATGCGACCTACATCAATAGCAACTACTTATGCCAAGTTTCAAGTTTCAAGTCGATAGCTTGTTTCGTTCGGAAGTTAGCGTGATTTCAACAGACGGACGGACATACTTAGATCGACTCAGAATCTCGCCACGACCCAGAATATATATACTTTATGGGGTCTTAGATCAATATTTCGATGTGTTACAAACGGAATGACAAAGTTAATATACCCCCATATGGTGGATGGTATAAAAATCTGTAGCAATAACATTTTTAGAAAATTTTCTACAGAAACAAATTTTTGAGAAAAATTTTTATAGAAATAAAATGTTGACAAAATCTTTTATAGAAATAAGACTTTTCAAAAACTTTCTATAGGAATAAAATTTTGAGAAAAATATGTATAGAAAAAAAATTTTGAGTACGTTTTCTATAGAAATAAAATTTTTAGCAAATTTTCTACAGAAATAAAATTTTTAGCAAATTTTCTGTAGAAATAAATTTGTGACAAAATTTTCTATAGAAATAAAATGTTTACAAAATTTTCGATAAAAATAAAATTTTGACAAAAAAAATTAAATTTAAAAAAAAATCCATAGAAATAATATTTTGGCAAAAACTTTTATAAAAATAATACTTTCCAAAAATTTTCTGTAGAAATAAAATGTGGAGAAAAATGTCTATAGAAATACAATTTTGAGAAAATTTTCTACAGAAATAAAAAGTGGAGAAAAATGTCTGTAGAAATACAATTTTGAGAAAATTTTCTGTAGAAATAAAATTTTGATAAAATTTTTATACAAATAAAATGTGGAGAAAATTTTCTGTAGAAAAAAAATTTTGATAAAATTTTCTGTAGAAATAAAATGTAGAGAAAATATCCATTCATTGGGTAGACTGTTGTCTTTCTGTTATCAAACAAAAAGGAATGCCAAAAAAGTACTAAATGTACAAAAAAACTAATTTTGAACTACTATGTGCCAATATTTTTGTTCCTCAAAAAAATGTGTCTTTTTTAATTTTTTTATAATTTAAATATTGGAAGAACAAACATTTTCCTAAAATAAAAAATGATCTAGATTCTTAAAGCAGTTACTATTCAAATTCACTTTTAACATGTGGTTTAAAAAAAAATTACTTGGTGTGTCTATACTTATGTGCGCCACTGTCTATATCAGGCCAATGAGGAGGTCATCGCCACCACGAACAATTTTATAGACTCTGGAAAATTGTAGTATCTCTGGGCCAAGAACTATAAATTTAATTAGAAATAAATTTTAACAAAATTTTCTATAGAAATAAATTTTAACAAAATTTTCTATAGAAATAAATTTTAACAAAATTTTCTATAGAAATAAATTTTAACAAAATTTTCTATAGAAATAAAAATTTTACAAAATTTTGTATAGGAAGAAAATTTTGAGAAAAAAAATCTATAGAAATAAGAATTTGACAAAATTTTCTACAGAAATAAAATTGTGACAAAATTTTCTATAGAAAAATAAAATGCACCTCTTCTTGAAGGCATTGAAGACTTTTATTTATTATTTTTATGTATCTTATCTATATTTTATATTTTTTCATAAATATCAGAATTTCTCAATTTGTTATCCCATTATAGCCTCCTCTTAAGTCTCAACAAAAATCCATTTTCCGATTTCAGTGTTATCATCATGGCCAATTTAGGATCATATTCATGCAATGGTGGTTTCTGGTGTTTATAGGGTCCAAAATATGTACAAACATAACCATCCTTCGATACTAGCTCATCTAGAGAAGGTAAAATTTCAAAATTTCTTAAAATTTTAGAGACAGCTGTCTTGACTTCAAGCAAAGCAAATTTTTGACCAATACAATTTCGTGGACCAGCACTAAAGGGTACATATTCGAAGGGTTTATGTGAGGCTTGTGCATTGGAGGGATTAAATCTTTCAGGATCAAAACGATAGGGATCGGGAAAAACTTTCTCATTATAGCCCATAGCCATAATGAAGATACTCAAAGAGGTATCCTCGGGTATAATTTTTCCATCTGTATATGAGAAAGGGAAACGAAAAATATTAATTCTTTAAACAAATATATAATAATATCATCATACTTATGTTATATTCCTTTTCTGTATGCCTGGCTACAACCGGTGCTGCTGGGAATAATCTTAAGGTCTCTTTTATAACCATATCCAAATATTTCATATCCTGTATCTCTTGGAATGTAGCATTTCGTTTCATATCATCTCCCATTATATGCTGTTGTTCAGCAAATGCCTTCTTTTGTATATCCAAATGCCGTGAGAATAAAAAGATTACAAAACTAATGGTCGAAGCTGTGGTATCATGACCCTTTAAAATGAAAAGAAATGTTTTTTTTTAATTTTTTAATTTATTTGTAGATATTTGAAGTTTAGAAAAATTACCTCAAATATAAATGTGGATACTTCTTCGTAGAGTTCTTGTCTAGTAAATGGTCTACCATCTTTGGTAGTTGTGAGTAAAGTATCCAAAAATGCCATCTTCCTTTGGGTGAATTCATCCCCTGGTTTAGCCTTGGCCTTTTGAGCCTCCTCTTCTTTTAGCATTTCAATTCTTTTTTCAATAACCTAGTGGGGAAATATTCATTACTCATAAATTTAAAGATACTTTTAGTGGCGTAATGAAATGCAAGCGAAATAAGTTTTCAATTTCTTTCGGGATTTGGTAAAAATTGCCAATGACGGATCTATCACAAGACTGGTTCCGATGCTCCAGTTATCGCTATTTTTCAATATTCATATAATTAATTTATTTCTATATCCTCTACACATTTACTGAAATGCAATTATTAGAGAAATATATTGTTAAAAAATTCCAAAAGTTTTTTTTTATTCTGGTCCAATTCGCATTCTTAAAATAATGGGGACCTGTCTAAGGGCTGTGCCAGGGCATGTCCTGTGGAATGGGTCCAAGTCGTGTCCCGTCGTCAATGGTAATCCTATTTTAAAGTGACCGATCCCTTCCATACGTTTTACAGTGTACTCGGACTGGTCCACATATACCAAGGACTGGTCCCGTAGGGTTGTTACTACGGTTGTCGCAGTTGGTAGAATTCTACCAAAAATTGTAAATTTTTTACTGTTTGGCAGATTGGTAGAATTATCTTTTTTGTAGATTTTCCTCTACAACTAATTCCACTACTATTTTCTTTAGAAATAAAACTTTGACAACAGTTTTATAGAAATAAACTTGTGACAAAATTTTCTATAGAAATAAAATGTTAACAAAATTCTCTATAGATATAAAATTTAGAAAAATTTTCTATAGATATAAAATTTTGACAAAATTTTTTGTAGAAATAAAAATTTGATAAAAATTTCCATAAAAATAAAATTTTGACAAAATTTCCAATGGGAATAAAATTTTGACAAAATTGTCTATACAAATAAAATTTTGACAAAATTTTCTATAGAAATACACTTTTGACAAAATTTTCAATAGAAATAAAATTTTGACAAAATTACACTTTTGACAAAATTTTCTATAGAAATAATTTTTTCCCAAAATTTTTATACAAATAAAATTTTGACAAAAATTCTAAAGCAATCAAATTAATAAAAAATAAAATTTTTATATAATTTTCTATTGCAAATAAAATTTTGACAAAATTTTCTTTAGCAATAAAATTTTGACATAATTTTCTATAGAAATAAAATTTTGACAAGACTTTCTATAGAAATAAAATCTTGACAAAATTTTCTATAGAAATAAAATTTTGACAAAATTTTCCATAGAAGTAAAGTTTTGACAAAATTTTCCATAGAAGTAAAGTTTTGACAAAATTTTCTATAGAAATAAAATTTTGACAAAATTTTGTATAGAAATTTAATTTGTATATAATTTTCTATAAAATAAAATTTTGACAAAACTAAAATTTTGCAAAATAAGATTTTTCTGTTTGGTAGATTTTAGATTTTTCTGCTTCGTTGTTTAGTTAGAAATAAAATTTTGACAAAATTTTCTATAGAAATAAAATTTTGACAAAATTTCCTATAGAGATAAAATTTTGACAACATTTTTTATAGAAATGAAAATTTGAAAAAAAGTTTCTATAGATATGAAATTTTGACAAAATTTTCTATAGACATAAAATGTTGACAAAATTTTCTATAGAAATTTAATTTGTATATAATTTTCTATAAAATAGAATTTTGACAAAATTTTCTTTTGGAAACAAAATTTTGGCAAAATTTTCTATTAGAAATAATATGTTGACAAAATTTTCTCTGGGAAATCAAATTTTGAGAAAAATTTTCTCTGGAAAATGAAATTTTGGCATACTTTTCTATTGAAAATAAAAATTGTATATATAGAAATAAAACTTTGACAACATTTTTTATAGAAAGAAGCTTGTGACAAAATTTTCTATAGAAATAAAATTTTGACAAAATTTTTGGTAGAAATAAAAATTTTGATAAAATTTTCCATAAAAATAAAATTTTGACAAAATGTCCAATGGTAAAAAAATTTTGAAAAAATTTTCTATAGAAATAAAATTTTGACAAAATCTTCTATTAAAAAAAAAGTTTTGACAAATTTTTTTATTGGAAATAAAATTGCGACATAATTTTCTACTGAAAATACAAATTTTGACGAAATTTTCTATAGAAATAAAATTTTGAATAAATTTTCTATAGCAATAAAATTTTGAAAAAATTTTTTATAGAAATAAAATTTTGACAAAATTTTCTCTGGAAAATGAAAATTTGGCATAATTTTCTATTGAAAATAAATATTTTATATATAGAAGTAAAACTTTGACAACATTTTTTATAGAAATAAACTTGTGACAAAATTGTCTATAGAAATAAAATTTTGACAAAATTTTTGGTAGAAATAAAAATTTGATAAAATTTTCCATAAAAATAAAATTTTGACAAAATGTCCAATGGTAATAAAATTTTGACAAAAATTTCTATAGAAATAAAATTTTGACAAAATGTTCTATAGAAATAACATTTTGACAAAACTTTCTATAGAAATACAATTTTGACAAAATTTTCTATTGAAATATTTTTTTCCCAATTTTTTTATAGAAATAAAATTTTGATAAAAATTCTAAAGCAATCAAACTAATAAAAATAAAATTTTGATATAAATTTCTATTGAAAATAAAATTTTGACAAAATTTTCTATAGAAATAAAATTTTGACAAAATCTTCTAATAAAGTTTTGACAAATTTTTTATTGGAAATAAAATTGCGACATAATTTTCTACTGAAAATACAAATTTTGACGAAATGTTCTATAGAAATAAAATTTTGACAAAATTTTCTATAGAAATAAAATTTTGAAAAAATTTTCTATAGAAAAAAATGTTGACAAAATTTTCTCTGGGAAAAAAATTTTGACAAAATTTTATCTGGAAAATGAAATTTTGAAATTATTTTCTATTGAAAATAAAAAAATTTACGAAATTTTCTATAGAATTAAAATTTTTAATAAATTTTCTATAGAAAAAAAATTTTGACATAATGTTCTATAGAAAGAAAATGTTGACAAACTTTTCTATAGAAATAAAATTTTGAGAAAATTTTCTATAGAAATTTTATTTGTATATAATTTTCTATAAAATACAATTTTGAAAAAATTTTCTATGAGAAATAAAATGTTGACAAAATTTTGTCTGGGAAATAAAATGTTGACAAATTTTTCTCTGGAAATACAATTTTGGCCTAATTTTTTATTCAAAATAAAATTTTGACAAAATTTTCTATTAAAATAAAATTCTGGCAAAAATAAAATTTTGCAAAATAAAATTTTTCTGTTTAGTAGATAGTAGATTTTTCTGATTGGTTGTTTAGTTAGAAATAAAATGTTGACAAAATTTTCTATAGAAATAAAATTTTGACAAAATTTTCTATAGAAATAAAATTTTGACAAAATTTTTTATAAAAATTAAAATTTGACAAAAGGTTCTATAGATATGAAATTTTGACAACATTTTCTGTAGAAACAAAATTTTCACAAAAAATCTAAAGAAATCAAATTTTTACATTATTTTCTGTAAAATAAAATTTTGACATAATTTGCTATTGAAATTAAAATTTCCACAAAATTATCTATAGAAAAAAAATTTGACAAAATCTTCTATGGAAATGACATTTTGATAAAATTTTCTATAGAAATAAAATTTTCAAAAATTTTCTAAAGAAATAAAATTTTGACAAAATTTTCTATAGAAATAAAATTTTCACAAAATTTTCTATAGAAATAAAATTTTGAAAAAAAATTTATGAAATCTAATTTATATAAAATTTTCTATAAAACACAATTTTGACAAAATTTTCTATTTAAATAAAATTTTGACAAAATTTACTATTAGATAGGTTAGGTTAGGTGGCAGCCCGATGTATCAGGCTCACTTAGACTATTCAGTCCATTGTGATACCACATTGGTGAACTTCTCTCTTATCACTGAGTGTTGTCCGATTCCATGTTAAGCTCAATGACAAGGGACCTCCTTTTTATAGCCGAGTCCGAACGGCGTTCCACATTGCAGTGAAACCACTTAGAGAAGCTTTGAAACCCTCAGAAATGTCACCAGCATTACTGAGGTGGGATAATCCACCGCTGAAAAACTTTTTGGTGTTCGGTCGAAGCAGGAATCGGACCCACGACCTTGTGTATGCAATGCGGGCATGCTAACCATTGCAACACGGTGGCACCCTAATTTAGTATTAGAAATAAAATTTTGACAAAAGTTTCTATAGGAAATAAAATTTTGACATAATTTTCTATAGAAATAAAATTTTGACAAAATTTTCTATAGAAATAAAATTCTGTCAAAAATAAAATTTTGCAAAATAAGATTTTTCTATTTGATAGATTTTAGATTTTTCTGATTTGTTGTTTAGTTAGAAATAAAATTTTGACAACATTTTTGTATAGAAATAAAATTTTGACAAAAAATCTAAAGAAATCAAATTTTTACATAATTTTCTGTAAAATAAAATTTTGATATAATTTTCTATTGAAAATAAAATTTTAACAAAATTATCCATAGAAAAAAATTTTGACAAAATCTTTAATGGAAATGAAATTTTGATAAAATTTTCTATAGAAATAAAATTTTGACAACATTTTCTATTAGAAATAAAATTTTGACAAAATTTACTATTAGAAATAAAATTTTGACAAAATTTTCTATTAGAAATAAAATTTTGACAAAATTTACTTTGGAAAATAAAATTTGGACATAATTGTCTGTAGAAATAAAATTTGGACATCATTTTCTATAGAAATAAAATTCTAAAATAAAATTTTGCAAAATAAGAATTTTTTGTTTGATAGATTTTAGATTTTTCTGATTGGTTGTTTAGTTAGAAATAAAATTTTGACAAAATTTTTGTATAGAAATAAAATTTTGCAATATAAGATGTTTTTGTTTCGAAGTTTGGCGGTAAAATTTTTCCCAAATTTTGATATGTTATTTTTGGCTCGAGTGGTAACCGTGAACGTGATGTCAGTATATGCTCTCTAATGGTTGTGCAATGAGCTTAGCATAGAATAGGTAGCCAACGTGATGCAATGGTCAGCATGCCCACCTTGACTATAAAAAGGAGGTCCCTTGTCATTGAGCTAAACATCAAATCGGGCAGCACTCATTGATAAGAGAGAAGTTCACCAAGTGTTGTTTCACAATGGATCGAATAGTCTATGTGAGTCTGACATGTCGAGCTGCCACTATTTCTACTAACCGAACTCTGCAAAACCTATTCTATATTGGTCTATAATTTTTTCCCCTAAAAACCGACAGCCTAATTTAACATATTGATCTTTTTTTACGAGCATAATTCATCCGATCCCTTGAATATTTGGTAAGTGATGTCAGTCTATGTCATTTAATACTCATTCAAAGCTTGTGCCCTTCTGAGGTTTTTAATAATAATGTAACGGATGCTACGGAAAAAGCAAACTGAAAATATCCATGTTCAACAAGGATATTTGTCGTAATGGACTACTTTTCCAAACTGACTTACCCCATAGGTGAATTTCTTCAAAATAGCCAATGATTTACAATATACCTTATACTCCGGGAAGAATTGATAAGTAGCAATCTTACGTTTCAAAGGATGAAGAGCACGCATATTAAAATTAGAACTCATACTAAAAAGAAACAAATTTAATATAAATTTCATTATATATCAATCAATCGCACTTACAATTCGACAGCATGAGAAAATTCACTATCTGGATTATCAATGGAATTTATGGGAATTCCCATTGCAGTTTCTTTAGAGTAAAAAAATTAAACTGATTATTAACAAATATCAAATTTTCATAATTTCTATAATCTTACCACAAATCACATCCAATGCAAAACGATTGGCCAGAGCTTGAAAATCCAATATAACATCATCTTGGGAAACTTCATGTAACTTTCTAATAAATTTTGTTGAGCAATTGTTCATAACATCATAAAAATCTTGAAGAATTTTAAAATGAAATGAGGGTGTTATAATCTTACGATGTTTATGCCATTTTTCACCCTTGGTAGTCAAGAGACTATCACCCAGCCAAGGATGTAATATGTCATAGAGTTTAGATTTTGCCAATAGAGTGTTACTGGTTAAAATGAACTGCAATAGGAATTTATTACAAAAAAAATCAATAAATTTTAATTATCCTTCCATGTTCTGATTTGCGTAAAATTTTTAGAGTTTGATATTTTCTTAACCCTAAAAACTCAAAAAAATTTTGACAATATAATTTTTTTAAGTGAGAAATTCAAATGGGTATTGGATTGAAGTTCTCCAGTATCTATAATAACATTTGGCGATTTTGAATATCAGAACCTGGGGCTATCTCTATTTATCTTACCTCTATATCCTTGGGATCACCAATTACAATATTCAGATAGTAACCAACCCAAATTCGATAATTCCCTTGATCATATTTGTACCAATTGTCCAACATGAAATGCACCACACCTATAGTAGAGTGAAAGAATTATCAATATTGCTGTGTTAGGTTAGGTTATATATAGTGGCAGCCTAATAATGTAGGCTCCATTGTGATACCACATTGGTGAACTTCTCTGTTATCAATGAGTGCTGCCTGATTCTATGTTTAGCTCAATGACAAGGGTCCTCTTTTTAAAGCTCGGTCCGAGCATTGAAATACTCATATTACCGAGAGGGTGGATTATCCCCCCCGACCTGACCCTGTGTATACCAGGTGGTCATGCTAACCATTGTACCACGATACCTCCCATTGCTATGTTAATAACAGTTTTCTGTTATCTTTAACTAAATTCAAATTAGAAACGTTACTTTGTTTAATTTTTAATTATTTAATTAACAAAATTATAAAATAATTGTTCGGCATTAACAACTAAATCATTCGTTGGAGTAATATTAGTTCTTATGGTTATTTGACTTTGTTTTGTTTTATGTTAAATAGTTTGAGTTACTTTGACGACCATGATGATGGGTTATCACATCAAACAACTGTATCAAGAATTAACTCAACAAAAGAATGATTTGAATAATCTTTTGATTAAATTTATTTAAATTTTGAGTGCTAAGATTAGATAGATATCGTTAAACAGATCAAGTATAAGTTCGGCCCAGCCGAATCGTACATACCCTCCATCATAACGCTATGAATATGGGGCCCCATGAAAATTAACCCCAAAACCAAAATGACCTTAACAAAATATATGCAAAACAACAGCACCAAATTTTTGTTCTCTGGAAGTAACTTCATTTTATTTTTGGGGCCCGTTTTTATTTTAGTTAATTTTTTTTTCATAAAGCTTCAAATTTTTTTCTATCAGTTAGGATTCAGTTTAACATGGTCTTTTGAATCAGGTTAGGTTAGGTTAGGTGGCAGCCCGATGTATCAGGCTCACTTAGACTATTCAGTCCATTGTGATACCACATTGGTGAACTTCTCTCTTATCACTGAGTGCTGCCCGATTCCATGTTAAGCTCAATGACAAGGGACCTCCTGTTTATAGCCGAGTCTGAACGGCGTTCCACATTGCAGTGAAACCACTTAGAGAAGCTTTGAAACCCTCAGAAATGTCACCAGCATTACTGAGGTGGGATAATCCACCGCTGAAAAACTTTTTGGTGTTCGGTCGAAGCAGGAATCGAACCCATGACCTTGTGTATGCAAGGCGGGCATGCTAACCATTGCACCACGATGGCTCCCTCTTTTGAATCAAAAGAAATAATAAGCATTAATTTTATTTTGGGGTAGATTTTCTTACTTCAGTTACACTTTGTTGGAACTCATATTTTTTATGAAGTATCGTCCCTTATTGATCGTCCTGTTTAATTTGAGTTTCGGGGCCCCTTTTCTACGGCACTAAGAAAGGCCACCTGGAAATTAGCCCCAAAATCTAACTGAATTAAGACCCCAAAAAATTATATTGAAAAAAAACAACACCAAATTTTTATGTTTTTTGTTGTTGACAAAATTTTATACAGAAATAAAATTTTGACAAAATATTCTATAGAAATAAAATTTTCTATTGAAATAAAATTTAGACAAAAATTTCTGAAGAAATAAGATTTTGACAAAATTTACATTAGAAATAAAATTTTGACAAAATTTTCTTTTTTTTGTTAGAAATAAAATTTTGACAAAATTTTCTATAGAAATAAAATTCTGACAAAATTTTCTATAGGAACAAAATTACGACAAAATTTTATATATAAATAAAACTTTGACAAAATTTTCTATGGAAATAACAATTTGACAAAATTTTCTATAGAAATAAAATTTTGACAAATATTTTCTATAATTCTCTATAAAATTTTGACAAAATTTTTTAAAGAAATAAAACTTTGACAAAATTTTCTATTGAAATAAAATTTTGACAAAATTTTCTATAGAAATAAAATTTTGACAAAATTTTCTATAGAAATAAAATTTTCACAAAATTTTCTATAGAAATAAAATTTTGACAAAATTTTCTATAGAAATAAAATTTTGACAAAAATTTTCTACAGAAATAAAATTTTGGCAAAATTTTATATATAAAAAAAAAATTCTGACAAAATTTTCTATAGAAATAAAATTTCGACACAATTTGCTATAGAAATCAAATTTTGAAAAAATATTCTATAGAAATAAAAAAATTTTCTATAGAAATGAAATTTTGGCAAAATTTTCTATAGAAATAAAATTCTGACAAAATTTTCGATAGAAATAAAATTTTGACAAAATTGTCGATAGAAATAAAATTTTGACATAAATTTTCTATAATTCTATATACAATTTTGACAAAATTTTTTATAAAAATAAAACTTTGACAAAATGTTCTATAGAAATAAAATTCTGACAAAATTTTCGATAGAAATAAAATTTTGACAAAATTGTCGATAGAAATAAAATTTTGACAAAAATTTTCTATAATTCCATATAAAATTTTGACAAAATTTTTTACAAAAATAAAACTTTGACAAAATGTTCTATAGAAATACAATTTTGACAAGATTTTCTATTGAAATAAAATTTTGGCAACATTTTCTATTGAAATAAGATGTTGACAACATTTTCTAAAGAAATAAGATATTGACAAAATTTTCTATTAGAAATAAAATTTTGACAAAATTTTCATTAGAAATAAAATTTTGACAAAATTTTCTATAAAAATAAAATTTTGACAAAATTTTCTATAGAAATAAAATTTTCGCAAAATTTTCTATAGAAATAAAATTTCGACACAATTTTATATAGAATTAAAATTTTGACAAAATTTTCTATAGAAATAAAATGTTGACAAAATTTTCTATAGAAATAAAATTTTGACAAAATTTTGTATACAAAAAAAATTTTGACAAAATTTTCTATAGAAATCAAATCTTGACAAAATTTTCTATAGAAATAAAATTTTCGCAAAATTTTCTATAGAAATAAAATTTTGGCAAACTTTTCTATAGAAATAAAATTTTGGCAAAATTTTCTATAGAAATAAAATTCTGACAAAATTTTCTATAGAAATAAAATTTTCACAAAATTTTCTATAGAAATAAAATTTTGACAAAATTTTCTATAGAAATAAAATTTTCATAAAATTTTCTATAGAAATAAAATTTTGGCAAAATTTTCTATAGACATAAATTTCTGACATAATTTTCTATAGAAATAAAATTTTGACAAAAATTTTCTACAGAAGTAAAATTTTGGCAAAAATTTATATAGAAATAAAATTTTGGCAAAATTTTATATATAAAAAAAATTCTAACAAAATTTTCTACAGAAATAAAATTTCGACACAATTTGCTATAGAAATCAAATTTTGAAAAAATTTTCTATAGAAATAAAATTTTCATAAAATTTTCTATAGAAATAAAAAAAAAATTCTATAGAAATAAAATTTTGGCAAAATTTTCTATAGAAATAAAATTCTGACAAAATTTTCGATAGAAATAAAATTTTGACAAAATTGTCGATAGAAATAGAAGTTTGACAAAAATTTTCTATAATTCCATATAAAATTTTGACAAAATTTTTTATAAAAATAAAACTTTGACAAAATGTTCTATAGAAATACAATTTTGACAAGATTTTCTATTGAAATAAAATTTTAACGAAATTTTTTATAGAAATAAAATTTTGACAAAATTTCCTATAGAAATGAAATTTTGACAAAATTTTCTATGAAAATAATATTTTTACACAAATTTTCTATATAAATAAAATTTTGACACAAATTTTCTATAGAAATAAAATTTTGACAAAATTTTTTATAGATATAATACTTTCACAAAATAAAATAAAATTTTGACCAAATTTTCTATAGAAATAAAATTTTGCAGCGCATGATTTGTTTTGTTTGGTATTTTTGTTTGGTAAAATTTTCTCAAAATTTTGGTAGGTAATTTTTTGTTCGAGTGGCAACCGTGTACGGAATTCAAATCTGGGGTCGTTTTATATGGGGCTATATATGGTATACTTATGGGCCGATATCGATTCATTTTCGTACGGTTATTAGAGGGCAAATACTGAAATCACGCACGAAATTTCAACCGAATTGGATAAAGTTTACCCCTCCGAGAGGCTCCGGAGTTCAAATCTGGGATTCGGTGTATATGAGGGTATGTATATATTCTTAGAGCGCGTCCCAAATTTCAACGGGATCGAATGAAATTTGCTTTTTCAAAAGGCTTTAGAAGTGAAATCTGGGGATCTGTTTACTTGGGAGCTATGCATAACTATGGATCGATATCAACAAATGGTTGTTAGAGGTAGTGGTGTGCATGTGACACAAAATTGTCGTTACTCATGAAAATTTTCGTAACTCACGCGTGAGTCGTGAGTCACGCTGATGGTAACAGTGTGAGTGTGCGTGAGCGTGATTAACCAAACAAATGTCGTGCGTAAGCGTGAGTCACGAAAATAGTATCTTCGTGAGTGTGCGTGAGTAACGAATTTCGGAAAAACACGCTCAAGAAAATAATCCCGCTTACGAACATAAAATGCTTACGAATTCAACTCATATATAATCTTAATGACATCCTTAGTGTTAAAAGTTTTATAACGCTCTCGATTTTAATCATACTCATATTTTCAGTCAGGTTCTATAGGTAAATTACTCCTAAAATTATTCGTGAGTTACGACATTTAAAAGATTTTCGTGCGTGAGTACAAATTTTCTTTTCGTGAGCGTGCGTGAGTGTGAGTCCTTTATCCGTCGTAAGTGTGCGTGAGCGTAAGTAAAATATTACTCACGTGCACACCTCTAGTTAGAGGTTAGGTTAGATATAGTGGCAGCCCACTATTTCAATCTTACATTGCGATACCACCGTGGTGAACTTGTCGCTTATCACTAAGTGCTGCCCTATTCCATGTTTAGTTTAAAAACAATGGATCCTTTTTATAGCCGAATCCGAACGAAATTTGCTCTTCCAAGAGGCTCCGCAAGTGAAAACTGGGGGGTATGTTTTATGGGGGCTATACCTAGTAGTGGTCTGATATGGCCCATTTGCAATACCATCTGACCCATATCAATAATAACCACTTGTACCAAAATTTAAAATCGATAGCTTGTTTCGTTCGGAAATTAGGGTGATTTCAACGGACGGACGGACATCGCTACACCCAAAGAAAAATACTTTCCTCCGTAACGAAATTTTTGACAAAGGAAATTCCTTTATTTTATTTTAAAGTATTTTCTTTAAGAGCAAATATATCCGAATTTATGACAAACGTTGCCACGATTTTCTGTAATTTTTTTCTTATCTGTCTTTAGGACTCTTTTGTAGCGTGCCGCAGAAAAGAAAACTCTCCTTTCTTAGTAGATCGACTCAAAATTTCACCACGGACCATACACTTTATGAGGTCTGAGACCAATATTACAAACGAAACTCATATATTTCCTTTTATAACTTCCATCCTATGGTGGAGGGTATACAAATTCAAATTGAATATCGATATGGACCAATTTTTGCATGGTAGTTATGCTGACATCGTACATCAAAATTTCAACCGGATCTAATGAAATTGCATTCCAGAGCTCCGTATAATCATTATCATTGAATTATTCACTTTTTCATTTTTATAACACTTTTCTATTGCCAGAATATCCACAATTAATTACCATTTGGTGTCTTTGCCAATTGATGTGCATTGCCAATCAAAGGCAATGTTTTGGGTCCTTTTGTGTGGCTAATTTGCCGTCGGACTTTTGAATATTTTCTTTCACTGTATATAAACCATAGTACGGGTAATAGCAATAATAGCAGCAACAACATTTTGATTGATTTCTTAGATCCACACTTATTTCATTAATCCGATTAACCACTTCACTCACTCACAAGCCTATTGGGCAAATGAATCTTGTCAAACATTTACCTATTGAATTTATTCAACTTCAATATTTTGTAGATAAGAAAAAGGAGGTAATTTCAATGATTATCATATCGCTAAAATATTTTTCATGCTAAAGTTCTCCAAATATAAAATGGAATGCATTATGAAAATACAGGGAGAGGCTAGAAAAAAATAATAGGGGGTTTTTAAATGGTATGACCTTCATTGGAAGTGACCTAGGTTATGTGATCATATTATATTAGTTAGGGCAGATAAGACTGATTACTAATATATCATACAAATAATTTATTTAATAACAAATTAATAATTTATGAATCCATTATTTTTCTTAATACATATTTCTTAAAATGAAGGTAAGATTTTAATTAAACAAAAATTATAATATTCGTCCCGAAATGCGGCACAAGATTGTCTACCAGCCTTATTTACTCGTATAGTTAACAATTAAAAAGAAATATCACTTTAATATTTAATATCTTATTTAAGAATGTAGTATGAATCACAAACAATAGGGAAGGAAAATGGGAAAATGAGGGTATGGACCCATTGACGGCGTTCAATACTTACTTGTGGTTTACGATTTTTTGTTACACAAATTAAACTAGAAAATAGAAAGAATAAGAAAATTTTTCTCACTTTTATTTACACAAAATTTTATATAATTTGTGAGTTTTTCTTTGTACCTTCTCAAAACGTTCCAAATTTTCCATCCCTGGCTAACTGTCCAATAACTTAGTTTGTTGTACAAATCATAGCATATTTTTAGGCGACCACATTTTAATTAGTTTCAATATAGATTAAATTCAATTCAAATTTGTATATTGGAAAACAAGTTGAATTCTTAAATGTTTTAGTTTGTTATTGTCGGTTTCCACTTTAATAGTCATTGTTTTGATTTCAGCTTAAAAGCATACATTGACTAAACTAAAAGAATAGCTTAACCAAAGAGGAAAGGAATATTGTCAAATAAAGAAATAAATTTTTGACAAACTTATCTATAGGAATACAAAATTATCTATAGGAATACAATTCTGACAAAATTCAGAAATAAAATTTTAACTAAATTTTCTACAGAAATAAAATGTTGACAAACTTTTCTAAACAAATAAAATTTTGACAAAATTTTCATTAGAAATAAAATTTTGACAAAATTTTCTGTAGAAATAAAATTTTGACAACATTTTCTATAGAAATAAATTTTTGACAAATTTTTCTATAGAAATAAAATTTAGACAACATTTACTATTGAAATAAAATTTAGACAAAGTTTTCTATATAAATAAAATTTTGACAAAATTTTCTATAGAAATAAAATTTTGACAAAATTTTTTTAAAGAAATAAAACCTTAACAAAATTTTCTATAGAAATAGCATTTTGACAAAATTTTCTATGGAAATAAAATTTTGATAAAATTTTCTATGGAAATAAAATTTTGATAAAATTTTCAATGGAAATAAAATTTTGACAGCATTTTCTATAGAAATAAATTTTTGAAAAATTTTTCTATAGAAATAAAATTTAGACAACATTTTCTATTGAAATAAAATATTGGCAAAATTTTCTATAGAAATAAAATTTTCTATTGAAATAAAGTTTTCTATAGAAATAAAATATTAACAAAATTTTCTATAGAAATAAAATTTTGGCAAAATTTTTCATAGAAATAAAATTTTGAAAAAATTTTCTTTAGAAATAAAATTTTGAAAATATTTTCTTTAGAAATAAAATTTGACGAAATTTTCTATAGATATAAATTCTTAACAAAATTTTGTATAGAAATAAAATTTTGACAAAATTTTCTATAGAAATAAAATTTTGACAAAGTTTTCTATAGAAATAAAATTTTGACAAAATTTTCTATAGAACTAAAATTTTGACAAAATTTCCTATAGAAATAAAGTTTTAAGAAAATCTTATATTTTGACAAAATTTTCGATAGAAATAAAATTTTGACAAAATTTTCAGTAGAAATAAAATTTTGACAAAATTTTCTATAGAAACAAAATTTTAACAAAATTTTCTATAGAAATAAAATCTTTACAAAATTTTGTATAGAAATAATATTTTGACAAAATTTTCTATAGAAATAAAATTTTTACAAAATTTTCTAAAAAAAAACAAAATTTTGACAATTTTATAGAAATAAAATTTTGTCAAAATTTTTCATTAGAAATCAAATTTTGACAACAATTTTCTGTAAAAATTAAATTTTCTGACAAAATTTTGTAGAAAAAATTTGACAAAAGTTTCTACAAAATAAAATTTTAAGAAAATACAATTTTTTTTCTTTGGTAGTTTTTTGGTAAAATGTTCTCCAAATTTTGGAAGGTCAAAATCTTTGGATCGAAGTAATTTTTTTTTGAGTGTAGAAATAAAATTTTGACAAAATTTTCTATAGAAATAAAATTTTGACAACATTTCTAGGAAAGTAAAATTTTGACAAAATTTTCTATCGAAATAAAATTTTGATAAAATTTTCTAAAGTTATAAAATTTTGACATAATTTTCCAAAGAAATAAAATTATGACAAAATTTTCTATAAAAATAAAATTTTGACAAAATTTTCTATAGAAATATAATTTTGACAAAATTTTCTATAGAAATAAAATTTTGATAAAATTTTCTAAAGAAATAAAATTTTGACATAATTTTCTATAGAAATAAGAAATAAAAAAACGTTCTATAGAAATAAAATTTTGACAAAATTTTCTATAGAAGTAAAATTTTGACAAAATTTTCTATAAAAATAAAAAAATTTTCTATAGAAATAATTTTTTGGCAAAATTTTCTATAGAAATAAAATTCTGACAACACTTTCTATAGAAATAAAATGTTGACAAAATTTTGCATAGAAATAAAATTTTGACACAATTTTGTATAGAAAAAACAAAAATCTACAAAATTTTGACAAAATTTTGTATAGAAATAAAATCTTGACAAAATTTTGCATAGAAATAAAATTTTGACAACACTTTCTATAGAAATAAAATTTTGACAAAATTTTCTATAGAAATAAAATTTTGACAAAAAAATGTTATTTAAATTTTATATAGAAATAAAATTTTGACAAAATTTTCTATGGAAATAAAATGTTGATAAAATTTTGAATAAAAATAAAAATTTGACAAAATTTTCTATAGAAATAAAATGTTGACAAAACGTTCTATAGAAATAAAATTTTGACAACATTTTCTAAAAAAGTAAAATTTTGACAAAATTTTCTATAAAAATAAAATTTTGACAACATTTCTAGGAAAATAAAATTTTCTATAGAAATAAAATTTTGATAAAATTTTCTAAAGAAATAAAATTTTGACAAAATTTTCTAAAGAAATAAAATTTTGACAAAATTTTCTATAAAAATAAAATTTTGACAAAATTTTCTATAAAAATAAAATTTTGACAAAATTTTCTATAGAAATAAAATTTTGACAAAATTTTCTATAGAAATAAAATTTTGACAAAATTTTCTATAGAAATAAAATGTTGACAAAATTTTCTATAGAAATAAATTTTTCACAAAATTTTCTATAGAAGTAAAATGTTGACAAAATTTTCTATAGAAATAAAATTTTGACAAAATTTTCTATAGAAATAAAATGTTGACAAAATTTTCTATAGAAATAAAATTTTCACAAAATTTTCTATAGAAATAAAAGTTTTACAAAATTTTCTAAAGAAATAAAATTTTGGCAAAATTTTCTATAGAAATAAAATTTTGACAAAATTTTGTATAGAAATAAAATGTTGACAACATTTGCTATAGGAGTAAAATTTTGACAAAATTTTCTATAGAAATAAAATTTTGATAACATTTCTAGGAAAATAAAATTTTGACAAAATTTTCTATAGAAATAAAATTTTGATAAAATTGTCTAAAGAATTAAAATTTTGACAAATTTTCTAAAGAAATAAAATTTTAACAAAATTTTCTATAAAAATAAAATTTTGACAAAAATTTCTATAGAAATAAAATTTTGACAAAATTTTTTATAGAAATAAAATTTTGAGAAAATACAATTTTTTTTCTTTGGTAGTTTTTTGGTAAAATGTTCTCCACATTTTGGTAAATGTACAAATTGTTCTATAACGGATCATTACAATATATACAATATAGCTCCCATATAAACCGATCTCCAGATTTTGCTTCCGGACCCTCTTCGAGGAGTATCACTCTCATAATTTTTTATGGACTCCATTATATAAACCTAACACGAGATAAACATGTCCGTCTGTCTGTTACAATCACTCTACAGCATTCAGCATATAGTGCTGAAATTTTGCACCATCTTATGTCTACGTGGCCATGTTTCGATATAGCCGTCAAATAGACCGATCTCCCTATTGGTACATGGAAACCGCTTGATTTGCTTGAAATTGGAAATCCAGTGAGCTCTCGATTTTACTTATTTAGCATAGATATCTTTTAGCTTTAAATTTGAAAACTTGGTGTATTTTAGACCCAAAAGGAGTTACCATAATAAATCTACAATTTGCTGCAATTCTCGTGTTTTTTCTATTGAACATTTGGTAAAATTTTATTTTTGCAGAAAATTGTATTTCTATAGAAAATTTTGTCAAAATGTTGTTTCTATAGAAAATGTTGTCAAAATTTTATTTTTATAGAAAATTTGTAGAGTAACCTTTAAGGCATAAAAAAATCACAAATCTAGAAATTAATGTTGCAAATTTCAGATTTATTTTCGGAAACCGTGTCATATGAAGCAACCGCAACCTGGAGTGACTTCTCCATACGCGATAACAGTCGCCTTAGCGCATTACACCACCGACGGAGTTTCCATAAGAACGTCTAACGAATATTTTAAGACTTTTCATGGCTAAAGAGACACGAATAATGTGAACATTCCGCTTTGATTTTTCGTGAATGTTTCCGTTTCGTTTTGTTACCGTCCGTTCACGATTTTGGAATATAATTTCTCCCATTTCAAAGAAAATTATTGTTTGCATTCCGTGGTGATCAGAAGATTTGACCCGACCGATCTTTGGCGCCGTATATACCTGTTCTAAATGAAAAGCCAATTAAATGCAAATAAAGAATTAAATATAAATAATATATGTATTTAAAAAATCTTACATTCTTTCTTTCATTCTTAACATTATACCATTCTCAGATTTCAAAGTCAACACTGTCTCCAATTTGGGATCATATTTATGTAATTTAACCCTTTCTTGACCATGTGGAACAAATCTGGTGCAAACATAACCATCCTTCGATTCTAAGCCATTGATGGCAGGTAAAATTTCAAAATTGCGTACAATTTGTGAGACCACAGTTTTAATTTCGAGCAAAGCAAATTTTTGACCAATACAATTACGAAGACCAGCACTAAAGGGTATATATTCAAATGGTTTATGTGTGGCGGAATCATTTAAAGGATCAAAACGTTCGGGTTTAAAACGATAGGGATCAGGAAATATGGTTTCATTATAGCCCAAAGCCATAAGGAAAATATTTAAAGATGTGTCCTTGGGTATGAGTTTGTCATCTATGGATAAGGAGAAAAAAATAAAAATTTTAATATGTGTTATTTTTTTCTCATTTTTTTATGCTTACTTATATAACATTCGTCATCGATATTTCTTCCCACTACCGGAACACTGGGATATAACCTCAAGGTTTCTTTGATTACCAAATCCAAATATTTCATTTCATTCAATTGTTGAAATGTGTCATTACCTTTCAAATTTTGATCAGCTGTTATGATAATTTGCTCTTCATAGACTTTTTGTTGAATATCCAGATGGCGTGAAAGTAAAAATAAAATAAAAGATAAAGCTGATGAAGTTGTGTCATTGCCCTTAGAAGAAACAAAACGAAGAAGACTATATTTAAGAAATTAGGAATACTACAAAATATTCTCTTACCTCGAATATGAATGTTGACACTTCCTCATAAACTTCCTGGATGGTAAGGGGCACCCCATCAATTTTAGCCGACAACAAATTATCCAAAAAAGCCATTTTATGTCCACTAAATCCATGGGAATCTGTTAAGGGGACTCCTTTGTCTGTTTCTTGTTGACGGACTTCTATGCGTTTATTGATTACCTGCGAAATAGAAGTGGCTTATTTACACTCAAAAATATATACAGGGTTGCTGATATATATTGCGACCAATCCCATGTAGTTATCACTTCTAAACCACTCATTTAAGAGGTGACAGAATAATTCCAGTGACAGTTCATTTTATTACAAGTTTACAAGCTTACGAAATCATTTCGATTTATTGCATTCAAAAATAAAGTTATTCGTGACGGAATTCAAGCGTGATTGTATGATTACTTTATATTTTGCTAGAAATCCACAAATCACTCTCGTTAGAGCCTCCAGCATTTCGATCAGAATAAATATTTTATTTTATTTCTTGTACCATTGCTTGTTACCTTGATACTAGCACTGTTGCATCTCATTCAAAAATTGCTCGAAAAAAAAACGTAGAAAGACCAGTAATGATCCGAAAAGTGAAGGCCAGATTTAAATTGAATCCACCCCACATTGGTAGAAGCTCATGAGCTTAACATAGCTCGAGAACGGATAATTATAGTGACAGCCCATAACTTCAGGCTCTCTCTGAGACTATTCAGACCATCCAGCAAAAGAAGCGTCCTCAAAAAAGTAGTGAGAATGTTCTTTTTGGTTCCGGAAGTGGTGCAAAATTGGACCACAAGCTATGAATTTAACATGGGCTTGTCATACAACGGATGTCCACAATTTCATCAGCAGTTGCACTGAATTTCCATCACTTCTTAAGAGTGATCCAATTTCGGTGTTTTTGTTGTGAATTAAAAAAAAAATATATTTGTCAAATAAATAATTTTTAGTAAATCATTTGTCTGAATCATTTGTCCTCAAATATTTTAAAATATTCGCTATTTTTCTAGAAAGAGTATAGCATTTTTTTTACAAAATTTAAATAATTTTTCCATTTTATTAATTTTTGTTCTGTTTATAAACTATTTGAGACAAAAAAGTTAAACCTACCCATTAAAAATACGTAAATGGGTATTAAAAAAATTGAATTAAAAAAACTTCCTATGTAGTTAATATAAAGAACATATGTGGGAGAACATTTTTGGAAGTGCTTTTAAATTTGTGCCTTTAGAACAACTTCCCAATTTTTTTTTTGCTGGGATTGTGGTACCACTTTAAAGAACCTCTTTAATATCACGGAGAGGCTTTTGAAATACCGCCATATGCCATCAGCATTACTGAAGGAGGGACAATCCACCGTTGAAAAAATTTAGTGGATGATTTAAACTGGGATTGAAACCACAACCCTCCTCATATAAGGCGGGAATGCTAACCATTGCGGAGCGGATTGAACCCAGGTCCAGGAACTAAGAATGAGCTTGGACTAACGCCATTGAAGTTCTGAAAAGTTCAAGAGCTCACCGACACACACAAACAAAATTAGACTTGATGTTAAACAAATTAAGGGCAAGTTACCATACAAAAGTGTCCAGTTACCGAATTTAGCTTTTGGCCTATGAAAAGCCATTCTAATTTGATCAGTTTGTGAACAAGCAACATGATCGGGTTTACTTGCCAAAGAAATCAGCTGAACATGTATACATTCGATAGAACACCAGAACTTAAGCTCCGTCGATGGTAATGGTGTGAGCCGTCGTTATTTAAATTTAATAAAAAATTATGTCAAAGAGAAAATTGAAATGAAAATTTTATTTCTTTAGAAAATTTTGTCAAAATTTTATTTCTATAAAAATTTTTGTCAAATTTTTAATTTCCATAGAAAATTTTATCAAAATTTTATAACTACAGAAATTTTTTTTCAAAATTTTATAACTATAGAAAATTTAGTCAAAATTTTATTTCTATAGAAAATTTTGTCAAAATTTAATTTCTATAGAAAATTTTGTCAAATTTTTAATTTCTATAGAAAATTTTGTCAAGATTTTATTTCCTTAGAAAATTTTGTCAAAATTTTATTTCTTTAGAAAATTTTGTATAAATTTTCATATGTATAGAAACTTTTGTGAATATTTTATTTCTATAGAATTTTTTTCTATAAAAAATTTTATCACGTTTTTAATTTCTATAGAAAATTTTGTGAAAATTTTATTTCTATAGAAAATTTTGTCAAAATATTATTTCTGTAAAAAATTTTGTCAAATTATTAATGTCTATAGAAAATTTTGCCAACGTTTTATTTCCATAGAAAATTTTGTCAAAATATTATTTCTGTAAACATTTTTATCAAATTTTGAATTTCTATAGAAAATTTTGACAACATTTTATTTCTATAGAAATTTTGTCAACATTTAATTTCTATAGAAAAGTTTGTCAAATTTTTAATTTCTATAGAAAATTTGGTCAAAATTTTATTTCTATAGAAAATTTGGTGAAAATTTTATTTCTATAGAAAATTTTGTCACAATTTTATTTCTATAGAAAATTTTGTCGAAATTTTATTTCTATAGAAAATTTTGTCACCATTTTATTTCTTTAGAAAATTTTGTCAAAATTTTATTTCTTTAGAAAATGTTGTCAATATTTTATTTCTTTAGAAAATTTTGTCAAAATTTTACTTCTGTAGAATATTTTGTCAGAAAATTAAATTTCTATTGAACATTTTGTCAAAATTGTAATTTCTACAGAAAATTCTGTGAAAATTTTATTGTTGTAGAAAAATGTTGTCAAAATTTTATTTCTATAGAAAATTTTGTCAGAATTTTATTTCTATAGAAAAATTTCTCAAAATTTTATTTCTATAGAAAATATTGTCAAAATTTTATTTCTATAGAAAATTTTGTCAAAATTTTATTTCTATAGACAATTTTGTCAAAATTTTATTTCTATAGAAAATTTTGTAAAAATTTTATTTCTATAGAAAATTTTGTAAAAATTTTATTTCTATAGAAAATTTTGTCAAAATTTTATTTCTATAGAAAATTTTGTCAATATTTTATTTCTTTAGAAAATTTTGTCAATATTTTATTTCTTTAGAAATTTTTGTCAAAATTTTCCTGTGTATAGAGACTTTTGTGAACATTTTGTTTTTATAAAAAAAAATTTATAACTATAGAAAATAAAATTTAAATTCTATAGAAAATTTTGTCAAAATTTAATTTCTATAGAAAAGTTTGTCAAATTTTTAATTTCTATAGAAATTTTGCTCAAAATTTTATTTCTATAGAAAATTTTGTCAAAATTTTATTTCTTTAGAAAATTTTGTCAATATTTTATTGCTTTAGATAATTTTGTCAAAAGTTTATATCTATAGAAAATTTTGTCAAAATTTTATTTCTTAAGAAAATTTTGTCAACATTTTATTTCTTAAGAAAATTTTGTCAAAATTTTCATGTGTATAGAAACTTTTGTGAACATTTTGTTTCTATAAAAAAATTTTATAACTATAGAAAATAAAATTTAAATTCTATAGAAAATTTTGTCAAAATTTAATTTCTATAGAAAATTTTGTCAAATTTTTAATTTCTATAGAAAATTTGGTCAAAATTTTATTTCTATAGAAAATTTGGTCATTTCTATAGAAAATTTTGTCAAAATTTTATTTCTATACAAAATTTTGTCAAAATTTTATTTCTTTAGAAAATTTTGTCAATATTTTATTTCTTTAGAAAATTTTGTCAAAAGTTTATATCTGTAGAAAATTTGGTCAACATTTTATTTCTATAGAAAATTGGTCAAAATTTTATTTCTATAGAAAATTTTGTCAATATTTTATTTCGTTAGAAAATTTTGTCAACATTTTCATGTGTATAGAAACTTTTGTGAATATTTTGTTTTTATGGAAAAATTTTATAACTATAGAAATTTTTTTTCCTAATTTAATTTCTATAGAAAATTTTGTCGAATTGTTAATTTCTGTAGAAAATTTTGTCAAAATTTAATTTCTATAGAAAATTTTGTCAAATTTTTAATTTCTATAGAAAATTTGTTCAAAATTTTATTTCTATAGAAAATTTGGTCAAAATTTTATTTCTATATAAAATTTTTTGTCAAGATTTTTAATTTCTATGGAAAATTTTGTCAAATTTTTAATTTCTATAGAAAATTTGGTCAAAATTTTATTTCTATAGAAAATTTGGTCAAAATTTTATTTCTATAGAAAATTTGGTCAAAATTTTATTTCTGAATTTTTTTCTATAAAAAATTATGTCAATTTTTTAATTTTTATTGAAAATTTTGTGAAAATTTTATTTCTATAGAATATTTTGTCAGAAAATTAAACTTCTATTGAACATTTTGTCAAAATTTTAATTTATACAGAAAATTCTGTGAAAATGTTTTTGTTGTAGAAAAATTTTGTGAAAATTTTGTTTCTATAGAAAATTTTGTCAATATTATATTTCTGTAAAAATGTTGTCAAATTTTTAATTTCTTTAGAAAATTTTGCCAACATTTTATTTCTATAGAAAATTTTGTCAATATTTTATTTCGTTAGAAAATTTTGTCAAAATTTTCATGTGTATAGAAACTTTTGTGAACATTTTGTTTTTATAGAAAAATTTTATAACTATAGATTTTTTTTTTTTAAATTTAATTTCTATAGAAAATTTTGTCAAATTTTTAATTTCTATAGAAAATTTGGTCAAAATTTTATATCTATAGAAAATTTTGGCAAAATTTTATTTCTATAGAAAATTTTATCAAAATTTTATTTCTATAGAAAATTTTGCCAAAAGTTTATATCTATAGAAAATTTTGTCAAAATTGTATTTCTATAGAAAATTTTGGCAAAATTTTATTTCCACCATTTTTGGTGGAATTCTACCAACTGTGGCAACCGTGATTACATATCAGCCACCCTATTTAGTAGCCGAAACTTAAATGATGAAACCTGCCAATGAGGTATTTTTTTTATCGAAGAATGATGTGAGAAAACTACAAGTAGATTTAGGTTTACTTACATCATAGGTGAAATCTTTTAGAGTTGCCAAAGCTTTGCAATATTTTTGATATTCAGGAAAAAATTTATACAAAGTATTATTACGCTTCAGTGGATGATATGCCCTTAAGTTGACATTGCTACACATGCTGTAAAAATTAAAAAAAAAATAATAATACTCATTTGAGAAAATTATTCCAAAAACTTTGAATAATTATTGACTCTACATACAATTCCAGGGATTTGGCAAATTCTGTGTGTGGATTATCCATAGAGTTTATGGAAACGCCCATTGCAGTTTCTGTAAAAATAAAAAATATTACACAGTGAAACCACTCCAACGTGGAAACTACGAGTAGCGAATATGCCCCACAAGTGGACTATATTCTTGAGGTGTTTCATCGAATATCACATTAAACTGAAAGTCTCAAATGGGGGAAATTTCACAAATATGGATAAAATTTAGACGACCTTTGGTGATCACTTCTGAGAGGTTTCACTGTAAAAGTTTTTCATACCCTAAACCATGGGATGGTAAAAGCCCCCTAACTATCTTGGTCGTTACGCTTGCTACACGTCGAAATATTGGCCTCATACCCCATTAAGTATATATTCTCGGTCGTGGTAAAATTTTGAGCAGATCTATCCGGCCGTCCGTCCTTCCGCATCCCTCTGTTGAAAACACGCCAACTTTCAAACGAAACAAGCTAACGATTTAAAACTTGACAACAGTTGCTACCATTGATGTAGTATTGTAAATGGACCGCTTTTTGTACATGGTCATGATCTGAAAATTTGATGGTTACGAATTTAAAAAAAAAAGTAAATAAATAAAAAATCCGCTACCGTGACTCGAACCTGGATTGCCTTCACCATACACGCTAACAGCACGTCGGTAGGCAGTTGCCATAACACCATCTAATGAATATTTTAAGACTTTTCATGTCCAAAGAAAAACGAAAGCCGTGCATGAAGTCGTGAACGCCCGTGGACGTTTTGATTTTTTGTGAACCTTTCCGTTTCATTTTGTTACCATCCGTTCACGATTTTGGAACGTATTTTTTTCTATTAGTGAATAAACCGATCCCCACATTTGACTTCGGCCATATCTACTTATTCATATTCATACTCGATTTTCATTACAAACTTACCACATATAATATCCAATGTCAGATATTTGACAATTTCTTGAAAATCAAATATGTTGTCATTTTTTGATACATCTCGTAGTTTTTGTATAAATTTTGCGGAATTCCTATTCATTACATCTAGGAATTCAACTAAAATTTGAAAATGAAATGATGGTGTGATCATTTTTCGATGTTTATGCCAACCCAAGCCTTTGGCTGTTAAAAGACCTTGACCCAGCCATGGATGTAACATATCATATATATCAGATTTTGCCAATAAAGATTTACTAGATAAAATAAACTATAGAAGAAAATGGAAAATATGTATGATAGTATGGAATTTTTAAAACAAACAAAACATATTGGAAAACTTACCTCCATGTCCTTTGGATCTGTTATAATAATATTTAAATAGTATCCTGTCCATATTCGAAAATTCCTATAATTATATTTATAGAAAAGGCCAAAGAAATGTTGGAGCAAATCTGAAAATATAAAAAGTTTAGTTAAAGAAATATCCGAAAAAAATGTATGTTAGACTGATATCAATGCAGGCTGGTTTTATATTAAAATTAATTAATTATACTACATATTATTAAAATATTATAACAAGCTTATTGGGCAAGACTATGAAGGTAGTCGACACTAAAATATTTTTTTAAGAGCTATACGGAGGAGAGTAAATAATGCCAACCCCACGGGATCCCCCAGTACGTATTCCATGATTCGAACGTATTTTTTTTTTTTATATTCAAAAATTATGTTAAGCGGAGAGTCTTATTTTTCCGTAAACACTATTTTTCCTCCATATATACTTAACAATGTAATTAAGAATGCAAAAAACGAAATCAAGGACATCAGAGAGCCAAACAAGTATATACGGCCGTAAGTTCGGCCAGGCCGAATCTTATGTACACCCAGAGAAGGAATATGACCTCAACCATGTTTCAAGAGCAAAATGTTATTTTTGAATGGTGGCCATGTAACATGTTTGCCGCAACCATGTTATTTTCTCGGAGATTATGTGTCTGATTTCGGCAAGCATATTATTTTTGGCGAGAAAAGAACATTTTTGCCATAAACATGTTACATGGTCACCATCCAAAAGTAACATTTTGCTCTTGAAACAGGTTGAGGTGATCATATTCCTTCTCTGCGTGTACCCTCCACCATGGATTGCGTAGAAACTTCTACGAAAGACTGTCATCCACAAATTTCAACTCACTCGGATGAAATTTGCTCCTCCAAGAGGCTCCAAAACCAAATCTCGGGATCGGTTTTTATGGGGGCTATAAATGATTATGGACTGATACGGACCACTTTTGGCATGGCACTAGCACAATGTACCAAACTGACTCGGATGAAATTTTCTCCTCCAAGAGGCTCCAAAACCACATCTCGGGATCGGTTTATATGGGGGCTATATATGATTATGGACTGATATTGACCAACTTTGGCCACCACCATGGTTGTTAAATATCATATACTACCAACACGTACCAAATTTCAACCAGATCGGATGAATTTTGCTTCTCCAAAAGGCACAGGAGGTCAAATCTGGCGATCGGTTTATATAATTATGGACTGATAGGAACCAATTCCTGCAAGGTTGTTGGACACCATATACTAACATCACGTACCAACTTTCAACCGAATGGGAAAAATTTTGCTCTTCCAAGGTGCTCCGGAGGTCAAATCTGGGGATCGGATTATATGGGGCCTATATATAATTATGGACCGATATCGACCAATTTTTGCATGGGTGTTTGAGGCCATATATTAACATCATGTAACAAATTTCAACTGAATCAGATGAATTTTGGTCTTCCAAGAGGCTCCGGAGGTCAAATCTGGTGATCGGTTTATATGGGGGCTATATATAATTATGGACCGATATGGACCAATTTTTCCATGGTCATTAGAGACCATATACTAACATCATGTACCAAATTTCAGCCGGATCGGATGAAATTTGTTTCTCTTAGAGGCCTCGCAAGCCAAATTTGGGGGTCCGTTTATATGGGGGCTATACGTAAAAGTGGACCGATATGGCCCATTTGCAATACCATTCGACCTACATCAATAGCAACTATTTGTGCCAAGTTTCAAGTCGATAGCTTATTTCGTTCGGAAGTTAGCGTGATTTCAACAGACGGACGGACATGCTCAGATCGACTCAGAATTTCACCACGACCCAGAATATGTATACTTTATGGGGTCTTAGAGCAATATTTCGATGTGTTACAAACGGAATGACAAAGTTAATATACCCCCCATCCTATGGTGGAGGGTATAAAAATTATCCATAACATCGGTAAATTTAAACACAGCTTTCATTTAAGAGAACAAATTGAATTAACCCGCTATTATAAAATAACGAGAATTATATTCAAGTTTTGAATCCATATCAATGCATCGGAATTGATTTATTTATTGAAATTAATTTTAATATTCCTATTAAACAATATATAAAAACAATTAATTAAATCAAACCAGAAATCAACATTTATTTGCAGATTCTACGTATTTATAAAATAATATTAGGGTGTCGGTCCATATATGAAGCGGGTTCGATATGTGATGAGTTTTCCAAATAAGATTTTACAGGTTCTACCACCAGTGGCCATGCGTTATCATGCTGCAATATCGCCTTTCCAAATATTCATATCGTATACGAACCTCCTGTTATTGTTTCACTTTGGTGCAACAGTTCATAGTGCAATACACTCCCAGTTGGTCCCATCAAATACATAATATCTTTCCATTGATATTATTCGGATTTGCCTGCAATATTAAGATATGACCGGGGTGATCATATGATTTGTATACCCTCCGTCGTTTGTAATATATCGAAATATTGGTCTCAGACTCCATGTGGATCGTGGTGAAATCTGAGTCGATCTATCGATATCTGTGGGTCCAGTTGTCCGTTACGCTAACTTCTGATAGAAACAAGCTATGGACTTGAAACTTTGTGCGAATATTTGTTATTAATATAGGTCGAATTTTTGGTATAGCTTCGATAGAAACCGACCCTGAGAGTTACAAAGCTTCCCCGTTTCCGAGCCTACCCGGAACATACAAACAAACAAATAAACAAACATACTTTGAATTTTATATAAATAGATTATGAACCGAAATTAACCAATTTTCGCATGGTAATTGGAGGGCTAAAATTCAACTGCATCGGATGAAATTTATTTCTCCAAAAAAAAAAAATATAAAATGATCCCTCAAGATTTGACTTCAGAAGCCTCATGGAGAGTGCTGCCCGATTCCATGTTAAGCTCAATGACAAAGGACCTCCTTTTTATGGCCGAGTCTGAACGGCGTTCCACATTGCAGTGAAACCACTTAGAGAAGCTTTGAAACCCTCAGAAATGTCACCAGCATTACGGAGGTGGGATAATCCACCGCTGAAAAACTTTTTGGTGTTCGGTCGAATCAGGAATCGAACCCACGACCTTGTGTATGTAAATCGGGCATGCTAACCATTGCACCACCGTGGCTCCCTTTTTTAATATTTGGTCTGGCAAAAGGGCATAGGGAGACATCCGCTTCTCCTAAAGTACATACAGAGAAACAAACCTTTCCAATTTAGTTGAAATTTACAGAAGACGTGTGGAGAGGTTATGAAAAAATCAAAATCAGGTACCCAACATTAAGGATATCTGATATTGTGATATTTAGACGGAAAGAGGGGCCGCCCCTTGCCCTGCTTTTTTAAATTTGGGCTTATAATTTGCTTGACATTTTCTGGGACGTTTACAAAAGATACGCTACATCACTTTTCGATATTTGGTCGGGGAGGAGGACCTATTCTAAAACTGAAAAAATTTAAATTTTAGTGGCGACAGTGTGACTACCAACAGCTAATTGAATAGGTTAGCATGGACCTACACGCTGCCAATTTTGCCGATTTATCGGTATTTTGACGATTTTTGACTCAAAAAATAGCAGTTTCCGATTTTTGCCTCGAAAATGACGATATTTACTCCGTTCAAAAATTTGGGAAAATCGAGCGCATTCGAAACCTGAACCGATTTTGATTAAATGTTGCTTACTTTGAGGGTTCCTAATAACCTTGCATTAAATTTGAAGACGACCGTTTAGTAAATAGGCTCAACACGACCCCATTGGTTGAAATCGGGCGATACATTTATGTATATGGGGGCTTATCTAAATTTGATCCGATTTTTCTACAAATTTAATAGCACTCGACTGAAGTAAGTTTCATCAAAAGAATTGGACCGGAATCCTGCGAAGAATACATAGGCAGACCGACCGATGAACGGTCGACGAATAGATCGATTCAGAAGATGATTCTGAGTCGATCAGTATGTTTTATGGAGTCTAAAATCAATATTTCTGGTAGGCACATTTTTGTTCGGATCAAAGTTATTATACCCTAACTACTATGTGGGTAGGGATATAAAATCTGGATGCATTTATTGTTTTTAATGTTTAGAAGCTGGAATTTAGAATATGCAAATAGTTACTGGATGGCGTTCGCGTACTTTTCGGCTATGCTTACTCAGAATGAGTAACCAAAACATATGTTTTATTTTAATATTATTTAAATTCCCGATTTTTTGTCGATTTTTAAAATACATGTGCCGATTATGACGATTTTTTTTCGGGAAAAAGTGACGATTTTTCTTAAAATTTTATTGGCAGCCCTACCTACACGTGTTTTAAAAATTATGTATACCGTTATAAATGAGTTTTCCCATTGACTACCACATTCGAATGTATTGAACTCAATATGATTTGAGTTTTTAATTGCCAATACATTTGTTTGTCATTATATGTCAAAAAACTGTTAATAAAATTTAACATAATCCCACGACCATTACGAATTGTTAATAAGATACGATCTCTACTTTTCACGTGCTGTTGATGTTCAAACTTGTTTAATATAGTCCACACTAATATAGTATGTAATTTTAACTCTCTGTGGCATTCTGGTGCTTCTCCCATATAACACCCAACATATCTCATATAAATGGAAGAGAGAGAGAGCAGAGAACCAACTATTACTTCAATTCGTTACAATCTGTTTGAGTGGCCATATAGTGACTGACTGATTAAATAGATAAGCATGGGCCTACAAGTGTTTAAATAATTTATGTACACCGTTATAAATGAGTATTCTCATTGACAACCACACACGAATGTATTGAATTCAAATGTGATTTGAATTTTTAAATGATGCTCGACCTACCTTAACGTATTGCTATAAATTGAAATGATTGACTATTTCTATTTAGCATTGTTAATTCTATTAACATTTCATTTATCATTATTAATGAGCTTGGTTAGTTGAAAAAAAAAAAAACAATAGATAGATTTGTTCTAATACACAAACAAGCTAGATTTGATGGAAAATAAGGTCAACCACATGTGTTACGGGGATCATTCAATTTGTGTTGGAGCTGTTGATCTACTATAGAGATCTGTTATTAGAGAATATTTTTTTTTTGTTATAATTGAAAATTTGGATATAGTATTAAACTAATTATAGAACTATGGCGCTATGAATATGGTCGCCATGAAAATTAACCCCAACCCCTAAATGCTTACTTACCCTTAAAAATTATATGGAAATCCAACACAGCAATTTTCTATGTTTTTTGGGGAGCAACTTTATTTTATTTTCGGGCCCCTTTGCATTATTTAAATAAACACCAATATTTCAAATTGAACCCCAATTTCCTTTCCGCCTGTTGAAAAAACGCTAACTTCCGAACGAAACAAACTATCGACTTGAAACTTGGCACAAGTAGTTATTATTGATGTAGGTCGGATGGTATTGCAAATGGGCCATATCTGTCCACTTTTACGTATAGCCCCCATATAAACGGACTCCCAGATTTGGCTTACGGAGCCTCTAAGAGAAGCAAATTTTATTCGATCCGGCTGAAATTTGGTACATGGTTCTAGTATATGGTCTTTAACAACTGTGAAAAAATTGGTCCACATCGGTCCATAATTATATATAGCCCCCATATAAACCGACCGCCAGATTTGGCTCGTAGGGAAGCAAATTTCATCCGACCCGGTTGAAATTTAGTACGTGGTGTAAGTTTATGACCTATAACACCCATGTAAAAACTGGTCCATATCGTCCCCCATATAAACCGATCCTCATATTTGACCTACGGAGCCTATTGGAGAAGCAAAACTCATCATATCCGGTTGAAATTTGGAACGTGGTATTAGTATATGGTCTGCAACAATCCTGCAAAAATTGGTCCATATCGGTCCATAATTATATATGTTATAGCCTCCATATAAACCGATCCCCAGATTTGACCTCCGAAGCCTCTTGGAGGAGCAAACTTCATCGGATCTGGTTGAAATTTGGAACGTGGTGTTTATATATGGTATCTAACAACCACGCAGAAATTTATCCATATTGGTCTATAATTATATATAGCCCCCATATAAACCGATCCCCAGATTTGACCTCCGGAGCCTCTTGGAGGAGCAAACTTCATCGGATCTGGTTGAAATTTGGCACGTGGTGTTAGTATATGGTCTCTAACAACCACGCAGAAATTTATCCATATTGGTCTATAATTATATATAGCCCCCATATAAACCGATCCCCAGATTTGACCTCCGGAGCCTCTTGAAGAAGCAACTTTCATCCAATCCGGTTGAAATTTGGCACGTGGATTTAGTATACAGTCTCTAACAACCTTGCAAAAATTGGTTCATATCGGTACATAATTATATATAGTCCCCATATAAACCAATCACCAGATTTGACCTCCAGAGCCTCTTGGAAGAGCAAATTGGTACGTGGTCTAAGTATTTAGTCTTTGGTACTTTGGTACCGGCGAGCTTTTGCACCTTTTTTTGATTTTTGGGTTGTTCTTCGTACAAAACTGTTAGTATCGCTGTAACGAGCAATGTTACATTAAACAAACGTTGTATTCACATTTAAATGCCGTTGGGATCTAACTTTAGGCACTTGTTGGTTTCAAGCCAAATGTAAAGCATTCACTTATCAAGTTTGGATTCCATGACGAATAATTTTACTTCTGAAGGCAATAGATCAACATGAACACGAACTATCACCGGAATAAATTTATCAGCTGTAATTAATTTAGATAAATTCATTTAATGATATTTAGAAAAATTGGTCAACCAACATTTTTTGATTTTGGGTACTACTACTACTTTTTATTTTTATGATAGATTGAATTATGAATTATATCGAAATTTAAATTTTTCTATTACCATGAGGTGTTTTTCCCACTTGATGGACATTTCCTACGACAGGTAATGCTTTGAGACCAGCTGTATGAATAATTTTTTTACTTTTCTTTGAACAACGATATTCATTTAACATTAACCACAATATGGGTAATAAAATCAGTAGAATCACTAACATAGCAATTGTTTCACACAACACCTGATAAAGTCGGAACGAAAGACCTTTAACAACTAAAATCAAACAAAAATGTTTTTAACAAATATACCTCAATATTTCAAAGTATGTTGGGTGTAAACGAAATGCAAAAGAGTCTAACTAACAAAATTATAAAAAAATGCAATTTAACCATTTCACTATCGAAATAAATCTAATGATAAAAATTTGAATTTTTCTTTTCATTAATTTATTTTTTTAAGTTCATGTCTATTCTATTTAATTCAAACCTAATCATTTTAATTCAATTCCATTTAATTCCATTTTCGTTTCAATTCTATTCCACTCTATTGATTTCGAATATATTCCCATCAATTTAGACCAAACGTGACTTTTGGAGCCTTGACTTGATCGATGCAGCAGGTAGGTCTGGATATTTCGATATTTAAATTAGTACTCCAATTTTTTTAGTAAAATGTCCAAGGTTATAATTTCAACACGACACAGTGGTGTAGGCTATAAAAATTTCTTCAATATATTTGTAAAATAATACAATTTATTTATCTCGTTATTCCATTAATTTATTTCTTATTTTCTCTTTCTAAGTCTTATCATAATGCCATTGCCCGACTTTAAAGTTAATGCCGATTCCATTTTTGGGTCATAGAAATGTGGCTGCAAATCGCCCTCTCTATGGGGACCAAAATAATTCTTTTCGTATCCATCGTGTGATTCCAATTCATCAAGGGCAGGTAAAATTTCAAAATTTCTTATTATTTTCGATACTGTCGTTTTGATTTCAAGCAATGCAAATTTCTGACCAATACAATTACGTGGACCAGCACTAAATGGAACAAACTCGAAGGGTTTGTGAACATCGCTACCATTGGTGGTATCAAATCGTTCGGGATTGAAACGATATGGATCAGGAAATACATCCTCTCGATAACCCAAAGACATTATGAAAACTATGAGAGATGTATCGTCGGGTATAATTTTGCCATCTGTGGGAAATGGGAAAAGAAAAATAATTAACATTTTTTCAAATTAAATAAAAAAAATTAATATAAAAGAAATAAAAAATGGTTTGATATTTTTAGCTCGATCCTAAAAATTTAAGATTAATCGCACACATTTCTATTAATCCGGAGGAGGAATAACCGTTTTATCCAATAGAAAATACATGTGATCAATACGAAAATGCTATTAATTTTAGTCTATATTTCAGTGTATTAATTTAAAACAAGTATATACGGCCGTAAGTTCGGCCAGGCCGAATCTTATGTACCCTCCACCATGGATTGCGTAGGAACTTCTACTAAAGGCTGTCATCCACAATCGAATTACTTGGGTTGCGATAACACTTGCCGATGGCAAGGTATCGCAAAACTTTTTAAAACTGTCTTCTAAATTGTAAGTTAGCCCATACGGGATATATATTAAACAAAAAAAGGCCGATTAAATACGTATATAATATAGTTTGACAAAATTTTCTATAGAAATGAAAACTTGACAAAATTTTCTATAGAAATAAAATTTTGACAAAATTTTCTATAGAAATAAAAACTTGACAAAATTTTCTATAGAAATAAAATGTTGACAAAATTTTCTATGGAAGTCAAATGTTGACAAAATTTTGTATAGAAATAAAATGTTGACAAAATTTACAGAAATAAATTTTTTACAAAATTTTCTATAAAAATAAAATTTTGACAAAACTTTCTATGGAAATAAAATTTTGACAAACATTTCTATAGAAATAAACGTTTGACAAAACTTTCTATAGAAATGAAATGTTGACACAACTTTCTATACACACAAAAAATTATCACCAACATTTTTTCAATTAAACACTTAATTGAATTTAGAAACGGATTCAATTAATATGTTAATTGATTCAATTAATTATTTAATCAAATCCGAATAAAACCCAATTAAAAAAATGATTGACATTTGTTACGTTTCCAATTAAAATATTAATTGATTCAATCAATGTGTTAATCAATTCGGAAATAATTTTCAATTACAAACGTGATTGAAATTTTTTCCGTTTCCAATTACACATGTGATTGATCCAATCACCTTTGTGATTGAAATTTAATAATTTTGAGCAATGGAAAGAGCGAAAAGAGAACAAGCGAATGGGTATTTATTCAACAATGTATGATGGAGAGATCAGTCTGTAGAAGTAACTTGTAACGAACGGTTGGGTTTTTGTTTTTCGCGTAAATTGAAAAACATGATTGGCGACATTCTGTCTGCTGCATTGAAAATGTGTACATAAATATTTTGAACGCAACAACAAATCATAGCAAAGGGTTGAAATAAATAAAGTGTGCAACAACAAATGGCCACGTGGTAAAGGTTTGAAAAAATATATGAGAGAACGCATTTGAAATTACCTGTGTTGGTGTTTTGTGGTATTGTAAAAATAGAAAACAATCTACGTTTATTGAAGGTAAGAAATTGTGAAATGTGAATACCGTTTTCCATTGAAGCCTGTTTACATTAAACGGACTAAAATAATATATTTTTTAGTAACCAATTTTATTTCGTGAAATTGACCAATCAATCCCATCAACTCCATCATTTTATCAAATATGTAAGAATATGTTTGCAACAAAAAAGTGGGTACCGTATTGATCTTTTAAAATTATAATTTTTTTCACTCCTAGTTTTTTAAAACCAAGAGCGGTATGGGTTTGTTGGAAGATTCGCCTTGAAGTTGCGAAGTGGCGTTGGCATTAAATTGTATTTTTGTTTTACCTGCCTTTTTCAGTTTGAACCCAAGTAGAGAGCAGTATATCTGATATATAAACTAATGAGCTGAATTATGTAATGGTAAAAAAGTTCTTTCTTTTGGATTTAATAATATGAAAAATATCCGAAAATAATAAAAATATGTATTTCCCATTTATATATTTTTTCTATTTTTAGAATTTGCAAAGTATCATCAATATAATACCAAATATTACATTGGTTTCCCATTATTTTTGTCTGTGATTGGACGATTTCAATGTGCGGAAATTTTGGAAAGGAATTGTTACTAAAATTAAATTACCGAGCTCCTTAATACACCTTTTTATGCTAAAAGACTACAACTGCAAAAGAAGATTATAAATCTGCAACCTGGAACTAAGAATTGAACTTGATATTCTATGCAGGTAATGTTGAACAAAATTAACTTTTAATTGAACAAAATTAAATTCGAATTATTCTGTTTACTTTCAGAAAAACTAATTTAGCTTACAGGCTGCTGATTTATTGGAAATCTAGGCGCATCTACATATTAGAAGGACCATGCTAACATGGTTATTATTATAAGGAAGATAATGATTTATATAATTTATGTAATTGTATTTGTAAGTTATGTTAGAACAAACCACAAATGACAGGAACCAAATTTATTTGTCTATTGCATAATTCAAAAAATAATAAAATGTTAAATATGTTTTATAAGAAACCCATATTTTCTTTTATTTCAAATAAAATTAAATACGATTTTGGGGTCGCAATATATAAATTTTTTGATTGAAATTTATAGCCAATTTCAATTAATTATTTAATTGAACGAATCAAATAGTTGATTGATTTTTGTCGCGAAATTAATTAAAATTTTAATTGATTCAATTGAAACTGTGATTGAATTTTATGTTAAAAATCAATCACGTTTTTAATTGATTCAATCACACAGTTAATTGATTCCGTGACAAAAGTCAATTAAATTTTTAATTGAAACTCGTGTTGGTTTTCAATCAAAATGGGTGATTGATACTATCATTTTCGTGATTGAAGACATTTCAATTAAAAAAATGATTGAATCCGCGATTTTCGTGATTGAAATCAAAAATTTTTTTTTGTGTGTAGTAAAAAAATTTGACAAAATTTTCATGGGAATAAAGTTTTGGTAGATTATTTTTGGCGATATGGACTAATTTTTGTGTAATAAGTCATCGGCTATATATAACTAAAGACCGATATTGACCAATTTTTACATGGCTGTTAGAGGCCATATATTGACAAAATGTACCAAATTTCAACCGCATCGGATGACTTTTGCTATATATAATTATGGACCGATATGGACCAATTTTTGCATGGTTGTTAGATACCATATACTAACACCATGTACCAAATTTCAACTGGATCGGATGAATTTCGCTCCTCCAAGAGGCTCCTGAGGTCAAATCTGGGGATCGGTTTATATGGGAGCTATATATAATTATGAACCGATATGGACCAATTTTTGCATGGTTGTTAGAGACTATATACTAACACCACGTACTAAATTTCAATTGGATCGGATGAATTTTGCTCCTCCAAGAGGCTCCGGAGTTCAAATCTGGGGATCGGTTTATATGGGAGCTATATATAATTATGAACCGATATGGACCAATTCTTGCATGGTTGTTAGAGGCCGTATACTAACATCAGGTACCAAATTTCAACAGGATCGGATGAATTTTGCCCCTCCAAGAGGCTCCGGAGGTCAAATCTGGGGATCGGTTTATATGGGGGCTATATATAATTATGGACCGATATGGACCAATTTTTGCATGGTTGTTAGAGACCGTATACTAACATCAGGTACCACATTTCAACCGGATCGGATGAATTTTTCACCTCCAAGAGGCTCCGGAGGTCAAATCTGGGGATCGGTTTATATGGGGGCTATATATAATTATGGACCGACATGAACCAATTTTTGCATGGGTGTTAGAGACCGTATACTAAGACCACGTACTAAATTTCAACCGGATCGGATGAATTTTGCTCCTCCAAGAGCCTCCGGAGGTCAAATCTGGGGATCGGTTTATATGGGAGCTATATATAATTATGGACCGATATGGACCAATTTTTGCATGGTTGTTAGAGGTCGTATACTAACATCAGGTACCAAATTTCAACCGGATCGGATGAATTTTGCTGCTCCGGGAGCCTCCCCAAGCCAAATTTGGGGATCGGTTTATATGGGGGCTATACGTAAACGTGGTCCGATATGGCCGATTTTCAATACCATCCGACCTACATCAATAACAACTACTTGTGCCAAGTTTCAAGTCGATAGCTTGTTTCGTTCGGAAGTTAGCGTGATTTCCACAGACGGACGGACAGCCGGACAGACGGACAGACGGACAGACGGACGGACGGACGGACATGCTTAGATCGACTCAGAATTTCACCACGACCCAGAATATATATACTTTATGGGGTCTTAGAGCAATATTTCGATGTGTTACAAACGGAATGACAAAGTTAATATACCCCCATCCTATGGTGGAGGGTATAACAATAAAGACAGACATATTGCTCTGGCAAATAGGCAAATATTTTTTTAAAAATAAATTTAACAAACAAAAATGTGATTTTAATTTACGTTCTTTAGAATATATGTCATACAATCACATGGGAAGAATGTAAGAAATCTTATTACATGAGAGAGTTCAATTTTTTGAATAAATTTCTTTATAATCAATATGTACTGAGTTATGGTGATTGCATTAAAACTGCTCCTAAACGCTTTTGGGGCTTCATAAAATCGAAGCGGAATACTTCTTCTATTCCTTCGTCCATGCAGTTTGACCAAAGGGTTTCTAATAATTTTTGTGATTCTGCAAATCTTTTCAAAGATTTCTTTGAGTCAAATTTTTATAATGGTGTCAATGATATTGATGATTCTTATTTTGGTAGCATAAAACATTTAGTGAATGTTAGTAATCTTTATGTGTCTGACGACGATGTCTTGAAAGCTATTAATAAACTTTCTATGTCATATAAAACTGATATGGATGGGGTTTCTGCATTTTTGCTTAAAAAGTTATGTCTGGCGCTTGTTGCGCCTCTGAAATTGATTTTTAATAAATCCTTGGTTCATAGTTATTTTATTCAAAGGTGGAAATGTGCGACGGTTATACCGATTTTTAAATCAGGTAATAAGAGTTGTGTACGCAACTATAGGCCTATTTCTAAACTATCAAATATAGCTAAAGTGTTTGAACATATCATGTGTGATAAGTTGGTTTTTGTTTTGAAGTCTTTTATTAGTCCGGCCCAGCATGGATTTGTTCCTGGTAGATCTACAACCACCAATTTAGCTATTTTTACTAGATTTTGCATTGATAACTTCGAAATGGGTTATCAAGTGGATTCAATATATACGGATTTTTCTAAAGCATTTGATCGTGTTCCCCATGATTTACTGTTATATAAATTGCACAGGGTTGGTTTTAGTCTTGAATTGGTTGACTGGTTCAGAACATATTTAAAGGGTAGGGTATGTTCGGTCTGTTGTGAGGGTTATTATTCGGATTCGTACAGTCCTTCATCTGGTATACCACAGGGCAGTGTGCTAGGCCCGATGTTATTCATTATTTTTGTGAATGACATTAGTTCATGTTTTTTGCACGTAAGGCATCTTATGTATGCTGATGATTTGAAAATATTTATGCGGATTCGCTCATTAAATGATACGGCGTTACTACAGAATGATTTGGATAGATTGTGTGAGTGGTGCTCCAAAAATGGTTTACCCCTCAATTTTTCTAAGTGTTCGCTTCTTACATTTCACAGATGTAGGGATGTTATTAATTCACGATATTGCTTTCTTAATCAGAGGTTGTGTAATGTTTATGAGAAACTTGATCTTGGTGTTTTGTTTGATTATAAGTTAAGTTTTATTTGTCACTTAAATTATATTCTTCCAAAAGCTTATTCAGTTATGTACTTTATTCGTAGAAATACTACTGAATTCTCTGATCCATATATAAAAAAAAGTTTATATTGTGCCTTTGTCCGCTCAAAACTGGAGTATGCTTCATTTATTTGGAGTCCAAATGCCATCTGTCACGCTGAACGTATTGAGAGAGTTCAAAAAAAATTTTTAAAATTTGCACTTGTTTCAATTGCCTTTTCTGATCCTGTGCCATCTTACAAAAGTAAGTGTTTGTTGATTTCTTTAGAGACATTGAAATCTAGAAGAGATGCCAATTCTTTATTGTTTTTGTATAAAATCATCAACTCTGTAATTGATTGTCCGGAATTACTTGCCTTGATTCCTTTTAACGCTCCTTCCCGCCCTCTACGGCGGTTTTATCCATTCCGTATTGCTAGTCATTCTACAAACTATGCATTTAATGAACCATTAACTAAAACTTTAAGGCTTTATAATTCACTTAGTGATAATATTGATTATACTTCCAATTATTCAATCTTTAAGAAACATGTTAGTAATTTAGTTAAGTAATTAAAATAGTATGCTAGTCTGTAAGGAAATATTCCATAGACTCAATAAACGAAATGAAATGAAATGAAAAAAATCTTGTTCTATAGTTTTGAAATATTCAAAAAAGTAAAGTAAAATATTTAAAAAAAAACTAAAAAATAATAACTACATTCTTCCTTAAATTAAACATAAACAACAATTAAAACTTTGTTCACAAATAAATATATTTTATAATTATTTATGATTTTTAATTCATTCTAACGCCTTTCGAATATTTCCAAAAATGATCGATTTTTCTAAAATGGATTTAGATTTTTTGCGGGAAAATTTTAATAATTTGTACCATATTATAAATTCGAACTCTTTTTTAATCTATAAAAAACACAAAAATTACCAGTTAACACGTATATACGGCCGTAAGTTCGGCCAGGCCGAATCTTATGTACCCTCCACCATGGATTGCGTAGAAACTTCTACGAAAGACTGTCATTCACAATCGAATTACTTGGGTTGTGGTATCTTAAAACTTCTTAACATCGTTTTCTAAATTGTGAGTTAGTCCATACGTGGTATATATTAGACAAAAAAGTTATGTATAGTTAAGTCTACAAATAATTACGAATCGATATGGACTTTTTGCACGGTACGTAGAGAGCCAGAATTGAAATACGGGGGTCGCTTATATGGGGGCTATATAGAATTATGCACTTGATATGAACCAATTTTGTGTGCTTGGGGATCGATTTATCTGAGGGTTATATATAACTATGGACCGATATGGACCTACTTATGCATGGTTGTTAACGGCCATACACTAGCACAATGTACCAAACTGACTCGGATGAAATTTTCTCCTCCAAGAGGCTCCAAAACCAAGTCTGGGGATCGGTTTATATGGGGGGCTATATATAATTATGAACTGATATGAACCAATTCCTGCATGGTTGTTGGATACCATATTCTAACATCACGTACCAAATTTCAATCGAATCGGATGAATTTGCTCTTCCAAGGGGCTCCGGAAGTCAAATCTGGGGATCGGTTTGTATGAGGCCTATATATAATTATTGACCGATTTTGGCCAATTTTTGCATGGATGTTTGAGACCATATACTAACACCACGTACCAAATTTCAACTGAATCAAATGAATTTTGGTCTTCCAAGAGGCTTCCGAGGTCAAGTCTGGTGATCGGTTTATATGGGGACTATATATAATTATGGACCGATGTGGACCAATTTTTACATGGTCATTAGAGACCTTATACTAACACCATTTACCAAATTTCAGCCGGATCGGATGAAATTTTGCTTGTCTTAGAGGCTCCGCAAGCCAACTCGTGGGATCGGTTTATATGGGGGCTATATATAATTATTGATCGTTGTAGACCAATTTTTGCACAGTTGTTAGAGACCACATACTTACATCATGCACCAAATTTCAGCCGGATCGGATGAAATTTGCTTCTCTTAGAGGCACAGCAAGCCAAATCGGGGACCGGTTTATATGGGGGCTATACGTAAAAGTGGACCGATATGGTCTATTTGCAATACCATCTGGCCTACATCAATAACAACTATTTGTGCCAAGTTTCACGTCGATAGCTTGTTGCGTTCGGAAGTTAGCGTGATTTCAACAGACGAACGGACGGACATGCTCAGATCGACTCGGAATTTCACCACGACCCAAAATATATATTTTATGGGGTCTTAGAGCAATATTTCGATGTGTTACAAATGGAATGACAAAGTAAATATACCCCCATCCTATGGTGAAGGGTATAAAAATTTTTTCAAATGAACTTCCTGTGCAGTTAAAATAGAGCTGTGCCTTTAGAACAACTTCCAAATTTTTTTGCTGGAATATTAGCCAGATTTTGTCAAAATTTTATTTTTATTGATATTTTGGTCAAAATTTTATTTATATAGAAATTTTTTCAAAAATTTATTTCTATAGAAAACTTTGTGAAAATTTTATTTCTATACAAAATTTTGTCAAACATTTATTTCTATAGAAATTTTTGTCAAAATCTTATTTCTATAGATATTTTGGTCAACATTTTATTTCTATAGAAAATTTTGTAAAATATTATTTACTATAGAAAATTGTGTAAAATTGTATTTACTATATAAACATTTTTTCAAAAATTTATTTCTATAGAAAATTTCCTCAAAATTTTATTTATACAGAAAATTTTCTCGAAATTTTATTTCTATAGAAAATTTTGTAAAATTTTATTTACTATATAAAATTTTTTTAAAAAAATTATTTCTATAGATAATTTTTTAAAAATTTTATTTCTATAGAAAATTTTGCAAAATTTTGTATACTATATAAAATTTTTTTCAAAAATTTATTTCTATAGAAAATTTTCTCAAAAGTTTATTTCTATAGAAATTTTTTCAAAAATTTATTTCTATAGAAAACTTTGTGAAAATTTTATTTCTATAGAAAACTTTGTAAAAATTTTATTTCTATAGATATTTTGGTCAAAATTTTATTTCTATACAAAATTTTGTCAAACATTTATTTCTATAGAAAATTTTGTCAAACATTTATTTCTGTAGAAAACTTTGTAAAAATTTTATTTCTATAGAAAATTTTGTCAAACATTTATTTCTATAGAAAATTTTGTCAAAATCTTATTTCTATAGATATTTTGGTCAAAATTTTATTTCTATAGAAAATTTTGTAAAATTTTATTTACTATAGAAAATTGTGTAAAATTGTATTTACTATATAAACATTTTTTCAAAAATTTATTTCTATAGAAAATTTCCTCAAAATTTTATTTCTACAGAAAATTTTCTCGAAATTTTATTTCTCTAGAAAATTTTGTAAAATTTTATTTACTATATAAATTTTTTTAAAAAAAAAATATTTCTATAGATAATTTTTTAAAAATTTTATTTCTATAGAAAATTTTGCAAAATTTTGTTTACTATATTAAAAATTTTTTCAAAAATTTATTTCTATAGAAAATTTTCTCAAAATTTTATTTCTATAGAAAATTTTCTCAAAATTTTATTTCTACAGAAAATTTTCACGAAATTTTATTTCTATAGAAAATTTTGTAAAATTTTCTTTACTATATAAAATTTTCCATAGATAATTTTTTAAAAATTTTATTTCTATAGAAAATTTTGCAAAATTTTGTTTACTATATAAAATTTTTTTCAAAAATTTATTTCTATAGAAGATATTGTCAACATTTTATTTCTATAGAAAATTTTCTCAAAATTTTATTTCTATAGGAAATTTTCTCAAAATTTTATTTCTACCGAAAATTTTCTCGAAATTTTATTTCTATAGAAAATTTTGTAAAATTTTATTTACTATATAAAAATTTTCCATAGATAATTTTTTAAAAATTTTATTTCTATAGAAAATTTTGCAAAATGTTGTTTACTATATAAAAATTTTTTCAAAAATTTATTTCTATAGAAGATATTGTCAACATTTTATTTCTATAGAAAATTTTCTCAAAATTTTATTTCTATTAAAAATTTTCTCAAAATTTTATTTCTATAGAAAATTTTGCAAAATTTTGTTTACTATATAAAATTTTTTTCAAAAATTTATTTCTATAGAAGATTTTGTTAACATTTTATTTCTATAAAAAATTTTCTCAAAATTTTATTTCCATTAAAAATTTTCTAAAAATTGTCTCAAAATTTTATTTCTCTAGAAAATTTTCTCAAAAATTTATTTCTCTAGAAAAATTTCTCAAAAATTTATTTCTCTAGAAAAATTTCTCAAAATTTTATTTCTCTAGAAAATTTTCTCAAAATTTTATTTCTTACTGATACTCACTGCTAAGTCGAAAACTTGTACAAATGATAAAGCACTATATGTCTAATACATATCTATCAACTGATGAATCATAAATGCATTTTTGTGAAATTGTCCAAATATTGTCCAAATCAGATCAGTTTTAAATATTGGTTAATAGAGCAAATTTTGTCCGATTGTATGGTTGTTAGAGGCCATATAATAACACAATGTATGAAATTTCAACCGGATCCAAGAGGCTCCCCGAATCAAACCTGGTGGTCGATTGCTATACCTAAAAGTGGTCCGATGGCTATACCTAAAAGTGGTCCGATATAGCCCTTTTGCAATACTATCTGACATACATTACAATTACAACTACTTGTGCCAAGTTTCAAGGCGATAAATTGTTTCGTGCTCAAGTTTGTAGGATTTCCACAGAAGGATGGACAGCCGGGCGGACGAACGAATATCGCTAGATCGACTAAAAATTTCACCACGACCCAGAATGTATATACTTTATGGGTTCTTAGAGCAATATTTCGATGTGAATGGAATGACAAAGTTAGTATATCCCCCATCCTATGGTATAGAGGGTATAAAAATGTTTCTTACAACTTACATATGGACAATTTTTATAGGAATGAATTTCATACAAATTCTATTTTGGAATGAAAATTAAATATACAGGTATTTTAGTTTGAAGATCTTTTTATTACAAAATTAAAATTTGATGACTTCATTCTGACTTAAAATAAATAAACAGTAAAAAAAATAAAAAAGTTCTTAGTTTTCAAAAGCTACTTAGTCTCAGTAATTATTCTTTCTACTAATTCGCTAATTGTTTAGAAATATTTAAAATATTATTTCTTTCTTGTAGCGAATGATTCTCTAATTGTATAAAATAACTACTGCATTGTTATTGCCATTGAGACTTTTAAAACGAATGGGACTTTAATAGCTTGTTCACGGTTTACTTGGTTTTGATTATAGTATCTGCTATCTCTACTCACTACCCAAAATTAATAGAAATGCATTAAATTTTTGCGGTTGAATCAAACAAAAAACACTTGTTATGTCGTATATTTCAAATGGAATTCAGTCATCTGCCATCCAATTATAAAATTTTACTTTTCTCAGTTTATTAGTGTCATTAAAGTGTTTCTTATACGAAACATGCATGGGGGTGTGGTAAACTTTTTTTTTCTTATATAAGATTTGCTTATATTTTTTTTTTTTTTTGTTTACTCACTCATGTTATATTCCTCCTCTGTATGTCGAGCTACAAATGGCACACTAGGATATAAACGCTGTGATTCTTTAATAACCAAATCCAAATATTTCATTTCAGTCAATTCTTGGAATGTTGCATTGCCTTTCTCATCGCATCCCATAATGGAACATTGTTCTTCGTACACTTTTCTCTGGACGCCCAAGTGACGTGATAATAAAAATATTAAAAATGATAAAGCCGAAGTGGTGGTATCGTGACCCTGAAATATTGATGGATTTCTTAAAATATCATCTCTCTCATTGGTATGTTGCTTTGAAGCTTCTAGATCCGGAGAGTTTCAAAACTTACCTCAAACATAAATGTTGAGACTTCCTCATAAATTTCCTGCCTCGTTAGTGGTCTGTCATCAATGGTGCATGAGAGCAAATTATCCAGGAAGGCCATTTTTCTTTTACTGCAGTGATCGTCACCTTCTTTATTCTTATCTTCAAGCTTTTCACGTTGCATAAGCTCTATGCGCTTGTCGATGACCTAAAAATAGTCGTTAGGGTATCATTAGATCTTGGATTATAGTGGCTTATCAATATGATCACCTCAAATCTGACTCAAATGCATACGTTTTTTTTTTGTGGACAAGTAATTCAAATAAAATTAAAATCTTTGAAATGTTGTCGTCAATGTTGTCAATATATTAACCCACAAAAATTGATGGAACTTTAAAATGGTAGATATTTTACTATTTGGTAGGTATAGTGGCAGCTTGATATTTCAGACTCACTTAGACTATTCAGTCCATTGTGATTTGTAGAATTCTTTATGTTATGTCGATTTTGCAAAATATTCCATTCCAACAAATTTTCTTAATATTAAATTTAATTTTCTATAAAAATAAAATTTTGACAAAATTTTCTATTAATAATAAAATTTAAAATAAAATTTGCTATAAAATTAAAACTATGACAAAGTTTTATGTAGAAATTAAATTTTACAAGATTTCTATAGAAAAAATGTTGGCAAAATTTTCTATAGGAATAAAATGTTCTAAACAAAATTTTCTAATAAAATAAAATTTTAACAAAATTATCTATAAAAGTAAAATAATTTATTTAAATCAAATTTTGACAAAATTTGCTATAACAATAAAATTTTAACAAAATTTCCACAGACAAAAATGTAGGCAAAATTTTTCATAGAAATAAAATGTTCACAAAATTTTTTATAAAATTAGAATTTTGGCTAACTTTTCTATTACAATAAAATGTTGGCAACATTTTCTGTACTAATAAAATTTTCACAAAATTTTCAATAATAATAAAATTTTCACAAAATTTTCAATAAAAATAAAATTTTGAGAAATAATATTTTTACGAAATTTTCTATAGAAATAAAATTTTGACAAAATTTTCTATAGTACTAAAATTTTGACAAAATTTTCTATAGTACTAAAATTTTGACAAAATTTTCTACAGAAATAAAATTTTGACAAAATTTTCTATAGAAGTAAAAAAAAATAAAATTTTGACAAAATTGTCTATAGAAATAAAATTTTGACAAAATTTACTACAGACACACATTTTTACAAAATTTTCTATACAAAAAAAAATGTTGACAAAATTTTCTATAAAAAAAAAATTGACAAAATTTTCTATCGAAATAAAATTTTGACAAAACTTTCTATCGAAATAATATTCTAAGAAAATTTCTATAAAATAAAAATTTCTATAGAAATAAAATTTTGACAAAATTTTCTATAGAAAAAAAAATTCACAAAATTTTCTATAAAAACAAAATTTTGACAAAATTATCTATAGAAATAAAATATTGACAAAATTTTCTATAGAAATAAAATTTCGACAAAATTTTCTATAGAAATAAAATGTTGACAAAATTTTCTATAGAAATAAAATGGTGACAAAATTTTCTATAGAAATAAAATTTTGACAAAATATTCTATAGAAATAAAAAAAGAAATAACATTTTGACAAAATTTTCTATAGATATAATATTTTAAGAAAATTTCTATAAAAGTAAAATTTTCACAAAATTTTCTATAGAAATATAATTTTGACAAAATTTTCTATAAAACTAAAAATTTGACACAATTTTTTATACATATAACATTTTGACAAAATTTTCTATAGAAATAAAATGTTGACAAAATTTTCTATAGAAATAAAATCTTAACAAAATTTTCTATAGAAATAAAATTTTAACGAAATATTCTACAAAAAAAATTTTGCCAAATTTTTCTATAGAAATAAAATTTTCATAAAATTTTCTATAGAAATATAATTTTGAAAAAATTTTCTATAAAACAAAAATTTGACACAATTTTTTATACAAATAACATTTTGACAAAATTTTCTACAGAAATAAAATGTTGACAAAATTTTCTATAGAAATAAAATCTTAACAAAATTTTCTATAGAAATAAAATTTTAACGAAATGTTCTACAAAAAAAATTTTGCCAAATTTTTCTATAGAAATAAAATTTTCATAAAATTTTCTATAGAAATATAATTTTGAAAAAATTTTCTATAAAACAAAAATTTGACACAATTTTTTATACAAATAACATTTTGACAAAATTTTCCACAGAAATAAAATGTTGACAAAATTTTCTATAAAATAAAATGGTGACAAAATTTTCTATAGAAATAAAATTTAGACAAAATTTTCTATAGGAATAAAATTTCGACAAAATTTTCTATAGAAATACAATTTAGACGAAATTTTCTATAAAAATAAAATTTTGACAAAATTTTCTATAGAAATAAAATGCTGACAAAATTTTCTATAGAAATAAAATTTTGACAAAATTTTCTATAGAAATAAAATTTTGACAAAATTTTCTATAGAAATAAAATGTTGACAAAATTTTCTATAGAAATTAAATTTTGACAAAATTTTCTATAGAAATAATATTGTAACAAAATTTTCTATAGAAATAAAATTTTGACAACATTTATTTCTATAGAAAAAATTTTATTTCTATAGAAAATTTTGTCAAATTTTTTTTTCTATAGAAAATTTTGTCAAAATTGTATTTCTAAAGAAAATTTTGTCAAAATTTTATTTCTATAGAAAAAAATTTTGTCAAAATTTTATTTCTATAGAAAAAAATTTTGTCAAAATTTTATTTCTATAGAAAAAAATTTTGTCAAAATTTTATTTCTATAGAAAAAAATTTTCAAAATTTTATTTCTATAGAAAATTTTGAAAATTTTTTTCTGTAGAAATAAAATTTTGCCAAAATTTTCTATAGAAATTAAATTTTGACAAAATTTTCCATAGAAATAAAATTTTGACAAAATTTTTTATACAAATAACATTTTGACAAAATTTTCTATAGAAATAAAATGTTGACAAAATTTTCTATTGAAATAAAATTTTGACAAAATATTCTGTAGAAATAAAAGCAGAAATAAAATTTTGACAAAAATTCCTATAGAAATAAAATTTAGACAAAATTTTCTATAGGAATAAAATTTCGACAACATTTTCTATAGAAATAACATTTAGACATAATTTTCTATAAAAACAAAATTTTGTCGAAATTTTCTATAGAAATAAAATTTTGAATAAATTTTCTATAGAAATAAAATTTTCTATAGAAATAAATATTTACAAAATTTTATATAGAAATAAAAAAGAAATAAAATTTTGACAACGTTTTCTATCGAAATAAAATTTTGACAAAATTTTCCATCGAAATAAAATTTTGGCAAAATTGTCTATAGAAATAAAATTTTGATAAAATTTATTACAGAAACAAATTTTTACAAAATTTTCTATAAAAATAAAATTTTGACAAAATTTTCTATAGAAATAAAATTTTCTATAGAAATAAATATTTACAAAATTTTATATAGAAATAAAAAAGAAATAAAATTTTGACAACGTTTTCTATTGAAATAAAATTTTGACAAAATTTTCTATAGAAATAAAATTTTAACAAAATTTTCTATAGAAATAAAATTTTAACAAAATTTTCTATAGAAATAAAATTTTAACAAAATTTTCTATAGAAATAAAATTTTAACAAAATTTTCAATAAAACTAAAATTTTGGCAAAATTTTCTATTACAATAAAATTTTGGCAACATTTTCTGTAATAATAAAATTTTAACAACATTTTCTATAGAAATAAAACTTTAACAAAATGTTTTACAAAACTAAAATTTTGACAAAACTTTTCTATAGAAAGAAATTTTTGACAAAATTTTCTATAGAAATAAAATTTGGACAAAATTTTGTATAGAAATAAAGTTTTGAAAAAAATTTAAATTTAAATTTAAATTTAAGAATTTTTCGACAGAAATAAAATTTTGACAAATTTCGTTAAACAGTTTGTGGTAAAATTTGCTCCAAATTTTTGAAGCAAAATTTTTGGCTCGAGTGACAACCGTGATATTAATACGGTTTGTCAACTATATATTTTCTCTGCATACTTTACTAGGGAGTTTCGGAAACTTCTTAGCCTATCAATGAAAGAGTATAGTTAGTTTTTCAAAAATATTTTAATTTTTCAATATAATCTCCTGAAACTTCAATACACTTTGTCCAAAGCTTTTCTAGCAATTCTATCGCTTGAATAAAATAGTTTTCCTTAAGGTCTTCAAAATAGTAGTTTACAACTGTAATTGCATCTTTATTTGAGGTAAAACGCTTGCCAGCAAGAAGTTTCTTAGATTCGGAAACAAGTAAAAGTCACTGGGAACTAAATCAGGAGGTGGGTGGTTAAGCAAAAAAAAAAAAAAAACAAAACAAAACAAATACAAACAAACAAAATTTTCTATAGAAATAAAATTTTGACAACATTTTCTATAGAAATAAAATATTGACAAAATTTTCTATAGAAATAAAGTTTTGACAAAATTTTCTATAAAAATAAATTTTTCACAAAATTTTCTATAAAACTAAAAATTTGACAAAATTTTTTATACAAATAACATTTTGACAAAATTTTCTATAGAAATAAAATTTTGACAAAATGTTCTGTAGAAATAAAAAAAGAAATAAAATATTGACAAAATTTTCTATAAAAATAAAATTTTCACAAAATTTTCTATAAAAATAAAATTTTCACAAAATTTTCTATAAAACTAAAATTTTGACCAAATTTTATATATGCAAATAACATTTTGACAAAATTTTCTATAGAAATAAAATTTTGTCCAAATTTTCTATAGAAATAAAATTTTGACAATATTTTCTATAGAAATAAAATTTTGACAAAATGTTTTATCGAAATAAAATTTTGACAAAATTTTCTATAGAAATAAAATTTTGACAAACTTTTCTATAGAAATAAAATTTTGACAAAATTTTCCATAGAAATAAAATTTTGACAAAATTTTCCATAGAAATACAATTTTGACAAAATTTTATAAAAAAATCAAATTTTGAAAAAGTTTTCGACAGAAATAAAATTTTGACAAAATAAGAAATTTTGTCTAATAGATTTTCGTAAAATTTGCTCCAAATTTTTGAAGCAAAATTTTTGACTCGAGTGACAACCGTTTGTCACTCGGTTGGTTTGTCAACTACATATTTTCTCTGCATACTTTTAGGCAATACAGAGAGAAGTTCACCACTGTGGTATCACAATGGACTGAATAGTCTAAGTGAGCCTGATACATCGGGCTGCCACATAACCTAACCTAACCTTTAGGCAATACACACTTTTACTCAAAAACGGGTGTTTCACATTAATTTACGTTTCACCAAAATCATTTCATATTGGCAAATTTGAATTATAAGCATTAATTTACGTTTCACTAAAACAAAAATGTTGTGTCATATTTGATACTTACATCGTATGTGAAATCTTTCAATATTTGCAAGTTTTTGCAATATTCCTTATATTCCGGAAAGAATTGGTAAGTGGTCAATTTCCGCTTTAATGGACTAAATGTTCGCTGAAAGATATTGCAACACATGCTGTAAGGGAATAACAAATTATATTACTCTACATTTACTTTTGATAATTACAAGCAAAATTATTTACTATTCAATGGCTTTGGCAAATTCAGTGTTGGGATTATCCATGGCTTTAATAGAGACACCCATAGCGGTATCTGAAATGATATATAAAGAAAACTAAGGTAGAATGAGTGAGAAAGTAACAAATTGGGGTCGGGGGCAAATATACAAAACTCTACATACAGAAAAAATATCATCAATATTGTTTTCAATTAAAATTTTAATTTGAATACAACTTTAACTGAATTTTGCAAAAATTTCATTCCTATTGGAATTTTTGTCAAAATTTTTTCCAATACGTAATTTTGTAAAAATTGCATTTCTATAGGAAATAAAAATTTTATTTAAATTCAAATTTTAATTGAATTAAAAAAAATCGATTACAACTTTAATTGATTTCATTAATTTTTTAAATTAAATTTTTATTTGAATCAATTATTTGTTAATTAGTGTCGATGACTGTTACTATGAATTCCGTGGTTGAAACAATATTAATTAAAAATTACTTGGATCAATTAATTTCGTAATGGTAAACCCAAAAAATATTTTCTTTTCTGTGCATTCATCCTAATGAGTTTATGATGATTTTTAGCATCAAAAACCTCCTTACAAATCTTGAGAATTTCATCTATTTCGAACATTTTTTTTATATTGTTGTTATTTTATCTTAAAAAAGTAACAAAAAATAAATCAAATGTACAACTTACCACAAATTATATCCAATGTTAGGTATTTAACCATTTCTTGAAAATCAAAAATTCTATCATCCTTCGATTCTTCATGTAATTTCTGAATAAATTTTGTTGAATTAATATTCATGGATTCATGAAATTCTTGCAAGATTTTAAAATGAAATGATGGTGTTATCATTTTACGATGTTTATGCCATTTGGAACCTTTACTGTTCAAAAGACCATCACCTAACCATGGATGCATCATATCGTATATATCCGATTTGGTTGTCAATGTATTACTGGATAAAATGAACTAGAAAAAGAAAATACATAGGATTCAAAATTTTCTAAAAATTAAGAGTCTTATATTGGTTACCCCTTCTACTTACTTCTACATCTTTAGGCTCCGTTATCATTAAATTTAAATAGTAGCCAAACCAAAACCGTATATTACTATGATTATATTCGTGCCATACCTCGAAGAAATATTTTAATGTTTCTGCAAAGATATAATAAGAATATTAGTTTTTTGGTTTCTAAAAAAAATTTATCAAGATCTGATTTTAAAAGGAAATTTAATATTGTAAAAATTTCATTTCTTTTGGAATTTTGTCAATATTTCATTTCTATACGAAATTTTCTCAAAATTCCATTTTTGTAGGAAATTTTTTCAAAATCTAAATTTTTGAAGACGATTTATCAAAATTTGATTTCCATAGGAAATTTTGTAAAAATTTCGCTTCTATAGGAAATTTTGTAAAAAATTCAATTCTATAGGAAATTTTGTTAAAATTTCATTTCCATAGGAAATTTTGTTAAAATTTCTTTTTTTTTGGGAGTTCTGCCAAAATTTTATTTTGTTACGGAATTTTATCAAAATTGCATTTCTATAGGAAATTTTCTCAAAATTTCATTTTTTCATTTCTATATGAAAGTTAGTCAAAATTTCATTCTTATATAATTTTGTCAAAATCTCATCTCTATATTTCATTTCTGTAGGAAATTTTGTCAAAATTTAATTTCTATGGGAAATTTTATCAAAATTCCATTTTATAGGAAATTAGTGAAAGTTTTTTTATTTATATAAAAAATTTTGTAAAAACTTTAATTTCTTAAAGAAATTTTCTCAAAATTTTATAGGGAATTTTGTGAAAATTTAATTTTTTTTTAAGGATTGACAAAAATTTCATTTTTGTACAATTTTTTTTCAAAATTTCATTTCTATAGGAAATCTTTTCCAAATTTCATTTCTATTGGAAATTTTCTGAAAATTTCATTTCTATAGGATATTTTCTCAATATTTCATTTTTATATGAGTTTTTCTCAAAATTTAATTTCTATGGCAAATTTTCTTAAAATTATACGAAATTCTGTCAAAAATTTCATTTTGCTGGGAAATTTTGTGAAAATTTCATTTTTTTAGGAAGTTTATTGAAAAATTCACTTCTATAGCAAATTTTTAGAATGTTTATATTTTGTGAAAATTTAATTTCTTTAGGGATTGACAAAAATTTCATTTTTGTACGAAATTTTTTAAAAATTCCATTTCTATAGGAAATCTTTTCCAAATTTCATTTCTATTGGATATTTTGTCCAAATTTCATTTCTATAGGATATTTTCTCAATATTTCATTTATATAGGAAATTTTGTCAAAATTTAATTTTTCTAGGAAGTTTATTGAAAAATTCACTTCTATAGCAAATTTTATGAATGTTTTATTTCTATAGGAAATTTTGTCAAAATTGCATTTCTATAGGAAATTTTGTGAAAACTTCATTTCTATATAATTTTGTCAAAATCTCATTTCTATAGGAAATTTTGTCAAAATTTAATTTCTATGGGAAGTTTTGTCAAAATGTCATTTCTGTACATCCTCAAAAAAATCGCTTCTGTAATATATGCCCAAACACATTTTGCATCAAGCATATTTAATTTCAGGATTGTCCATAGAAAATATTGTTTATCTTGTTCAAACATACTATGTTTCACCTTTGGTCATAGGTTAGGTTAGGTGGCAGCCCGATGTATCAGGCTCACTTGGACTATTCAGTCCATTGTGATACCACATTGGTGAACTTCTCTGTTAGCACTGAGTGCTGCCCGATTCCATGTTAAGCTCAATGACAAGGGACCTCCTTGTTATAGCCGAGTCCGAACGGCGTTCCACATTGCAATGAAAACACTTAGAGAAGCTTTGAAACCCTCAGTAATGTCTCCAGCATTACTGAGGTGGGATAATCCACCGCTGAAAAACTTTTTTGGTGTCCGTTCGAAGCAGGATTCGAACCCACGACCTTGTGTATCCAAGGGGGGCATGCTAACCATTGCACCACTGTGGCTCCCTTTGGTCATACACTGGTAGAAAAAAATTTTAATGGAATTTTCTTTGTGTGGATATATTTTTAAGGCGTCAATTGCTTACGTCCATTATTTTACTTGCAGCATTTTCTCTAGGGCTCTGTATGTTATAGGCGATATATATATATATATATATATATATATATATATATATATATATATATATATATATATATATATATATATATATATATATATATATATATATATATATATATATATATATATATATATATTTCTATAGGAAATTTTGTCAATATTTAATTTCCGTAAGAAATTTTGCAAAAATTTCAAAAATGTTATTTCTATAGGAGATTTTTTCAAAATTATATTTCTATAGGAAATTTTTCAAAATTTGATCTATCAATTCTCTGGGAAATTTATAGAAATTTAATTGCTATAGGAAATTTCAAAAAAAAATAATAATTTCCATATGGAAGTTTGTCAAAATTTAATTTATATAAAAATTTTATGAAAACCCCATTCACATAGGAATTTTTGTCAACATTTCTTTTAAATAGGCGGATTCGGCAAAATGTAATTTCTATAGGAAATTTCACTTGCATAGGATATTTTTTTGTAATTTTATTTCTGTTTATTAATTTATTTCTATAGGTAATTTTTTTTATAGAAAATTCTACAGGAAATTATTTCCATAGGGAATTTTGTCAAAATTTCATTTATATAAAAATTTTATGAAAACCTCATTCACATAGGAATTTTTGTCAAAATTTCTTTTAAATAGGCGGATTTGGCAAAATGCAATTTATATAGGAAATTTTACTTGCATAGGATTTTTTTTTAAATTTTATTTCTGATTATTAATTTATTTCTATAGGCAATTTTTTAATTTTATTTCTATAGGAAATTTTGTCAAAATTTTATCTACAAAGACATCGAAATATTGCTCTAAGACCCCATATAGTATATATATTCTGGGTCGTGGTGAAATTCTGAGTCGATCTGAGCATGTCCGACCGTCCATCCGTCTGTTGAAATCACGGTAACTTCCGAACGAAACAAGCTATCGACTTGAAACTTGGCACAAGTAGTTGTTATTGATGTAGGTCGAATGGTATTGCAAATGGGCCATATCGGTCCACATTTTGTCAAAATTGTATTTCTGTTTTTGATCTCAGCTTAAAGCCATGCATTGACTAAACTACAAGTGTAGCTTAACCAACAGAGGAAAAGTATGCTTGTCAAATTTATTTGGGCAAAGCCCTATAGACTGCAAGATGGTTGGATGTACAATTGTTTCGGAATTACCACATTCCTCATCAGCATCCTCTACTTGCAGCAAAACTATCAACCAATTATCAGAATAAATTCAGGCAGTTTATTAAACCCAACAAAAATCACACTTGAACCCTCCGAAAAAAGGTTTTACATTGATAGCCGGCTTATGCCGAAATAAATTCGAAACAAACATATCTCTTTTCCTATGCCACTGTCAAATCATCGATTTGAATTCAGTTGGCTGGGTTTATTATGAGCGTGCCTCCTCTTCTTTTTCCATTCGTTTTGTTGTTATTGTTGGTTTTGTTCTTTAAGCATTGTTGTTGTTTTTTACTGCAGCTTGTAGTTTAGCCAATGTATGGTTTTAAGCTGCAATAAAAAACAACAACAATGCTTAAAGAACAAAACCAACAATAACAAAACAAAATAAAATTTTGACAAAATTTTCTATAGAAATAAAAGTTTGACAAAATTTTCTATAGAAATTAAAAATTGCAAAACTTTTCTATAGAAATAAAATTTTGACAAAATTTTCTAGGAAATAAAATTTTGACAAAATTTTCCATAGCAATAAAATTTTGACAAAATTTTCTATAGAAATAAAATTTTGACAAAATTTGCTATAGAAATAAAATTTTGACAAAATTTTCTATAGAAATAAAATTTTGACAAAATTTTCTATAGAAATAAAATTTTGACAAAATTTTCTATAGAAATAAAATTTTGAGAAAATTTTGCATAGATATAAAAATTTGACAAAATTTTCTATAGAAATAAAATTTTCTATAGAAATAAAATTCGGGTAATTCACTCAACACAAAGTGAACTACACTTGAACCTTCCGAAAAAGGGTTTGATAGTCGGCTACTGCTACTGCCGATTGAAGAGAAGCCAACAATAACAAACAAAACGAAAATTGTATTTCTATAGAAAATGTTGTCAAAATTTAATTTCTATAGACAATTTTGCCAAAATTTTATTTCTATAGAAAATTTTGCCAAAATTTTATTCTATAGAAAATTTTGCCAAAATTTTATTCTATAGAAAATTTTGCAAAACTTTATTATACTTGGCACAAGTAGTTGTTATTGATGTAGGTCGAATGGTATTGCAAATGGGCCATATCGGTCCACTTTTACGTATAGCCCCCATATAAACGGACCCCCAAATTTGGCTTGCGATTGCTCTAAGAGAAGCAAATTTCATCCGATTCGGCTGAAATTTGGTACATGTTGTTAGTATATGGTCTCTAACATCATGCGAAAATTGGTCCACATCGGTCTATAATTACATATAGCCCCCATATAAACCGATCCCCCGATTTGGCTTGCGGAGCCTCTAAGAGAAGCAAATTTCATCCGATCCGGCTGAATGCAAAAATTGGTCCACATCGGTTCATAATTATATATAGCCCCCATATAAACCGATCAGCCGATTTGACCTCCGGAGCCCCCTGGAAGAGCAAAATTCATCCGATTCGGTTGAAATTTGGTACATGGTGTTAGTATATGGTCTCTAACAACCGTGCAAAAATTGGTCGAAATCGGTCAATAATTATATATAGGCCCCATATAAACCGATCCCCAGATTTGATCTCCGGAGCCCACTGGAAGAGCAAAATTCATCCGATTCGGTTGAAATTTGGTACGTGATGTTAGTATATGGTATCCAACAACAATGCAGGAATTGGTTCATATCAGTCCATAATTATATATAGCCCCCATATAAACCGATCCCCAGATTTGACCTCTGGTGCCTTTTGGAGAAGCAAAATTCATCCGATCTGGTTGAAAGTTGGTACGTGGTGGTAGTATATGGTATCCAACAACCATGCAGGAATTGGTTCATATCAGTCCATAATTATATATAGCCCCCATATAAACCGATCCCCAGATTTGACCTCTGGTGCCTTTTGGAGAAGCAAAATTCATCCGATCTGGTTGAAAGTTGGTACGTGTTGGTAGTATATGATATTTAACAACCCTGCCAAAAGTGGTCCATATCAGTCCATAATCATATATAGCCCCCATATAAACCGAGCAAATTTCATCCGAGTCAGTTGAAATTTGGTACATTGTGCTAGTATATGGCCGTTAACAACCATGCCTAACTAGGTCCATATCGGTCTATAGTTATATATAGCCCTCAGATAAATCGACTCACCTATGTTATACATAACTTTTTTGTCTAATATATACCACGTATGGACTAACTCACAATTTAGAAAACGATGTTAAGAAGTTTTAAGATACCACAACCCAAGTAATTCGATTGTGGATGACAGTCTTTCGTAGAAGTTTCTACGCAATCCATGGTGGAGGGTACATAAGATTCGGCCTGGCCGAACTTACGGCCGTATATACTTGTTTTTTTTTACAATTAATGTTTTCGAAAACTTATTTCGTTAGTCAATTTTGTTAAAATTTCATATAGTGTTATATTGACATCACTTACAGAAGCGTTAAAGCGCATGAAACAATAACAAGTTGCCGCTGAAAACCTAAACAATCTATACGATAAGTCGATGTTAAACGTAGATTAACAGTTTCAAAACAAGTAAGTAAAGTCTAAATTCGGGCGGGGCCGACTATATTATACCCTTCACCCCTATGTAGGCCAAAATTTGTGTTACCATCTCAACTACTTCACATTTGCTGGAAGCTATATGTATAATGGAGACTTTTTTTTACTTCTACAAAATCTCTAGAATTAAAATTTAAATCGGCTAACGCTATCCAGTTAATTGGAGGAAACTTCCATTGAAAATGGGTCTAAAATGTGTAACAGTCTACCATATTTCCCCAACTCTGGTGTACGTATATATGGGAGCTATATATAATCTGAACCGATTTTGACTAAATTTGACATGTATAGTTAGAATAATAATTCTGCTATCTATGCAGAATATATCTTGGCCCAGGGGGGCAAAGTATAACTTTGGCCCCCCTGGTTATATGAGTGCAAAACGGACGGAAGATATATATGGGAGCCATATCTACATCTGAACCGATTTCAACCAAATTTGACACAATTACCGATACTACTAAACGTACTCTTTGTGCGAAATTTGAAGTAAATCACGGCAAAACCCTGGATTTTGAGGCCATATAAGTTCAAATCGGATGAAATATATATATGGGAGCTATATCTAAATCTGAATCGATTTTGACCATATTTGGCACATACAATAGTATCGTTAAAAGTACCGCTTGTGCAAAATTTGAAGTAAGTCAGGGCAAAACTCTGGCTTTTGAGACCATATAAGTCCAAATCGGGCGAAAGATATATATGTGAGCTATATCTATATCTGAACCGATTTTAACAAAATTTGACACACTTAACGATACTATTAAACGTACCCCTTGTGCAAAATTTGAAGCAAATCACGGCAAAACTCTGGCTTTTATGGCCATATAACTTCAAATCGGACGAAAGATATATATGGGAGCTATATCTAAATTTCAACCAATTTCAATCAAATTTACCAAGCATTGGTAGAATGTCAATTCTACACTCTGTGTAAAATTTCACGAAGATCGACAGTAAACTTTGGCCTCTGTGGTCATATGAGTCTAAATCGGACGAAAGATATATATGGAAGCTATATCTCAATCTGAACCGATTTGGCTGATATTTTGCAAGATTTTCGAGATTCATAAAATATTTGGATACACACGCTAACTATGACCAAATCGGGGATAAATATATATGGCAGCTATATCTAAATCTGAACCGATTTTTTCCAAAACCAATAGCGATTGTCTCTGTCCCAAGAAACGGCCCTATGCCAAATTTGAGGACGATCGGACTGAAATTGCGAGCTGTACTTTGTGCACAAAATTACACATACAGACAGACGGACGGACAGACAGACAGACAGACGGACAGACGGACATCGCTAAATCGACTCAGAAATTAATTCTAAGCCGATCGGTATACTAAAAGATGGGTCTATGACCACTATTTCTTGGCGTTACATACAAATGCACAAACTTATTATACCCTGTACCACAGTGGTGGTGAAGGGTATAAATAGGAAAAAATAAATGCACGAGGAATGTAGGGGATTTCAAAATTTTTCAATTAAATCCATAATGTGAAAATTGTTGATGCACTAGAGGATTTATAACCCGAAATATTGAAATTTTGAGGAGCGAAATCTTAAAAAAATAATTTTTGTAACTGATACTTTTTGTTTGTTTAGTTTTTTTTTTTTTTTGTTTTTTGAGAGACGGGTCATCTTTATGTCAAGGCTACAATATAACCAATGACTGTTTGTACATAAAACTATGACACTAAGTAAAGCTTTCAAAAGGAGTTCGGGTATGTCAAGGTCATCACGTTATTTTTATGTTTTTTGTATAAACACACAATTTATTAGCATAAAAAAAAATTAAAACACTGGTGTATGAAACATAACTTTTAGAGAGAAATTAAAATTAATCGTTTTTAAATATTTGTTCACTCTCTTTCTCTCTCCCTCTCTTTCTCACCATATCCATTCATCCTCAAAAGTTCAATATTGCCCAGTACTGGCAAAGATCTAGGACCTTTGGTATGACGAACTTTCAGGCCCTTTATAAAATATTTAATCTCCTGTAGAGCTATCCACAATACGGGTAACAAGCATAATAGCCATAAAAGCATTTTGTTTTTGCGAATCTTTGTTGCTTTTATTTAAGACAAAATTATATTAATTTTAAATGTGCAAAAAAAAAAACTTTAATTCTTTTGTTTCTTTGTTTCCAACTCTTTGTCGTTTATATCTGAACGATTTCTTATGAACGACTGATTTTGATAAAATTTTCGTTGTATAATTTATAGAATAATGATAAGCTTTTTTGTTGGACATACATATGATTCCTGTTTGAGGCACTGACTTTAATGAAAATATAAGAGATTTTATGAATTGTTGTGTTTTTATAATTTTGAAAGCGGAACAAATTGAATATCACCATCAATATGTGCCACATAATAGGGTTGCGATAACCACCTTGCATTCAATTGTGGGAGAATAATTCATTTTCATACAAAATAATTTTTGCAAAAATTTTATGTTCTGCATGACCACACATCCACTTTATTACCGGTCACGTAATTATCTATGGTTACAATATTTGTGAACATTTTGATAATTAAGGTAAAACGACTTCATTCTCTGGGCTGGTAATTTCACGGCCCACTGAATAAATTTCTACGGAATTTACTAAATGGGCCAATGGCCAGTAGTAAAGCTACAATGAGTCGAAAAAATATTAGCTACGAGTTGCAAACTAACCATAAGGAAGTAGAATTGTGTTATTATTCTCGAGAAAGTAGAATTGTGAAAGTGCATAAGAAATTAACAAAGGTGCCATTTATTTGCCATGGACAACTCGCAGCTTCTCCAAAGGGAGCTACTCTTTGCAATAGAGCCCAGAAATTGCTAAAGCAGGCAATTGCAACACCCACAGTTGCAGAAGATCATTTGCATTAGTCTTAAACAACCTTGTACTGACATTTCTAAACAATAGTCAATCATCGTTATGGTTGAGAATTTCTAAAAAGTGGCAAAGAGAGTGTCATTCGCAATAAAAAGGTGGCACAAATTTTCATAAAGAAAAAGCAACAATTTGTATCAGCCCAGCAAAAACTCTCATTACCAAATAATCTTTGAGGCAACTTAGTTCAGAATTGGTAAGCAATTACCATTAACCCTACAATGCCCAATCCCGCCTTTAGGCGGGCTTCATTAAATCAGCAAGCTTTTAGTAAAAAAGTAAAAAAAATACACCTTAATACAACAAATATGGATAAAATTAAAAGAGAACTTAGTTAAAACTATTCCAGAGGCTTTACAGCATATACTGAATTTTACCGTATAATTCTTTTTTGTTTAGTTTTCTTCCTTTTGTGTCGTTAACATTGAATATTTAATCCGCTAGCAACGCATTAGAGGGTTAAATTATAACCTTGTTTACTTTCGCAAGGACAGTAAACAAGATAAAGAAAATTTTGTCAAAATTGTATTTCTATAGAAAATGTTGTCAAAATTTAATTTCTATAGAAAATTTTGCCAAAATTTTAAGTCTATAGAAAATTTTGCCAAAATTTTATTTCTATAGAAAATTTTGCCAAAATTTTATTTCTATACAAAATTTTGCCAAAACTTTATTTCTATACAAAATTTTGCCAAAACTTTATTTCTATAGAAAACTTTGCCAAAATTTTATTTCTATAGAAAATTTTGCCAACATTTTATGTCTATAGAAAAAAACATTACTAATATTGTCGTTAGAATTGTTGTTGTGTCCTTAAAAACCAGTTTCATATAGTTATCGCAGTAATTGTTGTTGACTAGAAACAATGCAACAATCACACAGTTCCCCAATCAGGTGAATTCAGCAATGTATTTAAAAATAGATTTCGATTTGTTGGTAACAGACCAAAATCTAAAAATAAGATTGAGTTATTGTAAGTTATACGAAAAGATGATGCACAGTGGTCGTGAAAAAAATGGTTAAATTTGGCAAGAATAATTTCATAAGAAATTAACATAAAAGACCCCAATTAAATCATCTCACCCGTCCAGATCTCGCTAAAGACTATGGAAATGTTTCCAACATTGAGATGGGTATCTGGCATTTTCTTTTCAGTAAGTTAGATATCAATTCCCTTAATCTTCTTATCCAATAAGCTCGAATAAATATTGTAATAATTTCTAGTTTAAATGATTTGAAAATTAACCAGCCCGCATTGATATCAGGCTAACATAAAAATAAAAAAAAAATATTTCTATAGAAAATTTTTGTCAAAATTTTATTTCTATAGAAGATTTTTGTCAAAATTTAATTAATATAGAAATTTTTGTCACGATTTTATTTCTATAGAAAATTTTGTCAAAATTTTATTTCTATAGAAAATTTTGTCAAAATTTTATCTCTATAGAAAATTTTGTCAAAATTTTATTTCTATAGAAAATTTTGTCAAATTTTTATTTCTATAGAAAATTTTGTCAAATTTTTATTTCTATAGAAAATTTTAGATATTTTAGTATTTATATATATAATCTTAGTAAAATTATATTTCTATAGAAAAATTTTTTCAAATTTTTTTTCCATAGAAAATTTTGTCAAAATATTATTTCTATAGAAAATTTTATTTCTATAGAAAATTTTGTCAAAATTTTATTCTATACATTTTGTTTGTTATTGTTGGTTTCTCTTCAATCATTATTGTTGTTTTGATCTCAGCTTAAAACCATGCATTGACTAAACTACAAGTGTAGTTTAACCAACAGAGGAAAAGTATGCTTGTCAAATTTATTTGGGCAAAGCCCTATAGACTGCAAGATGGTTGGATGTACAATTGTTTCGGAATTACCACATTCCTCATCAGCATCCTCTACTTGCAGCAAAACTATCAACCAATTATCTGAATAAATTCAGGTAACTACAACAATAATTTTGTCAAAATTTTAGAATTTTTAGAAAATTTTTCCAAATTCAATTTCAATAGGAAATTTTATCAATTTTTTTTTATAGAAACGTTTCCCAAAATTTTGTTTCTATGGACAATTTTATTTCTATAGAAAATTTTTCAAAATTTTATTTCTATAGGAAATTTTGTAGAAATTCTATTTCTGTTGAAAAATTTGTCAAAATTTTATTTCTATAGAAAATTTCGTCGAAATTTTATTTCTATGGAAAATTTTGTCAAAATATTATTTCTATAGAAAATTTTGTCAAAATTTTATTTCTATAGGAAATTTTGTCAAAATTTTATTTCTATAGGAAATTTTGTAAAAATTCTATGTCTGTTGAAAAATTTGTCAAAATTTTATTTCTATAGGAAATTTTGTCAAAATTTTATTTCTATAGAAAATTTTGTCAAAATGTTATATCTTTAGAATAGGAAATTTTGTCAATTTTTTTATAGAAACGTTTCCCAAAATTTTGTTTCTATGGACAATTTTATTTCTATAGAAAATTTTTCAAAATTTTATTTCTATAGGAAATTTTGTAAAAATTCTATTTCTGTTGAAAAATTTGTCAAAATTTTATTTCTATAGAAAATTTCGTCGAAATTTTATTTCTATGGAAAATTTTGTCAAAATATTATTTCTATAGAAAATTTTGTCAAAATTTTATTTCTATAGGAAATTTTGTCAAAATTTTATTTCTATAGGAAATTTTGTAAAAATTCTATGTCTGTTGAAAAATTTGTCAAAATTTTATTTCTATAGGAAATTTTGTAAAAATTTTATTTCTGTAGGAAGTTTTGTAAAAATTCTTTTCTGTAGAAACATTTTTCAAACTCTTATTTCGATAGAAAATTTCGTCGAAATTTTATTTCTATGGAATATTTTGTCAAAAATTTATTTCTATTGTAAGTTTTGTAAAATTTTATTTCTATAGAAAATTATGTCAACGTTTTATTTTTATAGAAATTTTGTCAAAATTTTATTTCTACAGAAAATTTTCTCGAAATTTTATTTCTATAGAAAATTTTGTTAAAATTTTATTTTTATAGTAAGTTTTGTAAAATTTTATTTCAATATAAAATTTTGTAAAAATTTTATTTCTATAGAAAATTTTGTCAAAATTTTATTTCTATAGAAATTTTTGTCAAAATTTTATTTCTATGGAAAATTTTATCAAAATTTTATTTCTATGGAAAATTTTCACAAAATTTTATATCTATAGAACATTTTGGCAAAATTATATTTCTATAGAAATTTTTGTCAAATTTTGATTTCTAAAGAAAACTTCGTCGAAATTTTATTTCTATGGAAAATTTTGTCAAAAATTTATTTCTATAGCAAGTTTTGTAAAATGTTATTTCTATAGAAAATTTTGGCAACATTTTATTTTCATAGAAATTTTGTCAAAATTTTATTCCTACAGAAAATGTTATCGAAATTTTATTTCTATTTTTATGTTAGCCTGATATCAATGCAGGCTGGTTCAATGTCCAAATCATTTAAACTAGAAATTATTACAATATTTATTCGAGCTTATTGGACAGGAAGATTAAGGGAATTGACATCATTATGTTACTGAAAAGAAAATGCCAGATACCCATCTCGCAAGCCTGACTATACATATATGTTTCAGTGTTGGCCACTACACATTTCCATAGTCTTTAGCGAGATCTGGCCGCTAAAGATTAATTTTATTACTACAGAAAATTTTCTCGAAATTTTATTTCTATAGAAAATTTTGTTAAAATTTTATTTCTATAGTAAGTTTTGTAAAATTTTATTTCAATATAAAATTTTATTTCTATAGAAAATTTTGTCAAAATTTTATTTCTATAGAAATTTTTGTCAAAATTTTATTTCTATGGAAAATTTTATCAAAATTTTATTTCTATGGAAAATTTTCACAAAATTTTATATCTATAGAACATTTTGGCAAAATTATATTTCTATAGAAATTTTTGTCAAATTTTGATTTCTAAAGAAAATTTCGTCGAAATTTTATTTCTATGGAAAATTTTGTCAAAAATTTATTTCTATAGCAAGTTTTGTAAAATGTTATTTCTATAGAAAATTTTGTCAACATTTTATTTTTATAGAAATTTTGTCAAAATTTTATTTCTATAGAAAATTTTGTTAAAATTTTATTTCTATAGTAAGTTTTGTAAAATTTTATTTCTATAGAAAATTTTGTCAAAATTTTATTTCTATAGAAAATTTTGTCAAAATTTTATTCCTATAGAAATTTTTGTCAAAATTTTATTTCTATAGAAATTTTTGTCAAAATTTTATTTCTATGGAAAATTTTATCAAAATTGTATTTCTATGGAAAATTTTATCAAAATTGTATTTCTATGGAAAATTTTCACAAAATTTTATTTCTATAGTAAATTTTGTCAAAATTTTATTTCTATAGAGAATTTTATTTCTATAAAGAATTTTGGCAAGATTATATTTCTATAGAAATTTTTGTCAAAATTTGATTTCTATAGAAAATTTTGTCACAATTTTATTTTTATAGAAACGCTTGCAAAAAATTTATTTCTATGGAAAATTTTGTCAAAATTTGCTTTTATAGTAAATTTTGTAAAATTTTATTTCTATAGAAAATTTTGTCAACATTTTATTTTTATAGAAATTTTGTCAAAATTTTATTTCTACAGAAAATTTTGTCGAAATTTCATTTCTATAGAAAACTTTGTTAGAATTTTATGTCTATAGCAAGTTTTGTAAAATTTTATTTCTATAGAAAAATTTGTCAAAATTTTATTTCTATAGAAATTTTTGTCAAAATTTGATTTCTATAGAAAATTTTGTCACAATTTTATTTTTATAGAAACGCTTGCAAAAAATTTATTTCTATGGAAAATTTTATCAAAATTTTATTTCTATGGAATTTTTCACAAAATTTTATTTCTTAGCAAATTTTTTTTTTTTCTATAGAAAATATTTTCATCATTTTATTTTTATAGAAATTTTGTCAAAATTTTATTTCTACAGAAAATTTTGTCAAAATTTTATTTCTACAGAAAATTTTGTCAAAATTTTATTTCTACAAAAAATTTTGTCGAAGTTTTATTTCTATAGAAAATTTTGTAAAAATTTTATTTCTATAGAAAATTTTGTCAAAATTTTATTTCAATATAAAATTTTGTCAAAATTTTATTTCTATAGAAAATTTTGTAAAAATTTTATTTCTATAGAAAATTTTGTCAAAATTTTATTTCTATAGAAAATTTTGTCAAAATTTTATTTCTATAGAAATTTTTGTCAAAATTTTATTTCTTAATATCTGTAATCCTAACGCTATTTGCTGTCGAAATGTGCAAAATATACTACAGTATAAATGAACGTAATTAAAAAGTGGCACAGTATGACAAAAAAGTGGCGCAAAATAGCAAAAAGTATAACATTAAGTGGCAGAACAAAAAGGTGGCACGAAAGTATCACCGTTTGAAAAAAGTGGTTAATTTGTCACTAAAGTGGCACAATGGTAACGCTGAGTCTGCTCTAAAAAATATGTATACAAGGAACTGTACCAATGTAAATAATAAACACGCATATAGAGTAAATCATGGTCCGTACATCGATAACATTCGAAATCTTAACCAAATTTGTGACTAAAATCGACAGAATATATTACATTATGAAAGGAATTGATTAAGAAGTGGCACAAGAAGAATGTATCATTGTTTGGAAAAAGTGGTATATTTGCCATTAAAGAAGTTACCGGTAAAACCGTTTCTTTATATTCCGATTTAGCCTCAGCCCTCTGCGGAGGGCTCCTCTTTTACCTTTGACTCTCTCATTGGTAATTGAAAATTATTTTGACAAAATTTTATTTCTATAGAAAATTTTGTTGAAATTTTATTTTTACAGAAAATTTTGTCAAAATTCTATTTCTATAGGAAATTTTGTCAAAATTTTATTTTTATAGAAAATTTTGTCGAAATTTTATTTTTAAAGAACATTTTTTTATAGAAATATAAATTTTGGCAGAAATATAAATTTTTATAGAAATAAAATTTTGACAAACGTTTCTATAAAAATTAAATAAAATTTTGACAACATTTTCTATAGAAATAAATTTTTGGGAAAAGTTTCTATAAAAATAAAATTTTATCAAAACATTATTTAATTTTTATGGAAACGTCTGCCAACATTTTATTTCTATAGACAATTTTGTCAATTTTTTTTTTTCTATAGAAAACTTTGTGAAAATTTTATTTCTATCGAATTTTATTTCTATAGAAATTTTTTTTCTGAACAATACTTTATCATCAATGATCTTTAAAATGAGCAGCTGAGACACCCACATTTATAATTTTACATTTGTGCTATTTGCAACAAAAAAACAATTTACTGAATTTTCTAATCAATGAACATGCATCCCTACACGCTCACAAAAAATCGCTTCTGTAACATATACTCCCAAACATATTTTGCTTCAAGCATATACATTTTTGGGTATTGCCCAAACATTTATATGTTTGATCTCTTCCAATATATAATATGTTTGAAAGCATATTAGTCTAAACAATATATGTTTGGGTAGTCTAAGTTTCAAACATTTTGTATTTTTGCATCCAAATTCAATAATGTTGTCTTCTAAAAAACAATATGTTATTATGTGAACATATAATATGTTTGGAAGTATTTTGCACCCAAAAATATTATATGCTTAAAAAAATTCTCCCAAACAATATTGTGCTCAAAATTTTATTTATTTATTTATATATTTACAATCATAACGAATTATGAAAATAAACAGGTAATATAGGTGCTAACAACATAGGTTTTCGACCTGAATGCTCAAAATTTTGTTTCTGCCCAATTGTATATTCCCCAACATCTTTCTCACTTCCACGAGATTTTTTAGTTCTTAGCACCTTTTTCTGTAATACAAACATTGTAGAAGAAATTATTCAATTGTATGATTTTTTTTTATTTTAATTTTACCTTTTGCCGGACGGGGATTCGAACAGCGGACCACACAGTTTGTAAGGATCAAAGAAGTAGCTGATCAATTGCCCAAGGAAAAATAAAATGTTAATTTTGTAATAACAAGCAACAACCACCAACTTAATTCAATATCGCTCCCTGTTAAATAGCGCTCCAAGCTACTAAACACATATATGTTTATAGGCTATTTCTAAATTAATATATGTTTGCATCCAAACATTTTATGTCCCAAACATAATATGTTCTAACATATTAACATATATGTCCCAAACATGTTATGCTAGTTTATGAACATTATATGCTTGCACTAAAAAATATTGTGTTTAAAAATTTGTGTTCCAAACATATAATGTTTATAGCCAAACATATGAAAAACAGCCTTTTTCATCCGTGTATAGCTGTTGAAATTTCTTGGTTCCAAATCTTAACGTTTGACAATCCTTAGAATGCTACCATCTGTTAAAAGAAAGGATCAGGGATTCTGCGTATAAGGGTACATTTTTTAAGTGTCTTTTTTATAGATTCTCCATTATTTCGAGCTTTGATTTTGGAACAAAAAAAAAATTCATGTTAGCCTGATACTGAAACAGGCAATTTTTTTGTTTTTATTTTTGATTTTTAATAATTAAATTTGAAATTCAATTTATTGTCACAATACCGCAAACTCGTAATTCCACTCTCTAACAGACTTTTTTAAAGCATTCAATATGGGCCACAAATCTGAAATTTGCGTATATTCTAAAACCAGTTGATTATTTATAACTAAGTCACATATAGATTTTTTGTTTTTGATTTTTTTATTAAAGATTATATTCAGAAGGGGCAAATTCATGAAACGAGCCCAAGAAAAAATTCAAGCGGGCTGATGAAACACCCACATTTCCAAGGGATACTTTCGATAGACAATCCATTTAGCTGGTTTTTGAATTTTCTTACTTCAAAATCTTATCCTTAGAATACCATTACCTGTCAAACCAGAGGATCATGGATTCACAGTAGAAGTCTAATTTTTTAGGTGCTTTTACATTATGAGACAAATAAGTTTATCGTTTTTTTATTTTTTTGTTTTTAATTTTTGGAATTGAATATATTGTCACTATACCGTGAACTCGTTTTTCCACTCTCTAGCTGACTTGTTTTAAAATACTCAATTTGGACTAAAAGGCTGAGAACTGCATATATTCTTAAAACTGATTTTAAAATTTAGAATTTGCATAACTAGGCCACTGACCTTTTTTTGGTTGATAAATATCAAAAAAAAAAAAAAAATAAAAATACTTATAGCATATACACGGGCAGAAAAGTTTGCGAAAAACAATTTAAGACGGAATTTGTTATACTTGTTACAGAAGCGAGTTTTTATTTATTTATTTTTTTTTTTTTTAACCTAATTTTATTTTAAAGAACTTCATGCAAGTCTCTTAGATGAGAAAGCCAATGCAACCATTCTTGCCTGAATGCCATTTAGAAATTATTTTAAATAATATTGCAATTAAAACTCTTCATTTATACCCGTAAAAATTAAACCTTCATTTATTATTTATTAACTAAAATTATATATAAAAAAATACAACATTTTGTTTTACTTCTACCATAATAATACTCTACAAATTGTTCTTAATTTCTCTCTCGCATCCTTACCATTATGCCATTCTCAGACTTTAAGGTTAAAACCATTTCTAATTTCGGATCATATTTATGTGGTTCAGGCTTTTTCTCTCTGTATGGTCCATAAAAGTTGCTAACATAGCCATCTTTCGATTCCAGCTCATCTAAGGCAGGTAAAATTTCAAAATACCGAACTATTTTCGAAATGACAGTCTTAATTTCAAGCATAGCAAATTTTTGCCCAATACAATTACGTGGTCCAGCACTAAATGGGACATAATCAAAGGGATTATGATCGTCACCACGTTTGGTATTGTGGAATCTCTCCGGATCGAAACGATATGGATCGGGGAATGTCTTCTCATTGTAACCCAAACCCATAATAAAAAGTATCACAGAGGTTTCTTTGGGTATGATTTTTCCATCTGAAATTTTATAAAAAAAAATATTGCTATGGATTAATTCTAGTTTATTTATTTCTAAAAAAAACTTAATTAATAAATGAAATGTTTTAAAATTGATTTTTTTTATACCCTCCACCATAGGATGGGGGTATATTAACTTTGTCATTCCGTTTATAACATATCGAAATATTGCTCTAAGACCCCATAAAGTATATATATTCTGGGTCGTGGTGAAATTCTGAGTCGATCTGAGCATGTCCGTCCGTCCGTCTGTTGAAATCACGCTAACTTCCGAACGAAACAAGCTATCGACTTGAAACTTGGCACAAGTAGTTGTTATTGATGTAGGTCGGATGGTATTGCAAATGGGACATATCGGTCTACTTTTACGTATAGCCCCCATATAAACGGACCCCCAAATTTGGCTTTCGAATCCTCTAAGAGAAGCAAATTTCATCCGATCCGGCTGAAATTTGGTACATGGTGTTAGTATATGGTCTCTAAAAACCATTCAAAAATTGGACCATGTCGGTCCATAATTATATATAGCCCCCATATAAACCGATCCCCCGATTTGGCTTGCGAAGCCTCTGAGAGCACCAAATTTCATCCGATCCGGCTGAAATTTGGTACATGGTGTTAGTATATGGTCTCTAACAACCACGCAAAAATTGGTTCATAGCGGTTCATAATTACATATAGCCCCCATATAAACCGATCCCCCGATTTGGCTTGCGGAGTCTCTAAGAGAACCAAATTTCATCCGATCTGGCTGAAATTTGGTACATGGTGTTGGTATATGTTCTCTAATTACCATGCAAAAATTGGTCCACATCGGCCCATAATTATATATAGCCCCCATATAAACCGATCCCCAGATTTGACCTCCGGAGCCTCTTAGAGGAGCAAAAGTTATCCGATCCGATTGAAATTTGGTACGTGGTGTTAGTATATTGTCTCTAACAACCATGCCAAAAGTGGTCCATATCGGTCCATAATTATATATAGCCCCCATATAAGCCGATCCCCAGATTTGACCTCCGGAGCCTCTAGAGGAGCAAAATTCATACGATCGGGTTGAAATTTGGTACGTGGTGTTAGTATATGGTCTCTAACAATCATGCAAGAATTGGTCCATATCGGTCCATAATTATATATAGCCCCCATATAAATCGATCCCCAGATTTGGCCTCTGGAGCCTCATAGAGGAGCTAAATTCATCCGATCCGGTTGAAATTTTGAACATGGTGTTAGAATGTGGTCTCTAACAAACACGCAAGAATTGGTCCATATCGGTCCATAATTATATATAGCCCCCATATAAACCGTTCCCCAGATTTGACCTCCGGAGCCTCTTGGAGGAGCAAAATTCATCCGATCCGGTTGAAATTTGCAACGTGGTGTTAGTATAAGGCCGCTTATAACCATGTTATAATTGGTCCATATCGGTCTATAGTTATATATATAGCCGATCCAAAATCAAACAAAAAATGGTCCATATCGGTTCATAATCATGGTTGCCACTCGAACCATAAATAATCTACCAAAATTTTATTTTTATAGAAAACATTGTCAAAATGTTATTTCTATAGAAAAATTTGCCAAAATTTTATTTTTGTAGAAAATTTTGTCAAAATTTTATTTCTATAGAAAATTTCGTCAAAATTTTATTTCTATAAAAAAATTTTTCCAAATTTTACTTCTACAGAAAATGTTATCAAAATTCTATTTCTAAAGAAACTTTAAACTTAATTATATACGTATTTAATCGGCCTTTTTTAGTTTAATATATACCACGTATAGACTATGTGGTATATATTACGGTGTTAGGAAGTTTTAAGATACCTTGCCATCGGCAAGTGTTACCGCAACCCAAGTAATTCGATTGTGGATGACAGTCTTCAGCAGAAGTTTCTACTCAATCCATGGTGGAGGGTACATAAGCTTCGGCCTGGCCGAACTTACGGCCGTATATACTTCTTTTCAATTAAAATAGCTTAAAAATTAATCTACTATTTATCAATTTTTTGTATGGTATGTACGTACGTTTTTTATTTAAAAACAAGTAAGTAAAGTCTAAATTCGGGCGGGGCCGACTATATTATACCCTTCACCCCTATGTAGGCCAAAATTTGTGTTACCATCTCAACTACTTCACATTTGCTGGAAGCTACATATATAGTGGAGACAATTTTTTTACTTCTACAAAATCTCTAGAATTAAAATTTAAATCGGATAACGCTATCCAGTTAATTGGAGGAAACTTCCATTGAAAATGGGTCTAAAATGTGTAACAGTCTACCATATTTCCCCAACTCTGGTGTACGTATATATGGAAGCTATATATAATCTGAACCGATTTTGACTAAATTTGACATGTATAGTTAGAATAATAATTCTGCTATCTATGCGAAATTTCATGTAAATGGGAGTATAACTTTGGCCCCCTGGTTATATGAGTGCAAAACGGACGGAAGATATATATGGGAGCCATATCTACATCTGAACCGATTTCAACCAAATTTGACACAATTACCGATACTACTAAACGTACTCTTTGTGCGAAATTTGAAGCAAATCACGGCAAAACCCTGGATTTTGAGGCCATATAAGTTCAAATCGGATGAAATATATATATATATGGGAGCTATATCTAAATATGAATCGATTTTGACCATATTTGGCACATACAATAGTATCGCTAAAAGTACCGCTTGTGCAAAATTTGAAGTAAGTCAGGGCAAAACTTTCGCTTTTGAGACCATATAAGTCCCAATCGGGCGAAAGATATATATGTGAGCTATATCTAAATCTGAACCGATTTTAACAAAATTTGACACACTTAACGATACTATTAAACGTAACCCTTGTGCAAAATTTGAAGCAAATCACGGCAAAACTTTGGCTTTTGTGGCCATATAACTTCAAATCGGACGAAAGATATATATGGGAGCTATATCTAAATTTCAACCAATTTCAATCAAATTTACCAAGCATTGGTAGAATGTCAATTCTACACTCTGTGCAAAATTTCACGAAGATTGGCAGTAAACTTTGGCCTCTGTGGTCATATGAGTCTAAATCGGACGAAAGATATATATGGAAGCTATATCTAAATCTGAACCGATTTTTTCCAAAACCAATAGCGATTGTCTCTGTCCCAAGAAACGGCCCAATGCCAAATTTTAGGACAATCGGACTAAAACTGCGAGCTGTACTTTGCACACAAAAATACATCAACAGACAGACAGACAGACAGACAGACAGACAGACGGACATCGCTAAATCGACTCAGAATTTAATTCTAAGTCGATCCGTATACTAAAAGGTTGGTCTATGATTACTCCTTCTTGGCGTTACATACAAATGCACAAACTTATTATACCCTGTACCACAGTAGTGGTGAAGGGTATAATGAAGAGGAATTTTAAAAACGTTTTTAGAATTTATATATTTTCAAATAACATTTTTACAAAACTAAACTTTATAAAACATGTAATAAAATAAAATTATTATTTATCTATCTCTTATTTTAAAATATTTAAAAAATACATATATTAAAAAAAAACTATACAAAGAAAAATATTTTGTGTCTTTAATTACGAAATTAATTGATCCAATTAATTTTTAGTTTAAATGTCAATATAAATACTATTAAGAAATAAATAATATTTTTATAAAATTTTAAATTTTTGAAAAAATTAAATTTTTAGCTTTATTTTAAATAAAACAGCATACCAATTTTAAAAAATCCATTTTAAGAATTTAAAAATATATATTAGAAAATTTCATCTAAACTTTTCCAAAAATTAAAATACATTTTTTAAAAACAACAATTCCTAGCAAAAAAAAGCGTCAGCAAAAAAGTGGTGAAAAAATTTATTTTTGGATCCGGCAGTGGTGCAAAATTGACGCAGAAGCGATGAATTTAACATGGGCTTGTCATAGGACGAATGTCCATCATTTCAATAGCCGTTGCACTGAATTTGCATCACTTATTAAGGTGTGATTCGAATTCAGTATTTTGGATGTGAATTAAAAAATTTTTTTTTAATATTTTGCCAAATAAATATTTTTTATAATTTTTTATGATTTTTAATGCCTGAAATGTTTTCCAAAAATTCGCTAATTTTCTAGACTGGATTTAGCATTTTTACGACAAAGTTTTAATAATTTGTACCATTCTATTGTTTCTTTGTTGAGACAAAAAACTTAAAATTACGCATGCAAAAATAAAATGTAAAAGCGAGTTATAAAAAATTGAATTGAAAGAACTTATTATACCCACCACCATAGGATGGGGGGTATATTAACTTTGTCATTCCGTTTGTAACACATCGAAATATTGCTCTAAGACCCCATAAAGTATATATATATTCTGGGTGGTGTTGAAATTCTGAGTCGATCTGAGCATGTCCGTCCGTCCGTCTGTTGAAATCACGCTAACTTCCGAACGAAACAAGCTATCGACTTGAAACTTGGCACAAGTAGTTGTTATTGATGTAGGTCGGATGGTATTGCAAATGGGCCATATCGGTCCACTTTTACGTATAGCCCCCATATAAACGGAGAAGCAAATTTCATCCGATCCGGCTGAAATTTGGTACATGGTGTTAGTATATGGTCTCTAACAACCATGCAAAAATTGGTTCACATCGGTCCATAATTATATATAGCCCCCATATAAACCGATCCCCCGATTTGGCTTGCGAGGCCCCTAAGAGAAGCAAATTTCATCCGACCCGGCTGAAATTTGGTACATGGTGTTAGTATACGGTCTCTAACTACCATGCAAAAATTGATCCACATCGGTCCATAATTATATATAGCCCCCATATAAACCGATCCCCCGATTTGGCTTGCGAGACCTCTAAGAGAAGAAAATTTCATCCGATCCGGCTGAAATTTGGTACATGGTGTTAGTATATGGTCTCTAACAACCATGCAAAAATTGGTCGACATCGGTCCATAATTATATATAGCCCCCATATAAACCGATCCCCCGAATTGGTTTGCGAGGCCGCTAAGAGAAGCAAATTTCATCCGATCCGGCTGAAATTTTGTACGTGATGTTAGTATATGGTCTATAACAACCATGCAAAAATTGGTCCACATCGGTACATAATTATATATAGCCCCCATATAAACCGATCACGAGATTTGACCTCCGGAACCTCTTGGAAGACCAAAATTCATCTGATTCAGTTGAAATTTGGTATGTGGTGTTAATATATGGCCTCAAACTGCCATGCAAAAATTGGTCGATATCGGTCCATAATTATATATAGGCCCCATATAAACCGATCCCCAGATTTGACCTCCAGAGCCCCTTGGAAGAGCAAAATTCTTGCCATTCGGTTGAAATTTGGTACGTGATATTAGTAAAGGGTGATTCTTTTGAGGTTAGGATTTTCATGCATTAGTATTTGACAGATCACGTGGGATTTCAGACATGGTGTCAAAGAGAAAGATGCTCAGTATGCTTTGACATTTCATCATGAATAGACTTACTAACGAGCAACGCTTGCAAATCATTGAATTTTATTACCAAAATCAGTGTTCGGTTCGAAATGTGTTTATCGACAAATTTTGTTCAGCGATGAGGCTCATTTCTGGTTGAATGGCTACGTAAATAAGCAAAATTGCCGCATTTGGAGTGAAGAGCAACCAGAAGCCGTTCAAGAACTGCCCATGCATCCCGAAAAATGCACTGTTTGGTGTGGTTTGTACGCTGGTGGAATCATTGGACCGTATTTTTTCAAAGATGCTGTTGGACGCAACGTTACGGTGAATGGCGATCGCTATCGTTCGATGCTAACAAACTTTTTGTTGCCAAAAATGGAAGAACTGAACTTGGTTGACATGTGGTTTCAACAAGATGGCGCTACATGCCACACAGCTCGCGATTCTATGGCCATTTTGAGGGAAAACTTCGGAGAACAATTCATCTCAAGAAATGGACCGGTAAGTTGGCCACCAAGATCATGCGATTTGACGCCTTTAGACTATTTTTTGTGGGGCTACGTCAAGTCTAAAGTCTACAGAAATAAGCCAGCAACTATTCCAGCTTTGGAAGACAACATTTCCGAAGAAATTCGGGCTATTCCGGCCGAAATGCTCGAAAAAGTTGCCCAAAATTGGACTTTCCGAATGGACCACCTAAGACGCAGCCGCGGTCAACATTTAAATGAAATTATCTTCAAAAAGTAAATGTCATGGACCAATCTAACGTTTCAAATAAAGAACCGATGAGATTTTGCAAATTTTATGCGTTTTAAAAAAAAAAAAAGTTATCAAGCTCTTAACAAATCACCCTTTATATGGTATCCAACAACCATGCAGGAATTGGTTCCTATCAGTCCATAATTATATATAGCTCCCATATAAACCGATCCCCAGATTTGACCTCCGGTGCCTTTTGGAGAAGCAAAATTCATCCGATCTGCTTGAAATTTGGTACGTGGTGGTAGTATATGATATTTAACAACCATGCCAAAAGTGGTCCATATCAGTCCATAATCGTACATAGCCCCATATAAACCGATCCCGAGATTTGGTTTTGGAACCTCTTGGAGGAGCAAATTTCATCCGAGTGAGTTGAAATTTGGTACATTGTGCTAGTATATGGTCGTTAACAACCATGCCTAACTAGGTCCATATCGGTCTATAGTTATATATTGCCCTCAGATAAATCGATCCCCAATCACACAAAATTGGTCCATATCAAGTTCATAATTGTATATAGCCCCCATATAAGCGACCCCCATATTTCAATTCTGGCTCTCTACGTCCATATCGATTCGTAATTATTTGTAGACTTAACTATACATAACTTTTTTGTCTAATATATACCATGTATGAACTAAATCACAGTCTTTCGTAGAAGTTTCTACGCAATCCATGGTGGTGGGTACATAAGATTCGGCCTGGCCGAACTTGCGGCCGTATGTACTTGTTGTGTAGTTAAAATAAAGAACATCTTTGGTTGCACATTTTTGGAAGTGCTTTTAAAGTTGTGCCTTTGGAACAACTTGAAAATTTGTTTGCTGGGTTCCTATATAACAATTGTTAGAATTGTTTTTATTTAATACTTACTCATATTATATTCCCTATCGGTATCACGACCTATCATCGGTACACTGGGATACAGTCTTAGGATCTCTTTGATAACCAAATCCAAATATTTCATTTCAGACAATTCTTGGAAGGTGGCACTACGTTTCATATTATTACCCATAATACTTTTTTGTTCTTCGTAGACCTTTTGTTGTACACCCAAATGGCGTGAGAGTAGATAAATGCTAAAAGCTAAAGCTGATGTCGTGGTATCGTGTCCCTTAAGTGAAAAAAAAAATCGTTTGAGCAAAGACAATAATTTGTAATTTCTGCTACTTACCTCAAACATAAATGTGGATACTTCCTCATAAAGTTCTTGTATAGTTAATGGTCTACCATCGATGGTTGAAGACAATAAAGTGTCCAAAAAGGCTAACTTACGTCGGCTAAATTCATCCTCTTGTGACATATTTTCTTTTTCCAGTTCTTCTTTTTTCCGAAGAGCCATACGTTTTTCAATGACCTAAAAGAAATAGAAATAATTTTAAAGTGAAAATGGAAAAAGTTAGCAAATTAGCAAATGAAGCTTACATCAAAAGTGAAATCCTTTAACACTTTTAAAGCCTTGCAATAATCTTTATAATCGGGGAAGAATTGATAAGTAATCTTCTTACGTTTGAAGGGATTAAAGGCACGCATGTTTATATTGCAGCACATACTAGAAATGAAAAGAAATAATTGAAATGTATAACATACTTTTAGGAGTTTTAAAAACAAACTAGGTTATTAGTTGAGGTGAAACATGGATACGGTCGAAAGTTTGGCTGATTTTTTAGATTGCCTAAAAAGTTCCACTAAAGACCGTCATCATCAATCGAATTACTGAGTTGTAGTAACAGTTGACGATGGCAAGGTAGCTTAAAAATTCTTAACATTGTCTTCTACATTGTATATTGGTCCATATGAGGTCTACGTTAGATAAAAATAAGCAGATTAACTAGTTGTATGAGAAGTACTCCAAACTCTAAGTAGAACTCTCAACTCTTACGGAAAACAACAACATTTTTTAGGTTTTTTTTTTGACAAGGTGGAAATTTTATACACTTTTCTTGTTCCGAATAGCAATCAGATTTCGCATCAGATTTGATATAACGGGTAACGCGATTCAAGAGATTCGTAGTCAGGAATATATATATTTAATTTTTTTCTTAAAATGTTATATTTTTTTCCATCAGTAAGGATTCATTTTTATACCCTCCGCCATAGGAGGGGTGTTATATTAACTTTGCCATTCCCTTTGTAACACATCGAAATATTGCTCTAAGACCCCATAAAGTATATATATTCTGGGTCGTGGTGAAATCCTGAGTCGATCTAAGCATGTCCGTCCGTCTGTTGAAATCACGCTAATTTCCGAACGAAACAAGCTATCGACTTGAAACTTGGCACAAGTAGTTGCTATTGATGTAGGTCGCATGATATTGCAACTGGGCCATATCGGTCCACTTTTACGTATAGCCCCCATATAAACGGACCCCCAAATTTGGCTTGCGATTGCTCTAAGAGAAGCAAATTTCATCCGATCCGGCTGAAATTTGGTACATGGTGTTAGTACACCCTCAGAAAAAATCGTTTGTTTTATGTGAACATATTATATGTTTGGAAGCATTTTGAGCCCAAAAATATTATATGCTTGGAAGAATTTTCCCCAAAGAAGATTGTGCTCATTCCCTCACATAATTTTCATTTCCACGAATTTTTTTAGTTCTTGGCACCTTTTTCTGTAATACAAATAATGTTGAAGAAATTATTCAATTTTAGAATTTTTTTTAATTTTACCTTTCGCCTGGACTGAGAATCGAACCGGGAACCATGCAATTTGTAAGCCAACGCACTACCACTGGGCTACGTAGCTGTTATAGTTACCAATAGACAACTATCGTTATAAGTTACATTTATATAGCATAGTTTGCAGCGCCCACGAGCCGATGCAAACAAAACATTATTCAACAGAAACATATATTTGTTGGCGACGTGGGCCAGTGGTTAGCATGTCCGCCTTGCATCCTGGGTTCAATCCCTACTCAAACCGAACACCAATTTTTTTTATACCCTCCACCATAGGATGGGGGGTATACTAACTTTGTCATTCCGTTTGTAACACATCGAAATATTGCTCTAAGACCCCATAAAGTATATATATTCTGGGTCGTGGTGAAATTCTGAGTCGATGTGAGCATGTACGTCCGTCCGTGCGTCCGTCCGTCTGTTGAAATCACGCTAACTTCCGAACGAAACAAGCTATCTACTTAAAACTTGGCACAAGTAGTTGTTATTGATGTAGGTCGGATGGTATTGCAAATGGGCCATATCGGTCCTCTTTTACGTATAGCCCCCATATAAACGGACCCCCAAATTTGGCTTGTAGACCCTCTAAGAGAAGCAAATTTCATCCGATCCGGCTGAAATTTGGTACATGGTGTTGGTATATGGTCTCCAAAAACCATGCAAAAATTTGTCCACATCGGTCAATAATTATATATAGCCCCCATATAAACCGATCCCCAGATTTGGCTTGTGGAGCCTCTAAGAGAAGAAAATTTCATCCGATCCGGCTGAAATTTGGTATATGGTGTTAGTATATGGTCTCCAATAACCATGCAAAAATTTGTCCACATCGGTCAATAATTATATATAGCCCCCATATAAACCGATCCCCCGATTTGGCTTGCGGAGCCTCTTAAAGAAGCAACTTTCATCCGATCCGGCTGAAATTTTGTACATGGCGTTAGTATGTGTTCTATAATAACCATGCAAAAATTGGTCCACATCGGTCCATAATTATATATAGCCCCCATATAAACCGATCCCCAGATTTGGCTTGTGGAGCCTCTAAGAGAAGAAAATTTCATCCGATCCGGCTGAAATTTGGGACATGGTGTTAGTATATGGTCCCTAATAACCATGCAGAAATTGGTCCACATCGGTCCATAATTATATATAGCCCCCATATAAACCGATCCCCAGATTTGGCTTGTGGAGCCTCTAAGAGAAGAAAATTTCATCCGATCCGGCTGAAATTTGGTACATGGTGTTAGTACATGGTCCCTAATAACCATGCAAAAATTGGTCCACATCGGTCCATAATTATATATAGCCCCCATATAAACCGATCTCCAAATTTGACATTATTCATTTCTTTTAAATCAAAAGTGAAAATGAACCCTAATTTTATTTTGGAGTCGATTTGCATGCTTCATTTTGGGGCTCAGTTTCATGGGGCTTATATTCATTATGAAACTTCGCTCCACATTTGTGGCTCTCTTTCATTTGGGTTTTGGGCCTCATTTTCCTGGGTCCAACGTAAACAAAATATGAGAATGTGTGATAACAATCCTTATATTGATTTTTGTAACACTATAGAAAGAACATTCGATGCGTTACGATTAAGAATGAAACAGCCGGTCCACATTCAACTTGACAAAGAGACTTAAAATTAATCTGTTTCGTTCGTCTAAGTTTCCATACTTACTATTCTAAGGCAGTGGCAAATTCCGAATTTGGATAATCCATAGCATTAATTGAAACACCCATGGCGGTATCTAAAATAAAAATTTTAAAACTTAAAATGCAATTTTTTGTTTTTTTCCACAAACTTCTATTAGTAACTTACCACAAATAACGTCCAATGTTAAATAATTGACCATATGTTGAAAATCGAATATTGTATCACCTTTCGAAGCGTCACGTAGCTTATCAATGAATTTTGTTGAATTTGTATTCATAGCTTCATGGAAATCTTGAAGAATTTTAAAATGGAATGAGGGTGTTATCATTTTACGATGTTTATGCCATTTGGAGCCTTTGCTAGTTAATAGACCATCACCCAACCAGGGATGCATCATGTCATAGACATCGGATTTAGCTATCATAGTATTACTGGATAAAATGAACTGAAAATAACGCAAAAACAATAGATCATGAACATAATTGCACTATCAATAAAAAAAGCAAGTATACACGGTCCTAAGTTCGGCCGAATCTTATGTACTCTCCACCAGGGATTGCGTAGAAACTTCTACTAAAGACTGTCATTCACAGTCGAATTACTTGGGTTGCGGTAAACCTTGCCGATGGCAAGATATCTTAAAACTTTTTAACACCGTCTTCTAAATTGCCAGTTAGTCCATACGTGGTATATATTAGACAATAAAGGTAAATATAGGTATATTATAAAACAAAAAAGGCCGATTAAATACGTATATAATTCAGTGTGACAAAATTTTCTATAGAAATAAAATTTTGAAAAAGAAAAATTCTATCAAAATAAAATTTTGACAAAATTTCCTATAGAAATAAAATTTTGACAAAATTTTCTATAGAAATAAAATTTTGAAAAAATTTTCTATAAAAATAAAATTTTGACAAAAAAACATGATTAATAGAGTCATTGAAAAGACTCTATTAATCATGTTCCTTAATCGAAATTTGTCCATAAAGCTCGATTAATAATTGTAAAATTAGATATAATGCATTTGGACGTTAATTGCCTGTTTCGGTATCAGGCTAACATGAAATATAAGAGATAAAATTTTGACAAAATTTTCTATATAAATAAAATTTTGACAAAATTTTCTATAAAAACAAAAATTTTAATAACATTTTGCATAGAAATAAAATTTTGACAAAATTTTCTATAGAAATAAAATTTTGACAAAATTTCCTATAGAAATAAAATTTTGACAAAATTTTCTATAGAAATAAAATTTTGAAAAAATTTTCTATAAAAATAAAATTTTGACAAAAAAACATGATTAATAGAGTCATTGAAAAGACTCTATTAATCATGTTCCTTAATCGAAATTTGTCCATAAAGCTCGATTAATAATTGTAAAATTAGATATAATGCATTTGGACGTTAATTGCCTGTTTCGGTATCAGGCTAACATGAAATATAAGAGATAAAATTTTGACAAAATTTTCTATATAAATAAAATTTTGACAAAATTTTCTATAAAAACAAAAATTTTAATAACATTTTGCATAGAAATAAAAATTTGACAAAATTTTCTATAGAAATACAATTTTCACAAAATGTTCTATGGAAATAAAATTTTGACAAAATGTTTTATAGAAATAAAATTTTGACAAAATTTTCACAAAATGTTCTATGGAAATAAAATTTTGACAAAATGTTTTATAGAAATAAAATTTTGACAAAATTTTCTATAGAAACAAAATTTTTACAATATTTTCTATAGAAATAAAATTTTGAAAAAATTTTCTATATAAATAAAATGTTGACAAAATTTTCTATAAAAACAAAGATTTTAACAACATTTTGCATAGAAATAAAAATTTTACAAAATTTTCTATAGAAATAAAAATTTGACAAAATGTTCTCTAGAAATAAAATTTTGACAAAATTTTCTATAGAAATAAAATTTTGCTAGATTATTTTTGGCTCGAGTGGAAACCATGATTATGAACCGATATGGACCAATTTTTGTGTGATTGGGGATCGGCTATATATAACTATGCAAATACCGATATGGACTAATTTGGTAGCGGCCACATACTAACAGCACGTTCCAAATTTCAACCGTATTGGATGAATTTTGCTCCGTAGATCAAATCTGGGGATCGGTTTATATGGGGGCTATATATAATTATACACCGATATGGACGAATTTTTGCATGGTTATTAGATACCATATACTAACACCACGTACCAAATTTCAACCGAATCGGATGAATTTTGCTCCTCCAAGAGGTTCTGGAGGTCAAATCTGGGGCTATATATAATTATGGACCGATATGGACGAATTTTTGCATGGTTGTTAGAGGCTGTTAGACTAACACCACGTACCAAATTTCAACCGAATCGGATGAATTTTGCTCCTGCAAGATGCTCCGGAGGTCAAACCTGGGGATCGGTTTATATGGGGGCTATATATAATTATAGACCGATATGGACCAATTTTTGCATGGTTGTTAGCAGGGCTGTGGAGCCGGAGTCGGAGTCGGAGTCTTGGAGTCGGAGTCTGAAGATTTTGCTGGTGGCGGAGTCGGAGTCGTAAAAATTTTGCTCGACTCCGACTCCGGCGAAACCAAATTTTTTAAAACACTTCACATTTTTGTAACTAAGCAAGTTTTTACGCAAATTTTGCTAGATTATTTTTGGCTCGTGTGGAAACCATGATTATGAACCGATATGGACCAATTTTTGTGTGATTGGGGATCGGCTATATATAACTATGCATATACCGATATGCACTAATTTGGTATGGTTGTTAGCGGCCATATACTAACAGCACGTTCCAAATTTAACCGTATTGGATGAATTTTGCTCCGGAGATCAAATCTGGGGATCGGTTTATATGGGGGCTATATATAATTATAGACCGATATGGACGAATTTTTGCATGGTTATTAGATACCATATACTAACACCACGTACCAAATTTCAACCGAATCGGATGAATTTTGCTCCTGCAAAATGCTCCGGAGGTCAAACCTGGGGATCGTTTTATATGGGTGCTATATATAATTATGGACCGATATTGACCAATTTTTGCATGGTTGTTAGAGGCCATATACTAACACCACGTACCAAATTTCAACCGAATCGGATGAATTTTGCTCCTGCAAGAGGTTACGGTGGTCAAACCTGGGGATCGGTTTATATGGGTGCTATATATAATAATGGACCGATATTGACCAATTTTTGCATGGTTGTTAGAGGCCATATACTAAGACCACGTACCAAATTTCAACCGAATCGGATGAATTTTGCTCCTCCAAGATGCTCCAGAGGCCAAATCTGGGGACCGATTTATATGGGTGCTATATATAATTATGGACCGATATTGACCAAGGTTTTCATGGTTTTTAGAGGCCCTATACTAACTCGAGTACCAAATTTCAACCGGATCGGATGAATTTTGCTTCTCTTAGAGGTTCCGCAAGCCAAATCTGGGGACCGATTTATATGGGGGCTATATATAATTATGGACCGATATTGACCAATTTTTGCATGGTTGGTAGAGGCCATATACACTAACACCACGTACCAAATTTCAACCGGATCGGGTGAATTTTCTCCTCCAAGAGGTTCCGGAGGTCAAATCTGGAGGCCGATTTATATAGGGGCTATATATAATTATGGACCAATATACTTTATGGGGTGTTAACATACAAACGGAATGACAAAGTTAATATATGGTGGAGGGTATAATATATATTTACGATCTATCAATTTAAAAAATTAATATTTATGCTCTTACCTCTACATCCTTGGGATCTGATATAACCATATTTAGGTAGTAACCAATCCAGGCACTAAAATTTCCATATTTGTACATATTATCGAAAAAGAAGTGGATGGCAGCTTAAAATAAAAAAAATAAAATATTTATATTATTTTTTTCACATTTTTATTTTGCAAGTTTGACAGCCTAATGTACCTCTTATTCATTCGTAAATAAATTAACTACATCATACAAGTTCGCTTCGAACTTGTTTTGAGAATACAGTTTTATATTAAAGCCAACTTACAACAACAGGAATTGTCTTTATACATACATGTGTGTATACATTTTTTTTAGTTTTTATTTTTGAAAGATAACAAAAACCAGTTCTTTTATACAAGTGCCGGTCAATTTCTAGTATGCAACTTGAATTTTATTTCATGTTCACTTTGCATTTCAAACATAATATTAAGCAAAACAAACGGCCATAAGTTCCGCTTGGCTGTATCTTATATATCTTCCAACATGGCTTGCGTAGAAAGTACTACTAAATACTGTCGTCCGCAATCGACAGACGGACATCGATTGATCGACTCAGACGAAAAATATGAAATACACAATTATCAATAAATCGGAAAATTGGAGAGTGAAACCTCTGGAAGGTAAACACCCACTGTCGCCTAAATTTTGTCAACATTTGAGAGGTGTCCAGTTATGAGAATTTAATTTATTGTGTTATTATAGCAAACGTCCCCAGACAAGTGTTCCCGTATGTGGTTTTCAGAGTGTCTAAGTTTGATAGGTCTCACTGTATAGTGCAGGATTATCAATATTATCAGGTCACCGACCACTTGACTATGAGAAAATATTTATTGGTTTTTGTGTTAGTTGCACTGATAATATTCATACGTTAGCTATGTACGTCTAATGAACTATTAATTTACATTAATAGATTTATGTAATGGTTGGTCCAGATTTATGTAATGTTAGGTTACGTTAGGTTAGGTTAGGTGGCAGCCCGATGTATCAGGCTCACTTAGACTATTCAGTCCATTGTGATACCACATTGGTGAACTTCTCTCTAATGTTTGGTCCAAACTCCATTTATTCATAGGGGTCCAACGACATCATGAGACACACACACAGACACAAACATAAAATGTTAATTTATATACAAAATAGAATTTTAAAACAGGTTAACAGGTTAAACTAATTGTGATTAAATAGGTTTATGACCACTGTTAATCACCATTCAAGTGTCGAAATAAAATTTCGACAAATTTTCTATAAAAATAACATTTTGACATAATTTTCTATCGAAATAAAATTTTGACAAAATTTTGTATATGAATAAAATGCTTGCTATCGAAATAAAATGTTGACAAAATTTCCTATAGAATAAAAATTGGACACAATTTTCTATGGAAATTAAATTTTGCCAATTTTTTTTATTTTGAAAAATTTTTTTATGGAAATAAAATTTTGATAAAATTTCCTATAGAAATAAATTGTTGACAAAATTTTCTATAGAAATAAAATTTTCAAACAATTTTTTACAGAAATAAAATAAAAAATTTGGAAATAAAATTTTGACAAAATTATATAGAAATATCATTTTGACAAAATTTTATATAGAAATAAAATTTTGACAAAATTTTCTATAGAAATAAAATAAAAATAATAATAAAATAACATAAAATTTTGACAAAATTTTCTATAGTAATAAAATTTTGACAAAATTTTCTATAGAAATCTAATTTTGACAACATTTTCTATAGAAATTTCAAATAAAATTTTCTATAAAAATAGAATTTTGACAAAATTGTCTATAGAAATAAAATTTTGACAAAATTTTCTATAGAAATAAAATGTTGACAAAAATTTTCTATAATTCTATATAAAATTTTTACAAAAATTTTTTAAAGAAAAAAAACTTTGACAAAATTTTCTATAGAAATAAAATTTTGACAAAATTTTCTATAGAAATAAAGTTTTGACAAAATTTTCTATAGAAATAAAATTTTGACAAAATTTTCTATAGAAATAAAATTTTGACGAAATTTTCTATAGAAATAAAATTTTGACAAAATTTTCTATAGGAATAAAATTTTGACAAAATTTTCTATAGAAATAAAATTTTGGCAAAATTTTCTATAGAAGTAAAATTTTGACAAAATTTTCTATAGAAATAAGATTTTGAAACAATTTTCTATAGAAATACAATTTTGACAAAATTTTCTATAGAAATAAAATTTTGACAAAATGTTCTATAGAAATAAAATTTTGACAACATTTTCTATAGAAATAAAATTTTGACGAAATTTTCTATAGAAATAAAATTTTGACAAAATTTTCTATAGGAATAAAATTTTGACAAAATTTTCTATAGAAATAAAAATTTCACAAAATTTTCTATAGAAGTAAAATTTTGACAAAATTTTCTATCTATATATATAAAATTCAATCTATGTTTGTTTATTTGTTTGTTTGTTTGTTTGTTTGTTTGTATGAACCGAGTTGGCTCCGAAACGGCTGAACCGATTTACTTGAAACTTTCAGAGATCATAGGGGACGTTCATGTGGTAAAAATAGGGTACCTCATTTTTTGACACCTGGTCGCGGAGGGGGACCTCCCCTTTGTCGGACTTTTTGAAAATTGGACTAAAGTTGACCGATTTGCTTGAAATTTTCATTGAAGGTTGGGGTTGGCAACTAGACAAAGATCCGCTACTTTATATTTCGATATTTGGTGGCGGAGGGGGACCTCCCCTTTGATCGACTTTTTTTTAAAGTACAGTGAAAAAACTAAAATTCTCTAAATTATCTGAGATTTAAAGAGAACATGCGGTGAGGTTATGGAATTAATATGGGGTACCTGATGATTTCATATGCGGACGGGGAGGGGGACCTCCCCCTTGCCTTACTTTTTGAAACTTGGAACAAAATTATGCGATTTGCATGAAATTTTCATTGAATGTTGGGTTTGGCATCTAGACAAAAATCCGCTACATTATTTTTCGATATTTGTTCTGGGAGGGGGGCCACCCCTTTGCCCGACTTTTTTTTAAAGTACAGTGAAAACAAAACTAAACTCCCCCGACTGAAATTTTACGGAAAAATGGGTGAGGTTATGAAATTTATATCAGTTTCCTGATTTTTTAATAAAAATAAAAGGGCATAGGGAGACCGAGTTACTTGAAATTTACAGAGGACTGGGGAGAGATCGTAACCTCTGTCAACCGTAATATTTGATACCTGATTTTGTGATTTTTGGACGGAAGAGAGGCCGCCCCTTTAGGCTTATAATTTGCTTGACATTTTCTGGGACGTTTACAAAAGATACGCTTTTCGACATTTGGTCGGGGAGGAGGTCCTCCTCTAAAACTGCAAAAAAAAATGGCTCTATTAACCATGTTCCTTAATCTATATCTGTCCATAAAGCTCGAAAAATAATTGTATAATTAGATATAATGCATTTGGACGTCAATTGCCTGTTTCGGTATCAGGCTAACATGAAATATAAAAAAATTTAAGTTTTCTTGAAATTTACAAAGGAAGCGGGGGAAAAGGTTATAAATGAAGAGGCAACCTTCATTGCCCCACACTTGAAGGAAAGTTTCAAGAATTTTCAGGGAAGGTTAGGGGTGCTATTCACTACGGTGTTTGTCGATATTGTATCGGGGAAAGTGACGTCCCTTTAAAACAATAGAGCAAAAATTAAACATCTCCGATCTACTTGAAATTTACAGGGAACGTGGGAGGAGGTGATGAAATTTATACATGATTTTTAAATTAATATCTTAATTTTGTGATATCTGGTTGGGGAAGGGGAAAATTGAAATAAACTTTGTCGATTTACTTCGATAGAATTTATAGGGACCATTGAGTAGTTGCAAAATTAATATAGGGTACGTGATAGTCCGATATCAGGTCAGAGTGGAGCGAAGGTGGGGAGAGAGTTCCCTTTTGCCGGTTTTTTCTCTTAAATTGAAAGTGGAGGGTTGTCCGTAAATGGGAACTCGGTATATAATTTTATGATTTTTGCACAGGCTTCTTTCTTCCAGACTTCTTATTAGTAAAGAGAGGGTTCCATTTTGTCCGTTTTTTTTTTTTTCTTAAGTTGAAAGTAGAGGGTTGTCCGTAAATGGGAACTCGGTACATAATTTTATGATTTTTGCACCGGCTTCTGCCAGACTTCTTTTTAGTAAAGAACTTAAATTTACATGAAATTGGCAGCCAACGTAGAGGGTGCATTATTTTCCAACATTTTAGCAAATGTTAATGTGGTAAAATGTTTTACTACTTTTGCCTTTTCCGATTTATTGGATGGGAAACAGTAATTCTTTGTATGTTATTATAATATAATGCTTAATTTTCAGATATGTTGAGGAGAAGGATACCTTTCCTTGACAAACCACACTTAAAATTCACAAGAAATATAGAAGAAGGTACACCCTCTCCCGCCGTATTTGTACCTATAAACGAAAAATCAAGTAGTCCGATTTGTTTAAAAGAATTCAAATCTTTTCGAATTTGTTTTCAGCATGAAGGATATAGTTTACTAAGTTAACGCAAAATGTTCCTCCAAATACGCTTCGGAAGGCGCAGCGAAGCGGGCCGGGTTACGCTAGTAGAAATATAATTTTGACAACATAAATAAAATTGTGATAAAACTTTCTATAGAAATAAAATTTTGACAAAATTTTTTGTAGTAATAAAATTTTGAACAAACTTTCTAAAGGAATAAAATTTTGACAAAATTTTCTATAGACGGACGGGCATGCTTAATGCTTATCGACTCAGGATTTCATCACGACCCAGAATATATATTATTTATGGGGTCTTAGAGCAATATTTCGATGTGTTACAAACGGAATAACAAAGTTAGTATACCCCCATCCTATGGTGGAGGGTATAAAAAACCTTCTGTTTATACCCTAAATCACATAGTGGTCAGGGTATAATAACTTTGTTCTGCCAAAAAATGTGTCTAACAGAAATATTGATTTTAGACCTCATAAAATATATACCGATCGACTCAGAATCAACTTCTGAGTTGATATAGCTCTTGGTGTCCGTTCGTCTGTCCATATATTTGTTGTTCGCAGGATTCCGGTCGCAATTATTAACCGATTGTGATGAATTTTGGTATATGGTGTATTTTTTTTTGGCATAAGGACGAGCGAAATCTGGTTTCGTATTTTAAGGACATGCAATCTTTGGCCTCACGACAATAGTTTTTGTTCTGTGTAGCTATAACGCATATAACTTTTCTATATTACAGTGAATTAGCCTGTACTTCAGACAACTTATCAAAGATTATTTTTGTTGTTTTTAACATACTACTAATCGTCAACTTATACAAATCTACTGATGAACTTTGATTGTACATACTACTAAGAAAAATAAAAAAAAAACTAACGAAAACCACGATATTATCCAAGTAACTTATATAAAATATTATATGTCAACGTCGAGTTCAAAATATAATAATATTTTATTCATATTTTGAAATAACACAAACTAATTAACGTCATATTTTCCCTTTATTATTGTAGTACCATAAAAAAAAACAACTAATTAATAAAAAAAAAACTTGTTTAGATTTTTCTCCCGCCCAAAAGAACACAACGAAGCTGGCATATGAATAGTGAATACTAGTTTACATATAACTACAAACAATTATTTCAATAGTATTATATTTACTTATTTCAGAAAAATTATATAACATTCGAATTTCTGGTATATTTTGGAACGAATAAATTTCTATACGTTATGCTGAAACAAACTGTTTATTATAACGAAATTAATTTTAAAGATATATACTTGGAAATATGAGAATTGCGGGCTTAAGTGTCTCAGGAAATCAAATTAGGAAATATTATACTTTAAAATAATTACCGTCATATTCGTATTTTTCTATTGTAGTTGTTTTTAACTCAATAACTAAAATGAAATTATGGACAGTCTCCATAAAAAAAAGAAATAAAAAAGTTTATTTTGAGTTTTTTCCCATCCATAAGAACACAATGAATTGCATGGATTGCATAGAAACTTCTACTAAAGACTGTCATCCACAATCCAATTATTTGGGTTGGGGTAATAATTGCCGATGGCAAGGTCTCTTAAAAGTTCTTAACACCGTCTTCTAAATTGTAAGTTAGCCCATACGGGGTATATATTAAACAAAAAAAAAATTGCCAATTACGTATATAATTACGTTTCACAAAATTTTCTATAGAATTAAAATTTTGACAAAATTTTCTGTAGAAATAAAATCTTGACAAAAGTTTGTATAGAAATAAAATTTTGACAAAATTTTCTATAGAAATGAAATTTCGACAAAATTTACTATGGAAATAAAATCTTGACAAAAGTTTGTATAGAAATAAAATTTTGACAATATTTTCTATAGAAATAAAATTTTGACAAAATTTTCTATAGAAATAAAATTTTGACAAAATTTTCTATAGAAATAAAATTTTGACAAAATTTTCTATAGAAATAAAATTTTGACAAAATTTTCTATAGAAATAAAATTTTGACAAAATTTTCTATAGAAATAAAATTATGACAAAATTTTCTATAGAAATAAAATTTTTACAAAATTTTCTATAGAAATAAAATTTTGACAAAATTTTCTATAGAAATGAAATATTGAAAAAAATTTCTATAGAAATAACATTTGGAAAAAATTTTCTATAGAAATAACATTTGGAAAAAATTTTCTATAGAAATAACATTTGGAAAAAATTTTCTATAGAAATAAATTTTGACAAAATTTTCTATAGAAATAAAATTTTGACAAAACTTTCTATAGAAATAAAATTTTGACAAAATTTTCTATAGAAATAAAATTTTGACAAAATTTTCTATAGAAATGAAATTTTGATAAAATTTTCTTTAGAAATAAAATATTGACAAAAGTTTGTGTAGAAATAAAATCTTTACAAAATTTTCTATAAAAATAAAATTTTGACAAAATTTTCTATAGAAATAACATTTTGACAAAATTTTCTATAGAAATAAAATTTTGACAAAATTTTCTATAGAAATAAAATTTTGACAAAATTTTCTATAGAAATAAAATTTTGACAAAATTTTCTATAGAAATACAATTTTAACAAAATTTTCTATAGAAATAAAATTTTGACAAAATTTTCTATAGAAATAAAATTTTGACAAAATTTTCTATAGAAATAAAATTTTGACAAAATTTTCAACAGATATACCATTTTGACAAATTTTTCTGTAGAAATAAAATTTTGACAACATTTTCTATAGAAATAAAATTTTGACAAAATTTTGTATAGAAATTAAATTTTGACAAATTTTTTTATAGAAATAAAATCTTGACAAAACTTTGTATAGAAATAAAATTTTGGCAAAATTTTCTATAGAAATAAAAGTTTGACAAAATTTTCTACAGAAATAACATTTTCACAAAATTTTCTATAGAAATAAAATTTTGGCAAAATTTTCTATAGAAATGAAATTTTGAAAAAAGTTTGTATAGAAATAAAATTTTGACAAAATTTTCTATAGAAATAAAATGTTGACAAAATTTTCTATAGAAATGAAATTTTGACAAAATTTTCTATAGAAATAAAATTTTGACAAAATTTTCTATAGAAATAAAATTTTGACAAAATTTTCTATAGAAATAAAATTTTGACAAAATTTTCTATAGAAATAAAATTTTGACAAAATTTTCTATAGAAATACAATTTTAACAAAAATTTCTATAGATATAAAATTTTGACAAAATTTTCTATAGAAATAAAATTTTGACAAAATTTTCTATAGAAATAAAATTTTGACAAAATTTTCTATAGAAATAAAATTTTGACAATTTTTCCAATAGATATAAAATTTTGACAAAATTTTCTATAGAAATAAAATTTTGACAAAATTTTCTATAGAAATAAAGTTTTGACAAAATTTTCTATAGAAATAAAATTTTGACAAAATTTTCTATAGAAATATCATTTTGACAAAATTTTCTATAGAAATAAAATTTTGACAAAATTTTATACAGAAATAACATTTTGACAAAATTTTCTATAGAAATAAAATTTTGACAATAGAAATAAAATTTTAACAAAAATTTCTATAGATATAAAATTTTGACAAAATTTTCTATAGAAATAAAATTTTGACAAAATTTTCTATAGAAACAAAATTTTCTACAGAAATAAAATTTTGACAAAATTTTCTATGGAAATAAAATTTTGACAGAATTTTCTATAGAAATAAAATTTTGACAAAATTTTCTATACAAATAAAATTTTTACAAAATTTTCTATAGAAATAAAATTTTGACAAAATTTTCTATAGAAATAAAATTTTGACAAAATTTTCCATAGAAATAAAATTTTGACAAAATTTTATAAAGAAATAAAATTTTGGTAGATATGGACCAATTTTTGTGTGATTGGGGATCGACAATATGTAACTATAGACCGATATACTGACATCACGTATCAAATTGCAACCGGATCGGATGAAATTGGCTTCTCTTAAAGGCTCCGCAAGCAAAATCTGGGAATCGGATTATATGGGGCTATATATAATTATGGACCGCTATGGTCCAGTTTTTGCATGGGTGTTAGAGGTCGTTTTCTAACACCACGTACCAAATTTCAACCGGATAGTATGAAATTTGCTCGACCTAGAGCCTCCGCAAGCCAAATCTTGGGGTCAGTTTATATGGATTCTATACGTAAACGTGGTCCGATATGGCCAATTTACAATATGATCCGATCTACATCAATAGCAACTACTTTTGCGATTTCCACAAATGGACGGACGGACATAGCTAGATCGATTCAGAATTTAATTTAATATTCCCCCCATCCTATGGTGGAGGGTGTAAACATAATTTTTTTGGTTAATAAATAAATTTTAATTTCATAGTAATTTAAATCTGTTTAAATAATTACATGTTTGAGGTCAAAAAACACTTTTAATCGGATTATTTGATTATTTTTTTATAGATTTTTAATCGATCTACATGAAGTGTTAGTAAGAAAAATATTTTCATTTTTATTTTAACACGTAGAAAAAATAATTTTATGGTTTCACTATTATTTTCTACTGGCTTTTGTATTTTTAACTCACTTTCGTATTTCTTAGCGTGTTTGTAGAGGAATAAACTGCACTAGAAAAAAAATTTAGAAAACTATTTTTTTTTTAATTTTTAATTTGTATTCAAAATTATTCAATAAACGTGAACATGATATAACATTTCTCTATTCTCAAATTTATCAGATATTGCATTGCCATATCACATAAACTGTTTTATTTAAATATTTTCGATTCTATTTAGCTTTCCAAATGTATTACCGGTTGGTGTTTTACCCAATTGATGGGCATTTCCAATAAAGGGCAGCATTGGTGGAGATTTGGTATGGGATACAATTTTCCGAATTTTTGAATATTTTATTTCTTTATACACCACCCATAATAGGGCTGTTGAAATTATCAGCCATAAAAACATTTTTTTTTTTTTTTTTATAAGAAAACTTTGTTTATTTTTATATGCAACACTTTTGTTTTTATTGTCCACTACACGATCAATGGCCAATTGATTTGTATTTCATGCGCACCTCAGTGATATGTAGTGAATAGTAGTCGCTTTGGTTAACATCTGAACTCCAAAGTTGAGGTGCTTAGCTAATATATAGACTATTTGAGATTATCACAATGTTGCCTTCATTATAGATTGGAAAATAAACTAATCTACACTAAGAGAATTTTTTGTAAATTAGAATAAATCGTAATCATGGCATTGAGATTGGTCGCTCTGAAAAAATAATGTTGTTAATACAATGATTTCTTGTCCTTAAAACAAAAATGCGAATTTTGCTTACACCCAAACAAAATTTGTTAGTAGAAACAGGAGAAAAACAAATCTTAAAAAAAAGTAAGCTGCTGAAGCTTGAAAATGTTAAAGCAGGAAAAATGGGACTTTTTGTGGTACAATAACTAAAATTAAAATTGGAATACAGATTTCATTTATCGAATTTTCACTCCCATTAGCCAAATGTACATAAATGTCAGTCTAAAAATCCAATCCAAAATATACTTCAAATAAAAAATATTTTTATTTAATTCAAAAAAAAAAAAATGTAAACCAAAGATAAAAAAATCCTTAAATCAAAAATTCAATGAAATTTTTTAGTTTATATTGCAAAGTTTATACTACAGAAAGCAAATATACAAAATATGCACACGCAAAAAAATAATTCTTTCCTCCCAAACGAAATTTTAGACAAACAAAGTTCGTTTCTCATTTGCTTTTCGCTGTAAGGAAGTGTATTTTATCACAATGGACTGAATAGTCTAAGTGAGTCTGAAACTTAATCGGGCTGCCACTTTAACCTTTAAAGTGTATTTGGAAGAAAAGTATATACTTTTTGTGATAAACGTTTATTCTTTTCAAGGATGTAAAAACAATTTCATAAAGACTAACTCAAAAAAAAAAAAAAAAAAACATTTTTTTCTGGCTAATTGCATTTTTCCTCACATCTTTCTCTATCCCCCAAGAGGTTTTTAGTTCTTAGCACCTTTTTCTGTAATACAAACAATGTAGAAGAAATTATGAGATTTTATAAATTTTTAAAATTTTTTTACCTTTCGCCTGGACGGAGAATCGAACCGCGGACCATGCAATTTGTAAGTCAACACACTATCCACTGAGCTATGTAGCCGTTATTGTCATCAATAGACAATTACTCATATAAGCTATATTTATATAGCATAGCTTGCGGCGCCCACGAGCCGATTAAACAAACTTTATTTAACAGAAAAATACATTTAGTTGGACACAATGGAGCAGTGGTTGCTACGTCCGACTTGCATGCCAAGGGTCGTGGGTTCGATCCCTGCTTCGACCAAAGTTTTTTTTTGTTTACATATGTTCCAGATATGTTCGGAAGATTCCGAAAAAATGTTCAACATTACATTGTACTATATTAAATTTTTACCTAAAGTCAGAAAAAAAACAGTGTTTGATATAAACGAAATGGACTGTGTTGTTGGTTCGAAAATAACTTTTTTTATTGCAAAATTAAAAATTTGGTAACAAACGAATTTTTTTGGTGATAAAAGTTTAAAATTTTCGAAGCAATTCAAAAAACTCTAACAAAAGAAAAACGTTTTCGGTACATGTTTTCCAAACGTTTTTTCTTTGCGTGCAGAAAGCAAAAACAAAAAAATATTTTTTTTTAATCAATCACAAAATTAATTGATCCAATTAATTTTTTTTATTGAAATGTCTTCAATCACGAAAATGATAACACCAATCACAGTTTTAATTAGACATTAAAAAAATACATGATTAAAATTTTAATTTATTTCATTTGCAAATTTCAATAAATTTTTTCATTGATTCAATTAAAATTTTAATTTATAATGATTGCAAAACTCAATCGATTTTGTTATAAAAAACGTAGCTTTTTTCAATTAATTTCTCAACTGTTTAGTGTTTTTAGTTTGGTTGAAAAATTTATTTTTTGAAATAAATTTTTAGTTAAAAATTTAAAACAAAACAAAAAATTAGTCTTTCGAATTTGATTAAAAAGTTAATTGTATCAATTATTTTTTTATTGATTTTTTTTTAAATTTTCAATCATTGACTTGAAAAAAAATAATTGTTTTCTTTGCAATTTTCAATTAATTTTTTCATTGATTCAATTAAAATTTTAATTTATAATGATTGCAAAACTCAATCGATTTTTTTATTAAAAACGTAGCTTTTTTCAATTAATTTCTTAACTGTTAAGTGTTTTTAGTTTGGTTGAAAAATTGATTTTTTGAAACAAATTAATTGAAACAAAAATAGTTAAAATTAAAAAAAAAATCCTCCAACATATTTTTAATAGATTTAGTCTTCCGAATTTGATTAAAAAGTTAATTGTATCAATTATTTTTTTATTGATTTGTTTTTTAATTTTCAATCATTGACTTAAAAAAAAATTAATTGTTTTCATTTGCAAATTTCAATTAATTTTTTAATTGATTCAATTAAAATTTTAATTTATAATGATTGCAAAACTCTATCAATTTTTTTATTAAAAACGTAGATTTTTTTTCAATTAATTTCTTAACTGTTTAGTGTTTTTAGTTTGGTTGAAAATTTGATTTTTTGAAATAAATTTTTAGTTAAAATTAAAAAAAAATCCTCCAACATATTTTTAATAGATTTAGTCTTCCGAATTTGATTAAAAAGTTAATTGTATCAATTATTTTTTTATTGATTTTTTTAAATTTTCAATCATTGACTTAAAAAAAAATTAATTGTTTTCATTTGCAAATTTCAATTAATTTTTTAATTGATTCAATTAAAATTTTAATTCATAATGATTGCAAAACTCAATCAATTTTTTTATTAAAAACGTAGATTTTTTTTCAATTAATTTCTTAACTGTTTAGTGATTTTAATTTGATTGAAAAATTTATTGTTTGAATCTAATTATACAATTATTTTTCGAGCTTTATGGACAGATATAGATTAAGGAACATGGTTAATAGAGCCATTGAAAAGAAAACGCCAGATACCAATCTATTTATTGTTTGAAATAAAGTTTTAGTTAAAAATTAAAAAAAAATCCTACAACATATTTTTTTATTGACTCAATCTTCCAAATTTGATTAAAAAGTTAATTGGATCAATTGTTTTTTTTTAATGATCTTTTTTTAATTTTCAATCATTGACTTAAAAAAAAAAATTGTTTTCATTTGCAAATTTCAATTAAATTTTTAATTGATTCAATTAAAAGTTTAATTTATGTTGATTGCAAAACTCAATCTATATTTTTTTAATAAAACTTAGCTTTTTTCAATTAATTTCTTAACAGTTTAGTGTTTTTAGTTTAATTGAAAAATTGATTTTTTGAAATAATTTTTTTTGTTAAAAATTAACATAAACAAAATCTCCCAACATAATTTTTTATTAATATAGTCTTCAGAATTTGATTAAAAAGTTATTTGTACCAACTATTTTTTTAACGGATTTTTTTTTATAAAAGTTTCAATCATTGACTTAAGAAAATCCTACAACGTATTTTTTATTGACTTATTCTTCCGAATTTGATTTAAAAGTTAATTGTATCATTTTTTTTTTCAATCAATAACTTAATTTTTCTATCTTGATTAAAAAGTTAATTATATTGTATTAATTTATTAATTGAAAAATATTTTTAACTTTAATCAATTTATTAATAAAAGAAATTTTATTTCATATTTTATGATGTAAATTAAATTTTTACATTTTTATAATAGACATTTCTGAGAAAAAAAAAAAGTTTTTTTTTATTGTAAAACAAATTTAAACCAAAAATACAAAATCCTCAAAATGAGTCTGAGCCTATATACGAAGCTTCTTATTTTTAATTAATTAAATGAGAAATTCTCACTTAATTTAAATGTAATGTCTCAGTTAATTTAAATTCGATTTTTTTAAGCAAATATGTATTTTTGTATTTGAGAGAATACCAAAGATTCGCGTCTTAACATTAATTAAAAATATATAAATTTTTAATTAAAATTTTCTTAAATTTTTATTTTAATTAAAAGTTCTTTATTTTTCATAGTGTGTCTTAAAGATTAGATTTCAGAATCTTTCATTTAAAGTCAATATTTTTTTCAGTGTACCCAACACTACATTTACCTATCTAAAATAAGAATCAAATCGCCGATCAATATAGTTTTTTTTTTATATTTCTAGTATACGCCGAGACTCTCCTTCTCACACGAGGTGTTCGCTGAAAAAAAATATTAACTTAATAATATTATGTACAAATTTATTCTATTTTTTATATTCATGCCATTTTCACAATATTAAGGAAAAAAACTATTTTTATAAATAAATCCAAACACCATCAAAACTGGTACCATAGACTAATAAATAATCTATTATATGATTACATGTACTAGAGTCACGGTTGCCACAGTTGGTAGAATTCTACCAAAAGTGGTAGATTTTTTAATGTTTGGTAGAATTTTGATGTTTTGGTAGATTTTGCAAATTCCTCTCCTCTCTAATTAAGAGGTATATCATAACTTTTCCATAGAAATAAATTTTTTACAAAATTTTTAAAGATATAAAATTCTGGCCCAATTTTTTATAGGAATAATTTTGACAAAAATAAAAGAAAAAAACAAAATTTGATAAAATTTTTTATAGAAAAAAAATTATGATAAAATTTTCTATAAAAATAAAATTTTGAAAAAATTTTCTATAGAAATAAAATTGTGACAAAATTTTCTATAGAAATAAATTATTGACAAAATTTCCTATAGAAATACAATTTTGACAAAATTTTCTATAGAAATAAAACTTTGACAAATTTTTCTATAGAAATAAAATTTTGACTAAATTTTCTAAAGAAATAAAATTCTAAAAAAATTTTTAGAGAAATAAAATTTTGACAAAATTTGCTACAGAAATAAAATTCTGAAAAAAAAATTTATAGAAATAAAATTTTGACAAAGTTATATACAGTACTTAACCAGTGTACTAATAATGTCTAAAGTTAATACTAAATTGGCTGTTATAATATCGTAAGATCATTGGTAGTTGTCTTTGCTTGTCTTGCCTTTTCACTTCGACAGTCTCCAAATTTCGAAAATGCAGACTTTAGGCTCATAGCTGTACCCAAATAAAAAAAACAACAGCCATAAAAACCACAACCATTATCAAATTATATACAGTACTTTACCAGTGTACTAAAAATGTCTAAAGTTAATACTAAATTGGATGTTATAATATCGTAAGATCATTGGTAGTTGTCTTTGCTATCAGAAACATTCAATTCACAAACCACTTACCTATGTGATCACCAAACTAAATGCTCATTTAAATGATAACAACGTTTTTAGAAATCTTTATATGTTTAAAATAATGTGTAGCATTGCTGATTTAGCTTCCAAGTAGACAATAGATTATACATTCCATTGATTATCCATTTCTCTCGGCGCAAAAAATGTGTCAGTTTCAAAGATTGTCTGACATTTGGTTTTTGACCTTTTCGTAAGAGAAAGCTCTAAATCTTAATTTTAAAACTCACAAGGAGGCGAGATAGACATATGGTGTCTTTGGCAATATTGCTCAGGGCAATTATTTCTAGAGAAAATTTTGTCAGAATTTTATTTGTATAGAAAATGTTGTCAAAATTTTATTTCTATAGAAAATTTTCGCAAAATTTTAATTCTATAGAAAATTTTGTCAAATTTTATACCTATAGAAGATTTTGTCAAAATTTTATTTCTATAGAAAATTTTGTCAATATTTTATTTCTATAGAAAATTTTGTCAAAATTTTATTTCTATAGAAAATTTTGTAAAAATTGTATATCTATAGAAAACTTTGTCAAAATTTTATTTGTATAGAAAATTTTGTCAAAATTTTATTTGTGTAGAAAATTTTCTCAAAATTTTATTTGCATAAAAAATTTGGTCAAAATTTTATTTGTATAGATAATTTTGTCAAAATTTTATTTGTATAGAAAATTTTGTCTAAATTTTATTCGTATAGAAAATTTTTTTCAAAATTTCATTCGTATAGAAAATTTTGTCAAACTTTTATTCGTATAGAAAATTTTGTCAAAATTTTATTCCTATAGAAAATTTTGTTAAAATTTTGTTTCTATAGAAAATTTTGCCAACATTTTATTTCTAAAGAAAATTTTGCCAAAATTTTATTTGTATAGAAAATTTTGTCAACATTTTATTTGTATAGACAATTTTGTCAAAATTTTATTTGTATATGAAGAAACTATTGTCAAAATTTTATTTCTATAGAAAATTTTGTCAAAATTTTATTTGTATAGAAAATTTTGTCAAAATTTTATTTCTATAGAAAATTTTGTCAAAATTTTATTTCTATAGAAAATTTGGTCAAAATTTTATTTCTATAGAAAATTTTGTCAAAATTTTATTTCTATAGAAAATTTTGTCAAAAATTTTATTTTTTTAGAAAATTTTGGCAAAATTTTATTTCTATAGAAAATTTTGTCAAAAATTTTATTTCTATAGAAAATTTTGTCAAAATTTTATTTCTATAGAATATTTTGTCAAAATTTTATTTCTATAGAAAATTTTGTTAACATTTTATATCTATACAAAATTTTGTCAAAAAAAAAATTTTTATTTCTATAGAAGGAGTCATATGGGTTTTTTGGCCGGCCCTGAGTCGATCTAGCCATGTCCGTCCGTCCGTCTGTGTGTGAACACATTTTTGTAATCAAAGTCTAGGTCGCAATTTTAGTCTAATCGACTTTAAAGTGTGCCAAATTTGGTTGCAATCGGTTCAGATTAAGATATAGCTCCCATATATATCTTTCGCCCGATATGCGCTTATATGGCCCCAAAAGCCAGAGTTTTGCCTGATTTGCTTTAATTTTGTATAGGGTGTAGAATTAACGTTTTCGATATACATGCTAAGTTCGATTGAAATCGGTTCACATGTAGATATAGCTCTCACATACATATATATCTTTCGTGCGATTTACACTCATATGACAACAGAGGTCAAATTTGTAATCCGATTTACGTGAAATTTTGCACAAGGAGTAGAATTAACATTGTAACAATGCATGCCAAATTTGGTTAAAGTCGGTTCAGAAATAGGTACAGCTCCCATATATATGTTTTTCTGATTTGGGCAAAAATGACCAAAATACCCATATTTTCCTTGTAAAATCGTCACTACTACATCGAAAATTTGAAAGAATGACTCACATTTTCCTATACTTCTAATACATATCTATCAACCAATAAATCATAAAAACACTTTTGCGAAGTTCAGATGTAAATGTTTCCCATAGTTTTTTACTAACATTGTGTTCCACCCGAGGACATTAGCCGACTTAAATTTTAAGTCTATAGATTTTGTAGAAGTCTAACAAATTTTGTTCAGATCGAGTCAGATTTAAATATATGTTATGTATTTGACGGATGGTGCAGGGTATAATATAGTCGACCCCGTCCGACTTGAGAATTGCATTACTTCGTTTTATGTTGTTCGTAAAACGCAAACGCCCAGTCGCCAGTTTCTGAGTCCTACTGAATGTATGCCATCTTTTTGGGGGGAATTTTTGGAATAGTATACATTTTTATATCAGTTTTAGATCAAATCGGGTCACTCTAAAAAAAATTTTTTTTTATGTCGTAATAATCCATGCCACAATAGTGATATTTTCTTGTCTGCAATAAAGCGTTGTCCTCCTTAATGTATGCAATCCTTTTAATGAGTTTTTATACCCTAAACCACATAGTGGTCAGAGTATAATAAGTTTGATCGGCCAAAAAATGTGCCTACCAGAAATATTGATTTTAGACCCCATAAAATATATACCGATCGACTCAGAATCACCTCCTGAGTCGATCTAGCGCTTGGTGTCCGTCCGTCCGTCCGTCTGTCCATGTATTTGTTGTTCACAGGATTCCGGTCGCAATTATTAACCGATTTTGATGAAATTTGGTACAGGGAGTATTTTGGGCACAAGGACGAACGCTATTGAATTTGGAAGAAATCGGATCAAATTTAGATATAGCTCCCATATATATGTATCGCCCGATTTCGACAAATGGGGTCACGTTGCGCTTTTTTTCAAACGGATCGTCACCAAATTTGGCAAAAGGTAATCTTTTCCATCGCCCTTCAAGTATGCAAAATTTCATCCAAATCGGTTCAGATTTAGATAAAGCTCTCATATATATGTATCGCCCGATTTTCCCAAATTTGGCCACAAAACCTTTATTTATCAACCGATCTTACTCAAAGTCGGCTAAATATAATCTTCTATAGCACTAACTATATGTGCAAAAAATCATCGAAATCGGTTCAGATTTAGCTATAGCTCCCATATATATGAACCGCCCGATTTTTCTAAATTTGGCCATAAAACCCTTATTTATGAACCGATCTTACCCAAATTTGGCTAAATGTAGTCTTCTATAGCACTAACTATATGTGCAAAAAATCGTCGAAATCGGTTCAGATTTAGATATAGCTCCCATATATATGTATAGCCCGATTTTCCCAAATTTGGCCATAGAACCCTTATTTATTAACCGATCTTACTAAAAGTTGGCTAGATCCAGTACTCTATAGTACTAACTATATGTGCAAAATTTCATCGAAATCGGTTCAAATTTAGATATAGCTCCCATATATGTATCGCCCGATTTTGTAAAATTCGCCCTTATAACCTTATGTTTTACCATACAGGCCTCATTTCGTAACTGATCTTACTCAAATCTTGCACAAGGTAACCTTTTGTGGTATTAATCAAAACCGCAAAATATTATGCAAATTGGTTCAGATTTAGATATAGCTTCCATATATATGCATCGCTCGATTTTCCCAAATTTGGCCATAGTACTCTTATTTATTAACCAATGTTACTCAAATTTAAAATTTTGATGTACTAGCCGATCGTACTTATACGTACATGTAGCTCTTACATAAGAATATTGCTCGATTTATACAAATTTGTATTTATTACCCACACTAATTTAACGATTTTCTCTTTTTTAATAATGGGCTCAATATTAGTGGCATACTGAATCCGTAGGTGCAATATCAACACAGCCAGTGTTGCTAGAAGTAGGGGAAATTCCCTATATGTAGGGTTTTTTCTAATATTTAGCGTCTTGTAGGGACGTAGGTTAGGTTAGGTTAGGTCAAAGTGGCAGCCCGATTAAATTTCAGGCTCACTTAGACTATTCAGTCCATTGTGATACCACATTTAACTAAAAGTACCTATTACATATGGGCACTTCTAGTCTTAACCACTGAACCTTCTCTATTATTTACTTTTGTGGAACCAACCAGATTGCTCCAAAAACATTAACAAACTGCTTAAGTTAACGTTTTCCAGGTCAGCCAGTAATCTAAAGCTATATGCTCCTAAAATTCGCTTACGCCTTACACAAAAAGCAGGACACTCACACAAGAGGTGTTTAATTGATTCCTTTTCCTCCACGTCATGACAGCTTATACAATAGTCATTATACTTCGCACCTATAGTTTTTGCAAATTCGCCTATCAGGCAGCGACCCGTTATAGCAGATATTAGGAGTGCTATCTGACGCCTTGAGAACACTAGCATATCTAGTGTGCGGTTTAAGTTTAAATGGGGCCATATTTGCTTGGTGTCGTTACAACCCTTGCAATTTTCCCATCGAATATTGGCCATCATAACAGCCTTCTCACGCAGTAAGAGCTTGCAGGTGGCCAGAGGCATACCAACAGATTCTAGTTCCCCTGGAATATGTAAGGTAGTTCCTAGCCTTGCTAACACATCTGCTTCACAGTTCCCCGGTATGTTCCTATGACCAGGCACCCATATTAGGTGAATATTGTACTGCTCAGCCATCTCGTTGAGAGAGTTAAGGAACACAGAGTCCAAGGATTTTATTGCAGGTTGACTGTCTGAGTATATATTAATGCCAATATTTGTTGGAACATTACTTCTCAGCCAATTCACCACCTCTCTTATTGCCAATATTTCAGCCTGAAAAACACTACAGTGATTAGGTAATCTTTTCGCTATTCGAATTTCCAGATCTTTAGAATATACTCCGAACCCCACTTGTCCATTCAATTTGGAGCCATCAGTATAGAAATCTATATATCTTTTATTCCCCGGGGTCTGTGTACACCACGCCTCACTGTTGGGAATTAGAGTTTCAAACTTTTTGTCGAAAAGTGGTTTTGCCAGGGTGTAATCCACTACGTTAGGCACATCTGGCATTACTTTGAGGACCGAACTATGACCGTACATTTTTTCCGACCACAGCGATAGCTCGTGCAACCGCACAGCCGTTGTTGCAGCTGACTGTTTGGCCAAAATGTCTAAAGGCAATAGATGTAGCATGACATTAAGGGAGTCTGTTCCTGTCTTACTAAATGCGCCTGAGATACATAAGCTCGCCATACGCTGAACTTTATCTAAACAAGTCGGTTTCTGAAGTGCCGGCCACCAGACTACAACACCATATAGCATTATAGGTCTAACCACTGCCGTGTATAGCCAATGCACAATTTTTGGTCTTAGTCCCCACTTTTTCCCTATTGCCTTTTTGCACGAGTACAAAGCTACCGTGGCTTTTCTCGCACTCTCTTCAATATTAAGCCTAAAATTCAGATTCCTGTCCAAAATAACGCCAAGGTATTTTGCACACTCACCAAAGGGAATTTCAGTACCCCCTAAGGAAACGGGCCTAACTGTGGGAGTTTTGCGATCTTTGCAGTACATGACTATTTCTGTCTTTGCTGGATTTACACCAAGACCATTATCTTTCGCCCATTTCTCTGTATAATATCTCTGATTGTGGATGGAAATTTTCCCCTGACTGCTAGCGCCACATCATCTGCGTATGCCACCACTTTTATCCTTTCTTTTTCTAGAGAAACCAGAAGGTTGTTTATAGCAAAATTCCAAAGAAGAGGTGATAGAACTCCTCCTTGGGGAGTGCCTCTGTTCACATACCTTTGTATGTTTGCTTGCCCTAGTGTGGCTGAAATACGTCTCTTCATTAGAAGTTCGTCTAACAGCCTAAGGATACCTGGATCAACATTCAGAGTTGTCAGTCCATTTAATATCGAGCTCGGATGGATATTATTGAACGCCCCTTCGATGTCTAGAAACGCCACGATTGTGTATTCTTTGACAGATAGTGAGCTTTCAATAAAGCTGACCAGTTCATGCAATGCGGTCTCAGTAGACCTGCCCTTCGAGTATGCATGCTGTCGTTTCGAGAGCAAACCTGAATCCACGGTAGTTCTAAGATACATGTCTATCATCCTCTCCAGGGTCTTAAGTAGGAATGAGGATAAGCTGATTGGTCGGAAATCCTTCGCACTCGAGTGAGAGGCTTTTCCTGCTTTAGGTATGAAGACGACTTTTGTTTCCCTCCACTTTTCTGGAATATATGCTAAGTTTACACATTGTTTATATATCACCGTCAACCAGGGGATAATTCTTCCAGCCACTGCCTGTAACTCCGCCGGAGTAATTCCATCAGTACCGGGGGATTTGAATGGTCCAAAGCTATTTAAAGCCCATTTTATTCTAGATTCCGACACAATTTCCTCGATAGGAAATGATCGCTGAGCCTCTGTTACACCGCCGGAACATGGTTCAACCGTCTGATTTCCAGGGAAGTGTGTGTCCAAAAGTACCTCCAACGTCTCCTCACTGGACGTTGTCCAATTTCCCTCCGATGTTTTAATGAAACCTGGAGCGGTGTTAGTGGATGCTAGTACCTTCCGTAGTCTGGAAGCCTCTGACGTATTCTCAATACTGCTACAGTAATCATCCTAAGAGTTTTGTTGAGACCTTCTCAGTTCTCGTTTATATTCTCTCAGATTCATCTTGTAAGTGTCCCAATCCTCCGGAGCTCTTGTGGACTTTGCTTTGTTAAAGAGCTTCCTGCAGGATTTCCTCATATTACTTAACTCCGTAGTCCACCATGGCGGCCGATTTTTTCCCCTTGGCTTTCCTCTAGGGCATGCAGCTTTCAGTGAAATGTTGAAGGCCTTAGTAATCCGCTCCACTGCGTGTTCGATATCTTGCACAGTGCCCATATTTGTCTCCGGCACTTCCGGTATCATCAAATTGAACGATTCCCTATACCTATTCCAATCAGCTTTCCTAACATTTGGCGGAAATATGGTCTTTGAAGTACGAACAGCCAATCTGAAACTGATGTAGCGATGATCTGAGAAGCTATGTTCCCTCAAAACTTGCCACTCAGATATCTTATCATTCAGTTCCGGAGAGGTCAACGTTACGTCCAAAACCTCTTGTCTGTTCCTGGTGACGAAGGTTGGTGCATCTCCCTTATTGCAAACTACCAGGTTAGTACGCAAAATAAACTCTATTAGCGACTCTCCCCTTGCATTAGTATCACTACTTCCCCAAATACTATGATGTGCATTTGCATCGCATCCCATAATGAGTTTTGTCTTTGTTTTTAGTGACTCCTCAACTAAGGTCTTAACGGCACAGGGTGGCATATCCCTATCATGTCCCATGTAGACCGAAGATACCCAATATTTGCATGTGGATATCTCTAGACTGGCTACGACAGTGTCTGCATTGCTCAATGAAGGAAGCAGAAACAAGTTTAGTTCGTTTTTAGCAATTATACATGCTCGATTTATATCGTTACCGGTATTATGCAAAAGTTTGAAACCCGGAGTGCTTAATTCACAGATCTTGTTCTTATATATGTATGGTTCTTGAATAAGAACTATATCTATGTCTCCTTTCATCAGGAGAACTTTTAAGGCAGCACAAGCGGCCTTACAATGGTGAAGATTTATCTGGAGGAACCGTAGAACCATCCACATTTTCAACCACCGTCACATCAGCCGCTTCAATTGAGTCATCAAGGGCTTCCTCTTCACAGATCTCGGTGACTCTCGCAACAATCCGCGGTTCAGCTTTGGTGAGGCTTGAGCCTGTAGAAACTTCCCGCATATGATTTTCGCCATAGTCTGTAGGTTTTATGTCTCCTTCGGCTTCGCTAGGAGATTTTTTCACTGCTGACTCTACCGGAGGCTTGTCCGTTTCGGTATCCTTTGGCTGATCGCTTTTGTATACCTTCATATGGATATCATGAAAGCCATAACTTACGCGTCCTTGGGTCTGGGCTAGATGTGGCAGCGACTCTATGTTTAATATAAACACCGCATGTCGTCTTGTTCCATCCACCTCATCCAAACGAACAACCTTCCAATCGGCGGTTGGAAGATCTGGGTTACATTCTTTTAGTCTCTCTAGTATTGACTCCGGATCAGGAGGGTTTGCCGGTATCCATGCATGTGCTCTAGGTTTAGCCGGTATGTCTTTTTTATCGACTAACTCCAAAGCGGCTCCTTCCCAAACTTCACCAATTAGCATCAATGCAGCTTTAAAGCAATCCATAGACCTCTGGTCTGCAAAATCTATTAACTTATATCGTCCTTGATACCATCCAGCATCTTGCCGTCGAGGACTTGGTCCGGGAAACTTTTTTCGCACCTCTGAGTAGACACCAGACATCGCGTTCTCAATTTCCCCCCATTTTTGCCTTGGAATCATACCGTCCAATGCTCCTTTATTAATAATAGCCATCACAAGGCTGTCTTTTGCAACTGAGGCAAACGATCTTTGATCCCGTTTAGAGGATGGTAGCTCATCCGGTGATCGTTCCCTTTTTCCAGCTTCAAGAATTCCTTGAGCCCATTTTAAGGAATCGCTTTGCTTAGCCGACAACGTGCTTGGGTCGACTGATCCTAATTTCTTTAGGATAAACAAAGCATTTCTTCGTTCCTTGAATCTCTTTCGAGAGGGATTGCCTCCTTTTGATGTCGTCACCTTAGAAAAGGTTCGACTTGCCAAAGTGTCACCGAGAGTCGACCCGTCTACAGGTCGATTAATTGGGCCTGACTCTTGGTCGCTGCCCAAATTTATAACTTCAGTCGTTACCCGTCCACTGGGCCCTGAAGTTAGCAACCCAGTGGATGACTTTGAATTTCGCTGCATGGTGGTTTATTATTTCCACCACACGTGAAATTCGTAATAAGTACTTATTACGATGAAATACTCCGCTATTAGAAAACACGTCCGTTCAGTTCGACGGTTGAATAATAACGGTTGAATAGGGACGTAGGGCCACATTGTAGGACATTTTCACTCAACACAATTTGTAATAATTTTTACATTTTGGTGGCTCTAGAGGAGGAAATTAGAAGCCGGCAAGGCTTGATCTTTAACAATGTGTGGTAAACTTTATTCCTGTAGAAAATTTTGTTAACATTTTATTTCTATAGAACATTTTGTAAAAATTGTATTTCTATAGATTTTTTTTTTCAAAATATTATTTCTATAAAAATTTTTCTCAAAATTTTATTTCTGTGGAATTTTTTTTCAAAATTTTATTTCTATAGAATTTATTGTCAAAATTTTATTTCTATAGAAAAATTTCTCACAAAAATTTGTTTATAGAAACTTTTTCCAAAATTTTATTTATGTTCGGTAAACCGAACATTTTCCCTGGCCATTGACTATGAGCTATAGTCAGATTGACACAAAGCACCCATAGACATGAACCCCTTAATTTTCTTAAATATGCAACTGCGGTTTATCTCCCAGACCTATATGTTACCCCACAAATGCTTATGATTACTAATTCTGTAATGGTGGTTTAGGGTATGATATAGTCGGCCCCGCCCGACTTTCTACTTTACTTACTTGTTTTTATATTTATTTAATTTTTTAAGTCGGGTATAGGTTCAGTAGAGATATATTCAAAAATAATTTCAATAATCAGTGCCACAAAATCAATGCCACAATTTTTCTATATTCTTATCAGTAATAAAACGTTGCCCTCCTGAAAGTATGTAAGCCTTTTTGAAAGGGATTTTTTTTTAAATATTATTTATGAATTATGAATAGCAAACCAGCTCATTTTAGCTATAGGAGCCAAAGACCATTAATAAAGAAGACGTGAGATAAGCTTGCTCTTCCTCTTTTTCTTGAAAAAACAGAGATTAATAACATACATGTTCCATAAGACGTTGCAACTTTTTTTCGGTTTCTCTTTTCATTTTGCATTCGTAACAAAACTTAATTCGCTTATTTTAGCAATTTTTTTAACTCTTAAACGAACAAAAACACTTTGTGAAACATTTTATTAATAATTTAGTGCAACCGACACAGAAATTTGCGTGAAATGTTGGAGAAAATAGCTAAATAAAAATTGTCTGCATCAAACCAGTAAGTTCGGAGCGCTTTTCCAACAAGTATGATATTAATCTCTGTTTTCTATTACTAACACTATCAAAGCCCAATTCACGTCTTCTTTATTAATGGTCTTTGATAGGAGCTACGTGCCATAAGGTTTATGTCTCCCACATCAATATAAACAAGAAACTTTAAATATAATAATTATGAATAATCTGAATATGGCACCAAACGAAAATATACACGACTTTGAACCACAAAACAATAACATTCGCTCTAACGATACAGTGAAAACGCATAGGGACTTTGACCCGAAAATGATTACCCAGAGGAGCGCTCTTCACAAAATTGGTTGAGGGGTTTGATGACTACGGTTATTCGTTAGCATTTCACTTATCAATCACAGTTGCCACAGTTGATAGAATTCTACCAATAATGGTAGATTTTTTTGCTGTTTGGTAGATTAGTAGAATTCTTGATGGTTTGGTAAATTTTGCAATATATACCTCTCCAACAAAGATATACTTACAAAATTTTCTATAGAAATAAGATTTTGACAAAAATTTTTATAGAAATAAAATTTTGACAAAATTTCTATAGAAATAAATATTTGACAAAATTTTCTATAGCAATAAAATTTTGACAAAATTTGCTATAGAAATAAAATTTTGACAAAATTTTCTATAGAAATAAATTTTGACAAAATTTTCTATAGAAATAAATATTTGACAAAATTTTCTATAGCAATAAAATTTTGACAAAATTTTCTATAGAAATAAAATTTTGACAAAATTTTCTATAGAAAAAAAATTTGACAAAATTTTCTATAGAAATAATTTTTTGACAAAATTTTCTATAGAAACTAAATTTTCTTTAGAAATAAAATTTTCACAAAATTTTCTTTAGAAATAAAATTTTGACGAAATTTTCTATAGAAATAAAATTTTGAAAAAAATTTCAATAGAAATAAAATTTTGACAAAATTTTCTATAGAAATAAAATTTTGACAAAATTTTCTATAGAAATAAAATGTTGACAAAATTTTCTATAGAAATAAAATTTAGACAAAAATTTCTATAGGAATGAAGTTTTGAAAAAATTTTCTATAAAAATTATATTTTGACAAAATTTTCTATAGAAATAAAATTTTGACAAAATTTTCTTTAGAAATTTAGAAAAATTTTTACAAAATTTTCTACAGCAATAAAATTTGACAAAATTTTCTAAGAAATAAAAATGTGACAAAATTTTCTATAGAAATAAAATTTTGATAAAATTTTCTATAGAAATAAAATTTTGACAAAATTTTCTATAGGAATAAAATTTTGACAAAAGTTTCCTTAGAAATAAAATTTTGAGAAAATTTTCTATAGCAATAAAATTTGACAAATTGTCTAAGAAATAAAATTTTGACAAAATTTTCTATAGAAATAAAATTTTGACAAAATTTTCTATAGAAATAAAATTTTGACAAAAGTTTCCTTAGAAATAAAATTTTGAGAAAATTTTCTATAGCAATAAAATTTGACAAAATTGTCTAAGAAATAAAATTTTGACAAAATTTTCTATAGAAATAAAATTTAGACAAAAATGTCTATAGGAATAAAGTTTTGACAAAATTTTCTATGGGGATAAAGTTTTGACAAAATTTTCTATAGAAATAAAAGTTTGGCAAAATTTGCTATAGAAATAAAATTTTGCCAATTTTGAGAAAATTTTCGATAGACAAAAAATCTTGGCAAAATGTTCTATAGAAATAAAATTTTAACAAAATTTTCTATAGAAATAAAATTTTAACAAAATGTTCTATAGAAATAAAATTTTGACAACATTTTCTATAGTAATAAAATTTTAACAAAATTTTCTATAGAAATAAAATTTTTACAAAATGTTCTATAGAAACAAAATTTTGACAAAATGTTCTATAGAAATAAAATTTTGACAAAAATTTCTATAGAAATAAAATTTTGACTCAATTTCCTACAGAAATAAGATTTTGACAATATCTTCACAGAAATAAAATTTTTAACAAGATTTTCTATAAAAATAAAATTTTGACAAAATTTTCTACAGAAATAAAATTTTGACAAAATAAATTTTTGACAAAACTTGCTATAGAAATAAAATTTTGCCAAAATTTTCTATGTAAATAAAATTTTGACAAAAATTTCTATACAAATAAAATTTTTACTCAAATTCCAATAGAAATAAAATTTTGACAAAATCTTCTGTAGGTATAAAATTTTTAACAAGATTTTTTTATAAAAATAAAATTTTGACAAAATTGTCTATAGAAATAAAATTTTGACAAAATTTTCTAAAGGAATAAAATTTTAACAAAATTTTCTATAAAAATAAAATTTTGACAAAATTTTTTATAGAAATAAAATTTTGACTCAATTTCCTATAAAAATAAACATTTTAACAAGATTTTTATAAAAATAAAATTTTGACAAAATTTTCTAAAGGAATAAAATTTTAACAAAATTTTCTATAAAAATAAAATTTTGACAAAATTGTCTATAGAAATAAAATTTTGACTCAATTTCCTATAAAAATAAAAATTTTAACAAGTTTTTTTATAAAAATAAAATTTTGACAAAATTTTATATAGAAATAAAATTTTGGAAAAAAGTTATATAGAAATAAAATTTTGACTCAATTTCCTATACAAATAAAATTTTGACAAAATTTTCCATAGAAATAAAATTTGACAAAATTTTCTATAGAAATAAAATTTAGACAAAATTTTCTATAGAAATAAAATTTTGACAAAATTTTCTATAGAAATAAAACTTTGGTAAAAAATTCTATAGAAATAAAGTTTTGCAAAATAAGAATTGTTTTTTGGTAGTTTTCTGGTAAAAGTTTTTCCAAATTTTGTTGATTATTTTTGGCTCGTGTGGCAACCGTGTTATCAATTCCTATGAGGCAACAACAGCAGCGGGAGCTGCAACGACAATATGTGGACTCGTAAATGAGTCAATTAATAGATATAGTCAATTGTCGGCCCACCACCCAACTGCACACCTATCGTCATTGGCAATTTGTCAGACAAACTGAAAACGACAAATGTTATGAACTAAAAACACTAATCAAATAATTTGGCGATATTATCTTGGTTAAGTGAAAGAAGCCAACGATAAGCTTTTATTTGGTTTCACTATCGAATATTCTGTGGAACATACAAGAAATGCCGGTCAAAATTTAACTTAACAATGCTAGGTAATAATCGCTAGATGGTCAGTATAATTTGCAAAGGCTACGGGTTAAGTTTGTTTCGTTTTGTTTGTGGTGGTGTTGGTAGTGGATATCTTTGAACTCGGTGGAAAATTTATATTTGTGAGGAAATCATGGAAATGTTCTTATTGGCTTTGGCCATAGTTGTGATATCTGTGCTCTTCTTTAAGGGCATTAAAATATTCAATTATCTCGATCATGTTGCTGGTATAATGGAAATGATTCCGGGTCCCACACCCTATCCATTTGTGGGAAATTTATTCCAATTTGGACTAAAACCGGATGGTAAGTATTCTGTTTTGTTTGAAAGGACGTTGGATGTGCCAGGAAAATATGCGGAGGGCCTCTGTCCGAGTACTCAACTCCTGGTAGATTTAGATGCTCTAAATCCAATAGGCCCAGTGCTCCGAGAGTTGTTCTGTTACACGGCCTGAGCAATTTAAAAACTCGGTTTTTTGGCACTATGATTTTTGTCGAAACCAAGTTGATTACTAACAGCTAGAAAATCGTTCTGAAATCTATGGAGCAGTAGTGTCTCAAGTGTCTTGACAAGAGAAGAGATATCAAAATCTAATACTACTTGAAATTTCCATTCCATCGAATCCTTCCGTTGTTTCAGTAGCAGTGTTCCTCTGTTCAATTATTAAACTTCTGATAAATTATGTGCCTTCGCTTATAGAGACCTCGGTTTTGAAGTGTTTGAACCTTCGAAGAAAGTATATGAAGCTTGAAAGTTCGTCAAAAGACTCCGGAGAAATTGTTGCTTAAGTGTCTTGGCTACTTATATAAGAAGGGAAGATCGACATCTAAGATTCTCGAATACATCCCATGCTTCATTAGCTTAATTCCACTATCCATTGGATAAAAATTGGCTATGGTGATTAAGTTAAGGGACAATGATAACAGTTAAGAAACTCATTCTACTCAGCTGTTTCAACAGCGTCATCAAGATTCCATTGGAATTTAGAGTTAGTGAAGCTTTATTTGGAAAGCTCTTCACAAAGCTCAGGAGGAAAATATTGCTCGTGTCTTGTCCACTTTTATGAGAAGGAAGATCGGCTTCCTTACTCGAATACTTCTATTGCCTCAGTAGCGTAGTCCCTTCACACATTCGTTGAACATCAGTTAAGACGATTATGTTCTAAGAAAATGAGAATAATTTAGGCAAATATTCAATATTTCATCAAAATGCAGCGTCAGTGACGCTTTATCTGGAAAATTCTTCGCAAGGCTCAGGAGGAATTATTGCTCAAGTGTCTTGGCTACTTATATGAGAAGGGGAGACGACATCTAAGATTCTCGAGTGCTTTTTTAGCTTCCTTACTCGAATACTTCCCATGTTTCATTAGCGTTATTCCTCTATCCATTGGGGTCATCAAGATTCCATTGGAACTCAACATCATTGCAGCTTTATCAGAAGAATGCTTCGCAAGGCTCTGGTGGAAAATATTGCTCAAGTGTTTTGTCTACTTATATGAGAAGGAAGATTGTCTTCCTTACTCGAATACTTCTATTGCTTCAATAGCGCAGTCCATCCATACATTTGTTGAGTATCAGTTATTACGATTATGTTCGAGGAAAATTTAATCAGAAATCAGCGTCAGTGATGTTATATCTGGAAAATTCTTCACAAGGCTCTGGAGGAGAATGTTGGTCAAGTGTCTTATATGAGAAGGTGAGATCAACATCTAAAATTCTAAAATACTTCCCTAGCTTCCTTACTCGAATACTTCCCTTGCTTCAGTAGGGTAGTCCTCTATCCATTTTCTGAACATCGGTTATAATGATTAAGTCCAAGGACAATGAGAGAAATTTAGTAATATATTCTACTCCTGGTGGTTTCAGCTGTTGCAACAGCGTCATCAAAACGCCATCAGAATGCATCGTCAGGGAAGCTTTAGCTGAAAACTTCTGCAAAAGGCCCCTTTTTATTGGGCTAAAGACCTGTAGCACTCATTAATACGAGAGTAGTTCACTACAATGGGCTGAATACTCCAAGTGAGCATGAAATATCGGGCTGCCACAATAACTAATCTAACCTTCTCGAATACTTCCCTTGTCCCTCTACCCATTTGTGGAACATCGATAATTATAATTAAGTTCAAGAACCTAACCTAGTATTCGACATCTGGTATTTTCAGCTGCTTCAACGTCGCCCTCAAGATTTCATCGAAATTCATCGTCTTGGAAGATTTAATGTCTTTAAAGATATTAGTAACTTCATTGGCTGAGAGATCAAGAATGACTTACCTTGTAATCGATTAGAAAAACCATTTTCCTATTCGAATCAGTACTCTTGTGTTCGGATTCATCATCATTAACATCCGGCGAGTTTGTCTCTGCTCATCTGCGAGTTTCGCTAATTCTGTTACAAAATTTATACTTGAACCGGGGGGTTTAGACAAACGGTAGAGAATAAAGCGTCAGTTGTACGAACATTCTTGGAGATCTCTATAGAAATAAAATGTTGAAAATTTTTTTCTATAAAAAATAAAATTTTGCCTCCGTTGGTAGAATTCTACCAAAATATTTTCTTTTTGGTAGATTGGTAGAATTCTTTTTTCTATAGGAATAAAATTTTGACAAAATTTTCTATAGAAATAAAATTTTTTAGTGATCTAGTTTGGCTATTTTTCGTGAATTTTAATTATTAATTTAAATTGTTTTATAATTCCATACCAACTGATATTTTTCCGATCTTATTTTTTAATTTTAATATATAGCCGCCTTATTCTCCGGATTTTAGTTTCACAGCATCCTGGAGGTGCTAATTTCATCCGATCCATTTGGAATTTGGTACATGCACAGACAAAATTTTCACCAAAATATTTCCAATTAAAATTTTAATTGAATTTTCAAAAATATTGATTTAGCAAATTTTTAAATTAAAACAAAAACCAATCACAAAAATTAATAGTATCAATTATTGTTTTAATTGGATCAATTAATTTTTTAATTGACTTCGGTGATTGATACAATCATTTTCGCGATTGAAGACATTTCAATTAAAAATTAATGGAATCAATTAATTTCGTGAATCATCATTTTTTTGTGGGGTGTTAGTAAATGCCTTCTATCAACCCCGCAAAAATTGTTCCATCTATATCTATATTATGAAGCTACAATAAAACAATAATTCTAACAATGTCTTGATATGCGGACTACTACTGCTCGTTTATCATACACAAATATTCCAGAACTGAATAACAAGCAACAAAACTGAAATATATTTAGCATTGAATTGAACTACCATAACAATTGTGAAGTAATTTCTAGCAGGAATCCCATGAATTGAAAGGAGATATCATTTATTTCTTTGAAGTCATTGAATATGAAACCAAATGAATTTCTGTTTTTTTTTTGTAATTTTTAGAATACCCCAAGAAAATTTTACAATATTGCCGGAAATATGATTTTCAAGGTTTCCGCTCTTTGGTATTTTTCCAATATCATGTCATGCTAAGTGACCCAGCAGAAATACAGGTATGTATTGAGCAATTTTGTTTTATTGATGGATATTTAAAAAGGAGTATTGCAAAAAAAAAAATGTATATAAATAAAAATAAAAATTATAAAGTTATAGGAAACGGAAGTTGAAGAATATATACTAATAATATAAATTTTATACATATAGATATTTTAGATATCTTCACTACATTCGTCTTTATTACCTTCCCTTTTATGCCTAAAAATATGCTTAAAAAACTATAATGAATTTATTGATTCTGAAAAAAAAAAAAATATTTCTTTTTTTAGAAACGAAATTATAGACCAACCATTATTGTTACCTTCATACCTCTCTTTATTAAGGTTATTTCATTCACGCTTAACAAAGTGCATAAATCTCTTTGCCTTAAAGCAGACAAATTTAACAAGAAATGTTATCCGGTTTTTATTTATTTTAGTGGGCTGTTATAAATGCAAAATAAAACAAATTGGATTCATCTTTTTTTCCACGACGTTTTGTCAGCATTTTTCCGACCTTTTCTAGAGATTTTTTTTATTTGAATTTTATAAATAAATCAAAAACAATGATAACAAATAAATAAATAAATAAGAGGCATATATTGCAGCAAAAAATTAAAATCTATCTCACAGAACTGACGTTAACCATAGAACTGATCGTGTTTTTCTAAATCGCATTAATTCAATTTAGCTTAATAGGTACTTATTGCGAATTACAAGTGTAATTCGCAATAAGTACCACCATGCCACCATGCAAAGAAATTCAACGTCATCCATTAGGCTGCCAACATCAGGATCCTGTGGCCAGGTTTCGAATGAAGTCATCAGTTTGGACAATGACCAAAAGGAACGTTCCATTAGTCGTCCTGTAGATGGGTCAGAATTTCTAGTGTGGTAGTAGAATCAATCACCATGTAACAAAGTCATCCAAAGGACTGCCAACTTCAGGCTGCAGTAGACGGGTTTCGACTGAAGTTATCAATAAAGGCAATGACCAAGAGTAAGGAACCATTAGTCGACCTGTAGATGGGTCAAGTGTGGTAGTAGAACCAGCCACCATGCAACGAAACTCAACGTCATCCACTGGTCTGTCAACTTCAGGGTCCAGTAGACGGGTTTCGATTGAAGTTATCAATTTGGACAATGACCAAGAGTAAGGACTCATTAGTCGACCTGTAGATGAATTCCATTAGTCGACCTGTAGATGGTTCAAGTGTGGTATTAGAACCAGCCACCAACGAAATTCAATCTTATCCAATGGACTGCTAACTTCAGGGTCCAGTAGACGGGTTTCGACTGAAGTTATTAATTTGGGCAATGAGCAATAGTTAGTGTCTATTAATCGATCTGTTGACAGCCTGCGACACGTCTTTTACAAGTCGAACGTTTCCTAAGGAAGCGACATCAAAAGGTGGTAATCATCAAGGGGTTTAAAGAACGCAGAATTTGGGATCAGTAGGCCCAAGCGCGTTGTCGGCTAAACAGAATAATTCCTTAAAATTGCATAAGCTGGCAAAGATCGCCGAATGAGTTGTCAGCTTCTAAAAAGAGATCAAAAATCTTTCTCCTAAGATGCAAAAAACAGTGAGTGTGAGTCCTACCAAAAATATCGTGCGTGAGTATGATTTTTCAGTCGTGAGTGTGCGTGAGTAAACTATTACTAACGTGCACACCTCTAATAGGTACTTATTGCAAATTACAAATGTGGTAGTAGAATAAGCCACCAAGCAACGAAATTTAACATCATCCACTGGGCTGCCAACATCAGGGTCCTGTGGCCGGGTTTCGAATGAAGTTATCAATTTGGACAATGACCAAGTGGATCGTCCCATTAGTCGACCTGTAGATGGGTGAGCAAAATGTCTAGTGTGGTAGTAGAACCAACCACCATGTAACAAAATTCATAGTCATCCAATGGAGTGCCAACTTCAAGGTCCAATGGACGGATTTCGACTGAAGTTTTCAATATAGGCAATGGCCAAGAGATAGGTCCTGTTAATCGACCTGTATATGGGTCGAAAGAATTTTAACTGTAGTACTAGATCAAGCCACCATGCAGCGAAACTAGATCAAGCCACCATGCAGCGAAACTTAAAGTCATCCACTGGTCTGTCAACTTCAAGTTTCAGTGGACTGGTTTCGACTGAAGTTATCAATTTGGACAATGACCAAGAGTAAGGACTCATTAGTCGACCTGTCGATGAGTTCCATTAGTCGACCTGTAGATGGCTCAAGTGTGGTATTAGAACCAGCCACCATGCAACGAAATTCAATCTTATCCAATGGACTGCTAACTTCAGGGTCCAGTAGACGGGTTTCGACTGAAGTTATCAAATTGGGCAATGAGCAATAGTTAGTGTCTATTAGTCGATCTGTTGACAGACTGCGACACGGCTTTGACAAGTCGAACGTTTCCTAAGGAAGTGACATCAAAAGGTGGTAATCATCAAGGGGTTTAAAGAACGCAGAATTTGGGATCAGCCGGCCCAAGCGCGTTGTGGGCGAAACAAAATAATTCCTTAAAATGGCATAAGCTGGCAAAGATCGCCGAAAGAGTTGTCAGCTTCTAAAAAGAGATCAAAGATCTTTCTCCTAAGATGCAAAAAACAGTCTTCAGAAGGCAATCATTAACATGGGAGCAATGGACGGTATGGTTCCAAACCATAAATGGGAAAAAATTGAGAATGCATTGTCAGGTCCTTGACACCAAGATGCTAATTGGTACCAAGGACGATTTAAGGTAATTTCATTTGTGGATCAGAGATCTATGGGTTATTTGAAAGCTGCATTGATGCTTGTTGGTGAAGTTTGGAAAATATCTGCTCTTTAGTTAGTCGATACCTAGAGCACATGCATGGAAACCTGCAAACCCTTCTGATATTTAATCTATATTAAACAGACTAAAGGAATGTAATCCAGATCTTCCAATCGCTGATTGGAAGTTTGGCAATTTGTATGAGGTGGAAGGACCAAAACGGCCTGAGGTGTTTATATTGAACTTTCAACCTTTGCCACATCGCAAGGCCTCGTTTGTTATGGGTTCCATTATATCCTTATGAAGGTATACAAAAGTGATCAGACGAAGGAGACAGTCCGAAATGGACAAACCTCCATCTGTGTCAGAAGTCGATGGAGATACAAAAAATTCAAGCCTGGAAGAGCATCGGGAGCAGGTTTCTACAGGCTCAAAACTCATTAAATTTGAGGGATTGCGAGAGTCACCGAGATCTGCGAAGAGGGCAGTCTTAATGACTCAAGCAAAACGGTTTATGTGGTTGAAAATCTTGATGGTTCTACGGTTCCTTTAGATAAATCTTCACCACTCTAGGACTGCTTATGAGGTTCGCAAGAAGATCCGTTCAGAAGTGTACAAAACTTCTTGCGAAGTCGATGGAGATACAAAAAATTCAAGCATGGAAGAGCATCGGGAGAAGGTTTCTACAGGCTCAAAACTCACTAAAGTTGAACCGAGGGATATATTGCGAGAGTCCTCGAGGACAGTCTTGATGACTCAAGCGAAACGGTTGATATGACGGTGGTCTTGATGGTTCTACGGTTCCTCCAGATAAATCTTCACTACTCTAGGACTGCTTATGCAGTCTTAACAGTTCTCCTGGTGAATGGAGCATAGATGTGGTTCTCATTCAAGAGAATTCGAAAGTCCTCGAGGACAGCCTTGATGACTCAAGCGAAACGGTAGATATGACGGTGGTCTTGATGGTTCTACGGTTCCTCCAGATTAATCTTCACTACTCTAGGACTGCTTATGCAGTCTTAACAGTCCTCCTGGTGAATGGAGCATATATGTGGTTCTCATTCAAGAACCACATAGGTTAGGTTAGGTTAGGTGGCAGCCCGATGTATCAGACTCACTTAGACTATTCAGCCCGTTGTGATACCACATTGGTGAACTTCTCTCTTATCACTGAGTGCTGCCCGATTCCATGTTAAGCTCAATGACAAGGGACCTCCTTTTTATAGCCGAATCCGAACGGCGTTCCACATTGCAGTGAAACCACTTAGAGAAGCTTTGAAACCCTCAGAAATGTCACCAGCATTACTGAGGTGGGATAATCCACCGCTGAAAAACTTTTTGGTGTTCGGTCGAAGCAGGAATCGAAACCACGACCTTGTGTATGCAAGGCGGGCATGCTAACCATTGCACCACGGTGGCTCCAAAGAACCATATAAGAACAAAATCTGTGAATTAGGCACCGGGCATGTTTAATTGTTAAAACTTCGTCGGTCTACAAATTTCGTTTCGAAGCAAAGAATTATTTTTCTGTGTGTAGCTATTACAATCCTTTGTACTATATACTCATCCTTACTTCTTCCTTTTTTTTCTTGCTTGCAGAACATGCTTTCCAGTTCATCTCTGTTATACAAGGAACACTTGTATTCTTTTCTTCGTCCCTGGTTAGGTGATGGTCTGTTAACAAGTTCCGGTGCCAGATGGCTTAAACATCAGAAATTATATGTACCAGCCTTTGATAGTGAAGCCATTGATGGTTATATGCAGGTCGTCAATAAGACTGGAGCAAAATTTGTGAAAAAATTGCAACAGCATGCTGAGAATGGCGACATGTTCGATATACAACAATTGGTGAAGAAATGTACATTGGACATTGTGTGTGGTAAGTGAATATGAGATACCGAATGATTGTAAATCGGGAAAAGGAAAGCAAAAATGACCACAAGTACACAAGAGAAATAACAAGGATTAATTTTCGTTTGTCTGATGGGGGTGGGGAGGGTGCGACTCAGAGCGGCTTTTAATTCAGCATATGGTTTCCGATTTCCTTCGCATTTTCCCAGAAGGTGGTAAGATGTTCAGTGACCAAAATTCGGAATTTCATTTCTTTGATACGAGCAAGGAGAGGCGAATTTTTGTATACCATAATATTAGTTCGATTTCCATAAAACGTCCTATAAGAAATTTGGGTTCTAGACTGAAAAGATGTAGACCTTGACGTTTGTCCTTCTGTCGATCCATCGCAAGATATCATAAATGTCGCAGTTCTTAACCGAGTGCACTATGAGTAGCCACAAATTAATAAACATATTTTGATTGTTTCAGAAAATGCCACTGGAGTTCCAAGTAATTCGTTAGATAATCAACCATCTCAACTTCATGCAGCTATAGCAGAGTAAGTATAATACATTTCGAGAGAACAAAACTATTATGTTCTTGGATAAATTTTTCATCCTTCGCTATTTGATGATCAGCTGATCATCAATCTAAGTCATCTCAGGAACTTTATACGGTTAGCATGTGTGCCTTGCGAATTATGACACGAGTCCGAGAACTTCAAAAAGTGTTTTCAGCGCTAGATCATCTCTCATTTCAATATTTCTGAGTATTAGAAAGCTCCTCGAAAGTGGTTTCACATTAGCATCAAAGCAGCTTTAAAGCAAACCATAGGCCTATGGTCCGTAAATGCGATTAACTTAAATCGTTCTTGATACCATCCAGCATCTTGCCGTCGAGGACTTGGTCCGGGAAACTTTTTTCGCACCTTTCAGTAGACAACAGACATCGCGTTCTCAATAACACCCCCCCCCCTATTTTTGATTTGGAACCTTACCGCCCAATGCTCCTTTGGTATTGGTTAGGTTAGGTGGCAGCCCGAAGTATCAGGCTCACTTAGACTATTCAGTCCATTGTGATACCACATTGGTGAACTTCTCTCTTATCACTGAGTGCTGCCCGATTCGATATTAGAGAAGCTTTTGAAACCCTCAGAAATGTCACCAGCATTACTGATGTGGGATAATCCACCGCTGAAAAACTTTTTGGTGTTCGGTCGAAGCAGGAATCGAACCCACGACCTTGTGTATGCAAGGCGGGCATGCTAACCATTGCACCACGGTGGCTCCCTTTGGCAATGATAGCCATCACAAGGCTGTCTGGTGCATCTGAGGCAAACGATCTTTGATCCCTTTAGGAGGATAGCAGCTCATCCGTTGATCATTCCCTTATTCCAGCTTCAAGAATTCCTTGAGTTCATTTTAAAGAATCGATTTGTTTAGCCGACAACATGCTTAGGTCGACTGATCCTAATTTCTTTAAGATAAACAAATTATTTCTGCGTTCCTTGAATATCTTTCGTGAGCGATTACCCCCTTTTGATGTCGTTACCTTAGAAAAGGTTCGACTCGCCAAAGTGTCGCCACCTGTCGACCCGTCTACAGGTCGAGTAATTGGGCCTAACTCTTGGTCATTGCTCAAATTTATAACTTCAATCGATACCCGTTCACTGGGCCCTGAAGTCAGCAACTCAGTGGATGACTTTGAATTTCGCAGCTGGAGGCTTAATTCACCACCTCACTTGAAATTCGTTATATGTACTTATAACGATAAAATTGAATAATCCGCTATTAAAAACACGTCCGTTCAGTTCGATGGTTGAAGCAAGTCCATGGCCTCAGTGGATGATTTCTAGGCAGAAGTTTCTATGATTTACCTGCAGAGCAAAGACTCAACTGCAGTGATTAAATTCTATTTGAAAGTCTCATTCGATTAACTTCCGACAGAAGTCTCAGAGAATGAATTGAAGTCTCAGTGATAGATCTGCAGACCTATGTTTCAGTGTTTCAATTGCTAACCGGAGTTTCAGTAAATGGATTTTAGACTGAAGTCTAAGTAATTGGCCTTTGAACCAATGTCTAAGTGATTGATAGATAAATTAAAGGCTCTAAAGACCTAAATTTTTGACTATAGCCTCAGTGAAATAATGTGTTAGATTACAAATTATATTCTCAGTGATTGTAAGTGGTCCACGGTTTCAGTTGTTGATCTCTAGGTAGAAGTCTTAGCGGTTGACCCACAAACCGATGTTGTTGATCTCTAAGCAGAAGTTTCATCGGTTGACCGATGTCTCTGTGGTCCAATGGCAACTCAATGGAGTCTCAGTGAATGGACTTCAGACTGAACTCTCAGTGATGGTTCAACTACAAATCAAAGTTTCAAAAATTAAACTGCAGTCCAAAGGTTCTAGACAAAAGTCTTAGTGATTGAAATGTAGATCGATATATCAAACCGAGGTCTCAAGGATTGTACTAAAGACCTATGTTTCAGTGATACAATGTATCAGACTACAAATTATACCCACAGTGATTTTATTATAGCCCATGTTATCAGTGGTTAAGCTCTGAGCAGAAGTCTTAGTGAATGGCCTATGTCTCAGTAGCCCAATTACAAGTCGGAGTCTCGGCGAATGGACTGAATCGACCCAATGTCTCAGTGCTTGAAAAGTAAAACAAAGTCTCAGTAAATAAACAGTAGACCACAGTCTACGTGACTGAACTAAAGATCGAAGTCTCTGTGATTTACTTCTCAGCCTCAGTGATACAATCGACAATATTACAAATCAAACTTTCCAATTACGAACTGTAGTTCAAAGACTACAACCCGTAATCTCAGTAAATAGATCGATCGAAGACATAGTGATAGATCTAAATACCTGAGACGCAGTGATGGAGTTCTAGACCATAGCCTCAGTGGTACAATGCAGACCAAAGGCTCAAGGATTGAAATAAAGACCTAAGCCTCCGTGATACATTGTATTAGACTATAAATTATATTCTCAGTGATTTAATTGTAGTTCATGGTCTCAGCACTCCGAGCAGAAGTCTCAATGATTGACCTAAAGTATCAGTGGTTCTTCAGACTGAAGCCTTAGTGATTGACCTTCAGTCCAATGTATCATTCTTAGAGCGTTAAATCAAGTTTCCAGTGAATGAGCAACAGACCCCAGTCTTCATGACTTAAGACCTAATTCCCAGAGATTCAATTCTAGACCGAAGTGTCTGCAAAACAATCGTGTATATTACAAATAAAACTCACAGTATTTGAATAGTAGTTCGAAGTCTAAGTCATGTAACTGCAACCCGAAGACTCAGTGCATGGACTTGCATGATAGATTAAATATCCTAAGACACCGCCATGGAATTCTGGACCGTAGCTTCAGTGACACAATGTATTAGAAAGTGATTTTATTATAGTCCATGGTGTCAGTGGTAGTCCAGAAGTCTCAGCGATTGACCTGAAGACTGATGTCTCAGTGGTTCAATTGCAAATCGGAGTTGCAGTGAGTGGACTTCAGATTGAAGACTTAGTGATAGGTCTAAAGACCTAAGACGCAGTAAAGGAATTCTAGACTGTAATAGAAACAAATTATACGTTCAATGATTGCATTGTAGTCCATGGTCTCAGTGATTGAACTCTGATTGACCTGAATACTGATGTCTCAATTGCAAATCGGAGTCTTAGCGAATGTATAGACTACAAATACTACTTTCAATAGTTATATTGTAGTCGGGAGATTTTATTGGGCAAACTCTTCACACAAAAATCTCAGTGCTTCACCTAGATGTCAATGTCCCAATGGTGATCCAATTGCAAATCGGAGTCTCAGCGAATGGATTTCAGACGGATGTCTCAGTGATAATTCAACTACAGATCAAAGTTTCAATGATTATACTACAGCCCGATGTCTCTGGGAAATACCTCTGATCGAAGTAGTTTTCAGCAGACCGACGGACGGATGGACAACACTAAGTCGAGTCAGAATTTCACAATGACCAAGAACATATAAGTGGTTTCACTGCAATGTGGAACGCCGTTTGGACTCGGCTATAAAAAGGAGGTCCCTTGTCATTGAGCTTAGCATGGAATCGGGCAGCACTCAGTGATAAGAGAGAAGTTCACCAATGTGGTATCACAATGGACTGAGCCTGATACATCGGGCTGCCACCTAACCTAACCTAACCTAACCTAAGAACATAAATAAATAGTTCATTGGTCTGAGACTTTCTATAGAGTAGGGAATAAAAATTGAGTCAAAGGTGATAATATTTCATAGGGTTCCAATCAGAAAAGTATTTATTGAATTTGAATAAGTTAGCATTTGGTTTGAAAAAATGTGTTATTTTCATTTTCATTTTCATTTGAAGTGAAAATGCTGTATATTGTGTCCATATCTAGTACTTGAATTCCGGAACTTCTCTTAGGATATTTTTATTCGATACACCCCAATGAACTTCTCCACATTGTCTTTCAATGATAGGTAGCATGACTACTGTATATCTCAACATATTCATATTCAGTTTCCATTTAAGGATATCACACATAATATTTGACCTTTGCACAGAATAAAAATGAAAAACAAATATGTACATGATTGTATTCTTCAACTTTAACATATAATTTCCTCTTTTCATATCTTCTTTCTTTTCATATCAACTTAAACCACATGGTAATGAAACCCTATGGACTCAATGATCTCATCTTTAATGGTTATCTGATTTATATATTCTTGTGATGATACTTATGAATGCTGTGTCTGTATTTCATTGTTGGTAATTTGCGGTAACTCCTTCATGTCCATCCAGCCTTTGTGATGTTATACAAGAACGTACTTTCAGTATTGTAAAAAGATTCGATACTCTATTTTATTTAACCTCCTATTATGGAAAACAACGTAAGGCATTGAGATCCTTAAAAACTGAAATAAATCGCGTAAGTCAAGTAGACATTAAATTTCAAAATGAATTTTATGTTTAAGGGGAGAAGAGTGCTTCGGATAAGAATCACATGTCAATATGAGAAAATTGATGAAATTTTAATTTTACTGATGTGTGATGAAAACAAATAGCAAAATGCGATATTTGAATGCAAATCATATGGGTCATTTCGCATATATTTTCATTACATACAAAGGCGGGTACTATGTTCATTCTTGCGAAAAAATTTTATAGAAACCATTATTTCGCACGTAGAAAGCGGTGTTTATTTAAGTAACAGGGAGCGCTATTTATCAGGGAGCGATATTGAATTAAGTTGGTGGTTAACATTTTATTTTTCCTTGGGCAATTGATCTGCTACTCCTTTGATCCTTTGTATAGTTTCGGAACAAAAATATGATCCGTGTTTGCGTTATAAACCCACACAAATAGTTTTAATAAATAAATTATTTCCTAATTCACATTGCAAATGGCTCCATTCTATAAACGTCAGTTTTTCAACTCGAAAAAACAAAGTACCACAAATGGAAAAATTTTCGCTAATTTTTCGCATTTTCTGGTTTTGCATGGAGTTTCAACGCGAAAACCGAACAGAGTACCGGCCTTAAGGATTTAATATGATAAATATCAGAAAATAAGAGCACGAGAGAGAGAGAGAGAAATAAACAAGTAATTACGGCCGAATCTTATGTACCCTCCATCATGAAGATGTTTAAAATTTCTCAAAAATTAAACAAACATTTTTCTTACAAATCTAGAATCTGATGCTGTCTTCATATGTAGTAACTTTAACTTTGGGAAGCGTATCATTTTAAGCGATTTTCTTGAAATTCTATCTATTTTCAAATAACCCGCTTTCGGAGGAAACTATTATAACATAACTTAAAAATATTTTTTTTATACCCTCCACCATAGGATGGGGGGTATATTAACTTTGTCATTCCGTTTGTAACACATCGAAATATTAACCCCATAAAGTATATATATTCTGGGTCGTGGTGAAATTCTGAGTCGATTTGAGCATGTCCATCCGTCCGTCCGTCTGTTGAAATCACGCTAACTTCCGAACGAAACAAGCTATCGACTTGAAACTTGGCACAAGTAGTTGTTATTGATGTAGGTCAGATGGTATTGCAAATGGGCCATATCGGTCCACTTTTACGTATAGCCCCCATATAAAGGGACCCCCCAAATTTGGCTTGCAGACCCTCTAAGAGAAGCAAATTTCATCCGATCCGGCTGAACTTTGGTACATGGTGTTTCTATATGGTCTCTAACAACCATGCAAAAATTGGTCCACATCGGTCCATAATTATATATAGCACCCATATAAACCGATCCCCCGATTTGGCTTTCGGAGCCTCTAAGAGAAACAAATTTCATCCGATCCGGCTGAAATTTGGTACATGATGTTAGTATATGGTCTTTAACAACCATGCAAAAATTGGTCCACATCGGTCCATAATTATATATAGCCCCCATATAAACCGATCCCCCGATTTGGCTTTCGGAGCCTCTAAGAGAAGCAAATTTCATCCGATCCGGCAGTAATTTGGTACATGGTGTTAGTATATGGTCTTTAACAACCATGCAAAAATTGGTCCACATCGGTCCATAATTATATATAGCCCCCATATAAACCGATCCCCCGATTTGGCTTGCGGAGCCTCTACGGGAAGCAAATTTCATCCTGTCCTGTTGAAATTTAGTACATGGTGTCATCATATAATCTCTAACAAACAGGCAAAAATTGGTGCACATCGATCCATAATTATATATAGCCCCCATATAAACCGATCCCCAGATATGGCTTGCGGAGCTTCTAAGAGAAGCAAATTTCATCCGATCCGGCTGAAATTTGGTACAAGGTGTCAGCATGTGATGTCTAACAACCATGCAAAAATTGGTCCACATCGATCCATAATTATATATAGCCCCTATATAAACGGATCCCCAGATTTGGCTTGCGGAGCCTCTAACAGAAGCAAATTTCATCCGATCCGGCTGAAATTTGGTACAATGTGTCAGCATGTGATGTCTAAGAACCATGCAAAAATTGGTTCACATCGGTCCATAATTATATATAGCACCCATATAAACCGATCCCCCGATTTAACTTGCGGAGCCTCTAAGAGAAGCAAATTTCATCCGATCCGGCTGAACTTTGGTACATTGTGTTTGTATATGGTCTCTAACAACCATGCAAAAATTGGTCCACATCGGTCCATAATTATATATAGCCCCCATATAAACCGATCCCCCGATTTGGCTTGCGGAGCCTCTAAGAGAAGCAAATTTCATCCGATCCCGCTGAACTTTGGTACATGGTGTTTGTATATGGTATCTAACAACCATGGAAAAATTGGTCCACATCGGTCCATAATTATATATAGCACCCATATAAACCGATCCCCCGATTTGGCTTTCGGAGCCTCTAAGAGAAGCAAAATTCATCCGATTCGGTTGAAATTTGGTACAGGGTGTTAGTATATGATCTCTAACATCTGTGCAAAAATTGGTCCACATTGGTCAATAATTATATATAGCCCCCATATAAACCGATCCCCCGATTTGACTTGCGGAGCCTTTATGAGAAGCAAATGTCATCCGATCAGCCTGAAATTTGGTACATGATGTTAGTATATGGGGTCTAATAACTATGCAAAAATTGGTCCACATCGATCCATAATTATATATAGCCCCCATATAAACCGATCCCCAGATTTGACCTCCGGAGCCTCTTGGAAGACGAAAATTCATCTGATTCAGTTGAAATTTGGTACGTGGTGTTAATATATGGCCTCAACACCCATGGAAAAATTGGTCGAAATCGGTCCATAATTATACATAGCCCCCATATAAACCGATCCCTGGATTTGACCTCCGGAGCATCTTGGAAGAGCAAAATTCTTCCCATTCGGTTGAAATTTGGTACGTGATGTTAGTATATGGTATCCAACAACCGTGCAGGAATTGGTTAATATCAGTCCATAATTATATATAGCCCCCCTATAAACCCATCCCCAAATTTGGCCTCCGGGAAAAGGGAGAACGATTATTGCAGGTGACGCCTGCCGCTGAGACAGTGATCCTCTTCAGAGGTTTAGTTAATTTTATTTGAGGATAAGATTTACACGGCTCCAAATAAAATTCGATCTTACCTCCTTAGGGATCTCCCACCAACTGCCCCGTTCTGTTATCCATCTGCTCCTTTATAGCCGTTTGGTCGCCCATGCACGCACCACACACTTCTTTTCATGAACAGCTGACTGCCCAACTGGCCAATGCCTCTCAAATTCCATTTAAAATTTAATTTCAAAGGAAACTTTATTCAATTTACTTGGCTCCAAATAAATTTCGATCTCATCTCCTTATGGATCTCCTACCAAATGCCCCGTTCTGTTATCCATCTGCTCCTTTATAGACGTTTGGTCGCCCACGTTCGCATCACACACCTGTTTTCATGAACAGCTGACTACCCAACTGGCCAATGCCTCGCAAATCCCATTTAAAATTTAACTTCAAAGGAAACCTTATTCAATTTTCTTTTCAATTAAATAAAAAACAATAATTAAATAAGCTAACTTAAATAAATTATTCTTCAATAATTTTATCTATTTGCAAATTAATAATTTTAGAAAGACTCCAATTTTCTTTTCCATAAATTTTTTGGGTAAAAGCGAGCTGTTTGACGACTTTTGTTAGCACAAAGTAGAGATTTTTCCCAACATACTACTATCTCGGAAAAGCAATTTTTTGTGAATTAAATGCATCTCTGGAACTCTCTTCCACACCTCGACATTTGCGCATATATAACATTTTCCATATTAAATAACTCTTGAAATAAAATACTCTCACTTCTGAACCATTAACATTTTACCTTTATCCTTAAACATTTTTTTTGTATTTTAATCAACAGATAGTAGAGCAACGAAAATCTCAAATGAAAGCGGGAGAATCAACAGAAGACAAAACCTTGGCAACACCAGAGCTAAAGCCATTTGTAAATGTACTTTTAAGTGCGAAGTTGGATGGTAGAGAATTAAAGTTCCGTGAAATCTTTGAAGAAATATCTACGTTTATTTTTACGGTAATTAAATGCTCTTCAGAATGCACAAAACTAAAGGCCACTATTATTTAAAAAAAAATCCTTTGTTTACACTATTGCACTATTTGCTATGTAAAGGGACATGATCCAACAGCAGCTGCTCTATCCTTTACTTTGTACACATTGTCACGACATCCCGCCGTACAGGAAAAAGTCTACGAAGAACAAAAGAAAATATTTGGCAAGATAAATGCTGAGGATTTTAAGAATCTTGAAGCTAAACGAGAAGATTTAAATAAAATGGAATATCTGGAGTTAGTACTGCGGGAAACATTGCGTTTGTATCCAGCAGTGCCCATAATTGCAAGGACCAATCGTAAAGCGATTCAAATAAGTAGGAGTGTACATTATTTCTCGTGAAAATCTTAATGTCAAATACTTTTTTATTCACCTCTAGACGATACGAAAATTGCCAAAAGAACCACAGTCATGATGTGCTTAATTGCCATGGGTTATAATGAGAAATATTTCGATAAGCCTTGTGAATTTAGACCAGAACGTTTTAAGGATATTCCTACAAATGTTGACAATAGCCAAGGTATTGAGGCTTTCAAGAGTGTACCCTTCAGTGCTGGGCCTCGAAAATGTATAGGTAATTACATGCATTAATTATCACTTCTCTAAAAAGTAGCTGAAATATTTTTTTCTTTTTTTTTTAGCTGAAAAATTTGCCATATTCAAATTGAAATCACTGCTCTCTTCGGTGATAAGAAATTTTGAAATCTTACCTCCCAAAGATGACTTAGGTGCTGGTATTAATGATCATTCACGTAAAGATTGTGTACCGGAAAGTGAATATGATCCTATTCTCAATATAAGAATAACATTAAGATCTGAAAATGGTATTTTGGTAAGACTTAGGAAGAAAAATTGAAATTTATGTTTGAATTTGAAAATGCATTATTTACAAATTTTTGTATAATAAAATTATATATTGTGTTTTAGTTAAAACCAAAATCTGTGAGTAGTTTTTATTTTTTATAGAGTTACCTTTTATTTGGCGGAATTGGGCAACCCTAGTGTTGCAATATGCCAACCGACAGCTCTATCGTAAAGCTAGATATTTTTGAGGTTTGGTAGAATTCTATCTAAAAAATAGTAGATTTTTTACTGTTTGGAAGATTGGTGGAATTCTTGATATTTTAGATGTAGATTTTGCAAATTATTCTTCTCCAACTAAGAGGTACTTCACAACTATTCTATAGAAATAAAATTTCGACAAAATTTTCTATAGAAATAAAATTTTAACAAAATGTTCTATAGAAATCAAATTTTGACAACAATTCTCTATAGATATGAAATTTTGACAAAATTTTTAATAGAAGAAAAATTTTGACAAGATTTTCTAGAGATATGAAATTTTGACAAAATGTTCTATAGATACACAATTTTGAAAAAATTTTCTATAGAAATAAAATTATGGCCAAATTTTCTATAGAAATAAAAATAAAATTTTGATAATTGTTTATAGAAACAAAATATTTTTTAAAAATATTTTTGAGTGTTGTTGACCTATTTTATGTTTATTCTGATTATTAATTTTGTTCGGCTTGAGGTCATAGAAACAATCGATTATTGATTTGTTTTAATATTTATTTCCAATATTTCGGTTAAATAGTGCCACTAACCATCTTCTGGGATTTTGTATGTGAGTTCGTGTGATGATGTTCGTTCTGCAAGTCACCGTACACTCTAAAATCTTGACAAAATTCTCTATTGAAATAAAATTTTTACAAAATTTTCTATAGAAATAAAATTTTAACAAAATGTTCTATAGAAATCAAATTTTGACAAAAATTTTCTATAGATATGAAATTTTAAAAAAAAAATCTATAAAAATAAAATTTTGACAAGATTTTCTATAGATATGAAATTTTGACAAAATGTTCTATAGATACACAATTTTGACAAAATTTTCTATAGAAATAAAATTATAACCAAATTTTTTATAGAAATAAAAATAAAATTTTGATAATTTTTTAAAGAAACAAAATCTTGACAAAATTCTCTATTGAAATAAAATTTTTACAAAATTTTCTATAGCAATGAAATTTTGACAAAATTTTCTATAGAAATACAATTTTGCCAAAATTTTCTATAGAAATAAAATTTTGACAAAATTTTCTATAGAAAGAAAATTTTGACAAGATTTTCTATAGATATAAAATTTTGACAAAATGTTCTGTAGATACACAATTTTGACAAAATTTTCTATAGAAATAAAATTTTGACAAAATTTTCTATATAAACACAATTGTGACAAAATTTTCTATAGAATTTAAATTTTCACAAAATTTCTATAGAAATAAAAGTTTGACAAAATTTACTATAGAAATAAAATTTTGACAAAATTTTCTATAGAAATTAGATTTTAACAAAATTTGATATAGAAACAAAATTTTGACAAAATTTTCTATAGAAACAAAATGTTGACAAAATTTTCTACAGAAACAAAATTATGATCAAATTTTCTATATAAATAAAATTTAGGCGAAATTTTCTATAGAAATAAAAGCTTGAAAAATTTTCTATAGAAATGAAATTTTGACAAAATTTTCTATAGAAATGAAATTTTGACAACATTGTTTTATAGAAATAAAATTTTGACAAAATTTTCTATAGAAATAAAACGTTGACAAAATTTCCTATAGAAACAAAATTTTGACAACATTTTTTATAGAAATAAAATTTTGACAAATTTTCTATAGAAATGAAATTTTGACAAAATTTTCTATAAAAAAACATTTTTTACAACATTTTCTAAAGAAATAAAATTTTGACACAATTTTCTATAGAAATAAAATTTTGAAAACAATTTTCCATAGAAATAAAAGTTTGACAAAATTTTCTATAGAAATTAAATTTTGACAAAATTTTCTATAGAAATTAAATTTTGACAACATGTTCTATAGAAATAAAATTTTGACAAAATGTTCTATAGAAATGAAATTTTGACAAAATTTTCAATAGAAATAAAATTTTGACAAAGTTTTCTATAGAAACAAAATTTTGACAAAATTTTCGATAGAAATAAAACGTTGACAAAATTTTCTGTAGAAACAAAATTTTGGCACAATGTTTTATAGAAATAAAATTTTGTTGTTTTTTTATTTCAGCTTAAAATCATACATTGACTAAACTACAAGTGTAGCTTAACCAACAGAGGAAAAGAATGTTTGTTAAATTTATTTGGGCAAAGCCCTATAGACTGCAAGATGGTTGGATGGACGCACGTTTCGGAATTACCACATTCCTCATCAGCATCCTCTACTTGCAGCAAAACTATCTACCAATTATCAGAATAAATTCAGGCAGTTCATTAAAGCTCAAAATAAACCCAGCCATCTACACTCAAATCGATGATTTGGCAGTGGCATAGGAAAAGAGATATGTTTGTTTCGAATTTATTTCGGCATAAGCCGGCTATCATACAAAACCTTTTTTCGGAAGGTTCAAGTGTGGTTCATTGTTGGGTTTAATGAACTGCCTGTGTTTATTCTGATAATTGGTTGATAGTTTTGCTGCAAGTAGAGGATGCTGATGAGGAATGTGTCAATTCCGAAACGTGCGTCCATCCAACCATCTTGCAGTCTATAGGGCTTTGCCCAAATAAATTTGACAAACATTATTTTCCTCTGTTGGTTAAGCTACACTTGTAGTTTAGTCAATGTATGGTTTTAAGCTGAAATAAAAAAAAAACAAAAGAATGCTTAAAGAACAAAAACAGCAATAACAAAACAAAACGAATGGAAATAAAATTTTAACAAAATGTTCTATAGAAATAAAATTGTGACAAAATTTTCTATAGAAATAAAATTTAAACGAAATTTTCTATAGAAATAAAATTTTGACAAAATTTTCTATAGAAATAAAATTTTGACAACATTTTTTATAGAAGTAAAATTTTGACAAAATATTCTATAGAAATGGAATTTCCACAAAATTTTCCATAGAAATAAAATTTTGACAAATTTTCTAAAGAAATAAAATTTTTACACAATTTTCTATAGAAATAACATTTTGACAAAAATTTCTATAGAAATAAAATTATGACAAAATTTTCTATAGAAATAAAATTTTGACAAAATTTTGTTTAGAAATAAAATTTTAACAAAATTTTCTATAGAAATAAACTTTTGACAACAATTTTCTATAGAAATAAAATTTTGACAAAATTTTCTATAGAAATAAAATTTTGACAAAATGTTCTATAGAAATAAAATTATGATAAAATTTCCTATAGAAATAAAATTTTGACAAAATTTCCTATAGAAATAACGTTTTGACCAAATTTTCTATAGATATAACAGAATAAAAAATAAAATTTTGCCAATATTTTCTATAGAAACACAATTTTGACAAAATTTTCTATAGAAATAAAATTTTGACACAATTTTCTATAGAAATAACATTTGACAAGAATTTCTATCAAAATAAAATTATGACAAAATTTTCTATAGAAATAAAAATTAGACAAATTTTTCTATAGAAATGCAATACAATTTTGACACAATTTTCTATAGAAATAAAACTTTCACAAATTTTCTATAGAAATAAAATTTTTACAAAATTTTCTATAGAAATAAAATTTTGACAAAATGTTCTATAGAAATAAAATTTTAACAAAATTTTCTACAGAAATAAAATTTTAACAAAATGCTCTATAGAAACAAAATTTTGAGTAAATTTTCTATAGAAATAAAATTTTGACAAAATGTTCTATAGAAACAAATTAACAAAATGTTCTACAGAAATAAAATTTTGACAAAATTTTCTATAGAAGTTAAATTTTGACAAAATTTTCTTTAGAAATAACATTTTGACAAAATTATCTATAGAAATAAAATTATAACAAAATTTTCTATAGAAATAAAATTTTGACAAAATTTTCTATAAAAAAAATTGTATAGAAATAAAATTTTGACAAAATTTTCTATAGAAATAAAATCTTGACAAAATTTTCTATAGAAATAAAATTTTGACAAAAATTTTTATAGAAATAAAATTTTGACAAAAATTTTTATAGAAATAAAATTTTGACAAAATTTTCTATAGAAATAAAATTTTTACAAAAATTTTTACAAAAGTTTTTATAGAAATAAACTTTCCTTTGGAAATAAAATTTTGGCAAAATTTTCCAGTGCTGTGGTAGATTAATATTCCAAAAGATAGAAGGGCAATAGCTGCAAAAATCTTCTAACGAGAAATATGACCGATTTTCTTAATGTGATTCGTTGTAAACAGAAACACTATTGGTTGAATTTAATCCTGAAGTTATCCTTTGCTTGCAATATAATTATTCACACATCACTGCAATTACCATAACATATTAACATATTCTCAACACAATATGCATTACTATACTTCATGTAAACTCTATGGTTACCATCAACAATTTTTGAGAATAATATGCAGCTATGTAGAGTAAATTTGTTCTGGCGCCTCATAACTTTAGACAAAATTTTCCTTTAACTTTCCAAATTTGGCTATCATTAAAACTTTTGCTTTGCATAAAAAGTTAGTTATAATTTACAAAAAATGCAATAAACATTCATGTATGCCATTAATTAAAGCCATATACGACAAAGGGCCCGGAGTTATTGACACACTATGAAGCAGACGTGATATGTTTGCTCTTGGATAAGAATTCCCATAAGATGGTGGAGGTTATATCAACAACTTTTGTTTAGTATACATTTATACAGCTGTGAGATGATTATTAGGAAGTGTTTGGCATGAGTGAATCATGCCTGGAGGCAAGAGACTCGTTAGATAGAAAGTAACAAAGCTTGTGGTTGCACATCTGATACTTAAGTTCATGAAACGAATTTCAATATTATAACAAAATAATTAAATTAAATTAAATTAAATTAAATTAAATTAAATTAAATTAAATTAAATTAAATTAAATTAAATTAAATTAAATTAAATTAAATTAAATTAAATTAAATTAAATTAAATTAAATTAAATTAAATTAAATTAAATTAAATTAAATTAAATTAAATTAAATTAAATTAAATTAAATTAAATTAAATTAAATTAAATTAAATTAAATTAAATTAAATTAAATTAAATTAAATTAAATTAAATTAAATTAAATTAAATTAAATTAAATTAAATTAAATTAAATTAAATTAAATTAAATTAAATTAAATTAAATTAAATTAAATTAAATTAAATTAAATTAAATTAAATTAAATTAAATTAAATTAAATTAAATTAAATTAAATTAAATTAAATTAAATTAAATTAAATTAAATTAAATTAAATTAAATTAAATTAAATTAAATTAAATTAAATTAAATTAAATTAAATTAAATTAAATTAAATTAAATTAAATTAAATTAAATTAAATTAAATTAAATTAAATTAAATTAAATTAAATTAAATTAAATTAAATTAAATTAAATTAAATTAAATTAAATTAAATTAAATTAAATTAAATTAAATTAAATTAAATTAAATTAAATTAAATTAAATTAAATTAAATTAAATTAAATTAAATTAAATTAAATTAAATTAAATTAAATTAAATTAAATTAAATTAAATTAAATTAAATTAAATTAAATTAAATTAAATTAAATTAAATTAAATTAAATTAAATTAAATTAAATTAAATTAAATTAAATTAAATTAAATTAAATTAAATTAAATTAAATTAAATTAAATTAAATTAAATTAAATTAAATTAAATTAAATTAAATTAAATTAAATTTAATTAAATTAAATTAAATTAAATTAAATTAAATTTAATTAAATTAAATTAAATTAAATTAAATTAAATTAAATATAATTTAATTGAAAACGGATTGCGGGGAAATTAATTAAGAATATTGAGTTATTAAAATAGGGGTTTACGAGGAAACAAACGAGTTTGAGCGCAAAATAAGATGAATACTGAGTGACTTGAAATCTGTCTATTTCATCTTCCTAAAGCTTAGAACGAATGAGGATAAGATTCGTGGGGTACTTATAGAAAATACCTTCAATACATTACAATTAGACTTCAGTAATAATAATTTTAACAAATTTTTCTATAGAAGTAACATTTTGACAAAATTTTCTATACATATGAAAATTTTACAAAATTTTCTATACATATGAAAATTTTACTAAATTTTCTATAAAAATCAAATTTTACAAAATTTTCTATAGAAATAAAATTTTGACAAATTTTTTATAGAAATAAAATTTTTGAAAAAATATTCTAGAAATCGAATTTTGATAAAATTTTCTAGAGACATAAAATTTTGAAAAAATTTCTATAAAAATAAAATGTTGGCAACATTTTCTAGAGACATACAATATTGACAAAATTTCTATAAAATAAAATTTTCTATAGAAACAAAATTTCGACAAAATTTTCTATAGAAATAAAATTTAGGCAAAATTTTTTAGAGACATGACATTTTGACAAAATGTTGAATTTTTATAAAGATAAAATGTTGACAACATTTTCTATAGAAATACAATTTTGACAAAATTTTCTATAGAAATTCAATTTTGAAAAAATGTCCTATAAATACGAAATTTTGACAAAATTTCCTATAAATAAGAAAGTATGACAAAATATTCTACAGAAATAAAATTTTCTATAAAATGAAAATTTAGGCAAAATTTTCTATAGAAATACAATTTGACAACATTTTCTATAAAAATAAAATTTTGACAAAATTTCCTACAGAAATAAAATTTTGTCAAAATTTTCTATAGAAATAAAATAAAATTTTGACCAAATTTTCTGTAGATATGAAATTTTGACAAAATTTTCTACACAAATAAAATTGTGTCAAAATTTTATGTTTGAAAAGATATTTGACACAATTTTCTATAAAAAAAATAAAATTTTGAGAGAATTTTCTATAGAAGTAAAATTTTGACAAGTTTTATAGAAATAAAATTTTAATGTTATATTGATTTCAGCTTAAAACTTTGCGTTGAAATACAATTTTGACAAAAATTTTCTATAGAAATAAAATTTTGACAAAATTTTCTATAGAAATAAAATTTCCTATAAATAAGAAATGTTGACAAAATTTTCTACAGAAATAAAATTTTCACAAAATTTTCTATAAAATTAAAATATAGGCAAAAATTTCTTTATAACTACAATTTTGGCAACATTTTCCATAAAAATAAAATTTTGGCAATATTTTCTATAGAAATAAAATTTTGACAAAATTTTCTACACAAATAAAATTTTGTCAAAATTTTCTGTTTGCATAGATATTTGACACAATTTTCTATAAAAAAAAATAAAATTTTGAGAGAATTTTCTATAGAAGTAAAATTTTGACAAGTTTTATAGAAATAAAATTTTAATGTTATTTTGATTTCAGCTTAAAACTTTGCGTTGAAATAAAATTTTGACAAAATTTGCTATAGAAATAAAATTTTGACAAAATTTTCTATAGAAATAAAATTTTGACAATATTTTCGAAAAAATAAAATTTTGTAAAAATTTTTATAAAAATAAAATTTTGTTGTTGTTTTTGATTTCAGCGTAAAACCATGCATGTACTAAACTACAAGTGTAGCTTAACCAACAGAGGAAAAGAATGTTTGTTAAATTTATTTGGGCAAAGCCCTATAGACTGCAAGATGGGTGGATGGACGCACGTTTCGGAATTACCACATTCCTCATCAGCATCCTCTACTTGCAGCAAAACTATCAAACAATTATCAGAATAAATTCAGGCAGTTCATTAAACCCAACAATAACCCACACTTGAACCTTCCGAAAAAAAGGTTTTACATGATAGCCGGCTATGCCGAAATAAATTCCTACAAACATATCTCTTTTCCTTTGCCACCATCAAATCGATTTGAGTGCAGTTGGCTGACAAAATTTTCTAAAGAAATAAAATTTTGACAAAATTTTCTATAGAAATAAAATTTTGACAAAATTTTCTGTAAAAATAAAATTTGACAATATTTTCAATAGAAATAAAATTTTGACAAAATTTTCTATACAAATAAAACTTTGACAATATTTTCTGTAGAAATAAAATTTTGGCAAAATTTTCAATAGGTATGAAATTTTGACAAATATAAATAAAACTTTGACAATATTTTCTATAGAAATAAAATTTTGACAAAATTTTCTATAGAAATACAATTTTGAAAAGTTTTATAGTAATGAAATTTGAATGTTATTTTGATTTCAGCTTAAAACTATGCGTTGCCTTAACTACAAGAGTACCTTAACTGCATGACGGGTGAATGGACGGCCGTTTCGGAATTACCACATTCCTCATCAGCATCCTCTACTTGCAGCAAAACTATCAACCACTTATCTGAACAAATTCGGATAATTCGCTAAACCCATAGTGAATTACACTTGAATCTTCCGAAAAAATGTTTTTGATAGTCGGCTTTGCCTAAACAAATATACAATCATGTCTTTAAGAAATTTTTCTATAGAAATAAAATGTTGACAACATTTTCTAAGATATGAAATTTTGACAAAATTTCCTATAGAAATAAAATTTTGATAAAATTTCCTATAGAAATGAAATTTTGATAAAATTTCCTATAGATATAAAATTTTGACATAATTTTCTATAGATATGAAATTTTTAAAAAATTTCCTATAGATATGAAATTTTGACAAATATTCCTATAAATAGGAAATATTGGCAAATATTCTATAGAAACAAAATTTTCACAAAATTTTCTAAAGAAATAAAATTTTTGACAAAACTTTCTATGAAAATAAAATTTTTGACAATATTTTCAATTAAAATAAAATTTTCACAAAATGTACTATAGAAATATAATTTTGACAAAATTTTCTATAGAAATAAATTTTGATAAAATTTTCTATAGAAATAAAATTTTGTCAAAATTTATATAGAAATAAAATTTTGACAAAGTTTTCTATAGAAATAAAATTTTGACAAAATTTATATAGAAATAAAATTTTGACAAATATTCCTATATATAGGAAATATTGGCAAAAATTCTATAGAAACAAAATTTTCACAAAATTTTCTAAATAAAATTTTTGACAAAATTCTCTATGAAAATAAAATTTTTGACAGTATTTTCAATTAAAATAAAATTTTCACAAAATGTACTATAGAAATAAAATTTTGACAAAATTTTCTATAGAAATAAATTTTGATAAAATTTTCTATAGAAATAAAATTTTGCCAAAATTTATATAGAAATAAAATTTTGACAAAGTTTTCTATAGAAGTAAAATTTTGACAAAATTTATATAGAAATAAAATTTTAACATAATATAAATAATTTTTTCCTATAGATATAAAATTTTGACACAATTTTCTATAGATATGAAATTTTTAAAAAATTTCCTATAGATATGAAATTTTGACAAATATTCCTATATATAGGAAATATTGGCAAAAATTCTATAGAAACAAAATTTTCACAAAATTTTCTAAATAAAATTTTTGACAAAATTTTCTATGAAAATAAAATTTTTGACAGTATTTTCAATTAAAATAAAATTTTCACAAAATGTAGTATAGAAATAAAATTTTGACAAAATTTTCTATAGAAATAAATTTTGATAAAATTTTCTATAGAAATAAAATTTTGTCAAAATTTATATAGAAATAAAATTTTGACAAAGTTTTCTATAGAAATCAAATTTTGACAAAATTTATATAGAAATAAAATTTTAACATAATAAAAATAATTTTTTTTGCGTAGTAATCTTTTTTGTAAAATTTTCCAAAAATTTTGGGCAACTCAGCCCATATAGCATCTACGGGCTTTGGGCTCTCTAAGCTTACTTTACTTAGGGTTCTAGCTCTTATTCATTTGCCTTTGATTCTCATTAAAATACCCAAAGTGATACAGCGCCCGAGATTGTTGCGGAACTATCTCCCACAGATTCTTTAACATCTATCTTAACGGTGAATACGTGGGCTGAAGATTGTGGACTTAGTAATATGTCTATCGATATAATTCATTTGCATTAGCTTTTTATTTAAATTTTCTGCATGCCAAATTTTGGAATGCCAAAATTTCTTTTTCATGAGATATGTTTAATACTTTTGCCATGTAATAGATTCTTAGCTACAATGGGTATTCTAAAGATATCCTTTCATTTCGTTACGAAAGGATCGTAAAAGTACCCCATAGCTTTTCATGATTTAGTAATGTCTATTTCTATTGTTATTACTCTTGGAACCATGATGACTGGTGCTCTCCTCCTTAGGGGGATGAGTGCGTATATACTCAATAGCCTTTAATATGGCAGCTGGAATTGGTGGTGGTGTAGGCAAGAGATCACCACTGGGTTGATAACCATTCTCATCGGCTGTATATTGAAGAGCAACATGAACTCCTTCGGGAGATATCCAACCAAAATCACCATGCACATTGCCATAAGCATCACCAGCGGCGGCAGATTTAATATCATTGCTGGTGTCATAGGCATAGTGGAAGCCATCAGGACGGACATCAGAGTTGAAGGACTTAATTTCAGCGTGGGCCTCCTCAGAGCTGTGACCACCGCTGCTATGACCGCCGTGGCTACCATAGGCTGAAGAGCCGAATTTGGAGAGAGCCGAAGCTGCAGCTACAAGAGCACATAAAACGATCTGAAGAGAAATATTGCGATTAATCCTTGAGGCAAGATATCCTTGTGGTTACTTTGGCTACTTACAAATTTAAACATTTCTTTATTGGTTTTGTATTCCATATACTAGATAATCCCAAATACTAATAATATTTCTAATTTATTTCTCGTATTTATATATGAGAGTAAGCCTATTTGATGTCAGCTTTAAATTACTGGAATAGAATGAATTTCTAGATGGATACTTTGGTGACTATCCAGCCATATCAACTAGCTCTGACCAATTTTAGTTATATGATTGCATTTTGACATTTCTGTAGCAATTTTAAATTTTAGCATTATTTCATAAATTATGGTTTATTCTATAAACAAGTCAGGTAAAAAAATTAAGGTGAGCCATAGAAATCCAACATCCCACACAACCATCACATTTATGTTTTGTTTTTTATTTTATTCCTCACACCATGGCTAACCCAAATTTATGGGAACCATAAACAAAATGCAAATAAAACAACCCGATTTAATTTAACTTCCGAGATCTAACATTGATTGCTTGCATTCAAGCAATATACGCAGAAGTTAGTTGAATTTTAATTGGAATAGAGGGAAAAAAATAACCACAATAAATGAAACAAAAATCCAATTACAGATATTGTGGTGGAAAACATGTCCAAGTGGAAATTATCAAGGAAAAGGAAACAAAAACTAACATACATGTGAGAATCATAATATTTTTTTTTTTTTTTTTGTAATCCTGAAAACGTTAATGTCACCCTAAACTGAACCCACAGAGTTACTATACCATCACCATTATGGATTAAAAATACGGAGCTGTACCTTGGATTTCTTGGATGGTCGTCCTTAAGAAAATATTGTTTTTGTTTTTATCGATACCAGTTTAATTTCATCTCCAAAGATTATACCGCTGAAGAGGATCCCCAACAAGTTGAACTTTGGAAGACTAGCCTCATGTGCCAAGTTAATAATCTTGAAACAAATTCCTATCGCCAGTGAATTTAACTTTCGTTAGTCTTAAGTCCCCAACCAGCGAAATTAATCTTTTTCCGAGAAAAGGGTTTTGGCCCACTAACTCTCCAACAAAATAAATATATTCGACCGTGAGTCATATCTATACGAAATGTTCGGAAAATTTCATTTCTATAGGAAATTTCTGAAATTCACATTTCTATAGGCAATTTTCTATAAAATTTTATTTGTATGGGAAATTTTCTCAAAAACGTTTCCTATGAGAAGGAACTTTTCCATTTCATTTTTCTAAAAATTTTTATGAAATTTTTATTTCAATAGGAAAATTTCTGAATATTTAATTTCTATAGAAATTTTTGGAAATTTTCATTTCTAAAGGAAGTTTTTGAAAAATTTATTATTTATATGAAAATTTTCATTTCTAGCCAAATTTTTGAAAATTTAGTTTCTACACTGGAAAAAAAGTGAACCCACCAGGAAGAAAACTTTTGATTAATTTTAGAAAATTTTGAATATTTTTAAAAATTTTTAACTAAACAGTATTACGAGCGCTAGCATAGTGCCGATTTCACAAAAATGATTAAATATTTTTCGACAAATTCAAGAAAATTTATTAGACATAAATAATTTTATTCACTTTTTAAAGAAAATTTTGTAGTTTGAAGGAAAAAATTGGAGTTCAAAATTGCAAGAATGTCTTTAGTGATATACGAAGTTCATAATGGACACTTTTGTAGTAAAATTTACAAATTTGAAGAAATACTGAACTATTTTATGACAAATACGAATTTAGTAAATCTCTATCCTCGACTTGTGTATTATTTTTTCCCGTCTTTTAGTTCATTTAACTAACGTACGCAAAAAATTATTAGAGTAAATGAAACTTTCAACAAATATAATAAGTTCATGAACTAAAATATAGTTAAATTGGCTTTATTGAAATAGTGAGTTCACTTTTTTTTGATTGTATAGAAAATTTTCTGAAAATTTAATTTCTTAAGAAATTTTCTGAATATTTCATTTTCTTATCGATAGGAAATTTTCAGAAAATTTCTCATCTATAGTAAATTTTCTAAAAATTTCTTATCTATAGGAAATTTTAATTTCTAGAAAATTCTTTTAAAAAATTATTTTCTATAGGAAATTTTCTGAAAAATAAATAATTTTCTGAAAATTTCATTTCTTAAGAAGATTTCTGAAATTTCTTATCTATATAGTAAATTTTCTAAAAAGTTCTTATCTATAGGATTTGTTTTATTCTTAACTATTGGAAATATTTTGAAAATTTTATTTCTATAGGAAATTTTCCGAAATATTCGAATCAATCGGAATCTTACCAGAAAATTTTTAACTATAGGACATTTTCGGAAAATTTCTTGTTTATACCAGATTTTCTGAAAATTTCTTATCTGTAGGAAATTTTCTGAAAGTTCTTATCTATAGGAAATTGTGGGAAAAATTTTTATCTATAGGAAACTTTCCAAAAATGTCTTACCTTTTCTGAAAATTTAATTTCTATAGGGAATTTTCTGAAATTTTCATTTCTATAGGAAATTTCCTAAAAATTTCTTAGCTATAGGAAATTTTCTAAAAATTTCTTAGCTATAGGAAATTTTCAGAAAATTTCTTAGCTATAGGAAATTTTCAGAAAATTTCTTAGATATAGGAAATTTTCAGAAAATTTAATTTCTTAAGAAGTTTTCTGAAATTTCTTATCTATAGTAAATTTTCTAAAAATTTTTTATCTATAGGAAATTTTTAATTTCTAGGAAATTTTCTGAAAATTTACTTTCTTAAATATATTTCTGAAAATTTAATTTCTTAAGAAGTCTTCTAAAAAGTTCTTATCTTTAGGATTTTTTTTTTACAAATTTCTTAGCTATAGGAAATTTTCTAAAAATTTTATTTCTATAGGAAATTTTTCAAAATATTCGAATTAATTGTAATCTTTCCAGAAAATTTTTATCTATAGTAAATTTTCGGAAAATTTCTTTTTTATACTAGATTTTCTGAAAATTTCTTATCTGTAGGAAATTTTTTGAAAGTTCTTATCTATAGGAAATTTTAGGAAAATTTCTTATCTATAGGAAACTTTCCAAAAATTTCTTATATTTTCTGAAAATTTCATTTCTATAGGGAATTTTCTGAAATTTTCATTTCTGTAGGACATTTTCAGAAAATTTAATTTCTTGAGAAGTTTTCTGAAGATTCTTATCTATAGTAAATTTTCTAAAAATTTCTTATCTATAGGAAATTTTCTAAAAATTTGTTAGCTATAGGAAATTTTCTTAAAACTTAAAAAATTTCCTATAGAAAAATAAGGAAATTTTCCGAAAACTTAAAAAATTTCCTATAGAAAACATTTCCGAAATATTCCAATTAATTGGAATTTTTCCAGAAAATTCTTATCTATGGGAAATTTTCGGAAATTATCGTATTTATACGAGATTTTATGAAAATTTCTTATCTGCAGGAAATTTTATGAAAATTTCTTATCTGTAGGAAATTTTCTGAAAACTGTTGTCTATAGGAAATTTGTTTCTATTGGAAATTTTCTATATAATTTTACTTCTATAGAAAATTTCCTTCAAATTTCTTATCTATACAAATTTTTTGAAAATTTCTTATTTTTATAAAAATTTCTGAAAATGTCTTGTTTATAGAAAATTTTCCTAAAAAAAACCTTATCTGTAGGAATTTTTCTGAAAATTTCTAATCTCTAGGAAGATTTTCGTAATATTTCTTGGTAGAGGAAAATTTCTGAGCAAATCTTATCAAAAGGAAATTTTCACAATTTTTTGTATCTATAAGAAATTTTGTGAACATTTTGTATCTATAAGAAATTTTGTGAAAATTTCATATATGCCGGAAATTTTTGAAAAATATGAAAATTTTCTGAAATTTTTTTCTATTATCTATAGAAAATTTCCTTCAAATTTCTTATCTATACGAATTTTTTTGAAAATTTCTTATTTTTATAAAATTTTCTGAAAATGTCTTGTTTATAGAAAATTTTCCTAAAAAAATCTTATCTGTAGGAATTTTTCTGAAAATTTCTTATCTCTAGGAAGATTTTCGTAATATTTCTTGGTAGAGGAAAATTTCTGAGAAAATCTTATCAAAATGAAATTTTCCCAATTTTTGTATCCATAAGAAATTTTGTGAACATTTTGTATCTATAAGAAATTTTGTGAAAATTTCATATATGCCGGAAATTTTTGAAAAATATGAAAATTTTTTCTATTGGAAATTTTCTATAAAATATTACTTCTATAGAAAATTTCCTTCAAATTTCTTATCTATACGAAATTTTTTGAAAATGTCTTATCTATAAGAAATTTTGTATCTATAAGAAATTTTGTGAAAATTTCATATATGCTGGAAATTTTTGAAAAATATGAAAATTTTCTGAAATTTTTTTTCTATTGGAAATTTTCTATAAAATGTTACTTCTATAGAAAATTTCCTTCAAATTTCTTATCTATACGAAATTTTTTGAAAATGTCGTATTTTTCTAAAATTTTCTGAAAATGTCTTGTTTATAGAAAAATTTCCTAAAAAAATCTTATCAAAAGGAAATTTTTCAAATTTTTTGTATCTATAAGAAATTTTGTGAAAATTTTGTATCTATAAGAAATTTTGCGAAAATTTCATATATGCCGGAAATTTTTTAAAAATATGAAAATTTTCTGAAAATTTTTTTTCCATTGGAAATTTTCTATAAAATTTTACTTCTATAGAAAATTTCCTTCAAATTTCTTATCTATACGAAATTTTTTGAAAATTTCGTATTTTTATAAAAATTTTCTAAAAATGTCTTGTTTATAGAAAATTTTCTGAAAATTTCTTGTTTATATGTTATGTCTTGTATATATATGTAAATTTTCCTAAAAGAATCTTATCTGTAGGATTTTTTTTGAAAATTTCTTATCTCTAGGAAGATTTGCGTAATATTTTTTTAGTTTTAGGAATTTTTCGGAAAATTTGTTATTTACAAGTAGTTTTTGAAAAATTTCCTAGCAATAAGAAATTTTCTAAAAATTTAATTTCTATGGAAAATTTCTGAAAATTTAACTTTTATTGAAAAGGAATTTAATTTTTGTGGGAAATAAAATTATTTTATTTTAACAAACAAAAAAAATACTAAACACTATAGTAACAAAATTTGTCATACTTAAACACTAAACAAAAAATTAGCTAGAATTTCTAATTGATTTCCGATTTAAAATCGCTTGCGAAAGTTATTACTTGACTTTTGGCTAAAGCTTCTAGATGATTGATGGCCAAATGATTGTTGTGATTCCTCTTGATGGGGATGTGTACGAATGTATTCCAATGATTTTAAAATAGCTTCAGGTATAGGATGAGGAGTTGGTAAAACATCACCACTGGGTTGATAACCATTTTCATCGGCTACATATTGAAGAACGATCTGTTCGCCTTCAGGCGATAGCCAGGCAAAATCACCTCTTATATCACCATTGGCATCACCAGAAGCGGCAGCATGTATAGCATTCGTAGTATCAAAAGCATATTGGAAACCATCGGCACGGACATCTGTGGCAAAGTGAGTCACCTCAGCATTAGCATCATCACTGGAGGGAGCACTACGTGTCTTAGCATGGCCACCAAAGGAACTTTTGACTGACTTGGCCGCACCGAATTTTGAGACTGCAGAGGCAGCTACAATTAGGGTGCATATAAGGACCTTAAAGTGTGGGAAAAATAATAATTTTAATAAGTTTTTTTATTTGTATTTGTTTTTATATTCTTTACTTACAAACTTGAACATGATTATTTTTTAGATCGAAATTTTCTTCTTTGTCAAATGTGATTTTCAAATGAAGACTGATTAAGTTGTTACCATTAGTTGGAGTTTTTATATAATTTTGTTTGTTTTTCGATTTTTTTTTGTCTTGTGTTTTACATTCTTGCCTTTAGCATATTTTGCCCATAAGAAGTCATCAAACTAGATTTCTTTAAAATGTTTTTTTTTTCAAAAAAAAAAAAAAATCTCAAAACGCCACTTTAAATCACCTTTGCTGGCAATGAATGAATACCAGCATAAACTCAAGAAGGGTGGAGTATCATAAAAAGATCTGTAGGTTTACTATGTGGTCTAATAGGTGATAGGTTAATTGGTTTTTAGCCATATGCGTTAATCTAATTTCAATGATAATCATAGGCGAAGATAAAGTTAACATAAATGATGGATATATTGTTTCTAGGTGATTTATACATTAAATTTAGTCTCAATGTTGCTGACCCATATTAAGATGATAAAGGTTGATGATTTTGACAGTTGATATAATAGTTTACAATATGGTTGATCAATTCAATACATTGTTGATAAAATGACATAAATGTTTGGGAACCAAATAAAATTAAGTTACATGAAATTACATCGAAGATGTAGTAGAACATAGAGAATGGAGATATTTTTACACTACACAAATTTTTTTACCAACATTCTTTTTATTTTTGGTAAAAAATTAATAATTATTCTCTAATTTGTAGATTTTTGAATAATCGGACAAAATTTCATTTCAATTTTTTCCAATTTCAATTTACACAGAAGTACTATAGATTTTCTGGAGAAACATATTTTTCACAGCAGCGTTAAGATGTTTTAAATGCTACAAACTTAGTTTCGTAAAATTCGATCAAAACTTTAAGACGTAAGAATTTTTTTGTGGTTGTATCTTAAAAGATACAGTGCACGTTTAAGGGTTAAAATGCAATAAATGCATTAAAGTTTACAATATTAATTTATTCCACAGCGAAAAATAAACTATCGTGAGGCCAAAGATTTCATGTCCCCAAAATACGAATGTGAATCTTGCTTAGCATAGAAGACTCGGTTTCTCTGACACAAAAAATGTTGCTAAAAATTATATAATTACCAACCAGTTGCATGAAATTACTTCGAAGAGGTAGTAGAGCATAGAGAATCGAGATATTTTTACACTACACAATTTTTTTTTACCAACATTCCTTTTTCGGACAAAATTTCATTTCAATTTTCTTCCAATTTCGTTTTCAGTTTACCCAGAAGTACTCGTACTATAGATTTTCCGGAGAAACATATTTTTTACAGCAGCGTTAAGATGTTTTAAATGCAACAAACTTGATTTCATAGAATTCGATCAAAATTTTAAGACGTAAGATTTTTTTCTGGTTGTATCTTAAAAGATACAGTGCGCATTTAAGGGTTAAAATAAATGCATTAAAGTTTACAATATTAACGTGTTCAACACCGCAAAAGATATTATCATGAGGCCAAATATTTCATGTCTTTAAAATACGAATGCGAATTTTTCTTAGTATCGCATATTCAATTTCTCTGCTATATATAATTTTGCAAACAAAATTATGTAATTACCAACCAATTGCCATGCATAATTTCAAAAGAATTTCAATTGCTTTCATATTTTCTGTCTCTCCATTCAAATCCGTTTCCTCCCAAATTATCCAAATGCAAATTTTTTCTTGAAATGTGAATAAACTTTTGTGATATCTCATGTCAACAGAATTTCATTTTGCACGTGTAGTTTTCCTTAAAAGAAACTTTACATTGCATAAATCACTGTAGCAATTCTACATATTTGACAGCTTGTCGTGCAATAAAAATTGCATGACGGGTGTTGAATGCACTCGAGTGTGCTAATGATGAAATGCACTTGGAAAGTTGTATTCTTCATAACAAATGCTATGGTAAACTTGGTAAACTTAAAAGTTTATTTTGAACACTTTCCATAATATTTTGAAACAAAAAAAAGAAACACCAAAAAATCCTTGATATTTGGGACATTTCATTCGAAAGCAACGAACCCCTGGGTTTCTTTGCTTTCGAGTGTAAAAAAATGTATATATTTAAGCAAATTTAGGTGATGATGATAATTTACTTCAATTTAAATCAATTTGGTTTATAAATAGATTTCGCAGTGCTGTCATGAGGCCACTATTGTCAAAAATATTGCTATGAACAGCGTGGCTGATAAGTCCCCGGTCTAACAAAGAAAAACACAATTTTTTTTTATTGTCAAAATTCGTTTTTATTATTCAACATAGTTCCCTTCAAGAGCGATACAACGATTGTAACGACCTTCCAATTTTTTGATACCATTTTGGTAGTACTCCTTCGGTTTTGCCTCAAAATAGGTCTCAGTTTCGGCGATCACCTCTTCATTACAGCCAAATTTTTTCCCTGCGAACATCCTTTTGAGGTCTGAGAACAAGAAAAAGTCGCTGGGGGCCAGATCTGGAGAATACGGTGGGTGGGGAAGCAATTCGAAGCCCAATTCATGAATTTTTGTCATCGTTCTCAATGACTTGTGGCACGGTGCGTTGCCTTGGTGGAACAACACTGTTTTATACCCTCCACCATAGGATGGGGGGTATATTAACTTTGTCATTCCGTTTGTAACACATCGAAATATTGCTCTAAGACTCACAGAAAAAAATATCACCAAAATATTTCCAATTAAAAAGTTAATTGAAGTTGAAAATTTTTTCAATTAATAAATTAATTGATACAATTAACTTTTTAATCATGATAGAAACATTAAATTAATTAAGTCAATGATGGAAAATTTTAAAATTTTTAATTAAAAAAATAATTGATAAAATTAACTTTTTAATCAAATTCGGAAGACTAATTCAGTTAAAAAAAGTGCTGATTTTTTTTTTTAATTTTTAATTAAAAATGTATTTCAAACAATCATTTGTTAATCCAAATAAAAACTCTAAGCCAATTCAGAAAGTAATTAAAAATAGTTACCTTTTTTAATTGATAAATTAATTGAGTTTTGCAATCAACATCAATTAAATTTTTAATTGAATCAATTAAAAAATTAATTGAAATTTGCTGAAAAAATCAATTAATTTTTTAATCAAGAATTTTTTCTATGCCCAATTAAAACTGTGATTGATACTATCATTTTCGTGATTGAAGACATTTCAATTAAAAAATTAATTGGATCAATTAATTTGGTGATTGAATCAGAAAAATTTTTTTTGTGTGCTCCATGTCCGTCCATCCGTCCGTCTGTTGAAATCACGCTAACTTCCGAACGAAACAAGCTATCGACTTGAAACTTGGCACAAGTAGTTGATATTGATGTAGGTCGGATGGTATTGCAAATGGGCCATATCGGTCCACTTTTACGTATAGCCCCCATATAAACGGACCCCCAAATGTGGCTTGCGATTGCTCTAACAGAAGCAAATTTCATCCGATCCGGTTGAAATTTGGAACATGGTGTTAGTATATGGTCTCTAACAACCATGCAAAAATTGGTCCACATCGGTTCATAATTATATATAGCCCCCATATAAATCGATCCCCAGATTTCTCCTCCGGAGCCTCTTGGAGGAGCAAAATTCATCCGATCCGGTTGAAATTTGGAACATGGTGTTAGAATGTGGTCTCTAAGAAACACGCAAGAATTAGTCCATATCGGCCCATAATTATATATAGCCCCCATATAAATCGTTCCCCAGATTTTATCTCCGGAGCCTCTTGGAGGAGCAAAATTCATCCGATCCGGTTGAAATTTGGAACATGGTGTTAGTATATGGTCTCTAACAACCATGCAAGAATTGGTCCATATCGGCCTATAATTATATATAGCCCCCATATAAATCGTTCCCCAGATTTTATCTCCGGAGCCTCTTGGAGGAGCAAAATTCATCCGATCCGGTTGAAATTTGCATCGTGGTGTTAGTATAAAGCCGCTAATAACCATGCCAAAATTGGTCCGTATCGGTCTATAGTTATACATAGCCGATCCCCAATCACACAAAAATTGGTCCATATCGGTTCATAATCATGGTTGTCACTCGAGCCAAAAATAATCTACCAAAATTTTATTTTTATAGAAAACATTGTCAAAATGTTATTTCTATAGAAAATTTTGTCAAGATTTTATTTCTATAGAAAATTTTGTTAAAATTTTATTTCTATAGAAAATTTCGTCAAAATTTTATTTCTATAGAAAATTTTGTCAAAATTTTATTTCTATAGAAATTTTTTTCCAAATTTTATTTCTATAGAAATTTTTTTTCAAATTTTATTTCTATAGAAATTTTTTTTCAAATTTTACTTCTATAGAAAATGTTGTCACAATTTTGTTTCTATAGAAATTTTTTTCCAAATTTTATTTCTATAGAAAATTTTTTCCAAATTTTACTTCTATAGAAAATGTTGTCAAAATTTTTTTTGTCAAAATTTTATTTCTATATAAACTTTAAACTTAATTATATACGTATTTAATCGGCCTTTTTAGTTTAATATATACCACATATGGACTATGTTGTATATATTACTGTGTTAGGAAGTTTTAAGATACCTTGCCATCGGCAAGTGTTACCGCAACCCAAGTAATTCGATTGTGGATGACAGTCTTTCGTAGAAGTTTCTACGCAATCCATGGTGGAGGGTACATAAGATTCGGCCTGGCCGAACTTACGGCCGTATATACTTGTTTCTTCTTCATATGGGGCCGTTTTGCCGCGATTTCGACCTTCAAACGCTCCAATAACGCCATATAATAGTCACTGTTGATGGTTTTTCCCTTCTCAAGATAATCGATAAAAATTATTCCATACGCATCCCATAAAACAGAGGACATTACTTTGCCAGCGGACTTTTGAGTCTTTCCACGCTTCGGAGACTGTTCACCGGTCACTGTCCACTCAGCCGACTGTCGATTGGACACAGAAGTGTAGTGATGGAGCCATTTTTCATCCATTGTCACATATCGACGGAAAAACTCGGGTGTATTACGAGTTAACAGCTGCAAACACCGCTCAGAATCATCAACACGTTGTTGTTTTTGGTCAAATGTGAGCTCGCACGGCACCCATTTTGAACAGAGCTTCCGCATATCCAAATGTTCATGAATGATATGACCAACACGTTCCTTTGATATCTTTTAGGCCTCTGCTATCTCGATCAACTTCATTTTACGCTCATTTAAAATCATTTTGTGAATTTTTTTTGATGTTTTCGTCGGTAACCATCTCTTTCGGGCGTCCACTGCGTTCACCGTCCTCCGTGCTCATTTCACCACTCTTGAATTTGGGATACCAATCACTTATGTTGATTTCCCTGGGGCAGAGTCCGGAAACTCATTATCAAGCCAAGTTTTTGCTTCCACCGTATTTTTTCCCTTCAAAAAACAGTATTTTATCAAAACACGAAATTCCTTTTTTCCATTTTTTTCACAATAACAAAAGTTACTTCACAAAAGACGCTCTATCTCACAAACTAATTGACTTATAGAAGTCAAATTTTAACACGAATCATTTGAAGGTTGGTACTATATAAAAAAAATAATATGCATTTAATACTAGCGACGCCATCTATGTGTCAGACCGGGGACTTATCAGGCAACCTGTTATGGGGAACCTTTTTCAAAAAATTGTGCGAAACATATATGGGAGCTATATATAAATCTGAACCGATTTAGATGATTTTTGACAGGTTTGGTTGATATCACAGAAGGTTACCTTGTGCAAAATTTGGGTAAGATCGTGTAATAAATAAGACTTTTTGGACAAATTTTGCAATTTATTCCTATTAGGCTAAATTTTTTTTTTAGTGTAGAGTTCTAATATTTCACACTGATTAATTTGTCTCCTTATGAATAATCAGAAAAAAATATAAACCTTAAACGTAATTTATATCAACCAACCTAAACATAATCTAATCCATATACAATCGTAAAATCCCATTAATGTTAACCGGCTGAAGCTTCTTTAATTAAAGCATGTGAATGAACGTCGTTGCACAGTGGAACGAAACTAAATATTTGTTTTCTTTTTTTTATACCCTAAACCACATAGTGGCCAGGGTATAATACGAGGGCAGTTCGAAAACTTCTTAGCCTAGCACAAAAAGCGCGGTATAAACAGAAACAAGTTATGTGTTTTGGAAACTTCCATCTCTGTTCAAAAAAGACGCATCCGCAATTTTTTTACGGTGGAAAAATTAGAAATGTGTGCTGTCATTAAATATTTACATAAAAACGGTTTATCGGGACAAGAAATTCATAATGATATGGTGAATGTGTTAGGTGAAAGTGTTCCTTCATATGTAACAGTAAAAAATTGGGTTGCTGAATTTAAACGTGGTCGTACAAGCATTGAAGATGAACCACGTAGTGGACGTCCAAAAACAGCAACAAGAACAGAAATTGTAGCCAAAGTGCATGATATGGTATTATATGATCGACGAATAAAAGTTCGTGAAATTGCTAATATTATGGGCATCTCAAATGATCGAGTCCATTTAATTTTGCATGAAGAACTACAGATGAAAAAGCTTTCTGCAAGATGGGTGCCGCATTTGTTAATAGTCGATCAAAAACGCATACTAATGAACATTTCTCAAGCTTGTTTGGATCATTTTATGCGAAATAAAATGGATTTTAAGCGTCGTTTCATAACTGTTGATGGGACATGGATACATCACTATACTCCAGAGACAAAAGAACAATCCGAACAATGGACTGAAGCTGGAGGAAGTGCCCCAAAGAAGACAAAAACAATTCAATCGGCTGGTAAGGTTATGGCAACGGTTTTTTGGGACTTCAAAGTAGAGGTGTGCACGTGACACGAAATTGTCGTGACTCACGAAAATTTTCGTGATTCGTGCGTGAGTCGTGAGTCACGCTCATGACAACAGCGTGAGTGTGCGTGAGCGTGATGAACAAACCAAAATGTCGTGCGTGAGCGTGAGTCACGAAAATAATATCTTCGTGAGTGTGCGTGAGTAATGAATTACACTCACGACAATATTCCTGCTCACCACCATAAAACGCTTAAGAGTTAAAATCAATTACAATTCTAGTGACACCTGAGATGTTAAGAGTTTAATAACACTCTCGATTTAATAATGCTCATGTTTTCAGACACTTCGGTAAGGTAAATTAATCATAAAATTATTCGTGAGTCACGATATTTTTCGTGATTCACGGTATTTTTCGTGAGTCACGGTATTTTTTGTGAGTCACGACGTTTTCGTGCGTGAGTGTGCGTGAATACAAATTTTCTTTTCGTGAGTGTGCGTGAGCGTGAGTCCTACCAAAAAATATCGTGCGTGAGTGTGCGTGAGAATGATTTTTCTGTCGTGAGTGTGCGTGAGCGTGAGTAAACTATTACTCACGTGCACACCTCTACTTCAAAGGTATTTCTCTAAGTGCTTTCACTGGAATGTGGAACGCCGTTCGGACTCGGCTATAAAAAGGAGGTCGCTTGTCATTGAGCTTAACATGGAATCGGGCAGCACTCAGTGATAAAGAGAGAAGTTCACCACTGTGGTATCACAATGGACTGAATAGTTTAAGTGAGCCTGATACATCCGGCTGCCACATAACCTAACCTAACCTAAAGGTATTTTATTGATTGAATACCTGCAAAAGGGTAAAACAATAAATTCTGAGTACTATTGCAACCTTTTGGATCAATTAAATGTACAAATTCGAGAAAAACGTCCTGGCCTACAACACAAAAAAATAATTTTTCATCAAGACAACGCACCAGCGCCCAAGAGTGTTTTAGCAATGGCTAAAATCAACGAATTATAGTATGAGTTGCTTGACCTCCAACCTTATTCTCCTGATTTAGCTCCCAGTGACTTTTACTTGTTCCCAAATCTAAAAAAAAATCCTTGCTGTCAAGCGTTTTACCTCAAATGAAGAATGCAATTACAGTTGTAAACCACAATTTTGAAGACCTTGAGGAAAACTATTTTAATCAAGGGATAGAATTGCTAGAAAAGCGTTGGACTAAGTGTATTGAAGTTTCAGGAGATTATATAGAAACATAAAAATATTTTTGAAAAACTAACTATTCTCTTTCATTGATAGGCTAAGAAGTTTCGGAACCGCCCTCGTATATAATTATGGACCGATGTGGACCAATTTTTGCATGGTTGTTAGAGACCATATATTAACACCTTGAACCAAATTTCAGCCGGATCGGATGAAATGTGCTTCTCTTAGAGGCTCCGCAAGCCAAATCGAGGGATCGGTTTATATGGGGGCTATATATAATTATGGACCGATGTTGACCAATTTTTGCATGGTTGTTAGAGACCATACACTAACACCATGTACCAAATTTCAGCCGGATCATATGAAAATTGCTTCTCTTAGAGGATCCGCAAGCCAAATTTGGGGGTCCGTTTATATGGGGGCTATACGTAAAAGTGGACCGATATGGCCCATTTGCAATACCATCCGACCTACATCAATAGCAACTACTTGTGCCAAGTTTCCAGTCGATAGCTTGTTTCGTTCGGAAGCCAGAGTTTTACCCTAATTTGCTTAAAATTTTGCACAAGAAGAACAATTAGTACTATAGTCAAGTGTGCCAAATTTTATTGAAATCGGTTCAGATTTATATATTGCTCCCATATATATCTTTATGGACTAATACGGTCCCAGAAGCCAGAGTTTTACCTCCTTTTTAGTTGAAATTTTGCACTAGGAGTACAATTAGTAGTGTAGTCAAGTGTGCCAAATTTTATTGAAATCGGTTCAGATTTAGATATAGCTCCCATATATGTATATCGTTCGCCCGATTTACACTCATATGACCACAGAGGCCAATCATTTACTCCGATTTAATTGAAAGTTTGCACACACTGAAAAAACAGTGAACCCTTTTCCATTGCAAAATGAACTAAACTGTAGTAATATTGACCATGATTTAGCCCTTAAGATTTTTTTTCAACTTGTTTAGTTTATAATTCTCTTAAATTTTAGTTCATCTATAACATTGTAGTTTAGTTCATTTTTACAACACCATACGATTTGTATACCCCTACCAAGTTAAAAAGTCAGTATTATTTTGGTTTACTTGCTTTTTTGTGGGAAAACCGATAATAAAAATTGATTAACAGTCTCTTTAAAATGTCGACGACTAAACTATTTTTAAATCAATCATTCCACAGTACAGATAAATTAAATAATTAAAGGAACAACAAACCGTTTTAATATTATGAAAATTTTGATACATTAAAATTAAACTTTCTTTAAGCAAAAGTACTTTATTATAAAAACTTATGATGAAAGTTCTTAATACAATGTTTTTTGTGAATAAAAATTATGACCACGTGGAACAGAGAGTAGTTCATTTGAACCCGCTGTTTGGACATTTTGACTTATGCTTTTTTATTCATCGTAGGTAATTATTTCACATATCTTGCTGGAAAAAAATGGAAACAATAATGAAAATTGTTAAAAATTAACACCATGTAATGAAATATAATTTTTAATTCTTCATTTTAGCTTGTAATTTACCATATTTATGGGGGCATTTTATCAAATGGTGTAAGGAATTCAACTTTCCTTTGGAAAACGTATCTCATAAAATTTGTACCTGAAACAATTAGAGAAATAATGAAGTATTCTAAATAAACTCATAAAACTGTGTTGTTATCGTTGCGAAGGATATAATAAAATAAATATTCTAGTTGAAAGAAATCCAAAGTTTTAATATAAAACTTACCAATTATCTATTAAATTGTACGCTGAGGGGAAATATAATAAGTTGTCCAAATTTATTTGGGTTACTCTGAAATTAAATATTTATTTTTTACATTAAATAAAATTATTAAATAGGTTTTCAAAAAATCTAATGAAAAAATAATAATATGCATAAAAAACCAAATATTCTTGATAGCCCTAGACAGTCATCATTCGTCAAAATGACGACACGTAATTTAATTTTCGATTTAAAATGCATTTTAGTCTATTGGGAAATGGTAAATTTAAGTTATACTAATTCGACCGTTTTAAGAACTTTTGTTTTATACTACGTAAAACCAAATTGAATAAGAACAAAAATTCAAGTTTGGTTCACTTTTTCGCTCACGATGAAAATTATAGCGTCTTGACGAAGGATGAAGTTAATGTACAAAAAATATGTATGACTGTCCAGGGTTGAAAGAAAGTTAAAGAATCCTTACCAATTCACTATTAAATTACAGGCAAAGGAGTACTAAAAATTTGTCCAAATTTTTAAGGGGTTATTCTGAAATTAAATATTTGTTTTTACATTAAAAATATTACATTGGTTTCCAAAAAATTTGATTGAAGAAATACTAAAATAAGGTATTAAAAAGCTGTAATTTTGATGATAAAAAGGTCACAAAAACGTAAATATTCTAGATGAAATAAAGCCAATTTCTAAAAGAAAACTTACCAATTCTCTATTTTTTAAATTTGTTCGAATCCATCTGGAGTTGCTCTGAAATTAAATGTTGTTTTTAAAATTTGCAAAATTTTCGTGAAAGAAAAACATTAAACTGGTTTCCAAAAAAATAATTAACAAATAATAATATACATAAAAAATATTCTTTTTAAAAGAAAGCCATTTAAAAAAATATATACTTACCAATTTATGACTAAACTATACGCTGAGATATAACAAACGCTTTCCAAATTCATCTGGAATTGAATATTAATTTTTTATATTGAATAATAAAAATTTCAATACACTTTTAATTTCAACATACATATTTTCCTAAATATTCTTAATAACTTTTTTCTAAACTACCAATAAAATATTAATAACTTTCATTTAAAAGGTTTAATAAACAAACACCAATATATGTCTCAAAAATCCAAAATATTCCATGCCTTTATATTCCCTTGTTGCATACCTGCTTAAAAGATGCAACAATCCACGCCAACGCCAACTACACAACTGAAGCATACCAAACAAAACCAAGCAAAGCCAAAACATTCCTACAACAACAAAAATACATGTGCCTTTATTGAATACAACACCTCATCCAGCCAAATAAACCATCCGCGAATAACAAACACACACACACAAAAACCACTAAATGAACAAAAATAAAAACAACCCCACGCTCATGTATACACAACAAAATTCAAGTAACATCATCTTTACATTAATCACATTCCACGATGCCGATAAAGATCTCTGTACTATGCATTAGTTCATCGCATCTGCTGACAATTTACTCTAAGAATAATATTCGTAAAGGCACACCAGTTTATGAACGATGAAACGTTTAACTTAAAATTTGCAAAATTTTCATGAAATGTTATCTACCATTTTTGACGAAAATATCAATAAATTTAATTACATGTGAACTAAAAATATTTCATTGGGTAATTTTTTACTAACAATTATTGACTATAGGAATTGTCAGTAAGAAATTGCTATCCACTTTCAAGTTCATTTTTCGTAAAAAAATATTTTCTCATACAAAAAAATATTATAGTAAATGGCACTTATTATTTAGAAAATACTTTTCATTTCACAAGTAGTTTTATAGCATGACAAACGAATTTTTAACTACCAGTTAAGAAATTTTTTAAGGAAATTTCCATCGTATTTTGTAGGCCATGAACTAAACGATTGCTACTTAGAATTTGTCTTCTTAAATTTACGAGACATTTTTTTTTCTGTGCAGGGAGTAGAATTAGCATTATAGCTATGCGTGCCAAATTTGTTTGAAATCGGTTCTGATTTAGATATATCTCCCATATATAGCTTTCGTCCGATTTACACTCATATGACCAAAGAGGCCAATTTTTTACTCCGATTTATTTGAAATTTTGCGTGCCAAATTTGGTTGAAATCGGTTCAGATTTAGATATAGCTCCCATATATAGCTTTCGCCCGATTTACACTCATATGACCACAGTGGCCAATCTTTTACTCCGATTTAAAATTTTTTAATTGAAACATCTTCTATCACAGAAATGATTGTAGCAATTAAAAAATTAATTAAAAAATTAATTGATCCAATTAAAAAACTAATTGATCCAATTAAAAAACTAATTGATAATTTTTATGATTGATTTTTGTTTCAATTAAAAAAATTTGTTGAATCAATTAAATTTTTAATTGAATATTTGTAAAAACTCAATTAAGACTTCTATTGGAAAAATTTGGTTAATTTTTTTTTTCAATCACATAAACGATAATATTAATTAAAAAATTTAATTCATTATTTTTGTGATTGATTTTTATTTCAATTAAAAATTTTGTTGAAGCAATTAAATTGAAAATTTTTTAAAACTTTTTTAAAGACTTTAGTTGGAAAACTTTTCGTGAAATTTTTTTCGGTGAAAATTTCCCAAATAATTATTCAAAGTCAACGTCGGTGTTGTAAATTAAATCACTTTTTTTTAACAAATAGCTACCGTTACCCTGTCGTTATTTCCATCGAGTGGAGGTTCTTAAAGCATCAAAACTTTAATGTGCGTTTTATTAACAATTTTCCTCACCATAGCAAAAATCATCGACCCGTTCCTCATTAAAACCTCAAATTCATTGCCCATGGTTTTCCACATTTTCTTCAAATCCAAACCAATGTGCTTCTTCATCAGTGCAAAAATTGGTACCTGCAAATTTTGCTAGCTTCGCGAATCAGAAAGGCAAAAACTTTTGCCAAATCTTTCGAGTTTTATGTCACGTATAAGATATATACATCCCAACTAAATTAATTCAACTAACTAATTTACATAAACAAACAACTTTCAAGAGCTCCAATTAATCAATTTTGTAGTTAGGGCAAATAAATCAAAGGCCAGTTACCAAATGCTCCTCATATGGTAAAGCATTGGAAATCTAGTTGGACTTCAGACATTCCATTTAGGGGTATTCTTACTGCAGGTAGCCGAGTAGAGATAGATTAGGAATAGTTTGCAAGCCTAAATCAAATCACATAAAATCAGAGCACATCTTAAGATTTTAAATCAGTTGCAAAATATCCAAGATAAGTCAAACATTCGGCATTATGTTGAAATTCGTAAGTATTTACCATGGACTAATGCTAAAAAGAGGACATTAAAAGAATTTCGATTTTCTTTTTAAAGATTGTTATTTGTGCCTTGGTGGCCTCTGCAGCGGCTATTTCTAAATCCAATAGCCATAAATCGTTCAACAGTCGCCCATCTTCTTCCCACTCAGCTTCCCGCCCCTCTTCAGCTTCCAGTGATGATGTCCATGCTCAAATAAACTCCTACTCATCTAATGTTCGGGAAGATGGTTTCCAATATGCTTTCGATACCACCAATGGTATTCAAGCTTCCGCCACTGGTGAAGCTCATGGTGAAATTAAAGGTGACTTCAGTTGGATCTCTCCCGAAGGTGAACATCTTTCTCTTCAATATATTGCCGATGAAAATGGTTATCAACCCCAAGGTGATATGTTACCCACTCCACCACCAATTCCAGAAGCCATCCTAAAAGCTTTAGAATATATTCGTACACATCCCAGCTATGATGAATCTGCTCAGCATTCTTCTCCCGCAAAATCTTATGCTCAAAAACCAGCAAAGAAATTTTCACAAAATAAATTTGGCAAACGTTTCTAAGAGAGATTTTTAAGGGAGGTTATGATTGCTCTAAACGAATTTGTTATGTTAAAAAAATAAATATTTTTGTTTTATATATTAAAGGGAATTATTTATTTATGGTAAAATCAACGGTTTCGGTGTCAGATGTATAATTATAGGACTGAAGGGATAAGTAGTAGGACTGACGGCCTAAATGGGCAAACTGTGCCCAAGGTCTTAATGGAAAAACTGGGTGCCACCGTGGTGCAATGGTTAGCATGCCCGCCTTACATACACAAGGTCGTGGGTTCGATTCCTGCTTCGACCGAACACCAAAAAGTTTTTCAGCGGTGGATTACCACCCACCTCAGTAATGCTGGTGACATTTCAGAGGGTTTCAAAGCTTCTCTAAGTGGTTTCACTGCAATGTGGAACGCCGTTCGGAGTCGGCTATAAAAAAGAGGTCCCTTGTCATTGAGCTTCACATGGAATCGTGCAGCACTCAGTGATAAGAGAGAAGTTCACCAATGTGATATCACAATGGACTGAATAGTCTAAGTGAGCCTGATACATCGGGCTGCCACCTAACATAATGGAAAAATTATTCCCGAATGTATTAGTGGTGGAACTGTAGGCCTTAAGGCCTCAGGAATGCATCTGTAGCCCCGAAAGCCTCAGTGACAGAACTGTAGGTCTAAAGGTTTCAATGGCCGAGCTGTAGGTTCACACGTCTATGTTACGGAACCGTAAGCTAAAGTTCTGTAGGTCAGAAGATATCTGTGAGATAACTGTATACATAAAAGTCGCAGTGTGTAAACTTTATACCAGAAGGTCTCAGTGGTGCAACTGTAGCCCCGAAGGGCCAATGAATGGCGAAACTGTAGGTTCACCCGTCTCAATTATGGAACCGTAAGCCCGAAAATCTCATTGGGGGAGCTGAAAGGTCGAATCTTGAAGGTATAACTGAAAAAAATAAAGGTTTAAGCGATGGAACTTTCGACCCAATGGTCTTAGAGGGAGAACTATGTCCTAAGGGCTGGGTAGAGGAACTGTAGGTCCAAAGGTTTTAGAGATGGGATTATTGGACCGAAAGTTTCAGTTCTGGAACTACACGCACGAAGACCTTAATGATAAAACTGTAGACCGTGGGTGTTACTGCATCGAAGGTGATTCGTAGAAGTGGATTGATCTCAGCTTCTGGTTCGGGATTAGTGGAAATAGCCTCGGATTTAGTTAATCTACGGTTCAGAAGGTAGGATAAAAGGTCTCTGAGGTGCAACAGGAATAAGTGGAGGGTCTGTAACGAGGAAGGTCTAAGGCAGGTCTGCAAGTTCACAGGTCTAAGTGAGGTAACTGTACGACTGAATGGTTCAGTGTGAGAATTGGAACCTCAGTGGGAGAACTGTAATGCCGAAAATCTCGGCGGTGGAACTCTAGACCCGATGACCTTCTTTGGAAAACTGTGACGTAAACGATGAGTGGTGGTCGAAGGTTTCTGTGGTGGAAATGTAGGTGTACAATTCTCAGTTACGCAACCCTAAGCCCGAAATATTCAGCGGTGAAACTAACTGGTATAACTGGAGGTTTAAAGGTCTGAATGGTTTAACTGTTGGTCTGAATGACTCAGTGGTGGAAGTGCAACCTTTATGGGAGAGTTGTAAGCCCGAAAATTTCACAGGCGGAACTACCGGACCGAAGGTTTCAGCGGCGGAACTGTAGGCCCGATGACCTTAGTGGGAAATATGTAACCTAAGCGCTGAGTGGTTGAAATGTAGTCCCGAAGGGTTCAGTGATGGAATTGGAGGTGTACATTTCTCAGTTTCGCTACCGTAAGCATGAAATATGCAGTGGTGGAACTGTAGGTTCAAAGGTCTCAGAGATGCAACTTTTGGCGTGAAGGGTTAAGTGGGGGACTGTAACCTGGAAGGTCTCAATGGTGTAACTGTTCGTTCAAAGAACTGAGTGGTATAACTGCAGATTTCAGGGACTCAGTGGTGGAACTGCAGCCCTGAAAGTCTCAGTGGAGGAAATGTAGACCTAAAGGTTTCAATGCTGGAACTGTAGTTTCACACGTCACAGTTATGTGGCAATACTAAGCCTGAAGGTATCAGTGGGAAAACTGTAGGCATAAAGGTCTCAGTGGGGAAACTGTAGGCATAAAGGTCTCAGGAATTGTACGTTCAAAGGTCTCAGGGAGAGAGTTGTGTCTGAATGTCTCAGTGCTGGAGCAGTAGGCCAGACGGCCTCAGTGGGAAAACTGTGCTGAATGGCTAGATTGGAAGGTTTCAGTGGTGGAACTGTATTTACACATTTCGCAATTACAGAACTGTAGGTTCAAAAGTCTCAGAGGTACCTGAAGCGAAAAGTGGACTGTAGCATGGAAAGTCTAAGTGGTGTATCTGTATCTTCAAAAGCCACAGTTGTGTGACTGTAGGCATGAAGGGTTCAGTGATGAAACTGCAGCACGTAACGTATTTAGTGGGAGAACTGTAGCTCCTAAAATCTCAGAGGGGGAACTGTAGGACCGATGGTCTTAGTGGGAAATCTGTATTTAAAGGGCTCAGTGGTGGAACTGTACGTCCGAAGGTCTAAGCGATGGAACTGTAGGCCTGTGGTGTTGCTGCGTCGGGAGTAACTTGTAGAAGTAGACTGGCCTCAGCTTTTAGCTCGGGATTAGTGGACTTCGTCCAGGATTTGTTTGGAAATCTGGTTGGCTTGTGATACAGTGTTACCTTCACTACTTCATGTAACCTACCTTGTTAGTTAATCTACGGTTGAAGAGACCTGTAGGGATACGGTTGAAGAGACCTGTAGGGATACGGTTGAAGAGACCTGTAGGGTCTGTAACCAGGGAGGTATCAGTGGTATAGCTGGAGGGCTTCGTGATGTAATTGTAGGCCTGAATGAATCAGTGGTGGAACTACAACCTCAGTTAGAGAGCTGTAAGCCTGCAAATCGCAGAACCTCAGTGAGAGAGCTGTAAGCCTTCAAATCGCAGAACCGAAGGTTTCAACAGTATAACTGTAAGCCCGTTGGCATCTGCAGGAAAGCTGTGTGCGAAGGGCTCAGTGGTGGAAATGTATGTCCAAATGTCACAGTGATGAAACTGTAGAGCGGAAATTCGCAGTGGTGGATCTTTAGGTCCGAATATCTCGGTTATGGAACTATATCCCGTGGTGTTGCTGGATTTTAAGGTCTTAATGGTGGGGTTTTGCCACAAGGTCTCGGTAGTGGAACATAACGTCTCAGTGGGGGAAACTGTAGGTCCGAAAGTTTCAGTGTGAGAACTGTACGCCAGAGGATTTAGCGGTAAATATGTGGTGTCGACGATCTCCGCGGGAGAACCGTTAGCCCAAAGATGTGTGTGAAAATCTCAGTGATAGAACTATAAGATAGAACTATAAGCCAGACGCCATCAGTGGCAAAACTGTAGGCCAAAAGGATAACTGTTGGTCTAAAGTTATCAATGGAGCAAATGTATGCCCGAAAGCCTCCGTAGGAAAACTGTGTACTATAGATCCCAGAGATGGAATTGTGGGCTAAATGGTATGAGTGATAAAACTGTAAGCGAAAAAGTCTCAGAGTGGAAGCTGTGTCTGAAGACCTCAGTGATTGAACGAACTATGGGTTCGACGGCTTCTGTGGGAAAATCTGTGCTCAGGGAGCCACTGTGGTGCAATGTTTAACTTATCAATGGAAAGCCTATGTGGAGAAACTGTGTACTGTAGATCCCAGAGATGGAATTTTAGCCCAAATGGTATCAGTGAGAAAACTGTAAACGAAAAGATCTCAGTGTGGGAACTGTGTCTGAAGACCTCAGTGATTGAACCAACTATGGGTTCGACGGTTTCAGTGGGGAAATCTGTGCTCAGGGAGACACTGTGGTGCAATGATTAACTTGCCTGCCTTGGGAAAAATGTGAACCAAAATTGTGTGTAAAAGTCTCAGTGACGGAACTGTAAGTCCGACGACACCAGTGGGAAAACTGTAGTCCTAAAGATATCAATGGAACAACTGTAGGTCCGAAGGCCCAGGGAGCCACTATGGTGCAATGGTCAACGTGCCAGTCTTGCACACAAAACATAATGGGTTCTCGGCCAAACCTGAAACGCCGTTCGGGCTAGGTTATAAAAAAGGAGGAGGTTGAGCTAAACATAGAATCGGAGTTACTTCAGCATAGGATGGTGTCACAAATATTCCAAGTCAACCAGAAATAACGTGCTCCTACTATACCTAACCCAAACTAAAGGGCACAGTGGCGGAACTGTAGACCTAAATGTGATGCAACTGTTTTCTTGAAGATCTCAGTGATGTAACTGTAGGCCAAAAGATATCATTGGGAGAAGTGTAGACCTAAAAGTCACAATGGCGGAACTGTAGGTTCATATGCCTCAGATACGGAAGCCCGAAGTTCTCAATTTGGAACTATAAACTGGAAGGTCTCAGTGTAGTAACTCCATCTGCATATGTCTTAGTGGTGTAACTGTGGGACGAAAGCCTAAGAACTGTAGGCTTAAAGGTCTCAGTGGGTTTAAATAAGCAATCCAAGTAATCCGGTGGGTGTTATAGAACTTTGTGGTAGCACCTTTTACGCAATCCATGGTGTAACTTTATTTACTATTTACCGGAAGAATGATGACTGGGCACCTAAAATGGAGAACACTTCTGTGCCAAATGGGAGCACCAGAGACTAGTGCATGTAGGGCGTGTTTTGAATATGGAACACATTCTTTGTCCTTGCCCTGCTTTTCCTATGCAAAGAGTTTACCATATCAATGAAGAGGTGATTCGGAAACTGACCCAGCTTGGAAACAGAAACTGGAAACACACTAGGGAATTCGTTAAGGACACGTAGTTCCTGGAATAAAAACAGGTACATTGGAACAATTTAGAGTGCACAACAATCTGAATAATACCTCAATGATACGAAAAATTTTTACTTTCATGGTAAATACATTTTTTTTATTAACTATAATAAGTTTTTATATACAATACTCAAACAGTATGATAACAATTATCTCGAAGACATGCGCTTAGAAACGTCTGCCGAAACCGTGGGAGCTTTCCTCTTTAGGAGGATGAGTACGAATATATTCAATAGCCCTTAAGATGGCTTTGGGAATGGGATGAGGTGTAGGCAAAACATCACTGCTGGGCTGATAACCATTTTCATCGGCCACATATTGGACAGCAACATGTTCACCTTCGGGAGATATCCAACTAAAATCACCCTTGATATCACCATGTTCATCTCCAGAAGCGGAAGCATGAATGGCATTGGTGGTATCAAAGGTATAGTCAAAGCCATCGGGACGAACATCAGATACATAGTGAGTTACTTCAGCATGGGCATCATCACTAGTGGCGGAATTGTGGTGGCCACCATGTCTTCCAAATGACGAAACTGCTGAGGCAGCAACGATTAACGAGCACAAGACGACGACCTAAAGAAAATAGCAAGTAAGTGTTTTTCGAATCCTTTTAGGATGTTGTTGAGTAACTTACAAATTTGAACATTTTTTTTAGAATAGATCCACAAAAATTATGAATTTGAGTTTGATGTTTCTATGACACTCGATGACTGATGATGATCTCTTTCAATTCATTAGTTTTTATATGATTTTTGCATTTAATTATCATCTCTAAACTAATATCGTAAAAACTAGATTTTTTTGTATGTATTTAAAAATTATGAATTATGTTTAGTTTTTGTAAATCATTCTAATACAATAGCTTGTTTTGTTTTTTTTTTTTTAGTTTTCAGCGTTTCTATATGCACCATGATATGACAATTAATTTAGCACCTATTATATTAACACAAAAATAAAAAAAAAACTGCATTTGATATTTGTTTTGGTGCACCAAATTAGAATTATCATAATATCATTTGACAAACTGGACCTAATTCATATATAAACTGAATTCGGCATGGGAATGAATATTGAATAAATGAATAAATCATGCAAAATCACTGAATATTTCCCCATATATGCTCTATTGAAATCATAAGGAAAACATTTTAAAAGAAGCCTATAAAACAAGTTTAGGTTAGGTTGAAACGAGGATTCAGATTGTATTGCCTCATGTCGGTATACATACACCTAAAGGGTGATACGGTCAAAATTTGGTCAAGGGAAAACGCGTGTAAATCGGTGAAATCGTTTATTTAAAAAATCAAATTAAATTTCTTTTTCAAGTTCAATTAGTATAAAATTCAGGAAAAATATTCAGTTAGGCTTTCGCTTTTCCAAATCCGAATTGCCGGGCCTCACGCTTGACACCTGCCATCAGATTTTGTACAGCCACCTTGTCCACCTTCTTCGCCGCAGAAAGCCAGTTTGCCTTGAACTGCTGCTCGTTCCTAGCAGTTTTTTTGGTCCTCTTTAGGTTCCGCTTGACAATAGCCCAGTATTTCTCAATTGGGCGGAGCTCTGGCGTGTTGGGAGGGTTCTTGTCCTTGGGAACCACCTGCACGTTGTTGGCGGCGTACCACTCCATGGCCTTTTTACCGTAATGGCAAGATGCCAAATCCGGCCAAAACAGTACGGAACAACGGTGTTTCTTCAGGAAAGGCAGCAGGCGTTTATTCAAACACTCTTTCACGTAAATTTCTTGGTTGACAGTCCCGGAAGCTATGAAAATGCTGCTTTTCAAGCCACAGGTACAGATGGCTTGTCAAACCAGATATTTCTTTGCGAACTTTGACAGTTTTATGTGCTTGAAAATATCTGCTACCTTTCCCCTTCCTTTTGCCGTATAAAACTCCTGTCCCGGAAGCTGCTTGTAGTCGGCTTTGACGTAGGTTTCGTCGCCCATTACCACGCAGTCAAACTTCGTCAGCATCGTCGTGTACAACCTCCGGGATCGCGCTTTGGCCGCCGTATTTTGTTTATCATCGCGATTTGGAGTCACTACCTTCTTGTAAGTCGATAGTCCGGCTCGTTTTTTGGCTCGATGCACGGTTGTAGACTATACACCCAGCTTATTTGCGGCATCTCGGAGAGAGATGTTAGGGTTTCGGTTGAAACTACCGGCAACTCTCTTTGTCGTCTCAGCGGCTTCCGGTTTTCGATTTCCCCCCGATCCAGACTTCCTGGATGTCGACAAACGTTCCCCAAACACTTTAATTACATTTGTAACGGTTGATTTGGCAACTTTTAGCGATTTTGCCAGCTTGGCGTGCGAGTAGCTCGGATTTTCGCGATGCGCGAGCAAAATTTTGATACGCTGCTCTTCTTGCTTGGACGGCATTTTGACAACTGAAGAGTGAATTCCAAAATCAAAATAGGAGCAACATTCTACACACACACCTTCAAAATGAGGGATGTTCAGGTTTTTTAAATGCAAAATTGAAAGAAATACGTCAAGTTTATATTGACCAAATTTTGACCGTATCACCCTTTAAGCCAATATTCGGCCTATTGTGCTCTCTAACTTATTATTATTTTTCGATATTTGGACGGGAAGGGGGACCACCCCTTTGCCCGACTTTTTTTTTTTAAAGTACCGTGAAAACAAAACTAAACTCCCCCGACTGAAATTTTACGGAAAAATTAGTGAGGTTATGATATTTATATCAGGTTCCTAATTTTTTAATAAAAATAAAAGGACATGGGGAGATATCCGCTTCTCTTAAGTAACTACATATAGAGAAACAATTAAACTTTACCGAGTTACTTGAAATTTGCAGAGGACTGGGGAGAGGTTACGATATTAATAGTTGATACCTGATTTTGTGATATTTGGACGGAAGAGAGGCCGCCCCTTTAGGCTTATAATTTGCTTGACATTTTCTGGGACGTTTACAAAAGATACGCTACATCACTTTCCGATATTTAGTCGGGGAGGAGGTCCTCCTCTAAAACTGCAAAAAAACAACAACAATTAATAAGTTTTCTTGAAATTTACATAGGCAGTGGGGGAAGGTTATGAACGAAGAGGCAACCTTCCTTGCCCCACACTTGAAGGAATGTTTCAAGAATTTTCATTTTCAGTGCTATTCACTACGGTGTTTGTCGATATTGTATCGGGGAAAGTGACGTCCCTTTAAAACAATAGAGCAAAATTTAAACATCGCCGATCTACTTGAAATTTACAGGGAACGTGGGAGGAGGTGATTAAATTTATACATGATTTTTAAATTAGTATATGATTTTTCGATATCTGGTTGGGGAAGGGGAAAATTGAAATAAACTTTGTAGATTTACTTCGATAGAATTTATAGGGACCATTGATTAGTTGTGAAATTAATATAGGGTACGTGATAGTCCGATATCAGGTCGGAGTGGAGCGAAGGTGGGGAGAGGATTCCCTTTTGTCCGTTTTTTTTCTTTCTTAAATTGAAAGTAGAGGGTTGTCCGTAAACGGGAACTCGGTACATAATTTTATGATTTTTGCACAGGCTGAAATTTACATGAAATTGGCAGCCAACGTAGAGGGTGCATAATTTTCCAACATTTTAGCAAATGTTAATGTGGTAAAAATTTTTACTACTTTTGCTTTTTCCGATTTATTGGATGGGAAACAGTAATTCTTTGTATGTTATTATAATATAGTGCTTAATTTTCAGATATGTTGAGGAGAAGGATACCTTTCCTTGACAAACCACACTTAAAATTCACAAGAAATATAGAAGATTGTCTACTTGAATACAGAACATTATTTACATTTTTGGAGGAAAGGGTACACCCTCTCCCCGACATTTTTGAAGACGAACCGTTTTACATATGCGTATCCGCCGTATTTGTACCTATAAACGAAAAAGCAAGTAGTCCGATTTGTTTGAAAGAATTCAAATCTTTTCGAAGTTGTTCTCAGCATGAAGGATATGGTTGACTAAGTTGACGCAAAATGTTCCTACAAATACCCTTCGGAAGGCGCAGCGAAGCGGGCCGGGTTACGCTAGTATTCTATAGAAATCAAATTTTGACAAAATTTTCTGTAGAAATAAAATTTGGATAAAATTTTCTATAGAAATAAAATTTTGACAAAATTTTCTATAGAAATAAAATTTTGACAAAATTTTCTATAGAAATAAAATTTTGACAAAATTTTCTATAGAAATAAAATTTTGACAAAATTTTCTATAGAAATAAAATTTTGACAAAATTTTCTATAGAAATAAAATTTTGACAAAATTTTCGATAGAAATAAAATTTTGACAAAATTTTCTATAGAAATCAAATTTTGACAAAATTTTCTATAGAAATCAAATTTTGACAAAATTTTCTATAGAAATCAAATTTTGACAAAATTTTCTATAGAAATAAAATTTTGACAAAATTTTCTATAGAAATAAAATTGTGACAAATTTTTCTATAGAAATCAAATTTTGACACAATTTTCTATAGAAATAAAATTTTGACAAAATTTTTCTGTAGAAATAAAATTTTGACAAAATTTTTCTGTAGAAATAAAATTTAGACAAAATTTTCTATAGAAATAAAATTTTAACAAAATTTTCTATAGAAATCAAATTTTGACAAATTTTTCTATAGAAATCAAATTTTGACACAATTTTCTATAGAAATTAAATTTTGACAAAATTTTTCTGTAGAAATACAATTTTGACAAAATTTTCTATAGAAATAAAATTTTGACAAAATTTTCCACAGAAAATTTTCTATAGAAATAAAATTTTGACAAAATTTTCTATAGAAATAAAATTTTGACAAAATTTTCTACAGAAAATTTACTATAAAAACCAAATTTTGACAAAATTTTCTATAGAAATGAAATTTTGACAAAATTTTCTATAGAAATGAAATTTTGACAAAATTTTCTATAGAAATTAAATTTGACACAATTTGCGGATGGAGCAAAATTTTGGAAAATTTTAGCTATTAAATGATATTAATTTAATTTGGAAAAAGGGTCCGCTGGTACGAATTTTGGTCAAATTTTGAAAAAAATGTTGTTCCAAAATAAAAATTCATGGTGGCAACGCTGGTGAACTGATCTGCTTGGGAGAATATCTATCATCAAACCCCCTGAAATTCTATATATTATCAAGTAACCCGCTACGACTAATAGTTTTCGGCGGAAACTATTATATTTGATTCATGGCGGTGGGTTTTTAAGATTCGGCCCGACCGAACTTACGTTTCCATTTTAATGGAAAAAAACTTCTTGTGAATGGTATCCCTCACACAGTGAATCACCATTTAGAGATAACAAAAATTTTCTCCTCTTTGCCATGTCATAGTGGAACGAAAAATTTTTTTATAATAGCGACAAATTGTCTGGCTACTTATCATTAAAAACTCTTTCCGTTTATCTGAAAAATAACCAACATCGATATAAATTCAAGCTTAATATTAACATTGACATTTTGATAATTTGATTCACACTGCTAAACAAAATATCACGGTTAGCGGTTAACTTTAAAGTGATTAGAAAAAAAATGTTTTATGGTGGCCAAGACACACCCATTCATTTCCAGTTCAAATTTAGCCATAGTTAAAATTTCAATGACGTCATTATATGGCTATTAGTCAAATTTTTAATTCATATTCAAAATCATATACAAATTAATAAATAATAATGTTATCATTGGGCGGTGTAAATTTCAATGAATGCATGTTGTATAAATTTACATATAAATCAAATACGTTAGGAAAAAATATGTATAAAAAAAGATAAAGGGGTATACGATGAAAAGTAATGAATAGGTGTTAAATTTCCAATTATTATCATCTGTCATTCTATAAATTATAATAGACTAAAAAATCAGGCACATAAGATCGAATCAGTTAAAATTCCCATATAAATTAAATAAAATCAGATAAAATCATTTTTATAATTTGGACAGATATAGCTGATCATGGCATAATTTATGGATTCATCATTCCCTCATTATGCTAGAAATTATGCCGTTTTTTTGTCTATAAGACAAATTTTAAATGTGAAAAAATTCAATATAATTACCAGCTCTATTTCAAGAATATTTATAACTAAAATCTCTATAAAAGAGGTCAGTGAAATATTGTTTTTTCTTTTCACTTTCATTCTCTTAAGGTAATGATGAATGTATAACAAGTCACAAAACTGGTCAATGAATTTATTTCATTTTTATTTTGGGAGGTTAATTAGTAGCAACGGATGTGAGCAGCAAACCATTAAATGTCTATCTTCACTTTTAACTAAATTAGGTGACTGATGACTTTAATGACTAAAAGTTTCAGTTGAGTATTGACTTTATGGACCGTGGGTAAGGTAATTAAAAAATTTTATTTCCTATTGCATAACGTGTACAAATTAATTTCTTTTATGGAGGGTAGCTGGTTTTCTATTTTTTAATATAATTTTTAAGAAGTTTTTCTTAAGTATCTGTTTCTGTTTAATTTTATTCTATGTCAGCTAAAGGAAGTAAAAAACTAAAAAAAAAAAACAAGTATATACGGCCGTAAGTTCGGCCAGGCCGAAGCTTATGTACCCTCCATCATGGATTGCGTAGAAACTTCTTCTAAACACTGCCATCCACAATCGAATTACTTAAGTTGCGGTAACGCTTGCCGATGGCAAGGTATCTTAAAACCTCCTAACACCATCTTCTAAATTGTATGTAAGTCCATACGTGGTATATATTAAATCAACAAAAATCGATCCTATACGTATATAATTCAGTTTGACAAAGTAGACATAAAATTTTGACAAAATTTTCTACAGAAATAAAATTTTAACAAAATTTTCTATAGAAATAAAATTTTCTATAGAAATAAAAATTTTGACAAAATTTTCTATAGAAAGAAAATTTTGATAAAAATTTCTACAGAAATAAAATTTTAATAAAATTTTCTATAGAAATAGACTTTTGTCAAAATATTCTATAGAAATAAAATCTTGGTAGATTATTTTTGGCTCGAGTGGCAACCATGATTATGAACCGAATAAAATTTGAACAAAATTTTCTATAGAAATAAAATTTTGACAATGATGAAAATTTTATTATGAACCGAATAAAATTTTAACAAAATTTTCTCTAGAAATAAAATTTTGACAAAATTTTCTATAGAAATAAAATTTTGACAAAATTTTCTATATAAATAAAAATTTGGTAGATTATTTTTGGCTCTAGTGGCAACCATGATTATGAACCCATATGGACCAATTTTTGAGTGATTGGACCAATTGTTGTATGGTTGTTAGCGACCATATACTAACACCACGTTCCTAATTTGAACCGGATCGGATGAATTTTACTCCTCCAAGAGGATCCGGAGGTCAAATCTGGAGAACGTTTTATATGGGGGTTATATATAATTATGGACCGGTATGGACCAATTCTGGCACGGTTGTTAAAGATCATATACTAACACCATGTTCAAAATTATAACCGGATTGGATGAAATTTGCTTCTCTTGGAAACTTCGCAAGCCAAATCTGGGGATCGGCTTATATGGGGGCTATATATAATTATGAACCGATGTGGACCAATTTTTGCACAATTGTTAGAGACCATATACCAATACCATGTACCACATTTCAGCCGGATCGGATGCAATTTGCTTCTCTTTGAGGCTTCGCAAACCAAATCTGGAGATCGGTTTATATGGAGTCCATATATAATTATGGACCGATGTGGACCAATTTTTGCATGGTTGTTAGAGACCATATACCAACATCATGTACCAAATTTCAGCCGGATCGGATGAAATTTGCTTCTCTTTGAGGCTCCGCAAGCCAAATCTGGGTATCGGTTTATATGGGGGCTATATATAATTATGGACCGATGTGGACCACTTTTTGCATGATTGTTAGAGACCATCTACCAACACCATGTACCAAATTTCAGCAGAATCGGATGAAATATGCTTCTCTTAGAGGCTCCACAAGCCAAATCTGAGGGTCCCTTTATATGGGGGCTATACGTAAAAGTTGACCGATATGGCCCATTTTCAATACCATCCGACCTACATCAATAACAACTACTTGTGCCAAGTTTCAAGTCGATAGCTTGTTTCGTTCGGAAGTTAGCGTGATTTCAACAGACGGACGGACGGACGGACATGCTTAGATCGACTCAGAATTTCACCACGACCCAGAATATATATACTTTATGGGGTCTTAGATCAATATTTCGATGTGTTACAAACGGAATGACAAAGTTAATATACCCCCATCCTATGATGGAGGGTATAATAATGAATAAATTAAAGTAAAATGGGACGAAAATTGCTATTTTCAAATTTTCAAGAACTCAAATCTGGCATGGTTGTATAGACTATAAGAATTATTTTTATAACCTACAGAATTTTGTGTATGCCTGAAATTTTGGTTGGTAAGCAAATACACTGGTCCCATGTACACTGAAAAAAATATTTACGTGATATTAAAGATTACGCAACCTCAATTTTAGGATGCATAATTTACACACTATTAAGGACAAATTTTTTTCAATTAATGAAATTTTAATTAAAAGAAAGTTTATAATCTTTGCTTCAAAAATTTTTTTCATTAAATTTACGATACACATTTTGAAAATTTGCGTCCCTTTGCCAAAGTTGCATGTCTTTAAACTAAGACAAAATAAGTTGCATGTCTTTAAACTAAGGCAAATATAAGGAACCAGTTAGATACGAAACTATCAATCTGTCAGCATGCCTATATTAAGGGCAGATCTGTAGAATCTGCCCTGCACTCAGTGGTGCATCACATAGAGAGATCCATGACATATGGCGACTATACATTGGCGGCGTTTCTGGACATTGAAGGTGCTTTTAATTATTACAAAAATTGATAAAGTGGTACATGCATTAGAGAGGAATGGTGTTGAGAAATTCGTTATAAAGTGGATCGAGTTGATGTTGCTAAGCAGGGACATGGTGGCCCAGCTAGCGAGCTCCACAAGTAGGGTTAGGACCACTAGAGGATTGCCACAGGGAGGGGTTATATCACCTTTGCTGTGGCTATTGGTGGTGAACGAGGTATTGTTTTGGGCTGACAAGTAAGGGTATCAAGGTAGTGGCATACGCGGATGACATTGTGATAATGGTATCGGGAAAATTCCTCGATTCTATTTCGGATGTGCTGAGCGAGTCTTTGCAGTATCTCTCGGAGTGGACTCTAGGATACGGTTAAGGTACTCCGTCTCCGTCTTACCAGGGTACTGTTCACCAGGCGGAGAAAGGTTATCGGGTACAAGTCTTCTGAATTCCAAGGCATAAAGTTGACGCTCTCGAAATCAGAGAGGTACCTAGGAGTTATTTTGGACTCCAAACTGAACTGGATGGAGAATACTGCCGATCGCATTAAGAGGGCCTATACGGCACTATACTCGTGTCAAAAATTGGTCGGGCAGAGATGGGGAATGAGGCCTTCTCTTTTTGGCTGGCTTTATACCGCGGTTGTAAGACCTGTGGCCACATATGGCTGTCATGTTTGGTGGACAATCGTGAGACACCAAAATCATATATCGAGAATAAATAGGGTAAATAGGACTGTACTCATCTATATGACAGGTGCCATGAGGACCATAGCCACTGCCGCTTTGGAGGTACTGACGGGATTTATTCCACTCGATTTACACGTAAGGAAGACGGCTGAACTGACACTTCTGAGACTTAAGAGCTTGAACACGCTGGAGAGGACAGCCTGCAGGTATACTGAAATTCTGGCCGGGCAGTATAGAGAGACGGACCATATGGTCACGGAGCATGTTTATCATCACAAACCGACATACCAAGTATGGAGGAGTGGGAAGACAGGAGGATACCCTTCGGAACCCTGAATCAAAGATGGAGGAAGGAACGGGCAGCGGAATCTATTGTAGTGAACTAGGAATAAGGGAGTCTTACACGCTGGATAGGGATTGCAGTATTTTTCAGGCTGAGATTTCTGCGATCACAAAGGCTGCTGAGTCGCTGTTGATGAGGCCGTTATTCAGAAGCGATATCACCTTCTTCATCGACAGTCAGGCAGCTATAAAGGCATTGTGCAGTGCTGACATAAGGTCTAGGGTAGTCAACCGCTGTCGTCGAGAACTCAAGGTTCTCACTGAACAGCATAATATAACTCTGTGCTGGGTACCTGGGCACTATGGGATAATAGGAAATGAGAAAGCGGATGTGCGGATGATGTATACGGACGGATCAAAGATGGAGGAAGGAACGGGCAGCGGAATTTATTGTAGTGAACTAGGAATAAGGGAGTTTTACACGCTGGATAGGAATTGCAGTATTTTTCAGGTTGAGATTTCTGCGATCACAAAGGCTGCTGAGTCGCTGTTAATGAGGCCGTTATTCAGAAGCGATATCAGCTTCTTCATCGACAGTCAGGCAGCTATAAAGGCATTGTGCAGTGCTGACATAAGGTCTAGGCTAGTCAGCCGCTGTCGTCGAGAACTCCAGGTTCTCACTGAATAGCATTATATAACTCTGTGCTGGGTACCTGGGCACTATGGGATAATAGGAAATGAGAAAGCGGATGTGCTGGCTAAGGAGGGTGCTCGTGGAACGAACAACGTCCTAGCGGACGTTTTTCCTCCACTATCTTCTTATCATTACAGGATAGAGGTTAAATATGATGAGCAATGGCGAAGACGCTGGGTCTCTTCGGTTGGTTGCGAGCAAACCAAGTTGATATGGGATGAAAAGAAACGTAGAAACTGTGAAATTTTGTTGTCGAGAGGAATTACGGCCATTGATTGGTATCATAACATGACATAACATAACACACTTGGGAAACACATGGTAAGAATAGGACTTGAAGACGATGATATCTGTAGATGGTGCCTGGACCCGGAAGTTACGGAGGACTCGTACCACTTCCTGTGTCAGTGCCCAGCTTTATCCTTTAGAAGAAACAAGATACTGGGCTCAGATCAGTGAGAGCCTGAAAGAAAATATGATGAGCAATGGCGAAGACGCTGGATCTCTTCGCTTGGTTGCAAGCAAACCAAGTTGATATGGGATGAAAAGAAACGTAGGAACTGTGAAATTTTGTTGTCGATGAACAGAGAGGAATTACGGCCATTGATTGGTATCATAACAGGACATAACATAACACACTTGGGAAACACATGGTAAGAATAGGACTTAAAGACGATGATATCTGTAGATGGTGCCTGGACCCGGAAGTTACGGAGGACTCGTACCACTTCCTGTGTCAGTGCCCAGCTTTATCCTTTAGAAGAAACAAGATACTGGGCTCCTTTTTCTTTCAGGCTCTCACTGATCTCCGGGAGTGCGGCTTAAGGAACATACTTGTATTCATCAGGGCCTCTAGTTGGTTATTCTGAGATTTCTTTCAAAGAGAACGAGCAGGTAGAAGTTTCTGGGATAAAGTGGACCGCATCGGAAGGAGAAAGATGGAAATATCACATCGAGGGATCACAGTGGACCTATACTGGTCTATGTGGGCATCAATTCAAGTAAATTGATGTCATCCTCTACAACCTAGCCTAACCTAACCTAAGACAAATTTTCCTTAAAGTAATGAAACATATTTTTGATTTAAAGAAAGTCCTTAAATTAACTGAAATGTTGAATCTTTAGATTTAAGATAAGAACGCTTCAAATATAGGCTAAGACTTATTTTGAGGATTTAACATCTTTAGTTTAAAGTTTTTTTGGAATTAAACAAATTTTTTTACTTCGAAGTATCCGTCATAATTTGGATTTTTAAACTGGCATTTGTTTGTATGTGAATAGAATGAAAATTCGATAAATGAGATCTGTATCTTAATTTTAATTTTATGAATCTTAGATTTAAAGCCAGATAGCTCGCAAAATTAAGGTCAAAATCTTTGCATCCAAGTAAACTTTTTTTTTGAGTGTATCCATCAACACAGAATTATCGCTATAGCCATCAATGCCTACCGTCAAACAATTCTATTTATAGACTAGATTATTAGGCATACACAAGACGATTTAAAGAAACTTTATTTAAAGAAAACAAACAATTTTGGTTTATTCCTTTGAGCAACTTTTGTAAACGGAATGTAATATAATTTTACATGTATTCCAAAAACGTGTTCAGCATTTTATAATACTATAGGATGCACAAATTACTAATGCGGGATTTACAGATGGCGTAGTTCGGAAAATATTGAAAATACATACCTTATTCCATAACTTTAACTTTCAGTATGTGTCATTTGGCCACAGGATAAAGATCATATCTTTTTGGCTCTCAATATGTCGTCTTTTACTGAAAAAAATATTTACGTAATATTAAAGATTATGCGCAATTTACAAAAAATTAAAAACAAATTTCTTAAAAATAATGAAATAGAATTTATATTCTTATAAAATTTATAATCTTAGCTTCAAATTTTGTTTTTTATTAAACTAAGGACACAAATTTTTGAAACTTGCGTCCCTTTGTTGAAGCCGCATGTCTTTGAGCTAAGGCAAATTTTCCTTAAAGTAAAGAAGCACATTTTTGATTTAAAGAAATCGCCCTTAAATTAACAGAAATACTGAATCTTTAGATTTAAGATAAATATTGGCTTCAAATATTGTCTAAGACTTATTATGAGGATTTGGCATCTTGAAGATTCCAAAATCACCTGGCAACACTGGACCAGCTGCTTGTGGTGTACTATGAGTGATTCAAACGAATGAAACGATTAGAGGAGCTTTGTATCGAACTCAATTGAAGCATGGGAAAAAGTAGTGGCTATCGATGGACAATGCTTCACTTTAGAAGTCATTTGCAATTGTTAAATTCTCAAACATTTAAAAAAAGTCAGAATTTTTGATTACGCTCCCAATAACTCCGAGATATTTGCACACTAAACAGAGGAAATTTCAATGCCATCTAAAGAAAAGGACATTCGAATTTTAAATTCTTTATCAGTCTTTGTAGGATATATCACTAGACCACTCTAGGATACGTTAGGTCGTCCGAAATGCACTAAAGCGTTTCACAGTCCCCCAATCACGGTTACCACCAATGGTAGATTGGTAGAATTCTCAATGTTTTGGTATATTGTGCAAAACATTCTATAGAAATAAAATTTTGATAAAATGTTCTATATAAATAAATTTTTGACAAAATTTTCTATATAATTACATTTTGACAAAATTTTCTATATAAATAAAATTTTGACAAAATTTTATATAGAAATAAAATTTCGACAAAATTTTCTATAGAAATAAAATATTGACAAAATTTTCTATAGAAATACAATTTTGACAAAATTTTCTATAGAAATAAAATCTTGACAAAATTTTCTATAGAAATAAAATTTTGACAAAATTTTCTATAGAAATAAAATTTTGACAAAATTTTCTATAGAAATAAAATTTTGACAAAATTTTCTATAGAAATAAAATTTTGACAAAATTTTCTGTAGAATAAAATTTTGACAAAATTTTCTATAGAAATAAAATTTTGACAAACTTTTCTGTTGACATAAAATTTTAACAAAATTTTCTATAGAAATAAAACTTTGGTAAAATGTTCTATAAAAATAAAATTTTGACAAAATTGTCTATAGAAATCAAATATTGACAAAATGTTCTATTGAAATAAAATTTTGACAAAATTTTCTATAGAAAGAAAATTTTGACAAAATTTTCTATAGAAATAAAAATTTTGACAACATTTTCTATAGAAATAAAATTTTGACACATTTTTCTATAGAAATAAAATATTTGCGAAATTTTTATAGAAATAAAATTTTGGTAAAAGTTTCTATAAAAATTAAATTTTGACAAAATTCTCTATGGAAATAAAATTTTTACAAAATTTTCTATATAAAATATATAAAATTTTGATAAAAGTATATGAAATTTTGACAAAAATATATGAAATTTTGACAAAATTTTCTATAGAAAAAAAATTTTGGTAAAATTTTCTATAAATAAATTTCTATAAATTTTTCAATAACTCCGAGATATTTGCACACTCAACAGAGGACATTTCAATGCCATCTAAAGAAAAGGACATTAGAATTTTAAATTCTTTATCAGTCTTTGTAGGATATATCACTAGACCACTCTAGGTTACGTTAGGTCCTCCCGAATGCACTAAAGCGTTTCACAGTCCCCCAATCACGGTTACCACAGTTGGTAGAATTCTACCACCAATGGTAGATTGGTAGAATTCTTGATGTTTTGGTATATTTTGCAAAACATTCTACAGAAATAAAATTTTGATAAAATTTTCTATAGAAATAAATATTTGACATTTTCTATGAAATAAAATTTTGACACAATTTTCTATAGAAATAAAAAATTTGACAACATTTTCTATGGAAATAAAATTTTGACAAAATCTTCTACAGACAAAAATTTTAAAAAATTTTGAAAAAAAAATTCTATAGAAATAACATTTTGGCAGAATTTTCTATGACAAAGTATTCTATAGAACTAAAATTTTGAAAAAAAAACTATTGAAATAAAATTTTAACAAAATTTTCTCTAGAATTTAAATTTCGACAAAAGTTTCTATATAGAAATAAAATTTTGACAGAATTTCTGTAGAAATAAAAAATTTGATAAAATTTTCTACAAAAATAAAATTTTGCCAAATTTTCTATAGAAATAAAACGTTGACACAATTTTCTATAGAAATAATTTTTTTGCGAAATTTTTATAGAAATAAAATTTTTGTGAAATTTTTATAGTAATAAAATTTTGACAACATTTACTATAGAAATAAAATTTTGACAAAATTTTCAATAAAAATAAAATATTGACAAACGTTTCTATAGAAATAAAAATTTGACAAAATTTTCTATAGAAATAAAAATTTGAAAAAATTTTCTATAGAAATAAAATTTTGACAAAATTTTCTATAGAAATATAATTTTGACATTTTTTATAGAAATAAAAATTTGACAAAATTTTTATTTCTGTATTATTTATGTTATTTTGACAAAATTTTCTATTGAAATAAAATTTCGACAAAATTTTCTGTAGACATAAAATTTTGAGAAAATTTTCTATAGAATAAAATTTTAATAAAACTTTCTATAAAAATAAAATATTGACAAAATTTTCTATAGAAATAAAATTTTGACAAAATTTTCTATAGAAATAAAATTTTGACAAAATTTTCTATAGAAATAAAATTTTGACAAAATTTTCTATAGAAGTAAAATTTTGACAAAATTTTCTATAGAAATAAAATTTTGACAAAATTTTCTATAGAAATAAAATTTTGACAAAATTTTCTATAGAAATAAAAATTTTTGCTAAATTTTTATAGATATAAAATTTTGACAAAATTTTCTATAGAAATAAAATTTTGACAAAATTTTCTATAGAAATAAAATTTTGACAAAATTTTCCATAAAAATAAAATATTGACAAACGTTTCTATAGAAAAAAAATTTGACAAAATTTTCTATAGATTAAAAATTTGACAAAATTTTCTATAGAAATAAAATTTTGACAAAACTTTCTATAAAAATAAAATTTCAACAAAATTTTCTATAGACATACAATTTTGAGAAAATTTTCTATAGAATAAAATTTTGACAAAATTTTCTATAGAAATAAAATTTTGACAAAATTTTCTATAGAAATAAAATTTTGACAAAATTTTCTATAGAAATAAAAAATTTGACAAAATTTTCTATACAAATAAAATTTTGACACAATTTTCTATACAAATAAAATTTTTGCCAAATTTTTATAGAAATAAAATTTTGACAACATTTTCTATAGAAATCAAATATTGAAAAAATTTTCTATAGAAATAAAATATTGACAAAATTTTCTATAGAAATAAAATTTTGACAAAATTTTCTATAGAAATAAATTTTTGACAAAATTTTCTATATACATAAAATTTTGACAAAATTTTCTATAAAAATAAAATGTTGACAAAATTTTCTATAGAGATAAAAAATTTGAAAAAATTTTCTATGGAAATAAAATTTTGATGAAATTTTCTATAGAAATAAAATTTTGACAAAATGTCCTATAGAAAAAAATGTTGAAAAAATTTCTATAGAAATAAAATTTTGCGAAAATTTTCTATGACAAAGTTTTCTTTCTAAAGAATTAAAATTTTGAAAAAAACTATTGAAAACAAATTTTGACAAAATTTTCTATAGAATTAAAATTTCGACAAAAGTTTCTATAGAAATAAAATTTTGAAAAAATTTTCTATAGAAATAAAATTTTGGCAAAATTTTCTAAAGAAATAAAATGTTGAAAAAATTTTCTTAAGAAATATAATTTTACAATTTTGGGATTACAAAGGCATTAAATAGCAATAAAAATTAAAAAAATCTATAAATTCAATGTTTTTAAAAATTTTAATTTTGGTGTTATTTCATACTATGAAAAATCATTGTGGGGAAGATCTTCCATTTTGTAGAAGTAGCAATTTTCCTTGTTGGTGCAAGCTAATTTCGTTTAAACATTTAAAATTCGATTAAGCATCAAATAAATGGTCGCTACACCACAAACGTTTTATCATTGCTTTTGGATACTGCCATTTTTATCGGATTTTAAAAATTAAAAAACTAGAGGAAGTTTAGGCCCCCAAATATGGAGTGTACCCGTCCATGTTTTATTATGGCACCCTTATAGGCCGATTTCCCGATTTTTAACCTATTTGATTGAAATTGGAAATTTAGAAAAAAATTTTGGGGACCTAATAGGTGTGTCAAACATTGTGCGTATCTCGCCATATAGACCGATCTCCCGATATATATAACCTTCCAATTACACATTAGAATAAATAAGAATTATTTTAGACATTATTATGATATTTAAATCTGGTATTATATCATAACAGCACCGTTATTATTTGACAAAGTAAATGTTTTGCCTTGAAAAAGTTCACTAAACTTCGATATAGCACAGACTTAAATATTATGTGGTTTAATCAAGTCAGACGATCTCACCTTAAACTGGCTCGCAAAAGAATTGCATCGTAATCACAAAATATCAACAAACGAATGCTATCAAATTTAATCGAAAATTCAAATGAATTTATTCCTGTTATCTAATAATGATTGGAATTCTAGGGAATAATTACGAATTACATATAGCTCTCCCGAAATGACAATAAACCAATACTGGAAAAATATTACCATGATAATTAGGTATACCTATGTCTTGGTGGCAATTAAAATTCTAGCCTATATTCTCTGCCGGAGGTTAGTATAAATAATCCCTGAGATGCTAAGAATCGATACAGTTTACCAACAGGGTCTAACTCGAAACCCCGTAAAAAAACAAACATGTTCAAATATGTGAGTTAAAATTTCCATTGGACCAGAGTACCATTTTAATCCTTTCCGATTTCGTTTTAGATTGTCTTGCTTGCCTTGATCGCTTGTGCCTTTGCTGATGATGGTGATGTCCATGCTGAAGTGAAATCCTTGAAAAACGATGTCCGTCATGATGGTTTTGATTGGAATTTGGAAACTTCCAATCACATCAATGAGCAAGCTTCCGGTGATGAACATGGTAACATTCATGGATTCTACGAATACATAACACCCGAAGGTGAACACATTAAGGTTACCTATACAGCTGATGAACATGGCTATCATCCTGAAAGTGATGTTTTGCCTAAACCCCATGAAATTCCAGCTGCCATTCTCAAGTCCATTGAATACATCAAAGCTCATCCTTCCAAGGAAGAGAGCCATAAGTAAATAATAGGTTCTATAAGGAGGATTGAATGTTATACTGAATAAACTGCTTTTTGGGAAAACGCAATTAACCGAAAATTGTTTTTTATATAATCAAGTAGGGAGAGCCAAAAGTCGCAAGAATTCGACTCTATGATAGTTTACAGGAATCCAATGACCTTAATAGTCTGCAGTGCATTAATGAGGTATACGAAGATTTTAATTTCTTTTGACCAAATTATAATACTTAATGGTGGAGATACTCTGCGGGTGTCATGAACTCCTCTCGCTTGCGACCCAGCATTTGGACTTGGCTATAAACAATAGCTCTCTTGTTGCCAAAATTAAATTTCATCTAACCGTCCTATATGATATGAGAGAAAAGCCCAACTGTTCTTTTTGGTGTTGCATTTTTAAATAAATCTCTTTGTCGGATATTAACCACGGTTGCCACTCGTTCCAAAAATAATCTACCAAAATTTTCGGAAAATTTTGCCAACTATTGACCAAATTTAAAAAAAATCTTACTTTGAAGTTTTTGTTCAAATTTTTGTCGTAATTTTCTTTTTTATGGAAAATTTTGCAAAATTTTATTTCTATAGAAAATTTATGCAAAATTTTGTATCTACAGAAAACTTTAGCAAAATTTAATTTATATAGAAAATTTTTGCAAAATTTTTTTTCTACAGAAAATTTTTGCAAAATTATATTTCTATAGAAAATTTTGTCAAAATTTTATTTCTATAGAAAATTTTTGCCAACTTTTATTTCTATAGAAAAATTTTGCCAACTTTTATTTTTATAGAAAAATTTTGCCAACTTTTATTTCTTTTCTATAGAAAATTTATGCAAAATTTGATATCTATAGGAAACTTTAGCAAAATTTAATTTATATAGAAAATTTTTGCAAAATTATATTTCTATAGAAAATGTTTGCACAATTGTATTCCTATAGGAAATTTTTGCAAAATTTTTATTCAATAGAAAATCTTGCCAAAATTTTATTTCAATAGAATATTTTTGAAAAATTTTATTTCTATAGAAAACTTTTGCAAAATTTTATTTGTATAAAAGTTTTTTGCAAAATTGTATATCTATAGAAATTTGCTTTATTCCTATAGAAGATTTTGCAAAATGGTATGTCCACAGAACATTTTATTTGTATTTTCTATAAAAAATTTTGACAAAATGTTTATAGAAATAAAATTTTGATAAAAAATTTTTATAGAAATAAAATTTTGCAAAAATTGTCTATAGAAATAAAATTTTGCAAACATTTTCTATAGAAATAAAATTTTGACAAAATTTTCTATAGAAATAAAATGTTGACAAAATTTTCTTTAGAAATAAAACTTCGCAAAAATTGTCTATTTAAATAACAATTAGCATAAATTTTCCATTGGAATAAAATTTTGCAAAATTTTTCTATAGAAATAGAATTTGGACAACGTTTTCTATAGAAATAACATTTTGACAAAATTTTCTATAGAAATAAAATTTTGACAACATTTTCTATAGAAATAAAATTTTGCAAAAATTTTCTATAGAAATAAAATTTTGACAAAATTTTCTTTACAAATAAAACATTGCAAAAATTTTCTATAGAAATACAATTTTGCAAAAATTTTCTATAGAAATAAAAGTTTGACAAAATTTTCTATAGAAATAAAATATAATAAAATTTTTTATAGAAATAAAATTTTGCAAAAATTTTCTATAGAAATAAAATTTTGACAAAATTTTCTATGGAAATAAAATTTTGACAAAATTTTCTATAGAAATAAAATTTTGATAAAATTGTTTATAGAAATAAAGTTTTGGTAAAATTTTCTATCAAAATAAAATTTTGACAAAATTTTCTATAGAAATAATATTTTGCAAAAATTTTCTATAGAAATAAAATTTTGACAAAATTTTCTATAGAAATAAAATTTTGACAAATTTTCTATAGAAATAAAATTTTGACAAAATTTCCTACAGAAATAAAATTAGGACAAAATTTCCTATAGAAATAAAATTTTGACAAAATTTGCTATAGAAATAAAATTTTGAAAACATTTTCTATAGAAATAAAAATAAATGGAAATAAGGGAGCCACCGTTGTGCAATGGTTAGCATTCCCGCCTTGCATACACAAGGTCGTGGGTTCGATTCCTGCTTCGACCGAACACCAAAAAGTTTTTCAGTGGTGGATTATCCCACCTCAGTAATGCTGGTGACATTTCTGAGTATTTCAAAGCTTCGATAAGTGGTTTCACTACAATGTGGAACGCCGTTCGGACTCGGCTATAAAAAGGAGGTCCCTTGTCATTGAGCTTAACATGGAATCGGGCAGCACTCAGTGATAAGAGAAGTTCACCACTGTGGTACCACAATGGACTGAATAGTCTAACCATATACAGAAACAAAATTTGGACAAAATATTCGCTAGAAATAAAATTTTGCAAAAATTTTCTACAGAAATAAAAAAATTGAGAAAATTTTCTACAGAAATAAAAAAAATTACAAAATTTTTTATATAAATAAAATGTTGACAAAATTTTCTATAAAAATAAAATTTTGACTAAATTTTTATAGCAATAAAATTTTAACAAAATTTTGTTTCGAATTTATTTCGGCATAAGCCGGCTATCGTACAAAACCTTTTTTTTCGGAAGGTTCAAGTGTGGTTCATTGTTGGGTTTAATGAACTGCCTGAATTTATTCTGATAATTGGTTGATAGTTTTGCTGCAAGTAGAGGATGCTGATGAGGAATGTGGTAATTCCGAAACGTGCGTCCATCCAAGCATCTTGCAGGCTATAGGGCTTTGCTTAAATAAATTTGACATTCTTTTCCTCTGTTGGTTAAGCTACACTTGTAGTTTAGTCAATGTATGGTTTTAAGCTGAAATAAAAAAATACAACAAAAAACAACAAAAATTTTTTATAGAAATAAAATTTTAACAAAATTTTTTATAGAAATAAGATTTTAACAAAATTTTCATTAGAAATAAAATTTTGACTATATTTTCTATAGAAATAAAACATTGCAAAAGTTTTCTATTGAAATAAAATTTTGCATAAATTTTTAATAAAAATAAAATTTTCTACAGAAATAAAATTTAGAGAAAATATTATACAGAAATGAAATTTAAAGAAAATTTTCTATAGAAATAAAATGTTGTCTAAATTATATTTCCATAGAAAATTTTGTCAAAATTTTATTTTTAAAGAAAATTTTTGAAAAAAAATTTGCAATTTTTTTTCTATAGAAAATTTCTGCTAAATTTTGCAAAATAAGACAGGCAACCTAAATCCCCTTTTCAACCTAATCTGTCTCCTAAAGTAATTATATCCAAATATCTGGATTTATTTTTTTGAAAAATAATCTCATCAATCATGACTTTATGCTGCTTCGACAATGGCGACGAATTCTGTTTTTGATTTCTGTAAAATATTTGCCCCGAGCGACCATACCGTAAGCTACGTTTGCTATCCACTCCTACTATCTATCCACACCAATTACTTTGCATTTAAACTATAAAATTAAAATATCATTAATATTTGTCAAATTTGATTTGCAAATTAAGCCAGCCGCCACCACCACCCAAAGCCTTACTAAAAGTCATTGACTAAATTGGTTTAATAGTTATTGCCTTTTTTCAGTAACACATTCAAATAAACCATATTGCATTTCAAACTAAACATACTGAAATCTCACGCGTTAAGTGTGAAGAAAAAAATTTTAAGAATAAATTTTGGAATCAAAACATATTTAAATGCCAAAGTCAAGCGAACTTTTTGTTTTCTTTTTTTGACAACATCTTTGATAAAAACAAGACCAGTCATTCATTCAGTCTTCGTTGTACGGATTTTTGCATAAATTTACTCATTTGGATGAATATTTTTGGAATGATTTTCAAAACAGTCTAGAGAATAGAGGGATTCGTTTTGATTTTGTTTTTAGCACGTTTTAGATTTGTGTAAAAAACGCAATAGAAGTCAGTAAAGACTAGCGGCGAGTAGCTACATTAAAATCTATTCCAATTCATTGGCAGTAAATCCGTGCATTCAGAGAACAGCTACTTTATTAGATTTAACCAGAATATATTGGGAAGAATTTTGAAAAATATCTCGAGAATAGGGGGAATCGTTTTGAATTTGGTCTTAGCAACGCCTAAACTTTGTGCAATATACGCAATGGAACTCGGCAACGACTAGCGGTGTGTAGCTATATAAACTTCTCAACTAGTCCATTGGTTTATATGGTGGATCTTTGGCAACCAAAGACAGACTCGGATAGACTACACTAATAGGAAAAATCATGCACGGCGTGCTCATTTCAAAACGATTCGTTCATGAAAGTGAATCAACACATATGTGGTGTAAAACTGAGAACAGGCGGTGTCAATCTAACAACGATAAAATGACACCATGCGTTGTCAAAACAACAACCAGCGTTCATGATCTGAAAACGTTATGGTTACGACTTTATAAACAAAATTAAAAAAAAAAGATTTCCGCTGGCGTGACTCGAACCTGTGTTTTCTGCACCATACGGGTTAACAGTCGCCTTAGCACATTGCACCACCGAGGGAGTTGCGTCTAACGATTATTTTAAGACATTTCAGGCCAAAGAAAAACGAATGCCGCTCATGAAATCGTGAACTCCCGTGGACGAAATTGTGAACATTCCGTTTTGATTTTTTGTGAACGTTTCCGTTTCATTTTGTCACCGTCCGTTCACGACTATGGAACGTAATTTTTTCTATTAGTGTACGGACTGTGGCATTGGACAATAAAGTATTTACGGTGTACAGATAGATGCTAATCGTTCTACGAGCGACTCAATGCACATCGTTCTGTTCGTACTTAGGTTATAATTTTCGCGACGTCTAATGAATTTATTCTTAAGCGAGAAATAAATAGTACCACTGATACCATTGGAACTACAGTTCCTTCAGAGACTTTCGGGCTTACAGTTTCATCACTGAAGCTTCCACTGCTACAGTTGAGATCTTCCAGTTGCACCACAGAGGTCTTCGGTTTTACAGTTCCATCACTGAGACCTGTGGGTCCACCGTTGCACTATTGAGACCTTCGGGCCTACATTCTCCATTGAGACCTTCGAGCTTACCGTTGCACCACTAAGACCTTCGGGTTTATAGTTCCCCACTGAGATCTACGGGACTACAGTTCCCCACTGAGACCTTCGGGCCTACAGCCTCCATTGAGACCTTCGAGCTTACCGTTGCACCACTAGACCTTCGGATTTATAGTTCCCCACTGAGATCTACGGGACTACAGTTCCCCACTGAGACCTTCGGGCCTACAGCCTTCATTGAGACCTTCGAGCTTACCGTTGCACCACTAAGACCTTCGGATTTACAGTTCCCCACTGAGATCTACAGGACTACAGTTCCACACTGCGACCTTCGGGCCTACATTCTCCATTGAGACCTTCGAGCTTTCCGTTGCAATACTAAGACCTTCGGATTTACAGTTCCCAACTGAGATCTACCGGACTACAGTTCCACACTGCGACCTTCGGGCCAACAGTCTCCATTGAGACCTTCGAGCTTACCGTTGCACCACTAAGACCTTCGAATTTACAGTTCCCCACTGAGATCTACGGGACTACAGTTCCCCACTGAGACCTTCGGACCTACAGTCTCCATTGAGACCTTCGAGCTTACCGTTGCTCCACTAAGACCTTCGGATTTGCAGTTCCCCACTGAGATCTACGGGACTACAGTTCCCCACTGAGACCTTCGGGCCTACATTCTCCATTGGGACCTTCGAGCTTACCGTTGCACCACTAAGACCTTCGGATTTACAGTTCCACACTGCGACCTTCGGGCCAACAGTCTCCATTGAGACCTTCGAGCTTACCGTTGCACCACTAAGACCTTCGAATTTACAGTTCCCCACTGAGATCTACGGACTACAGTTCCCCACTGAGACCTTCGGACCTGCAGTCTCCATTGAGACCTTCGAGCTTACCGTTGCACCACTAAGACCTTCGGATTTACAGTTCCCCACTGAGATCTACGGGACTACAGTTCCACACTGAAACCTTCGGGCCTACAGTCTCCATTGAGACCTTCGAGCTTACTGTTGCACCACTAAGACCTTCGGATTTACAATTCCCCACTGAGATCTACGGGACTACAGTTCCACACTGCGACCTTCGGGCCTACAGTCTCCATTGAGACCTTCGAGCTTACCGTTGCACCACTAAGACCTTCGGATTTACAGTTACACTGCGACCTTCGGGCCTACAGTTCCACCGGATTTAAAGTTCACCATTGAGACCTTTGGACCAATAGTCACGCCACTGAGGCCTTCAGGCTTACAAATGCCCACCGAGACCTTCGGACCTACAGTTCAACCATTGAAACCTTCGTGCCTACACTGCCACTATTGAGACCTTAGGTTAGGTTAGGTGGCAGCCCGATGTATCGGGCTCACTTAGACTATTCAGTCCATTGTGATACAACATTGGGCTTAAAGTTGAGCCACTGAGATCTTCGGGCCTACAGTTCCCTACTGAGACCTTCGGGCCTACAGTTCAACCATGGAGACCTTTGGGCCTACAGTTCCCTACTGAGACCTTCGGGCCTATAGTTCCCTTCTGAGAACCTCTGAAACCTTCTGGCCTACAGTTCACCAATGAGGCCTTTGGACAAATAATCGCGCCACTGAGGCCTTCAGGCTTACAAATGCCCACCGTGACCTTTGGACCTACAGTTCAACCATTGAAACCTTCGTACCTACACTGCCACTATTGAGACCTTCGGGCTTAAAGTTGAGCCATTGAGACCTTAGGTTAGGTTAGGTTAGGTGGCAGCCCGATGTATCAGGCTCACTTAGACTATTCAGTCCATTGTGATACCACATTTGGCTTAAAGTTGAGCCACTGAGATCTTCGGGCCTACAGTTCCCTACTGAGACCTTCGGGCCTAGAGTTCAACCATTGAGACCTTTGGGCCTACAGTTCCCTACTGAGACCTTCGGGCCTATATTTCCCTTCTGAGACCTTCGGGCCTAGAGTTCAACCATGAGACCTTCGGGCTCGTAGGCTAGCAAATAGTGCTGTGTGCATTATAGGTAAGGTTAGGATAAGTACAACGTCAGTCCAATATTTCAGGCTCAGTCCATTGTTTTACCACCGTGGTGAACTTCTTTATTATCACAAACTGCTGCCCGATTCTATGTTTAACTCAAAACAAGGGACCAAGGGAACGGCGTTTCACATTGCGGTGAAACGCCGTTCTCACCAGTATTACTGAGAGGGGATAATCCACGGCTGATAAACTTGTGGGTGTTTGATCGCAACTGGGTTTGAAACCATGAACGCTGCGGCGTTCCATAATGCCGTGAACCATCACTTGAAGTAGCTTTGTACTACTCAGAATTGTCACCATTATCACTGAGAGGGGATAATATACAGCTGATAAAACTATTTGGGGTTTGATCGCTAACAATTGGACCACGGTGGCCGCCAGTTTGCATGAAACTGTTACCCACCCCAGACGACTAACGCACCACTGCCGATACCGAAACTGATACCACACCGCATCTGCCACAATGAACTGCGGCAACCGTATTACAGCCAAAGATCTCATCAGTAATTCCCAATCACCCACAAAACAACGAATAAACAAGTTCCTGATGAACTACAAACCAATAAATACACAACTTTCCAATAGTCAGCGAACCCAACTACTCAGCAACGATCAATCATCTACAACATTAATGATCCATCAACTACCGATCATTGACGAATCGAAATTCCATCAATTACCGATCATCAACGAACCGAATTTCTCATCAACGAACCGAATTCTCATCTATTAGGGAATATCTACGAACCGACGTTCTCGTCCACAACCGATTATCAACGAACCCAATTCTCATCAACGAACTGTCATTAATACTAGAATCGACCCTAACCGATAATCAACTCGAAGCTGTCACCCACCCCGGAAGACTATCGCATCACTACAGATACCGAGCCTAATACCACGACGCATCTGCAACAATCTACTGTAGCAAACATATGAAAACCGAAGGTCTCATCAGCAGTTCTCGACAACCGAAGGTCTCATCAGCAGTTATCGACAATCGAAGGTCTCATCCGCAGTTCTTAACAACTCTCAACAGCTCAATAGCCAATGGACCGTACTAGTTTACATCGATCATGCATCTAAAGCATTAATATACATTCACCAACCGATCATCAACGAACCGAATTTCTCATAAACTACCGATCATCAATGAACCGAATTTTCATCAAATACCGATCATCAGGCAACCGACGAATCGAATCATCTACCAAATATGTACGAAGAGAATTCCTTTTTCATGTCATCGAAGATATAATTTCCCGATTATCTACAAAACCATGACATCCCAAATGCCTGCTCCCATTAGATCCTCACCAAGTACATTACGAAACAATTTCAAACTAATTAATTAATATTTGAGTCGAGAGGGAAAAATTTAGTGAGTTTTACGGAGACCAAGGAGACGACTGAGCTTAACTCAACCAACGAGAAAACCACGTTTCACTTTAGGTACATTTCATTGCAAATAACACCTTTGAAAAATTTTCAATGGTAACACTGTCAACTTTTCAATATCTCCAACATATATCATTCCTATCGCCCCTTCATTACAGGCATAACATCCTTTCCTTTAGTCATTGTTGTTTTATTAAAATAATCCATTAGCCTAAAATACTAATTTATTTGTGACCTTTAACCTCTTCCTTTTCGGGATGAGCCTTATTATACTCAATCGACTTCAAGATGGCATCTGGAATGGGTGGTGGAGTTGGTAAAAGGGCACTATCTGGATGGAATCCATCTTTATCGGCTGTATAGGTAACCTTAACATGTTCACCTTCGGGCGAAACAAATTCATAGGATCCGTGAATATTGCCTTGCTCATCACCAGCAGAATCTTCGTGAATTGAGTTACTGGTATCCAAAACAAATTGGAAACCATGTTCATCAACATGGGATTTCAATTGTTTAACTTCAGCATGGACATCATCAGCCGAAGAGCCAGAAGCAGCAACATGGGCAATTAAGGTAGCAATAAGTATCTGGAAATTTTAGTGCAAACAATCAAAGTAAATTTTTATTTTCTAGATGCAAAATATCATTTCTTACTATTTTGAACATTTTGCTTGGATCGCTAGATGACTAGAATAGAATATTGATTTAGCTTTGCAATCATATTTATATTCTCCGTAGCTGAGAGAATTGATTTTAAGTTATCCAAATTCCCTGTTTATAAAATTATGCCATATTTTTCGTTCTTAAATTTTATTACTTCAAAAAACATTAGATAACCGTAAAATGACCATCTTAATCACATTTCATCTGGTATCTGGTATATCTGCACTCACTCTGATTGAAATTAATTGAAATTATCAGGTTTTAATTTAATTCTAAATGTATTGTGTTAAAAAAAAAATTCCATCATCCCATGGAATCACGAATATGAACTTTGATTTGAACTAGGGAACGGTCTATTCCGAGCCGACATTTGTGGCATTATGTTACCTGAATACCTGGGAGTGCAATTTTAGGGACAGGTCTTTCAGGCTAATGTCACAACTGTCCCCGCCCGGTTAAACCCTGGCTGAGATAAAAATTTTTGACAAATTTTCTTTAGAAATAAAATTTTGACAAAATTTTCTATAGAAATAAAATTTTGACAAAATTTTCTGTAGAAATAAAATTTTGACAAAATTTTCTATAGAAATAAAATTTTGACAAAATTTTCTATAGAAATAAAATTTTGAAAAAATTTTCTATAGAAAGAAAATTTTGACAAAACTTTCTATAGAAATTACAAAAATTGACAAAAATTTTCTATAAAAATAAAATTTTGACAAAATTTTCTCTAGAAATAAAATTTAGACAAAATTTTCTCTAGAAATAAAATTTTGACACCATTTTCTATAGAAATGAAATTTTGACAAAATTTTCTATAGAAATAAAATGTTGACAAAATTTTCTATAGAAATAAAATTTTGCCAAAATTTTCTATAGAAATAAAATTTTGACAAAATTTTCTACAGAAATAAAATATAGACAAATATAGACAAAATTTTTTATGGAAATAAAATTTTGACAAAATTTTCAATAGAAACAAAAGTTTGACAAAATTTTCTCTAGAAATAAAATTTTGACAAAAATTTCTCTAGAAATAAAATTTTGACAAATTTTTCTATCGAAATAAAATTTTGACAAAATTTCTATAGAAATAAAATTTTGACATTTTCTATAGAAATAAAATTTTGTCAAAATTTTCTATAGAGATAAAATTTTACAAAATTTTCTGTAGAGATAAAATTTGACAAAATGTTCTATAGAAATAAATTTTTGACAAAATTTTCTATGGAAATAAAATTATGTCAAAATTTTCTATGGAAATAAAATTATGACAAAATTTTCTATGGAAATAAAATTTTAACAAAATTTTCTATAGAAATAAAATTTTGACAAAATTTTCTATAGAAAAAAAAATTGACAAAATTTTCTATAGAAATAAAATTTTCACAAAATTTTCTATAGAAATAAAATTTTGACAAAATTTTCTATAAAATAAAATTTTGACAAAATTTTCTCTAGAAAAAAAATTGACAAAATTTTCTATAGAAATAAATGTCTATAGAAATAAAATTTCGACAACATTTTCTATAGAAATAAAATTTCGACAACATTTTCTATACAAATAAAATTTTGACAAAATTTTCTATAGAATTAAAATTTTGACAAAATTTTCTATAGAAATAAAATTTTCTAAATTTTCTACAGAAATAAAATTTTGACAAAATTTTCTATAGAAATAAAATTTTGACAAAATTTTCAATGGAAATAAAACTTTGACAAAATTTTCTATAGAATTAAAATGTTGACAAAATTTTCTATAGAAATAAAATTTTAACAAAATTTTCTATAGAAATAAAATTTTAACAAAATTTTCTATAGAAATAAAATTTTAACGAAATTTTCTATAGAAATAAAATTTTGACAAAATTTTCTATAGAAAAATAAAAATTTTGACAAAATTTTCTATAGAAATAAAATGTTGACAAAATTTTCTATGGAAATAAAATTTTGACAAAATTTTCTATAGAAATAAAATGTTACAAAATTTTCTATAGAAATTAAATTTTGACAAAATTTTCTACGGAAATAAAATTGTGACAAAATTTGCTATGGAAATAAAATTTTGACAAAATTTTCTATAGAAATAAAATTTTGACAAAATTTTCTATAGAAATAAAATTTTAACAAAATTTTCTATAGAAATAAAATTTTTACAAAATTTTCTATAAAAAAAAAAAAACATTTACAAAATTTTCTATAGAAATAAAATTTTCACAAAATTTTCTATAGAAATAAAATTTTTTGTTTGGTAAAATGTTCTCGATGTTTCGGTAGATTATTTTTGGCTCGAATGGCATCCGTGGATGGGACCCATATCGCATGGACACTCCAACAACCAATGTAGCAGACGAGAGAAGAGAGTCTATCTTTGGACGAAGCTCTAAGGTACTCCGTTCACCGACGAAGTCGACATACGAAGAAGAGACAGGAGTAGATACGCCTCGGGGTATGTTTGCAGAACCGAGTACCAGACACTGTGAAACTCCTAACAACTCAACAGGTAAAAAAATAAAATTTTGAAAAAATTTTCTATAGAAATAAAATTTTTACCAAGTTTTCTATAGAAATACAATGTTTACCAAGTTTTCTATAGAAATAAAATTTTGACAAAATTTGCGATAGAAAAAAAAATTGTCAAAATATTCTATAGAAATAAAATTTTGACAAAACTTTTTATGGAAATAAAAATTTGACGAAACTAATAAAACCAAAAATTTCAACAAACACTGCGAAATAAATTTTTTTCTATTTGGAAGTTTTTTTGGTAAAATTTTCATAAAAATTTGGTATATTATTTTTGGCTCGAGTGGCAACCATGGTCTGGACGCAGACTAAGAGATGGATATGATCCACGATGGGGTCCACCTAGAAGTAATGCTAAAGCGGTTCCGAAGTGGAGAGTAGACCCCGCTGTCAGGCAGAAAGGGTGTTTAGCCGGTATCGCCAACTGTGATGGAGTGCGGCACACGGCATATGGATTCAGTGTCGGGTGCATAAAGCATTTTCCCATCCTCACGCAGACTAAGAGATGGATATGATCCACGATGGGGTTCACCTATAAGTAATGTGAAAGCGGTTCCGAGGGGGAGAGTATACCCCGCTGTCTGGCAGGAAGGGTGTTTAGCCGGTATCGCCAACTGTGATGGAGTGCGGCACACGGCAAATGGATTCAGTGACGGTTGCATAAAGCATTTTACCATCCTCACCCGCAAACCAAATGTAAATTAAATTAAAAATCAAAGTTTTACTGTAACCACAGTCTTATTAGATTATGTTATTGTTTAAACAAATACCTTAATGTTGAAAAAAAAGAACAATCATTGTTTATTAAGTGGTACTTGCTTTTAATTGCCTAGAATCTGCACATAGTCATTTAACTCAAAAATATTATTCTATTAAACCGGCTAAATATTTGAATTGTAAAAAAAAAATAATTGTGCACTTAAAAATAGAACAATAGTGATAATAATACATTAATTTATAACACAAAACAAAGAAAGAATATTTTACCAAAAAGGTTAAAGACATAATTTTATTTTGTCCCATTTCTTTGAAATCAAACCCACACAATAATTTTAGGAATATAAATTCGGGTAAAAATGATGATCGGGTACAGTCTGACTTTCCCAGTTTACTGATCAATACTGAAAATGTTCAAATTTGTAAGAATAAAAAAAAAATATCTTCCTTTTAAAAAACAAATTGGAAACATTAATAAAATCTATCTTCATTATTAGGTTCTCTTAGCTGCTGCCATCGTAGCTTATGCCGCTGCTGCTGGCCATAACAGCAATGCTGATGATGTCCACGCAGAAGTCAAACAATGGAAATCGGATGTCCGTAAAGATGGTTTCGATATTGCCTTAGAGACTTCCAATCATATCCAACAACATTCTTCTGGTGATGAACATGGCAATATCCATGGATCCTATGAGTATATAACTCCTGAAGGTGAACACGTTAAAGTGGATTACATAGCCGATGAGCATGGTTATCATCCCGAAGGTGCTGTCTTACCTACTCCACCACCAGTACCAGTATATATCTCTAAGGCCATCGATTACATTCGTGCCCATCCCCCAAAGGAAGAAAAGAACTCTCATCATTAAATGATTGAAAAATTCCGAAGGTATTGATGCAAACAAAAAAATTATCTAAATAAAAAAGTATTTTGAAAAAGAACACATTTTTGTGATAATAAATTTAGAGTGATTATAAAATGTGCCAATAAGAGAAAGGCCACTTAAAATCACTATCCTGATATGAAATGAAACTGATATGAAATTGAAACTATGTTGATTTTACAAAGTTGGAAGTTAAGCTAGAGCATATAAATACATATAAGAGTGAAATTGTCATAATTTAGAGTAGGATTAGGAATGATGGAATAGTTGACAAGAACCGACCCGAAACACATGAACAGTATGAAGTTAATGGTAGGTTTTCCTGTTGGAACACCAGGGAACTGCTTTAGTTTGGGCTTTCTGGATTGGGGCGTCGCATACACAGTTCCAAATTTATTATTAAAATATTATTACAAAGTATATTCGAAGATGGAGAAAAAAGAGATCTCCTAAGCTGAACAATAGAAAAAGATTTTTTTCCGGGAATTATGATTTTCCCAAAAGTAGGGAGGAAGAAAGTATATTCACAAATTTTTTAAAAGTGCATTAAAAACCTGGAACCCCGTCCCCAAAAGATATATCACTATTACTAAGTTTCCTGAAATTTTCTGAAGTCGATTAATAGGAGGGTATTCAAGCTTCTGCCAGTCTAACTTAGCAGTTTTCAGTTTTAATAACATTGTCCCAGAGACAACGGTTGAGGTAGACACCTTCCACAATAAATATTTTGTTCACATCCTATCTTTTATATATACTTCTTGTACTTTTCTAAGAGATCGTTTTAGTTGTATTTGTAAAAAAGTATAAAGAAGATTTCCTCCCCTCAAAACACTTTAAATGCACATCATCAACTCTGAAATTCTTCGGTGTATATTTCAAAAAACAAACCGATTTCATTATGATGATGCAAAGACCTACGAGCGTATGCCCCCCACATGGATGAGGAAATGGTACCTGTAAGATTAGAGATTAAAGATATGTCCGTATCCCAGCTTAAACATAAATAAATATGAACTTAAATTAACTCGATGGAACAAATTTCTAATAACTTGAAAAAGTTAGCCCGAAAACGGGGGTCCCCTAAGACGGAATTGAACGAAACTTTTCTACTCCCACAGAGCAGACATTTTCAGAAAATTTCATATAGAAATGAAATCTTCAGAAAATTTCATATAGAAATGAAATTTTGAGAAAATTTCCTATAGTAAATAAATCTTGAGAGAATTTCCAATAGAAATGAAATTTTCAGAAAATTTCCTATATAAATGAAATTTTGAGAAAATTTCCTATAGAAATGAAATTTTCAGAAAATTTCCAATAGAAACGAAATTTTCAGAAAATTTCCTATATTAATTAAATCTTGAGAAATTTTCAAAAGAAACGAAATTTTCAGAAAATTTCCTATAGAAACGAAATTTTCAGAAAATTTCCTATAGAAACGAAATTTTGAGAAAATTTCTAGTAGAAATTAAATCTTGAGAAAATTTCCTAAAGAAATTAAATTTTCAGAAAATTTCCAATAGAAAAGAAATTTTCAGAAAATTTCCTATAGTAATTAAATCTTGAGAAAATTTCCAAAAGAAACGAAATTTTCAGAAAATTTGCTATAGAAATGAAATTTTGAGAAAATTTCCTATAGAGATTACATTTTTAGAAAATTTTCTGTAGAAACGAAATTTCCAGAGAATTTTCTGTAGAAACGGAATTTTTAGAGAATTTCCTATAGAAACGAAATTTTCGGAAAATTTCCTATAGAAACGAAATTTTCAGAAAATTTCCTATAGAAATTAAATTTTCAGAAAATTTCTTATACAAATAAAATTTTGAGAAATATCCTATAGGAATGAAGTTTTCAGAAAATTTCATGTAGAAATTAAATTTTCAGAAAATTTCATGTGGAAATGAAATTTTCAGAAAAATTCATGCAGAAATGAGTTTTTTTTCAGAAAATTTCATGTAGAAATGAAATTTTTCAGAAAATTTCCTATCAACATTAAATTTTCGGAAATTTTCCCATAGATTTGAAATTTTGAGAAAATTTCCTATAAAATTTTTTGAGAAAAATCCTATACAAATGAAATTTTCAGTAGAATGTCTATTAAACTGACATTTTCTATATATAAGAAATTTTCAGAAAATTTCCTATAAGAATGAAATTTTGAGAAAATTTCCAATACGAATGAAATTTTGAGAAAATTTCCAATACAAATGAAAGTTTCTGAAAATTTTTGAAATTAAATTTTCGAAATTAAATTTTAATATAATTTCCTACAGAAATAAAATTTTCTGAAAATTTTTGAAAATTTCCTATCGAAATTAAATTTTAATAAAATTTCCTATAAAAATGAAATTTTAAAAAATTTCCTACAGAAGCGAAATTTTCAGAAAATTTTTTATACAAATAAAATTTTGACAAAATTTCCTATAGAAATAAAATTTTGAGAAAATTTCCTACAAAAATTAAATTTTTAGAAAATTTCTTATAGAAATGAAATCTCAAAAAAAAAAATTCAACATAAATAAAATTTTGGCACAATTTTCTACAGAAATAAATTTTTGGCAAAATTTTCTATAGTAATTAAATCTTAAGAAAATTTTCAGTAGAAATGAAATTTTCTGAAAATTTCCTATATAAATGAAATTTAAGATTTGCTAAAGAAATGAAATTTCCAGAAAATTTCCTATAGAAATGAAATTTTCAGAGAATTTCCTATAGAAATGAAATTTTCAGAAAATTTCCTATAGAAACGAAATTTTCAGAAAATTTCCTATAGAAACGAAATTTTCAGAATATTTCCTATAGAAATGAAATTTTGAGAAAATGTGAAATATAAATGAAATTTAAGGAAACTTCCTATAGTAATGAAATTTTCAAAAAATTACATATAGAAATGATTTTTTCAGAAAATTTCATGTATAAATGAAATTTTTCAGAAATTTTTCTATCAACATAAAATTTTGGGAAAAATTCCCATAGATTTGAAATTTTGAGAAAATTTCTATAAAAATTTAATTTTGAGAAAAATCCTATACAAATGAAATTTCCATTATAATGCCTATTAAAATGACATTTTGCAAACATTTTCTATATATAAGAAGTTTTCAGAACATTTTCTATAAGAATGAAATTTTGAGAAAATTTCCAATACGAATGAAAGTTTCTGAAAATTTTTGGAAATTTCCTATCGAAATTAAATTTTAATATAAATTCCTATAGAAATAAAATTTTCCGAAAATTTTTGAAAATTTCCTATCGAAATTAAATTTTACTACAATTTCCTATAGAAATTTTCAAAAATTTCCTATAGAAGTGAAATTTTCAGAAAATTTTATACAAATAAAATTTTGACAAAATTTCCTATAGAAATGAAATTTTGAGAAAATTTCCTACAAAAATTAAATTTTTTGAAAATTTCTTATAGAAATGAAATCTCAAAAAAATTTTCTACATAGATGAAATTTTGGCACAATTTTCTACAGAAATAAATTTTTGGCAAAATTTCCTATAGTAATAAATCTTACGAAAATTTTCAGTAGAAATGAAATTTTCTGAAAATCTCATATATAAATGAAATTTAAGATTTGCTAAAGAAATGAAATTTTCAGAAAATATCCCATTGAAATCAAATCTTCAAAAATTTTCTATAGAAATGAAATTTTCAGATAATTTCTTAGACAAATAAAAATTTGTGAAAATTTCCTATAGAAATGAAGTTTTCAGAAAATTTCCTATAACAATGAAATTTTGAGAAAATTTCCTATAATAATGAAATTTTGAGAAAATTTCCTATAACAGATAATTTTTAGACAAATAAAAATTTGTGAAAATTTCCTATAGAAATGAAATTTTCACAAAATTTCCTATAACAATGAAATTTTGAGAAAATTTCCTGTTGAAATTACATTTTGAGAAAATATTATATAGAAATGAAATTTTCAGAAAATTTCCTATAGAAATGAAATTTTTAGAAAATTTTCTATAGAAATGAAATTTTCAGATAATCTTTTAGACAAATAAAAATTTTTGAAAATTTCCTATAGAAATGAAGTTTTCAGAAAATTTCATATAGATTTTAAATTTTCAGAAAATTTCCTATAACATTGAAATTTTCAGAAAATTTCCTATCAACATAAAATTTTCGGAAAATTTCCTATAGAAACGAAATTTTCGAAAAATTTCCCATAGAATTGAAATTTTGAGAAAATTTCCTATAAAAATTAAATTTTGAGAAAATTTCCTATACAAATGAAATTTTCAGTAAAATGCCTATTAAAATTAAATTTTGCAAACATTTCCTGTATATAAGAAATTTTCATAAAAATTCCTATAAGAATGAAATTTTGAGAAAATGTCCTATCGAATTTAAATTTTGATATAATTTCCTATAGAAATAAACATTTCAAATATTTCCTAAAGAAATGAAATTTTCAGAAAATTTTTATACAAAAAAAAATCCTATAGAAATGAAAATTTGAAAAATTTCCTACAAAAACTAAATTTTTAGAAAATTTCTTATAGAAATGAAAGCTTCAAAAAATGTTCTACATAAATGAAATTTTGACACAATTTTCTACAGAAATTAAATTTTGGCAAAATTTCTTATAGTAATTAAATCTTAAGAAAATTGTCAATAGAAATGAAATTTTCAAAAATTTTCTATTGAAATGAAATTTTCAGATAATTTCTTAGACAAATAAATATTTGTGAAAATTTCCTATAGAAATGAAATTTTCACAAAATTTCCTATAACAATGAAATTTTGAGAAAATTTCCTATACAAATGAAATTTTGAGAAAATTTCCTGTACAAATGAAATTTTGAGAAAATTTCCTATAGAAATTACATTTTGAGAAAATATTGTATAGAAATGAAATTTTCAGAAAATTTTCTATAGAAATTAAATTTTCAGAAAATTTCCTATAGAAATGAAATTTTTAGAAAATTTCCTATAGAAATGAAATTTTCAGAAAATTTCCTATAGAAATGAAATTTTCAAAAATTTTCTATTGAAATTAAATTTTTAAATAATTTCTTAGACAAATAAATATTTGTGAAAATTTCCTATAGAAATGAAATTTTCACAAAATTATCTATAACAATGAAATTTTGAGAAAATTTCCTATACAAATGAAATTTTGAGAAAATTTCCTGTAGAAATGAAATGAAATTTTCTAAAATTTTCTATTGAAATGAAATTTTCAAATAATTTCTTAGACAAATATTTGTGAAAATTTCCTATAGAAATGAAATTTTCACAAAATTTCCTATAACAATGAAATTTTCACAAAATTTCCTATAACAATGAAATTTTGAGAAAATTTCCTATACAAATGAAAGTTTGAGAAAATTTCCTATAGAAATTACATTTTGAGAAAATATTGAAGAAATGAAATTTTCAGAAAATTTCCTATAGAAATGAAATTTTCAGAAAATTTCCTATAGAAATGAAATTTTTAGAAAATTTCTTGTAGAAATGAAATTTTCAGAAAATTTCCTATAGAAATGAAATTTTAAGAAAATTTCCTATAGAAATGAAATTTTGAGAAAATTTCTTATACAAATGAAGTTTTGGGAAAATTTCGGATACGAATGAAGTTTTGAGAAATTTTCTGAAAATTTTCTATAGAAATGAAATTTTCAGAAAAATTTTGAAAATTTCTTATAGAAATACAATTTTCAGAAAATTATAGAAACTATAAAAATGAAATTTTGAGAAAATTTCCTACCCAAATGCAAAAAATTAGAAAATTTCCTACACAAATGAAATTTTCTTATAGAAAAGAGATTTTCACAAAATTTCCTATAGAAATGAAATTTTTAGAAAATTTCCTAAAGAAATAAAGTTTAGAAAAATATCCTATTAATATGAAATTTTGAGAAAATTTCCTAAAGAAATGAAATTTTCAGAAAATATCCTATAGAAATAAAAATTTCAGTAAAATTTTTATTTGAGAAAATATTCTATAGAAAGGAAATTTTGGGAAATTTTGCTATAGAAATGATGTGAAAATTTCCTATATACAACATTCCTGCACGCAAAGAATTAATTGTTTTCCTCTTAATCGAAACAAATGTTTTATTTGTTGTTAAAGTTTTTTCTTTCAGTGTATGGGAACCCATTAGCTAAGTAAACATGATAATCTTAAAGCAGCGATTTCAAAAATATTTTGAATACAATTTGAAAGTTTAAGAAATTGTATATTAACTATAATTAGAACTGGCTTCTTTAAATGTTTCGTCTTTTTGGCACTACCTAATGGGAGACAATTATAATAAAATATCATATGAATTTATTCCTAGCTAATCTAAGTTATCGGACATTAGGCGATAGAATTTTAATTGGATGTCATTTTTCAATGAAATATGAGAATAAACTTCCAATTATGAAACTGGCATTTATGCATAAGCAAACTGGTCACTGCGCGACTTGTATTGAGACATTTGATGCTAAACAATGCGTTTTATTGCACTATAATTTTCAATAGTGGAACATATCAATTAAAAAAAAAATGCAATAAACCCAAGACCAGTATCATCATTGCCCCTGTGGTTAGGGCGAATAAAGTAAATTGGATTTCTAAAAAACAAAAATCTCATCAATGAACGGAAATTACCAACTATTTTGTTTATGGCGACAAAAATTAAAAATTAACTTAAAATTTTGCAAAGCATAGAATTTTGTATAAAAACCTCCAAGACGATCATGGGACTATCACAGTTTTCCACATCCAGTCGGAGTTTAAACTAATCCCCTTTACCAAATCAAAATGTTTAAAATCGTAAGTTAATTCTGGAAATATTAAAACTTTTTTTAAAACATTTCCTTTTTTATTTTTCTTAGATCGTTTTTGCTGCCTGTTTGGCCTATGCCTATGCTGCTTTTGGTCATTCATCCTCCTCCTCTGTGGGTGATGAATATCATGCTGAAATTGTTCATTTGAAATCGGATGTACGCAAAGATGGCTATGATTATAATGTGGAAACTTCTAATTCCATTCATCAGCATGCTTCCGGTGATGGTTATGGCAATGTCCATGGTGGCTATGAATATGTCTCACCCGAAGGTGAACATATCAAGGTTAGCTATGTTGCCGATGAATATGGTTATCATCCTGAAGGAGATGTTTTACCTACACCACCTCCTGTACCTGCAGCAATTTTAAAGGCTATCGAATACATTCGTGCTCATCCACCCAAGGAAGAACACAGCAGATACCATTAGATATTCCTACGAAATGTGTGTTGAAATAAACAAAAAAGCGAAACAGCAAAGAGATTTAAATGTTGCCTTTTGATTTTGATGGGAATGCCATTGCAGATGTAAGTATGGAAGTAATTTTCCATTTATATTTCGAAATCTTAACGAACTGGCCACATAAGAATTGTCGTGTTAGTATTTTGGTTAAGAACCCTATGAATCAATAGATTGCTAGAAAAGAATAATGATAAAAAGTGTAGCATACTTTTAGGAGTATGCGTTTATAGAGCTATGATGGGGAGTTGCCAGAGAGACAGATAAGTGGTAAGTAGTAGGGATTGTATTAAGAACGAAAATTTCGATTCTTTTTTAATAGGAAAATTCGTCTGCAATGGTTGTATTCTGACTGTAAATTTAAAAATAGACCAAGGCAAGGAACTTAAGGAGCTAACTGCCAAATAACCCATGGGACCTAATAGCCCAGCATGAATTCCTGATTTCCTGTCACGGTTGCCACTGGAGCCAAAAATAATTTACCAAAATGGAGAAAATTCTACCAAAACACTATCAAACAAAAAAATTTTCTATAGAAAATTTTGTCAAAATTTTAATTCTATGGAAAATTTTGTCAAAATTTTATTTTTTCTATAGAAAATTTTGTCAAAATTTTATTTCTATAGAAAATTTGGTCAAAATTTTATTTCTATAGAAAATTTTGTCAAAATTTTATTTCTATAGAAAATTTTGTCAAAATTTTATTTCTATAGAAAATTTTGTCAAAATTTTATTTCTATAGAAAATTTTGTCAAAAATGTTTTTCTATAGAAAATTTTGTCAAAAATGTTTTTCTATAGAAAATTTTGTCAAAATTTTATTTCTATAGAAAATTTTGTCAAAATTTTATTTCTATAGAAAATTTTGTCAAAATTTTATTTCTATAGAAAATTTTTTCAAAATTTTATTTCTATAGAAAATTTTGTCAAAATTTTATATCTATAGAAAATTTTGTCAAAATTTTATTTCTATAGAAAATTTTATCAAAATTTTATTCCTATAGAAAATTTTATCAAAATTTTATTCCTATAGAAAATTTTGTCAAAATTTTATTTCTATAGAAAGTTTTGTCAAAATTGTATTTCTATAGAAAATTTCTATTCAAAATTTTATTTCTATAGAAAATTTTGTCAAAATTTTATTTCTACAGAAAACTTTGTCAAAATTTTATTTCTATAGAAAATTTGGCAAAATTTTATTTCTATAGAGAATTTTGTCAAGATTTTATTTCTATAGAAAATTTTATTTCTATAGAAAATTTTGTCAAAATTTTATTTCTAAAGAAAATTTTGTCAAAATTGTATTTCTATAGAAAATTTTGTCAAAATTTTATTTCTATAGAAAATTTTATCAAAATTTTATTTCTATAGAAAATGTTGTCAAAATTTTATTTCTACAGAAAATTTGGTCAAAATTTTATTTCGATAGAAAATTTTGTCAAAATTGTATTTCTATAGAAAATTTGATCAAATTTTATTTCTAAAGAAAATTTTGTATTTTTTTTCATAGAAAATTTAGAAAAAAATTTTATTTCTATAGAACATTTTTGGAGAGGAATATTTTGCAAAATCTACCATTTTTGAAAGTATTCTACCACCTGTCTCAGAATGGCCAATGTTTCATTTTTATACCCACCACCATAGAATGGTGACGGGGGTATAATAAGTTTGTCATTCCGTTTGTAACACATCGAAATATCGATTTCCGACTATATAAAGTATATATATTCTTGATCAGGGAGAAATTCTAAGACGATATAACGATGTCCGTCTGTCCGTCTGTCCGTCTGTCTGTCTGTCTGTTGTAATCACGCTACAGTCTTCAATAATGAAGCAATCGTGCTGAAATTTTGCACAAACTCGTCTTTTGTCTGCAGGCAGGTCAAGTTCGAAGATGGGATATATCGGTCCAGGTTTTGATATAGTCCCCATATAAACCGACCACCCGATTTGGGGTCTTGAGCTTATAGAAATCGTAGTTTTTATCCAATTTGCCTGAAATTTGAAATCTAGAGGTATTTTATGACCATAAAGAGGTGTGCCAAAAATGGTGAGTATCGGTCCATGTTTTGGTATAGCCCCATATAGACCGATCTCCCGATTTTACTTCTTGGGCTTATAGAGACCGCAGTTTTTATTCAATTTACCTGAAATTGCAAATCTAGAGGTATTGTAGGACCACAAATACGTTTGCCAAAAATTGTGAGTATCGGCCCATGTTTTGGTATGGTCCCCATATATACCAATCTCCCGATTTTACTTCTTGGGCTTATAGAAACCGCAGTTTTTGTTCAATTTACCTGAAATTGGAAATCTAGAGGTATTGTAGGACCACAAATACGTGTGCCAAAAATTGTGAGTATCGGCCCATGTTTTGGTATGGTCCCCATATAAAACGATCTCCCGATTTGGGGTCTTGGGCTTATAGAAACCGTAGTTTTTATCCAATTTGTCTGAAATTGGAAATCTAGAAGTATTTTAGCACCATAAAGAGGTGTGCCGAAAATGATGAGTATCGGTCCATATTTTGGTATAGCCCCCATATAGACCGATTTCCCGATTTTACTTCTTGGGCTTCTAGAATCCGTACTTTATATACAATTTGCCTGAAATTGGAAATTTATAGGTATTTTAGCACCATAAAGAGGTGTGCCACAAATGGTGAGTATCGGTCCATGTTTTGGTATAACCCCCATATAGACCGATATCCCAATTTTACTTCTTAGGCTCCTAGAATCTGAGGTTTTTATCCAATTTGCCTGAAATTAGAAATCTAGAGGTATTTTCGGCCCATAAGGAAGTGTGCCGAAAACGGTGAGTATCGGTCCATATTTTAGTATATCCCCCATAAGAACGATCTCCCGATTTAACTCCTTGGGTTTCTAGAAACCGTAGTTTTTATCCGATTTGCCTGAAATTGTAAATATTCTGGTATTTTAGACTCACAAAAACGTGTATCGGATTAAGTTTTTATCGGTCCATTTGGTAATGCCTCCATATAGACCGACTTCACTTCTTGAGGGCATAGAAAGCGCACTGATCATGAAAATTGCTTGAAACTCAATGTAAAATTTCCAGATTTTACTTCTCGGGTGAAAATCTACAGATTTAAGATTTCAAATCAAGACGTTATTTTATAATTTTCTTGCACACTTACAAGAGATGTTAATGATTCCTCTAAAACTCAAACAAAAATGGTTCTTATAAATCCAGAATCTGATATAGTCCTCATAGGTGAAATCTTTAAATTTATCTTCGGGAAGTGTCCCCAAATCCTCAAGCCCTCCTGAAATTTCAAAGGAAACCCTAATATTTGGTTCATGGTGGTGGGTATTAAAGGTTCGGCCCGGCCGAACTTACTGCTGTATATACTTGTTTATAGAAAATTTTGTCAAAATTTTATTTCTGTAGAAAATTTTGTCAAAATTTTATTTCTGTAGAAAATTTTGTCAAAATTTTATTTCTATGGAAAAGTTTGTCAAAATTTTATTTCTATAGAAAATTTTGTAATGTTTTTTTTTTCATAGAAAAAAATTTAAAATTTATTTCTATAGAACATTTTTGGAATATTTTGCATCTACCAGTTTTGAAAGTATTCTACCAACTGTGCCGGAAAGGCCAAAGTTTCATTTTTTCATAGAAAATTTTGTCAAAATTTTATTTCTATAGAAAATTTTATCACAATTTTAATTCTATAGAACATTTTGTCAAAGTTTTATTTCTAAAGAAATTTTGTAATTTTTTTTTTCATAAAAAATGTTGCTAAAATTTTATTTCTATAGAAAATTTCTGGAGAGGAATATTTTGCAAAATCTACCAAAACATCAAGACCAACTATGGCAACCATATACAATTGAGCCATAATGCAACGCCAGACCACGTACCACATTTTCCTGCCATTGTCCTAAAGGAGATCAACTTGGAAAATGTGAAGTGGATAACCTGACGATCGGAAGCAACCTTCTACGAATGAGGACAAAACGGTAGCGAACATTTACCCTTGGCTCTGGTTGGTCAAATCATTTGTCTATGGGTGCGATAAAACTTCAGGGAGGCCCCTGAAGAAAATGGAGAAGACAAAATTATGCCTATTCACTAGACGTACTAAAATTGCCCGATATATCGAACCGAATTTTTTGGGCAAAACGATACCAGTGTCAGATAAAAAAAATTACCCCGGTTGAGAAAAGAAGCGTAACCGCCAAGGCTGCGATGAGATTGAAGATGTTGGGAGAATGGACGGAAACAGAAAACATCAAAGGATAATAGGGGAGACCGCGGGTGAAATGATCGATGCCGCAACAATCCTGGATCGTATACGTAATGTGGCCATATCTGCCCAGTGAGACATTCTGACGCCAGTAAGATGGTCCTGGGAGAATGGGACCCCAGAACAGATATCAGGGAGAAATAACTGCTACACCGATGGATCGAAGATGGGTGGGACGACGGTACTGGGCGTATATTTGGAGGAGCCAGACACCGAGATCCTATTCCGATTGCCGGACCACAGCATAATCCAGAAGGCAGAAATGCGTGCCATAACAGAATGTGTCAAATGGCTTGAAATTAACATGAAGCCACAAAACGTGAACATTTTCGTCAATTGTCGGAGGGCAATGAAGGCAATAGCAGACATTACAGTTCGATCCCGAACCATATTGGAATGCAAAAACATGATCAACGAATATTCGGACTACGATAGGATCCGCACCATATGGGTGCCGGGATATGTTATGCAGGAATAAGAAGAAACGTAAAGGCAAATGAACTGACGATAAGACGTTGGACACGTAGGAATGAGAACTTAGAGAATGCAAAGCCCATAAAGGCAGCGTCGGCCGAGTGGATGAATAGGTACGGGAGATACATAAAGCGATGTGGACCACTGCAACGGTCGGAAGGGCGACGAAAATACTAGGGTGTGACTCAGATAAGATAAAGACTGGAGATCTATTCAAAGAGAGTGGATGACCGGACACCTAGAAGTGAGAGCACATCTGTGGCGAATAGGAGGAGATGAGAGCATGGAACTCTACTATTGTCAGAATGCCTTACAGGACTGGACGTATATGTATTAGGGCCAGACACCGAGATCCTATTCCGCTTACCGGACCACAATCCTGAATCGCTCGGAAATAACACGAGACCAATAAACGTGAACATTTGCACAGATTGCCGGAGAGCAATAAAGGCAAGAGCAAACATTGCGGTTCAAAGATAGACAGGAGGACCATGATAATGATGACCGAGTACCTAGAATTGAGAGCACATCTTTACCCAATACGAGCAGAAGAGGATGGTGCATTTAGGGCGTGTTTTGAGGATGATAAGTTCTTTGACCATAAAAGGGGGGGGGGGGGATTATATATAATTATGGACCGATATGGACCAATTTTTGCGCGGTTGTTAGAGGCCACATAATCACATCAAGTACCAAATTTCAACCGAATCGGAAGAAATTTGCTCCTCCAAGAGGCTCCGCAATCCAAATCTCGAGATCGGTCTATATGCGGGCTATATATAAAGGGTGATACGGTCAAAATTTGGTCAATATAAACTTGACGTATTTCTTTCAATTTTGCATTTAAAAAACCTGAACACCCCTCATTTGAAGGTGTGTGTGTGTGTAGAATGTTGCTCCTACTTTGATTTTGGAATTCACTCTTCAGTTGTCAAAATGCCGTCCAAGCAAAAAGAGCAGCGTATCAAAATTTTGCTCGCGCATCGCGAAAATCCGAGCTACTCGTACGCAAAGCTGGCAAAATCGCTAAAAGTTGCCAAATGAACCGTTACAAATGTAATTAAAGTGTTTGGGGAACGTTTGTCGACAGTCAGGAAGTCTGGATCGGGGGGAAATCGAAAACCGGAAGCCGCTGAAACGACAAAGAGAGTTGCCGGTAGTTTCAAGCGAAACCCTAACCTCTCTCTCCGAGATGCCGCAAATAAGCTGGGTGTATCGTCTACAACCGTGCATCGAGCCAAAAAACGAGCCGGACTATCGACTTACAAGAAGGTAGTGACTCCAAATCGCGATGATAAACAAAATACGACGGCCAAAGTGCGATCCCGGAGGCGTTACACGACGATGCTGACGAAGTTTGTCTGCGTGGTAATGGACGACGAAACCTACGTCAAAGCCGACTACAAGCAGCTTCCGGGACAGGAGTTTTATACGGCAAAAGGAAGGGGAAAGGTAGCAGATATTTTCAAGCACATAAAACTGTCAAAGTTCGCAAACATATATCTGGTTTGGCAAGCCATCTGTACCTGTGGCTTGAAAAGCAGCATTTTCATAGCTTCCGGGACTGTCAACCAAGAAATTTACGTGAAAGAGTGTTTGAATAAACGACTGCTGCCTTTCCTGAAGAAACGCGGTTGTTCCGTACTGTTTTGGCCGGATTTGGCATCTTGCCATTACGGTAAAAAGGCCATGGAGTGGTACGCCGCCAACAACGTGCAGGTGGTTCCCAAGGACAAGAACCCTCCTAACACGCCAGAGCTCCGCCCAATTGAGAAATACTGGGCTATTGTCAAGCGGAACCTAAAGAAGACCAAAAAACTGCTAAGGACGAGCAGCAGTTCAAGGCAAACTGGCTTTCTGCGGCGAAGAAGGTGGACAAGGTGGCTGTACAAAATCTGATGACAGGTGTCAAGCGTGAGGCCCGACAATTCGGATTTGGAAAAGCGAAAGCCTAACTGAATATTTTTCCTGAATTTTATACTAATTGAACTTGAAAAAGAAATTGAATTTGATTTTTTAAATAAACGATTTCACCGATTTACACGCGTTTTCCCTTGACCAAATTTTGACCGTATCACCCTTTAATTATCGAGCAATATGGACAAATTTTTGCATGGGTATTAGAGGCTATATACAAACACCATGTACCAAATTTCAACCGGATCGAATGAAATTTGCTCCTCAAAGAGGCTCCGCAATCGAAATCTGAGTATCGGTTTATATGGGATCTATACCTAAACGCGGTCCGATATGGCCCATTCGCAATACCATCCAACCTACATTGATTGATGTACTTGTGCTAAGTTTCAAGCCGATTGCTTATTTCGTTCGAAAGTTTGCGTGATTTCAACAAACGGACGGACGCACGGACATCGCTAGATCGATTCAGAATTTCACCAAGACCCAGAGTAGAAATACTTTAAGGGGTCTGAGACCTATATTTCGATGTGTTACAAACGATATGACATAATTAATATTTCCCAAATTGGATTCAAAAAATGAAACCGTCAAGTCTCGCCGCCGTTCAGTTTTTGCGAGTCGACGCCGCCGCTGAATATTGCAACTCATTTCGACTCAAATTTAGCCGCCAATTAATCAAAAATATTGATATAATTGATAAAATTGATTAAGCCGCAATAATTTAGTGTCAGTCACCGCCGACATAAATTTGTCAGCTTCATTCTCTGATTGGATTCTAAGATTGATTGTACGATTAATCTCATAGCGATCAGCTAGTGGAAAATTCACATGATTTCTTATAAATATGGGAGAAGGCATTTGCTATGATAAAATTAGCCATGCAATAAAATCTATTGGAACTGGATTTCTATAATAACTATGGTATGATCTAAAAGCAAAATATAAACCCAAAACAAACAAAAAATGATATTCAAGTATAACTGGCGATATTATAAAAATACTAAACAAGAACTGATCTAAGACTTGCAGATTTGCAAAAACTTGCATATGGAACTGCATTAAAAAAGAAAGCTTTCTAACAAAAATTGATACTTTTGGTATAAATATGCCAATTTTATAGAGAGATAAGACAGTTTCGGTTTCCATAAACAAACTAAAACAATATGTTTAAATTTGTAAGTGAATAAGGTTCTAAAAGATATTATGAAAAAATTAAAAAAAATCAATTTGAAAAATTAAAAAAAAAAATACAAACTAAAAAAAAAAAACATAATAATAAAAAAATTACTTCTTATTTTATTTATTAATTGTAATAATTGTTTTTTTTTTTTCTCTATTTATCCATCGATCTTTAGGTCGTTCTCTTTGCCTGTGTGGCCTATACCCTTGCTGCTGGTGCCAGCAATGATGATGTTCATGCTGAAGTTAAGGACTTCAAGGCTGATGTTCGTGCCGATGGTTTCGATTATCTCTTAGACACCACCAACACCATTCATCAACAGGCTTCTGGCGATGATCATGGCAACATTCATGGCTCCTATGAATATGTTTCACCCGAAGGTGAACATATCAAAGTAAGCTATGTTGCCGATGAACATGGTTACCAACCCGATAGTGCATTGTTGCCCACCCCACCACCAATTCCAGATGCCATCTTGAAGGGTCTTGAATACATCAAGGCTCATCCACCAAAGGATGAATCCAAACATTAAGTTAGCTTTTTGACAAGATTAAATGGACTTTGTAGAAAATGTATGGTAAAATGGCTTTAGTGGAATAAAATGCAATAAGAACAAAAAACAAAAATGGAAATATTTCTTTTATTCGGATATATTGATGATATTAATGAAGAGGGGTCCATATAAGGTGATTTAGCTTCTATTAAATGCACCGATTCGTCCGAAAAAAATTTATAATATGCAAAATGGTTACTTATTTTTATACCCTCCACCATAGGATGGGCGATATATTAACTTTGTCATTCCGTTTGTAACACATAGAAATATTGCTCTAAGACTCCATAAAGTATATATATATTCTGGGTCGTGGTGAAATTCGGGGTCGTTCTGAGCATGTCCGTCCGTCAGTCTGTTGAAATCACGCTAACTTCCGAACGAAACAAGTTATCGACTTGAAACTTGGCACAAGTAGTTGTTATTGATGTAGGTCGGATGGTATTGCAAATGGGCCATATCGGTCCACTTTTACGTATAGCCCCCATATAAACGGACCCCCAAATTTGGCTTGCGGATCCTCTAAGAGAAGCAAATTTCATCCGATCCGGCTGAAATTTGGTACATGGTGTTAGTATATGGTCTCTAACAACCACGCAAAAATTGGTCCACATAGGTCCATAATTATATATAGCCCCCATATAAACCGATCCCCCGATTTGGTTTGCGGAGCCTCTAAGAGAAGCAAATTTCATCCGATCCGGCTGAACTTTGGTACATGGAGTTAGTATATGGCCTCTAATGACCATGCAAAAATTGGTCCACATCGGTTCATAATTATATATAGCCCCCATATAAACCTATTCCCAAATTTGGCTAGCGGAGCCTCAAAGAGAAGCAAATTTCATCCGATCCGGTTGAAATTTGGTACATGGTGTTGGTATAGGGTCTCTAACAACCATGCAAAAATTGGTCCACATCGGTCCATAATTATATATAGCCCCCATATAAACCGGTCCCCAGATTGGCTTACGGAGCCTCAAAGAGAAGCAAATTTCATTCGATCCGGCTGAAATTTGGTACATAATGTTGGTATATGATCTCTAACAACCATGCAAAAATTAGTCCACATCGGTCCATAATTATATATAGCCCCCACATAAACCTATCCCCAAATTTGGCTAGCGGAGCCTCAAAGAGAAGCAAATTTCATCCGATCCGGCTGAAATTTGGTACATGGTGTTAGTATATGGTCTCTAACAACCATGCAAAAATTGGTCCACATCGGTACATAATTATATATAGCCCCCATATAAACCGGTCCCCAGATTTGGCTTGCGGAGCCTCAAAGAGAAGCAAATTTCATCCGATCCGGCTGAAATTTGGTACATGGTGTTGGTATATGGTCTCTAACAATCGTGCAAAAATTGGTCCACATCGGTCCATAATTATATATAGCCCCCATATAAACGGACCCCCAAATTTGGCTTGCGGATCCTCTAAGAGAAGCAAATTTCATCCGATCCGGCTGAAATTTGGTACATGATGTTAGTATATGGTCTCTAACAACCACGCAAAAATTGGTCCACATAGGTCCATAATTATATATAGCCCCCATATAAACCGATCCCCCGATTTGGTTTGCGGAGCCTCTAAGAGAAGCAAATTTCATCCGATCCGGCTGAACTTTGGTACATGGAGTTAGTATATGGCCTCTAATGACCATGCAAAAATTGGTCCACATCGGTCCATAATTATATATAGCCCCCATATAAACCAATCCCCAGATTTGGCTTGTGGAGCCTCTAACAGAAGCATATTTCATGGGATCCGGTTGAAATTTGGTACATGGTGTTGGTATAGGGTCTCTAACAACCGTGCAAAAATTGGTCCACATCGGTCCATAATTATATATAGCCCCCATATAAACCAATCCCCAAATTTGGCTAGCGGAGCCTCAAAGAGAAGCAAATTTCATCCGATCCGCCTGAAATTTGGTACATGGAGTTAGTATATGGTCTCTAATGACCATGCAAAAATTGGTCCACATCGGTCCATAATTATATATGGCGCCCATATAAACCGATCCCCAAAATTTGGCTGGCGGAGCCTCAAAGAGAAGCAAATTTCATACGATCCGCCTGAAATTTGGTACATAATGTTGCTATATGGTTTCTAACAAGCATGCAAAAATTAGTCCACATCGGTCCATAATTACATATAGCCCCCATATAAAACGTTCTCCAGATTTGACCTCCGCAGCCTCTTGGAGGACCAAAATTCATCCGATCCGGTTCAAATTTGGAACTTGGTGTTAGTATATGGCCGCTAACAACCATACCAAAATTGGGCCACATCGGTCTATAGTTATGTATAGCCGATCTCTAATCACACAAAACTTGGTCCATATCGGTTCATAATCATGATTGCCACTCGAGCCAAAAATAATTTACCAAAATTTTATTTCTATAGAAAATTTTGTTAAAATTTTATTCGGTTCATAATCAAATTTTCATCATTGTTAAAATTTTATTTCTATGGAAAATTTTGTTAAAATTTTATTCGGTTCATAATCATGGTTGCCACTTGAGCCAAAAATAATCTACCAAAATTTTATTTATATAGAAAATTTTTTAAAAATTTTATTTCTATAGAAAATTTTGTCAAAATTATATTTCTATAGAAAATTTTGTCAACATTTTATTTCTATAGAAAATTTTTGTTAAAATTTTATTTCTATAGAAAATTTTGTTAAAATTTTATTTCTATAAAAAATGTTTGTTAAAATTTTATTACAAACTTGTTTTTATTGTATTCGACCTGTATTTGATTTTTCCAATTAATGAATTGTTGATGTTATTGTATATATTTTCTTTTCTTTTTGTACACTCAGAATAATTTTTTTGATGAAGTCTTTCAATGAAAAGACGAAATATTGAATAAAAAACAAGTATATAAGGCCGCAAGTTCGGCCAGGCCGAATCTTATGTACCCACCACCATGGATTGCGTAGAAACTTCTACGAAAGACTATCATCCACAATCGAATTACTTGGGATGTGGTATCTTAAAACTTCTTAACATCGTTTTCTAAATTGTGATTTAGTCCATACATGGTATATATTAGACAAAAAAGTTATGTATAGTTAAGTCTACAAATAATTACGAATCGATATGGACTTTTTGTACGTAGAGAGCCAGAATTGAAATATGGGGGTCGCTTATATGGGGGCTATATACAATTATGAACTTGATATGGACCATTTTTTGTGTGATTGGGGATCGATTTATCTGAGGGCCATATATAACTATAGACCGATATGGACCTAGTTAGGCATGGTTGTTAACGACTATATACTAGCACAATGTACCAAATTTCAACTCACTCGGATTAAATTTGCTCCTCCAAGAGGTTCCAAAACCAAATCTCGGGATCGGTTTATATGGGGCTATGCACGATTATGGACTGATATGGACTATTTTTGGCATGGTTGTTAAATATCATATACTACCACCACGTACCAAATTTCAAGCAGATCGGATGAATTTTGCTTCTCCAAAAGGCACCGGAGGTCAAATCTGGGGATCGGTTTATATGGGAGCTATATATAATTATGGACTGATATGAACCAATTCCTGCATGGTTGTTGGATACCATATACCAACATCACGTACCAAATTCCAACCGAATGGGAAGAATTTTGCCTTTCCAAGGGGCTCTCGGGGTCAAATCTGGGGATCGGTTTATATGGGGCCTATATATAATTATGGACCGATATCGACCAATTTTTGCATGGGAGTTTGAGGCCATATATTAACACCACGTACCAAATTTCAACTGAATCAGATGAATTTTGGTCTTCCAAGGGGTTCCGGAGGTCAAATCTGGTGATCGGTTTATATGGAGGCTATATAATTATGAACCGATGTGGACCAATTTTTGCATGGTTGTTAGAGACCATATACTAACATCACGTACCAAATTTCAGCCGGATCGGATGAAATTTGCTTCTCTTAGAGGCCTCGCAAGCCAAATCGGAGGATCGGTTTATATGGGGGCTATATATAATTATGGACCGATGTGGACCAATTTTTGCATGGTTGTTAGAGACCATATACTAACACCATGTACCAAATTTCAGCCGGATCGGATGAAATTTGCTTCTCTTAGAGGCCTCGCAAGCCAAATCGGGGGATCGGTTTATATGGGGGCTATATATAATTATGGACCGATGTGGACCAATTTTTGCATGGTTGTTAGAGACCATATACTAACACCATGTACCAAATTTCAGCCGGATCGGATGAAATTTGCTTCTCTTAGAGGCCTCGCAAGCCAAATCGGGGGATCGGTTTATATGGGGGCTATATATAATTATGGACCGATGTGGACCAATTTTTGCATGGTTGTTAGAGACCATATACTGACACCATGTACCAAATTTCAGCCGGATCGGATGAAATTTGCTTCTCTTAGGGGCCTCGCAAACCAAATCGGGGGATCGGTTTATATGGGGGCTATATATAATTATGGACCGATGTGGACCAATTTTTGCGTGGTTGTTAGAGACCATATACTAACACCATGTACCAAAATTCAGCCGGATCGGATGAAATTTGCTTCTCTTAGAGGCCTCGCAAGCAAAATTTTGGGGTCCGTTTATATGGGGGCTATACGTAAAAGTGGACCGATATGGCCCATTGGCAATACCATCCGACCTACATCAATAACAACTACTTGTGCCAAGTTTCAAGTCGATAGCTTGTTTCGTTCGGAAGTTAGCGTGATTTCAACAGACGGACGGACGGACGGACGGACGGACGGACGGACGGACGGACATGCTCAGATCGACTCAGAATTTCACCACGACCCAGAATATATATACTTTATGGGGTCTTAGAGCAATATTTCGATGTGTTACAAACGGAATGACAAAGTTAATATACCCCCCATCCTATGGTGGTGGGTATAAAAAAATTAAAAATACAGACTTCGAACTCGTTTCTATCAACAATACATCAATTGGAAAAATTTTATTTCTATAGAAAATTTTGTCAAAATTTTATTTCTATAGAAAATTTTGTCAAAATTTTATTTCTATAGAAAATTTTGTCAAAATTTTATTTCTATAGAAAATTTTGTCAAAATTTTATTTCTATAGAAAATTTGGTCAAAATTTTATTTCTATAGAAAATTTTGTCAAAATTTTCTTTCTGTTGCAAATTTTGTAAAGATTTTATTTCTTTAGAAAATTTTGTTAAAATTTTATTTCTATAGAAAATTTTGTCAAAATTTTTATGTCTATAGAAAATTTTGTCAAACTGAATTATATACGTATTTGATCGATCTTTTTTATTTATTTCTTTTTTTTATTTTTAAATAGTTGTATCTTAAAAAATACAGTGCTCATTAAACTAAGTTTTTATTTACAAATAAACAATTTTGATGTTAGTAGAGAAAAGAGAATAGAGATAAATATCTATCTATACATTACAACAGTTTTTTTTACCAATGATATTAACTTTCAGCTCTGGTAAATATTATTTAACTTCCAATTTATAATGTTTTCAATTTTTTGTCAAAATGTTCAATTTTGACTGCAGGTTACTCAGAAGTACTACAAACATTCCGGAAAAACATATTTTTAAAAATAGCGTTATGATGTTTCAAATGTAGCAAACTTGATTTCATAGAATTCGGTCAAAATTTTAATACTTAAGAATTTTTGATTGTATCTTAAAAGATACAGTGCACATTTAAGGGTTAATTATTATGGGGAATTGTATGTGCTATATTGTTTCAGAAGAAAAACAATATTTTTGTTTGCTAAGTATCTCCGTAATTACAATTTATGACCTTTTTTTAGAAAAAATAATCTTCCTCAATCACTCTGTTATTTCGGTAAATAAAATTTTATTAAAGTCAACTTAGTAACAAGTTTCTTGAGAAAGCCAAAGTTAATTAAAACTGAAACAAATGAGTCAATTCCGAAATATTTATTACGAAATTTAATACCGAATTACATTTCAATTAGATTTGATCTTAAAAAAGCGATATGTACAGCTATTATTGATACCAGTAATACAAAAATAGAAAAATGATTCAAAAATTTTTTTACGAAAGTCGAATGTTGGGCTATACGGAATTGCCCCAAAACTGGTATAGGTTATAGTCGGTTTAAAATTATTCAGTATTGGGGAATTACTGACATTGCTACACCGACAGAAAAGGATATTTTTCATATGTTTCAGTGTAAAAATTTTGTTCATTTTTTAAAGACATTTTTTTACACCCACAGCCATAGAATGGTGGTGGTGGTATAATAAGTTTGTCATTCCGTTTGTTACACATCGAAATATCGATTTCAGACTATATCAAGTATATATTCTTGATCAGGGAGAAATTCTAAGACAATATAAGCATGTTTGTCTGCCTGACTGTTTTGTACAAACTCGTATTTTGTCTGCAGACAGGTCAAGTTCGATGATGGGTTATATCGGTCCAGGTTTTGATGTAGTCCCCATATAAACCGACCTCCCGATTTGAGGTCTTGGGCTTATAAAAACAGTAGTTTTTAACCAATTTGCCTGAAATTGGAAATCTATAGGTATTTTAGGACCATAAGGAGGTGTGCCGAAAATAGTGAGTATCGGTCCATGTTTTGATATAGCCCCCATATAGACCAATCCCCTGATTTTACTTCTGGGAAACCGTAGAAACCGTAGTTTTTATCCAATTTGCTTAAAATTGGAAATCTGGAGGTATTTTAGGACCACTAATACGTGTGACGAAAATGGTGTATATCGGTCCATGTCCTTTGCATTGCATTAGCAGTTGTGCCTTGGAAATTCATTTGGATGAAGAAATTTAAAAAAACTAAAAAACAAAATTTTTGTTTCCAATTTCACTTTTTATTCTTATCAGTTTTTATACCCTCCACCATAGGATGGGGATATATTAGTTTTGTCATTCCGTTTGTGACACATCGAAATATTGCTCCAAGACCCCATAAAGTATATATATTCTGGGTCGTGGTGAAATTCTGCGTCGATCTGAGCATGTCCGTCCGTCTGTTGAAATCACGCTAACTTCCGAACGAAACAAGCTATCGACTTGAAACTTGGCACAAGTAATTGTTATTGATGTAGGTCAGATGGTATTGCCAATGGGTCATATCGGTCCACTTTTACGTATAGCCCCCATATAAACGGACCCCCAAATTTGGCTTGCGATTGCTCTAAGAGAAGCAAATTTCATCCGATCCGGCTGAAATTTGGTACATGGTGTTAGTATATGGTCTCTAACAACTATGCAAAAATTGATCCACATCGGTTAATAATTATATATAGCCCCCATATAAACCGATCCCCAGATTTAGCTTGCGGAGCCTCTTGGAGAAGCAAAATGCATCCGATTCGGTTGAAATTTGGTACGTAGTGTTAGTTTATGGTCTCTAAAAACCTAGCAAAAATTGGTCCATATCGGTCCATAATTATATATAGCCCCCATAAAACCGATTCCCCGATTTGGCTTCCGGAGCCTCTAAGAGAAGCAAATTTCATCCGATCCGGCTGCAATTTGGTACATGGTGTAAGTATATGGTCTCTAACAACTATGCAAAAATTGATCCACATCGGTTAATAATTATATATAGCCCCCATATAAACCGATCCCCAGATTTAGTTTGCGGAGCCTCTTGGAGAAGCAAAATGCATCCGATTCGGTTGAAATTTGGTACGTAGTGTTAGTATATGGTCTCTAAAAACTTAGCAAAAATTGGTCCATATCGGTCCATAATTATATATAGCCCCTATTTAAACCGATCCCCAGATTTTAACTTCGGAGCCTCTTGGAGGAGCAAAATTCATCCGATTCGGTTGAAATGTGGTACATTACGCTAGTATATGGCCGCAAACAGCCATGTAAAAATTGTTCCAAATTGCCAAAAATAATCTACCAAAATTTTATGTCTATAGAAAATTTTGTCAAAATTTTATTTCTATAGAAAATTTTGTCAAAATTTTATTTCTATAGAAAATTTTGTCAAAATTGTATTTCTATATAAACTTTTGTTAAAATTTTATATCTATAAAAATTTTTGTCAAAATTTTATTTCTATAGAAACTTTTGTCAAAATTTTATTTATAAAGAAAATGTTGAAAACATTTTATTTCTATAGAAAATTCTGTCAAAATTTTATTTCTATAGAAAATGAAAATTTTGTCAAAATTTTATTTCTATAGAAAATTTTCTCAAAATTTTATTTCTATAGAAAATGAAAATTTTGTCAAAATTTTATTTCTATAGAAAATTTTATCAAAATTTTATTTCTGTAGAAAATTTTGTCAAAATTTTATTACTATAGAAAATTTTGTAAAAATTTCATTACTATAGAAAATTTTGTCTAAATGTTATTTCCATAGAAAATTTTGTCAAAATTTTATTTCTATAGAAAATTTTGTCAAAATTTTATTTCTATAGAAAACTTGGTCAAAATTTTATTTCTATAGAAAATTTTGTCAATATTTTATTTCTATAGAAAATTTTGTCAAAATTTTATTTCTATAGAAAATTTTGTCAAAATATTATTTCTATAGCAAATTTTGTCAAAATTTTATTTCTTTAGAAAATTTTGTCAAAATTTTATTTCTATAGAAAATTTTATGAAAATTTTATTTCTGTAGAAAATTTTGTCAAAATTTTATTATTATAGAAAATGTTGTTTAAATGTTATTTCCATAGAAAATTTTGTCAAAACTTTATTTCCATAAAAAATTTTGTCAAAATTTTATTTCTATAGAAAATTGTGTCAAAATTTTTTTTCTATAGAAAATTTTGTCAAAATTTTATTTCTATAGAAAATTTGGTCAAAATTTTATTTCTATAGAAAATTTTGTCAAAATTTTATTTCTATAGAAAATTTTGTCAAAATTTTTATTTCTATAGAAAATTTTGTCAAAATTTTATTTCTATAGAAAATTTTGTCAAAATTTTATTTCTATAGAAAATTTTATTTCTGTAGAAAATTTTGTCAAAATTTTATTTCTATCGAAAATTTGGTCAAAATTTTATTTCTAAGAAAATTAGGTCAAAATTTTATTTCTATAGAAATTTTTGTCAAAATTTTATTTCTATAGAAAATTTTGTCAAAATTTTATTTCTATAGAAAATTTTATGAAAATTTTATTTCTGTAGAAAATGTTGTTAAAATTTTATTATTATAGAAAATTTTGTTTAAATGTTATTTCCATAGAAAATTTTGTCAAAACTTTATTTCCGTAGAAAATTTTGTCAAAATTTTATTTCTATAGAAAATTGTGTCAAAATTTTATTTCTATAGAAAATTTTGTCAAAATTTTATTTCTATAGAAAAAAATTATGTCAAAATTTTATTTCTGTAGAAAATTTTGTCAAAATTTTATTTCTATAGAAAATTTTATTTCTGTAGAAAATTTTGTCAAAATTTTATTTCTATAGAAAATTTGGTCAAAATTTTATTTCTAAGAAAATTTGGTCAAAATTTTATTTCTATAGAAAATTTTGTCAAAATTTTATTTCTATAGAAAATTTTATGAAAATTTTATTTCTGTAGAAAATGTTGTCAAAATTTTATTATTATCGAAAATGTTGTTTAAATGTCATTTCCATAGAAAATTTTGTCAAAACTTTATTTCCATAGAAAATTTTGTCAAAATTTTATTTCTATAGAAAATTGTGTCAGAATTTTATTTCTATAGAAAATTGTGTCAAAATTTTATTTCTATAGAAAAAAATTTTGTCAAAATTTTATTTCTATAGAAAAAAATTTTGTCAAAATTTTATTTCTATAGAAAATTTTGTCAAAATTTTATTTCTATAGAAAATTTTGTCAAAATTTTATTTCTATAGAAAATTTTGGCAAAATTTTATTTCTATATAAAATTTTGTCAAACTGAATTATATACATATTTTATCGGCCTTTTTTGTTTGTATAGATATGGGAGACGGTGTTAAGAAATTTTAAGATACCTTGTCATCGGCAAGTGTTACCGCAACCCATGTGGATGACAGTCTTTTGTAGAAGTTTCTACGCAATCCATGGTGGAGGGTACATAAGCTTCGGTCTGGCCGAACTTACGGCCGTATATACTTGTTATTTTTTTCCGATCCCCAAATTTGACATTCACAAGTGCAAAATTCATCCCATTGGAGTGAAATTTCGTACGTGATGTATGTATGTGCAATCTAATAACATTATTCATATCGGTCCATAATTATATATAGACAACATTTAAATCGATCCTCAGATTTGACCTTCGGATCCTCTTGGATGACAAAATTCCATAAGATCCGATTAAAGTTTGGTACGAAATTGACTGCTAGAGCATCCCGGAGGAGCAATTTTCATGTGACAAAAGAGAAGTTCAACACTGTGATATCACAATGGACTGAATAGTCCGTTAGTGAGCCTATAATAACGGGCTCACACTGTAGCTAACCTAACCTACCTAGTACAGTTAGGTAGTTTTATTTTTGTGAGCGAGGGTTAGGTTAATAAGCGCAAGTCCATTGCAAGCATTTTATTTATATATACAAAATTTACTGGGTTTGCAAAAAATCTACAAATAAATGTCATTTTATTTATATTCCCGATTTGTTATTCTGGGAATTAAAAAACAAATAATTTCTTAACATTTCAATAAATCTCTCATGTCCAAAAAAAAATAAAAAATTTAAATTAATAATTTTGCGGTAATTGTTTGAAGATTCATACAATTTCATAAAATGTCATTTCCTTTGTTTTTACTCCTGTTAATACGAAAAGAGGAGAAAATTTATGTTTTTTTTTAATATTCGACCCGCGCGACAAACCTACACAGATAAAAATAAGTTTGAGAACCAATAACTTTTGTTGGAAAACCAATAACAAAATTTGTTAATTTTCCTGCAACAAACTAATTTGTACTTTTTATAACAATTATTACAAAAAAGTTGTTAGCAATCGTTACCATCAGAAGGCAACAAATAATTTGTGTTCTCAATAACATAATTTGTAAGTAATTTGATGAGCATCCAACAGTACAAAATATTTGTTGTTGAACGTTACTTTTAATCCTCAACAAATATTTTTGAATTTGAACGAAAAAATTTGTGTGTGGTTTGTTGGAGTCTATCAATGACCTGTAACAAATTTATTGGTGTATTGACAAAAAATGGGTGTATTGACAAAAAAAAAAAACAGAGAAGGAATATGATCAAAATGCTATTTTTGGACGGGGAACATGTAACATTTTTGTGTCGAAAATCCTATACTCAGTTTTGTAAATGTATGACGATTTTAAATTTGAGTATTCCAGGATCTAGCAAGCATTTTGACAACTTTTTGCCCAGTGATATATATTCTAGTTAATTAGAATTGTAACAACTCCAATCCCGATATTAATATGGTTTTATTAATTATCTAATACAACAAACATATAAGAAACTACCAAATTGAGAAATATAAATTTTTCACAGATATTTATAGATGCTTTTCTGTATTCTCTGATGAATGAGCTCTTTGCTTGCTATCATACACGTGTATGTGCTCATACTCATTTTGTTCTAACGGTATTCTTCGCATACTTCTTTTAGCTTTCGTACATATTCTCAGCGATGTGCACGTAACCAGTCTTGTATTTTTGTTTTTGTTTTCATGTCGATAGAGTCAACTATTTTCGCAACAAAACAATTTGTTGAAAATTCAGAATATTTCTATTATTTCCTCTGTCAAGCATCTACAAACACATTTCAACAACAAATGCCTCATATTCAATAGACAAATTTGTTGAGCATCAGCAGATTTTACATACAAATAAAGTTGTTAATATTTATTTGCATTTATTTTTTTGTGTGTATAGGATTTTTTCTAATTTTTAACACCACTCATACTAAATTAAATATTTGGATTTTTATCTATAAGACATGGATGGCTGCAAACCGGTCCAAGATGGATATCTCTATGAGATGATCTATGGAGGATGTTAATGAAACAAGTATTTTTTTTTTGTGGTAACATCACAAAGTAAATAATCCATCTAAATCGCCCTAATACAATTCTGGATTTCAATTAAGAATGATAATTGTTTTTAGGGTATGGTATACAAAAACAAAATTGACTAACAAACAAAATTCCAGAAATAACACGTAATTTTACTACATTAGTTGCAAGAAAAAATATAACAACACAAACAAACAAAATGAATTATAAATTATCCAAAATGTGGGTTTTTATATAAATATCTCAAATTTAAATGGGATTAGCAACAGTTCCATTTGTAAGATCTTTAGGAATAGAGCCCTCCAAACAAAACCCAAAATAAAATGTTTAAATACGTAAGTTGAGATATTTTTTACTAGATTTTTTTATCTAATGGACCAATAACCATACCTTTTATTTCTTTAGGTTATTCTCTTAGCCTTGGTGGCTTATGCCTTTGCCGCTGATGATGAAGTCCATGCTGAAATCAAGGAATTAAAATCGGATGTCCGTCATGACGGTTTCAATTATCTCTTAGATACCAGCAATAATATCCACCAAGAAGCTGCTGGTGATGAACATGGCAATGTTCATGGATCCTATGAATATGTTTCGCCTGAAGGTGAACATGTTAAGGTTACCTATGTCGCCGATGAGAATGGCTATCAACCCGTCAGTGATCTTTTGCCCACACCTCCTCCAATTCCAGAATATATTCTTAAGGCTATTGAATATATTAAGGCTCATCCCTCCCAAGAAGACTCACACCATTAAGGTTCTATGACACAGCCTTCGAGGCAAGACTATTGAATATTTAATGAAGACCTAATAAATAACAGCAAGAACATTATAAAAGTTCAATAAATTGTATTTGTTTTTTTGTGACGTAAGGGTTTCATTTCCAGGGTATGGAAAATAAAAATTAATTAAGATAAAAATACCACAAAAATAATAAAAAACAAGTAAGGAAAGTCTAAAGTCGGGCGGGGCCGACTATATTATACCCTGCACCACTTTGTAGATCTAAATTTTCGATATCATATCACATCCGTCAAATGTGTTGGGGGCTATATATAAAGGTTTGTCCCAAATACATACATTTAAATATCACTCGATTTGGACAGAATTTGATAGACTTTTACAAAATCTATAGACTCAAAATTTAAGATGGCTAATGCACTAGGGTGGAACACAATTTTAGTAAAAAAAATATGGGAAACATTTAAATCTGAAGTAATTTTAAGGAAACTTCGCAAAAGTTTATTTATGATTTATCGCTCGATATATATGTATTAGAAGTTTAGAGTCATTTTTACAACTTTTCGGCTAAGCAGTGGCGATTTAACAATGAAAATGTTGGTATTTTGACCATTTTTGTCGAAATCAGAAAAACATATATATGGGAGCTATATCTAAATCTGAACCGATTTCAATCAAATTTGGCACACATGACTATATTACTAATTGTACTCCTAGTGCAAAATTTCAACCAAATTGGGTCAAAACTCTGGCTTCTGGGGCCATATTAGACCATATCGGGGGAAAAATATATATGGAAGCTATATCTAAATCTGAACCGATTTCAATCAAATTTGGCACACATGACTATACTACCAATTGTACTTCTTGTGCAAAATTTCAAGCTAATCGGGATAAAACTCTGGCTTCTGGGTCCATATAAGTGCATATCGGGCGAAAGATATATATGGGAGCTATATCTAAATCTGAATCGATTTCAACCAAATTTGGCACGCATAGCTACAATGCTAAATCTAATCACTGTGCAAAATTTCAAGCTAATCGGGATAAAATTCTGGCTTTTAGGACCATATTAGTCCATATCGGGCGAAAGATATATATGGGAGCTATATCTAAATCTGAACAGATTTCAATCAAATTTTGCACACTTGACTATACTACTAATTGTACTCCTAGTGCAAAATGTCAACCAAATTCGGTCAAGAATCTGGCTTCTGGGTCCATATAAGTCCATATCGGGCGAAAGATATATATGGGAGCTATATCTAAATCTGAACCGATTTCAATCAAATTTTGCACACTTGACTATACGACTAAGTGTTATGTCTGTACAAAATTTCAAGCAAATCGGTATAAAACTCTGGCTGCTGGGTCCATATTAGGGCATATCGGTCGAAAGATATATATGGGAGCTATATCTAAATCTGAACCGATTTCTTCCAAAACCAATAGGGTTCTATTCTGACCCAAATTAGGAATATGTGCCAAATTTGAAGGCGATTGGAATTAAATTGCGACCTAGACTTTGATCACAAAAATGTGTTCACATACAGACGGACGGACGGACAGACGGACATGGTTATATCGACTCAGGGACCCACCCTGGGCATTATTGCCAAAGACACCATGTGTCTATCTCGTCTCCTTCTGGGTGTTACAAACATATGCACTAACTTATAATACCCTATTCCACAGTGTGGCGCAGGGTATAAATATATATCTATAAATATAAATAGAATTATAAAATTATATATTTTAATTAAAATTATAAACTCTGATAAATTACATAAAATCGAAATTGAATTTTTTTAGAACATTAGGTGTATTAAAAAAGAAATATTTTATATTTGCAATATCCCAGCAAAAAATGGAAATTCTTCTTTCTTAAAAGTACTTCCAAAAATGTCATCTCGAAGATATTCATTATTTTAACTACACAAGAAGTTCTTTTATTTCAATTTTTTTATATCTCGCTTTTTTCGTATTTTTAATGGGTAAATTTAACATTTTGTTTCAAATAGATTAAAAAAAAAGAGAAAAAATTAATAAAAAAAAAATTATTCAAATTTTGTCGATAAAAATGAAAATATTTTTGAGGTCAAACGTTTCATACTAGCGTTAGGGTGCATTAAAAATCATAAAAAAATTATAAAAATTATGTATTAGGCAAAATATCACAAAACTTTTTAATTTACATCCAAACCATTGAATTCAGATCACACCCTAAAAAGTGATTCGAATTCAGTACAACCGCTGTTGAAATGGTAGACATTTGTCCTATGACAAGCCCAGGTTTAATTCGTCGCTTCTGTGCCAATTTTGCAACACTTCCGGCTACAAATAGAACATTTTCACTACTTTTTGGCGACATTTTTTTTGCCGGGTATGACATTATCTGTCTGTTGTTGGTACATACATAGGGATGGACAGACATTATTAGATTGTTTTAGAATATCACCATAAGTATAACAAAGCATACATATTTCATATAAATATATACGGCCCTAAGTTCGATCGGGCCGAGTCTTAAATACCCAAGTCTAGAATTATAAGAATCATTTTTGCTTGAGTTTTAGATGAAATCTAAATTCTATAGATTTTTACTATTAGTTTTATGAAATTTGGATGATCAGTGCACATTCTATCTCTTCAAGAATTTAATATCAAACACAGCGGCGGCTGACACTAAATTTTTGCCTCCATTCGGCGGCGCACAATTATCCATTATAAAACAATCAATTTGAAGTTATTCGAATGGTAATGAGATTAGTCGTACAACCAATCTTACAATCAAATTTACATTTAGTTAAAATTTTCTGTGCTAAATTTTTGCAAAACTGTTATAGTAGTTCCAATTGTGGGTGGAAGGTTCAAGATTTTGGCAAAACCACGACAATTATTAATACATTTTCTGATTTAAATCGATATTTTTGAGTCCACATATTCGGCGGCGGCGTCGACTGGCTCAAAATGGTGGGCGGCGATTGAAATCAGCGGCGCGACTCGGCGGCTTCATTCTGTAGCCACCACTTGAGCCAAAAATCATCAACCAAAATTTGCAGCAAATTTTACCAAAAAACTAAAAATTAAAAAAAAAATCTATTTTTATGTTGCCTGATATCAATGCAGGCTGGTTCAAATTCCAAATCTTTTAAACTAGAAATTATTACAATATTTATTCGAGCTTATTAGACAGGAAGATTAAGGGAATTGACATTATTAAGTTACTGAAAAGAAAATGCCAGATACCCATCTCACAAGCCTGACTAAACATATATTTTTCACTAACCATTTCCATAGTCTTTAGCGAGATCTGGTTGACAAAATCTTATTTTGTCAACATTTTATTACTATAGAAAATGTTGCCAACATTTTATTTTAAAAGAAAATTTTGTCAAAATTTTATTTTTATAGAAATTTTTTTTCACAATTTTATTTTTATAGAAAATTTTATTTTTATTAGATTTTTTTATTTTCTTCGACCGATTTTGTTAAAATATAAATTAATGTTTTTTTCTCCAAAGACATTAATTTATTATTTAAGATTTTGTCACAATTTTATTTTTATAAGAAATTTTTCCAAAATTTTATTTTTACGGAAAATTAAATATTTTTTTTTTAGAAAATTTTGCCAAAACTTTATTTCTATATACATTTTTTGACAAAATTTTTTCAAAATTTTGTTTGTTTGCTCCTTCTATCTCTTCAAGAATTTAATAGCAAACATGGCTACCACTCGAGCCAAAAATCTTCCACCAAAATTTGTAGGAAAGTTTACCAAAAAACTACCAAACCAAAAATCTTATTTTGAGAACATTTTATTTCTATAGAAAATTTTGTCAAAATTTTATTTTTATAGAAAATTTTGTCGACATTTTATTTTTATAGAAAATGTTGTCAAAATTTTATTTTTATGGAAAATTTTATTTTTATAAGAAAATTTTATTTTTAAGAGTTTTCTTTGATTTTCTTCGACCAAAAAACTACCAAACCAAAAATCTTATTTTGAGAAATAATATAGAAAATTTTGTCAAAATCTTATTTTTATAGAACATTTTGTCAAAATTTTATTTTTATGGAAAATTTTATTTTTATAAGAGTTTTCTTTGATTTTCTTCGACCTTTTTTGTTATAATAATAAATTATTGTTTTTTTTTCTCCAAAGACATTATTTTATAATTAATTACATTTTTATATAAGATCTTGTCAACATTTTATTTTTATAGGAAATTTTTCCAAAATTTTATTGTTATGGATTTTTTATAGAAAATTTTGCCAAAACATTATTTCTATAGAAAACTTTTCCAAAACATTATTTCTATATAAAATTTTGTCAAAATTATGTTTTTATAGAAAATTTTGTCAAAATTATTTTTTTATAAATTTTTCTCAAATCTTTTTGAGAAAATTTTGTCAAATCTTTTTTTCTATAGAAAAATTTCAATTAAAACATTCAAAAATTAATTGATATTACTAATTTTTGTGATTGATTTTTTTTTTTCAATTACAAAATTTGTTGAATCAATTAATTTTTAATTGAATATTAAGACTTTAATTGGAAAATTTTTCGTTATTTTTTTATTTATTTATTTATTTATTTTTTTTTTTTTTGTAATAATTTTGGTATTGATTCCGAGCCAAAGAAGCGGATAATTGAAGTAAGGAAATATTTTTAATTTTTATACCCTCCACCATAGGATGGGGGTATATTAACTTTGTCATTCCGTTTGTAACACATAGAAATATTGCTCTAAGACCCCATAAAGTATATATACTCTGGGTCGTGGTGAAATTCTGAGTCGATCTGAGCATGTCCGTCCGTCCGTCTGTTGAAATCACGCTAACTTCCGAACGAAACAACCTATCGACTTGAAACTTGGCACAAGTAGTTGTTATTAATGTAGGTCGGATGGTATTGCAAATGGGCCATATCGGTCCACTTTTACGTATAGCCCCCATATAAACGGACCCCCAAATTTGGCTTGCGATTGCTCTAAGAGAAGCAAATTTCATCCGATCCGGCTGAAATTTGGTACATGGTGTTGGTATATGTTCTCTAATGACCATGCAAAAATTGGTCCACATCGGCCCATAATTATATATAGCCCCCATATAAACCGATCCCCAGATTTGACCTCCGGAGCCTCTTAGAGGAGCAAAAGTCATCCGATCCGGTTGAAATTTGGAACGTGGTGTTAGAATGTGGTCTCCAACAAACACGCAAGAATTGGTCCATATCGGTCCATAATTATATATAGCCCCATATAAACCGTTCCCCAGATTTGATCTCCGAAGCCTCTTAGTAGAGCAAAATTCATCCGATCCGGTTTAAATTTGCAACGTGGTGTTAGTATAAGGCCGCTAATAACCATGCCAAATTTGGTCCATATCGGTCTATAGTTATATATAAGCGATCCCCAATCACACAAAAATTGGTCCTTATCGGTTCATAATCATGGTTGCCGCTCGAGCCAAAAATAATCTACAAAATTTGTATTTTTTATAGAAAACATTTTCAAAATGTTATTTCTATAGAAAATTTTGTCAAAATTTTATTTCTATAGAAAATTTTGTCAAAATTTTATTTTTTTAGAACATTTTGTCAAAATTTTATTTCTATAGAAAATTTTGTCAAAATTTTATTTCTATAGAAAATTTTGTCAGAATTTTATTTCTATAGAAAATTTTATCCAAATTTTATTTCTATAGAAATTTTTTTCCAAATTTTACTTCTATAGAAAATGTTGTCAAAATTGTATTTCTATAGAAACTTTAAACTTAATTATATACGTATTTAATTTGCCTTTTTTAGTTTAATATATACCACGTATGGGCTATGTGGTATATATTACGGTGTTAGGAAGTTTTAAGATACCTGGCGATCGGCAATTGTTACCGCAACCCAAGTAATTCGATTGTGGATGACAGTCTTCAGTAGAAGTTTCTACGCAAGCTTCGGCCTGGCCGAACTTACGGCCGTATATACTTGTTATTTTTACGTCCTTGATACTAGAAAACAAATTTGAATTCATTCGTTTTTACTGATTTTTTTCTTCATGTGCTATATTTCTAAATTCAGACCCTTATATTATGTTAGGGTCATTTAATGACCCACATCGTATTTTTCATCAACGCATTTCTTACTGTTGGAATATAATTAAAAGTTATTACTACTCAACAAGAACTTTTATTTATATTCCAAAAGTAAGAAATGTGCTGATGACAAATACGATGTGGGTCATCAAATTACCCTAACATAATATAAGGGTTAAAATAAAATTTGGAAAAACCTATCCTATTTTATGAAAACTTTTTTGCTTTGTAGTCAGAATGCAAAAAGACAACAAATTTCAAGACAATTTCATTAATTTTGAAGAATTTTTCATAATTATTAGAGCCACGTTGAACTTAGTCAAACAAAAATTTATTTAATGTTAAAATACCCATTTTTAGGTCAAATTACTTAATTATAAAGACAAAAAGATCTCATTGAAAAGTTCATCGACTTTTGGACAAAGCAAAAACAATATATCAGAGAAATTCGTTTTCTATGCTAAGCCAAGAAAACACATTCGTTATTTAAGGACAAGAAATCTTTGGCATGAGGACAATATTTTTTCCAATGTAATTACAACAGAATGATAGACAGACGGACATGGCTATATGCTAAGCCAAGAAAACACATTCGTTATTTAAGGACAAGAAATCTTTGGCATGAGGACAATATTTTTTCCAATGTAATTACAACAGAATGATAGACAGACGGACATGGCTATATCGTCTTAAAGTTTCTCCCTGATCAAGAATATATCTACCTTATATATAATCGAAAATCGATATTTCGTTGTGTTACAAACGGAATGAAAAACTTATTATACCTCCTTTATCTTTCTACGTGCCAATTAATTTGACCTTAAATTTACTCAGTTTTTTTTATGAGAAAATTAAAAGTCATTAAAAAGTCTAAGGTGTCAGATTTCCACAGCTAATTGGAGTATCATGTCTAGAAAAAAATAGATTTCTACCTTTTTTGCCACTTCATGTTTTCAAAACATACTATTTTGGTCTGCCATTGTTTGTTTTATAATCAAGATTCACAAGATTCACTTTCAAAGGCAATGTGAAGAGGGAAGCTCATACGCGCATGCGCATACAAAATTTACTTTCTTCTTCAGTGGTAGTAGAAGCCATCTACGTCAATGCTTCTGCTACAAAAATGATCAGTAGACTACCAAGCTTGACAGTTATTAACCGGTTTTACTAAATTCACAAAATTTGTTTTAATTTTTGTTTCTAGAATTTTATTTATTTTTTTCTGTTTCTGTGGGCTGATAATACTGATAATACTGATTATGGTGATATTGATGATTTTCGTCTTGCTTAACTTAATGACCATTAAAATTATAAAATTTAACACCATTTGACATTCAGAATTATATACGAAAACATCCAAAATCGGTCGGTATATTTTTTTTCATTATTTTTCGTGAATCAAATGACTTTGAGAATTTTGGTTGACAGTTTTGGATTAATTTGTTAAGCGTTTTAGTTTTGTATAGTTATTGTTACTATTGTTATTTGCTTTTGTCGAAAGATAAATATCTTGTATTTAATTCTGTAAAACATGAGATTTTGTTTTAAGCTTAAGGTGATTTTCTATAAAAGTCAGTGTCAGTGGTCATTTAGTAGTTTTATTGGGAATATCAAACAAGTATATACGGCCGTAAGTTCGGCCAGGCCGAATCTTATGTACGCTCCACCATGGATTGCATAGAAACTTGTACTAAAGATGTGGATGACAGCACAATCGAATTACTTGGGTTGTGGTATCTTAAAACTTCTTAACATCGTTTTCTAAATTGTGAGTTAGTCCATACGTGATAGAGAGCCAGAATTGAAATATGTGGGGGTCGCTTATATGGGGGGCTATATAAAAATGATTGGGGATCGATTTATCTGAGGGCTATATATTACTATAGATATGGACCTAGTTAGGCATGGTTGTTAACGGCCACATAACATACTAGCTCAATGTACCAAATTTCAACTGACTCGCATGAAATTTGCTCCTCCAAGAGGCTCCAAAACCAAATCTCGGTATCGGTTTATATGGGGGCTATATATAATTATTGGCTGATATGGACCACTTTTGGCATGGCTGTTAAATACCATATACTACCATCACGTACCAAATTTCAACCAGATCGGATGAATTTTGCCTCTCCAAAAGGCACAGGAGGTCAAATCTGGGGATCGGTTTATATGAGGGCTATATATAATTATGGACTGATATGAACCAATTCCTGCATGGTTGTTGGATAACATATACTAACATCACGTACCAAATGTCAACCGAATCGGATGAATTTTGCTCTTCCAAGGGGCTACGGAGCTCAAATCTGGGGATCGGTTTATATGGGGGGCTATATATAATTATGGACCGATTTCGACCAATTTTTCTATGGGTGTTTGCGGCCATATATTAACACCACGTACCAAATTTCAACTGAATCAGATGGATTTTGGTCTTCCAAGAGGCTGCGGAGGTCAAATCTGGTGATCGGTTTATATGGGGGCTATATATAATTATGGACCAATATGGACCATTTTTTGCATGGTCATTAGAGACCATATACTAACACCATGTACCAAATTTCAGCCGGATCGGATGAAATTTGCTTCTCTTAGAGGCTCCGCAAGCCAAATCGGGGGATCGGTTTATATGGGGGCTATATATAATTATTAACCGATGTGGACCAATTTTTGCATAGTTGTTAGATACCATATACTTACACCATGTACCAAATTTCAGCCAGATCGAATGAAATTTGCTTCTCTTAGAGGCTCCGCAAGCCAAATCGGGAGATCGGTTTATATGGGGGCTATATATAATTATCTACCAATGTGGACCATTTTTTGCATGGTCATTAGAGACCATATACTAACACCATGTACCAAATTTCAGCCGGATCGGATGAAATTTGCTTCTCTTAGAGGCTCCGCAAGCCAAATCGGGAGATCGGTTTATATGGGGGCTATATATAATTATCTACCAATGTGGACCATTTTTTGCATGGTCATTAGAGACCATATACTAACACCATGTACCAAATTTCATCCAGATCGAATGAAATTTGCTTCCCTTAGAGGCTCCGCAAGCCAAATCGGGGGATCGGTTTATATGGGGGCTATATATAATTATGAACCGATGTGGACCAATTTTTGCATGGTTGTTAGAGATCATATGCTGACACCATGTACCAAATTTCAGCCAGATCGAATGAAATTTGCTTCTCTTAGAGTCCCCGCAAGCCAAATTTGGGGGTCCGTTTATATGGGGGCTATACGTAAAAGTGGACCGATATGGCCCATTTGCAATACCATCCGACCTACATCAATAACAACTACTTGTGCCAAGTTTCAAGACGATAACTTGTTTCGTTCTTCCGAACGTGATTTCAACAGACGGACGGACATGCTCAGATCGACTCAGAATTTCACCACGACCCAGAATATATATACCTTATGGGGTCTTAGAGCAATATTTCGATGTGTTACAAACGGAATGACAAAGTTAATATACATCCCATCCTATGGTGGAGGGTATAAAAAAAGCTAGGCATAGAAATAAGTTAAGATTTATTAGCATCAGGAGGGGGTTAAAAAAAAACTTAAAAAGTTGAAATGGCAAGACATAGCAATTTGTGGCCCTAACTAAGAGGTCAACTCAACTTCTCGCTACTCGCCGTCTTCGAAATATCAATATACGGACAAAAAAAAAAAATAGAATAATCTCAGGGAAATCGCATGAAAATTTACACTTCCAGATGTTCAAGAAATAAAATAAGAGGATTGATATGGTTCGGAAGATCTACACTGAAAAAGACATTTTCGAAAATCCAAAGATTTCTTGTCCTTGAAATTAGAATGTGAATTTTGCTTAGCTAAGGGAACACATTCTTGGGAGAAAGTTAACCCTTAAATGAGCACTGTATCCTTAAAGATACAACTAGAAAAAAATTCCTACGTCTTAAAATGTTGACCGATTTCTATGAAATTAAGTTTGTTGTATTTAATACATCATAGTGCTATTTCTAAATATATGTTTTTTTCCGGAAATTTTGTTTTATCTCTGAGTAATCTGAAGTCAAAAATAATAAATATTAATAAATCAAATTTTGACGGACATCGCTAGATCGATTTAGAATTTCACCATTTTATTGCTTAGAAATTCTCCCTGATCAAGAATATATATACTTTCTACAATCGAAATTCGATATATCCATGTGTTAGAATCGGAATGGTAAATTTATTATACCACCATCACCATTTAAAGGTGGTGGCTATAAAAATCTACAGTTATAATGCAACTAATTTTATGGCTGATGATAAATTTGTATACGATTTCTATTATCATGTTTTTTTTGGTAATTGTAGCTTTACACAATTTATGGCGAAACAATAAAAATCGTTTGTTTATTTTAAAACAAGAAAAATATGTATCTCGAATAAATGTCACTTAATGGTATACCAAAGTAGCTAAATATTTTGCTAAAATATATTAAGTAAACCGGAATTGAGTTCCTACGTCATTATTATTTATATTCAAAATAAATGGATAATGCAGAGAACAGTAATTTGCTATAGGTGTTAAATTTGTTTTTAATTTTTTGAATAAAGACATAAACATTTCACTATTTTCCATCCAAACATACAATTTATTAAATAATAAATGATGTGCCATAATATTTTGTATATTAAGATTTTAATTGAAAGTAGGTAGATAAGGGTATTAATAGAAATTTCGAATTGAGCAAAACAAATGAGAAAAGTCCAAAATTGGCCTTTACATAGAGATTGGTCCAAAAAATATCTGTTTTTTTTTGTGAATAAATGAGAATAATTCCCAACTTGTAGAAACAAAATACAAATAGTCCCACTTTAGATTACTTTCTAAGTAAACAATTGTCACAGGGGATACCAATTGACTCCATTTTGCACTACCAATAAACTACTGGAGAACTAATTCAGATATTTGTTCTATTTAAACACACGCACGTTTGGTAGTAAACACACGCATGTATGGAGTGAACACACGCACGTTTGGAAGTCCAAAATTTGCCTTTACATAGAGGTTGGTCCAAAAAATATCTGTTTTTTGTGAATAACTGAGAATAATTCTCAACTTGTAGAAACAAAATAAAAATAGTCCCACTTTGATTACTTTCTAGGTAAACAATTGTAATGGAGGGTACCAATTGACTCCCCTTTGCACTACCAGTAAACTAATGGAATAAACACACGCACGTTTGGAAGTCCAAAATTGGGCTTTACATAGAGATTGGTCCAAAAAATATCTGTTTTTTTGTGAATAAATGAGAATAACTCTCAACTTGTAGAAACAAAATAAAAATAGTCCCACTTTAGATTACTTTCTAGGTAAACACTTTGCACTACCAGTAAACTGATGGAGAACTATATAAGATATGTGTTCTATTTAAACACACGCACGTTTGGTAGTCCCACAGAAGTGACTATATATGGCTAAGTTAATCATACATCCACCGATTTTAAAGTCGAGCGGACACTGCTTCATTCTGTAGACTTAGTAGTAGTTACTTTAAAGGTCGTAAATTTCGCCAAGATAGGTGGTAAATTAGCTGATTTATTGAATCTTTATATTTAAGATAAAACCTCTAACAAATATAGGCTTAGACAAATTTTGAGGATTTTGCATCTTTGCTTTAAAGTTTTATATATATATATATAAAAAAATTTCGGCAAAATTTTCTATTGAAATAAAATTTTGGCAAAATTTTCTATAGGAATAAAATGTTGGCAAAATTTTCTATAGAAATAAAATTTTGGCAAAATTATCTATAGAAATAAAATTTTGGCAAAATCTTCTATAGATATAAAATTTCGGCAAAATTTTCTATAGAAATAAAATTTTGCCACAATTTTCTATAGGAATAAAGTTGTGCCAACATTTTCGATAAAAATAAAATTTTGGCAACATTTTCTACAAAAATAAAATTTTGACAAAATTTTCTACAGAAATATAAATTTGTAAAAATTTTCTACAGAAATAAAATTTTGGCAACATATCTATAGAAATAACATTTTAGCAAAATTTTCGTTAGAAATAAAATTTTAGCAAAATTTTCTATATAAATAAAATTTTGACAAAATTTTCTGTAGAAATAAAATTTTGGCAAAATTTTCTATAGAAATAAAGTTTTGGCAAAATTTTCTATAGAAATAAAATTTTGCAAAAATTTTCTACAGAAATAAAATTTTGCAAAATTTTCGATAGAATTAAAATCTTAGCAAAATCTTCTATAGAAATAAAATTTGGGCAAAATTTTCTATAGAAACATAAATTTGTAAAAATCTTCTACAGAAATAAAATTTTGCAAAATTTTCGATAGAATTAAAATCATAGCAAAATCTTCTATAAAAAATGGCAAACATTTTCTATAGATAAAAAATTTGGGCAAAATTTTCTATAGAAATAAAATTTTAGCAAAATTTTCTATAGGAATAAAATTTTGGCAAAAATTTCTATAGAAATAAAATCTTGGCAAAATTTTCTGTAGAAATAGAATTTTGGCAAAAATTTCTATAGAAATAAAATTTTCGTTTTGTTTGTATTCTAGAATAAACCAACAATAACAAAACGAATGAAGTAAGAGGAAGCACGCTCAAAATAAACCCAGCCAACTGCACTCAAATCGATGATTTGACATTGGCAAAGGAAAAGGGGGATGTTTGTACAAAGATTTATTTCGGCAAAAGCCGACTATTCATAAACCTTTTTTCGGAAGGTTCAAGTGTGGTTCACTTTGGGTTTAGTGAACTACCCGAATTTTTCTGACAATTGGTTGATAGTTTTGCTGCAAGTAGAGGATACTGATGAGGAATGTGGTAATTCCGAAACGTGCGTCCATCCAATCATATTGCAAATGTTTGTCAAATAAATTTGACAAACATTTTTTTCCTCTGTTGATTAAGCTACACTTGCTTTAAGTTGAAATCAAAAACAACAATAATGAAATAAAATTTTGGTAAAATTTTCTATAGAAATAAAATTTGGCAAAATTTTCTACGGAAATAAAAATTGTGGCAAAATTTTCTAAAGAAATAAAATTTTGACAAAAATTTCTATAGGAATAAAATTTTGCCAAAATTTTCGATAGAAATAAAATTTTGCATACATTTTCTGCAGAAATTTTGGCAAAATTTTCTAAAGAAATAAAATTTGGGCAAAAGTTTCTATAGAAATGAAATATTGGCAAAATTTCCTATAGAAATAAAATTTTTGCAAAATTTTCTATAGAAATAAAATTTTAGCGAAATTTTCTATAGGAATAATATTTCGCCAAAATTTTCTATAGGGATACAATTTTGCCAAAATTTTCGGTAGAAATAAAATTTGGGCAAAATTTTCGGTAGAAATAAAATTTGGGCAAAATTTTCTATAAAAATAAAATTTGGGCAAATTTTCTATAGAAATAAAATTTTAGCAAAATTTTCTATATAAATAAAATTTTAACAAAATTTTCTATAGAAACAAAATTTTGGCAAATTTTTATAGAAATAAAATTTTGGCAAAATTTTCTATAGGAATAAAATGTTGGCAAAATTTTTTATAGAAATAAAATTTGGCAAAATTTCCTATAAAAATAAAATGTAAGCAAAATTTTATGTAGAACTAAAATTTGAGCGAAAATTTTCCATACAAATAAAATTTGACAAAATTTTCTATAGAATTAACATTTTCGCAAAATTTTCTATAGAACTAAAATTTTGGAAAATTTTTCTATAGAAATAAAATTTGATAAAATTTTCTATAGAAATACAATTTGGGCAAAATTTTCCATAGAAATAAAATTTTGGCAAAATTTTCTATAGAAATAAAATTTGGGTAAAATTTTCTATAGAAATAAAATTTGGCAAAATATTCTATAGATTTAAAATTTTGGCAAAATTTTCTATAGAACGAAAATTTTGGCAAAATTTTCTATAGAAATACAAATCAATCTTCAAATTTTGGTAGCTTATTTATGGGACGAGTGGCAACCGTGCAAGAGGTTCCGCAAGCCAAACCTGGGGGTTGGTTTATATGGGGCTATATGTTACCTAAAGGTAGTCCGCTCAATAACAACTGCTTGGGTCACGTTTCAAGTCGATAGCTTGCTTCGTTGGGAAGTTTGCGTTATTTCAACAGACTGACGGACATAGCTAAATCGACTCAGAATTTCACCACGACCCAGAATATAAATATATACTTTATGAGGTATGAGACCATACAAACGGAATGATGAAGTTTTTATACCCCCTATCCTATGGTGGAAGGTATAAACATGGGTTGAAGTTTGATTAGAAATTCGAAAAGACTCTGTTGACTACCCAATATGAGAATCATATGGCTAGACGAAATTCTTAAATTAAAATTATATGAGCTGTAGTTTTTGCGAATACTAGATTTCCACTTAAGAAGTTTGCTATGATCGAAATAAAACCGGTATTGAAAAGAAGCTAAAAAAATTACCATTTATTACTTTTTTCCAATGCATTAATTATTTGCAGTAGATTTTAATTGGAGCAACTTCTGCATACTATCATCTGCTTGTTGGACCAATTAAATTAAAACACAAATCACACTGAAATATATTTTGTGGTTTTGCATAGTGATTTAAATTGTAAATAGTATCAATAATGTCTCATGAAACTTCTAAGCTTTGTGGAAGTAGAAGGTAATAATTTAGTTCCTAAATAAATTTCTCATAAATTCATCAAAACGCATATAAATTTTCAAACTTTTAATATGTAGACAAGTAACAACTTTTAATTCAGTTTCAAATTTACTTATAAATACTTCACTGACTTGCGATATTGATTATCAAACCCTTGGTAGATATAATAGTGATAACATCCATCTCTAACATTATGTTCAAATACGTAAGTTTGATATTAAATATCCCAATGAAGATAAAAATATTCCAAGACACATTAACTCCTCTCAATTAGGTCGTACTTGTAGCCTTGTTCGCCAGTGCCATCCTGGCTGAAAATGCCGATATTGTGAAATTTGATTCGGATGTAAATGAGCATGGTTTTAAATATGAATATGAGACCACAAATCATATTCATGCTCAAGCTGATGGTGATGAACATGCCATTAAGGGATATTACGAATGGGAATCCCCCGAAGGTGAACACATCAAGGTTAACTATGTAGCCGACCATGAAGGTTATCATCCACAAAGTGATATCTTGCCCACTCCTCCACCAATTCCAGAGGCTATTGCTAAAGCTATACAATATATTCAAGCTCATGGTGGTCACGAATAAGAATTTAAGTTGATGATATAATGCAATAAAGTAATGGAAGATATTTGCAAAGAAAACATTTACTGTGAAGAAATTTTTAATTACAAATTGACACATGACATCGAATCACCATTTCTTTATGTCCTGAATGTAAATCGCATCTATATGTTTTTAAACATGGCATCAAAAAAGGGGGCTTTAAAATCTGATATAACATCGAAGGACCATTTTCTTTATTAACTGACTCTAATAGATTAATATGATGGATACCAGGAGGTCGAGCTAAAGTAAAGGTTGACTCCAATTCACTTTCGCAATAATGATTAACTTGTCGATGAAAAAGCTTCCCACACTTTTCTGGAATAGCTATGGGTCTAGCATTCTCTCTTATCAATACCAGAGTCTACATTACTTCAGGAGTCGCCCGTACGGTGTATTCTCAATTGTGCACTGTACGGTGTATTCTCAATTCTTTGACTTACTTACAATTTATGAAGGGGCTTCAAAATGTGTTATAACATCGAAGGACCATTTTCTCTATTAACTGAATATATAGAAGAATAATATGAAGGATACCAGAAGGTCGAGCTAAAGTAAAGGTTGACTCCGATTTACAATAAAAGTGTTTAAGTTACATTACTTTTCTTATTGTAATTCTCTCACTTTCACAATAATCAATATCTTGTCGATGGAAAAGCATTCCAACATCTTTTCGTATTAGCTGAGGGTCTAACATTCTCTTTTAAGAATACCACAGTCAAATCAACTTCAGAAGTTGTTGGTACGGGGTCTTGCCGAAAGTACACCGGTACGAAGATTCTTTGAATCATGTCTGTGTGGTGCGGACCCCAAGGTCGCAATTAATCCCTCATCTTTTTTCTGGAAACAAACCAAATGGGATTGGCTGGTACTGCTTATATCCTCCATGAAGTGGCATCGTTAGTGTTCTTCCAACGCTCTTACTGATATCTCGATTTAATTCCCTGATTTTCCAAATGTGGTGAAATAACACTTTCTAGTATCTCTATGCAGCCCTAGACATTAAACAAAAAAATCTTTGGGGACTAAGGTACCAAATTGTTATACACAAAAAAATTTTATTCTGATTCAATCACGAAATTTGTTGATCCAATTAATTTTTAAATTGAAGCATCTTCAATCACAGAAATGATAATATCAATTAAAAAATTAATTGAAAGTGAAAAATTAATTGATCCTATTAAAAAATTAATTGATACTATTAAATTTTATGATTGATTCTAGTTTCAATTAAAACATTTGTTCAATCAATTAAATTTTTAATTAAATATTTTTTAAAACTCAATTAAGACTTTAATTGGAAAACATTTCGTGATTTTTTTCTGTGTATGCATGGCATGGGAAGTCCTGTCCGACAAGATGGACAAGAACGAAACATAGTTGAAACTTTATTCACAAAACATAAGATCAGAGAAGACGAGATCAAAACAAAATCGCTCACAAGCATTCCTCTTTTTTACAATAGAAGAGTTGGAAACTGCTGCCAATAGCCTCAAGGAGAAGAAGACACCCAGACCTAATGACATACCCACACAGATCATTAAAGAGATAGCAATTAGCCGACCCGGCAACTCGAGTCAAAAATAATATACCAAAATTTGGAGAAAATTTTACCAAAAAACTACCAAACCAAAAATAAAAAATATTTTGCAAAATTTTATTTTTATAGAAAAGTTTGTTAACATTTTTTTTCTATAGAATTTTGTCAAAATTTTATATAGACAATTTTGTAAAATTTTATTCTATAGAGAATTTTGTCAAAATTTTATTTCTATAGAAAATTTGGCCAAAATTGTATATCTATACAAAATTTTTTCAAAACTTCATTTCTATATAGAATGTTGTCAAAATTTACTTCTATAGAAATTTTTTTTCAAAATTTTATTTCTATAGAAAATTTTACCAACATTTTATTTCTATACATATTATTTCTATAGAAAATTTTTTCAAAATTTTATTTCTACTCAAAATTTTGTCAAAATTTTATTTCTATAGAAAATTTTGTCAAAAATTTTATTTCTGTAGAAAATTTTGCCAAAATTTTATTTCAATTGAAAATTATGCCAAAATTTTATTTGCGAAGTTCCATCATACATATAAAATTTTGCCAAAATTTTATTTCCATAGAAAATTTTACCAAAATTTTATTTCTATAGAAAATTTTGTCAAGATTTTATTTCAATAGACAATTTTGTCAAAATTTTACTTCTATAGAAATTTTTTTCAAAATTGTATTTCTATAGAAAATGTTGTAAAAATTTTATTTCTATAGACAATTTTGTCAAAATTTTACTTGTATAGAATTTTTTTTTCAAAATTTTATTTCTATCGAAAATTTTACCAATATTTTATTTCTATACATATTATTTCTATAGAAAATATATTCAAAATTTTATTTCTACTGAAAATTTTGTCAAAATTTTATTTCTATAGACAATTTTGTCAAAATTTTACTTCTATAGAAAATTTTGTCAAAAATTTTGTTTCTATAGAAAATTTTGAAAATTTTATTTCCAAAGTGCCATGATACATATAGAATTTTGCCAAAATTTTTTTTTCCATAGAAAATTTTACCAAAATTTTATTTCTATAGAAAATTTTGCCAAGATTTTATTTCAATAGACAATTTTGTCAAAATTTTACTTCTATAGAAAATTTTTTCAAAATTGTATTTCTATAGAAAATGTTGTCAAAATTTTATTTCTATAGACAATTTTGTCAAAATTTTACTTCTATAGGAAATTTTTTTCAAAATTTTATTTTATAGACAATTTTGTCAAAATTTTACTTATATAGAATTTTTTTTTCAAAATTTTATTTCTATAGAAAATTTTGCCAACATTTTATTTCTATACATATTTCTATTGAATTTTTTTTTTAAAATTTTATTTCTATTGAAATTTTTTTTTAAATTTTATTTCTATAGAAAATTTTGCCACAATTTTATTTCTATACATAATTGTGTCAAAATTGTATTTCTATACATAATTTTGTCAAAATTTTATTTCCACAGAAAATTTTGTCAACATTTTATTCCTATAGACAATTTTTTTAAAATTTTACTTCTATAGACAATTTTTTCAAAATTTTACTTCTATAGAAAATTTTGCCATAATTTTATTTCTATGGAAAATTTTGCTAACATTTTATTTCTATACATATTATTTCTATAGAAAATTTTTTTTCATAATTTTATTTCTATAGAAAATTTTGTAAAAATGTTATTTCTATAGACAAATTTGTTAAAATTTTACTTCTATAAATTTTTTTTTTCAAAATTTTACTTCTATAGAGAATTTTGTCAAAATTTTATTTCTATAGAAAATTTGGCCAAAATTGTACATCTATACAAAATTTTTTCATAATTTCATTTCTATAGAAAATGTTGTCAAAATTTACTTCTATAGAAATTTTTTTTCAAAATTTTATTTCTATAGAAAATTTTACCAACATTTTATTTCTATACATATTATTTCTATAGAAAATTTATTCAAAATTTTATTTCTACTCAAAATTTTGTCAAAATTTTATTTCTATAGAAAATTTTGTCAAAAATTTTATTTTTATAGAAAATTTTGCCAAAATTTTATTTCAACTGAAAATTTTGCCAAAATTTTATTTCCGAAGTTCCATGATACATATAAAATTTTGCCAAAATTTTATTTCTATAGAAAATTTTACCAAAATTTTATTTCTATAAAAAATCAAGATTTTATTTCAATAGACAATTTTGTCAAAATTTTACTTCTATAGAAAATTTTTTCAAAATTGTATTTCTATAGAAAATGTTGTCAAAATTTTATTTCTATAGACAATTTTGTCAAAATTTTACTTGTATAGAATTTTTTTTCAAAATTTTATTTCTATCGAAAATTTTACCAATATTTTATTTCTATACATATTATTTCTATAGAAAATATATTCAAAATTTTATTTCTACTGAAAATTTTGTCAAAATTTTATTTCTATAGACAATTTTGTCAAAATTTTACATCTATAGAAAATTTTGTCAAAAATTTTGTTTCTATAGAAAATTTTGCCAAAATTTTATTTCCAAAGTGCCATGATACATATAGAAAAATTTTATTTCCATAGAAAATTTTACCAAAATTTTACTTCTATAGAAAATTTTGTCAAAAATTTTGTTTCTATAGAAAATTTTGCCAAAATTTTATTTCCATAGGAAATTTTACCAAAATTTTATTTCCATAGAAAATTTTACCAAAATTTTATTTCTATAGAAAATTTTGTCAAGATTTTATTTCAATAGACAATTTTGTCGAAATTTTACTTCTATAGGAAATTTTTTCAAAATTGTATTTCTATAGAAAATGTTGTCAAAATTTTTTTTCTATAGACAATTTTGTCAAAATTTTACTTATATAGAATTTTTTTCAAAATTTTATTTCTATAGAAAATTTTGCCAACATTTTATTTCTATACATATTTCTATTGAATTTTTTTTTTTTAAATTTTGTTTCTATTGAATTTTTTTTTTTTTAATTTTATTTCTATATAAAATTTTGCCAAAATTTTATTTCCATAGAAAATTTTGCCACAATTTTATTTCTATACATAATTGTGTCAAAATTGTATTTCTATACATAATTTTGTCAACATTTTATTTCCACAGAAAATTTTGTCAAAATTTTATTTCCACAGAAAATTTTGTCAACATTTTATTTCTATAGACAATTTTGTCAAAATTTTACTTCTATAGAAAATTTTGCCATGATTTTATTTCTATAGAAAATTTTGCTAATATTTTATTTCTATACATATTATTTCTATAGAAAATTTTGTCAAAATTTTATTTCTATAGAAAATTTTGTTAAAATTTTACTTCTATATTTTTTTTTTTTTAATTTTACTTCTATAGAGAATTTTGGCAAAATGTTATTTCTATAGAAAATTTTGCCAAAATTTTATTATGACAAATGTAATTTTGATAAAATTGATAGAAGAATAAAATTTTATCAAAATTACGTTTTTTATTTGATTTTTGGTTGACCTTTTGTTGTGAATTATAAATTAATGTTATTGTTTTAAAAAATTTTGTCATTTTGTTTATTTGTCAACAGTTTATATATACAACATTTTATCAAATTTTATTTCTATATTTGGTCCAAATTTGTTGAAGTACCTCTTAGTTGGAGAGGAATATATTATGCAAAATCTGCCAAAACATCAAGAATTCTACCAATCTACCAAACAGTAAAAAATCTACCATTTTTTGGTAGAATTCTACTAACAGTGGCAACCGTGCCCGGAAACATTCTTGTTATGTACAACAGAACAATGATTGATTCTGATTAACTGGCCCCCTTGTTAATCAGAATCAATCAGAATCAGACCATTGTGTATGCTGGACACAGCTGGAAATCTATTCGAACGACTTATCAAACAAAGATCTGCTTACGAGAACTATCCGCTTCAAGAACTATCATTCTACTGGCGACGCTAGATATTGTGAACGCTTTTAATAGCCTGAGGTGGGCAAACGTAATTCGCACCCTGGGGAGGCTATTTCAGATACTGAAATACTTAATGAGAATAGCAAAAGACTGGCCATGTTTTGATATATGACACTATACATGGCCCAAGAAGAATGGAAGTAACCTCAAGCGCAGTCCAAGGTTCAATCTTCGGACCAAATATCTGGCTATATTGTCGATTTTTTAGAGCGTCCAAGTTAGAGAGGTTTCAAATATCCAACTTACCTAGTTATGGTGTATATTTTTTGAACAACTAAAATCTGCATCATAATTATAAAACATTGAAATATTAAAAAAATAAAAAAAAAATATTTCGCAGCAAATATTGCAAAATGTAAGGTATGACTTTTGCTAGCCATAATAAATTTTACTAAACATCAAGGGAGTAAATTTGACATTCACTGGGAATTTAATTATTCTCTTATGCATTCATGTTGCATACTCTTGGAATTTTATTGAGATCAAAAAGAAAACATAATATACGTTTTTTTTTGTTTTTTTGTCATTTTATTGTTACAAAAAAAGTTGCAATAGCTGGCATACTAAATGAAATTGCCAAAATAAAATTCAACTAAAATTTTTATTAAGTTGTGATAATGAAGATGCATGAATTTGAGTTTTCATAAAATATACATGGTAGGACAGCTTTATTATTTTTTTTAATTCTGATAATGAAGATGCATGAATTTGAGTTTACATAAAATATACATAACTGGATGCCACAACTCTCTCCTTTCCAATGTAGCATAAAGTGCCACAGGCCAATGACATAAAGCCCTTTCAAACTGCAAGAAAAGAAAGAAAGGAATAGAAAAAAAAACAAATATATTAAATATATCCTCAAGTCATAGTAGGGTAACTCAACCAAAGTGCCATGATACAGAAGAGGGAGGGGGCAAAAGCTAATACCAGATAATATAAAAATATTATTAAGGAGCTTAAGCTAATACTTTGAAGCAAAAAACCCCTGCAGGACATGTGATAACAAATTGTGTGATAGTATTTATTCAACAAAGGACATATATTTCTGCACTCCCATCTTCCCAACTCTTCCTCGACAAAAACCGAAAAAAACATTCTTGTTTTGTATGTAACAAAAATTAAGTTGATATCTCTAAGGTCACAGAGATGGCAGGAACTTGTCAAAACTAATAATATCCTATACAGTTCTGCACTCAAAGGACAATTGTCCAAGTAACATAAAAGTTAAATCTCAAATTCTTAGAAACTCTATCAAATATTAAAACATAAAATAATCAAAGGTTACACAAAAGTGAAATAAAAGAAATCCCAAAAACTTTTTGATGACTATTTTTTGGCATTGGCATAAATAAAAATCTAATGTGGGGTAAAGTAACCGCAAATTGTTTACCAAAAGTTTTACTTCAATAAACTTGATCGTTAGTCTTTGTTTTTTTTTTTCATTTCAGGGGGAAAAATTTAAACAATTAAATTATTTGGCGAATCTTTGAAAGAAAATGAAAATGGCTAACTACAGTATTAAAAAGAAATGGACCTTGATAAGTCACCAATATAGAAATTGGTTTTAAGGCAACTCATAAAGTGGCATTGTGAGGAATTTTTGGTTAGCAAAGAAGTTCTTTCTTTCTATAGAAAAATTTTGCAAAATGTTATTTCTATAGAAATTTTTTTTCAAAATTGTATTTCTATCGAAAATATTTGCACAATTTCATTTCAATAGAAATTTTTGCCAACATTTTGGCAAAAATTTCTATTGAAATTTCTATAGAAATTTTTTTCCAAAATTTTATTTCTATAGAAAACTTTTGCAAAATTTTATTTCTATAAAAATTTTTTGCAAAATTTTATTTCTACAAAAAAAATTCTATTCTCTAGAAAATTTTTTCGAAATTTTAGTTCTGTAGAAAAATTTCTAAATATTGTATATCTATAGAAAAATTTGTCAAACATTTTATTTCTATAGAAAAATTTGTTACAAAATGGTGTTTTTCACAAATTTTATTTCTAAATACAATTTTTTAAACAATTTATTTCTATAGGAAATTTTTGCAAAATTTAATTTCTACCGGAAATTTTTAAAACTTTTATTTCTATAGAAAATTTTTGAACAATTTTATTTCTATAGAAAATTTTTGCAAAATTTTATTTCTAAAGAAAATTTTGTCAAAATTGTATTTCTATGGAAAATATTGTCAGTTTTATTTCTATACCACATGATTTTATTTCTATAGAAAATTTTTGCAAAACGTTCTTTCTATAGAAAATTTTTGAAAATTCTTATTTCTATAAAAAAAATTTTGCAAAATCTTATTTTTAACCAACTTCTTGCAAAATTTTATTTCTATAGAAATTTTTGCACAAAGTTTATTTCTATAGAAATTTTTGCAAAAAGATTATTTTTGTAGAAAATTTTTTGCAAAATTTTATTACAATAGAAAATTTTATTTCTATAGAAAATTATTGCAAATTTTTATTTCTATAGAAAATTGTTGCAAAATGTTATTCCTATAGAAAATTTTTGCAAAATTTTATTTCTCTAGAAAATTTTGTCAAAATTTTATTTCTATAGAAAATTTTGTCAAAATATTATTTCTCTAGAAAATTTTGTCAAAATTTTATTTTTATCGAAAATTTTGTCTAAATTTTATTTCTCTAGAAAATTTTTGTATAAATTTTATTTCTATAGAAAATGTTGTCAAAATTTTATTTCTATAGAAAATGTTGTCAAAATTTTATGTCTATAGAAAATGTTGTCAAAACTTTATTTCTATAGAAAATTTTGTCAAAATTTTATTTCTATAGCAAATTTTGTCAAAATTTTATTTCTATAGAAAATTTTGTCAAAATTTTATTTTTATAGAAAATTTTGTTAAAATTTTATTTCCATAGAAAATTTTCTCAAAATTTTATTTCTATAGAAAATTTTCTCAAAATTTAATTTTTGTAGAAAATTTTGTTAAATTTTTTTTATGGTAAATTTTGTCAAAAATTTTATTTCTATAAAAAATTTTGTGAAAATTTTATATCTATAGAAAATTTTGTCAAAAATTTATTTCTATCGAAAATTTTGTCAAAATTTTATTTCTATAGAAAATTTTTGTCAAAATTTTACTTCTATAGACAATTTTTGTCAAAATTTTACTTCTATAGAAAATTTTGTACAAATTTTATTTCAATAGAAATTTTTGTCAACATTTGTTCCTATAGAAAATTCTGTATAACAATTTTTTCTATAGAAAATTTTGTCAAAATTTTATTTCGTTATTGTTGTTTTTTTGATCTCAGCTTAAAGCCATGCATTGACTAAACTACAAGTGTAGCTTAACCAACAGAGGAAAAGTATGCTTGTCAAATTTATTTGGGCAAAGCCCTATAGTCTGCAAGATGGTTGGATGTACAGCTGTTTCGGAATTACCACATTCCTCATCAGCATCCTCTACTTGCAGCAAAACTATCAACCAATTATCAGAATAAATTCGGGTAATTCACTCAACCCAAAGTGAACTACACTTGAACCTCCCGAAAAAGGGTTTGATAGTCGGCTACTGCCTAAACAAATTTGCCAGCATATCTCTTTTCCTTTGCCAAACTCAAATCATCGATTTCCATCTTGCAGACTATAGGGCTTTGCCCAAATAAATTTGACAAGCATACTTTTCCTCTGTTGGTTAAGCTACACTTGTAGTTTAGTCAATGCATGGCTTTAAGCTGAGATCAAAAAAACAACAATAACGATTGAAGAGAAGCCAACAATAACAAACAAAACGAATGAAAATTTTATTTCTATAGAAAATTTTGTCAAAATTTTATTTTTCTAGAAAATTTTGTCAATTTTTTTGTATAAATTTTATTTCTATAGAAAATTTAGTCAAAATTTTATTTCTATAGAAAATTTTGTCAACATTTTATTTCTATAGAAAATTTTGTCAAAATTTTATTTCTGTAGAAAATTTTGTCAAAATTTTATTTCTATAGTTTTTGTTTTTAAAATGTTACTTCTTTAGAAAATTTTGTCAAAATTTTTTTTTTATAGAAAATTTTGTCACAATTTTATTTCTATAAAAATTTAGTGAAAATTTTATATCTATAGAAAATTTTGTCAAAATTTCATTTCTATAGAAAATTTTGTCAAAATTTTATTTCTATAGAAAATTTTGTCAAAATTTTATTTCTATAGATTTTTTTAAAGTTTACTTCTATAGAAAATTTTGTCAAAAATTTTATTTCTATAAAAAATTTTGTGAAAATGTTATATCTATAGAAAATTTTGTCAAAATTTAATTTCTATAGAAATTTTCTCAAAATTTTATTTATATAGAATATTTTGTCAAAATTTTATTTCTATAGAAATTTTCTCAAAATTTTATTTATATAGAAAATTATGTAAAAATTTTAGTTATATTTTATTTCTCTAGAAAATTTTGTCAAAATTTTAGTTATATAGAAATTTTCTCAAAATTTTATTTTTTTTACATTTGTTTCTATAAAAAATTCTGTCTAAATTTTATATCTATAAATTTTTTTTGCAAAATTTTACTTCTATAGAAAATTTTGTCAAAATTTTATCTCTATAGGAAATTTTTCAAAATTGTAGTTCTATAAAAATAAAAAAAGAAAATTTTGTCAAAGGAAATTTGTCTATAGAAATTTTTGTAAACATTTTCCCAAATTTGTATTTCTATAGAAATGTTTCTCAAAATTTTATTTCTATAGAATTTACATTTACGGAGGAAAGTATTCTTTTTTTGGGTGTAGAAAACTCGGTGGGAATGGGACAAACTACAGCCGAGCCACTTTCATGCAGGTTGTACAAAATATAGCGCTATACTTTGTTACATTACATATCAACCACTCTGTATACTTTCAGTAAATAATGGTACCATTAAATCCTTATCCAATATGATAGGGATTTATCCTTTCAATTGGACCAAAGAGAAGAAAAAAAAAATCATTCATTTCTACACTAAAAAAGATGGCGCTGCACTGAAAAAATATTGTCGTGAGTTCAAAGATTTCATGTCTTTAAAATACGAATGCAAATTTTGCTTAGCATAGAAGACGCATTTCTCTAGTATAAAGTTTTTTCCTTGACCAAAGGTCGATAAACTTTTCAATGAAGTCGTATTGTCCTTATAATTAAGTGATTTGATTTAAAAATGGATATCATAACATGAAAGAAAAAATGTTTGGGCTAAGGTCAACTTGACTTTAATAATTTAGAAAAAATCTTTAAATTTAATGAAATTGTCTTTAAATTTGTTGTCTTTTTGCATCTTGACTACAAAGCAAAAAATCGTTCAAATATAGGACATGTTTTTCAACACTTTATTTTAAAGAAGTTTTTTACTTGAAACACAGCATAATTTCTACTAGAAGTCGAGTCTTAATTTGGAAAATAAAGTCGTCGTTAACTTGTTTTTAAAAGACTTTGATAGCATATGAAGAAAAAAAGCTGAAAAAAATTGTTTCCTAGAAGTAAGTACACAAAACCCGATTTTAAAAGAGAATTGTGTCTTAAAAGTATCCTTACTTGTATTCTCCGCTTCTTTGGCTCGGAATCAATACCAAATTTTTTAAAGTAAAGACAAAATCTTTGGAACCGGGTATGCTTTTTTTTCAGTGTGGACTATGCCCATTTAACTTTATTTTAGTTCATGGAAATGCGGGATGTTATAGTTAAATTTTCCCTTATCACGCCCAATCTTATAAATAGGAAATCTGTTTTCTATTCAGCCATAACCGAAAGCACCACTGTCGGTCCAGTACAAAAAAAAAATTCGATATCCTTCACATCGTTACCAGCCAGCTGCCAGCCTCAAAAACCACAGCAATATTAAATTTCCTTTCAATGCTCGTACTAGTAATGAAGTAAAAGTGGTCATAGTACTTCGATAGAAACTAAGGCAGTCATTCAAAGACTAGCAAAGAATGTCGGTAAAATACTGACCAGAGTGGTTGGCACTTTTTGATTTTACACTCAATCACTTTCTTTCATCTCTCTTTCACTCTCGATGACAGTCACTTTCAATATGAAGAAAAAAATTCTTTTCAATTTTCCTACACAGTATAAACTTCCTTCAAACCCCTAATGGCCCTCCTCTTGTTGGCACATTCAATTGAATTTCCATGTAACCTGTCTATAAATTTTCTTGATTTTGTTGGAAACTTACCCGCAGATCGTGATGGTTTTACTTTAGAACTTTTCTTTCTTGCTGCCTCCTGGCTGGTCGAAGAAGTAGTTTCACGTGAATCAATTTGCATGGCTTCATCGTTGTCATTAATTTGGCTCTTGTAAACTTTCTTCAAATTAATTATCTGCAAAACAAAAAACCCAGAAATTGAAATATTAAACACAAGTGTGAATAATACGTATTAAGTTTGGTTTAGAATATTTGGAAGTCGATATCTTTTGGGGGGCTTCGCACTATAGGAATATTGAGAACTTTTAATTAAATTAGTGTAATATGAGATTGTGCCGGGAGATTAATGCTAAGGATATGCAGGAATAAGAGGTTTCCTCAGGCGATAAGAGCTAGGAAACATGGGGAAGTGAAGTTAGAGAACGCAAAGCCCATACAAGCAACCCGGGCCGAGTTGAATGAATGGGCACGGGAGACACATAAAGCGATATGGAGTAATGCATCGGTGACAAGGACGACATTGCATGACCCAGAGAAGAAAAAGTATGGAGAACTACTCAAGGAGAGTAAGTCAGGAGGGCAGTGGGAATAATCACCGGGCACTTAGAATTGAGAGCACATATGTGCCGAGTAGGGGCAGTAGAGTACGATATATGTAGGCCATGTTTTGAGAACGATGGAACCTTGCAACACTACCTTTATCACTGCCCTACCTTTGCTAGGCAAAGAGTTAACCATAACCGTGAAGAGGGGAAACGGAACCTAACCCAGCATGGTCACAGGGAATGGAAACAAATTAGGGGGAGGAGTACCTGGAAAAAAACCAAGAGTACGCTGGAAAGAAGAGGCTAGAACGCACAACAAACCGAATATTGGCTCATGTGTATGTCAACCGACATGAGACTGGGAAACCTGGATTCTCTTTTCAACCTAACCTAAAAATAAAATACATAGGAGGAAGTTGGAAAGAGGAATACAATCTCTACAGCATCCTAGGTTAGGTCAGGTTAGGTGGCAGCCCGATGTATCAGGCTCACTTAGACTATTCAGCCCATTGTGATACCACATTGGTGAACTTCTCTCTTATCACTGAGTGCTGCCCGATTCCATGTTAAGCTCAATGACAAGGGACCTCCTTTTTATAGCCGAGTCCGAACGGCGTTCCACATTGTAGTGAAACCACTTAGAGAAGCTTTGAAACCCTCAGAAATGTCACCAGCATTACTGAGGAGGGATAATCCACCGCTGAAAAACTTTTTGGTGTTCGGTCGAAGCAGGAATCGAACCCACGACCTTGTGTATGCAAGGCGGGCATGCTAACCATTGCACCACGGTGGCTCCCAGCATCCTAATTCCTAAGCGAAATTTTTGGAATAGCCACATCGACATGGATTCCTGAGCAATAGTAACACAACTACAAATTTACAACTTTGCCAACCGTTTCACAGAAACGTCCGGGTAACAGTCGTAGGGGTAGGTAAAGCAATCCTATTCCTTCCAATAGGTTTTGAAACGTTCTCTCATGGCACTTGCAGCACAGGAGATTTAGAGTAGATATGGCACGCATTGAAATAACATACAGAAATGGAAGAATGCTGCAATCAGAAGTGAAATAGGGAGCCCATCCAGTACACTCCAGAATAATCCTCGGGAAGCGATCAATTCCATGAGTTATTATCGAAGCAGTAAGTCTACCTTCTTGTGAATTGGTATCCCAAAACAGGAAAGTTATAAAGCATATTAACTTTGGGAGCACGACATACGGAACATCCATTTGCCATCGTAAATGATTTTTTTTTAGAAAAACCACATCAACTTGGATACCTGAACACTAATAACGCAAGTACAACTTTATAAGCCATAGAAATCTTAAAATGACAGCCGTTCAATATAGAACCGTCCTCGCGACAATCATATGAGAAATTTAGAGTTCCACGCCGCAGAGACTAAAAAATGTTGTCTAGGTATCCTACGGCATTGCTTTACCTAGGGGTAGGTAAAGCAATCCTATCTCTTCCAGTAGGTTTTAAAATGTTATCGTATCACTTGCTGCATGGTCCTTGAAGACTTTGGCGACAAGTGTCGCGCATTGAAATAATATACAGAATTGTAAGAAGGCTGTCCTTAAAGTACAAATTTATAAGCCATAGAAATCTTAAAATGTCAACCGTTTGATTGCTGGTTAAGTATAATGGCAATTGTCCTCAGCATGATTTTCGCTAACACAGAAAATGGAAAGAAGGAAGAGAACGAAATTGAGTGTTATTTATTATTGACGTTTTCCAACGAAATGGAGACTCAAAAAAGAGATTGACAGACTTGGGACATTAAAGCATCATCCAAACGTTTGATTGCACATCGTTCCGCTTGTAGTGTTTTAAGCATACTAAAGAATTCGTTTTTGAGCGCGTAATATTTAGTAACATCGAGATTTTAGGAACTGCATAACATAGAGTTCTTCGAATCGACAGTTCCATCTATGCGGTTTCACCACTGAGATCATTGGAATTGTGTTTCCAAAACTAAGTTATGCGCTATACAGACTATCAGTTATTCCGGACGTCAGTGCTCGTGTCGAACATATCCCATATATTGTGCACATTATAAATCCGAAGGCATAATCGATATTGCTGCATGTTTATGGGATCGATAACACATTTACCGATTATTTAGTCATCGCCGAAAAGTCGTATTGATCCGACACACTGTAAGATTCTTTACAAACACCGACATTCCGTCCGGAATAACTGATAGTCTGTAAAGCGCATTTTTCGGATGAAAACTTCCACCATAGAGTTATTTGGAACATCACTTAGATCAATGCGTACTTGTTCCTATGGTAATGAACTAGAAAATAGAGCGATCATGAACAATTACCGGATCCCAAACTATCGCCTACATAGTACTACCTAACCCGAAGATTTTACCAACACGAATCTGCTACGAAACTTCACTTCCATCTTTCAGTTCTTCTTCCTAATCAGAAAGTAAACTTATCCAAGGTAAGGTTATGTTGTGGAGGATGACATCAATTCTTTAATCGAATTGATGTATACATAGACCACTATAGATCAATTGTGATTCCATGAGGTCATTTTCTAAACTCCGTCTTCGTGAGGTGGTCTTCTTTAAAGTTGTTCGAGAACTTCCATGTATCCGTCTTCTTTAAAGATGCTTAAAACTTTCAACCAGAGGATCTTATGAAGGCCACTATGTTCCTTCCTACACTTCCGCACATCAAGAGTCTAAAAGAAAACGTAGCACACTATCTTGTTTCTTCTAAAAGATAATGCTGAACTCTTGCACAGGAACCCAGCAAAAAAATTTGAAAGTTCTTCCAAAGGCACAACTTTAAAAGCAATTCCAAAAGATATACTCCCAAAGATGTTCTTTATTTCAAATACACAGGATGTTCTTTTAATACAATTATTTATATATCGCTTTTTTCTTATTTTTAATGGGTAAATTTAATTTTTTTTTGTTTCAAAAAGTTTAAAAACAGAAAATTCAGTGCAACGGCTGTTGAAATGGTTCACATCCGTCCTATGACAATCCCGTGTTAAATTCATCGCTTCTGCGTCAATTTTGTACTACATTTCACTACCTTTTTGGCGACGCTTTTTTTTACTGGGAAGTGGTACGATTCTTCCGCAACTTTCGGGTCGATATATGTTACCATTTACAAATATAACCATCTTTAAGACCTATTCTTAACATATATTTTCCAAGTGAATTATGCCCAGTTATAATGCCAATTGAAAACCTCAATTCCTATCTGTCCATAGCCATCAGACGTCCGCTTTATTTTCGTCCAATATCAACTTTGTTCGCAAACCCTCCGAGGAAACCCAATGTCCCCGACATAGTCCATCAAATTTGACAAGATTCCTGCATAGGTATGAAAATAGCGAAGGAAAAACGTTGGCAAGGACATTATTCGAGTGCTATCTTAGCCAGCACAACTGCTACTTAATTTTCCATTGTTCTACAGTGTCCAGGTACCCAGCACAGAATTACATTATGTGATTCAGTGAGAACCCTACGAACTCTCTACGATAGGGGCTGGCTACCTTAGACCTCATTGCCCAAACTGATCCTAAACTAATTCCGAACTCAAAATTACTAATGACTCGTATAGTGCTACTTAAACCGAAGCTTTTACCGACACGAAGCAGCCAAGAAATCTTGGAGCTATATTTTAACAACTTCAACTTTACCAACGGATCCCGATTATCTACGACTATTGAAATTCCCGAGCGTTTGTTTTTTTTTTTTTTTTGAGGAATACTCAGTGCATATAAGACCCAATTTGAGTCATCTCCTTCAGCCAGATCTACACTGAAGATTACGGAAAGATCTACTCGCCAGTAGTGAAACATGTATAGTTTGGCGTGTATAGATTGGTATTGATTGTTCAAAACAAATATTCTTTGGAATCTCTGAGTGGTTTTAATCTACGAGGGCAGTTCGTAAACTTCTTAGCCTAGCACAAAAAGCGCGGTGTAAACAGAAAAAGGTTAAGTGTTTTGGAAACTTCCATCTCTGTTATGAACACGTGTTAAATCTTCCTTCGATCTGGCAACTCCTTCATATAGAAACAGGTGTTCCAAAAAGACGCATCCGCAACTTTTTTACAATGGAAAAATTAGAAATGCGTGCTGTCATTAAATATTTACATAAAAAAGGTTTATCGGGACAAGAAATTCATAATGGTATGTGTATGCATACACAAGGTCGCGGGTTCGATTCCTGCTTCGACCGAACACCAAAAAGTTTTTAAGTGGTTTCACTGCAATGTGGAACGCCGTTCAGACTCGGCTATAAAAAGGAGGTCCCTTGTCATGGAATCGGGCAGCACCCTTGCTTAACATGGAATCGGGCAGCACTCAGTGATAAGAGAGAAGTTCACCAATGTGGTATCACAATGGACTGAATAGTCTAAATAAGTGAGCCTGATACATCGGGCTGCCACCTAACCTAACCTAACCTAACCTAAGTTTATGGCAACGGGTTTTTGGGACTTCAAAGGTATTTTAATGATTGACTATCTGCAAAAGGGTAAAACAATAAATTCAGAGTACTATTTCAACCTTTTGGATCAATTAAATGTACAAATTCGAGAAAAACATCCTGGCTTACAACACAAAATAATAATTTTTCATCAAGACAACGCTGGTGCGTTTAACAATGGCTAAAATCAACGAATTAAAGTACGAGTTGCTCAACCACCCACCTTATTCTCCTGATTTAGCTCCCAGTGACTTTTACTTGTTCCCAAATCTAAAAAAAATCCTTACTGGCAAGCGTTTTACCTCAAATAAAGATGCAATTACGGTTGTAAACCACTATTTTGAAGACCTTGAGGAAAACTATTTTAATCAAGGGATAGAATTGCTAGAAAAGCGTTGGAGTAAGTGTATTGAAGTTTCAGGAGATTATATTGAAAAATGAAAATAATTTTTGAAAAATTAACTATTCTCTTTCATTGATAGGCTAAGAAGTTTCCGAACCGCCCTCGTACGTCCTATGTCTTGTTCTAGATTGAGTTAAGATTTTAAATATTCTAGATGTAAGTTCTTATTCAATAAAGAAATTTGGAACTCAAGCAGAAAAGAAGGTTTTGTGATGGAGATCACTGCAAATGTTGTCAATGACAATTGGTATTTGGTTATGACATATGGTATTTTTTCAATAATGTCAGAGTTTCCTAACCATTTCTCCACTAAAAGGTTAAGAAAAGCATTTTAAAGTTAATTTGGCGAACTTTTATCCAGTTTGAGTGGATTCAATTAAAAGGCAGCAAATTGTGTATCATTTGCAAAACAATACATGAAATTCGAAACTTTTTCAATTAGAATTGAATTCAATGGCTTAAGGGAAATGCGTATCAATGACAGTGATATGCAAATGATTTTCCAATCTCAATGGTATTTGTTTATATCAATAGAGAACAAAAAGAAATTCCGTATAAAACTAAACTAAATCCATTAACCATAGTGCATGCAACACATGTTGCATTCTCAATTTCAATCATTTCACCTTACCGATTCTTCAAAGAGTTGTACATACCTTTTGTTCGATTTGTTTTTTATTATCCAATTTTTTGGATTTCTCTGCATTTGCATGTTTTATCTGTTCTACAATGCAAGTGGATATGGCATCACATGAATCAACCCAATCCTGCAAAGTTTTTGCTATCTTTGTAGTATAACCTGGGGGTATATCACGACCCTGTGCATAATCGATTTCCAAGAAGCGATTATTCTGAAACAATTTGCCATGAATGATATCTGCAATGAAACAAAAAAACAAGACAAAGAACAATTTAGCTTAGATATTCATGTGTATACATATGTTCAGATATATCAGAAAGAATTATTAGACAAGGTTATTTTCCCTAGACGACAAAGAGTTTAGAAAAATATAAATAGAACCATGGAAATTTTATAGTCATCAATGGAGGGGATGCTTTACATATGGCTGTGGTGTGAATATCATTGTATGGAAATGAAACAAAACGAAATCAAAACGCGAATCTTATTGACTTTTAACAATATTAATAACGTGGCGAAGGATTTGCCTCCAAAAGAGAAATAAACTCAATCCTATAACTCACAAGAGGATAACAATAATGACAGAATAAAGAGGGTATTAGTCTACATAGTGGTGACCCCGCCCGACATTAGACTTTACTTGTGCCACTTTTTTCAAATGAGTAACATGATTAAAATCAACAATTGCCGCCTGTACAATTTTAAAACTCTTAATGCCTTACAACTACAAACTTTCCTTTATGCCATTTACCAATTCTATAAGAATCTCTCATTAGGAAACTGCAACTTCAATCTCTTTATAAATTTAAAATTCACAAACCCATTGTTTTAGGTGTGTGCACAAGCAATTAAAAGGACAATGCATTGCAAAACACTTCATCACACAATCTTAATTACATTTTTGTATGCAAATCCATGCTGCTGTTCTAAATGTTCTGGTACAAAGGCGTAAAAATCTTTGGATTGCGGAAATGAAGAGTTGTTCCTGACTCAGCAATGTTCTTCAATCAAGCAAAACATACCCAAGAAATTCTGCCCATCACAGCCACAACCAGGGCGGCTGCCAATAAAATTTCATGAAAAATCATGACTTTTTTCCGAAAAAATCGTTACTTCTATTATAAAACTTTTTGTTAAAAACAAAAATATTAGAAATAAATTTTTGCCAAAAGTTTATTAAAAATAAAATTTTGCAAAAATTTTCTTAGAAATACAATTTTGCAATCATTTTCATAGAAATAAATTTTTGCAAGAATTTACTAGAGAAAAATGTTCTATAGAAATAAATTTTTGCAAGAATATTCTATAGAAATAAAAATGTGCAAAAATTTTCTACAGTTATAAAGTCTTGAGAAAGTTTTCTTTAGAAATACAATTTTGACAAAGTTTTCTATAGAAATAAAATTTTGACAAAATTTTCTATAGAAATAAAATTTTTACAAAATTTTTTATAGAAATAAAATTTTGACAAATTTTCTATAGAAATAAAATTTTGACAAAATTTTCAATAGAAATAAAATTTTGACAAAATTTTCTGTAGAAATAAAATTTTGACAAAATTTTCTATAGAAATAAAATTTTGACAAAATTTTCTATAGAAATAAAATTTTGACAAAATTTCCTATAGAAATAAAATTTTGACAAAATTTTCTATAGAAATAAAATTTTGACAAAATTTTCTATAGAAAAAAAATTTTGACAAAATTTTCCATAGAAATAAAATTTTGACAAAATTTTCTATAGAAATAAAAGTTTAACAAAATTTTCTATAGAAATCACATTTTGACAAAATTTTCCATGGAAATAAAATGTTGACAAAATTTTCTACAGAAATAAAATTTTGACAAAATTTTCAATAGAAATAAAATTTTTACAAAATTTTCTATAGAAATAAAATTTTGACAAAATTTTCAATAGAAATTAAATTTTGACAAAATTTTCTATAGAAATAAAATGTTGACAAAATTTTCTATAGAAATAAAATTTTGACAAAATTTTCTATAGAAATTAAATTTTAACAAAATTTTCTATAGAAATAAAATTTTGACAAAATTTTGTATAGAAATCACATTTTGACCAAATTTTCCATGGAAATAAAATTTTGACAAAATTTTCTATAGAAATAGAATTTTGACAAAATTTCCTATAGAAATAAAATTTTTACAAAATTTTCCATAGAAATAAAATTCAGACAAAATTTCTATAGAAATAAAATTTTGACAAAATTTTCTATAGAAACAAAATTTTGACAAAATTTTCTATAGAAATAAAATTTTGACAAAATTTTCTATAGAAATAAAATTTTGACAAAATTTGCTATAGAAATAAAATTTTGACAAAATTTTCTATAGAAATAGAATTTTGACAAAATTTTCTATAGAAATAAAATTTTTACAAAATTTTCTATAGAAATAAAATTTTTACAAAATTTTCCATAGAAATAAAATTTTTACAAAATTTTCCATAGAAATAAAATTTTGACAAAATTTTCTATAAAAATAACATTTTGACAAAATTTTCTATAGAAAAAAATTTGCAAAACTTTCCTACAAAAATAAAATTTTGACAAAATTTTCTATCACAAAAATGTTGACAAAATTTTCTATAGAAATAAAATTTTGACAAAGTTTTCTATAGAAATAAAATTTTGACAAAATTTTCTATAGAAATAAAATTTTTACAAAATTTTCTATAGAAATAAAATTTTTACAAAATTTTCCATAGAAATAAAATGTTTACAAATTTTTCCATAGAAATAAAATGTTGACAAAATTTACTATAGAAATCAAATGTTAACAAAATTTTCTATATAAATAAAATTTTTGACAAAATTTTCTATAGAAATAAAATTTTGACAAATTTTCTGTGGATAATAAATTTTAACAAAATTTTCTATAAGAATAAAATTTTGACAAAATTTGCTATAGAAATAAAATTTTGACAAACTTTTCTATAGAAATAAAATTTTGACAAAATTTGCTATAGAAATAAAATTTTGACAAAATTTTCTATATAAATAACATGTTGGCAAACTTTTCTATAGAAATAAAATTTTGACAAAATTTTCTATAGAAATAAAATTTTGACAAAATTTTCTATAGAAATAAAATTTTGACAAAATTTTCTATAGAAATAAAATTTTGACAAAATTTTCTATAGAAATAAAATTTTGACAAAATTTTCTATAAATATAGAATTTTGACAAAATTTTCTATAGAAACAAAATTTTGACAAAATTTTCTATAGAAATAAAATTTTGACAAAATTTACTACAGAAATAAAATTTTGACAAAATTTTCTATAGAAATAAAATTTTTAAAAAAATTTCCATAGACATAAAATTTTTACACAATTTTCCATAGAAATAAAATTTTGACAAAATTTTCTATAAATATAAAATTTTGACAAAATTTTCTATAAATATAAAATTTTGACAAAATTTTCTATAGAAATAAAATTTTGACAAAATTTTCTATAGAAATAAAATTTTGACAAAATTTTCTATAGAAAATTTTCTATAGAAATAAAATTTTGACAAAATTTTCTATAGAAATAAAATTTTGTAAAAATTTTCTATAGAAATAAAATTTTGACAAAATTTTGTATAGAAAGAAAATGTTGACAAAATTTTCTATAGAATAAGATTTTGACAAAATTTTCTAAGAAATAAAATTTTGACAACATTTTCTATAGAAATGAAATTTTGACAAAATTTTCTATAGAAATAAAATTTTGCAAAATTTTCTATAGAAATAAAATGTTGACAAAATTTTCTATAGAAATTAAATTTTAACAAAATTTTCTATAGAAATAAAATTTTGACAAAATTTTCTATAGAAATAAAATTTTGACAAAATTTTCTATAGAAATAAAATTTTAACAAAATTTTCTATAGAAATAAAATTTTGACAAAATTTTCTATAAAAATAAAATTTTGACAAAATTTTCTATAAAAATAAAATTTTGACAAAATTTTCTATAGAAATAAAATTTTGACAAAATTTTCTATAGACATAAAATTTTGACAAAATTTTCTATAGAAATAAAATTTTGACATAATTTTCTATAGAAATAAAATTTTGGCAAAATCTTCTATAGAAATAAAATTTTTAAAAAATTTTCCATAGAAATAAAATGTGACAAAATTTTCTATAAAAATAAAATTTTGACGAAATTTTCAATAGAAATTAAATTTTGAAAACCTGTTCTATAGAAACAAAATTTTATTATAAATTTAAGATAAAATAGTTATTTCGAATAAAACTAAATTTTTTATATACTAACCACAAAAATCTGATCAACAACTTCAAAATAATTTTTTTTTGTTAACTTGTAGATTTTTGGTAAAAATTTTTTCAAATTTTGGTGGATTATTTTTGGCACGAGTAGCAGCCGTGATACTAATACTGTAGGTGTAAAATGAGATATAGCTCCTACATGTAGAAATCTTTAGCAGAAACTGGGCACAAGTAGTTACCCAGATTTGGCTTGCAGAGCCTTTTGGAGGAACAAATTTCATCAGATCCCGTGGAAATTCAGTGTGTATTAATGCTCAGGGAAGGCCCCTGAATCGATCCAGCCATGTCCGTCTGTTGGTGAACCAATTTTTATGATCAAAGACTAGGTCGCAGTTTTAGTCCAATCGACTTCAATTTTGGTACAAGTATGTGTTTTTGGGTCAGTATGGAAGAAATCGGTTCATATTTAGATATAGTTCCCATATATATCTTTCGCCATATATGCACTTATATGGATTCAGAAGCCAGAGTCTTAGCCTGATTTACGTGAAATTGTTCACATGGAGTAGCATTCTAACCATGCACGCCAAATTTGAAATTAGTTCAGTTTTAGATATATCTTTCGCCCGATTTATATTCATATGACTACACACACACAAAAATTGTTTTTCTAATTCAAACACGAAATTAATTGATCCAATTGATTTTTTAATTGAATGTCTTCAATCACGAAAATGATAGTATCAATCACAGTTGTAATTGGCCCCAAAAAATTGCTTGATTAACAAATGATTTCATTAGCAAATTTCAATTATTTTTTTTTTGTTTTAATTTAATTGATGTTGAATGCAGAACTCAATTAATTTTTTAATTAAAAACGTATATATTTTTAATTACTTTCTTAATTGACCTAGTATTTTTAGTTTGATTAAAAAAATTATTTTTTGAAATAAATTTTTATTTAAAAACTAAAAAAAAATCCATCACTTTTTTAACTGATTTAGTCTTTCGAGTTTGGTTAAAAAGTTAATTGTATCATTTAATTTTTTAATTGAAAAATTTTTCAACTTCAATTAACTTTTTAATTGGAAATATTTTGGTGATATTTTTTCCTGTGTATATGGTCATTTAAAGCATTTGCTACTAAGCATCATTGATGCTCTTCTGTGTGTCTGAAACTACAATGACATGAACAACTTCATTTCTCAATGATAAAGGAAAGAGGAGGGGACAAATCGCTTTTTGACATGCAGAATTGAATACACAACAAGGTTGATGATGGTGAAAAATGTACTGGAAATCCAGCTATGTAGCATAGTCGACTAAGTGACCAGGACATGATGAGATAAATATGTATGTTTCTACATGTAAAGGGTAATTTTTTAGCTTTCGTCTTTTTGCCAAAAAAGTAGAATCCGGAAGCGATGCAAAATATGAGTAAAAGCGATGAATTTAACATGGGCTTGTCATAGGACGGATGTCCACCATTTCAACAGCCGTTGCACTGAATTTGCATCGATTTTTAAGGTGTGACCCGCATTCAGTATTTTGAATGTGATGGCATAATTGGACCGTACTTACTCAAAGATGACGCCAATCGTAACATAGCCGTGAATGAGGTGAGGTGAGAACTTGTCTTACATGACATTGGGGCTCACGCCACACAGCGTGTGTAACAATGGAGTTATTGAGAGACAAGTTCGATGAACATTTTATTTCACATTCGGAACCAGTCGAATGACGGCCTAGATCGTGCGAGTTAACGCAGTTTGACTATTTGTTGTGGGGCTGTCATAAATCGCATGTCTATACAAAACAGCCCGCTTCAATTGAGGCATTGAAAGACAAGCATTTATTTCTGAGATCCCGGCCGAAATGTGGCGAGGAGCAGTTGCGTTGAACATATAGCAAGCAAAAAAACAATACAAAAAAAATAGATGCCAAAAAAGTAGATTGGATCCCCAATTTGTCATCCGGAGGTACACTGAAACAACAGTGAACCCACCAGGAAAGAAAATTTTACTCAATTTTAGAAAAAATGTATTAATTTTTTTTTAACTAGACTGTATTAGAAACGCAGATGTCACTCCGATTTCACAAAAATAGGTTAATAATTGTTCTCAAATTCAAGAAAATTTATTAGACAAAATTATAATTTTTCACTTTTTAAAGAAAATTTCGTAGTTTGCAGGAAGAAGTTGGAGTTTAAAATTGCAAAAATGTCTTTAGTGCCATACGAAGTTTATAATGGGCGCATTTGAAGTAAATTTAAAAATTTAAAGAAATTTCATTCTACATATTGTAAGAAATTCTGAACTATTTTGTGCGAGACACGAATTTAGTTAATCTTTATGCTTCATTTATGTACGTACGCAAACAATTATTAAAGTCACGGAAATTTTCTTACAACGTAATAATTCAATGAACTAAAAGTGAATTAAATCGACTAACCGAATCGGATGAATTTTGCTCTTCCAAGGGGCTCGGGAGGTCAAATCTGGGAATCGGTTTATATGGGGGCTATATATAATTATGGACCGATGTGGACCAATTTTTGCATGGTTGTTAGAGATCATATGCTGACACCATGTACCTAATTTGAACTGAATCAGATGAATTTTGGTCTTCCAAGAGGCTCCGCAAGCCAAATCGGGGGATCGGTTTATATGGGGGCTATATATAATTATGGACCGATGTGGACCAATTTTTGCATGGTTGTTAGAGATCATATGCTGACACCATGTACCTAATTTGAACTGAATCAGATGAATTTTGGTCTTCCAAGAGGCTCCGCAAGCCAAATCGGGGGATCGGTTTATATGGGGGCTATATATAATTATGGACCGATGTGGACCAATTTTTGCATGGTTGTTAAAGACCATATACTAACACCATGTACCAAATTTCCGCCGGTTCGGATGAAATTTGCTTCTCTTAGAGGCTCCGCAAGCCAAATCTGGGGATCGGTTTATATGGCGGCTATATATAATTATGGACCGATGAGGACCAATTTTTGCATGGTTGTTAGGGACCATATACTAACACCATGTACCTAATTTCATACGTAAAAGTGGATCGATATGGCCCATTTGCAATACCATCCGACCTACATCAATAACAACTACTGGTGCCAAGTTTCAAGTCGATAGCTTGTTTCGTTCGGAAGTTAGCGTGATTTCAACAGACGGACGGACGGACGGACATGCTCAGATCGACTCAGAATTTCACCACGACCCCGAATATATATACTTTATGGGGTCTTAGAGCAATATTTCGATGTGTTACAAACGGAATGACAAAGTTAATATACCCCCATCCTATGGTGGAGGGTATAAAAATTTAATTAAAATAACTTCCTGTGCAGTTAAAATAGAGAACATCGTTGGAAGGACATTTTTGTAAGTGCTTTAGAAGTACTTCCATTTTTTTTTGCTGGGATATGTAAATAAGCAGAAATGTGAATTTTGGAGGCCAGGCAAAATCTTCCAATGCTTCCACAAACCCCATATTGAACACGATACATCGAAACTTAAATTCAAATGTTTGTGACATGATCGTATTTTGACATCAAGGAATAACATCCTAACTACTCCTCGAAATAAATCTTCTTATTATTATAAATAAAAAATGAAGTACGCAGTTTCAAATCTCACCAGCGCTTAATTTAGAAAGTCAAATGGCATATCTCCAAATCCCGGCGGGGGTGAAATTTTAACTTTTTTTTTATTGAAATTTGTACTTTTTTATTGATTTTCTATTCTTTTAAAAAAAAAATTAAACTTGCACTTTAAACGACCAAATAGTGTATTTTCTAAGACTTTTCCAAAAGGGCCTCATCAGAAGTGGAACAAAATTGTAGAAGGATCCCGGGAGTCGCATAAAAAGAAATGTTTGTGGAACAACTTCCAATTTTTTTTGTTTGCTGGGAATTGCATGAAATAATCTTTAGACATTAAATTATATAGAACGCACTATCGATTCAAATTAAAAATTCATGTATTTTTCTGAATTTTATTTTTTTTTTTTATTAAATAGTCCTTTAGCTCTTAAAAAATCACCCTTTGCTTAGAGAAAAAGCTAAAGTTTTTGTCAAACCTAGTTCTTACATGCCTTCTGCTATCATCATACAATGTTGAATATTGCCTAAGTAATCTTAGAATTTATTGTAAACTCTTTGCATACAACAGAATTTCCTTGAATAAAAAATTTAGGCAAACTTTATAATTTGACTATGAAAATTAATAAAGCTAAGTTTCAAATAAGAGAACTTATTTGAAGATAGTTTACAATGAAATCTGGAAGTAAAGATCGTAAAATTTTTGCATTAGTCTTTTTCTACACAAATAAAACTTGGAATACTACAAAGTCGTTTGGGTGTTTAAATGAATGAAATTGTATTTAAAGTTTTAGTTATCATGAATCCAAGTCTATACATATTTCTTTAGTTTTTTTTTTTTTTTGTTCTTCTATTATTATAGAAAGACACCAAAATTAGGTCACCTGGTCTTCACTCTAGTGTTATTAAAGATGAGTGTCATTCATTATTACAATTATTTGCAACTTTGGCATTTTTCATATACTAAGTTTAGAAGAAGAAAATGAAATCGTGTTTTTTTCTTCTTCTTCTTCTTTCTTGGAAAGTTTTGTATGCTGCAGGAAAACGAAAAGAGAAAGATTAATTTTTCATGATAAAATGCATATCTGACAAATACAAATATTTTAGAAAACCTGACGAAGCACAGAAAAAGAAAATGGATATTTTGCCGTAATGTTGAGATATTTAACAAAGGTGTTCTTTATTTTAACTTCTCTACTACTGATTCTTTAGGTTAGGTTAGGTTAGGTTAACATAGGTTAGGTGGCAGCCCGATGTATCAGGCTCACTTATAGCGATTTCGATTGGGGAAAAAGGTGCAACATTCTCGAAATTGATTGCCAACTATGAAGGACACTGTCATAGATTTTGGATCCTGTATTCCTCACAATATTATGAATTAGCAATAACTTTGGAATGACACTTTCATTTCAGTGAACATGTATTGAGGGAAAAAGTAGTGTAACACCAAGGCAACACATTTTTAGCGAAACGAAAACGCCCTTAGACTATTCAGTCCATTGTGATACCACATTGGCGAACTTCTCTCTTATCACTGAGTGCTGCCCGATTCCATGTTAAGCTCAATGACAAGGGACCTCGTTTCTATAGCCGAGTCCGAACGGCGTTCCACATTGCAGTGAAACCACTTAGAGACGCTTTGAAACCCTCAGAAATGTTACCAGACTACTGATTCTTTGCTGGTATAGTTCGTACAATAGAAAATTAGATTTTGCCAACTTTGAGTAAGATCGGTTGATGAATAAGGGATTAATGGCCAAATTTGGGAAAATCGGGCGATACATATATATGGAAGCTACATCTAAAACTGTCACATTTGACGATGATCGGTTAGTAAAAAAAGTGTCCCATATCATGCGATACATATATATGGGAGCTATAACTAAATTTGTTCCGAGTTTTATACCCTCCACCATAGGATGGGGGTATATTATTATGCGTCATGGTGAAATTCTGAGTCGATTTAATCATGTCCGCCCGTCCGTCCGTCTATTGAAATCGCGTTAACTTCCGAACGAAACAAGCTATCGACTTGAAACTTGGCACAAGTAGTTGATGTAGGTCGGATGGTATTGCAAACTGGCCATATTGGACCACTTTTACGTATAGCCCCCATTTGGCTTGCGGAGCCACTTAGAGAAGCACAATTCATCCGTTCCGTTTGAAATTTGGTACCTGGTGTTAGTATATGGTCTCTAACAACCATGCAAAAATTGGTCCATATCGGTCCATAATTATATATAACCACCATATAAATCGATCCCCAAATTTGACCTCCGGAACCTCTTGGAGTAGCAAATTTCATCGGATTCGGTTGAAATTTGTCCCGCTAACAACCATGCCAAAATTGGTCCATATCGGTCTAGCGTTATATATAGCCGATCTCCAATTACACAAAAAGTGGTCTATAGCGCCAAAAACAATCTACCAACATTTTATTTCTATACACAATTCTGTCGAAATTTTTTTTCTATAGAAAATTTTGTCAAAATGTTATTTCTATAGAAAATTTTATAAAAATTTTATTTCTATAGAAAATTTTGTCAAAATTTTATTTCTATAGAAAATTTTGTCAAAATTTTGTTTCTATAGAAAATTTTGTCAGAATTTTATTTCTATAGAAAATTTTGTCAAAATTTTAATTCTATAGAAAATTTTGTTAAAATTTTATTTCTAAAGAAAATTTTGTTAAAATTTTATTTCTATAGAAAATTTCGTCAAAATTTTATTCTATTTCTATAGAAAATTTCATCAAAATTTTATTTTTATAGAAAATTTTGTCAGAATTTTATTTCTATAGAAAATTTTGTCAAAATTTTATTTCTATAGAAAATTTTATCAAAATGTTATTTCAATAGAAAATTTTGTCAACATTTTATTTCTATAGAAAATTTTGTCAAAATTTTATTTCTATAGAAAATTTTGTCAAAATTTTATTTCTATAGAAAGTTTTTGTCAAAATTTCATTTTTATAGAAAATTTTGTCAACATTTTATTTCTATAGAAAGTTTTGTCAAAATTTTATTTCATCCGATCCGTTTGAACTTTGATACGTGGTGTTAGTATAAAGTCTCTCACAACCATGCAAAATTGAAATTTGTCCCGCTAACAACCATGCAAAAATTGGTCCATATCGGTCCATAATTATATATAACCACCATATAAATCGATCCCCAAATTTGACCTCCGGAACCTCTTGGAGTAGCAAATTTCATCGGATTCGGTTGAAATTTGTCCCGCTAACAACCATGCCAAAATTGGTCCATATCGGTCTAGAGTTATATATAGCCGATCTCCAATTACACAAAAAGTGGTCTATAGCGCCAAAAACAATCTACCAACATTTTATTTCTATACATAATTCTGTCGAAATTTTATTTCTATAGAAAATTTTGTCAAAATGTTATTTCTAGAGAAAATTTTGTCAAAATGTTATTTCTATAGAAAATTTTATAAAAATTTTATTTCTATAGAAAATTTTGTCACAATTTTATTTCTATAGAAAATTTTGTCAAAATTTTATTTCTATAGAAAATTTTGTCAGAATTTTATTTCTATAGAAAATTTTGTCAAAATTTTATTTCTATAGAAAATTTTGTAAAAATTTTATTTCTATAGAAAATTTTGTAAAAATTTTATTTCTATAGAAAATTTTGTCAAAATTTTATTTCTATAGAAAATTTTGTCAAAATTTTATTTCTATAGAAAATTTTGTCATAATTTTATTTCTATAGAAAATTTTGTCAAAATTTTATTTCTATAGAAAATTTTGTGAAAATCTTATTTCTATATAACATTTTGTCAAAATTTTATTTCTATAGAAAATTTTTTCAAAATTTTATTTCGATACAAAATTTTGTTAAAATTTTATTTCTATAGAAAATTTTGTTAAAATTTTATTTCTATAGAAAATTTCGTCAACATTTTATTCTATTTCTATAGAAAATTTCATCAAAATTTTATTTCTATAGAAAATTTTTCAAAATTTTATTTCTATAGAAAATTTGTCAAAATTTTATTTCTATAGAAAATTTTGTCACAATTTTATTTCTATAAAAAATTTTGTCAAAATTTTATTTCATCCGATCCGTTTGAACTTTGATACGTGGTGTTAGTATAAGGTCTCTCACAACCATGCAAAATTGATACATATCGGTCTATAGTTATATATATAGCCGATCTCCAATCACACAAAAATTGGTCTATATCGCCACAAATAATCTACCAACATTTTATTTCTATAGAAAATTTTGTCAAAATTTTATTTCTATAGAAAATTTTGTCAAAATTTTATTTCTATAGAAAATTTTGTCAAAATTTTATTTCTATAGGAAATTTTTACAAAATTTTATTTCTATAGAAAATTTTGTCAAAATTTTATTTCTATAGAAAATTTTGTCAAAATTTTATTTCTATAGAAAATTTTGTCAATTTTTTTTTCTATAGAAAATTTTGTCCTTCCGCGCTTCTGTTGAAATCATCCTAACACCGGATCGAAACAAGTTATCAACCTTAAACTTTGTACAAATACCCAGCAAAAACTTTGGAAGTTGTTCCACGAACAAACATTTCTTTTAAAGCGCATCCCGGATCCCCCATCAAGATTTTTCCACTTCCTATGTAGTCCTTTTGGACAACTCCACAAACATTTCCTTTAAAGCGCATTCCGGGATCCCTTAACGATTTTTTGTCACTTCCGAAGTAATCCATTTGTATAAGTCTTAGAAAGTATGCAAGTAGGCCGTTTTAAGTGAAAATTTAAGTTTTGGACAATTAAATTTCGCAAAAAAAAAATTATAATAATAACAAAAAAAATCATCTCCGCTGGGATTTGAATTTGCTGTATAACATTAAAAAAATATTTTTTTTAGAAAAACATTTAATAAAAAAATTTCCGCTGGTGAGACTTGAACCAGCGTTCTTTATTTGTTCATTCATAATAATAAAGAACATCTCAGGAAGTGGTTAGAATGTCATGCGTGGTGTCATACTAGGTTCATGTCACAAACATTTGAATAGACGTTTTGATGCATCGTGTTCAATGGCATTTGTGGCTGAGTGTGCTAAGGCATTCTGTTATGGTGCCAACAGATCCTGAACCTGGACCCCCGGTGGAAGCGAAGAAGTTTTTCAATTTGTAAAAATTATGACAAGCCCATATCAAATTCATTGGAGATGATCCACGTTTGCACTACTTCCGGATCACAAATTGAGGATCCAAACTACTTTTTTGAAGCTCTTTTTTTGCTGGGTAGTTGTTATTGATGTAGGTCGGATGGTTTTGCGAATGGGCCATATGGGACCAGTTTTAGGTATAGATGCTGATTGCGGAGCCTCTTAGAGAAGCAAATTGCATCCAATCTGGTTGAAATTTGATATGTGGCGTTAGTATTATACCTATAATAACCAGGCACAACTTGAGTAGATTTGTTCTCCCGAGTTACTAGGAGATGCAAATTTCATTCGATCAGGTTTTTTTTTGTTTGTTTTCTAGTGATATCGGCCTTTTATTACCGAGTATTGTAATTGGTACAAAAAGTAATCGTCGTCGTCGCCGTCGCCACTTCACAGGAATACCAATTGAATGACGAGACGACTTAAAAGCGACAGACGACAAAAAGCGACGGCGAGAGCGAGGGCGACTTCAGGAATAAGGGTGAATATTTGACAAAATCTATGGAAACAAAATTTTGACAAAATTTTCTATAAAAATAAAATTTTCAATAAATTTTCTATAGAAATAAAAATTTGACAAAATTTTTTATAGAAATAGAATTTTGACAAAATTTTCTATAGAAATAAAATTTTGACAAAATTTTCTATAAGAATAAAATGTTTCCTATAGAAAGAAAATTTGGACAAAATTTCCTATATAATAAAAATTGGACAAAATTTTTTATCGAAATAAATTTTTGACAAATTTTTCTATAAAACTAAAATTTTCAATAAATTTTCTATAAAAATAAACTTTTCAAAAATTTTTCTATAGAAATAATATTTTTGACAATTTTTTTTTATAGAAATAAAATTTTATCTAATTATACAATTTGGACGTCAATTGCCTGTTTCGGTATCAGGCTAACATGAAATGAAATAAAATTTTGACAAAATTTTCTATAGAAATAAATATTTTACGAAATGTTTTATAGAAATAAATATTTGACAAAATTTTCTATAGAAATAAAATTTTGACAAAATTTTGTATACAAATAAATTGTTAACAAAATTTTGTATAGAAATAAATTGTTGACAAAATTGTTATATAGAAATAAAATGTTGACAAAATTTTCTATAAGAATACATTTTTTCCTATGGAAAGAACATTTTGACAAAATTTCCTATAGAATAAAAATTGGACAACATTTTTTATTGAAATAAAATGTTGACAAAATTTTCTTAGGAAATAAAATTTTGACAAAATTTTCTATAGACATAAATTGTTTACAAAATTTTGTATAGAAATAAATTGTTGAAAAAAATTTTATATAGAAATAAAATGTTGACAACATTTTCTATAAGAATAAAAATGGAAAGAAAATTTTGACAAAATTTCCTATAGAATAAAAATTGGACAACATTTGTTATCGAAATAAAATTTTGACAAATTTTTCTATAGAAATAAAATTTAGGCAAAATTTTCGATAGACATAAATTGTTGACAAAATTTTGTATAGAAATAAATTGTTGACAAAATTTTTATATAGAAATAAAATGTTGACAAAATTTTCTATAAGAATAAAGTTTTTCCTATGGAAAGAAAATTTTGATAAAATTTCCTATAGAATAAAAATTGGACAAAATTTATTATCAAAATAAAATTTTGACAAATTTTTCTATAGAAATAAAATTTTGGCAAAATTTTCTATATAAATAAAATTGTGTGGTTTTTTGATTTCAGCTTAAAACCATGTATTGACTAAACTACAAGTGTAGCTTAACCAACAGAGGAAAAGAATTTTTATCAAATTTATTTGGGCAAAGCCCTATGGACGCACGTTTCGGAATTACCACATTCCTCATCAGCATCCTCTACTTGCAGCAAAACGATCAACCAATTAAAAAAAAAATTCAGGCAGTTCATTAATTCCAATAATAATTTTCTAAAAAAATTTTTATAGAAATAATATTTTGACAAAAATTTTTATAGAAATAAAATGTTGACAAAATTTTCTATAGAAATAAAATATTGAGAAAATTTTCTATAGAACTAAATTGTTGACAAAATTTTCGATAGGAATAAAATTTTTCCTACAGAAAGAAAATTTTGATAAAAATTGTTCTATAGAATAAAAATTTGACAAATTTTTCTATAGATGTAAAGTTTTGACAAAATTTTCTATAAAAATAACATTTTGGCAAAATTTTCTATAGAAATAACATTTTGACAAAATTTTATCTAGAAATAAAATTTGACAAAATTTTCTATAGAAATAAAAGTTTTACAAAATTTTCTATAGAAATAAATATTTGACAAAATTTTGTATCGAAATATTTTTTTTGACAAGTTTTTCTAGAAAAATAAAATTTTCAACAAATTTTTTATAGAAATAATATTTTGACAAAATTTTGTTTATAGAAATAAAATTTTCAACAAATTTTCTATAGAAACAAAATTTTGACAAAATTATCTATAGAAATAAAACTTTGACAAAATTTTCTATAGAAATAACATTTAGAAAAAATTTGCTATAGAAATAAAAAATTTGACACAATTTTCTATAGAAATAAAATTTTGAAAAAAAAATCTATAGAAATAAAATTTTGAAAAAAATTTTCTATAGAAATAATAAATAAAACTAAATACGGCCGTAAGTTCGACCAGGCCGAATCTTATGTACCCTCCACCATGGATTGCGTAGAAACTTGTACGAAAGACTGTCTTCCACAAATTTCAACTCACTCGGCTGAAATTTGCTCCTCCAAGAGGCTCCAAAACCAAATCTCGGGATCGATTTATATGGAGGCTATAAATGATTATGGACTGATATGGACCACTTTTGGCATGGTTGTTAAATATCAAATACTACCACCACGTACCAAATTTCAACCAGATCGGATGAATTTTGCTTCTCCAAAAGGCACCGTAGGTCAAATCTGGTGATCGGTTGATATGGGGGCTATATATAATTATGGACCGATATGGACCAATTTTTGCATGGTCATTGGAGACCATATATTAACATCATGTACCAAATTTCAGCCGGATCGGATGGAATTTGTTTCTCTTAGAGGCTCTGCAAGCCAAATCGGGGGATCGGTTTATATGGGGGCTATATATAATTATGGACCGATGTGGACCAATTTGTGCATGGTTGTTACAGACCATATACTAACACCATGTACCAAATTTCAGCCGGATCGGATGAAATTTGCTTCTCTTAGAGGCTCCGCAAGCCAAATCTGGGGATCGGTTTATATGGGGGCTATATATAATTATGGACCGATGTGGACCAATTTTTGCATGGGTGTTAGAGACCATATACTAACACCATGTACCAAATTTCAGCCGGATCAGATGAAATTTGCTTCTCTTAGAGGCCTCGCAAGCCAATTTTTGGGGTCCGTTTATATGGGGGCTATACGTAAAAGTGGACCGATATGGCCCGACCTACATCAATAACAACTACTTGTGCCAAGTTTCAAGTCGATAGGTTGTTTCGTTCGGAAGTTAGCGTGATTTCAACAGACGGACGGACGGACGTGCTCAGATCGACTCAGAATTTCACCACGACCCAGAATATATATACTTTATGGGGTCTTAGATCAATATTTCGATGTGTTACAAACGGAATGACAAAGTTAATATACCCCCCATCCCATGGTGGAGGGTATACAAATATAGCGCCTTCCCCTTGTTGCAGTATTTATTAGGCGTATGGTGTTTTTTAGAAAAATTCAATTGCTCGCGAAATTCTTGAGAAAAAAAACTATCCAAATAAAAGTCACTGAAATTTTGTTATCACCATAATAACTTGCCACATTTACTTTTTTTAATAGGAAGCCTTTTCTGTTTTTCCATTTAAATATTTGAGTACAATGCCTCACATGTTTGCTGTTTTGTGTTTTTATTTTCTATATATCCTAAAAGAATTATATGGAATGAGTTCAAGTAGCAAAATTCATTTTCACATGATAAATTATCACAGAAAAATTATAAATGTTTTGCTAATTGTAAAGGACCACAGGGTTCAGGGGGAGGTGGGTACATATGTTGAAGAAAAACAAAAAAAACAATTGCTTGCAGGAGGCATTTGAACAAAGTTCGCACATTAGGATGGTACTGGTTTGATATCTACAAAGAAATTTTTGAAAATTTGTAAGTAAAAAAGTTTATATAGAAATTTTATATATAGCATACTTTCAGGAGGTTTTTGAAATCTTACGTTGCTACATAAATAGGTGTGCAGATTACCTTGGGAATGTTTTTAAATTTTGGTTTTTTTCAGATTTTTTTCAGGATTGTATGTAGACAACAAGAATAACTAAGAAAATAATCCATAAATATTACATACTGCTACTTATTTTTCAATATGAAATTCGGTTTCCTTTAACTCATATTCGCCTAAAAGTATACTTAATACATTTTCACCAAATGCCTACAAATATGGTAAAAGATTTATATAAATTTTATTGATTATATTTCTCTTTCAACAAATTGAAATAATGATATATGCCTATCTATTTGTAGCAAAGGAAAACATGGATTATGAACATTTAAAATTGCTTCAGCTCGAAGGACCAAATATTAATTTCTATAAGAACAGATATTTGTAGCGAAAAATTCATTCTAGTTGTTTGTTATGAGCCATATTTAACTATCATATGGTCATACATTACACTATGCAAATCTATTTGTAGCACAGGAAAAAATGAACTATGAAATTTATAAATTTATTCAGCTCGAAGGACCAAATATTATTTTTCCTGAGATTTGTAGCGTAAAAACTCATCACATTTTTATTTTACACGTATGTTATTTGTTATGAGCCATATATAACAATCATACGTCCATTCATCCAAACTATCTCATCGTAGAATTTTTGGTAAATATTTCGATGACATATTCCTCGGGAGCCACCGTGGTGCAATGATTAGCATACCCGCCTTGCATACAAAAGGTCGTGGGTTCGATTCCTGCTTCGACCGAACACCAAAAAGTTTTATTTTTTTCAGAAAATAATCCATCAATATTACATACTGCTACTTATTTTTCAATATGAAATGCAGTTTCCTTTAACTCATATTCGCCTAAAAGTATACTTAGTACATTTTCACCAAATGCCTACAAATATGGTAAAAGATTTATATATATTTTTATTTTATTGGTTATATCTCTCTTTCAACAAATTTAAATAATAATATATGCCTATCTATTTTTAGCAAAGGAAAAAATGGATTATGAACATATAAAATTAATTCAACTCGAAGGACCAAATATTAATTTCTATGAGAACAGATATTTGTAGCGAACAATTCATTGTAGTTGTTTGTTATGAGCCATATTTAACTATCATACAGTACACTATGCAAATCTATTTGTATCACAGGAAAAAATGGCCTAGGAAATTTTTAACTTTATTCAGCTCGAAGGACCAAATATTAATTTTTCTGATAACAGACAATTGTAGCGTAAAAACTCATCACATTTTTATTATACATGTATGTTATTTGTTATGAGCCATATTTAACAATCATACGTTCATACATCCAAACTATCTCATTGTAGAATTTTTGGCAAATATTTCGAAGACATATTCCTCGGGAGCCACCGTGGTGCAATGTTAGCATGCCCGTCTTGCATACAAAAGGTCGTGAGTTCGATTCCTGTTTCGACCGAACACCAAAAAGTTTTTCAGCGGTGGATTATCCCACCTCAGTAATGCTGGTGACATTTCTGAGGGTTTCAAATCTTCTCTAAGTGGTTTCACTGCAATGTGGAACGCCGTTCGGACTCGGCTATAAAAAGGAGGTCCCTTGTCATTGAGCTTAACATGGAATCAGGCAGCACTCATTGAAAAGAGAGAAGTTCACCAATGTGGTATCATAATGGACTGAATAGTCTAAGTGAGCCTCGTCGTGAGATACATCGGGCTGCCACCTAACCTAACTTAACCTAACCTATTTCTCGCAGCACAAAAAAACACACACATATCAACGAACCAACCAACATGGATTATTTCCTGCATAATTGAAATGGTTTTTAAAGCAGCGATGATGATAGCTATTGCTTTTCTATAAAAAAAAATAATATAAGTCCATGTGTTTGTAGCATATGCCAAAATTGTGTTTTGCTGCATATGATTCAGTTCGAAGGACCAAATATAAATTCACCCTAGTACATCATTTTCTAACTCCAAAATCCATCACATTCTAAGAACTCAGTTTTTTGTAACATTCATATGTACATGCAACTACCTCATAATAGAATTTTTTCCATGAAATATCCCTTGAAGCACAAAAGAGCCACATACCTTACATCGTACTTTTGGAATAGGAAAAAAAAAACAATTTATGATGACTGCTGACGGGTTGATGATGTGGTCTAGTGGCAAAAGAAAATGATAGAGCATGAAATAAGCCTGAATTGTTAATTGTAACAGAAAAAAATACCAAAAGAGGAAACGAAAAATTATGACAATGACAGTATAAAATACTAAGCAACATCGAGAACAGTCATAACTTTAGAAAAATGTCATTTAATTATAATTGCTGCAAGAAATATTCCATACCTATGCATAGACCCTCGTTTCCTTCCTCTATTCCTCTATAAACGGTAGTGCAAACAATTCTAAACTTTCTGTTCTAGTTTTTGTAGCATCTACCTTAGGTGGGGAATGAGAAGTATTTTGTCTACAAACAGTATATTTCCAAAAGTACTAGCAGGGGAACGAAAGTAAAATAATTTTAAAGTAAAACACAAAAAAAAGCAAGAGTATTTATTAAAAATGTACTCGAAGGACCATATTTTTTCGAAGGTAACTTCTTCAAGGAACAAGATAAATAAAATAAGTATTAAATAATAATGTCAGAATGAACTAATTGTAAAGTACAGAAAATATAACAAACTATTTGAACCAAGTGCATTTTTTTAGAAACGTACTCGAAGGACCATATTTTTTAGAAGGTGATTTATTTATGGAACACAATAAAATTATTAAATAGCAAAGGCTGGAAAGTAAACTAATTTTAAGATACAAAAAAGTTGATCCAGTGCCTGTTTGAAAGTAAAGAAACCATAACAAAAAAATTTAGATTAAGTGTATTTTTAGAAGTATACTCGAAGGACCATATTTTTTAAAAGGGGAATTTTAGTTAATGTTTGAGAAATGTATCCGAAGGACCATATTTTTAAGAAGGACACTTTTTTGTGGAGCACAATATAATTATGAAATAATAAAGTCTGAAAAGTAAACTAAATTTAAAATAAAAAAATACAAAAAAAAAAAAAAACTAAAAAAAAGCAAGTATATACGGTCGTAAGTTCGGCCAGGCCGAACCTTATGTACCCTCCATCATGGATTGCGTAGAAACTTCTACTGAAGACTGTCATCCACAATCGAATAACTTGGGTGGCGGTAACACTTGCCGATGGCAAGGTATGTTAAAACTTCCTAATACCGTAATATATACCACATAGTCCATACGTGGTATATATTTAACTAAAACAGGCCGATTAAATACGTATATAACTAAGTTTAAAGTTTCTATAGAAATAAAATTTTGACATTTTCTATAGAAGTAAAATTTGGAAAAAATTTTCTATAGAAATAAAATTTGGAAAAAAATTTCTATAGAAATAAAATTTGGAAAAAATTTTCTATAGAAATAAAATTTGGAAAAAATTTTCTATAGAAATAAAATTTGGAAAAAATTTTCTATAGAAATAAAATTTTGACAAAATTTTCTATAGAAATAAAATTTTGACTAATTTTTCTATAGAAATAACATTTTGACAGTGTTTTCTATAGAAATAAAGTTTTGACAGTGTTTTCTATAAAAATAAAATTTTGGTTTTCTATAAAAATAAAATTTATTTTTGGCTCGAGTGGCAACCATGATTATGAACCGACATGGACCAATTTTTGTGTGATTGGGGATCGGCTATATATAACTATAGACCGATATGGACCAATTATGGCATGTTTATAAGCGGCCTTATACTAACACCACGTTGCATATTTCAACCGGATCGGATGAATTTTGCTTCTCTTAGAGGCTCCGCAAAGCCAAATCAGGGGATCGGTTTGTAAGGGGCCTATATATAATTATGGACCGTTGTGGACCAATTTTGGCATGGTTGTTAGAGACCATATACTAACACGATGTTCCAAATTTCAACCGGATCGGATGAATTTAGTTCCTCCAAGAGGCTCCGGAGATCAAATCTGGGGAACGGTTTATATGGGGGCTATATATAAATATGGACCGATATGGACCAATTCTTGCGTGTTTGTTAGAGACCACATACTAACACGATGTTCCAAATTTCAACCGGATCGGATGAATTTAGTTCCTCCAAGAGGCTCCGGAGGACAAATCTGGGGATCGATTTATATGGGGGCTACATATAATTATGGACCGATATGGACCACTTTTGGAATGATTGTTAGAGACAATATACTAGCAGCACGTACGAAATTTCAATCGGATCGGATGACTTTTGCTCCTCTAAGAGGCTCCGGAGTTCAAATCTGGGGATCGGTTTATATGATGGCTATATGTAATTATGGGCCGATGTGGACCAATTTTTGCATGGTCATTAGAGAACATATACCAACACCATGTACCAAATTTCAGCCAGATCGGATGGACCGATTGCTTCTCTAAGTGGTTCCGGAGGTCAAATCTGGGGATCGGTTTATATGGGGGCTATATATAATTATGGGCCGATGTGGACCAATTTTTGCAACATCATGTACCAAATTTCAGCCGGATCGGATGAATTTAGTTCCTCCAAGAGGCTCCGGAGGACAAATCTGGGGATCGATTTATATGGGGGCTACATATAATTATGGACCGATATGGACCACTTTTGGAATGATTGTTAGAGACAATATACTAGCAGCACGTACGAAATTTCAATCGGATCGGATGACTTTTGCTCCTCTAAGAGGCTCCGGAGTTCAAATCTGGGGATCGGTTTATATGATGGCTATATGTAATTATGGGCCGATGTGGACCAATTTTTCCATGGTCATTAGAGAACATATACCAACACCATGTACCAAATTTCAGCCAGATCGGATGGACCGATTGCTTCTCTAAGTGGTTCCGGAGGTCGGTTTATATGGGGATCGGTTTATATGGGGGCTATATATAATTATGGGCCTATGTGGACCAATTTTTGCAACATCATGTACCAAATTTCAGCCGGATCGGATGAAATTTGCTTCTCTTTGATGCAACGCAAGCCAAATCGGGGGATCGGTTTATATGGGGGCTATATGTAATTATGGACCGATATGGACCAATTTTTGCATAGTTGTTAGAGACCATATACTAACACCATGTACCAAATTTCAGCCGGATCGGATGAAATTTGCTTCTCTTAGAGCAATCGCAAGCCAAATTTGGGGGTCCGTTTATATGGGGGCTATACGTAAAAGTGGACCGATATGGCCCATTTGCAATACCATCCGACCTACATCAATAACAACTACTTGTGCCAAGTTTCAAGTCGATAGCTTGTTTCGTTCGGAAGTTAGCGTGATTTCAACAGACGAACGGACGGACGGACATGCTCAGATCGACTCAGAATTTCACCACGACCCAGAATATATATACTTTATGGGAGTCTTAGAGCAATATTTCAATGTGTTACAAACGGAATGACAAAGTTAATATACCCCCATCCTATGGTGGAGGGTATAACAAGTATATACGGGCCACATAATTCAATTCTGGGGATTGATGTCACGTAACAAATTTCAACGGGATCAGATGGAATTTGCACCTCCACGAAGCTCCGGAAAACAAATCTCGGAATCGGTTTATATGTATGTTTGTTAGAGGGCATAAACTAACACCACGAACCAAATTTCAAAGGGATCGGATGAAATTTACTCTTCCAAGAGGATCCTCAAGCCGAACCCCACGTTCAGTTTATATGGGGATTATACCTAAAAATGGTCAATACCATACGACCAATATTAATAACAACTACTTGTGCAAAGTTTCAAGTCGAGAGTTTGTTTCGTTCCGAAGTTAGCGTGATTTCAACAGACTCACGTAGATAGATAGGTCGACTCAGAATCAGACCGAATCAGAATGAGACCAATTTTTATTTATTCAGGAAGTAAAAAAAAATAATACTTTTTTCATCTTTTAGAAAATACTTAAGAAATGGTATACACCTTAATTTAATGGTATATACCTTAATTAAATTAATACTACTCGAAGGACCATATTTTTCACAAGATTTTTTTATGTAGGACGACAAAATTATTGAATTAATTCTGGAAAGTAAAAAAAAAAAAACAACAACAAATAGATCACGCACATTTTTTAATGTACTCGAAGGACCATATTTCATATATATTAATGTGGCCAAATATATTTTTGTCAAATAAGAAACAAATTCATTGAAGAATACTTGGAACTTCAGTCACTGTAGTGTAAAGGCTAACCGAACTAGGGTTTCTATAGAACTATACTTTGGTAAAAAAGGGAAATGGGGGAAAACTAGGAGCCAGTTCCTCTACTTTTCAGAGCAAAACAACAGTCCCTTTAGGAGAACAAATTTTTTACATACATTTATAAGAACTTGTTACAAATGAGATTCAAACTCTACCATTTTACAACAAAGTCACTTTAAGGATAAAGAAAGTCTACTACCAGCTGTTCTTAAATAGATATACTACTTTCGAATGATCCCTTATGCGAAGAAAATTTTTAATTAAAAACAATGAATTGGTATTATTGATGGGTTTTTCTTATATTAATGATTTAAAATTAATTACTAAATGTCTCAAAAAACCCTACCAAAGGAAGATATAAAAAATATGTTCCCATTCATTCTGTAAAAGAAACTTGATCAACCATACATCAAGTTCCCTGGTTTATCTATGATAAAGATGTTGCAGGTAGATTCTCGGATATTGATCCTTTATTAAAAAAAAAGGAAAACAATACAATAAGGAGCATGTCTGCATTTGTCAAATAATCAATCAAACTTAATGCCAATGTTGGCAATTGACAAAGTACTTTACACATATACCCCTACAACCGTCATACATCAGCCAACATATATAGGACTACACATAACGTGTTGCTGTGCTACAATTTCCTGGAAAATAAATTTTCTCTTCCATACCCATTTATGCTATGAAAATACCAAAAATCCCCATCCATTTGCAATTTATAAAGTTTTTGATGAACGTTGCTTTGGTTGGTGATTACTCTTCACACGCTTCACATATATGAAATTGTCCTCGGAGACAATATCTGGGCAATCATCATGCATACAGCTGTGCTCAAAATAATAGGAGAGATTAACATATTATTATAAATAATGAAAACATAATTATTAAGAACCCTATTCACTATAACAATTATATTTTTCTTAAATAATAAAGAATAACAAGTAATTTGCAAAATGAAATAACAGAGAAAAATCTATACATTTGAAGCATGCCCAGCAAAACCCCTTGTAACCCAATAATCTAGGAGCTAACTTAATCACGGTTGCCATAATTGGTAGAATTCTACCAAAAATGGTAGATTTTTTACTGTTTGGTAAATTGGCAGCATTCTTGATGTTTTGGTAGATTTTGCGACATTTCTATGATCAAATTTTCTATATACAAATTTTGAAAAAAAAATTCTATTGAAATAAAATTTTAACAAAATCTTCGATAGAAATAAAATTTTGATAAATTTTTTTATAGAAATTAATTTTTGTTAGAATATTCTATAGAAATAACATTTTGACAAAATTTTCTATAGAAATAAAATTTTTACAAAATTTTCTATAGAAATAAAATTTTGACAAACTATAGGAGAGTGTTTTGGTAGAAATTTCTCCAAATTTTGACAAAATATTCTATAGAAATAACATTTTGACAACATTTTCTATAGAAATAAATTTTTTACAAAATTTTCTATAGAAATAAAATTTTGACAAACTATAGGAGAGTTTTTTGGTAGAAATTTCTCCAAATTTTGACAAAATTTTCTATAGAAATAAACTTTTGACAAAATTTTCTGTAGAAATAAAATTTTTACAATATTTTCTATAGAAAAAAAAACAATTGGAAAAAATTTCTATAGAAATAAAATTTTGACAAAATTTTCTATAGAAATAAAAAGTTGACAAAATTTTTTATGGAAATAAAATTTTGAAAAAAAATTTTAAAGAAATGAAATTTTGACAAAATTTTCTATAGAAATAAAATTTTGACAAAATTTTCTATAGAAATAAAATTTTGACAAAATTTTCTATAGAAATAAAATTTTGACAAAATTTTCTATAGAAAAAAAAAATTTGACACAATTTTTAAAGAAATAAAATTTTGACAAAATTTTCTATAGAAATAAAATTTTGACAAAATTTTCTATAGAAAAAAAAACCAATTGGAAAAAAAATTCTATAGAAATAAAATTTTGACAAAATTTTCTATTGAAATAAAATTTTGACAAAATTTTCGATAAAAATAAATTTTTGACAAAATTTTCTATAGAAATAAAATTTTGACAAAATTTTTTATGGAAATAAAACTTTGACAAAATTTTCTATAAAAATAAAATTTTGAAAAAAAAATTTAAAGAAATGAAATTTGAACAAAATTTTCTATAGAAATAAAATTTTGACAAAATTATCTATATAAATACAATTTTGACAACATTTTCTATAGAAATAAAATTTTGACAAAATTTTCAATAGAAAACAAATTTTGACAAAATTTTCAATAGAAAACAAATTTTGACAAAATTTCTACACAAATAAAATTTTGGCAAAATTTTCTATAGAAACAAAATTTGACAAAATTTCTACACAAATAAAATTTTGACAAAATTTTCTATATAAATACAATTTTGACAACATTTTCTATAGAAATAAAATTTTGACAAAATTTTCTATAGAAATAAAATTTTGACAAAATTTTCAATAGAAAACAAATTTTGACAAAATTTCTACACAAATAAAATTTTGGCAAAATTTTCTATAGAAACAAAATTTGACAAAATTTCTACACAAATAAAATTTTGACAAAATTTTCTATAGAAATAAAATTTTGACAAAATTTTCTATAGAAATAAAGTTTTGACAAAATTTTTTATATAAATAAAATTTTGACACAATTTTTTATAGAAATAAAATTTTGACAAAATTTTCTATTGAAATAAAATTTTGACAAAATTTTCTATAGAAATAAAGTTTTGACAAAATTTCCTATAGAAATAAAATTTTGACAAAATTTTTTTATAGAAATAAATTTTTGTTAAAATATTCTATAGAAATAAAATTTTGACAATATTTTCTATAGAAAAAAATTGACAAAATTGTCCATAGAAATAAAATTTAGACAAAATTTTCTATTGAAATAAAATTTTGACAAAATCTTCTATAGAAATAAAAGTTTGACAAAATTTTCCATAGAAATAAAATTTCAACAAAATTTTCTATAAAAATTAAATTTTGACAAAATTTTTTTATAGAAATAAAACTTTGACAAAATTATCTACAGAAATAAAATTTTGACAAAATTTTCTATAGAAATAAAATTTTGCCAAAAATTTTCTATAGAAAATAAATTTTGACAAAAATTTCTATAGAAATAAAATTTTGATAAAATTTTCTATAGAAATAAAATTTTAACAATTTTTTCTATAGAAATAAAATTTTTACAAGATTTTCTATAGAAATAAAATTTTGATAAACTTTTCTTCTAAATTAAACACCAAAAAACTAAAAAAACGGAAAATGGACGGAACAGAAGAAGAACTAATGTCTGGACATCGCTGCTATTATTGTAGCCGCAACTGTACATCATATATTTCACCATCTGTCTATTTACCATTCACTCATCAAAATTCCATGAATCACGATAGTAAACATTCGCATTATACCCATATACATTGGTATATACAGTCCATTGACATGTCCTTTCCGGTTGCAATGTCCTCTTCCATTTGCTTTTTTAGTGACGATTAAATTAATCAGATGTTTCTGAAAGTCATGGAAAATTACTTTCAGGAACATCTGATCTGATGACAAATATTCAGGAGAATGAATTTGCGGAATATTGATTCATCAAACAAAGAGAAACGGAATATTATTTATGTGCATTCATTTCATTTTATTGCACATTCCTTATTCGAATAATAATGAGATAAGAAAAACAAACAAAAAGTATAATTCCAACGTAGTAGAATAGAAACACTGCATTTATTAGGATTGCAGATGATTTTTCATTTGCTCGAAGGACCATTTTTTTTATTCTGTAAGCTGTAGGTTGAAAAATGGCAACTGCATTATGCCGATGGGGTCTTTATAATACCAATTTCTATAATATTATAGAAATTTTCAGTTACTCGCTGCGCTATGGGCAGACAAACATTTCGCCTGGGATTTTTTGCTGAGTAGGTTAGGTTCTAGAGGATGACACCCAATCCGTAGTACGGAAAAATGGTGTCCATTTAGACCATGTAGGTCCATTATGGTACTTAATACCGCCTGAAAGTATAATTTTTTTTTTTTTTTTGAAATAGGACAGTGTCAAATTATAATGGGGAAACTTTTCTCCAAATGAGGGAATAATGATGGTGAGTGTTACAATACTTTACTTTACTTTATGACATAAATGTGCAATTTTTTCATTACAAATGACACTTGTGATGTTAATTAGAATTTTTAACAATAACGCCGCTTCGTAAAAAATTTACTTATATTGATACTATTTAGCTCTTTGCTTTCTAATCTAAGGATCGCCCATGGTATTCCTCTTTAGTTTCGACTTGAAGGATCCGCCCTTCTAAATCAATTCTCGAATAAAATGCCTATAACCTCTATTGGACTAATAAAGTGCATAACTTTTCCAGGTCATTCATCTCAATTGTACCGCAAAACCTTAACAAACCATTAATTAAAATCTTTACTGATTTCTCCCATTTACAGCCATTTATCCCTCTCGAGCACAAGTTCAATGTGACAATAACTCAAAACGTTCACATTTTCTAGTAAATATTCCACCCACCACCACCACCACAATATCCATGTGTAAACAACATTTTGACAAATTTCTAACTAATTCCTGTGATATACAACCAATTCGATTCGATACCAAATGAAAGGTCCAATGAGACATTTAAAGCTTCCGTTTCCTCATTTATCAGTCTACTCCTTGATTTGATTCATTCATCTTTTCTACCATACACACATCTCATGGGCTAACTAAATAGCCTCATCAATGCCAACCACAAAAATACCACTTAGATTTGTAGAGGAAACATAAACCATAACTACCTTTCAATGAAAAGGAAAACTTCCATAGGATCGTAAATTTTATTTCGTTTTTATCCACAATGGTCTATAAATATTTGCCTGTATTATTGTTAGATTGCCAAAGGCCATAAGAGTATAGTGAGGTAACATAAACACCCCCGTATTCGTCATGTGAGTGATTACTTCAAGACACGATGCCAATTTTTGTACTCTTAAAAATCGTATACATTGAGAAAAGATTCAGATTTTGGAATTTTGTTCGCAAACTTGTCACCAGGCAAAGTTTATGCTTTAACGATATTTTTGTCCTACACATACTAATGTTTGTAGGAAACATAAATATAAATTAATTTCAAAATTCTTTAATATTTTTTCGCAGTGTATGTCTGACAGTGGCAAAATTCATATTTAGTAGTAAGGCCAACAATGATTCTGGTAACATAAATCACTATAAATGTTCCATTTCATCTATGCTAACGACAATTTCGTGCTTTCGTCGAACAATTCTAGTAGATTCACATCATGTCTAGTAGTGTAGTAGTATAAATACAACCACATATACATGACACATCCCCATACACATATGTACGTAGTGAGATGCTATATCGTTGTTGCTGAAGTGTAATACCACAATTTTTGGTTCCCTGCATTGGCCCAAAGGATGTCTGCAGTACATGGTGAACTCACAAAAACAGGCACGTGATGAAAGATATCAAAATGTATTTGGGGTCGTTTTCATGACTCAATTGTATGGTCACAATATGGGAGTATGAATGACTTCTGGTGAAAGTTTTGATGTATTTACATATGGAAGCATTAATACTATAAGTGACTTGCAAGATAATAAATTGACAATGATTCTGGCATTGTTATTATTCAACCATATTCAGCCCATACCATATCGCAAATAGGTTTCACACGATACAAAGTGTAGATTTTTTACTGTTTGGTAGATTGGTAGAATTCTTGATGTTTTGGTAGATTATGCAAAAAGAGGTACTTTTCTATAGACATAAAATTTTACAAAATTTTCTATAGAAATACAGTTTTGACAAAGTTTTCTATAGAAATAAAATTTTCCAAAAATTTTTTATAGAAATAAAATTTTGCAAAAATTTTCTATAGAAAAAATAAAATTTTGAACAAAATTTTCTATAGAAATAAAATTTTGCAAAAATTTTCTATAGAAAAAAAATTTGCAAAAATTTTCTATAGAAATAAAATTTAGCAAAAATTTTCTATAGAAATAAAATTTTGCACAAATTGTCCATAGAAATAAAATTTTGCAAAAATTTTCTATAGAAATAATATATTTAGAAAATTTTCTATAGAAATAAAATTTTGAGAAAATTTTCTATAGAAAAAAAATATTGACAAAATTGTCTATGGAAATAAAATTTTGCAAACATTTTCTATAGAAAAAAATTTGCAAAAATTTTCTATAGAAATAAAATTTTGCAAAAAATTTCTATAGAAATAAAATTTTGCAAAAATTTTCTATAGAAATAAAATTTTGGAAAAATTTTCTATAGAAAAAAAATTTGCAAAAATTTTCTATAGAAAAAAAATTTAGCAAAAATTTTCTATAGAAATTAAATTTTGCAAAAATTTTCTATAGAAATAAAATATTGCGAAAATTTTCTATAGAAATAAAATTTTGAGAAATTTTTCTATAGAAATAAAATTTGCAAAAATTTTCTATAGAAATAAAATTTTGACAAAATTTTCTAAGAAATAAAATGTTTCAAAAATTCTATAGGAAAAAATTTTCTACAGAAATAAAATTTTTAAAAAATTTTCTACAGAAATAAAATTTTGCAAAAATTTTCTATAGAAATAAAATATTGCGAAAATTTTCTATAGAAATAAAATTTTGAGAAAATTTTCTATAGAAATAAAATTTGAAATAAAATTTTGACAAAATTTTCTACGAAATAAAATGTTTCAAAATTTTGCAAAAATTTTCTGCAGAAATAAAATTTTGACAAAATTTTCTACGAAATAAATGTTTCAAAATTTTGCAAAAATTTTCTACAGAAATAAAATTTTGACAAAATTTTTATATCGAAATAAAATTTTCCAAAAATTTTCTATAGAAATAAAATATTGCGAAAATTTTCTATAGAAATAAAATTTTGAGAAAATTTTCTATAGAAATAAAATTTGCAAAAATTTTCTATAGAAATAAAATTTTGACAAAATTTTCCATAGAAATAAAATTTTGCAAAAATTTTCTATAGAAATAAAATTTTGCAAAAATTTTCTATAGAAATAAAATTTTGCAAAAATTTTCTATAGAAATAAAATTTTGCAAAAATTGTCTATAGAAATAAAATTTTGCAAAAATTTTCTATAGAAATAATATATTTAGAAAATTTTCTATAGAAATAAAATTTGAGAAAATTTTCTATAGCAATAAAATTTTGACAAAATTTTTATATCGAAATAAAATTTTGAGAAAATGTTCTATAGAAATAAAATTTGGAAAAATTTTCTATAGAAATAAAATTTTGAGAAAATTTTCTATAGAAATAAAATTTGAAAAATTTTCTATAGAAATAAAATTTTTCAAAATATTTCTATAGAAATATAATTTGCAAAAATTTTCTATGGAAATAAAATTTTGACAAAATTTTTATATCGAAATAAAATTTTGCAAAATTTTCTATAGAAATAAAATATTGCGAAATTTTCTATAGAAATAAAATATTGCGAAAATTTTCTATAGAAATAAAATTTTGAGAAAATTTTCAATAGAAATAAAATTTGCAAAAATTTTCTATAGAAATAAAATTTTGACAAAATTTTCTATAGAAATAAAATTTTGACAAAATTTTCTATAGGAATAAAAGTTTGCAAAAATTTTCTATAGAAATAAAATTTTGCAAAAAAATTCTATAGAAAAAAATTTTGCAAAAATTTTCTATAGAAATAAAATATTGAGAAAATTTTCTATAGAAATAAAATTTTGAGAAAATTTTCTATAGAAATAAAATTTTGAGAATATTTTCTATAGAAATAAAATTTGGAAAAATTTTCTATAGAAATAAAATTTTGACAAAATTTTCTATAGAAATAAAATTTTGCAAAAATTTTCTATAGAAATAAAATTTTGCAAAAATTTTCTATAGAAATAAAATTTTCTATAGAAATAAAATTTTGAGAATATTTTCTATAGAAATAAAATTTGGAAAAATTTTCTATAGAAATAAAATTTTGACAAAATTTTCTATAGAAATAAAATTTTGACAAAATTTTCTATAGAAATAAAATTTTGCAAAAATTTTCTATAGAAATAAAATTTTGCAAAAATTTTCTATAGAAATAAAATTTTTCAAAAATTTTCTACAGAAATAAAAATTTGACAAAATTTTTATATCGAAATAAAATATTGCGAAAAATTGCTATAGAAATAAAATTTTGAGAAAATTTTCTATAGAAAAAAAAATTTGACAAAATTTTCTGTAGAAATAAAATTTTGACAAAATTTTCTGTAGAAATAAAATTTTGACAAAATTTTCTATAGAAAAAAAAAGACCATGTAGAGTTTAGGACACACATAAAGAACGTTAGAAAAGTAAGACCATTGATTCTTTGGATCAAGTAGTCCAAAAAAACATAGCCAAGTTTTAAATTTATAAGAGGGAAGCTTTCGAATGTTGAATTTCTAGGATGATGTAATAGAAGATATATAAATGCTAAGGAAATATATTATTTTTTTCGTAGCCTTATCCTATAACTTATTTCCATTTATATTTCTATCCCCATTATTGTTTTATTGTTATTTCATTTCGTCATTCAATGTGGTACAAAGGTGGGGCAAATGTCCTAATTCCGTTTCGGTCTTTTGCTATCCTTTCAGACGTAATGTCATCAGTCACAGTTACTCTGTAAATAAAAACAAACTAATGCATCATAGGCACCACTTACGTTCAGAGTCCAATATCTGAAAAAAAACTTGTCAGGATATAGTTTGGACATCTTCATTTATCTGCATTTGAATGTGTTATGAAAATTACTCAGTTGCTCGAAGGACCAAATCAAATACATATTCTTTCGTGCTACAAACACACATGCTATATTAAACTTTATTACCCATACCCATAATGAAATTCTCCATTAAGGATTCATTTCTTAAAATTGTTCCCTATTGCCTTGTAAATGTTTGACAACCTTTATCCCTCAGTTTCGTCATGTTTGTTTGATATAATTATTACAAATCTCTCCAGGATATGTGAATGTATGGCGATGTTGATTGAACTTCCAGAACACAAACTCATTTGCAATTTAGTCCTCATATATGTACTAAGTGTACATCACGAAATGTATTGTGTTTGTTATTAAAACCCAGATATCCCTGGCAAGTGCTGCAATAGACCACAAAAGATCAACACTTGAACAATTGTTGACAAACTAAATATAAATTGTTTGTTTTATGTGGGGGTTGTAGGCTTTAGGTCAGGCTTTCTCCTCTTCTCTTGCTGCCAATGGCTGTTATAATTAATTTCGATAATTGTTCTCATGACCGAAAATTCTGGACTCCATTATCTTCACTGATGTATATGGACAATAACAAATTTCCTGATTGCTGACCTGCTGCATTGAGGTTGATGATTTGTGGTTGTAAACCACATACCACATACTGCTCCATACATCTAGGACATCATTGGTACTGACATTTTTGGGACAATTATTTCTAACCAAAATGTGTCAATGTATCATAGATTTTTGGAAGTTGTGTTGAAGTGCAATTTACTGAAACATTGTTGAAATGTTATACTGTCAGGATGAAAATAAGGGAAACGATAAGGTTTGGGATAAAACTAACCATAAAGTTAAAGAAATAAGGACAAGCATAAGGATACGGATTTTTGCAAAATTTTATTTCCATAAAAAATTTTGGCAAAATTTTATTTTTATAGAAAATTTTATTTTATAGAAAATTTTTTTATAGAAAATTTTATTTTTATAGAAAATTTTGCCAAAATTTTATTATTTTTTTAAATTTTTGGCAAAATTTTATTTCAACAGAAAATTTTGTCAAAATTTTAGTTGTATAGAAAATATTGTCAAAATTTTATTTCTATAGAAAATTTTGTCAAAATTTTATTTCTATTGAAAATTTTGTCAAAATTTTATTTCTATTGAAATTTTGTCAACATTTTATTTCTATAGAAAATTTTGTCAAAAATTTATTTTTATAGAAAATTTTGTCAAAATTTTAGTTCTATAGCAAATTTTGTCAAAATTTTATTTCTATAGAAAATTTTGTCAACATTTTATTTCTATAGAACATTTTGTCAAAATTTTATTTCTGTAGAAAATTTTGTCAAAATTTTATTTCTAAAGAAAATTTTGACAATTTCTATGGAGAACTTTTTCAAAATTTTATTTCTATAGAAAATTATTTCTAAAAAAATTTTGTAAAAATTTTATTTCTAAAGAAAAATAAGTCCCCGGTCTGACACATAGATGGCTTCGCTAGTATTAAATGCATATTATTTTTATATAGTACCAACCTTCAAATGATTCGTGTTAAAATTTGACGTCTGTAAGTCAATTAGTTTGTGAGATAGAGCGTCTTTTGTGAAGCAACTTTTGTTATTGTGAAAAAAAATGGAAAAAAGGAATTTCGTGTTTTGATAAAATACTGTTTTCTGAAGGAACAAATACGGTGGAAGCAAAAACTTGGCTTGGTAATGGGAAGAAGAAAACAGTGTTGTTCCACCAAGACAATGCACCGTGCCACAAGTCATTGAGAACGATGGCAAAAATTCATGAATTGGGCTTCGAATTGCTTCCCCATTTGTATTTCTCTAGAAAAATTATTTCTATTGAAATTTTAGTCAATATTTTATTTCTATAGAAAATTTTGTGATAATTTTATTTCTAAAGAAAATTTAGTCAAAATTTTATTTCTGTGGAAAATTTTGTCAAAATTTTATTTCTATAGAAAATTTTGTCAAAATTTTATTTTTATAAAATTTGAAATAAAATTTTGACAAAATTTTCTACGAAATAAAATGTTTCAAAATTTTGCAAAAATTTTCTGCAGAAATAAAATTTTGACAAAATTTTCTACGAAATAAATGTTTCAAAATTTTGCAAAAATTTTCTACAGAAATAAAATTTTGACAAAATTTTTATATCGAAATAAAATTTTCCAAAAATTTTCTATAGAAATAAAATATTGCGAAAATTTTCTATAGAAATAAAATTTTGAGAAAATTTTCTATAGAAATAAAATTTGCAAAAATTTTCTATAGAAATAAAATTTTGACAAAATTTTCCATAGAAATAAAATTTTGCAAAAATTTTCTATAGAAATAAAATTTTGCAAAAATTTTCTATAGAAATAAAATTTTGCAAAAATTTTCTATAGAAATAAAATTTTGCAAAAATTGTCTATAGAAATAAAATTTTGCAAAAATTTTCTATAGAAATAATATATTTAGAAAATTTTCTATAGAAATAAAATTTTGAGAAAATTTTCTATAGCAATAAAATTTTGACAAAATTTTTATATCGAAATAAAATTTTGAGAAAATGTTCTATAGAAATAAAATTTGGAAAAATTTTCTATAGAAATAAAATTTTGAGAAAATTTTCTATAGAAATAAAATTTGAAAAAATTTTCTATAGAAATAAAATTTTTCAAAATATTTCTATAGAAATATAATTTGCAAAAATTTTCTATGGAAATAAAATTTTGACAAAATTTTTATATCGAAATAAAATTTTGCAAAAATTTTCTATAGAAATAAAATATTGCGAAAATTTTCTATAGAAATAAAATATTGCGAAAATTTTCTATAGAAATAAAATTTTGAGAAAATTTTCAATAGAAATAAAATTTGCAAAAATTTTCTATAGAAATAAAATTTTGACAAAATTTTCTATAGAAATAAAATTTTGACAAAATTTTCTATAGGAATAAAAGTTTGCAAAAATTTTCTATAGAAATAAAATTTTGCAAAAAAATTCTATAGAAAAAAATTTTGCAAAAATTTTCTATAGAAATAAAATATTGAGAAAATTTTCTATAGAAATAAAATTTTGAGAAAATTTTCTATAGAAATAAAATTTTGAGAATATTTTCTATAGAAATAAAATTTGGAAAAATTTTCTATAGAAATAAAATTTTGACAAAATTTTCTATAGAAATAAAATTTTGCAAAAATTTTCTATAGAAATAAAATTTTGCAAAAATTTTCTATAGAAATAAAATTTTCTATAGAAATAAAATTTTGAGAATATTTTCTATAGAAATAAAATTTGGAAAAATTTTCTATAGAAATAAAATTTTGACAAAATTTTCTATAGAAATAAAATTTTGACAAAATTTTCTATAGAAATAAAATTTTGCAAAAATTTTCTATAGAAATAAAATTTTGCAAAAATTTTCTATAGAAATAAAATTTTTCAAAAATTTTCTACAGAAATAAAAATTTGACAAAATTTTTATATCGAAATAAAATATTGCGAAAAATTGCTATAGAAATAAAATTTTGAGAAAATTTTCTATAGAAAAAAAAATTTGACAAAATTTTCTGTAGAAATAAAATTTTGACAAAATTTTCTGTAGAAATAAAATTTTGACAAAATTTTCTATAGAAAAAAAAAGACCATGTAGAGTTTAGGACACACATAAAGAACGTTAGAAAAGTAAGACCATTGATTCTTTGGATCAAGTAGTCCAAAAAAACATAGCCAAGTTTTAAATTTATAAGAGGGAAGCTTTCGAATGTTGAATTTCTAGGATGATGTAATAGAAGATATATAAATGCTAAGGAAATATATTATTTTTTTCGTAGCCTTATCCTATAACTTATTTCCATTTATATTTCTATCCCCATTATTGTTTTATTGTTATTTCATTTCGTCATTCAATGTGGTACAAAGGTGGGGCAAATGTCCTAATTCCGTTTCGGTCTTTTGCTATCCTTTCAGACGTAATGTCATCAGTCACAGTTACTCTGTAAATAAAAACAAACTAATGCATCATAGGCACCACTTACGTTCAGAGTCCAATATCTGAAAAAAAACTTGTCAGGATATAGTTTGGACATCTTCATTTATCTGCATTTGAATGTGTTATGAAAATTACTCAGTTGCTCGAAGGACCAAATCAAATACATATTCTTTCGTGCTACAAACACACATGCTATATTAAACTTTATTACCCATACCCATAATGAAATTCTCCATTAAGGATTCATTTCTTAAAATTGTTCCCTATTGCCTTGTAAATGTTTGACAACCTTTATCCCTCAGTTTCGTCATGTTTGTTTGATATAATTATTACAAATCTCTCCAGGATATGTGAATGTATGGCGATGTTGATTGAACTTCCAGAACACAAACTCATTTGCAATTTAGTCCTCATATATGTACTAAGTGTACATCACGAAATGTATTGTGTTTGTTATTAAAACCCAGATATCCCTGGCAAGTGCTGCAATAGACCACAAAAGATCAACACTTGAACAATTGTTGACAAACTAAATATAAATTGTTTGTTTTATGTGGGGGTTGTAGGCTTTAGGTCAGGCTTTCTCCTCTTCTCTTGCTGCCAATGGCTGTTATAATTAATTTCGATAATTGTTCTCATGACCGAAAATTCTGGACTCTATTATCTTCACTGATGTATATGGACAATAACAAATTTCCTGATTGCTGACCTGCTGCATTGAGGTTGATGATTTGTGGTTGTAAACCACATACCACATACTGCTCCATACATCTAGGACATCATTGGTACTGACATTTTTGGGACAATTATTTCTAACCAAAATGTGTCAATGTATCATAGATTTTTGGAAGTTGTGTTGAAGTGCAATTTACTGAAACATTGTTGAAATGTTATACTGTCAGGATGAAAATAAGGGAAACGATAAGGTTTGGGATAAAACTAACCATAAAGTTAAAGAAATAAGGACAAGCATAAGGATACGGATTTTTGCAAAATTTTATTTCCATAAAAAATTTTGGCAAAATTTTATTTTTATAGAAAATTTTATTTTATAGAAAATTTTTTTATAGAAAATTTTATTTTTATAGAAAATTTTGCCAAAATTTTATTATTTTTTTAAATTTTTGGCAAAATTTTATTTCAACAGAAAATTTTGTCAAAATTTTAGTTGTATAGAAAATATTGTCAAAATTTTATTTCTATAGAAAATTTTGTCAAAATTTTATTTCTATTGAAAATTTTGTCAAAATTTTATTTCTATTGAAATTTTGTCAACATTTTATTTCTATAGAAAATTTTGTCAAAAATTTATTTTTATAGAAAATTTTGTCAAAATTTTAGTTCTATAGCAAATTTTGTCAAAATTTTATTTCTATAGAAAATTTTGTCAACATTTTATTTCTATAGAACATTTTGTCAAAATTTTATTTCTGTAGAAAATTTTGTCAAAATTTTATTTCTAAAGAAAATTTTGACAATTTCTATGGAGAACTTTTTCAAAATTTTATTTCTATAGAAAATTATTTCTAAAAAAATTTTGTAAAAATTTTATTTCTAAAGAAAAATAAGTCCCCGGTCTGACACATAGATGGCTTCGCTAGTATTAAATGCATATTATTTTTATATAGTACCAACCTTCAAATGATTCGTGTTAAAATTTGACGTCTGTAAGTCAATTAGTTTGTGAGATAGAGCGTCTTTTGTGAAGCAACTTTTGTTATTGTGAAAAAAAATGGAAAAAAGGAATTTCGTGTTTTGATAAAATACTGTTTTCTGAAGGAACAAATACGGTGGAAGCAAAAACTTGGCTTGGTAATGGGAAGAAGAAAACAGTGTTGTTCCACCAAGACAATGCACCGTGCCACAAGTCATTGAGAACGATGGCAAAAATTCATGAATTGGGCTTCGAATTGCTTCCCCATTTGTATTTCTCTAGAAAAATTATTTCTATTGAAATTTTAGTCAATATTTTATTTCTATAGAAAATTTTGTGATAATTTTATTTCTAAAGAAAATTTAGTCAAAATTTTATTTCTGTGGAAAATTTTGTCAAAATTTTATTTCTATAGAAAATTTTGTCAAAATTTTATTTTTATACAAAATTTTGTCAAAATTTTATTTCTAAAGAAAATGTTGTCAAAATTTTATTTCTATGGAGAATTTTTTCAAAATTTTATTTCTATAGAAAATTTTGTCAAAATTTTATTTTTATAGAAAATTTTGTCAAAATTTTATTTCTAAAGAAAATTTTGTCAAAATTTTATTTCTATGGAGAATTTTTTCAAAATTTTATTTCTATAGAAAAATTTTTTCCAATTATTTCTAAAGAAAATTTTGTCAAAATTTTATTTCAATAGAAAATTTTGTCAAAATTTTATTTCTATAGAAAATTTAGTCAAAATTTTATTTCTAAAGAAAATTTTGTCAAAATTTTATTTCTATAGAAATGTTGTCAAAAGTTTATTTCTATAGAAAATTTTGTGAATGAACAAATCCGAGATCAGTAACTGCAATGGACTGTATATATCATTTAATGCTCCCGGAAAAGTAAAGAAAGAAATGAAAAAAAAGCAGTATTTCAGTATTCAGTTTACAATAGGCAGTTTATTGGCAGATAGCTGCGGCTTACCCTTTTGGTTGTCGATGCACAAGTGAAGTTACATGACAAAGCATCAGTCAGACATTTCTATTTAGTACATACAACAAAGATTTTAATTCAAAGTGAAAGGGACAAATATTAATAAAATTATTGAGTGAAAATGATCAGAGTTGCCGCTTAATGAGAATTGATTTCGAATTTTAAGTTAAGCGTTATATTGACAATTCATGTTAATTCAATGCAATTTAATTCAATTCAATTCAGAATAAATGAAGAAAATACTTAAATCTAATGAAACCAAGTAAAACAGAATAAAATGTTGTTGAACAGAGTTCAACATGCCGGCCCCCTTGCGTGGATGCAACTCAATATCTGCAAACTCCGGATATAATCCAACCGAAGATTGAACTTTGGGCAATCGGCATCGTTGTAGATGTTTGTACCAAGCCTGCGAGGATAATTTTGGATAGCTGGTCGTTGGCAATGCTAACTTCGACATTAGAAGGTCTGAAGAAATGCGGGTCCGCAAGTGGAGTTAGATGATCGTATACCCGTTGAAGTTTCTTTTCAGTTGTTTCTGGTGGAAGAGGCGTATTGAAGTGAGATTTCACAACGCCGATAATTTGCACCTTTGCAGATGGATCATGATATGACTGCAGATTGATGATGCAATACTCCCGATCATTTTTCCTTGTAGTGCGTAGATGTAGACGATCCACAAGAGATCGCAAAATAACAGTTTGAAGCCCAGCTGAATTTAACATTAATCTAGCCTTTTGTGGACCATCCTGTGTTAGTACTCGGGCTAGAGCAGTAGGCATAAAAACATGCATCTTCGAACGTGGACTTAAACGTTCACGCACCATAGGCTGAGACCGGCTTTCGGATTGCCTTTTTTTCGAAGATATGCGGTCGGAAATTTGCAAGCGTTTGTTGAGACCAGAAGACGTTCGTATCGTATGTGTTGGCGGTTTCGCTTGAATTTTTGTGCGGTTGCTAATGTTCCTTTTATGATCATCAATGTGCAACATTGTATGATGGTTATAGTTACACACCATACATGTTTTCCGTGATGGACACCAATCACGAGTGTGTGACGAGCACAGACACTTAAAACAGAATCGCTTCTCCTTTACTTCCTTCCGCCGGTTTTGAACATCCATACGATAAAAAACAGGACAATCTTTTAGAGAATGTCTGTTGAAACAGATGCGGCATTTTGGTATACGTGATGCAATGCTGTAAAGTAAAGTTAGTTAATTTATGAACGGAAGTAAGAAACTAAAAATTTAATTGGCAACTGGTAGAATACAAAGCTTGACTAGTGGACGCACCAACGTTCCATTTTGGGTTTTTAGTTCGGCAACACGAACTTTTGAATCTGGTCCATAGTAAACTTTAGTTACGCGCCCAAGCCGCCAATCAGTAGGGGGTAAATTATCGTCTTTGACAATTACAAAGTCATTTTCTTTCAAGTTCATTTGTTCAGTTTTCCACTTATATCTTTTCTGTAAATTAGTGATGTATTCATTTTTCCATCTTTTCGCGAAATGTTGTTGAATCGCTTTCAGTTTCTGCCAGCGATTAATTAGAGAGATATTTTCAGGTAATTCCTCTGGTACTGCGATTAATGGTGACCCTCTTAGAAAATGGCCTGGGGTTAATGCATTCATTTCCATAGGATCTTCACTTATGGGAGATAAAGGTCTTGAGTTTAGTACACTTTCGATTCGAACCAGCAGAGTAGAAAATTCTTCGAATGTATATTTCAGATTTCCTGCCACTTTGCGGAGATGAATCTTCATACTTTTTACTGCAGCTTCCCACAAGCCACCCATATGTGGGGCATGAGGGGGAATGAACTGCCAAGTAAAATCATGAACATTGTATTTATCTACTAAATGATTTTCTGCAGATTGCAGAAAGTTACGATATTCACGCATCAGAGTACGACTGGCTCCAACAAAATTGGTGCCATTGTCGGAGAAAACCTTTTTCGGAAACCCACGCCGCCCAACAAATCGATCGAAGGTAGCCATAAATGCCTCAGTAGTCAAATCAGAACATGTTTCTAAATGAATGGCTCGTGTAGCAAGACAAACGAAAACTGCTGCATATCCCTTTTGGAGTTTTGCATTTCGCAGTTGAGACGTTTTCAAGTCAAAAGGTCCCGCAAAGTCTATTCCAGTATGAGTGAATGGCAACGAGAAGGTGCATCGCTCGGGAGGTAAGGCCGCCATTATTTGACTTCGGATCCGATGTTTGTATATGGTACAAGTACGACAGTTTCGAATGCAATACCGAACAGCATTTTTCAGACGTATGATATAGTACTCAGATCGAATCGCCCTTAGCATGCTTTGGTGTTCACCATGTAAGAGAATTTTATGTGTAAAGGCGATAAGTAATTTACAAAAACGAGAATGTTCGGGAATTATAATAGGATGCCTTTCAGCGTACGGAAGATCGGCGTTAGCTAAACGTCCATTTACTCTAAGAAGACCGTTTCTATCGAGAACTGGATTGAGAGTTAACAGTTTGCTTTTGGAAGAGATATTTCCACCATTTCTCAAGGCATTATATTCGTGCGAATAAAACTTCTGTTGAGCAACCCTAATTAGTTGAAATTTAACAAATCGAATTTCCTCCGCAGTTATAAATGAATTCCCCATAACAGAAGACCTGTTTTTCTGACAATTCCTTATAAATCGGTACATGTAACAAATAACGCGCATTGCTCGGTTTAAAGCCGAAAATCTTTCCAGTATATCATCAATAACAGTTTCAGTTTGAAATGTTGTAACTTTCCTTTCCAGATCTGGCTCTTTAAATGTTGTGGATTTTGGCCAAAATTCAGATGGTTTTACCAACCACTTCGGTCCATTCCACCAAAGTGTGTTGGACTTCAGTTCAGCAGCAGTACAACCACGAGTTCCAATATCCGCAGGATTTTCACTTGTGGGAACATGTCTCCAAGTAGCATTTCCTACATTATCCAAAATTTCAGTAATTTTATTAGCAACAAAAGTTTTCCAATGAAATGGCGGTTTGTCCAACCATGCCAAAGTTATTGTTGAATCAGACCATAGATAAATATCAGTAACAGAAATGCTCAGATTTTGCGATACAGACTTCAACAGTTTCGATAAGAGTGCAGCACCACACAATTCAAGACGTGGAAGACTTACAGTTTTTAAGGGTGCTACCTTACTTTTTGAAGCGAGCAGATAAGAAGTTCTAATGTTTTGTGAAGATATCGTACAAATATAAATACAGGCACAATAAGCCTTCTCAGAGGCGTCACAAAATCCATGAATCTGAATTTGTTTGTCTGGAGCGTAATGTATCCAACGAGGAATTCGTATGTTCTCGATATCCGAAAAGTTTGAAATGAAGAAGTTCCATTTTTCCAGTGAATGGGGCTTAACTTCTTCATCCCAGTCAGTCCCATCAATCCATAACTGCTGTAAAAGAATCTTAGCCACAACGATGATGGGAGCTAGCCATCCGGCTGGATCGAAGATCTTTGCGACAATTGATAATATTTTCCTTTTAGTTAATGGAGCGGTTGGGACCGAAATGTTCGAAACACTGTAGTAAAAATTGTCAGCCATGGCATTCCATCGTATTCCTAAAGTCTTTGTTTCACTAGAACCTTCAAGTTTCAAGAAATCTTCGTTCAGAAGATCCTCGGGGGGCATTGTTTGTAGAATGAGCGAGTGATTTGCAGTTAACTTTTTCAGTGGAAAACCAGCCGATTTGAGTAATTCAATTAGTTCTAATAAGTAAGATTCCGTTTCAGATAATGAATGCCCTCCAGAAAGTACATCATCAACATATATTTGATTTTTCAATATTGTTGATGCAGTTGGATGAGTACATTTCGCGTCATCACTCAGTTGTAACAGTGTTCGAATTGCTAAATATGGAGCACAGTTTACTCCAAATGTTACAGTTTTCAAACAAAAATCAGAAATTTCACCCGTTGCAGATTGTCGAAACAAAATTCTTTGGAATTTCCTATCATCCTCATGTACATAAATCTGTCGATACATCTTCTGGATGTCACCATTGAAAACGTATCTAAAAAATCGCCAACGCAGTAGGACGTTCATTAAGTCATTCTGAAGTATTGGGCCAGTGTGCAAAATGTCATTTAAAGAAAACCCAGAAGTCGTTTTCTTTGAGGCGTTAAATACGACTCTCACTTTTGTGGAAGTTCGCTCAGGTTTGACGACAGCATGATGTGGCAGGTAGTACGAAAAATATTTTGAATTATAACAGATTTCAGTTGATGATGTTGGCTCCATGTGGCCAAGTTTCAGATATTCGGATAAAACGTTTGTGTATTCAAGATCAAGATCAGGTGACTTTCGCAATGATTTCTCCAAATTCAAATATTGTCCTAGAGCAGCTCGTCTTGAAGATCCAAGAATTATATTCGAGGGCAAATCGTTGCGAAAAGGCAATCTCACTTTATACTTCCCATCATATTCCCGAACAGTTGTCTTTTTATAGAATTCCTCACACCAATCATCGTTTGCAGAATATTTCTTAGATGTCGGAACTTCTTCAATCTCCCAAAATTTCCTTACTTCGTCATTCAAAGTATTTGAACTAGTTACAAAGGACGCAAACGAAGATATAGATCGATTTGTTAGTGGACCACTTACTATCCAGCCGAACTCTGTTTCTTGAGCCAATAAGCTCCCACCAATGTTCCTTTGAACACCGGATTTAAGAATGAATGGCAGAACGTCACTTCCTAACAACATATCTATTTGAGCTGGTTTATAAAATTGGGGATCAGCAAGATCAATTTTCTTCAAATCAGACCAATCCGAAATCCGAGAGTGGGTGGAAGGCATAAAATGATTCATGCTCGTGATAACTAACGCAGTTGTACTCAGTTTGAAGTCAGACTTTCGAGACTTTAGTATCAAATTACAGAACTTTGAAGAGTTTTCCAAAACAGTGCCTCCTAGTCCTGAAATTGTCGTAAACGCTTTTTTGGTCGGTATGGAATATTTGCTAACAACCCTATTTGAAATAAATGATTCTTGTGATCCCTGATCAATAAAAGCTCTAATGGTAAAATTTGTTCCCAAATGTTCTAAATCGATCAGTGCAGTTGGCAAAATAGTACAGTCTCCAGAGTGGGCAAAATTTGACTGAACGTACATAACTGGGTCAGAGTACGCAGCTGCAGAAGTTGATGGTTGCTCTCCTTGTTGAGTGCCAACATGATAAGCCGAAACCTGTGTCGGCTGTTCCCTTTGATTCATTTCCCTTGCTCCTGTGGCATTTGAATCGGGATGTAGCAAAGTATGGTGCTGTTGTTGGCATTTTTGGCAAAGTTTTTCACTTTTGCAATTTTTAGAAACATGACCATAGGATAAACAGTTTCCGCACATTTTATTATCAGTAATAAATTTTCGCTTTTGTGGAAGTTGCCAAGACATAAATTTAGGACAGATGCGCAGTGAATGATCCTTTTTGCAAGCCTTACATGGCTTGTAATTCTTCTCAGTCTTCATGTGATAGTTTTGAGATTTTTGAGATGTTGGGGGTGGGTTTGAAGGTTTTCTCATATCAGAGATAGATTCCAACATGTCGAGTCTTTTTGAAATAAACTCATCCAGTTGACTCCAAGAAGGCATTTGCTTATGATCAGTCAGAGAATTCTCCCAAGCTGTTAAAGTATCGTCCGGCAATCTTGATGATACCCAAAAAACCAAGATAGGGTCCCATGACAAAACAGAAATGTTAAAAGTTTGCAGAACAGCCAGACAGTTATTTACTGTGTATTGTAAATTTCGCAAAGCCTTTCCTTTCTCAGAAGTAACCCTTTCAATTTCAAATATCTTTCTCAATTGATGATTGATGAGTATTCGTTTGTTTTCGTACCGTTGTTTCAGTGCATCCCAAGCAAAATTGAAATTGTCATCAGTCAATGCATATTGCTTAACAATTTGATTTGCCTCTCCGCGAGTTTTTGATCTCAAGTGGAACAATTTCTGTGCAGGAGACAATTTTGGATGTTTAATGTAAATGGCAGAGAACATGTCTCTGAAACTTGGCCATTTTTCATATCCCCCGCTAAAAATTTCAGTATCACATGGTGGCACCTTTAATGAATACCCAGATTCATCAGATGGTTTAGTTCTATCTCTCTCAGGTTGTCGTGTCGAATTTTCCATTTTGGCCTTTTCAATATCAATCAAATCCAAAATCGAGGTCTTACAAGTTTTATATGACCTGCACGATTCATCAAATTTCGCATGAATAGATTCCCTTTCCGTCTTAGAATATTTCTCCTCGCTTGTCATCTCAGTTTCGTAAACTTGAGTTAAAGTATGCCATCGACGTTCTAAGTCATCCAAATCCACTCTTAAGCCCGACAGCGTATGTTCAGTAACGTCGATGGTAGAAAAATTCGCGCAATATGTGACCAATTGGTCAGAGAAAAAGATGAATTTTTGGGTCGACATGTTTCGCAGAATTACTCAGTCAGAAAATAAATAAACGACAGTCCGAAACCCACGAACCAAAATATTTACTGAATAAAATATCGTTCGAGTACAAATTCAACCAATCCTTACGATCAGAAGTCTTTCAGAATATTACAGTTTAATAAACGAATTTTCCAAATTCCAACAAAATATCTAACTTCCGAAATACAGATTAAAATTTTCCTTCAGTAAATATATTCGTAAAATATGTTTCTTTTCATCGAGTGGCAATAATTTCCAAGTAGTTTTACGGCTCATACAGTCGTCTCAAAACAAAAAAAAGGCCATAAGTACAACAGAAAATCGATAACACCGTATAAAGAATTTCAGTTCACTTGAGAAATTGTAAACTAATTGCAGAGTTGTGAAAATTAAGCAAACATTCAAAAATAAATCGCATAAAGTGAATTCCAATTAAACGGCACTGAGAAAACAATTGTCCCAAACGGCGTAGATGTCTGAGGCCACCAATAATAATTTTTGAAAAGATACTGTTGATGGTTCAAATAAAAACCATCAACGAAATCAATGTATAGAAACTGAAAGTTATTCGGTTTCTGTCTCAGAGCTTCCAAACACAATCGTAGATAATTTTAGTTTCCTCGCTGAAAACTAACCAATGTAGTTCATTCGGAAGATTGGTATATACACTGAAAAAACAGTGAACCCGCCAGGAAAGATAACTTTCGATAAATTTTAGAAAATTTTTAAAAATTTCAGAAAATTTTAACTAAACAGTATTACAAGCGCTGGCATCACTCCGATATGGCAAAATTAAGTAAATATTTTTCGGCAAATTCAAGAAAATTTATTAGACACAACTAAGTTTTTTCACTTGTTAAAGAAAATTTTGAAGTTTGAAGGGAAATCTTGGATTTCAAATTTGCAAGAATGGCTTTAATGACATATGAAGTTCATTTTTCTTTTGAGTGTAGTATGGATATGTTACGTAGCTGCCAAAAAGTTCAAAATGGGTTTTCGTTTCACTTATTACTAACCAAATTCAGGTTCCCAATATTTCGAGATCAATAATATGGCTTAATATCTTTTTTCCAGCAAATAATTATTTATTCACTCTCTCCCGAAATTCGTTTGTCATGTCGATCATTACTAACGAATATTGTGCAGTGTATTAGTATATTACCAACTGGAAAAATGTGTCAGTAATGTTTCCAGAAACTCCCGAACCGAAAAATTAATACAATCTCCAGACAATCGTATTTCTTTTCTGTCTTATCTTGCACGCAAATGCAAATTTTAATACCCCGGGCAATAATGGATTTACAGACAACGTTACAGAATTTCGATTTCTCTTTCCAATTTGAGGTATTTGTATCAGAATCCAAGTTAAACTTGTTATATCAGACAAGTGTCTCTTGCTAAAGACGATACTCTTCAAATTTCCTTTTTCAAAAAAAATGTACAATTCAATGTCGTAATGAAAACAAACCAGTGATTTTTACAAACCTCCTCTCAGTTCTCTTGAGATGTAATGCCCAAACAGTTTAAAATAACCTCAATGTGTTAATTTAAAATCAGATGGTAAATCAAAAATCAGATGGTAAAACAAAAATTTCTTATTTACCGAATTCCTTGTGAGATCTTCGTATGTTAACAGAGGGGATTTCAATATCCTCTCCTAGACAAACTAACTGTCTCGGTTATACAGAAATTGAATAAAAACTAGTCGTTATTGGCAAATGTCGCTCAAATTTTTTTCAGTGTAAATTCTAGACTTGTCCAACTCTTATTCGCATGAGGTACATTATTCAATTCAATTTTCGTTGACATATAAAATCATCTGGAAAATTTCAATGTAATTCCTACACAGAAAAAAATGTGAGCTGTTTTGTTTATTTTTGGGAATCGTACGAAAAAACTTCTTTTATTTTATTTCATATTGAACTTATGTGTATGGTCATTGAACTTTATACCCACGTCTAGTTCATAAACCTTTTCAGACATACTTAAAAATGTTAGATCTCATTAAGCTGTGGAAAATTTCGACAAAACTACTAGCCAATACTTTTTTCCAATAAAACTAAGTTAAATTTAGCTTTATTTTTACTACGAAAAATTTTTTTTCTGTGTACGAGGAATTTGCCGTAACATTTAACTGCTTTGCCGACAATATATTAATAATAAACATCCAATCAAGTAATGCATATGGCTTAGCAACCCCAATAGCAAGAAGTATAATCTCCCTTTTATTTGCAGGTATTCCTTTTTTCTTATCTATTCTTTTTTCCTCATCTAGTGACAAGTCTACACACAATGCAAATATAGACACTCACCGTAACAATGATTCCGTGGCCATCACCACTCACATACATTCACCATCAACCACTAAATTCCATGACCGTACAGCTCCGAACCGTTATAATTGTCGTCTCCAATATTCAACATCAACCAAAAACACACAATTCCAAGCAAATTCCTCCATAAATAGCAAACGGCAAATATATGATATTTCACACTTCTAGGCAATATTCTTTTATATCCAACGCAGCAATAATTTCAATTTTCCATTTCACAACAATAGAAAATAGCTTCACTTATTTCGAACACTTTTCATTTATATTCAACTTTCTCAATATTAGTTTCAACTTATTTTGTGTCTCCAAAAGTTATTTTCTGTTTAAAATGGTAATTATTTCTTATTTTCTGTTGCAGCCGCCAAAAAATATTTCTTAGTTTCCTTTCCTTATATTTTACTTTACTTTACGAAATCTTGATCAGAATGACTGTCTGTCAATAAATAACCCTTCTGTCAACACGCTCTCTTTTTCTCTTTTCATGTTAGTTTGCATACCAAATGTTGTATAGGTCAGTATTAGCAAACCATAAATGCAATCAGTGTAGAGTTGCCAAATTCAAATTATACAAATAGGTTTGGATGCAAAATTCTAAGGATTATTTTTTAGGCAGAATTCGTTTTCATTAGCAATCTATATCCAAAAAATAGATTGTGGCAATGGAACTAAAAAATGTCTGGATATAGTACATAGATTACCATAAACCAAAATAAGTTACAACTTTTAATAATTCAAGTTGGTATTCCACCAGCAAATATGTGGCATAGACAAATTAGAAGAAGATACAGTTTTGTCATAGCAAACTAAAGCAGCAGAGGACTCTGTCAACAAAATATCATGAAGTTTGCGTTGATGTGCCTCTCAAATGTACTGGCGTTTGCTTCGGAAAATCTCTTAACATCTGAATTTTTCATAAATTAAAAATTAAAATAAACCATATGTGTCAATATTGCTGTTTAACTTTATTCCCGGCAGAGCTGCCTTGAAAAAAATTGATAAATAAAACAATTTTTTCTCATAGCCCTTTACACATTAACATTTGTTGTCTCTTCATAAGAGCACCATGCTGAATCCTGTTATACTCAATTATCTTTGTATGTGGCAACGCTTCCAAAAGGTTTGTTGAAAAGACAAGAGAGTGGTGTGATCTTAAAGTTTTTCCTATGGAGGAGGGGTAATGTGAAGAGGTTTTTTTTTTCCTTTTGTTTTTGGCGATTATTCTTGATGCTTAACTCCAAATGATTTTCAACTTAAGTGCTAGCTGTTGTTATTAATAATGGTGTGTGTGCGTGACGTGAGGAAATGAGAGTTCAATAATTGCAATAAGCCGAAGAAATACCTTTTCTGTCTTTGAAAAGTATTTATAAATCGGCTACGGTCATTAGCAGAGGTGAAAGAGTAAATATTGAACATGTAAGTGCGAATGTCAACCGCTGAGGCAGGTTGAGGATAGTGATAACTGGTTGCCAATATTTTTTTTTTTTTTTTTTTAAAGTGGGTGTATGTCTCAATACAAATGTTGCAGATGTTTTTGCTTTTTACTTCTGATGTGTTTTGTTTTCGTTGACGGTTCGAACATGTATGAAGGTTGAAAACAACATATGTTGCAGTGAGTATGGTCGATTACAGCTGTAAGTATCAGTATAGTAATAGATGTTGCTAATGTAGATGACCACTGTTAACATAAATTTGGGGGTAATTGTTGCTAAACCAAACTTTATGTTCTACCAAACATTAATGGACGAATGTTAGCAGTACATTTTATGGTAAAATAAAATGTTAAAAATTTAACATCAACTTCGATCTTTCGATGTTATTTGAAGAATGCTCATATCAGAGTCCAGATTTTACAGAGATTTATGTCTTTTTCTTTGAAATGCTAGAGACCTGTGCTCTTAGCAATAAATCTCTCTGTTGAACTGCTATGTAGCCGTTGTGTAATATTATGTGGAGTTCGTTAAACACCAAATAATGTTACAAGACAAATGTACATTAACAGAAAATAGCAATGAAAGTCATTTACCCCAGCGTTGAGTAAATCATATGACTATATGCATCCCAAACAGCGGTAATGAAAGCAAATTTGCATTCAAATTAATAATACCAAAAAAGTATTCCAGACCTGAGTTGCCAATAAACTTAAAGCTTCAATTTTTCTACCGATCACAAATTAAGAAACTTTACGTACCTTTTCTCCATGATAAGTATATAGACTTTCCAGAAATTTGTATTTACAGCGGTGGACGTGATCCGATACTTTTCCAAAAAATCGTTTTATTGGCTTCTTTGACGGGTCGAATGGACCATGAACAAATCCGAGATCAGTAACTGCAATGGACTGTATATATCATTTAATGCTCCCGGAAAAGTAAAGAAAGAAATGAAAAAAAAGCAGTATTTCAGTATTCAGTTTACAATAGGCAGTTTATTGGCAGATAGCTGCGGCTTATCCTTTTGGTTGTCGATGCACAAGTGAAGTTACATGACAAAGCATCAGTCAGACATTTCTATTTAGTACATACAACAAAGATTTTAATTCAAAGTGAAAGGGACAAATATTAATAAAATTATTGAGTGAAAATGATCAGAGTTGCCGCTTAATGAGAATTGATTTCGAATTTTAAGTTAAGCGTTATATTGACAATTCATGTTAATTCAATGCAATTTAATTCAATTCAATTCAGAATAAATGAAGAAAATACTTAAATCTAATGAAACCAAGTAAAACAGAATAAAATGTTGTTGAACAGAGTTCAACAGTGAAAATTTTATTTCTATAGAAAATTTTGTGAAAATTTTATTTCTATAGAAAATTTTGTTAAAATTTTATTTCTATAAAAAATTTTGCAAAATTTTATTTCTAGAGAAAATTTTGTCAAAATTTTATTGCAACAGAAAATTTCGTTTAATTTTCATTTCTATAGAAAATTTTGTCAAATTTTTATTTCTATAGAAAATGTTATTAAAATTTTATTTCAATAGAAAATTTTGCAAAATTTTATATCTAGAGAAAATTTTGTCAAAATTTTATTGCAACAGAAAATTTCGTTTAATTTTCATTTCTTTAGAAAATTTCGTTTAATTTTCATTTCTATAGAAAATTTTGTCAAATTTGTATTTCTATAGAAAAATTATTTCTATTGAAATTTTAGTCAATATTTTATTTCTATAGAAAATTTTGTGAAAATTTTATTTCTAAAGAAAATGTTGTCAAAATTTTATTTCTATGGAGAATTTTTTCAAAATTTTATTTCTATAGAAAATTTTGTCAAAATTTTATTTTTATAGAAAATTTTGTCAAAATTTTATTTCTAAAGAAAATTTTGTCAAAATTTTATTTCTATGGAGAATTTTTTCAAAATTTTATTTCTATAGAAAATTTTTTTCCAATTATTTATAAAGAAAATTTTGTCAAAATTTTATTTCTATAGATAATTTTGTCAAAATTTTATATCTATAGAAAATTTAGTCAAAATTTTATTTCTAGAGAAAATTTTGTCAAAATTTTATTTCTAGAGAAAATTTTGTCAAAATTTTATTTCTATAGAAAATGTTGTCAAAATTTTATTTCTATAGAAAATGTTGTCAAAATTTTATTTCTATAGAAAATGTTGTCAAAATTTTATTTCTATAGAAAATTTTGTCAAAATTTTATTTCTATAGAAAATTTTGTCAAATTTTTATTTCTATAGAAAATTTTGTCAAAATTTTATTTCTATAGAAAATTTTGTCAAAATTGTATTTCTATAGAAAATTTTGTCAAAATTTTATTTCTATAGAAAATTTAGTCAAAATTTTATTTCTAAAGAAAATTTTGTCAAAATTTTATTTCTATAGAAAACGTATGAAATACCTCTTATAGTTGGAGAGAAATACTTGGCAACATCAACCAAAACCTCAAAAATTCTACCATTCTACCAAACAATAAAATCTACCTAAACTAATACTCATTGAATGCTTTCCTATGGATTTCACAATTAAGATAATTTTTATCATTAGTAGTTAGTCATATTTATTAACAAACTGCTATCTAACTCTGGTCTCTAAATAAAAGTGAGTTTCCTACTACAACTTCACCTAAGGCTATACTCGTAGTACCACATTATCTTGCCTTAATACATAAATTAAGAAAACTTTTCCGTCGGGTCTTTTAATCGACATTATATGCATTTAAATATAAACGAACCAACAAAATCACATTAATTGCTTAAATTAGTTGTTATAATCAAAGAATACAAAAAATGTCCTGGACCATAGAGTATGTTGTGGCAGAAAATTAAAAGGACAAGACTCATAGTGCACGTGTTTACAAAATTTTGAAAAACCAAAAGTTTCATTCATTAAAATATCCTTGGCAACAGACCAAAGAAATATAACTAGTCTCTTAGATGATCATATACACACACGATATGTAGATGGAAAGGAGAGAAAAGGAGATTTCCAAAATGTATATTTATGAACAGTAGTTGTCCTTCCAAGAGTAAATACTTTATCGCAAAACTTTGTGAGGGTTAAAAACAAAAATTAATTTAAATTAAAATTTTAAAATCCTTCTTAAAATTTACCCAAGGGAAAAAATATTAAATTCATATATGCCAACCAACTCTTTTCTTATATGTTTATATAAGGTAATAATATATTAAAAATGTACTGTATACACATTGCTGTTATTTAAATTAGCTTAGACTTACAATTTTGTTTTTGTAAATTTTGTTTATAGTCAATGTCCTTGTTGTCCTTTGGTTCATTTTGGTGTGATAAAAACAGAGTAGCAGTTTCAAACTACTTGCAACTAAAATGAGATATTTTAAAATGCACCTAAAGTCCTTTCTTTCGTACTGCTTTTGTTTTTATTTTCGATAGAAAGTTTTAATTAGTTTTGACATTCATAACAAACCAAACTACCACATTCACATCATCAAAGTAATAGCAACAAAAAGGATATCAACCGAAAATACCTCAACCACAAGGACAAAGCGGATGTTGGTATGTCTATGTTGGAGATGAATAATGAACCTGAGAGAAAATAGTAGAATTAATGTGAAAGTCAAGACCCAAAACTTACAAAGCAATAAATTGAAGGAAGGTTGTCAAGAAAAAGGAAGAAAAACAAAAACAAGAACTTTGTAAACCAATCAAGGACAATAGCTAAGTTGAATAAAAAAATATGACAATTACAAATTTCAAGCCAATATAGGGGAGTAACAAGCGACGATTTACAAGATTTCTTAAGAATTTCATGTAAAAATCTTTCCCACAAAGATACAATGTGTGCGTGTGACAAAAGGAAGGGAATCTTTTACATCTCAACGAGTGCAAGACGACTTTTATTTTAACTCAGTAATATGGATACTTTTACAGATTAGGAATTGGAATCCAAATACTGACCTCTTCGAAAGCCTTGCAAAACGAAATCTTGATCTGGGAGAAATTATAAGAATATAAAGGGTGATTTGTTAAGAGCTTGATAACTTTTTTTAAAAAAAAAACGCATAAAATTTGCAAAATCTCATCGGTTCTTTATTTGAAACGTTAGATTGGTCCATGACATTTACTTTTTGAAGATAATTTCATTTAAATGTTGACCGCGGCTGCGTCTTAGGTGGTCCATTCGGAAAGTCCAATTTTGGGCAACTTTTTCGAGCATTTCGGCCGGAATAGCCCGAATTTCTTCGGAAATGTTGTCTTCCAAAGCTGGAATAGTTGCTGGCTTATTTCTGTAGACTTTAGACTTGACGTAGCCCCACAAAAAATAGTCTAAAGGCGTCAAATCGCATGATCTTGGTGGCCAACTTACCGGTCCATTTCTTGAGATGAATTGTTCTCCGAAGTTTTCCCTCAAAATGGCCATAGAATCGCGAGCTGTGTGGCATGTAGCGCCATCTTGTTGAAACCACATGTCAACCAAGTTCAGTTCTTCCATTTTTGGCAACAAAAAGTTTGTTAGCATCGAACGATAGCGATCGCCATTCACCGTAACGTTGCGTCCAACAGCATCTTTGAAAAAATACGGTCCAATGATTCCACCAGCGTACAAACCACACCAAACAGTGCATTTTTCGGGATGCATGGGCAGTTCTTGAACGGCTTCTGGTTGCTCTTCACTCCAAATGCGGCAATTTTGCTTATTTACGTAGCCATTCAACCAGAAATGAGCCTCATCGCTGAACAAAATTTGTCGATAAAAAAGCGGATTTTCTGCCAACTTTTCTAGGGCCCATTCACTGAAAATTCGACGTTGTGGCTCGTTAGTAAGTCTATTCATGATGAAATGTCAAAGCATACTGAGCATCTTTCTCTTTGACACCATGTCTGAAATCCCACGTGATCTGTCAAATACTAATGCATGAAAATCCTAACCTCAAAAGAATCACCCTTTATAAAGCCATGTCTGTCCGTCCGTCCGTCCGTCCGTCCACCCTTCCGACTATCCCTCTATCTACAGATTTCAATGATAACCCAATCGAAGTAAAATTTGCTACAGATTTTGAAATTTTGAATCCTTTTCTAAGCAAGAATTTTAATAAGGGATTGTAGTGAGTATCCGAAAATCAACTTCTTCCAATTTTGCAAAAATCAATTCTTTAACGTTTTCAAAATTTGAAAAACTCTATGTGTGGACATTTTCAAACTTTTAATTAGTGACTTTATTCCTATAAGGGGTTGGAATTTGGATCTAATCCAAATATTGACCTTTTCGAAAGCTACATATCTCACAAAAAAGGGAGCAGTTTATAACAAATATTGGATCCTCTACCAAGCAAACATTTTAATAAGGGATTGCTATAGGAATTAAAAAGTCGACATGCCCCCAATTTTGCAAAAGTCAATTATTCGACGTTTACAAAATTTGAAAAACTCGACGTTTGGACTTTTCTACATTTGAAAAAGTTGGCTTTTAGATTTTTGTTTTTTAATTTTTTAATCGACTAATCGATTATTGAAAAAAATTTTAAAAAGTAAAGAAAGTCTAAAGTCGGGTGGGGCCGACTATATTATACCCTGCACCACTTTGTAGATCCACATTTTCAACAGCATATCAAATCTTTCCAATGTGTTGGGTGCTATATATAAAGGTTTATGTTCCCCGATATACATATATTTAAATCTGAGCAGATATGGAAAATTTTTTTTAGAGTTTTAAGTTGGCGAATGCCCTGGGGTGGAACACAATGTTAGTAAAGACAAGTATATACGGCCGTAAGTTCGGCCAGGCCGAAGCTTATGTACCCTCCACCATGGATTGCGTAGAAACTTCTACTGAAGCCGATGGCAAGGAAAATTAAAACTTTCCAACAACGTAATATATACCACATAGTCCATACGTGGTATATATTAAACTACAAAAGGGCCGATTAAATACGTATATAATAAAGTTTCTATAGAAATAAAATTTTGACAAAATAAAAGTTTGACAACATTTTCTATAGAAGTAAAATTTTACAAAATTTTCTATAGAAATAAAATTTGGAAAAAATTTTCTATAGAAATTAAATTTTGACAAAATTTTCTATAGAAATAAAATGTTGTCAAAATTTTCTATAGAAATAACATTTTGACAATGTTTTCTATAAAAATAAAATTTTGGTAGATTATTTTTGGCTCGAGTGGCAACCATGATTATGAACCGATATGGACCAATTTTTGTGTGATTGGGGCTATATATAACTATAGACCGATATGGACCAATCTTGGCATGGTTATTAGCGGCCTTATACTAACACCACGTTGCAAATTTCAACCGGATCGGATGAATTTTGCTCTACCAATAGGCTCCGGAGATCAAATCTGGGGAACGGTTTATATGGGGGCTTTATATAATTATGGACCGATATGGACCAATTCTTGCGTGTTTGTTAGAGACCACATTCTAACACCATGTTCCAAATTTCAACTGGATCGGATGAATTTTGCTCCTCCAAGAGCCTCCAGAGGGCAAATCTGGGGATCGATTTATATGGGGGCTATATATAATTATGGACCGATATGGACCAATTTTTGCATGGTTGTTAGAGACCCTATACTAACACCATTTACCAAATTTCAGGCGGATCGGATGAACTACTTGTGCCAAGTTTCAAGTCGATAGCTTGTTTCGTTCGGAAGTTAGCGTGATTTCAACAGACGGACGGACGGACTGACATGCTCAGATCGACTCAGAATTTCACCACGACCCAGAATATATATACTTTATGGGGTCTTAGAGCAATATTTCGATGTGTTACAAACGGAATGACAAAGTTAATATACCCTCATCCTATGGTGGAGGGTATAAAAACATTTAAATCTGAACCAATTTTAAGGCAACTTCGCAAAAGTGTATTTATGATTTATCGATTGATAGATATGTATTAGAAGTATAGGAAAATTGGAGTAACTTTTACAAGTTTTCGACTTATATTAATAGTGGCGATTTTATAAGGAAAATGTGGGTATTTTGGTCATTTTTGTCCAAACCAAAAAGTTATATATATGGAAGCTATATCGAAATCTGAATCGATTTCAACCAAACTTGACATGCGTAGTTACTGTTTTAATTCTACCCCCTGTGCAAAATTTCACGTAAATCGGATTACAACTTTGACCTCTGTTGTCATATGACAGAAAATCGGGCGAAAGATATATATGACAGATATATCTAAATCTGAACCGATTTCAACCAAAATTGGCAATCATTTCCAGAACCTTAATTCTACTCCCTCGGCAAAATTTCACGTAAATCAGAGTACAACTTTGGACTCTGTGGTCCTATTAGTGCAAATCGGGCAAAAGATATATATGGGGATATATTTAAATCTGAACCGATTTCGATAAAATTTACCACACTTGACTACACTACTAATTGTACTCCTAGTATAAAATTTCAAGCAAATTAGGGTAACACTCTGGCTTCTGGGGCCATTTAAGTTCATATCGGGCGAAAGATATATATGGGAGCTATATCTAAATCTGAACCGATTTCAATCAAATTTCGCACACTTGACTACAAGACCAAGTGTTCTGTTTCAAATTTCAAGCAATTTAATAAGTACATAATAAAACTCTGGCTTCTGGGCCCATCTAAGTTGATATCGGGTGAAACATATATAAGGGAGCTATATCTAAGCCTGAACCGATTTCTTCTCAAATCAATAGGGTTCTATTCTGACCCAAAACAGAAATTTGTGTCAAATTTGAAGTCGTTTGGACTAAAACTGCGACCTAGACTTTGATCACAAAAATTTGCTCAAAGACAAACTGACGGACATGGCTAGATCGACCCAGGGACCCAACCTGAGCATTATTGCCAAAGACATCATGTGTCTATCTCGTCTCATTGTGGGTGTTGCAAACATATGCACCAACAGTGTGGCTGAGGGTTTTTTTTGTGAGTTCTTCAAAAAAAAAATGATTTAAAAAGATTCAAAATTGACCTTTCAATTTTTATACCCTTCACCACTACTGTGGTACAGGGTATAATAAGTTTGTGCATTTGTATGTAACGCCAAGAAGGAGTAATCATAGACCAACCTTTTAGTATACGGATCGGCTTAGAATTAAATTCTGATTTAGCGATGTCCGTCTGTCGGTCCGTCTGCCTGTCTGTCTGTTGGTGTATTTTTGTGTGCAAAGTACAGCTCGCAGTTTTAGTCCGATTGTCCTAAAATTTGGTATAGGGTCCTGTTTCGGCTCAAAGACGATCCCTATTGATTTTGTTCAGATTTAGATAGCTGCCATATATATTTTTCATAATTGGCGTGTATATCAACCGATCTGCCTCAAATTCCGTACATCCGAATATTTTATGAGTCTCGAAAAACTTGCAAAATATCAGCCAAATCGGTTCAGATTTGGATATATCTCCCATATATAGCTTTCGCCCGATTTACACTCATATGACCACAGAGGCCAATTTTTAACTCCGATTTAGTTGAAATTTTGCATAGGGAGTAGAATTAGCATTGTAACTATGCGTGCCAAATTTGGTTGAAATCGCTTCAGATTTGGATATATCTCCCATATATAGCTTTCGCCCGATTTGCACTCATATGACCACAGAGGCCAATTTTTAACTCCGATTTAGTTGAAATTTTGCACAGGGAGTAGAATTAGCATTGTAGCTATGCGTGCCAAATTTGGTTGAAATCGGTTCAGATTTAGATATATCTCCCATATATAGCTTTCGCTCGATTTACACTCATATGACCACAGAGGCCATTTTTTTGCTCCGATTTAGTTGAAATTTTGCACAGGGAGTAGAATTAGCGTTGTAGCTATGCGTGCGAAATTTGGTTGAAATCGGTTCAGATTTAGATATATCTCCCATATATAGCTTTCGCCCGATTTACACTCATATGACCACAGAGGCCAATTTTTAACTCCGATTTAGTTGAAATTTTGCACAGAGAGTAGAATTAGCATTGTTGCTATGCGTGCCAAATTTGGTTGAAATCGGTTCAGATTTAGATATAGCTCTCATATATATGTTTTTCTGATTTCGAAAAAAATGGTCAAAATACCAACATTTTCCTTGTAAAATCGCCACTGCTTAGTCGAAAAGTTGCAAAAATGACTATAATTTTCCTAAACTTCTAATACATATATGTCGAGCGATAAATCAACTTTTGCGAAGTTTCCTTAAAATTGCTTCAGATTTACTAATATTAATATTGTGTAAATACTAATATTGTGTTCCACCCTAGTGCATTAGCCGACTTAAATTTTGAGTCTATAGATTTGTAGAAGTCTATCAAATTCTGTCCAGATCGAGTGATATTTAAATGTATGTATTTCGGACAAACCTTTATATATAGCCCCCAACACATTTGACGGATGTGATATGGTATCGAAAATTTAGATCTACAAAGTGGTGCAGGGTATAATATAGTCGGCCCCGCCCGACTTTAGACTTTCCTTACTTGTATTCTTCGTTAAAAGTTAAATAGATGTCTTAACTATCGCTGGCAATACTATATTTGTGATCACCGTTTACATTGACATACCATAATGTTCACATATGCCGCCTAAAACTAGGCAACAGAAATGGTCTACATTGTTCAAGTGATTATCTCTCTTATTGGTCATAATATTTTTAATTTAATATTACGAAACTTTTGTTGTCTAAATTTATTTCTCATTTTAAAGTTCCATTAAATGCTTATTCCCCCATCACTATCAAATCCTATTAAAAAATTGACTTTCAACTTTATTGATTCTTCGTGAACTTCTCCCTTTTTACACGAAACAGCACTATCACTTTCATGTTCATACAAATAGACTCTTGATTAAAAAAGTTTTGTTCCAAAAACAAAGTGAAATAAATTGATTTGGATTTTTGTAAGCCAACTCATTCACTAAATGAACTAGTCCTGTTGTAATTGGCGAGGGTCAATAGAAAAAAGTAGAAAAATACTTTGCGATTTTACAAGTGGTTGAAAATCAAGATGAAAAAAAAAACAAACACCAATATACAATCGAAATCAATTGAATGCAATCAAAGACTAAATTGAATATCAGTTTATAAACTCAAAGAAAACAAGCATATACGAATCTTATGTACCCTTCACATGGATTGCGTAAAAAGTTATACTAAAGACTATCGGCCACATTTTAAGTTAGTTCGTATGAAGTTAGAAAGAAAGTGAAGGATAAAACCTCTCTAGATCTTGATCGGTTTGATTATGGTATTTAGAGGACCAAATTTCAACTGGATCTTATGAAATTTGTTCCTACATGAGGCTTCAGATGCCAAATTTTGAGGGCCTTATATACACCAATTTTTACATGGTGGTTAGATGCCACACATATTGACATCAACTTCAAAAATATCGTATGAAATTTGCTTTTCCAGGAAGCTGCGGAAATAAAATCTGGAGATCATTTTACATGGGGGTATATCAGAGATGATGTTGACGAAAAAATATTAAAAACGTACATTTCGACGCCAAAATGGTACTAAAATTACATAATATCAAATTTTGTAAAAGTAGGCCAATTTTGACATTTTTTTAAAATTTTCTAAATAAAATTTGCAAAACTGTAATTTAGTCAAAATTTTATTTCTATAGAAAACTTTGTCAAAATTTTATTTTTATAAAAAAAATTTTGTCAAAATATTATTTCTATAGAATTTTTTTTGAAATTTTTATTTTTATAGAAAATTTTGTCAAAATTTTATTTCTATAGAAAAATTTGTCAAAATTTATTTTCGATAAAAAATTTTGTCCAATTTTTATTCTATAGGAAATTTTGTCAAAATTTTCTTTCTATAGGAAAAATTTTATTCTTATAGAAAATATTGTCAACAATTTATTTCTATACAAAATTTTGTCAACAATTTATTTCCATACAAAATTTTGTCAACAATTTATTTCCATACAAAATTTTGTCAACAATTTATTTCTATAGAAAATTTTCTCAATATTTTATTTCTATAGAAAATTTTGTCAACAATTTATTTCTATAGAAAATTTTGTCAAAATTTTATTTCTTAAGAAAATTTTGTCAAAATTTTATTTCAATTTTTGGAAAATTTTATTTTTATAGAAAATTTTGTCGAAATTTTATTTCCATAAAAAAATTTGTCCGATTTTTATTTTATAGGAAATTTTGTCAAAATTTTCTTTCTATAGGAAACATTTGATACTTATAGAAAATTTTGTCAACAATTTATTTCAATATAAAAATTTTGTCAACAATTCATTTCTATAGAAAATTTTCTCATTATTTTATTTCTATAGAAAATTTTCTCTTATTTCTTATTTCTATAGAAAATTTTGTCAGCAATTTATTTCTATTGAAAATTTTGTCAAAGTTTTATTTCTATTGAAAATTTTGTCAAAATTTTATTTCAATAAAAAATGTTGTCCAATTTTTATTTACTTTGTCAAAATTTTCTTTCTATAGGAAAAATTTTATTTTTATAGAAAATTTTGTCAACAATTTGTTTCTATATAAAAATTTTGTCAACAATTTATTTCTATACAAAATTTTGTCAACAATTTATTTGTATACAAAATTTTGTCAAAATTGTATTTCTATAGAAAATTTTGTCAAATATTTATTTCTATGGAAAATTTTGTAAAAATTTTATTTCTATAGAAAATTTTGTCAAAATTTTATTTCTATAGAAAATTTTGTCAAAATTTTATTTCTATAAACAAAATTTTGTCAAAATATTATTTCTATAGAAAATTTGTTGAAAATTTTATTTTTATAGAAAAATTTGTCAACAAAATATTTCGATACAAAATTTTGTCCAATTTTTATTATATAGGAAATTTCGTCAAAATTTTCTTTCTATAGGAAACATTTTATCCTTATAGAAAATTTTGTCAACATTTTATTTCTATATAAAAATTGTGTCAACAATTTATTTACAAAATTTTATCAAAATTTTATTTCTATAGAAAATTTTGTCAACAATTTATTTCTATAGAAAATTTTGTCAAACATTTATTTCTATAGAAAATTTTGTAAAACTTTTATTTCTATAGAAAATTTTGTCAAAATCTATAAAAAAAAATGTTGTCAAAATATTATTTCTATAGAAAATTTTGTCAACAATTTATTTGTATACAAAATTTTGTCAAAATTTTATTTTTATAGAAAATGTTATCAAATATTTATTTCTATAGAAAATTTTGTCAAATATCTATTTCTATAGAAAATTTTGTAAAACTTTTATTTCTATAGAAAATTTTGTCAAATTTTATTTCTATATAAAATTTTGCCATGTTATTTTTATAGAAAATTTTGTCAAAATTTTATTTCTATAGAAAATTTTTTCAAATTTTTATTCTATAGAAAAATTTTTATCAAAATTTTCTTTCTGTAGGAAAAATTCTATTCTTATCGAAAATTTTGTCAACAATTTATTTCTATAGAAAATTTTCTAAATATTTTATTTCTATAGAAAATTTTGTCAAAATTTTATTTCTATAAAAATTTTTGTCAAAATATTATTTCTATAAAAATTTTTTTAGAAAATTATTATTGGAATTAATTATTATTGGAATTAATGAACTGCCTGAATTTTTTTTTAATTGGTTGATCGTTTTGCTGCAAGTAGAGGATGCTGATGAGATGTGGTAATTCCGAAACGTGGTCCATCCAACCATCTTGCAGTCTATAGGGCTTTGCCCAAATAAATTTGACAAACATTATTTTCCTCTGTTGGTTAAGCTACACTTGTAGCTTAGTCAATGCATGGTTTTAAGCTGAAATCAAAAAAACCACAAAATTTTATTTATATAGAAAATTTTGCCAAAATTTTATTTCTATAGAAAAATTTGTCAAAATTTTATTTCGATAAAAAATTTTGTCAAATTTTTATTCTATAGGAAATTTTGTCAAAATTTTCTTTCCATAGGAAAAATTTTATTCTTATAGAAAATGTTGTCAACATTTTATTTCTATATAAAAATTTTGTCAACAATTTATTTCTATACAAACATTTGTCAACAATTTATGTCTATAGAAAATTTTGTCAAAATTTTATTTCTATAGAAAAATTTGTCAAAATTTTATTTCTATAGAAAAATTTGTCAAAATTTTATTTCGATAAAAATTTTTGTCCAATTTTTATTCTATAGGAAATTTTGTCAAAATTTTCTTTCCATTTTTATTCTTATAGAAAATGTTGTCAACATTTTATTTCTATATAAAAATTTTGTCAACAATTTATTTCTATACAAAATTTTGTCAACAATTTATGTCTATAGAAAATTTTGTCAAAATTTTATTTCCTAAGAAAATTTTGTCAAAATTTTATTTCAATAAAAAATTTTGTCCAATTTTTATTCTGTAGGAAATTTGGTCAAAATTTTCTTTCTATAGGACAAATTTTATTCTTATAGAAAATTTTGTCAACAATTTGTTTCTATATAAAAATTTTGTCAACAATTTATTTCTAACAAAATTTTGTTAACAATTTATTTGTATACAAAATGTTGTCAAAATTTTATTTCTATAGAAAATTTTGTCAAATATTTATTTCTATAGAACATTTCGTCAAATATTTATTTCTATAGAAAATTTTGTCAAAATTTTATTTCTATAAAAAAAATTTTGTCAAAAATATTATTTCTATAGCAAATTTGTTGAAAATTTTGTTTTTATAGAAAAATTTGTCAGAAATTTATTTCGTTAAAAAATTTTGTCCACTTTTTATTCTATAGGAAATTTTGTCAAAATTTTCTTTCTATAGGAAAAATTGTATTCTTATAGAAAATTTTGTCAACAATTTATTTCTACACAAAATTTTGTCAAAATTTTATTTCTATAAAAAATTTTGTCAAAATTCTATTTCTATAGAATATTTTGTCAACTTTTTTATTTCTATAGAAAATTTATTGAAAATTTTATTTTTATAGCAAATTTTGTCAAAATTTTGTTTCCATAGATTTTGTCAAAATTTTATTTCTATAGACAATTTCAATAGAAAAAGTTAATTTCAATAGAACAAATTATGAAGAAGTACCTCTTTGCAAAATCTACCAAAATTAAGGATTCTACCAATCTACAAAACAGTAAAAAATTTACCATTTTTTTTTTTAGAATTTTCTACCAACTGTGGCAGGGGCCGGCTCTACGCATTATTGTTAAAGACACCAAGTGCGTATTTCGTATCCTTCTGGGCGTTTCAAATATATACACTATCTTTTAAAAATCTGTTCCTCAGTGTGGCGGAAAAAAAATCACATTCCACGTTTCACATTTGGGGATGAATGGGATATAGACAATATTCCACTCAAAAATGTTGAGATCCTGTAATAATAACTAAAATATCCTCATTTTGGTATATGTTTATTTCTTCAATTTCCGCTATTTACAATTTTTAGAGTTGATATCTGAGAAACGTTCACATTTAGGGCAGAATAACTCTATTTAAAGTAATTGTGATAAAAAAGTACCAAATGGCTCGAAGTCGTGCCACGGTGCTTGTGGCAGTCGAAATGTATAAAAAAAAAAAAACACAAAAGTGTCAACTTTATCATCCCTGGGGTATACATAATTATGGATCAATATGGCCCAATTGTTCCATGGTTGTTAAATGACTTCTACTAACATTCAACCGAATTGGATGCCATTTCCTCGTCCAGGAGGCTCAAGAAGCAAAATATGCCCAACATTTTTTTTCTGATTCAATCACGAAATTAATTGATCCAATTATATTTTTAATTGAAATGTCTTCCATCACAGAAATTATCAATCAATTAAAATCAAATAAATTAAAAAATTAATTGAAGGTCAATTAAAAAATTAATTGATCAAATTAAAAAATTTATTGATACTATTAATTTTTGTGATTGATTTTTGTTTCAATTAAAAAATGTGTTGAATCAATTAAATTTTTAATTGAATAGTTTTTAAAAATCAATTACGACTATAATTGGAAACATTTTCGTGAAATTTTTTTTCTAGGTGGATAGTTTTTTTTATTGCCTATCTTCAGGCGGCACTTGTTGTTCACTTGAAAGTACTTAAAATTATTGTATTGGTCACACAAGCTCGTTAATATATTAATTCGCCTATTTTAATTGGATTCAGGGGTGAAGATTTATAAAAACAATAGCCCTAAAAAGTAGTTAATTAAAGAGGGGCATAACAAGGTAAAAAGGTGCCATAAAAATTTAAAAAAGTATGGCATATAGAGGCACAAAAGTGGCAACGCAGGGAAAATCTGAGAAATTTGCCAATAAAGTGTCACAATGCTGACACTGTTAGTTACCAGTTTTTTTTCTTGATAGTAAGCTGAACATTTGAGCTATAGCAAAACCAAACCATTAGATAAAAACTATTTTATCATGCCCCTGGATAAAGTTTTTTTCTCGTCGTCATCATCGCCATCATTTGGCTTTAAAGCTTAAATAACAATGTAGTAATAAATTTCAATTAATGTTAATAATTATTTTCTTTTTTGTTTTTACTCTCAAACATTTGTGAGCGTTAATCTCTCCTAAAGGTATACAATGCTTTTAGCAAATCCAAATGAATTGTTGAATCGCCTAAGGGTATACTTGACTTTTTGTATTTTTTTTTCGTATGCTGCATTATTTGACCTATATTCTGTTTTTCTGTTTTTTTCGTTTATAAAAATTCCTCTTGTTTCCTTTAAAAACTCTAGGGAGGAATAGTATGATAAAGTCCCAAACATATGAACCTTTTGTTAGTGTGGTTTTATGCATGACATTATCGTCATCTCGTTTTGTGTTTTTATACGCACAAGAGTATGCCCAATGTATTCTGTTTTTTTTTCACTTGATGGTTGCCCTTGGTAAGCTTCACCAGTTAAATTTTTTGTTTTCTTATATACATTCTTAGAGTCTTCATTTACATTTTTCATCCGTTATTCCATTTGGAAATGTTAAGATAATTACTTCTGGTTATATTCTTTGCAGTACATGTGCTTAGCTTTCTTCCTTTATTCAGTGTCCTTGCTAGTGGACAGGATACCACAGGTGGGAGTTGTCATGGTACGACTATAGGAATCGGGCAGAGATGAGTGCTTAAATAAAATAAAAGCATACCCAAAGGGTTATGCAAAACTATTGCCATTACCACACATATAACTTGTTGTAATGTCACGAAATGGGCAAAAAAATAAGAGAGTGGACTAAAGGGTGATTTGTTAAGAGCTTGATAACTTTTTTTTAAAAAAAAACGCATAAAATTTGCAAAATCTCATCGGTTCTTTATTTGAAACGTTAGATTGGTCCATGACATTTACTTTTTGAAGATAATTTCATTTAAATGTTGACCGCGGCTGCGTCTTAGGTGGTCCATTCGGAAAGTCCAATTTTGGGCAACTTTTTCGAGCATTTCGGCCGGAATAGCCCGAATTTCTTCGGAAATGTTGTCTTCCAAAGCTGGAATAGTTGCTGGCTTATTTCTGTAGACTTTAGACTTGACGTAGCCCCACAAAAAATAGTCTAAAGGCGTCAAATCGCATGATCTTGGTGGCCAACTTACCGGTCCATTTCTTGAGATGAATTGTTCTCCGAAGTTTTCCCTCAAAATGGCCATAGAATCGCGAGCTGTGTGGCATGTAGCGCCATCTTGTTGAAACCACATGTCAACCAAGTTCAGTTCTTCCATTTTTGGCAACAAAAAGTTTGTTAGCATCGAACGATAGCGATCGCCATTCACCGTAACGTTGCGTCCAACAGCATCTTTGAAAAAATACGGTCCAATGATTCCACCAGCGTACAAACCACACCAAACAGTGCATTTTTCGGGATGCATGGGCAGTTCTTGAACGGCTTCTGGTTGCTCTTCACTCCAAATGCGGCAATTTTGCTTATTTACGTAGCCATTCAACCAGAAATGAGCCTCATCGCTGAACAAAATTTGTCGATAAAAAAGGGGATTTTCTGCCAACTTTTCTAGGGCCCATTCACTGAAAATTCGACGTTGTGGCTCGTTAGTAAGTCTATTCATGATGAAATGTCAAAGCATACTGAGCATCTTTCTCTTTGACACCATGTCTGAAATCCCACGTGATCTGTCAAATACTAATGCATGAAAATCCTAACCTCAAAAGAATCACCCTTTAGAAGTGAAAAGAAAAAAATTGCACTTAAAGACAAGATAAAAGAAATAATAATTTTCAAATGTATATGCTATATTCACCAAACTAATAAACCCACCCTAATATACTCCGTTACTTCTAGCAATTGCATCTATTTTCTTTATATGCATTCTTAGTTTTACATTTTTGTCTGCACACCTTATGTTGACGCAATACAAAATATATTTCGTTATCTTTAAAGTAAATATGTAAATTTTTTTCACCAAAGAAAAAAAAAACCATGAAGTGATTTGGGTTAGATTTTGTGGACATGGGTACGTGAGTAAACTTTATAGATTTCCCAAAAAATCCTGTTTAATATACAAACTGGTACAATTATTCAAGAGTTTCACTTAAATTTAAGTATAGCGTATTTTAAACAAACAAATGAGGAAGAAATAATATTAATAGAAAAAATTAATAATATTAAATAAATTAATATTTAGTGCCTACTTTTGGGCAAATCGAACATTTGGTGCCTACTTTTAGGTACATGGAAAAATTTCTTACTTTTTGTATATAAAGAAAGAACTTTTTAAAACTTATGAAACTATTTAAATACCCTCCACCATAGGATATGGGTTTACTAACTTTGTCATTTCGTATGTAACACATCGAAATATTGATCGCAGACCCCATAAGTTAAATACATTTTGGATCGTGGTAAAATTCTGAGACGATCTGCCGATGTCCGTCTGTTGAAATCACTCTAACTTCCCAGCGAAACAAACTATACACTTGAAACTTGGCACAAGTACACAGAAAAAAATTTCACGAAAATATTTCCAATTAAAATTTTAATTCAGTTTTAATAAATATTTAATTAAAAATCTAATCGATTCAACAAATTTTTAAATTGAAACAAAAATCAATCACAAAAATTAATAGTATAATTAATTGGATCAATTATTTTTTAATTGACTTTAATTAATTTTTTTTATTGTTCATTTATGTGATTGAAGACATTTCAATTAAACAATTAATTGGTTCAATTAATTTCGTGATATTACTCGCGGGGGAAGGGTCCGTCACAGAAATTTGTTATTGTTGTAACAGATGAGGGAAAAGAGGTTTTTAGGCGTTGGTAATACAGTGTACAATTTAAGCGATATGTGATAGCTGGTGTGAGCACGTTCTGCGACGGGATAATGGGTCGACCACGCCGGATGGGCTTGAAATGATAGCCTGGATATGCCCAACGGCATATCCTGTGCTGGACACGTGTTCGGCCTGATCTATGAGATCTGTGGAATGGTTGAGTTGAATGGTGACCTGGCTAAGTACGCTCTGTAAATCTGGGCAGAATCCTGGTCGAGTTGCGTTGGCTTGAATAGCGACCTGCCTAAGTACGCTAGAGAATCTTAGCGGATTAAATGGCGACCTAACTAAGTACGCGGGGGTATCAGCCCAGCAAAAAATGGAGCACTATTTCAGCAGGATTGTAAGGGAGGGCGGCAGTACCAACTGCTTACAAAACAACCGAATCAGCGCTGATTTTTGTGGGCGATGTCCCGATTTAAAGCAGCTTCTATATAGCGCTGATATAATTGCTCATTTCAATAGCAATATTGCTAAGAAGTGATATATAATCTTGAGTTTCCTATTTTATAGCATTGTTGATATGAAGGAAAACATCACTACCTTGCATGCATCTATACTGCATGAATTGGTTGCAATAACGTAAACGAATGACCATAAACTTGTTTGATTACTCGTTTACGATATTGCCACCGATACATGCAGTGTGGATGCACTGCCTACTTTATTGTATACCAAAAGGCGCAAATAAAATCTTACTGCTGAAGTATTTTTTGCTGGGAGGCGATACGTATGGAAACGAGGCAGTGGTGAGTCAAAGGTGGTCCTCTGAAACCTTGTGTGGACTTAGAGCGAGTAAGAATAAGGGACGGACAGTGAACCAAGGCAAGTTATAGGCTAGGAACCACGCTATGAAGACATGCGCAGAGAAGGAAGCCGCCGAGTCGCGCCGCCGATTTCAGCCACCGCCGACAAGTTTTTGCCAGTCGAAGCCGCCGCCGAATATGTCGACTCATCTCGACATATAACATCAACTCGATACACAGAAAAAAATATCACCAGAATATTTCCAATTAAAAAGTTAATTGAAGTTGAATGTTTTTTCAATTAATAAATTAATTGATACAATTAACTTTTTAATCAAGATAGAAACATTAGGTTAATTAAGTCAATGATTGAACATTTTAAAATTTTTAATTAAAAAATTAATTGATAGAGTTAACTTTTTGATCAAATTCAGAAGACTAACGGCCATTTTCATGTAGCTCCGTTAGGCTTTAACTGCCAGTTAACAGAAAGTAAATTCCAAATATCTTCTTTTCGGTTAACTTTAACTGAAAATTTTTTGTCAGTTAAGATCCTAACTGGCATATGGAGTATATACGCTAGATGGCAGCTATGTCCATAATACGGTTTAAAAATTCGTTAGTTAACGGAGCACTAACGGAGCTTCATGAAAATGGGCGTAAGTCAGTTAAAAAAAGTGATGAACATTTCTTAATCAAAATAAAAACTCTAAGCCAATTCAGAAAGTAGTTGAAAATAGTTACCTTTTTAAATAAAAATTAATTGGGGTTTGCATTCAAAATCAATTAAATTTTTAATTGAATCAATTAAAAAATTAATTGAAAATTGCTAATGACATCAATTAATTTTTTAATCAAAGATTTTTTCTATGTCCAATTAAAACTGTGATTGATACTATCATTTTCGTGATTGAAGACATTTCAATTAAAAAATTAATTGGATCAATTAATTTGGTGATTGAATCAGAGAAAAAATTTTTTGTGTGTAAGTACACAAGCCAGATTGGGTACGTGGGTCAACGAAATCGTGAAGGTAGAGATTGACCGTGTCCTTGATAAGTACACAAGTCAAACGTAGACCGCGAGTAAACGGGATCATTTTCAGCCCCCGATCCTATTGAAAATCGGTGAGCTATGTTAGTATATGCACTCTAATAACCACACACAAAAAAAAAATTCTGATTCAATCACGAAATTAATTGATCCAATTAATTTTTTAATTGAAATGTCTTCAATCACGAAAATGATAGTATCAATCACAGTTTTAATTGGGCATAGAAAAAATTCTTGATTAAAAATTTAATTGATGTCATTAGCAATTTTCAATTAATTTTTTAATTGATTCAATTAAAAATTTAATTGATTTTGATAATTTTTTAATTAAAAATTTTAAAATTTTCAATCATTGACTTAATTAACATAATGTCTCTACCTTGATTAAAAAGTTAATTGTATCAATTAATTTATTAATTGAAAAAACATTCAACTTCAATTAATTTTTTAATTGGAAATATTTTGGTGATAGTTTTTTCTGTGCATGCAAAAATTTGTTCATAAATATATATAGCTCCCATATAAACTGACCACCCAAGTTTTAACTTCGGAAGCCTCATTGAGGAACGAATTTAATGTAATGCGGTTGAAATGTGGCCCTCTAACAACCACACAAAAAACTGGTCGATATCGGCCCATAATTATATATAGCCTCCATGCAAGTCGATCCCCAGATTTTACTTCTGGAGCCTCATGGGGAACTAATTTCAACTGATCCACTTGAAATTTGGTGTACGATGTCAGCGTAAGCCCTCTCACTCAATGCAAATATTAGTCCACAAAAAGTTTTAAAGTGGTTTATATAGATATTTAATCTGCCTTTTTCAGCTAACATGCAATTTAGAAGACAGTGTTAAGAAGGTTTAAAGATACCCTGCCATCGCCAACTGTTACCACAACCTAAGTAATTCGATTGTGGATGACAGTCTTTAGTAGACAAAGTTCTATCAATGGTGGAGCATACATAAGATTCGGCCTAACCTTAATTTCTGCTGTTTCATTCTTAAAGCATGACAATTCACCACGACATTTATTTTATAGATAAAATAAATTCTTAATAAATATTAATTTTTCATATGTATATTCTAAGAATTCAAATCCTTCAATAAAGCCATTTAAAAATATGCTTTGAGGGATATTACCTATAGAAATCCCAAAAGTATGCCACAAATATGAACAATATTTTAAAAATAAATATTTATTTCACTATTAAAGAGTGTCAATTTCATTAAGAAATTTATTCATCACATAAAAGAAATCCTTAATTATTAATAAAGTCTCATAGGTATATTCCAAGAATTCAAATGCTTCAATAATGAGGGATATTACCTATATTGATCCTAAAAGTATGCCACAAATTTGAAATACATTACTAAATGAATTTTGCTTACATATATTTATATATAAATACAAATATTTGAAAATTTCAACATTCACTATGTCTATGGCATTTGTACCAGCATCCTTTTCATTTCTATGATACATAATCTCTTATGAGACAAGTTGTTTACCATTGATCCCACTTAAAATATTCACATACTATTATACCAACTCTATACATACAATGTGGTTAGACAATCATTTTGGATGATGACTTAATAACTAATTGTTGCATATACGTTACAATTTAAATATTGAATGGAAATTTATATATTATGAACGAACATGTGGTTTGGAATAGTAAATTATTTCAAAAGCCTAGAAGTATACTTCAACAAATTTCATTGCACATCAGTGAATAAATTGGACTATCTGTTTGGAAAAATATACAAATTAGAGACTTTTGAAATTTTATTTTGTGTGTTTAGTCTAAAAGAAATGAAGATAATGGCAAATGGTAATTTAACCCAACTCTAGTGGGCATATCAACGAACAATAAATCTAATTACACAGGAAAAATAAAATCTAAAGCCATTTCTATGTAATTTTACACAAAACCATTTATGGTTTTCGGGAGATATATATATGAATTAGATATATAGGAAAATGTGAGGAATTTTTCCGACTTAGCAGTGTCGATATTACAAGGAAATAGGCTAGATCTCGACAAGACAGGTGGTGAAATTATTGGTTTTCGGACAGAATTTGGACAAATTGGGCGATATTTGTAGAAGCCGCAAGCTTATTTTAATCCTAGCCGTTACTGTGGAAAGCATGAAATTGCGGTGCTCAGGAGATTATACTACATTATGGGTAAATCATAATTGAAATTGTGTGTAACATATGGGTATTCTGGCTATATTTGCCCAAATCGAAATAACACATCTAAATTTGCTGAGCAGATTAGGGATCAATCTCGGTACACTTAAAGAGAATGTTAATTCTACTCTCTATATAAAACATCATAGAATTTCGGGGGTACACGTGTAAATTTGCTAAAATTAATTTTACTCTCTGTTTCTCAATTTTCGGATTGAAACTTTGTCCTCCGTGGCCATATGAGTGTAAATCGGGCGAAAGATATATATGAGAGCTATATCTACATATGAACCGATTTCAATCAAATATAGCACACTTGTGCACCATGTAGAAAATTTGAAACAAATCACGGTAAAATTCCGGATTCTGGGGCCATATATGTGAATATCCAAAATCAATTGGGTTCTATTCTGGCCCAAAATAGACATCTGGTCCAAATTTGAAGTCGATTGGACGAACTAGATTTTGATTACAAAACTATAATCATAGACAGGCGGAGAAATTTCCATAGAAAAATTGAAATTGAAATTTTTTCGAAAATTTCCTATAGAAATGACATTTTTTCAAAATTTTTCTATAGAAATGACAATTTTCGAAAATTTCTTATAGAAATGACAATTTTCGAAAATTTCTTATAGAAATGACAATTTTCGAAAATTTCTTATAGAAATGACAATTTTCGAAAATTTCTTATAGAAATGAAATTTTTTAAAATTTCTTATAGAAATAAAAATTTTTGAAAATTTCCTATAGAAATGAAAATTTAAAAAAAAAATCCTATAGAAATGAAATTTTTCAAAAATTTTCTGTAGGAATGAAAATTTTCAAAAATTTCCTATAGAAATGAAATTTTGCAAAAATTTCCTATAGAAATGAAATTTTTCAAAAATTTCCTATAGAAATTAAATTTTTCAAAATTTCCTATATAAATGAACATTTTCGAAAATTTCTTATAGAAATGAAAATTTTCAAGAATTTTCTATAGAAATGAAAATTTTTGGAAATTTCCTATATAAATGAAATTTTTCAAAAATGAGAAAATTTTCACAAATTTCCAAAGAAATTAAATTTTTCACAAATTTCCTACTGAAATGAAATTTTTTGAACATTTTAATCATTTTTGAAAAAAATTCCTATGGAAATGAAAATTTCCAAAATTTCCTATAGAAAGGAAATTTTTCAAAAACTTCCTATAGAAATGAAATTTTTCAAAAATTTTCTATAGAAATGACATTTTTCTCAAATTTCCTAAAGAAATGAAAATTTTCAAAAATTTCCTATAGAAATCAAATTTTTCAAAAATTTTCTATAGAAATGAAAATTTTCGAAAATTTCCTATAGAAAGGAAATTGTTCAAAAACTTCCTATAGAAATGAAATTTTTAAAAAATTTTCTATAGAAATGAAATTTTTCACAAATTTTCTAAAGAAATGAAAATTTTCAAAAAATTCCTACAGAAATGAGAAATTTTTCAAATATGTCCTATAGAAATGACAATTTTAAGAAATTTCCTAAAGAAATGAAATTTTTCAAAAATTTCGTATAGAAATGAAATTTTCTAATAATTTCCTGTAGAAAGTAAAATTTTCAAAAATTTTCCTATAGAAACGAACTTTTTCGAAAATTTTCTATAGAAATAAAAATTTTCGAAACTTTCCTATAGAAAAGGAAATTTTTCAAAAATTTTCTATAGAAATGAAATTTTTCTCAAATTTCCTATAAAAATGAAATTTTTTCAAAAATTTCCTAAGAAATTAAATCTTTCAAAAATTTCTATAGAAATGAAAATTTTCAAAAATTTCCTATAGAAATGAAAATTTCCGAAAATTTCTTATAGAAAAAGAAATTTTTAAAAAATTTTCTATAGAAATGAAAATATTCGAAAATTTCCTATTGAATTGAGAAATTTTTCAAATATGTCCCATAGAAATGAAATTTTTCAAAAATTTTCTATAGAAATGAAAATTTTCAAAAATTTCTTACAGAAATGAAAATTTTCAAAAATTTCCTATAGAAATGAAAATTTTCAAAAATTTTCGAAAATTTCCTATAGAAAAAGAAATTTTTCAAAAATTTTCTATAGAAATGAAAATTTCGAAAATTTCCTATAGAAATGAAATTTTTTCAAAAATTTCCCAAGAAATTAAAATTTTCAAAAATTTCCTATAGAAATGAAAATTTTCAAAAATTTCCTATAAAAATGAATTTTTTCAAAAATTTCGTATAGAAAATTTTCCAATAATTTCCTATAGAAAGTAAAATTTTCAAAAATTTTCCTATAGAAATGAAATTTTTCAAAAATTTTCTATAGAAATGAAAATTTTCAAAAATTTCTTACAGAAATGAAAATTTTCAAAAATTTCCTATAGAAATGAAAATTTTCAAAAATTTTCGAAAATTTCCTATAGAAAAAGAAATTTTTCAAAAATTTTCTATAGAAATGAAAATTTTCGAAAATTTCCTATAGAAATGAAATTTGTTCAAAAATATCCTAAGAAATTAAATTTTTCAAAAATTTGCTATAGAAATGAAAATTTTCAAAAATTTCCTATAGAAATGAAATTTTTCAAAAATTTCCTATAGAAATGAAATTTTTCAAAAAATTTCCTAAGAAATTAAATTTTTCAAAAATTTCCTATAGATATGAAAATTTTCAAAAATTTCCTATAGAAATGAAAATTTTCAAAAATTTCCTATAGAAATGAAATTTTCCAATAATTTCCTATAGAAATGAAATTTTTCAAAAATGTTCTATAGAAATGAAATTTTTTCAAAAATTTCCTAAGAAATTAAATTTTTCAAAAATTTTCTATAGAAATAAAAATTTTCAAAAATTTCCTATAGAAATGAAAATTTTTAAAAATTTCCTAAGAAATGAAAATTTTCGAAAATTTCCTAGAAATGAAATTTTTTCAAAAAATTTCCTAAGAAATTAAATTTTTCAAAAATTTCCTATAGATATGAAAATTTTCAAAAATTTCCTATAGAAATGAAAATTTTCAAAAATTTCCTATAGAAATGAAATTTTCCAATAATTTCCTATAGAAATGAAATTTTTCAAAAATTTTCTATAGAAATGAAATTTTTTCAAAAATTTCCTAAGAAATTAAATTTTTCAAATGAAATTTTTCAAAAATTTCCTATAGAAATGAAATTTTTCGAAAATTTCCTATAGAAAAGAAAATTTTCAAAAATTTTCTATAGAAATGAAAATTTTCGAAAATTTCCTATAGAAATGAAAATTTTCAAAAATTTCCTATAAAAATGAAATATTTCAAAAATGTCCTATAGAAATGAAATTTTTTCAAAAATTTCCTAGAGAAACGAAAATTTTTAAAAAAATTTCTATAGAAATGAAATTTTTCAAAAATTTTCTGTAGAAATTAAATTTTTCAAAAAATTTCCTAAGAAATTAAATTTTTCAAAAATTTCCTATAGATATGAAAATTTTCAAAAATTTCCTATAGAAATGAAAATTTTCAAAAATTTCCTATAGAAATGAAATTTTCCAATAATTTCGTATAGAAATGAAATTTTTCAAAAATTTTCTATAGAAATGATATTTTTTCAAAAATTTCCTAAGAAATTAAATTTTTCAAAAATTTTCTATAGAAATAAAAATTTTCAAAAATTTCCTATAGGAATGAAAATTTTTAAAAATTTCCTAAGAAATTAAAATTTTCGAAAATTTCCTATAGAAATGAAATTTTTTCAAAAAATTTCCTAAGAAATTAAATTTTTCAAAAATTTCCTATAGATATGAAAATTTTCAAAAATTTCCTATAGAAATGAAAATTTTCAAAAATGTCCTATAGAAATGAAATTTTCCAATAATTTCCTATAGAAATGAAATTTTTCAAAAATTTTCTATAGAAATGAAATTTTTTCAAAAATTTCCTAAGAAATTAAATTTTTCAAATGAAATTTTTCTAAAATTTCCTATAGAAATGAAATTTTTCAAAAATTTCCTATAGAAATGAAAATTTTCAAAAATTTTCTATAGAAATGAAAATTTTCGAAAATTTTCTATAGAAATGAAAATTTTCAAAAATTTCCTATAAAAATGAAATATTTCAAAAATGTCCTATAGAAATGAAATTTCCTAGAGAAACGAAAATTTATAAAAAAATTTCTATAGAAATGAAATTTTTCAAAAATTTCCTGTAGAAATTAAATTTTTCAAAACTTTCATATAGAAATGAAATTTTTCAAAAATGTCCTATAGAAATGAAATTTTTCAAAAATTTTCTGGAGAAACGAAGATTTTTAAAAAATTTTCTATTGAAATTAAATTTTTTAAAAATGAGAACATTTTCACAAATTTCCAATAGAAATTAAATTTTTCAAAAATTACCTACTAAAATGATTTTTTTTGAAAATTTTAATAATATTTGAAAAATTTCCTATAGAAATGAAAATTTTCAAAATTTTCCTATAGAAATAAGTTTTTCAAAAATTTCCTAGAGAAATGAAAATTTTCAAAAAAAAAAAAATCCTATAGAAAGGAAATTTTTCAAAAATTTCCTATAGAAATTATTTTTTTTCACAAATTTCCTATATACTCGTAAATGAAATTTTTCAATAATTTCCTACAGAAATGAAATTTTTAAAAAAGTTTCCAAAATATGAAATAAATCCCCAAAAATGGTTGTTGTTTTTGTTCTCTGTCGAGAAAATTGGGGATATATTTAATTTTTCATTTTGAGGAGTTATTTCATGGGGACTTATTTCATCGAGCCAGCTATCTTCATACTTATTCTATAATTAGAGTTTTTGCTCAAATGAGAGAGATTTTTAAAGAAAAATTGAACCCCATCATGCTTTCATGAAAAGGTGTTTAAATCCTAATCACCTTAAATCTTTGACCCATAATTATCACCCTTTGCTCAAACGACCTTTTTACTTTGGTTTAGATAAAATACCATAGTGTCCATTCTGGCCTCGTGTGGGCGTTTAAAATTTTTCTTGTGGTTTTGCTGATTGTGCAGCATTAAGTTGAGCAGCTGATTTTTTTTCTCTTGCATTTAGGATTTTTAAATAGAAAATTTCTAACAAAAGTGATTAGTATTCCATTCACATACAATGAAATTTCCCACAAAGTTGTAATTCGGATATTTGAGAACTAAAACATGACCATCCCTTGTAACCTCCGTCCACCAAAAAAAAAAAAAAAAAAAAAAAAAAAAAAAAAAAACTGCGAAAATCCATTAAAAATCACAAATTAATGGAATTTTATTACGTGATGAATGACTCTTATGGTAGCATAGTATATTCAAACTCTAGGGAATTTCATTTCACAAAACAAATGAGCAAAATTTTCAAAAGTTTTTCGATTTTGTTTTGCCACTTTTATCTGACGACCATATTAGGTCCTTACACATCGTTAGACGGTAGGGTGATAGAATACACGTCCGTTCTGGACTCGATAGGAATACACAAGCAACCAGGATGAGAAGGTCCTTAATTAAATTTCCTTATAAACCAGTTAACATTATTATCTCCTTGTTAGAGATACACTTTACAAGAGCCATAGTGATGGAGACAATAATGATGCTCTTTTTGCATTCTTTTATGACCAACAACTATCAGTTTAATCCTTTTCTTGGCCATTGCTCTGAATTATTAAGTCCCGCCCTTGCCTGCTTCTCCCCAGTACCCTTTTCCCAACGTTTTATAAGATTAATTACTTTTCAAAGTTTTGTTCTTTAATTCCATGGTGAAACACTGACAAACCATACTTTAGCCTCGACATGCCTTAGTCTTACTTACTCCGTTTTCTCGTATAATCACAGAGAAGATTAAATCATAGTACAAACTTCTGCCTGTAACAGGATTTTTATGTTTTGTTTATGTATTTGTTTTTTTTTTCTACTGTTTGCCGGGATTCCGAAACTTTTTTAATAGTTTTCCTTGTTTCCTCAATCAAAAGTCACAGTGTATACTTAATAGCTTAGTGTTTGAAGATTAAAGGTGTTCACTGGTAGGCAAAACAATGACCAAGAGATGGACTATTGCAAAGGAGGATATGACAAAGCAATAGTCACACGAGTTTTATTTGTAAGTCTTGGGGCATTTTTGGGTTCAGAGTTTTGTTTTGTTTGTTTTTTTTGGTTTTGTGAGAAATATCACGAAATAGTTTCCTGAAAAACTCATTACAATAGTTAAGTCGCTTACGAAAGAATACATAGCAAATTTATAGCATACTTTAAGGCGCGTCTATATTCATAGATTTTTGTACGATTTTGTAAGAAAGAGTTGAGGTGGTATAATCCTATCAGAAAAATCAAGAAAAAGTTTCCTAAAACACATGCTACATTAGATTAGCTAAGAGAAAGAATAGTTCACATAAAATCTTATTGATGGCATACTATAAGGCTTGATTATTGCATTGCATGAATTAGAGTAGATTAGAAAAGTGTGAAGACTTAATTTCTACTGGATGGAATTTGATGACCCATGGCGCTCTAAATTAATACACGAAAAATATAGAGCACTGCATGGTTACGGTAAAGAATTTCTGGCACAAAAGGTAGCATTTGCAATAAAAGATGAAACAATAATTTTAAAAATAGGGCGACAAGTGGTAACAAAAAATTGATTTGATAAGTTTTTATACCCTAAACCACTCTGTGCAAAACCCAGGAGAAGACAAGATAGGCACATAGTGTCTTTGGCAATATTATTCAGGGGCGGGCCCTGACTCGATCTAGCCATATCCATCCGTCACATAGTGTCTTTGCTCAAGGCCGGGACCTGAGTCGATCTTCACCAATGTGGTATCACAATGGACTGAGTAGTCTAAGTGAGCTTGATACATCGGGCTGCCACCTAACCTAACCTAACCTAACCTGAGTCGATCTAGCCATGTCAATCTGTCCATCCGTCCGATTGTCTGTGAACACATTTTTGTTAAAAAAATCTAGGTTGCAGTTTACTTCAATCGCGTTCAAATTTGGCCCAAGTATCTATTTTGGGTCGGAATATAACCCTATTGATTCTAGAAACAATCGGTTTAGATTTAAATATAGCTCTCATATATATCTTTGATTTGATCTACTCTCCCATTTCTATAGGAATTTTCAAAAAATTTCATTTCTAGAAGATAGTTTCATTTCTGTAGAAAAGTTTTGCGCATAATTTCATTTCAATAGGAAATGAAAAATTTTTTTTTGCTATAGAAAATTTAGAAATAATTATTTCTGTAAAGAATTGTGAAAAATTTAATTTCTCTTGGAAAGTTTCGAAAAAAAATTTTTTTTGCGGAAAATTTCGATGGGGAATTTTCGAAAATGTTCATTTCTAGAAGAAAGTTTCATTTCTGTAGGAAATTTTTGTAAAATATTTTGAAAAATTTAATTTCTCTTGGAAAGTTTCGAAAAATTATTTTTTTTTTGCGGAAAATTTCTATGGGGAATTTTCGAAAATGTTCATTTCTAGAACAAAGTTTCATTTCTGTAGGAAATTTTTGCGCATAATAGCATTTCTATATAAAATGTTTCGATTTTTTTTGCTATAGAAAATTTAGAAATAATTATTTCTGTAAAGAATTTTGAAAAATGTAATTTCTTTTGTGGAAAATTTCTATGGGGAGTTTTCAAAAAATTTCATTCCTTTAAGAAAATTTTGAAAATTTTCATCTCTATAGGAAGTTTTCGGAAGATTCCACTTCTATAGGAAATTTCCTTTTTTATAGTAATTTTTGAAAAATTTAATTTCTTTAAGAAATTTTTGAAAAATTTCATTTCTTTAAGAAATTTTTCAAAAAGTTTAATTTCTTTAAGAAATTTTTGAAAAATTTAATTTCTATAGGAAATTTTCGGAATATTTCACTTCTATAGGATATTTCATTTTTAAACGAAATTTTTGAAAAATGTAATTTCTATTGGAATTTTTTGAAAAATTTAATTTTTATAGGAAATTTTCAAAAAATAAAATGTTTAGGAAATTTCAGAAAAATTTAATTTCTATAGGAAATTTCCTTTTTTATAGATTTTTTTGAAAAATTTAATTTCTTTAAGAAATTTTTGAAAAATTTCATTTCTTTAAGAAATTTTTGAAAAATTTCATTTCTTTAAGAATTTTTTTAAAAATTTAATTTCTATAGGAAATTTTCGGAATATTCCACTTCTATAGGAAATTTCATTTTTAAACGAAATTTTTGAAAAATTTAATTTCTATTGGAAATTTTTGAAAATTTCAATTTTTATAGGAAATTTTCGAAAAACTTCATTTCTTTAGGAAATTTTCAAAAAAATTAAATTTTTAGGAAATTTCAGAAAAATTTAATTTCTATAGAAAATTTCCTTTTTTATAGATTTTTTTTGAAAAATTTAATTTCTTTAAGAATTTTTTGAAAAATTTCCTTTTTTATAGAAATTTTTGAAAAATTTAATTTCTTTAAGAATTTTTTGAAAAATTTAATTTCTTTAAGAAATTTTTGAAAAATTTAATTTCTTTAAGAAATTTTCGGAAAATTATAGCAGTGGAATTTTCCGACAATTTCCTATAGAAATTAAATTTTTCAAAAATTTCTTAAAGAAATGAAATTTTTCTAAAATTTCTTAAAGAAATGAAAATTTTCAACAATTTCTTAAAGAAATGAAATGAAGAAATTTCAGAAAAATTTAATTTCTATTGGAAATTTTTGAAAAATTTAATTTTTATAGGAAATTTTCAAAAAATTAAATTTTTAGGAAATTTCAGAAAAATTTAATTTCTATAGGAAATTTCCTTTTTTATAGAAATTTTTGAAAAATTTAATTTCTTTAAGAAATTTTTGAAAAATTTAATTTCCATAGGAAATTTTCGGAAAATTCCACTTCCATAGGAAATTTCATTTTTAAACGAAATTTTTTAAAAATTTAAATTTTTAGGAAACTTCAGAAAATTTTAATTTCTATAGGAAATTTTTGAAAAATTTAATTTCTATTGGAAATTTTCGGACAATTTAATATCTATAGGAACTTTCGGTTCAGATATACGATTTAAATTCATATGATCACCGACGACCAAAGTTTCATTTCGAAATTTTTGAAATTTTGGACAGAGAGTAAAATTTTCTTTCTGAAGGAATTTTTAAAAAATTTAATTTCTGTAGGAATTTTTCGAAAAACTTAATTTAGGAAATGTTCAAAAAATTTAATTTCAGTTTCAGTCCGAAAATTTAGAAATATTGGACAGAGAGAAAAATTTTCTTCTAAAGGAAATATTTCAAAAAAATTAATTTCTGTAGGAAATTTTCGAAAAATTCCACTATAGGAAAATTCATTTTTATAAGAAATTTTTGAAAAGTATAATTTCTCTAGGAAATTTTTTGGAAAATGCCACATCTTATAAAAATTTCATTTTTATAAGATTTTTTTTATAGGAAATTTTGGAAAAAGTCTAATTTCTATAGGAACTTTCGGTTCAGATTTAGATATAGCTCCCACATATATCTTTCGCCCGATTTAGATTCATATGATCACCGAAGGTCAACGTTTCACTCCGAAAATATTGAAATTTCGGACAGATTTTTATTTCTAAAGGAAATTTTTAACAAAATTTAATTTCTGTAGGAAATTTTAGAAAAACTTAATTTCTCTAGGAAATTTTCAAAAAATTTAATTTTAGGAAATTTCAGAAAAATTTAATTTCTTTAGGAAATGTTCGACAAAATTCATTTTTCAATAAGAAATTTACGAAAATTTTCATTTTTATAGGAAATATTTGACAAATTTAATTTATATGGAAATTAACGGGAAATTTCATTTCTATAGAAACTTTCGGTTCAGATTGAGATATAGTTCCCACATATATCTTTCAGATGAGATATAGTTCCCACATATATCTTTCGCCCGATTTAGATTCATATGACCACCGACGACCAAAATTTCACTTCGAAAATCCTAAAATTTTGCACAGAGAGTAGAATTAACATCATTGCCCAAAACTATTTGAAGGAATTGAATGTAGATCTACAATGTGGTGCTGCGTGTAATATAGTCGTTCCCGCCCGACTTTAGGCTTTCTTTATTTCATTAATCTAATCTTCGGGGTTTAAGGCCCGTTATTCCCCTTCAGATGGTTTTTCAATCCCAATTAAATTATACAACTCTTGCATATATATAACATTTGCTACTCGCCTTGATGAGCCTTTATTAGAAAAAGAAATAATGCAAAATATGACTATGAGCACTAAGATAGACAGATTATTACATATTCTCTTCATTACTCGTAAAAAAAATTAATATTCAACTATAAAATATTGAAATTCGTGAAATTTTGTAAACGAGAAGTTTTCGTTACATAATAAAAAAATGAATAGCTTATCCATAGTCGATAGCTTTTAATACTTTGAACATGGAACATAGATCCATAAATTCCATTCCAGCAAAATAAACTACAGCAAGAACGAAAAACAAAACTTCGAAACTGAAAAAGTTACCATAGCAATACCTAATATTCTACTGGGAAGATAAAAATAGTGAAACAACACCACCCACATCTGTAATAAAAAATTATTTTTTTTGTTTAATTTTTGGTTAACGAATATAGAGTAAACCAGAGATAAGACTAAAAACAGCATACTACTGCAACAATCAATTGAAAAAAAATCGTTTCGATAGACTCCTAATCAATAACGTTCAACAAAAGCCTGCATGTAAAGCATACTTTATGGAGGTATATTATATTTCATGAGATATGAAAAAAATTGCATATTTCATGGCGTCGCGACGCCATCGTTAAAGTTCTGTAATTCTGTCGATGGAATATGATAGACGCAAGTTAAACAAGTATATACGGCCGTAAGTTCGGCCAGGCCGAAGCTTATGTACCCTCCATCATGGAATGCGTAGAAACTTCTTCTAAACACTGCCATCCACAATCGAAGTACTTAAGTTGCGGTAACGCTTGCCGATGGCAAGGTATCTTAAAACCTCCTAACACCATCTTCTAAATTGTATGTAAGTCCATACGTGGTATATATTAAATCAAAAAAGATCGATCCAATAGGTATATAATTCAGTTTGACAAAGTAGACATAAAATTTTGACAAAATTTTCTACAGAAATAAAATTTTAACAAAATTTTCTATAGAAATAAAATTTTCACAAAATTTTCTGTAGAAATAAAAATTTCTTCTATAGAAATAAAATCTTGGTAGATTATTTTTAGCTCGAGTGGCAACCATGATTATGAACCGAATAAAATTTGAACAAAATTTTCTATAGAAATAAAATTTTGACAAAATTTGCTATAGAAATAAAATTTTGACAATGATGAAAATTTTATTATGTACCGAATAAAATTTTAACAAAAATTTCTAAAAAATAAAATTTTTGTAGATTATTTTTGGCTCTAGTGGCAACCATGATTATGAACCGATATGAACCAATTTTTGTGTGATTGGACCAATTTTGGTATGGTTGTTAGCGAACATATACTAACACCACGTGCCTAATTTGAACCGGATCGGATGAATTTTGCTCCTCCAAGAGGCTCCGGAGTTCAAATCTGGAGAATATTTTATATGGGGGCTATATATAATTGTGGACCGATATGGACCAATTCTGGCACGGTTGTTAAAGATCATATACTAACACCATGTTCCAAATTACAACCGGATTGGATGAAATTTGCTTCTCTTTGAGGCTCCGCAAGCCAAATCTGGGGATCGGTTTATATGGGGGCTATATATAATTATGGACCGATGTGGACCAATTTTTGCATGGTTGTTAGAGACCATATACCAACACCATGTACCAAATTTCAGCCGGATCGGATGAAATTTGCTTCTCTTTTAGGCTCCGCAAGCCATATCTGGGGATCGGTTTATATGGGGGCTATATATAATTATGGACCGATATGAACCAATTTTTGCACGGTTGTTAGAGACCATATACCAACAACATGTACCAAATTTCAGCCGGATCGGATGAAATTTGCTTCTCTTTTAGGCTCCGCAAGCCAAATCTGGGGATCGGTTTATATGGGGGCTATATATAATTATGGACCGATATGAACCAATTTTTGCATGGTTGTTAGAGACCACATACCAACATCATGTACCAAATTTCAGCCGGATCGGATGAAATTTTCTTCTCTGTGAGGCTCCGCAAGCCAAATCTGGGGATCGGTTTATATGGGGGCTATATATAATTATGGACCGATGTGAACCAATTTTTGCATGGTTGTTAAAGATCATATACTAACACCATGTTCCAAATTACAACCGGATTGGATGAAATTTGGAGACTTCGCAAGCTAAATCTGGGGATCGGTTTATATGGGGCTATATATAATTATGAACCGATGTGGACCAATATTTGTATGGTTGTTTGAGACCATATACCAATATAATGTACCAAATTTCAGGCGGATCGGATGAAATTTGCTTCTCTTTGAGGCTCCGCAACCCAAATCTGGGGATCGGTTTATATGGGCGCTATATATAATTATGGACCGATGTGGATAAATTTTTGCACGGTTGTTAGAGACCATATACCAATACCATGTACCAAATTTCAGCCGGATCGGATGAAATTTGCTTCTCTTTGAGGCTCCGCAAGCCAAATCTGGGGATCGGTTTATATGAGGGCTATATATAATTATGGACTGATGTGGACCAATTTTTGCATAATTGTTAGAGACCATATACCAACACCATGTACCAAATTTCAGCCGGATCGTATGAAATATGCTTCTCTTAGAGGCTCCACAAGCCAAATCTGGGGATCGGTTTATATGGGGGCTATATATAATTAAGGACCGATATGGACCAATTTTTGCATGGTTGTTAGAGACCACATACCAACATCATGTACCAAATTTCAGCCGGATCGGATGAAATTTTCTTCTCTGTGAGGCTCCGCAAGCCAAATCTGGGGATCGGTTTATATGGGGGCTATATATAATTATGGACCGATGTGAACCAATTTTTGCATGGTTGTTAGATACCATATACCAACACCATGTACCAAATTTCAGCCGGATCGGATGAAATGTGCTTCTGTTAGAGGCTCCACAAGCCAAATCTGAGGGTCCCTTTATATGGGGGCTATACGTGAAAGTGGACCGATATGGCCCATTTTCAATACCATCCGACCTACATCGATAACAACTACTTGTGCCAAGTTTCAAGTCGATAGCTCGTTCCGTTCGGAAGTTAGCGTGATTTCAACAGACGGACGGACGGACGGACGGACATGCTTAGATCGACTCAGAATTTCACCACGACCCAGAATATATATACTTTATGGGGTCTTGGAGCAATATTTCGATGTGTTACAAACGGAATGACAAAGTTAATATACCCCCATCCTATGATGGAGGGTATAAAAACTGATGACGAAAGATAAAAATTAAACATAATAGCTGTTTATTACTAGAGAGCTTTTTAATAAACAACGAGAAAAGTAATAGTCAGCATACTACTCAGCATTGTGCAAAATTTTAATTTGCCGAAAACTTCATTTCTATAAGAAATTATCAACAATGTTCATATACATGGGGAATTTTGCAGATATAGGCATTTCTTTACATTATCATGCGAAAATTTCGAAAATTTTCATTTCTATAAGAAATTTTCGAATAATTTAATTTATAAAAAAATTTCTAAAAATTTCATTTCTATAGGAAATTTTTGAAAAATTTCATTTCTATAAAAAATTTTTGAAAAATTTCTTTTCTATGGGAAATTTTTGAAAAAATTCATTTCTTTAGAAAATTTTTCAAAAATTTCATTTCTATAGAAAATTTTCAAAAAATTAATTTCTATAGAAAATTTTTCCAAAGTTTTTATTTCTAAAGGAAATTTTTGAAAAGTTTCATTTCTAAAGGAAATTTTTGAAAAGTTTCATTTCTATAGGAAATTTTTCCAAAATTTGATTTCTATAGGCTGTTTTTCCAAAATGTCATTTCTATAAGAAAATTTTCCAAAATTTCATTTCAATAGGCAATTTTTCCAAAATTTCATTTCTATAGGCAGTTTTTCCAAAATTTCGCTTCTATAGGAAATTTTTCCAAAATATCATTTTTATGGGAAATTTTTCCAAACTATCATTTTTATGGGGAATTTTTGAAAAATGTTCATTTCTATAGGAAATTTTTAAAAATTTACTTTCTATAAGATTTTTTTTGAAAACTTTCATTTCTATGAGAAATATTTTGAAACTTTGTATTTCTATAGGAAATTTTCTAAAAATTGCATTTATACAGGAAATTATCTGAAAATTTCATTTCTAAAGGAAATTTTCTACAAATTTATTTCTAAAGGTAATTTTCTCAAACATTTCATTTATAAAGGACATTTTTCGAAAATTTCATTTCTGCAGGAAACTTTCTGAAAATTCCATTTCTATAGGAAATTTTCTCTAAATTTAATTTCTATAGGAAATTTTCTCAAAATTTCATTTCCATACAAAATTTTCCAAAATTTCAGTCCTATAGGAAATGTTTTCAAAATTTTATTTCTATAGGAAATGTTCTCATATTTTATCAAAATTTCATTTCCATAGGAAATTTTTTCAAAATTTCGTTTCTTAAGGAAATTTTCGGAAAATTTCATTCTAAGGGAAAGTTTCTCAATATTTAATTTATAAAGGACATTTTCTGAAAATTTCATTTCTTTAGGAAATTTTTTTAAAATTTAATTTCTTTAGAAAATTTTCTCAAACTTTCATTTCCATCGAAAATTTTTTAAAAATTTTATTTCTATAGGAAATGTTCTCAAAATTTCATTTCTATAGAAAATTTTCTGAAAATTTCATTTTTTTTCTGAAAATTCCATTTCTAAAGGATATTTTCTGAAACATTCATTTCTATAGGAAATTTTCTGAAAAATCCCATTCTATAGGAAATATTTTCAAAATTTCATTTCCATAGAAAATTTTCTAAAAATTCCACTTCTATATGAAATATTTTCAAAATGTCATTTCCATAGAAAATTTTCTAAAAATTTCATTTCTATAGGAAATTTTTTCAAAATTTCATTTCTACTTTGAAAAATTTCATTCCTATAGAAAATTTTGGAATTTTTTTTTTTTTGAAAACTTTCATATGTATGTTAAATATTTTGAAAATTTCATTTCTATAGGAAATTTTCTAAATATTTCATTTCTAAAGAAAATTTTCTCAAAATTTCATTTATAAAGGAAATTTTCTGAAAATTTCTTGTTATGGGAAATTTTCTAAAAATTCCCTTTCTATAAAAAATTTGCTGAAAATTTCATTTCTAAAGGAAATTTTCTATAAATTTAATTTCAAAAGGTAATTTTCTCAAACATTTCATTTATAAAGGCCATTTTTCGAAAATTTCATTTCTGCAGGAAATTTTCTGAAAACTCCATTTCTATAGGAAATTTTCTCAAAATTTAATTTCTATAGGAAATTATCTCAAAATTTCATTTCCATACAAAATTTTCCAAAATGTCAGTCCTATAGGAAATGTTTTCAAAATTTCATTTCTATAGGAAATGTTCTCATATTTTCTCAAAATTTCATTTCTATAGGAAATTTTCTCAAAATTTCATTTCTTAAGGAAATTTTCGGAAAATTTCATTTCTAAGGGAAAGTTTCTTAAAATTTCATTTATAAAGGACATTTTCTGAAAATTTCATTTCTATAGAAAATTTTGTGAAAATTCCCTTTCTATAGAAAATTCTCTGAAAATTTCATTTCTATAGGATTTTTTTTTAAATTTAATTTCTTTAGAAAATTTTCTCAAATCTTCATTTCAAAAGAAAATTTTCTAAAAATTTCTATAGGAAATGTTCTCAAAATTTCATTTCTATAGAAAATTTTCTGAAAATTTCATATATAAAAGAAATTTTTCTGAAAATTCCATTTCTAAAGGATATTTTCTGAAACTTTCATTTCTATAGGATATTGTCTGAAAATTCCCATTCTATAGGAAATATTTTCAAATTTCATTTCCGTAGAAAATTTTCTAAAAATTCCATTTTATAGGAAATATTTTCAAAATTTCATTTCCATAGAAAATTTTCTAAAAACTTCATTCCTATAGGAAATTGTTCAAAATTTCATTTCTACTTTGAAAAATTTCATTTCTATAGAAAATTTTGGAAAATTTTAATTTATATAAGATTTTTTTTTTTTGAAAATTTTCATATGTATGTTAAATATTTTGAAAATTTCATTTCTATAGGAAATTATCTAAATATTTCATTTCTAAAGAAAATTTTCTCAAAATTTCATTTATAAAGGAAATTTTCTGAAAATTTCTTGTTATGGGAAATTTTCTAAAAATTCCCTTTCTATAGAAAATTTTCTGAAAATTTCATTTCTGCAGGAAACTTTCTGAAAATTCCATTTCTATAGGAAATTATCTCAAAATTTAATCTATAGGTAATTTTCTCAAAATTTCATTTCCATACAAAATTTTCCAAAATTTCAGTCTTATAGGAAATGTTTTCAAAATTTCATTCCTGTAGCAAATGTTTTCAAAATTTAATTTCTATAGGAAATGTTCTCATATTTTCTCAAAATTTCATTTCTATAGGAAATTTTCTCAAAATTTCATTTCTTAAGGAAATTTTCGGAAAATTTCATTTCTAAGGGAAAGTTTCTTAAAATTTCATTTATAAAGGACATTTTCTGAAAATTTCATTTCTATAGAAAATTTTGTGAAAATTCCCTTTCTATAGAAAATTCTCTGAAAATTTCATTTCTATAGGAATTTTTTTTAAAATTTAATTTCTTTAGAAAATTTTCTCAAATCTTCATTTCAAAAGAAAATTTTCTAAAAATTTCTATAGGAAATGTTCTCAAAATTTCATTTCTATAGAAAATTTTCTGAAAATTTCATATATTAAGGAAATTTTTCTGAAAATTCCATTTCTAAAGGATATTTTCTGAAACTTTCATTTCTATAGGAAATTTTCTGAAAATTCACATTCTATAGAAAATATTTTCAAATTTCATTTCCGTAGAAAATTTTCTAAAAATTCCATTTTATAGGAAATATTTTCAAAATTTCATTTCCATAGAAAATTTTCTAAAAACTTCATTCCTATAGGAAATTGTTCAAAATTTCATTTCTACTTTGAAAAATTTAATTTCTATAGAAAATTTTGGAAAATTTTAATTTATATAAGAATTTTTTTTTTTTTTTTGAAAATTTTCATATGTATGTTAAATATTTTGAAAATTTTATTTCTATAGGAAATTTTCTAAATATTTCATTTCTAAAGAAAATTTTCTCAAAATTTCATTTATAAAGGAAAGTTTCTGAAAATTTCTTGTTATGGGAAATTTTCTAGAAATTCCCTTTCTATAGAAAATTTTCTGAAAATTTCATTTCTGCAGGAAATTTTCTGAAAATTTCATTTCTGCAGGAAATTTTCTCAAAATTTAATTTCTATAGGAAATTTTCTCAAAATTTCATTTCCATACAAAATTTTCCAAAATTTCAGTCTTATAGGAAATGTTTTCAAAATTTCATTCCTGTAGCAAATGTTTTCAAAATTTAATTTCTATAGGAAATATTCTCATATTTTCTCAAAATTTCATTTCTATAGGAAATTTTCTCAAAATTTCATTTCTTAAGGAAATTTTGTCAAAATTTCATTTCTAAAGGCAAGTTTCTCAAAATTTCATTTATAAAGGACATTTTTTGAAAATTTCATTTCTATAGAAAATTTTTGTGAAAATTCCCTTTCTATAGAAAATTCTCTAAAAATTTCATTTCTATAGAAAATTTTCTCAAAATATTATTTCTGTAATTTTTCCCAATTTCATTTTTATAGGCAATTTTTTCAAAATTTAGTTTTTCTAAAAATATAATTTTTGTTAGGAAATTTTCTCAATAAATTTTATTTCTATAGAAAATGTTCTCAAAATTTCAGTTCTATAGGAAATTTTCTGATAATTTTGTTGCTATAGCAAAATTTTATTTGTTTTCGTAATGTATTCCTTATGGAAACTTTTAAAAGATTTTTTTCATATGAGTTTTTGTTATGTAGATAACATGACGCATAACATTATATCACCACACAAAATAAATCGTTAAGAGGATTTAATGATTCCACTGAAGCATACTTTAAGCCAATAAGGTGTTATAATTTGAAGTGTGCATTCAGGGGTCTTTGTGACCTGAAATATTTGTCTCATCTTATTATAAAAGTAATGTTATTATATATTTTAAAACTTTTCAAATGCCACAATAATATGAATAACAACTAGAGTAGAAAATCAGCTTATTTTTCATGAGAGATCATAAAAATCTCATAAAAAAAAATTAACTAATAAATTTTATAGTCTACAATTAGGCGTGAACAAATAAAAATAAGGCAAATAAATAATTTTACTTTTTTTATAGCTAGGACAAATGGATAAGTCGTATTTTGTGAGGATTTTAAAGCTTTTGTAACTCTTAGCAATACCTTAAAGTAAGTTTTCAAGGTTTTTATGGTGTTTGGAGAGACTAGCATGCTAACCTTTAAGAAATTTAACACCCAATGGCAATGACTTGAGCTTCTCGAAATATAAAAAATTTAACGAATTTTTAATATAAAATATCAACGTAGCACAAATGTTGCCAAAAAAGCACAACAAAGCCAATGGAGAAGCATGAAGACCATGGAAAAGAAAACGCAAGCTAATAACAAATTCTCATTTGTCGATATTGATGGGGAATAATAAAATGAAGTAAAGAACACAGCCGGGCAGAACAGAGAAGAAGCGCGCATGTTTCACAACTTAAATTACATTAAATGGAAATTTTACAAAAATCTAGTTACAAGGGAGGTCCTTCTACTTTACTCCCTATTTGGCATGGTATTGAAAAGTATTATTCCCACCCAAAATCAAATCGCTTCATGGAATGACTAAATTTTGTTTCTTCAGTTCACAAAGGCTTTTGCCACCGTAATGAAGATACCGTATGTAACAGAGGATAGCTAGCGAAAACACTGATAAGGAGGAGAGGAAATTTCCACTGTCAAAGTGCAAAAACCCCCGGGATAATACCTGATACCTCTGATATTTCTCCTCCTTTTTTTTTTTTGATGTTTGACAACTTGGCCTCGTTTCTTTCCCCACCTGTTTTTCGTCAGAATGAAAAGGTGTATACCAAGTGTATATAATTTAAATGTCATATCATGGCTTTGCCTTTGCCTCCTTATTGTTTTTGGAATCAGCCGCTAATGATGCTCCAGACAATTTCATTTGGTGGAGTATAAGATATGCGCAAATAAATAAATAAATGCTGTTTTGTATGATAATGAAGAGAATTGTGGAAAATTTCAATAACAACAAAATAATTTCAATCACTTTACTTTTTTTGTTTTGAAATACAAGATTGCAAAATATTTTAAAATATTTGACGGGGAGGACATTAAAGGCCATTTTCAAGTAGCTCCGTTAAGTTGTAAATACCAGTTAACAAAAAGTAAATTGCGAAAGTCTTCTCTCCGGTTAACTTTAACTGAAAAATTTTCAGCACTTTACACTGGTTTAAACACTGAGACTTTGCCAGTTGTCTTCCAAGGAATCAGGAAACCAATCGCCGAAGACGGAACACTCTTCACCATGACAATGGGATTGGTCACACAATAGGATCAAACAACAGCATTTTTAGGACTCAAAACATCGATTTGATGGGCCATCCGCGATATAGTCCTGACTCGGCACCGAATGACTTCTTTTTATTCCCGTACGTAAAAGTACAATAAGAGGTCAACGTTTTCGACACCTAAAGAAGCGGTTGATGCGTCCAGAATGCATTGTTTCGGAGATATTTCAATCAGAGTGGCAAAAGTGCTTCGACAATTAGGGTCTATTTTCAAAAGCAATAAAACAATTTTCGACCGATATAAAACAAAATTTGCAAATTGGCTGAGATATGAAATTTAGCTTTAATAGTCAAACTACAATTAGATGCCCTCTCTTTCTGTTTTTCAATAATGACTGCTGTAAATCCCTCAACTAGATGACTGAGTAGTTGTTGACTCCTCGATGTCATTTCTTAGTGACAAATGCGATAGCACAAAAAAAAATTCACGAAAATTTTTCAATTAAAATTTTCGACCGATATTTGTTTTTGTTCTTTACTATAAAACAAAATTTGCAAATTGGCTGAGATATGAAATTTAGCTTTAATAGTCAAACTACAATTAGATGCCCTCTCTTTCTGTTTTTCAATAATGACTGCTGTAAATCCCTCAACTAGATGGCTGAGTAGTTGCCGACTCCTCGATGTCATTTCTTAGTAACAAATGCGATAGCACACAGAAAAAAAATTCACGAAAATTTTTCAATTAAAATCTTAATTGAGTTTTAAACAAGTATATATGGCCGTAAGTTCGGCCAAGCCGAATCTTATGTACCCTTCACCATGGATTGCATAGAAACTTCTACGAAAGACTGTCATCCACAATCGAATTACTTGGGTTGTGGTATCTTAAAACATCTTAACATCGTTTTCTAAATTGTGAGATAGTCCATACGTGATATATTAGACAAAAAAGGTATGTGTAAGTAAGTCTACTAATAATTACGAATCGATATGGACTTTTGCACGGTACGTAGGGAGCCAGGATTGTAATATGGAGGTCGCTTATATGGGGGCTATATACAATTATGAACTTGATATGGACCAATTTTTGTGTGATTGGGGATCGATTTATCAGAGGGCTATATATAACTATAGACCGACATGGACCTAGTTAGGCATGGTTGTTAACGGCCATATACTATCACAATGTATCAAATTTCAACTGACTCGGATGAAATTTGCTCATCCAAGAGGTTCCACAACCAAGTCTCGGGATCGGTTTATATGGGGCTATATATGATTATGGGCTGATATGGACCACTTTTGGCATGACTGTTAAATATCATATACTACCACCACGTACCAAATTTCAACCAGATCGGATGAATTTTGCTTCTCCAAAAGGCACCGGAGGTCAAATCTGGGGATCGGTTTATATGGGGGCTATATATAATTATGGACCGATTTCGACCAATTTTTGCATGGGTGTTTGAGACCATATACTAACACCATGTACCAATTTTCAGCCGGATCGGATTAAATTTGCTTCTCTTAGAAGCTCCGTAAGCCAAATCGGGGGATCGGTTTATATGGGGGCTATATATAATTATTGACCGATGTGGACCAATTTTTGCATAGTTGTTAGAGACCATATACTAACACCATATACCAAATTTCAGCCGGATCGGATGAAATTCTCTTCTCTTAGAGGCTCCGCAAGCCAAATCTGGGGATCGGTTTATATAGGGGCTATATATAATTATTGACCCATGTGGACCAATTTTTGCATGGTTGTTAAAGACCATATTCTAGCATCATGTACCAAATTTCAACTGAATCAGATGAATTTTTGTCTTCCAAGAGGCTCCGGAGGCCAAATCGGGGGATCGATTTATATGGGGGCTATATATAATTATGGACCGATGTGGACCAATTTTTGCATGGTTGTTAGAGACCATATACTAACACCATGTACCAAATTTCAGCCGGATCGTATGAAATTTGCTTCTCTTAGAGGGTCTGCAAGCCAAATTTGGGTGTCCGTTTATATAGGGGCTATACGTAAAAGTGGACCGATGTGGACCAATTTGTGCATGGTTGTTAGAGACCATATACTAAAACCATGTACCAAATTTCAGCCGGATCGGATGAAATGTGCTTGTCCTAGAGCAATCAAAAACCAAACTTGGGGGTCCGTTTATATGAGGGCTATACGTAAAAGATGACCGATATGGACCAATTTTTGCATGGTTGTTAGCAAGGCCGTATTCAGGGGGGGGGGATGAGGGGGATCAAACCCCCCCCCGAAATGAATGAATATTTTTATATAAATAAATATATATTTTTAGCTGCATAGAAAAATCTTATCGAAGATGTTGAAGAAAAGCTGGAGGTTTTATTTTGAAAAACGCGTACCTATAAAACTTGCACAAATCATAGAATACTAGTTGAAAAGCCCGTCAAACGACGGTAAAAAAAATTGTTTTTGTTCTCGCACCACAAATTTCATTTTTGGAAAATGTCTTTCTGCTTTTTATGTGTGTTTGTGGTTCTTTTTGTGAACATGACTCGCTTTGTTTGGCCATAGCAACAACAACGAAACAGCCAAACACACATGTGTAAATGAAATGGCGTAAAACCTGCGAAAAGAACCTGCCTAATTCAGCGATGGAAGCACTTGGAGAGTGCAATAAAGTGATATTTCCAAACGTGCATATTCTTTTAAAAATTTTGGTCACTTTGCCAGTTACTCAGGGATGGAAAATACAATTTTTAAGAAAGTACAAAAAAGGTATTTTTTGGGCGGAAAGGTACTTTTTACTAAATTTCAACAAAAATTTCACTGGAAGATTATTGTCAAGAAACTAAATTTTAAAGAAAATAAAATTTTTACAAAATTTTCTATATAAATAAAATTTTGCAAAAATTTTCTATAGAAATAAAATTTTGCAAAAAAAATGTTGCAAAATTTTTTTAATAGAAATAACATTTTTCAAAAATTTCCTATAAAAATAACATTTTTACAAAATTTTCAATTGAAATAAAATTTTGACAAAATTTTCTATAAAAATAAAATTTTGCAAAAATTCTATATAGAAATAAAAATCGATAATATTGAATCGCATTCTTTTTTCGACTAAAACATTCTTGAAGTTCAATAAAATCCTGTTTTTGACTATGTCTTTTACAAAATCAAGATTTTCTTCCCACAGAACATATCTGTTTTGCCATATTTGTAAAAGAATATTAGCAAATAAGGTTGATAAAGACTTTCTCAAAATATTAAAATATTTTGTCAAAGCTATTGTACCATAAATCTGATATCGACTCAAAAATGTCTACACAAGAGGTACTAAATCATTCAAAAATGTCTACACAAAAGGTACTAAATCCCACTAAGCATTGAAATTTTAGCTTTTGGATCGGATATCATTTGATAAAATATGAAAAAAAAGTTAAATCTTTTCATTACTTGTTCGTCGTTAAATTCAACGCTTCTTCGCAGATTTTGCACCACAGTGGAAACTCGTAAATAGGGTTTCAAATTCTGGGGGGTGGGGGTCTAAAATTTTTCTGCGGGGTCTAAGTCCCCACCCCACAGTCGTTCCTACGCCTATGGCCTAGATCTTAAGCTAGATACACTAAAAAAAATTTATTTGGATCCAAAGATTTTGAACTTCCCCTAAGGATTTTGTTATTGATACATGTACAAACAGATGCCAATTTAATAATAAAAATTATACCGGATACTTCGAAGTAAAAAAATATGATTTTAATTAAAGGAAAAAAAAACTTTCAACCAAAGATTCAAAAGATAAGGACGATTACTTTAAATCAAAAATGTTTTTCTTTACTTTAAAGAAGTTTTGCTTTGGCTCAAATTTCCAAAATTTGTGTCCTACATATAACACTTTTTGTTAAAGTCATGATAGTAAACTTTATTTTAATTAAAATTTCATTACATTAAAGAAATTAGTCCTTAATATTGTGGAAATTTCGTTAATATTTTAAAATTTAGGTTGCGTGGTCTTTAATATCACGTACATATATTTTTCAGTTTAGCTCCGTAAAAACATGCCTTATTTTAAAGAAGCCTTATCTTTGGCTCGGAATCAAAAACAAAATCATTGAAGGAATATCCATCTTCATATCCAAGTCAACTTTTCTTAATCCAAAGATTCAATATTAATTTAAATCTTATTTTTTATTTTTTCTAAATCTACGGTACTGACCGGGTTGAAAAAGTATTGAAAAAAGTACTATAGTACTGCATTTTCCATCCCTGCAGTTACTACGTGCTCATCCGAACGTTCATTTTCAACAATGATGAAATTAAAGACGTATCTTAGAAATTCGACTAGCGAGAGTATACTCAATGGATTGGCATTAATGTCGGTTCATCGCCGAATAAATGTGCCGACTGAAGAAGTCATTGATTTATTTGCTGCCCAAAAAGCCCGTCGGCTCAATTTAATATTATAAAAATATTGTATACATACCTATGCATAAATAAAATTTTCTACACATGAGATTATATGAATATTTTTTTTTTAAGTTGAACCCCCCCCGAATTAAAATCCTGGCTACGGCCTTGGTTGTTAGAGTCCATATACTAACACCATGTACCAAATTTCAGTGGGATCGGATGAAATGTGCTTGTCTTAGAGCAATCACAAGCCAAATTTGGGGGTCCGTTTATATGGGGGCTATACGTAAAAGTGGACCGATATGGCCCATTTGCAATACCATCCGACCTACATCAATAACAACTACTTGTGCCAAGTTTCAAGTCGATAGCTTGTTTCATTCGGAAGTTCGGAAGACGGACGGACATGCTCAGATCGACTCAGAATTTCACCACAGCCCAGAATATATACTTTATGGGGTCTTAGAGCAATATTTCGATGTGCTACAAACGGAATGACAAAGTTAATATACCCCCATCCTATGGTGGAGGGTATAAAAATATTCAATTAAAAATTTAATTGATTCAACAAATTGTTTAATTGAAACAAAAATCAATCAAACAAATTAACCCTCTAATGCCCCAATTTTTTTGCCAGCTGATTAAATTTTCAATGTTAACGACACAAAAGCAAGAGAACTAAGGAAGACAAATGTATACGGTAAAATTCTGCATATGCTGCAATGCCTCTTGAATAGTTTCAAATAAGTTTTCTTTTTATATTGCCCATTTTTGTTGTCTTAAGGTGTGTTTTACTAAAAGCTTCCTTATTAAATGAAGCCCGGCCGGCTTGGGCATTAGAGGGTTAATAGTATCAATTAATTTTTTAATTGACTGTCAATTAATTTTTTAATTAATTCTATCATTTCTGTGATTGAAGACATTTCAATTAAAAAATTAATTGGAGCAATTAATTTCGTGATTGAATCAGAGAAAATATTTTGTGTACAAGACTTGGTATGTTATGCCTCGAACATACCAACTTTATCCAATCATTTGTCATATTCCCTATTCTTAAATGAAAGAAAAAAACACCCTGAAGTAAATCATGCCACTTCCTTTAACAAGCTCCCTTATAATATTTCATGTGATTGACACTCATCAGACGTATATAGCAAACACACCAATTATATGTACATTTTATGTAAATATTTATTCAAAAATATTGGAGATGAAAGGTGATGAAGCAAAACGTGCCGCCCTTATTCGCTAAGGTGCTTAATATTCGTTGCCACAAGACATCTAGCAAAGATGACGTGTTTTGTAAATATTTTTATGACTTTTATGATATAATAAAATGGATATATGGATAACCATATTGAAAATGAACCATGGTTTTTTAAAGCGAAAAAGCAATATCGTATGAGTAGAGGGACAAAAAGAAAGCTAATTTGAAGTCTAACTTAGGGCGTAAAGTGAAATCAAATGAAAAATTAAATGAGAAATTGCCGTGTTGCAATAAAACCTCGTAATCGAATCAACTATGTTAAGGGAAACATTACTTTACATTTTAGTTATATTGAAACCATCCACAATAACACTTCACATTAAAAATGAATTAAGCAAACCACAAAATATATAAATCTAGTATGACGGTAATAATATTTATAACAATAACTCGAATTTTGCAAGTAACTAAAAAATGTAGCATATATTTAGGATCGTTTTCAAATTCCACAATAATGCCTACTTTTGGACGTTTTTTTTTTGTCTCTAGTACAGAAAAATCTATTTTCTGGGCTACTGCCATTTCACCCAAGAGATTTTTTTCTTTAATATTCCATATCTTTAAAACTCAATCCCTATATGGTGATTTATTTCTTTTATCATATTCCCTCATAAATGAAGCTCATTTGAATTTATTTTATGGCTGCCTGAAGTGATTTTCACCATTAACTTAAAATGATTTACTTACTTGCCAGTAAGTGCGTATAGTGATTATTCATATTCTTTCAAATTTTGTTTGCTTTTATTTTTTTCTTTCGTCCTTATATTTGAAACAAAAACAATAAAACCTAATAACATGGCTGTATGGCATGGTTGTTGATTGCTATCAAAATTGGCAAAAAGTTAACGAACATATAAAAGAAAAACTTATCAAAAAACATTTTCCCTTACTCTCAGGAATGGGGAGACTGACAGATTTTTCACATGTCAAAAGTGTAAGTAAATTAGGAAGTACATTTGAAATGTACTTCTTTTTAATTTGAGTGCCACGAATTTTGTTTTCCAATTCCAAGCAATGGAAATGAGAATTTGATTTTACAATTTTATCTGCCTAATGATACACTTCAATAAAAAAGTTCATATATATGGAGACTAAAACATCCATTCCTAAAAAAATTTCATAAAATTTCCTATAACAAGAAATTTTCAGAAAATTTCTATAAAAATGAAATTTTCATTAAATTTCCTATAGAAATTAAATTTTTAGAAAATTTCCTATAAAAATAAAATTTCATATAGAAATGAAATTTTCAGAAAATTTCCTATAGAAATTAAATTTTCAGAAAATTTCCTATAGAAATGAAATTTTCAGAAAATTTCCTATAGAAATGAAATTTTCAGAAAATTTCCTATAAAAATGAAATTTTCTGAAAATTTCCTATAAAAATGAAATTTTCTGAAAATTTCCTATAGAAATGAAATTTTCTGAAAATGTCCTATAAAAATGCAATTTTCAGAAAATTTCCTTTAGATATGAAATTTTCAGAAAATTTCCTATAGAAATTAAATTTTCAGAAAATTATCCTATTGAAAGGAAATTTTTAGAAAATTTCCTATAGATATAAAATTTTCCGAAAATTTCCTACAGAAATGAAAATTTCCTATAAAACTGAAATTTTCAGAAAATTTCCTTTAGAAATGATATTTTCATTTCCTATAAAAATTATATTTTCTGAAAATTTCCTATAGAAATGAAATTTTCAGAAAATTTCCAATAGAAATCAAATTTTCTGAAAATTTCCTATAGAAATGAAATTTTCATAAAATTTCCTATAGATATGACATTTTCATAAAATTTCCTATGGGAATGAAATTTTTCAAAAATTTCCTATAGAAATGAACTTTTTCAAAAATTTCCCATAAAAATGGAATATTCAGAAAATTTTCCTATAGAAAATTTCCTATAGAAATGAAAATTTCCTATAAAAATTAAATTTTCACAAAAAATTCCTATAGAAATTAAATTTTTCGAATATTTCCTACAGAACTTACATTTTTCAAAAAGTTCCTATCAAAATGAGATTTTCTGAAAATTTTCCTATAGAACGGAAATTTTCTGAAAATTTTTTTATACAACGGAAATTGTCTGAAAATTTCCTATCAAAATGAGATTTTCAGAAAATTTTCCTGTAGAAAGGAATTTTCCTTTAGAAATAAAATTTTTAGAAAATTTCCTATAGAAATTTTCCCATAGAAGGGAAATAAAACTTTCCGAAAAATTCCTATAAAACTGAAATTTTCAGAAAATTTCCTTTAGAAATGAGATTTTCAGAAAATTTCCTTTAGAAATGAGATTTTCAGAAAATTTCCTTTAGAAATAAAATTTTCAGAAAATTTCCGATAAAAATTAAATTTTCAAAAAATATCCGATAGAAATGATATTTTCATTTCCTATAGAAATGATATTTTCTGAGAATTTCCTATAGAAATGAAATTTTCAGAAAATTTCCTATAGAAATGAAATTTTTCGAAAATTTCCTACAGAACTTACCTTTTTCAAAAATTTCCTATCAAAATGAGATTTTCTGAAAATTTTCCTATAGAACGGAAATTTTCTGAAAATTTTTTTATAGAACGGAAATTGTCAGAAAATTTCCTATCAAAATGAGATTTTTAGAAAATTTTCCTATAGAAAGGAATTTTCCTCTAGAAATAAAATTTTTAGAAAATTTCCTATAGAAAATTTCCCATAGAAGGGAAATAAAACTTTCCGAAAAATTCCTATAAAACAGAAATTTTCAGAAAATTTCCTTTATAAATGAGATTTTCAGAAAATTTCCTTTAGAAAGAAAATTTTCAGAAAATTTCCGATAAAAATTAAATTTTCAAAAAATTTCCGATAGAAATTAAATTTTCAGAAAATTTCCAATAGAAATGATATTTTCATTTCCTATAGAAATTATATTTTCTGAAAATTTCGTATAGATATGAAATTTTCAGAAACTTTCCAATAGAAGTGAAATATTCAGAAAATTTCTTATAGAAATTTTCAGAAAATTTCTTATAGAAATTTTCAGAAACTTTCTTATAGAAATTTTCATAAAATTTCCAATAGGAATGAAATTTTCCGAAAAAATCCGAAATTTTCAGAAAATTTCCGATAGAAATTAAATGTTCAGAAAATTTCCTATGGAAATGAAATTTTCTGAAAATTTCCTACAGAAATGAAATTTTCTGAAAATTTCCTATAGAAACGAAATTTACAGAAAATTTCCTATAGATATGAAATTTTCAGAAACTTTCCTATAGAAGTGAAATATTCAGAAAATTTCTTACAGAAATTTTCATAAAATTTCCAATAGGAATGAAATTTTCCGAAAAAATCCGAAATTTTCAGAAAATTTCCTTTAGAAATAAAATTTTCAGAAAATTTCCGATAGAAATTAAATGCTCAGAAAATTTTCTATAGAAGGACGTTTTCACAAAATTTCCTATAGAAATGAAATTTTCTGAAAATTTCCTACAGAAATAAAATTTTCTGAAAATTTTCTATAGAAATTTAATTTAATGAAAATTTCCTATAGATATGAAATTTTCAGAAAATGTCATATATAAATGAAATATTCAGAAAATTTCCTGTAGAAATGAAATTTTCAGAAAATTTCATATAGAAATTAAATTTTCAGAAAATTTCCTTAGAAATGAAATTTTCAAAAAATTTCCTATAGAAATGAAATTTTCAGAAAATTTCCTATAGAAATGAAATTTTCAGACAAATTCCTATAGAAATAAAAATTTCAGAAAATTTCCTATAGAAATGAAATTTTCTTAAAATTTCCTATAGGAATGAAATTTTCCGAAAATTTCCTATAGAAATTATATATTTTTTGTTTGAAAATTTCCTATAGAAATATTTTCATTTCCTATAGAAATGTCATTTTCTGAAAATTTCCTATAGAAATTAAATTTTCTGAAAATTTCCTTTAGAAATGAAATTTTCATAAAATTTCCTATGGAAATGAAATTTTCATAACATTTCCTATAGATATGAAACTTTCATAAAATTTCCTATAGGAATGGAATTTTCCGAAAAAATCTGAAATTTTTATAAAATTTCCTATAGAAATCACATTTTTCGAAAAAAAACCAATAGAAATAAATATTTCCAAAAATTAGGCTTTATTTGATTTCATCAGTGTATCTACGTACAAAAACAGCCCCCGTCTAAATTATTTGACAAAAGATAGACACATAAATAAGCTTAAGAAAATATTTACTTTATTAACTTTTTACTCAATTTGCCACCGTGATTTGCTTTTGTGGCTTCTTTTCGATATTTACTTATGAGGTTGATGATGTTTCTTTAGAAAGAAAATTGCAGTATGCCTTAGGGTTTTGATAATCATAACAATTTCATTTAATATGTCTGTTATAGAGAGTTTACGCTTTGTTGACATTTTATATTCGAGTTTATTTACTTACGAATGGAGAAGGCCATAAGACAGAGAAAGGAAATTCGTATACTAGAAATTTTGCCCAAAACAACACACAAATTCGTATGAAATTTTTATTTAAACTTTGTCATAGGCATGTGTATGTGTCCATCTATAGAACATTCTTTTATCATATAAAAGATGTTTCTCTTTAAATTTTGTTTACCTATTAAGAGCATTACAAGTTAAACTAAATAATTTTTCTCTCTCACCCAAATAAATTTAATTGAGGGAAAATATTTGAAAAGCAATTTCCTAAGTAAAATATCCCTAAAAGTATCCCTCGTATTTCTATACAAAAGTTTGCCCTAATGTAGGCAATGAAATTTTATGTTATAACCAAAAGTTGGTTGTATGCATTAGGTCCTATTTGTAGTGGTGGCAGTAGAAGTGGAATCAAATGTGTGTAGGAGATCATTTAGGACGAGAAGTTTTTGCAAATGTACAACGAAATTATAAAATCTCGTATATACATAAACATTTATGGCTAACTTAATTTATAAATATACTGAGGAAGGTAGCCCTATAATATTTAAATTTCATAACATATGAAAACATGTTACAAATAAGACATACATGTTAAAATATTTAATTTACAGATTGACTGTAGTGAAAATTAAATCAAAGAAAGACGAATGTTTTTGTAAAACTCTATGAGCGTTTCTGAAATTTATATTTCAATAATAAAAAAAATGGAAAATGTAATGTAGGACATTTTTTAAAAATTTCATTTCTATAGAATATTTTCATTTCTATACGAAATTTTCTGAAAATTTCAATTCTATAGGAAATTTTCTAAGGACTTCATTTCTATCAGAAATTTTCTGAAAATTTAATTTCTACAGGAAATTTTCTAAAAAATTCATTTCCATAGGAAATTTTTTTAAAATTTCATTTCTATAGGAAAATTTCATTTCTATAGGAAATCTTCTGAAGATTTCATTTTCTAAAAATTTCATATCTATAGGAAATTTTCTGAAAATTTGATTTCTATAGGAAATTTTCTGAAAATTTCATTTCTATAGGATTTTTTTGAAAAGTTTAATTTATATGGGAAATTTTTTAAAAATTTAATTTCTATAGGAAATTTCCGAAAATTTCTGAAAATTTCATTTTTAAAGGAAATTTTCATTTTTATAGGAAATTTTTGGAAAACTTCATTTCTATAGGAAATTTCAATTCTATAGGAAATTTTCTGAAAATTTCAATTCTATAGGAAATTTTCTGAAGACTTCATTTCTATCAGAAATTTTCTGAAAATTTCATTTCTATAGGAAATTTTCTGAAAATTTCATTTCTATAGGAAATTTTCTGAAAATTTCATTTCTATAGGAAATCTTCTGAAGATTTCATTTTCTAAAAATTTCATTTCTATAGGAAAATTTCTGAAAATTTGATTTCTATAGGAAATTTTCTGAAAATTTCATTTCTATAGGATTTTTTTGAAAAATTTAATTTATATGGGAAATTTTTTAAAAATTTAATTTCTGTAGGAAATTTCCGAAAATTTCTGAAAATTTCATTTTTATAGGAAATTTTCTGAAATTTTCATTTCTATAGGAAATTTTCGGAAAATTTCATTTCCATAGGAAATTTTCGGAAAATTTCATTTCTATAGGAAATTTTTGGAAAACTTCATTTCTATAGGAAATTTTCGGAAAATTTCATTTCTATAGGAAATTTTCGGAAAATTTCATTTCTATAGGAAATTTTCTGAAAATTTCATTTCTATAGGAAATTTTCTGAAAATTTCATTTCTATAGGAAATTTTCGGAAAATTTTATTTCCTTAGTAAATTTTCAGGAAACTACATTTCTATAGGAAGTTTTAAGAAAATCTCATTTCTTGGAAAATTTTCAAATTTTTCTGAAAATTTCATTTCTAAGGAAATTTTCTGAAAATTTAATTTTTATATGAAATTTTCTGAAAATTTCATTTCTATAGGAAATTTTCTAAAAATTTCATTTCTAAAAATTGCATTTCTATAGGAAATTTTCTGAAAATTTCATTTCCATAGGAAATTTTCTAAAAATTTCATTTCCATAGGAAATTTTATGAAAATTTCATTTCTATAGGAAATTTTATGAAAATTTCATTTCTATAGGAAATTTTATGAAAATTTCATTTCTATAAGAAATTTTATGAAAATTTCATTTCTATAGGAAATTTTATGAAAACGTCACTTCTATAGGAAATTTTGTGAAAGTTTCATTTCTATAGGAAATTTTATGAAAACGTCACCTCTATAGGAATTTTTGTGAAAATTTCATTTCTATAGGAAATTTTCTGAAAATTTGAATTTTCTATAGAAAATTTTCGGAAAAATTTTATTTTCTATAGAAAAATTTCTGAAAATTTTATTTCTATAGGAAAATTTCTGAAAATTTAATTTCATAGGACATTTTCTGAAAATTTTATTTAATTTTTATTAATTTTCGGAAAAATTTTATTTGCTATAGAAAATTTTCTGAAAATTTTATTTCTATAGGAAAATTTCTGAAAATTTAATTTCATAGGAAATTTTCTGAAAATTTTAATTTTCGGAAAAATTTTATTTTCTATAGGAAATTTTCTGAAAATTTAACTGCTATATGAAATTTGCAAAAAAAATTGGATTTTTTTTTTGTTTTTGAAAATTTGTCATAGAAATTATTTTGTTTTTAATTTATGTAGCAAATTTTCTGAAAATTTCATTTCTATAGGAAATTTTCTGAAAATTGCATTTTCTAAATATTTCATTTCTATGGGAAATTTTCTGAAAATTTAATTTTATAATTGTAATTGTAAAATTAAAATATCATGCATTTGGACGTTAATTGCCTGTCTCAGTATCAGGCTAACATGAAAAATAATAAGTTTTTTTTTTTTAAACTCTATGAGCTTTTCTTAAATTTATATTGCAATAGAAAAATTTTGAAAATGTATCTTCTATAGGAAATTTTCGGAAAATTTCATTTTCATAGGATATTTTCGGAAAATTTCATTTCTATAGGAAATTTTCGGAAATTTTCCTTTTTATAGGAAATTTATTGAAAATTTCATATCTATAGGAATTTTCCTGAAAATTTCATTTCTATAGAAAATTTTCTAAAAATTTCATTTCTAAGGAAATTTTCTGAAAATTTCATTTCTATACGAAATTTTCTGAAGTATCCATTTTTATCAGAAATTTTCTGAAAATTTCATTTCTATAGGAAATTTTGTTAAGATTTCATTTCTATCAGAAATTTTCTGAAAATTTCATTTCTATAGGAAATTTTGTGAAAATTTCATTTCCATAGGAAATTTTTTTGAAAATTTCATTTCTATAGAAAACTTTATGAAAACGTCGCACACAGGGTTAGAATAGCCTGTTTTCTTGGATTAATTAAAAAAACAAAAATTAAGTATCGTTAAAATTTTTTGCACACGGTTACAGTATATAAAATTCTACATCACTTGTCGTTAAAATAAATTTCACAAGTGGTCTGGTATTTTTGTAGCGAAACTTCAAAGTCAAACTTCATAGAAATTTTTGTGCAAAACAGGCTGAAAAAAGTGAAAACGATCCCGTTGAAAATTTTATTTATTGTAAAAAGTATTGTAAACGTTAAACATTTTTCAATGGAACCATCAAGTTCAGGTTATTTTGCAAATACGTCGTTAACATTTGTGTCTCAAATTATGTGTGGAAGTGATTTAGATGTAGTTATTTATATTGAAAATGCCAAAAAAATAATATTTTTATATTTTAAATGGATATATAGTTATTATTCGTCCACATTTGTGTCATAATTTGTAGTTTATATTAAAGAGGACATAAATCTGTGTTATATTGCAAAATTTTACGCTGCCCTTTTGTGCTTTTTAGAAGCCATGCATTGTTTAATACAAGTGTTGCAGCAGTCAAATTAGCTAAAAGTCACATTGATATCGCGACTGGTGCTGTTGTTGTGTGTTGTGTTTTGTTGTTTTTCATGTTACTTTTTCTATTTATTTGTGCTCTTCTTTTCCGTATATTAATGTTGTTATTTTTGTTTCTTTTAATAATATTCTTTATTACAATAATATTTTGTTTTTGTTTATTTTAATAATAATCTTTGTTTTGACAAATAGTGATTGCCAGAGGAGGCAATTGATTTAATTGTACCTGCAGATCCGAACAAGAACTATTTCAGTGATGTTGAAGTTGCTGATGCTGCGGATGATGATAATGATGATGATGATAACGATAATGATGATGATAATGATGATGATGTGGATGATTAACTTTAAGATGTATAAAATGCAATGTTTAAGTTCTCATACTGTACTCCTTGCACTATATACCTACACTGATATTTGGGATTACTTAATAAAATTATACTCAAATATACTTAGAAAACATTTTTTTTTACTTATTTTAATGGCATTAACTGAAAAATAAAGAAAAATTATCCTAACATAGCTTCCCTGATTTGATCCAAGAAAATATGCTACTCTAACCCACTGTGCGTCGCTTCTATAGGAATTTTTGTGAAAATTTAATTTCTATAGGAAATTTTCTGAAAAATTTAATTTTCTAAAGAAAATTTTCGGAAGAATTTTATTTTCTATAGAAAATTTTCTGAATATTTTATTTCTATAGGAAAATTTCTGAAAATTTAACTGCTATATGAAATTTTCAAAAAATTGGATTTTTTTGTTTTTGAAAATTTGTCATATAAATTATTTTGTTTTTAATTTATGTAGCAAATTTTCTGAAAATTTCATATCTATAGGAAATTTTCTAAAAATGTCATTTCTATAGGAAATTTTCTGAAAATTTCATTTCTATAGGAAATTTTCTGAAAATTTTAATTTTCTATAGAAAATTTTGGGAAAAATTTTATTTTCTATAAAAAAAAAATATTTTTTTGAAAATTTCTTATAGAAATTATTTTGTTTTTAATTTATTTAACAAAATTTCTAAAAATCTCCTTTCTAAAGGATTTTTTCTAATGTTTGTTTAGCTTTGTTTACTAAAATGTCAAATGCATAAGACTTTGTTAAGAATTCCTTTGAATTCTTTTTCGGAAAACTGATCCCTAATTTTTGTATATTTTGTTACTCAGACTCAGGTTTCCAGTAAATTTGCATGCATTACCTAAAAAATACAGCATACCATGGGCAGTTTATTGATATGCATACTATAATTATACTGGAACACAACTAAGTGTAGATAAGCTCTCGTGGTACAAAAATGAAACTGCAAATGCCAGTACCCTAAACAGACGAAATAAGCTATAAAGAAAAGAAAATATAGTTGTTTTCTTTTCAACTCTCATGAAAACAAAATGTCTTGAGATATAAAAGAGATAGGGAACAAAAAACCGAAGCATGCTTTTAGGAAGTGAAGGTCTATTACCTTTTTTTATAGTTTCTTGCATACCTTTTGTGATCATAAATAAATTTTGCATAGAAACGATAGTATTATGGAAAAGAAAGCATCTACGATTACCAGAAAACCAGGTGTGCGGATAATAGTAAAGAAACCACCCACACAGACACACACACACACTTTCAGAGGATTATAGCAAATGTTTACTACTTAAGAATATTGTATAGCATACTTTTAGGATTTAATTTATTAGCTATGCCCATATAATGACCTACTTTAGAGGATAATCTTATGTCCTAAATGAAAAAGGAAATGTCATTTTCATATAAATGTGAAACAATCCTTAGAAGCACTTTTAAATAGATTTTAAAGAATAATTTAAGATAGTTTTATATACAAAGGTTGAAAGCAGATAATATCATTGTATAATTAACATTTCTTGTTTATGACATTGCAGAGAGATCTTAGCGTAGGTGTTTTGAGAACTTTAAAGGCAACAATAGGGTCAACTTGTTGTTTTTATGTCCATTCTTTCTACTTGAAAAGGGTCAGCAATTTAAGAAGTTTATGTTTTCGAAATGTTTTTGTTTACACTTAACCTAAAGAGTGGACGTTTACACTTTGTTTAACATCAGTTGAACATGATGATGCAAAGGTAAACTGTTATGGGTACTTAAAGGAGTATCATAATAAAACAAGATAAAGAAAAAAAATAGCAGACAACTAATGGATGGAGAAGTAAGGAGAATTAAGGGGGTTCTTTAAGAATATTTGAAAATAATCCAAGAATGGAAAGATACTTCTACTAAAATTGTGTGTTTTGACATGGCGTAGGTTCAATGAAACTTTGAAGGCCATTATTGCCAAGGATGATAGACATTATGCATTTTTTTTTTTTAAGATTGAGCCAACGAAGTTTTCCATTAACACAAAAACAATTCTCTATTGGGGGGAATCATTTCCAAGAATTCCTTCTTGTGTTTCTACTGATCCAAAAGCCAGGATAGAACAAAACCCAGGGTCTTGGTTCGTTTGACAGTATCTCCGTTACACTGGTAATCGAATTTTTTTGACTAAAGTTACCCGCAACGTAGAGAGCATTTCTTTTTAGTTTTTATAACATTAGCCTTTATGGTGAGTTAGATTAAATTGTAGATTTTATGAATTGGGAACGAATTGAGATAACGGAGAACCCAAATCCTCATAATAAACAGAGATCAGGGGTCCATTTCTAAATTGCAATGATCTGTGAAACACGGCCGTACATATGATCATCCCATAGAGCGAGGCAGATGAGATTATGTAATTTATCACATCAAATCCCACGACGCTCAAATTTAGAAACTAAATAAAGCTATGGGTATTGCCAATGAGCCTAATCGGAACTGGGAGTAGAGAACCCGTATATCCAAAACAAAGAATGATCTAAAGCCGATTTGGGCTAGGACGATGGATGAGATCCAAGACGGACACATGTCCGCCTTTTTGATCTACTGACTTCGAAGTCTTGAGATTCCACAGAAGTATTGTGTTGATTCCTTGGAATCCCATGTATATGGTTTATAGGGCAATAGCTACGATACTTTTCAAGGGAGACTGATAGACTTCTATTCTCCTAGGCTTCATGGATATCCGCATGGATGTTTTGAGAACTAGAATAGGGTAGATACCGTGACTAGTTGAGCTAGAATGGTAGACGTGGGCCAAGCGGGCACATGACCGACCTTCTGATCTACTGTCTTGGCAGTCTGGAAAGTGTTGTATTGAGTCCTTCTTGGGGACTAGAATGGGGTAGGTTAGGTTAGGTTAAAGTGGCAGCCCGATTAAGATTCAGGCTCACTTAGACTGTTCAGTCCATTGTGATACCACATTAACTAAAAGTACCTATTACATATGGGCACTTCTAGTTTTTGGGGTAGTTAACGTGACTAGTGGGGATAGTACGCTGGACGAGGGCAATGGTCCAATGAGAGCATATGTCCGCCTCTTTGATCTACTGACTTCGAAATCTGCAGATTCCTCAGGGCAATAGCGACGAGACTTTTGTGGAGCTTGGCGTGCGCATTGATCTATCAGACTTCAATAGCAGTTTCAAGGGAGTCTGATAGCCTATGTGTGCAAAAGAAGTAGGCTTCATAGCGTTCCGCATGGAGGTGTTGGTAAATGTAATGGTGTAGTTACCATGACGAGTTGGGCTAGGACGGTGGATGAGAGCCAAGATTTCTATAGGAAATTTTCTGAAAAATTCATTTCTATAGGAAATTTTCTAAAAATTTCATTTCTGTAGGAAATTTTCTAAAAATTTAATTTCTATAGGAAATTTTCTGAAAATTTAATTTCTAAGGAAATTTTCGGAAATTTTCATTTCTATAGGAAATTTTCTGAAAATTTCATTTCTATAGGAAATTCTTTGAAAATTTCATTTCTATAGGAAGTTTTATGAAAACGTCACTTCTATAGGAAATTTTGTGAAAATTTCATTTCTATAGGAAATTTTGTGAAAAATTTAATTTTCGATAGAAAATTTTCGGAAAAATTTTATTTTCTATAGCAAATTTTCTGAAAATTTCATTTGTATAGGAAATTTTCTGAAAATTTAATTTCTATAGGAAATTTTCTGAAAATTTAATTTCTATAGGAAATTTTCTGAAAATTTCATTTCTATAGGAAATTTTCTGAAAATTTCATTTCTATAGGAAATTTTCTGAAAATTTCATTTCTATAGGAAATTTTCTGAAAATTTTTATTTTCAATTATATTTGCTTAGTTCGGCTTGAGGTCATGTGAATAAAAACAGATGTTGTTGTTTTTTGAGTTGTATTTTTATATTTAAAATTTTCCAATATTTCGAGACATCTCCGATGCTCGTCTTCAGGGAAATTACTTTAAACAAAAAGAAAAAACATTTAACACATTAACAAAAAAAAAAAAAAAAAAAATATATCATTACATGAAAAACACAGATAATTACATTTAAATTTAAAGAACAGTGAACTTCTTTACAAGGGAGTATATTTACAACTAAAAGCTAATCTGTCTTTCTATATTTTTGTACAATATTTCTATAAATATGTGCACAATGGTCCGTATCAGTCTTAAAATTCATTCGTCTTTCTGCAGGTACATTTATAATATGTAGCATCTCCAGAGTAAATCTCCTTTTATAATTGGTTTCTTGCGTCAAAATATCTACGTCCTTAAAGTTTGGTTTGTGTCCTGTTAAAGTGCAATGTGCTGCAAGTGCCGTCTTTTGCTCCAAGGGCTTATCAGTGGCTTTCTGATCAGATTTATGCCCTGAGAGTCTAGTTTTTAATTTGGTTTTCGTTGTACCAATATATACTTTTTGGCAAGTATCAGAGTCATTTCCATTGCATTTGATCTTATATACTACGTTTGACTTGTCTTCTTTCTTAATTTTGGATTTTGTCTTGCTGAAGAATTGATTTACTGTATTATGAGTCCTTTGTGCAATTTGAAATTTGTCCTTATTTAGCATGTTAGATGATTTGAATCTTTCCGAGAATTGGGGGACATATGTCAAGGGTTAGGTTAGGTTAGGTTAGGTTATGTGGCAGCCCGATGTATCAGGCTCACTTAGACTATTCAGTCCATTGTGATACCACATTGGTGAACTTCTCTCTTATCACTGAGTGCTGCCCGATTCCATATTAAGCTCAATGACAAGGGACCTCCTTTTTATAGCCGAGTCCGAACGGCGTTCCACATTATGGTGAAACCACTTAGAGAAGCTTTGAAACCCTCAGAAATGTCACCAGCATTACTGAGGAGGGATAATCCACCGCTGAAAAACTTTTTGGTGTTCGGTCGTAGCAGGAATCGAACCCACGACCTTGTGTATGCAAGGCGGGCATGCTAACCATTGCACCACGGTGGCTCCCGTGGTTTATAGGACCCAAGTTTTCTCTTCCGACAACAACAACTTCCTTTCCGTTGTTCAATGTTATAGCTGAAGGCGATGAGTGCATACAAACATTAGACAATAAAGAAGAACAAGAGAACGCGAGAGTACGTTTAGCTTCTCTTATAGATGACCACATACAATAGACTAAACCAAATAAGAAAGAGAAATTTATACTTGACACAGTGGGGGAGACACGGAAATATCTAAAGGAAAATAAAGATTTACTTATTCTAACTGCTGATAAAGGGGGAAAAACCGTAGCGATGTATAAAGACGATTATGACATAAAGATGAAAAATATTTTAAGAGATATTTGTACATATAGACGCTTAAAAAGAGATCCGACATCAACACTACAAACCAAAAATAACAAACTGGTGGAAAAATTATTCAGAATGAACATCATTGACACCAACGAAAAATTAAAATTGATATGTAAAACTGCTAACGCCCCTCGAATTTATGGACTTCCGAAGATACATAAGGAAGGAGTCCCTGTAAGACCGATATGTTCTTCAATAAATTCCCCCTCTTATGAACTATCAAAATATATTGTAAATATTTTGAAAAATTTGACGAAAGATTCCAAATATAATGTAAAGGACGCAATTGAATTTAAGAATAAAACCAGTAATATTAAGATTGAGGACAATGAAACAATGATCTCGTTTGACGTAGTATCTCTTTTTCCAAGTATTCCAGTAAATTTGGCGATTAAGATTATAAAAGAAAAATGGGACGAAATAAAGGACTATACGAAGATACCGATGGATATTTTTATAGAAATGTTAACTTTTTGCATAAAGGACTCAAGATATTTTGTATATGATGACAAGGTGTATGAGCAACGTAAAGGAATGCCAATGGGATCACCAGCTTCACCTATTATCGCCGATATTGTAATGGAAGTACTCTTGGACTCAGTATTGGAAAAATTGACTATTAAACCAAAAATAATGACAAAATATGTAGATGATCTGTTCTGTATTTTGAATAAAAATGACGTTCAGGCCACTTTATCAGCTTTAAACGCCTTTGATAGACAAATTCAATTTACGATGGAAACAGAAGAGGACAACAAGTTACCATACTTAGATACCATAATTCTAAGGCACAGAAATGGAATAAAAATTAACTGGTATCAAAAGCCAACAGCCACAGGACGATTGATAAATTTCAACTCCAAACATCCTAGACGAGTTATAATGAATACGGCTACAAATTTTATAAGAAGAGTACACGATATCAGCGACAAAATATTTCATAAGGACAACGAAGATAAGATAAGGACCATATTGCGATTAAATGATTTCCCGAATAAGACGATTGACGACCTAATACAACATGTAAAAGAACAACAACATATCAAACATGACGAAATTGAACCCAAAATTTATAAACCCTTGACATATGTCCCCCAATTCTCGGAAAGATTCAAATCATCTAACATGCTAAATAAGGACAAATTTCAAATTGCACAAAGGACTCATAATACAGTAAATCAATTCTTCAGCAAGACAAAATCCAAAATTAAGAAAGAAGACAAGTCAAACGTAGTATATAAGATCAAATGCAATGGAAATGACTCTGATACTTGCCAAAAAGTATATATTGGTACAACGAAAACCAAATTAAAAACTAGACTCTCAGGGCATAAATCTGATCAGAAAGCCACTGATAAGCCCTTGGAGCAAAAGACGGCACTTGCAGCACATTGCACTTTAACAGGACACAAACCAAACTTTAAGGACGTAGATATTTTGACGCAAGAAACCAATTATAAAAGGAGATTTACTCTGGAGATGCTACATATTATAAATGTACCTGCAGAAAGACGAATGAATTTTAAGACTGATACGGACCATTGTGCACATATTTATAGAAATATTGTACAAAAATATAGAAAGACAGATTAGCTTTTAGTTGTAAATATACTCCCTTGTAAAGAAGTTCACTGTTCTTTAAATTTAAATGTAATTATCTGTGTTTTTCATGTAATGATATTTTTTTTTTTTTTTTTTTTTTTTTTTTTTTTTTTTTTTTTTTTTGTTAATGTGTTAAATGTTTTTTCTTTTTGTTTAAAGTAATTTCCCTGAAGACGAGCATCGGAGATGTCTCGAAATATTGGAAAATTTTAAATATAAAAATACAACTCAAAAAACAACAACATCTGTTTTTATTCACATGACCTCAAGCCGAACTAAGCAAATATAATTAAAAGTTTAAAGGTCAACTAATTAAAACAACAATTTTTATTTTCTATAGGAATGAGAGCCAAGAGGGACACATGTCCGACTTTTTAATCTACTGACTTGGCAGTCGGAGGATTCCACAAAAGTGTTGTGTTGAGTCCTTGGAATCCCATGCCTGTGGTTTATAGGGCAATACCGACGAAACTTTTAAGCGCTAGACGTCCACATTGACCAATCAGAGTCCAATACCAGTTTCAAGGGAGTCTGATAGACTTTTATACACATAGGCTTCATGAAATTCCGCATGGAGGTGTTGGGAAATGTAATGGTGTAGTTAGCGTGACGAGTTGGGCTAGGACGGTGGATATGAGCCAAGAGGGACACATGTCCCACCTTTAATCTACTGATTTGCAAGTATTGAGATTCCACAGAAGTATTGTGTTGAGTCCTTGGAATCCCATGTCGATGGTTTATAGGGCAATAGCGACGGGCCTTTTATGGCGCTGGACGTCCGCATTGATCTATCAGACTCCAATAACAGTTTCAAGGCAGACTGATAGAATTCTATGCTCGTAGGCTTCATTGCACAAAAAGTGTTGTGTTGAGTCCTTGAAATCCCATGTCTGTGGTTTATAGGGAAATAGTGACGAGACTTTTATGAAGCTAGACGTCCACATTGATCTATCAGACTCTTAAAGCAGTTTCAAGGGAGACTGATAGACTTATACACTCATACACAGAAAAAAATTTCACGAAAAATTTTCCAATTAAAATTTTAATTGAGTTTTAAAATATATTCAATTAAAAATTTAATTGAATCAACAAATTTTTTAATTGAAAAAAAAATCAATCACGAAAATTAATAATATCAATTAGTTTTTAATTGAATCAATTAATTTTTTAATTGACCTTCAATTAATTTTTTAATTGATACTATCATTTCTGTGATTGAAGACATTTCAATTAAAAATTAATTGGATTAATTAATTTCGTGATTGAATCAGAAAAAATTTTTTTTTGTGTGTAGGTTTCATGAATAACCGTATGGAGGTGTTGAGAAGTGGAATAGGGTAGTTACCGTGACTAGTGATGATAAGACGCTAGACGAGGGCCATGGTTCTAGGAGGGCACATGTCCGACCTTTTAATTTACTGACTTGGAAGTCTAGAGATTCCACAGAAGTGTTGTGTTGAGTCCTTGGAATCCGAGGTCTATGGTTTATAGGGCAATAGCAACGAGACTTTCATGGCGCTAGACGTCCACATTGGTCTATCGGACTCCTATAGCAGTTTCAAGGGAGTCTGATCAAATCAATACTCATATGTATTATGGAGGAGTCTGGGGATTCCAGAGGAGATTTGAGGTGAGTCGTTAGGTTAGGTTAGGTGGCAGCCCGATGTATCAGGCTCACTTAGACTATTCAGTCCATTGTGATACCACATTGGTGAACTTCTCTCTTATCACTCAGTGCTGCGCGATTCCATGTTAAGCTCAATGACAAGAGACCTAATTTTTATAGCCGAGTCCGAACGGCATCCCCATTGCAGTGAAACCACTTAGAGAAGCTTTTAAAGCCTCAGAAATGTCACCAGCATTACTGAGGTGGGATAATCCATCGCTGAAAAACTTTTTGGTGTTCGGTAGAAGCAGGAATCGAACCCACGACCTTGTATATGAGGGCATGCTAGCCATTGCACCACGGTGGTGAGTCCTTGGAAAGCCACATCTATGGCTTATTGGATATAAAGGGTGATTCTTTTGAGGTTAGGATTTTCATGCATTAGTATTTGACAGATCACGTGGGATTTCAGACATGGTGTCAAAGAGAAAGATGCTCAGTATGCTTTGACATTTCATCATGAATAGACTTACTAACGAGCAACGCTTGCAAATCATTGAATTTTATTACCAAAATCAGTGGCAGAAAATCCGCTTTTTTATCGACAAATTTTGTTCAGCGATGAGGCTCATTTCTGGTTGAATGGCTACGTAAATAAGCAAAATTGCCGCATTTGGAGTGAAGAGCAACCAGAAGCCGTTCAAGAACTGCCCATGCATCCCGAAAAATGCACTGTTTGGTGTGGTTTGTACGCTGGTGGAATCATTGGACCGTATTTTTTCAAAGATGCTGTTGGACGCAACGTTACGGTGAATGGCGATCGCTATCGTTCGATGCTAACAAACTTTTTGTTGCCAAAAATGGAAGAACTGAACTTGGTTGACATGTGGTTTCAACAAGATGGCGCTACATGCCACACAGCTCGCGATTCTATGGCCATTTTGAGGGAAAACTTCAGAGAACAATTCATCTCAAGAAATGGACCGGTAAGTTGGCCACCAAGATCATGCGATTTGACGCCTTTAGACTATTTTTTGTGGGGCTACGTCAAGTCTAAAGTCTACAGAAATAAGCCAGCAACTATTCCAGCTTTGGAAGACAACATTTCCGAAGAAATTCGGGCTATTCCGGCCGAAATGCTCGAAAAAGTTGCCCAAAATTGGACTTTCCGAATGGACCACCTAAGACGCAGCCGCGGTCAACATTTAAATGAAATTATCTTCAAAAAGTAAATGTCATGGACCAATCTAACGTTTCAAATAAAGAACCGATGAGATTTTGCAAATTTTATGCGTTTTTTTTTTAAAAAAAGTTATCAAGCTCTTAACAAATCACCCTTTATGTATCATGCATGACATGTTGCTTGACCGGGTGTTAGGATGTGGTCAATTCACCATGGGATGCATGGAGCTGATTTCCGATGTTGTTATCTACATTGGGTGCCTAGCATTCATGTTGAATCTCTTGGATCTCATCCAATTTTTTCATTTTAAGTATTTAACATCACCACAAACCTGGTAGATGCAGTAAAACAAACACTAAGGAACCACAGCAAATTCTGAAGTTTCTTTTTTCGTTGAACCGTCGTGTTCATCTCTGATGCGAATCCACAGTTTATTGAATCGTTGGGAGTAATTTGCCAAAAATATTCATTATGAATATAGTACCTCGAACATGCTTAACCTGACCTTATCCAAGGCCATGCCATGGAATTATTCTGTCTCAAACTTTGCATGTCACTTAAATCAATATTATGCACTTGTAAAAGTACCTTCTACCTTTCCATCAAAATCACCTGCACATGACGTCTTATACATAAACTCGTGTATAAATTAATTTTCTTTGTAGAACTTTCATATGTCAGCAGGAAGTGAAGGCAAATAACAAAACAATTGCCTTAATAAGTTTACGTGTCACCAAAAGTTTTCACTTGTGTTTTTTGATGCTGCTTCAATTATTTCGTTGAATATTTTTTGGGGGTGGGGCAATAATTACCGTTACCTTGTTCAATCAAGGCCATATGTTTGCCAGTTGATTTTGCGGCACGGAAGCTTTTAAAAGTTTGAATGTCACATATTTACCTGAAATTAAAAACATGAAACGAAATATATAAAAAAGTTTGATAAAATTCGAGAGGAAATTAAAAATAGCCAATGTTGTGTGATAATCTAAATTATTTGGTTGTGTAGGATATTTTTAGGCTAGTATATAAGCATGGTCTAACTTCAAGGGTGATGGCAACAACCAGCTTTCATTTGTGCCCAAAATCCATCCTACCACCCACAGCTATTGTTTGCAGTATTTTATTGTTTCTTCTTTTGGGGCCTGGTATCACAAACTAATCCACACTCCCCCGTATCAACAACACAAAAGGGAGTGAGTCAGTCGATGTATAGAGCTAGGTGTCACAAGCAAAACGTTTTGGAAACTTTTTAATTAAATGAATTTCAATAAACTAATTAAAATATAATTACTTTGTGTCATCGTATGTATCCTTAACGATAAATAAAAATATACCAAGTAAGACTATTGCAAAGAAGCCTGTACCTGAGCTGGGCTGTCTCCATGTTTCAAAAAGACTTCGAATGGAATAGAATAAGCTGTCTGTTGTGGACCACAAAAAGCAATAGAAACTCATATTATTACCACTAACATCTCAGACCAGAATTTTCTTTATTTTTTGGCATAGCGCCCGTAAATCTATGTTAAGGTAATATGCCGCCAAAACCAGCCAACAAAAACAAAAATCACTTTCAATTAAATTTAATACACATTTAATTAGGAACTGACAGCTCCACTCCAGCAAGAACTCATCTATACCATAATATGGTGCTATCGTAAAAGGCAGACACCAAAAAAATTGAAAAAAAAGTTCTTATCCTATCAGCTACGGAAATGGTTTGGAGATATCTTACGTAAAACAGGATGATAGAAACGAGTGGGTTCCCGGAGAGGGAGAGAAAGCGAAAAGGAAAATTATTGTGAATTAATAATCGCTTATTGGGAAAATTATAAATGGAAGAGTAAAAAAAGAAATCACACCATTACCTCTACCCTATGGCATGAATTAACTAGATTAAGGTTTTTAGTGAGCAGGATAGGAATAAACCACAAGTAAATCATTGCTAACACAGTTGACAAACTAGCAAAACCAAACTGAAAAGATTGGAAAGTATGTTGCAGATATTGTCTATTATTTGTTATACCTATAAGCCCCATTTTCATGAAGCTCCGTTAGTGCTACGTTAGCTAACGAACTTCTAAATCGTGCTATGTACATATCTGTCATCTTGCACATATATTCCATATGCCAGTTATAAACTTAACTGCTGAAAATTTGTCAGTTAAAGATAACCAGAGAAAAGATATTTTCATTTTTCTCTCTGTTAACTGGCACTTAAAGCTTAACGGAGCTACATGAAAATGGCCTTTAGTAGAATTTAATAATAATGCCAAAATTTCCAAATTTCCAATACTGGGGTCGGGGTTACAGTTGCCTCATTTTAGTGGCTAATTGCCACTATTTTCAAGCGTTGATATTTTTGCCACCAAATATCATACTTTCACATAACATCTTGGTTTCCAAACGACACCTACATCACTCTTTTCGATTCGTAGCCTTTTCCGGATACCAGTTAATATTTGATTTGAATACATTTGTGTCCTAGACTAGTATTCGCAACGTGGTCACGGTCATGCCTTTATCTTTTCACAGTCCCGATACCTTCACTTGGGTTCGGTCATGCCACGACCCTTCCTAGCCGTCATATTTTTATTTGTGTTCTAATCGTGGTCATATTCACGATCTCTCACTAGGTATTTTGTCACCGATCAATATCATCCACAAGGCCAACAACACGTACACTGAAACAATGTAACTTATGCACAGGAATTGGTAAATTGTGGTCAACAGTGAGAGCCCTCTCGAACCCCGCTACAAGGGATGATGGGATTTCAGTCACCTGAAATCCCATCATCCCGACGTGACTGTGACTGATCCGAAGAGATGCGCCAAATACTTCAACCGACTGTTTGTCGAGCATCCCGAGAGTGATAGAGCGAAAACGAGAGCCACTCGTCGCATGCGTGGTCTCCGAGACGACGACACACCACAATTTACCGCAGCCGAAGCTACCAATGTCATCAACAGCGCGAAACCATCTAAGGCGCTGGGCCCAGACGAAATTTCAATGCTAATGCTGAAGCATCTGGGAATACTGGGAGTTGAGTACCTGACCAGACTCCTCAATTTGTCCTTGGAATCACTCATTATACCCGATGTCTGGAAGATGGGAAGAGTAATTCCCCTACTGAAGCCAGGCAAAGATTCGAGTAAAGGTGAATCGTACAGACCGATATCCCTTCTCTCGCCAGTAGCCAAGGCACTACTCCTCCCCAGCCTTGTGGAGAATTTTCCAGCTGCCCACCATCAACATGCATTCCGTAAGGTACACAGTACTACGACAGCCTTACATGCCATTTCGACACATATCAATAGGGGACTTAATCAGCCCAAGCCGTGTCATAGGACGGTCCTCGTGGCGCTTGACCTATCGAAAGCGTTCGATACGGTCAACCATGCCACATTATTCGAGGACATCGAGAACACGTCCCTACCAGCAGGAACGAAGCGTTGGGTTCTGAAGTATATATGTGGACGCCAGTCGTACGTGGAATTCAGGGACAAGAAGTCAAAACCCCGTAGAGTTAAACAGGGAGTTCCCCAGGGCGGGGTGATATCTCCGGCACTGTTTAACCTCTACCTGTCCTCGATTCCACCCCCTCCTGACGGCGTCGAGATTGTGTCTTATGCGGACGATTGCACAATCATGGCATCCGGGCCCATTGTTGATGACATTTGCGATCGATTAAATGTCTACCTCGCTGATCTTACCAGTTATTTCACTTCAAGAAATTTGAGGATATCTCCCACCAAATCCTCAGCCACACTATTCACTACATGGACGGCGGAAGTACGCAGGCAGTTGAATGTCAGAGTCGATGGCGAAACAATTCCGACAACAAATTACCCCCAAGATTCTCGGTGTCACATTCGACAGCCTTTATAAGTCGTCCGCCCATGCCACTGCAATTTGAGATAAGCTCCGCGGTAGAAACAAGGTCCTCAAGTCTCTTGCCGGCAGCACTTGGGGTGCGGACAAAGAAACCTTGTTAACTACATATAAGGCAATTGGCCGGTGAGCGGCCAATAGCGGTAATAGCGGTGAGAAGCTACAAGGTTAATCCTGTTCTCGGAGTCCGACCGCCGCCCATTGCACCGGAGGAGAGAGACCTCCCACGGCAGACAAGGGTAGTTTTGGCCCAACTAAGATCAGGCAAGTGTAGCCGCCTCAATTCATACTTATCAGTGATTGATAGCAGCGTAGCTGACGTGTGTCCCATATGTAATCAAGGGCCACATGACACTCGTCACATTTTTGCTTGCCCAGCTACGCCTACCCGTCTCACTACCAGATCACTCTGGACACACCCCATCCTTGTCGCAGAGTTCCTTGATCTGGCTACCAGTTGAACTACACAAGCATAGAACAAAATGGATGAAACTACATTAAAAACTGTTACAACAACAACATCCACAAGGCCAACCGCAATCGTCTTGTGGTTCAGCACTTTACTCCATTTTTATCAGTATCACTATCCCACTGATGTTACTGCAATCCTGCCGCGACAACGAATACGTGTGCGTCCTAGACTGGGCTTTGAACGTGGTCACAGTCATGCCTTTCTCTTTTCGCAGTCTCTTTACATTACATGGGTTCTGAACGCGTCCTTTCCTCTCTCTCTTCTCATCCTATTTTCTAGGACTTGTGTTCCGACCGTGATCACATTTACTTTCTCTTACTAGATGTTTTGTTACCGATCAAGATCATCGACAAGGTCAACCTCAGCCGTCTTTAGTAGATTTACCGCATATTTATCACAATAACCGCCCATCGACAACACTTTTCGAATCAGGACCTTTCCAGGCCACCAGTTAACATTTGATCTGTATTCGCGTGTGTCCTTCAATTGTATTCCGAACGTGGCCACAGTCATGCCTTTCTCTTTTCACAGTCCCGATACCTTGACTTGGGTGCCGCGATTATGTCCTTTCCTCTCTCTCCATCACATTTTCCGAGCGTACTCACGTTCACGTTTTCTCACCACGTGTTTTGTCAACGATCAATATCATCGACAAAGTCAACCTCAGCCGCCTTGTGGTTTAGTATTTTACCGCATAGTTATCAGAATCACCACCCCGTTGACATTACGATTGCGTCCTAGACTGGGTTTCGAACGGGGTCACAGTCACACCTTTCCCTTCTCACAATCTCTTTACCTTAACTAGGGTTCCGAGCACGGCTACATCCCTTCCACTCTCATCACATTTCCGATCGTGTTCACATTCTCCATCCTCACTAAGAGTTTTGTCACCGATCAAGATCATCCTCAAGATCAAACTCAGCTTTCTTGTGGTTTAGCATTTTAGCTCATGTTTATCAGAATCAACGTCCCATTGACATTACAAGTACCGGCATCACAACGCGGCACACGTCGACAGCAACCTCATATTGGTTTTCATCATCCTTACGTCCTAATCGTCTTTAGCTTCAACCATGGTCACGTTCCTGAGCCCGTTCCTTAAGCCAGTTTTGATAAAGGTCACAGTCTCTGGTTTCCCAATCACGTGGCCTTCGACGACCCGTGTCCTGCCATTCCATGTCATATTCATTCTATAATCTTCTAACCCGTTTCATCAACTATCCGGCAGGTGATCTGCTGACGATCGGTGTGTCGATAAAGGTCACACTTCCGCCATCATATGCCTTTCGGCTACTTGTGTCCTGCTGAAGGTCACAGACTTCTAGGCCGTTTTGCCTAGTATCCCGCAGGTAACTGGTAGCGACCAGTGTCACCTGGTTTCCCAAGCATGTGTCCTTCGACCACCAGTGACCTGTTCAAGGTCTTAGCCATTCTATAACCTTCTATCCTGTTTCCTCAACTAGCTCGCAAGTGACTCTACTGACGTGCTGTGTGTCGATAAAGGCCACAGACCCCAGTTTCCACCAGCATGTGCCTTTCGGCTACTCGCCGAAAGACTTCTAGGTCGTTTTTCCATGTGACTACTGGCGATCAGTGTACCGATTAAGGCCAAAGTCCTAGGTTCCCACCATCATGTGAGCCACCGTGGTGCAATGGTTAGCATGCCCGCTTCGCATACACAAGGTCGTGGGTTCGATACCAGCTTCGACCGAACACCAAAAAGTTTTTCAGCGGTGGATTATCCCACCTCAGTAATGCTGGTGCTATTTCTGAGGGTTTCAAAGCTTCTCTAAGTGGTTTCACTGCAATGTGGAACGCCGTTCGGACTAGGCTATAAAAAGGAGGTCCCTTGTCATTGAGCTTAACATTGAATCGGCCAGCACTCAGTGATAAGAGAGAAGCTCACCAATGTGGTTTCACAATGGACTGAATATTCTAAGTGAGCATGTGTGCCTGTGCCCCGTATCCTGCTGAAGGTCTTAGACAGCTAGAATTCCCACAAGTGACGCCCCGTTAAGTTCTCCTGAATGACTCTCGTTCCGATGCAGGTCATTAGCCCATTATTCTAAAATTCAAGGATATTAACAATTCCACAAGTGGTATACCAAAAATATGAGTCGGATACGGCTGAAACAGTTAACTTCTAAAGTCAGATAGGTCTAAAACTATAGCCTAGGGGGTTAGGCTAAGTGTCATGCATAAGGAGCCAAGTAGCTGTATCTTCACTACCGAATTAAAGCTAATATTAAAAACTTTAATGTTTCTTCTTTTTTACTTGTACTAACAGCATGTAGAAAATAATTTATAATTTTGAGGACCTACCTCAATTACTTAAAAAGCTATATCAGTTTGCTCTAAAAACTTGATTCTTGAATTGTCATCGAATGGCCTCCCGAAAAAACGCATTATTTGGCCTATAAAATCTGTCGAAGTGTGAGACAAAATACAAAAAGCAATCTATAGTTTTTGTACGATTATCCATTGATTTTTTTACCTACAGAAAAAAGGTCCCAAAATTGCTTATTTTTTGGATATTACTGAAGAAGTTTATTAAAATGAATTTTAGTGTCTACCCACAGGGAAAATTTTTATAGTGTAGTTAACCTCTACATTAAAATAACATCAATAAATAAGTCGAAACTAAGTGAGGATTTAGAGTTAAGTGTCATTTTCTAATGTCCTTTGTAATGTAGATCGGTAGCCAAAGGGTTAATGATAAGGCGTGAAAAGAATCGGGATCTTATATTTTTACGCACATCACAAAGAGCCAACAATTAATTCGTAATAACTCCTGTGGATATGCTTTAACTATTTATACACCTTCAATTGAATACCATTTCATATATAATTTTTATTTTAAATTCTTACAAAAACTTTAATTTCACTTCCCACCTTCAAGTTTACCCAAAAACCATAATAGAAATATTTAAATATCAATCTAAAGTTCTACGGATTAGAACACACACACTCGCGTAGAATAGACCGTGATTTCCTATGCCTAAGGGTAGGATTTACAATACAACAAATCCAAGCATTTAACACTGATATCCGGCCATCGTAAACAAAATTTGTTTTCGTTTTTTTTCTAAAAATGTTGGGAGAAAGCAGCAGCAGTATTGGCTCCCCTCCTTCTCTTTGCGTATAGAAAATCACGAACAAATACTCTGTCACACTCTACTACCCACTACCACAAATCCATAGTATTTACTTTTTATTGCCTAAAAGTAGGCAACACTATAGTTAAGTGTGTTGAAATGCTACATTGACAGCTGTAACACAACGTTGAAAGCTTGAATATATATATATATATTTTTTTTCAGCATTTTCCACCTGTCTAAAGTGTGGCCATTACATGGGTGTCGTAGTGGTAGTAGTAGTAGTAGTAGCAGTAGAAAAACTCAACACATTGGCTAAATGGCTGGAGCGATGTATAGACCGCCACAACCAAATAAGACAGACAGCTCAAGAGAACCATCGATAATCCTATAGACCTTTGGATGGATGAAAGGACCAACCGTTAGAACTGGGGACAGGTGCATAGCATCCAGCATCTAGACGGACATACTTATGGGATATTATTGTTTTTTTTTTCGTATTTGTGTACTGGTATACCCACAATAATAACAATGCTAAGCAAGACAGACCAGTGGACTAAAACTATGCCGATGGCACTCAATAGGAAATAAAATCTCTGTTGTTATTTTCCTACTTCAGTTGTTATTTACTTTTTGTTTTGTTGGTCTGCTTTAAGGCGCAAACAAATACCTTTTGAGATGTTATGCATTTTTTTGTTTCGTTTTGCGTCTCTTATTATCACATATCTTTAGATGACCTACCACTGCCAGAAGCTTCAAAGATATTTGCTTATTTTAATGGCCTCAGATGTTGGACTTTCACCTTGGGTTTTACTTCGACCAAGTTTATTTGTCTATTTATATGTTATTTCTTTCTACTGGTCATTGTAATTACTTAAAAATTAAAATATATTTATTATTATTCAGAGAATGAAAAACCAACATCATCAAAAAAAAGAAGAGACACAAGGCCATAAGATTTTGTTGTGATTGTTGATTATTGTCACGAAAGTTCGTGACAAAAACCTAGACTTGTAACCCCAGGCGCAAAGTCCTATTATAAATTTTTTTTTGTTATTTCATTTCAAGAAATGCTAATAAGGCAAATCATTACAAATGGTATTTGGTGGTTGAATCAGGATACTTAAAGATGTATATTCCATTATCTAATTGATTCATATATAGAGATTATAAAATACATTAAGATAATTGATTTAAAATTTTAGAATATTATTTAAGCTTAGACACGAACCCATTTAAGAAATGAAGATTACTTTATGCTTATATATTTAAAAAACAAAAAAAAACAATAGAGCATACTTTTAGGATGAAACATAATTCTCAACGTGAAATAATAAACCGATAATCCAGATGAATATCGGAAAACATGCTTCATTAGAATAAATGAAGTTTTCTTTATGTATAAATATATTTAAAACATAAATAAATAAATAAGCGGTGTAGTATGCTTTGAGGATGATGTCTAAGGGTTTCTGGAAAGCGTATTTAGAAAGGTATTTTCAAGGCCACTATCTCATTGATTCATATACAGAGATTATAAAATACATTAAGATAATTGAATTAAAATTTTGGAATATCACTTAAGCTTAGACACGAACCCATTTAAAAATAAAGATTAAATATTTCAAAAAACAAACAATGGAGCATACTTTTAGGATAAAACATAATTATCAACGTGAAACAATAAGCAGATAATCCAGATGAATATCGGAAAACATACTTCATTAGGATAAATGAATTTTTATTTATGTATAAATAAATTAAAGAAAAAAATTAAAATACAAAGTGTAGTATGGTTTGAGGATGATGTCTAAGGGTTTCTGGAAAGCGTATTTTCAAGGTCATTGATTCATATACAGAGGTTATAAAATAAAGATAATTGAATTAAAATTTTATCTCTACAAAAATTTTTGTCAAAATTTTATTTCTATAGAATTTTTTTTCAAAATTCTATGTCTACAGAAAATTTTTTACAAATTTTATTTCTATAGAAAATTTTGTCAAAATTTTATTTCTATAGAAACTTTTGTCAAAATTGTATTTCTATAGAAAATTTTGTCAAAATTTTATTTCTATAGATTTTTTTTTTAATTTTATTTCTATAGAAAATTTTGGCAAAATTTTATTTCTGTAGATAATTTTGTAAAAATTTTATTTCTATAGAAAATGTTGTCAATATTTTATTTAATTTACGTATTTTATTTATTTGTAAACTCTAACACCTTAAAAATTAAATTCCTTATAGTATATAATTTTGTTTCACATTCATAAATTATTTACTATAATAGATAACAAATTTCTATAGAAAATTTTCTCAAAATTTTTTTTCTGTAGACAATTTTCTCAAAATAAATTTTCCCAAATAAATTTGACAAGCATACTTTTCCTCTGTTGGTTAAGCTACACTTGTAGTTTAGTCAATGCATGCTTTTAAGCTGAGATCAAAAATAACAATAATGATTGAAGAGAAACCAACAATAACAAATAAAACGAAAAAAAATATTACTATAGAAAATTTTGGCAAAATTTATTTCTGTAGATAATTTTGTAAAAATTTTATTTCTATAGAAAATTTTGTCAAAATTTTATTTCTATAGAAAATTTTGTCAAAATTTTATTTCTATAGAAAATTTTGTCAAAATTTTACTTCTATAGAAAATTTTCTAAAAATTCTATTTCTATAGAAAATATTGTCAAAATTGTATTTCTATAGAAAACTTTCTCAAAACTGTTTATTTCTATAGAAAATTTTCTCAAAACTGTTTATTTCTATAGAAAATGTTGTCAAAATTTTATTTCTATAGAAAATTTTGTCAAAATTTTATTTCTGAAGAAAATTTTGTCAAAATTTTATTTCTATAGAAAATTTTGTCAAAATTTTATTTCTATAGAAAATTTTGTCAAAATTTTATTTCTATAGAAAATTTTGTCAAAATTTTATTTCTATACAAAATTTTGTCAAAATTTTGTTTCTATAGAAAATTTTGTCAATCCTGATCTTAAAACCCGAACATGGCCATCATCTAGGATATTACTAATGGAAATGTCTTAATTTCTACTAAATCAAGTAGTGATATCAATGACCAAATGAAGCACATAACCATTTCGTTTGTGTCGCCACACCGTCTTATCTTTGTCGATCTTAATGGATTAATGTAACCCACTAAGACAACAATAGCATGCCATTGTGAAACCATCATTAGCATATCCCTTTCGCGAATTTATATCTTTGATCAGCAATTCCATTGTTTTAGAACTATGACGCATTTCTTTTGTCCCAGCATTACTCATTAAGTATTAATTTTAGTTTATTACATTTATTCTTATTATAAACAAAAGATATTGCATACCTTAGGGCATCAACGTGTTATATAAATGACTGCATATTTTCCAATCTATTACTAGTATTCATTCTTTTAAAAACCAGGTAAATATTTCTAATCTCTAAAAAATGTCTCATCTTAAAGAAAATTCCTATAAATCCTTATCGGTTAAAGAATAATATAAAATCTGTAATTACATTGAATTGCTTCACCTTAATTTCTTATTATCTCCTTTTTGATCTTTTCTTTTCGGCCTATTTAAGGAATTTCATCTCTTAGACAAACATTGAAAGGAAATGGCTTTTTCATCTTGCCCAGAATTTTACGGTTTATAGCAATTTTCTTCCACAGAGAGGACTAGAAATCAAACACCTTTTAACTTCAATACAAAAACAAATAAGAGATGCACGTAGACAAACATAGTAGTCTGCAAGATTCACTTCATCGTTCCGACGGCCAGTAGAACAAACAAAGCTACGCAATTCATTCATGTAAATGAAATTTTCATTCAAAGATTTATGATAATGTTAAGGATAGTCGTAACAAAGCTGCCTAGGATCTCTTCATCTTGGAATTTCTGTTTTGATTCGTTTGTGTTTACATTTCTGCGAAAATTTTGGCATATTCCAAGCTCATGATGACGATGATGATGCTGGTGGGGAATTAATAAAATTCTAATTGAGATTTTAAAATATGCGCTTTTGTATTTTGGAATTCCAGTGGGAATATATTTCTCAAAGAAATCATAGCAACAATCAAATGAAATGTGTAATACAAATATATTATAAAAGCGAAATAAATGGCATACCATAAGGAGCCTATATTTATAGCCTACTTTAGGGAGAAAGAAATATTGCAATGATATTTCAGTGGAGAAATAATAAACATGGAAATTTTAGGAAAAAATAGCAAATGATTATTAATATCAAAAAGCAACAATATGATTGTTCAAAACCCATTTACTCCGAGGTAGGTACCAACCGAACAAGCCAAGGCCATTCGGTTCGATTTCGAGAAAAATATACAGTCAATTAAATACTTCATTGGCGATGACAGTGATGAGGGAATAAGGACGACATTGAGGACAAGACACACGTCAGCGGTTTAGAACGCTATAGATTCCTACCAGTGCAGAGTTATGCTGGGTGGAAGACCACCACCTGTCAGCGATGACTAGAGACGCCTGCCAAGTGAAGTCGGTGCTATCCCAGCTAAGTATCTCTAGATACTTAAACAGTTAACTCTCCCTTCAGCACCCATCACTTCAAGATGTTTGCGAATTGTGATCAATCGCCTCACATCCACGGTTGCCACTCGAGTAAATTATAATTTACCAAAATTTGGAGAAAATTTTACCAAAAACTACCAAACAATAAAATTTTATTTCTATAGAAAAATTCTTCGAAATAAAAAATTTTGTCAAAATTTTATTTCTATAGAAAATTTCGTCGAAATTTCATTTCCATAGAAAATTTTGTCCAAATTTAGTTCTATAGAAAATTTTGTCCATATTTTATTTCTATAGAAAATTTTGTCAAAATTTAATTTCTATAGAAAATTTTGTCAAAATTTTATTTCTATAGAAAATTTTGTCAACATTTTATTTCTATAGAAAATTTTGTCAACATTTTATTTCTACAGAAAATTTTGTCAAAATTTTATTTCTATAGAAAATTTTGTCAAATTTTTATTTCTATAGAAAATTTTGTCAAAATTTTATTTCTATAGAAAATTTTGTCAAAATTTTATTTCTATAGAAAATTTTGTCAAAAATTTTATTTCTATAGAAAATTTTGTCAAAATTTTATTTCTATAAAAAATGTTGTCAAAATTTTATCTCCATAGAAAATTTTGTAAAAATGTTATTTCTATAGAAAATTTTGTCAAAATTTTATTTCCAAAGAAAATTTTGTCAACATTTTATTTCTATAAAAAATTTTGTCGAAATTTATTTCTATAGAAAATTTTTGTCAAAATTTTATTTCTATAGAGAATTTTGTCAAAATTGTACTTCTATAGAAAATTTTGTCAAAATTTTATTTCTATAGAAAATTTTGTCAAAATTTTTTTTCTATAGAGAATTTTGTCAAAATTTTATTTCTATAGAAAATTTTGTCAAAATTTTATTTCTATAGAAAATTTTGTTAAAATTTTATTTCTATAGAAAATTTTGTTAAAATTTTATTTCTATAGAAAATTTTGTCAAAATTTTATTTCTATAGAAAATTTTGTCAAATTTTTATTTCCATAGAAAATTTTGTCAAACTTTTTACTTCTATAGAAAATTTTGTCAAAAATTTTTTTCTTCTATAGAGAATTTTGTCAAAATTTTATTTCTATAGAAAATTATGTCAAAATTTTATTTCTATAGAAAATTTTGACAAAATTTGATTTCTATAGAAAATTTTGACAAAATTTGATTTCTATAGAAAATTTTGTCAAAATTTAATTTCTATAGAGAATTTTGTCAAAATTTTATTTCTATAGAAAATTTTGTCAAAATTTTATTTCTATAGAAAATTTTGTTAAAATTTTATTTCTATAGAAAATTTTGTCAAAATTTTATTTCTATAGAAAATTATGTCAAATTTTTATTTCCATAGAAAATTTTGTCAAACTTTTTACTTCTATAGAAAATTTTGTCAAAAATTTTTTTTCTATAGAGAATTTTGTCAAAATTGTATTTCTATAGAGAATTTTGTCAAAATTGTATTTCTATAGAGAATTTTGTCAAAATTGTATTTCTATAGAAAATTTTGTCAAAATTTTGTTTCTATAGAAAATTTTGTCAAAATTTTATTTCTATAGAAAATTTTGACAAAATTTGATTTCTATAGAAAATTTTGACAAAATTTGATTTCTATAGAAAATTTTGTCAAAATTTAATTTCTATAGAGAATTTTGTAAAAATTTTATTTCTATAGAAAATTTTGTCAAAATTTTATTTCTATATTTTGTAAAAATTTTATTTCTATAGAAAATTTCGTCGAAATTTTATTTCCATAGAAAATTTTGTCAAGATTTTATTTCTATAGAAAATTTTGTAAAAATTTTATTTCTATAGAAAATTTTGTCAAAATTTTATTTCTATATTTTGTAAAAATTTTATTTCTATAGAAAATTTCGTCGAAATTTTATTTCCATAGAAAATTTTGTCAAGATTTTATTTCTATAGAAAATTTTGTAAAAATTTTATTTCTATAGAAAATTTGTTAAAATTTTATTTCTATAGAAAATTTTGTCCAAATTTTGTTTCTATAGAAAATTTTGTCCAAATTTTATTTCTATAGAAAATTTTGTAAAAATTTAATTTCTATAGAAAATTTTGTCAAAATTTTATTTCCATAGAAAATTTGGTCAACATTTTATTTCTATAGAAAATTTTGTCAAAATCTTATTTCTATAGAAAATTTTGTCAAAATCTTATTTCTATTTTCTATTTTGTCAAAATTTTATTTCTATAGAAAATTTTGTCAAAATTTTATTTCTATAGAAAATTTTGTCAAAATTTTATTTCTATAGAAAATTTTGTCAAAATTTTATTTCTATAGAAAATTTTGTCAAAATTTTATTTCTATAGAAAATTTTGTCAAAATTTTGTTTCTATAGAAAATTTTGTCAAAATTTTATTTCCATAGAAAATTTTGTAAAAATTTTATTTCTATAGAAAATTTTGTCAAAATTTTTTTCTATAGAAAATGTTGGCAAAATTTTATTTCTATAGAAAATTTTGTCAAAATTGTATTTCTATAAAAATTTTGTAAAAATTTTATTTCCATAGAAAAGTTTGTCAAAATTTTATTTCTATAGAAAATTTTGTCAAAATTTTATGTCTATAGAAAATTTTGTCAAAATTTTATTTCTATAGAAAATTTCATCGAAATTTTATTTCCATAGAAAATTTTATCTAAAGTTATTTCTATAGAAAATTTTGTCAATCTGTTACTTCCATAGAAAATTTCGTCAAAATTTTATTTCTATAGAAAATGTATAAAGTTCGGCTTAGGTGGGAGGAATATTTTGCAAAATCTGCCATAAAAAAATTTACCAAATGGTAAAAAATCTACCATTTTTGTTAGAATTCTACCAACTGTGGCAACTCACATCACAAGGCATCTTGTGCAAAACCTACAGACCTGACACCTACTTCACTCTGGACTCCAGTAGACAGCTTGCTTCCTCGAACTGGCTGTAGAAGCTTTAATTTCTAATCCTTATAAATTGTTTTGTCTTTTTTATTCTCCTTATTTTTTTTCATACATCACCAGAAATATTGGGCTGCCACTATACCAGCCAAGCCAATCTGGCAATCTAGAGAAAGTCTCCACTTGTCGTCTTTTATTTTACTTTAAAAACTCTGTAGCATACTTTAAGGAGAACTTCATCATAATTTTTCATAATTAAAAATGTTATGGAACCCCACGTGTAATACGTAATTACAATGCAAAGTTATCTAACACTTTTTTTCTTGGCAAAAAAACACATTTTGTGCAATTCCCCTATAAGTGCAGAAACATGTGGTTCCATGAAAAAATTTAATTTTAAAGATGAAACAAAAACAAAATAATTTTAAAATTGTCAACTACTAAAATTTTGTTATGGAATTTTGGCGCTTTACTGCATTTTCTACAGTTACCACAAAATGCAATGTGGGTATTATTTTTATGCAAGTCCCTATTCTACTACTTTGGCACTTTTAGAGTTTCTGCACTTGGTCCAAAGTTGATGAGGAAAATTTACTTTATGCCACCACAAACCATCCCAACACCCCAAATCCACAAACAAGGGATCTATAAAAACTACTCTAAACCTTGTGGTTAAATGAATGTAATAGCAAAAGTAAAAAAAAGTTGTCCCTTGACTGCTTCTACTCTGTAACAATGTAGAAGCAGCAGTGGCAAAATGTTACCAACTAAATTTTGTAAACTTATACATTTTTGTTCACCAGTGTTAGAACTGTGGTTAGTATAGGTTCGATAAATGTGCGTAATTGTATTTTTATTGCTTTCGAGAACAAAAAAAATGTAGCATATGTTCAGGCGTGCTTTATAAGAAATGGTCCTTCGATATCCCCAGAAACTTCTTGATGTATAAAACAAAGCGAAATCTCAATGGATTTTTAAGGTGTAAGTGGGAGACCGAGTGGCATTGACTAGTCTTATAAAGCAGCACATATTGAATAGGGCCACTTCCGTAGAATTTGGTGGATAGTATAGCTTTATGGTAGCATATTTTCTTCGCCGGTGGCGCTACTTTGGTACAGTGGAATTAATCAATCATGGAATTAATGCATTCAATTAATTTTTAATTGAAATTGCTTCTATCACAAAGTTTTTAATATCAATCATCGACTTTCATTGAAAAATTAATTGATTCATATAATTTTTGGTGATTGAATTTTATTAATTATTATTTGATTAAAAATTTTCAAAAAAAAAAATTCAATTAAAAGCCTACATTGATGTCAGGCAAATATAAAAAATTAAAATTTTAATTGAAACAATTTTTTTTAATTTTAATTGAACCAAACTTCCCTTAAAGTAAAAAAACACATTTTTGATTTAAAGAAATCGTACTTAAATTAACTGAACTATTGATTCTTTTGACTTAAGACAAAAAAAAACGTTAAGACCTATTTGGTTTTTTTATTAATTAAGAAAAAAAATTTACTTCGAAGTATCCGTTATAATTTGGATTTAAAAACTGGTATATATTTGAACGTGAATATCTTTATTAATATACCGCAAAAAGAGAATGAAAATTCAATAAATGAGATCTCTTCCCTAAATTTAATTTTAACGATCCTAGATTTAAAGCCAGATGGGCCGCTAAAATATGTCTCTTTTTATAGAAGCCGCATCTTTAGCTCGGAATCAATACCAAAACCCAGTAAGAAAAATTTGGAAGTTCTTATATATGCACAACTTTAAAAGCACTTCCAAAAATGTCCTCCCAAAGATGTTCTTTATTTTAACTTCACAGGAAGTTCATTTGAGTCAATTTTTTTTATAACTGGGTGTTTCATATTATTAATGGGAAATTTAAAATTTTGTTATCATTGAGCTAAACATGGAATCGGGCAGCACTCAGTGATAAGAGAGAAGTTCACCAATGTGGTATCACAATGGACTGAATAGTCTAAGTGAGCCTGATACATCGGGCTGCCACCTAACCTAGACTGCATTAAAAATCATAAAAAATTTTAAAAATTATTTATTTGTCGAAATATCACAAAATTTCTTAATTCACATCCAAAACACTGAATTCGCATCACACCTTAAGCAGTGATGTGAATTTAATGCACCGGGTGTTGAAATGGTGGACATCCGTCCTATGACAAGCCCATGTTAAATTCTTTGCTTCTGCCCCAATTTTGTACCACTTCCGGATCCAAAAAGAACATTTTCACCACTTTTTTGGCGTCGCTTTTTTTTTTGGCTGGGAATCCTTAATGGAAGATCAAAATCTTTGGATCCAAGTAAACATTTATTTTCAGTGTAAATAAAAGGCAACTCTCTTATAAATTTGGGCAGCATTTATTGGAGAGAAGTTTATCACCTTTGCTATTGCAATGAACTTGTTAGACGATGTTGGTCAAAATAACAAACATCATTATACTAATGTTTGCTGGGTTATTAAAAATTCCATATGGTATAAAATGTTGTTTTCGAAATAGTTGTTTTTTTATAGTTTTTTTTTTTATGTTATAGTTTTTAATTCGCTATATTGTGTTTGCCAAGAAATTGCGGTAACTTGTTATGTGCTTTGTAACATAAATGCAGAGCGGCCTTTGGCAAAATTTTAAGTTTGTTGAATATTTTAGAGATTAAATGAATAAATTTTACTTTTAAAGAAAATGTTCAGAACTTTGCTCAAAGATATGTTTTCTTTTAAAAGGAAACAAAATTTTGGGCAAGCTAGCTTTTGGAGCAAAATATCTTTATTGAAAAGCTTATGAACATTTTGTGAAGCAAAAATGGAAATGTGCGTTTTGTGCTGCAGAAAAAATGCATCTTAAAGAAATCTTTGCTGATGCAACAATAATTTTCTCAGAGTGTTTTTTTTGGTATAGGGTTCTATTCGTATGGGCAGCAGCTTTTCGGAAACCTAAACTTCGACTATTTTTGATAATATTAAACGAATGACAATCGAAGCTTAAATCTAAACGCAGATAGAGACTTTCTTAATGTCACATTACACCTGTTGCCTTCAGACATTCTGGGAATTCTCACACAACTCTGACAAACCATCAAAACGTTGTAAGAAAGGTATATTCTCACGGCTACTTGGAGAGAGGTATAGTGGAACTATCCTTAAAAAGGCAACAATTTATTAGAGCTGAATCAGCTTCGCCATTCTGCCAAACATGGGCTTCGACAAAAACAACGTGTCCTTGTACCATGGGATATAAAGCCTTAGCCTTAGTATTTTCAACTTTAAAATTTCAATCAAGAAATACAACAAAATTATTAGGACTGGAGTCCTAAATTTTTTTCCTCAAATAAATTAACGGAATCATCGAAATATCTAAGGATTCTACCAACATTTTGGTGCAGAAATTTTATGCTGATAACTACATATAGTCAAGGCCCTTTACCCCCTCCAAATAAGGCCCTTTCATATTTACACTACATCTCCCACTGCATTCATTTCCGTTATGGTTCTCCCACCCAATTTGCTAAAAACAAAAGTGCAAAACAATTTCCTCAACTATAAGTTTCCAATATTATTATCGCGTAGCCATTTCCCTGTAATGGTTGCAATTAATACTGGTGTTATACACATTTTGGTATGTGATTCCTTTATGAAAGAAAATTGGTATTGTATTGAAACTGTTTTTTCGTGAATGTTGTTTTCAATTTCGTAAAGAAAAAACAACAAAATAAGAATTAGTATGAAGGGGAAAGTGCAGAACCATGTTAAATGTTCAAATTGCAATTGGTAAATAATTTAGTTTTCTTTATTGAAACATAGAACATAAGTGCTGTACGAAGGACACACAGTAGTTTAGGTTATGTGTTTGGAAAATGAATTTAATATAAATAAAATTGGTAGGGGTTAATTGAAAAATTTCATATACGAGGCTTGCTTTTTATATTTTGGGATTGGGCAACCCTTTCAACCTGCCAACTGACTCCTGTATCGTCAAGCTTGACATTTTTGAAGTACTCAGGACGTTTTCAAATACGAGCGTTATTTGTGTTGTCTACAGCAACTTAAAAAATTGAACTCACCAAAAAAAATTGAGTTAAATCGTGATCATTTTCGTTCGATTATTTTTTCCAACTTCCGACGTGGATGACCCTCCAACCAGGTCATGCCTCATCTATCGGGACAAGAGATTATCAGAAGAAGCAATGTCGGGGCTACACGGCGGGTCAGAGTGGACATCCTATTATGGACTCCGTTTTCTTGAATCGCAAGTTGCAATCAGAATCGAAATCCTGGATAGGTATATATAATATCAGGGCTGATCCATGCCGCATTATTGAATCAATTCTGCGTCGAAGAAGAAATCATCTCCAGGGATGGAGAAAAAATACGGCTTAACAAGTCCACCCACCCCATCCACCCTTTAAACCTGATTTACCCCGTGCGATTTTTTTTAACCACAAATGTCTCCCAGCAAACAATTTAGTAGTTCTTGCTAAGTCATTACTCATGTTCTTCTAGAAATTGACTTAATTTTCACTTCACTAGAAGTTCCATTGTGATGATTTACTAAAATATTGGAAAACGGAGTGCCGATCTCAAGCCAAATCTAACTTGCTAAAGTTTGGAGAAAATTTTACCACCAAACAAATATTTTTATTTCTATAGAAAATTTTCTCAAAATTTTATTTCTATAGAAAATGTTGTCAAAATTTTGTTTCTATAGAAAATTTTGTCAAAATTTTATTTCTATAAACAATTTTGTCAAAATTTTATTTCTATAGAAAATTGTGTCAAAATTTTATTTCTATAGACAATTTTCTCAAAATGTTATTTCTATAGAAAATTTTTATTTTTGTAGAAAATGTTGTCAAAATTTCATTTCTATATAAAATTTTGCCAAATGTTATTTCTATAGAAAATATTGTCAAAATTTTATTTCTATAGAAAGTTTTGTCAAAATTGTATTTCTATAGAAAATTTTTTCAAAAAATTTTCTCAAAATTTTATTTCTATAGAACAGTTTCTCAAATTTTATATCTATAGAAAATGTTGTCAAAATTTTATTTCTATAGAAAATTTTGTCAAAATTTTATTTCTATAGAAAATTTTGTCAAAATTTTATTTCTATAGAAAACTTTGTCAAAATTTTATTTCTATAGAAAACTTTGTCAAAATTTTATTTCTATAGAAAATTTTGTCAAAGTTTTATTTCTGTAGAAATTTTTTTCAAAATTTTATTTCTAAAGAAAATTATGTCAAAATTTTATTTCTATAGAAAATTTTGTCAAAATATTATTTTAATAGAAAATTTTGCCAAAATTTTATTTCTATAGAAAATTGTGTCAAAATTTTATTTCTATAGACAATTTTCTCAAAATTTTATTGCTATAGAAAATTTTCTCAAAAATGTTATTTTATACAAAATTTTGTCAAAATTTTATTTCCATAGCAAATTTTGTCAAAATTTTATTTCTATAGAAAATTTTCTCAAAAATTTTATTTCTATAGAAAATTTGTCAAAATATTATTTTAATAGAACATTTTGTAAAAATTTTAGTTCTATAGAAATTTTTGTCAAAATGTTATTTCTATAGAATATATTGTCAAAATTTTATTTCTATGGAAAGTTTTGTCAAAATTGTATTTCTATAGAAATTTTTCTCAAAAATTTTCTCAAATTGTTATATTTATAGAAAATTTTGTCAAAATTTTATTTCTATAGAAATTTTTCTCAAAAATGTTATTTTTATACAAAATTTTGTCAAAATTTTATTTCTATAGAAAATTTTGTCCAAATTTTATTTCTATAGAAAATTTTCTCAACATTTTATTTCTATAGAAAATTTTAACAAAAATTTATTTTTATAGAAAATTTTGTCAAAATTTTATTTCAATAGAAAATTTTGTCAAAATTGTATTTCTATGAAAATTTTCTCAAAATTTTATTTCTGTAGAAAATTTTGTCAAATTTTTATTTCTGTAGAAAATTTTGTCAAAATTTTATTTTAATAGAAAATTTTGTCAAAATTGTATTTCTATGAAAATTTTCTCAAAATTTTATTTCTGTAGAAAATTTTGTCAAATTTTTATTTCTGTAGAAAATGTTGTCAAAATTTTAGTTCTATAGAAAATTTTCTCAAAATTATATTTCTATAGAAAATTTTCTCAAATTTTTGTCAAAATGCTATTTCTATAGAATATATTGTCAAAATTTTATTTCTATGGAAAGTTTTGTTAAAATTGTATTTCTATAGAAAATTTTCTCAAAAATTTTATTTCTATAAAAATTTTTCTCAAATTTTTATTTCTATAGAAAATTTTGACAAAATTTTATTTCTATGGAAAATTTTATTTCTATAGAAAACTTTTTCAAATTTTATTTCTATAGAAAATTTTCACAAATTTGTATACTATAGAAAATTTTCTCAAATTTGTATACTATAGAAAATGTTGTCAAAATTTTATTTCTATAGAAAATTTTCTCAAAAATTTTATTTCTATAGAAATTTTTGTCAAAATTTTATTTCTATAGAAAATTTTGTCAAAATGTTATTTCTATAGAATATATTGTCATAATTTTATTTCTATGGAAAGTTTTGTCAAAATTGTATTTCTATAGAAAATTTTCTCAAAAATTTTATTTCTAGAAAAAATTTTTCAAATTTTTATATCTATAGAAAATTTTGTCAAAATTTTATTTCTATAGAAAATTTTGTCAAAATTTTATTCCTATAGAAAATTTTCTCAAAATTATATTTCTATAGAAAATTTTGTCAAAATTTTATTTCTATAGAAAATTTTGTCAAAATTTTATTTCTATAGAAAATTTTGTCAAAATTTTATTTCTATAGAAAATTTTTTCAAATTTTATTTCTATAGAAAATTTTTTCAAAATTTTATTTCTATAGAAAATTTTCTCAAAAATTTTATTTCTATAGAAAATTTTCTCAAAATTTTATTTTTATAGAAAATTTTGTCAAAATTTTATTTCTATAGAAAATTACCTCTTGGTTGGGAGAAATGTTTTGTAAAATCTACCAGTAAAAAATCTACCATTTTTGGATCTGTCGATTTGACTCGATTTTCAAAGATATCATGATTCAATTTTGGAGACAACAAAAATCGACTCCGACTTTTTTATGGCGAATAGTCGATTATCGAATTTTCAATTTTCGTCTTTTTATCTGCATCCGAATCGGTAGGTTAAGTTTGTTTGCTTTTTTTAGTGTATGCTGATTTGATATATCAGATATAGTTAACATGCTATGGACACATTCGCAACACATCCTCCCCCTACTCTCCATTATCTTACTCTACATATTTTCGTTTACTTTGAAATTTTTCCTTTGGATATTTCTATTCTTATTCGAGACCCTTTGACTTTACACGTTTTATTGTTTGTTATTAAAGTTAAGTGCATGTATTCTTCGAAATAATCAAAACAAAATAACTCAGACGTCTGAATTTATTTGATTCCTTTTTTCACTTGCTGCGAAGTATACTTGTATTAAAGGATGTTGGAATTTGATGTAAACATTTTTTGACAGTTGTTTTGGATATTCGTTAGGCAATCATGAAAAAGTTTTGGGGTGTAGTAAGAACTCTTAAAATATATTTACGAGTATACTATAGACTTAATGCACAGAGTTATTCCTTTTTTTCATGGATTCCTTGTCGAAGGGAAACATTTTTGTTTTAATTCTTGTACTAACATATGGCAGTTGTTCTACTTTCAGTTTGTGATATCTGCTATACAATATTGCATTTGCTTTGTAGAAGAAACCCTCAACAATTCAAGGATTGCAATAAGTATAAAGATGAAAACAAATACATATGTTTTGTTACAAAATTGGAGTGTAAATGGGATACACTCATAGAAAAATACTGTTAGAAACAGCAGTCAGTGTCAGCTGTAGTATTTTTGTACTTCAGGGTTTAGTGAAAACCAATTTGTCCTTAAGAGTCTAAAGAAGTGAAATCTGGAGATCCGTTTATATGGCGGCTATACCTAAAAGGGTTCCCATATGGATGACTTGGAATACAGCTACATGAAGTTGGTTGTGACCGACATATAGAAACCTCCTTTTAATTAAAATTCATTGTGAATTGACAAAGATGGACTATGACAGTGTTGCCAGGTGATTTTGGAATCTCAAGAAAAAAACCCAAACTGTTCCCGAAACCACATAGTGGTCAGGGTATAATAACTTTGATCGGCCATAAAATTGGCCTACCAGAAATATTGGTTTTAGACCATAAAATATATACCGACCGACTCAGAATAACCTCCCGAGTCGATCTAGCGCTTGGTGTCCGTCCGTCCGTCTGTCCATGTATTTGTTGTTCACAGGATTCCGGTCGCAAATATTAACCGATTTTGATGAAATTTGGTACAGGGTGTTTTTTGGGCACAAGGCTGAACTCTATTGAATTTGGAAGAAATCGGATCTAATTTAGATATAGCTCCCATATATATGTATCGCCCGATTTCCACAAATGGGGTCACGTTGCACTTATTTACAAACAGATCTACATCAAATTTGGCAAAAAGTAATCTTCTTCATCATCCTTTAAGTCTGCAAAATTTCATCGAAATCGGTTAAGATTTAGATATAGCTCTCATATATATGTATCGCCCGATTTTCCCAAATATGGCAATAAAACCCTTATTTATCAACCAATCTTACTCAAATTTGGCTAAAACCCGCCCCTATATAGTACTAACTGTATGTGGAAAATTTCATCGAAATCGGTTCAGATTTAGATATAGCTCCAATACAAATGTATCGCCCAATTTTAACAAATTTGCCACTAATAACTTTATTTTTGCCCATAGAGACCTCATTTCTTATCTGATCTTACTCAAATGTTGTACAAGGTAACCTTCTATGGTATTACTCAAACCTGCAAAATATTGTACAAATTGATTCAGATTTAGATATAGCTCCCATATATAACAGGTTGGCTGATAAGTCCCCGGTCTAACAAAGAAAAACACATTTTTTGTCAAAATTCGTTTTTATTATTCAACATAGTTCCCTTGAAGAGCGATACAACGATTATAACGACTTTCCAATTTTTTGATACCATTTTGGTAGCACTCATACGGTTTTGCCTCAAAATAGGCCTCAGTTTCGGCGATCACCTCTTCATTGCAGCCAAATTTTTTCCCTGCGAGCATCCTTTTGAGGTCTGGGAACAAGAAAAAGTCGCTGGGGGCCAGATCTGGAGAATACGGTGGGTGGGGAAGCAATTCGAAGCCCAATTCATGAATTTTTGACCTCGTTCTCAATGACTTGTGGCACGGTACGTTGTCTTGGTGGAACAACACTTTTTATACCCTCCATCATAGGATGGGGGTATATTAACTTTGTCATTCCGTTTGTAACACATCGAAATATTGCTCTAAGACCCCATAAAGTATATATATTCTGGGTCGTGGTGAAATTCTGAGTCGATCTAAGCATGTCCGTCCGTCCGTCCGTCGTGGTGAAATTCTGAGTCGATCTAAGCATGTCCGTCCGTCCGTCTGTTGAAATCACGCTAACTTCCGAACGAAACAAGCTATCGACTTGAAACTTGGCACAAGTAGTTGCTATTGATGTAGGTCGGATGGTACTGAAAATGGGCCATATCGGTACACTTTCACGTATAGCCCCCATATAAAAGGACCCTCAGAATGGGCTGGTGGAGCCTCTAACAGAAGCATATTTCATCCGATCCGGCTGAAATTTGGTATATGGTGTTGGTATATGGTCTCTAACAAGCATGCAAAAATTGGTCCACATCGGTCCATAATTATATATAGCCCCCATATAAACCGATCCCCAGATTTGGCTTGCGGAGCCTAAAAGAGAAGCAAATTTCATCCGATCCGGCTGAAATTTGGTACATAGTGTTGGTATATGGTCTCTAACAACCATGCAAAAATTGGTCCACATCGGTCCATAATTATATATAGCCCCTATATAAACCGATCCCCAGATTTGGCTTGCGGAGCCTCAAAGAGAAGCAAATTTCATCCGATCCGGCTGAAATTTGGTACATGATGTTGGTATATGGTCTCTAACAACCATGCAAAAATTGGTCCATATCGGTCCTTAATTATATATAGCCCCCTCATAAACCGATCCCCAGATTTGGCTTGTGGAGCCTCTAAGAGAAGCATATTTCATCCGATCCGGCTGAAATTTGGTATATGGTGTTGGTATATGGTCTCTAACAACCATGCAAAAATTGGTCCACATCGGTTCATAATTATATATAGCCCCCATATAAACCGATCCCCAGATTTGGCTTGCGAAGTCTCCAAGAGAAGCAAATTTCATCCAATCCGGTTATAATTTGGAACATGGTGTTAGTATATGATTTTTAACAACCGTGCCAGAATTGGTCCATATCGGTTCATAATTATATATAGCCCCCATATAAAACGTTCTCCAGATTTGACATCCGGAGCCTCTTGGAGGAGCAAAATTCATCCAATCCGGTTCAAATTAGGAACGTGGTGTTAGTATATGGTCGCTAACAACCATACCAAAATTGGTCCAATCACTCGAAAATTGCTCCATATCTGTTCATAATCATGGTAGCCAATAGAGCCAAAAATAATCTACCAAAATTTTATTTCTATAGAAAATTTTGTCAAAATTTTATTTCTAGAGAAAATTTTGTTAAAATTTTATTCGGTTCATAATAAAATGTTCATCATTGTCAAAATTTTATTTCTATAGAAAATTTTGTCAAAATTTTATTTCCATAAAAAATTTTGTTCAAATTTTATTCGGTTCATAATCATGGTTGCTACTCGAGCCAAAAATAATCTACCAAAATTTTATTTCTATAGAAAATTTTGTCAAAAGTTTATTTCTATAGAAAATTTTGTTAAAATTTTATTTCTGTAGAAATTTTTGTCAAAATTTCCTTTCTATAGAAAATTTTGTCAAAATTTTTATTTCTATAGAAAATTTTGTGAAAATTTTATTTCTATAGAAAATTTTGTTAAAATTTTATTTCTGTAGAAAATTTTGTCAAGATTTGTATGTCTACTTTGTCAAACTGAATTATATACGTATTGGATCGATCTTTTTTTGATTTAATTTATACCACGTATGGACTTACATACAATAGAAGATGGTGTTAGGAGGTTTTAAGATACCTTGCCATTGGCAAGCGTTACCGCAACTTAAGTAATTCGATTGTGGATGGCAGTGTTTAGAAGAAGTTTCTACGCAATCCATGATGGAGGGTACATAAGCTTCGGCCTGGCCGAACTTACGGCCGTATATACTTGTTTCTTCTTCAAACGCTCCTATAACGCCATATAATAGTCACTGTTGATGGTTTTTCCCTTCTCAAGATAATCGATAAAAATTATTCAATGCGCATCCCAAAAAACAGAGGCCATTACTTTACCAGCGGACTTTTCGAGTCTTTCCACGCTTCGGACACGGTTCACCGGTCGCTGTCCACTCAGCCGACTGTCGATTGGACTCAGGATTGTAGTGATGGAGCCATGTTACATCCATTGTCACATATCGACGGAAAAACTCGGGTGTATTACGAGTTAACAGCTGCAAACACCGCTCAGAATCATCAACACGTTGTTGTTTTTGGTCAAATGTGAGCTCGCGCGGTACCCATTTTGCACAGAGCTTCCGCTTATCCAAATATTGATGAATGATATGACCAACACGTTCCTTTGATATCTTTAAGGCCTCTGTTATCTCGATCAACTTCATTTTACGGTCATTTAAAATCATTTTGTGGATTTTTTTGATGTTTTCGTCGGTAACCACCTCTTTCAGGAGTCCACTGCGTTCACCGTCCTCCGTGCTCGTTTCACCACGCTTGAATTTTGCATACCAATCAATTATTGTTGATTTCCCTGGGGCAGAGTCCGGAAACTTATTATCAAGCCAAGTTTTTGCTTCCACCGTATGTTTCCCATTCAGAAAACAGTATTTTATCGAAACACGAAATTCCTTTTTTCCATTTTTTTCACAATAACAAAAGTTGCTTCACAAAAGACGCTCTAACTCACAAACTAATTGACTTACAGACGTCAAATTTTGACACGAATCATTTGAAGGTTGGTACTATATAAAAATAATATGCATTTAATACTAGCGACGCCCTCTATGTGTCAGACCGGGGACTTATCAGCCAACCTGTTATTACACCTAACCCAACCTAACCTAGGTGATTGTTCTCACGGTCCTCGGGACTGCCATCCTACTGTCCTTGAGTAATTCTCCAGTCTTTTTCTTGTCTGGTCCACCCTATAGAATTTTCGTCGCCCTTCCGAACATTGCTTGGGTTCACTCGCTTTATGTGTTCTAGCTGTTATCGCCGGCTTTCCCGGCACCCTTATGATGAGGATTTTCCATCATTTAGTATTGCACTTTTTAGAAATAGCATCTAAAGTTGATTCATTTTGGATCTTATATGCTAAGAAATAACATCTAAAGATGATTCATTTTGGATCTTATATGCTAACTTCTTATGGAAATTATTATGAAAATTATTCTTCTCAAATTGAACTATTATGGTGTTTGGATGAAACTGGGATTGAACTCATGACCCTTTGTATACAAGGCGGGCACATTCGTAATCTTATTTAAATCTACAACAAATATTAACATTTAAAAGGAATTATTTCAAACAAGTATATACAGCAGTAAGTTCGGCCGGGCCGAACCTTTAATACCCACCACCATGAACCAAATATTAGGGTTTCCTTTGAAATTTCAGGAGGGCTTGAGGATTTGGGGACACTTCCCGAAGATAAATTTAAAGATTTCACCTATGAGGACTATATCAGATTCTGGATTTATAAGAACCATTTTTGTTTGAGTTTTAGAGGAATCATTAACATCTCTTGTAAGTGTGCAAGAAAATTATAAAATAACGTCTTGATTTGAAATCTTAAATCTGTAGATTTTCACCCGAGAAGTAAAATCTGGAAATTTTACATTGAGTTTCAAGCAATTTTCATGATCAGTGCGCTTTCTATGCCCTCAAGAAGTGAAGTCGGTCTATATGGAGGCATTACCAAATGGACCGATAAAAACTTAATCCGATACACGTTTTTGTGAGTCTAAAATACCAGAATATTTACAATTTCAGGCAAATCGGATAAAAACTACGGTTTCTAGAAACCCAAGGAGTTAAATCGGGAGATCGTTCTTATGGGGGCTATACTAAAATATGGACCGATACTCACCGTTTTCGGCACACTTCCTTATGGGCCGAAAATACCTCTAGATTTCTAATTTCAGGCAAATTGGATAAAAACCTCAGATTCTAGAAGCCTAAGAAGTAAAATTGGGATATCGGTCTATATGGGGGTTATACCAAAACATGGACCGATACTCACCATTTGTGGCACACCTCTTTATGGTGCTAAAATACCTATAAATTTCCAATTTCAGGCAAATTGTATATAAAGTACGGATTCTAGAAGCCCAAGAAGTAAAATCGGGAAATCGGTCTATATGGGGGCTATACCAAAATATGGACCGATACTCATCATTTTCGGCACACCTCTTTATGGTGCTAAAATACTTCTAGATTTCCAATTTCAGACAAATTGGATAAAAACTACGGTTTCTATAAGCCCAAGACCCCAAATCGGGAGATCGTTTTATATGGGGACCATACCAAAACATGGGCCGATACTCACAATTTTTGGCACACGTATTTGTGGTCCTACAATACCTCTAGATTTCCAATTTCAGGTAAATTGAACAAAAACTGCGGTTTCTATAAGCCCAAGAAGTAAAATCGGGAGATTGGTATATATGGGGACCATACCAAAACATGGGCCGATACTCACAATTTTTGGCACACGTATTTGTGGTCCTACAATACCTCTAGATTTCCAATTTCAGGTAAATTGAATAAAAACTGCGTTTTCTATAAGCCCAAGAAATAAAATCGGGAGATCGGTCTATATGGGGGCTATACCAAAATACAGACCGATACTCACAATTTTTGGAAAACGTATTTGTGGTCCTACAATACCTCTAGATTTGCAATTTCAGGTAAATTGAATAAAAACTGCGGTCTCTATAAGCCCAAGAAGTAAAATCGGGAGATCGGTCTATATGGGGCTATACCAAAACATGGACCGATACTCACCATTTTTGGCACACCTCTTTATGGTCATAAAATACCTCTAGATTTCAAATTTCAGGCAAATTGGATAAAAACTACGATTTCTATAAGCTCAAGACCCCAAATCGGGTGGTCGGTTTATATGGGGACTATATCAAAACCTGGACCGATATAGCCCATCTTCGAACTTGACCTGCCTGCGGATAAAAGACGAGTTTGTGCAAATTTTCAGCACTATAGCTTCATTATTGAAGACTGTAACGTGATTACAACAGACAGCAGACAGACGGACATGGTTATATCGTCTTAGAATTTCTCCCTGATCTAGAATATATATATACTTTATATAGTTGGAAATCGAAAAATATGGGAAATATAAAGCTAGAGAAGTTTTAATGTAATTGTACAAAAGAACATTTATGATTTATGGGGCGATACATATGTTTGTTTTGCTACTTAGCAGTGGCGATTTTCCAAGGATATTGGCTAAATTTCGCCAATATTTGGCCACATCGAGCGTCATTTACACAGCCGGAACCTTATCTAAATCTTATCCGATTCTATGGAAAGTCTGGAGATATATTCAAACCCAGTTTCGACCAAACACTAAAAAGTTTTTCAGCGGTGGATTATCCCACCTCAGTAATGCTGGTGACATTTCTGAGGGTTTCAAATCTTCTCTAAGTGGTTTCACTGCAATGTGGAACGCCGTTGGGACTCAGCTATAAAAAGAGGTCCCTTGTCATTGAGCTTGACATAGAATCTAGAATTTAGATAAAATTCGACACAATTAGATAGAATTTTAAATCTTTTTTTCTGTGTAAAATAAAATCAGTTGCAGTAGAATCAATTTTCTTCCATATTCAAATCTTAACAAAAAATTGAACATGCACAATGCTAATATCTTAATTCTACTATCAGTGCAAAATTTGAAGTAAATCCAAATGAAAATTTGGCCTCCAAATATATCAGCAATTTTTCTATACATTATTATAATACCTTTATATATGTAACAAAGATTTTTCACTATTTTTTTCGTAGTGTATTTTTGGTTTTTCTTTCGTTTTGCATTGGGTATAGACCATTATTTTAAAAATTGCGCACATAGTTTTTACCTTGAAATCTGAAAGCTGTATCTACCTTTGCAAACTCCATATTAAATCCCAAAGTGCTTCTGACATTTGTTCCATTATTTCTTCTTTTTGTATTTCTTATTCCCATGAAAGCAAAGCCATAATACAATTACTTTCTACATCATGGCTATAAGAGAGTCGATTTAATCCCAGCACGCTTTCTTAACGCAAAAAAAATTCCACAATTTTAACCTTTTTGCTTCCAACTCGCCAGAGTAAGGTTGTTCAAAAAAACCACAATAACAAAATTGTCGCACATCTATTGAAACAAAAAAAAACTTATCTACCTAGCAGTTTCATATTCTATGGCTTGCAAGCAAAAAAACCGAACATTTATTGTTACTTTACGTGCTGAGTGGAAGCCAATGGCAAAGACTAAACACTTGTTCGTGCTTTTATCTTGGGCAATATTAATGACACCAAAAATGTCGCACTGAATAGAAAGAAACGCTAAAAAGAAGCAAATAGGAATCATTTAAAAATCAGCCGAGACGGAGCCCATACAGCATTACAACATGGATTTCAATCGAAAAATATCTATAATTATATTTATAAGTTAGGGAATAGGTTCATTGTGTTCGAAAGACAAATGCATGAAGTGGCTACCAACCGGCTAAATGCAACCAGTCCCATGACCAGTATAAAACTCCAACTTCTTGGAAATAGGGGTCAATTGGCACCAAAAAAAAACATCACAGGCTTGGGTAGGCATAGTGACAGCCTCTTTATATGAGGCTCACTTGGAATATTCAGCCCATTGCTGAATAGGCAAGTCCAAACGGCTTTTTACAATCCGGTGAAACCAGAAAGAAAAAACAAAGTAAACATGAATGAAACTAAGGTTCTAAATTCCAAAAGGAAATATTGACACTATACCAGCAAACTGTTTAGCAATAGAAGTAATTGGACATAAAGGAGCATCTGTGCTTATATTGCCCACGTATGATGTAGGGTACAAAAACCGTCACCTTATATAGATAACTAATCAGTGGGGGGTTGGGGGATGGGTGGTTGACTGGCTCTACTCTATTTTATGTTATGTTATGTGACAACAACTAAATTGGTTACACTCTGTGCTGTGACAATTATACACAATCATTGTAGGAATAACCCACTAATTCCACTACTATTACACACTTGTATATCTTCGGGAGATCTTAATATAGAAACACATTTATTCATGTTTAGATGGCAAATTTGCTCTTGTGGTTCTTGGCTATCGGAAAATCCAATCCAAGACAAAATACCTAACCCAGAACCATCTCAACTCCAATAGAAACTGATATAAATCTTTAAACGTACACACACATATACGCATAGCCAAAAATGTCTTTTAATGGAAAATGAATGTAATTATCCAAGGATTGGTTTGTATGTATGTGCGAAATTCAAATTTAGTGATGGTTATCTTTGAAACACATTGAGTAAGGTATGGCAAAAGTTTGCCGTAAATTAATATACATAGTTGGAAAATTTTGACAAAATTTTCTCTAGAAATAAAATTTTGACAACATTTTCTATAAAAAATAAAATTTTGATAAAATTCTATAGAAATAAAATTTTGACAAAATTTCCTCTACAAATAAAATTTGGACAAAATTTCATCTAGAAATAACATTTTGACAAAATTTTCTATAGAAATAAAATTTTGACAAAATTTTCTATAGAAATAAAATTTTGACAAAATTTTCTATAGAAATAAAATTTTGACAAAATTTTCTATAGAAATAAAATTTTGACAAAATTTTCTATAGAAATAAAATTTTGACAAAATTTTCTATAGAAATAAAATTTTGACAAAATTTTCTATAGAAATAAAATTTTGACAAAATTTTCTATAGAAATAAAATTTTGACAAAATTTTCTATAGAAATAAAATTATGACAAAATTTTCTATAACATAGAAATTACATTTTGACAATGTTTTCTATAAAATTAAAATTTTGATAGATTATTTTTGGGTCGAGTGGCAACCATGATTATGAACCGATATGACCCATTTTTGTGTGATTGGGGATCGGCTATATATAAGTATAGACCGATATGGACCAATTTTGGCATGGTTATTAGCGGCCTTATACTAACACCACGTTGCAAATTTCAACCGGATCGGATGAATTTTGCTCCTCCAAGAGGCTCCGGAGATCAAATGTGGGAAACTGTTTATATGGGGGCTATATATAATTATGGACCGATATGGACCAATTCTTGCGTTTTTGTTAGAGACCACATTCTTACACCATATTCCAAATTCCAACCGGATCGGATGAATTTTGCTCCTCTAATAGGCTCCGGAAGACAAATCTGGGGATCGATTTATATGGGGACTATATAATTATGAACCGATATGGACCAATTCTTGCGTTTTTGTTAGAGACCACATTCTTACACCATATTCCAAATTCCAACCGGATCGGATGAATTTTGCTCCTCTAATAGGCTCCGGAAGACAAATCTGGAGACTATATAATTATGAACCGATATGGACCAATTCTTGCATGTTTGTTAGAGACCATATACTAACACCACGTACCAAATTTCAACCGGATCGGATGAATTTTGCTCCTCTAAGAGGCTCCGGAGGTCAAATCTGGGATCGGCTTATATGGGGGCTATACATAATTATGGACCGATATGGACCAATTTTGGCATGGTTGTTAGAGACCATATACTAACACCATGTACCAAATTTCAGCCGGATCTGATGAAATTTGGTTCTCTTAGAGGCTCCGCAAGCCAAATCGGGGGATCGGTTTATATGGGGGCTATATATAATTATGGACCGATATGGACCAATTTTGGCATGGTTGTTAGAGACAATATACTAACACAACGTACCAAATTTCAATCGGATGACTTTTGCTCCTCTAAGAGGCTCCGGAGGTCAAATCTGGGGATCGGTTGTTAGAGACAATATACTAACACCACGTACCAAATTTCAATCGGATCGGATGAAATTTGCTTCTCTTTGAGGCTCCGCAAGCCAAATCTGGGGATCGGTTTATATGAGGGCTATATATAATTATGGACCGACGTGGACCAATTTTTGCAGGGTTTTTAGAGACCCTATGCCAACACTATGTACCAAATTTCAGCCGGATTCGATGAAATATGCTTCTGTTAGAGGCTCCGCATGCCAAATTTGGGGGTCCGTTTATATGGGGGCTATACGTAAAAGTGGAACGATATGGCCCATTTGCACTACCATCCGACCTAAATCAATAACAACTACTTGTGCCAAGTTTCAAGTCGATAGCTTGTTTCGGATCGGATTCGATGCATTCAGCCGGATTCGATGAAATATGCTTCTGTTAGAGGCTCCGCAAGCCAAATTTGGGGGTCCGTTTATATGGGGGCTATACGTAAAAGTGGAACGATATGGCCCATTTGCACTACCATCCGACCTACATCAATAACAACTACTTGTGCCAAGTTTCAAGTCGATAGCTTGTTTCGTTCGGAAGTTAGCTTGATTTCAACAGACGGACGGACGGACATGCTCAGATCGACTCAGAATTTCACCACGACCCAGAATATATATACTTTATGGGGTCTTAGAGCAATATTTCGATGTGTTACAAACGGAATGACAAAGTTAATATACCCCCATCCTATGGTGGAGGGTATAAAACTTTGACAACATTTTTTTATAGAAATAAAATTTTGACACTATTTTCTCTTGACATACAATTTTGACAAAATTTTCTATAGAAATAAAATTTTGACAAAATTCTCTATAGAAATAAAATTTTGCAAAATTTTCTATAGAAATAAAATTTTGACAAAATTTTCTATAGAAATAAAATTTTGACAAAATTTTCTATAGAAATAAAATTTTGACAAAACATTCTATAGGAATAAAATTTAGGCAAAATTTTCTATAGAAATAAAATTTGTGAAAAAATTTTCTATAGAAATAAAATTTTGATAAAAATTTCTATGGAAGTAAAATTTTGACAAAATTTTCTATAGAAATAAAATTTTTACAAAATTTTCCATAGAAATAAAATTTTGACAAAATTTTCTATAGAAATAAAATTTTGACAAAATTTTCTATAGAAATAAAATTTTGACAAAATTTTCTATGGCAATAAAATTTTGACAAAATTTCCGATAGAAATAAAATTTTGACAAAATTTCCGATAGAAATAAAATTTTGTATAGAACTAAAAATTGCAATAGAAATAATATATAAATTCCAATAGAATAATATATATAAATTTCGTGTAGAAAAGAAAATGTTCTACAGAAATGAATATTTAACAAATTTTTCTGTAAAAATAAAATGTTGACAAAATTTTCTATAATATATCTTTAAATTTGTTTAATATTAATTTTCGTTATAGGTCATACTTCAAAGTCTCCCTTTAAGTAGAATTAGATAACAGCCCGATTGGATGTTTGATTGAAAAGTTTCCAATGGTCTCACCAGCTGATGCAAGAAATGTTTTCCTATTTCGCATATTTTTGGCCCACAACGATGGATCTTGAATAATGAATATGTTCACATTTCGAAAGTTAGAAGACCAAGTCGGTTCAGCTTCAGGCCCTTATACAACAAAAATAAAATTCAAATTATTGGTAGTGTACTAATTTTTCGAAATTATTTCACAATATCGAACCATTTGCCATGATAACACTCCTCGCAATAATTTTCCGAACTGCCGTCGAAATATGTCATCACAATAACATTTCAAATCGAATACACATCTGTGGACATGTGCTCCACACACATGCTAAAGCTGACATCGAGGATACATGAACTTAGCCATAAAAGGAGAATTCAATTTACATGTGCAAATAAATTAATATGTGGTTTAGTCTCAATAACAATTGATTGGATCTTGTACTTGGAATAAAAAAGTGGGAAAAACGACTTTGTAATCTCAAATTCGACAGATCGAATTTCGATATTTTTGAAAATCGACTTTTGATGGTGGCATTGTATTGCAAAAGGAAATATACGGTTTAACCCCAGCTCAACAATGTTAAAAAGTCGATTTGTCGAAATGTTAAGAAAGTCGAAAAGTGTGAAAATGTGAGTTTTTAAAGTTTTAAGAAAGTTGAAAGATCAAAAAGTCGAAAATTCGTAAAGTCGACTTTACCAAATTTGGAAAAATTTAAAAACTCGATAAAATTTAAAAAAGGAGACTTTTCGGACTTTTGATTTTTTTTAAAGTCCGAAAAGTCTCATTTTTTAAAATTTTAAAAAGGACGAATAGTCGAAAAGTCCACATTTCAAAATATGGAAAAAGTAAAAAGACCAAAAATTCGACGTTTCCAGCGAAACCTGTCAATGTTAGACACTCTGAATAGCGGATACCTCTCAAACGTAAAATTACCCTCTCAGAAGTAGACACCTCCCAAATGTGGACAATAAAGGCGACCGTGGATATCCATTTCTGACAAATAATAAAGTCGATATTTCCTAATTTAAAAAAAAGTCGAATGATCGAAAAGTCAACTTTTGCCCATATGAAGAAAGTCGAGAGGATCAAAATTCGGATTTTTTTCATATTGAACAAGTCGAAAAATCGTCTTTTTCTAATTTTGAAAAAATCTTATATTCCAAAGGTAGATTTTTTCAAATTAAAAAAAAAGTCAAAAGGTTTCAAATTTTAAAAACGACGAATAGTCGAAAAGTCAACTTTTCCTATAATGGAAAAAAGTCGAGAAACTTGAAACGGTGAGTTTGTTAAGTATTAAGAAAGTGGAAAGGTCAGGAATGCTTAAAGTCGACTTTTTTAAATTTGGAAAACTCGATAAGTCGACTTTTTCAAATATTGAAATACTTCCACAAAACTTAGGGGAGCCGAATTTGCTCGTAATGGTTTCAGATTTAAATATAAATGGGAATAAATACTCTAGCTCTCAATCGATATAAATGACTTTTAATGGTAACGAAAATACATAACTTTCTATAGAATGGGGCAGTGTATAATATAATCAGCCCAGCCCGGCTGCGATGGTTATAGTTTTTGCTATGCAAAATCCAGGTTCATTTTGCTTCGTCCGAACCCTTTGAAATTTGTGCATATGCCCTCTAACTGCCATGCAAAACTTAGTCACGATGGTAACGAAAATACATAACTTTCTATAGAATGGGGCAGTGTATAATATAATCAGCCCAGCCCGGCTGCGATGGTTATAGTTTTTGCTATGCAAAATCCAGGTTCATTTTGCTTCGTCCGAACCCTTTGAAATTTGTGCATATGCCCTCTAACTGCCATGCAAAACTTAGTCCATAATGGTCCATTATTATATATTCAGCCTGACCGAACTTTCGGACGATTGCCATATCTAACTAGAATTGGATATTTTAACACGGACTGTCACCGAAAGTCCAATTTTTGATAATTAAATTGTAAGGGTCGATGTTGAATGTGAACCACACCTAAACGCCAAGTTTTTTCCCGAATTTTATTTGACATTTCTCTATTTCAGACTTACTCAATTTGAACCATGGATACACAATCCAACAACGTGTTAAATAGGTCCAAGAAATGGCAACAGTGGATGATCAATCTTCGAAGAAAATAATCTGCAATGATGAGGCACATTTTCACCTCAGTGGATTCGTCAATAAACAGAATTGCCGCATTTGGGCGAATAAGAATCCAAGAGTGATTGTCGAAAAACCAATGCACGCACAAAGAGTGACGGTTTGGTGCGGTTTATGGGCTGGCGGCATCATCGGGCCGTATTTTTTCCAAAATGAGGCCGGTCAGGCAGTTACTGTGAATGGTGTTCGCTATCGTGAGATGATAACGAACTTTTTATGGCCCGAATTGGAAGATATAGATGTGGACGTTATGTGGTTTCAGCAGGACGGTGCCACTTGCCACACAGCTAACGAAACAATGGCTCTTTTGCGCAACAAATTCAATGGCCGTGTTATCTCACGTAATGGCGATGTCAATTGGCCGCCAAGATCATGTGATTTGACACCGTTGGACTTTTTTCTTTGGGGTTATTTGAAAGAAAAGGTGTACGTCGATAAGCCAGCAACAATTCAAGAGCTAAAGGATGAGATAATTTGGTACATTAATGGCATCGAACCTCCATTATGCTTCAGCGCCATCGAAAATTTGGATCATCGGATGAAGGTGTGCCACCGAGGTCGCGGCGCCCATTTGGCCGATATTTTTATCCATACATAATTGAGTAATACCAATATATCATAATAAAATAAAATTACAATAATTTCCTAAATAGTTTGTGTTTTATTCAAAATCAACATCGGCCCTTGAAATTTTAACCACCCTTTATTTCCACAAATCCAACCTCGCCAATATTTTACGCCAACTTTTTAATATTTTGTGCATAGAGTAGACGGAACATTTTTCTTACAGAAGCTAAATTTGCTCGTAACACTTTCAGAATTTAATATAATTGGGAATATAAATCTATAGGTATAGCTGATAGTAACATAGATTTGAACGGATGGTAACTGGTCTAACCGTGCAGTGTATAATATAGCCGGCCAAGCCCGGTTTTAATCTTCCTTTAATTTGTTTTAATTTGCTTTGCATAATTTTATTCAATTTTTTGTTCTTATGATTCCAATAATATTTTATGAGTTTTGCTACAATCAGTTTTAAGAGGTCAAAATCACTAGCATATTTTCATCCTAGTTATGCCAAGATGCCGTACAAGTATTAATGAAGCCAGGTATATTTTTGCAAATATAGCACCATCCTTTAAATTGTAACTTTGATAAATTTCCTTTTTAAAAAGTACTGCGATTGTTACTGTGGCACCTATCATCGATCATTATTGTTTTTGCTATGTGAAATCCTTGGATATTTCAATCTGTTTGAAATTTGGTGTACGATGTTAGTATATTCCCTATAATTACCATGTAAAAATTCGTCCATATAGATCCATAATTATGAATTCAGACTGACCGAAATTTCGGCCGACTCAATGTGGTTTCTATGTGTGTTTTAAAACTAGCTCGGACGGTTTATCTCGGGGTGTGTCTAACCCAACCTCTAGTCCAATGGCATCCACAATAATTTATGCAGGTAACATAACAAGAAAATACGAAAAAAACACTAACGTCGATACGCACATTGCTATAGGGAGGAAGATGTTACCTCTAGCGCCCTTCCAGCCATGGTAATAGAAACCCAAACAATCAATTTTACCAAATTTTTGTGATCTTCTGAACGAAAGCCTCGTACCACAATGTTACTATAATATCCTTACATTTTCTAAAATAGGGTTTCTACTTCTTATTATTTATCGTGTCTACAGCTGATCCCATACAAAATGTATCCTCCGATTATGCAGTTAATTAAATTACGTATATGTATATATCTAAGCCAAAATGTTGACCTCTTCCATTTGTCATCTCACCTAATGTGTGCTTGTTTATCTAACACTGTCACCTACCTGCATATATCGCCTCAATTATAACATCCTCCAAATGACGAACATTATCAATTTCCAATTCTTCCAATAACATTTCGTATGGTATACACTTATTTTGTATGGCTAGCGAAACAATGGTCAAATGTTGCAATTTCTTTTGCATAGCGGCTGTCAGTTCCAAATACTCCTCAGGATTCTGACGGTATTGTTTATATGTGCCATAGGCAAAGAGATTCAATGTATTGAAATACTTTACATTAGGACCATCTTTGAGCTACAATTAAACATACATATGAAGAATGAATAAGTCATGAAAAAATCCTTACAGAAATCTAACTTACTTCTTGTATATTGGGCATTACCAAGAGTTCACCAAAGACATAAATACCCGGTGCCTCAAGAACATGCTTTATCAATTCTAAAATAGCAGCCCCATGTACGGTCTTAGCTAATAAGCAAAATTGTTGCAATTGTTTACTAGAGTTATCCGTAATTGGCATGGGTTCATCATTGCCCATCATAATGTCTTGTTGAGTCATTTTATAAAGTTCTTTTAAACCTTCGATTTGTTTAGATTGTCGTCACAGCACAAAATCGCAAATTTACCGAAATGGTTAATAAACAATGTTTCTCAAAGTCACCTAGAATATAACGAACGGCGTTAGTAATTCGAGTAGTCAATGACAGTGATGCCAATGTAGCTAATTTATAGTCAGTGATGGCAGTTCTTGAATGGCAAAAATCGCCTAAAATCTATTGTAATATCACACACATACAATATATTCACAAAATATATTCCAGTCATTCAAAATCAAATCTGTGTATTGGGAAACCTTTAAAGCTTTATAAATATTATGTACCTTTGTTACTAACATATAAAAAATAATCGTAGTTTATAAAAAATAACTAAGAATAAAATATAGTAGTTCAAAGAGAATGTTTTTAACCCAATAAACACAAGCATTGGAGAAATGCTTATATTCAATACGGTTTCAAACGTTTTTTCAACGAATTACCTTAAAATTAAATTTGAGAAATTGTTGAGAAAATCGCGTTCTCAACAAAAAACAGACATTACCCTCAACAGTAGAATTCAACACGTTAGCAACAATTTCTCAACATATTAGCAACAACTTTACAAAATAAATTTCATTTTAATGCTTCAAACCTATTGGAAAATTTTTTGAAGGCAATCAATTTGCAAGGCCATCTGAATTAATATTGAATATGGGATTCACTATCAAATTGATATGGTGTTAGGAAAAGTACATATTCGATAAATTAAATACTTAAACCGTATCTACATCGAAGAATCTGCCCAATAAACACAGGATGAGCGTTTTTCAAATGCAACAACTTTTCAGTTTGAGGGTAAATATAATTTTCAACATAAATTCAACATGACTTGAAATAGCTCATCTTCAATACATCTTCAAATTGTTTGCGAATTACTTCCAATTTGCCAAAATGTTGACGAAATCTTTGAAAAGGTGTTGAAGATAATTTGAGAAAACTTTGACAAAACACTACCCTAAAATGCAACGAAAAAACCATGTGGTTTTCAATACTTATTTGTGCAACGAAGTTCGTGGTCAATTGCAAGAAATAAAAAAATGGAAAATTTTAGACAAATAACCAAATAGTTTATAAAAATAGGTAAGTGAAAATAAAAAATGAAATAAAACTTTAAGGAAGTCACGAAATGTATATCTCTTTGCAGAAAACTGAAATTATGGATTCTACGTTCTTGAAAACATTAAAAAGCTGGCCGATGAAACAATTGTGGACAATTAACTGGAACTGCTTCAAATAGTTTATAATAATTAGTACGTCAATATGAAAAATTAAATCAACACTTTAGAGAAGTCACTAAATTTAAATCTCTTTGCAGAAAACTAAAATCTTTGGATGCTACATTCTTACAAACATTAAGAAGCTGACCAATGAAAAATGAGTGGCTTATCGACAAGAAAAAGTTTCCAGACAAGAAAAAGTTTCCAGAAACATTACAAGTGCAAGCTATTAAAATTGTTAAAAGCAACAAATTGTTGAAATCAACAACTTCTGGATGTAAATGTGCATCACATCGTCAGTTTAATTCATATGCTATTATCAGTTTAAAATGGATATTTTGTGAATTCCTTCTGCTGGAAATCAATTCTAACACGCGGTCCAGTACGTTCCTAATTTCAAATTGCCCGCATGTTAATAAATGTTAATGCTGTTTTATGACACCAAAAGGAAGGAAATCGAATTATCAATGCAAAAGTGTTTACTAATAATGTTTAAGATATTTAAAGTTTTGTTATTTGTTTTTTTTTTGTTCTTATTTGTTGATATGTTTAATAAGATTATTATTTATCAATTGGTATTGTAGTGTATTATGTAGTGTAGTGTATTATTATATATTTTATTTTGATGAAAATTAATAAATTATACAAAATTCATAGAATTTTGGCTTTGACTTTCAATTTGAAGTGGGGATATCATTCATACAAATTTAGGTTGAAAAGTATTTGCAACGATGTTAATTTGAATTTGACTCGCATCGAAAATTGTTTGACAAATTATTGAGTAGCGATGCATTTCAAGTTGAGGATAATACTTGAGATATTATTGCTAATGTGTTGAATTTCACTGTTGAGGGTAATGTCTGTTTTTTGTTGAGAACGCGATTTTCTCAACAATTTCTCAACTTGAATATTACCCTAATCCTTTGAAAAAATGTTTGAAAAATTGTTGAAATTTAGCATTTTTCAAACGTTTGTGTTTATTGGGTGTATATCACTTTGTACTTAATTCTCTGGGAACAGTAAAAAATTTTACATAGTATTTTGATTTTTTTATAATTAATACTAAAGAAATTAATTTCTAGACAAATTTTATCGGGAACTTTATTATCGACTCGAAAACAGGATGGGGTTATACTAAATTTTTCATTCCATTTGTAATGCGCTTTACAGACTATCAGTTATTCCGGACGGAATGTCGGTGTTTGTAAAGAATCTTACAGTGTGTCGGATCGATACGACTTGTCGGTGATGGCTAAATAATCGGTAAATGTGTTATCGATTCCATAAACATACAGCAGTATCGATTATGCCTTCGGACTTAACTTATAATGTGCACAATATATGAGATATGTTCGACACGAGCACTGTCGTCCGGAATAACTGATAGTCTGTAAAGCGCATAACACATAGAAATAATGGTCTCAGGCCACATAAAGTACATCTATGTTCTGGGTCGTGGTGGAATTTTGAGTCGATCTAGCCGTGTCCGTCCGTCCATCTGTTGAAATCACATTATCTTCTGAACAACAGAAGTTATTGACTTGAAACTTGGCACAAGTAGTGGTTATTGATGTAGGAGAGATGGTATTTCAAATGGGCCATATCGAACCACTTTTAGTTATATAAGCCGATTTCCGGAATCTCTTGTGGAAGAACAAATGTCATCCGATCCGGTTGAAATTTGGTACATGATGAAAAAACCAAAATGAATCCGTTCAATGTATGTTATTCCAAAACCACAGCTTTATATTTTTTATGCATATTTCAATGTCATTTAATTCATTTTGTCATGGATGCATCGACAAATTTCACAATATATTTTTCACAAGACAAAATAAATTTGTCTACAATAAATATGGAAATATTCCGGAGTATATGGATATTTGAAGTGAATCTATTTCTTATTTCAATTAAAAGTGTTTTTGTGAATTTAAAACTAAAAATTAAAAAAAGCACCAAATGAAAAGGTTTTTTTTAAGGCCAGTATGCACCTCTAGCGAAATTTTCGGTAGCAACAATTTATTTAAGTCTACAACAAAACGAAAACAGGGCTGTGTTGTTACGTATCTCATATATCGGCACTAAGGCGGTGTCCGGCAGCTCATGACAACCTCTCAGAGGGTTCCAACCCTTCACCTTAGCCCACGAGACCGAACACTAAAAAAAAGGTAACTTTGACGAAACAAATCTCACAAAAAAAAACGATCATTATACACATAACACACTGCCTGACGGTGGGAGCTTGGTCTTATGCTCCCTCACCTTGCCCTCCCTGCCATGATCCTTGTTATCCAGCTCATTATTTTTACCAAGGACCCCATTATCCACACACTCACCTTACATGCCTATTCCACTCAGATTACCTCCTCATAGTAACAACACTAGCACATCATAATTTCAATATCGTAAAACATTACAAACATTTTTTTTATTTGGTCATGATTAAAAAAAATAATACCTCTAACACATAAATCACCTTAAATACTATATTTGTCTTCCTTAACCTAGATATTACAAAATCTACACTTGAACAACTAACACCAATTTTTATTACTAAAGTGAGCCCTTGGCTCAGATTTGCCTATGTTTAAGATTCTAGACGTATTTTGATTTATCAGCCCTTTAACGGCTCGCAAAAGTTGTTTTACTTAAAATTTCCTAACTAAAAGAGCTCTCTTAATTAAGTTTGTGGGATTTTACACATTCACTGATCCCAAAAGATGAATTAGACAAAATTCAAAAAAACTGTCTAGACGCTCGTGCGACAAATCCTACGCTCACGAATCTCTCCCTATTGGCATTAATTATCCTTACAATAAACACAACACTAATTTATAATTTTTCCTAACATTTAATAACAAAAAAAAAAAAATACTACACTAATCTTAGCCTAATCAGTAAATATTATTTTTTTTTTCGTTTGTTTTAATTTCTTATTTGTTTCGAATATAGTTTTTTTGGTTTTTAGATTTTGTAGTGCATTTAGTTTTATATAATGTGATTAATCGTTTTAAGCGTATTTTCTCTTTTTTTTTATATCGTTTAGTTATTTGTTATGTTTGAGAAATTTCCAAAAAAACATATTTAAAAAGATATCGCCAGCAAGTAATAGCCTTTCTTTCTTTTCCTTTCAGACGGGATGCTGGGGGATGTTCAAACTTTTTCCCGATGAACTTCAAAAGTCTAGGGCGTCCACTACCCTCGATTTATATTGTAAGTAAATTAATCTAGTTTTACCTTACTTTCCAATGGTAATATTAGAAATCTTTCGTTTTTAACTTTTCAGATTGAGACTCCGTGGATTACGACTGCACCCTCGCTGAACACCATGGGTAGCCCAGTCCAGAAACCAAGCACCGTCGGGAAAATACAACGCCACCCGCTATTTGAACAGCTACTAAATCTCGCTTTTTGCTCCGTGCTGTCGCGGATTCCGGCTGACCGTTTCCTTGTGTGGCCGTTCTATTAACAAAAATTAAACAAAGACAACATAACTACACTACGTCCACCATCATATTCTATCACAATCTGTTGACGCACTCACTTTTTCAAAATGTACGACACAAATCACACAATAAACCACAATTAATATTGTCCTATAAAGATTTCAGTTTAAATGTCTCCACCATTCACTTGGTGAACACTTTTTCTTTTTTTTAGGTTGGTATATGAAAGATTTTAACTTTTTGTAGCTTCAAACTTTCCGCTAAATCTCACTGGCGATAATGTCCGCTCCTGAGTAGCGTCTACCCTTTTATAGTCGTCCTTAGACGCTCCAAACGTCTCCTCATTATTCGCGCGTTTTGTTTGTTTTTATATATTCATTTATATATATGAAATATAACAACAATTCCTATAGTCTGTCCGTCCTCATATTACAGGGTTGCATCGCCACCCAGGGTCGTATCCAGACCCTAAAACTTGGCCGCACTCTCCCTTGACATTGCCGAACATCTGATTCCTAAAAACCACACTTTATTTCCTGCATCGCAGGAAACCGAATCCGAGCAACCATACTCAGCCACATCAATCCATTGCAACAAATTAATTATTAAATAATTAAAGGCCATGCATCCGAACCCGCGCCTATTTTGTTATAGGGACACCATTCCCCATCAGCGGACTCAGATCGTAGTGCGATGCGATTAACCCAACCAAGGCTACCGTCACCAGCCGAACATTTCATGATTCGGTCATTCCACCATACGGCAATGAATCTCGGTGGACGTCATCTCCACCTTGAGGATATCGGCATACGCACCCGCAACAAAACATCGTGCTTTCAAGTATGGCACAGAAAGACCGATGTGCGGATCAATCCATACAGGGTACTACAGGTATTCCCCCCCTTGAGTGCCACGTGTCTGTATATCCTGCCCACTTCCTAGCGTAATATTCTCTGAATCTACTGTCTTACTGTTACAGGTACCTATGGACATTTGCAAACCAAACCTGCCGCAGACTTCCGCAAAAACAAGACTGGCTGAAAGTATGCCCCCACGTCTCTCCGATATACAATGGTGTTGATAGCTGCCCACACACCCCGGCATCTTGGAAATGCTTATCGTATTCCCGTGATGATGATCCTCTACTGCGTGCGATCGCCTTTCACCCAGACAAACTACCAAAACCAGGTATGTTCACCTTACTCACTTATAACCCACAACATAGATTTAAAGTGTATAAGAGCGCGAATTAAACTGTATACCAGTAGTGTCCTGTGGCCCACCTCTCTATCTAAAAGAGCCAATAATCCATGACTCAACTCGCAAGTGTACATTCTTTTCAAAAAAAAAGTAACGTGGACGTACATTGTGGCATCACTCAAAAGTTGATTCCTAAAAGTGGGTATTAAGTTGGAATTTAGCAGCTAAAACGTCATGTTTTTACAAAAGTGAAAACTAAATCAGTAATCACTAAAAGTACAACAAATCACTAAAAGCACAACATTATACATATTTGTTGCAAATTTTATTGTAACTTGATGGGGAATAGCCCAACGCAAATTTTCACAAAGTTTTTTTTTAAATGGATTATTAAAGAAAAGTAATCGTAACAAAAATGAAAATTTTAGCGGCTAAACTCGAACTTAATACTCACCTTAACCTATAACAATGAATAATGGTTATTGGTAACAAGGTGCAACATACTACTTACTAGTAAAAATGCAATAAAATACTAGTAAAAATGCAATAAGCTACCGTGTGTAGCGCCGTAGTCGTTACACTTAACCACCACCTACGCCTTATTCCTATCAATTATTGGACCTTGTAGAACATTCTCGGGGCTCCTGATATGTTTCTCAATACTATTTCACCTGCGGCCAATCGGTCCTTTAAATCACACAATAACTACTTTCACCATCCTTAAGGTGAGTACTAAGTTCGAGTTTTTTCACTAAAGTGAAAACTAAATCAGTAAAAAAAAGCATAAAATTAGACATATTTGTTGCATATTTTATTATAACTTGATGGGGAATAGCCCAAAGCAAGTTTTCACAAAGTTTGTATTCCTTAAAAAGTATTACTAAAGAAAAGTAATAGTGAAAAAATGGCGATTTTAGCGGCTAAACTCGAACTTAATACTCCCCTTTACTTGCCAATGTATCTCTGTATATATATTTGAATACACATATATGTATACAAATATCTCCACATACATACACGCAATTCTCTTATATACCGAACCCATATTCGTGACCACAATTCCGAGTTATGTTCAAGTCCGTTCTGGCCACCCACGAATTTGTTTTTCCATCTTCATCAGGGGGAGATGGAAGGTAATTCTCCAACTCAATCCTGAGCACCCTTAGTTCACAGAAACCCCTTCCACTAAAATATTCCCGATCAAAATTTTAAATGAATTTCTCTTTCCTCGATTAACATTTATCTGATCCAGCGGATTTATTTCTCTTTCTTTTTAATTATATAAAAGTAAAAAAAAAAATAAAAATTAAAAGTATCTGTTACTTCACGGGGTTTGTTTCCGTCATTCCTGTGCCTGAGGACATTTTAATCAACAATGAATTTCATAATTGAATTCAAGAATCAAATAGTACTCCTGTATGTATATATCGGTAATACAATTAGTTCTCGAATCGTGTGAAACACTCCTGATCAAGTATAACAATGCTTTACCGTATTTAGCAGCCTTACTGTGGATTGACTCATACAACAATTCTTTCACCTTCTCCTTGTGAGCCAACCATTTTCACCCTCTCATTGTCTACCAAAGCGTCGCCATTGTGTTCCAGCTCGACGATACCGACTACTCGGCCCAATAAGACACTAATCTCTTACAGCCAGTTAATTATCTATTGCCATTATTTCTAATTATATCTGTTTGGTCAAAGCGGTCCTCCTGCTGCTTGTTAGTCAGCCATATTCTAATAACCTTCTTCCTATACATGTTCGCCTGTCCCACTACAACAACGGAAACACAACTCTACCATGGATAGACAACCTCGCTGGTAGCTCATTGCCATCACCGTCTATGGGCCCCAATCACTTTGCTGATCGTGCCACAATCTTCTGCACCTTCTGTGGCCGTTTCCTTAATTGCACATGTCCATCCGGGATAACTTTCCTTCTGTCCGTCCTTTACTCATATTCTCCGCTAAATTTATATTCACCATTATCTCGTATGCGTGGACTTTTGTGTATTGGATAGAGATTTCATAAACGCGGGTACCCATGAGTGGTTAATGAGTAGTCAAATACCACCCTTCATTTTGAGTTCAACACATTTCCCAACGTTATGTCGCATTTACATTACCCTTCCAAAAACCACCATAAGTAGATTTGAAAACAATATATACGAAGGCAATTGACGTTTGAAATCTGGGTAAAGTGGATTTTGGAAGTATTATGTGAATGAGATATCAAGTAAGTGGCCATTTAAATTCAATTAAAATCTGTGGTGTGAATGAAATATACAGGCCTGTTCCCATAATCGTAATCGCAAAAAAAAAATTGCGATTTCTCCAAATAGACTTGTTCCGGTCATCGCAAATCGCAAAAATTTTCTGATTTCAAATCGATGAGTCTTGCCTCTGCGAATTCAAAATAAATTAATGAATTTTTCAAAGATATTGTAAAGCTTGCATAAAACAAGCATACCAATTAATTGCTACATGTCTTGGCAGTAAATCATAAGTATAAAATTTCGAAATTAAGTACTTGTGAAGTAATAATCGCGTATATTTTGGAGCGACCCTCTTTTGACACAATCAACTGAAGGGAGGTTTTGCGATTCGCCTATCGTGTTCCACATCTTACGATTTTATTTAGAAATTGGTGAGAATGAAACTCAATGCAACACTGAGTAGCGTGGCGTCATAATTATTCTATAATTTTGCTAATTTTCGCTATTTTTGCGGCGTCGATGTATTTCGAAATATGTAATTGCACAAAAAAAAAACATTACTTGTAATTTACAGATTCATTTATTGTTTTGTTCTCCAAAAATATTTGCTGGACTAATATGTACTCCCTTCCACAGCTACGAATCACTTTGGAATTGAAATTTTGCGATTTTCAATTCCATTTGCTTTCGTGCGATTTCCGGAACAAGCAATTATATCGGATTGAACCTATTGCCATGAACCAAATTGTAAATAGTCACATCACCAACTCCGAGTTCATCTTTTGCACCAATCGGCATTCCACGTAAAGACAAATCACTATACATTTATATTATTGAACACAAACCAAATCCTCCTCTAATTAATAATACCAATACTATTTCTGAAGAATCTGGCTACACTTAACAAAATTGTCTTATAATTAATGACCCCCTCTGGAAACACTGTAACCAACCTAAGTCAAGGATTATCTAATGTAACTCAACAGATCTTTGTTCCAAGTTGTATCTATGTCGCTTTTACTATTACCGTAAATCTCGAAATCCCTTTTTAATACCAATATCATGCGCCCTCATATCAGATTCTGAAATTACAAAATGATCGTTTTTCCCTTCTGTTTTTTCTTTTTTTTTTCTCCCCCCCCGTTCCCAGTCTCAACGTGGGGAACTCCCACACCCTGAGATTCTCTCAGCCGGGCTCTTCATATAGTTTCGTACTGCCATATACTAAGATAACTTTGCCACACTTCGCTGAAATATTTATATCATGACACAGCCTAGGGGACTAACACACCCTGTAGCGGTTCATAGTAACATTCGCTTTATTCTAAAGGGGAGTGCCCTGATGAAGGTTCCCTGTCCTGAACCATGTGTAGACCTATCAATTAAGCCTAAACTGTGGCAAATTATTTAGTATACTGACAGTCGATCACTATTCACAGGAACACCTGAGACATCACTTCTTTTCACATATAGAGCTAGTATACTACATTTATTCATACTATCTCCCACCTATATTTCGTTCCCTCGAACATTGTCCCCGTGATGACTATCAAACCTTAATGTCCTTGGCATGATACCGACCCAATGGTTTACCCTGTAGTGTCTCCAATTCGTACATATTATTGCCAACTGGTTGCACTACTCTGCATTTCAAAAATTTTTTGCAAAATTTGGCATTTATATTTCGTTTGAAATCCGATAGGACATGGTTTCTCCGAAATACTTCCTGACCAGGGACAAATTTCACTTTCCTTGCCCTCTGATCATACCTTTTTGCACTCGTCTCATGTGCCTTATGCATATTCTTCTTTATGGTTTCCCTTAACACGTCCATTTTATCACCTTTGTTCAATTGCGAAATTCGGTGATCTGTCAACGACCACAACTTCCTGGCCAATTTGTAATCCGCACCACTGGTATACATATTATAGCCGAAAAGGGCAAAGAATGGATTAACTCCAGTGGCTGAATGTACAGCCGTTCGTAGAGCGCATTCTATCTCTGATAAATAGAGATCCCAGTCACGGTGATCATTCTCTACATATGTCCGTATTGCCGCTAGGACGGATTGGTTCACTCTTTCGGATGCATTCGATTGAGGTGCATAAAATGCAGTCTTCAAATGATTTATTTTATACGCCTCAATCATTTCTCCAAATGATTTAGACACAAACTGTTTCCCATTATCACTGTGAATAGTTTCTGGTACACCAAATTTGTGAAAAATTTCGTGTACTAAAAACTGAATCACATTCTGAGTCGTGGCCTCCTTCATCGCATGCAAAAAGGTAAATTTGGTAAAATGGTCCACTACAATGAAAATATATGCATTTCCGTTCTTGGACCTTGGATACTTTCCCAAAAAATCTATGTATAATTTTTGAAATGGTCGCTCTGTAACGACCTCTTCTCCTATTGTAGGCTGTAAGTTGTGATTTGCGGGCTTTATTTCCTTACACACTTGACAATTTCTAACGTATTGGCGGACTTGTGACGCCATATTGGGCCAATAGTAAAAATGTTTAAGACGATTCAATGTCTTTGCAACACCTCCATGTCCAGCAACCCTTTCATTGTGTGCCTTTTCTATAAGAACATGTGTTATTTCTTGTGGAATCCACAGTTTCCATTCGCTTTCCGTTGTAGAATCGTCATCTCCCTTCCTCCGAAAAAATATCTTATCCCCCTCAACTCTTAAATCCGGTAATCGCTCTTGGTTCTTTAGAATATTTTCCCGTATTTCGACATATTCATCGTTATCAAAAGCCGTTGTCTCAAAGCCAAGAAAATTACCTTCTATTTCCTCCACCTCTATTCCGCCATCTACTGGCATTCTTGACAACGTATCGGCGACCACATTTTCCGAACCTTTTCGATGTTCTATTGAAAAATCATAAGCTTGCAGCTGCAACGACCATCTAGCTAGCCTGCCACTTAGATCTTTCAATGACATCAGCCACTTTAGGCTGGCATGATCGGTGATAACTGTGAATTTCATTAATTCCACATAGGGTCGGAATCTTTTAATGGCCAATACTGCAGCCAAGCATTCTTTTTCTGTCACAGAATAGTTTTTCTGGCAGGAATTAAGCTTTTGGGAGTAGAAAGCAATTGGGTTCTCTCCTCCATCTTCGTTTTTCTGAAAAATGACAGCTCCGATCCCGTAATCAGAAGCGTCGCATTGAATGAAAAATTCTCTTCGAAAATCTGGATGTTTTAGAACTGGGGCTGACGTAAGTGCATGTTTCAGGGAGTGAAAAGAATCAATTGCCGCCGGTGTCATTGTGAACTTTTGGCCCTTTTTTAGCGTGTCAGTTAGGGCGGCTGATATAGAGGCAAAATCTTTGATGAACCTTCTATACCAGCCTGCTGTTCCCAAGAAACTTCTCACCTCTCTAGGCGTTTTCGGCAGGCGTATACCTTGTATCGCCCGTACCTTTTCGGGATCAGTCTTCAACATCCCTCCTCCAATAATGAATCCCAAATACTTCAATTCACGAAAGCAAAAAAGGGATTTTTTTAGACCGATGGTCAAATTGGCTTTTCTCAAACATTCTGCAACTTCTCTCAAAATCTTCAAATGTATTTGGAAATCATCAGCTATGATGAGCAAATCATCTAAGTAAATGAAGACGTTGGACTTTAATCGCGCTGGTATGACTTTATCCATTAGTCGGCAAAGCCGTTGGGCGGCGTTGCACAACCCGAACGGCATTACCCTAAATTGGTATAGCGGTCGACCTGGTACCGTAAAAGCAGTATAGGGCTTCGCCTCTTCTTCCAGCTCTATTTGCCAGAACGCATACTTCAGATCGACGCTGCTGATGTAGTATGTCTGGTCAATTCGACTCAGGATCCCATCTATATTCTGTAAGGGGTAAGCATCTTTGATAGTTAGAGCATTCAATTTTCTCGCGTCTAGACAGAACCTATTTTTCCCGGGTTTCCTCACTACCGTCGTTCTATTGCTCCATGGTCCATTACTCTCTTCGATAACATTGAGTGCAAGCATATTATCGATCTCTTTATAAACTATGTCTTGGACAGCAGGAGAAATTGGATAATGCTTATCCTTTACAGGTGTTGCCCCCTCGATTAGTTTTATTTCATGTTTTTCCAAGGAGGTGCAACCTAAGCCCTTTTCCTCAAATGTTGGAAATAACTTTATTACATTCTCAAGTTGTTTCTGTTGTTCTGGAGATAATGTATGCATCTTGGAGTCATCTTGTATTGATTCCCCATGGATCTTTCTTTGAAGGTCTAGATTCACTTCTTCTACTTCAAAAATTTCTGGGGCTAAATCAAACGCACGCCAGAAATCTACTCCTAGATACAGCTGTTGTTCCAAGTCGGGGCATAAGTATAAATTTATTTGTTTCTCGTTATCTTTGTATTTAACTCGAACATGTATCTTGCCCAATACTCGGTGTGGCATCCCTGATGCAGTTTTAACATTAGAATAAAAATCGATTATTGGTATCTCTAAACGATCCACTAGCTCTCGACATCCTTTACCTAACAGACTCACTGTAGCTCCTGAATCCAAGAGTCCTCGAACATCCACACCTTCTATTTCCACATTGGCATACGGTCTTACATCATTTTTATTTTGGAATTTCCCGATGGCTTCACATATTTGTTTCTTTAACATTTTGTTTTCTTTCTGTCGCTGTCTTAGTTTCAATATCTTTTCATTGATTTTTCTCGCCTTTTCTGGATTGTGTCTTTTCAACAGTTCAATAGGTCTTTCAGTTTCTTTTTCTACAGTGACCTTTTCTTCAATGATTCGAGTTCTCGCATTATCATAAACTTCATTTCTTACTTCCATGGGTAGGTAATGCCGTATAGCCGGGTAACTCGGTTCATTGTTTACTAATTTGGTATCTAATGTTGCGTTGGCAATGCGGGTTGCTCCGAACGATGGTTCCCCGCTGTAACCATGTTCTTTTTCGTGTTTCCCGACTTGCAGTTAATGCATCTCGGGGTAGTTGTATTTGGTTTGCCACACTTGAAGCAAAAGAGGTTGCGTTGAGTAGATGGACAATCCCTAAAACCGTGACCGGGGGTCTGGCAGTTCCAGCATGTCACAACTCCTGCTATAGCTTCCACTTCTACAATATCATTGTCATCTCCGTGTTCGAATTGTTGTTCCTCGTTCATAATAGCATTCACACGCATAGGTCGTTGTGGTAATTGTGGCATAAGTTGTTGCTCTCGTTTAAAGAAAGTTTTCTCTATCTCCAAACATTCAACCCTTAACTGTTCTAGGGATGAGACTTGCATAGAATAGACGATACTAGATAAAGATTTCCTTATATTTCGTTTAGCTAAGCGTATCATCTCGAATTCTGAAACTGGACGCTCTAACTTCGAACGCATCATATTCAGGTCGTGAAAAAATGAATCGATACTTTCACCGGGCATCTGTTTTCGTTCTAAGAGGTCTCTCATTTCCTCAAAACACGATCTCCTAGTCTTGTATCTTTCGGTCAATGCATCTTTCAAAGAAGGCCAGTCAGTTACAGTTTTGTTGCGTTGCTGCAGCCAAAACCATTCTAGGGCTGAACCTGATAGCAACAAGTGTACTTCACCCATAATTTCATCCCACCTCAACCGGTGATACTTCTGAAAGTACTCTAGACGATATATGAAATCATCTACTGTTAACCTGTTTGGATTCCCATCGAAATTCAAACCAAAACGCTCAATTTTTATCCCGCGATTTTGTCCGTCTCGATAATTATTTGGTATCATTTGATTACCCATATCTCCAGATTGTACTTCTGATGATGATTCAGACGTGGATGGCCGTCGGGGATTTGGTAAAATTTCATTTGGTATCGGCAACCCTGTTTCAGAATTATCCCTATTGCTTGCTAAGGCGTTCACTGTCTCGGTTAATTTCCCTATTGCCGCGTAAACCTTCTCCATTTCTTTGCTCACACTAGCTTGTACTAACGTCCTCAACTGTAATTGGGTATCATTAATACTTTCATTGACCAAACCCTGTATTAAGCTATCAACCTGGTCTGACCTATTCGTGGCACCTGCCTGGGCTGATGATCCCATGGTATTCTGACCTCTTCTGTCATTAAAAAATTGCTGGTTATTGATTGTGTGCGACATATCAATAATCGCCGGGTCAACGTTCGAGGCATTCTCCATTCTGACACCGTTTAAATCCTTGACGTATTTAGGCTCTTTCTGAACAGAAATCCTGCTTCTATCGAAGGCAGTCAAGCGGTTTCTTTTACTTCTCCTCTTGCCGTCAAAAACAAAGCTCATTGAAGATTATGGAAATATAGCAAATGAACGACAGACAATTGACAGTTTACTTCTCCCAGAAACAATAAAAAAAACGTATCGAATTTAAATGATAAAAAAAATGAATAAGTGATGGACAAATTTGCATAAAACAGACGTGTAAAAATCAGGTGGTTGTAAATAAAATTAAACAAAAAAAATAAAGTAAAAACTAAGTAAAATATCAAAAAAAAAAAACACGTAATTACTAACAATAAACAAAAAAAAAAAACATAAAAATGATAAAATTTTTAAACAGAAAACAATTAAATAGAATTTATATCAAAATCAAACACCACATAAACCTTTGACGTTCTCGATTTTTTTTTTTTTTTTTTTTTTTTAACAAACACTATACATTTATTTAGAGGAGGCTCTCTGAGTGTTACTTTCAAGGCAGTTATTTGTGACGAGTGTGGATTTGTATTTTATATCTCAATATTTCATAAAAAAAAGGTGACCCAATTCTGGACCGCCATCAGTGTGTTGAAAGACTGGACAATAACAATAAGAGTACGAACAATTACATAGAGTTTCCATCGTCATGGCAGTTTTCTTGCATCCAATGGTCTAGAAAAGAGATCTCACGACTCAAGGTACTTCGCAATACAGACCGCATTTCCCATTGGCATTCGGTAAGCTATTGTTTTTCCCCATCCCGAAACTCTCACACTATGGACATTACTTTACACGCTATTGCAACATAACAAAATAACAGGTCATTGACAATACAATCTTTGTTATACATTACACGAAACAAGATATTGAGAGACCTAATGACTAATGGAGAGAAAAACCCTAATTTTCAATTTACTTATAACTAATATTGCACATTATCACATTTCCCTAGGAAATTGTGGCTGCAATAATAGCCAGAGAATCAAAAATGCGGTTTATCCCTTTCAAAACTATTGATCCCTATTGTCTATTGCACGGAGTATAGCTGTTATCACCCCGAATTCATATATTAACCCAAGCCATATTTGCCGCCATTTTGCTCGCAATGAAAAAGCGAGAACGCGCGGCCTTATACCATCTTCCGCATTGTTGGCTTGAGTTACGTCATTCGTTTGGGCGCCATTACTGTTACGTATCTCATATATCGGCACTAAGGCGGTGTCCGGCAGCTCATGACAACCTCTCAGAGGGTTCCAACCCTTCACCTTAGCCCACGAGACCGAACACTAAAAAAAAGGTAACTTTGACGAAACAAATCTCACAAAAAAAAACGATCATTATACACATAACACACTGCCTGACGGTGGGAGCTTGGTCTTATGCTCCCTCACCTTGCCCTCCCTGCCATGATCCTTGTTATCCAGCTCATTATTTTTACCAAGGACCCCATTATCCACACACTCACCTTACATGCCTATTCCACTCAGATTACCTCCTCATAGTAACAACACTAGCACATCATAATTTCAATATCGTAAAACATTACAAACATTTTTTTTATTTGGTCATGATTAAAAAAAATAATACCTCTAACACATAAATCACCTTAAATACTATATTTGTCTTCCTTAACCTAGATATTACAAAATCTACACTTGAACAACTAACACCAATTTTTATTACTAAAGTGAGCCCTTGGCTCAGATTTGCCTATGTTTAAGATTCTAGACGTATTTTGATTTATCAGCCCTTTAACGGCTCGCAAAAGTTGTTTTACTTAAAATTTCCTAACTAAAAGAGCTCTCTTAATTAAGTTTGTGGGATTTTACACATTCACTGATCCCAAAAGATGAATTAGACAAAATTCAAAAAAACTGTCTAGACGCTCGTGCGACAAATCCTACGCTCACGAATCTCTCCCTATTGGCATTAATTATCCTTACAATAAACACAACACTAATTTATAATTTTTCCTAACATTTAATAACAAAAAAAAAAAAATACTACACTAATCTTAGCCTAATCAGTAAATATTATTTTTTTTTTCGTTTGTTTTAATTTCTTATTTGTTTCGAATATAGTTTTTTTGGTTTTTAGATTTTGTAGTGCATTTAGTTTTATATAATGTGATTAATCGTTTTAAGCGTATTTTCTCTTTTTTTTTATATCGTTTAGTTATTTGTTATGTTTGAGAAATTTCCAAAAAAACATATTTAAAAAGATATCGCCAGCAAGTAATAGCCTTTCTTTCTTTTCCTTTCAGACGGGATGCTGGGGGATGTTCAAACTTTTTCCCGATGAACTTCAAAAGTCTAGGGCGTTTTTTTTTTTTTTTTTTTTTTTATTTTTTTTTTTATTTTTTTTTTTTTTTATCTTTTTTTTTATATCGTTTAGTTATTTGTTATGTTTGAGAAATTTCCAAAAAAACATATTTAAAAAGATATCGCCAGCAAGTAATAGCCTTTCTTTCTTTTCCTTTCAGACGGGATGCTGGGGGATGTTCAAACTTTTTCCCGATGAACTTCAAAAGTCTAGGGCGTCCACTACCCTCGATTTATATTGTAAGTAAATTAATCTAGTTTTACCTTACTTTCCAATGGTAATATTAGAAATCTTTCGTTTTTAACTTTTCAGATTGAGACTCCGTGGATTACGACTGCACCCTCGCTGAACACCATGGGTAGCCCAGTCCAGAAACCAAGCACCGTCGGGAAAATACAACGCCACCCGCTATTTGAACAGCTACTAAATCTCGCTTTTTGCTCCGTGCTGTCGCGGATTCCGGCTGACCGTTTCCTTGTGTGGCCGTTCTATTAACAAAAATTAAACAAAGACAACATAACTACACTACGTCCACCATCATATTCTATCACAATCTGTTGACGCACTCACTTTTTCAAAATGTACGACACAAATCACACAATAAACCACAATTAATATTGTCCTATAAAGATTTCAGTTTAAATGTCTCCACCATTCACTTGGTGAACACTTTTTCTTTTTTTTAGGTTGGTATATGAAAGATTTTAACTTTTTGTAGCTTCAAACTTTCCGCTAAATCTCACTGGCGATAATGTCCGCTCCTGAGTAGCGTCTACCCTTTTATAGTCGTCCTTAGACGCTCCAAACGTCTCCTCATTATTCGCGCGTTTTGTTTGTTTTTATATATTCATTTATATATATGAAATATAACAACAATTCCTATAGTCTGTCCGTCCTCATATTACAGGGTTGCATCGCCACCCAGGGTCGTATCCAGACCCTAAAACTTGGCCGCACTCTCCCTTGACATTGCCGAACATCTGATTCCTAAAAACCACACTTTATTTCCTGCATCGCAGGAAACCGAATCCGAGCAACCATACTCAGCCACATCAATCCATTGCAACAAATTAATTATTAAATAATTAAAGGCCATGCATCCGAACCCGCGCCTATTTTGTTATAGGGACACCATTCCCCATCAGCGGACTCAGATCGTAGTGCGATGCGATTAACCCAACCAAGGCTACCGTCACCAGCCGAACATTTCATGATTCGGTCATTCCACCATACGGCAATGAATCTCGGTGGACGTCATCTCCACCTTGAGGATATCGGCATACGCACCCGCAACAGTGTACACAAATTTTAAACCAGCTAATCGCTTTTAAAAATTGTTAATATATGTTCCAAATAATCCTCAAATAATTTGTTTATTATTTACAGACCTTTTAAAACTTTTACGCACGCAATGATTGTAATAAATTAAATGTTTGCTGCCAAAATATGCTTTTGATAACCCTGTAAATAGCAATGCATTTCTTATGGGAATAAAATTTTTCGCTAGAGGTGCATACCGGCCTTTAAGAGGCAAATTGGTACTTATTGGAAGACAACAAGCACCAGATGGGCACCACTGGTGGATTGTGTCTTGCGCAGTGATTGTCAGCTGTTCATTAACAGTGTGTTGCTAGCGCAGTGATGCCATTGCAGTTCCCACCACTAAAACTACTCCAGCCATCTGAAATTCAAAGTTCAATCTTGTCCGATGAGGAAAGAATTTCACTTTAGTAATGGTCGAAGTTTGAAATTTCGATACAAAATTTTGGAAATGGTAATGTACCACTTAGAAAGAACGCCATCAGTTTTTCTAATTCGGCTTTTTTCTATACCACTTTTTCTTCACTTGTCAAATTAGTAGCTCTCAAATATATCAAATATGTTCGTTGATAATATGTTGCTCCCCAAGCATGTGTTTATGAAATTCTTTTGTTTTTGTTGTTTCGTTACTTCCGAAGAAGATCTTGTTATACCCTTCACCACTACTGTGATACATTTGTGCATTTGTATGTAACGCCAAGAAGGAAAAGTCTGAGACCCACCATTTAGTATACCGATCGTCTTAGAATTAAATTCTGAGTCAATTTAGCGATGTCCGCCTGTCTGTCTGTACGTCCGTCTCTCTGTCTGTTCATGTATTTTTGTGTGCAAAGTACAGGTCGCAGTTTACGTCCGATCGTCCTCAAATTTGGTATAGGGTCCTGTTTCGGCTCAAAGACGATCCCTATTGATTTTGGAAAAAATCGGTTCAGATTTAGATATAGCTGCCATATATATTTTTCACCGATCTGGTCATAATTGGCGTGTATATCAACCGATCTTCCTCAAATTCCGTACATCCGAATATTTTATTAGTCTCGCAAAACTAGCTCCCATATATATCTTTCGTCCGATTTAGACTCATATGACCACAGAGGCCAAAGTTGACTACCGATTTGCATGAAATTTTGCACAAAGAGCAGAATTGACATTCTACCAATGCTTGGTAAATATGATTGAAATCGGTTCAGATTTAGTTATAGCTCCCATATATATCTTTCGTCCGATTTGGACTTATATACCAGAGTTGGGGAAATATGGCAGACTGTTTCATTTTCTATGGGATTTTCCTCCAATTAACTGGATAGCGTTAACCAATTTAAATTTTAATTCTAGGGATTTTGTAGAAGTACAAAAAATTGTCTCCATTATAAGTATTTGTATCTGAAAATGCAAAACTTTATAACATAACACAAATGTTGGTTTACATAGTCGGCCCCGAACGACTTTAGACTTTACTTACTTTTTAATAAATTGGAACAAGAAATTACTTGGCATCAATGAAATGATTCAAGCGACTGACTAAAACAAGGTGTTAATCGTACTGTATTACTTTTGGTGTACTGTATACACAAAAATACAGGTACAGTACAAATGACTGTTCGTTAATATTGTGTTGCTAGCTAGCGCAGTGTTGCTATATCCACTGACAACTAACTGATAGTTTCAATTTTGGATGTTAATAACCTGTTGGGTAAGAAGAGGAAGCGAATATAAAACACATGCAACTCATGTTGATGGCAACGGAAAATCTCAGTGTTTGTGTTTTTTCGGAAGAGATCATAAAATTAAGTTCTTCTTTTCGCACACGCAGTTTTGGTTTTTTTGTTCCGCTTTATAGCCACCACACCATTTTAGATTTATTTTGCCGTTCTCCTGTTGTCAACGAGGTTGATACTCTGTAAATCCTCTGTCACAATTTTTGTTGTTGTTGTGGTGAACACTGTTAGGGTGAATTGAGTTGAACGGTAGACCACAAGCAATGCATGCTCAAGCTTGTGTGTGTGAAGAAAAACAAATCTTATTTTATTTTCCTACCACAACAACAACTTATGGTTGATGTTGTATTTCTAGTAAATAACGCAAAATTTCATACTCACTAAAACTACTTCCACAAAAGTACAGCACGTAAGTGATTTAACAGTTATGTATTGGACAAAATGAATTTCTCCATTAACAACAAATTTATGAAAGCATTTTAAAAACTTTGAACAGTAAGCAAACTTACATGTAAACCACCAATTAGATTTATTCAAATTATTTGGCGAGTATGTTTGTCGTGGGTATAGGTTTCTAGCACTGTTTATAGTCCACAGAATAAAAAAACACTCACATATCACTACAAAAAATAGCAAATTTTCACAACACACAACACGAACCGTACGGTGCGAGCATAAAAACCGAACTGTTAGTTTAGTTTTTGGATGACAATAAAATAACCTGTTGAACAAGAAGGGGAAGCGGATATTAAACGCATGGAACTCAGGGATGATAAATGATGTTGACGAAAAAGTACTAAAAATGTATTAAAAATGTACTTTTCGAAGCCAAAAGTGCTAAAATTACATAATATTAAATTTAAAGACTATTGTAAAAGTATACGTATATTTAAATCGGGACCGATTTTGATTTTTTTTAGTTTTTCTAAAAACATCTTATTTTGCAAAATTGTATTTCTACAGAAAATTTTGTAAAAATTTTATTTCTATAGAAAATTTTGCCAAAATATTTTTTCTATAGAAAAGTTTGCAAAAATATTATTTCTATTGAAAATGTCACAATTTTATTTCTATTGACAATTTTGTCAACATTTTATTTCCATAGAAAGTTTGGTCAAAATTTTATTTCTATAGAAAAATTTTGTCAACAATTTATTTCTACAAAAATGTTTTTGACATTTTTTCAACAAGTTATTTCTATAAGAAATTTTGTCCAAATTTTATTTCCATAGAAAAAATTTTGCAAAAATATTATTTCTATTGAAAATGTCAAAATTTTATTTCTATTGACAATTTTGTCAAAATTTTATTTCTATAGAAAAAATTTGTCAACAATTTATTTCTACAGAAATTTTTTTCAGCAATTTATTTCTATAAGAAATTTTGTCCAAATTTTATTTCCATAGAAAATTTTGTCAAAATTTTATTTCTATAGAAAAATTTTGTCAACAATTTATTTCTATAGGAAATTTTGTCAAAAATTTTTTCCATAGAAAATTTTGTCCAAATTTTATTTCTACAGAAGATTTATTCAAGTTTTGATTTCTATAGAATATTTTATTAAATTTTTATTTCTATAGAAAATTTTGTCAAAAGTAGAGGATGCTAATGAGGAATGTGGTAATTCCGAAACGTGCGTCCATCCAACCATCTTGCAGTCTATAGGGCTTTGCCCAAATAAATTTGACAAATATTCTTTTCCTCTGTTGGTTAAGCTACTCTTGTAGTTTAGGCAACGCAATGGTTTTTAAGCTGAGATCACAACAACAAATATGATTGTAGTACAAACCAACAACAACAACATTCACGTTTTTTCTCGCGGAGAGAACACCATTTGCCCTGAATTTCCATCATCTATGGTTTTCGTTTACACCTTAATTTTGTGTTATTTCTGCGATCTTTTTTCCCTTCAAAAGGGACAAATGGAATGACAAACATGTTATATTACAATCCAAAAGAGAAACAAAACAACAATAACTGCCAATGAGAAAAGTAGAGCTTAACTGTATGTTCTCTTTCGATAAAAAAAGGAAACAGACATTGAGAGAGCTTCCGTCAATATGTGTTGCTTGCGTTTAATAACCGCTTCCTCTCCTTACTCAACAGGTTATAACATTGTCATCCAAAAACTAAACTAACAGTTCGGTTTTGATACTCGTATCGTGTAGTTCGTGTTGTGTGTTATGAAAATTTGCTATTTTCATTGTGTTGTGTGTGTTTATTTTTACTTCTTCTGTGGACTATATAACTGTTAAAAAACTTTACCCATGAAAAACATACTCGCCAAATAATTTGAATAAATCCAATTGGTGCCTTAAATGTAAGTTTGCTATATTATTTACTTACGTATTTACTAGAAATACAACATCAACCATAAGTTGTTGTTGTGGCAGCAAAATAAAATAAGATTTGTATTTCTTCACACACACAAGCTTGCTTGAGTGAGAACATAGTGGTGAATAAAGCAGAGGGTTTACAAGACATCAACATTGTTGACAAGAAATGATCGGCAAAATAAATCTACAATGGTGTGGTGGTTATAAAGGGGAACAACAACAGTGATGCCAATTTGCTAAAAGCACCAAATTTAGTGTTTTTATACCCACCACCATAGAATGGTGACGGGGGTATAATAAGTTTGTCATTCCGTTTGTAACACATCGAAATATCGATTTCCGACTATATAAAGTATATATATTCTTGATCAGGTAGAAATTCTAAGACGATATAACGATGTCCGTCTGTCTGTCTGTTGTAATCACGCTACAGTCTTCAATAATGAAGCAATCATGCTGAAATTTTGCACAAACTCGTCTTTTGTCTGCAGGCAGGTCAAGTTCGAAGATGGGCTATATCGGTCCAGGTTTTGATATAGTCCCCATATAAACCGACCTCCCGATTTGGGGTCTTGGGCTTATAGAAATCGTAGGTTTTATCCAATTTGCCTGAAATTGGAAATCTAGAGGTATTGTAGGACCACAAATATGTGTGCCAAAAATTGTGAGTATCGATCCATATTTTGGTATAGCCCCCATATAGACCGATCTCCCGATTTTACTTCTTGGGCTTATAGAAACTGCAGTTTTTATCAAATTTGCCTGAAATTTGAAATCAAGAGGTATTTTATTACCATATAGAGGTGTGCCAAAAATGGTGATTATCGGTCCATATTTTGGTATAGCCCCCATATAGACCGATCTCCCGATTTTACTTCTTGGGCTTATAGAAACCGCAGTTTTTATCCAATTTATCTGAATTTGAAAATCAAAAGGTACTTTAGAACCGTAAAGATGTGTGCCAAAAACGGTGAGCATCGGTCCATGTTTTGGTGTGGTGCCCATATAAACCGACCTCCCGATTTGGGGTCTTGGGCTTATAGAAACCATAGTTTTTATCCAATTTGCCTGAAATTGAAAATCTAGATGTATTTTAAGACCATAAATAGGTGTGCCGAAAATGATGAGTATCGGTCCATATTTTGGAATAGCCCCCATATAGACCGATTTCCCGATTTTACTTTTTGGGCTTCTAGAATCCAAAGTTTTTATCCAATTTGCCTGAAATTGGAAATCTAGAGGTATTTTCGGGCCATAAAGAGGTGTGCCGAAAACGGTGAGTAGCGGTCCATATTTTAGTATAGCCCCCATAAGAACGATTTCCAGATTTAACTCCTTGGGTTTCTAGAAACCGTAGTTTTTATCTGATTTGCCTGAAATTCTAAATATTCTGGTATTTAAGGCTCACAAAAACGTGTATCGGATTAAGTTTTTATCAGTCCATTTGGTAATGCCTCCATATAGACCGACTTCACTTCTGCCAACTGATCATGAACATTGCTTGAAACTCAATGTAAAATTTCAAAATTTTACTTCTCGGGTGAAAATCTACAGAGTTAAGATTTCAAATCAAGACGTTATTTTATAATTTTCTTGCACACTTACAAGAGATGTTAATAATTCCTCTAAAACTCAAACAAAAATGGTTCTTATAAATCTAGAATCTGATATAGTCCTCATAGGTGAAATATTTAAATTTATCTTCCGGAAGTGTCCTCAAGCCCTCCTGAAATTTCAAAGGAAACCCTAATATTTGGTTCATGGTGGTGGGTATTTAAGATTCGGCCCGGCCGAACTTACTGCTGTATATACTTGTTTGATTTCCAAAAAACACCGAATTGCCTGTTCAGTGCCTTAAAAAAAAAGCACCAACTTGGAGCTTTCTGGCGTTTTCATTTGGTGCTTTTTTCAATTCTAACACTGTTGAAATAAATCTGATTATACTGATTATACTAAGAAACTCAACTATATTGCCAAATAATATAGACCCCCTAGCTAAAAATTTATAGCCTGAATTTATATGCTCAATGTTTTTTTTTTTTTTGATAAAAATCAATAAAAAATCAGACATCAAAATAACTCGACAAAAATGTTCTCACAAAGAAATTAATTACTTGAACTACAAGAAGTTTTTTTAATTAAATTTTTTCATATTTTAATGGGTAATTTATTGTTTTCTTTCAAATAGTTAAAAAAGAGTAAGAATTAATAAAATGGTACAAGTTATTCAAGTTGCCGCAAAAATGCTAAATCCATTCAAGAAAAATCGATAATTTTTGATAAAAATCGATGGCAAACGTTTGTGATAACATAAGCTTTAGAAATCATAAAAAATTATAAAAAATTTTTATTTGGGAAAATATCACAAATTTTTTAATTCACATTCAAAACGCAAGACTTCTCACAGGAATACCCTAAATAACAATATTTATTAAAAAAGGATCAATACCACCTTTATAACAATATAAAGTGTGGTTAAAATTTCAAGGGCCGATGTTGATTTTGAATAAAACACAAACTATTTAGGAAATTATTGTAATTTTATTTTATTATGATATATTTGGTATTACTCAATTATGTATGGAACAAAATATCGGCCAAATGGGACGCCGCGACCTCGGTGGCACACTGTCATCCGATGGTCAAAATTTTCGATGAGGCTGGAGTTTCTATGCCGTTAATGTGCCGAATTATCTCATCCTTTAGCTCTTGAATTGTTGCTGGCTTATCGACGTACACCTTTTCTTTCAAATAACCGTACAGAAAAAAGTCCAACGGTGTCAAATCACACGATCTTGGCGGCCAATTGACATCGCCATTACGTGAGATAACACGGCCATTGAATTTGTTGCGCAAAGAGCCATTGTTTCGTTAGCTGTGTGGCAAGTGGCACCGTCCTGCTGAAACCACATATCGTCCACATCCATATCTTCCAATTCGGGCCATAAAAAGTTCGTTATCATCTCACGATAGCGAACACCATTCACAGTAACTGCCTGACCGGCTTCATTTTGGAAAAAATACGGCCCGATGATGCCACCAGCCCATAAACCTCACCAAACAGTCACTCCTTGTGGGTGCATTGGTTATTCGACAATCACTCTTGGATTCTCATTCGCCCAAATGCGGCAATTCTGTTTATTGACGAATCCACTGAGGTGAAAATGTGCCTCATCACTGAAGATGATTTTCTTCGAAAATTGATCATCCACTGTTGCCATTTCTTGGAACCATTTAACACGTTGTTGGATGGTGTATCTCTCCATAGAGAAATGTCAAATAAAATTCGGAAAAAAAACACATTCAACATCGGCCCTTACAATTTAAGTGAGTTTTTGTTTTAGTTTTGACAGTCTAATCTAAATTTTTGTATGAATAGTGCTAAAAGCACCAAATTGGCATCACTGTGCTAGCGTTGTTTAGTTACTTCATATGAAAGTTTTGTTAATGAATTGGAACAAGAAAAAATATTTGGCGTCTAGGAAAAGATTCAATGGAAAAGAACTTAGTTGAATATGTATAAAAATATCCGAGTTTTACTGTTTTTTAGTCAAGGAAATTTAACTAAATTGTGTTAATTGTACTATATAACTTTTAATGTACTGTATACAACATAATATATATAGTACTGTATAGAGGCAAGTACTGTATAAAATGAGAGAGAACATTAAGATAATAGTCAGCGTTGCCACAATGAATTTTTATTTTGAACCAACATTTTTCCAAAATTGGACCAGAGGACCATTTTTCCAAATTAAGGTGAGTATTGAGTTCGAGTTTAGCCGCTCATTTTCACTAAAGTGAAAACTAAATCAGTACAAAAAGTCATAAAATTATACATATTTGTTGCAGGTTTCATTATAACTTGATGGGGAATATCCCAAAGCAAATTTTCACAAAGTTTGTATTCCTTAAAATGGATTATTAAAGAAAAGTAATCGTGAAAAATTACGCTTTAAAGGTGGGTATTAAGTTCGAGTTTAGCCGCTAAAATCGTCATTTTTTCACGATTACTTTTCTTTTATAATCCACTTTAAGGAATACAAACTTTGTGAAAATTTGCGTTGGGCTTTTCCCCATCGAGTTATAATACAATTTGCAACAAATATTTATAATTTTATGCTTTGTCTTACTGATTTAGTTTTCACTTTATCGAGTTTAGCGGCTAAACTCGAACTTAATACTCACCTTTAGCGGGTAAACTCGAACTTAATACCCACCTTTACATTAACATAATTTAAAAGTTAAAATTTTTCCAAATTTTTTTCTTCGATAGAAAATTTTGTAAAATTTTTATTTCTATTAAAATTGTTTTTCTATTTATTTCTATATAGAAAATTTGTCAAAATATTATATCTATAGAAAATTTTATCCAAATTTTATTTCTATGGACGATTTTGTCAAAATTTTATTTCTATAGACGATTTAGTCAAAATTTTATTTCTATAGACGATTTTGTCAAAATTTTATTTCTATAGAAAATTTTGTTAACATTTTATTTCTATAAAAATTTTTGTCAATATTTTATTTTTACAGAAAATTTTATTAAAATTTTAAAAATTGTGAAAAATTACCGATTTGACGAAAATGGACCGAAATCAACAAAATTTGATTTGGTTCGACTATCGGACCAAATTTAAAATTTAATAATTTTTTGGACCAATTTGGTCCGATAGGACCAAAATGGCAACCCTGACAATATAAAAATTTAAAGAAAAATCCTCACTTTTTTTCGATAAAAAATCATCATAATCGGCACTTGCATTTTAAAAATCGTCAAAAAATGGCAATGTAAATAATATTAAAGTAAAATATATTTTTTGGGTAAAAAGATTTATTTCATATAAAAAAAATTAAAGTTAATATGCTCAACTATGCACTTCAATAAAAAACAAACATAACGAAGTATAAAAATAACATTAAAAAAAGCATTTTATGGTTAAACAAAAATATTTCGTAATTTTTCGAAAATATTACTATTAATTCACTAACATTTTATTTAAAAATAAAAAATTGTGAAACTCAAGAAAAAGACCAGTGTTTTCCAAAACGGGTGATTTTTTTGATGGTGCATCACATAGATATGTCTATATGAGGTATTTTTTTTTTGTACCTTACTACAATTTTACATTTTTTTGTACTTTACTACAATTCAAAGGAGGTCCCATGTCATTGAGCTTAACATGGAATCGGGTAGCACTCAGAGAGAAGTTCCCCACTGTGGTATCGCAATGGACTGAATAGTCTAAGTGAGCCTAAGTGAGCTGCCACCTAACCTAACCTAACCTAACCTAAGCGTGATTCCAACAGACATCGCTAGATCGACTCAGATTTTCACCATGGAATCTGAAACCAATATTTGACATATTTGAGATTTCCCATCTTAGATTAAAGCCGATCCAGAAGTATAATTTGGGGATCGGTTTATATATATTTATTATATGAATGGGCATATACCAACACGATGTACGAAATCTCAAACGAATCATATGAAATTTGCTGCTCCAAGCGGCTCTAGTGTTTAAATCTGGAGACTGGTTTATATGGATGCTATATATAATTTATGGACCGATGTGGACCAATTTTTGTATGGTTGTTAGAGAATGTACCAAATTTGAAATGGGTCAGATGAAATTTGCACTTCTTAGAGGCTCTGGAAGTCAAATCTGGGGATCGGTAAAAGTGATGCGTTATGGCCGATAGCTTGTTTCGTTCGGAAGTCATCGAAAAATTCCAACAGACAGACGGACAAGTCTATATTCAATCAGAATTTAACCACGACCAAGAGTATATACATATCATGGGATATGAGACCAATATTTCTATGCATAATATTTTTTCTGAGACAAGAGATATCTCATCTAAGTTTAAAGCGGTAATGAACAAAAATATCAGTCCAAATTTTCCTTTAATATTCCTGATTTTTCTTAAAGACCAAGTATGCTGTAGACCATATCTTGGATTTAAATGGACTTTAACCTACATCAACGAAAGATTTTTTTTGTTTCTTTAGAATATGCAAATTTTTGTTCTGGGAAAAGTTTACCACACTTCACTTGTACCATTTGGGGAATAAGTAGTTTATTTTGAGGTTTTCCTTGTTTTGGATGGAAAACTCCTTCTGTGTGTAAATTCCATGATGTTTTTTTTTTTTTTCAAAATATAACCCTTCCAAGCTTCTTGAACTAATGTTTACATTTCTCCAAGGTGCATTGGAGTTTGTTTGTAGCCTTTTCGTTGTTTCGTACATTTCTTCTTTTAGAAGTGTTTGGGTTTGAGTTAATTGTCACTGGGGAGTTGAAAGTATTGAACCTTCATTCTCAAAGAAGGAGAGGATACAACGAAACGTATAAATGCTGCTAATGGTTTTTTGGTGACTTTGGAGGAATTCAAGTGTACTGAGGGGGTTTTAAAAATATTTACCATGTTTTTCGTCTGTATTTTCTTCAGAAACTTAAAAAATAAAAAAAAAAACAGACAACGACTTACAAACAAACCCCCTCAGTTTAACTGAGGATTGTTATGGGAGATACATTGTTGTCCTATATCATCGTCATCATCTCTTTTGAGCAAATATAACATTTTGGTAACATGCAAATGTCAATGGTTGTAGCCTTTGCCTGGCTGACTGAAAATGGCTGCAAAGCAACTCGCTTCCCCAAGCCATCGGGGTACTGCTATGGTATTATGGAAAGTAATGACATTGAAAGCGAAAACACTCGGAATTGAATAATGGTTTAAGAGGTCCTTTAGAGAGTCAACATGAGAGAAAAAAAACATAAAACACAAATCCTGCTCATATACTTACATTCGAGGATACTTGAAAGCAATCAAATTATATGCTTGAAAGGGTTACTAAACCCCAGCTAAAATAGCGTTTAAAGGAACAATCGCCAGAAATGGAGCAATTCTGAGCGATTTCAATGGATTGCTTTGTGGTTAGCTGACTAAAAAGGATTTCAATGCGACTGAGATACATATCATACCAAGCCTGGGACTTTGTCATTGGGTTTAAAATGGGAGTGAATTTTTGTATTTGGGTTATAAAATAGGAGAAATGAATTTTCTAAAAATTTTTGGAGTGGTATTTAATAATACAACAAGTATATACGGCCGTAAGTTTGAAGCTTATGTACCCTCCACCATGGATTGCGTAGAAACTTCTACTGAAGACTGTCATCCACAATCGAATTACTTGGGTTGCGGTATCACTTGCCGATAGCAAGGTATCTTAAAACTTCCTAACACCGTCTTCTAAATTGCAAGGTAGTCAATATGTGGTATATAACATATTAAACTAAAAAAGGCCGCTTAAATACGTATATAATCAAGTTTGACAAAATTTTCTATAGAAATAAAATTTTGATAAAAGTTTCTATAGAAATAAAATTTTAACAAAATAAAATTTTGACAAAATAAATTTTGACAACATTTTCTATAGAAGTAAAATTTGGAGAAAATTTTCTATAGAAATAAAATTTTAACAAAATTTTCAATAGAATTAAAATTTTAACAACATTCTCTATAGAATTAAAATTTTGACAAAATTTTCTATAGAAATAAAATTTTGCCAAAATTTTCTAAAGATATAAAATTTGACAAAATTTTCTATAGGAATAAAATTTTGACAACATTTTCCATAAAAATAAAATTGTGTAAACTCAAACGCAGTGGCGAGCAAGTCACTTTGTCGTATTAAAAATATTAAAAATTTAATTTCCCTGAGGACGGACAACGATGGTGTTCGAAATATTGGAAATAAGTTAAAATAAAACACTATAAAAACTAAGATTTTATTTTGTTTTATTACGACATGACCTCAAGCCTTACAAACTCTACAAATAATAAAAATAAAATTTTGACAAAATTTCCTATAGAAATAAAATTTTGATAGATTATTTTTGGCTCGAGTGGCAACCATGATTATGAACCGATATGGACCAATTTTTGTGTGATTGGGGATCGGCTATATATAACTATAGACCTATATGGAACAATTTTGGCATGGTTATTAGCGGCCATATACTAACACCACGTTCCAAATTTCAACCGTATCGGATGAATTTTGCTTCTCCAAGAGGTTCCGGAGGTCAAATCTGGGGATTGATTTAAATGGGGGCTATATATAATTATGGACCGATATGGACCAATTTTGCATGGTTGTTAGAAAACATATACTAATACCATGCACCAAATTTCAGCCGGATCGGATGAAATTTGCTACAGACAAACTACAGCGCTGTGAATGGACTTGAGACGTCTATAACTTTCTTTGTCTATGCTATTATTCAATTTCCTTATATACCTATTATGTTTCCTTATATATTTCCATATCATCCCAAAATCTGTAACAAATTTCCACGAAATCCTCCAAAATTACATATATTTGTAAAAATTTTATACTCTCTTAAATTTCTGTGTTTTTTAATTTCCCCATTCCATGACTAAACCTTCTCATTTAAGTTCTATCATTTATTTATTCATTTCCTTTTGTAAATTTTTCCATTGATTATATTATCCCTTTAGGCTTCCTCTAATGGATAAACAACAAGTAGAATCGTTAAATGACTTAAAGCAATAAACTTAAATATTTCATTTTTTTTGTTTTCCAAAGGATTAATCCTTTTAACGCTCGTTAAATTGCCTTTTCCTCTTAAATCCTATCACACATTGGTATTTGAAACAACCATGGAAGCATGGATGTGGCGTTTTATGTTGCTCAGTCTTTGTCGCTTGGCCATAGTTGTAGATTACTATCCAGTTATGGCGAAATGGTTAAACGTTTTCAATTTTTTATAGTTTGTATTCATAGTTTTTATGGTGTGTTTCCGGGTTTTTATGACCATAAAAATGAAAAGCTAACAGAAAGAATGATTTGTGATTGAAATGATTTAGTGAACTATAACACGAAATCCTGGTCAGCCGTAATTAATGTGGTTGTTTGAGATGTGAATTGTCAACAAAACGTCAACACAGTAATCTTACCACATTGGATGGGAACAGTATAAGTTTGGATTGTGGGAAACCATAATCTGAATTTTGTCATTTTTTTAGAAAATGTCAAAATTTCATTAAAATTTTGTCAAAAATTTTATTTCTATAGAAAAATTTGTCAAAATTTTATTTCTATCGAAAATTTTGCCAAAATTTTATTTCTTAGAAAATGTTGTCAAAATTTTATTTCTATAGAAAATTTTCTCAATATTTTATTTTTATAGACAATTTTGCCAAAAATGTTATATTTTTAGAAAATTTTGTCAAAATGTTAATTTTTTTAGAAAATGTCGTCACAATTTTATTTCTACAGAAAATTTTGTCAAAATTTTATTTTTATAGAAAATTTTGTCAAAATTTTATTTCTATAGAAAATGTTGTTAAAATATTATTTCTATAGAAAATTTGGCCAAAATTTCATTTGTATAGAAAATTTTGTCAAAATTTTATTTCTATAGTAAATTTTATCAAAATTTTATTTCTACAGAAAATTGTGCCAAATTTTATTTCTATAGAAAATTTTGCCAAAATTTCATTTGTGTAGAAAATTTTGTCTAAATTTTATTTCTATAGAAAATTTTATCAAAATTTTATTTCTATAGAAATTTTTGTCAAAATTTTATTTCTATAGAAAATTTTGTCAACATTTTATTTTTATAGAAAATTTTGTCAAAATTTTATTTCTATAGAAAATTTTGTCAAAATTTTATTTCTATAGATCTATACTAAAGGCTGTGGAAAGGTTCATTCGCCCGAACCGAAACATGTACAGTCCAGGCGTGTATAGATTGGTATCTGGCGTTTTCTTTTCAATGGCTCTATTAACCATGTTCCTTAATCTATATCTGTCTATAAAGCTCGAAGAATAATTGTATAATTAGATATAATGCATTTGGACGTCAATTGCCTGTTTCGGTATCAGGCTAACATGAAATATAATGAAAATTTTGTGAAAATTTTATTTCTATAGAAAATTTTGCCAAAATTTTATTTCTATAGTAAATTTTGTCAAAATTTTATTTCTATAGAAAATTTAGTCAAAACTTTGTTTCTATAGAAAATTTTATCAAAATTTTATTTCTATAGAAAATGTTGTCAAAATTTTACTTCTATAGAAAATTTTGTCAAAATTGTACTTCTATAGAAAATTTTGTCAAAATTTCATTTCTATAGAAAATTTTGCCAAAAATTTATTTCTATAGAAAATTTAGTCAAAACTTTGTTTCTATAGAAAATTTTATTTCTATAGAAAATTTTGTCAAAATTTTACTTCTATAGATAATTTTATCAAAATTTTATTGATATAGAAAATTTTGCCAAAATTTTATTTCTATAGTAAATTTTGTCAACATTTTATTTCTATAGAAAATTTTGTCAAAAATTTATTTCTATAGAAAATTAAGTCAAACTTTTATTTCTATAGAAAATTTAGTCAAAATTTTGTTTCTATAGAAAATGTTATCAAAACTGTATTTCTATAGAAAATTTTGTCAAAATTTTATTTCTATAGAAAATTTTGTAAGAAATTTTATTTCTATAGAAAATTTTGTCAAAATTTCATTTGTATAGAAAATTGTGCCAAAATTTTATTTCTATAGAAAATTAAGTCAAAATTTTATTTCTATAGAAAATTTTGTCAAAATTTTGTTTCTATACAAAATTTTGTCAAAATTGTATTTTTATAGAAGATTTTGTCCAAACTTTATTTCTATAGAAAATTTTGTCAATATTTTATTTCTATAGAAAATTTTTAAGAAATTTTATTTCTATAGAAGATTTTGTCAAAATTTTGTTTACATAGAAAATTTTATCAACATTTCATTTCTATAGAAAATTTTCTCAAAATTTTAATTCTATAAAAAATTTTTTCAAAATTTTATTTCTATACAAAATTTTGTCAAAATTTTATTTTTATACAAAATTTTGTCAGAATTTTATTTCTATAAAAATTTTTGTAAAAATTTTAGTTCTATAAAAAATTTTGTCAAAATTTTATTTCTGTTGAAAATTTTGTCAAAATTTTATTTCTATAGAAATTTTTGCCAAAATTTCGTTTGTATAGAAAATATTGTCAAAATTTTATTTCTATAAAAAATTTTGTAAAAATTTTATTTCTATAGAAAATTTTCTCAATATTTTATTTTTTTTTTTCAAAATTTTATATTATTAGAAAATTTTGTCAAAATGTTATTTTGTTAGAAAATGTCGTCAAAATTTTATTTCTACAGAAAACTGTGTCAAAATTTTATTTCTACACACAAAAAAAAATTTTTCTGATTCAATCACGAAATTAATTGATCCAATTAATTTTTTAATTGAAATGTCTTCAATCACGAAAATGATAGTATCAATCACAGTTTTAATTGGGCATAGAAAAAATTCTTGATTAATATATTAATTGATGTCATTGGCAATTTTCAATTAATTTTTTAATTGATTCAATTAAAAATTTAATTGATTTTGAATGCAAACCCTAATTAATTTTTTATTTAAAAATGTAACTATTTTCAATTACTTTCTGAATTGGCTTAGAGTTTTTATTTGGATTAAGAAATGTTCATCACTTTTTTTAAGTGACTTAGTCTTCCGAATTTGATTAAAAAGTTAATTGTATCAATTAATTTTTTAATTAAAAATTTTAAAATTTTCAATCATTGACTTAATTAACTTTATGTTCTATCTTGATTAAAAAGTTAATTGTATCAATTAATTTATTAATTGAAAAAATATTCAACTTCAATTAACTTTTTAATTGGAAATATTTTGGTGATATTTTTTTCTGTGTATAGAAAATTTTGTCAAAATTTTATTTCTATAGAAAATTTTGTCAAAATTTTATTTCTTTACAATATTTTGTCAACATTTTATTTCTATAGAAAATTTTGTCAAAAGTTTATTTCTATAGAAAATTGTGCCAAAATTTTATTTCTTTAGAAAATTTTGTCAAAATATTATTTCTATAGAAAATTTTGCCAAAATTTCATTTTTATAGAAAATTTTGTCAATATTGTATTTCTATGGTAAATTTAATCAAAATTTTATTTCTACAGAAAATTGTGTCAATATTTTGTTTTTATATTTTTTTTTACTTTTATTTCTATAGAAAATTTTGTTAGAATTGTAGTTTTTTTTAGCAAATTTTGTAAACATTTTATTTTTTTAGAAAATGTCGTCAAAATATTATTTCTATAGAAAATTTAAGTACCTCTTAGTTGGAGCTGAATATTTCAAAAAATCTAAAAACATGAAGTTTTCCACCAATCTACGAAACAGTAAAAAGTCTACCATTTTTGGTAGAACTCTACCAACTGTTGCAACCGTGAAAGGGTTACTTAGACTTTTTTCCTACCAAGTTACGGAAACACTAATAGTGTTAAACAGCTGTTATTCACAATAGTTGTTCTAACGCGAGATTTTTGAGGAAATGGCTAAAGCTAATGTTTTTCGATTGGTCTTTTTTTGTATTTATTTATTATTTATATTTATTTAGATTTGTTTTCCTATTGAGATACGGCAACACTAATAATATTTAGCCATGTCATTCACAATTGGTTTTTGAATGCGAGATTTTGGAAGAAATGACAAAAGGTAATTTTTTGGTAGGTCTTTGTTATGCTACTTGTTCGGTGTTAGATAGATTATGAAAAAATATCAATAGGACAGAAAATGTCATATTTTTCCAAAAAAAAATCACTCATTACACATTACTCTTTTCAAACGAAGGAAAATGAATGTGGCTGGTTATTTAGTGTTCCCAATAGTAAACAGTTGTTATTCACAATTCAAATCCAAACGAAGTCATGCTATATTGATACTAAAAACTCTCTAAAACAAGAAAAGAGGAAATTGTCACTGAAAAACTTAGCGGAAATATGTTTCGCCTACGGTCTATCACTGTGGTATATTTACACAAACATTCGGAAATCCACCACTTCCAAACGAAGGAAAGTAAATATTGCATATCATATAGTATTGCTAAAATATGGCAACACTGTTAATTTTAAAAAGCTGTCATTCACAATAATTGTTTTTAATTTGGAGGAATTGAATAAAATGGAATTTTAATATAAGAGAATATTTAGGACAAGAACATTAATGTGTCATAGTTTAAAAAATTTCCAGATTTAATAGATGGATTTATTACAATAGAAAATTTTATATTTTCCGATGTTTGTTTAGCGAATTCTACACTTTTCATCTACCAAACAAAGGAATTCATAAACTTTACATACCATAAATTACAAAATCTCTACGCTTTCTCCGCCCTGCAATAGAAAAATCGCTATAAATTGACAATGTGTGCATGTCAGCAGAAAGTCGTAACAGCATTCCAGTAACCATAAAAATTTTCCATTTATCCATTTAAATTGACCATTTACTGCTTTCGCAAAAACATCATCGTCGTGAATAACAATGTTACCACCATTGTGGTCGTAAATATAGCCATAGCATTTTTGCATGTCCCCAAACTACCGGTATCCCAGCCCCAAAGTCAATGCGACACATTATTGCTCTGTTGACTTATGTTAACGACATGATCTGCAATGCATTTGGCATAAAAAGGAATAAAATGCACATTCGCCCTCTCATAGCAGCAACATACAAGAGGTTCTTTGTGTTCATAAAGTTTACACGCGACGAGTAGGTTTTGGTCGTTGTTCAATTTTTTCGGGAATTCGTTTGGAGCGGAAATAAGTTTGAAGTTTTCATTCAAAATTCAAATTAATGTGATATGTTTGCCATAAGCACATGCACTGCACTCGAACTTTGTTGAATGCTATGGAGAATTTAAAGCAGGAAATGAAGTGGGGAGAGAAAACATAGAGCAGGCGGGATGGGAATTCAAACACACATATATTCGCACAAGAAAAAATTATTGTGATGGATTTTTAAGCAGGAAACTCATTTGAAAATTTGTGAATTTCATATGACATGAAATATTTGGATGTTATATGAAATGTTTGGATAATCCTTCATATGGAAAAAAATTAGAGCTAAATGTTAAACCTTTTGGCATCAGCCATCAGTCAAAGGACCATCATTCGTTATTTTAATATAAAATGTGCACTTTTTTACTAACTACTCCAGATACAAGGATGGGAAAATCTAGGTATATTTCATTTCATTTAAAATTTTTTCAACATTTTATTTTTATAGATTTTTTTTTTTCAAAACTTTATTTCTATAGAAAATTTTGTCAACATATTATTTCTATAACATTTTTTTAAAATATTTATTTCCTTATTTTGTCAACATTTTGTCAACATTTCATTAACCATGCTAACCATTGCACCACGGGAGCCACCGTGGTGTAATGGTTAGCATGCCCGGCTTGCATACACAAGGTCGTGGGTTCGATTCCTGCTTCGACCGAACACCAAAAAGTTTTTCAGCGGTGGATTATCCCACCTCAGTAATGCTGATGACATTTCTGAGGGTTTCAAAGCTTCTCTAAGTGGTTTCACTGCAATGTGGAACGCCATTCGGACTCGGCTATAAAAAGGAGGTCCCTTGTCATTGAGCTTAACATGGAATCGGGCAGCACTCAGTGATAAGAGAGAAGTTCACCAATGTGGTATCACAATGGACTGAATAGTCTTAGTGAGCCTGATACATCGGGCTGCCACCTAACCTAACCTAACCTTATTTCTATACAAAATTTTATTTCTGTAAAAATTTTGTCTAAATTATATTTTATAGAAAAGTTTTTCAAAAATTGATTTCTATATAAAAATTTTGTCAAAATTTCATTTCTATAGAAAATTTATTAAAAATTTAAATTCTTTAAATATCTTTAAATTTTTTAAATTTTATTTTTATTTAAAATTTTATATCTACAGAAATTTTCTATAGAAATACAATTTTGACAAAATTTTCTATAGAAATACAATTTTGACAAAATTTTCTATAGAAATTTTAACAAAATTTTCAATAGAAATAAAAATTTGACAAAATTTTCTACAGAAATAAACTTTTGATAAAATTTTGAAAAATTTTGTATAGAAATAAAATTTTGACAAATTTTTTTATAGAAATAAAATTTTGAAACAATTTTCTATATTAATAAAATGTTGGCAAAATTTCCTTTGCAAATAAAATTTTGACAAAATTTTCTATAGAAATAAAATTTTGACAAAATTTTCTATACAAAAAAAAAATCTTGACAACATTTTCTATTGAAATGAAGTTTTGACAACATTTTCTATACAAAAAAAATCTTGAAAAAATTTTTTATAGAAATAAAATTTTGACAAAATTTTCTATAAAAAATAAATTTTTAGCAAAATTTTCTATAGAAATAAAATTTTGACAAAATTTTCTATAGAAATAAAATTAGGACAAAATTGTCTATAGAAATAAATTTTGACAAAATGTTCTATAAAAAATAAAATTTTGGCAAAATTTTCTATAGAAATAAAATTTTGACAAAATTTTCTACAGAAATAAAATTTTGACAAAATTTTCTATAAAAAATAACATTTTGGCAAAATTTTCTATAAAAATAAAATTTTGACAATATTTTTTATAAAAATAAAATTTTGACAAAATTTTCTATAGAAATAAAATTTTTACAAAATTTTCTATAGAAATAAAATTTTGGCAAAATGTTCTATAAAAAATAATATGTTGGCAAAAGAAACAAAATTTTGACAATATTTTCTATAGAAATAAAATTTTGAAAAAATGTTCTATAAAAAATAAAATTTTGGTAAAATTTTCTATAGAAATTTTTCACAATTTTTTTTGTAGTATAGTCAATACATGGTTTTAAGCTGAAATCAAAAACAACAACAATGATTAAAGGAAAAAAACCAACAATAACAAAACAAAACGAATGAGGAAAAGAGGAAGCACGTTCACAATAAACCCAGCCAATTGCACTCAAATCGATGATTTGATGGTGGCAAAGGAAAAGAGAGATGTTTGTACGAATTTATTTCGGCATAAGCCGGCTATCATGTACAACCTTTTTTCGGAAGTTTCAAGTGTGGTTCACTGTTGGGTTTAGTGAACTGCCTGAATTTATTCTGATAATTGGTTGATAGTTTTGCTACAAGTAGAGGATGCTGATGAGGAATGTGGTAATTCCGAAACGTGCGTCCATCCAACCATCTTGCAGTCTATAGGGTTTTGCCCAAAAAAATTTGACAAACATTCTTTTCCTCTGTTGGTTAAGCTAAACTTGTAGTTTAGTCAATGCATGGTTTTAAGCTGAGATCAAAAACAGTAATAAAATTTTGACAAAATTTTCTATAGAAATAAAATTTTGGCAAAATCTTCTATAGAAATAAAATTTTGACAAAATTTTCTATAGAAATAAAATTTTTACCAAATTTTCTCAAAAAAAAATTTTTGACAAAATTTTCTAAGAAATAAAATTTTGACAAAATTTTCTATAGAAATAAAATTTTGACAAAATTTTCTATAAAAATAAAATGTTGGCAAAATTTTCTATAGAAATAAAATTTTGACAAAATTTTCTATAGAAATAAAATTTTGAAAAAAATTTCTGTAAAACAAATTTTGACAAAATTGTCTATAGAAATAAAATTTTAACAAAATTTTCAATAGATATAAAAATTTGACAAAATTGTCTATAAAAAATTATAGAAAAATAACTTTTTCGCAAAATTTTTTATAGAAATAAAATTTTGAAAACAAATTTTGACAAAATTGTCTATAGAAATAAAATTTTAACAAAATTTTCTATAGATATAAAAATTTGACAAAATTGTCTATAAAAAATTATAGAAAAATAACTTTTTGGCAAAATTTTCTATAGAAATAAAATTTTGACAATATTTTCTATAAAAATAAAATTTTGACAAAATTTTCTATAGAAATAAAATTTTGACAAAATTTTCTACAGAAATAAAGTTTTGACAAAATTTTCTATAGAAATAAAGTTTTGACAAAATTTTCTATCAAAATAAAATTTTGACAAAATTTTCTATAGAAATAAAATTTTGACAAAATTTTCTATAGAAATAAAAATTTGACTAAATTATCTATAAAAATAAAATTTTGACAAAATTTTCTATAGAAATAAAGTTTTGACAAAATTTTCTATAGAAAAAAAGTTTTGACAAAATTTTCTATAGAAGTAAAATCTTGACAAAATTTGCTATAGAAATAAAATTTTGGCAAAATTTTTTATAGCAAAAAAAGTTGACAAAATTTTCTATAAAAAATAAAATTTTGACAATATTTTCTATAAAAATAAATTTTTGATAAAATTGTCTATAGAAATAAAATTTTGACAAAATTTTTTATAGAAATAAAATTTTGAGAAAATTTTCTATAGATATAAAAATTTGGCAAAATTTTCTATAGAAATAAAATTTTGACAAAAATTTCTATAGAAATAAAATTTTGACAATATTTTCTATAAAAATAAAATTTTGACAAAATTTTCTATAGAAGTAAAATTTTGACAAAATTTTATATAGAAATAAAATTTTTACAAAATTTTCTATAGTAATAAAATTTTTGACAAATATTTGACAAAATTTTCCTATAGAAATAAAATTTTGACAACATTTTCAATAGAAATAAAAATTTGACAAAATTTTCTACAGAAATAAACTTTTGATAAAATTTTGAAAAATTTTGTATAGAAATAAAATTTTTACAAATTTTTTTATAGAAATAAAATTTTGAAACAATTTTCTATAGTAATAAAATGTTGACAAATTTTTTTATAGAAATAAAATTTTGAAACAATTTTCTATAGTAATAAAATGTTGACAAAATTTCCTTTGGAAATAAAATTTTGACAAAATTTTCTATAGAAATAAAATTTTGACAAAATTTTCTATAAAAAATAACATTTTGGCAAAATTTTCTATAAAAATAAAATTTTGACAATATTTTCTATAAAAATAAAATTTTGACAAAATTTGCTAAGAAATAAAATTTTGACAAAATTTTCTATAGAAATAAAATTTTGGCAAAATGTTCTATAAAAAAAATTGTGCAAAAGAAACAAAATTTTGACAATATGTTCTATAAAAATAAAATTTTGACAAAATTTTCTATAGAAATAAAATTTTGACAAAATTGTCTATAAAAAATTATAGAAAAATAACTTTTTGGCAAAATTTTCTATAGAAATAAAATTTTGACAATATTTTCTATAAAAATAAAATGTTGACAAAATTTTCTTCAGAAATAAAGTTTTGACAAAATTTTCTATAGAAATAAAGTTTTGACAAAATTTTCTATAAAAATAAAATTTTGACAAAATTTTCTATAGAAATAAAATTTTGACAAAATTTTCTATAGAAATAAAAATTTGACTAAATTATCTATAAAAATAACATTTTGACAAAATTTTCTATAGAAATAAAGTTTTGACAAAATTTTCTATAGAAAAAAAGTTTTGACAAAATTTTCTATAGAAGTAAAATCTTGACAAAATTTGCTATAGAAATAAAATTTTGGCAAAATTTTTTATAGCAAAAAAAAATTGACAAAATTTTCTATAAAAAATAAAATTTTGACAATATTTTCTATAAAAATAAATTTTTGATAAAATTGTCTATAAAATAAAATTTTGACAAAATTTTTTATAGAAATAAAATTTTGAGAAAATTTTCTATAGATATAAAAATTTGGCAAAATTTTCTATAAAAAATGACATTTTGGCAAAATTTTCTATAGAAATAAAATTTTGACAAAAATTTCTATAGAAATAAAATTTTGACAATATTTTCAATAGAAATAAAATATTGACAAAATTTTCTATAGAAATAAAATGTTGTCAAAATGATTCTATAGAAATAAATTTTGACAAAATTTTCCTTTAGAAATAACATTTTGACAAAATTTTTCTGTACAAATACCATTTCGACAACATTTTCTATGGAAATAAAATGTTGACAAAATTTTCTATGGAAATAAAATTTTCACAAAATTTTCCTATAGAAATATAATTTTGACAAAATTTTCTATAGAAATAAAATTTTGACGAAATTTTCTATAGAAAAAAATTTTTGACAATATTTTTTATAGATTCAATCCGAACGAAAAATCCCAATATTTTAAAATTCCGAAGGTCAACAAAATTTAACAAAATTTTCTTTAGAAATAACATTTTGACAAAATTTTCTATAGAAATAATATTTTGACAAAATTTTCCATAGAAATAAATTTTTGATAAAATTTCCTATAGAGATAAAAGCTAGCTTATATCCATTGAACATTTGTAATGATATTCATTAGTAATGTATTCCACAATGATGACCATGCTATTACAATGGTATTTATTTTAATTTCTCTTATACTGGGTAAACTCCTTTTCTCTACCACTATCCCTCTCTCACTCATGGCAAAAAGGAGAAAAATGAACTGATATACTGAATATATCCTCTATTTCAATATAACAGTTTATTTATCTCCTCCTTTGCCTGATCCAAAGAGCGCATGTGCTCTATGTAAAACAGAAAACTTGTCGAATTTCAGCATGAACAAACAAGTGTTTGGCGCCCAAACAAAAGAAAAAATGTAACAGTAGCCATAAATGTCGTCTCTCAATGAAATATTTTTTTGGGAGGTGACTCTTGTGTTGTGACCTTGTCTTTGAGGCAAAATATTTTAATACAATCACTCAACATGACATTGAAAGAGCATGGCATTTGTAGGTTATTGCTGTGGTTAAACGGATTCAGTTTCATTCGTTTATTCATTTCTGTGTTTGGCTACAATCATAGACACTTTTAGGAGAGCTAAAGCTAAAAAGAGTGACATGTCTAAGGATAATTGACTTAGATCTTGAAAACAATGAAATATTGTAGAAAAAAACAAGAAATTATTGAATTTTTTAAATTCTTAAATTTCAAATAAAAAAATCCTAAAAATGTAATTAGGAACATAAAATGAATAGTTTCCCTTTGGGTTATAAATTTCAATATAATTTCCTTTTTCATTTGAGAAAAGGTTTTTTCCTTTTTTGTTTTTAATTTATGTTCTTTATTTTGTGGTCCATAAATTTAGTTTGTAGTTTATTTCTGTTATTTTTGTTTTTGCGCATTTTTTTGTAGTCAAATGTCCTTTGCAAGAACTTTGACAGCAGGTGTGCAAAATGTATGGTCTATTGCTTCTCACTGGCCTCTTACTTTCATATAACCCAGTTTGGAAGTTGGTTCCATTCTTTACGTTTTTGCCGAAGTGCAAAATGTCCTTTTTGCGAATAAACAGAAACAAGAGAAGTGTAAAATCCTTAGAGAAAACTTTACGCTTCTGAGTTTTATTAAGCACTGAAATGGAGATTGCAGCAAATATCTGCAGGTGAGGCTTACAAATAAAAAGAGTTTAATTTTATTCGTCCTTCTGCATATAATGTGGAAATCGTTGTTCAACCACGGAATGATGGGTATATGAAATTTACCATTTTGTTGCTCAAAAAACAAAAAGTTGAACTATTATTACTTTCCACAAAAGCAAAAATAAACTAAAAGTAAGGAAACAATCATTGACACCAGAATCATTACTATATTAACCATTCTGCTGTCCATTATTATTACACAGAAAAAAAAGTAAACTACATTATGGGAAAAATGAACTATCTCGTGCGAAAATTGAACTAAGTTGTATTCCAAATTTTGAGATTCATTAAATTAACGAAAACTTTCCGACATTTTTGGAGTTTTAATTACCATTTACGAAGTGCAACTTTCTCGAAAAGAAAAAATGAACTAAAAATAAAGAAAAAATCTTAAGCGCCAGATCATTCCCATTTTAACCACGCTGTAGTTCATTCTTCCTATCTGTGGGAAGTGTACGAAAAACTTCTTCAGTTTTAGTTAGAATTGAACTAATTTGGGCTGGGGAAATTTTCTTAAAAAAAAAATAATAATAATAAAATAAACCGAATTAATATTTTTGCAATAATCATAAATTAACTTTAGCATGAGTTTACCAACGAACTTGTGTAGAAACACAATGAAATATTGATGAAAGATTGATTTAAAGAAGATGCTATCACTTCTCACAATAAAAAAAAAGTTTACTTGGAACCAAAGATTTTGACCTTCCCTTAAGTATTTTGGTATTGACTCCGAGCCAAAATGCGGCATCATTAAAATAAAGACATTTTTTATCTGACTTTAAATCCAGAATGAATCGAATTTATAAAGGCTACTTAAAATTAACAAATGTTTTCCTATTTCCACAAAAAAAAACTTTTAAGACTTTAACTTTATAATGCTAAATCATCAAAACAAGTCTTAGTCTATATTTGAAGTGTTTTTATCTTACATCTAAAGATTCAATATTTCAGTTAATTTAATGATGAATTCTTTAAATCAAAAATGTGTTTCTTTACTTTAAATTCAGTGTTTCAAAGCTTCACTAAGTGGTTTCACGGCAAAGTGGAACGGCATTCGAACTCGGCTATAAAAAGGAGGAGCTTAACATGGAATCAGGCAGCACTCAGTGATAAGAGAGAAGTTCACCACTATGGTATCACAACCAGCAAAAAAAAAGCGTCGCCAATAAAGTAGTGAAAATATTCTTTTTGGATCCGGAAGTGGTGCAAAATTGGCGCAGAAGCGACGATTTTAACATGGGACGGATGTGGTTCACAATGGACTAAATAGTCTAAGTGAGCCTGATGCATCGGGCTGCCACCTAACCTAACCTAACATGGGACGGATGTCCACTATTTCAACAACCGCTGCACTGAATTTTCATCACTTCTTAAGGTGTGATGCGAATCCAGTGATTTGGATGTAAATAAAGAAATTTTGTGATATTTTGACGAATAAATAATTTTTTAATTTTTTTATGATTTTTGATGCATTATAACGCTTGTCTGGAACGTTTGACATCAAATATTTTCAAAAATTCGCAATTTTACTAGAAAGGATTTAGCATTTTTTTTCGGAAAAATTTAAATAATTTGCACTGTATGATTTTTACGGAGAGACGCAAAATTTCAAAATGTGTGTCCTGCACTAAAAAAAGTGATTCCTCTATATCACTAAACCCAATCTATCTCTATTTTAGTACATGGATACAATGCGTTTGGAGGAAGTTTCCTTCACTCTAATAATTTTTTGTTAAATTAACAAAAAACCCGGGAAAAAATTATACAGAAATTAAGCATAAAGATTTACTAAATTCGTACTTCTCACAAAATAGTTCATTATTTCTTTAAATTTATACATTTTACTACAAATGTGCCCATCGTTCAACTTCGTATGGTACTAAAGACGTTCTACCAATTTTGAACTCCAATTTTTTCCTTGAAGCTAAAAAATTTCTTTAACAAGTGAAAAAAATTAATTATGTCTAATAAATTTTCTTGAATTTGTCGAAAAATATATACTTATTTTTGTGACATCAGCGTTATGTCGGCGTTGGTAGTACTGTATTGTTAAATTTTTATTAAAATAATTCAAATTTTCCAAAATTAACCAAAATTTTTCTTCCTGGTGTGTTTACTTCTTTTTCAATTTATATTTAATATAAAAAAAATTAAAGCAAACAAAGATTATACATTTTTTTTAAAAGTTCATTATTCATTTGTAAATTGAGCGTCCTAAAATGTAGGTTCACATAAATATTTTTTCAGTGTAGAAAAGCTTTGTCTTTTCAATATTTTCTTCTTGACCATTTTGCCTTTAATTTTATTGTAATTTCAAGATAACAAAAACATTTAAAATTTAACTTAGAGACAGGCTATTGCATACTGCTTGTATGCGACTAGTTCATGCAATGCAGTCTGAGTAGACCTACTTATCAATCGAGTATACAAATTGTCACGATGAGACCAAAATTCCATCAATACCAACCCAAGATACACATGGTTGCTGATATGTAATGCAACCTTATTATATTTTTAATTTTATTGTTCAAAAGCAAAACATATCAGAAATACGATAAAATTTTAGAATCAGTTTAGATTTGTTCGAATTAGTTACTTTAGGCACGAGTTAAGGTCTTCAAACGATCGCCAAAGCCATCATATGCTGTATGAAAATGGCTCGGTGATAAGAGGTTGGCTGATAAGTCCCCGGTCTGACACATAGATGGCGTCGCTAGTATTAAATGCATATTATTTTTATACCAACCTTCAAATGATTCGTGTCAAAATTTGACGTCTGTAAGTCAATTAGTTTGTGAGATAGAGCGTCTTTTGTGAAACAACTTTTGTTATTGTGAAAAAAATGGAAAAAAGGAATTTCGTGTTTTGATAAAATACTGTTTTCTGAAGGGAAAAAATACGGTGGAAGCAAAAACTTGGCTTGATAATGAGTTTCCGGACTCTGCCCCAGGGAAATCAACAATAATTGATTGGTATGCAAAATTCAAGCGTGGTGAAATGAGCACAGAGGACGGTGAACGCAATGGACGCCCGAAAGATGTGGTTACCGACGAAAACATAAAAAAACCCACAAAATGATTTTGAATGACCATAAAATGATGTTGATCGAGATAGCAGAGGCCTTAAAGATTTCAAAGGAACGTGTTGGTCATATCATTCATCAATATTTGGATATGCGGAAGCTCTGTGCAAAATGGGTGCCGCGCGAGCTCACATTTGACCAAAAACAACAACGTGTTGATGATTCTGAGCGGTGTTTGCATCTGTTAACTCGTAATACACCCGAGTTTTTCCGTCGATATGTGACAATGAATGAAACATGGCTCCATCACTACACTCCTGAGTCCAATCGACAGACGACTGAGTGGACATCGACCGGTGAACCGTCTCCGAAGCGTGGAAAGACTCAAAAGTCCGCTGGCAAAGTAATGGCATCTGTTTTTTGGGATGCGCATGGAATAATTTTTATCGATTATCTTGAGAAGGGAAAAACCATCAACAGTCTTGAAGGTCGAAATCGCGGCAAAACGGCCCCATATGAAGAAGAAAAAAGTGTTGTTCCACCAAGACAACGCACCGTGCCACAAGTCATTGAGAACGATAGCAAAAATTTATGAATTGGGCTTCGAATTGCTTCCCCATCCACCGTATTCTGCAGGGTTGGCCCCCAGCGACTTTTTCTTGTTTTCAGACCTCAAAAGGATGCTCGCAGGGAAAAAATTTGGCTGCAATGAAGAGGTGATCGCCGGAACTGAGGCCTATTTTGAAGCAAAACCGAAGGAGTACTACCAAAGAGGTATCAAAAAATTGGAAGGTCGTTATAATCGTTGTATCGCTCTTGAAGGGAACTATGTTGAATAATAAAAACGAATTTTGACAAAATAATGTGTTTTTCTTTGTTAGACCGGGGACTTATCAGCCAACCTGTTATTTTGGTCCATTCCCCTCGTAGGGCCATCTGCAGATGATCGACACTTTGGTAGTTGTTGGTTCTAATTAGATTAGTTTGGATGTAGTGGAAGCCCGTTATTTTGGGCTCATTCAGTCCATTGTGATCAGGGTTGGCCTGTCGCAAACTGTGACTTTTGCGACATACGTTTACGACGGTATAATACGTATGTCGCAAAAGTCGTAAACCTAGTGTAGAAAACCTAATTTGGAATTAAAAAAATTGTGAATCGTTTTTAATTTAATTTAGTTAGGCTCCCCGATAAAAGGTATGCAAAAAATGCTATATATTGTATTTATTTATTATACTAGATTTACATCTCTCATTCACAACTTCAAAGTATTCTTGGTTTTCGTGGTCCATAATGTCCATCCAAGCTTTAGCTGTATCAACGAATGACTAGCTACAATTTTGAAAATTTGTAATTAATATGGAAGTTGGTTATAATAAGTCAAAAAGTGATTTTTATAAAATTCTCTCTAAACAGCAATTCACTTATGCAAGACTTAAGTAGTTTTCCTTCCTTCCAGTTTTTGCAGTAATTTGTGAAAGGTTAACTATGAACGAGTACCGACCGTCGAGTAGTTTATAGTAATTTTGGCTTCGAGTTTCCAATTGAAATAACTATATTCTCAAGTTTTTCAAACTCGTTAATAATTTTATGAACATTCCTGAGAATTGAAACTTCTTCGCATATATCATCATCTTGGATATCATTCGCTGCCTATCTGAAGGGTCCGAAGTATTTGGAGTTTGCGACATTTGCTACTTTTTCTACATTTACGACATGTATGTGACGTTTACGATGTTTACAACTTTGCGACAGTCGCAAACCTTAAAAAGTTTGATACAGACCATCTCTGATTGTGATATTACAAATGTTGAACTTTTCTCTGATCAATGAGTGCTGCCCGATTCTATGTTTACCTCAATGAAAAGAGGCTTGCTTTTTATAGCCGCGTCCGAGCGGCGTTTCGCATTATGGTGAAACCACTTAGCGACGCTTTGAAAAACTCAGAAATGCAACCAGCATTAGTGAGAGGGGATAATCTATTGCTGAAAAAACTTTTTGGTATTTGATCCAAACTGGGATTGAAACCATGACCCTTTGTATGCAAGGCAAGCATGCTAACCCTTGCACCTGGTGGCTTCCAACCATACTATGTAAAATGCCCCAGGCACAAAGTGCCTCCGATTGATGTTCGGAGATCTTGGTGGCCATTGAGTGGAAGAAATGAAGCGAGAACCTCCTCTTTAACCCACTGTCGTTGACTTTCCATGATCTGCGGCCGAAATAGTTGTCTGCCCAGGACTTCAATACTGTTTTTAGGACATTTTTCCGATAATATTCGCCTAATGCATGAAAGTGGTCCAGTGGTATTTAGTTCCATTCCCGATGCCATCTTCAGATGATCGACACATTGGTATTATTTAGTGGCAACCTTACTCTCTAAAATGCCCCAAGCACAAAAATCCATATTGAGATCTGGAGATTTTGGTGGCCATTGTATAGCCTCATTTTTAAGTCATTTCTGGTTGATGCGAGCTGAGTGCGATGGTGCTGAAATGTTTCTCTGTCCAGCGCTTCAATAAAGTCTTTAGGATATTTTTCTTATAATATTCAGTATTAATTGTGATCCCATGGCGGATGAATACACGAAAGTGGCTCTGTGGTATTTTGGCTCATTCCCGCCGTAGTGCCCTCTTGAGATGATCAACACTTTGGTATTTTTTAGTGCCAACTTTACTCTCTAAAATGTCCTAGGCGGAAAATTCCAAAGGATTGAGATCCGGAGGTTTCGGTGACCATTTGTGCGGTAGAAATGAAGAGAGGAAACTTATTTTTAAGCCATTCCTGGTTGAAGTGAGCTGAGTGCGATAGGGCTGAGTCCTTTTGGAATGTCCATACAAAATCTTTGTCTGCCTAGCACTTCAATACTGTCTTTAGAACATTTTCCCAAAAAATATTCGGTATTTATTTTGACCAACACCGTCGATGAATATGAGTGGAGAGCGACCATCGGCAGTGACCCGCTATAGCAGATGTAAGGAGTGATATCTGGTGTCTTAAAAACTCTAGCATATCTAATGTGCGGTTTAAGTTTAGATAGGGCCATATTTGCTAGGTGTCTTTGCAACCCTCGCAATTCTGCCATCGAAAATTCGCCATGATGGCACATGGAGGCCCGAACTGTGACCATGCCCTTTTTTCGATGATAGCGATAACTATGCTCATGGCCCTCATAGGATGTTCCTGTTCATGTTCCATATTTCCTTAATACAAAAATAGGGTGACAATAAAATCAATCCAAATGAGTCTTTATTTTGCCTCTATGTAGTGGTGATGATGACTTCTTGCCCATGGCAAAAGATGATATTTCATCCAACTGTCGGTAATTTTTCACAATTGGTAATTGTTTTCATTCGATGGGGGTTAGGGGCTGGGTAGGTCATCCGCAATAAAACAAAAATTTATGTTTTCTGTCAACAAAAGCCGTCATCATCATAATTTAGTTGCTATTAATTTTTCTTCTCAATAAATTAAAATTGATTACATAAGCAATGAAGGGATTTTTATTGAAACAAACAACCAAAAAATGTCAATCGCACCCAATCATCATGCAGCAGCAGCCAACACAAAAAAGGATCAAATCCGACAAAAAAACACATAACCAACCAAAGGCAAATAACCAAATAAATCCCCTTAACCAAAGCAACAAAAAAAAAAGGATCAAAACAAACTGAAACGATAAACAAGCTTATAATGATAAGGATGGTATTCTTTTTTTGTCTGAGACCCACAAAAAAAAAGCACGGGGTTATTCTCTATTTCATGGACCCATAGACCAAAGGCATCTTTAAGCTAAGTAAATAACAATGTGATTGGAAGATTCATAAGGAAATTGACAAAGATTTTTTTCTTGCGTTTATTCATCTTACCTTCCTGGGTTGAATGGTTGCCTCTAAATACCCACTCCGCCTCTATATACCCACTAACACTAGGGGCCAGTGTTAGTGGTGATCATAGCAAGTGATGGACATTTTTTGACAAACACAAATGGATTTATTTTATTAGGACAACATGCTAGGCATTAGGACAAGATATTTTTGGAAATGTAAAAAAACAAAAATGCGAGAAAAAAATTAAGTTGGAAAAATGATGATGGGACTATATTCAATACACTTAAAGAAAATTTAGTATATACGGGTGAAAGTTCGATTAGGCCAAATCTTATGGACCCTTCAACAAGCATTACATGCAAAGTTCGTTTAAAGATTGTCATCCACAATGGAAGTCATCATGGTACAATGGCCAGTATGCCCGCCTTCCATACAAAGGTTCATGAGTTCAATACCAGTACCAGACATTTTTTAACGGTGGGTTATCTCCTCTCAGTAATGCTGGTGACATTCCTGACTGCTTCAAAGCTTCTCTAAGTGGTTTCATCGCATAGTGGAACGCTGGGCTATAAATATAAAGGAGATCCCCTTTCATTGAGCTAAACATAGAATCGGGCAGACGATTCACAAGATATCTTCCTAACATTGACTCCTTGGTCACTATATGTTATATAATAAAAGCTTTTAGATGTTCCTTGCATACTTTTAGGAGATTCAATTGTGCCTATAAGCAGTCGAAACAAGTATACTCGAAACGAAAGTTCGGCCTAGCCGAATTTTAAGTACCTTCCCACATCGATTGCGTTTAAAGTTCTTCTAAAGACTATCATCCACAATGGCAAGGTATCTTAAACCTTCTTAACACCGTCTTCTAAATTGTTTTAACACTGTCTTCTAAATTGTTCATATGGAATCTATGTTTGAATAAAAAGGCAGATTAAAATCCTATATAAGATTCTATAGCTATTGGTCAGTTTCTATAGAGGAGTCCATAAATATGTTAATTATCAGCCGATATGAACCAATTTTCGCATACCTAACAGTGATATGCGAAAATTGATTTCAATAGACGGATGGACAGCCGGACGAGCGGACATCGTTCCGCAAGTTAAATCTGGGGGCGGTTTATGTGTGGGCTATAGTTACCTAAAAGTGGTCCGATATGCTGCATTTGCAATACCATGCGACCTACATCAATAACAACTACTTGTGCCAAGTTTCAAGTCGGTAATTTGTTTTGTTCGGAAGTTAACGTGGTTTCAACATACGAACGGTCGAATATCGCTAGATTGCCTCAGCATTTCACTACAACCCAGAATATTTATGGAGTCTGAGACACGGTTGCCACAGAGTAGTAGAATTCTACCAAAAATGGTAGATTTTTTACAGTTTGGTAGATTGGTAGAATTCTTGATGTAAGAGGTACTTCAATTTTTATAAATGTTGACAAAATGTTCTATAGAAATAAAGTTTTGACAAAATTTTCTATAGAAATAAAATTTTTAAAATTTTCTAGAGAAATAAAATTTTTAAAATTTTTTTTATAGAAATAAAATTGTGAAAAATTTTCTATAAAAATAAAATTGACAAAAATTTCAATAGAAATAAAATTTTCACAAAAAGTTTCTGCAGAAATAAAATTTTGACAAAATTTTCGAGAGAAAAGAAATTTGACAAAATCTTCTGTAGAAAAAAAAAAATTGACAAAATTTTCTATAGAAACAACATTTTGACAAAATTTTCTATAGAAATAAAATTTTTACAAAATTTTTTTATAGATAATTTTTTTATATATAATTTTGACCACATTTTCTATAGAAATAAAATTGTTACACAACTTTCTATAGAATCTTCTGTAGAAAGAAAAAATTGACAAAATTTTCTATAGAAACAAAATTTTGACAAAATTTTCTATGGATATAAAATTTGTACAAAATTTTTTTATAGAAATAAAATTGACAAAATTTTCTATAGGAATAAAATTTTTACAAAATTTTTTTATAGAAATAAAATTGACAAAATTTTCTATAGAAATAAAATTTTGACAAAAAAATTTTATAGAAATAAAAATTTGACAAAATTTTCTATAGAAATAAAATTTTGACAAAATTTTCTATAGAAATTAAAGTTTGACACAATTTTTTATGGAAATAAAATTGACAAAATTTTCTATAGAAATAAAATTTTGACAAAATCTTTTGCAGGGAAAAAATGTTGACAAAATTTTCTATAGAAATAAAACTTTGAAAAAATCTTTTGCAGGTATAAAATGTTGACGAAATTTTCTATAGAAATAAAATTTTGACAAAATTTTTTATAGAAATAAAATTTTGACAAAATTTTCTATAGAAATACAATTTTGACAAGTGTTTGTATAGAAATAAAATTTTGACAAAAATTTTCTATAGAAATAGAATTTGACAAAATTTTCTATAGAATTAAAATTTTGGCAAAATTTTCTGTAGAAATTAAAGTTGGACAAACTCTTTTGCAGGAAAAAAATGTTGACAAAATTTTCTATAGAAATTAAATTTTGACAAAATTTTCTATAGAAACATAATTTTTACAAAAAATTTGTATAGAAATAAAATTTTGACCACATTTTCTATAGAAATAAAATGTTGACACAATTTGCTATAGAAATAAAATGTTGACAAAATTTGCTATAGAAATAAAATTTTGACAAAATCTTTTGCCGGTAAAAAATGTTGACGAAATTTTCTACAGAAATTAAATTTTGACAAAATTTTTTATAGAAATAAAATTTTGACGAAATTTTCTATAGAAATAAAATTTTGACAAATGTTCGCATAGAAATAAAACTTTTACAAAAAAATTCAATAGAAATAAAATTTTGACAAAATCTTCTGTAGAAAAAAATTGACAAAATTTTCTATAGAAACAAAATTTTGACAAAATTTTCTATAGAAATAAAATTTTTACAAAATTTTTTTATTTAAATAAAATTGACAAAATTTTCTATAGAAATACAATTTTGACAAAAAAATTTTATAGACATAAAATTTTGACAAAATTTTTTATAGAAATAAAATTTTGACACAATTTTCTATAGAAATAAAATGTTGACAACATTTTCTATAGAAATAAAATTGTGACAAAATTTTCTATAGAAATAAAATTTTGACAAAAAATTTTTATAGAAATAAAATTTTGACCACATTTTCTATAGAAATAAAATTGTTACACAACTTTCTATAGAATCTTCTGTAGAAAGAAAAAATTGACAAAATTTTCTATAGAAACAAAATTTTGACAAAATTTTCTATGGATATAAAATTTGTACAAAATTTTTTTATAGAAATAAAATTGACAAAATTTTCTATAGAAATAAAATTTTGACAAAAAATTGTTATAGAAATAAAATTTTGACAAAATTTTCTGTAGAAATAAAATTTTGACACAATTTTCTATAGAAGTGAAATGTTGACAAAATTTTCTATAGAAATAAAAGTTTGACACAATTTTTTATGGAAATAAAATTGACAACATTTTCTATAGAAATAAAATTTTGACAAAATCTTTTGCAGGAAAAAAATGTTGACAAAATTGTCTATAGAAATTAAATTTTGACAAAATTTTCTATAGAAACAAAATTTTTACAAAATTTTCGATAGAAATAAAATTTTGACAAAGTTTTTTTTTATAGAAATAAAATTTTGACAAAATTTTCTATAGAAATAAAATTTTGAAAAAAAAAATTATAGAAATAAAATTTTGACACAATTTGCTATAGAAATAAAATGTTGACAAAATTTTCTATAGAAATAAAACTTTGACAAAATCTTTTGCAGGTATAAAATGTTGACGAAATTTTCTATAGAAATAAAATTTTGACAAAATTTTTTATAGAAATAAAATTTTGACAAAATTTTCTATAAAAATACAATTTTGACAAATGTTCGCATAGAAATAAAACTTTTACAAAAAAAAAATTAATAAAAATAAAATTTTGACAAATTTTTCTGTAGAAATAAAAGTTTGACAAAAATTTCTATGGATATAGAATTGACAAAATTTTCTATAGAAATAAAATTTTGACAAAATTTTTTATAGAAATAAAAATTTGACAAAATTTTCTATAGAAATAAAATTTGGACAAAATTTTTTATAGAAATAAAAATTTGACAAAATTTTCTATAGAAATAAAATTTTGACAAGTGTTCGCATAGAAATAAAAATTTTACAAAAAAATTCAATAGAAAAAAAATTTTGACAAAATCTTTTGCAGGAAAAAAATGTTGACAAAATTTTCTATAGAAATAAAATTTTGACATTTTTTATAGTAATAAAAATTTGACAATATTTTCTATAGATATAAAATGTTGACAAATGTTTGTATAGAAATAAAACGTGTACAAAAAATTTCTATAGAAATAAATAAAAAATAAAATAAAATTTTGACAAAAATTTTCTATAGAAATAGAATTTGACAAAATTTTCTATAGAATTAAAATTTTGAAAAAATTTTCAATAGAAATAAAATTTTGACAAAATTTCCTGTACAGTTAAAATTTTGCAAAAAAAAAAATCTTACAAATAAAATTTTCACAAAAATTGTCTTTAGAAATAAAATTTTGACAAAATCTTGTGTGGAAATAAAATTTTGACACAATTTTCTATAGAAATAAAATTTTGACACAATTTTCTATGGAAATAAAATTTTGACAAAATTTTCGATAGAAATAAAATTTTGAAAATATTTTCTATAGAAATAAAATTTTGAAAAATATTTCTATAGAAATAAAATTTGGACAGAAATTTTCTATAGAAATAAAGTTTTGACAAAATTTTCTATAGAACTAAAATTGTGACAAAAATTTTCTATAGAAATAATATTTGGACAGAAATTTTCTATAGAAATAAAGGTTTGACAAAATTTTCTATAAAAAAAAAAATCTATAGAAATAAAATTTTACAAAATAAGATTGTTTTGTTTGTTAGTATTTTTTTGTAAAATTTTCTCAAAATGTTGATAAATTATTTTGGGCTCGATGGCAACCGTGGTCTGAGACCAATATTTCGATGTGTTATAAAAAGAATGACAAAGTTAGTATAGAAATAAAATCTTGTATATAAAGGAGTTTAGTATAGAAGGGTTTACATTTTCCTTGCATTCTTTTAGGCGTTTCAAATTGACAAAATTTTCTATAGAAACAACATTTTGACAAAATTTTCTATAGAAACAAAATTTTTTTATAGAAATAAAATTGACAAAATTTTCTATAGAAATAAAATTTTGACAAACTTTTCTATAGAAATAAAATTTTGACAAAATTTTCTATAGAAATAAAATTTTGACAAAATTTTTTATAGAAATAAAATGTTGACAACATTTTCTATAGAAATAAAATTTTGACAAAATCTTTTGCAGGAAAAAAATGTTGACAAAATTTTCTATAGAAATTAAATTTTTTAAGGCATCAATTACATCCGCAATCTTAGCGGATGATGTATCTTGGTTTAGAAAATCAGCTATAAACCATGATTCAATATAAAGGTCTGTAGTGGTATGGACCTGAAACCAAATTATGTCAAATTATTTTTTGAGTGTACACCTTTTTGCTTTTGGAAAACCCTGTTTTTATTTTGTGTATCAAAACATGGTATGCTGCTCCACATTTTATATGTTTTTATGGGGCCGAAATAGAAAATTTTATGGTTTCATGGTTGAAGGCTTCTTTTTTTCATCTTCCATCTTCGATCTCACATCCATATTCCATTCGATTGATGTTTTATTTATTTTGGCAAATCTTTTCCAATTTCAATTGGACATATTTGGCAGTGGGTGTATTCGGGTGGACTTACATAGTCTATTTTGTTGTTGTTAGTAAAACAAATCAATTTCTCAATTCTATATTAGTTGTGGAGCTAGTTAACCAAACTACATTTATAAATTTCTATTGTTTCAGGTCTTTCGTTATCCTAGCCATAGAGACAAGGTCAAGTATCTGTTGCAGTTGGCTTTATGTTTTTTTTTTTTACTTCCATAAAGGGATTTTTTATTCTGGAGGTAAGTAAGTATAATTGAGATATATACGAAAATAAAAAAATAATTCATAGTTTAAAATGCAAATTCTATGCACAATAGAAGGAAATGTAAGTAATATAATGTATTGTTAATTTAAACGAATAAAAATAAGTAAATAAAATTAAATCAAGAATGTAAACATTCTTGAAATAACACTTTTTATATTTTATCTATCTATATTTACATCAATTTTAACTTTAGTTTAGTTTAGATTTAATTAAAATTAAACGTTTAAAATTTCTTTAATGAATATTTTTTTTTCTTATTTTATTCTAATTTTAAAGAAATTGGTGTTTAATGTTGAGCAACTTTAAGTTATTAATATTTGGGTCTCATAAACTTTCATATTAGATCATTATTTTTATCAGAGTGGGTTCAGATATTTCTCTGTACATCCTAAAAAATATATATCAATCGTTTCCGAATCCTCTCTTGATTTAATATAGTCCTGGATGTCTGTGCCTCCACCATCCATCAATACGGTGAAGGATATAATACCTGCGACCTTGTCTAATTTCATACCATTCATGCTTGTTCGTTGTTTGTTTTTTACCTTCCATAAAGTTCCTATTTGGCATTTATTTCTCGGTAGAAGTTTTTCTTTTTTTCTGTCATTACCATCACAATAAATGCTTCCTATTTACGGTTAATTAATAGGGAGAGAGTTTTGTTGTTATCTTTTTTTTCTGCCAAACTTAACTATAGGGCCAATTGTTTAGTGATTTGCTAATTAAGCAAGTGATTTCGAAGAAATTTATTATCGATATAGCAACAATCAAGAAATATAGCTAATTTGGAAATATTTGTGAATACATTTAGTTCTTGGAAAATTAAAGCGGATGCAGGATTTTTTTGAATGTTCGCAAAAAGAGGGAAATTCATTTAAATTTTGTGTGTGTGTTTTTTTAATATGCTTTATGATTGTGGGATATAGCTTATACTCGGAAACAAAAATGTTATCTCTATAGAAAATTTTGCCAAAACAAAAAACAAAAAAATTTTCTCACAATTTTATTTCCATAGAAAATTTTATCAAAGTCTTATTTCTATAGAAATTTTGTCAAAATTTTATTTCTATAGAAAATTTTGCCCAAATTTTATTTCTATAGAAAATGTTGACAAAATTTTATTTCTATAGACAATTTTGTCAAAAGTGTATCTCTATAGAAGATTTTATCAAAATTTTATTTCTATAGAAAATTGTGTACAAATTTAAGTTCTGTAAAAAATTTTAACATAATTTTATTTCTATAGACAATTTTATCAAAAATTTATTTCTATAGAAAATTGTGTCCAAATTTAATTTCTATAGAAAATTGTGTCAAAATTTCATTTCTATAGAAAATTTTAACATAATTTTATTTCTCTGGAAAATTTTCTCAAAATTTTATTTCCATAGAATTTTGGGTCAAAATTTCATTTCCATAGAAAATTTTAACATAATTTTATTTCTATAGAAAATTTTGTCAAAATTTTATTTCTATAGAAAATTGTATCAACATTTTACTTCTATAGAAAATTTTGTCAAAATTTTATTTCAATAGACAATTTTGTTAAAAGTGTATCTCTATAGAAAATTTTCACAAAATTTTACTTCTATAGAAAATTTTGTCAAAATTTCATTTCTATAGAAAATTTTCTCAATGTATTATTTCTATAGAAAATTTTGACAAAATTTTATTTCTATAGACAATGTTATCAAATTTTTTTTTCTATAAAAAAATGTTTCAATATTGTACTTCTATAGAAAATTTTGTCAAAATTTTATTTCTATAGAAAATTTTGGCAAAATTTTATTCCTATAGAAAATTTTAACATAATTTTATTTCTATAGAAGATTTTGTCAAAACTTTATTTCTATAGAAAGTTTTGTCAAAATTCTATTTCTATAGAAAATTGTGTCAATATATTACTTCTATAGAAAATGTTGTCAAAATTTTATTCCTATAGAAAATTTTGTCAAAATTTCGTTTCTGTAGAAAATTTTAATATAATTTTATTTCTATAGAAAATTTTCTCAAAATTTTAGTTCTATAGAACATTTTGTAAAAATTGTATCTCTATAGACAATTTTATTAAAATTTTATTTTTATAGAAAATTGTGTCCAAATGTAATTTCTATAGAAAATTTTGTAAAAATGTTATTTCTATAGAAAATTTTGTCAAAACTTTATTTCTGTAGAAAATTTTGTCAAAATTTTATTTCTACAGAAAATTTTGTCAAAATTGAATTTCTATAGAAGATTGAGTCAAAATTTCATTTCTATAGAAAATTTTGTCAAAATTTAATTTCTATAGAAAATTGTGTCAAAATTTTTTTTCTATAGAAAATTTTGTCAAAATTTTATATCTATAGAAAATTTTGTCAAAATTTTATTTCTATAGAAAATTTTGTCAAAATTTTATTTCTATAGCAAAATGTGTCAAATATTTATTTCTGTAGTAGAAGAATTCGTCAAAACCTTATTTCTATAGAAAATTTTGGCAAAATTTTATTTCTACAGACAATTTTGTCAAAAGTGTATCTCTATAGAAAATTTTCTCAAAATTTTATTTCTATAGAAAATTGTGTCCAAATTTAATTTCTATAGAAAATTGTGTCAAAATTTCATTTCTATTGAAAATTTTAACATCATTTTATTTCTATAGAAAATTTTGTAAAAATTTTATTTCTATAGAAAATTTTGTAAAAATTTTATTTCTGTAGAATTTTTTTTTTAAATTTTATTTCTATAAAAAAAATTGTCAAAACTTTATTTCAACAGAAAATTTTGTCAAAATTGAATTTCTATAGAAAATTGAGTCAAAATTTCATTTCTATAGAAAATATAGAAAATTTTGTCAAAATTTTGTTTCTATAGAAAAATGTGTCAAATATTTATTTCTGTAGAAGAATTTGTCAGAATTTTATTTCTAGAGAAAAATTTTAAAATTTTTTTCTATGGAAAATTTTTGGCAAAATCTTATTTCTAAAGAAAATCTTGTCAAAATGTTATTTCTATACAAAATTTTGGCAAAATCTTTTTTCTAAAGAAAATTTTGTCAAAACCTTATTTCTATAGAAAAAATTGTCAAAACTTTATTTCTATAGAAAATTTTGTCAAATGTTTACTAAATTTGTCACTCTTTGTGTAGCACCTCAAAATTTTGGTCTCAGAACCCGTAATGTATTTATAATCTGGGTCGTGGTGATATCTATATAGATCTAGCAAAGTCCGTCCGTCTGTTGAAATCAAGCTAACTTCGATATGAAACAAGCTATTGACTTGAAATTTGGCACAAGTAGTTTTTATTGATGTAGATAGGATGGTATTGCAAATAGACCATATCGCACCATTGTTAGGTATAGCCCCCATAGAAACCGACTCTCATACTTGGCATAGTAGTACAAGCTCTTTAACAACCATGCACAAATTGGTCCATAATTATATAGCCCTTTTAAACCGATCCCCAGATTTGCTTTACGGAACCTCTTAGAAGAGGAAATCCAATCCGATCTGGATGAAAGTGGGTACGTGCCCTCTAAGAATTTTTAAGAAATTGGCCCATATCGGTCAATAATTATATATAGCTCCCATATAAACCGATCCCCAGATTTGACGTCCGAAGCCTCTTGGAATAGCAAATTTGATTTGACATCCATGTTTATCCATATGTATAACTAGCCCCCATATAAACCGAACCCAAAGATTTAATTTTGGAACCCTCATGAAGGAAAATTCATATGATTTCATATGTGGATGACAGTCTTTAGCAGTACTTTGTACGCAATTCATAGTGGAGAGTACATAAGATTCCGACTGGCCGAACTTCCGGTCGTATTTACTTGTTGAAATTAAGAAAACATTTTTCACGGTGAAACGTTGTGCCAGAGGCGAATTTGCCAATTTATTAAGCTTTTGATTTTATTCCACTTTTTTTGTGTCAAAATACCACAGTTTTGAAACATTTTTACCATCTTTTTAATAAATTCCCTTTTTAGAGCTTTCATAAATTTTAATCCCGAATCCCTTTAAATCAGGGATGTGTTCATTACCTTAATATAAAATTGTCATTGCGCTTAACATGGAATCGGGCAGCACTCAGTGATAAGAGAGAAGTTCACCAATGTGGTTTCACAATGGACTGAATAGTCTAAGTGAGCCTGATAAATCGGGCTGCCACCTATCCTAACCTAACCTAATATAAAATTAAACTAATCCATCCAATACTATAATATCGAACTCTTTGTCCTTCTCATACCCATAATAATATCAATCGGACAATTGTGACATCTGAAAATATGCAACAAAATTTTTCTGTATTACGTTCTCCCATGAACTATGAATATTAATATCGCTAAATATGAACTGATTGTTGGGTTTATTTACATCGAATTTGATAAAAATAAGACTTCATAATTTCATAGAAAAAAATCGTATATTTTCTTTATAAATAGGTGAGTTATTATACCTATTTTTTTGAATTTGAAAGGTCAAAAATGTTATGACTGACCGTAGCTTGACATTGAGCCTTCATGGAAAATGCGTTTTCAATATGTACTTCCTATGTCTCCCCACTAAATGTATGCCTCTTTAGCGGTAAAATCACATCAAATCGATACCACATATTGTTGGTATACCGACAACTAATTGATATGCAGCAACACGTTTACTGCCTCAATAATAATAACTGCAATAATATTACGAGAGTGTCCTTTTTAGTTATTGTCTGGCGAATAATAATATTAAAAGCAGGGTTGCCAGGGTTGTCCGATCGGACCAAAATTGCTCCAATGAATTATTAATTTTTAAATTTGGTCCGGACCAAATGGAATTTGGTTGATTTTGGTCCATTTTCGTCAAATCGGTATTTTTATACCCACCACCATAGAATGGTGACGGGGGTATAATAAGTTTGTCATTCCGTTTGTACCGCATTGAAATATCGATTTCCGACTATATAAAGTATATATATTCTTGATCAGGGAGAAATTCTAAGACGATATAAGCATGTCCGTCTGTCTGTCTGTCTGTTGTAATCACTCTACAGTCTTCAATAATGAAGCAATCGTGCTGAAATTTTGCACAAACTCGTCTTTTGTCTGCAGGCAGGTCAAGTTCGAAGATGGGCTATATCGGTCCAGGTTTTGATATAGTCCCCATATAAACAGACCTCCCGATTTGGGGTCTTGGGCTTATAGAAATCGTAGTTTTTATCCAATTTGCCTGAAATTTGAAATCTAGAGGTATTTTATGTCATAAAGAGGTGTGGCAAAAATGGTGAGTATCGGTCCATGTTTTGGTATAGCCCCCATATAGACCGATCTCCCGATTGTACTTCTTGGGCTTATAGAAACCGCAGTTTTTATTCAATTTACCTGAAATTGGAAATCTAGAGGTATTGTAGGACCACAAATACGTGTGCCAAAAATTGTGAGTATCGGTCCATGTTTTGGTATGGTCCCCATATAAAACGACCTCCCGATTTGGGGTCTTGGGCTTATAGAAAGCGTAGTTTTTATCCAATTTGTCTGAAATTGGATATCTAGAGGTATTTTAGGACCATAAAGAGGTGTGCCGAAAATGGTGAGTATCGGTCCATATTTTGGTATAGCCCCCATATAGACTGATTTCCCGATTTTACTTCTTGGGCTTCTAGAATCCGAAGTTTTTATGCTATTTGCCTGAAATTAGAAATCTAGAGGTATTTTCGGGTCATAAAGAGGTGTGCCGAAAACGGTGAGTATCGGTCCATATTTTAGTATAGCCCCCATAAGAACGATCTCCCGATTTAACTCCTTGGGTTTCTAGAAACCGTAGTTTTTATCTGACTTGCCTGAAATTGTAAATATTCTGGTATTTTAGGCTCACAAAAACGTGTATCGGATTAAGTTTTTATCGGTCCATTTGGTAATGCCTCCATATAGACCGACTTCACTTCTTGAGGGTGTAGAAGGCGCACTGATCACGAAAATTGCTTGAAACCCAATGTAAAATTTCCAGATTTTACTTCTACAGATTTAAGATTTCAAATCAAGACGTTATTTTATAATTTTCTTGCACACTTACAAGAGATGTTAATGATTCCTCTAAAACTCAAACAAAAATGGTTCTTATAAATCCAGAATCTGATATAGTCCTCATAGGTGAAATCTTTAAATTTATCTTCGGGAAGTGTCCTCAAGCCCTCCTGAAATTTCAAAGGAAACCCTAATATTTGGTTCATGGTGGTGGGTATTTAAGATTCGGCCCGGCCGAACTTACTGCTGTATATACTTGTTTTAAATGTTCTTTTGAAATAAAATTTTGACAAAATTTTGTACAGAAATAAACTCAAAAAAATTATATAGATACAAAATTATAGAAAAATTTTGTATAGCAAGAACATTTTGTAAAAATTTTATATCGAAAAAAATTTTGCGATAACTATCTATAGAAATAAAATTTTGAGAAAATTTTCTATAGAAAATATTTTGAGAAAATTTTCTATAGAAATAAAATTTTGAGAAAATTTTCTATAGAAATAAAATTTTGAGAAAAGTTTCTATAGGAATAAAATTTTTACAAAATTTTCTAAAGGAACAAACTTTTGAGAAAATTGTCTATAGAAATAAAATTTTGAGAACATTTATAGAAAATGTTCTTAAAATAAAATTTTGACAAAATTTTCTATAGAAATATAATTTTGGCAAAATTTTCTATAGAAATAAAATTTTGTGAAAATTTTCTATAGAAATAAAATTTTGACAACATTTTCTATAGAAATAAAATCTTAACAAAATTTTCTATAGAAATAAAATTTTAACAAAATTTTCTATAGAAATAAAATTTTGTGAAAATTTTCTATAGAAATAAAATCTTAACAAAATTTTCTATAGAAATAAAATTTTAACAAAATTTTCTATAGAAATAAAATTTTGTGAAAATTTTCTATAGAAATAAAATTTTCACAAAAATTTCTGTAAAAATAAAATTTTGACAACATTTTCTATAGAAATCAAATTTTTAGAAAATTTTCTATAGAAATAAAATTTTTAGAAAATTTTCTATAGAAATAAAATTTTGAGAAAATTTTCTATAGAAATAAAATTTTGACAAAATTTTCTATCGAAATAAAATTTTAACAAAATTTTCTATAGAAATAAACTTTTTACAAAATTTTCTAGAGAAATAAAATTTTTAGAAAAATTTCTATAAAAATAAAATTTGGACAAAATTGTCTATTGAAATAAAATTTTGGCAAAATTTTCTATAGAAATAAAATTTTGAAAAAATTTTCTATATAAATAAAATTTTGTGAAAATTTTCTATAGAAATAAAATTTTATGAAAATTTTCTATAGAAATAAAATTTTAACAAAATTTTCTATAGAAATAAAATTTTAATAAAATTTTCTATAGAAATAAAATTTTCACTGAAATTTCTATTAAAATAATTTTTGACAAAGTTTTCTATAGAAATAAAATTTTGACAAAATTTTCTATAGAAGTAAAATTTTGACAAATTTTCCTAAAGAAATGAAATTTTGACAAAATTTTCTATAGAAATAAAATTTTGACAAAATTTTGATAGCAATAAAATTTTGACAAAATTTTCTATAGGAATACAATTTTGACAAAATTTTCTATAGGAATAAAATTTTGACAAAATTTTCTATAGAAATAAAATTTTGAGAACATTTTCTATAGAAATAACATTTTGTTAAAATTTTATTTCTATATAAAATTTTGACAAAATGTTCTATAGAAAAAAAATGTTGACAATTTTTCCTAAGAAATGAAATTTTGACAAAATTTTCTATAGAAATAAAATTTTGACAAAATTTTTATAGGAATAAAATTTTTACAAAAATTTCTATAGGAATAAAATTTTGACAAAATTTTCTATAGGAACAAAATTTTGAGAACATTTTCTATAGAAATAACATTTTGTTAAAATTTTATTTCTATATAAAATGTTGACAAAATTTCCTATAGAAATAAAATTTTGACAAAATTTCCTAAAGAAATGAAATTTTGACAAAATTTTCTATAGAAATAAAATTTTGAAAAAATTTCCTAAAGAAATGAATTTTTGACAAAATTTTCTATAGAAATAAAATTTTGACAAAATTTTCTATAGGAATAAAATTTTGACAAAATTTTCTAAAGGAACAAAATTTTGAGAAAATTTTCTAAAGGAACAAAATTTTGAGAAAATTGTCTATAGAAATAAAATTGTGGCAAAATTTTCTATAGAAATAAAATTTTTAGAAAATTTTCTATAGAAATAAAATTTTGAGAAAATTTTCTATAGAAATAAAATTAAAAAAAAAAAATTCTATAGAAATAAAATTTTGAAAAAATTTTCTATAGAAATTAAATTTTCGCAAAAATTTCTATAAAAATAAAATTTTGACAAAATTGTCTATAGAAATAAAATTTTGGCAAAATTTTCTATAGAAATAAAATTTTGAGAAAATTTTCTATAGAAATAAAATTTTATGAAAATTTTCTATAGAAATAAAATTTTGTGAAAATTTTCTATAGAAATAAAATTTTGACAAAATTTTCTATAGAAATAAAATCTTAACAAAATTTCTATAGAAATAAAATTTTAACAAAATTTTCTATAGAAATAAAATTTTAACAAAATTTTCTATAGAAATAAAAATTTGACAACATTTTTTATCGAAGTAAAATTTTGGAAAAATTTTGACTTTTAAATGATATTAATTTAATTAGGAAAAATGGTCTGCTGGTACGAATTTTGGTCCGATTTTGGAGAAATGTTGGTCAAAAATAAAAATTCATTGTGGCAACGCTGATTAAAACATACACATCCAATAGGGTGGTCAAAAGGGAGACAGAGACATTGAGAGAGATAGATGGAAGAGTCCTTTCAGCGGTATTAATATTCATTAAACAATTCCAAATACATTTATTTGAATGAGAAATCGAATTATTTTAAACATGTACATAAGGGGACATGTTCACGTACATCAAAATTTGTAACCCACGCACACTTACACACATACATATATTCTCTCCCTTTTAAAAAAGTACTCACAAACGGTTTCTTCGTATAGGATAGGGAATACAGGAAGAAAATGTTAAAGGTAAATTAAACATGACACGTTGCATGGGCTTGTCGTCTATGTGTGTGTGTATACGTGGGCTATATATTCTGTCAGTTATAAAGGTACACGTACTCGCGAGTATTTCAGTTACTACAAACACACACAACCACCCACACTGAAGAAGAAGAAGGCATTTCATTTGTGGTATACCTGAACAGATGTTAAGTGTGTTGAATGTTCTTAGAGATTGTATGAAACGCAAGTAATCCCAGAAAAGCCAATTACAAATGCCAAAATAGCAATGACAAGACAGAGAATGATGAAAAGGAAAAAGAGTTTGTAAGTATTTCTGGAATAGGCTAAAACTTAAAGACATATTTATTTTTTGACAATTTGTATACCCTGGGCACTGTGGAACAGGGTTTTATGCTTAGGGTGGGCCGAGCTAGCCATGTAAGTCTGTCCGCCCGCCCGTCTGTCTGTGAATACATTTTGTTGATCAAAGTCTAGATCGCAATTTTAGTCGAATCTATTTCAAATTTAGCACAAATATGTGTTTTAGGTCAGAATAGAACCCTATTGATTTTAAAAGGAAATCGGTTCAGATTTAGATATAGCTCCCATATATATCTTTCGCCCGGTGTGCACTTCTATGTCCCCAGAAGCTAGAGTTTTTTTTCCTGATTTACTTCAAATATTGCACAAAGTGTACAATTGATAGTGTTGTAAAGTGTGACAAATTTGGCTGAAATCGGTTAGGATTTAGATATAGATCCCATATATATCTTTCGCCCGATTTAGACTTATATGACCGCAGAGGCCACAGTTTTACTTCGAATTACGTAAAATTTTGCACAAGGAGTAGAATTAATATTCTCACTATGTATGCCAAATTTGGTTTAAATCGGTTCAGATTTATATATAGCTCCCATATATATCTTTCGTATGTACTCTATCAACTAGAATTCTTCATTTTTGGTAGATTTTGCTAAAAATAAAATGTTGACAAAATATTCCATAGAAATACAATTTTGATAACATTTTCTATAGAAATAAAATTTTTACAGTTTCTATAGAAATTAATATTTGACAAAATTTTCTACAGAAATAAAATTTTGACAAAATTTTCTATAGAAATACAATTTTGACAACATTTTCTATAGAAAAAAAAATTGACAAAATTTTCTATAGAAATAAAATTTTGACAAAATTTTCTATGGAAATAAAATTTTAACAAAAATTTCTATAGAAATAAAATTTTGACAACATTTTCTATAGAAATAAATTTTTGATAAAATTTTCTATACAAATAAAATGTTGATAAAATTTTCTATTGAAATAAAATGTTGACAACATTTTCTATAGAAATAAAATTTTGACAAAATTTTCTATAGAAATACAATTTGGACAACATTTTCTATAGAAATACAATTTGGACAATATTTTCTATAAAAACAAAAATTTTCCATAAAAATAAAATTTTGACAAAATTTTCTATGAAAATAAAATTTTGGTAAAATTTTCTATGAAAATAAAATTTTGATAAATTCTTCTATAGAAATAAAATTTGCACATTTTCTATAGAAATAAAAGTTTAAGAAAATTTACTCTAGGAATAAGATTAAGATTAAAAATTAAATTTTGACACAATTTTCTATAAAAAACAAAAATTTTCCATAAAAATAAATTTTTGACATAATTTTCTATAAAGATAAAATTTTTTGGAAATGTACACTAGAAATAAGATTTTGACAGTTACTATAGAAATAAATATTTGAGATTGTAACGACACTATGACATGCTTTAGTGTCACTCTTATTCTCAAAAATACCCCAGGCGTAAAAGTCAAACGGATTCAGATCCTGAAATTTTTGTGTCCATTGTAGGGTAGAAACGATATGAGGAATCTCGTTTTAAGCCATTCTTGGTTGACGCATGTTGTGTACGATGGTACTGCTGAGTCTTGTTGGAATATCCGTAAACTGCATTTGAAATGTGTGTCTGCCTAGCAGTGTTGCCAGTATTGGGGATATTTTTTCATGGAAGGGGATGCAATTTTAGAGTTGGGGAGTTTGTGGAGAATTTCCAGAAATTTGCTGATTTTTGTGAGGAATTTTCGAAATCTAATCAGTATATTAAATCAGGATTAGCGTTATATTTTAAATGACATTTTTTTCTTCTATCTGCTTAAGAAAGTACAGCGAATCTTCAAAATAAAAAACTTTCCTCTTTATTCCAGGTTATTTATATTTACTCTGCTTTCATAAGAAATTTTTCTACTATTATCAAATTATTTCGTAATGACTCGGCCCTTCATCTGCGTACATCACAGATTCGAAAAACATATTCCATATGGAATATTATTAAAATGTTCAAACGGCAGTTGGAATATAAATTTGTTTTTATTGAAGTTTAAATATGAGAATGACTGACGAAAGGACTCTACAAAAACAAGCATCAATACTGTTCTAAAAATTTGGTATTAACATCTTTACAACAGCCGAATTTGTAGTGTCTCTACTTCGAGGGGAGGTGTTGTAATAACGAAGCAGATCCACTTTGTTATTACAACAAATATAGTTCATATCGGTCCAAAAACGCCATATTGATCGTCCTCCCAATTTTATTTCTTGGTTATTTAGAACTCAATTTTCGATTCATAACAAAGAAGATACTAGCAACACTGCTGCCTAGGGCTTCTATTCGGATATTTTCAGGATTTTTGGTATTTAGTATTTTGACCCAACGGTCGATGAATACCCTGGCCCACACCACACCGAAATTACATTTTTACCTGGCCTCTTTGGCATTTTCATCTGAGCTCTTTGCTATTTCATTTGGGTATTGGGGCTCATTTTTATGGGGCCCATATTCAAAACGCCCTTTGAGCTCGCCAACAATATATATTTCAGTCTTGAACTTTATCATAAATAATTTATTTATGCTTTTGAAAGAATTGTTATATTGAGACGAAATTTTGTTTGTAAGGAGGTCATACAAACCAATGCATCATTGTGGCTGTCATAAGGATCCTATCTGCCCTGACCACCCAGTGTTATAAATGGAGTTGGAGCAACAATTCCATTAAATTCGTATTTTTATTAAGACTCGCGAAACTACGTGTCAACTGAGTATTTAAAGTCTTTTGGGCTGGCCAAATTCAATACCGGTTTTTACTTTAACTTATATCACACTGTAGTTTGCATCCATAAGAGCTCGAAGTAAATCCTTTTTTTTCGCGTTCGAATGGCATCACCTCTCCTCACCTCGTATATATATGCATGAATGTTCGTTTTTGTAAAACGTTATTTGCATATGCAAATAACCTTTCAAGCCTTAAATAAATCCTTTTTATGGTATTTTTTTTTTGCCCGGTTCTGCTTGCAAAAAAAGAAAATTCGATGATATCATAACAAATGTTTTTATAGTCAAGTATGTACTCAAGAATATCATTGACTTTGCAACATTCTGTGATGAAGTGCAAACATAAGCTGTTACATGTGTGTTTGCCCACCAAAAAAAAAACATAGAAGAAAATTAAATAAACTTTTAATATCAATTGATTTACGTTTATTACATAAACATCAACATTAGCACCAAGAATAACTCTTACCCCTGTTAGTATAACTATTTTGGCAACTGCCACTATTTTGTATTTGCCCAAGGACCCATGGATGAAAATCGCTCGACAAATATCCGAAATAAGATTATACCAATATTCTCACATATCATTTGGTTGTTGTTGTTGTTGACAACGGAAATGATGTCAATATGGATAGACAGTTGAGTTTTGCCAAAAGGGTACGTAGGGATAAAGTGGAAGATTTTGGAAAAATTTTAGAAAATCTTTAATGCTGAATTTTTGAGATTTTCTATAGAAAATTCCCTTCAGCTTCAGATTTCAGCCAGGCTTGATTGAAGATTTTCTATAGAAAATCCTATTCAGCCGGTCTAAAATGAAGATTTTTCCGTGGAAAATTCTATTCAGCCAAGCTGAAATGAAAATTGTTCATGGAAAATCTTTTCAACTAGGCAGATTTCAGCCAGGCTTGATTGAAGATTTTCTATAGGATATCATATTCAGCCAGGCTGAATTTAAGATTTTCCATGGAAAATCTTATTCAGCCAATCTGAAATTAAAATTTTTCATGGAAAATCCTATTCAGCCAGGCCGACTTAAAATTTTCTATAGAAAGTAATACTTAGCCACGTTAAATTTTAGATTTTCTAAAGAAAATCATATTCAGCCACATTGAATTTAAATTTTTCTATAGAAAATCCTAAAGGGTGATACGGTCAAAATTTGGTCAAGGGAAAACGCGGGTAAATCGGTGAAATCGTTTATTTAAAAAATCAAATTAAATTTCTTTTTCAAGTTCAATTAGTATAAAATTCAGGAAGAATATTCAGTTAGGCTTTCGCTTATCCAAATCCGAATTGCCGGGCCTCACGCTTGACACCTGCCATCAGATTTTGTACAACCACCTTGTCCACCTTCTCCGCCGCAGAACGCCAGTTTGCCTTGAACTGCTGCTCGTCCTTAGCAGTTTTTTTTGGTCTTCTTTAGGTTCCGCTTGACAATAGCCCAGTATTTCTCAATTGGGCGGAGCTCTGGCGTGTTGGGAGGGTTCTTGTCCTTGGGAACCACCTGCACGTTGTTGGAGGCGTACCACTACATGGCCTTTTTACCGTAATGGCAAGATGCCAAATCCGGCTAAAACAGTACGGAACAACCGTGTTTCTTCAGGAAAGGCAGCAGACGTTTATTCAAACACTCTTTCACGTAAATTTCTTGGTTGACAGTCCCAGAAGCTATGAAAATGCTGCTTTTCAAGCCACAGGTACAGATGGCTTGCCAAACCAGATATTTCTTTGCGAACTTTGACAGTTTTATGTGCTTGAAAATATCTGCTACCTTTCCCCTTCCTTTTGCCGTATAAAACTCCTGTCCCGGAAGCTGCTTGTAGTCGGCTTTGACGTAGGTTTCGTCGTCCATTACCACGCAGTCAAACTTCGTCAGCATCGTCGTGTACAGCCTCCGGGATCGCGCTTTGGCCGTCGTATTTTGTTTATCATCGCGATTTGGAGTCACTACCTTCTTGTAAGTCGATAGTCCGGCTCGTTTTTTGGCTCGATGCACGGTTGTAGACGATACACCCAGTTTATTTGCGGCATCTCGGAGAGAGAGGTTAGGGTTTCGCTTGAAACTACCGGCAACTCTCTTTGTCGTCTCAGCGGCTTCCGGTTTTCGATTTCCCCCCGATCCAGACTTCCTGGCTGTCGACAAACGTTCCCCAAACACTTTAATTACATTTGTAACGATTGATTTGGCAACTTTTAGCGATTTTGCCAGCTTTGCGTGCGAGTAGCTCGGATTTTCGCGATGCGCGAGCAAAATTTTGATACGCTGCTCTTCTTGCTTGGACGGCATTTTGACAACTGAAGAGTGAATTCCAAAATCAAAATAGGAGCAACATTCTACACACACACACACCTTCAAAATGAGGGGTGTTCAGGGTTTTTAAATGCAAAATTGAAAGAAATACGTCAAGTTTATATTGACCAAATTTTGACCGTATCACCCTTTATTCAACATTAGGAAGGATAGGAAATCATATTCAGCCAGGCTGAATTTAAAATTTTTCATGGAAAATCCTATTCAGCCAATCTGAAATTAAGATTTTCCTCGGAAAATCATATTCAGCTAGGCTGACTTACAATTTTCTATAGATAGTGGTACTTAGCCACGTTGAAATTTAGATTTTCTAAAGAAAATCATATTCATCCACATTGAATTTAAAATTTTCTATAGAAAATCGTATTCAACATTAGAAAGGATAGGAAATCATATTCAGCTAGGCTGAATTTAAGATTTTCCATGGAAAACCCTATTCAGCCAATCTGAAATTAAGATTTTCCATGGAAAATTATATATTTAGCCAGGCTGACTTAAAATTTTCTATAGAAAGTGGTACTCAGCCACGTTGAATTTTATGTTTTCTATAGAAAATCATATTCAAGGCATTGAATTTGCAGCCAAGCTGACTTTTTGAGATTTTCTAAAAAAAAGTTCCCTTCAGCTTTAGACTTCTGTCAGGCTTGAATTAAGATTTTCTACAGAAAATCCTATTTAGCCGGTCTGAATTTAAGTTTTTCCATGGAAAATCCTATTCAAACAGGCTGAAATTAAGATTTTCCATGCAAACTCCTATTCAGCCAAGCTGAAATTAGTTTAGGTTAGGTTAGGTTAAAGTGGCAGCCCGATTAAGATTCAGGCTCACTTAGACTATTCAGTCCATTGTGATACCACATTAACTAAAAGTACCTATTACATATGGGCACTTCTAGTTTTAACCGTTGAAACTTCTCGATTATTTTCTTCTGTTGAACCAACCAGATTGTTCCAAAAACATTAGCAGACTGCTTAAGTTAACGTTTTCCTGGTCCGCCAGTAATCTGAAGCTATATGCCCCTAAAATTTGCTTACGCCTTACACAAAATGCAGGACACTCACACAGGAGGTGTTTTTGATTGATTCCTTTTCCTCCGCATCATGACAGCTCATACAATAGTCATTATACTTCGCACCAATAGTTTTTGCAAAATCGCCTATCAGGCAGCGAGCCGTTATAGCAGATATCAGGAGTGATATCTGGCGTCTCGAGAACACTAGCATATCTAGTGTGCGGTTTAAGTTTAAATGGGGCCATATTTGCTTGATGTCGTTACAACCCTTACAATTCTCCCATCGAACATTTGCCATCATGACAGCCTTCTCACGCAGTAAGAGCTTGCAGGTAGCCAGAGGCATACCAACAGATTCTATTTCCCCTGGAATATGTAAGGTAGTTCCTAGCCTTGCTAGCTCATCTGCTTCGCAGTTCCCCGGTATGTTCCTATGGCCAGGCACCCATATTAGGTGAATATTGTGCTGCTCAGCCATTTCATTGAGATATTTGCGGCAGTCGATGGCCGTTTTCGAGTTGAGGAACACAGAGTCCAAGGATTTTATTGCAGGTTGACTGTCTGAGTATATATTAATGCCAATAATCCTTGGAGCATTACTTCTCAGTCAATTCACCACTTCTCTTATTGCAGATCTTTAGAATATACTCCGAAACCCACTTGGCCATCCAATTTGGAGCCATCAGTGTAGAAATCTATATATCTTTTATTCGCCGGGGTCCGTGTACACCACGCCTCACTGTTGGGAATTAGAGTCTCAAACTTTTTGTCGAAAAGTGGACTCGCCAAAGTGTAATCCACTACGTTAGGCACATCTGGCATTATTTTGAGGACCGAACTGTGACCGTAACTTTTTTCCGACCACAGCGATAGCTCGCGCAACCGCACAGCCGTTGTTGCAGCTGACTGTTTGGCCGAAATGTCTAAAGGCAATAGATGCAGTATGACATTAAGGGAATGTGTTCCTGTCTTGCTGAATGCACCTGAGATACACAAGCACGCCATGCGCTGAACTTTGTCTAAACTTGTCGGCTGGTGAAGTGCCGGCCACCAGACTACAACACCATATAGCATTATAGGTCTAACCACTTCCGTGTATAGCCAATGTACAATTTTTTGGTTTTAGTGGTACTTAATTAAGATTTTCCGTGGAAAATTCTATTCAGCCAGGCTGAAATTAAAATTGTCCGTGGAAACTCCTATTCAGCCATGGTGAAATTCAGATTTTCCATGGAACATCATTTTCAGCCAGGCTGAATTTAAGATTTTTATAGAAAATCCCATTCAGGAAAGCTGAGTTTAAAATGTTTTTTCAGCCAAAAATTTTTTCAGCTAGGCTGAAAAGCTTTCTATAGAAAATTCTATTCAGCCAGAATAGAATAGAAAATTCTATTTAGCTTGGTAACATTGACGATTTTCCATAGAAAATTATATTCAACCAAGCTGAATTTAAAAATTTCTATAGAAAATCCTATTCAACTATGCTAAATTTAAGATTTTCCACGGAAGATTCTAATCAGCCAAGCCGAATATAACATTTGCTATAGAAAATCCTATTCAGCCAGGCTGAATTTAAGTTTTTCCACAGAAGATCCTATTCAGCCAAGCCGAATTGGCTATTCAGCCGGCTGAATTGGATTATTTGTAGAAAATCTTAAATTCAGAATTTTCTAACAAAAAATCCAATTCAGCCGGCTGAAATTAAGATTTTCTACCCCCAATTCAGCGGGCTATTTTATTTTTCTATATAAAATTAATGGGAATTTCTTTAGAAAACTTTCTAAAGAAAACGAATTCAGCCAGATTGAATAGAGCCAGTTTGGTTTATATCCGTGCTAATTTAAGATCTATAGAGAATTCTATTTAAAAATAGAAAATTATATTCAGCCAGACTGAATTAAAGATTTCCTATAGAAACTTGTACTCAGCCACGTTGAATTTTAGATCGCATTCAACCATATTGAATTTAAAATTTTCTGTATAAAATCCAATTCAACCACATTAAATAAATTTTTTTTTAAGAAAATCTTATTCAGCCAGGCTGAATTTAAGATTTTTATAGAAAATCAAATTCAGACAAGCTGAGTTTAAAATGTTATTACGTCAGGCCGAACTTAAGATTTTTCTACCGTATTCAGCCAGGCTGAATTTAAGATTTTTATAGAAAATCAAATTCAGACAAGCTGAGTTTAAAATGTTTTTACGTCAGGCCGAACATAAGATTTTTCTACCGAAAAATTTTTTTCAGCCAAGCTGAATACGAATTGCCGTCCAAAGTTTTCTACAGCAAATTCTATTCTGCCATAATAGAATAGAAAATTCTATTTAGTCTGATAGAATTTAATTTCTATAGCAAATTATATTCAGCCAGAATAGAATGGAAAATTCTATTTAGCCTGCTAGAATTTAAGATTTTCCATAGAAAATTATATAATTTAAAAATTTCTATAAAAAAAATTTTATTCAACTATGCTAAATTTAAGATTTTACACGGGAGATCCTATTCAGCCAAGCCGAATTTAAGATTTGCTATAGAAAATCCTATTCAGCCAGGCTGAATATAAGATTTTCCACGGAAGATCCTATTCAGCAAAGACAATACCAATTCAGTCGGCTGAATTTAAGATTTTCTACAAAAAACTCAATTCAGCCAGGCTATTTTATTTTTCTATATAAAATTAATTTTAGTTTTCTATAGAAAATTAATGGGAATCTTTTTAGAAAAATTTCTATAGAAAATGAATTCAGCCAGGTTGGTTCAAATCTGTGCTAATTTAAAATCTATAGAAAATTCTATTTAGCCTGCTAATATAAGATTCTTTAAGGTTTTCTATAGAAAATTATATTCAACCAGGCTGAATTTAAAAATTTCTATAGAAACCCCTATTCAGTTTTGCTGAATTTAAGATTTTCTAAAGAAAAACCTATTCCGCCAGGCTGAATCTAAGTTTTCCATAGGAAGTCCTATTCAGCCTGGCTGAATTAAGTTTATAAAGTGGTTTAATTTATGCTTTTCTATAGAAAATTCTATTCATCCAGGCTGAATTTAAAATTTTTAATTAAAAATTTTATTCAGCCAAGCTGAATTTTTGATTTTCTATAGAAAATCCTATTCAGCTTTGTTAAATTTAAGATTTTCTATCTATTCATCCAAGCTGAATTTAAGATTTCCTATAGAAAAACCAATTCCGCCAGGCTGCATCTATGTTATCCATAGGAAATCCTATTCAGCCAGGTTGAACTATGTTTATAAAGTGGTTTAGTTTAAGCTTCTCTATAGAAAATCCCATTCATCCAGGCTGAATTTAATTTTTTTATAGAAAATCTTAATCAACTGAGCTTAATTTGTGATTTTCTATAGAAACCCCTATTCAGCCAAGCTGAATTTCTGATTTTCTATAGAAAATCCTATTCAGCCGAGCTTTCTGTAGAAAAACCTATTCAGCTAGGCTGAAGTTAGGATTTCCTATAGAACCCCTATGCTATGCTGAATTTAAGTTTTCCTATAGAAAATCCTTTTGAGCCATGCTGAATTTAGGTTTTTCTATAGAAAACCCTATTCATACAGGCTGAAAAAAACCTATTCTTCTGGGCTGAATCTAAGTTTTCCATAGGAAATCCTATTCAGCCAGGCTGAATCTAAGTTTTCCATAGGAAATCCTATTCAGCCAGGCTGAATTAAGTTTATAAAGTGGTTTAATTTAAGATTTTCTATAGAAAAACCTATTCAGCTAGGCTGAGTTTAAACTTTCCTACAGAAACTCCTATGCAGCCAGGCTGAGATTAAGATTTTCTATAGAAAATCCTATTCAGCTAAGCTTAATTTAAGATTTTCTATAGAAAATTCTATTCAATAAAGCTGAAGTTAATATATTCTATAGAAAATCCTATTCTGCCAGGCTGAATCTAAGTTTTCCATAAAAAAATCCTATTTAGTCAGACTGAATTAAATTTATAAAGGGGTTTAATTGAAGTTTTTTTTTTAATAGAAAATACCATTCGTCCAGGCTGAACTTATGATTTTTTTATAGAAAATCCTATTCAGCCATGCTGAATTTACAATTAGCTATAGAAAATCTTATTCAGCTATTGAAATTTAGATTTTATATAGAAAACCTTATTCAGCCAGGCTGTAGTTAAGATTTTCTGTGGAAAATCGCTTTCAGCTATCTGAATTTAAGCTATCTTTTGAGAACATGTCTCCCACTTCCGCAAACTTTCATTTTAGAAACTTTTGCATTAGCCTTACGTAGTGCTTGAATCACGGAAAAGGCAACATCATGTATGTCCAAAGGGAAGCTAAATGAATCTGTAACAAACGAAGGATTTGCTTATTGACTTGACACATGAAGCATCCACTAAACAGGCATGAGGATCATAGAAGCACTCACCAAGCTATACACACACACACATTCCCACACATACACAAACGTAAACTGGCTGTAGAATATTTGAAAAATCTTGCCAAAAAATGCTCTTGTTAAACACATGCTAGTCCTTTTACGTAAAAATGGTATAAAGAGAATTTCAAGTAGAAGAGACAGGAGAAGAAAGTATGGCAGGGTGTAGTAAATTTTTCGCTTAAATGTTTTCACACATTATACCATGCTTATGGTGAGGATGTCAGGATGTGAGAAAGTGTTGGATTTGTTAAGCATGAAGGTCGGTTGGATTGTTTATCTTGTGTGCCGGTGTCTGTCTATACAAAGGAAAAAGGATGATTGTTTTCTCATCTTTCCATGAAGAGCCAAAATAACAGCTAACCATACCCACACACACACACACACTTATTCAGATCACACAGAACTCATATACACAATAAGCTTAACATCTAAACAAATATACAATGCATATGTATGTATGTGTGTGTGTTAGTGTTACATCCTTTGCAATATTTGGACTGTCGTAGTCGATGTTTTTCACATGACTTTGATGCTGGCCTATCGGCATATCCATCCACTGATGAAGGCTATGCCATTGATGATGATGGCAATGATGTTGATAGGTAATGACTTCAATGTCTATAATCATATTGATGTTTTGGCTCCAGGAACAATGGCAATAATAACAACAACACTGGCCAACACTAACAGATCCATTTTTGTGAAAATGCCAATAATGTTCAGCAAGGGACCAAAAACACTTCTCACTTCTTTGGGAGTGTGAGAATTTCTTTAACAAACTAAATTTTTTCTTTTGTTTTGTTGTCCATATCAGCCATATCCCTAAGTTGATATATCATTGTCCTCTAGAGAAATAGGGAAAAACAGGACCCTTGTTTCTTGATTTCCCATAATTTATGTATGTACGAGGATTTTCTTGGGTGTGAGTGAAAATGCGTTTAAAGATATTTTCCACACAGAATTTAAAAGATTTAAAAACCCTAAGGAAAAGAAATGAAAGTAGCTTTGATTGCAAGCAGGTCGAATCTGGGATACACTTCACAATACCTCTCACTATGGATTTGAATGAACAATTCAAAAAAATGACCAATTACTAAACGATAAATCCTTCTTGACGCTACATACAAATGCACAAACTTATTATGCCATAGTAGTGGTGAAGGGTATAAGTAGTGAATATAAATCTTCAAGACATAACTTCAAAAGCAATAAGATTACCCAAATGTGCACTAGTTTCAGATCATACGATGGAGATCCAAAATATGGGGATCTAACTAAGAGGTACATCAATTTTCTATAGAAAAAGAGTTTTGACAAAATTCTCTATAAAAATAAAATTTCAACAAAGTTTTCTATGGAAATAAATTTTTGACAAAATTTTCTATAAAAATGAAATTTTGACAAAATTTTCTATACAAATAAAATTTTGACAATATTTTCTATTGAAATAAAATTTTGACATAATTTTTTATAGAAATAAAATTTTGAAAAAATTTTCTATAGAAATAAAATTTTGAAAAAAATTTTCTGTAGAAATAAAATTTTGAAAAAATAAAAATGTTGAGGAAATTATGTAGAGAAATAAAATTTTGAGCAAATTATGCAGAGAAATAAAATATTGACTAAATATTCTATAGAAATAAAATTCAGACTAAATTTTCTATAGAAATAAAATTTTGAAAAAATTTTCTACATAAAAAAAGACAAAATCTTCCATGGAAATAAAATTCTGACAAAATTTTCTATAGAAATAAAACGTGGACAAAATTTTCTATAAAAATCAAATTAGCAAAATTTTCTATACAAACAAAATTTTTGACAAAATTTTCTATAGAAATAAAATTTTGACAAAATTTATCTATAGAAACAAAATTTTGACAAAATTTTCTATAGAAATAAAATTTTGACAACATTTTCTATAGAAATAAAATTTTGACAAAATATTCTATAGAAATAAAATTTTGACAAAATTTTCTGTAGAAAAAAATTGACAAATTCTTCGAATGAAATAAAATTGTGTCAAAATTTTCTACAGAAATAAAATTTTAACTAAATTTTCTATAGAAATAAAATTTTGAAAAAATTTCTAAAGAAAACAAATTGACAAAATTTTCTATAAAAATAAAATTTTGACAAATTTGTTTTATAGAAATAAAATTTTGAAATTTTTTTTATGGAAATAAAATTTTGACAAAATTTCCTATAGAAATAAAATTTTGACAAAATTTTCTGTAGGAAAAAATTGACCAATTTTGCTATAGAAATAAAAGCTTGACTAAATTTTCTAAAGAAATAAAATTTTGACTAAATTTTCTAAAGAAATAAAATTTTGACAAAATGTTCTATTGAAATAAAAGTTTGACAAAATTTTCTATAGAAATAAAATTTTGACAGAATTTTCTAAAGAAATAAAAGGTTGACAAAACTCTCTAAAGAAATAAAATTTTGACAAAATTTTCTGTAGGAATTCATTTTTGAGAAAATTTTCTATAGGAAAAAATGGACAACATTTTCTTTAGAAATAAAATTCTGACAAAATCTTCTATAAAAATAAAAGTTTGAAAAAATTTTCTATAGACAAAAAATTTGACAAAATTTTCTATAGAAATAAAATTTTGATAAAATATCCCACAGAAATAAAATTTTGACAAAATTTTCGAATGAAATAAAATTTTGTCAAAATTTTAACAAAATTTTCTATAGAAATGAAATTTTGAAAAAAATTTCTTTAAAAAAATGACAAAATTTTCTATATAACTAAAATTTGGACAAAATTTTCTATAAAAATAAAATGTTAACAAAATTTTCTATACAAACAAATTTTGACAAAATTTTCTATAGAAATAAAATTTTGACAAAATTTATCTATAGAAAAAAATTTTTCTATAGCAATAAAATGATGACAAAATTTTCTATAAAAATAAAATTTTAACAAAATTTTTTATAAAAATAAGATTTTGAAAATTTTTTTTATAGAAAAAAAATGTACAAAATTTTTTTATAGAAATAAAATTTTGACAAAATTTTCTATGGAAATAAAATTTTGACAAAATTTTCTGTAGAAAAAATTGACAAATTTTTCGAATGAAATAAAATTTTGTCAAAATTTTTTATAGAAATAAAATTTTGTCAAAATTTTCTATAGAAATAAAATTTTAACTATTTTCTATAAAAATAAAATTTTGAAAAAAATTCTAAAGAAAAAAAAATTGACAAAATTTGCTATAAAAATAAAATTTTGAAAAATTTGTTTTATAGAAATAAAATTTTGATTTTTTTTATAGAAATAAATGTTGACAAAATTTCCTTTAGAAATAAAATTTTGACAAAATTTTCTATTATATTACATGTTAGCCTGATACCGAAACAGGCAATTGACGTCCAAATGCATTAATAAATAATTGTATAATTAAATTTTCTATAGCAAAAAAAATTGACCAATTTTGCTATAGAAATAAAAGCTTGACTAAATTTTCTAAAGAAATAAAATTTTGGCTAAATTTTCTAAAGAAATAAAATTTTGATAAAATTGTCTATAGAAATAAAAGCTTGACAAAACTTTCACAGAAATAAAATTTTGACAAAATTTTCGAATGAAATAAAATTTTGTCAAAATTTTCTATAGAAATAAAATTTTGATAAAAATTTTAATAGAAAGAACCTTTTGACAAAATTTTTTTATAGATATAAAATTTTGACAAAATTTTCTATAGAAATAAAATTTTGACAAAATTTCCTATAGAAATAAAATTTTGACAAAATTTTCTATAGAAAAAAAAACATTGACCAATTTTGCTATAGAAATAAAAGCTTGACTAAATTTTGTAAAGAAATAAAATTTTGACTAAATTTTCTAAAGAAATAAAATTTTGATAAAATTGTCTATAGAAATAAAAGTTCGACAAAACTTTCTACAGAAATAAAATTTTGACAAAATTTTCGAATGAAATAAAATTTTGTTAAAATTTTCTATAGAAATAAAATTTTAATAAAATTTTCTATAGAAATAAAATTTTGACAAAATTTTCTATAGAAATAAAATTTTGAAAAAATTTTCTATAGATATAAAATTTTGAAAAAATTTTCTAAAAAAAAATTGACAAAATTTTCTATATAACTAAAATTTTGAAAAAATATTCTATAAAAATAAAATTTTGACAAAATTTTCTATTGAAACAAAATTGTGTCAATTTTTTATAAATCTTGAAAATTGTTTTATATACTACCAAAGTCCATTGTGATTAAATTGCTACTTTTTGTAGAAGCAGTAACTTTCCCTCGTTAGTGCAAGTTAAAGTCGTTAAAACAGATGCAATTTGACACGTTTTCAATTCAAGGTATATTTATACAGCAACAATATTTTTTCATAAATACTAACCACAAAAATGTAACCCAATAATTCCAAATAAGATTTTTTTTTAAATTTACTAGATTTTGAATAAAATTTGGGTAGATTATTTTTGGCAGGAGTGACAACCGTGGTTCCCAACCATTCGTTTTGAAGCCCTTTTTTGCTGGGACGAAAAAATAGTTCAGCTCGAATATGTTGGAAGGCATGCAAATACTACCACAAAGTTATAACACCTTCTTTATGGTGGAGGGTATACACAATTGGAAAAAAATATTCGGTACACATTTTTAATAGAGATTATGGACAAAATTTTAAGGTTTCACCATTTCATCCCACAGGAAATAAAGTTAAATACAGATTCTTGTTGGATAAAGTAAATATGGCATGTGGGGATAGTTTGCCTTGTATATTACATTAATCTTTTATAAACTATGGCAAAATAATTACCAATACACAAGGTCGGTGATGAATGATTTGCAAATCCTATTTTTCTCATTCTATAGAAGTATTCTAAAAATAGGGATACTTAGAGAAAGAAAATTTCCTTTTTGTAATTCTCTTCTTCTTTCTTATATTCCCATTCAAGTAATTTCACTATGACACCTTTATTGTATTGGGATTAGACCCAATCTAAGGGTAAAATAGATTAAATTTATGAAAGGTTTGATTATGAATGAAATTACGCCTACGTAAGAACTAAATCAATAAAGTCAAAAGTTCCAATGGACCAAATTGTATGTACCTTCAGCCAGAAATGGGTTCCAGTATGAGGTATTATTTTGGTATTCAAAGAAAATGTTTGTTTTTTCGAGATGAATGATTGAACGTTTGTTTCACAATAACTGGGACGGTGCGTTGTTAAGCTCTGGAAAATAGAAAAAAATATCTGAGTAAGTAATTAGAATTAGATAATTATAATTTAAACAAGTATATACGGCCGTAAGTTCGGCCAGGCCGAATTTTATTTACCCTCCACCATGGATTGCGTAGAAACTTCTACTGAAGACTGTCATCCACAATCGAATTACTTGGGTTGCGGTAACACTTGCCGTCTTCTAAATTACAAGGTAGTCCATACGTAGTATATATTAAACTAAAAAAGGCCGATTAAATACGTATATAATTAAGTTTAAAGTTTCTATAGAAATACAATTTTGTCAACATTTTCTATAGAAGTAAAATTTGGAAAAAATTTTCTACAGAAATAAAATTTGGAAAAAAATTTCCATAGAAATAAAATTTTTACAAAATTTTCTATAGAAATACAATTTTGACAAAATTTTCTATAGAAATAAAATTTTTACAAAATTTTCTACAGAAATAAAATTTTGACAAAATTTTCTATAGAAATAAAATTTTCACAAAATTTTTTATAGAAATAACATTTTGACAATGTTTTCCATAAAAATAAAATTTTGGTAGATTATTTTTGGCTCGAGTGGCAACCATGAATATGAACCGATATGGACCAATTTTTGTGTGATTGGGGATCGGCTAAATATAAAACTATAGACCGATATGGACCAATTTTGGCATGGATGTTAGCGGCCTTATACTAACACCACGTTGCAAATTTCAACCGGATCGGATGAATTTTTCTCCTCCAAGAGGCTCCGGAGATCAAATCTGGGGAACGGTTCATATGCGGGCTATATATAATTATGGACTGATATGGACCAATTCTTGCATGTTTGTTAGAGACCACATTCTAACACCATGTTCCAAATTTCAACCGGATCGGTTGTATTTTGCTCCTCCAAGAGGCTCCGGAGGACAAATCTGGGAATCAATTTATATGGGGGCTATATATAATTATGCACCGATATGGACCAATTTTTGCATGGTCATTAGAGAACATATACCAACACCATGTACCAAATTTCAGCCGGATCGGATGAAATTTTCGTTTCTTAGAGGCTCCGCAAGCCAAATCGGGGGATCGGTTTATATGGGGGCTATATATAATTATGGACCGATGTGGACCAATTTTTGCATGGTCTTTAGAGAACATATACCAATATCATGTACCAAATTTCAGCCGGATCGGATGAAATTTGCTTCTCTTAGAGGCTCCACAAGCCAAATCAGGGGATCGGTTTATATGGGGGCTATATACAATTATGGACCGAATTATGGACAAATTTAGGGGTCCGTTTATATGTGTGCTATACGAAAAAGTGGACCGATACAGACCAATTTTTGCATGGTTGTTAGAGACCATATACTAACACCATGTACCAAATTTCGTTCGGATCGGATGAAATTTGCTTCTCTTAGAGCAATCGCAAACCAAATTTGGGGGTCCGTTTATATGGGGGCTATACGTAAAAGTGGACCGATATGGCCCATTTGCAATACCATCCGACCTACATCAATAACAACTACTTGTGCCAAGTTTCAAGTCAATAGCTTGTTTCGTTCGGAAGTTAGCGTGATTTCAACAGAAGGACGGGCGGATGGACGGACGGACATGCTCAGATCGACTCAGAATTTCACCTCGACCCAGAATATATATACTTTATGGGGTCTTAGAGCAATACTTCGATGTGTTACAAACGGAATGACAAAGTTAATACACCCTCATCCTATGGTGGAGGGTATAAAAATATACTGGATTTAAAAAAATATTGATGTCTTCGGGGCTTCCAAGTGATTTTTTTAATGGTTCATTTAAAAATTTAATTAATTTTGGTCGAAACTAAATTATTATTTTTTTATACCCTTCACCACTACTGTGGTACAGGGTATAATAAGTTTGTGCATTTGTATGTAACGCCAAGAAGGAGTAATCATAGACCAACCTTTTAGTATACGGATCGGCTTAGAATTAAATTCTGAGTCGATTTAGCGATGTCCGTCTGTCTGTCTGTCTGTCTGTCTGTCTGTCTGTCTGTCTGTCTGTCTGTCTGTCTGTCTGTCTGTCTGTCCGTCTGTCTGTCTGTTGATGTATTTTTGTGTGCAAAGTACAGCTCGCAGTTTTAGTCCGATTGTCCTAAAATTTGGTATAGGGTCCTGTTTCGGCTCAAAGACGATCCCTATTGATTTTGGAAAAAATCGGTTCAGATTTAGATATAGCTGCCATATATATTTTTCACCGATCTGGTCATAATTGGCGTGTATATCAACCGATCTTCCTCAAATTCCGTACATCCGAATATTTTATGAGTCTCGAAAAACTTGCAAAATATCAGCAAAATCGGTTCAGATTTAGATATAGCTCCCATATATAGCTTTCGCCCGATTTACACTCATTTGCCCACAGAGGCCAATTTTTTGCTCCGATTTAGTTGAAATTTTGCATAGGGAGTAGAATTAGCATTGTAGCTATGCGTGCCAAATTTGGTTGAAATCGGTTCAGATTTGGATATACCTCCCATATATAGCTTTCGCCCGATTTACACTCATTTGCCCACAGAGGCCAATTTTTTGCTCCGATTTAGTTGAAATTTTGCATAGAGAATAGAATTAGCATTGTAGCTATGCGTGCCAAATTTGGTTGAAATCGGTTCAGATTTGGATATATCTCCCATATATAGCTTTCGCCCGATTTACACTCATATGACCACAGAGGCCAATTTTTAACTCCGATTTAGTTGAAAATTTTCACAGCGAGTAGAATTAGCATTGTAGCCATGCGTGCCAAATTTGGTTGAAATCGGTTCAGATTTAGATATACCTCCCATATATAGCTTTCGCCCGATTTACACTCATATGACCACAGAGGCCAATTTTTAACACGGATTTAGTTGAAATTTTGCACAGGGAGTAGAATTAGCATTGTAACTATGCGTGCCAAATTTGGTTGAAATCGGTTCAAATTTGGATATATCTCCCATATATAGTTTTCCCCCGATTTACACTCATATGACCATAGAGGCCAATGTTTAACTCCGATTTAGTTGAAATTTTGCACAGAGAGTAGAATTAGCATTGTTGCTATGTGTGCCAAATTTGGTTGAAATCGGTTCAGATTTAGATATAGCTCCCATATATATGTTTTTCTGATTTCGACAAAAATGGTCAAAATACCAACATTTTCCTTGTAAAATCGCCACTGCTTAGTCCAAAAATTGTAAAAATGACTCTAATATTCCTAAACTTCTAATACAAATATGTCGAGCGATAAATCATAAATAAAGTTTTGCGAAGTTTCCTTAAAATTGCTTCAGATTTAAATGTTTCACATATTTTTTTACTACTATTGTGTTCCACCCTAGTGCATTAGCCGACTTAAATTTTGAGTCTATAGATTTGTAGAAGTCACAAACAAACCTTTATATATAGCCCCCAACCCATTTGACGGATGTGATATGGTATCGAAAATTTAGATCTACAAAGTGGTGCAGGGTATAATATAGTCGGTCCCGCCCGACTTTAGACTTTCCTTACTTGTTTTAATTGAGGCAGTTCATTACTTATTTTATGATTATTTATTTATTTGTCCTTATATAAAATATTTTTTTGTTATAATTTCATATTTATTATACCCTCCACCATAGGATCCGTCCGTCCGTCTGTTGAAATCACGCTAACTTCCGAACGAAACAAAAATTGGCCATCGCCTTGAAACTTGTAAACGGACCCCCAGATTTGGCTTTCGGAGCCTCTACGAGAAGCAAATTTCATCCGATCCGGCTGAAATTTGGTGCATGGTGTTGGTATATGGTCTCTAATAACCATGCAAAAATTGGTCCACATCGCTCCATAATTATATATAGCCCCATATAAACCGATCCCCAGATTTGGCTTGTGGAGCCTCTACGAGAAGCAAATTTCATCCGATCCGGCTGAAATTTGGTGCATGGTGTTGGTATATGGTCTCTAATAACCATGCAAAAATTGGTTCACATAGGTCCATAATTACATATAGCCCCCATATAAACCGATCCTCAGATTTGTCACAAGCATTGAATGCGAATCGAAAAATTTTTCTATTGTATTTGGTAATCGCATTCGGTATGTCTATGCAGACAACAATGATTTTCAAACAGTTGCCTCAGCCGTGGTGTAGCGTTGAGCCCAGTTTCAATATCCTCTTTTTAAATTTTGTACTCTATGCCGTATGAGCAACATTAAATGTGATTGACCCACCTGGCGTATAAGTGATATGACAAATTCAAATTTTATGTCATTTTTTTGTATGTTATAACAAAAAAAAAAAACTTCAATATATTTAATTTTGTTTCAATAAATGGCATACATCCAGGAATCGCTTGTGAATTTGTCTACCAAACACATTATTGAGATTGATTGCCAATCGAAAATTTTTTCGGGTAATCACTCATGCATGTAATCTAAAAATACGACTTTTATTGAAACGTGTCATTTTAGATAAAGGTAAAATAATGTCAATGTAGGTGTTAACAATGCTACAGCTACCAATACGAACGAAGCTATTGAAATAGGTAGGATTTTGTTATATAACAATATATTAAAAGTTAGATTTCCTATCATCAATTGTCTTTGACTATTGTTAAATTCCGTCTTTTAGGGGAACTGTTTTGTCGGTTAGAAAATTTTAATTCATCTTTTGCAATTCAATGGCGTTTTCTTTCTGTTATCTGTCAAGAACAAAAAATACACATTTATAAAATGTTCCGCTAATATGACAAACTCTGAGACACTTTGTCGTAGTCATCATAACCACCATCACCATCGTCACCGCCACCATTATCCATACTTTAAGGGCTGTCAGTTTCATCATTATCACCAATGGTTTCGGTATCATCACCATTACCCCTGTCATTATCATTACATTCCAATGCTGTTGCTTGTGACTTTGATCGACGAGCGGAATAATAACGGGCCATACTAACCAAGAAAACTGGTGAAATTGAAAAAAAAAATAAAATAAAATAAAAAAGTATGTATGAAACCATGAAAAAAATATCAAGAAGACGGAACGAACATGGCATTTTGTGTCATGCTTAGCAACATACAAAACCAGGAATGTTTGACTGTAGATAAAAAACGGAAATGTTCTTGAAGGAAAAGTGCCTTTATATAAGGACTTTATAGGAATTGAAATATGTTTATGGCTTGTAAGCTTTAATGGTGGATTTTGAGGATGCCGAAAACGAGGAGGAATAAGTAGAATTTTTTTTTTTATAAATATCTTTAAATAAAATCTAAAAGGAGTAAAATATATCGGGTATGGTTTCTATAGAAGCCATAGCCCGAAAAGAAATAGGGGGCTTTGGGTGCGTATACGTTTTAAGAATTTTACTTTAATTCATCATACGCACCAAAGGCTATAAAAAAAAAACAAGTATATACGGCCGTAAGTTCGGCCAGGCCGAATCTTATTTACCCTCCAACATGGATTGCGTAGAAACTTCTATGAAAGACTGTCATCCACAAATTTCAACTCACATGGTTGTTAAATATCATATACTACCACCACGTACCAAATTTCAACCAGATCGGATGAATTTTGCTTCTCCAAAAGGCACCGGAGGTCAAAGCTGGGGATCGGTTTAAATGGGAGCTATATATAATTATGGACTGATAGGAACCAATTCCTGCATGGTTGTTGGATACCCTATACTAACATCACGTACCAAATTTCAACCGAATGGGAAGAATTTTGCTCTTCCAAGGTGCTCCGGAGGTCAAATCTGGGGATCGGTTCATATGGGGCCTATATATAATTATGGACCGATATCGACCAATTTTTGCATGGATGTTTGAGGCTATATATTAACATCACGTACCAAATTTCAACTGAATCAGATGAATTTTGGTTTTCCAAGAGGCTCCGGAGGTCAAATCTGGTGATCGGTTTATATGGGGCTATATATAATTATGGGCCGATATGGACCAATTTTTGCACGGTTGTTCGAGACCATATACTAACACCATGTACCAAATTTCAACCGGATCGGATGAATTTTGCTCCTCCAAGAGGCTCCGGAGGACAAATCTGGGAATCGATTTATATGCGGGATATATATAGTTATGGACCCATATGGACCAATTTTTGCATGGTCATTAGAGAACATATACCAACACCATGTACCAAATTTCAGCCGGATCGGATGAAATTTTCGTTTCTTAAAGGCTCCGCAAGCCAAATCGGGGGATCGGTTAATATGGGGGCTATATATAATTATGGACCGATGTGGACCAATTTTTGCATGGTCATTAAAGACCATATACCAATACCATGTACCAAATTTCAGGAGGATCGGGTGAAATTTGCTTCTCTTAAAGGCTCCACAAGCCAAATCGGGGGGTCGGTTTATATGGGGGCTATATATAATTATGGACCGATGTGGACCAATTTTTGCATATTGTTAGAGACCATATACTTACACCATGTACCAAATTTCAGCCGGATCGGATGAAATTTGCTTCTCTTAGAGGTCTCGCAAGCCAAATTGGGGGATCGGTTTATATGGGGGCTATATATAATTATGGACCGATGTGAACCAATTTTTTCATGGTTGTTAGAGACCATATACTTACACCATGTACCAAATTTCAGCCGGATCGGATGAAATTTGCTTTTCTTAAAGGCTACGCAAGCCAAATCGGGGGATCGGTTTATATGGGGGCTATATATAATTATGGACCGATATGGACCAATTTTTGCATGGTTCTTAGAGACCATATACTAACACCATGTACCAAATTTCAGCCAGATCGGATGAAATTTGCTTCTCTCCATAATTATATATAGGGACTATATATAATTATGGACCGATATGGCCCATTTGCAATACCATCCCACCTACATCAATAACAACTTTTTGTGCTAAGTTTGAAGTCGATAGCTTGTTTCGTTCGGAAGTGATTTCAACAGACGGACGGACGGACATGTTGAGATCTACTCACAATATATATACCACGACCCAGAATATATATACTTTATGGGGTCTTAGAGCAATATTTCGATGTGTTACAAACGGAATGACAAAGTTAATATGTGATTTTAAATTTTCCTAAAGTTAATTAATTTTTATATCTTCTCCATAAGAATGGGGGGTCGGAATGGCAACCTTTTTTTTGTAAATTTAATTCAAATAGTTACACAGAAAAAATATCACCAAAATATTTTTAATAAAAAAGTTGATTGAAGTTGAAAATTTTTTCTATTAATAAATTAATTGATACAATTAACTTTTTAATCAAGCTAGAAAAATTAAGTTAATTAGGTCAATGATTGAAGATTTTCAAAATTTTCAATTAAAAAAATTATTGATACAATTTAATCAAACTCAGAAGAAATTTGTCGAAAATTCGATTTTTGAATAAATGTCTTTAGGCATAACGACTTACCAGGAAGGGAATGGGTTTTTACATCTTAATTCTTGGATCCTTATGATTTTGGTGTATCGGTTTTTGGTCCAAGTAAAATGATTCTCTTAAGATAATTGACATCAAGTCATGTTTTAATGTAGCTGCCTTACAAAGTTACGTCCTAAGTGTGATTCTTAATCATCGAACTAATGTAGATTGTTTTTGTGTTTGAAAGTTTTATTATGAGGCCATAAAAAGCAACAGAAAAATGGGGTTTTTGGCAGCGTATACGTATTATGAATTTTATCTTTATCAATCATACGCATCAAGGACTATGTAATTAAAAAACGATTTTACATTACGATTATTTTGTTTGTAAAATCCTCCGCCACACGGGAGTTCTTCAATAGTTTATCATTACAGTTGATTGATTTAACATAGCTAGCGACGTCCGTCCATGGTCCCCCCCCAAAAGTAATTCAAAATTGGAATACATCGTACTGAAATCTGGCCAATATTCGATTTGTTTGTTTTTGGGAATATTTTAATTTTGAGAATGGAGGAAACAATGTGATCCATTAAAGTATAATAGGACAGACGATGAGTGTAGTGACGGACGCTTCAGAAGTGGTTATGGATCTAGTGTGACATCCTGACCAGAGAATGACGTTGGCGAGTTGCGCCTTCGATTTTAGACAGCGCCGCCATGTATGTCGACTCATCTCGACTTTAATGTAGCCACCAATTAATCAAAACTATTGTTTTATACCAAAAAAAAATTAATAATTGTTGTACTTTTTGCCAAAATTTTGAAACTTCCACCCACAGTCAATCAGAATGAAGTAGCTATAATAATTTTGCAAGAAAAAAAATATCTCATGGGTTTAGAATGAAATTTAAATTTGATTTTACGATTTGTTGTACAACAAATCTCATTACCGCTGCCGAATAGACACATTTATATAGGATTTGCGTCACCCCGCAGCCTCCGTAAAAATTTAGTGTCAGCCTCCAACGGCGGATTCATTCTCTGATCCTTATGGCAGACCGATGACTCTAGGAGAACGGAACCCCGGATGCATATATGATGGACAGTGGCAAAGCGATCACATCCCGATTGGCGGAAAATGTGTATCCGGAGAGCAGTGCAGTTATTACGATGAGATTTCGGACTATACTGGAATGCAAAAGGCAGGACACATATAGTATGGGGGGTTAGTAATTGCCGGAATAAGTCCCATTAACTGACTCTAATAGCTGTTAAATAAACGGATATTAACTTAGAGAACTCAAAACAATGTTCGGAATGGTGTATGAAGGGCATATCGAATACATTTCAGTATTTAGGGTTCCTTAATACCCCCAAAAAATATACCAGAGATAATTGACATCGATTAATGTACACAAAGCTTCTAAAAGGTGCAGTCCCGCGATTTTATATTTAAATAGAAAAAAGTGTTTTATTTACAGACCAAGGGGTCGTATGATTGTTTTAAAAACAATAACCACCCAGTCGTATGAGTATTCATAATAGAAACATTTCTATTATAAACACTTATACGCCCACTATGACCCACATAGAAATAATTTGGCTAGTGTTTTATTCATAGATTATTTCATTATGACCTAAAAGCAACATTTTGAATCCAATTTGGCTCAAAACCCAGCATTTTATGATACTTAAGAGCCCCAAAACAAATTACCAGAGGTAATGCACATCGATCATGGAATACATAGCCTCTAAATGGACCGGTCTTCTGATTTTATTTTGAGCCTAAACAATTGTTTACAGACCAAGGGGTCTTATGATTATTTTAAATAGCAGTGTCCACCTAGTGGTATGAGTATTCATAATGGAAACATTTCTATTATAAACACTTATACGCCACGGTGACCCTCTTAGAAAGAAATTATTTGGCAAGAATCTTATCCCAATTTTATTTCTTTACGGCCAAAAAGCAAAATTTTGATTTAATCAAAACTTAGTATTCGATGTTCCTAAGATCCCCAAAAAATATATATCTAGAATATTTTTGAGAATATTGAGAATAACTGAGATATAATTAATAGTTCAATGTATACAAAGCTTCTAAAAGCAGGTTCAGTGATTTTATTTTTTAGGTTACGTTAGGTTATATATATTGCTGGTTTGATATTTCAGGCTCACGTAGACTATTCGGTCCTTCGTGGTACCACAGTGGTGAACTTCTCTCTTATCACCCGATTCTATGTTTAGCTCAATGAAAAAGGACCTCCTTTTTATCCGAGCTTAGAGAAGCTTTGAAAAACTCAGAAATGTAACCACCTCTGAAAAACTTGTTGGTGTTTGGTCGAAACTGGGTTTGAACACACGATCCTGTGTATGTATTTTCTATAGACCAAGGGGTCGTATGATTACTTTAAATGGTACTTATCACCTCAACGTATGAATATTTTTATATTAGGAATATTTGTATTATAATCACTAATACGTTCTTGTGAGTCAATTAGAAAGAAATTGGTTGGTAAAGGTTTTATCCCTGTTAAGAAAAAACCTATGCTCAATTAAATAAGCTTTAAGTATACCTTAAAAAAATTACATAATTTCATTTTGCCTTAAAAATCTAGAAATTCTGTCTGCCTCTGGGTTACGATGCTATCCCAAGTATGATCTGCTATCTCCTGGTACGTAACCAACTTCTTCGCATTTCGGAGCCCAGCAAATTAGCATGAATATCCAAACATCTTTATTCAGCTACTCGCTTGTCCATTGTATGGAAATAATTCACACACATTACATTGTATGGAAATAATTCTGAGATATTTCAGATATTGGGCTAGTAGGCGTATACGTATTTTTAATTCTAATTTCCATGGTAGCGTATACTTGACTTTATTGATGTGAAAAATATCTTCGAATTACCTTGGTAGTGTAAACGCGTTATAAAATTCATCGAATATAGACACTACTGCTGTTCACTTTTTGTTTTTACCACTTTAAGAAATTCTTCGCAACAAAAACCTATGCTCAATGGAATAAGCTTTAAATAGTCCATAAAAAATTATATAATTTTTTCCCCCCTAAAAATCTAGAAACTCCATCACGCTCTTCCTCTATTTTAAAAAATCTATCATGTTTTTTTTTTTTTTTTTTTTATTTATTTATTTTTCTTTTTGTGATTTTAGAATCCTATCCATAGAACCACTTAACACAACTCACAGCTATTTTCCGCCAACTGTTGCTTCTTGAATTTATGTCATTAGCTACAAATAGAATTGGCTTTCTTTTGAGGCTAAATGGGTGAAGTGAAATGAAGAATTTGAAAAAAAAACATTTCAATGTGGTCGTTCTATGTGTGAGGTTGGTTTGTCTGTTTTTTTTTTCTGTTGTCTACTGATTGTATTGTTTCAGCGAAACTGACAAGAAAAAGGATCTACTTCTGTTGTATGTGTTACAACATTTCCTTTTTGGTGGGATTTAATTTTATTTATTTCCGTAGTTCAATAAACTTTGTTCGGAAACAAAAACAATAAACAATAGGAGTAAGAGAGGGCTTAGCATTATTGATTATCAGTTTGAAAAGTAGTCGGATATTTTATGGCATTGTTTTCAGTTTAACGTAAAGTTTGTTAAGGTTTTTGCGAAGGCATATTTAGTGAAATGAACCATTTGTCGCAACTACAATTTAACCTTTGGCAACATGCATCAAAAATAAAGTCCAACCACAATTTCTAAAGTACTGTGGATAGACCACCAAAGAGTGTCTTCTGTGATATCACTTCCCATGATATTCGACCAAATCATTACTACCCCAATTGTGATCTGGTGTCAGCAGGTACTTAGCCAATTACCTACTGTTTCGGAGTCCATCGGAGTGATAACCACGGTTGCCACTAGAGCCCATAATAATATACCAAAATTAAGAGAAAATTTTACCAAAAAATGACCAAACAAAAACATTTTATTTTGCAAAATTTTATTTCTATAGAACATTTTGTCAAAATTTTATTTTTATAGAAAATTTTGTCAATATTTTTTTTCTATAGAAAATTTTGTCAAAATTTTACTTCTATAGAAATTTTTGTCCATATTTTATTTCTATAGAAAATTTTGTCAAAATGTTATTTCTATAGAAAATCGTGTCAACATTTTATTTCTTTAGAAAATTTTGTCAAAATTTTATTTCTGTAGAAAATTTTGTCAAAATTTTATTTCTGTAAAAGATTTTGTCAACATTTTATTTCCAAAGGATTTTTTCTTTGAAAATAATTATTTCTGTCGAAAATTTTGTTAACATTTTATTTCTATAGAAAATTTTGTCAAAATTTTACTTCTATAGGACATTTTGTCAAAATTTTCTATATTTCTATAGGAAATTTTGACAAAATTTTATTTCTATAGAAAATTTTGTCAATTTTTATTCTACAGAAAATGTTGTCAAAATTTTATTTCTATAGAACATTTTGTTAAAATTTTATTTCTATAGAACATTTTGTCAAAATTTTAATTTTTTAGAAAATTTTGTCAAAATGTAATTTCTATAGAAAATTGTGTCAAAATTTTATTTCTATAGAAAATTTTGTCAAAATTTTATTTCTATAGAAAATCGTGTCAACATCTTATTTCTATAGAAAATTTTGTTAAATTTTTATTTAAATTTTGCAAAATTTTATTTCTATCGAAAATTTTGTCAAAATTTTATTTCTATCGAAAATTTTGTCAAAATTTTATTTCCAAAGGGATTTTTTTTGAAAGTATTTATTTCTGTCGAAAATTTTGTTAACATTTTATTTCTATAGAAAATTTTGTCAAAATTTTACTTCTATAGGACATTTTGTCAAAATTTTATTTCTATAGGAAATTTTGACAAAATTTTATTTCTATAGAAAATTTTGTCAATTTTTATTTCTACAGAAAATTTTGTCAAAATTTTATTTCTAGAGAAAATTTTGTCAAAATTTTATTTCTATAGAAGATCGTGTCAACATTTTTTTTCTATAGAAAATTTTGTTAAATTTTTATTTCTATAGATTTTTTTTTCAAAATTTTATTTCTATAGAAAATTTTGTCTAAATTTTATTTCCAAAGGATTTTTTTTTGAAAATATTTATTTCTATCGAAAATTTTGTCAACATTTTATTTCTATAGATAATTTTGTCAACATTTGATTTCTATAGAAAATTTTGTCAAAATTTTATTTCTATAGAAAATTTTGTCAACATTTTATTTCTATAGAAAATTTTGTCAAAATTTTATTTCTATAGAAAATTTTGTCAAAATTTTATGTCTATAGAAAATTTTGTCAAAATTTTATTTCGATAGAAAATTTTGTCAAAATGTTATTTCTATAGAAAATCGTATCAAAATATTATTTCTATAGAAAATTGTGTCAAAATTTTATTTCTTTAGAAAATTTTGTCAACATTTTATTTCTATAGAAAATTTTGTCAACATTTTATTTCTATAGAAAATTTTATCAACATTTGATTTCTATAGAAAATTTTGTCAAAATTTTATTTCTATAGAAAATTGTGTCAAAATTTTATTTCTATAGAAAATTTTTTCAAAATTTTATTTCTTTAGAAAATCGTGTCAACATTTTATTTCTTTAGAAAATTTTGTCAAAATTTTATTTCTGTAGAAAATTTTGTCAAAATTTTATTTCTGTAGAAGATTTTGTCAAAATTTTATTTCCAAAGGGTTTTTTTTTTTTGAAAATAATTATTTCTGTCGAATATTTTGTTAACATTTTATTTCTATAGAAAATTTTGTCAAAATTTTACTTCTATAGGACATTTTGTCAAAATTTTATTTCTATAGGAAATTTTGACAAAATTTTATTTCTATAGAACATTTTGTCAAAATTTTATTTCTATAGAACATTTTGTCAAAATTTTATTTCTATAGAACATTTTGTCAAAATTTTAATTTTATAGAAAATTTTTTCAAAATTTTATTTCTATAGAACATTTTGTCAAAATTTTATTTCTATAGAAAATTTTGTCAAAATTTTATTTCTATAGAAAATTTTGTCAACATTTTATTTCTATAGAAAATTTTGTCAAAATTTTATTTCCAAAGGAATTTTTTTTTTTGAAAATATTTATTTCTGTCGAAAATTTTGTCAACAGTTTATTTCTCTCGAAAATTTTGTAAAAATGTTACTTCTATAGGACATTTTGTCAAAATTTTATTTCTATAGGAAATTTTGACAAAATTTTATTTCTATAGAAAATTTTGTCAAAATTTTATTTCTATAGAAAATCGTGCCAACATTTTATTTCTATAAAAAATTTTGTCAAAATTTTATTTCTATAGAAAATCGTGTCAACACTTTATTTCTACCATTTTTGGTAGAATTCTCCCAACTGTGGCAACCGTGGTGATTACCCAATCAACACTATCTAGCTCCCGCTTGGTCTAAAATCTATCAAATTACATTGTTTTTGGAACCACTGTGGTGCAATGGTTTGCATGCCCGTCTTGTATACACGTGGGTTCGATTCCTGTTTCGAACGAATACCAAAAAGTTTTTCAGCGGTGGATTATCCCACCTCAGTAATGCCGGTGACATTTCTGAGTGTTTTAAAGCTTCTCTATGTGGTTTCACTGCACTGTGGAACGCCGTTCGGACTCGGCTATAAAAAGGAGGTCCCTTGTCATTGAGATTAACATGGAATCGGGCAGCACTCAGTGTTAAAAGAGAAGTTCACTACTGTGGTATCACAATGGACTGAATAGTCTAAGTGAGCCTGATACATTGGGCTGCCACCTAACCTAACTTACATTGTTTGAAAATATGTATGAGAAATTTATCATATGGGGCTAGTAGCCGTATAAGTACTTTTAATTCCAATTGCCACGGTAGCGTATACGTGATTATACTCAATGTGATAAAGAAATTGAATTCCCATGGTAGCGTATACGTGATATAAAAGCTGTCGAACATAAGGCCTTCTGTCCTCTACTGCAGGTCACATTGGAAATATATTCATTTTTTGCAAAAAGATGGCAAGCATTCACATCGGTTGTCCTACCTTAGTCACGAGAAAGTAGTTGCTGCAAAATCTTCGGAAATTAATTAGAACCAGAAGACTTTGATTGGTAGTACGTGCGAATAAGAAACGGATATGATCCTTATAGCACCCAGAGTCTAAGCTTTCGAACAGTACAGAATATTTCCCTAAATGCCAATAGAAGTTATTCAAAGAGACCTAGTGCCATAACGTTCGGAGGATTATCTCTGCGATATTCCCTACCTAACGATCTATTTTGAATATCCAGTTTCTCGCTTGTCGTGGAATCACACCAATTACACATTTTTGTTAATAATTATGAGAAATTTAGGATATTGTGCAAGTAGGCGTATACGTATTTTTAATTACAATGACCACGGTAGCGTATACGTGATTATAATCCATGTGATAAAGATCTTGAATATCCATGGTAACGTATACGTGATATAAACTCTATCGAACATAAGCCCTTATGACCACTGCATACATCCTGTATATACTTTCATTCTATTGGGAATAGGGATCAAATTTAGTCTAGCATGCCATTTTGTTGCTTTTTTTTTGGGGAATGTAAAAACTTCCTCCTTGTGTTTTGTGGCAGCCAATACCGAAAAATGCTTATAAACTTTTTTTTGCAACTTTGTTCTTTATTGTTTCAATGTGGTTTATTGCTCCGATGTGTGATTTTCGTTGACAAGGCAATTTTTATTGAGACTAATATAAGTTTAAGGATACAGAAGTTTTGTTTTCGCCTCATCCGTAAAAAAATTTAAAAGCATTTTGGTGTAAGTAAGAGCATACTATTTTTCTATTCTTTATTTATTACAAACGAAATAAAGTTTTTTGTTTTTTATGTGAAATTGAATCAATTTTCCTTTGCATATGGGATAGCGAAATTAATTATAATGGGATTTGTTTGTATGTGGTATTTGTTGCCTATCTTAAGGCTGATGATGAAAACGCCTGATTTTTAGGGAGTGATTTCAAGAATGCCATTCTAGGTAATTGCAGCATTGTTATAGCCAATATAAAAGTTTTGGTATTATACACTCAAAGAAAAATAATTTTACATAGTTCTAAAGACTTTCAGATGCACATAATATTACAACTTGTATACACTCGTATCACAAATATTTTTATACCCTCCACCATAGGATGGGGGTATATTAACTTTGTCATTCCGTTTTTAGCACATCGAAATATTGCTCTAAGACTCCATGAACTATATATATTCTGGGTGGTGGTGAAACTCTGAGTCGATCTAAGCATGTCCGTCCGTCCGTCTGTTAAAATCACGCTAACTTCCGAACGAAACAAGCTATCAACTTGAAACTCGGCACAAGTAGTTTTTATTGATGTAGGTCCGATGACATAGCAAATGGGCCATATCGGTCCACTTTTACGTATAGCACCCATATAAACGAACCCCCAAATTTGGCTTGCCGATCCTCTAAGAGAAGCAAATTTCATCCGATCCGGCTGAAATTTTGTACATGGTGTTAGTATACGGACCCTAACAACCATGCAAAAATTGGTCCACATCGGTCCATAATTATACATAGCCCCCATATAAACCGATCCCCAGATTTGACCTCCGGAGCCTCGTGGAAGAGCAAAATTCATCCGATTCGGTAGAAAATTGGTACATGGTGTTAGTATATAGTCTCTAACTACCATACAAAAATTGATCCACATCGGTCCATAATTATATATAGCCCCCATATAAACCGATCCCCAGATTTGGCTTGCGGAGCCTCTAAGAGAAGCAAATTTCATCCGATCCGGCTGAAATTTGGTACATGATGTTAGTATATGGACTCTAACAACCACGCAAAAATTGATCCACATCGGTCCATAATCATATATAGCCCCCATATAAACCGATCCCCAGATTTGACCTCGGACGCCTCGTGGAAGAGCAAAATTCATCCGATTCAGTTGAAATTTGGTACATGATGTAAGTATATGGTCTCTAACAAGCATGCAGGAATTGATCCATATCGGTCTATAATTATATGTAGCCCCTTTATATACCGATCCCCAGATTTGACCTCCGGAGCCTCTTGGAAGAGCAAAATTCATCTGATTCAGTTGAAATTTGGTACGTGGTGTTAATATATGGCCTCAAACACCCATGCGAAAATTGGTCGAAATCGGTTTATAATTATATATAGCCCCCATATAAACCGAGAAGCAAAATTCATTCGATCTGACTGAAATTTAGTACGTGGTGTTAGTATATGGTCTCTAACAATCATGCAGGAATTGGTCCATATCGGTCCATAATTATATATAGACCCCATATAAACCGATCCCCAGATTTGACCTCCGGTGCCTTTTGGAGAAGCAAAATTCATCCGATCTGGTTGAAATTTGGTACGTGGTGTTAGTATATGATATTCAACAACCATGCCAAAAGTGGTCCATAATCATATATAGCCCCCATATAAACCGATCCAGAGATTTGGTTTTGGAGCCTCTTGGAGCCCCTTGGAGGAGCAAATTTCATCCGAGTCAGTTGAAATTTGGTACATTGTTCTAATATATGGCCGTTAACAACCATGCCTAACTAGGTCTATAGTTATATATAGCCCTCAGCCTAAATCGATCCCCAATCACAAAAAAATTGGTCCATATCAAGTTTATAATTGTATATAGCTCCTATATAAACGACTCCCATATTGCAATTCTGGCTCTCTAAGTACGTGTAAAAGTCCATATCGATTCGTAATTATTTGTAGACTTACCTATACATACCTTTTTTGTCTAATATATACCACGAATGGACTATCTTGGTAAATTTTATTTGTCGGTATTATAGAAAATAATGGCTTCTGGTAAATTCTTATTTTCTTATTTATTTAAGCAACTGCTAAAATTGCCTACTTTTGGGGGCCAATATCAATGATTTAGTCTTGATATTGGCGCCTAATATTTGTTATAATGGCTTTGGAAAAATTCGTAATATGTTGTTTATTAGAAATTTGTAAAGACTATTTTGCAAATAATATTGCATACTTTTAGGAGATTCACTGCTATTGAAGCCAATTTCTTTGATTTAACCTGAGATATTTAATGATTTTGCAGTTAATATTTTTGGTATTCCAATTTCTCTTGGCCGAATACTTTTATTATAAAAATTATAAAAAATTAGTATTATACAAATAATGACTTCTGACAAATTCTTATTTTCTTATTTATTTAAGCAACTGCTAAAATTGCCTACTTTTGGGGGTCAATATCAATGACTTAGTCTTGATATTGGCGCCCAATATTTGTTATAATGGCTTTGGAAAAATTCTTAATATGTTGTTTATTAGAAATTTGTAAAGACTACTCTGCAAATGATATTGCATACTTTTAGTCGATTCACTGCTATTGAAGCCAATTTCTTTGATTTAACCTGAGATATTTAATGATTTTGCAGTTAATATTTTTGGTATTCCAATTTCTCTTGGCCCATCACTTTTATTATGGAAACTGTAACAAAATTAGTATTATACAAATAATGGCTTCTGATAAATTCTTATTTTCTTATATATATATTTTTTTATAATTTGTATTTATTGAGTCTTTTTTTTCTTACGTAAATGATTTAATCAAATGTTAGCAGGAAATTCTTAAGACTACTTTTGAGGGCCAATATTTATACCATAGCCGAACAGATTTAATTATTTATCCCTCAATTTTTTTGTTATAATGGCTTTGGATAAATCCTTAATATTTCCCTCAATATTTTTGTTATAATGACTTTGTATAAATTCTTAATATTTTGTTTATTAGAAATTTATGGTTACATAGTTTAATACCACATTGCAATTGATATTGCATACTTTTAGGCAATGCCCTGCTATTGGAAGCCATTGTCATTGATTTAACCTGAAATATTTAATGATTTTGCAGTCAATATTTTTGGTATTCGTATTTCTCGTGGTCAATTACCATTCACTACTACATAATAAATTTATTTTAGTAGTTGTAAAGAACCGTATTAAATCTTTCCGACTAGCATATACAAATGCTATAAATAACTATTCCCATTATTATTGCATTCCCAAACCGAAAAACATAAATATTAATTTACACTTAATTACTTGCATGGATGTATATGTGCATATTTGATATATCCACAAAATGTAAATGCAAATAAATTTCACTGGCATTTGAAATGCAATCGAACATAACGAAATTTAAAATTAGTTCATGTTTAGTTAGTTATCGTAATATATACATTACATTTGCACATTGTTGTGACAATAGCAAAAAGTTATCAGAGTCATAGTTATAGAGGGATACAGTAGGGGAAAAATAGAACAAGTATAAACGGCCGTAAGTTCGGCCAGGCCGAATCTTATGTACCCTCCACCATGGATTGCGTAGAAACTCGTACGAAAGACTGTCATCCACAATCGAATTACTTGGGTTGTGGTATTTCAATTCGTTTTCTAAATTGTGAGTTAGTCCATACGTGGTATACATTAGACAAAAAAAGTATGTGAAGGTAAGTCTACAAATAATTACGAATCGATAAGGACTTTTGCACGGTACTTAGGGAGCCAGAATTGAAATATGGGGGTCGCTTATATGTGGGCTATATACAATTATGAACTGGATATGGACCAATTTTTGTCCATATCTGAGGGCTATATATAACTATAGACCGATATGGACCTAGTTAGGCGTGGTTGTTAACGGCCATATACTAACACAATGCACCAAAATTCAACTGACTCCGATGAAATTTGCTCCTCCAAGAGGATCCAAAACCAAATCTCGGGATCGGTTTATATGGGGGCTATATGCGATTATGGACTGATATGGACCACTTTTGGCATGGTTGTTAAATATCATATACTACCACCACGTACAAAATTTCAACCAGATCGGATGAATTTTGGTCTTCCAACAGGCTCCGGAGGTCAAATCTGGTGATCGGTTTATATGGGAGCTATATATAATTATGGACCGATGTGGACCAATTTTTGCATGGTTGTTAGAGACCATATAATAACAGCATGTACTAAATTTCAGCCGGATCGGATGAAATTTGCTTCTCTTAGAGGCCTCGCAAGCCAAATCGGGGGATCGGTTTATATGGGGGCTATATATAATTATGGACCGATGTGGACCAATTTTTGCATGGTTGTTAGAGACCATATACTAACACCATGTTCCAAATTTCAGCCGGATCGGATGAAATTTGCTTCTCTTAGTGGCCTCGCAAGCCAAATCGGGGGATCGGTTTATATGGGGGCTATATATAATTATGGACCGATGTGGACCAATTTTTGCACGGTTGTTAGAGATCATATACTAACACCATGTACCAAATTTCAGCCGGTTCGGATGAAATTTGCTTCTCTTAGAGGCCTCGCAAGCCAAATCGGGGGATCGGTTTATATGGGGGCTATATATAATTATGGACCGATGTGGACCAATTTTTGGCATGGTTGTTAGAGACCATATACTAACACCATGTACCAAATTTCAGCCGGATAGGATGAAATTTGCTTCTCTTAGAGGCCTCGCAAGCCAAATCGGGGGATCGGTTTATATGGGGGCTATATATAATTATGGACCGATGTGGACCAATTTTTGCATGGTTGTTAGAGACCATAAACTAACACCATGTACCAAATTTCAGCCGGATCGGATGAAATTTGCTTCTCTTAGAGGCCTCGCAAGCCAAATTTGGGGGTCCGTTTATATGGGGGCTATACGTAAAAATGGACCGATATGGCCCAGTTGCAATACCATCCGACTTACATCAATAACAACTACTTGTGCCAAGTTTCAAGTGTATAGCTTGTTTCGTTCGGAAGTTAGCGTGATTTCAACAGACGGACGGACGGACGGACGGACGGACGGACATGCTCAGATCGACTCAGAATTTCACCACGACCGAGAATATATATATTTTATGGGGTCTTAGAGCAATATTTCGATGTGTTACAAACGGAATGACAAAGTTAATATACCCCCCATCCTATGGTGGAGGGTATAAAAAAAACAATATCCTTGCAAAGAAGTAAAAACCAATATAAAAATATTTTAGAGCTTTTTTGGGCTTAGTTTTAAAGGAATTTGCCAAATAAAGATGAAAACGATTTTTTTTATTTTGGATCTATATCGCCAAGTTAAAAAGGTTTACACCCAAAAGTATGCTATAAATATATATATATATATATATATATATATATATATATATATATATATATATATATATATATATATATATATATATATATATATATATATATATATATATATATATATATATATATATATATATACATATATATATATATATAAATATATATATATATATATATATAAATATATATATATATATATATATATATATATATATATATATATATATATATATATATATATATATATATATATATATATATATATATATATATATATATATATATATATATATTAAGAGGTCCATCAAACCATCTGTCGTAAATGAACCCAGGCATATAGCCAGCGTTACCATTCCGAAATGTGTTAAAGTGACTATGTAGAATGACAAAAATGTAATAGCAGATACCGACCGCTGATTTTTTATATAGATTTTTTTCTATGAGTGTATGGTAACAATGAAAAAAATATAACTTTTATTTTATATTACTTTAATAATAAAAAATTTTTAGTTTTATTATAATTATTTTTTTTTTTTTGCCAAACTACCACCATGCTTCAAGTGCTTATAATGTGCAATCTCCTAATGGTCGATAACAAATGCAAATATGATTGTTTGCAATATTTATAGCATGGACATTTAGTTTACATGAAATCATTTGTTTGTATTTGTTAAATATGCATAGAATCAAGGTGCTCCTGGAATAATAAATATCAACATCACCTACTACTACTTCATAGACTATTTTGCAAATGCACAACGGGTGTTAAACTGAATAAATTTGATTTAAATTGTTTCTCGGTTATAAAATTTGTTTATGGCAAAGCATAAATTTATTTGGTTTGCACTTTTTGAAAATAAGCGAACCATTAAATTGCTATTTAAATGTAATTCCTAAATTAATTTAGTTGATTATTCAATTAACAAGAAATGTAAACATATCAATTTTCGCAAAACTAGATAAATATTGTTCAAAGTGGTAGGTAATTAATTACAAAATCTTAAAGCGAAAATTTCAAATTAAATTTTTAGTAAAATAAATATTAAAAAAAAATAAAACAAAAATGTTTACCAAAAACAAAACCTTCTATTTTCTGCAGAGAAAAATTATTTTTTTTTTCAATTTTGACTCATTTATACTATAGTATAAATTTAATAATTAATCATATCTTTATAGTGAAAGTGACCAATAAGTAAAATGGTCTTCAAAATAAAATTTTAGCCTTATTGAGCCTGAAAGTATGCTACTAGTTTTAACAGTAGCATTTAAATTTGAGATAAGGGTCAAGAAATATTCTATATCTGGTACATGAGGAAAGAATTATCGTTGCGTTAATTTAGTAGTAAATGTGAAATATCACTTTTTTTTAAAGCGTTGTCAATTTTTTGACTTTAAATGTCATATTTTTCTACATATTTGTGCGAACTTGTTGTGCCACTCTCTAATTAAATATTGATCCCAGATCCCTTTAAAATTACAGATGTGATCAGAGCCTTAACATAAAATCAAACTAATGTGTCCACCATTATAATTTTGTGGAATTTTTCCTCTAGCAAACCGTAGTTCGAACAAGCGGACAATTGTCGCTCCTGAAAATATGCAAAGAAAATTTTCTGTACAAGGTAAACCGAGTTCTTCCATGAATCGTTAATTTCAAGGAATGTTATTCGATGAAACGGTCTTGTTTTTATAATGACACATTTTATTATTGAAATGAAAATAAATCCTGGTTGAAGTCATGACAGAAATCCATAATTTGTACAATGGCGTTCTAGTGATTTATATGTTTCCCCTATAAAATATGCAGTGGGACTGATATGTATGGCAACCAATTCCAAGTAGCTTTCATTTCTAAACCGTTCATCTGGCAGCTGATCGATTTATTCCGGTGACAATTCATTTTATTGTTTACAAGCTTTCATAAGCATTTTGATCTATTGCATTCAGACAAATTTAAAAATACAATACCCAAAAGTATGCTACACAAATTTGTCAATAGGTGTGCTGTTTAAGATTTATGTTATAAAAGTCGGCCGATAGGTTAGGTTAGGTTAGGTTAGGTGGCAGCCCGATGTAGCATGCTCACTTAGACTATTCAGTCCATTGAGATACCACATTGGTGAACTTCTCTCTTATCACTGAGTGCTGCCCGATTCCATGTTATGCTCAATGACAAGGGACCTCCTTTTTATAGCCGAGTCCGAACGGCGTTCCACATTGCAGTGAAACCACTTAGAGAAGCTTTGAAACCCTCAGAAATGTCACCAGCATTACTGAGGTGGGATAATCCACCGCTGAAAAACTTGTTGGTGTTCGGTCGAAGCAGGAATCGAACCCACGACCTTGTGTATCCAAGGCGGGCATGCTAACTATTGCACCACGGTGGCTCGGCCGTTGGATGGATTCTGATTTTGGATCTTAGGAGTGATATTTGCAAGGCTTTGCATTTGTATACACCCGAAGAAATTTATAATTAACAAGTATATACGGCCGTAAGTTCGGCCAGGCCGAAGCTTATGTACCCTCCACCATGGATTGCGTAGAAACTTCTACTGATGCCGATGGCAAGGTATCTTAAAACTTCCTAACACCGTAATATATACCACATAGTCCATACGTGGTATATATTAAACTAAAAAGGCCGATTAAATACGTATATAATTAAGTTTAAAGTTTCTATAGAAATAAAATTTTGACAATATTTTCTATAGAAGTAAAATTTTGACAACATTTTCTATAGAAATAAAATTTGGAAAAAATTTCTATAGAAATAAAATTTTGACAAATTTTTCTTTAGAAATAAAATTTTGACAAAATTTTCTATAGAAATAACATTTTGACAATGTTTTCTATAAAAATAAAATTTTGGTAGATTATTTTTGGCACGAGTGGCAACCATGGTTATGAACCGATATGGACCAATTTTTGTGTGAATGGGGATCGGCTATATATAACTATAGACCGATATGGACCAATTTTGGCATAGTTATTAGCGGCCTTATACTAACACCACGTTGCAAATTTCAACCGGATCGGATGAATTTTGCTCCTCCAAGAGGCTCCGGAGATCAAATCTGGGGAACGGTTTATATGTAGGCTATCTATAATTATGGACCGATATGAACCAATTCTTTCGTGTTTGTTAGAGACCACATTCTAACACCACGTACCAAATTTCAACCGGATCGGATGAATTTTGCTCCTCTAGAGGCTCCGGAGGTCAAATCTGGGGATCGGCTTATATGGGGGCTATATATAATTATGGACCGATATGGACCAATTTTTGCATGGTTGTTAGAGACCATATACTAACATCACGTACCAAATTTCAGCCGGATCGGATGAAATTTGCTTCCCTTAGAGGCTCCGCAAGCCAAATCGGGGGATCGGTTTATATGGGAGCTATATATAATTATGGACCGATGTGGACCAATTTTTGCGTGCTTGTTAGAGACCATATACTAACACCATGTACCAAATTTCAGCCGGATCGGAAGTTAGCGTGATTTCAACAGACGGACGGACATGCTCAGATCGACTCAGAATTTCACCACGACCCAGAATATATATACTTTGTGGGGTCTTAGAGCAATATTTCGATGTGTTACAAACGGAATGACAAAGTTAATATACCCCCCATCCTATGGTGTAGGGTATAAAAATTGTTGAATCAATTAAATTTTTAATTGAATATTCTTTAAAACTCATTTAAGACTTTAATTGGAAAAATTTTCGTGAAGTTTTTTTCTGTGTAGTCTTCAAGTAATTTGTGTTTCCTCTTGTAATTGATTTCAAATTGTATTGAAATCCATAAACTTCGTCTGTTCGAAATGGTTATCAATAATTTCCCCTGTGTCCAAACTAATTTCATTATTAGTGTTCATCAGCTAAACAGGGGGCTTAGATATGCTACCAATATAGAGACCATAACAGAAAATATTAACAAATAACACAAATTTGAATGGGCAAACAATTTTGCTAATTGATTGATGTTCTATCTAAACCGACACATACCAATTAATTACTAATAGCCCATATATGAGCAATACGTCCATGAATGATGTTATGAGAATTTATGAAATGCAATTTCATGGCTAAACAGCAATGATAAATCGTCATAAGTGATGCATTTTATGGTGAGACAGTTATAGATATATGGGCCTATGCATTCAATGACTACACTCTATGGAAAGTTTACTTGGATTCAATTTGAAAATTAAAATTGTAGCAGATTCTTTAAAGTAAGTTTTTTTTTTTAATTTAATTTTTAAACAAAAAAACTTTAAGTCAAAGGTACAACATCCTCAAAATAAACAGCTGTCTATATTTGAAACATTTTCTCTTTAATCCAAAAATTAAATATCTCAGTTAATTTAAAGATTATTGCTTTAACCCTCCGATGGGTGGTAAGGTCCCTGTGGTTTTTGTTTTTGACTTATTATTATTTATAATTTCATAACATATTTTATCTGAGCTCAACCATGATATTTTATTACTACCTATACAAATTAGTACAAGAAGTTAAAGACCATCATATTTGAGATCATATAAAAGGCAGTTTTAAGCATGAAAAAAAAATCCAAACAGTCTACAGGGACCTAACCACTTATCGCAGGGTTAAATCAAAAAATGTTAAAAATAAAAAAAAAACTAATTCTTACAAAGGACAAAAAAAATGAAACAAAATGTTATTTACAATTGCTGTCAATCAGGTAAAAATGCCCTTAAGCTACAATTAAATAAATTAACACGAAAAATAAAAAAAAAAACAAAAAAAGAGCAACCAATTATAAGTTAAGATGTAAAACATCACCGAGCATCAACAACAAATTCAGCAGACCAATGTGAAAGGTCAGCAATTCAAATGCGGCAGTAAAGAAGATAAAACACGGAATAACGAAATATAAAATAGTAATATTAAAACCACAAAAGTTGCAAAATTAGAGTCAGCAACGACGAATTCAATTTTGCAAAAAATTTCTATAGAAATAAAATTTTGACAAAATTTTTCTACAGAAATAAAAATTTAACAAAATTTTCTTAGAAATACAATTTTAACAAAATTTTCTATAGAAATAAAATTTTGACACAATTTTCTAAAGAAATAAAATTTTCTATAAAAATAAAATTTTGGTAAAATTTTCTATAGAAATAAAATTTTAACAAAATTTTCTATAAAAATAAAATTTTGACAAAATTTTCTATAGAAATAAAATTTTACAAAATTTTCGATAGAAATAAAAATTCGATAAAATTTCCTATAGAAATAAAATTTTGACAAAATTTCCTATAGAAATAAAATTTTGACAAAATTTTAAATAGAAATTTTCTATAGAAATAAAATTTTGACAAAATTTTTCTATAGAAATAAAATTTTGACAAAATTTTATATAGAAATTTTCTATAGAAATAAAATTTTGACAAAATTTTTCTATAGATATAAAAATTTAACAAAATTTTTTTTCGACAAAATTTTCTATAGAAATAAAATTTTGACGCAATTTTCTAAAGAAATAAAATTTTCTATAAAAATAAAATTTTGGTAAAATATTCACTGGAATTAAAATTTTGACTAAATTTTCTGTAGAAATAAAATTTTAAAAAATTTTCTATAGAAATAAAATTTCGACAAAATTTTCTATAGAAATAACATTTCGACAAAATTTTCTATAGAAATAAAATTTCGACAAAATTTTCTATAGAAATAAAATTTTTACAAAATTTTGTATAGAAATAAAATTTTTACAAAATTTTCTATAGAAATAACATTTTGACAATGTTTTCCATAAAAATAAAATTTTGGTAGATTATTTTTGGCTCGAGTGGCAACCATGAATATGAACCGATATGGACCAATTTTTGTGTGATTGGGGATCGGCTATATATAACTATAGACCGATATGGACCAATTTTGGCATGGATATAGCGGCCTTATACTAACACCACGTTGCAAATTTCAATTGGATCGGATGAATTTTGCTCCTCCATGAGGCTCCGGAGGCAAATCTGGGGATCGGTTTATATAAGGACTGAATAGTCTAAGTGAGCCTGAATCTTAATCGGGCTGCCACTTTAACCTAATATAAGGGCTATATATAATTATAGACCGATATGGGCCAATTCTGGATTGGTTGTTAGATACCATATACTAACACCACGTATATATAATTATGGACCGATATGGACCAATTTTTGTATGGTCATTAGGGAACATATACCAACACCATGTACCAAAATTTCAGCCGGATCGGATGAAATTTTCGTTTCTTAGAGGCTCCGCAAGCCAAATCGGGGGATCGGTTAATATGGGGGCTATATATAATTATGGACCGATGTAGACCGATGTAATTTTTGCATGGTCATTAGAGAACATATACCAATACCATGTACCAAATTTCAGCCGGATCGGATGAAATTTGGTTCTCTTAGAGGCTCCGCAAGCCAAATCGGGGGATCGGTTTATAGCCCCCATACTATATGTAATTATGGACCGATATGGACCAATTTTTGCATGGTTGTTAGAGACCATATAGTAACACCATGTACAGAATTTCAGCCGGATCGGATGAAATTTGCTTCTCTTAGAGCAATCGCAAGCCCAAATTTGGCTTGGGGTCCGTTTATATGGGGGCTATATATAATTATGGACCGATGTGGACCAATTTTTGCATGGTTGTTAGAGACCATATACTAACACCATGTACAAAACTTCAGCCGGATCGGATGAAATTTGGTTCTCTTAGAGGCTCCGCAAGCCAAATCGGGGGATCGGTTTATATGGGGGGCTATACGTAAAAGTGGACCGATATGGACCAATTTTTGCATGGTTGTTAGAGACCATATACTGACACCATGTACCAAATTTCAGCCGGATCGGATGAAATTTGCTTCTCTTAGAGCGATCGCAAGCCAAATTTGGAGGTCCGTTTATATGGGAGCTATACGTAAAAGTGGACCGATATGGACCAATTTTTGCGTGGTTGTTAGAGACCATATACTAACACCATGTACCCAATTTCAGCCGGATCGGATGAAATTTGCTTCTCTTAGAGCAATCGCAAGCCAAATTTGGGGGTCCGTTTAAATGGGGGCTATACGTAAAAGTGGACCAATATGGCCCATTTGCAATACCGTCCGACCTACATCAATAATAACTACTTGTGCCAAGTTTCAAGTCGATAGCTTGTTTCGTTCGGAAGTTAGCGTGATTTCAACAGACGGACGGACGGACATGCTCAGATCGACTCAGAATTTCACCACGACCCAGAATATATATACTTTATGGGGTCTTAGAACAATATTTCGATGTGTTACAAACGGAATGATAAAGTTAATATACCCCATCCTATGGTGGAGGGTATAACAATACGAATGAAGTAAAAATTTGACAACATTTTCTATAAAAAAAAAATTGATAAAATCATGGAAATAAAATTTTGATAAAAGCTTCCATGGAAATAAAATTTTGACAAAATCTTTTATAGAAATAAAATTTTGACAAAATTTTCGATACAAAAAAAATTTTTTTTTCTATACAAATAAAATTTTGAAAAAAATTTCTATAGAAATAAAATTTTGAAAAAATTTTCTATAGAAGTAAAATTTTGACAAAATTTTCTATGGAAATTAAATGTTGATAAAATTTTCTATAAAAATAAATAGAAATAACATTTTGATAAAATTTTTTATAGAAATAAAATTTTGACAAAATTTTCTATAGAAATAAAATTTTGACAAAATTTTCTATGGAAATTAAATGTTGGCACAATTTTCTATGGATATTAAATGTTGACAAAATTATCTATGGAAATTAAATGTTGACAAAATTTTTAATGGAAGTAAAATTTTGACAAAATTTTCTATCGAATTAAATATTGACACAATTTTCTATAGAAATAAAATTTTGACAAAATTTTCTATAGAAATAAAATTTTAACAAAATTTTCCATAGATATACAATGTTGACAAAATTTTCTATGGAAATTAAATGTTGACAAAATGTTCTATGGAAATTTAATGTTGACAAAATTTTTAATGGAAATAAAATTTTGACAAAATTTTCTATAGAAATAAAATTTTGACAAAATTTTCTATAGAAATAAAATTTTGACAAAATTTTCTATAGAAATAAAATTTTGACAAAATTTTCTATAGAAATAAAATTTTGACAAAATTTTCAATAGAAATAAAATTTTGACAAAATTTTCTATAGAAATAAAATTTTGACAAAATTTTCTATAGAAATAAAATTTTGACAAAATTTTCTATGGAATTTAAATGTTGACAAAATGTTCTATGGAAATTAAATGTTGACAAAATTTTCTATAGAAATAAAATTTTGACAAAATTTTCTATAAAAAAAATTTTACAAAATTTCCTAAAGAAATGGATTTTTGACAAAATTTTCTATAGAAATAAAATTTTGACAAAATTTTCTATACAAATAAAATTTTGACAAAATTTTCTATAAAAATAAAATTTTGACAAAGTTTTCTATAGAAAAAAATTTTGAAAAAATTTTCTATAGAAATAAAATTTTGATAAAATTTTCTATAGAAATAAAATTTTGACAAAATTTTCTATGGAAATTAAATGTTGACAAAATTTTCTATGGAAATAAAATATTGACACAATTTTCTATAGAAATAAAAATTTGACAAATTAAGTGTTGACAAAATTTTTAATGGACATCAAATTTTGCCACAATTTTCTATAGAAATAAAATATTGATAAAATTTTCTATAGAAATAAAATTTTGACAAAAAATATAAATAAAATTTTGACAAAATTTTCTGTAGAAATAAAATCTTGACAAAATTTTCTATAGAAATAAAATTTTGACAAAGTTTTTTATATAAATTAAATTTTGACAAAATTTTCTATAAAAATACGCAAGTCGGCGAGAGCCTGAAATAATCTAATATATAGAAAATGCACAATAGAATGAAAAAACTACACTCAAAAAATATTGTCGTCAGCACAAAGATTTCATGTCCCTAACATAAGAATGGCATTTTTGCAAAGCTTAGAATACGCATTTCTCTGATACAAAGATTGGCCAAAGTTAATAAACTGTTGATTGATGACGTTTTATCTTTACAGTTAGGTGATTGGACTTTAAAACGGGTATCTTCACATAAAAGAAAAATTTATTTTACTAAGGACAAATTGGTTTTAGTATTGGAATATACTTCAAAATTAATAAAATTGTCAATAAATTCGTTGACTTTTTGTATCTTGGCTACAAAGCTAAAAAGCGTTCGAAGGAAGGAGATATTTTTTAAAATTTGAATGATTTTTTGTTTTTAAACCGAAATTAAAATTAGAATTTTAAGTTGCGTTAACACTTTTATAGCAACACGACAAAAAACGCAGAAATAAATCCTTAAGATTTTTGTCCTAGTATATAAATATGAAAATTCAAAATCTTTGGAATTATGTAAACTTTTTTCCAGTGTACTTAACCCTGACAAACTTACTTTTTCCATTAGACAATGCACGCACACACGTAGATTTGAGGTTTTTATATTTGCGGCATTAGTGGTAATTGTCAATGGATTATTTGCGGGATTAATTTGTTGGCTTCTAAATCATTTGCAAGTCTCTGATGATTGGTTATCATGACAAGCACCATTGAATGTAAATGCATTTCATTGTCTTCATTCTAAAATATGCTAAATCGAATATCATAGAATGTGAAATTCTGTTTTTGACCTAATATCGCATTAAAAACAAAAAAAAAATAATATGGCGATGGCTTCCTTATAATCGATTTAGTGTACTTCAAAATTGAGTTATGACCCAAAAGAAATGAGCTTCTCCGTTCTGCGGCTTACCTCAACTATAGTATGTTAATTTAAAAGGGGATGTACGTTGTAAAGCTCATGTTCAACATAGAGGTTAAACTTTTCTATGCTTCCATGTTTTTATGATAGTCGTTATTGCTACATGATTTCCATTGTTAAACAGTTTCAATGGAGATAATAAAATTAAATTTCAATGTTAGTTTGGTTGAACAAATGCCATCCAAAAACATGTGGTAAATTACAAATTAAAAAAATCGTGTAAAATGTTTTGAACCGAAAGGATTTCCATTGAAACCCAAAATAGTCTTGTCGGTATTATTCGGAAAATTTAATTAAATTGACTATCATCGTAATAGGTATCTATTAAGAATTACTAGCATAGTGCTACGACAACAGTGTTGTCAAATAAAATTGAACTCCCAAAAAGCACCAACGGCAAATCGCGAAAAAATCATAATTTTTAATTTATTCCATTAACAAATTTTGTATTTCTATTGAGTTAATCATTTGCAATCGCTTTATGATTGATTTTATTCTTTAGATTACAGATCGCCTTATGAAGTTTTATGGAAACTTCTTTTTGAGGAATTGCCTTTATAAATATTTTTTTTTCTATTTTGATACCCTCCACTATAGGATGGGGGTGTATATTAACTTTGTCATTCCGTTTGTAACCCATCGAAATATTGCTCTAAGATCCCATAAAGTATATGTATTCTGGGTCGTGGTGAAGTTCTGAGTCGATCTGAGTATGTCCGTCCGTCCGTCCTTCTGTTGAAATCACGCTAACTACCGAATGAAACAAGCTATCGACTTGAAACTTGGCACAAGTAGTTGTTATCGATGTAGGTCGGATGGTATTGCAAATGAGCCAAATTTGGCTTGCGATTGCTCTAAGAGAAGCAAATTTCATCCGATCTGGCTGAAATTTGGTACATGGTGTTAGTATATGGTCTCTAACAACCATGCAAAAATTGGTCCACATCGGTCCATAATTATATATAGCCCCCATATAAACCGATCACCAGATTTGATCTCCGGAGCCTCTTGGAAGACCAAAATTCATCTGATTCAGTTGAAATTTAGTACATGGTGTTAATATATGGCCTCAAACATCCATGCACAAATTGGTCGAAATCGGTCAATAATTATATATAGGCCCCATATAAACCGATCTCCAGATTTTACCTCCGGAGCCACTTGGAAGAGCAAAATTCACCCGATTCGGTTGAAATTTGGTACGTGATGTTAGTATATGATATCCAATAACCATTCAGGAATTTGTTCATATCAGTCCATAATTATATATAGCCCCCATATAAACCGATCACCAGACTTGACCTCTGGTGCCTTTTGGAGAAGTAAAATTCATCCGATCTGGTTGAAATTTGGTACGTAGTGGTAGTATATGATATTTAACAACCATGTCAAAAGTGGTCCATATCAGTCCATAATCATATATAGCCCGCATATAAACCGATCCCGAGATTTTGTTTTGGAGCCTCTTGGAGGAGCAAATTTCATCCGAGTCAGTTGAAATTTGATACATTGTGCTAGTATATGGCCGTTAACAACCATGCCTAACTAGGTCCATATCGGTCTATAGTTATATATAGCCCTCAGATAAATCGATCCCCAAGTTCATAATTGTATATAGCCCCCATATAAGCGACCCCCATATTTCAATTCTGGCTCTCTACGTACCGTGCAAAAGTTCATGTCGATTCCTAATTATTTGTAGACTTACCATACATAACATAACTAATATATACCACGTATGGACTAACTCACAATTTAGAAAACGATGTTAAGAAGTTTTAAGATACAACAACCCAAGTAATTCGATTGTGGATTGTGGACAGTCTTTAGTAGAAGTTTCTACGCAATCCATGGTGGAGGGTACATAAGATTCGGCCTGGCCGAACTTACGGCCGTATATACTTGTTATTTCTATGAGAGTATGTAGTTGCGCAAATTGGATCTAAATAAGCCCAATAATAATTTTATTTCCATTTCATCTGATACTGAGGCTATGGTCACACTAGGCAAATATTTGACAAAAGTGAGTGTCAAACTTTTTTCCAGGAACATTTTCGAAATAGCTAGACATCGTTATTGAAAAATGTTCCTATCATGAACTCATATACAAATTATGAGCTAAGAATGTTTGCTGGTTTGACTGTGGTGATGAATTCTTTTATGATTTCTGTTAAATATTTGCCCAGTGTGACCGTACCATACTACTCGAAATTAACAGTTAATACACACAATTTTTTTTTTAAAATTATATATAGCCCCCTTATAAACCGATCCCCAGATTTGGCTTTTCGGAGCCTCTAAGAGAAGCAAATTTCATCCGATCCGGTTGAAATTTGGTACGTGGTGTTAGTATATGGTATGTAACAACCATGCCAGAGTTGGTCCATATCGGTCCATAATTATATATAGCCCTTATATAAACCGATACCCAGATTTGACCTCCGGAGCCTCTTGGAGGAGCAAAATTCATCCGATCCGGTTGAAATTTGGTACGTGGTGTTAGTATATGGTATCTAACAACCATGCCAGAGTTGGTCCATATCGGTCCATAATTAAATATAGCCCCCATATAAACCGATCCCCAGATTTGACCTCCGGAGCCTCTTGAAGGAGCAAAATTCATCCGATCCGGTTGAAATTTGGTACATTTCGCTAGGATATGGACGATAACAACCATGCCAAAATTGGCCCGTATCGAACTATATAATAAAGGGTGGTTAAAATTTCAAGGGCCGATGTTGATTTTGAATAAAACACAAACTATTTAGGAAATTATTGTAATTTTATTTTATTATGATATATTGGTATTTTTCAATTATGTATGGAACAAAATATCGGCCAAATGGGCGCCGCGACCTCGGTGGCCCACCTTCATCTGATGCTCCAAATTTTCGATGACGCCGAGGCATAATGGAGGTTAATGTGCCGAATTATCTCATCCTTTAGCTCTTGAATTGTTGCTGGCTTATCGACGTACACCTTTTCTTTCAAATAACCCCAAAGAAAAAAGTCCAACGGTCTCAAATCACATAATCTTGGCGGCCAATTGACATCGCCATTACGTGAGATAACACGGCCATTGAATTTGTTGGGCAAAAGAGCCATTGTTTCGTTAGCTGTGTGGCACCGTCCTGCTGAAGCCACGTATCGTCCACATCCATATCTTCCAATCACTCTTCGATTCTCATTCGCCCAAATGCGGCAAATCTGTTTATTGACGAATCCACTGAGGTGAAAATGTTCCTCATCACTGAAGATGATTTTCTTCGAAAATGAACGCCCATTTTCATAAGTCTGGATAACTTTAACACGTTGTTGAATTGTGTATCTCTCCATGGTTCAAATTGAGTAAGTCTGAAATAGAGAAATGTCAAATAAAATTCGGAAAAAAACTTGGCGTTTAGGTGTGGTTCACATTCAACATCGGCCCTTACAATTTAACCACCCTTTATATAGCACCCAAATAAACCGATCTCCAATCACAGAAAAATACCGATTGCCATTCTACCAAAATTTTATTGCAGTAGAAAATTTTGTCAACATTTTATATTTCTACAGAAAATTTTTTCAAAATTTGATATTTCTACAGAAATTTTTTTTCAAAATTTTTTTATTTCTACGGAAAATTTTTTTCAAAATTTTATTTCTGCAGAAAATTTTGCCAACATTATGTCTTTAGGAAATTTTGTCAAAATATAATTTCTATTCAAAATTTTGTATAGAAATGCAACTATGAAATGCTTTATAAATTTTCTGTAGAAATAACATTTTGACAAAATTTTCTACAAAAACAAAATTTTGAAAAAATAGAAAAAATAGAAATAAAATTTTGACAAAATTTTCTACAGAAATAAAATTTTGAAAAAATTTTCTATAGAAATAAAATGTTGAAAAAAACTATAGAAATAAAATTTTGAAAAAATTTTCTATTGAAATAAAATTTTGACAAAATTTTTTATAGAAATAAAATTTTGAAAAAATTTTCTATAGAAATAAAATTTTGAAAAAAAAATCTATAGAAATAAAATTTTGAAAAAATTTTCTATAGAAATAAAATTTTGACAAAATTTTCTATAGAAATAAAATTTTGACAAAATTTTCTATAGAAATAAAATTTTGACAAAATTTTCTATAGAAATAACATTTTGACAAAATTTTCTATAGAAATAAAATTTTGACAAAATTTTCTATTGGAATAAGATTTTGGCAAAATTTTCTATTGAAATAAAATTTTGACAAAATTTTCTATATACTATATTTCAATAATTTTTTATTTATTTTTAATCCTTTTTAGTTTGGTTAAAAAAAATAAAGTTAAAAAAATTAATTAAGAATAAAAAAAAACAATATCCATAATTTTTTAACTGTCTTACTCTTCCGAGTTTGATGAAAAAGTTAATTGTATAAATTAGTTTTTTAATCGAAAATTTAAAAATTTCAATCATTAGCTTAAGTGACTTAATGTTTCTAGTTTGATTAGAAGGTAAATTAATTTTTTAGGAACCCGGTTTACCTGTCCTAGTTGCATATTTTCAGGCGCCACAATTGTCTGCTTTATAACATTAATATTGGAGAAGGAAAAATACTCAAACTTATAGTATAGCATGCATCATTCGATTTTATGTTGAGGCACCGATAACTTCCATGATTTCAAAGGGATTCGAGATCAAAATTTACGAAAACTATTGCACCAAAAACACGAATTACAAAATCACAAATATGTAAAAAATTGGGACATTTAGTGACACAGTATAGAAGTGACACAAAAGTATCAACAAAAGTGTCAAATTTGCCACTAAAGTGGCACAATGGTAAAACTGTAGATAACTAATATGACGGCCCATAATATACAAAATTCCGAGTAATTGAAAAACCTCAGTTCAGCTTACCCAGCAACAAAAGCTTTAATAATATCAATTAATTTTTTAATTGACATTCAATTATTTTTTTTAATTGATACTATCATTTCTGTAATTGAAGACATTTCAATTAAAACATTAATTGGATCAATTAATTTCGAGATTGAATCAGAAATTTTTTTTTTTTGTGTAGGTAGTGATATTTTTATGTAACCTTTTTCTGGGAATTACACATTTTAGCAATTTTTTTGATGTGCTACCAAATGGCATAGTTTTTACATTTCTGTGCCACCATTTCACTGTGTTGTGACACTATTTAATTAAATCCTTTTTAGCAATTAAAAAAAAATATATTATATTTGTTTTTTTTTTTTAAATTGCGGATTTGAAAGTGTTATGGGACTTTAGTGACAAATTTGCCACCTTTTTCTAGAGATGACACTTTTGAGCCACTTTTTTTATTGTGCTTTTACTGACGTTTCCATGCCACCTTTGGGCGGTGTTAGCACACTTTTTAATTAATTCCTTTTCATACCGCAGTGTTTTCCAGTAGACACTTCTACCTCTTGAAAGTATGCCTAATAAATTTTCTATAGTAGGAAAACCGGCTGCTTCTTACTTAAATGGTTTATCTATGAAAACAGAGAGTTGGCAGCACTGCCAATATACGAAAAACATCCTGCGTGTAGGATTTTATAGAGATTCAGCTTAATTTGTTTTTCATTTAAACAAAAAAAAATATATATATATTTACGTTATCACTTAGATCGTAGGTGTTGAGTATTTTAAGGTTGAATGTATGTGTGTTAGCAAACTAGTACAAATGTCGGTATATGTATGTGTGAGTATCAGAGTATTTAGTTGGGATTTTCGCATTTTAATCCGTTTTTCCATTTCGGTTTATTTGTTAATGCTAATTAAGCGAATTTAATTTTAATTATATGGTGTTGAAAATTTTCGTGGGTGCACTCATGGAATAGCCAGGTGTAAACTGAAAATAAAAGGGAGATTTTGTATTTGCTATTGAAAACAAAATATTTAACTTTCGGATGAAATCCCATATTAGTTTGGAAATGAGTTTGGAGAAAGTAACCGAAAAATAAATTTAAATTAAAATGCTATTTGTAAATGCAATTTTAATTTTTTTAAATTTTAAATAAAAATTAAATATACAGTGATTAAATTATTTAAAATATTCTGAAACGGAAATGTAGTAATATTCAATGGACGAACGGACGGACAAACACCAAGGGTCATATCGACTCAGTAGGTGATTCTGAATCGATCGGTATATATTTTATGTTCAAAAATCAAAACTTCTTGTAACCGCTACGTGATGCTATGATGAGCTTTATATTTGAGTGGAAAATCCAAAGTGACTATCGTTGAGCACTCTAGCATGTAAATGTGAATAAAGCATTTATATTTTATTTATAGAAATCCACCACGCAGTGGTAGAAAACTTACTCGCACAGAAAAAAAATTACGGAAATTTTTCCACTTAAAGTCTTAATTGAATTTTAAAAAATATTCAATTAAAAATTTAATTCATTCAACAAATTTTTTAATTGAAACAAAAATCAATCACACAAATTAATAGTATCAATTAATTTTTTAATTGGATCAATTAATTTTTTAATTGGCTGTCAATTATTCCTTTAATTTAATACTATTTTTTCTGTAATTGAAGACATTTCAATTAAAAAATTAATTGGATCAATTAATTTCGTGATTGAATCAGAAACTTTTTTATGTGCGTGAACTGAACGTGCTAGACTAAGAGCCAGGCTATTACGAACGCCAGTTACCGAATTTTGTTTCTTCAACACGGTTGATTTTAAAATTTGATGTTATTTCCATTTTTTTTGCGAGAATGAAAAATATAACGCTTTATTTTGTTGCACTACATAGCAGCCACCCTGCATTTACTTGTCGTCATTAAGATATTTTGGTTTATCAAAAAAAAATTATACAAATACATTTGGACACCCTAAAAACCAAACACCTCTCAAATTGTCATGAAACCTTTGCTATATTAACACATAAAATTAACCTTTTGTAACTGGATACCTTTCCAATGTGAACAAAAATTTAGGCGACGGTGGGTGTCACATAAAATTTCGAGAAATTTTTTTATAGAATTAAAAATTTGAGGAAATTTTTTATAGAAATAAAATTTTGATAAATTTGTTTATAGGCCAAGTTTGACAAAATTTTCTATATAACAAAAGAAAAGTTTCCCAAAAATCTCTATAGAAATAAAATTTTGACAAAATTCTCAATAGAAATAAATTTTTGATAACATTTTCTACAGAACAAAATTTTGAGAAAATTTTCTATGGAAATAAAATTTTGAGAAAAATTTTATAGAAGTAAAATGTTGAGAAAATTTTTTATAGAATAAAATTTTGAGAAAATTTTCTACAGAAAAAAATTTTGAAAAGATTTTCTATAGAAATAAAATTTTGAGAAATTTTTCTATGACAACATTTCTATAGAAATAGATTTTTTTATTTAGTAGACTTTTTTTACTTATGACAAGTTTTAAGTAAATCCCCCCTACTACATTTTGGACCTATTCGTACAGTTTCAAATTATAGCACATTCGGCTTTTGTCCCAAACTCACCAATTTGTATTTTTATAATTTAAGGTTTGTGTCCCTGCTAATAGTTCGCAACAGCGCCATCTATTGTAAGCTTGATGATAAAATCCCTGTAGCTGTTATATGCAGTACATTGGAATCTATATTTTAAGACAACATTTAATGTTAAGTGGTTTAATGTTAAGTGGTGGTTGTGTTGACACTGCGATAACAGTTGTCAGAGTTGGTAGAAATCTACCAAAAATAGTAGGTTTTTACTGTTTGGTAGATTGGTAGAATTCTGCAAGTTTTGATAAAATTTGCGTCTCCAACTAAGAGGTATTTTAATTTTCAAATTTTGAGAAAATTTTCTATAGAAATAAAATTTTGAGAAAATCTTCTATAGAAATAAAATTTTGAGGAAATTTTCTATAGAAATAAAATTTTGAGAAAATTTTCTATAGAAATAAAATTTTGACAACATTTTCTATATTTTTTTTGACAACATTTTCTATAGAAATAAAATTGTAACAAAATTTTGAGATAAATTTCTATTCAATTAAAATTTTGAGAACATTTTTTATAGAATTAAAATTTTGAGAAAATTTTTTACAGAACAAAATTTTGAGAATTTTTTTTTTATAGAAATACAAGTTTGACAAAATTTTCTATATAAAAAAAATTGACAACATACTCTATAGAAAAAATTTTCTATAAAAATATAATTTTTTATAGAAATAATATTTTGAGATTTTTTTTTATAGAAGTAAAATTTTGAGAAAATTTTTTAGAATCAAAATTTTGGCTAAATTTTCTATAGAAATAAAATTTTGACAAAATTTTTCTATAGAAATACAAGTTTGACAAAATTTTCTATATATAAAAAATTATTGAAAAATTGAAAAAATTTTTTATAGAAATTAAAATTTTTATAGAAATAACATTTTGAGAAATTTTTTTATAGAAGTAAAGTTTTTAGAAAATTTTTTAGAAGTACAATTTTGGCTAAATTTTCTATAGAAATAAAATTTTGACAAAATTTTTCTATAGAAATAAAATTGTAACAAAATTTTGACAAAATTTTGCGAAAATTTTCTATAGAAATAAAATTTTGCTAAATTTTCTATAAAAATAAAATTTTGACAAAATTTTCTATAATTTTTGTTCTTGACAACAAAATTTTGTGAAATATTTTTTTATACAATTAAAATTTTTAGAAAAATTTTTTTAGAATTAAAGTTTGAGAACATTTTTTATAGAATTAAAATTTTGAGAAAATTTTCTACAGAACAAAAAATTTTTGCTAAATTTTCTATAAAAATAAAATTTTGACAAAATTTTCTATATTTTTTTTGACAACATTTTCTATAGAAATAAAATTGTAACAAAATTTTGCGAAAAATTTGTATACAATTAAAATTTTGAGAAAATTTTTTATAGAATTAAAATTTTGAGAACATTTTTATAGAATTAAAATTTTGAGAATATTTTCTACAGGACAAAATTTTGAGGAAATTTTTTTTATAGAAATACAAGTTTGACAAAATTTTCTATATAAAAAAAATTGACAATATACTCTATAGAAAAAATTTTCTATAGAAATTAATTTTTTTTATAGAAGTAAAATTTTGAGAAAATTTTTTTGAAATACAATTTTGGCTAAATTTTCTATAGAAATAAAATTTTGACAAAATTTTTCTATAGAAATAAAATTTTGAGAAAAGTTTCTATAGAAATAAAATATTGAGAATTTTTTTATAGAATTAAAATTTTAAGAAAATTTTTTATAGAAATAAAATTTTGATAAAGTTGTCTATAGACCAAGTTTGACAAAAAGTTTCACAAAATTCTCTATAGAAATAAATTTTTCACAAAATTCTCAATAGAAATAACTTTTGATAACATTTTCTACAGAACAAAATTTTGACAAAATTTTCTATAAAAATAAAATTTTGAGAAAAAATTTTATAGAAGTAAAATTTTCAGAAAATTTTTTATGGAAATAAAATTTTGAGAAAATTTTCTACAGAACAAAATTTTGAGAAAATTTTCTATAGAAATACAAGTTTGACAAAATTTTCTATCTAAAACAAGTCTGACAAAATTCTCTATAGAAATAAAATTTTGATAATAATTTTTATGAAAATAACATTTTATGAAATAAAATGTTGATAAAAATTTTTATGGAAATAATATTTTGTAATTTTTTTTTATAGAAGTAAAATTTTGAGAAAATTTTTTAGAAATAAAATTTTGGCTAAATTATCTATAGAAATAAAATAAACAAACAAATAGGATAAACAAAATTTTCTAACGAAGTAAAATTGTAACAAAATTATGACAAAATTTTCTATAAAAATAAAATTTTGAGAAAATTTTCTATAGAAATAAAATTTTTAGAAATTGTTTTATAGAATTAAAATTTAGAGAAATTTTTTTATAGAAATAAAATTTTGATAAAGTTGTCCATAGAACAAGTTCGACAAAATTTTCTATATAACAAAAAAGTTTCACAAAATTCTCTATAGAAATAAAATTTTGACAAAATTCTCAATAGAAATAAATTTTTGATAACATTTTCTACAGAACAAAATTTTTAGAAAATTGTCTATAGAAATAAAATTTTGACAACAATTTTCATAGAAGTAAAATTTTGAGAAAAATTTTTATAGAAATAAATTATAGAGAAAATTTTCTACAGAACAAAATTTTGTTGTTTTTGATCTCAGCTTAAAGCCATGCATTGACTAAACTACAAGTGTAGCTTAACCAACAGAGGAAAAGTATGCTTGTCAAATTTATTTGGGCAAAGCCCTATTGACTGCAAGATGGTTGGATGTACAGCTGTTTCGGAATTACCACATTCCTCATCAGCATCCTCTACTTGCAGCAAAACTATCAACCAATTATCAGAATAAATTCGGGTAATTCACTCAACCCAAAGTGAACTACACTTGAACCTCCCGAAAATGGGTTTGATAGTCGGCTACTGCCTAAACAAATTTGCCAGCATATCTCTTTTCCTTTGCCAAACTCAAATCATCGATTTGAATGTATTTGGCTGGGTTTGTTTTTGAGCGTGCAAAGTAGTATTTCTATTTTCTACAGAAATACTATTTTGTGAAAATTTTTTATAGAAGTAAATTTTTGAGAAAATTTTGGCAAAATTTTCTATAGAAATAAAATTTTGAGAAATTTTTTTTATAGAATTAAAAATTTGAGAAAATTTTTTATAGAAATAAAATTTTGATAGATTTGTCTATAGGCTAAGTTTGACAAAATTTTCTATATAACAAAAAAAAAAAAAAGATTCCCAAAAATCTCTATAGAAATAAAATTTTGATAAAATTCTCAATAGAAATAAAATTTTGATAACATTTTCTACAGAACAAATTTTTGAGAAATTTTTCTATAGAAATAAATTTTTGAGATAAATTTTTATAGAAGTAAAATTTTGAGAAAATTTTTTATAGAAATAAAATTTTGAGAAAATTTTCTACAGAATAAAATTTTGAGAAGATTTTCTATAGAAGTAAAATTTTGAGAAATTTTTCTATGACAACAATTTCTATAGAAATAGATTTTTTTTATTTAGTAGACTTTTGGTAATATTTCTTTAAAATTTTGGTAGATTGTTTTTTTTTTTTGCACGAGTGGCAACTGTGACTGGGATCCTGCCGCCAAAACTCCTTCAATTCAGCGAGAATGAATGGTGTATGAAATTGGAAAAATTCAGCTAGACCATATACTGACATCACGTACCAAATGTCAATCGGATAGGATGAAAAATGCTCAATAGCTTCAATCGATGGGAAATGGCTTGGGAAGTAACTTCCAAAGATTTGGCAAGTTCTTTTCGCGTTTGACACGAGTTCTCATTGGGAACGAAGGTTGGTTTTAACATTCCGGGATTGGGCAACTCTAGTGTTGCAATCCGCCAACTGACAGCTCTAACGTAGTTTGACTTTTTTGAAATTTATACGTATTCAGAATGTTTTGAGAATACGATTGGAACTAAATCATGAATATTTGTGTGCGATTATTGTATTTTTTTGCAATTTTCGACAATGCAACAACAGTGTTTCGATGAACTTTTTGGAGATAAAGCTGCGTCAAGGACCAGTGCTTATCGGTGGTGTGGTGAATTTAACCGTAGTCAAGACAAATTTCTTGAAGGCCGTCCAAGACCAGTTGTTGTTCCGGAAACAATTGATGTTGGGCGCCAACTGAACGTGGTACTACGTGTATGAAACCGAAAGTAAACAGCAGTCACTCAAATTCAGTACAAACAAGTAAGGAAAGTCTACAGTCGGGCGGGGCCGACTATATTATACCCTGCACCACTTTGTAGATCTAAATTTTCGATACCAAATCACATCCGTCAGATGTGTTGGGGGCTATATATAAAGGTTTGTCCCAAATACATACATTTAAATATCACTCGATCTGGACAGAATTAGATAGACTTCTACAAAATCTATACACTCAAAATTTAAGTCGCCTAATGCACTAGGGTGGAACACAATTTTAGTTAAGAAATATGGGAAACATTTAAATCTGAAGCAATTTTAAGGAAACTTCGCAAAAGTTTATTTATATTAGAGTCATTTTTACAACTTTTCGACTAAGCAGTGGCGATTTAACAAGGAAAATTTTTGACCATTTTTGTCGAAATCAGAAAAACATATATATGGGAGCTATATCTAAATCTGAACCGATTTCAACCAAATTTGGCATGCATAGCTAGAATGCTAATTCTACTCCCTGTGCAAATATGAGTGGTCATATGAGTGTAAATAGGGCGAAAAATATATATGGGAGCTATATCAAAATCTGAACCTCTGTGGTCATATGAGTGTAAATAGGGCGAAAAATATATATGGGAGCTATATCTAAATCTGAACCGATTTCAACCGAATTTGGTACAATTACCGATACTATTAAACGTACTCCTTGTGCAAAATTTGAAGCAAGTCAGGGCAAAACTTTGGGTTTTGAGTCCAAATCGGACGAAAGATTTATATGGGAGCTATATCTAAATCTGAACCGATTTCAATCAAATTTGGCACGCATAGCTACAAGGCTAAATCTACTCCCTGTGCAAAATTTCAACCAAATTGGGCCAAAACTCTGGCTTTTAGGACCATATTAGTCCATATCGGGCGAAAGATATATATGGGAGCTATATCTAAATCTGAACCGATTTCAATCAAATTTTGCACACTTGACTACACTACTATTTATACTCCTAGTGCAAAATTTAAACCAAATTCGGCAAAAATCTGACTTCTGGGGCCATATAAGTCCATATCGGGCGAAAGATATATATGGGAGCTATATCTAAATCTGAATATATATATATATATATATATATATATATATATATATATATATATATATATATATATATATATATATATATATATATATATATATATATATTATATATATATATATATATATATATATATATATATATATATATATATATATATATATATATATATATATATATATATATATATATATATATATATATATATATATATATATATAATATATATATATATATATATATATATATATATATATATATATATATATATATATATATATATATATATATATATATATATATATATATATATATGGGAGCTATATCTAAATCTGAACCGATTTCTTCCAAAAGCAACAGGGTTCTATTCTGACCCAAATTAGGAACATCTGTCAAAGTTGAATGCGATTGGACTTAAATTGCGACCTAGACTTTGACCACAAAAATGTGTTCACAGACAGACGGACGGACGGACAGACGGACATGGTTATATCGACTCAGGGACCCACCCTGAGCATTTTTGCCAAAGACAACATGTGTCTATCTCGTCTCCTTGTGGGTGTTACAAACATATGCACTAACTTATAATACCCTGTTCCACAGAGTGGCGCAGGGTATAAAAAGAAGTTCCTTTTTCGTAAAAAAGTACTTTTTCGAAGCTAATTCACTACAGTTTCAAGAATGCTATTTATCATTAGTGGTCTAGGTCTCGGTTTTGTAATTCTTTCGTCCGTCAGTGGTAGTATTGATTAAGTGCAGCATTTAAAGTGTATATCTCCTCCTCTTTTTATCTTCTAATCGTTTTTGAAATTCGGCGAGTAGAATTTGAATTTAAATTGTTGTTCTTTAGATTTCACTACAATTTAATATCTCCCTCCTTGGTCTTCTGGTTAAATTGTTAACAAATTTTCGTTAGAAAAGTCAATAAACAAAGACTCTTATCTTAAATATTTAAGCAAGAACAATATGTGCATTTTGTTATTTACCCCAAAAATTCCACCTACTGACAGTCTGTTCACGACAGACTATCATCAACATAAGCTTACAATATTACAACACAACAATAAACTGTCATCATCATCTGCCACCACGAACATCACTACTATCTGTGACAGTAGCAACATCGCAGCAGTATCATCCTTCCAGCATTACCATTATGAACTTTATTTTAAAGTTACAACTTAATCAAATTGGCACAAGTGCAAAATTTTTGGAAAAATAGTTTTTATACGCTTTGCTTAAAAAAAAAACAAAAAATCTTTGGTCAAGGTTCTTGGTGAGATATGCACACATACACCCACACACTCGTAGAGGGCGGAAGAAAACATTTGTGGGGAAAAACATGTTACGGATAAATATTCAGTGTCAAGTTTGAAAGTTTTTCTTGTGTCTTTTCGAGAGGGTGACATTTTGATCAAAACCATTTTTTAGCTTTTGCCAAAATGATATGGTCATCTGAAAAATTAGGATTGTATGTCAAAGCAAAGTAGTTGGGCGTCTGAGTTGGGGTTTTTGTGGTTTTCCTATGGAAAAGTTTTGTAAAACGTCTGCTAGTCAATATTTGTCTTTGGTTTTGTGGTTGGAAATATTTGATATGAAGAGGAAGGTATTTTCTTTAGACAGAATAGCCAAGCAAGTTGATCGAGTGTTTTTATACCATGCGCCACACTGTTGAACAGGGTATTATAAGTTAGTGCATATGTATGTAACACCCAGAAGGAGACGAGATAGACACATGATGTCTTTGGCAAAAATGCTCAGCGTGGGCTCCTGAGTCGATATAGCTATGTCCGTCTGTCTATGTCGCAGTTTTAATCCAATCGACTTCAAATTTGGCGCAAGTATGTGTTTTGACTCAGAATAGAACCCTATTGATTTTGGTCGGTTCAGATTTAGATATAGCTCCCATATATATATTTCGCCCGATATGGACTTATATGGTCTCAGAAGCTAGAGTTTTACCCTAATTTGCTTAAAATTTTGCACAAGAAGAACAATTAGTACTATAATCAAGTGTGCCAAATTTGATTGAAATCGGTTCAGATTTAGATATAGCTCCCATATATATCGTTCGCCCGATTTACACTCATATGACCATAGTGGCAAATCTTTTACTCCGATTTAATTGAAATTTTGCACAAGGAGTAGAATTAGCATTGTAGCTATGCGTGCCAAATTTGGTTGAAATCGGTTCAGATTTAGATATATCTCCCATATATAGCTTTCGCCCGATTCACACTCATATGACCACAGAGGCCAACTTTTATCTCCGATTTAGTTGACATTTTGCACAGGGAGTAGAATTAGCATTGTAGCTTTGCGTGCCAAATTTGGTTGAAATCGGTTCAGATTTATATATATCTCCCATATATAGCTTTCGACCGATTTACACTCATATGACAACAGAGGCAAATTTTTAACTCCGATTTTGTTGAAATTTTGAACCTTTATATATAGCCCCCAACACGGATGTGATATGGTATCGAAAATTTAGATTTACCAAGTGGTGCAGGGTATCATATAGTCGGCCCTGCCCGACTTTAGACTTTTCTTACTTGTTTTTTTTTTTTTTTTATTTTTTTTAATGAAGGGCAAAAAGCTCTTTTCCAGAACGTAGTATTTTTATACCCTCCACCATAGGATGGGGCGTACATTAACTTTGTCAGTCCGAACAAAACAAGCTATCGACTTGAAACTTGACACAGTTGTTATTTGTTATTGATGTAGGTCTGATGGTATTGCAAATGGGCCATATCGGACCGCTTTTACGTATAGCCCCTATATAAACCGATCCCTCGATTTGGCTTGCGGAGCCTCTTGGAGGATCAAAATTAATCCGATCCGGTTAAAATTTGGTACATGATGCTAGTATATGGTCTCTAACAGCCATGAAAAAATTGCTTCACATCGGTCCATAATTATAGATAGCCCCTATCTAAACCGATCCCTTGATTTGGCTCTCTAAGAGAAGCAAATTCCATCCGATCCGGTTGAAATTTGGTACGTGGTGTAAACATATGGTCTCTAACAACTATGCAAAAATTGGTCCATATCGGTCTATAATTATATATAGCCCCTATATAAACCGATCCCTCGATTTGGCTTGCGGAGTCTCTAAGAGAAGCAAATTTTATCCGATCCGGCTGAAATTTGGTACAGAGTGTTAGTATATAATAACCATGCAAAAATTGGTCCACATCGGTCCATAATTATATATAGCCCCCATATAAACCGATTCCCAGATTTAACGTCCGGAGCCTCGTAGAAGAGCAAAATTCATCCGATTCGGTAGAAATTTGGTACATGGTGTTAGTATATGGTTTCTAACAACCATGCAAAAATTGGTCCACATCGGTCCATAATTATAAATAGCCCCTATATAAACCGACGCTCAGATTTGGCTTGCGGAGCCTCTAAGAGAAGCAAATTTCATCCGATCCTGCTGAAATTTGGTACAGAGTGTTAGTATATGATCCCTAATAACCATGCAAAAATTGGTCCACATCGGTCCATAATTATATGTAGCCCCCATATAAACCGATCCCCATATTTGGCTTGCGGAGCCTCTAAGAGAAGCAAATTTCATACGATCCTGCTGAAATTTGGTACAGAGTGTTAGTATATGATCCCTAATAACCATGCAAAAATTGGTCCACATCGGTCCATAATTATATGAAGCCCCCATATAAACCGATCCCCAGATTTGGCTTGGTACATGGTGTTAGTATATGGTCTCTAACAACTATGCAAAAATTGGTCTACATCGGTCCATAATTATATATAGCCCCCATATAAACCGATCCCCAGATTTGACCTCCGGAGCCTCGTGAAGAGCAAAATTCATCCGATTCGGTTGAAATTTGTACGTGGTGTTAGTATATGGTCTCTAACAACATGCAGGAATTGGCCCATATCGGTCCATAATTATGTGTAGCCCCCATATAAATCGATCCCCAGATTAGAACTCCGGAGCCCCTTGGAAGAGCAAAATTCACCCGATCCGATTGAAATTTGGTTGGTGTATGGCCGCGAACAACCCTGCCAAAATTGGTCCATATCGGTCTGTAGTTACATAAAGCCGATCTCCAAAAATAATCTACCAAATTCTATAGAAAATTTTGTCAAAATTTTATTACTATAGAAAAACATTTCAAACCTCAAAACATGCTTGGTAAGAACGTCGTATTAATTGAGTTTTAAAAAATATTCAATTAAAAATTTAATTGATTCAACAATTGTTTGTTTAATGAAACAAAACTCAGTCACAAAAATTAATTGTATCAACTAATTTTTTAATTGGCTTTCAATTAATTTTTTAATTGATACTATCATTTCCGTTGTAGAAGACATTTCATTTAAAAATTAATTGAATCAATTAATTTTGTGATTGAAGACAAAAAATTATTTTGTAAACTTGTCAACCATAAATGAACTGTTACTTGAATAGATCTCCAACTGTCAGATGAATGCTTTACAAATTATAGCAACCAGAAGTTGGTTGCAATACATGTCAGCCACTCTGTATCTAAAGTAATTCAATTTATTTTTGTTTTGTTTTGCATTTAGTTGTAATTGTAATTTTTTAATATAGCTAATTTAATTTAATTTAATTTATTGAGTTTTAATTTTATATACTAAGTTAAATATTTCTGCACTAAAGTAAAAATGTAATTTTATTTTATTTAAAAAAAAAAAATATTTTATTATTAAATAATTTGTTTTAAATTAATTTAATTTGATTTAATTCAAAATAATTTATTTAGCATTTTATTAAATTATATTTTTGTAAATAAAAAGAAATTAATTGAATTTTAAATATTAAATTAAATATTACTTATGTAAAAACTTGATTTAATATATTTAAACAAATTCGCTTGATGGTCCTCTTATTTAATTTATTTATTTTTATTCAGTTTCTCGCTGAAAATTATCACCGCTTTACGTTTGCCTTTCATTTCAATCTGTCATCTTTTCATGTCATTGGGTTACCATACGTCAAGCAATCTTGATATGTGATGACTTCAATTCACATGCGTTGCTCTTCGACAAATGATGGTGTGTGCATAGGACATGCTAAAGTTCATTTCACCCCCTTGTATGTGACTACTCCATAAATTGACTTTTGCAACACCTTCGACAGGCTGCCATGTAGACTTGATGGCTCTTTTCATCTGTTTGGGCCCAATAACAACCCAGTTTTCACACAACAAGATTATTTCGATGATGGCCATGGTGTCATTATATCTGGCATTGGCATTGACATTTGTTGTCTTTCTTGAACTCGGACAGATTTAATGAAATGTTCTATGAGAAGATTATTCGTTATGAATTCGTTAATTTCATTTATAATGGCATATGGATTAAGACAATCATTTTCAATGGAATTGATACCGTAATGTGGGATAATTGTGTTGTTGTCAGGTGCCACCTATTTATTTGACTTGTTTTCTTGGGGTCAATGGACCATGGGCAATATATTAGTACACTCAACAAAAAAAAACCTTTACTTGGATCCAAAGATTGTGAACTTCTCTAAAGGATTTTGGTATTGATTCCGAGCCAAAGATGCGGCTTCTTTAAAATAAAGATTTTTTTTGTGCCCTCTCTAGCTTTAAATTTCACTACCGAAATAAACCTAATATTAAAAACTTTAATTTTTCTTCTGTTTTTACTTGTACTAACAGCATGTAAAACAAAAATTGTCATTGTGGGAACCTACCTCAATTACTTCAAGAGCTAAAGGGTGATACGGTCAAAATTTGGTCAAGGGAAAACGCGTGTAAATCGGTGAAATCGTTTATTTAAAAAATCAAATTAAATTTCTTTTTCAAGTTCAATTAGTATAAAATTCAGGAAAAATATTCAGTTAGGCTTTCGCTTTTCCAAATCCGAATTGCCGGGCCTCACGCTTGACACCTGCCATCAGATTTTGTACAGCCACCTTTTCCACCTTCTTCGCCGCAGAAAGCCAGTTTGCCTTGAACTGCTGCTCGTCCTTAGCAGTTTTTTTTTTTGTGTTCTTTAGGTTCCGCTTGACAATAGCCTAGTATTTCTCAATTGGGCGGAGCTCTGGCGTGATGGGAGGGTTCATGTCCTTGAGAACCACCTGCACGTTGTTGGCGGCGTACCACTCTATGGCCTTTTTACCGTAATGGCAAGATGCCAAATCCGGCCAAAACAGTACGGAACAACCGTGTTTCTTCAGGAAAGGTAGCAGACGTTTATTCAAACACTCTTTCACGTAAATTTCTTGTTTGACAGTCCCGGAAGCTATGAAAATGCTGCTTTTCAAGCCACAGGTACAGATGGCTTGCCAAACCAGATATTTCTTTGCGAACTTTGACAGTTTTATGTGCTTGAAAATATCTGCTACCTTTCCCCTTCCTTTTGCCGTATAAAACTCCTGTCCCGGAAGCTGCTTGTAGTCGGCTTTGACGTAGGTTTCGTCGTCCATTACCACGCAGTCAAACTTCTTCAGCATCGTCGTGTACAGCCTCCGGGATCGCGCTTTGGCCGTCGTATTTTGTTTATCATCGCGATTTGGAGTCACTACCTTCTTGTAAGTCGATAGTCCGGCACGATTTTTGGCTCGATGCACGGTTGTAGACGATACACCCAGCTTATTTGCGGCATCTCGGAAAGAGAGGTTAGGGTTTCGCTTGAAACTACCGGCAACTCTCTTTGTCGTCTCAGCGGCTTCCGGTTTTCGATTTCCCCCCGAACGTTCCCCAAACACTTTAAATACATTTGTAACGGTTGATTTGGCAACTTTTAGCGATTTTGCCAGCTTTGTGTGCGAGTAGCTCTGATTTTCGCGATGCGCGAGCAAAATTTTGATACGCTGCTCTTCTTGCTTGGACGGCATTTTGACAACTGAAGATTGAATTCCAAAATCAAAATAGGAGCAACATTCTACACACACACCTTCAAAATGAGGGGTGTTCAGGTTTTTTTAATGCAAAATTGAAAGAAATACGTCAAGTTTATATTGACCAAATTTTGACCGTATCACCCTTTATACGAGCTTATTCTGAAAACTTGATTCTTGAATTTTGACCAAATGGTCCTACGAAAATAAGCGCTACTTGGCCTATAATACCTTTCACAGTGTGAGAAAAAAATACAAAAAAGAACCCGTAAAAGTATCAGCTATAGTTTTTGTATAAATGTCCATTTACTAGAAACATACAGTAGAAAAATTTTCTCAAATTTTCGTATTTTTCGTTTATTGTTAAAGAAGTTAATAAAAATTTATTTTAGTGTTCACTAATATGGAAAATATTTATAGCATATTTAGATTAAAGCGTCTACTTTAAAATAACATCGAGAAATAAATCAAAACTAAGTGGGAAAATAGAATTTGGTGTCTTTTTCGAATGTCCTTCTAAGTGGATATCGGTAGTGAAAGGGTTAATATAGCTATTCACGTACAAACAAATGCCAGTTTCAAAATCCAAATTATAACGGATACTTCAAAGTAACAAATATTTTCTTAATTCAAAAAAATTATATATGGCCGTAAGTTCGGCGAGGCCGAATCCTATGTACCCTCCACCATGGATTGCGTAGAAACTTCTACGACAGACTGTCATCCACAATCGAATTACTTGGGTTATGGTATCTTAAATCGTTTTCTAAATTGTGAGTTAGTCCATACGTGGTATATATTAGACAAAAAAGGTATGTGTAGGTAAGTCTACAAATAATTACGAATCGATATGGACTTTTGCACGGTACTTAGAGAGCCAGAATTGAAATATGGGGCTCGCTGATACGGGTCCTATATACAATTATGAACTAGATATGAACCAATTTTTGTGTGATTGGTGATCGATTTATCTGAGGGCTATATATAACTATAGACCGATATGGACCTGGCATGGTTGTTAACGGCCTTATACTAGCACAATGTACCAAATTTCAACTGACTCGGATGAAAGTTGCTACTCCAAGGGGCTCCAAAACCAAATCTCGGGATCGGTTTATATGGGGGCTATATATGATTATGGACTGATATGGAACATTTTTGGAATGGTTGTTAAATATCATATAGTAAAACCACGTACCAAATTTCAATCAGATTGGATGAATTTAGCTTCTCCAAATGGCACCGGAGGTCAAATCTGGGGATCGGTTTAAATTGGGGCTATATACAATTATGGACTGATATGAAGCAATTCATGCATGGTTGTTGGATACCATATTCTAACATCACGTACCAAATTTCAACCGAATCGGATGAATTTTGCTTCTCCAAAAGGCACCAGAGGTCAAATCTGGGGATCGGTTTATATGGGGGCTATATATAATTATGGACTGATATGAACCAATTCCTGCATGGTTGTTGGATACCATATACTAACATCACGTACCAAATTTCAACCGAATCGGATGAATTTTGCTCTTCCAAGGGGCTCCGGAGATCAAATCTGGGGATCGGTTTATATGGGGCCTATATATAATTATTGACCGATTTCGACCAATTTTTGCATGAGTGTTTGAGGCCATATATTAACACCACGTACCAAATTTCAACTGAATCAGATAAATTTTGGTCTTCCAAGAGGCTCCGGAGGTCAAATCGGCTGATCGGTTTATATGGGGGCTATATATAATTATGGACCGATGTGGACCAATTTTTGCATGGTTGTTAAAGACCATATACTAACACCACGTACCAAATTTCAACCGGATCGGATGAAATTTGCTTCTCTTAGAGGCTCCGCAAGCCAAATCGGGCGATCGGTTTATATGGGGCTATATATATTTATGCACCGATGTGGAGCAATTTTTGCATAGTCATTAGAGACCATATATTAACACCATGTGCCAAATTTCAGCCGGATCGGATGAAATTTGCTTCTCTTAGAGGCTCCGCAAGCCAAATCAGGGGATCGGTTTATATGGGTGCTATATATAATTATTGACCGATGTGGACCAATTTTTGCATAATTGTTAGAGACCATATACTTACACCATGTACCAAATTTCAACCGAATCGGATGAAATTTGCTTCTCTTAGAGGCTCCGCAAGCCAAATCGGGGGATCGGTTTATATGGGAGCTATATATAATTATTGACCGATGTGGACCAATTTTTGCATAATTGTTAGAGACCATATACTAACACCATGTACCAAATTTCAGCTGGATGGGATGAAATTTTCTTCTCTTAGAGGCTTCGCAAGCCAAATCTGGGGATCGGTTTATATGGGGGCCATTGGCGTAGCTAGGGGGGTGCTGGGGGGGCTATGCCCCCCCAGAATAGTTCTTGCCCCCCAGAATAATCAAAGCTACAGTTGTTTTATATTTTAATTCAAGCTTTGCGATGTGTTTAATCCAATTAAGATTGTGGCAGAGAGAGTATGTATGTAATAAAAACACTAAAAGGAAACTTGAGACGCACATTTTCAAAAATAGTCAATTTATAACTACGTTGATTAAAATCATAAATCGTCACATGCCCAATTTACCATCTAAAATCGTCAAAATCACGAAAAATCCACAGAGTTGGCACCGCTGCTCTCGACAGTTGCTTCGTTGTATTCTGTTCTCAGAGAATTTTTAAAAACTAATCGAAGATAGACGTTTTATAATATTCAATTTATTTTTTGCCTTTTATTTAATTTTATATTCTTAGTATTTTTTATACACGATGAATATATTAAGTTTATGTTTTGCTTTATGATTTCTAGTCCTGTTTTAAAACACACATTTTAAATAAAATTTAAAAATCATATGTTTGTTGTCTTGAATTAAAAATAAATAACAAACAATATTTTTCAAACACATACTTAAAGCAATGCTTTTATTTTTTGTTATATTAAATAACGGTAAGTTGCTATTTGATTATTTATAGCGGTGTCGTGGAACCGGCTCCCACACACAATAAAATATTTTTTGTCTTCAACCATGAAATTAATTGATCTAATTAATTATACCCTTCACCACTACTGTGGTACAAGGTATAATAAGTTTGTGCATTTGTATATAACGCCAAGAAATAGTGGTCATAGACCCATCTTTTAGTATACCGATCGGGTAAGAATTAAAATCTGAGTCGATTTAGCGATGTCCGTCTGTCTGTCTGTCTGTCCGTCCGTCTGTCTGTATATGTAATTTTGTGCACAAAGTACAGCTCGCAATTTAAGTCCGATCGTTCTCAAATTTGGCATAGGGCCGTTTCTTGAGACAGAGACATTTGCTATTGGTTTTGGAAAAAATCGGTTCAGATTTAGATATAGCTGCCATATATAATTATCTACGATGTGGTCATAGTTAGCGTGTTTATCAACCAATTTTCTTGAAATACCGTACATCCAAATATTTAATGAATCTCGCAAATCTTGCAAAATATCAGCCAAATCGGTTCAGGTTTAGATATAGCTCCCATATATATATTTCGTCCGATTTAGACTCATATGACCACAGAGCCCAAAATTTACTACCGATCTTCATGAAATTTTGCACAGAGGGTAGAATTGGCATTCTACCAATGCTTGGTACACTTGATTGAAATCGGTTCAAATTTAGATAAAGCTCCCATATATATCTTTCGTCCGATTTGAACTTATATGGCCACAAAAGCCAGAGATTTGCCGTGATTTGCTTCAAATTTTGCACAAGGGGTACGTTTAATAGTATCGTTAAGTGTGTCAAATTTTGTTAAAATCGGTTCAGATTTAGATATAGCTCCCATATATATCTTTCGTCCGATTGAACTTATATGGCCTCAAAATCCAGGGTTTTGCCGTGCTTTGCTTCAAAATTCGCACAAGGAGTACGTTTAGTAGTATAGGTAATTGTGCCAAATTTGGTTGAAATCGATTCAGATTTAGATATGGCTCCCATATATATCTCCCGTCCGATTTGCACTCATATGACCAGGGGGCCAAAGTTATACTCCCATTTACGTGAAATTTCGCATAGATAGCAGAATTATTATTCTAACTATACATGTCAAATTTATTCAAAATCGGTTCAGATTGTATATAGCTCCCATATATACGTACACCAGAGTTGGGGAAATATGGTCGACTGTTTCATATTTTAGACCCATTTTCAATGGGATTTTCCTCCAATTGACTGGATAGTTTCCACAGAGAATACAAATATGGCCAAAATCCTCACAGTTTACACAAAATTCTGTGATGATTTCCCCATATCCTACACACTGCAATGCCAAAATTTCCACAGAACGGATGAGTTTTAAATAAGGCTCCAAGTCGCCCTACACATATCATGGCGAGATCTAACCAATATCCTTGTAAAATCGCCATTGCTGAGTAGCAAAAATTGTAAATATTACTCTAATTGTCCTATATCTCGAATACATATGTATCGCCTGAAAAATTAAAAATCTCTTTTGTACAATTGCATTAAAATTTCTCTCGCTTCATATTTCCCATATTTTTTACTTACATTGTGTATCATCCCAGGGCGTTAGCCGATTTAAATTTTAATTCTAGAGTTTTTGTAGAAGTACAAAAAATTGTTTCCATTAAAAGTATTTGTATCTGGAAATGCAAACCTTTATATAGCTCCCAGCAAATTTTAAGTAGTTGAGATGGTAACCCAAATGTTTGTCTACATAGTGGTGAAGGGTATAATATAGTCGGCTCCGCCCGACTTTAGATTTTACTTACTTGTTTTTAATTGAAATGTATTCAATCAAAAAAAAAAAAATGATAGTATCAATCATCAAAGCCAATTAAAAAATTAATTGATACAACTAATTTTTGTGATTGAGTTTTTTTTGTTTTTGATTGATTTTGCTGCATATTGCCTTTAACACCGCAATAAAATTGAGGATGTATAGTTTTATCAATAGGGGTAATTTATCGCTTCGGAAATTTCGACAAAATTTCGAGGGATGTCTGGGGGGGCATAGCCCCCCCCCCCCCAGAGAAAATTTCTAGCTCCGCCAATGATGGGGGCTATATATAATTATGGACCGATGTGGAGCAATTTTTGCATGGTTGTTAGAGACCATCTACTAACACCATATACCAAATTTCAACCGGATCGGATGAATTTTGCTCCTCCAAGAGGCTCCGTAAGCCAAATCTGAGCGTCGGTTTATATGGGGGCTATACGTAAACGTGGACCGATATGGCACATTTGCAATACCATCCGACCTACATCAATAACAACTACTTGTACCAAGTTTCAAGTCGATAGCTTTTTTTGTTAGGAAGTTTGCGTAATTTCAACAGACGGACAGACGGACATGCTCAGATCGACTCAGAATTTCACCACGACCCAGAATATATATACTTTATGGGGTCTCAGAGCAATATTTCGATGTGTTACAAACGGAATGATAAAGTTAATATACCCCCCATCCTATGGTGGAGGGTATAAAAAAACGCACTGACAACTAAAGCTTAAATAATGTCTTCCTTATGATTAAGAACTATATTTTATGGTATTAACTAAATTTTTTTAATAAAACTAAAGTACCTATGTTAATATATAACCCTATTTTATGTTAATAGACCCTTTGTTATTATGCTAGTTTTAATAATATATCATTAATTCATTGTTACCGAACTTGTGTCTCGATTTTATTATAATATAATTTGTTTTGCCATTCTGTGGGGGGTTTCCTCAGATCGCATCATCTAAGCTATCGTCTACTCTCAAACGTTGACGATGGCTATCGTAGGTATTATACCACATCACGGCATCATCACAACATTATATTTGATCAAGCTTATCAAGAAATAAAAAAAGAAATAAAAATTAAATCCAATATGAGAAAATAAAAAAATAAAAACACAACAAAAAATATATAAACAAAAAATATTTAAATAATAATGAGTACTTGGCCTCACAAACAGCATACTCGAATCCAAAAAGAATCGAGCTAGTTAATAGCCAGCATTCAAATGATTCGGTAAATTCGAGTAAACAAAATCGGAAAGTGAATTTAAAAAATCCACTAAGAACGTGTTTTGTGTTGTTGTCATTTGTGCAGGTAATTGAAACCTGACACAGAAACGTGAGAGACGAAAAAAAATGTTTAAATCTAAAATCTTAGGTGTTTTAGTATTACAAAATAGAGCTCAATTAAATACATAGTGGTTTTCTGTTCTGTAATTCAAGGCGAATGTAGGTGGATACTTTGGCTTTAAGTTTTAGTTTCAACGTGTCTCTATTTGTGAGATTATATTCGAAAGAGTTTTTACGGATATATTTTTTATTGTGGAATTTTTGTTTTGAATAAATGAAATAAATGTGTTATATATTACCTTACTATATTATAATCGAAATATTATTGTTCAAAGGTGTGGTAATGAAATGAAGTGATTGAAACAAATGTTCAAATACTGAAATTGTGAAAAAATATATAAATAAAATTATTAATACTTCATGAAAATATTCAAGATTCAAACCGGAATAAAAATATGGTGGAGGGTATGAATATAATCCTAGGAATGTAAATAGGTACAAAATGCTCTTCCAAATTTTAAATTGTTGTAAAGTAGAAATTTTAATAACATGTTAAATTTAAAAAACAGGTACAACAATTTCCAAATATACTTGAAATTTAAAACAATTCCCAAAAATATTTGAAATTTAAAATTTATTTATTACCCCTAAAAATCCATCCCTTTCCAAGGTAAATATATCCGCTGAAAGTTCACCCAGCGTGTTAAACCTTAAAATTGGGGGAAAATCGCCAACCTGCGAACACTAGTCTGAAATATCAATAAAAAAACATCTGTGAAAGCAATTAACATAGAAAGCAAATTAAATAAAAAAAAAAACAAATAAACTGAAATTGTTTACAATTTGTTCTATAGCACAATTGAATTAAAGTTGTAGCAAAATTGTACAGGAAATAAAAAATATTTGCAAAAAAAAATATATATACGTATATATACAAATATTCCGCTTAATGTATGTTTTCAATATTCAGAATAAAACGCAAACTATTATTTTCAGGGATTAAATATAGCAAAAAACATTTACTATGCTACATTTTTCGCGAAGGTTATGGATATACATGTGGCACTTAATAGGATTAAACAAATATGTCATGTTTACATGATTTCAGTTTTAGTATAAGTGATTTTTTATTAAATCAAAATAAACCAATTTAGTTATTTATTATTTTTAATAATTAGTATAATAAAAAATTACAACAAATAACAAATATTAAGTACTAGCAACTAAAGCAATTGGATTAAGACTAATTTAGTAGATGATTGAGTATGGGGGATAGATTTCAGCCCAAATTAATTATAAACTCCTGTGCCATAAAATTTTCTATAAAAATAAAATTTTGACAAAATTTTCTATAGAAATAAAATTTTGACAAAATTTTCTACAGAAATAAAATTTTGTCAAAATTTTCTACATAAATAAAAAATTTGACAGAATTTTCTATGGAAAAAATTTTGACAACATTTTTTTAGAAATACAATTTTGAGAATAATTTTTATAAAACTAAAATTTTGACAAAATTTTCTATAGAAGTAAAGTATTTTGAAAAAGTTTTCTATAGAAATAGAATTTTGACAAAATTTTCTATAGAAATAAAATTTTGTCAAAATTTTCTACATAAATAAAATTTTGATAGAATTTTCTATGGAAAAAATTTTGACAACATTTTTTTGAAATACAATTTTGAGAAAATATTTTTATAAAAATAAAATTTTAACAAAATTTTCTATAGAAGTAAAGTATTTTGAAAAAATTTTCTATAGAAATAGAATTTTAACAACATTTTCTATAACATTAAAATTTTGGAAAAATTTTCTGTAGAAATAAAATTTTGAGGAAATTTTCGATAGAAATAAAATTTTGACGAAATTTTCTATTGAAATAAAATTTTGACGAAATTTTCTATTGAAATAAAATTGTGATAAAATTTTATACGGAATTAAAATTTTGACACAATTTTTTATAGAAATATAATCTTGAAAAAATTTTCTATAGAAATAAAATTTTGATAAAATTTATAATTTATAAACAATAAAATGTTGACTAAATTTTCTATGGAATTAAAATTTTGAAATTTTGAGAGAAATAATATTTTGATAAAAATTTGCATAAGAATAAAATTTTGACAACATCTGTACAGAAAAAATAATAGAAATAAAATTTTGACAAAATTTACTATAGAAATAAAGTTTTGACAAAATTCTGTACAAAAATTAACTTTTGAGAACATTTTTCATAAAAATAAAATTTTCAGAAAATTTTCCAGAGAAATACAATTTTAATAAAATTTTCTATAGAAATATAATATTGAAAAAGTTTTCTATAGAAATAAAATTTTAATAATTTTTATAATTTATAAAAAATAAAATGTTGACTAAATTTCCTAAAGAAAAAACATTTTGAAATTTCTAGAGAAATAATATTTTGATAAAAATTTATTACAGAATAAAATTTTGACAAAATCTTTATAGAAATAATAATTTGACATAATTTTCTATAGAAATAAAATTTTGACAAAATTTTCTATAGAAATAAAATTTTCCATAGAAATAAAATTTTTACAAAATTTTCTATAGAAATAAAATTTTGACAAAATTCTGTACAAAAATTAAATTTTGAGAACATTTTTCATAAAAATAAAATTTCGAGAAAATTTTTTTGACACAATTTTTTATAGAAATATAATCATGACAAAATTTTCTATAGAAATAAAATTTTGAAATTTCTAGAGAAATAATATTTTGATAAAAATTTGTATAGGAATAGAATTTTGACAAAATCTTTATAAAAATCATAATTTGACAAAGTTTCTATAGAAATAAAATTTTGACAAAATTTTCTATAGAAATAAAATTTTGACAAAATTTTCTATAGAAATAAAATTTTGACAAAATTTTCTATAGAAATAAAATGTTGACGAAATTTTCTATAGCAATACAATTTTGACAAAATTTTCTATTGAAATAAAATTTTGACAACATTTTCCATAGAAATAAAATTTTAAGAACATTTTCTACAGAAATACAATTTTGACAAAATTTTCTATAGAAATAAAATTTTGAAATAATTTTCTATAGAAATAAATTTTGACAAAATTTTCTATAGAAATAAAACTTTGACAAAATATTCTAAAAAAAAAAATTTTGACAAAATTTTCAATAGAAATAAAATTTTTACAAAATTTTCTTAAAAAAAAATATGAGCTTTCTTTATTTTTGGGAAATTTTTCTATAGAAATTAAATTTTAATAAAATTTTCTGACGAACTAAATTTTGACAAAATTTTCTATAGATATACAATTTTAACAAAAGTTTTTGTAGGAATAAAATTTGGACAAAATGTTCTATAGAAATAAAATTTTGACAAAATTTTCTTTAGAAATAAAATTTAGACAAATTTGTCTATAGAAATAAATTTTTGACAAAATTTTCTATAGAAATAAAATTTTTACAACATTTTCCATAGAAATAAAATTTTAAGAACATTTTCTACAGAAATACAATTTTGACAAAAGTTTCTGTAGGAATAACATTTTGCCAAAATTTTCTATAGAAATAAAATTTTGGTAAAATTTTCTATAAAAATAAAATTTTCAATAGAAAAAAAATTTTTACAAAATTTTCTTCTTAAAACAAAAATTATGAGCTGTCTTTATAAAAAAAAAAAACAAAAGTTGTTCTTCATACATAAGTTGTGTGTAATTTAATTTAGGTTAAACAATATTTCATATTAAATCAATATTTTTCAGTGTATGTTTCAGTTTCTATGAACTGAATTTAAACTTATAAATGGGAAATAAAAATTAGTTACATAATAAAAAACAAGTTTACAAATTTTAACTGTAATAGATAATATATCAAACAAGTTTTATTTAAATATGTCTAGGAAGAATTGCATTATGCTTTCAAATTTTTGAGTAATTTAATTTGGGTTCAACAATCTTTCATATTAAATCAATATTTGTCAGTGTATGTTTCAGTTTCTACAAACTGAATATAAACCAATAAAAAGGAAATAAAAATTATTTATATTAATATAAAACAAGTTTAAGAATGTTAACTGTAATAGTTAACATGGCAAACAAGTTTTATTTAAATATGCCTAGGAGGAATTGCATTATGCTTTCAAATTTTTGAGTTTACACACACCTACTTTATAATGCCGAGAGCATTTGACTATAAATTTCAATTATCTACACCACTCAAGCAAAACGTAAAAGTGTTTCAAATGTTTTTTTTTTGTATTAAATTAGCAAAATGCAACAATTTATTCAAATTAATTTTTTATTGTTATAAATTAAAACTAAATTCAAATATTTGTAATGTAAAACAAATAAATATAGACAAAAACATAAAATTTGGCAAAGGCGACTTTTAGTTATGCTCTACCTTTGATGCTATAACAGAATACTGTATGTTAAGTACAGTCAACAACAAAATACATTTTTTCGAAACGAAATTATAGGCAAAGCCTGTAAGTAGTAGTAAAATATTTTAATGAAGATTTAGTTTTGAGGTAGGTACTCTTTTTATTTTAATTCTCTCAATTAAAAGTGCAAAAATATATATGACGACTATTAGTTTTGTCAAATCTTGGATTCAAAAAATTTGGCACTTCTTTCATTAAGAAAAACTACGAACTAAATGATTTTTTAAAGATTTTTTTCTATGTAATTATGGGGTCGTGTTTTTTTTTAAATAAATAAACCCAGCAATCAATTCTCAATTTCATCGAAAATTAATCCATGAAATTAACAGTTTATGAGAGAACCCGGGTTAGCTACTACCGAAAATGTTTGCATATTTTCAGGCATAACAATTGGGGTCATGTTGTTTCTTGATTTTATTTTAAATAAATAAACCCAGCAATCAATTTATATCAATTTCATTGAAAGAAAATTTCTTTGCATGTTTTCAGGCGTCCCTTTTGTCCATTGGATATCAATGTTGTTTGAGAAGCAAACCGTGTCCACTTTCCTATAAAGACAAATAAGTATTTTTCTCAGTTTTTTTTTCTATGAAATTATGGAGACGAGTTTTTTTAACCCTTAAATGCCCACTGTGTCTTTTAAGATACAACCAGAAAAAAATTCTTACGTCTTAAAATGTTGACAGAATTCTATGAAGTCATGTTTATTGCATTTAAAATATCATAACGCTTTTCCTTAAAAATACCTTTTTGCGGATAATTTTTAGTACTTCTGAGTTATCTGCAGTTAAAATTGAAAATCAAATTTTTACCAAAAATTCAAAAAACTAAAAATTTGAAGTTAAATAATATTTACCAGATTTGAAAGTAATGTTGTTAGAAAAAACTGTGTAGTGTAAAAATATCTCTATTCTAGATACAACCACTATTTTCTCAAAAAATAATTAATATATATATTTAAAAAAAAAAAAAACGGTATGCAGATGTTCTCTGTTTACCATTTTACATATATATATATATTTTATATATTTTTGTTGGAGGAATCGGTGACCTTGTGTATTTAAGGGTTAATATATAAACCCAGCAATCATTTTACCTCATTTTAATCAAAAATTAATCCTTGAAATCCACAGTTAATGGAAGAACACGCTTTAGCTGCTACAGAAAAATTCTTTGCATATTTTTAGGCGTCACAATTGACAATATTGTTTGAGAAGGAAAACGTACTAAAATTTATAGTATTGGTCACACTAGTTTGGTTTTATGTAATGATACCGATCACATGGGTAATTTAAGAATCATCCGTGATAAAAGTTTGCGAAAAGTAGTGCCCTAAAAATGGAATTCATTAAAAAGTGGCACATCATGGCAATAAGGTGGCACAAAAATGTAAAAAATTATAACATTTACTGGCTCAACAAAAAAGTGGCAAAAAAGGTCTTAAAATTAAAAAAAAAAAACTAAATGTGGCTAATTTGCCAGTAAGGTGCCACAGCTTACAGTTTAAGTTAATCTAAGTTTTTTTTTTTAAATTTCCAAAATTTTTTAAGTGAAAAAATTATGGCAAATTTGCCAGTCAACTGGCACAGCTTACAGTTTAGTTTAATATATTTTTGTTTTTAATTTCCATTTTATTTAAGATCTTAAGTGACAAAAAATGATGACCATATTTTGTTGTTGGTGAACATTTTTTTTTTATTTAAATTTTTATACCCTGCGCCACACTGTGGAACAGGGTATTATAAGTTAGTGCATATGTTTGTAACACCCAGAAGGAGACGAGATAGACACATGGTGTCTTTGGCAATAATGCTCGGGGTGGGTCCCTGAGTTGATATACAGTTTGTCAAGAAAGTGTTTTGACAATGGGATAAAAATTATGTTTTGTTCCAAAATTAAATATAATGAAATTTTAAAAAAATATTTTATTATGTATTTTGCAAAGTATACATACGTCCACAGAATTAAAAATTGAATAAAATATTTAATATTTCAATTATTTCTAGAAGTTGAAATAGTTGGCAATGTCAAAAGACTTTCTTGACATACTGTAACTATGTCCGTCTGTCCGTCCCTCCGTCCGTCTATCTGTGAACACATTTTTGTGATCAAAGTCTAGGTCGCAATTTAAGTCCAATCGCCTTCAAATTTGGCACATGTTCCTAATTTGGGTCAGAATAGAACCCTATTGATTTTGGAAGAAATCGGTTCAGATTTAGATATAGCTCCCATATATATCTTTCGCCCGATATGCACTAATATGGACCCAGCAGCCAGAGTTTTATACCGATTTGCTTGAAATTTTGTACAAACATAACACTTAGTCGTATAGTCAAGTGTGCAAAATTTGATTGAAATTGGTTCAGATTTAGATATAGCTCCAATATATATCTTTCGACCGATATGGACTTATATGGCCCCAGAAGCCAGATTTTTGGCCGAATTTGGTTGAAATTTTGCGTTAAGAGTACAATTAGTAGTATAGTCAAGGGTGCAAAATTTGATTGAAATCGGTTCAGATTTAGATATAGCTCCCATATATATCTTTCGACCGATATGGACTAATTTGGTCCTAAAAGCCAGAGTTTTGGCCCAATTTGGTCGACATTTTGCACAGGGAGTAGATTTAGCATTGTAGCTATGCGTGCCAAATTTGGTTGAAATCGATTCAGATTTAGATATAGCTCCCATATATATCTTTCGCCCGATATGCACTTATATGGACCCAAAAGCCAGTGTTTTATCCCGATTAGCTTGAAATTTTGCACAAGGAGTACAATTGGTAGTATAGTCAAGTGTGCCAAATTTGATTGGAATCGGTTCAAATTTAGATATAGCTTCCATATATATTTTTCGCCCTATATGGACTTATATGGCCCAGAAGCCAGAGTTTTGGCCCAATTTGGTTGAAATTTTGCTCTTGGAGTACAATTAGTAATATAGTCATGTGTGCCAAATTTGATTGAAATCGGTTCAGATTTAGATATAGGTCCCATATATATGTTTTTCTGATTTCGACAAAAATTGTCAAAATACCAACATTTTTCTTGTTAAATCGCCACTGCTTAGTCGAAAAGTTGTAAAAATTACTCTAATTTTCCTAAACCTCTAATACATATATATCGAGCGATAAATCATAAATAAACTTTTGCGAAGTTTTTTTTTTTACTAACATTGTGTTCCACCCTAGTGCATTAGCCGACTTAAATTTTGAGTCCATAGATTTTGTAAAAGTCTATCAAATTCTGTCCAAATCGAGTAATATTTAAATGTATGTATTTGGGATAAACCTTTATATATAGCACCCAACACATTTGACGGATGTGATATGGTATCGAAAATTTAGATCTACAAAGTGGTCGGCCCCGCCGACGTTAGACTTTCCTTACTTGTTTTTGTTAATTTATGTTATATATATTAAAAAAACTATTCCATAGATTGTTTGAAATTCTGTATAAAACCCGGATATATAGAGACATAATTTTTTTATGAAAATGGAAGTCACATTTTGTGCCACGAATAATAAATTGTGTGCGAATTTGTAGAAACTCTCAACGGTAACGCTGTTGAGAGTAACTCGTGTCCCAAAAAGTGGTTGTCCGTGAGGCATTTAAAATTTTTTGAACTTTGATTTTAACAACATGGACTTTTAAATTAATTTTACCAGATGTTACAAATGCAACGACAAATTTTGTGCACAGTTTATTTGATAAAGCGAGGAATATTACTGTTTTTTTTTTTTACTCTGTATATAAAATTAGCTTAATATAAATCCCATACAAACAAATTTGCGACATTGCGGTTAACCCATAAATAAAATTCAACAATTTTTTTTGTGGATGCAATATAGGGTTTTTATTGTTTGTGTTTTACAATAAATAATTCATTTGGTAATACCATTCATTTGATTTTAATAGTTTTTTAATTGTTTGCCATTTGCTGAAATAAAAATTCTGAAATGGAAAAAATTTCCATTCAAATTAAAAATAGAATAGAATAAATAAATAAACAATTCGATGGAAATATTTGCTCACTATTCAGGATACACAATCGAAAGGATTCGGCAAACAAGAATTTAACAAAAGTTAAATTGTTTTAGTTGATTATTTAGTGTATTTTTGAGAAATAAATTGTTTTAATTGCTTATTTTGTGTATTTCAATATAGTATTTAGAAATTAAATACAAAATTGTATATACAATAAAAATAAATTTAAAAAAAAAAAAATTAATTGATAGTAACTGAGGGATACACCCACAATATTGAGGTCCAGAAAACTGTAATATCTAATTACTCCAGGAAAAACATTTAGAAATCATCCTATCCCGAATGCTAATAAAATTAAAAATCGGACTAAATAAATATCGATAAAGTTTGCATATATTAATGTGTTATGCAATTAGCACACAAATGATCATATATTTTTTAGTTCTAATCCCAGATTTCCATCTCATATACATAAGACACGTGTTAATTATATTAAAATGACAAAATATATCCTTAAAATTCTTTTTAATCTTCCTTTTAAGGGTATCGCATTTTCGGATCCATCAAAAATCAGCTCTCTATTCTATTTACTTCGTTTGAATTCTCTTTACACATATATGCGTAAATAATTTAATAAACAATTTCAGTTATTTCATTAAGCTCTCTTTGAAATTAATTAATTAGATACACTTATTTTCACCTCAATGGTTTTTGGATTTTCGATGTTGCATGACATTGATAAATTGTTCAGGTTGAAGACTTTCAATATTTAAATATTCTATTTCTATTTTATAATTTTATATGTCCTAGGTTTATAATTAATGAATGCGCCTATAAGTATATTATGGCAATGTAGTTGCAGAGAGAGAGAGAGAGAGAGAGAGAGAGAGTTGTTATGTTTACAGCGGTAGAATTTTAAATATATTGAATTTTAAAGAATTTAAGCATTAAGTGCAAACAAGTAAGTAAAGCAGAAAGTGGGGCGGGGCCGTCTATATCATACCATAAACTCCCCTTTATAATTAGTAAACATAAGTATTTGTGAGGTATCATTGATAAGGTTTTGTCAAATCAATAGAAAATTTAGTCAATTTTTTTTTCTATAGAAAATTTTGTCAACATTTTATTTCTATAGAAAATTTTATCCAAATTTTTTTCTATAGAAAATTTTGTCAACATTTTAGATCTAAGAAAATTTTGTCAAAATTTTCTTTCTATAGAAAATTTTGTCAACATTTTATTTTAATAGAAAATTTTGTACAAATTTTGTTGCTACAGAAAATTTAGTCAAAATTTTACTTCTATAGAAAATTTTGTCAAAATTTTATTTGTATAGAAACTGTTCTTATTTTTATAAAAAAAAAATTGTCAAAATTTTATTTCTATAGAAAATTTTGTCAAAATTTTATATCAATAGAAAATTTTGTCAAAATTTTATTTTTATAGAAAATGTTGTCAAAATTTTGTTTTTTTTTAAGTTTTGTCAGAAGTTTATTGTAATATAAAATTTTGTACAAAATTTTATTTCCATAGCAAATTTTGTCAAAATTTTATTTCTATAGAAAATTTTGTCAAAATTTCTTTTTTATAAAAAATTTTGTCAGAATTTTATTTTAATATAAAATTTTGTAAAAAAATTTAGTTCTATAGAATATTTTGTCAAAATTTTTTTTCTAAAGAAAATTTTGTCAACATTTTATTTCTATCGAAAATTTTGTCAAAATTTTATTTTAATAGAAAATTTTGTTCAAATTTTGTTGCTATAGAAAATTTAGTCAACATTTTATTTCTATAGAAAATTTTGTCAATTGTATAGAAAATTTTATTTTTCTAAAAAATTTTGTTAGAATTTTAGTTTAATAGAAAATTTTATCAAAATTTTATTTCTATAGAAAATTTTGTCAAAAATGTATATCTATAGAAAATTTTGTCAAAAATTTATTCCTATAGAAAATTTTGTCTAAATTTTATTTCTATAAAAAATTTCGTCGAAATTTTATTTCTATAGAAAATGTTGTCAAAATTTAGTTTTTTTTTTAATTTTGTCAGAATTTTATTTTGTAGAAAGTTTTGCCAGAATTTTATTAAAATATAAAATTTTCTCAAAAGTTTATTTCTATAGCAAATTTTGTCAAAATTTTATTGTTATTTGTCAAAATGTTGTTTCTATAGAAAAGTTTGACAAAATGTTATTTCTATCGAAAATTTTGTCAGAATTTTATTTTTATAAAAAATTTTGTCAGAATTTTCTTTTAGTAAAAAATTTGTTAGAATTTTATTTTAATATAAAATTTTGTACAAAATTTTATTTCTATAGAACAATTTTTCAAAATTTTATTTCTATATAAATTTTGTCAAAATTTTATTTTTAGAGAAAATTTTGTCAAAATTTTATTTTAATAGAAAATGTTATAAACATTTTAGTTCTATAGATTTTTTTTTTTAATTTTATTTCTTTAGAAATTTTTTTATTAGAAAATTTATTTAGAAAATTTTTTCAAAATGTTATTTTGTCAAAATTTTATTTCTATAGAAAATTTTGTCAAAATTTTATTTCTATAGAAAATTTTGTCAAAAATTTTATTTATATAGAAAATTTTGTCCAAAATTTTATTTCTATAGAAAATTTTGTCAACATTTTATTTCTATGGAAAATTTTGTCAAAATTTTATTTCTATAGAAAATTTTGTCATAATTTTATTTCTATAGAAAATATTGCCAAAATTTTATTTCTATAGAAAATTTTGTCAACATTTTAGTTCTATAGAAATTTTTTTCAAAATTTTATTTCTATAACAAAAAATTTTGTCAAAATTTTATTTCTATAGAAAATTTTGTCAAAATTTTATTTTTATAAAAAATTTTGTCAGAATTTTATTTTAATAGAAGTTTATTCTAAGAATTTTAGAATTTTATTTTAATATAAAATTTTGTACAACATTTTATTGCTACATAAAATTTTGTCAAAGTTGTATTTCTATATAAAATTGTGTCAAAATTTTATTTCTATAGAACATTTTGCGAACATTTTTTCTCCATAGAAAAATTTGTCAAAATTTTATTTCTATATAAAATTTTGTCAAAATTTTATTTCTATACAAAATTTTGTCAAAATTTTATTTCTATACAAAATTTTGTCAAAATTTTATTTCTATAGAAAATTTTGCCAAAATTTTATTTCTATACAAAATTTTGTAAATTTTTTTTTTTTAGAGAGCATTTTGGTAATATTTTATTTCTATAGAAAATTTTGTCAAAATTTTATTTCTATAGATTTTTTTTTCAAAATTTTATTTCTATAGAAAATTTTTTCAAAATGTTATTTCTATAGAAAATTTTTTCAAAATGTTATTTCATTCGTTTTGTTTGTTATTGTTGGCTTCTCTTCAATCGTTATTGTTGTTTTTAATCTCAGCTTAAAGCCATGCATTGACTAAACTACAAGTGTAGCTTAACCAACAGAGGAAAAGTATGCTTGTCGATTTTTTTCTGTTGGTTAAGCTACACTTGTAGTTTAGTCAATGCATGGCTTTAAGCTGAGATCAAAAACAACAATAACGATGATGAATTTTGCTCCTCCATAAGGTTCCGGAGTTCAAATCTGGGGATCGGTTTATATGGGGGCTATATATAATTATGGACCAATATGGCCAATTTTTGCATGGTTGTTAGAGACCATATACTAACACCACGTACCAAATTTCAAACGAATCGGATGAAATTTGATTCTATAAGATCCTCCGCAAGCCAAATCTGGGGGGTCGGTTTTTATGGGGCCATACGTAAAAGTGGTCAAATATGGCCCATTTGCAATACAATACGACCTACATCAATAACAACTACTTATGCCAAGTTTCAAGTCGATAGCTTGTTTCGTTCGAAAGTTAGCGTGATTTGAACAGACGTACGGACGGACATTCGTAGATCGACTCAGAATTTCACCACGACCCAGAATATATATACTTTATGGGGTCTTAGAGCAATATTTCGATGTGTTACAAACAGAATGACAAAGTTGATATACCCCCCATCCTATGGTGGAGGGTATAAAAAAGGTCACACAAAATAGTCGCATAATGATAAAAAAAGTCGCATATAATTGTGAAGTCTTTTTATACCCTCCACCATAGGATAGGGGTATATTAACTTTGTCATTCCGTTTGTAACACATCAAAATATTGCTCTAAGTATATATATTCTGGGTCGTGGTGAAATTCTGAGTCGATCTGAGCATGTCCGTCCGTCCGTCCGTCTGTTGAAATCACGCTAACTTCCGAACGAAACAAGCTAGCGACTTGAAACTTGGCACAAGTAGTTGTTATTGATGTAGGTCGGATGGTATTGCAAATGGGCCATATCGGTCCACTTTTACGTATAGCCCCCATATAAACGGACCCCCAAATTTGCTCTAAGAGAAGCAAATTTCATCCGATCCGGCTGAAATTTGGTACATGGTGTTAGTATATGGTCTCTAACAGCCGGTCCATAATTACATATAGCCGCCATATAAACCGATCCCCCGATTTGGCTTGCGGAGCCTCTAAGATAAGCAAATTTCCTCCGATCCGGCTGAAATTTGGTACATGGTGTTAGTAGATGGTCTCTAATAACCATGCAAAAATTGGTCCACATCGGTCCATAATTAAATACAGCCCCCATATAAACCGATGCCCCGATTTCGCTTGCGGAGCCTCTAAGAGAAGCAAATTTCATTCGATCCGGCTGAAATTTGGTACATGGTGTTGGTATATGTTCTCTAATGACCATGCAAAAATTGGTCCACATCGGTCCATAATTATATATAGCCCCCATATAAACCGATCACCAAATATGAACTCCGGAGCCTCTTGGGGGAGCAAAATTCCTCCGATCCGGGGTAAATTTGGTACGTGGTGAAATTTGGTACATTACGTTAGTATATTGCCGCTAATAACCTTGCCAAAATATGACCGTATCGGTCTATAGTTATATAGCCGATCCCTTAAAAATAATCTAGCAAAATTGTATTTCTATAGAAAATGTTGTCAAAATTTTATTTCTATAGAAAATTTTTTCAAGATTTTATTTCTATAGAAAATTTTGTCAAAACTTTATTTCTGTAAAAAATTTTGTCAAAATTTTATTTGTATAGAAAATTTTGTCAAAATTTTATTTCTATAGAAAATTTTGTCAAACTGAATTATATACGTATTTAATGGGACTTTTTTTGTTAAATATATACCCGGTATGGACTAACTTACAATTTAGAAGACGTTTTTAAGAAGTTTTAAGATACCTTGCCATCAGCAAGTGTTACCGCAACCCAAGTTATTCGATTGTGGATGACAGTCTTTAGTAGAAGTTTCTAAAGGGTGATACGGTCAAAATTTGGTCAAGGGAAAACGCGTGTAAATCGGTGAAATCGTTTATTTAAAAAATCATTAAATTTGTTTTTCAAGTTCAATTAGTATAAAATTCAGGAAAAATAATCAGGCTTTCGCTTTTCCAAATCCGAATTGCCGGGCCTCACGCTTGACAACTGCCATCAGATTTTGTAGAGCCACCTTGTCCACCTTCTTCGCCGCAGAAAGCCAGTTTGCCTTGAACTGCTGCTCGTCCTTAGCAGTTTTTTTGGTCTTCTTTAGGTTCCACTTGACAATAGCCCAGTATTTCTCAATTGGGCGGAGCTCTGGCGTGTTGGGAGGGTTCTTGTCCTTGGGAACCACCTGCACGTTGTTGGCGGCGTAGCACTCCATGGCCTTTTTACCGTAATGGCAAGATGCCAAATCCGGCCAAAATAGTACGGAACAACCGTGTTTCTTCAGGAAAGGCAGCAGACGTTTATTCAAACAATCTTTCACGTAAATTTCTTGGTTGACAGTCCCGGAAGCTATGAAAATGCAGCTTTTTAAGCCACAGGTACAGATGGCTTGCCAAACCAGATATTTCTTTGCGAACTTTGACAGTTTTATGTGCTTGAAAATATCTGCTACCTTTCCCCTTCCTTTTGCCGTATAAAACTCCTGTCCCGGAAGCTGCTTGTAGTCGGCTTTGACGTAGGTTTCGTCGTCCATTACCACGCAGTCAAACTTCGTCAGCATCGTCGTGTACAGCCTCCGGGATCGCGCTTCGGCCATCGTATTTTGTTTATCATCGCGATTTGGAGTCACTACCTTCTTGTAAGACGATAGTCCGGCTCGTTTTTTGGCTCGATGCACGGTTGTAGACGATACACGCAGCTTTTTTGCGGCATCTCGGAGAGAGAGGTTAGGGTTTCGCTTGAAACTACCGGCAACTCTCTTTGTCGTCTCAGCGGCTTCCGGTTTTCGATTTCCCCCCGATCCAGACTTCCTGGCTGTCGACAAACGTTCCCCAAACACTTTAATTACATTTGTAACGGTTGATTTGGCAACTTTTATCGATTTTGCCAGCTTTGCCTGCGAGTAGCTCGGATTTTCGCGATGCGCGACTAAAATTTTGATACGCTGCTCTTCTTGCTTGGACGGCATTTTGACAACTGAAGAGTGAATTCCAAAATCAAAATAGGAGCAACAGTCTACACACACACACCTTCAAAATGAGGGGTGTTCAGGTTTTTTAAATGCAAAATTGAAAGAAATACGTCAACTTTATATTGACCAAATTTTGACCGTATCACCCTTTATGCAAACCGAACTTACGGCCCTATATACTTTTTTCCTCTGTTTCATTTAATTTAACTACCGGACGGAGTGTTACCGTTGGAAATATTCAAAAAGTTGCATATCTAAAAAAGGTCGCACAAAAAAGTCGCATACATTTGTGAAGTCTTTTTATTACAAAAACTGTTCTATAAACCAACACAAAAACAATAATGTAACAGTCCATTTAACATAAAAGGATATTTTACCAACGTATTGTAACATAAAATCCAGTAAAAAGTAAATTTGCAAGAAAGTAAAAATGGATTTTATTCTCTTGGCTAAAATTAGCCACCCAGTACCAATTTACCATTTACCGATGTAAAACTTTTAAATCAATATTAAAATAATAAAAATATTTATTTCTTTTATACTACACTTTTAATTGACTCTGTGAAATATATTGCACGTATGATTTGTTTCAAATTTAAGCACTTTCCATTTGTGCAATTTTGGTGCGACATGCATGCAACTAAAATCGCACATTGTGCATATTTAAAAAAGTCGCATGACGTCGGAAAGTTTCAAAATGCGACTAAAATCGCACTATAGTAACACTGAACGTACGCAAAGGAATACTAAAGTCCTGGAAACTTTCTTAAAACCTAATAATTCCATGAACTAAAATAGAGTTCAATTGGCTTTAGTGAAATATAGGGTTCACGTTTTTTTGGTGTAATTGCATGCAATTTTATTTATTGAATAAATATTTATTTCTATTGACTATAAGAGAATACAGACTTTATTCAACTACAGTGAAAACTCTCAAAAACATGGACGTTTGCTATATTACCATATTTAAATTTACTTCTCAGAATTGAAAAACATTAAAATATGGACACAATTTAGCCGACATTGGGTGTTCACTACTGAGAGTGTTCACTATACTTGAACTTCATATCCCTCATCAATGGTTGCAAGGTCTGTGGTTTATGAGGTTAATTTTAGATAAAACCAGAAAGTCCTTCGCTTATAACAACAATACATCAAACTCTTAGTGAATTTCATCACTGTATTTGTTGCCTAGCTAATCCCAAGGATTTACTAGGATGGATGGATGATGAAAAGTTTGAATTTTTATTTTGAACATCAAGAGACCTAATTGAGCGACCCTCAAATGTCTAAAATGACAAATTATCGTTTTTGGTTTTTTTTTCTTGGGTCATTTGCGTTTCTTTTGCATATGAAAATTTCAACTACCACAATTGCTCCCTCCACACATGACCGTACAAAGTAAACCATAATCACCACATACCAGAAAACCGCAAAATCGAAAATCTTCAACCACTAGAGGCACTTCATTTAATGACATTAAAATTTATTCACTCATGGTCAATTGCATTGATTATTTGTCATGAAAGAGAGAGAGAGAGAGACAATAATCATTAGCGTTTATGTGGTGGATATTTGAATTATTTATTTTTATTTAAGCGTATATTTACACAAAACTCGTCAAATTGTTGTATGACAAAGTGATTGTAATTGCTTAATTACAGAAAAATTATGTAAATCAAATTCTGCAACATACATTGAGAAAAAAAATGGTGACTGTTTGCTTGAAGGTCAAGTTCGAAGCTGGAATATATCCTCCTAGGTTTTGACATAGACACACAGTGATTTAGTGATTGAATAAAAAAAAACAAGTAAGGAAAGTCTATAAAGTCGGGCGGGGCCGACAATATTATACCCTGCACCACTTTGTTGATCTAAATTTTCCATACCATATCACATCCGTCAAATGTGTTGGGTGCTATATATAAAGGTTTGTCCCAAATACATACATTTAAATATCACTCGATTTGGACAGAATTTGATAGACTTTTACAAAATCTATAAACTCAAAATTTAAGTTGGCTAATGCACTAGGGTGGAACACAATTTTAGTAAAAAACAAGTATATACGGCCGTAAGTTCGGCCAGGCCGAATCTTATGTACCCTCCACCATGGATTGCGTAGAAACTTCTACTGAAGACTGTCATCCACAATCGAATTACTTGGGTTGCGGTAACACTTGCCGATGGCAAGGTATCTTAAAACTTCCTAACACCATCTTCTAAATTACAAGGTAGTCCATACGTAGTATATATTAAACTAAAAAAGGTCGATTAAATGCATATATAATTAAGTTTAAAGTTTCTATAGAAATAAAATTTTGACAACATTTTCTATAGAAGTAAAATTTGGAAAAAATTTTCTATAGAAATAAAAATTGGAAACAAAATTTCTATAAAAATAAAATTTTGACAAAATTTTCTATAGAAATAAAATTTTGACAAAATTTTTTATAGAAATAAAATTTTGACAAAATTTTCTATAGAAATAAAATTTTGACAAAATTTTTTATAGAAATAAAATTTTGACAAAATTTTCTATAGAAATAAAATTTTGACAAAATTTTCTATAGAAATAAAACTTTGACTAATTTTCTATAGAAATAAAATTTTGACAAAATTTTTTATAGAAATAAAATTTTGACAAAATTTTCTATAGAAATAAAATTTTCTATAGAAATAACATTTTGACAATGTTTTCCATAAAAATAAAATTTAGGTAGATTATTTTTGGCTCGAGTGGCAACCATGAATATGAACCGATATGGACCAATTTTTATGTTATTGGGGATCGGCTATATACAACTATAGACCGATATGGACCAATTTTGGCATGGATATTAGCGGCCTTATACTAACACCACGTTGCAAATTTTAACCGGATCGGATGAATTTTGCTTCTCCAAGAGGCTCCGGAGATCAAATCTGGGGAACGGTTTATATGGGGGCTATATATAATTATGGACCGATGTGAACCAATTTTTGCATGGTTGTTAGAGACCATATACTAACACCTCGTACCAAATTTCAGCCGGATCGGATGAAAACAGTTTCTCTTAGAGGCTCTGCAAGCCAAATCGGGGGATCGGTTTATATAGGGGCTATATATATATAATTATGGACCGATGCGGACCAATTTTTGCATGGTTATTAGAGACCATATACTAACACCATGTACGAAATTTCAGCCGGATCGGATGAAATTTGCTTCTCTTAGAGCGATCGCAAGCCAAATTTTGGGTGTCCATTTATATGGGGGCTATACGTAAAAGTGGACCGATATGGCCCATTTGCAATACCATCCGACCTACATCAATAACAACTACTTGTGCCAAGTTTCAAGTCGATAGCTTGTTTCATTCGGAAGTTAGCGTGATTTCAACAGACGGACGGACGAACGGACATGCTCAGATCGACTCAGAATTTCACCACGACCCAGAATATATATACTTTATGGAGTCGTAGAGCAATATTTCGATGTGTTACAAACGGAATGACAAAGTTAATATACCCCCATCCTGGGGTGGAGGGTATAAAAATATGGGAAACATTTAAATCTGAAGCAATTTTAGGGAAACTTCGCAAAAGCTTTTTTATGATTTATCGCTCGATATATATGTATTAGAAGTTTAGGAAAATTAGAGTCATTTTTACAACTTTTCGACTAAGCAGTGGCGATTTAACAAGGAAAATGTTGGTATTTTGACCATTTTTGTCGAAATCAGAAAACATATATATGGGAGCTATATCTAAATCTGAACCGATTTCAATCAAATTACTAATTGTACTCCTAGCGCAAAATTTCAACCAAATTGGGCCAAAACTCTTGCTTCTGGGGCCATATAAGTCCATATCGGTCGAAAAATATATATGGGAGCTATATCTAAATCTGAATCGATTTCAACCAAATTTGGCACGCATAGCTACAATGCTAAATCTACTCTCTGTGGAAAATTTCAACCAAATTGGGCCAAAACTCTGGCAAATTGGGCCAAAACTCTGGCTTTTAGGTCCATATCGTGCGAAAGATATATATGGGAGCTATATCTAAATCTGTGCCGATATCAATAAAATTTTGCACACTTGACTATACTACTAATTGTACTCCTAGTTAACAATTTCAACCAAATTCGGCCAAAAATCTGGCTTCTGGGGTCATATAAGTTCATATCTGGCGAAAGATATATATGGGAGCTATATCTATCTAAATCTGAACCGATTTCAATCAAATTTTGCACACTTGACTTTACGACTAAGTGTTATGTTTGTACAAAATTTCAAGCAAATCGGTATAAAACTCTGGCTGTTGGGTGTATATTACTGCATATCGTGCGAAAGGTATATATGGGAGCTATATCTAAATCTGAACCGATTTCTTCCAAAATCAATAGGGTGCTATTCTGACCCAAATTAGGAACATGTGCCAAATTTGAAGGCGATTGAACTTAAATTGCGACCTAGACTTTGATCATAAAAATGTGTTCACAGACAGACGGACGGACGGATAGACGGACATGGTTTTATCTACTCAGGGACCCACCCTAAGCATTATTGCCAAAGACACCATGTGTCTATCTCGTCTCTTTCTGGGTGTTACAAACATTTGCACTAACTTATAATACCCTGTTCCACAGTGTGGCGCAGGGTATAAAAATCTGTGTACAGTGTAACCCTGATGCTTTCGGCAAATTTTTTAATACTTTTAAACCATGTCTATTCGTCCGTCTGTTGATTAACTCTTGAAATGCAATTACATATCGCATTTATGAAATTGCCCACAAATAAATTGTTAATATTATCAGATTGCAATTTATGAAATAATTTTATTCCCTTTTCTCAAGGTATTTCGAAAACTTTGTCCACTTAGATTTTATACGTGCTTAGGAAATACTATAAAACTTGTTTCAAATATTGTTGATTAAAATTTGGCAATTTGTTCTATACCAAATAATTTCTAAATAATTTATATTTATTTTCTGCCTGTAAGTTTCTTAGGTTATAGAAGTTTTCACTTTGTTTGAAAGTTTGAAGCATACTTTTAGTCGTATTTAACTATTACATAGCTTATAGCATGTCATATGAAATATGAATTATGTGCATATATGTTTTGGAGGAAAATAAGCAAAAAACTCTAATTTTAACGATAACAAAATGAAGTGAACTTTTCACACTGAAAAAACAGTGAACCCACCAGGAAGAAAACTTTTGATTAATTTTTGAAAATTTTGAATATTTTTAGAAATTTTTAACTAAACAGTATTACAAGCGCAGGCATCGCGCCGATATCACAAAAATATGTAAATATTTTTCGACAAATTCAAGAAAATTTATTAGACCTAAATAATTTTTTTCACTTTTTAAAGAAGAAGTTTGAAGGAAAAAATTGGAGTTCAAAATTGCAAGAATGTCTTTAGTGACATACGAAGTTCATAATGGACACTTTTGTAGAAAAATTTACAAATTTGAAGAAATATTGAACTATTTTATGACAAATACGAATTTAGTAAATCTCTATCCTCAATTTGTGTATAATTTTTTCCCGTCTTTTAGTTCGTACGTTAGTTAACGTACGCAAAAAATTATTTTAGTAAATGAAACTTTCACCAAATATAATAAGTTCATGAACTAAAATATAGTTAAATTGGCTTTAGTGAAATAGTGAGTTCACTTTTTTTTGAGTGCACATAAATTTTTATAGATAAACGTAATTAAATATTTCCCTTAAAAATTCAGTAGATCCAAGTTTTTTTCAGTGGGAATAAAATCTTGCCAACATTTTGTGTATAAATAAAATTGTGACAAAAGTTTTTATGGGAATAAAATTTTGTCAAAATTGCCTATAAAAATAAAATTTTGACAAAAATGTTCCATGGGAATAAAATTTTGACAAAAGTTTCTATAAAAATAAAATTTTGAACAAAAAAACATTTGTTGGAAATAACATTCTGACAAAGGTTTCTATGCCAAAATTTTTTGTATAAATAAAATTGTGACAAAATTTTTTATGGGAATAAACTTTTGACAAAAATTTCTATAAAAATAAAATTTTGGCAAAAATTTTCTATGGGAATAAAATTTTGACAAAAGTTTCTATAAAAATAAAATTTTGATTTTTTTGTAAAAAAAACATTTTGAAAAAGGTTTCTATAAAAATAAAATTTTGAGAAAATTTTCTATAGAAATAAAATCTTAACAAAATGTTGTATAAAATAATAATGAAAATCATATTGGAAAAGATATAAAAAAGAGTTGAAGAGAACATTTTCATATCGTAATGTGAAAAAACTATATAAGATACACTGAAAAAAAATATTGTAGTGAGGCCAAAAATTCTTATCCTTATAATTTTTTCCCTGCCATATAAGACGCGTTTTTCTCTGATATTAAGTTTTTTTCCTTGGACATTAGTCGATCGAAAGTCTATTTTCCTTAGAGTAAGAATATTGGACTGTAAAATAATCTATTGAACTGAGGTCAATTTACCCCTTTCCAAAGATTTTGTATGTTTGCCCTAATGGTTTTGGTATTGATTCCGAGCCAAATAAGCAAAGAATTTCACTAAGGAGAAATGCATCTTCTATGCTAAGCAACAGTTGCCTTCGTAACTTAAGGAGAAGAAATCTAGGTTTTCAAGACAATATTTTTTTGGTGTTATTACATTTTGTATTATTACTGTCGATCTTCTTTTGTATACACAACCTTAAGGTAACAGGCAACCAAATGATATGTAGAAAATAATTAAATTTTTTTTAGAAAATTTTAGAAAAAAAAAACTTTACCCATTTGTTGCAAATATTTGCATTCCTAACATCGCATTATTGAATTTTATGGCTTTGCTATTATTTAATTATTTATGATTTCATTATATTCTAGCATATCGTTATTTAATTATAGCACACCTTTAGGATGTTTAGAAAGAAAATTAAAAATGAGTAGGATAACTAAACCGCAATATTTTGGTTATGATTTCTTGCTGTTAATTAAGTTCAGCAGGAAGTTAGTAATATTATATTTTTACAATAAGCTCATATTCAGCAGCTGTGATATGGGTTTAAATGGCAAAATGTGTATCCTCTTCATTAGTTCCATTGCATACTTTTAGGGGATTGTATCTTTGCGATATATAAAGACATATGTGATTTATTTGTGTGAGGCACAAAAATTTTCAGAAAATTTCCTTTAGAAATGAAATTTTCAGTAAATTTCCTTTAGAAATGAAAATTTAAGAAAATTTCCTATAGAAATGAAATTTTCTGAAAATTTCCTGTAGAAATAAAATTTACAGAAAATTTCCTATTGAAATGAGATTTTCAGGAAATTTCCTATAGAAATGAAATTTTCAGAAAATTTCCTATAGAAATGAAATTTTCAGAAAATTTCCTATAGAAATGAAAGAGTCTCATATTGGCATCGTCTCTTTTTGCTCTCCGGTTTCGTGACCCCAAAAAATCAAGGAATATTATTCCAAAACCACCGTTTTCTCTTAATGTGGCCCCGTGTATCTTCTGAATTGCCTTATTTTTATTTGGCGAATAATAATATCTTTATTCGTTTCAAAACAAAACAAAAAATGTCATCTGAGAGCATATTCACTAGTGGTTTATGTCACGAGTTTTTAGGATAACCTAATCCTACTTTTCATGGACCCATGAAGGTGTTCATAATTTCGCTTTGACTTTTGCACCTTTGCTATGATGCTATGAAAATTCCTTACTTTCTACCACTAGCGATTCTGTTCTTCTCCATTATTTTAAATCTCATGGGATTTGTAAACATAAACGACATGGGAAATTATTGCCATGCTATTTCCCAGTAAGACATGAGCAAAAAACCGAACACTGCAGTGGGTAGCGGTTCGCTTTTATTTCTATTGGTGCAGTCACCAAAAGAAAAATAGCTTGGGGTTGACATTCAGTTCAGTGCAAAAAAATGGCATCGTATATTTTTACAGAGATTTTGCATTTTCCGTTGGTTAATGGTGGATTGTTTCCGGGGGAAAAATAAACAAACAATTCCATTGAGGCCATGTAAAAAATGTATAGGGTGACTGATATATATTGCACCCAATTTCAGAGTGCTGTTATTTCTAAACCGTTTGTCTGACAGCTGACAGCCTTATTCCCGTGGCAGTTAATTTTTTTGTTGACAAGCTTATAAAAGCATTTTGTCGGCCCCTTGCAGGCTATAATTCATACCAAAGGATGCCAATTCGAACAAATCTAAACTGGTTTGTTCGAATTGTATGCTAAAATTACGACAGTTTTTCCTTTTGAATAATAAAATAAAAACGAATTAAAAAAATATATATCGCTTCACTGTGTTGCATTACATATCAGCCTCCCTGCATGATTCATTGGTATATTTCAAACAACCTTGATTGCACAGATTGATTCCAGCATTTGTCCTGAAAATACCAAAATATACTGGCAGTTAATAAATAAGCAGCTATATTTTTGGAAAATGGGCAAATTCCATTACATTAGCTCATAATAACTTCTAACGAATGGAAGGCTTCAAGGATTGAAAAGCTTATTGCAAAAAAAGTGTGTAATACAAAAGGACTTAGGAACACGGCTGCCACTCGAGCCAAAAATAATCTATCAACATTTGGAGAAAATATTACTAAAAAATTTAATTTCTATAGAAAATTTTGTGAAAATTTTATTTCTAAATATTTTGTGAACGTTTTATTTCCAAAAATTTTGTGAACATTTTATTCCTATAGAAATGTTGTGAAAAGTTTATTTCAACAGAAAATTATGTGAAAATGTTTTTGAAAATTTTGTCACAATTTTATTTCTGTACAATATTTTATTTCTATAGTAAAAATTTTTGTTCTGTAGAAAATTTTTCACAACTTCATTTCTATAAAACATTTTATAATATGATTTTATTTCTAATTATACAATTATTATTCGAGCTTTATGGACAGACATAGATTAAGGAACATGGTTAATAGAGCCATTGAAAAGAAAACGCCAGATACAAATCTATACACGCCTGGACTGTACATGTTTCGGTTCGGGCGAATGAACCTTTCCACAGCCTTTAGTATAGATCTGGCTGGGAGAGATAACTCAATTTTGGGTCCTTTATGCTAACTCCTTATGGAGAAAACATTTGGGAAATTTCCTCTTACAAATTGAATCATCTTTTCTCCCACTGTACATCATCTTTTCATATAACTTACAAGTCCCTTAATCTTATTTTTATTTCGTTTTGTTACATAGTAATGCAACAACACGAAATTTATTTTTAGAAAGCTAATTTGTTAGAATTCACCTAAGTGGTGAACAGTCGAACAATGCTTATTGTTTCTACAGTCAACTACAACATATGACAATTAACAGAAACTGGTTTCCAGGATACAACAACAATTCTAACGCGTACATTAGTCGTGTTTTTCCTAGTTTTACGATGATGATTCAATTTGTAAGAGGAAATTTCCCAAATGTTTTCTCCATAAGGAGTTAGCATAAAGGGCCCAAAATTGAGTTATCTCTCCCAGCCAGATCTATACTAAAGGCTGTGGAAAGGTTCATTCGCCCGAACCGAAACATGTACAGTCCAGGCGTGTATAGATTTGTATCTGGCGTTTTCTTTTCAATGGCTCTATTAACCATGTTCCTTAATCTATGTCTGTCCATAAAGCTCGAATAATAATTGTATAATTAGATATAATGCATTTGGACGTCAATTGCCTGTTTCGGTATCAGGCTAACATGTAATATGATTTTATTTCTTTAGATTTTTTTTTATAAAAATAATATTTCTATAGAAAAGTTGGTTAAAATTTTATTCTATATCCTAAAATTATATTTATTTAGGATATTTTGTCAAAAATTTATTTATATAGAAAATTGTATCAAACTTTTATTCTATAGAAAATTTTGCTACAATTTTATTCTATAGAAAATTTTTTCAACTTTTTTTCTGTAGAAAATTTTGTCAAAATTTTATTCTGTAGAAAATTTTGTTAAAATTTTATTCTGTAGAAAATTTTGTTAAAATTTTATTTTATAGAAAATTTTGTCAAAATTGTATATCTATAGAAAATTTTGTCAAAACTTTATTTCTATACAAAATTTTGTTAAAAATTTTGTTACAATTTTATTCTATAGAAAATTTTGTCAAACTTTTATTCTGTAGAAATATTTGTCAAAATTTTATTCTGTAGAAAATTTTGTTAAAATTTTATTCTGTAAAAAATTTTGTTAAAATTTTATTTTATAGAAAATTTTGTCAAAATTTTATTTCTATAAAAATATTTGTCAAAATTTTATTTCTATAAAAATATTTGTCAACATTTTATTCTATAGAAATATTTGTTAAAATTTTATTTTATAGAAAATATTTGTCAAAATTTTATTCTATAGAAAATTTTGTTAAAATTTTATTTTATAGAAAATGTTGTGAAAATTGTATTTCTTTAGAATATTTTTTTCCAAAACTTGTTTCTATAAAAAATTTTGTAAAAATTTTAATCTATAGAAAATTTTGTTAAAATTTTATTCTTTAGAAAATGTGGTCAAAATTTTATTTCGTTAGAATATTTTGTAATTATTTAATTTCTTTACAAATATTTGTCAAAATTTTATTCTATAGAAAATTTGGTTTTGCTAGAATATTTTGTCAAAATTTTATTTCTATAGAAAATTTTTTTAAAATGTTATTTCTATAGAAAATTTTGTCAAAATTTTAATCAATCAAATTTTGTTAAAATTTTGTCAAAATTTTATTTCTTTAAAATATTTGGTAAAAATTGTATTCTTATAGGAAATTTCGTCAAAATTTTATTTCTATAGAAAAATTCGTCAAAAATTTAATCTATAGAAAATTTTGTTAAAATTTTATTCTTAAGAAAATGTGGTCAAAATTTTATTTCGTTAGAATATTTTTTAATTATTTAATTTCTTTACAAATATTTGTCAAAATTTTATTCTATAGAAAATTTGGTTTTGCTAGAATATTTTGTCAAAATTTTATTTCTATAGAAAATTTTGTCAAAATTTTATTTCTTTGGAAAATTTTGTCAAAATTTTAATCAATCAAATTTTGTTAAAATTTTGTTCCATAGAGAATTTTGTCAAATTTTTATTTCTTTAGAATATTTGGTAAAAAATATACAGACCAACCCCGTATGTTTCATCTTGTAAAAAATCTTGGATGTATTAGAACGATTTTTATAGGCTTAAAAAAAATAAATATATTAGTATTGCAATTTTTTTTAAAAATTTGTGTTACGTCTTTTCATATATCAACTGAAATTACAGTTCCATCTAACTATGATCCCAGGTCATGTCCTGTTAAGCATCTATAATACAAGATAATAGTTAAGGATATGGACAAAGAAACAAATTGTATTTATCCTTAATTGTATAATTTTCTTAAGATATCAATCCCTAACCAAACAAAACAAAAAAAAAACTAAAAACATATTTCATGTTGTTTAACATTAGGCACGTACAAAAGTTTTTTGTTTATGTCAGACCAATGTGAGCAAAAATTACCGTAACGCCCTAAAGAAAATTAGATAGTGTACATGCTATGCCAAACTATTCTAATCCAAATTTACTTAATTCATATTAATAAGCATAATAAAAGAAGCTACTTTGCATAGGTCATTTAGTGTTTATCTAACCAGCAAATCACAAACATATTACGCATATATGTGATAATTTATATAGAACTAAAAAAACTAAAACGATACAAAAAATGAACAAGGCACCAAAAAACACATATAATAAAAATAAAAACAAATAAATAAATGCAAAAAAGTTAAAGACAATTGAAATATACTACTGATTTACGCAAGCGATAATAAACTCTAGCAGAGAGTTGGCGTACATGACATACAATTGTTGCGTGCCCCGAAGAAAATTTTGTCAAAATTTTATTTTTACAGAAACTTTGTCAATATTTAATTTTTATAGAAAATTTTGTCAAAATTTTATACCTATAAAGATTTTTGTCAACATTTTAATTCTATACAAAATTTTGTCAAAACCTAAATTCTCTACAAAATTTTGTCAACATTTTATTTCTATAGAAAATTTTGTCAACATTTTATTTCTATAGAAAATTTTGTCAAAAAAAAATGTTTTTTTATAGAAAATTTTGTCAAAAATTTATTTCTATAGAAAATTTTGTCACAATTTTATTTCTATAGAAAATTTTGTCACAATTTTATTTCTATAGAAAATTTTGTCAAAATTTTACTTTTATAGAAAATTTTGCCAAAATTTTATTTCTATGGAAAATTTTGTCAAAATTTTATTTCTATAGAAAATTTTGTCAAATTTTTATTTCTATAGGAAATTTTGTCAAAATTTTATTTCTATCGAAAATTTTGTCAAAACTTTATTTTTATAGACAATTTTGTCAAAATTTTATTTCTATAGAAAAGTTTGTCAAAATTTTATTTCTATAGAAAATTTGTTAATATTTAATTTTTATTTCTATAGAAAATTTTGTCAACATTTTATTTCTATCGAAAATTTTGTCAAAATTTTATTTTTATAGAAAATTTTGTCAAAATTTTATTTTTATAGAAAATTTTGTCAAAATTTTATTTCTATAGAAAAGTTTGTCAAAATTTTATTTCTATAGAAAATTTGTTAATTTTTAATTTTTATAGAAAATTTTGTCAAAATTTTATACTTATAAACATTTTTGTCAATATTTTACTTCTATACAAAATGTTGTCAAAAATTCAATTCTCCACAAAATTTTGTCAACATTTTATTTCTATAGAAAATTTTGTCAACATTTTATTTCTATAGAAAATTTTGTCAAAATTTTATTTCTATAGAAAATTTTGTCAAAATTTTATTTCTATAGAAAATTATGTCACAATTTTATTTCTATAGAAAATTTTGTCACAATTTTATTTCTATAGAAAATTTTGTAAAAAGTTTATTTCTATAGAAAATTTTGTCAAAATTGTATTTCTATAGAAAATTTTGTCAAATTTTTATTTCTATAGAAAATTTTGTCCACATTTTATTTCTATAGAAAATTTTGTCAAATTTTTATTTTTACAGAAAATTTTGTGAAAATTTTATTTCTATAGAAAATTTTGTCAAAATTTTTTTTCTATAGAAGATTTTGTCAAAATTTTATTGCTATAGGAAATTTCGTGAAAACTTTATTTCTATAAACAATTTTGTCAAAATTTTATTTTTCTAAAAAATTTTGTCAAAATTTTATTTTTAAAGAACATTTTGTCAAAATTTTATTTTTATCGAACATTTTGTCAAATTTTATTTCTATAGAAAATTTTGTCAAAATTTTATTTCTATAGAAAATTTTGTCAAAATTTTATTTCTATAGAAAATGTTGTGCAAATTTTATTTCTATAGACATTTTGTCAACATTTTATTTCTATAGAAAATTTTGTCAAATTTTTATTTTTACAGAAAATTTTGTGAAAATTTTATTTCTATAGAAAATTTTGTCAAAATTGTATTTCTATAGAAATTTTTGTCAAATTTTTATTTCTATAGAAAATTTTGTCCACATTTTATTTCTATAGAAAATTTTGTCAAATTTTTATTTTTACAGAAAATTTTGTGGAAATTTTATTTCTATAGAAAATTTTGTCAAAATTTTATTTCTATAGAAAATTTCTACAAAATTGTATTTCTATAGAAAATTTCGTCAAGATTTTATTTCTATAGAAAAAAATTTCGTCAAAATTTTATTTCTATAGAAAATTTTGTCAACATTTCATTTCTATAGAAAATGTTTTAAAAATTTTATTGCTATAAAAAATGTTGGCAAAATTTTATTTCTATAGAAAGTTTAATCAAAATTTTATTTCTATAGAAAATTTTATCAAATTTTTAATTCTATATAAAATTTTGCCAAAATTTCATTTAGTTGTCAAAATAATATTTCTGTAAAAAAAATTTTGTCAAAATTTTATTTGTATTGAAAATTTTGTCATAATTTTATTTCCATAGAAAATTTTGTCGAAATTTTATTTCTATAGAAAATTTTGTCAAAATTTTATTTCTATGGAAAATTTTGTCAAATTTTTATTTCTATAGAAAATTTTGTCAAAATTTTATTGCTATAGAAAATTTCGTGAAAACTTTATTTCTATAAAAATTTTTGTCAAAATTTTATTTTTCTAAAAAATTTTGTCAAAATTTTATTTTTAAAAAACATTTTGTCAAAATTTTATTTTTATCGAACATTTTGTCAAATTTTATTTCTATAGAAAAATTTGTCAAAATTTTATTTCTATAGAAAATTTTGTCAAAATTTTATTTCTATAGAAAATTTTGTCTACATTTTATTGAAAATTTTTCAAAATTTTATTTCTATAGAAAATTTTGTCAAAATTTTATTTCTATAGAAAATTTTGTCAAAATTTTATTTCTATAAAAAATATTTTCAAAATTTTTTTTCTATAGAAAATTTTTTCAAAATTTTATTTCTATGGAAAATTTTGTCAAAATTTTATTTCATTATTGTTGTTTTTGATTTCAGCTTAAAACCATGCATTGACTAAACTACAAGTGTAGCTTAACCAAAAGAGGACAAGTGTGCTTGTAAAATTTATATGAGCAAAAGCTTTATAGACTGCAAGATGGTTGGATGTAAAGCTGTTTCGGAATAACCACATTCCTCATCAGCAGCAAAACTATCAACGAATTATCAGAATATACTCGAACTATTCTCGAACCTCCCGAATATGAATAAATGCTTCAATGTTGTCTTCGAATGCCCACAAAAATACGTGTGTTAAATAGCACGTATGTGACCAGTTTACTGGCCCCGCACGCGAAAATTTTTACCCCACTCGCCTCTCAATAACTTCATTGTTGCGCGTGCTGTGTCATGCAAATCAAGCTCTTGCATTTTGGATAGAAAAAAAGCTGGAAACTGGAAGCATTGGCGGTAGATGAGACAAACTTAAGTCATTATTTCAGAGCATTCACATTGAAGTAACCACCCAAAAATGTGTTGGTGTAGGATGTAACGTAGTCGTCTTCTTCAGCTTTCGGGTCTTTGGTATTCTGATTTTCTGGCATATTTAAGTGTAGAATATTAAAATATAAAATCAGATATTTTTCCTGAATTTGTTCGAATATTATACTAAAATATCTTTTATTGAAATAACATCAAAGGATTGTGTTTAACATACTGTCCTACTGGATACTGTAATATATTCTAACAAGTAAATATGTAATTGGGTTAAACATTCGTGTGTTAAGTTGACATTGACCTTCGTATGGCAGATTTGCGTTTCCATTGACATAGTTCAAGAAACTCTGTAAATTGTTCCAATATTAACAGATATTTCATAACTGTTAGGATACCATTTAGCATTTTCACATACAGTTAATTCTCTTAAATATTTCATCATCTCTTTCAATGTTAAGTCTTAACAGTACAAAAAGGGAATTTTTAACATTGATTTTAGTTAACAGCTATGTAAGTTGATTTTAGCCGTTCCTATGTTACTCTAATCGAAATGTAATTTAAAATTTTTTGTAGGATTATGAATTAACACACGAAATTTGTAAAAGTAGAAATGTTTTATATTAAAACGAAAAGTAACATCGAACTGTGTGGGTGTTGCAAAGATTAACGCTTGATTCCATTTAACCAAGAGGCAAAAAATAATGGCGAAAATTCTTTGATGTTGTATACCAACTAAGACGCATATAAAAACAATTTATTGAAAGTTTATCAAGGGAATTTATATCGTAAAATTAGTTTTAAAGTTTACATTAACTTTTTTTAATATGGGGGTTAAGGCTATGGGGGTTTCTTAGAGAGAAAAAAATATTTTTTGTCTTCCATCAAATCGTTGTATTATTTCTCAGTTTCTCCAGACGATATGTGTATTGGAGTTTTGGACGGAAATCATGTGTGTAGCATATATATTGGTCCTAGACTCAACATTCACTAAAGTGAACGACTCAGATTACTTTGTGAGCCAATATTGTCACGACTATCCTAACATAGACTTCATATATGGATTGACTGAAAATCAACTCGTAAATCGGTCTCGGCTGATCGTCTGGCCATAGAGTCACGGTTGCCACAGTTGGTAGAATTCTACCAAACATGGCAGACTTTTTACTGTTTGGTAGATTGGTAGGGTTCTTGATGTTTTGGTAGATTTGACAAAATTTTCTATAGAAATAAAATTTTGTCAAAATTTTCTATAGAAATAAAATTTTGACAAAATTTTCTATAGAAATAAAATGTTGACAAAATTTTCTATCGCAATAAAATTTTGACAAAATTTCCTATAGAAATAAAGTTTTGACAAAATTTTCTATAGAACTACAATTTTGACAAAATTTTCTTAGAAATAAAATTTTGACAAAATTTTCTAGAGAAATAAAATTTTGGCAAAAAGTTCTATAGAAATAAAATTTTGACAAAATGTTCTATAAGAATACAATTTTGGCAAAATGTTCTATAGAAATAAAATTTTGACAAAATTTTCTATAGAAAGAATACCAGGACAAAATCTTCTATAGAAATACAATTTTCACAAAATTTTCAATAGAAATACAAATTTGACAAAATTTTCTATCGAAATAAAATTTTGACAAAATTTTCCATCGAAATAAAATTTTGACAAAATTTTCTGTAGAAATAAAATTTCAAATTTCCTAGAGAAACACAATTTGGCCAAATTTTGTATAAAAATAAAAATTTGACAAAATTTTCTATAGAAATAAAATTTTCACAAAATTTTCTATAGAAATAAAATTTTCACAAAAATTTTTATAGATATACAATTTTCACAAAATTTTCTATAGGAATAAAAATTTTGACAAATTTTTCTATAGAAATAAAATGTTGTCAAAATTTTGACAAATGTTTCTATGGAAATAAAATTTTGACAAAGTTTTCTATAGAAATAAAATTTTGACAAAATTTTCTTTAGAAATACAATTTTGACAAAATTTTCTATAGAAATAAAATTTTGACAAAATTTTCTATAGAAATAAAATTTTGACAAAATTTTCTATAGAAATAAAATTTTGACAACATTTTCTATAGAAATAAAATTTTGACAAAATTTTCTATAAAAATAAAATTTTGACAAAATTTTCTATTGAAATAAAATTTTGACAAAATTTTCTATAGAAATAAAATTTTGACAAAATTTTCTATAGAAATAAAATTTTGACAAAATTTTCTATAGAAATAAAATTTTGACAAAATTTTCTATAGAAATAAAATTTTGACAAACTTTTCTATAGAAATAAAATTTTGACAAAATTTTCTATAGAAATAAAATTTTGACAAAATTTTCTATAGAAATAAAATTTTGACAAAATTTTCTATAGAAATAAAATTTCGACAAAATTTTCTATAGAGATAAACTCTTGACAAAATATTCTATAGAAATAAAATTTCGACAAAATTTGCTATAGAGATAAACTCTTGACAAAATTTTCTATAGAAATAATATGTTGACTAAATTTTCTATAGAAATAAAATTTTGACAAAATTGTCTATAGATATAGAATTTTGACATATTCTATAGAAATTAAATTTTGACATATTTTTCTATAGAAAAAATTTTGACAAAATTTTCTATAGAAATAATATTATGAATAAATTGTATATTCCAAAAATTTTTGTATTTGAATTATTTCATACATTACAATTTAAAATATTCTATAGAAATAAAATTAAGAATAAATTGTATATTCGATAGATTTTTGTATTTTAATTATTTCATACATTACAATTTAAAATGTCCTTGGAATTTTTTCGCAAAAAAAGACGAAACAACAAAAAGAATTCCGTATCCTCTTTTCACTATAATGGTAAACGGATTAAAATCTCCTTAAGTTAATGAAATGCTTTAATTAAGTCGGTTGTTTGTTTTATGTCCAAGTAGGCTATCAGTGACATTGAATTAAAATTTTAATGAAACGTCGATATGCAAGCGTTAATTTGATAGGCTTTCACACAGGCTTACAGAAAATGTGGGAAATTAATTAAAATTGGAAGAGTTCAGAATACGTTAATTGCAACTTTAAGAAATTTTTGTAGCCTTCAAAATTTTAGGGATTTTATATTTTGTCGATTAATAAATATATTGGCAAGAAATAGGCAGTCCATAAAAAAAGTGAAATCGATATTCAGTAGATTTCTAACCCCATTATTCGAATGAGTACGAGTAATAAAATCTAAATATTTTACTTTTAGTTTCGAGTAATTTGAATGACAAAATTTAAATTAGAAGATCGGTATATATGAAGGTCCGATAAAAACTAATTTCTACACTGGTCTTTCTGAACCTGTCGGATACAAATTGTGGTATCTAAAAGCCCAAGAAGTTAAATCGATAGGTCTATATGGGGCCTATATCAAATTATGTCCTTATACCTCCATGTTCAACACACCTATTTTCTAAAGAAATAAAATTTTGACAAAATTTTTTATAGAAATAAAATTTTGAAAAAATTTTCTATAGAAATAAAATTTTGATAAAATTTTATGTACATTTTCTATAGAAATAAAATTTTGACAAAATTTTAGATGGAAATAAAATTTTGATAAAATTTTCTATAGAAATAAAATTTTAACAAAATTTTCTATAGAAATAAAATTTTGACAAAAATGTTCTTCAAGGTTTTTTAACATGATCTCAATCCGTTGGACTATTGCGCCTGAGGCATTTTGGAGAATAACGTTGGTTCTAAAAAATATCAAAATATCGTTGATCTAAAGACGGCTCTTCACCTAGTATATGCTTAAATACTCCAGAGCTACTTTCATACAAATAACGTTTTAGCTTTTTGAATAATAGAAAAAATGAAAATATATTGAGTTTATTTTGCTGCATTACATATCATCCCACCTGTTATCTTAAAAATCGCTTAATCGACTTTTGAGTTTAAAAAAAAAATCTTAAGTTGTTTGTCTGTGAATGTGCTATTTGGCAAAAAGTGCATTAGCCAAAAATAACGATTATCGACTTTCCCACTTGTACAGCAGTTGTTGAATTCTTCCATTTATCTTCATTATTTTCTGAGTTTTCCGAAACACCAGTTTCCAAGTGCAATTATCGATTCATAGACAGCAAAAAAAAAATGCATACACCAAACGTCTTATTGAGAAGACAATTATGCTGCCATTGGCCCCTGCTTAGATATAGACATTTAATATAAATACTTGGTCAGAATAGCATCTTCTTCAAAAGTAGATTACCCTAGATTTTTTTTCTGGCAAATTTGCTTGTTCAAGCATCCTACCTCCACTTTATTTGTGGAATGCTCTCGGAGCTTATCTCCCATGGTGTAGCACAAGTCACTTACTTAATATCACTTCCAGCAGGTGGCTGTTATCGAAATACAATCTACTTGGAGTCCGTGAAAAGCAAGAAATTCAGAAAAAAAAATCGGCAACATGCCATAGCCTCATGGCATAAGTTTATCAATTTTGTTGGAATTTTCATGTACGTATCTATTTGGCCATGTGGATGAAGAACACCTACTGTTTTTATTGTGTCTGGCAGAGGATGATGGGAAATGGTTTGTGTATAAGCAACAGTAGTCGATTTAATTTTTTTGAATTTTCTTTTTCATTTTTGTTTTAGGATTTTGTTTTGTTTTCTGCCCATGTGGATAGAAAATCCTTGTTTCATATGCCTTTACATGCTGCTTAATGACTAGTATCCTAGAAATGTTGAGGTGAATAAACCACTCTTTAAGATTTATAGGAATTTCTGGTGTTTTTTTTATTTTAGGGAAATTTGGCAGGACATATTTGTATGTTGGGGAAAGAGTTTTGTTTTGGCACTTATTTGAATGGATATTAAATTTTAAAGCTTATTTTGATTTTTTTTATTCAAATTTAATTTGATTAAAATTTCTAAGGCATATCTTTCTATAGAAATAAAATTGTGATAAATTTTTTTATAAAAATAAAATTTTGACAAACTTTTCTACAGAATTAAAGTTTTGACAAAATTTTCTATAGAAATAAAATTTTGACAAAATTTTTTATTGAAAAAAAAATTTTGACATATTTCTATAGAAATAAAATTTTAACAACATTTTTACAGAAATAAAATTTTGACAAAATTTTCTATACAAATAAAATTTTGACAAAATTTTTTATAAAATAAAATTTTGACAAAATGTTCTATACAAATAAAATTTTGACAAAATTTTCTATAGAAATAAAATTTTGACAAAATTTTCTATACAAATAAAATTTTGACAAAATTTTCTATACAAATAAAATTTTGACAAAATGTTCTATAGAAATAAAATTTTGACAAAATGTTTTGACAAAATTTTTTTATAGATATAAAAGTTTGACAAAATGTTTTATAAAGGGTGATTCTTTTGAGGTTAGGATTTTCATGCATTAGTATTTGACAGATCACGTGGGATTTCAGACATGGTGTCAAAGAGAAAGATGCTCAGTATGCTTTGACATTTCATCATGAATAGACTTACGATCTGCCACAACGTCGAATTTTCAGTGAATGGGCCCTAGAAAAGTTGGCAGAAAATCCGCTTTTTTATCGACAAATTTTGTTCAGCGATGAGGCTCATTTCTGGTTGAATGGCTACGTAAATAAGCAAAATTGCCGCATTTGGAGTGAAGAGCAACCAGAAGCCGTTCAAGAACTGCCCATGCATCCCGAAAAATGCACTGTTTGGTGTGGTTTGTACGCTGGTGGAATCATTGGACCGTATTTTTTCAAAGATGCTGTTGGACGCAACGTTACGGTGAATGGCGATCGCTATCGTTCGATGCTAACAAACTTTTTGTTGCCAAAAATGGAAGAACTGAACTTGGTTGACATGTGGTTTCAACAAGATGGCGCTACATGCCACACAGCTCGCGATTCTATGGCCATTTTGAGGGAAAACTTCGGAGAACAATTCATCTCAAGAAATGGGCCGGTAAGTTGGCCACCAAGATCATGCGATTTGACGCCTTTAGACTATTTTTTGTGGGGCTACGTCAAGTCTAAAGTCTACAGAAATAAGCCAGCAACTATTCCAGCTTTGGAAGACAACATTTCCGAAGAAATTCGGGCTATTCCGGCCGAAATGCTCGAAAAAGTTGCCCAAAATTGGACTTTCCGAATGGACCACCTAAGACGCAGCCGCGGTCAACATTTAAATGAAATTATCTTCAAAAAGTAAATGTCATGGACCAATCTAACGTTTCAAATAAAGAACCGATGAGATTTTGCAAATTTTATGCGTTTTTTTTTTTAAAAAAAGTTATCAAGCTCTTAACAAATCACCCTATAGAAATAAAATTTTGACAAAATTTTCTACAGAAATAAAATTTTGGCTAAATTTTCTATAGATATACAATTTTGACAAAATGTTTTATAGAAATAAAATTTTGACAAACTTTTCTATAGAATTAAAATTTTGACAAAATTTTCTATAGAAGTAAAATTTTGACAAAACTTTTTATTGAAAAAAAATTTTGACATATTTCTATAGAAATACAATTTTCACAACATTTTTACAGAAATAAAACAACATTTTTACAGAAATAAAATTTTGACAAAATTTTCTATAAAATAAAATGTTGACAAAATGTTCTATACAAATAAAATTTTGACAAAATGTTTTGTTAAAAAAAAATATTGACATATTTCTATAGAAATAAAATTTTTACAAAATTTTCTATACAAATAAAATTTTGACAAATGTTCTATAGAAATAAAATTTTGACAAAATGTTCTATAGAAATAAAATTTTGACAAAATTTTCTATAGAAATAAAATTTTGACAAAATTTTTTATTGAAATAAAATTTTGACAAAATCTATATATATAAAATTCAATCTATGTTTGTTTATTTGTTTGTTTCTTTGTTTGTGTGTTCCGAGTTGGCTCCGAAACGGCTGAACCGATTTACTTGAAACTTTCAGAGATCGTAGGGAGCGTTCATGTGGTGAAAAAGGGTACCTCATTTTTTGACACCTGGTCGCGGAGGGGGACCTCCCCTTTGTCGGACTTTTTGAAAATTGGACCAAAGTTGACCGATTTGCTTGAAATTTTAATTGAAGGTTGGGTTTGGTATCTAGACAAAGATCCGCTACTTTATATTTCGATATTTGGAGGCGGAGGGGGACCTCTCCTTTGTTCGACTTTTTTAAAGTACAGTGAAAAAACTAAAATTCTCTAAATTATCTGAGATTTACTGAGAACATGCAGTGAGGTTATGGAATTAAAATGGGGTACCTGATGGTTTCATATGTGGACGGGGAGGGGGACCTCCCCCTTGCCCTACTTTTTAAAACTTGGAACAAAATTATGCGATTTGCTTGAAATTTTCATTGAATGTTGGGGTTGGCATCTAGACAAAAATCCGCTACATTATTTTTCGATATTTGGTCGGGGAGGGGGACCACCCCTTTGCCCTACTTTTTTTTAAGTACAGTGAAAACAAAACTAAACTCCCCCGATTGAAATTTTACGGAAAAATGAGTGAGGTTATGATGTTTATATCAGGTTCCTAATTTTTTAATAAAAATAAAAGGACAAGGGGAGACATCCGCTTCTCTTAAGTAACTACATACAGAGAAACAATTAAACTTTACCGAGTTACTTGAAATTTACAGAGGACTGGGGAGAGGTTACGATATTAATAGTTGATACCTGATTTTGTGATATTTGGACGGAAGAGAGGCCGCCCCTTTAGGCTTATAATTTGCTTGACATTTTCTGGGACGTTTACAAAAGATAGGCTACATCACTTTTTGATATTTGGTCGGGGAGTAGGTTCTCCTCTAAAACTGAAAAAAAAAACAAAAATTCTTAAGTTTTCTTGAAATTTACAAAGGCAGTGGAGGAAGGTTATGAACGAAGGAAAGTTTCAAGAATTTTCAGGGAAGGTTGGGGGTGCTATTCACTACGGTGTTTGTCGATATTGTATCGGGGAAAGTGACGTCCCTTTAAAACAATAGGAAAATTTAAACATCTCCGATCTACTTGAAATTTACAGGGAACGTGGGAGGAGGTGATTAAATTTATACATGATTTTTAATTTAGTATATGATTTTTCGATATCTGGTTGGAGAAGGGGAAAATTGAAATAAACTTTGTCGATTTACTTCGATTGAATTTATAGGGACCATTGAGTAGTTATGAAATTATGTTAATATATTGTACGTGATAGTCCGAATCAGGTCAGAGTGGAGCGAAGGTGGGGAGAGGGTTCCCTTTTGTCCGTTTTTTTTTTTCATAAATTTAAAGTAGAGGGTTGTCCGTAAATGGGAATTTTATGATTTTTACACAGGCTTCTGTCAGACTTCTTTTTAGTAAAGAACTTAAATTTACATGAAATTGGGTGCACCATTTTCCAACATTTAAGCAAATGTTAATGTGGTAAAATTTATTACTATTTTTGCTTTTTCTGATTTATTGGATGGGAAACAGTAATTCTTTGTATGTTATTATAATATAGTGCTTAATTTTCAGATATGTTGAGAAGAAGGATACCTTTCATTGACAAACCACACTTAAAATTCACAAGAAATGTAGAAGTTTGTCCAACTACTTGAATACAGAACATTTTTTAAGACGAACCATTCTACATATGCATATCCGCCGTATTTGTACCTATAAACGAAAGAGCAAGTAGTCCGATTTGTTTGAAAGATCTTTTCGAATTTGTTTTCAGCACGAAGAATATGGTTGACTAAGTTAACGCAACATGTTCCTGCAAATACGCTTCGGAAGGCGCAGCGAAGCGAGCCGGGTTACGCTAGTTTCCTATAAAAATTAAATTTTTCAAAAATTTCCAATAGAAATTAAATTTTTCAAAAATTTCGTTTAAAAATGAAATTTCCTATAGAAGTGGAATATTCTGAAAATTTCCTATAGAAATTAAATTTTTCAAAAATTTCTTAACGAAATGAAATTTTTCAAAAATTGCTTAAGAAATGAAATTTTTCAAAAATTTCTTAAAGAAATTAAATTTTTCAAAAATTTCCTATAGAAATGAAATATTTTCAAAAATTTCTTAAAGAAACTAAATTTTTCAAAAATTTCTTAAAGAAATTAAATTTTTCAATAAAATCTATAAAAAAAGGAAATTTCCTACAGAAGTGGAATTTTCCGAAAAAAATACTCGTATAGACCATTTTAAGGATATGCAAGCCTAGTATCTGTTTATGAATGTTATTTAATATTAATACCCATTAGCAAGTTAATAAAATTTTTTAACAATACAAGCAGAAGACGTAGAAGATGTTTAAGAACCCTAAATATTCCATTACTTTTACTTCGTGTCTCCATATGAGCACTGAGTTTTGGATATACCTTAAGATACCAAAGTCAATGTTCGCATAGGTGGGTACTCGTGACAAGTTTTGCAAACCCCTAACAAAGAAATAGAATAATTTTCTGGTCTACAAGATTTGTGAAAGAAATTTGCATTTATTTTCAAGACATTTCTATATTTTGTGGACATTTATTTATTTCCAAGAAAATTTGCATATAATTTCGTTTTTACCCTAGTTTGGTGATATTCATACAATTTTCAGGGATATTAGAATACATAAGGATTGTTTATAGAAGTGCATATAATAAAGCAAAAGACAGGGCAAAATTAATTTTCTATTATTAATGTGGATAGACATATATGTAATTTGTATATATTAATTTATATAAAATTTGGTATAGTAAGTGAAAGATGGAAAATATTTGATATTAGTATTGGTGAGATAAGGTTTTGGATGTAGGGTGGTAATTGAAATCGAATGCCTTAAATTATGATTTAATTTGGTGGTGTCTTTAACTTGTAGGATAAAATTTGAGAATATTTTAGAAAATATTTAGTTAAATAGAGGAATAGACGTACAAAAAAAAGCTAATTCGTCATAGTATTACAATTACGAAGTTTGTGGACAAGAAGATGAAGTATTTTATATTATTTAGTCGTCGAAATGAAAATGCCAATTATCAATGTACACAAGCCTAGCTATACATATTTCATCGTTGGCTAGAGTGAATTTCCATATTTTTTTTTAGAAAGTGTATTTGAATGAAGAAATATACTTAGGCTCCATCCAATATAGATTCGATCAACTTCTATTTCAAAAATTTTACCTCTCTCACTGACCATATGAGTCAAAGGAATGGGTCATTGGAAAGGTCTATTTTGCAGGCCTTCAATAAATATCTCAACAAAAAACGAGCTTCCAAAAATGTAATTTAGATCTCCAAAATCATGACCCGAAAGTAGTGCAAACTTGAATCATCTCCAACCAAGATTATATTGTCCTAGAATGGTACACAAAAAAATTTCTTATTCAATAATGAAATTAATTGATCCAGTTAATTATACACTCCACCATAGGATGGGCGTATGTTATTTTTTTTTTTTCATTCCGTTTGTAACACATCGAAATATTGCTATAAGACCCCTTAAAGTATATATATTCTGGGTCGTGGTGAAATTCTGAGTTGATCTAAGCATATCTATCCGCTCGTCCGTCTGTTGAAATCACGCTAACTTTCGAACGAAACAAACTATAGACTTGAAACTTGGCACAAGTAGTTATTATTAATGTAGGTAGGATGGTATGGCAAATGGGCTATATTACCCCACTTTTACGTATAGCCCCCATATAAACCGACCCCCACATTTGGCTTTCGGAGCCTTTTAGAGAAGCAAACTTCATCCGATCCGCTTAAAATTTGGTACGTGGTGTTTGTATATGATCTCTAACAACCATGCAAGAATTGGTCCATATCGGTCAATAATTATATATATCCCCCATATAAGCAGATCCCCAGATTTGACCTCCGGAACCTCTTGGAGGAGCAAACTTCATCCGATCCGGTTAAAATTTGGTACGTGGTGTTTGTATATGATCTCTAACAACCATGCAAAAATTGGTCCACATCGGTCCATAATTATATATAGCCCCCACATAAACCGATCCCCTGATTTGGCTTGCGGAGCCTCTAAGAGAGGCAAATTTCATCCGATCCGGCTGAAATTTGGTACATTGTGTACGTATATGGTCTCTAATGACCATGCAAAAATTGGTCAACCTCCGGAGCCTCTAGGAAGACCAAAATTCATCTGATTCAGTTCAAATTTGGTACGTGGTGTTAATATATGGCCTCAAACATCCATGCAAAAATTGGTCGAAATCGGTCCATAATTATATATAGGCCCCATATAAACCGATCCCCAGATTTGACCTCCGGTGCCTTATGGACAAGCAAAATTCATCCGATCTGGTTGAAATTTGGTACGTGGTGGTAGTATATTGTATCCAACAACCATGGAGGAATTGGTTCATATCAGTCCATAATTATATACAGCTCCCATATAAACCGATCCCCAGATTTGACCTCCGTTGCCTTATGGAGAAGCAAAATTCATCCGATCTGGTTGAAATTTGGTACGTGGTGGTAGTATATGATATTTAACAGCCATGCCAAAAGTGGACCATATCAGTCCATAATCATATGTAGCCCCCATATAAACCGATCCCGAGATTTGGTTTTCGAGCCTCTTGGAGGAGCAAATTTCATCCGAGTCAGTTGAAATTTGGTACATTGTGCTAGTATATGGAGGTTAATAACCATGCCTAACTAGGTCCATATCGTCCGTCCGTCTGTCTGTGAACACATTTTTGTGATCAAAGTCTAGGTCGCAATTTTAGTCCAATCGCCTTCAAATTTGGCACATGTTCCTAATTTGGGTCAGAATAGAACCCTATTGTTTTTGGAAGAAATCGGTTCAGATTTAGATATAGCTCCTATATATATCTTTCGCCCGATATGCACTAATATGGACCCAGCAGCCAGAGTTTTATACCGATTTGCTTGAAATTTTTTACAAACATAACACTCAGTCGTATAGTCAAGTGTGCAAAATTTGATTGACATCGGTTCAGATTTAGATATAGCTCCCATATATATCTTTCGCCCGATATGGACTTATATGGCCCAGAAGCCAGACTTTTGGCCGAATTTGGTTGACATTTTGCACTAGCAGTACAATTAGTAGTATAGTGAAGTGTGCAAAATTTGATTGAAATCGGTTCAGATTTAGATATAGCTCCCATATATATCTTTCGCCCGATATGGACTAATATGGTCCTAAAAGCCAGAGTTTTGGCCCAATTTGGTTGAAATTTTGCACAGGGAGTAGATTTACCATTGTAGCTATGCGTGCTAAATTTGATTGAAATCGATTCAGATTTAGATATAGCTCTCATATATATCTTTCGCCCGATATGGACTAATATGGTCCTAAAAGCCAGAGTTTATTCCCAATTTGTTTGAAATTTTGCACTAGGAGTACAATTAGTAGTGCAGTTAAGTGTGCAAAAGTTGATTGAAATCGGTTCAGATTTAGATATAGCTCCCATATATATCGTTCGCCCGATTTACACTCATATGACCACAGTGGCCACTCTTTTACTCCGATTTAATTGAAATTTTGCACAGGGAGTAAAATTAGCATTGTAGCTATGCGTGCCAAATTTGGTTGAAATCGATTCAGATTTAGATATAGCTCCCATATATATCTTTCGCCCGATATGGATTAATATGGTCCTAGAAGCAAGAGTTTTGGCCCAATTTGTTTGAAATTTTGCACTAAGAGTACAAGTAGTAGTGCAGTTAAGTGTGCAAAATTTGATTTAAATCGGTTCAGATTTAGATATAGCTCCCATATATAGCTTTCGCCCGATTTACACTCATATGACCACAGAGGCCAATTTTTTGCTCCGAGTTAGTTGAAATTTTGCACAAGGAGTAGAATTAACATTGTAGCTATGCGTGCCAAATTTGCTTGAAATCGGTTCAGATTTAAATATATCTCCCATATATAGCTTTCGGCCGATTTACACTCATATGACCACAGAGGCCAATTTTTAACTCCTATTTAGTTGACATTTTGCACAGGGAGTAGAATTAGCATTGTTGCTATGCGTGCCAAATTTGATTGAAATCGGTTCAGATTTAGATATAGCTCCCATATATATGTTTTTCTGATTTTGACAAACATGGTCAAAATACCAACATTTTCCTTGTAAAATCGTCACTGCTTAGTCGAAAAGTTGTAAAAATGACTCTAATTTTCCTAAACTTCTAATACATATATATCGAGCGATAAATCATAAATAAACTTTTGCGAAGTTTCCTTAAAATTGCTTCAGATTTAAATGTTTCCCATATTTCTTTAATAACATTGTATTGCACCCTTGTGCATTAGCCTACTTAAATTTTGAGTCTATAGATTTTGTCTTTTTTGAAGTCTATCAAATTCTGTCCAGATCGAGTGATATTTAAGTGTATGTATTTGGGACAAACCTTTATATATAGCACCCAACGGATGTGATATGGTATCGAAAATTTAGATCTACAAAGTGGTGCAGGGTATAATATAGTCGGCCCCGCCCGACTTGATTTAACTGACTTAGTCTTCTGAATTCGATTAAAAAGTTAGTTGTATCAATTAATTTTTTAATGAAAACTTTTAAAATTAGTTTTTTTGAATATCTTCATCCAAATGAACTTCCAGGCACAACTTCTAAAGGCACAACTGCAATGGATCCAAAAATTGGAGTACTTCCGTCCTATGATAAGCCCATGTAAAATTCATTGGAGATGATTAAAGTTTTCAACACTTCCGAATTTCAGATTGGGGATCCAAACTGTTTTTTTGAAAGCTATTTTTTTTTTTTTTTGCTGAGTAGGTCTAAGACCTTAGGCCGCATTCCACATAGCCTTTTTTAAAATCCTTTTACATTTTGACAACTTTAGTACTACCCCACTCAATCAATTGTCTTCCCATTTTTCACTTAATCTTCTAAAGAATCATTATTTCTAGGATACTTACTGCCTTCAAGTAAGCATCATTGTTTTTTCTGCTCACGTTTTAGCAGTCGTTAACCATTTAAGTAAAATGTCTTAGCGATTAAAGGCTAGGAACTTTATAAAAACACATTAAGGCTTATATTCTCGTCGTAAAGACAATATTTTCCTTAATATGGTTTCAAAGAAATAGGAAAAATAAATGAACAAAAAAAAAATACAGACATAATTTCTATATGAAAAATTTCTTTAAAAAACACACACACACATAACTCAAGACTTAAAATATTCGCATAGAACACCAACAAAAATTTGATTCTCTGAAAGTTAAAAGCTAATGCCAATTAAAAGATAATTTTTGCCAAAGATTCCATTAAGCTAATTTTTCTGTTTACAAAGCAAAAAAAATGTTTTCATAAGAAATTGTCCTTTTAAACAGTGCAATAAGATCCTTTTACCATTGCTTTACCATTTTTGTATTTAAAGATTTCATGTCATTACCCAAAGACCCAGTGAATGTGCCAATGCCTGTTTTTGTGTATGTGTGAACATAGCCAGCTTTTATGATTTAAGAAGATTTTTCCCAGTGCTTCAAAGAAGAAAACAGTAAATTTTTATCGATATCTAGACATTGGATTTTATGGGATTTTTCAACTTCTCCGTGGGTGGGAAGCAAAATTTGCAGCAATATTTGTTAGGTGATTGCCTTTTGCCTGGTAATAGAATCAAATGGATTTTGCCTTTATAATGCCAACACATGTTTGCCTTGACCTTAATACTTGAGTTCAGTGTTAGCCTCAAAGGCATGTTCTTTTATTTAATTTTGTTTAACACATAAAGTAAAATTTCTTATCAATTGAGTTTCGAAAAGTTCATTGAATGCACTTTGCCATAGTTTATATGACTTAAGTTAATAAATTGAAAAGTGATAACGAAATTAAAGACATATGAAAGGTAACAAATGGTTAATAATATATTTTTTATATATTTGCAGATTGAAAGAGCAGAAAGAAGAATATCATTCAACCAAGTAAAGGTAATTTAATAGATAGAAATAAATTTATAATAATTTTTTGCATCTTAAAAAAAAATCTTAATAATGTATCTCAACAAATAAACAAATTTATTTTGGTAGATAATAGAGATGTTTTTACACTACATAGTTTTTGTTCACCAACATTACTTCCAACTTTGGTAAATATTATTTAAATTCCAATTTGTAGTTTTTTGAATTTTTGGTCAAAATTTGATTTCTAATTTTGACGTCAGATTACTCAGAAGTACAAAAAAATTTTCAAGGAAAGCATATATTTAGTAATAGCGTTATGATGTTTTAAATACAGCAAACTTAATTTTATAGAAATCGGTCAACATTTTAAGACGTACAAATTTTTTTCTGGTTGTATCTTAAAAGATACAGTAGGCATTTAAGGGTTAAAGCAACCTTAAGCTAAATTTAAAGCAATACCGGCCAAATTTGTCTGGTACCATGGAGTTAGGATCTTCGGTCCAACAATTTTGGAGATATATAACAGATAACATATGAAACTAATGCAATTTTATTAATAAAGGGATGTTTGAATTTGAAGATCCTAGCCAACAATGTGGTTATTAGGAATTTTTAAAATTGTTCCTTGTTGAGTGTTTTTGGGGGAGGTTTTGGCAGGGGATTGGGTAGATAAACAAAATGAAAGGGTATTAAAATTGTACAAATATGATTAAAACACTATTTCAAAAATAATTTCAACTACGGATGGGTAGATGGCCAGCAGAGTTACAATTTAACATTTTAGAGTCAAAATCGACCACTTTTTTCACTTTTGGAGTAGTGTCACTTAGAGAGTTTTTTTTTTTAAATTTTATGCCACTGTTTTAATTCTCTCTTATTTCTTAGTTAATTAGTATTATACATAATAATATTTTGTTCCTGGATTAAGATTTCCAGCAAAAAAAGCGTCGCCAAACAGTTGTGAAATATTCTTGATAGAATTTTACCACAAATGGTATATTTTCTACTATTTCGTGGATTGGTAGAATTCTTGCTGATTTGGTAGATTTTGACAAAATTTTTTATAGAAACAAAATTTTGACAAAATTTTCTATAGAAATAAAATTTTGATAAAATTTTCTATAGAAATAAAATTTTGACAAAATTTTCTATAGAAATAAAATTTTGTCAAAATTTTCTATAGAAATAAAATTTTGTCCAAATTTTCTATAGAAATAAAATTTTGACAACATTTTCTATAGAAATACAATTTTGACAGAATTTTCTATAGAAATAAATTTTTGATAAAATTTTTCTATAGAAATAAAATTTTGACATAATTTTCTATTAGAAATAAAATTTTGACAAAATTTTCTAATAGAAATAAATTTTTGACAAAATTTTCTATAGAAATAAAATGTTGACAAAAATGTTCTATAGAAATAAAATTTTAACAACATTTTCTATAGAAATACAATTTTGACAGAATTTTCTATAGATATAAATTTTTGATAAAATTTTTCTATAGAAATAAAATTTTGACATAATTTTCTATTAGAAATAAAATTTTGACATAATTTTCTATTAGAAATAAAATTTTGACAAAATTTTCTAATAGAAATAAATTTTTGACAAAATTTTCTATAGAAATAAATTTTTGACAAAATTTTCTATAGAAATAAAATGTTGACAAAAATGTTCTATAGAAATAAAATTTTAACAACATTTTCTATAGAAATAAAATTTTGACAAAATATTCTATAGAAATAAATTTTTGACAAAATTTTCTAATAGAAATAAAATGTTGACAAAAATGTTCTATAGAAATAAAATTTTAACAACATTTTCTATAGAAATAAAATTTTGACAAAATATTCTATAGAAATAAATTGTTGATAACATTTTTCTATAGAAATAAAATTTTGACATAATTTTCTATTAGAAATAAAATGTTGACATAATTTTTTATTAGAAATAAAATTTTGACAAAATTTTCTAATGGAAATACATTTTTGACAAAATTTTCTATAGAAATAAAATGTTGACAAAAATTTTCTATAGAAATAAAATTTTGAAAAATTTTTCTATAGAAATAAAATTTTGACAAAACTTTCTATAGAAATAAAATTTTGACAAAATTTTCTATAAAAATAAAATCTTGACAAAATATTCTATAGAAATAAAATTCTAACAACATTTTCTATAGAAATAAAATTTTGACAAAATTTTCTATAGATATAAAATTTTAACAAAATTTTCTATAGACATATAATTTTAACAAAATTTTCTATAGACATATAATTTTGACAAAATTTTCTATAGAAATAAAATTTTGATAATATTTTCTAATTTTGACAAAAATTTTCTATAGAAATAAAATGTTGACATAATTTTCTATAGAAATAAAATTTGGACAAAATTTTCTATAGAAATAAAATTTTGCCAAAAATTTTCTATAAAAATAAAATTTTGACAAAATTTTCTATAGAAATAAAATTTTGACAACATTTTCTATAGAAATACAATTTTGACAGAATTTTCTATAGAAATACAATTTTGACAGAATTTTCTATAGAAATAAATTTTTGATAAAATTTTTCTATAGAAATAAAATTTTGACATAATTTTCTATTAGAAATAAATTTTGACATAATTTTCTATTAGAAATAAAATTTTGACAAAATTTTCTAATAGAAATAAATTTTTGACAAAATTTTCTATAGAAATAAAATGTTGACAAAAATGTTCTATAGAAATAAAATTTTAACAACATTTTCTATAGAAATACAATTTTGACAGAATTTTCTATAGAAATAAATTTTTGATAAAATTTTTCTATAGAAATAAGATTTTGACATAATTTTCTATTAGAAATAAAATTTTGACATAATTTTCTATTAGAAATAAAATTTTGACAAAATTTTCTAATAGAAATAAATTTTTGACAAAATTTTCTATAGAAATAAATTTTTGACAAAATTTTCTATAGAAATAAAATGTTGACAAAAATGTTCTATAGAAATAAAATTTTAACAACATTTTCTATAGAAATAAAATTTTGACAAAATATTCTATTGAAATAAATTTTTGATAAAATTTTTCTATAGAAATAAAATTTTGACATAATTTTCTATTAAAAATAAAATGTTGACATAATTTTTATTAGAAATTAAATTTTGACAAAATTTTCTAATAGAAATACATTTTTGACAAAATTTTCTATAGAAATAAAATGTTGACAAAAATGGTCTATAGAAATAAAATTTTGACAAATTTTTCTATAGAAATAAAATGTTGACAAAAATGTTCTATAGAAATAAAATTTTGACAAAATATTCTATAGAAATAAATTGTTGATAACATTTTTCTATAGAAATAAAATTTTGACATAATTTTCTATTAGAAATAAAATGTTGACATAATTTTTTATTAGAAATAAAATTTTGACAAAATTTTCTTATAGAAATTCATTTTTGACAAAATTTTCTATAGAAATAAAATGTTGACAAAAATGTTCTATAGAAATAAAATTTTGACAAATTTTTCTATAGAAATAAAATTTTGACAAAACTTTCTATAGAAATAAAATTTTGACAACATTTTCTATAAAAATAAAATCTTGACAAAATATTCTATAGAAATAAAATTCTAACAACATTTTCTATAGAAATAAAATTTTGACAAAATTTTCTATAGATATAAAATTTTAACAAAATTTTCTATAGACATATAATTTTAACAAAATTTTCTAATAGAAATAAATTTTTGACAAAATTTTCTATAGAAATAAAATGTTGACAAAAATGTTCTATAGAAATAAAATTTTAACAACATTTTCTATAGAAATACAATTTTGACAGAATTTTCTATAGAAATAAATTTTTGATAAAATTTTTCTATAGAAATAAGATTTTGACATAATTTTCTATTAGAAATAAAATTTTGACATAATTTTCTATTAGAAATAAAATTTTGACAAAATTTTCTAATAGAAATAAATTTTTGACAAAATTTTCTATAGAAATAAATTTTTGACAAAATTTTCTATAGAAATAAAATGTTGACAAAAATGTTCTATAGAAATAAAATTTTAACAACATTTTCTATAGAAATAAAATTTTGACAAAATATTCTATTGAAATAAATTTTTGATAAAATTTTTCTATAGAAATAAAATTTTGACATAATTTTCTATTAAAAATAAAATGTTGACATAATTTTTATTAGAAATTAAATTTTGACAAAATTTTCTAATAGAAATACATTTTTGACAAAATTTTCTATAGAAATAAAATGTTGACAAAAATGGTCTATAGAAATAAAATTTTGACAAATTTTTCTATAGAAATAAAATGTTGACAAAAATGTTCTATAGAAATAAAATTTTGACAAAATATTCTATAGAAATAAATTGTTGATAACATTTTTCTATAGAAATAAAATTTTGACATAATTTTCTATTAGAAATAAAATGTTGACATAATTTTTTATTAGAAATAAAATTTTGACAAAATTTTCTTATAGAAATTCATTTTTGACAAAATTTTCTATAGAAATAAAATGTTGACAAAAATGTTCTATAGAAATAAAATTTTGACAAATTTTTCTATAGAAATAAAATTTTGACAAAACTTTCTATAGAAATAAAATTTTGACAACATTTTCTATAAAAATAAAATCTTGACAAAATATTCTATAGAAATAAAATTCTAACAACATTTTCTATAGAAATAAAATTTTGACAAAATTTTCTATAGATATAAAATTTTAACAAAATTTTCTATAGACATATAATTTTAACAAAATTTTCTATAGACATATAATTTTGACAAAATTTTCTATAGAAATAAAATTTTGATAATATTTTCTAATTTTGACAAAAATTTTCTATAGAAATAAAATGTTGACATAATTTTCTATAGAAATAAAATTTGGACAAAATTTTCTATAGAAATAAAATTTTGCCAAAAATTTTCTTTAAAAATAAAATCTTGACAAAATATTCTATAGAAATAAAATTTTAACAACATTTTCTGTAGAAATAAAATTTTGACAAAATATTCTACAGAAATAAATTTTTGATAAAATTTTTCTATAGAAATAAAATTTTGATGAAATGTTCTATAGAAATAAAATTTTGACAATTTTTTCTATAGAAATAAAATTTTGACAAAATTTTCTATAGAAATAAAAATTTGACAAAATTTTCTATAGAAAAAGCAAATTGACAATATTTTCTATAGGAATAAAATTTTGACAAAATTTTCTATAGAAATAACATTTTGACAAAATTTTCTATAGAAATAAAATGTTGACATAATTTTCTATAGAAATAAAATTTTGACAAAATTTTCTATAGAAATAAATATTTGACAAAATTTTTTATAGAAATAAAATTTTGACAAAATTTTCCTAAAGAAATAACATTTTGACAAAATTTTCTATAGAAATAAAATTTTGACAAAATTTTCTATTACCAATAAATTTTTGACAAAATTTTCTATAGAAATTAAATTGTGATAAAATTTTCTATTAGAAAAAAATTTACAAAATTTTCTATAGAAATAGAAATTAGACAAAATTTTCTATAGAAATAAAATTTTGACAAAATTTTTCTATAGAATAAAATTTTACAAAATTTTTCTATAGAATAACATTTTGACAAAATTTACTATAGAAATAAGATTTTGACAAATTTTACTATAGAAATAAATTTTTTGCAAAAATTTCTATAGAAATAAAATTGTGACAAAATCTTTTTTTAAATAAAATTTTAACAAAATTTTTCTATATCATAAAATTCTGACAAAATTTTTCTATTGAAATAAGATTTTGACAAAATTTTCTATAGAAATAAAATTGTGACAAAATTTTCTTTAGAAATAAAATTTTGTTTTTTTTTATGTTTGGTAGATTTTTGGTAAATTTGTCTTGAAATTTTGGTAGATTATTTTTGGCACGAGTGGTAACAGTATTGAGCATAGGAGGCATGTCCAATATTTCAACAGTTGTTTCACTGAATATGCATCAGTTCTTAAGATTTGATCCGAATTCAGTGTTTCGGATGTGAATTTAAACAAATTGTTAATTGATATTGTTAAAAATAAATAATTTTTATAATTTTTTTATAATTTTTAATGCATTTTAACGGTTGTGCGAAACTTTTGACCTCAAATATTTTCAAAATTTTGCAATTGTTAGAATTTTTTCGGCAAAATTTAAATAACATGTACCATTTTATTAATTATTTATATTCTGGGTCGTGGTGAGATTCTGAGTTGTCCGTCTATCCGTCTGTTGAAATCACTCTTACTTCCGAACGAGACAAGCTATCGACTTGAATCTTGGCACAAGTAGTTGTTATTGATGTAGACTGGATGGTATTGCAACTGGGCCATATCGGACCACATCCCCTATATTAACCCACCCTCCCTATTTGGAGCCTCTTCGAGAAGCCGATTTCATTCGATCCGGATATATCGGTCTATAGTTATTTATAGTCTCCATATAATCCGATCCACAGATTTTAATTCTTGAGCCTCCTGGATAAGATAATTTCATTTGATCTCGCTAAAAGGTTGTACTAATCACATAAAAATTGGTCCGTATCCGTTCATAATTGTATACAACCCCCAGATATACCGACCCCTATATTTCACTTCTGGCTCTCTAACTAACGCGCAAAAATTCATATCTTTTCGTAATTATTTACATATACCGGTAACGAAACTAATTATATAGGTATTTATTCTGCCTTTTTTCGTCCAATTTGCATTTTTTTTAATTTAAAAAATTATAATTGGAAAGTTTACAAATGTATCACATACCAACCCATTAATTAAAGTATTCGACATTTATGTTTAAGGCAAATCGGCGATACTAATTGGAATCGAAAATTAAATTTATAAAAAATATATATTACAGAAAAAACGTAATTAATTAAAAATGTAAAAAAAAATTAAAAAATGTGGCATGTAGTGACACAAATTTCATTAAAAAAAAAGGTGCAAATTTGCAAATGATCCCGAAAATTAGTTGTTTTGAAATTCGATGAAGATTGAATTGAAGAGGGATTATCTTCTCTCAGCAATGCTGGTGTCATTTCTATGTGTTTCAAAGCTTCTCGTAGTATTACCGCAATGTGAAACGCCGCTAAATAAATTTTATTAGCAGTTTTTACTAACCCGTTTCCATTCTTGACATCTAGTTTCAAACCTTTAAACATTTCTAGTTATTTGAAGAATTCCTTAAAATCAAAACTCAAAAGTTTCCTTAATTGTTTTTTGTTTTTGTTTTTTTTTTTCAGTCCTTATCTATATTGGCTACTGTTTTTTTATCGCTTTATTTTCATTGATATTCCTTGCGTGTAACGATAATTTGGCATGTTCAGAGTGTATCAATCAATAAAATCGCTCATCGATTAGAGGCAAAGTCATTTACTTGATGTGATGTGCGTTATTTTCGCTATCTCTCCAATGTGATAAAGCACCAAGTTGATGTCGTTTTTATACCCTAGCGTATATTTATCAAATAAAATTGCGTGAACATCAACAAGAATGGTTCTTGAGTATCGCAATGGTTTATGGTGAAAAAAAAAACAAACAAAACAAAAATCTCAGAATAGTAGAGATTATTAATGGAGCGGGATATTTATTAGAGACCATAACGTATTGTTTAGCAGATATATTTTTTATCTATTTTTTTTTTGTATTTTTTTATTTTAGAAAATAGAAATCAATGAATAGTGAATACTAATTCTTTATAGTCACTAAACTATTATCAGTTAAATGGGAATTTTCGTATTGGTTTTAATGTTCTATCATAGATCAACGTTTTGGAAATCTAAAAAAAAATCAATGCATTATCTGCAATACAAATAAAAGCTAAAATAAAAACGCAATATTTTTATACCCTCCACCATAGGATGGGGGTATATTAACTTTGTCATTCCGTTTGTAACACATCGAAATATTGCTCTAAGACCCCATAAAGTATATATATTCTGGGTCGTGGTGAAATTCTGAGTCGATCTGAGCATGTCCGTCCGTCCGTCCGTCCGTCTGTTGAAATCACGCTAACTTCCGAACGAAACAAGCTATCGACTTGAAACTTGGCACAAGTAGTTGTTATTGATGTAGGTCGGATGGTATTGCAAATGGGCCATATCGGTCCACTTTTACGTATAGCCCCCATATAAACGGACCCCCAAATTTGGCTTGCGAGGCCTCTAAGAGAAGCTAATTTCATCCAATCCGGCTGAAATTTGGTACATGGTGTTAGTATATGGTCTCTAACAACCATGCAAAAAATGGTCCACATCGGTCCATAATTATATATAGCCCCCATATAAACCGATCCCCCGATTTGGCTTGCGAGGCCTCTAAGAGAAGCAAATTTCATCCGATCCGGCTGAAATTTGGTACATGGTGTTAGTATATGGTCTCTAACAACCATGCAAAAATTGGCCCACATCGGTCCATAATCATATATAGCCCCCATATAAACCGATCCCCCGATTTGGCTTGCGAGGCCTCTAAGAGAAGCAAATTTCATCCGATCCGGCTGAAATTTGGTACATGGTGTTAGTATATGGTCTCTAATAACCATGCAAAAATTGGTCCACATCGGTCCATAATTATATATAGCCCCCATATAAACCGATCCCCCGATTTGGCGTGCGAGGCCTCTAATAGAAGCAAATTTCATCCGATTCGGCTGAAATTTGGTACATTGTGGTAGTATATAGCCTCAAACTCCCATGCAAAAATTGGTCGAAATCGGTCCATAATTATATATAGCCCCCATATAAACCGATCCCCCGATTTGACCTCCGGAGCCCCTTGGAAGAGCAAAATTCATCCGATTCGGTTGAAATTTGGTACGTGATGTTAGTATATGGTATCCAACAACCATGCAGGAATTGGTTCATGTCAGTCCATAATTATATATAGCACCCATATAAACCGATCCCCAGATTTGACCTCCGGTGCCTTTTGGAGAAGCAAAATTCATCCGATCTGGTTGAAATTTTGTACGTGGTGGTAGTATATGATAATTAACAACCATGCCAAAAGTGGTCCATATCAGTCCACAATTATATATAGCCCCCATGTAAACCGATCCCGAGATTTGGTTTTGGAGCCTCTTGGAGGAGCAAATTTCTTCCGAGTCAGTTGAAATTGTGCTAGTATATGGCCGTTAACAACCATGCCTAACTAGGTCCATATCGGTCTATAGTTATATATAGCCCTCAGATAAATCGATCCCCAATCACACAAAAATTGGTCCATATCAATAATTGTATATAGCCCCCATATAAGCGACCCCCATATTTCAATTCTGGCTCCCTACGTACCGTGCAAAAGTCCATATCGATTCGTAATTATTTGTAGACTTACTTACACATATTTTTTTTGTCTAATGTATGGACTAACTCACAATTTAGAAAGCGATTTAAGATACCACAACCCAAGTAATTCGATTGTGGATGACAGTCTTTCGTAGAAGTTTCTACGCAATCCATGGTGGAGGGTACATAAGATTCGGCCTGGCCGAACTTACGGCCGTTTATACTTGTTTATAATTGAAATTAAAAAAAAAAAAACAAGTATATACAGCAGTAAGTTCGGCCGGGCCGAATCTTAAATACCCACCACCATGAATCAAATATTATAGCTTCCTTTGAAAATTTCAGGGAGGGGGTTTGATGGCAGATGTTCCCAAACAGAGCAGTTCAACCAGTAAACTTCCCGAAGATAAATTTAAAGATTCTACCTACGAAGATTATATCAGATTCAGGATTTATAAGAACCAATTTTGTTTAAGTTTTACAGGAATCATAAACATGTCGTATAAGCGTGCAAGATGATGATGAACTTACTCCTTGATTTGAAATCTAAAATCTGTAGATTTTTACCTCCATTATTTAAAAGATTACGGGAAGTAAAATCTGCAAATTCTACATTCAGTTTCAAGCAATTTTCATTATCAGTTAGCCTTCTATACCCTCAAGAAGAGAAATAGGTCTATATGGAGGCCTTACCAAATGGACCGATAAAAACTAAATCCGATACACGGATCGTAGAAGCTTAAGAAGTAAAATCTGGGGATCGGTCTATATGGTGGCTATATCAATACACGACCGATTTTCGGCACACCTTTTTTGGTCCTAAAATACTTTTAGATTTTCAATTTGAGGCAAATTGGATAAAAACTACGGATTCTATAAGCCCAAGAAGTAAAATCAGGAGATCGGTCTATATGGGGGCTATACCAAAACATGGACCGATACTCGCCATTTTTGGCACACCATTTCGTGGTCCTAAAATACCTCTAGATTTGCAATTTCAGGCAAATTGGATAAAAACTACGGATTCTGTAAGCCCAAGAAGTAAAATCGGGAGATCGGTCTATATGGGGGCTATATCAAAACATGGACCGATACTCACCATTTTTGGCACACCATTTTGTGGTCCTAAAATACCTCCAGATTTGCAATTTCAGGCAAATTGGATAAAAACTACGGATTCTATAAGCCCAAGAAGTAAAATCGGGAGATCGGTCTATATGGGGGTTATATCAAAACATGGACCGATACTCACCATTTTTGACACACCTCTTTACGGTCCTAAAATACCTCTAGATTTCCAATTTCAAGCGAATTGGATAAAAACTAAGGATTCTAGAAGCCCAAGAAATAAAATCGGAAAATCGGTCTATATGGGGGCTATATCAAAACATGGACCGATACTCACCATTTTGGGCACACCTCTTTACGGTGCTAAAATACCACTAGATTGCCAATTTCAGGCAAATTGGATAAAAACTACGGATTCTATAATCCCAAGAAGTAAAATCAGGAGATCGGTCTATATGGGGGCTATACCATTTTTGGCACACCTCTTTATGGTTCCAAAATACCTCTAGATTTCTAATTTCAGGCAATTTGGGTAAAAACTACTGTTTCTGTAAGCCAAAGACCCCAAATCGGGAGGTCGGTTTATATGGGGACTATATCAGAACCTGGACCGATATAGCCCATCTTCGAACTTGACCTGCCTGCAGACAAAAGACGAGCTTTTGCAAAATTTCAACACGATTGCTTCATTATTGAAGACTGTAGCGTGATTACAAAAGACAGACGGACAGACGGACATCGTTATATCGTCTTAGAATTTCTCCCTGATCTAGAATATATATACTTTATATAGTCGGAAATCGATATTTCGATGTGTTACAAACGGAATGACAAACTTATTATACCGCCGTCACCATTCTATGGTGGTGGGTATAAAAATTGGGCACATATTAGTTATTACAGTAAATGAAATCCATGACTAATTTTCATGTTATATTGGCTAGATGTAAAGCTGAACTTTATCTTTATCTATGGAAGGTTGAAGTGCCGGCCACCAGACTACAACACTAAACTCCATTCTCAATTGTAAGAAACAATTTTTTTTTTGTTTTAAAAATTTCCCAATGAATTTCGTTAGTATTTCCTATTTCTATTATTTTTTTCTCTCTAAAAAAAAAAACAAGTAAGGAAAGTCTAAAGTCGGGCGGGGCCGACTATATTATACCCTGCACCACTTTGTAGATCCAAATTTTCGATACCATATCACATCCGTCAAATGTGTTGGGGACTATATATAAAGGTTTGTCCCAAATACATACATTTAAATACCACTCGATCTGGACAGAATTTGATAGACTTCTACAAAATCTACAGACTCAAAATTTAAGTCGGCTAATGCACTAGGGTGGAACACAATTTTAGTAAAAAAAAAAATATGAGAAACATTTAAATCTGAAGCAATTTTAAGGAAACTTCGCAAAAGTTTATTTATGATTTATCGCTCGATATACATGTATTAGAAGTTTAGGAAAATTAGAGTCATTTGTACAACTTTTCGACTAAACAGTGGCGATTTTACAAGGAAAATGTTGGTATTTTGACCATTTTTGTCGAAATTAGAAAAACATATATATGGGAGCTATATCTAAATCTGAACTGATTTCAACCAAATTTGGCACGCATAGCAACAATGCTAATTCTACTCCCTGTGCCAAATTTCAACTAAATCGGAGCAAAAAATTGGCCTCTGTGGTCATATGAGTGTAAATCGGGCGAAAGCTATATATGGGAGCTATATCCAAATCTGAACCGATTTCAACCAAATTTGACACGCATAGCTACAATGCTAATTCTACTCCCAGTGCAAAATTTCAACTAAATCGGAGCTAAAGATTGGCCTCTGTGGTCATATGAGTGTAAATCGGGCGAACGATATATATGGGAGCTATATCTAAATCTGAACCGATTTCAATAAAATTTTGCGCACTTGACTAGACTGCTAATTCTACTCCCTGTGCAAAATTTCAACCTAATTGGGGTAAAACTCTGGCGTCTGGGACCGTATTAGTGCATATCGGGCGAAAGATATATACGGGAGCTATATCTAAATCTGAACCGATTTCAATGAAATTTGGCACACTTGACTATAGTACTAATTGTTCTTCTTGTGCAAAATGATAAGCCAATTAGGGTAAAACTCTGGCTTCTGGGGCCATATAAGTCCATATCGGGCGAAATATATATATGGAAGCTAAAGGGTGATTTGTTAAGAGCTTGATAACTTTAAAAAAAAAAAAACGCATAAAATTTGCAAAATCTCATCGGTTCTTTATTTGAAACGTTAGATTGGTCCATGACATTTACTTTTTGAAGATAATTTCATTTAAATGTTGACCGCGGCTGCGTCTTAGGTGGTCCATTCGGAAAGTCCAATTTTGTGCAACTTTTTCGAGCATTTCGGCCGGAATAGCCCGAATTTCTTCGGAAATGTTGTCTTCCAAAGCTGGAATAGTTGCTGGCTTATTTCTGTAGACTTTAGACTTGACGTAGCCCCACAAAAAATAGTCTAAAGGCGTCAAATCGCATGATCTTGGTGGCCAACTTACCGGTCCATTTCTTGAGATGAATTGTTCTCCGAAGTTTTCCCTCAAAATGGCCATAGAATCGCGAGCTGTGTGGCATGTAGCGCCATCTTGTTGAAACCACATGTCAACCAAGTTCAGTTCTTCCATTTTTGGCAACAAAAAGTTTGTTAGCATCGAACGATAGCGATCGCCATTCACCGTAACGTTGCGTCCAACAGCATCTTTGAAAAAATACGGTCCAATGATTCCACCAGCGTACAAACCTCACCAAACAGTGCATTTTTCGGGATGCATGGGCAGTTCTTGAACGGCTTCTGGTTGCTCTTCACTCCAAATGCGGCAGTTTTGCTTATTTACGTAGCCATTCAACCAGAAATGAGCCTCATCGCTGAACAAAATTTGTCGATAAAAAAGCGGATTTTCTGCCAACTTTTCTAGGGCCCATTCACTGAAAATTCGACGTTGTGGCTCGTTAGTAAGTCTATTCATGATGAAATGTCAAAGCATACTGAGCATCTTTCTCTTTGACACCATGTCTGAAATCCCACGTGATCTGTCAAATACTAATGCATGAAAATCCTAACCTCAAAAGAATCACCCTTTATATCTAAATCTGAACCGATTTCTTCCAAAATCAATGGGGATCTATTCTGAGCCATAACACATACTTGTGCCAAATTTGAAGTCGATTGGACTAAAACTGCGACCTAGACTTTGATTACAAAATGTGTTCACGGACAGACGGACATGGCTATATCGACTCAGGAGCCCACCCTGACCATTTTTGCCAAAGACACCATGTGTCTATCTCGTCTCCTTCTGGGTGTTGCAAACATATGCACTAACTTATAATACCCTGTTCCACAGTGTGGAGCAGGGTATAAAAAGTAAAAACTTTGATATTTTTTACTTCCCTTTTTCTATTATTTTTTCCTCTCTTAAAAAAACTTTGATATTTTTACGCTATTAATTTTTATTTGAAAATTTTATCAAAATTTTTAAAATAAATTTCTTTTCATAAGATACGCCATTCGTTAAAAAGAGTTCCACTTAGTTGCATTTTTCTTTGTTTATTTTCTAAAAAAAAAAATTATTGAAAGTTCTTAGCTTTCCTTTCGTTATTCCTTTTCCGTTATGCTTTATTAACTGTAATAAAGTTGGCTTTAACATTGAAGTGAATCATTATGATTATAATATATTTTCTCATAAACTGCAATGATTTAGGGAAGGAAGCAAAAAGGAAAAAAATCGTATTTATTTTTTATTTTATTGTTAAGCAAATGTGATGCAATGTAGTATAATATTTTAACCCCCAATTTTCATGGAGCATCGTTAGAGAAAGGTTAACTGAACACATATTTTAAACTATACAAAGGATATCCATTGTCAGTATATTGACGCATCAGTCAATAACATAATGGCCTAAATTTTTTCAGTTAAAATTAAATGACAATTAAAATATCTTCAATTTAATGATCTTTAATTGACAGATAAATCCAAATGGTGGTACATGAAACTGGACTTAGGATTATAAGTCCTTCTGGCTTGGTTAGAGATTCAAGTTTATGGGTTTCAAAGTTTGTACATTATTCACTTTATTTTTTGTTTTATTTCGTTTCGTCTATTTTGTTCATTTACATGAGGTGATGTAAAATTTTCGTTTTCGTTTTCGTTTTCGTTTTTTTTTTTTTTTTTTTTTTTTGACGAAGCACTATTTGAATGCCCTTTAAAATAACACCAGAAAAATTGCTTTAATTTTGTTCTCTTTTGTTTTTGGTATAATTGCCTAACCTTTGTCAGTTTTTATACTTTGCCTTGCCGGTTACATTGTTCCCTTGATATCAACATCATCACCTAAACGTGTCGTTTTCTTTACCTTCTAGAGTCTGATCTCTTGTGCGGTTGAGTGCGACAGCCACCAGAAAGGAAATGGCAAAGAATTTTATATTGGCCATAAAGAAAAGTTTATTGTATATTTGAAGGAATTAACAAGTTTAGAAATATCCTTGGTTTAAGTGCCTGCTTCCTTATGGTTTTTCCCTGGTCCATCATTTGGGGTTGAACAATTTTACGCGGTTGAGGAAGGTCTATTAAGACGCTATGGTGAAATAATAAATGCGTTAAAGCAAAGAGTTAATGTAATACCATAATATCCGTTTAGAGCTTTTGTTGTTGTTGTTTTTTTTTTAATAAAAATAAATTTACAATTATGTTGGAGGGAGAAAAGAACTCCAGTGTACACAAGTTTAGTTCAATGTTTAGTATAAGGTGGCGTATAACTCATGTTAATCATACGCTCTAAAGGTCAAGGTTTTAAGCAGCGATAAACTCATTTTCTTTATTTTATCCTCGAGCATAGGAAGGGGATGCATAGTAACTTCAGTAATACATCGATATATTGGTCTCAAACCCCATAAAGTTGTCTTTTATATTTCGGGATTGGACTATCCAATCCCAACTGATATCTCTAACGTAAACATTAGCGTAGCTAGACAATTTTCCTAGGGGGGGCTATAGCCTCCCTGATTTTTCGGGTATTTTCTGGTATAAATAAAATTCTCCTCAATCCCTAAAATTATTGTGACTCATAGGCATTAGCGTAGCTAGGGGGCTATAGCCCCCCTTAGGAAGAAATTTATAGGCTGAACTTATAGGTGCAATTAATGTTTTATTTCATAAAAATTAATAAAAAAAATCAGACATCAAAATAACTAGACAATTAATTTATAATAAAGCAACTAAAAGTAGTTCCACACTTTTCCCAGGAAAGTTTTTTTACTTTAAATTATTGTGACTCATAGGCATTAGCGTAGCTAGGGGGCTATAGCCCCCGTTAGGAACAAATTTATAGGCTGAACTTATAGGTTCAATTAATGTTTTATTTCATAAAAATTAATCAAAAAAATCAGACATCAAAATAACTAGACAATTAATTTATAATAAAGCAACTAAAAGTAGTTCCACACTTTTCCCAGCAAAGTTTTTATACTATTCACCACTACTGTGGTACAGGGTATAATAAGTTTGTGCATTTGTATGTAACGCCAAGAAGGAGTAATCATAGACCAACCTTTTAGTATACGGATCGGCTTAGAATTAAATTCTGAGTCGATTTAGCGATGTCCGTCTGTCTGTCTGTCCGTCTGTCTGTCTGTCTGTCTGTCTGTCTGTCTGTTGATGTATTTTTGTGTGCAAAGTACAGCTCGCAGTTTTAGTCCGATTGTCCTAAAATTTGGTATGGGGTCCTGTTTCGGCTCAAAGACGATCCCTATTGATTTTGGAAAAAATCGATTCAGATTTAGATATAGCTGCCATATATATTTTTCACCGATCTGGTCATAATTGGCGTGTATATCAACCGATCTTCCTCAAATTCCGTACATCCGAATATTTTATGGGTCTCGAAAAACTTACAAAATATTAGCCAAATCGGTTCAGATTTAGATATAGCTCCCATATATAGCTTTCGCCCGATTTACACTCATTTGCCCACAGAGGCCAATTTTTAACTCCGATTTAGTTGAAATTTTGCACAGAGAGTAGAATTAGCATTGTAGCCATGCGTGCCAAATTTGGTTGAAATCGGTTCAGATTTAGATATAGCTCTCATATATAGCTTTCGCCCGATTTACACTCATATGACCACATAGGCCAATTTTTAACTCCGATTTAGTTGAAATTTTGCACAGGGAGTAGAATTAGCATTGTAACTATGCGTGCCAAATTTGGTTAAATCGGTTCAGATTTGGATATATCTCCCATATATAGCTTTCGCCCGATTTACACTCATATGACCACAGAGGCCAATTTTTTGCTCCGATTTAGTTGAAATTTTGCACAGGAAGTAGAATTAGCATTGTAGCTATGCGTGCCAAATTTGGTTGAAATCGGTTCAGATTTAGATATATCTCCCATATATAGCTTTCGCCCGATTTACACTCATATGACCACAGAGGCCAATTTTTAACTCCGATTCAGTTGAAATTTTGCACAGGGAGTAGAATTAGCATTGTAGCTATGCGTGCCAAATTTGGTTGAAATCGGTTCAGATTTAGATATAGCTCCCATATATATGTTTTTCTGATTTCGACAAAAATGGTCAAAATACCAACATTTTCCTTGTAAAATCGCCACTGCTTAGTCGAAAAGTTGTAAAAATGACTCTAATTTTCCTAAACTTCTAACACATATATATCGAGCGATAAATCATAAATAAACTTTTTCGAAGTTTCCTTAAAATTGCTTCAGATTTAAACGTTTCCCATATTTTTTTACTAACATTGTGTTCCACCCTTGTGCATTAGCCGACTTAAATTTTGAGTCTATAGATTCTGTAGAAGTTTATCAAATTCATCCAGATCGAGTGATATTTAAATGTATGTATTTGAGACAAACCTTTATATATAGCCCCAACACATTTGACGGATGTGATATGGTATCGAAAATTTAGATCTACAAAGTGGTGCAGGGTATAATATAGTCGGCCCCGCCCGACTTTAGACTTTCCTTACTGTTATACCCTCCACCATAGGATGGGGGTATATTAACTTTGTCATTCCGTTTGTAACACATCGAAATATTGCTCTAAGACCCCATAAAGTATATATATTCTGGGTCGTGGTGAAATTCTGAGTCGATCTGAGTATGTCCGTCCGTCCGTCCGTCCGTCCGTCTTTTGAAATCACGCTAACTTCCGAACGAAACAAGCTATCGACTTGAAACTTGGCACATGTAGTTGTTATTGATGTAGGTCGGATGGTATTGCAAATGGGCCATATCGGTCCACTTTTACGTATAGCCCCCATATAAACGGACCCCCAAATTTGGTTTGCGATTGCTCTAAGAGAAGCAAATTTCATCCGATCCGGCTGAAATTTGGTACTTGGTGTTAGTATATGGTCTCTAACAACCATGCAAAAATTGGTCCATATCGGTCCACTTTTACGTATAGCCCCCATATAAACGGACCCCCAAATTTGGCTTGCAATTGCTCTAAGAGAAGCAAATTTCTTCCGATCCGGCTGAAATTTGGTACATGGTGTTAGTATATGGTCTCTAATGACCATGCAAAAATTGGTCCACATCGGTCCATAATTATATATAGCCCCCATATAAACCGATCCCCCGATTTGGCTTGCGGAGCCTCTAAGAGAAGCAAATTTCATCCGATCCGGCTGAAATTTGGTACATGGTGTTAGTATATGTCCTCTAATGACAAGGCAAAAATTGGTCCACATCGACCCATAATTATATATAGCCCCCATATAAATCGATCACCAGATTTGTCCTCCGGAGCCTCTTGGAGGAGCTAAATTCATCCGATCCGGTTGAAATTTGGAACATGGTGTTAGAATGTGGTCTCTAACAAACACGCAAGAATTTGTCCATATCGGTCCATAATTATATATAGCCCCCATATAAACCGTTCCCCAGATTTGATCTCCGGACCCTCTTGAAGGAGCAAAATTCATCCGATCCGGTTGAAATTTGCAACGTGGTGTTAGTATAAGGCCGCTAATAACCATGCCAAATTTGGTCCATATTTGTCTATAGTTATATATAGCCGATCCCCAATCACACAAAAATTGGTCCATATCGGTTCATAATCAGGTTAATATATACCACGTATGGACTATGTGGTATATATTACGGTGTTAGGAAGTTTTAAGATACCTTGCCATCGGCTTCAGTAGAGTTTCCACGCAATCCATGGTGGAGGGTACATAAGCTTCGGCCTGGCCGAACTTTCGGCCGTATATACTTGTTTTACTTTAATTTTTTTCATATTTTAATGGGTAATTTTTTGTGTTTTTTTCAAATAGAAGAATAAATGCTACAAATCATTCAAATTTTTCCACAAAAGTGATAAATCCATTATAGAAAAATCGATAGTTTTAGAAAATATTCGAGGGAAAACGTTTCAAACAAGCGTTAGAATGTATTAAAAATCATAAAAAAAATAAAAAATTATTTATTTGGGAAAATATAAAATTTTTCAATTCACATTCAAAACACTGATTTTGGATCGCATCCTATGACAAGTTCATATTACATTCATCGTTTCTCCGCCAATTTTGCACTACTTGAGCACCCAAAAAGAACATTTTCACGCATTTGTGCAGCATTATTAAGATATTCATTTATGGAAGAATAGTTTTAATATCAATTATTTTTTTTTTTTCAAAATTATATTTCTATAGAAAATTTTGTCAAAATTTAGAAAATTTTGTCACAATTTTATTTCTATAGAAATTTTTGTAAAAGTTTTATTTCTATAGAAAAATTGTCAAAATTTTATTTCTATAGAAAATTTTCTCAAAATTTTATTTCTATAGAAATTTTGTTAACATTTTATTTCTATTGAAAGTTGTGACAACATTTTATTTCGATAGAAAATTTTGTCAAAATTTTATTTCAATAATTTTTTTTTTCAAAATATTATTATTATAGAAAATTTTGTTTTGTTAGAAAACTTTGTCAATTACTTTTAGAGAAAGTTTTGTCAAAATTTTATTTATAGAGAAAATTTTGTCAACATTTTATTCCTATTCTATTTCTACTGATTTTATTTCTATGGAAAATTTTTTCAAAATTTTATTTCTATAGAAAATTTTGTCAAGTTTTTTTTTTTTTTTTTTTTTTAATTTTGTCAAAACTTTATTTCTATAAAAAATTTTGTCAAAATTTTATTTATAGAGAAAGTTTTGTCAAAATTTTATTTATAGAGAAAATTTTGTCAACATTTTATTCCTATTCTATTTCTACTGATTTTATTTCTATAGAAAATTTTATCAAGTTTTTTTTCTGTTGAAAATTTTGTCAAAATTTTATTTTTATAGAAAACTAGCGTAACCCGGCCCGCTTCGCTGCGCCTTCCGAAGCATATTTGGAGGAATATTTTCCGTTAACTTAGTCAACTATATCCTTCGTGCTGAAAACAAATTCGAAAAGATTTGAATTCTTTTAAACAAATCGGATTACTTGATTTTTCGTTTATAGGTACAAATACGGCGGGAGAGGGTGTACCTTCTTCTATATTTCTTGTGAATTTTAAGTGTGGTTTGTCAAGGAAAGGTATCCTTCTCCTCAACTTATCTGAAAATTAAGCACTATATTATAATAACATACAAAGAATTACTGTTTCCCATCCAATAAATCGGAAAAAGCAAAAATAGTAAAAAATTTTACCACTAAAATGTTGGAAAATGATGCACCCTCTACGTTGGCTGCCAATTTCATGTAAATTTAAGTTCTTTACTAAAAAGAAGTCTGTGCAAAAATCATAAAATTATGTACCGAGTTCCCATTTACGGACAACCCTCTACTTTCAATTTAAGAAAAAAAAAACGCACAAAAGGGAACCCTCTCTGTACTAATAAGAAGTCTGGAAGAAAGAAGCCTGTGCAAAAATCATAAAATTATATACCGAGTTCCCATTTACGGACAACCCTCCACTTTCAATTTAAGAGAAAAAACCGACAAAAGGGAACTCTCTCCCCACCTTCGCTCCACTCTGACCTGATATCGGACTATCACGTACTCTATATTAATTTCGCAACTACTCATAAATTCTATCGAAGTAAATCGACAAAGTTTATTTCAATTTTCCCCTTCCCCAACCAGATATCGAAAAATCATATATTAATTTAAAAATCATGTATAAATTTCATCACCTCCTCCCACGTTCCCTGTAAATTTCAAGTAGATCGGAGATGTTTAATTTTTGCTCTATTGTTTTAAAGGGACGTCACTTTCTCCGATACAATATCGACAAACACCGTAGTGAATAGCACCCCTAACCTTCCCTGAAAATTCTTGAAACTTTCCTTCAAGTGTGGGGCAATGAAGGTTGCCTCTTCATTTATAACATTTTCTCCCGCTTCCTTTGTAAATTTCAAGAAAACTTAAATTTTTTATACCCACCACCATAGGATGGGGGTTATATTAACTTTGTCATTCCGTTTGTAACACATCGAAATATTGCTCTAAGACCCCATAAAGTATATATATTCTGGGTCGTGGTGAAATTCTGAGTCGATCTGAGCATGTCCGTCCGTCCGTCCGTCCGTCCGTCTGTTGAAATCACGCTAACTTCCGAACGAAACAAGCTTTCGACTTGAAACTTGGCACAAGTAGTTGTTATTGATGTAGGTCGGATGGTATTGCAAATGGGCCATATCGGTCCACTTTTACGTATAGCCCCCATATAAACGGACCCCAAAATTTGGCTTGCGAGGCCTCTAAGAGAAGCAAATTTCATCCGATCCGGCTGAAATTTGGTACATGGTGTTGGTATATGGTATCTAACAATCATGCAAAAATTGGTCCACATCGGTCCATAATTATATATAGCCCCCATATAAACCGATCCCCCGATTTGGCTTGCGAGGCCCCTAAGAGAAGCAAATTTCATCCGATCCGGCTGAAATTTGGTACATGGTGTCAGTATATGGTCTCTAACAACCATGCAAAAATTGGTCCACATCGGTCCATAATTATATATAGCCCCCATATAAACCGATCCCCCGATTTGGCTTGCGAGGCCTCTAAGAGAAGCAAATTTCATCCGATCCGGCTGAAATTTGGTACATGGTGTCAGTATATGGTTTCTAACAACCATGCAAAAATTGGTCCACATCGGTCCATAATTATATATAGCCCCCATATAAACCGATCCCCCGATTTGGCTTGCGAGGCCTCTAAGAGAAGCAAATTTCATCCGATCCGGTTGAAATTTGGTACATGGTGTTAGTATAGGGTCCTTAACAACCATGCAAAAATTGGTCGACATCGGTCCATAATTATATATAGCCCCCATATAAACCGATCCCCCGATTTGGCTTGCGAGGCCCCTAAGAGAAGCAAATTTCATCCGATCCGGCTGAAATTTGGTACATGGTGTCAGTATATGGTCTCTAACAACCATGCAAAAATTGGTCCACATCGGTCCATAATTATATATAGCCCCCATATAAACCGATCCCCCGATTTGGCTTGCGAGGCCTCTAAGAGAAGCAAATTTCATCCGATCCGGCTGAAATTTGGTACATGGTGTCAGTATATGGTCTCAAACAACCATGCAAAAATTGGTCCACATCGGTCCATAATTATATATAGCCCCCATATAAACCGATCCCCCGATTTGGCTTGCGAGGCCTCTAAGAGAAGCAAATTTCATCCGATCCGGCTGAAATTTGGTACGTGATGTTAGTATATGGTCTCTAACAACCATGCAGAAATTGGTCCACATCGGTTCATAATTATATATAGCCCCCATATAAACCGATCACCAGATTTGACCTCCGGAACCTCTTGGAAGACCAAAATTCATCTGATTCAGTTGAAATTTGGTACGTGGTGTTAATATATGGTATCCACCAACCATGCAGGAATTGGTTCCTATCAGTCCATAATTATATATAGCTCCCATATAAACCGATCCCCAGATTTGACCTCCGGTGCCTTTTGGAGAAGCAAAATTCATCCGATCTGCTTGAAATTTGGTACGTGGTGGTAGTATATGATATTTAACAACCATGCCAAAAGTGGTCCATATCAGTCCATAATCGTACATAGCCCCATATAATCCGATCCCGAGATTTGGTTTTGGAACCCCTTGGAGGAGCAAATTTCATCCGAGTGAGTTGAAATTTGGTACATTGTGCTAGTATATGGTCGTTAACAACCATGCCTAACTAGGTCGATATCGGTCTATAGTTATATATGGCCCTCAGATAAATCGATCCCCAATCGCACAAAAATTGGTCCATATCAAGTTCATAATTGTATATAGCCCCCATATAAGCGACCCCCATATTTCAATTCTGGCTCTCTACGTACAAAAAGTCCATATCGATTCGTAATTATTTGTAGACTTAACTATACATAACTTTTTTGTCTAATATATACCATGTATGGACTAAATCACAATTTAGAAAACGATGTTAAGAAGTTTTAAGATACCACAACCCAAGTAATTCGATTGTGGATGATAGTCTTTCGTAGAAGTTTCTACGCAATCCATGGTGGTGGGTACATAAGATTCGGCCTGGCCGAACTTGCGGCCGTATATACTTGTTTATATTTCATATTAGCCTGATACCGAAACAGGCAATTGACGTCCAAATGCATTATATCTAATTATACAATTATTTTTCGATCTTTATGGACAGATATAGATTAAGGAACATGGTTAATAGAGCCATTTTTTTTTTGCAGTTTTAGAGGAGGACCTCCTCCCCGACCAAATGTCGAAAAGCGTATTTTTTGTAAACGTCCCAGAAAATGTCAAGCAAATTATAAGCCTAAAGGGGCGGCCACTCTTCCGTCCAAAAATCACAAAATCAGGTATCAACTATTACGGTTGACAGAGGTTACGATCTCTCCCCAGTCCTCTGTAAATTTCAAGTAACTCGGTAAAGTTTAATTGTTTCTCTGTATGTACTTAAGAGAAGCGGATGTCTCTCTATGCCCTTTTATTTTTATTAAAAAATCAGGAACCTTATATAAATTTCATAACCTCACCCATTTTTCCGTAAAATTTCAGTCGGGGGAGTTTAGTTTTGTTTTCACTGTACTTTAAGAAAAAGTCGGGCAAAGGGGTTGCCCCCCTCCCCGACCAAATATCGAAAAATAATGTAGCGGTTTTTTTCTAGATGCCAACCCCAACATTCAATGAAAATTTCATGCAAATCGCTTAATTTTGTTCCAAGTTTCAAAAAGTAAGGCAAGGGGGAGGTCCCCCTCCCCGTCCGCATATGAAATCATCAGGTACCCCATATTAATTCCATAACCTCACCGCTTGTTCTCTTTAAATCTCAGATAATTTAGAGAATTTTAGTTTTTTCACTGTACTTTAAAAAAAGTCGAACAAAGGGGAGGCCCCCCTCCGCCTCCAAATATCGAAATAAAAAGTAGAGGATCTTTGTCTAGATGCCAACCCCAATCTTCAATGAAAATTTCAAGCAAATCGGTCAACTTTGGTCCAATTTTCAAAAAGTCCGACGAAGGGGAGGTCCCCCTCCGCGACCAGGTGTCAAAAAATGAGGTACCCTATTTTCACCACATGAACGTCCCGTATGATCTCTGAAAGTTTCAAGTAAATCGGTTCAGCCGTTTCGGAGCCAACTCGGAACATACAAACAAACAAACAAATAAACAAACATAGATTGAATTTTATATATATAGATAGATGTTGTTAAAATTTTATATCTATAGAAAATTTTGTCAAAACTTTATTTCTATAGAATTTTTTTCAAAATGTTATTTCTATAAATTTTTTTTTAACAATTTTATTTCTATGGAAAATTTTTTAACCAATCCATGGTTTCCATGGGGGTTTACCCAATCCATGACCGAATTTTAGTTTCATAAGTATGTGTTTTAATTATTCTTTATTTTAATATTTCATGACGTCATAATATCTCCTAGAAAAATTATTTTGATAATAATTTCCAGATTTGCAATAGCACACCAATATCAAGAGTATAACTCATAAAAATCCCCGAAGATGAAATGTTTCCAATTACCAATAAAACTGATTCTCCTCAAAAAGTAGAACCTAACAAATGGAACCTCCTTTATGCACTAGGGTTTATTAACTTCACAAAATTGCCATCAATAGAGTTTATGGCATTCATATAATACACTACATAACCCCTAGCCGTTGGTATTGATCAAAGCTGTCGCATCTAGCAATAAAGTCCATCCTATGGGTCCATGGGCATTTGGTATACTCGGAACTTATTCTTCACTTCTTCTTGTTCTTCGTATTTACCATAGACATTGTATATTATTGTCCTATGAGAATGTTGAAATATCCTTAACTCAAGTATGTCCTCCTCCCCATCTTCTAGCAAATTTTATTCCATATTTTTTTTGTGCTTTTCATATTTACTAGCATCATTTATCTTTCTTTGATGGTGTTAATGGGAAAATATGTCCAAAGATGTAAAAGGCCTAGGCATGTCCAATGGACATAAACAAATTATATTGTTTGTCATCAAATGCAGTATGACATTCGTTGCCATTGGCTAGGAGTGGTAACTGGAGGATGTGGAGGAGAGTAGGATTACTAATAAGTCAAGTGCTACTTCAGTTTATCTGGAAATCTTTTTGTTAATCGATGATTATTGGATTATGGCAATGTAATAAACGATGGCATTGAAGTGGCATTTTTTTTGTGGAGTTGATATGCAATATCTCTGGAAGATTATTGGTTATATTTTTTTTAAGATGCCATAAATATGACCAATGAATCGAAGGAAGATTATATCAATAGCAATGACAAATAATAAAATTTTAGAGGAATAAATACGGCAAGAATTTGGGGAATATTTCAGAAAGGAAGTTATTCCAAAATGTTCCTGGCAAATATGAAATTTGAACAAGATCGTGCAATGTCCGTTTATTATGTACATTCTGAAATAGGACCAGGCCGGGAGAGTTTAAGCAAAGAGGGAAAAAAATGGTCTTGGCAAAGATGAAATTTGAAAAAGGTTTGCAAAGTAGCGTGCTATGTCCGTCAATCTTCTACACATTTAGAAAGGACATGGTCAGTATATGAATTTTGAACTTTCGTCGCCATGTCTATGTCAATTTTATATATATTGGCATAGCCTTACGATATATCAACCAAATTTAAAAAATCCCCAACACACTACATTACGCTTCTTCCTTCCTTTGTACATTTTCTTACACGTTTTAATTTAGATCAAATTAAATATTGCAATACATGCACATTCACATTCATATTATAAACGCAAAAAAAAAATCAAATTTTTTTGTCTAACCAAATTTCCATGTCAATTAGTTTTCTTTAATGACCCATGAGACTTTCAATGGCATATGTCATTGTGCTCACCATGACATGATTTCGCTAATCTCGTGTGGTCAACATATAATGTCATCAATTTATGTTGAAAAGGATTTTATTACATTAACAAAATATTCCCAATTTATTTGCACAGTAACATGGCGGGCAATTAGTCCATGTAATCCAATAGCAATGTGGGGTACATGAAATTTAATGAAAATCTGGCAATTTTCAATATTATTGAGGGTAGGAAATATGAATAAATAGCGGGTAATAATTTAATATCTGTATCCATGAGGCTTGGAGAAATAGAATATATGATATTGTGGTGTGATGACAAATCACTCTTCTGGATATGTGTCGAAAAACGACTCAATCATAAGGCATAAATTCACAAGAAAGAAGGTCAAAAATAAGAGGCTGCAACTAGCTAATCTAACCCAATGGACTCCACTCATCAACGAACCGATTTTCGTATTTTCCTACCGATACTAAAAGGTCCTTGCGAGAAAATGTTCTTCGCTCTCTCTCTTGTGCGAGAAATGCTTTTCATCACCGTTTCCACTGTCATTGGATTTCAGCTTTTCGACGTTTTTGGTCTTCATCAAAAACGTTTTTTTTATACCCTGCGCCACACTGTGGAACAGGGTATTATAAGTTAGTGCATATGTTTGCAACACCCAGAAGGAGACGAGATAGACACATGGTGTCTTTGGTAAAAATGCTCAGGGTGGGCTCCTGAGTCGATATAGCGTCTGTCCGTGAACACATTTTTGTAATCAAAGTCTAGGTCGCAGTTTTAGTCCAATCGACTTCAAATTTGGCACAAGTATGAAGAAAAACAATTAGTACTATAGTCAAGTGTGCCAAATTTTATTGAAATCGGTTCAGATTTAGATATAGCTCCCATATATATCTTTCGCCCGATATGGACTAATACGGTCCCAGAAGCCAGAGTTTTACCCCAATTTGGTTGAAATTTTGCACTAGGAGTACAATTAGTAGCGTAGTCAAGTGTGCCAAATTTTATTGAAATCGGTTCAGATCTAGATATAGCTCCCATATATATCGTTCGCCCGATTTACACTCATATGACCACAGAGGCAAATTTTTTGCTCCGATTTAGTTGAAATTTTGCACAGGGAGTAGAAATAGCATGGTAGCTATGCGTGCCAAATTTGGTTGAAATCGGTTCAGATTTAGCTCCCATATATATGTTTTTCTGATTTCGACAAAAATGGTCAAAATACCAACATTTTCCTTGTAAAATCGCCACTGCTTAGTCGAAAAGTTGTAAAAATGACTCCAATTTTCCTAAACTTCTAATACATATATATCGAGCGATAAATCATAAATAAACTTTTGCGAAGTTTCCTTAAAATTGCTTCAGATTTAAATGTTTCCCATATTTATACCCTGCGCCACATTTTTACTAACATTGTGTTCCACCCTAGTGCATTATGCGACATAAATTTTGAGTCTATAGACTATGTAGAAGTCTATCAAATTTTTCCAGATCGAGTGATATTTAAATGTATGTATTTATATATAGCCCCCAACACATTTGACGGATGTGATATGGTATCGAAAATTTAGATCTACAAAGTGGTGCAGGGTATAATTTAGTCGGCCCCGCCCGACTTTAGACTTTCCTTACTTGTTTTTTTTTTTTTTAATTTTGTGTTTTTATTTGAGCTATTATTTCGTTAGGTGTGTGGCAAGTGGCACCGTCCTGCTGAAACCACATATCGTCCACATCCATATCTTCCAATTCGGGCCATAAAAAGTTCGTTATCATCTCACGATAGCGAACATCATTCACAGTAACTGCCTGACCAGCCTCATTTTGGAAAAAATTACGGCCCGATGATGCCGCCAGCCCATAAACCGCACCAAACACTCATTCTTTGTGGGTGCATTGGTTTTTTCGACAATCACTGTTGGATTCTCATTCGCCCAAATGCGGCAATTCTGTTTATTGACGAATCCACTGAGGTGAAAATGTGTCTCATCATTGAAGATGATTTTCTTCAAAAATTGACCATCCACTGTTGCCATTTCTTGGAACCATTTAACACGTTGTTGGATTGTGTATCTCTCCATGGTTCAAATTGAGTAAGTCTGAAATAGAGAAATGTCAAATAAAATTCGGAAAAAAACTTGGCGTTTAGGTGTGGTTCACATTCAACATCGGCCCTTACAATCCTTTATATATTCCTTAACGCATTCTTCTAAATTGTAAGTAAGTCCATACGGGGGATATATTAAAAAAAAGGCCGATTAAATACGTATATAATTCAGTCTGACAAAATTTTCTATAGAAATAAAATTTTGTTAAAATTTTCTATAGAAATAAAATTTTGTTAAAATTTTCTATAGAAATAAAATTTTGACAACATTTTCTATAGAAATAAAATTGTGACAAAATTTTCTATAGAAATAAAATGTTTACAAAACTTTCTCTAATAATAAAATTTTGTGAAACTTTCTATAGTAATAAAATTTTAACAAAATTTTCTATAGTAATAAAATTTTGACAAAATTTTCTATAAAAATTAAATTTTGACAAAATTTTCTATAAAAATTAAATTTTGATAAAATTTTCTATAGTAATAAAATTTTAACAAAATTTTCTATAGTAATAAAATTTTGACAAAATTTTCTATAGAAATAAAATTTTGACTAAATTTTCTATAGAAATAAAATTTTGACAACATTTTCTATAATAATAAAATTGTGACAAAATTTTCTATAGAAATAAAATTTTGGTAGATTATTTTTGGCGATATGGACAAATTTTTGTGTGGTTGGCCATCGGCTATATATAACTATAGACCGATATAGGCCAATTCTTGCATGGCTATTAGCGGCCACATACTAGCACAATGTACCAAATTTCAAACGAATCGGATGAATTTTGCTCCTCCAAGAGGTTCCGGAGTAAAAATCTGGGGATCGGTTTATATGGGGTCTAAATATAATTATGGACCGATATGGACCAATTTTTGGCATGGTTGTTAGAGACCATATACTAACAACACGTACCAAAATTTCAACCGGATCGGATGAATTTTGATCCTCTAATAGGCTCCGCGAGCCAAATCAGGTTGTCGGTTTATGTGGCCCATTTGCAATACCATCCGACCAACTACTTATGCCAAGTTTCAAGTCGATAGCTTGTTTCGTTCGAAAGTTAACGTGATTTCAATAGACGGACTTACGGATATGCTTAAATCGACTTAGAATTTCACTACGACCCAGAATATATATATATATATATATATATATATATATATATATATATATATATATATATATATATATATATATATATATATATATATGCGTACCATATATTTTGGGGACTTTTTTTCGATATATTGTATATTTCGGGGACATTTGCATACTTTGGGGACGGTCCTCAAAAAAATCGTACATAAACCGCATACTTTGGGGACTTCAGTCTATCGTATAGTTCAGGGACTGTTTTTGAAAATTTTGAGATTGCATTTTTGATTTATTGCTCTGTTACATTTATACTTATTTACTTACTGTTTAACAATTTATAACCCTGTTTTATAATATTTATAACAACTTTCATATTTCAATTTTTTTGGTATTGTTGCCACCTTTCCTGTATTAAAAATAAACTTGTAAGATGTGAGGCGACATCTATGAGTAGGCATAAAATATTACTACTGGTTCCAAGCTTTACTAAGTTAAACAAGCCATCTACAGTCTGATTCATACAATGATCATTTCAATTGCTTCTTTAAAAGATTGGCCTTATGCAATACACTATTATTACAATTCATTCAAAAGGATATTTTATTTGTCATTCGCACATTTATATTTTTAAAACGAATTAATAAAATTATTTTTCGGAAAATTAAATAAAAACTATTAATATGTAGTTTCAGGGTGCAATAGAATTTGAACCCGGACTTCAGGGCTTTCATTCTAATGCGCTACATACTGAGCTATAGACGCTCTTTTTGCTGGGTGATATTAATACGTATTGCACGTGTGCTGTATTTGCACCAGTTAACGTAAGCAACAGAACAACAAATAAATAAAAGTAACATAATAAATTGCAAATCTAGAGTCACCTTCCAGTGTTACCAAATGAAAATACATATAAAACTAAGTTACCTTTTCGCTATAGGCAAAATGAAGGTTTTTTTTAACGTTTTTTAAAATATGATGTAAGATGTTAACATACTGCATTATAAACTGATCTAACAAAACAAGAGTGTCTAGCGATAGCGTAACGGACACTTTATAAAGTCTTTCCTATCCATGTGTGTCAAAATTGATTTTTGTAGAAATACTTTTTAAAAAATTTTGTTAATTTAAAACATTTTTGTTGGAGAAATTTTTGTATAAAAAATTTGGTTTTATATAAAATTTTGATTGTATTAAAATTTTGTTTCTATGTAATGATTTATCATTTTTTTTCTATACAAAAATTGTAATACACAAAAAGTTGACAAGATTTCTTACAGCAACAAAATTTTCTACAGAAAAAAATTATTTATAAAAACATAACTTTTCCACAAATTTAAAAGGTATTTCTATAAAAAATCAGTTTAGACATACTATCATGTTGTCGCTAGACATTCTCTTATTGTTTTTAGATCTTTTTATAACGCAGTGTGTTTACAGCTATTTATCGATGTATTTTGAAAAATGTCTTCAAAAAGTCATTTTGTTTACAGCGATAAGGTAACTAAATTGTATGTGTACTTTCACTTGGCAACACTAGAATGAGATGCTGGTTTTGCGATATTCCCGCTAGTTTTCTATGATTTGTTTTTCTAGTTGTTAAGTTAAATGGTGCAAATATAGCATATGTATTGTACGTGTTAACAGCAATTAGGCATCAGCGCTTATGTAGCTCAGTATGTAGCGCAGTGGAGTGGGAGTCCTGAAGTCCAGGTTCAAATCCTGTCGCACCTAGAGATTATATGCTTTTAGATTTTATTTAATTGATTATATCTATGATAGTTAAATTTAAACTATTTGTCGATTCCTTATTAGCCTTTGATTTTTAAAATCATGCTATGTTTTTTGAAAATAATAAAATTATTTTATAAATTGACAACATTTTCGAATGAAATAAAGAACTGACAAAATTTTCAATATTACACTGAAAAAATATTGTCGTAAACAAAACAAAAATGTTTTTCAAACGAGTATTTTGTGGCAAACAATGATATAAGTTGTTGTCTTGTGCAAAAGACGATAAACTTAACAATGGAATTTTATACCGTTGAATCAATGTCAACTTGTCCTTAAAAATGTGAAACCTTCTGTTTTAATATTTTTGACAAAATATTCTATAGAACAAAATATTTTATAGAAACAAAATTTTGAAAAAAAATCTATTGAAAAGGAAATTTGACAAAATTTTTTTTCTTTTTCTTAAAAAACAAAGCTTTTTATAAAATAACAATTTTCTATAAGAACAAAATTTTGACAAAATGTTAGATTGGAGAAAATTTTATATATTTTTAATTCCATGAAAAAGTTTATGGAAAAGTATTTTCACAAACTTTTGTGTAGAAACAAAGTTTTTTAAAATGTTTTATAAATTTCATAAAAAATGTTTTTTCAATCCAAAGGTTGTCAAATTTCTTTCTAGAAACTTTTTATCAAAGTCTTCCTTTTATAGAAACTGTTGTAAAATTTTTGGGTTTACAGAAAATTTGTGCCAACATTTTTTTTTTTTTTGTAGAAAATGTTGTCAATTTTTTATAGAAGATTATGTCAAAATCTTATTGCTGTAGAAAATTTTGTTAAAATTTTATTTCCATAAATTATTTAGTCAAAATATTATATCTATTAAAAATTTTGTTTTTATAGAAAGTTTTGTCAAAAGGATGCTTGCTTGTGTAGACTCTTTTTATTTTTTCGTCCTTAAAACACTTTTTTCTTGTTAAACATTTAAAAAAGTAAAAATTGTATTCTTATGTCAACAATTTGTTTTTTTTTTTTCAATAGAAAAATTTCTAATAGATTTTTTCTGTAGAACTTGTTTCAATATTTAATTTCATTAAAAACTTGCTAAATGAATAATATTTTGGCGAAGTTTTCTAAGAAAAGAAAAAAACTGTGACATAATTTTCTAAAGAAACAAATTTTGTTGTTGTTTTTTTTTATTTCAGCTTAAAACCATGCATTGACTAAACTACAAGTGTAGCTTAACCAGTAGAGGAAAAGAATGTTTGTCAAATTTATTTGGGCAAAGCCCTATAGACTGTAAGATGGTTGGATAGACGCACGCAGACATAAATTTTTACAAAATTTTCTAAAGAAATACAATTTGCCAAACTATTCTTAGAAACAAAATTTTAACATCATTTTCTAAGAAATCAATGTACGTTAGTTAAATTAACTAACACCAAGGAAAAAAATATACATAAATGAAGCATTACGATTAACTAAATTCGTGTCTTCCACCAAATAGTTCAAAATTTCTTTAAATTAGTAAATTTTACCAAAAAATGCATCCACCTTGAACTTCGTTGTCACTAAAGACATTCTTGCAATTTTGAACTCTATGTTTTTCCTTCAAACTACAAAATTTTCTTTAACAAGTGAAAAATATTTACCTATTTTTATGCCATCTGCGTGATTCAAACGTTTGTAATACTTTTTAGTTAAAATTTTCAACAAATATTCAAAATTTACTAAAATTAACCCAAAGTTTTCTTCCTGGTGAGCTCACTGTTTTTGCAATGCATGTTTTCTTAGAAATAAACGTTCGACATAATTTTCTAAAGAAATAAAATTTTAACAAAACAACTGTAGAAACAACATTTTAGTTATTTTCTATATAAATAAAAGTTTCGCAAAATTTCTACGGAAATAAAATTTTGAAATTTTCTAAAAGAATAAAATTTTTCAACATGTTCTGAGGAAATAAAATTTTAACAATATATTGGAAAGAAAAAAAACAAAGTTTTCTAAAGAAATAACATGTTTTACAGAAATAAATTTCTTACAAAACTTTCTTAAAAAAGGTAATTTTTAACATAATACGAGTAGCTTAATCAAAAGAAAAAAAAATTAGAAATTTTTTACAAAATAAAATTTCGACAAAATATTGACAAAAGTTTCTACTGAAGCAGCATTTGGACAAAAATCCATTGCAAAACCAAAAACATTACAAAACTTTCTATAAAACAAGTATATACAGCAGTAAGTTCGGCCTGACCGAATCTTAAATACCCACCACCATGAATCAAATATTATAGTTTCCTTTGAAATTTCAGGGGTTTGATGACAGATATTCTCCCACGCAGAGCAGTTCAACTAGTACACTTGCCGAAGATAAATTGAAAGATTTTACCTATGAAGACTATATCATATTCGGGATTTATAAGAACCATTTTTGTTTGAGTTTTAGAGGAATCATTAACATCTATTGTAAGTGTGCAAGAAACTGATGAAATAACGCCTTGATTTGCAAATCTTTAGATTTCCACCTGCATTATTTAGATGATTACGAGAATTAAAATCTGAATATTTTACTATTTTAACAATTTTCTTGATCAGTGCGCCTTCTATACCCTCAGGAAGTGAAATCGGTCTATATGGAGGCCTTACAAAATGGACCGCTAAAACCTAAATCTGATTCACGTTTTTGTGTGTCTAAAATACCAATATTATGGCATTCCAATTTATCGCAAATCGGACAAAAACTATGGTTTCTAGAAACCCAAGAAGTTAAGTCGGGAGATCGGTTTTATGGGGGCTATACTAACACATGGACCGATACTCACCATTTTTAGTACACCTCTTTATGGTCCTAAAATACTTCTCGATTTCAAATTTCAGGCTAATTGGATAAAAACTACGGTTTCTAGAATCCCAAACAATGAAATCATTTCTTGCACACCTATTTATAGTCCTACAAAACCTCCAGATTTTCAATTTCAGGCAAATTAGACAATAACTACGATTTCTACAAACCCAAAAAGTAAAATCGAAAGATCGGTCTACATGGATGCTATACTAAAACATTGACCGATTCCCACCATTTTAGGCGCACCTCGTAAAATAATTCTAGATTTCAAATTTCGTGCAAATTGGATAAAAACTTCGGTTTCTATAAGCCAAAGAAGTAAAATCGGGAGATCGGTATATACGGGAGCTATACCAAAACATGAACCGATGCTACCATTTTTAGCACACCTCTTTACGGTCCTAAAACACCTCTAGATTTTAAATTTCAGGCAAATTGGATAAAAACTACGGATTTTAGAAGCCCAAGAAGTAAAATCGGGAGATCGGTCTATATGGGGGCTATACCAAAACATGGACCTATACTCACCATTTTTGGCGCACCCCTTAATTGTTCTAAAATACCTCTAGAATTTCAATTTCAGGCAAATTCGACAAAAACTACGGTTTTTATAAGTCCAAGAAGTAAAATCGGGAGATCGGTCTATATGAGGGCTATACCAAACCATGGACCGATACTCACCATTTTTAGCACACCTTTTTATGGTCTTTAAACACCTTTAGGTTTAAAATTTCAGGCAAGTTGGATAAAAATTACAGATTTTAGAAGCCCAAGCAGTAAACTCGGGAGATCGGTCTATATGGGGCTATACCAAAACATGGACCGATACTCACCATTTTTAGCACACCTCTTTATGGTCTTAAAACACCTCTAGATTTTAAATTTCAAGCAAATTGGATAAAAACTACGGATTCTAGAAGCCCAAGAAATAAAATCGGGAGATCGGTCTATATGGGGGCTATACCAAAACATGGACCGATACTCACCATTTTTGGTCCTAAAATACCTCCAGATTTTAAATTTCAGGCAAATTGGATGAAAACTACGGTTTCTATGAGCCAAAGACCCCAAATTTGGAGGTCGGTTTATATGGGGACTATAACAAAACCTGGATCGATATAGCCCATCTTCGAACTTGACCTGCCTGCAGACAAAAGATTTCAAATTTCAGCACGATTGCTTCATTATTGAAGACTGTAGCGTGATTACAACAGACAGACGGACATGCTTATATCGTCTTAGAATTTCTCCCTGATCAAGAATATATATATTTTATATAGTCAGAAATCGATATTTCGATGTGTTACAAACGGAATGACAAACTTATTATATCCCCGTTACCATTCTATGTTACATTTCACCAAAATTTGCTATAGTTTTATCAAAATTTTCTTTATAACTAAAATTTTGCCATTATTTTCTTTAGGAAAATAATTTTGGCAAAATTTTCTATAGCAAAACAATTTTGGCAAAATTTTCCACAGAAATAACATTTTAGCAAAATTTTTTTACAGAAATAAAATTATGCCAAAATTTTCTATAGAAATAAAATTTTATCAAAATTTCTATTGAAATAAAATTTTGGCAAAATTTTCTATAGAAACCAACTTTTGGCAAAATTTTCTATAGAAATCAAATTTTGGTAAAACTTTCTTTAGAAATCAAATTTCGGTAAAATTTTTTTAGAAATCAAATTTTGGCAAAATTTTCTATAGAAATGGAACTAAATGTTCTATAGAAGATATTTTTTGTAGAACTTTCTCCAAATTTTGGTAGATTATTTTTGTTCCTAGTGGCAACGGTGGGGATCAGTTTATATGGGGGCTATACATAATTATTGACCGATATGGACCAATTTTAGCATGGTTGTTAGAGACCATATTTTTGCGTGGTTGTTAGAGATCATATACTAACACCACGTACCAAATTTCAGCCGAATCGGATGAATTTTGCTCCTCCAAGAGGCTTCGGAGGTCAAATCTGGGGATCGGTTTATATGGGGCTATATATAATTATGGACCGATATGGACCAATTTTTGCATGGTTGTTAGAGACCATATACTAACACCAGGTACCAAATTTCAGCCGGATCGGATGAATTTTGTTCCACCAAGAGGCTCCGGAGTTAAAATCTGGTGATCGGTTTATATGGGGGCTATATCTAATTATGGACCGATATGGACCATTTTTTGCATGGTTGTTAGAGACCATATACTAAAACCAGGTACCACCAAGAGGCTTCAGAGGTTAAATTTGGGGATCGGTTTATATGGGGGCTATACGTAAACGTGGTCCGGTATGGCCCATTTTCAATACCATCCGACCTACGTCAATAATAACTACTTGTGACAAGTTTCAAGTCGATTGCTTGTTTGCTTCGGAAGTTAGCGTGATTTCCACAGACGGACGGACAGCCGGACAGACGGACATAGCTAGATCGACTCAGAATTTCACCAGGACCCAGAATATATATACTTTGTGGGGTCTTAGAGCAATATTTCGATGTGTTACAAACGGAATGACCCCATCCTATGGTGGAGGGAATACAAATCAAAACTTTATATAAAAAGACAACTATGACAAAAGTTTCTATAAAGAAATTTGACAAAACAAAGTTTTCTAAAGAAATAACATGTTTTACAGAAATAAATTTCTTACAAAACTTTCTTAAAAAAGGTAATTTTTAACATAATTTTCTATACAAAAAAAATATGAGCAATCATTATTGTTATTTTGATTTAAGCTACACGAGTAGCTTAATCAAAAAAAAAACACAATTTTAGAAATTTTTTGATAAGTTTTCTTAAAAAAACTGAAAAAAAAATTTCTACAGAAAAAAATGTTGACAACATTTTTTAATGAAATTAAATGTTGACAAGATGTTCTACAGAAAAAAGTCTATATAAATCAAATGTGACAAAGTTTTTTATAGCAACAAATTTTTGACAAAAGAATTTAAATCTGTTTTGTTTTTATTGTTTAACAAGAAACAATGTTTTTCAAAAACGAGAAAAAAAGAGTTTCTACATAAACATACTTTTGACAAACATTTCTATAAAAACACAATTTTGACAAAATTTCCTATTGAAACAACATTTTGACTAAATATTTTATGGACATAAAATTTTTACAAAATAAAATTTCGACAAAATATTGACAAAAGTTTCTACTGAAGCAGCATTTGGACAAAAATCCTTTGCAAAACCAAAAACATTACAAAACTTTCTATAAAAAGACAACTATGACAAAAGTTTGTATAAAGAAACTTGACAAACTTTTGTATTGAAAACAAAAAATACGAACTTTATAAAACTAAAATTTAGAACAAAAACCTTGTTTCTATACAAAAGTTTACCAAAATGTTGTTTTTGTAGTAATGTTAAAATGTTGGTTTAAAACTTTTTATGGAATTGAAAATATACAAAATGTTCTCCAATATAAAATTTTGTTCTTATAGAACATTTTGGTTTTATAACAAAATTTTTTTTTGGACAATTTTGTTTTTAAATTTTTTTTTTTTTCTTCCCATTTTGTCACAGTTCCCTTTTAATAGATTTTTTTTACAAAATTTTGTTTCTATAAAAAATTTTGTTCTATTGAATATTTTGTCAAAAATGTGTTAAAACAGAAGGTTTCAAATTTTTTTGGACAAGTTAACATCGATTCAATAACTGGTATAAAATTCCATTACTAAGTCAAATCGTATTATAAAGATTATCGACTTTTAGACAATACAACAATTTATATCATTCTCTGTTTTACGACAATAGTTTTTCAATGAAATATTGAAAATTTTATCAATCCTTTATTGCTTTAGAAAATGTTGTCTCAATCCTACAAATTTATTTCATTTATCATCAAAATTTCATCCATTTCGAACATCATTTGTATTAATAGATTCCCAAAAACAGTATGATTTTAAAAATTCCCAATGAAGGATAATACGGTTTCGAAAAAGGTCTGCAAAAAAATGTTTTTAATTAATTAAAAAGCACATCGATAAAACGGATCCCAAAGTTATATATAAAATTTTGCTTCAATACAAATTTTTTTAAAATTTTGTTTCTGTAGAAAGTTTTATTTCTTTACAAAATTTTTGCAAAATTTTATTTCTTTGAAAAATTTTAAATTTTGTTAAAAGTTCTTATTTTACAAAAATGTATCTTTTTTCACAAAATATTTATTTATTTAGAAAATTGTGAAATTTTTTTTATAAAAGTAAAATTTGATTTTTATAGAAAATTTTGACAACATTTTTTTTATAAAACTTTTCCACCATGTATGTCAAAATTGAAGTTTTATAGAAATTCTTTTTTAAAAATTTGTCTAAATTTTATTTCTTTACATAATTATGTCAAAATTTTTTGTTTTGTTCAATATACAATCAGAAAACTATCTTAACAGAATAGGCGATCATGTCAACCAGATCCAATGAAACAAGAAGACTAAAGCGCTACCATATACTAGACTTGTCTTTTAGAAATTAATCTGTGGTTTTAAAATACACAGCAAATCTCACTAAGTGTTTTTTTTTTTTTGTTATACGTTATGTATTTCGATGGATTTGCATAACATCTGTAATTGTTGTATATAATATTATGTAAAACTGTTATCTAATTTGCTTATTTCCCTAGGATAGATTGTAAATAAAAAAGAATTTCAAAACAAAAAACATTTTTTCTTTAGAAAATTAAGTCAAAATTTTTTGTTTTGTTCAATATAAATCACAATTATATTTTTTTTTTTTAAAAATTTTTAATTTATTTAGAAAATTTAGTCAAAACTTCGTCGTTTCTTCAGATGTTTGTTTCAATATTCTGGAAATTGTGTTTCTATGGACAATTTTATCAAAATTTTGTTTTCGTAGACAATTTTATCAAAATTGGGTTTCTATAGGCAACTTGGTCAAAATTGTGGTTCCATGAAAAATTTGTTTAAAAAACAAAACTTTGTCACATGTTGTTTCTATAGATTTTTTCTTTCTTTCTTTAAAACATTTCACCATTTTTTAAAATTTTTTTTTCTTGTATAAAATTTTGTTTGTTTAATAAATTTTGAAAAAGATTCAATGTTTAACAAAAAATAAAGTTTCTCAAAAACGAAAAAAGAGTTTCTACAGAAATATACTTTTGACAAAACTTTCTATAATAACAAAATTTCCTATAGAATCAAAATTTTGACTAAATATTTTATGTAAGTAAAATTTTAACAAAATATTATACAGAAATAAAATTATGACAAAATGTTCTATAAAAAATAATTGACAAAATTTTCAACAGAAACAAAATTTTGGCAAAAATCTTCTGCAAAACTAAAAATTTTACAAAATTTTCTATAAAAAGACAACTTTGACAAAAGTTTCTATAAAGAAATTTGACAAACTTTTGTATTGAAAAAAATTGTTTACGAACTTTATAAAAAAATTAAAAAACCTTTGTTTCTATACAAAAGTTTGCCAAAGTGTTGTCTTTGTAGAAAATTATGAAAAATTTTGGTTTTACAATCTCTATTATTGAATTGTAAATATACAAAATGCTCTCCAATATAAAATTTTGTTCTTATAGAAGATTTTGCTTTTATAAAAAAAAAAACTTTTTTAGACAATTTTGTGTTTTTGTCTAAAATTTTTCAAAATTTTGTTCTATGAATAATAAAAGGTATAAAAGTCCATTGTTAAGTCAAATCGTCTAACTAAGGTATAGAAAAAATTATCCTCTTTTAGAAAGTACAACAATTTATATCGTTCTCTGCCGTAAAATACTCGCCGTCTGTTTTTTTTTATATGTTGACGACTATATTTTTTCTGTGTAATATTTAAAATGTTATCAATCCTTTATTTCGTTAGAAAATGTTGTCTAAATTCTCCAAATATATTTCATTTATCAACAAAGTTAGTAAAAATTATCCTCTTTTAGAAAGTACAACAATTTATATCGTTCTCTGCCGTAAAATACTCGCCGTCTGTTTTTTTTTATATGTTGACGACTATATTTTTTCTGTGTAATATTTAAAATGTTATCAATCCTTTATTTCGTTAGAAAATGTTGTCTAAATTCTCCAAATATATTTCATTTATCAACAAAGTTAGTAATCAATTTCTAACATCATTTTTATTAATAGAATCCCAAAAATATAGTATGATTTTAAAAATTCCCAATAAAGGATAAAAATTCGAAAAATGTCTGCAAAAATATGTTTTAGGTTTAACTATCATACCTTATATAATAAAACAAAATCCAAAAATCTAGGTGCTACAGGATTTGAACCTGGACCTCAGGACCCCCACTTCACAGCGCTACATGCTGAGCTACGCAAGCGCTGATGGCTCTTTGACATTACCACTTACAATACATATGGTATATTTGCACCAATTAACACAACAAACAGAAAAACAAATCATTTACAAATGGCGGGAATTTCGCAAAACTAGTATCTCATTCCAGTGTTACCAAGTGAAATATATATAGTATTAAGTTACCTTATCGCTGTCGGCAAAATGAAGAGTTTTTCGAATTCATTTGTTCAATATATATCGTTAAACAGATCTAAATGCCGCATTATAATCATATTAAAAGAAAAGACCAGAACGTCTAGGAAAAGTATCAGGGACAATTTATATTTTTTTTTCAAAATTTAATTTCTGCAGAAAATTTTGTCAAAATTTTATTTTTTTAGAAAACTGTCAAATTTTTTTTCTTCAGAAAATTTTTTCAAAACTTTATTTCTTTGCAAAAATTTTAAAAATTGTATTTCTTTGGAAAACTTTTCAAAATTTTATTTCTTTAGAAAATTTTGTTAAAACTTTATTTCTTAAGTACATTTTAGGAAAAATTAATGTTGTTAATGTAGAAAGTTTCTATAGAAACAAAACTTCTATCAAATTAAAATTTGTTATGAAAAACAATTATAGAAATAAAATTTAAAAACAAAAACAAACCTGTAAAAAAAAATTTTGTAGAAGCAAAATGTTCACAAAATTTTCTGATAGAAATAAAGTTTTTAATAACAATTTCTGTAGAAATAATTTTTTTACACGAAAATTTGGTAACAGGAATTTCTTTAGAAACAAACTATTAACAAAATTATTTATAGAAATAACATTTTTAACAAGAATTTCTGCTACAAAAGATTTTGAAAAAAATCTGTAGAAGGACAAATTTGAAAAAAGTTTCAGTAGAAGCAAATTTTCCGATAGAAATAACCATTTCAACAAGAATTTTCACAAGGCTTAGACAAAATTTTTAAAGAACATTTTTAAAACAATTTAATATAGAAATACATATATTGTTTAAGAAGAAACTTTATAGAAACACAATTTGAAAATTTTCTTTAGAAAATATATGACAAAATGTTCTTTTGAAAATTATAATGAGATTTAATTTCTAAAAATGTCTACAAGAAAACAACAAAAGTTAGTGAAAAAATCACAAAATTTTCTAAAGACGAAAACTAATTTCTATAAAAATTTTGACGTACATGGAAGAAAAATTTTATATTAAAAAACATTTTAAAACAATCATTTCTTAAAAAAATTGGTAAAATGTTATAAAGAAAGAAATTTCGACAAAACTTTCTATAGCAACAAAATGAACTACAGAAGCAAAAATCTCTAGAAACAATATATGATAAAGTTTGCTTTTTCTTTTTCTTAACAAATTTTTATCATATTTTCTATGGAACCACAATTTTGACCAAGTTGCCTATAGACATTTTCTTAAAATTTTCCATAAAAACACAATTTTAAAAAATTTTATAAGATAAAAATCTAAAAAATTATAAAATTTTCTAAATAATTTAATTTTTTTTATTTTTAACAACATTTTCTAAATAAATAATATTATGACAAAACTTTCCATATAAATTAAATTTTAAACAAATTCTAAAAAATAAAATTTTGGAAAAAATTTATATCATTTTGTCAAAATTTGATTTCTTTTAAAATTTTTTTCCCAAAATTTTATTTTTTAGAAATTGTTTAAAATTTAAATTATATGGAAAATTAAAAACATTAAATTTTTCATAAAATGTAATTAAGAAATAAAGTTTTAACCAAATTTTCTATACAAATAAATTGTTGACATAATTTTCTAAAGAAATAAAATTTTAATTTTTTTTAAATAAATAAAGTTTTGACAAAATTTTCTGAAGCTATAAAATTTTAACAAAGTTTTCTAAAAAGAAAATTTGACAACTTTTTATTTTATTTTTTTTTTTTAATAAAGTGTCGTTGATACTTTTTCTAGAAGTTCTGCTCTTTTCGTTTTTTTCAAATCTGATTATAATGTGGTTTTTAAATCTGTTTAACGATAATATTATTCATATTCTAAAAACTCTTAATTTTACAGACAGTGATAAGGTAACTTAATACTATATATATTTGCACTTGGTAACACTAGAATGAAATACTAGCTTTGCGAAATTCCCGCCATTTGTAAATGATTTGATTTTCTGTTTATTAAGTTAAATGGTGCAATAGCATATGTATTGTAAGTGCTAATGTCAAGGAGCAAACAGCGCTAACGTAGCACGGTATGTAGTGCGGTGGAATGGGAGCCCTGAAGTCTAGGTTCAAATCCTGTTGCACTCAGATTTTTTGGATTTTGTTTTATTATATATAAGGTAACATCTGATAGTTAAAACTAAAACATTTTTTGCAGACATTTTTCGAATCTTTATCCTTCATTGGGAAATTTTAAAATCATACGATGTTTTTGGGATTCTATTAATAAAAATGATGTTAGAAATTGATTGATTACTAATTTTGTTGATAAATGAAATATATTTGGAGAATTTAGACAAAGGAATTGGGAAATTTACACGGACAAAAAAGACTGTTTTTCATATGTTTGGGTGTAAAAATTATATGGTTTTGAGTTCCAAACAATTAATTTTTTACATTTTTACATGTGTGAAATAATATTATTTGTAGTAAATGCCCTCTGTAATGTAAATTTTAATACAATGTTTGGGCTTGGATGCACACATATATTAAATAAAAATACCCTAAAAACATATATGTGTTTAGAAATACAGATCTAGAGAGTATACTGCAAGTAAAAGAATGGATGTAACCAATTGGCGCATTAAAAAATATAAACACAAAAAAATGCATCACAACTTTTTCTACCAGTGTATACCTAAGGTGAAACATAATATGTTAGAAGAATACAAACAATATTTTGTTTGGACCAATCCTGATAATCGCTACAATGTGTGAAAATAGTAATAAATTGTATCAAGATGCCCTCTGGAGATAATATTATTTGTAGTAAATGCCCTCTGTAATGTAATTGTATGAAACTCTAAAATAGTGAAGACAAAAACCAGTGAAAACGAAGTATGCGCGGCAACACTATTATGTATTATATATATCGTATAATTTGAGTACACGTCCTTGAAATATGCGATAAAATGACACAGTCCTTGAAATATGCGATACAAAGGAAAAACGTTATATATAACGATCCTTACATGGGAATTGGAAAAAATAAGTATATATAGTACGACAAAGTAGAATATAACAATTTACTGTAAAGTAAAGTACAAAAAAACACTGTCCCCAAACTATACGTTATACATATATATATATATATATATATATATATATATATATATATATATATATATATATATATATATATACTCGTACTTTATGGGGACTCAGAGTAATATTTCGATTCTACTCCCTGTGCAAAATATATATATATATATATATATATATATATATATATATATATATATATATATATATATATATATATATATATATATATATATATATATATATATATATATATATATATATATATATATATATATATATATATATATATATATATATATATATATATATATATATATATATATATATATATATGTATAACGTATAGTTTGGGGACAGTGTTTTTTTGTACTTTACTTTACAGTAAATTGTTATATTCTACTTTGTCGTACTATATATACTTATTTTTTTCAATTCCCATGTAAGGATCGTTATATACAACGTTTTTTCTTTGTATCGCATATTTCAAGGACTGTGTCATTTTATCGCATATTTCAAGGACGTGTACTCAAATTATACGATATATATAATACATAATAGTGTTGCCGCGCATACTTCGTTTTCACTGGTTTTTGTCTTCACTATTTTATAGTTTCATACAATTACATTACAGAGGGCATTTACTACAAATAATATTACCTCCAGAGGGCATCTTGATACAATTTATTACTATTTCCACACATTGTAGCGATTATCAGGATTGGTCCAAACAAAATATTGTTTGTATTCTTCTAACATATTATGTTTCACCTTAGGTATACACTGGTAGAAAAAGTTGTGATGCATTTTTTTGTGTTTATATTTTTTAATGCGCCAATTGGTTACATCCATTCTTTTACTTGCAGTATACTCTCTAGATCTGTATTTCTAAACACATATATGTTTTTAGGGTATTTTTATTTAATATATGTTTGCATCCAAGCATATTATATTTACAAACATTTTGTATCCCAAACATTGTATTAAAATTTACATTACAGAGGGCATTTACTACAAATAATATTATCTTCAAAGGGTATCTTGATACAATTTGTTATATTTTTCACACATGTAAAAATGTAAAAAATTAATTGTTTGGAACTCAAAACCATATAATTTTTACGCCCAAACATATGAAAAACAGTCTTTTGTCCGTGTAAATTTCCCAATTCCTTTGTCTAAATTCTCCAAATATATTTCATTTATCAACAAAATTAGTAATCAATCATTTTCTAACATCATTTTTATTAATAGAATCCCAAAAACATCGTATGATTTTAAAAATTCCCAATGAAGGATAAAGATTCGAAAAATGTCTGCAAAAAATGTTTTAGTTTTAACTATCAGATTTTACCTTATATATAATAAAACAAAATCCAAAAAATCTGAGTGCAACAGGATTTGAACCTAGACTTCAGGGTTCCTATTCCACCGCACTACATACCGTGCTACGTAAGCGCTGTTTGCTCCTTGACATTAGCACTTACAATACATATGCTATTGCACCATTTAACTTAATAAACAGAAAATCAAATCATTTACAAATGGCGGGAATTTCGCAAAGCTAGTATTTCATTCTAGTGTTACCAAGTGCAAATATATATAGTATTAAGTTACCTTATCACTGTCTGTAAAATTAAGAGTTTTTAGAATATGAATAATATGTATCGTTAAACAGATTTAAACACCACATTATAATCAGATTTGAAAAAAACGAAAAGAGCAGAACTTCTAGAAAAAGTATCAACGACACTTTATTAAAAAAAAAAAAAAAAAATAAAATAAAAATTTGTCAAATTTTCTTTTTTTTTTTAGAAAACTTTGTTAAAATTTTATTGCTTCAGAAAATTTTGTCAAAACTTTATTTATTTAAAAAAAATCAAAATTTTATTTCTTTAGAAAATTATGTCAACAATTTATTTGTATAGAAAATTTGGTTAAAACTTTATTTCTTAATTACATTTTATGAAAAATTTAATGTTTTTAATTTTCCATATAATTTAAATTTAAAAAAAAAATAGAAATAGAAAGAAATCAAATTTTGACAAAATGTTTTAATTTTTTCCAAAATTTTATTTTTTAGAATTTGTTTAAAATTTAATTTATATGGAAAGTTTTGTCATAATATTATTTATTTAGAAAATGTTGTTAAAAATAAAAAAAAATTAAATTATTTAGAAAATTTTATCATTTTTTAGATTTTTATCTTATAAAATTTTTTAAAATTGTGTTTTTATGGACAATTTTAAGAAAATTTCTATAGGCAACTTGGTCAAAATTGTGGTTCCATAGAAAATATGATAAAAATTTGTTAAGAAAAAGAAAAAGCAAACTTTATCATATCTTGTTTCTAGAGATTTTTGCTTCTGTAATTCATTTTGTTGCTATAGAAAGTTTTGTCGAAATTTCTTTCTTTATAACATTTTACCAATTTTTTTAAGAAATGATTGTTTTAAAATGTTTTTTAATATAAAATTTTTCCTCCATGTACGTCAAAATGTTTATAGAAATTAGTTTTCGTCTTTTGAAAATTTTGTGATTTTTTCACTAACTTTTGTTGTTTTCTTGTAGACATTTTTAGAAATTTAATCTCATTATAATTTTCCAAAGAACATTTTGTCATATATTTTCTAAAGAAAATTTTATTTTCAAATTGTGTTTCTATAAAGTTTCTTCTTAAACAATATATGTATTTCTTTATTAAATTGTTTTAAAAATGTTCTTTGAAAATTTTGTCTAAGCCTTGTGAAAATTCTTGTTGAAATGGTTATTTCTATCGGAAAATTTGCTTCTACTGAAACTTTTTTCAAATTTGTCCTTCTACAGATTTTTTTTCAAAATCTTTTGTAGCAGAAATTCTTGTTAAAAATGTTATTTCTATAAATAATTTTGTTAATAGTTTGTTTCTAAAGAAATTCCTGTTACCAAATTTTCGTGTAAAAAAATTATTTCTACAGAAATTGTTAGTAAAAACTTTATTTCTATCAGAAAATTTTGTGAACATTTTGCTTCTACAAAATTTTTCTTTACAGGTTTGTTTTTGTTTTTAAATGTTATTTCTATAATTGTTTTTCATAACAAATTTTAATTTGATAGAAGTTTTGTTTCTATAGAAACTTTCTACATTAACTACATTAATTTTTAATAAAATGTACTTAAGAAATAAAGTTTTAACAAAATCTTCTAAAGAAATAAAATTTTGAAAAGTTTTCCAAAGAAATAAAATTTTGAAAATTTTTTCAAAGAAATAAAGTTTTGAAAAAATTTTCTGAAGAAAAAAAATTTGACAGTTTTCTAAAAAAATAAAATTTTGACAAAATTTTCTGCAGAAATTAAATTTTGAAAAAAAAAAATATAAATTGTCCCTGATACTTTTCCTAGACGTTCTGGTCTTTTCTTTTAATATGATTATAATGCGGCATTTAGATCTGTTTAACGATATATATTGAACAAATGAATTCTAAAAACTCTTCATTTTGCCGACAGCGATAAGGTAACTTAATACTATATATATTTCACTTGGTAACACTGGAATGAGATACTAGTTTTGCGAAATTCCCGCCATTTGTAAATGATTTGTTTTTCTGTTTGTTATGTTAATTGGTGCAAATATACCATATGTATTGTAAGTGGTAATGTCAAAGAGCCATCAGCGCTTGCGTAGCTCAGCATGTAGCGCTGTGAAGTGGGGGTCCTGAGGTCCAGGTTCAAATCCTGTAGCACCTAGATTTTTTGATTTTGTTTTATTATATATAAGGTATGATAGTTAAACCTAAAACATATTTTTGCAGACATTTTTCGAATTTTTATCCTTTATTGGGAATTTTTAAAATTATACTATGTTTTTGGGATTCTATTAATAAAAATGATGTTAGAAATTGATTGATTACTAACTTTGTTGATAAATGAAATATATTTGGAGAATTTAGACAACATTTTCTAACGAAATAAAGGATTGACAACATTTTAAATATTACACAGAAAAAATATAGTCGTCAACATATAAAAAAAAAACAGACGGCGAGTATTTTACGGCAGAGAACGATATAAATTATTGTACTTTCTAAAAGAGGATAATTTTTTCTATACCTTAGTTAGACGATTTGACTTAACAATGGACTTTTATACCTTTTATTATTCATAGAACAAAATTTTGAAAAATTTTAGACAAAAACACAAAATTGTCTAAAAAAGTTTTTTTTTTATAAAAGCAAAATCTTCTAAAGGGTGATTTGTTAAGAGCTTGATAACTTTTTTTTAAAAAAAAACGCATAAAATTTGCAAAATCTCATCGGTTCTTTATTTGAAACGTTAGATTGGTCCATGACATTTACTTTTTGAAGATAATTTCATTTAAATGTTGACCGCGGCTGCGTCTTAGGTGGTCCATTCGGAAAGTCCAATTTTGGGCAACTTTTTCGAGCATTTCGGCCGGAATAGCCCGAATTTCTTCGGAAATGTTGTCTTCCAAAGCTGGAATAGTTGTTGGCTTATTTCTGTAGACTTTAGACTTGACGTAGCCCCACAAAAAATAGTCTAAAGGCGTCAAATCGCATGATCTTGGTGGCCAACTTACCGGTCCATTTCTTGAGATGAATTGTTCTCCGAAGTTTTCCCTCAAAATGGCCATAGAATCGCGAGCTGTGTGGCATGTAGCGCCATCTTGTTGAAACCACATGTCAACCAAGTTCAGTTCTTCCATTTTTTGGCAACAAAAAGTTTGTTAGCATCGAACGATAGCGATCGCCATTCACCGTAACGTTGCGTCCAACAGCATCTTTGAAAAAATACGGTCCAATGATTCCACCAGCGTACAAACCACACCAAACAGTGCATTTTTCGGGATGCATGGGCAGTTCTTGAACGGCTTCTGGTTGCTCTTCACTCCAAATGCGGCAATTTTGCTTATTTACGTAGCCATTCAACCAGAAATGAGCCTCATCGCTGAACAAAATTTGTCGATAAAAAAGCGGATTTTCTGCCAACTTTTCTAGGGCCCATTCACTGAAAATTCGACGTTGTGGCTCGTTAGTAAGTCTATTCATGATGAAATGTCAAAGCATACTGAGCATCTTTCTCTTTGACACCATGTCTGAAATCCCACGTGATCTGTCAAATACTAATGCATGAAAATCCTAACCTCAAAAGAATCACCCTTTATAAGAACAAAATTTTATATTGGAGAGCATTTTGTATATTTACAATTCAATAATAGAGATTGTAAAACCAAAATTTTTCATAATTTTCTACAAAGACAACACTTTGGCAAACTTTTGTATAGAAACAAAGTTTTTTTAATTTTTTTATAAAGTTCGTAAACAATTTTTTTCAATACAAAAGTTTGTCAAATTTCTTTATAGAAACTTTTGTCAAAGTTGTCTTTTTATAGAAAATTTTGTAAAATTTGTAGTTTTGCAGAAGATTTTTGCCAAAATTTTTTTTCTGTTGAAAATTTTGTCAATTATTTTTTATAGAACATTTTGTCATAATTTTATTTCTGTATAAAATTTTGTTAAAATTTTACTTACATAAAATATTTAGTCAAAATTTTAATTCTATAGGAAATTTTGTTATTATAGAAAGTTTTGTCAAAAGTATATTTCTGTAGAAACTCTTTTTTCGTTTATGAAAAACTTTATTTTTTGTTAAACATTGAATCTTTTTCAAAATTTATTAAACAAACAAAATTTTATACAAAAAAAAATTTTTAAAAAAATGGTGAAATGTTTTAAAGAAAGAAAGAAAAAATCTATAGAAACAACATGTGACAAAGTTTTGTTTTTTAAACAAATTTTTCATGGAACCACAATTTTGACCAAGTTGCCTATAGAAACCCAATTTTGATAAAATTGTCTACGAAAACAAAATTTTGATAAAATTGTCCATAGAAACACAATTTCCAGAATATTGAAACAAAAATCTGAAGAAACGACGAAGTTTTGACTAAATTTTCTAAATAAATTAAACATTTTTAAAAAATAAAAATAAAATTGTGATTTATATTGAACAAAACAAAAAATTTTGACATAATTTTCTAAAGAAAAAATGTTTTTTGTTTTGAAATTCTTTTTTATTTACAATGCTTATTTCCCTAGGATAGACCTAGGGAAATAAGCAAATTAGATAACAGTTTTATATAATATTATATACAACAATTACAGATGTTATGCAAATCCATCGAAATACATAACGTATAACAAAAAAAAAACACTTAGTGAGATTTGCTGTGTATTTTAAAACCACAGATTAATTTCTAAAAGGCAAGTCTAGTATATGGTAGCGCTTTAGTCTTCTTGTTTCATTGGATCTGGTTGACATGATCGCCTATTCTGTTAAGATAGTTTCTGGTTGTATATTGAACAAAACAAAAAATTTTGACATAATTATGTAAAGAAATAAAATTTAGACAAATTTTTAAAAAATGATTTCTATAAAACTTCAATTTTGACATACATGGTGGAAATTTTCTATAAAATTTTCTATAAAAATCAAATTTTAATTTTTTAAATAAAATTTCACAAGTTTCTAAATAAATAAATATTTTGTGAAAAAAGATACATTTTTGTAAAATAAGAATTTTTAACAAAATTTAAAATTTTTCAAAGAAATAAAATTTTGCAAAAATTTTGTAAAGAAATAAAACTTTCTACAGAAACAAAATTTTAAGAAAAATTTGTATTGAAGCAAAATTTTATATATAACTTTGGGATCCGTTTTATCGATGTGCTTTTTAATTTATGCTTTGACATTGTTTTTTACTCGGATTATATTTGCCTATTTATGAAAAAATAGTTATTTTATTATTTTTAAATCTCTAGGTCTACTATATGCTTTTATATATTAATAAAATAAAAAAACCTTTGCGTGGGAATCGAACCCAGAATTCACGAATCCAAAGAGTATATATCACCCACTGGGCTATACAACCAATCTCACAACCGATATGTAAAACTGTTGTTCGTTGTTCTCACAATTAAGACTTTTTAAGCATTTTTCCAAATACGTAGTTAATGCAAGAAAATATTATAACTGAAGCAAACAGAAATTTAAGCATCGGAACAAAGTTGACGAAACATAGATTTAAACACACAGGTGTTAATATTTCGCTTCAATCTTTTATATTGCTGGACAAAATCTTTAAAATTTTTATGAAACTTCTGGGTAAAAGTTGTGACGAAATTTATCTATCAGAAAAACTGTATTTTAAAATTAAAAATTTTACAAAATTTTCTATAAAAAGAAGATTTTGATAAAAAGTTTCTATAAAGAAATTTGACAAACTTTTGTATTGAAATAACATATTTTACGAACTTTATAAAACTAAAGTTTTATAATACTTTGTTTCTATACAAAAGTTTGTAAAAATGTTGGTTTTACAAACTTTTTATGGTGCTAAAAATATAAAAATATTCTCCAATATAAAATTTTGTCAAAATTTTATTCTTATAGAAAGATTTGCTTCTATAAAACACTTTTTTTTAGAAAATTTTGTTTTTATTTTTTTTATAAAGACCTTGTCACAATTTTGCTTTTAAAGAAATTTTTTCAAAGTTCCCTTTCAATATATTTTTTTCAAAATTTTGTTTCTATTATGGTATAATTCAATAAATTGTATAAAATGCCATTGTTCAGTCAAATCGTTTAACTCTACGCTATTCTACCCAAAACAACAATTTATATCCGAGAAATGTGTCTTCTCTGTTAGAAAAATCCTCGCCTTTGTGTGAAGAACAAGATTTTTTTGTTTACAACAATATTTTTTCATTGTAATATTTATGGATTTTTGTTAAATTTACATCTATTGAAAATCTATTAAAAAATTTAAAATGTTATCAATCCTTTATTTCTTTAGAAAATGTCTTCCAAATTCTTTAAATTTATTATCAACAAAATTATTAATCAATCAATTTCTAAAATCGTTTTTATTAATAGTTTTCCAAAAACATAGTATGATTAAAAATTCCCATCGAAGGACAATAAAGATTCGAAAAAGGTCTGCAAAAAAATGTTTTAGGTTTAACTATCAATTCAATGATTTCACTTTAAAACCATGCGTTTTGATACTTTTTTTAAGAAATAAAAACTGAAAAAATTTTTTAATGAAATTAAATGTTGTTCTACAGAAAAAAATCTATTAAACTCTTAAAAATCTATATATATGACAAAGTTTTTTATAGCAACAATATTTGGACAAAAGAAATTAAATTTAATTATTTTTACAAAAGCTTTTTTTAAACGTTTAAGAAGAAATAAAGTTTTTCAAAAGTGAAAAAAGAAAAAAGAGTTTCTATAGAATCATGCTTCTGACAAATCTTTCTATAAAACAAAAATTTTGACAAAATTTCCTATAGAAACAAAATTTTGATTAAATATTTTATGGAAATAAAATTTTAACAAAATTTTCTACAGAAATAAAATTTTGACAAAATGTTCTATAAAAAAAAATTTACAAAATTTTCTACAGAAACAAAATTTTGACAAAAATCTTCTGTAAAACCAAAAATTTTACAAAATGTTCTATAAAAAGAAGATTTTGATAAAAAGTTTCTATAAAGAAATTTGACAAACTTTTGTATTGAAATAACATATTTTACGAACTTTATAAAACTAAAGTTTTAAAAGACTTTGTTTCTATACAAAAGTTTGTAAAAATGTTGGTTTTACAAACTTTTTATGGTGCTAAAAATATAAAAATATTCTCCAATATACAATTTTGTCAAAATTTTATTTTTATAGAAAGATTTGCTTCTATAAAACACTTTTTTTTAGAAAATTTTGTTTTTATTTTTTTTATAGAAGACCTTGTCACAATTTTGCTTTTAAAGAAATTTTTTCAAAGTTCCCTTTCAATATATTTTTTTCAAAATTTTGTTTCTATTATGGTATAATTCAATAAATTGTATAAAATGCCATTGTTCAGTCAAATCGTTTAACTCTACGCTATTCTACCCAAAACAACAATTTATATCCGAGAAATGTGTCTTCTCTGTTAGAAAAATCCTCGCCTTTGTGTGAAGAACAAAATTTTTTTGTTTACAACAATATTTTTTCATTGTAATATTTATGGATTTTTGTTAAATTTACATCTATTGAAAATCTATTAAAAAGTTTAAAATGTTATCAATCCTTTATTTCTTTAGAAAATGTCTTCCAAATTCTTTAAATTTATTATCAACAAAATTATTAATCAATCAATTTCTAAAATCGTTTTTATTAATAGTTTTCCAAAAACATAGTATGATTAAAAATTCCCATCGAAGGACAATAAAGATTCGAAAAAGGTCTGCAAAAAAATGTTTTAGGTTTAACTATCAAAATTAAATAAAATCTAAAAACAGATAGTCTCCGGGTGCAATAGGATTTGAACCTGGACTTCAGGAGTCCCAGTCCACTGCGCTACATACTAAGCTACATAAGCGTTGATGCCTACTTGCTATTAACACGTACAATACATATGCTATATTTGCATCATTTAACTTAGCAAACAGAAAAACAAATCATTCAAAAATGGCGGGAATATCGCAAAACTAGCATCTCATTCTAGTGTTACCAAGTGAAAATACATATAAAATTAAGTTACCTTATCGCTGTAGGCAAAATTACTTTTTGGAGACATTTTTTTTTTTTCAAAATACATTGTTGAATAGGTATAAACACACTGCGTTATAAACAGATCTAAAAACAAGAAAATGTCTAGCGACAGCATGTTAGTATGTCTAAACTGAATTTTTATAGAAATACCTTTTAAAATTTGTGGAAAAGTTACACTGAAAAAACAGTTTTGTTTAGAAAATTTAAACTTTCGTAAAGCGTAATAATTCCATGAACTAAAGGAGAATTAAAACGGCTTTAGTGAAATTGGGTACACTTTTTTCTGAGTGTATGTTTTTATAAATATTTTTTTTTTGCTGTAAAAAATCTTGTCAACATTTTGTGTCCATAGAAATGTTTGGTTTTACAATTTTTCTATAGAAAAAAATTGACAAATCATTCTATAGAAATAAAATTTTGACAAAATTTTTTATACAAACGAAATTAGATATAAAACTAATTTTTTTATACAAAATTTTCTACAATAAAAATGTTTTAAAGTATTTCTATAAAAATCAAAACACATGGCTAGGAAAATGTTTATAAAGTGTACCTGACGCTATCGCTAGACACTCTTGTTTTGTTAGATCTGTTTATAATGCAGTATGTTAACATATTACACCATATTTTGAGAATCGTCCTAAAAAAAAATATTTTGTCTATAGCGAAAAGGTATCTTAGTTTTATATGTATTTTTACTTGGTAACACTGGAAGGTGATTCAAGGTTTGCGATTTAATTATGTAATTTTTAATTTTTGTTGTTCTGTTGCTTACGTTTACTGGTTCAAATATAGCACATGTGCAATACGTGTTAATATCATCCAGCAAAAAGAGCGTGTATAGCTCAGTATGTAGCGCATTAGAGTGAAAGCCCTGAAGTCCGGGTTCGAATCCTATTGCACCCTGAGACTACATATTTATAGTTTTTATATAATTGTCCCAAACTAATTTTACTAACTCAGCTAAAAAAACATAAATTTTCGAAACTTAATTAGACAAATAAAATATCCTTTTGAATGAATTGTAATAATAGTGTTTTGCATAAGGACAATCTTTTTAAGTAGCACTCTAGAAATTGAAATGATCATTGTATGAAACAGAATCTAGATGGCTTGTTGAACTTAGTAAAGTTTCGAACCAATAGTAATGTTTTATGCGTACTCATAGATGTCGCCACATGACTTGCATGTTTGTTTTTAATACAGGTGAGGTGGCAACAGTGCCCAAAAAATTGAAATATGAAAGTTGTTATAAATATTAGGAAAAAGGGTTATAAATTGTTAAACAGTAAGTAAATATATATAAACATAACATAGCAATAAATCAAAAATGCAATCTCAAATTTTTCAAAAACAGTCCCTGAACTATACGATAGACTGAAGTCCCCAAAGTATGCGGTATATATAACATTTTTTTGAGGACCGTCCCCAAAGTATGCAAATGTCCCCGAAATATACAGTACATCGGAAAAAAGTCCCCAAAATATATGGTACGCATATATATATATATATATATATATATATATATATATATATATATATATATATATATATATATATATATATATATATATATATATATATATATATATATATATATATATATATATATATACAATGAATAAGTTAATATACCCCCCATCCTATGGTGGAGGGTCTAAAAACCATCAAAATATTTACGAAATACAAACATTTAGCAAATTCTAGTTGTATGTATTTAAACTACTCACCTTGAGTATTATAACTTATAGTTACAATTTTTTTTTTAATAAAAATATTTATTTAAAAAACAGTTTTAAGTTATACAAAAAATGCGCTGCTTTAGTCTTGTTACCACGCGGACGAAAAAGACAATTTTTCATATGTTTGGGTGTAAATGTATGTTTGCCACTCAAATTTTTTTAACAAAATATTTTTAAGTGCAAGCATATAATGTTCATAAACTAGCATAACATGTTTGGGACATATATGTTAATATGTTAGAACATATTATGTTTGGGACATAAAATGTTTGTAAATATAATATGCTTAGATGCAAACATATATTAATTTAGAAATAGCCTATAAACATATATGTGTTTAGAAAGAGAGACCTAGAGAGTAAGCTGCAAGTAAAATAATGGAAGCAACCAATTGGCGCCTTAAAAAAATATCCACACAGAGAAAAGTTCACTAAAATTTTTTTCTACCAGTGTATGCCCTAAGGTGAAACATAATATATTTGAACAATATAAACAATATTTTGTTTGGACCATTCCTGAAAATATATATGCTTGAAGCAAAATGTGTTTGGGGTATATGTTACAGAAGCGATTTTTTTAAGGGTGCACCTATTAAAAGTTTTATCAACATTTACGGATGTTTGTGGATAAACATGGTTGCCAATAGTAACAATTTTTTTTTTAATTTTTTACTATCAATATGTTTGTTAGTAAACCCCATCTAGAAAATCCAACTCAAAAAATTCGTCCTCATTCACGAAAAAATCTGGGGAAAAATCCCCAATACTGACAATCCCCAATAGAGGCGATAGAGTTTACCTCAGTGATACGAGAAAACCTCCTAACAACTTTGAAATACTTCTCATTGTCTAGTGAACATAAAACACTCACGAAAAACGTTAAAGTCTTCCGTGTAAACGATGAGCAAGCTTTCCAGTACATCTTTGCCTAGAGATGATAAAACACATCCGAAAAAATTTTTAAGTCTTCCCTATAAAAGATGAGTATGCTTTATATTAAACCACAGTGCATTATGTTCATGTAGAAGAATGCTTACGACGATAAAAACCTTTTTGATATACAATTAGAAGTTTTCCCAGATTGAAAAGTTATATTTGAAGTTAAATCATTGTGTGACATTCTTTTATCTATGACAAATAAACAAACAATGTTTGACATATAATCTCTTAATAGTCATTTACATCATGGCATTTCTTCATGAAATAAATAAAAACAGTTCAACAAATTAATTCCAAAGTTAACCTTATCACTTACTTGTTTATGGTATATCTGAAAATTTTCTACTGATCATATCACAGTCATAATTAACTAAATAATCATAAAGACTGAGTATAACTTCCCCATTAATATGACATTGAATTAAAAATTACAAAACAAAGTTCAAAGAGTCATTCATAATATTGACGGAAAGGGTGATGGCGAATGAAAGGAACAATCTCAAAAGTAAGATTTTCTTAACATACATCGAGCACATATGAGTTTATGTATAAGAAGAAATTTCCCAGAGATATACACATGCAAAACTCTTTTATTGAATCGGGCTCATTGTGCTCTAGTCTGTTTTCTTCTCAGACTTTTGTAGACAAACAAAACCCTACACTTGTGCGTATTCACTCCATAGTACGTACTCCTGTACCATACATACCCATACATATTTATCTTACAATTTACTCTTTGTTCACATATAACATAGTAGTCTCCCCTGTACGTTGATGTGCAGTTAATTACAATCTGTGGTTAATTTGTTCTTTCGTAAGTGTGAGATTGTGTGTGTGTGTTTTTTGTGTGGATATAAAACAGACAATACCCACCCAGTCGGAAAAAGCGTCGTGTTTCTGGCATTATAACGTACCTTATTTAGGAGCCAGTAGTGATGCCACACAAATGCAAACTCTATTTCAAAATAACATTGGGTGTCATTGGGCGTCAAGTACTTGCCCTCTCACTTCAATTTATATTGCTTGTATAAGGCGTGATCTTATTAGGAGAAAAAATTACCTTAAATAAGGCCTTCTAAATATGTTGTCTTAGAAGGTCTTGGGAAAAAAATAAAAAAAATCTATTTTTAGATTTTTTGTTTTTGCTTTTAATGCTATTTTTCCCTATTCCTGGAAAGTTTTCATAGTTTTATTATAATTACAATTTATTTCTATTTTCTTAACATTTTAAAATTTCTCCTGAAAGCGGTGTCGAACTCACGACCATTGACTTCATAAGCGCACACTCTACCCACTCGGCTACGGTCGGCTGTGCTTTGCACAGAGCTAAAGGCTATTGTAAATGTAACACACATAAACACATTATCCTACGCATTCCATGAGAGTTGTGTTAACAGGTCTGTTATTAGAAACGACAACATAATGGATAGTGATGCTGCTCCACCAAAGAAGCATTGTACTTCCAATACTCCAGTTTTTAGAAACCGAAAAATATTCACTACTCATGATTCTCTGCATTGCATAATCAGGGGCTTTCTAACGTCTAATATCGGCATATGAAATTCGATAGCATTGTTAAATGTTGTTGATCAGTTACAATCAACAGCGATATAATGAGAACAACGTCAAATAGTCAAATTTAAAAAAAATATATATTTTAAACTTTATTAAATATTTATATTACTATACATACTCGAAAATTAATTTTTATTTAAATTAATCAGAATATGGAAAAATTAAATGTAAAACTAAACGTATGGAATTCTATACCTGTGCTCCAATATAATTAAATAATATTTTAATTAGATGGAATACAAAAATTAATTAATTAATTATAAACAAAGAAACTAAAACCTTATTTTATATTTATATTTATATTTATATTTATATTTATATTTATATTTATATTTATATTTATATTTATATTTATATTTATATTTATATTTATATTTATATTTATATTTATATTTATATTTATATTTATATTTATATTTATATTTATATTTATATTTATATTTATATTTATATTTATATTTATATTTATATTTATATTTATATTTATATTTATATTTATATTTATATTTATATTTATATTTATATTTATATTTATATTTATATTTATATTTATATTTATATTTATATTTATATTTATATTTATATTTATATTTATATTTATATTTATATTTATATTTATATTTATATTTATATTTATATTTATATTTATATTTATATTTATATTTATATTTATATTTATATTTATATTTATATTTATATATATATTTATATTTATATTTATATTTATATTTATATTTATATTTATATTTATATTTATATTTATATTTATATTTATATTTATATTTATATTTATATTTATATTTATATTTATATTTATATTTATATTTATATTTATATTTATATTTATATTTATATTTATATTTATATTTATATTTATATTTATATTTATATTTATATTTATATTTATATTTATATTTATATTTATATTTATATTTATATTTATATTTATATTTATATTTATATTTATATTTATATTTATATTTATATTTATATTTATATTTATATTTATATTTATATTTATATTTATATTTATATTTATATTTATATTTATATTTATATTTATATTTATATTTATATTTATATTTATATTTATATTTATATTTATATTTATATTTATATTTATATTTATATTTATATTTATATTTATATTTATATTTATATTTATATTTATATTTATATTTATATTTATATTTATATTTATATTTATATTTATATTTATATTTATATTTATATTTATATTTATATTTATATTTATATTTATATTTATATTTATATTTATATTTGTATTTATATTTACATTTATATTTACATTTATATTTATATTTATATTTGTAATTATTTTTATATAAATTAATGTATATTTAAATTGCTAATTATTTTTTATTTTTAAACATTTTTCTTTGTAAATCTTATTTTTCTCTCTCTTAAATGCTTTTCTCAATTGCATTTTATATGCATCAAAAGTGACTACTTCTTCTTCAATTGCTTTGAAGAATATTTGGTTGATATTATTGTAAGTTTTAAAGGATTCTTTATTTTGAAACCCGTCATAGTTAAAGGCTTTTATAATATATATAGTTAAAGGCTTTTATAATATTATGTTTAATAAATGTTCTTGAATTTGTCGAAAAATATTCACTTAGTTTTGAGATATCGACATGATGTCAGCGTTTGTAATACTCTTTAGTTAATTTTTCTATAAATAATAAGTGTGTTCACGTTTTTTCTGTGACATTTGTCCTGTAGTGATACTTTCATAGAAAACGATGCCTCTTATTGCTTAAGACTTAAGAAAATATGTAATTTTGACTTCATCCAATGTAAACTATAATTTCAAAAAAAAATTTAACAGAAATAAGAAGTGTGTTTCGTTTTTAAATGAAATAATTTCAATAAAAAACAAGCCTTCTCGTGTAAGTTGAAATGTCATTAGTAGTCGTTCCGATGTTTGGCTTAAAACAGACATTATAATAGGCTTGATTTGAGAAGCGAGTTGGCAATGTCTATTGAATCTTTTCGCCTTTAGCAAATTTTAAAAAACATAGATGTTAAAGCACGTTATCATGTAAGTTGTGTTGGAAGTTTCATTGACGCTATTATAATGTGTATTTTCAGCTCTTATAAATGCAGGGCCCACGAATTATCCGACTGGGTAAGGTAAAGTTTGAGTATCTCCCACTGTGTGCTTTATTAGTTTCCCTCACAGATGTGTGGAAACAAGTGTTGAGTTGAGTGAATGAATAGACCGTAGACTGTATGTAAGGGTAGTGGTGTATGTACGTATTTTCCTCAATCTTAATTGTTCTGTCTATAGGTTGGTTGTATAAGATTGAATTGGGACTATAAGATTAAATGTAATATTCTGGTTGACCATTTTGTCTTAAATATAGGGTGGATTATTTCGAACGAATGAAAATTAATGAAAAACGTACATGTGTATAAATCTTGCTAATTAAAATAAGGTTTTTAAACTATAGAATGTTGTCATTAGCCCTCAACATAGCTCAAGCAGAGTAGGTCTGTCAAAAACTGCGAAATGTTTCACACACATATACACACAAACAGAAAACCCCGTAATTAAACTAATGCTGAATTTAACATATTTTTATTTGTTTATTTATTAATTTAATTTATAGTAATTATAAGCCAAGAATAAAAAAAGAAATAGCATTAGCTACAAAGGCCATTAGAAAAACACATATTTTTATTGCAAACAAACTTTTGTTTTGTTTGTAGTTAAATTTTATTTTATGTTTTTTTTTTCGAAAATTTCCACAGCCCATTGGTTCACAATTGCCACTCGTGTCAAAAAATTTCCCAAAATGTGGAGAATATCTTACCACAATCTACTACATTAAAAAAATCTTATTTTGAAGTTAGTGATAAAATCTTTGTGGTTAGAATGAAAATAATTTTTGTTTCTTCGTATGAACGAATGATCCCTCAGATTAGCGACAATTTGTGGGTGTATAAATACCCTTCAATTGTAAATATGTCGAATTTTATATGTTTTAACGATTTTGGCCTGTACCAACAAGTGAAAATTGCTACTCGTACAAAAAAGAAGAACTTACTCACAACAGAACTATGAAATAGCACGAAAATTAAAATTTTTAAAGATATTGAATTATAAAACAAAATTTTATTTCTATAGAAGATTTTCTAAAAATTTCATTTCTATAGAAATTTTTTTCAAAATTTTATTTCTACAGCAAATTTTCTCAAAAATGTATTTTTATAGAAAATTTTCTCAAAATTTTTGTTTCTATAGAAAATTGTCTTAAAATTTTATTTCTATAGAAAATTTTCTCAAAAATTTATTTTTTTATAGAAAAATTTCTCAACATTATTTCTATAGAAAATTTTATATGTTTTAACGATTTTGGCCTGCCAACAAGTGAAAATAGCTACTCGTACAAAAAAGATGAAATTACTCACAACAGAACTATGAAATAACACGAAAATTAAAATTTTTAAAGATATTGAATTATAAAACAAAATTCTCAAAATTTTATTTCTATAGAAGATTTTCTGAAAATTTCATTTCAATAGAAAATTCTTTCAAAATTTTATTTCTATAGAACATTTTCTCAAAAATTTATTTTTATAGAAAATGTTCTAAAAATTTTATTTCTATAGAAAATTGTCTCAAAATTTTATCTCTATAGAAAATTTTCTCAAAAATTTATTTTTATAGAAAAATTTATCAAAATTTTATTTCTATAAAAAAATTTTCTCAAATTTTTTATTCTCTAGAAAATTGTTTCAAAATTTTATTCCTATAAAAAATTTTCTCAAAGTTTTCTTTGTAGAAAATTTTCTCAAAATTTTTTTCTATAGAAAATGGTCTCAAAATTTTATTCCTTTGGAATATTTTCTCAAATTTTTATTACTCTATACAATTGTCTCAAAATTTTATTTCTGTAGAAAATTTTGTCAGAATTTTATTTCTATAAAAAATTGTCTCAAAATTGTATTGCTATAGAAAATTATAAAAAATTTTCTCAACCATTTTTTTCTATAGAAATTTTTCTCAAAATTTTATTTCTATAAAAAATTTTCTCAAAATTTTATTTCTATAGAAAGTTTTCTCAAATTTTTATTTCTATAAAAAATTTTCTCAAAATTTTATTTCTATAAAAAATTTTCTCAAAGTTTTTTTTTCTATAGAAAATTTTCTCGAAATTTTATTTCTATAGAAAATGGTCTCAAAATTTTATTCCTATATAAAGTTTTCTCAAAATTTTATTTATGTAGAAAATTTTGTCAAAATTGTATTCCTAAAGAAAATTGTCTCAAAATTGTATTGCTATAGAAAATTATAGAAAAATGTCTCAACAGTTTTTTTCTATAGAAAATTTTCTCAAAATTTTATTCCTCAAAAAAATTTTCTCAAAGTTTTATTTCTATAAAATTTTTTTTTAACATTGTATTTCTATACAAAATTTTCTCAAAATTTTATTTATATAGAAATTTTTTTCAAAATTTTATTCCTATAAATAATTTTCTCAAAAAATTATTTCTATAGAAAATTGTCCCAAAATTTTATTTCAAAATTTTATTTCTGTAGAAAATTTTCTCAAAATTTTATTTCTATAGAAAATTTTTTCAAAATATTATTTCTGTGGGAAATTTTCTTAAAATTTTATTTCTATAGAAAATTGTCTATTTTTATTCTTTAGAAAATTGTTTCAAAATTTTTCTTTCAATAAAAACATTTTGCAAAATTCATTTCTATAGAAAATTTTCGCAAAATGTTATTCCCATAGAAAATTTCGTAAAATTTTTATTTCTCTAGAAAGTTGTCTCAAACTTTTATTGCTATAGAAAAGTATAGAAAAATTTCTCAAAATTGTATTTCTCTAGAAAATGTTCTCAAAATTTTATTCCAAAATTTTGATTCTATAGAAAATTGTCTCAAAATTTTATATCTATAGAAAATTTTTTCAATATTTTAATTCTATAAATAATTTTCTCAAAATTTTGTTTTTATAGAAATTTATCTCAATTTTATTCTTATAGTAAATTTCCTCAATGTTTTGTTTCTGTAGTAAATTTCCTCAATGTTTTATTTCTGTTGAACATTTTCTAAAAAGTTTATTTCTGTAGAAAATTTTCTAAAAATTTTATTTCTATAGAAAATTGTTTAAAAATTTTATTTTTATAAGAAAATTGTCTCAAAATTTTATTCCTTTAGAAAATTTTCTCAAATGTTTATTTCTCTAGAAAATTGTCTCAAAATTTTATTTCTATAGAAATTTGTCTCAAAATTTTCTTCCTACAGAAAATTTTCTCAATGTTTTATTTATATAGAAAAGTGTCTCAAAATTTTATTTCTGTAGAAAGTTGTCTCAAAATTTTTTTCTTATAGAAAATTTTCTCAACATTTTATTTCTATAGAAAGTTGTCTGAAAATTGTATTCCTAGTTTCCAAAAATTTCATTCCTATAGAAAATGTTCTCAACATTTTATTTCCTAAAAGATTTCATTTATATAGAAAATTTAAGTGCCTTTGGAGAGAAATCTACCAAAACATCAAACAGTAAAAAATCTACCATTTTTGGTAGAATTCTACCAACTGTGGCAACCGTGATTGGAATTCCCAAGTATGTCTCAAAATTTTATGAACTAAGCTTGGATATAATGTTCTATGGCCGGCCACCGTGATGCAATGGTTAGCATGCCCGCCTTGCATACACAAGGTCGTGGGTTCGATTCCTGCTTCGACCGAACACCAAAAAATTTTTCAGCGTGGATTATCCCACCTCAGTAATGCTGGTGACATTTCTGAGGGTTTCAAAGCTTCTCTAAGTGGTTTCACTGCAATGTGGAACGCCGTTCGGACTCGGCTATAAAAAGGAGGTCCCTTGTCATAGAGCTTAACATGGAATCGGGCTGCCACCTAACCATGGCCGTACACATAAATTTAATGTAACTGAAGTAGAAAAAAAAAAATTTCGTACGATTTCCAAAAATAGTAAGAATTAACAAATGTATGGTTAAAATCAGGGCTGTGGTATCGGAGTCGTAAATAGTGTGCTCTACTCCGACTTCGCCCAAACCATGTTTTCTATGTTTTCTAGAAGGTTAGAACAGAGGATGGGCTAAATCGATCCATTTTAATTTTATTTAAAGATGATAAAGACATATCCCTCTGTCTGTAGACTTCACGCTCGAATATAACTCACACTGCGAAATTTTGTGATATACCGCTCACATATAAATTGATCCTGTGATTTAGCTTCTTGACCGATTAGTCTAACGTTTTGGCCAACCTGCAATTTTCATACGTTTTGACAGAAATAGAAGCCATAAATTCGGTCCAGATTTTTCATAAAGTCTTACATAAACCGATTTCTTGGGGTACAGAATCAAATTAGTGATTTTATTATTTATTACATATCACTCATATAAAATGATTCCAGGATTTTTCTTCTTAAACTTCTTGAAGCAGAATTTATTGAACATAGGAGACAATTGGCCTTAAATTTGAAATATCGAGTTCTTTTAGAAGCCAAATATGTTTAGTTTTTTTCGGTGTGCATCATAATTTGCAATCAAAAAGTTTTTACACAGGTAACTTGTTATTTGCAAATCGATCGAACATTTAACACTAATCTTCAAACAGAATAAATGGGCACCTAATATATAGGAAAATTGTCATGTTTATATAAATTATTTAAAAATTTTCAATCTTCCGCCATAACTCAAATAAATACCAATTCTCTGCCACAACCCCCATAAATTTCATTCTCTAACCATTAGAACCCATTCAGCTTAACTTAGAAACATCCTTTATTTATTATTGTAGTCTAACTTCTATGTGGCCATAGACGTTTATATTCCTGCGGGTCTGTTATTTTGTATAGAAGATTCTCTACTTTCGCCAGCTATGGTACAGACTTGTCTGCCAACCATGGTCCATGGAATAAAATACAAACCTAGAAAATAAATTCTATTTTATCAACACTCGGACAGGCGTGTGAAATAATAGTAAAATATGATTTGCCCACGAATTTATGTGTTTTTCTGTTCCACACAAACCCAAAGCACTGAACGTTGTAATGTAGGCTCTAATATGAGGGTATCTTCAATTCAGATACAATGCCCAGAGGCTGGAGCACAAAAATATGTTGTGGGAAAAATGATAATGAATTCATATGATGAAATAGGTCTTTTTCTGCTATAATAGAGCTTCTTTTTGTTTGACGAGCTAACTAATTATGCCATTGGCCACGAATGGACTGAATTTAATTTTATGACTATAATTTAGGCAAATTTCAGATAATAATAGACATTTGAAAAAGGAATGGAAAGTAGCAGCAGGCATTTAAACGGTTATAATAAACCGGGCAAATTTAAACGAATTTAATTGAATTCACGAATATTAATTTAATGAATATCACACGATAAGATTTACATATAAATTAAATTAAATTTAATTTGTTAAAATTGTCAGACTTTTTTGTAATATTTATTTCTTTTTAGAAAATGTTGTCAAAATTTTATTTCTAAAGAAAAAAATTGACAGCATTTTATTTCTATAGCAAATTTTGTCAAAATTTTATTTCTATTAAATATTTTGTGAAATTTTATTTCTATAGAAACTTTTGTCAAAATTTTATTTCTATGGAAAATTTTGTCAAAATTTTACTTCTATGGAAAATTTTGTCAAAATTGTATATCTATGGAAAATTTGTCAAATTTTATTTCTATGAAAATTTTGTCAAAAATTTATTTCTATATAGAATGTTGTCAAAATTTTATTTTTTTATATGTTTTTTGGAAAATTTCATGTCTTTAGAAAATTTTGTGAACATTTTTTTCCAAAAAAATTTTTTTTATATATTTGTACCTCTTAAATGGAGAGGAACCTCTTTACAAAATCTACCAAAACATCAAGAATCCTACCATTCTACCAAACAGTAAAAAATCGACCATTTTTGGTAGAATTCTATCAACTGTGGCAGCCGTGAACACAACATCAGTAGACCAGTGATCATCTTCCAAATGGGAGTTTGGTCACCATGTATTTATGAACGAAAATTTGCTTCTAAAATTTCAAGTAATAAAACTGGGTGGTAGATCAATATGGATGTGAACCATCTTCATCATTTCTACATTTGAGGGATATGCTCAAACCAGTTAGGCAACGTTTTAGGTTAGGTTATAGAGGATGACATCAATTTTTGTGTTAAAATTGATGTCCACTTAACAGGTTGGCTGATAAGTCCCCGGTCTAACAAAGTAAAACACTTTTTTTTGTCAAAATTCGTTTTTATTATTCAACATAATTCCCTTCAAGAGCGATACAACGATTATAACGACCTTCCAATTTTTTGATACCATTTTGGTAGTACTCCTTCAGTTTTGCTTCAAAATAGGCCTCAGTTTCGGCAATCACCTCTTCATTGCAGCCAAATTTGTTTCCCTGCGAGCATCCTTTTGAGGTCTGAGAACAAGAAAAAATCGCTGGGGACAGATCTGGAGAATGAGGTGGGTGGGGAAGCAATTCGAAGCCCAATTCATGAATTTTTGCCATCGTTCGCAATGACTTGTGGCACGGTGCGTTGTCTTGGTGGAACAACACTTTTTTTACCCTCCACCATAGGATGGGGGTATATTAACTTTGTCATTCCGTTTGTAACACATCGAAATATTGCTCTAAGACCCCATAAAGTATATATATTCTGGGTCGTGGTGAAATTCTGAGTCGATCTGAGCATGTCCGTCCGTCTGTTGAAATCCCGCTAACTTCCGAACGAAACAAGCTATCGACTTGAAACTTGGCACAAGTAGTTGTTATTGATGTAGGTCGGATGGCATTGCAAATGGGCCATATCGGTCCACTTTTACGTATAGCCCCCATATAAACGGACCCCCAAATTTGGTTTGTGATTGCTCTAAGAGAAGCAAATTTCATCCGATCCGGCTGAAATTTGGTACATGGTGTTAGTATACGGTCTCTAACAACCGTGCAAAAATTGGTCCATATCGGTCCACTTTTACGTATAGCCCCCATATAAACGCACACCCAAATTTGGCTTGCGATTGCTCTAAAAGAAGCAAATTTCATCCGATCAGGCTGAAATTTGGTACATGGTGTTAGTATATGGTCTCTAACAACCATGCACAAATTGGTCCATATCGGTCCACTTTTACGTATAGCCCCCATATAAACGGACCCCCAAATTTGGTTTGCGATTGCTCTAACAAAAGCAAATTTGATCCGATCCGGCTGAAATTTGGTACATGGTGTTAGTATATGGTCTCTAACAACCTTGCAAAAATTGGTCCATATCAGTTCACTTTTACGTAGAGCCCCCATATAAATGGACCCCCAAATTTGGCTTGCGATTGCTCTAAGAGAAGCAAATTTCATCCGATCCGGCTGAAATTTGGTACATAGTGTTAGTATATGGTCTCTAACAACCATGCAAAAATTGGTCTATATCGGTCCACTTTTACGTATAGCCCCCATATAAACGGACCCCCCAATTTGGCTTGCGATTGTTCTAAGAGAAGCAAATTTCATCCGATCAGCCTGAAATTTGGTACTTAGTGTTAGTATATGGTCTCTAACAACCATGCACAAATTGGTTTATATCAGTCCATAATTATATATAGCCCCCATATAAACCGATTCCCAGATGTGGTTTGCGGATCCTCTAAGAGAAGCAAATTTCATCCGATCCGGCTGAAATTTGGTCCACGGTATTAATATATAGTCTCTAACAACCATGCAAAAATTGGTCCATATCAGTCCATAATTATATATAGCCCCTATATAAACCGATCCCCAGATTTGAGCTCGGGAGCCACTTGAACGAGCAAAATTCATCCGATCCGGTTGAAATTTGCAACGTGGTGTTGATATATGGCCACTAATAACCATGCCAAATGTTATATATAGCCGATCCCCAATCACACAAAAATTGGTCCATATCGGTTCATAATCATGCTTACCACTCGAGCAAAAATAATCTAGCAAAATTTTATTTCTTTAGAAAATTTTGTCGAAATTTTATTCCTATAGAAAATTTTGTCAAATTTTATTTCTATAGAAAATTTTGGCAAAATTTTATTTCTGTAGAAAATGTTGTCAACATTTTAATTCTATAGAGAATGTTGTAAAAATTTAGTCAAAATTTTTGTTTTTTATTGTTGGCTTCTCTTCAATCGTTATTGTTGTTTTTTTTTTGATCTCAGCTTAAAGTCATGCATTGACTAAACTACAAGCAGCTTTTGCTGCAAGTAGAGGATGCTGATGAGGAATGTGGTAATTCCGAAACAGCCCAAATAAATTTTGTCAAAATGTTATTCTATAGAAAATTTTGTTAAAATCGTATTTCTATAGAAAATGTTGTCCAAATTTTACTTCTATAAAAAATGTTGTCAAAATTTTATTTCTATAGAAAATTTTGTCAAACTTAATTATATACGTATTTAATCGGACATTTGAAGTTTAATATATACCACGTATGGACTAAGTGGTATATATTACGGTATTAGGAAGTTTTGAGATACCTTGTCATCGGCAAAAGTTACCGCAACCCAAGTAATTCGATTGTGGATGACAGTCTTCAGTAGAAGTTTCTACGCAAACCATGGTTTAGGGCACATAAGCATCGGCCTGGCCGAACTTACGGCCGTATATACTTGTTTATTACTAATGTAGAAATAAAATGCTAATAATGTGATTTATTGAAGAAATTGCGAAAAAAAGTCCCCACAAAAGTCCCCAAATTCATAGTCTTCGCAGTATTCAAAACTAGTCTGTTTAACCTCATAAACTCATTAACAAGTGCAAAGTCCCTTTCCATCTCCATTTTCAAGAGTGTATAATGTTTATATGGATATAAAATCGATATGTCATCAGCAATCAGTACAATTGACCCAAACAATTCCGAATTCTGAAAATCATTGATATATAAAATATAATAGTAGTGGGCCTAATATACTGCCCTGCGGAACTCCACAATCCATCAGTCTATCTGTACTTCAGCCCTCCCCCACCTGAACAAATTGTTTCCTATTGGTTAGAAAACTCCTAATAAGAGCAAGCTCCCGACCTCTGATGCCATAATGAAAAAGTTTCCCCAGCAGAATTCCATGGTCAACTAAGTCAAATGCCTTAGTTTAATCATAAAATATAGCACCTATACCAGAAAACCCTCTATCTAAGCCCCTGCAACTCGAATTCAGCACTCTTAAGACAGCCTTATGCGTTCCTCCCCCTTTGGCAAAAGCAAACTGTGATCTAGATATAGGAGACTCCTCTTCAAAATAATTCAGTAGTTGAGTGTGAATTATCCTCTTAAATACCTTGTCAATAGACGACAAGAGTGCAATCGGTCTAAATTGTTCCAAGTCCCCAACTCAAAAATTTCGAAAAATATCACCAATTTGGAGGAAAATTCCCAATACTCGCAACACTGATTGTGATATCACAAATGGTGAACTTCTCTTTTTTTTTGAAGCACTCAGCAATGTCACCAGCATTGCTGAGAAGGTATCCACAGCTTAAAAGGTTTTTGGTGTTTAGTCGAAACTGAGATTGAACCCAGTGACTCCCCTGAAATAATGGATAGAGTACATGTGTATAAATCAGGGATCCGGAGCGGAGCGGAGCGAGGAGCGGAGCGGAGCAATCCCTTTTTTTGCCGGAGCGGGAGCGGCATTTCTAAAATCCGGAGCGGAGCGGGAGCGGAGCGGTTTCCAAATAAAAAACCGCTCCGCTCCGAATAAAATATTACTTGAATGAAATGTGTAACTTTGAAATTACTTAGTACTTAGCGTAGTGTGAGTAAACGTTTAAAATGTACGATATGTATTTTTGTACGTACGTACATTGGGGAAAACACAAAGTGTTTTTTTAGTAATTGTTTTCAAAAACGGCAAATGTCAAAATATATCTCTAGTATGTGTTGTAAAAGTAACAACAGTACTTTCGATCAATTTCATCCCGTATTACTACAAAGATGTTTGTAATGAACGCCAAATAAATGCAATTAAACGATCTTATTTATATTTAATTTTTTAGTTTTCTACACTGAAAAAAATATTGTCGTGAAGTCAAAGATTTCATGTCCTTAGAATAAGAATACAAATTTTGCTTAACATGGAAGACGCATTTCTCTAAAATAAAGTTTTTTTCCTTGTCCAAAAGTCAATAAACTTTTGAATGAAGTTGTAATGTCCTTATAATAAAGTGATTTTACTTAAAAATGTGTATCATAACATGAAAGATAAAATTTTTGAGGTAAGGTCAACGTGACTTTAATAATTAAGAAAAATTCTTTAAAATTAATAAAATTGTATTTAAATTTGTTTCCTTTTTGCATCTTGCCTACAAAGCAAAACATCGTTAAAAAATAAGACAAGTTTTTCAACACTTTATATTAAAGACGCTTGTTACTTGAAACATAGCATAATTTCTACTGGAAGTCGAGTCTTAATATGGAAAATAAAATTGTCGTTAACTCGTTTTTAAAGGATTTTGATAACAACTGACGAAAAAAATCTAAAAAAAATTAAAAATTAGCATTTGCTTCCTAGAAGCAAGTACATAACCCCCAAATTTAAAAGAGAATTGCGTCTTTAAAGTATCCTTACTTGTATTCTCCGCTTCTTTGGCTCGGAATTAATACCCAAACTGTTAAAGTAAAGACAAAATCTTTGGAACCAGGCATGCGTTTTTTCAGTGTAAGGACATTCATATTTGCTTTACTATTGTACTATACCCTAGCATTCTCTTATTTCTGATATTAGTTCTCGAAAATTTAATTAAAATTATGGATAGTTTCAATTTTGGTTGAAAAATGTGCGCATATACATTTATTTTAATTTTTTCTCACATTGAAAACTAATGACTTGATTTTATTATTGCATGTTATCTACTTTTTTGAGAACGAACATTTCTTAAAAACGCTGGTAGAAAATGTATTTTTACAATAAAGTGGAAAAAAGCGAAATTAGGTAACACTAGATCTGAGTAAGAATATTCGTAGGTATACCACGGACTGATTTCGATGGAGGTTGTTGCAAACATACACTGAAAAAAAGCATACCCGGTTCCAAAGATTTTGTCTTTACTTTAAAAAATTTGGTATTGATTCCGAGCCAAAGAAGCGGAGAATACAAGCAAGGACACTTTTAAAACACAATTCTCTCTTAAATTTAGGTTTTGTGTACTTGCTTCTAGGAAGCAAATTTTAATTTTTCGCTTTCTCAGCTTTTTTTCTTCATATGCTATCAAAGTCCTTTAAAAACGAGTTAACGGCAACTTTATTTTCCAAATTAGGACTCGACTTCCAGTAGAAATTATGCTATATTTGAAGTAAAAAACTTCTTTAAAATAAAGTTTTGAAAAACATATCCTATATTTGAACGATTTTTTGCTTTGTAGTCAATATGCAAAAAGACAACAAATTTAAAGACAATTTCATTAAATTTAAAGAATTTTTCTGAATTATTAAAGTAAAATTGACCTTTTTTGAAATTTTTTGTTTCATGTTAAGATACCCATTTTTAAGTCAAATCATCAAATATTACAAAACCTTTTCTCTACGTCTGTTGCAAAACAAAAAAAAAACTTTCGGAGAGTAGTTACTTCTACTCTGTGTATAGACTTTCAATTCCAATCAGCGTTGCCGTTTTGGTCCGATCGGACCAAAATTGGTCCAAAAGATTTCTAATTTTTAAATTTGGTCCATTTTCATAAATTTGGTTTCTATCACATATTAAATAGTAGATGGTGCACCGCAAAGAATATTGCGGTGGAGGCCAAATATTTCACATGCTTAAAATACGAATACGAATTTTGCTTAGAATAGAAGACGTATTTCTCTGATATAAAGTTTTTTCCTTGTCTAAAAGTCTCTAAACTTTTCAATGAAGTCAGTTTGTCTTTATAGCTAAGTGATTCGACATAAAAATGTGTATCCTAACATGAATGAAAATTTCGTTTTAATGAAGTCAAAATGGATTTAATATTTCTGAAAAAATCTTCAAAATTAATAAAATGTTTCAACACATTGTTTTAAAGTCATTATACCCTAAACCACATAGTGGTTAGGGTATAATAAATTTGATCTGCCAAAAAATGTACCTACCAGAAATATTGATTTTAGACCCCATAAAATATATACCGATCGACTCAGAATCACCTCCTGAGTCGATCGAGCGCTTGGTGTCCGTCCGTCCGTCCGTCTGTCCATGTATTTGTTGTTCACAGGATTCCGGTGGCAATTATTAACCGATTTTGATGAAATTTGGTACAGGGAGTTTTTGGGCACAACGACGAACACTATTGAATTTGGAAGAAATCGGATCAAATTTAGATATAGCTCCCATATATATGTATCGCCCGATTTCGACAAATGGGGTCACGCTGTGCTTTTTTTCAAACGGATCGTCGCCAAATTTGGCAAAAGGTAATCTTTTTCATCGCCCTTCAAGTCTGCAAAATTTCATCCAAATCGGTTCAGATTTAGATATAGCTCTCATATATATGTATCGCCCGATTTTCCCAGATTTAGCTATAGCTCCCATATATATGTACCGCCCGATTTTTCTCGAAGAGGAGCGGAGCGGAGCGATTTTTTTTTCTCGGAGCGGAGCGAGGAGCGGAGCGATTTTTTTTTTCTCCGGAGCGGGAGCGGAGCGGAGCGAAAAAAATGGACCGCTCCGGATCCCTGGTATAAATGTATAAAACTTTAACACACATTTCCACATTTGCCCACTGTCCTCAAATTGAAAATGTCACAAAACGTATTATGTTCAATGAATATTCAATTTTCTTTTGAAAAGCCAAAAAATGTCAATGAAAAGCAACATGCAAATTGATTCGGATTCAATTAACACTACCACTGAGAAGCTCTCACTCTCTCTTTACCAAAGAACTACCTAGTTGAAGGTAAGTTCAGGGAAAAAAAAAACAACAAAAACATAAGTGGTTGGAAAAAATTTACCACAAGTGCTTGCAAAATGCTTGCCATTTTACACCAATTACATAAAATGAAGCTTATGAAGCCAATGAAGCTTTAAGCCTCAAGGAGTTGGATGGCAATGTTTAACAAAAACACAAACGAAAGTACATACAGACAAAAGTACAGAGATTTAAATTTCATATGATTTGCTGTATTTATTCCGACTAAGCCATGTGTGAGCAAAAGAGAAGGTGTAATCCAGAGAGTATGAGGGCAAGGAGAATGACAGAATATATAGTATCTCAGAGTATGTTGAATACTTTATTGGTAAATGGTAGCATAAAAGGCATGGCAATACTCTGAGCAAAAATAAAAACCAACTAAAGACATTGTAAACACACATAAAAGTGCTAAAATGTTAATGGTTAATTTTACTGTACATTTATGACTAAATTACTTTCGGATTTTTTTTTACTCTCAGATTTATTTTGTGGAATAAAATGTTTAGCAGTGCATAATACTAATGCTTTGGCATTGGTTAATTTTCGGTTTTGTTTTACAAGTATGCTATATAAAACATTAGCATTATTTGTTGTTACCCCCTTTTGGGGTCTTTTAAATTTTAGCATAGGAGACATGGAAAAAATCACAAATTGGCAGACTTTATTATACTCTACAATGTAGCTGTGTGAAGAAGTTACTAGAACATGGCCATGTCAAGTCACGTAATATCAGAGTATGAATCCGACCGAATTTTGACAGCGGCGGCTAACACTCAATTTTAATCATCATTTTTTCCAATTAAAGTCTTAATTGAGTTATAAAAATATTCAATTATAAATATAATTTTTTTATTAAATTAAATTAATTAAAAATTTTTAATTGAAACAAAAATCTATCACAAAAATTAGTAATGTCAATTAATCTTTTTAATTGATTTTCAATTAAATTTTTAATTGATTCTATCATTACTGTGATTGAAGACATTCCAATTAAAAACAAATATATACGGCCGTAAGTTCGGCCTGGCCGAATCTTATGTACCCTCCACCATGGATTGCGTAGAAACTTCTACGAAAGACTGTCATCCACAAATTTCAAATCACATGGTTGTTAAATATCATATACTACCACCACGTACCAAATTTCAACCAGATCGGATGAATTTTGCTTCTCCAAAAGGCACCGGAGGTCAAATCTGAGGATCGGTTTATATGGGAGCTATATATAATTATGGACTGATAGGAACCAATTCCTGCATGGTTGTTTGGATACCCTATACTAACATCACGTACCAAATTTCAACCGAATGGGAAGAATTTTGCTCTTCCAAGGTGCTCCGGAGGTCAAATCTGGGGATCGGTTTGTATGGGGCCTATATATAATTATTGACCGATATCGACCAATTTTTGCATGGATGTTTGTGGCCATATATTAACTTCATGTACCAAATTTCAACTGAATCAGATAAATTTTGGTCTTCCAAGAGGCTCCGGAGGTCAAATCTGGTGATCGGTTTATATGGGGGCTATATATAATTATGGACCGATATGGACCAATTTTTGCATGGTTGTTCGAGATCATATACTAACACCATGTACCAAATTTTAGCCGGATCGGATGAAAATTGTTTCTCTTAGAGGCTCTGCAAGCCAAATCGGGGGATCGGTTTATATGGGGGCTATATATAATTATGGACCGATGTGAACCAATTTTTGCATGGTTGTTACAGACCATATACTAACACCATGTACCAAATTTCAGCCGGATCCGATGAAATTTGCTTCTCTTAGAGGCCTCGCAAGCCAAATTTGGGGGTCCGTTTATATGGGGGCTATACGAAAAAGTGGACCGATATGGCCCATTTGCAATACCATCCGACCTACATCAATAACAACTACTTGTGCCAAGTTTCAAGTCGATAGCTTGTTTCGTTCGGAAGTAAGCGTGATTTCAACAGACGGAAGGACGGACGGACGGACATGCTCAGATCGACTCAGAATTTCACCACGACCCAGAATATATACTTTATGGGGTCTTAGAGCAATATTTCGATGTGTTACAAACGGAATGACAAAGTTAATGTACCACCCCCCCCCCCCCCCCCATCCCAAGGTGGAGGGTATAAAAATAATCAATTAAAAATTTTTTAATTGAAACCAAAATCAATCACAAAAATTAATAGTATCAATTAAGTTTTTAATTGGATAAATTAATTGTTTAATTGACCTTCAATTAATATTTTAATTGATACTATCATTTCTGTGATTGAATACATTTCAATTAAAAAATTAATTGGATCAATTGATTTCAAGATTGAATCAGAAAAAAATATTTTGTGATATACATATGGTCGTGCGTTCTATCTCAGTTTCGACCGAACAGTAATGCTGGTGACATTTCTGGGTGTTCCGAAGCTTCTCTAAGTAGCTTTACCGAAAATGTGGAACGCCGTTTGGATTCAGCTATAAAAAGGAGGTCCATTTGAGCTGAATATAGAATCGGGAAGCACTTATTGATAAGGGAGAAGTTCACTACCTCGGCATCACTATGGACTGAATAGTCTAAGTGAGCCTGATACATCGGGCTGCCACCTAACTGTTACCAAATAGCCTTACCAAAATAAGCGTTACATGGGCTATAATTTCTTTCGAAGTATGAGAAAAAAATTCAAAAGAAAAACCCCGCAAAAATATCAGCTATAATTTTTGGATGAATGTCGATTTATTAGAGACATACAATAGAAAAATGGTCTCACAATTTCGTATTTTTTCGTTCATTGTTAAAGAAGCTTTTAAAAAGTCATTTTAATTCTCATTAATATGGAAAATATATGTTCCTTATTTATATTTAAGCCTCTACTTTAAAATAACATCGACAAATAAATACAAACTAATTGGGGAAATAGAGTTTGGTGTCGTTTTCGAATGTCCTCCTAAGTGGACAACGGTAGTCAAAGGGTTAAAACACTTTCCAACAAATCTAACATTACAAATTTAAAATGTAAATTCGGAAACCATATGGTTTGAACCGATTATCTTGAGCGAGGATTATGTCCATTGTGGTGTAGGGTATAGAAGCAGTTTTGCTTAAAAACTTTTGCATTTCATGTTTCGTAAAAAAATCCAAATCATTTATATACATTTAGCTCTTTTTCTGGGTAATACTCTTAAGTAAAATGATCCATGGAACATTTACTTTTGTTAGTCGAAATGACAATGGGCATGAAATTTTTAATGTCACATTAAATTTCGTTTTATGAGATATTTCCTGGGTTTTATTAGTCGCAAAAAAGGGGGAAAAGTAAAAGGCAATAAAAAAAGCTCATCATCACACTCCACATACAGAGAAGAACATATCATCCTGGATTATATGTAAGAAGAAGTACTTGAATCACTTCTTTCTGTTCAGAAGCAAGTTATTTTTGATATATGTTTTTTTCCAAGTCAAAGGCATTCTTCACCATCATAAATAATTGATATTTTACTTTTTTTTCTTGTGGTTTCTAAGCTTATGTCTTTTTGTAAAAGGCAATGTTTGTTCTGGTAACATGTGAGTAATTCGCTTGGTTGTAAAAACAAAAATTCCATAAAAATTGCATTAAATGCAAATTTTTATGCAAAATCTCCGTAACTAACAACCCTAAAGAAAAGAGAATGGTAAAAAAAAATATTACCATCCATAAGAACAACTTTGTTGTGATTTTGTTAGACAAAAAAATGACAGGGAAGATGCCATTGGTTTTGGCTGGAAATACTTTACATTTTCATTAGCTTCTTAGTGGTCACGTTGTGAACAATTTAAATTGACCGAAAACACCGACAAACCTGAAAAAAATCAAGAATTGCAGATTATATAATGAACAGTTCTACAATAAGAAGTCTTATTTCGCCTTTTAAAGAAAGAAATAATTTTTTGATATACATGGTCAGATGTTTATTTCGTAATTATAAACATCTGACGGAATAAGCATGAATTATAACTCACCTGTAAGGGGCCACCTAACGTATGAGTGTTGTTTCCCCATATGGAGATATAATATAACGTATACGCCACCATTGTCTCTTTGTATGGCAAGCAGGGTTGCCACTCGAGCCAAAAACTATCTATCAAAATTTAAAGAACATTTTTTTTTCGCAAAATTTAATTTCTATAGAAAATTTTCACAATATTTTATTTCTCCAGGAAATTTTGGCAAAATTTTATTTCTAAAGAAAATTTTCACAATATTTTATTTCTCCAGGATATTTACGAAAAATTTTATTTCTATAGAAAATTTTCCCAAAATTCTATTTCTTTAGAAAATTTTCGCAAAATTTTATTTCTATAGAATATTTTTACAAAACTTTTTTTCTATAGGAAATTTTCGCAATACTTTATTTCTATAGAAAATTTTGGCAAAACTTTATTTCTATAGAAAATTTTCACAAAATGTAATTTCTACAGAAAATTTGCACAAAATGTTATTTCTAACGATCATTTTCGCAAAATTCTATTTCTTTAGAAATTTTTCGCAAAATTCTATTTCTACAGAAAATTTTCTCAAAATTCTATTCCTTTAGAAAATTTTCACAAAATTTTATTTCTATAGAAAATTTGCACAAAATGTTATTTCTATGGAAAATTTTCACAAAATTTTATCTAATTATACAATTATTTTTCGAGCTTTATGGACAGATATAGATTAAGGAACATGGTTAATAGAGCCATTGAAAAGAAAACGCCAGATACAAATCTATACACGCCTGGACTGTACATGTTTCGGTTCGGGTGAATGAACCTTTCCACAGCCTTTAGTATAGATCTGGCTGGGAGAGATAACTCAATTTTGGGCCCTTTATGCTAACTTCTTATGGAGAAAACATTTGGGAAATTTCCTCTTACAAATTGAATCATCTTTACTCCCACTGTACATCATCTTTTCATATAACTTACAATGCCTTTAATCTTATTTTTATTTCGTTTTGTTACATAGTAATGCAACAACACGAAATTTATTTTTAGAAAGCTAATTTGTTAGAATTCACCTAAGTGGTGAACAGTCGAACAATGCTTATTGTTTCTACAGTCAACTACAACATGTGACAATTTTATTTCTCTAAAAAATGTCTACAGAAAATTTTCACAAAATTTTATTTCTATAACAAATTTTTGCTAAATTCATTTCTTTAGAAAATTTTCACAAAACTTTATTTCTATAGAATATTTTCACAAAATTTTATTTCTATAGAAAATTTTCGCAAAACTTTATTTCTATAGAAAATTTGCACAAAATGTTATTTCTAAAGAACATTTTCGAAAAATTCTGTTTCTTTATAAAATTTTCTCAAAATGTTATTTCTATAGAATATTTTCACAAAATTTTATTTCTATAGAAAATTTTCGCAAAACTTTATTTCTATAGAGAATTTTCAAAAAATTTTATTTGTATAGAATATTTTCACAAAATTTTGTTTCTATAGGAAATTTTCGCAAAACTTTATTTTTATAGAAAATTTTCGCAAAACTTTATTTCTGTAGAAAATTTTCATAAAATGTTATTTCTATAGAAAATTTTCACAAAATGTTATTTCTATAAAAACTTTGCACAAAATATTATTTCTAACGAACATTTTCGCAAAATTCTATTTCTTTAGAAAATTGTAGCGAATTTCTATTTCTGTAGAAATTTTTCGCAAAATTCTATTTCTATAGAAAATTTGCACAAAATGTTATTTCTAAAGAGCATTTTCGCAAAAATCTATTTCTTTATAAAATTTTCTCAAAATTTTATTTCTCTAAAAAATTTCTACAGAAAATTTTCACAAAATTTTATTTCCATACCAAATTTTTGCTAAATTCTTTTCTTTAGAAAATTTTCACAAAACTTTATTTTTATAGAAAATTTTCCAAAATTTTATTTCTATAGAAAATTTTCGCAAAACTTTATTTCTATCGAAAATTTGCACAAAATGTTATTTCTAAAGAACATTTTCGCAAAATTCTATTTCTTTATAAAATTTTCTCAAAATTTTATTTCTATAGAATATTTTCACAAAATTCTATTTCTTTAGAAATTTTTCACAAAATTTTACTTCTCTAAAAAATTTCTACAGAAAATTTTTACAAAATTTTATTTCTATAACAAATTTTTGCTGAATTCATTTTTTTAGAAAATTTTCACAAAACTTTATTTCTATAGAAAATTTTCACAAAATTTTATTTCTATAGAAAATTTTCGCAAAGCTTTATTTCTATAAACAATTTGCAAAAAATGTTATTTCTAAAGAACATTTTCGCAAAATTCTATTTCTTTATAAAATTTTCACAAAATTTGATTTCTATAGAATATTTTCTCAAAATTTTATTTCTATAGAAAATTTTCGCAAAACTTTATTTCTATAGAAAATTTTCACAAAATTTTATTTCTATGGAATATTTTTACAAAATTTTGTTTCTATAGGAAATTTTGTCAAAATTTTATTTCTATAGAAAATTTTGTCAAAATTTTATTTCTATTAAAAATTTTGTCAAAATTTTATTTGTATAGAAAATTTTGTCAAAATTTTATTTGTATAGAAAATTTTGTCAAATTTTTATTTCTTTAGAAAATTTTGTCAAAATTTTATTTCTATAGAAAATTTGCTCAAAATGTTATTTCTATAAAAAATTTGCACAAAATGTTATTTCTAACGAACATTTTCGCAAAATTCTATTTCTTTAGAAAATTGTAGCAAAATTCTATTTCTTTAGAAAGTTTTCGCAAAATTCTATTTCTATAGAAAATTTGCACAAAATGTTATTTCTATAGAAAATTTTCGCAAAATTATATTTCTTTAGAAAATTTTCACAAAATTTTATTTCTCTAAAAAATGTCTACAGAAAATTTTAGCAAAATTTTATTTCTACGACAAATTTTTGCAACATTCATTTCTTAGAAAATTTTCACAAACCTTTTTTTCTATAGAAAATTTTCACAAAATTTTATTTCTAGAGAAAATTTTCACAAAACTTTATTTCTATAGAAAATTTGCAAAAAAAAAAAATATTTCTAAAGAACATTTTCGCAAAATTCTATTTCTTACTTAAAATTTTCTCAAAATTTTATTTCTATAGAATATTTTCACAAAATTTTATTTCTATACAAAACTTTCGTAAAACTTTATTTCTATAGAAAATTTTCACAAAATTTTATTTCTATAGAAAATTTTCACAAAATTTTATTTCTATAGAAAATTTTCACAAAATTTTATTTCTATAGAAAATTTTCACAAAATTTTATTTCACACCCGAGCTATCATACATATAAACCAAAGTATGGACCGATAAAGACCGTATTCGGCACACAAATTTAAGATTTTGAATTCCAGGTAAATTAGATAAAAAATGAGGTATATAGACACTCAGATCGGGAGATCTTCTTCTTTTAGGAATTTTTCGGGACGAAAGAAAGCTTTTCAACAGTCAATTTTATTTTCTATACTTTTTTTTTTGAATTTAATTAAGCATAAATTATGGTTCCCTTGTTATTGACAAAAGACCACCTAAGGTATGAGTGATATTTCCCTCACAAAGAGAGTATATGCACCCTTCATAAAATAAATCTTCATAAAAAGCAAATGCGTCTATAAACCATGGTCAACATGGGAACTTTTAAACTCACCCTCCATTTGGAATTTGCTGCTTTATTTGCGTTAAAAAAAAAAAAAAAAAAAAAAAAACAAAGTATAATAAAATACAGGAATATAATTTTCAGGAAATTAAATTTCCTGCTATCGCGTTTGTGGAGGTTTTTCACAATCAGTTTTATTTTCCAGATATTTTTATTCATTTTACTATATTATTTAATTGCTGTATATTAAATATACATTATGGCCCTCTCGACCATCTAACGTATGAGTGTTATTTCCCCTATAAGGAAATATAATATAATGTACACGCCACTATGCTTAAATAGCAAGCCTGTGTTATGAGCACGGTTGCTACTTGAGCCAAAAATAATCTACCAAAATTTTAAGAAGTTTTTACCACCATCAAATAAAAAAAATCTTATTTTGCAAAATTTTATTTCTATTGAAAATTTTGTAAAAATTTTATTTCTATTGAAAATTTTGTAAAAATTTTATTTCTATAGAAAATTTAGTCAAAATTTTATTTCTGTCGAATATTTTATCAAAATTTTATTTCTATAGAAAAATTTGTCAAAATTTTATTACTATAGAAAATTATGAAAATTTGGTCAAAATTTTATTTCTATAGGTAATTTTGTCAAAATTTTATTTCTATAGAAAATATTTTAAAATTTTATTTCTATAGAAAATTTTGCCAAAATTTTATTTCTATAGAAAATTTTGTCAAAATTTTATTTCTAGAGAGTTTGTCGAAATTTTGTTTCTATAAAAAAATTGTCAACGTTTTATTTCTATAGAAACTTAAGAAAATTTTGTCAAAATATTATTTCTACGCCATAGCAAATTTTGTAATTAGAATCGATCTTTTGCAAAAAGCAAATGAGTTTGTGCCTATTGTCTACGAACCAATTAAACAGTTCCTTCAATAGAAATATACTGATTTTAATTGCGTAAAAGAAAAAAACATAATAAAATGCAGCAATTTATGTTTCAGGAAATTAAATTTCCTGTTACCACATTGATGGAGGTTTCCACAATCAGTCTTATATTCCATATTTTTTATTCATTGTGGGAATGGTTATTTTGCAGTTAAAAATGAGCTGTATATTAAGCATAAATTGTGGCCGTCCCGTAGTTTCCGCTTGACAGAGGCCACCTAACGTATGAGTATTATTTCCCTCATAAGGAAATATCATATAATGTATACGTCACCACGTTTTTTAAAGGAGTTACTATCAGATGATGAGTTACAATCGTATTGCAATGATTATCATGCTCGCTTTGCACATGAATTCAATCCAAGTTTCGGCCAAACAACAAAACGTTTTTTCAGCAATAGATTATACTCCCTCATTAATGCTGGAGACATTACTGTGTGTTGCAAAGAATTTCAAAGTAGTTGCACTACAATAAGAAATGCCGTTCGGACTCTGCTATAAAAACCAAGTTCCTGGATATTGAGTTAAATGAGTGTTTTTTCCATCATGAGAAAATATAATATAATGTATTCGCTACCATGATTTGCTTATATAACAAGCTAATTAAGAGAGTAGTTATCAGCAGATGGTGAGTTACAATCGTATTGCAATAGTTAACATGCCGGCTTTGCACGCCAAGTCATGAACAAGGTTGTCATTTTGGTACGATCGGACCACAATTGGTCCAAAAAATTATTATTTTTTAAATTTGGTCCGATGGTCGGACCAAATGGAATTTGGTTGCTTTTGGTTCATTTTCATCGAATCGGTAATTTTTTAAAAATTTTCTATAGGAATACAATATTGACAAAATTTTCTGTAGAAATACAATTTTGACAAAAAATTCCTATAGAAATAAAGTTTTGACAAAATTTTCCATAGAAATAGCATTTTGGCAAAATCTTCAACAGGAATAACATTTTGACAAAATTCTCTATAGCAATAAAATTTGGACAAAAACTTCTATAGAAATAATATTTTGACAACATTTTATATAGATTACAATTTTGACAAAAATTTTCTATAGAAATAAAATTTTGACAAAATTTTCCATAAAAATTATTAATTTTTAAATTTGGTCCGATGGTCGGACCAAATGCAATTTAATTGATTTTGGTCCATTTTCATAAAATCGGTAATTTTCGAAAATTTTTTATAGAAATAAAATGTAGAAAAAAATTTTCTGTAGTAATAAAATTTGGACAAAATTTTCTATAGAAATAAAGTTTTCGATAGAAATAAAATTTAGACAAAATATTCTATAGAAATAAAATTTAGACAAAATATTCTATAGAAATAAAGTTTTGAAAAAAATTTCTACAGAAATAAAGTTTTGACAAAATTTTCTATAGAAATAAAATCTTTACAAAATATTCTATAGGAATAAAGTTTTGAAAAAAATGTATACAGAAATAAAATTTTTACAAAATTTTCTATAGAAATAAAATTTTGACAAAATTTTCTATAGAAATAAAATTTTGACAAAATTTTCTATAGAAATAAAATTTTGACAAAATTTTCTATAGAAATAAAATTTTCACAAAATTTTCTATAGAAATAAAATTTTGACAAAAATTTCTATAGGAATAAAATTCTGACAATTTTTTTTATAAACATAAAATTTTGACAACATTTTCTATAGAAATAAAGTTTTGACAAAATTTTCTATAGAAATAAAATTTTGACAAAATTTTCTATAGAAATAAAATTTTGTCAAAATTTTCTATAGAAATAAAATTTTGTCAAAATTTTCTATAGAAATAAAATTTTGACAAAATTTTGTATAAAAATTAAATTTTAACAAAATTTTCTACAGAAATAAAATTTTGACAACATCTTCTATCTATATATATAAAATTCAATCTATGTTTGTTTATTTGTTTGTATGTACCGAGTTGGCTCCGAAACGGCTGAACCGATTTACTTGAAACTTTCAGAGATCGTAGGGGGCGTTCATGTGGTGAAAATAGGGTACCTCATTTTTTGACACCTGGTCGCGGAGGGGGACCTCCCCTTTGTCGGACTTTTTGAAAATTGGACCAAAGTTGACCGATTTGGTTGAAATTTTCGTTGAAGATTGGCGTTGGCTTCTAGACAAAGATCCGCTACTTTTTATTTCGATATTTGGTGGCGGAGGGGGGCCTCTCCTTTGTTCGACTTTTTTTAAAGTACAGTGAAAAAACTAAAATTCTCTAAATTATCTGAGATTTACAGAGAACATGTGGTGAGGTTATGGAATTAATATGGGGTACCCGATGATTTCATATGTGGATGGGGAGGGGGACCTCCCCCTTGCCCTACTTTTTGAAACTTGGAACAAAATTATGCGATTTGCTTGAAATTTTCATTGAATGTTGGGGTTGGCATGTAGACAAAAATCCGCTACATTATTTTTCGATATTTGGTCGAGGAGGGGGACCACCCACCCCTTTGCCCAATTTTGTTTTTTTTTTTTTTTGAAAGTTCAAACAAAACTAAACTCCCCCGACTGAAATTTTACAGAAAACATGGGTTACGAAATTTATATCAGGTTCCTGATTTTTTAATAAAGGGTGATTCTTTTGAGGTTAGGATTTTCATGCATTAGTATTTGACAGATCACGTGGGATTTCAGACATGGTGTCAAAGAGAAAGATGCTCAGTATGCTTTGACATTTCATCATGAATAGACTTACTAACGAGCCACAACGTCGAATTTTCAGTGAATGGGCCCTAGAAAAGTTGGCAGAAAATCCGCTTTTTTATCGACAAATTTTGTTCAGCGATGAGGCTCATTTCTGGTTGAATGGCTACGTAAATAAGCAAAATTGCCGCATTTGGAGTGAAGAGCAACCAGAAGCCGTTCAAGAACTGCCCATGCATCCCGAAAAATGCACTGTTTGGTGTGGTTTGTACGCTGGTGGAATCATTGGACCGTATTTTTTCAAAGATGCTGTTGGACGCAACGTTACGGTGAATGGCGATCGCTATCGTTCGATGCTAACAAACTTTTTGTTGCCAAAAATGGAAGAACTGAACTTGGTTGACATGTGGTTTCAACAAGATGGCGCTACATGCCACACAGCTCGCGATTCTATGGCCATTTTGAGGGAAAACTTCGGAGAACAATTCATCTCAAGAAATGGACCGGTAAGTTGGCCACCAAGATCATGCGATTTGACGCCTTTAGACTATTTTTTGTGGGGCTACGTCAAGTCTAAAGTCTACAGAAATAAGCCAGCAACTATTCCAGCTTTGGAAGACAACATTTCCGAAGAAATTCGGGCTATTCCGGCCGAAATGCTCGAAAAAGTTGCCCAAAATTGGACTTTCCGAATGGACCACCTAAGACGCATCCGCGGTCAACATTTAAATGAAATTATCTTCAAAAAGTAAATGTCATGGACCAATCTAACGTTTCAAATAAAGAACCGATGAGATTTTGCAAATTTTATGCGTTTTTTTTTTTTTTTAAAGTTATCAAGCTCTTAACAAATCACCCTTTAAAAATAAAAGGGCATAGGGAGACATCCGCTTCTCTTAAGTACATACAGAGAAACAATTAAACTTTACCGAGTTACTTGAAATTTACAGAGGACTGGGGAGAGATCGTAACCTTCGTCAACCGTAATAGTTGATACCTGATTTTGTGATATTTGGACGGAAGAGAGGCCGCCCCTTTAGGCTTATAATTTGATTGACATTTTCTGGGACGTTTACAAAAGATACGCTTTTCGACATTTGGTCGGGGAGGAGGTCCTCCTCTAAAACTACAAAAAAATTTAAGTTTTCTTGAAATTTACAAAAGCAGTGGGGGAAGGTTATGAACGAAGAGGCAACCTTCCTTGCCCCACACTTGAAGGAAAGTTTCAAGAATTTTCAGGGAAGGTTAGGGGTGTCGATATTGTATCGGGGAAAGTGACGTCCCTTTAAAACAATAGAGCACAATTTAAACATCTCCGATCTACTTGAAATTTACAGGGACGTGGTAGGAGGTGATTAAATTTATACATATGTTGAGGAGAAGGATACCTTTCCTTGACAAACCCCACTTAAAATTCACAAGAAATATAGAAGATTGTCAAACTACTTGAATACAGAACATTATTAAAAAAATTTGGAGGAAAGGGTACACCCTCTCCCGCCGTATTTGTACCTATAAACGAAAAATCAAGTAGTCCGATTTGTTTAAAAGAATTGAAATCTTTTCGAATTTGTTTTCAGCACGAAGGATATAGTTGACTAAGTTAATGCAAAATGTTCCTCCAAATACGCTTCGGAAGGCGCAGCGAAGCGGGCCGGGTTACGCTAGTTTTCTATAAAAATAAAATGTGGACAATTTTTGTATAGAAATAAAATTTTGACAAAATTTTCTATAGATTATAATTTGGGCAAAATTTTCTATAGAAATAAAATTTTGACAAAGATTTCTATAAACGTAAAATGTTGACAAAATTTTATATAGAAATAGAATTTTGACAAAATTTTCTGTAGATTATAATTTGTACAAAATTTTTTATAGCAATAAAATTTTGACAAAATTTTCTATAGAAGTAAAATTTTGGCAAAATTTTCTATAGAAAAAAATTGACAAAAATTTCTTAAGAAATAACATTTTTACAAAATTTTTATAGAAGTAAAATTTTAACAACATTTTCTTTAGAAATAGAATTTTGACAAAATTTTCTGTAGATTACAATTTGGACAAAATTTTCTACAGAAGTAAAATTTTAACAACATTTTCTATAGAAATAGAATTTTGACAAAATTTTCTATAGAAATAAAATTTTGACAAAATTTTCTATAGAAATAAAATTTTGATAAAATTTTCTATAGAAATAAAATTTTAGCAAAATTTTCTATAAAAATAAAATTTTGGCAAAATTTTCTATAAAAATAAAATTTTGACAAAATTTTCTATAGAAATAAAATTTTGACAAAATTTTCTATCGAAGTAAAATTTTGGAAAATTTTAGCTATTAAATGATATTAATTTAATTTGGAAAAATGGTCTATTGGTACGAATTTTCGTCTAATTTTGGAAAAATGTTGGTCCAAAATAAAAATTCATTTTGTCAATGCTGGGATACAAAAGTCAGTAAATGACTTATCGATTAAACGACCTTTGACCAACAAAACAAGGCGAAAAGTCGAAGTCGACATTTTGTAATCTTCAGAATAGACTTATTGACATCATACCGACTTTTGATGTTGGTTCAATGTGCGTTTGCTCTTTTTATGCTGAAAAAATAAAAAAAACATCACATACTATAAAGTATCCACGTCAAAATTTGGTTTTGCAATAATTGCTCAATTCGCTCAATTTAAGTTTTTAAAATGTCGAAAATCTACCCCTTTTTTAAATCTAAAAAGCATTGTTTGCCAATTGCTTCTAGGTAGGTTAAATCGAGCTTCAAAAACCCAATAAAAAAGAAAAACTAGCAAAGCAATTGATTCCCTAGGCTTTTTAGTATTTGTAATTAAACAAGTTTTTCAATTGCAATATGGAAGTTTATTATTTAGAATTTTCCCCAAATACCCATAAACCAAAGAAAACTAACGTATGTAGTGGCAATAGAACATGTATATATATCTGCACTCACATGAATGCAAGAAAAATTTCAGTTTTTTTTCTATAACACCTAAATTGTTGCTCTCCATTGCTAGACTTGGCATGGAAATCTACAACCATAATTGGATAGCCGTTTTCAAAGATACATTGATTGAAAATGTTGGTGATTTCGCTTTCCATAGAATATTTCTGAGGCGTTGAAACAAAAAATTACCACATTCACATATGGAGGTCTTGGAGCAAAAAATTGGGTTACTTTTATACTTTACTAGAGCACATGGAGAAAAAATTTGTGGTACACCTGGTCAATGAAGTTAATGCATATTTAGGGGAATGCATGTATAAGGGTAAAATAAAAATAACGGACGGACATATTTTGTGTTAGAATTTCATTGAATGTACTATCATATTTAGTACTATCATATTTAGTATGTTTCCAGTGCTTCTATTTTTGGAAGCTTTTAATATTTGTTCATTATATTTTCTATAACAATCATATTTATACCCTAAACCGCATAGTGGTCAGGGTATAATAACTGTGATCTGCCAAAAACTGTGCCTACCAGAAATATTGATTTTAGACCCCATAAAATATATACTGATCGAAAATCGATATACTGATAGAAAATTAATTTTCAAATTAGTAATAAAAATATTTTATACTTTCCTTAAAAATATCTTTAAAAACAATATTCCCCCTTTTGATTAACCCACGATCCACAATCATATGTATTTTCTTTGTATAGTCACTTGAGTGTATTTTTTAGGCACTCCCTTTGTCACCTTATCTAGGGTGAGTTGCATTTTCATATTACCGCTACCAGCTGCATTCATAGTTTAGACCTTTGACTCTGTCCTTATGTTCAAGTACTTGAACTCTACAAGTGCTACAAGTACTTGAACTCAAAAAAAAAAAAATTAAAGAGGGTATGAAAAATTATTTGCCACCATTCGATATCAATGTAGTTTCGAAAGTACTTTCTCAGAGCTCAAATCATGTCCTGCATGATTTGCTATCGTAATGACCATCCCTATTGTAAAATCATAGAAGTGATTTTGTCACATAGATTTTCTGGAAGTGAGCAGAAAGACTTTTCCTTTTGGTTAGTTACTTTGGGAGACACAGTTTGTAGTTGAAATAATTTCACAGTGGTCGTCATTACAATCAAAAATAATTTCATAAATAAACAAGTAAGTAAAGTAGAAAGTCGGGCGGGGTCGACTATATCATACCCTAAACCACCCTTACTGAATTAGTAATCATAAGCATTTGTGGGATAACATTGATATAGGTCTGGGAGATAAACCGCAGTTGCATATTTAAGAAAATTAAGGGATACATGTTTATGGGTGCTTTGTCTCAATCTGACTATAGCTCAGTGTTGTCAGGGAAAATGTTCGGTTTACCCCGCAAGGACAAAACAAGTTCCCTACTTTCCCATATATTCCCAAACAATTTTCCCTACAATATTTTATCGTTAAATTTAAACAAATTATACAAAACAAAAATGGTTCTAAATACTCTATTATCTTAAAACATGAATATGCAACATATATAACTTAGAATATAAATTTGTATTACCACCACGGTTGCCACAACTGGTAGAATTCTACCAAAAATAGTAATTTTTTTTGTTAAATTTCTATAAAAATAAAATTTTGGAAAAAGTTTCTATAAACAAATTTTTGTGAGAAAATTTTCTATAGAAATAAAATTTTGAGAAAAAATTCCATAGAAATAAAAGTTGGAGAAAAAATTCTCCAACCAATTTGAGAATTTTTTTTTATAGAAATAATATTTTGAAAAAAATTTCTATAGAAATACAATTTTAACAAAATTTTCTATAGAAATAAAATGTTGACAAAATTTTCAACAGGAATAAAGTTTTTACTAAAATGTCTATAGAAATATTTGTTTGGTAGATTTGTGGTAATTTGTGGTAATCTTCAAATTTTGTTAGATTTTTTTTTTGGGACGAGTGGTAACTGTTGTTACAACACATTGTTAAAGATCAAGCCTTGCCGGCTTCTAGTTTCCTCCTCTAGAGCCACCAAAACGTAAAAATTATTACAAATTGTGTTGAGTGAAAAGACGCTAAATATGAGAAAAACCCTACATATTTCCCCTACTTCTGGCAACACTGGCTGTAGTTGATATTGCACCTACGCAGTTATTATGCCACTAATATTGAGCCCATTATTAAAAAAAAGAAATTCGCTCAATTAGTGTGGGTAATAAATCCAAATTTGTAAAAATCGGGCAATATTCTTATGTAAGAGCTACAAATATGTTACGTATAAATACGATCGGCTAGTACATCAAAATTTCAAATTTGATCAACATTGGTTAATAAATAACAGTACTATGACCAAATTTGGGAAAATCGAGCGATGCATATATATGGAAGCTATATATAAATCTGAACCAATTTGCATAATATTTTGCGGGTTTGATTAATACCATAAAAGGTTACCTTGTGCAAAATTTGAGTAAAATCAGTTAAGAAATGAGGCCTGTATGGTCAAACATAAGGTTATTAGGGGCGAATTTTTCAAAATCGGGCGATACATATATGGGAGCTATATCTACATCTGAACTGATTTCGATGAAATTTTGCACATACCGTTAGTATTATAGGGGACTGGATATAGCTAACTTTGAGTAAGATCGGTTAATAAATAAGGATTCTATGGCCAAATTTGGGAAAATCGGGCTATACATATATATGGGAGCTATAGCTAAATCTAAAACCGATTTCGATGATTTTTTGCACATATAATTAGTGCTATAAAAGATTACATTTATCTAACTTTGAGTAAGATCGGTTGATAAATAAGGGTTTTATGGCCAAATTTAAAAAAAACCGGGCGGTACATATATTTGGGAGCTATATCTAAATCTGAACCGATTTCGATGATTTTTTGCACATATAGCTAGTGCTATAGAAGATTACATTTAGCCAACTTCGAGTAAGATCGCTTGATAAATTAGGGTTTTGTCAAACTTATTAAAGGGTGATACGGTCAAAATTTGGTCAAGGGAAAACGCGTGTAAATCGGTGAAATCGTTTATTTAAACAATCAAATTAAATTTCTTTTTATACCCTCCATCATAGGATGGGGGTATATTAACTTTGTCATTCCGTTTGTAACACATCGAAATATTGCTCTAAGACCCCATAAAGTATGTCCGTCCGTCCGTCCGTCCGTCTGTTGAAATCACGCTAACTTCCGAACAAAACAAGCTATCGACTAGAAACTTGGCACAAGTAGTTGTTATCGATGTAGGTCGGATGGTATTGAAAATGGGCCATATCGGTCCACTTTTACGTATAGCCCCCATATAAAGGGACCCTCAGATTTGGCTTGTGGAGGCTCTAACAGAAGCAAATTTCATCCGATCCGCCTGAAATTTGGTACATGGTGTTGGTATATGGTCTTTAATAACCATGCAAAAATTGGTCCACATCGGTCCATAATTATATATAGCCCCCATATAAACCGATCCCCAGATTTGGCTTGTGGAGCCTCTAAAAGAAGCATATTTCATCCGATCCGGCTGAAATTTGGTACATGGTGTTGGTATATGGTCTCTAACAATCATGCAAAAATTGATCCACATCGGTCCATAATTATATATAGCCCCCCACATAAACCGATCCCCAGATTTGGCTTGCGGAGCTTCAAAGAGAAGCAAATTTAATCCGATCCGGCTGAAATTTGGTACATGGTGTTGGTATATGGTCTCTAACAATCATGCAAAAATTGATCCACATCGGTCCATAATTATATATAGCCCCCATATAAACCGATCCCCAGATTTGGCTTGCGGAGCTTCAAAGAGAAGCAAATTTCATCCGATCCGGCTGAAATTTGGTACATGATGTTTGTATATGGTCCCTAACAACCATGCAACTTAAGTAATTCGATTGTGGATGGCAGTGTTTAGAAGAAGTTTCTACGCAATCCATGATGGAGGGTACATAAGCTTCGGCCTGGCCGAACTTACGGCCGTATATACTTGTTCAAGTGCAATTAGTATAAAATTCAGGAAAAATATTCAGTTAGGCTTTCGCTTTTCCAAATCCGAATTGCCGGGCCTCACACTTGACACCTGCCATCAGATTTTGTACAGCCACCTTGTCCACCTTCTTCGCCGCAGAAAGCCAGTTTGCCTTGAACTGCTGCTCGTCCTTAGCAGTTTTTTGGTCTTCTTTAGGTTCCGCTTGACAATATCCCAGTATTTCTCAATTGAGCGGAGCTCTGGCGTGTTGGGAGGGTTCTTGTCCGTGGGAACCATCTGCACGTTGTTGGCGGCGTACCACTCCATGGCCTTTTTACCGTAATGGCAAGGTGCCAAATCCGGCCAAAACAGTACGGAACAACCGTGTTTCTTCAGGAAAGGCAGCAGACGTTTATTCAAACACTCTTTCACGTAAATTTCTTGGTTGACAGTCCCGGAAGCTATGAAAATGCTGCTTTTCAAGCCACAGGTACAGATGGCTTGCCAAACCAGATATTTCTTTGCGAACTTTGACAGTTTTATGTGCTTGAAAATATCTGCTACCTTTCCCCTTTCTTTTGCCGTATAAAACTCCTGTCCCGGAAGCTGCTTGTAGTCGGCTTTGACGTAGGTTTCGTCGTCCATTACCACGCAGTCAAACTTCGTCAGCATCGTCGTGTACAGCCTCCGGGATCGCGCTTTGGCCGTCGTATTTTATTTATCATCGCGATTTGGAGTCACTACCTTCTTGTAAGTCGATAGTCCGGCTCGTTTTTTTGGCTCGATGCACGGTTGTAGACGATACACCCAGCTTATTTGCGGCATCTCGGAGAGAGAGGTTAGGGTTTCGCTTGAAACTACCGGCAACTCTCTTTGTCGTCTCAGCGGCTTCCTGTTTTCGATTTCCCCCCGATCCAGACTTTCTGGCTGTCGACAAACGTTCCCCAAACACTTTAATTACATTTGTAACGGTTGATTTGGCAACTTTTAGCGATTTTGCCAGCTTTGCGTGCGAGTAGCTCGGATTTTCGCGATGCGCGAGCAAAATTTTGATACGCTGCTCTTCTTGCTTGGACGGCATTTTGACAACTGAAGAGTGAATTCCAAAATCAAAATAGGAGCAACATTCGACACAAACACACCTTCAAAATGAGGGGTGTTCAGGTTTTTTAAATGCAAATTTGAAAGAAATACGTCAAGTTTATATTGACCAAATTTTGACCGTATCACCCTTTACCACCCTTTGATGGTTCGTCATGTTTCGACTTTTCGCCAATTTTCCCATTATCTTCAACTTCATCTGTTTTCATCTGAACATCGTTATGCCTTAAGTCCAGTATCGCCTCTAAGGCTCTGGTTGGGAGCCACCGTGGTGCAATGGTTAGCATGCCCGCCTTGCATACACAAGGTCGTTGGTTCGATTACTGCTTCGACCGAACACCAAAAAGTTTTTCAGCGGTGGTTTATCCCACCTCAGTAATGCTGGTGACATTTCTGATTGTTTCAAAGCTTCTCTAAGTGGTTTCATTGCAATGTGGAATGCCGTTCGGACTCGGCTATAAAAAGGAGGTCCCTTGTCATTGAGCTTAACATGGAATCGGGCAGCACTCAGTGATAAAAGAGAAGTTCACCAATGTGGTATCACAATGGACTGAATAGTCTAAGTGAGCCTGATACATCGGGCTGTCACCTAACCTAACCTAAGGTTCTGGTTGATGTGGTCTTCATTACGCAAAATCTGGGGATCGGTTTATATGGCGGCTATATATAATTATGAACCGATATGGATCAATTTTTGCATGGATGTTAGAGGCCATAAACTAAGAACACATACAAAACTTCAACCGGATCGGATGAAATTTTCTTCTCTAAGAGGCTCCGTAAGCCAAATATGGGGGCTATACGTATAAGTGGTCTGATATGGCCCATTGGAAATATCATCCGACCTACATATGAAATGAAATTTGCTTCTCTAAGAGGCTCCGTAAGCCAAATATGGGGGCTATACGTATAAGTGGTCTTATATGGCCCATTGGAAATATCATCCGACCTACATCAATAGCAACTACTTGTGCCAAGATTCAAGTCGATAGCTTATTTCGATCGGAAGTTAGCGTGATTTCCACAGATGGACAGACAGATGGACGCACAGATGGACGGACGGACATCGCTGGATTGACTCAGAAAATCACCACTACCCACAATATAAATACTTTATGGGGTCTTCGACCAATATTTCGATATGTTACAAACTGAATGACAAAGTTAATAAACCACCAATCCTATGGTGGAGGGTATAAAAAGTCCAAATTCTGTGCCATTTATGGCCTTTTCCCATTTTTCCTTTTGGGATATTTTCAATATTGACCTTTTTGGTGAAAATTGAAGCTAAATTTGCATGTACCCACTGTGTTTTCATCCCCAGTCTCATGTATAACAGAAGTTTTTGAAAACAAATTGCTGGAAAATGTGAAATCTCAACTTCATAGGTGCCCTTGAGAGACAAGTACCAGGGACGACCAACATATGAATTTGAAAAAAAAATCGACAAGTCAAAAAGGATAGTGAAGAAATGTGAAAAGCTATGCCATAAAAGTCTTCATAAAGTTCATTTAATATGGAATTGATAGTGACAGTATTGCGAATATTTTGGTACAATCATCATCGTACATATGTGGTCATATTTGAATAACGTTAGGCCCAAAGGATTCAAAAACAAAATGTATATGTATGTAAATGTATAAAGAAATGTGTAGTGGGGAAGGAGGTGGAAATGAAATGAAATGCTCCCAAAAAATATTCTCCATATATATATATAAAAACCTCTTCAAGTCCATTTCCATTCATTTACTTTCATACCCCTCTCGTTCTCTTACTTAATGGTCGTTGTACTAACGATGTCCCAATATTGCTACAACAAACCCAACTTCTGGCAGATTTCACTTGTTTGCAATAGAAGAAGAAGAAGAGTTTGGCGAATACTCCTTGGGGGCATAGAAGCAACAATCATGCGTGTATTTTTGCTTTTTTTGTAGGTAAACCTACAGGCCATCATTTCCATCAATGGCACATTTGTTCATTTTTTTGGTCTCGTATATCCACGTAAGTAATGAAATTTATTCAACACCTGAACTGTATTTCATCAGACATCGAAGATGTTCTTGGGGTTGATGGAATATTGTGCTTGGAGAAGTTTCCCCCTCAAGTGTGTTAGATGGGCACAGCGGTTGTTATAAATACAGTGTCTGAGATAATTGAGCATAGTCACATTGGGTGAACCGTGGAAACGATATGAAATTTTTGTTGCAAATTTTGACGTCTAAAAATTTTAGAAAAATTTAAATTCGATTTAAGAAGCTGCCTTCCAAATTTTGAATAATTGGTTATTGACTTTTTCTAAGGGCGACTTGGGTTTGATGGGTGGTATATAAGAACAGAGAGGGTAATATGAGAATTTCATTGCTAATTTTAACGTCTAAAAATTTTTGAAAAATTTAAATTCGATTTAAGAAGTTGCCTTCCAAATTTTGAATAATTGTTAATTGACTTTTTCTAAGGCCGACTTGGGATTGATGGTTAGGTTAAAGTGGCAGCCCGATTTATTTGCAGGCTCATTTAAGTGATACCACATAAACTAAAAGTACTTATTAAATATGGGCACTTCTAGTTTTAACCGCTAAACCTATTCGATTATTTTCTTATGCTAAAAATTTTGTTGTAATTGTGACGTCTCCAGATTTTAGTAAAATATAATTTAGACTTAAGAAAATGCCTGCCAAATTTTGAATAATTTATTATCCATTTTTTTAAAGTCGACTTGGGATTACTGGAATAATGTGTTGGAGAAGATTTGCTTTCAAGTGTGTAAGATGGGTACAACTATTGTTATACAGTGTCTAACAAAATTGATTATAGCAAAATTTTGTGTAATATATAGGAGACTTGGAGGTGATATGAAAATTTCGTTGCAAGTTTTGATGTCTACAAATTTTAGAAAAATTTAATTTCGACTTAAGCAGTTACCTTACAAATTTTGAATAATTGATTATAAACTTTTTTCTCAGCTCAACTTGCATCATTCCCAACATTTTAGCTTGATTAAAAGAAATAATTTTTCTTGGCATAAATTTATCTGCTACTATATGAATTAAACACCTTCTCTCTTATTTGCAACCAACCATAATGGCACGCATATATATGCAGCATGGTATAGGTAAAACAAAACCCACCAATACCATTAAACAAACATAAACACACCCATAGGGGGCAAAAATCCCACAGTCTGACAAGAAATTCAATTTAATTTAACATGATTTCTATGTGACACAATATACGAATAAGAGAAAGGGAATCATTTATGCAATTTTGATAAGAAAATATCAGAAATATTTAATAAAGGCTAGTGGTGGGTATGTGGTTTTATAAAATACTTTCAAATGTAAACAAGCCTTAATACATATGCCAAAGTGGGTATGGGTTATACCAAAAGAGGATGGGATCCCCATCTTGCGATCTGGAAATACATCAAACTCTGATAATCTTCAAAGAATTTCATGTGGACTTGTCACAGGGTGAAAGTTCTCGGTTTCCTATTTGAATGACAAAATGTAATAAACTGAAGAAAATTTTATATTTTTTTATATTTATATTTGTTATATTTAAAATTTTGACAAAATTTTCTATAGAAATAAAATTTTGACAAAATTTTGTATAGAAATAAAATATTGAAAAAAATTTTCTATAGAAATATATTTTGACAAAATTTTGTATAGAAATAAAGTTGTGACAAAATTTTCTATCCAAATAAAATTTTGACAAAATTTTCTATAAGAGTAAAATTTTGACAAAAATTTCTATAGAAATAAAATTTTGGCAAAATTTTCTATAGAAATAAAATTTTGACAAAATTGCCTATAGAAATAAAATTTTGACAAAATTTTCTATAGAAATAAAATTTTGATAAAATTTTCTATATAAATAAAATTTGGACAAAATTTTCTATAGAACTAAAATGTTGACAAAATTTTCTATAGAAATAAAATTATGACAAAATTTTAACAACATTTTCTATAGAAATAAAATTTTGACACAATTTTCTGTAGAACTACAATTTTGACAAAAATTTATATATATTTTTTTTAATTTCATTTTATTAATGCTATTTATCAATATGTGATATTTACATTATTCAAGACCAAATAGATACATTTCAAATGGCATTGACCCAGTGGCCAACCCATATATTAAATAATTTTCAAATTTATATAGAACTAAAATGTTAGCAAAATTTTTTATAGAACTAAAATTTTGACAAAAATTTCAATAGAACTAAAATTTTGACAAAATTTTCTATCAAAATAAAATTTTGACAAAATTTTCTACAGAAATAAAATTTTGACAAAATTTTCTATAGAAATAAAATTTTGACAAAATTTTCTATAGAAATAAAATTTTGACAAAATTTTCTATAGAAATAAAATTTTGACAAAATTTTCTATAGAAATTAAGTCTTGACAAAATTTTGTATAGAAATAAAGTTTTGAAAAAGTTTTTTATAAAAATAAAACTTAAAAAAAATTAAAAAATAAAATTTTAGCTAAATTTTCTATAGAAATAAAATTTTAACAAAATTTTCTATAGAAATAAAATATTGACAAAATTTATATAGAACTAAAAGTTTGACAACATTTTCTATAGAAATAAAATTTTAACAAAATTTTGTATAGAAATAAAATTTTAAGAAAATTTTTTTATAGAAATAAAATTTTGACAAAATTTTATATAGAAATAAAATTTTGACGTAATTTTCTAAAGAAATTGAATTTTGAGAAAATTTTTTATAGAAATAAAATTTTGACAAAATATTTTCTTTAGAAATAAAATGTTGACAAAAACTTTTATAGAAATAAAATTTTGGCAAAATTTTATATAGAAATAAAATTTTGACTAAATTTTCTATAGACATAAAATTTTAACCAAATTTTCTATAGGAATAAAATTTGGCAAAATTTTCTCTAGAAATAAAATGGTGATAAAGTTTTTTATAGAAATAAAATTTTGAAAAAATATTCTATAGTATTTAAATTTTGACAAAATATTCTATAGAAATAAAGTTTTGACAAAATATTTATGGAAATAAAATTTTGACAACATTTTCTATAGATTAATTTTTGACAAAATTTTCTATAGAAATAAAATATTTACAAAATGTTCTACAGAAATAAAATCGTGACAAAATTTTGTATGGAATAAAATTTTGTATAGAAATACAATTTTAACAAAATTTTTTATGTATGGAATAAAATTTTGTATAGAAATACAATTTTAACAAAATTTTTTATAGAAATAAAATTTTGACAAAATTGTATATAGAAATAAAATTTTGACGTAATTTTCTAAAGAAATTAAATTTTGAGAAACTTTTTTATACAAATAAAATTTTGACAAAATTTTCTATGGAAACAATATTTGCTTTAGAAATAAAATGTTGACAAAAACTTCTACCGAAATAAAATTTTGACAAAATTTTCTATAGAAATAAAATTTTGACAAAATATTCTATAGAGATAAAATGTTGACAAAATAAAATTTTATCAAAATTTTCTATAAAAATAAAATGTTAATAAAATTTTTTATAAAACTAAAATTTTAACAAAATTTTGTAAAAAATAAAATCTTAACGAAATTTTCTATAGAAATAAAGTTTTGACAAAATTTTCTTTAGAAATAAAAATTTGACACAATTTTCTGTAAATATAAATTTTGACAAAACTTTCTATAGAAAGAAAAATTTTCTATAGAAATAAAATTTAAACAAAATTTTCAATAGACATAAAATTTTAACAAAATTTTCTATAGGAAGAAAATTTTGACAAAATTTTCTATAGAAATAAAATTTTGACAAAATTTTCTGTAGAAATAAAATTTTTACAAAATTTTCTACAGAAATAAAATTTTGACAAAATATTCCATAGTATTTAAATTTTGACAAAATATTCCATAGTATTTAAATTTTGACAAAATATTCTATAGAAATAAAATTTTGTCAACACTTTCTATAGAAATAAAATTTTGACAAAATTTTCTATAGAAATAAAATATTGACAAAATTTTCTATAGAAATAAACTCGTGACAAAATTTTGGATGGAAATACAATTTTGACAAAATTTTGTATAGAAATAAAATTTTAACAGTATTTTTTTATAGAAATAAAATTTTGACAAAGTTTTATATAAAAATAAAATTTTGACGTAATTTTCTATAGAAAGAAAATCTTGACAAAATTTTCTATAGAAATAAAACTAGACAAAATTTTGTATAGTAATAAAATTTTGATAAAGTTTCAATAGAAATTTTGTCTCACTTTTCAATAGAAATAACATTTTGAGAACATTTTCTCTCGGAATAAAATTTTAACAAAATTTTGTATAGAAATGAAATCTTCACAATTTTTTTTGTGCATCAGAGAACTTACCTATCATGCTTGGATTCCATCACTTTTGACTTTATTTCTAAATGCTAAAGATCAAAATGCTTTTGTAAGCTTGTAAACAATAAAATTAACTATTGTTGACGAAAATATTTGCATTTCGTCAACCCATATAACACTCAAAACCATCGGTCAAAATACCGTCGGCAATTTCATCCAAATAACCAAAACTTCATTACTGCACATGCAAAACTTCATTATCATCATTGGCATTAATGATCATCGATCATTTCATTAGCAGAGATCAATGCATAGTTTCTTTCGTTTGTAACGTTTGCTATGCTTGCCCCCACTTCTTCGTTGCCATCACCACAGCATCAAACCCTAAGCAATATCATCGCATATCGAACCCATTACTTAAGCAATGCATGCATCGGTTCATGTTGGGGATTGCAGAAAAGCAGAAAGCAGCTGTGTGCAGAAATATATTACCAAACATATATATTTACAATTTACATTGGTACGTTTGTATATGCAAATGCATTGGTGTTGCAACATTGTCATCGAACATTGTTTACTTTATCGTCGAACCTCGACATATTTGATACATCTCTGCAAAATGAATATACAAACGTATGCAATGATATACTTTAAGTTTTACATTTATATTTATGTTCAATACATTTTTATGAGGTTTCAAGTATTGAATAGAAAATAAATTCTGTCTCTCCATTTCTAGCAGTCAAACAGTAAACATCTAAGTATCATTACTTTTCTTATATTATTAACAACTTTTCTTCCAGCAAATAAATAAAACTTGTTCAACCCTTTTATTAAGAATTTTTTTCTTTTCAATTTTCAACATTTCTGAGATAAAAGGGAATTTTCTCAACAATTTGATGGATTTGAGGTGGTATCAAAAGGTGTAGGGTATAATATTGGCGGCCCGACTCGACTTTATACTTTCCTTACTTGTTTTCTATGTTTAAGGATTTTCTAATAAATATCGTTCTTCTTAATTTCTGGAATTAGTTCCATTCTTCTTAAATACCTTGAATTGTAAATTTTAAAAGAAGAATTTAACCGGTAAATATAGAAAAAAAATTCATTTTCCTTGATCCAGTTAATGACATCTTTATTCCCTCAATCATCTGTCATAACAAATAATATAAAAAAGCACTCACATGCCCTTTCCGGTTACCATCGACATTCTATCTATCCATTTATTTGATGAACTTTAATTGGTCATAACAAAAGACTACACCATAAATGTCTTGCATCTAAAATTTTTACTCAACCACACATACAGCTGCGTATACATCAGTCCATATCCATATACATTAGCTTGCAATCCTAAAGGACCAATTTAATATATCTCTGTGGGCACTTAGACAAAAGAAATCTTCATATTGTTCACCTTGAGCCTAGGTTTGCCCGTTGGTCCATAAGTATTTGTATGCCACAGAATAGTCATAAATCCAAAGGCACATACAGCAGTTACACAAGCCTGTTGTTTTATAAATATCCATAAGTCTAAAAAAGGCACATATACATTCAGAAATGGCGAAGCGGCGAAGACAAGGTTTCCAAGGGGGGATGTATTTTTTAAAGGCCTTGTATTTTTATTGAGGGTTTTCCGTCCAAAGGCTTTAATTTTAATTTATATTGTCCATATACATTATGTATATGGACAGACATATGGGCATTGTCACACTTATCAAAATTTTAATATCCAGCCTAAGTAGTGATATGGATATGCCAATAAATTCGAGATTTAAATTTGCAGCACAGAACTTAGGCGAGACATGACCCAGCACTTTAAAACTAATTTCGGATTACAAACTCGAATTAGATTCATTGGAGAGGGATTGAACTCAGCTTTCAATTTCATTAAAGATTTGATACCAGAAAGATCCACAGAATAGCGGAGAGTTGGAAATACTTTTTCTATATATTTTTACTGTTGAGCCCACTGTAAAAATACTAAGCGCCTTGCGGCATAAAGAACAGCTTCATTCGAAAAGTCTTGAGTTTAACTTTCCAAATAAGAAACTACTTCCTACACAGAAAAAAAATTTTTCCAATTAAAGTCTTTATTGAGTTTTAAAAAATGTTCAATAAAAAATTTAATTATTCAACAAATATTTATTTTGGCACATTTTTTACAGAAATAAAATCTTGACAAAAATTTCTATAGAAATAAAATCTTGATAAAATTTTCTATAGAAATAAAATTTTGGTAAAATTTTCTATAAAAATAAAATTTTGGCAAAATTTTCTACAGAAATAAAATTAAAAAAAAAATATATAATAGGAATAAAATTTTGGCAAAATTTCCTATAAAAATTAAATTGTAGCAAAATTTTGTACAGAAATAAAATCTTGACAAAATTTTCCATAAAAATAAAATGTTGGCAAAATTTTCTATAGAAATAAAATCTTGACAAAATTTTTTACAGAAATAAAATCTTGACAAAATTTTCTATAGAAATAAAATTTTGGCAAAATTGTCAATAAAAATAAAATGTTGTCAAAATTATCTATAGAAATAAAGTTGTGACAAAATTTTCTATAGAAATAAAATTAAAACAAAAATTTATAGAAATAAAATTTTGGCAAAATTTTCTATCGAAAAAAAATTTTGGCAAAACTTTCTATAGAAAAAAAAATTTGGCCAAATTTTCTATAGAAATAAAATTTTGGCTAAATTTTCTATAAAAATAGAATTTTGGCAAATTTTTTTACAGAAATAAAATCTTGACAAAATTTTGTATAAACATAAAACTTTGGCACAATTTTCTACAGAAATAAAATCTTGACAACATTTTTTTCTACAGAAATAAAATTTTGGCAAAATTTTCTATAGAAATAAAATTTTGAAAAAATTTTCTATACAAAAAAATTTGGCAAATTTTCTACAAAAGTAAAGTCATGACAAAATTTTGTATAAAAATAAAAAAAAATAAAACAAAAATATTATAGAAATATAATTTTGCAAAATTTTCTATAGAAATAAAATATTGGCTAAATTTTCTATAAAAATAAAATTTTGGCAAAATTTTCTACCGAAATAAAATATTGACAAAATTTTGTACAGAAATAAAATTTTGGCAAAATTTTCTATATAAATAAAATTTCGGCAAAATTGCCAATAAAAATAAAATTTTGTCACAATTGTCTATAGAAACAAAGTTGTGACAAAATTTTCTATAAAATAATATTAAAAAAAATATATAGAAAAAACAATTTTGGCAAAATTTTCTATAGAAATAAAATATTGGCAAAATTTTCTATAGAAATAAAATTTTGGCTAAATTTTCTACAGAAATAAAATCATGACAAAATTTTATATAAAAATAAAATTTTGGCAAAATTTTCTATAAAAATAAACTTTTGGCAAATTTTTCTACAGAAATAAAATCGTGACAAAATTTTGTTTAAAAATAAAACTTTGGCAAAATTTTCTACAGAAATAAAATCTTGACAAATTTTTTTTCTACAGAAATAAAATCTTGACAAAATTTTCTACAGAAATAAAATTTTGGCAAAATTTTCTATAGAAATAAAATTTTGAAAAAAATGTCTATACAAAAAAATTTGGCAAATTTTCTACAGAAATAAAGTCATGCCAAAATTTTGTATAAAACTAAAAAAAAAATTTAAAAAAAAGTATTATAGAAATATAATTTTGCAAAATTTTCTATAGAAATAAAATTTTGGCAAAATTTTCTATAAAATTACAATTTTGGCAAAATTTTCTACAGAAATAAAATCTTGACAAAATTTTGTACAGAAATAAAATTTTGGCAAAATTTTCTATATAAGTAAAATTTCGGCAAAATTGTCAATAAAAATTAAATTTTGTCAAAATTGTCAATAGAAATAAAGTTTTGACAAAATTTTCTATAAAAATAAAATTAAAAAAAATATATATATAGAAAAAAAAATTTTGGCTAAATTTTCTATAAAAATAAAATTTTGGAAAATTTTCTACAGAAATAAAATCTTGACAAAATTTTCTACAGAAATAAAATTTTGGCAAAATTTTCTATAGAAATAAAATTTTGGTAAAATTGTCTATAAAAAATAAAATTTTGGCAAAACTGTCTATAGAAATAAAGTTATGACAAAATTTGCTGTACAAATAAAATTTAAAAGAAAAAAAAATTTAAAAAAAAATTGGCAAAATTTTCTATAGAAATAAAGTTTTGGCAAAATTTTCTATAAAAATAGAATTTTGGCAAAATTTCCTACAGAAATAAAATCTTGACAAAATTTTCTATAGAAATAAAATTTTGGCAAAATAACATCAAAATATGGCCCTCAAAGGCCGACAAAACCATTCGCGTTGCACGAAAGTGGCTCTTCTGTATTTTGGTCCATTCTCGGAAAAGCGTCGTCTTGAGATGATCGACACTTGGGTATTTGGCAAAAGTCCAACCGAGCGACGAATTTTGGCAAAATTGTCTATAAAAATAAAATTTTGGCAAAATTTTCTATAGAAATAAAGTTGTTATCATCATCATTTTGTTTATTCACAAACTGGCCAATTTGGAATGGCTTCTAATCGGAGAAAACCAAATTCTGTAACTGGCCACTTTCGTGCAAGCAAAGCAACTCCTTGGTTCTTTCCAGTCTAACTGTTGTGGATCGGTGACCTCTTCCACTTTTTGGAACTCCAATTGCTTTGGGCCAAGGTCAATTTTCAATATCCGTTCTCACAATATGTTTAGCACAGGAGCATGTTTTTTACCAATGCGGCTTTCGATTGGTGTTAACGTTTTTTATCCACTTTTTGGATACGATACAATATTGGTGGTATCAGGGTAACGAGCAATGGTACAGGGATCTATATAATGGAGAACCATTGGAAAACCAATCAACTATAAAGAAGTCACACAATCATCCTTGAATTCCACCACGAATAACTTCATTTTTGAATGTAATAGATCAAAATTCTTTTACCAGCTTATAAACAATAAAATAAGATTTAACTGAAAAAAATCTGTCGAGCGGTTTAGATAAACTTAAATCGGCTATGGAAATTTTCATTGTCTTTTTTCTTCTCTTTTTAGATGCTCTAAAAATACAACTAAGCTATCGATAAAGGCCTCAACGGTTAAAACCATTAAGGATTATTTCTTGAAACGAGCATGCTAGATACTCACATATCTAAAAATACTTCTTACTTTGTTATTTGCTCTAACAAATACCCAAGCAGGCGTTCTGTCATCTTGACAGAGTTGACAGCAATTTATAGTGTTGCGTTTGTTGTCATTGTTTACATGATGCTTTTGTTCCATGCTCATGTATGTATGAGTGATTGTATATATATGTACGCTTTTTATGAATGAATGAAAGTCACAGCAGGTGAATTGACAACTTTGCTTAGAAAGTGCATAATAGTACAAAACAGAAGGATATAAATTACCGACAATTGTATACAATAAAAATAATACTATTGATCTTTTGAAATATAAACAAGTATATACGGCCGTAAGTTCGGCCAGGCCGAATCTTATGTACCCTCCACCATGGATTGCGTAGAAACTTCTACGAAAGACTGTCATCCACAATCGAATTAATTGGCTTGTGGTATCTTAAAACTTCTTAACATCGTTTTCTAAATTGTTAGTTAAAGTGTGATACGGTCAAAATTTGGTCAAGGGAAAACGTGTGTAAATCCGTGAAATCGTTTATTTAAAAAATCAAATTAAATTTCTTTTTCAAGTTCAATTAGTATACAATTCAGGACAAATATTCAGTTAGGCTTTCGCTTTTCCAAATCCGAATTGCCGGGCCTCACGCTTGACACCTGCCATCAGATTTTGTACAGCCACCTTGTCCACCTTCTTCGCCGCAGAAAGCCAGTTTGCCTTGAACTGCTGCTCGTCCTTAGCAGTTTTGTTGGTCTTCTTTAGGTTCCGCTTGACAGTATTTCTCAATTGGGCGGAGCTCTGGCGTGTGTGGAGTGTTCTTGTCCTTGGGAACCACCTGCACGTTGTTGGCGGCGTACCACTCCATGGCCTTTTTACCGTAATGGCAAGATGCCAAATCCGGCCAAAACAGTACGGAACAACCGTGTTTCTTCAGGAAAGGCAGCAGACGTTTATTCAAACACTCTTTCGCGTAAATTTCTTGGTTGACAGTCCCGAAAGCTATGAAAATGCTGCTTTTCAAGCCACAGGTACAGATGGCTTGCCAAACCAGATATTTCTTTGCGAACTTTGACAGTTTTATGCGCTTGAAAATATCTGCTACCTTTCACCTTCCTTTTGCCGTATAAAACTCCTGTCCCGGAAGCTGCTTGTAGTCGGCTTTAACGTAGGTTTCGTCGTCCATTACCACGCAGTCAAACTTCGTCAGCATCGTCGTGTACGGGATCGAGCTTTGGCCGTCGTATTTTGTTTATCATCGCGATTTGGAGTCACTAGCTTCTTGTAAATCGATAGTCCGGCTCGTTTTTGGCTCGATGCACGGTTGTAGACGATACACCCAGCTTATTTGCGGCATCTCGGAGAGAGAGGTTAGGGTTTCGCTTGGAACTACCGGCGACTCTCTTTGTCGTCTCAGCGGCTTCCGCTTTTCGATTTCCCCCCTATCCAGACTTCCTGGCTGTCGACAAACGTTCCCCAAACACTTTAATTACATTTGTAACGGTTGATTTGGCAACTTTTGGCGATTTTGCCAGCTTTGCGTGCGAGTAGATCGGATTTTCGCTATGCGCGAGCAAAATTTTGATACACTGCTCTTCATGATTGGACGGCATTTTGACAACTGAAGAGTGAATTCCAAAATCAAAATAGGAGCAACGGTCTACACACACACACCTTCAAAATGAGGGGTGTTCAGGTTTTTTAAATGCAAAATTGAAAGAAATACATCAAGTTTATATTGACCAAATTTTGACCGTATCACCCTTTATGTTAAATGAAAATGCCGAAAAATGTCAAATCGACACTTTAAGATATTTTCCTATATGATATTGAATTTTACAATTTCTATAGATTTTTTTCTTCTTCCAATTTTCTTTTACATATGAATTGAAAATTCTTTTCTGTTAATGCAGTGCAATGGAAAAGGAAACGTAGAATGACATCGTCGTAAATTGTTTACTTTAGATTGTGTTGCAACACTCTGATGCTATTTCAATTGCATAGATTTTGCTTGTATTCAAGATGTCATTCTCTCACAGACACATCTATATTCTCACATTCACTATCATGTAGAAATATGTACTTCACCCATGCATTATCAATGGAGTCATATACACATGTATGTAAGTATTCACCGTGACAACAATTCGCGATTCAATTGTGCGAAAGGTGAAGATGAAGGTGCAAAGTATACCTTGATATACAGAATTCACAAGGAGTTGACAATCTTTTGTTTATCTTTAAGCAGAGAGTAAAGATAACTTGAGACCATATTAGCGTTGTTCGTTACGAATTCAGAGTTTTTTTTTCTTTTTCGTATTCAATTTTAGTATTCCTGTTTCTTATTGTGCAGCATATCCTTGTGCTGCTTTATGTCAGTCGTTTTTTTTTTGTCCTTTGTTTCACATATAAAAATTACATTGTTTTGGGTTGACATATGACCAACGAGTTTGTAAATTATTTCATGTCAGCTTAGTTATGCAGTTCATCCGTAGTGAAATAAAAGAAATAACATAACATCAGTAATGGTCGACATTGTTACTTGCCTATAATAATGTGAGAGATAATCTCCCATACTTTATAGTAAATAGGTAACGATAATGTATAGATGAAATTGATTTAGGTGAATTTATATGCGAGGGTGATTTGTCAAGTGTTATACGTTAACTTGTCCTTTGAATAATATCCTAAACACTCCGTATATGTTATACCGACAGAAATAAAATTTTGACAAAATTTTCTACCGATATAAAATGTTGACAAAATTTCATGCCGAAATAAAATTTTGACAAAAGTTTCTACAAAAATACAATTTTGACAAAATTTACTATCGAAATAAAATTTTGACAAAAATTTTCTACAGAAAATAAATGTTGATAAAAACTTACTTTGAAATAAAATTTTGCAAATTTTTCTATAAAAATAAAATTGTGACAAAATTTTCCATAGAAATTAAATTTTGGCAACATTTTCTATGGAAATAAAATTTTGAAAAAATTTTCTATAGAAATAAAATTGTGACAAAATTTTCTATGGAAATAAAATTTTGACAAAATTTTCTATACAAATAAAATTTTGATTAAATTTTCTATGGAAATAAAATTTTGGTAAAATTTTCTATAGGAAACAAAATTTTCTATAGCAATAAAATTTTTACAAATTTTCCAATGAATAAAAATTTTGACAAAATTTTCTTTTGAAAAAAAGTTTCTATAGAAATTAAATCTTGACAAAATTTTCTATAGAAGTGAAATTTTGACACAATTTTCTATAAAAATGGAAACTAAATTTTGACAAAATTTTCTACGGAAATAAAATTTTGACAAAATTTTCTATAGGAAATAAAATTTTGACATAATAGTTTCTGTAGAAAGTTTCTATAGATATAACATTTTGGCAAAATTTTCTACGCTAATAAAATTTTTACAAAATTTTCTAGAGAATTGAAATTTTGACAATATTTTCTATAGAAATAAAGTTTTGACAAAATTTTCTATAGAAAAAAAATTTTGACAACATTTTCTATAGAAATAAAATTTTGACAAAAATTTTCTATAGAAAACAAAAATTGACAAAATTTTCTATAGGAATAAAATGTTGACAATAATTTCTATAGAAATAAAATTTTGACAAGAATTTCTATAGAAATAATAATAAAATTATATAGAAATAAAATTTTTACAAAATTTCCAACGAAATAAATTTTTGACAAAATTTTCTGTTGAAAGAAAAGTTTCTATAGAAACTAAATCTTGAAAAATTTTTTCTATAGAAATAAAATTTTGACACAATTTTCTATAAAATAGAAACTAAATTTTGACAAAATTTTCTATGGAAATAAACTTTTGACAATATAGAAAATAAAATTGTGAAATTAAATTTTCTGTAGAAAGTTTCTATAGAAATAACATTTTGGCAAAATTTTCTGCGGAAAAAAAATTTGTACAAAATTTTCTATAGAATTGAAATTTTGAAAAGATTTTCTATAGAATTGAAATTATGACAATAATTTCTATAGAAATAAAATTGTGACAAAATTCTCTATGGAAATAAAATTTTAACAAAATTTTCTATAGAAATAAAATTTTGACAAAATTTTCTATAGAAATAAAATTTTGATTAAATTTTCTATGGAAATAAAATTTTGGTAAAATTTTCTATAGGAAACAAAATTTTCTATAGCAATAAAATTTTTACAAATTTTCCAATGCATTAAAATTTTGACAAAATTTTCTGTTGAAAGAAAAGTTTCTATAGAAATTAAATCTTGACAAAATTTTCTATAGAAGTAAAATTTTGACTCAATTTTCTATAAAAATGGAAACTAAATTTTGACAAAATTTTCTATGGAAATAAAATTTTGACAAAATTTTCTATGGAAATAAAATTTTGACAAAATTTTCTATAGGAAATAAAATTTTGAAATAAAAGTTTCTGTAGAAAGTTTCTATAGAAATAACATTTTGGCAAAATTTTCTACGGTAATAAAATTTTTACAAAATTTTCTAGAGAATTGAAATTTTGACAATATTTTCTATAGAAATAAAGTTTTGACAAAATTTTCTATAGAAACAAAATTTTAGAAAATTTAGAAATAAAATTTTGACAAAAATTTTCTATAGAAAACAAAAATTGACAAAATTTTCTATAGGAATAAAATGTTGACAATATTTTCTATAGAAATAAAATTTTGACAAGAATTTCTATAGAAATAATAATAAAATTATATAGAAATAAAATTTTACAAATTTTCCAAAGAAATAAATTTTTGACAAAATTTTCTGTTGAAAGAAAAGTTTCTATAGAAGTAAAATTTTGACACAATTTTCTATAAAAATTCCATAAAAATAGAAACTAAATTTTGACAAAATTTTCTATGGAAATAAAATTTTGACAATATAGAAAATAAAATTTTCTGTAGAAAGTTTCTATAGAAATAAAATTTTTGCAAAATTTTCTGAGGAAATAAAATTGTTACAAAATTTTCTATAGAATTGAAATTTTTAAAAGATTTTCTATAGAATTGAAATTTTGACAATAATTTCTATAGAAATAAAGTTTTAACAAAATTTTCTATAGAAATAAAATTTTGACAAACATTTTCTATAGAAAAAAAATTGCGAAAAACTTTCTATAGAAAACAAAAATTGACAAAATTTTCTATAGAAATAAAATGTTGACAAAATTTTCTATAGAAATCAAATTTTGACAAAATTTTCTATAGAAACAAAATTTTGACAAAAAATTTTTATATAAATAAAATTTTGACAAAATTTTCTATAGAAATAAAACTTTGACAAAATTTTCTATAGAAATAAAATTTTGACAAAAATTGTCTACAGAAATAAAATTTTGACAAAATTTTCTACAGAAATAAAATTTTGACAAAATTTTCTATAGAAATAAAATTTTGACACAATTTTATATGAATTCAATATCTTTAGCAATTTTAACTTTCCCGTTTTTGAAAGTGATAATCTTTAAAATATTTAAAAATTCGACACATTTACAATTATAACAAGTATATACAGTAGTAAATTCGGCCGGGCCGAATTTTAAATACCCACCACCATGAATCAAATATAATAGTTTACTTTGAAAACTCTTCGTCGTAGTGGGTTACTTGATAATATATAGAATTGTAGGGGGTTTGATGACAAATCTTCTCCCAAGGCAGTCAGCTCCCGAAGACAAACTTTAAAGATTCTACCTATGAAGACCAGATAAGATTCTAGATTTATGAGAACCAATTTTGTTTGAGTTTTTGAGAAATTATAAACATATCGTGTATATGATTAAATTACGCCTTGATTTGAAATCTTAAATCTGTAGAGTAAAATCTGGAAATTTTACTTTTAGTTTGAAGCAATTTTCATGATCAGTGCGCCTGCTATTTTAGAGAATTTTAGAGTTGAATAAACGAAAATACTTTATAAGAAAAGGAAATTTCGTTTGTCTAAAATTTCATTATAAATTACTAATTTCCAGCAAATCGGATAAAAACTACGGATTCTAGAAGTCCAAGAAATAAAGCCGGTAGATGGGTGTATATGGGGGCTATACCAAAACATGGACCGATAGGTACCATTTGCTACTCATATATTTGTGATCTTAAAATACCCTCAGAATTTCAAACAAATCGGCTAAAAAAACATAGTCTCTAGACGCCCAAGAAGTAAAAATCGAGAGATCAGTCTATATGGGGGTTATACCAAAAAATGAACCGACATACCTCAATTACAGCACCCTTATTTCTGGTCTAAAAATACCTCTAGATTTCGAATTTCAGGCAAATCGGGTAATAAATACAGTTTATAGAAGCTCAAGAATTTCAGACAAAGCGGATGGTAAATATAGTTTCTAGAAGCCCAAGAACCAAAAAATGGACCGATGGGCACAATTTTCGGCACACCTTTTTATAGTCCCAAAAGAACTCTAGATTTTCAATTTCAGGAAAATCGGATAGAAAATATAGTTTCTAGAAGCCCAAGAAGAAAAATCGGGAGATCAGTCTCTATGGGGCCTATATCAAAACATGGACCGATGAGCGCCATTTTCGGCACACCTTTTTATGGTCCTCAAATACCTCTAGATTTCCAATTTCAGGCAAATCATATTGTAAATATAGTTTCTAGAAGCAAAATCGGGAAATCGGTCTATATGGGGGCTATACCAAAACATGGACCGATGGGCACTATATTCGGCACACTTTTTTATGGTCCTCAAATACCTCTATATTTCCAATTTCAGGCAAATTGGATAAAAACTACGGTTTTTATAGGCCCAAGACTCCAAATCGGGAGATCGGTCTATATGGGGGCTATATCAAAACATGGACCGATACGGAACATTTTCGACTCACCTCTTTATGGTCCCAAAATACCTCTAGATTTTCAATTTCATACAAATCGGATACAAAATACTGTTTCTAGACGCGCAAGAAGCAAAATCGGGAGATCGGTCTATATGGGGGATATACCAAAACATGGTCCGATACGGACCATTTTCGACACACCTCTTTATAGTCCCACAATACCTCTAGATTTCCAATTTCAGGCAAATCGGATGGTAAATATAGTTTCTAGACGCCCAAGAAGCAAAATCGGGAGATCGGTCTATATGGGGGCTATATCAAAACATGGACCGATACGAACGATTTTCGTCACACCTCCTTATGGTCCTAAAATACCTCTAGATTTTCAATTTCAGACAAATCGGATAGAAAATACTGTTTCTAGTCGCCTAAGAAGCAAAATCGGGAGATCGGTCTATATGGGGGCTATACCAAAACATGGACCGATACGGACCATTTTCGACACACCTCTTTATGGTCCCAAAATACCTCTGGATTTCCAATTTCAGGCAAATCTGATAAAAACTACGGTTTTTATAGGCCCAAGACCCCAAATCGGGAGGTCGGTTTATATGGGGACTATATCAAAACTTGGACCGATATAGCCCATCTTCGAACTTGACCTGCCTGCAAACAAAAAACTAATCTGTGCCAAATTTGGGGAGGATAGCGAGATTACAACAGACAGACAGACAGACGGACAGACGGACATGCTTATATCGTCTTAGAATTTCTCCCTGATCAAGAATATATATACTTTATATAGTCGGAAATCGTTATTTCGATGTGTTACAAACGGAATGACAAACTTATTATACCCCGTCACCATTTTATGGTGGTGGGTATAAAAATTGCCGCTAATAGCAGAGATTACAATATATATTATTGCCTAATATATAATAAAGGGTGATTCTTTTGAGGTTAGGATTTTCATGCATTAGTATTTGACAGATCACGTGGGATTTCAGACATGGTGTCAAAGAGAAAGATGCTCAGTATGCTTTGACATTTCATCATGAATAGACTTACTAACGAGCAACGCTTGCAAATCATTGAATTTTATTACCAAAATCAGTGTTCGGTTCGAAATGTGTTTCGCGCTTTACGTCCGATTTATGGTCTACATAATCGACCAAGTGAGCAAACAATTAATGCGATTGTGACCAAGTTTCGCACTCAGTTTACTTTATTGGACATTAAACCAACCACACGCATGCGTACAGTGCGTACAGAAGAGAATATTGCGTCTGTTTCTGAGAGTGTTGCTGAAGACCGTGAAATGTCAATTCGTCGCCGTTCGCAGCAATTGGGTTTGTGTTATTCGACCACATGGAAGATTTTACGCAAAGATCTTGGTGTAAAACCGTATAAAATACAGCTCGTGCAAGAACTGAAGCCGAACGATCTGCCACAACGTCGAATTTTCAGTGAATGGGCCCTAGAAAAGTTGGCAGAAAATCCGCTTTTTTATCGACAAATTTTGTTCAGCGATGAGGCTCATTTCTGGTTGAATGGCTACGTAAATAAGCAAAATTGCCGCATTTGGAGTGAAGAGCAACCAGAAGCCGTTCAAGAACTGCCCATGCATCCCGAAAAATGCACTGTTTGGTGTGGTTTGTACGCTGGTGGAATCATTGGACCGTATTTTTTCAAAGATGCTGTTGGACGCAACGTTACGGTGAATGGCGATCGCTATCGTTCGATGCTAACAAACTTTTTGTTGCCAAAAATGGAAGAACTGAACTTGGTTGACATGTGGTTTCAACAAGATGGCGCTACATGCCACACAGCTCGCGATTCTATGGCCATTTTGAGGGAAAACTTCGGAGAACAATTCATCTCAAGAAATGGACCGGTAAGTTGGCCACCAAGATCATGCGATTTGACGCCTTTAGACTATTTTTTGTGGGGCTACGTCAAGTCTAAAGTCTACAGAAATAAGCCAGCAACTATTCCAGCTTTGGAAGACAACATTTCCGAAGAAATTCGGGCTATTCCGGCCGAAATGCTCGAAAAAGTTGCCCAAAATTGGACTTTCCGAATGGACCACCTAAGACGCAGCCGCGGTCAACATTTAAATGAAATTATCTTCAAAAAGTAAATGTCATGGACCAATCTAACGTTTCAAATAAAGAACCGATGAGATTTTGCAAATTTTATGCGTTTTTTTTTTTTTAAAGTTATCAAGCTCTTAACAAATCACCCTTTATATAATAAAATTAAATAATGAAACATTTCATTTGAAGAATACATATTTTGTCATACTACCCACATAATTTTTTAATTTGGTAGATTTTTGGTAAGATTTTCTTAAAATTTTGGTAGATTATTTTTGGCATGAGTGGCAACCGTGCTTCCGAAGTCTCTTGGTAGAGGCGATGATAGTATCTATGCCGTCTACTAATTGTGCAAAAATTGGACCATATCCCCAAGGTTTGAGCTCTGGGAGGATAAAATTTCATCCGAACTGGTTAAAAAATTGATATATAAACCGATCCCCACATTAGAGCTCCTGATCCATTTGGAGGAGTAAATTTCTTCCGACTCGGTTGAAATTTGGTACGTCAGTATATGCGTGGTAACAACCATACAAAAATTTGTCTATATAGGTTCATAATTATATATAGCCCCCCAAGATTTAACCTCTAAAGCCTTATTGTATTGTACCAATTTTTTAGAAATAGATTTACAGAATATGATGCGAATCCGTCCATGTTTTGGTATTGCCCCCAACACCGCAATTTGTATCCAGTTTGCCTGAAATTGTAAATACCGAGATATTTTAGGCCGATAAAACTGGTGTCCAGAATATGGTTTGAATCGGTCCATGGTATTGTATAGCGTACATATGATACGATCTCCCGTTTTAAATTCATGGGATTCTAGACACCGCAACTTTTTTAGATTTGCCTGAAATTCGAAATCTACTGGTATTTTAGGTCCACAAACAGATGTGCATACTATGGTGTGTATAGGATCATGTTGTGGTATGGGCCCGATATAGATCGATCCACTATTTTGGTGTTTTGACCGTCTAGAAAAGGCATTTTATCCGATTTGAATGAAATTCGATATCTAGAGGTAATTTATGTGTACAAAGACCTATGTATACCGATATACCGTTTTGGCTTTTTGACTATCTAGAAAGGGAATTTTCATCAGATTTTACTGAAGTTAGGAATCTAGAGGTATTGGAGGTCCACAAAGACCTGTGGCGAATTTAATTTTTATTGCCCCCTATTTTGGTAGTCTCCATAAAATAGATCCCCGATTTGACTTCTATAGAAAAATTTGTCAAAATTTTATTTCTATAGAAAATTTTGTCAACATTATATTTCTATAGAAAAATTTGTCAAAATTTTATTTCTATAGAAAATGTTGTAAAAATTTTATTTCTATAAAAAATTTTTTAAAAAATTTTATTTCCATAGAAAATTTTGTAAAAATTTTATTTCTATAGAAAATTTTGTCAAAATTTCATTTCTATAGAAAATTTTGTCAAAATTGTATTGCTATAGAAAATTTTGTCAACATTTTATTTCTATTGAACATTTTGTTATAATTTTATCTCCATAGAAAATTTTGTAAAAATTTTATTTCTGTTGAACATTTTGTTATAACTTTGTCTCCATAGAAAATTTTATTTCTATAGAAAATTTTGTCAAAATTTCATTTCTATAGAAAATTTTGTCAAAATTTTATTTCTATAGAAAATTTTTTCAAAATTTTTTAATGACGTTTTTTGTTACATTTGTCAAAAAATCTGAGCGTAATTACTCCCATCCAGTATTTATTTTCATCGATACATTCTTTGGTATGGTTTTTCGGCAAAATTAGAAATTGTTTTTTTTTTTTCAATATTTTCCTTTACTTTACTTAGTATAGGGTATAATCACTGGATATCCTCTTGGTATTTCATACGACAAGTGTATGTGTTGGTGTATTACCAAGCCATATCAGTTATAAATTATAAATATTTAGTTCCTGCCATATATGTGTTCGCAACCACACACAACCAGACCCTGGAAAACATTGAAACAGTATAATTGTTTTTAGTGAAGTTATTGTTGCTGTTGGTTCACCAGGTTAAATGTTTGCCCCGTACTAAAAGAAGATTTATATTTTTAATAAAAAGCATCTGTTTCTTCAATTATATTACAATATTTTTGGTGATGTTATATATTTGAAGTACTATCCCACAACATCTATATATATGAATTCTTTCACTCATACCAATATACCTTTATGTGGTCTCTATTACAGTTCAATTAAAAACATCCAACAACAGCAGATTTATATTCCACACATCGAACTCATGGATACTGAAAGAGGCCGTGAACTTAGCTATATGAATGGCGTAAATTCGCACACAACACATCCACACTATCCTCAACAAGAGCTTGACACAGTTGCTGATAATGATGATTGTGTAGGAGGAGAAGTAGCGATTGCAACAAACGAGCCATCACCAACACGTTCGATATCTCAATATGAGAAGCGTGAACGTTTTGTCATTACTAAAAATGTTATCGTGATTGGTCTGGCCTTTATGATACACTTCACAGCATTCCATGGTACCTCAAATCTACAAAGTTCGCTAAATGCGGATAAAGCCTTGGGCACCACAACATTGGCGGTCATTTATGGATCATTAATATTATCGAATATATTGCTGCCAATGACAGTGATAAGGTAAGAGAGCAATCGAGATGAGATGAAACTTGCATGACCAAACATTGGTTTTTCGATATGGCCACTAGAGTAGACCTCCTCTTCAGCCTATACGGTTTGGGGATATTGTTAAATAAATATGCATATAGCTGGTAGATATCTCACATTTACTCATTTTAAATAGATATGATGTAATATAATAGGGTGTTTTATATGTGACTACTCTTTTGGGTGTTTGGAAACATTTTGTTTCAAAAAATAGGACATATTTTTGGACATTCGTTTAGAAATTGTTTTACTTTAAAAATTTTCTAAATTTTTATACCCTCCACCAAAGGAGGGGAGTATATTAACTTTGTCATTCCGTTTGTAACACATCGAAATATTGCTCTAAGACCCCATAAAGTATATATATTCTGGGTCGTGGTGAAATTATGGGTCGATCTTAGCATGTCCGTCCGTCCGTCTGCTGAAATCATGCTAACTTCCGAACGAAACAAGCTATCGACTTGAAACTTGGCATAAGTAGTTGTTATTGATGTAGGTCAGATGGCATTGCAGATGGGCCATATTGGACCACTTTTACGTATAGCCCCCGATGCTCAGATTTGACTTGCGGAGCCTCTTAGAGAAGCAAATTTCATCCGATCCGGTTTAAATTTGGTACGTGGTGTACGCATATGTAACAACCATGCAAAAATTGGTTCATATCAGTCCATAATTATATATAGCCCCCATTTAACCGATCCCCAGATTTGACATCCGAAACCTCTTGGTGGAGCAAAATTCATCCGATTCGGTCGAAATTTGGTACGACCTGTAAGTATATGGTATCTAACAACCATGCAAAAATTGGTCCATATCGCTACATAATTATATATAGGCCCCTATGAACCCCAGATTTGAACTCTGCAGCCTCTTGGAAGAGCAAAATTCACCCGATCCGGTTGAAATTTGGTGCGTCGTGTTAACCAGCCAAAAATTGGTCCTTATCGGTCCATAATTATATATAACCCCCATTTAAACCGATCCCCAGATTTGGCTTGCGGAGCCTCTAAGAGAACCAAAATTCATCCGATTCGGTTGAAATTTGGTACATTACGCTAGTATATGGCCGCTAACAACTATGCAAGAATTGGTCCATATCGGTCTATATTTATGTATATAGCCGATCCCCAATCACACAAAACTTGGTCCATATCGCCAAAAATAATCTAACAACATTTTATTTATATAGAAAATTTTGTCAATATTTTATTTCAATGGAAAATTTTGTAAAAATTTTATTTCTATAGACAATTTTGTCAAAATTTTATTTATATTGAAAATTTTGTCAAAATTTTATTTATATAGAAAATTTTGTCAAAATTTTATTTCTATAGAAAATTTTGTCAAAATTTTATTTCTATAGAAAATTTTTTCAAAATTTTATTCCTATAGAAAATCTTGTCAAAATTTTATTTATATAGGAAATTTTGTCACAATTTTATTTCTATAGAAAATTTTGTCAAAATTTTATTTCTATAGAAAATTTATTCAAAATTTTATTTCTATAGAAAATCTTGTCAAAATTTTATTTCTATAGAAAATTTTGTCAAAATTTTATATCTATAGAAAATTTTGTCAAAATTTTATTTCGATAGACAATTTTGTCAAACTTTTATTTATATAGAAAATTTTGTCAAAATTTTATTTCTATAGAAAATTTTGTCACAATTTTATTTCTATAGAAAAATTTCTCAAAGTTTTATTTATATAGAAAATTTTGTCAAAATTTTATTACTATAGAAAATTTTCTCAAAATTTTATTTCGATAGACGATTTTGTCAAAATTTTATTTATATAGAAAATTTTGTCAAAATTTTATTTATATAGAAAATTTTGTCAAAATTTTATTTATGTAGAAAATTTTGTCAAACTTTTATTTCTATAGAAAATGTTGTCAAAATTTTATTTCTATAGAAAATTTTGTCAAAATTTTATTTCGATAGAAAATTTTGTAAAACTTTTATTTCTATAAAAAATCTTGTCAAAATTTTATTTCTATAAAAAGTTTTGTCAAAATTTTATTTCTGTAGAAAATTTTGTCAAACTGAATTATATACATATTTAATCAGCCTTTTTTGTCTAATAAATACACCGTATGGACTAACTTACAATTTGGATGATGATATTAAGAAGTTTTAAGATACCTTGCCTTCGGTAAGTATTACCACAGCCCAAGTAATTCGATTGCGTATGGCAGTCTTTAGTAGAAGTTTCTACGCAATCCATGGGGAAGGGTACACAAGATTCGGCCTGGCCAAACTTGTTTACATTACTCTGGCTATTGTATTGGGTTTTGATATAATAGGGCATACTTTTAGGCGTTCGTTTAGATTTTTTTTTTAATTAAAAATTTTTTGAAGCTGAATCCGTCCTAGACCCGATTTTATATATATATATATATATATATATATATATATATATATATATATATATATATATATATAATATATATATATATATATATATATATATATATATATATATATATATATATATATATATATATATATATATATATATATATATATATATATATATATATATATATATATATATATATATATATATATATATATATATATATATATATATATATATATATATATATATATATATATATCTATTAATAACTACCTCTTTTTGCTACAACAAAGATATTATCTTTCTTCGGAGTGTTTGAACATCCTGAAAGTAAAATAATAAAAACATAATAATTTTATAATCTGGCATACTTTTAGACATTTGCCATAATTTATATCAAAAATTAATTACTTTGTTAAAACTATCAAAAATTTTTTCAATAAGTTTAATAGCCTAAGTTTCCACAATTTTAGAAAGTCTCAAATAAACTATTAAAATTTTGAAAACTGAAAAGATAATTTTGCCAGAAGGGATATGGGTCATAGATAAGGTGTTATATTCTTATATCTATCTATAATTACCTCCAACGAGTCCATATAGGTCTAGCCATGCGTCCGTCTGGCGAAGTTTAATAGTGGAAAAATTATATATTTTTTTAATGTGGCATATTTCAAGGCATTTTTCATAATTAAAATTAAACATTTATGTTGTGTGAAACCCCAATTCCCGTTCCCATATTCTCCAATTTATTCTCAAATAATAAGTGCTGAGTATCACACTTACCATTACTCCAGCATGCGTGCCAAACTCTCTCCACCACAAATGATATGATGTCTTACGTGTGACCTTGTCACCTGGCTTGACATGAAGATGTCACAGCAAATTAAATTTATAACAAACAGACGTGACCTAAAATTATGCTGCAACATTTTCATATACCAAAAAAAAAAATTATGATATATAAATATATGTGTGGATACCGCAAATAAATTCAAGGACATGTTGTTTCACTAACCTCTAGCATTATAAATTGTTTGGTTTCAATCATCATAAAGTTTTTTGGAAATATGAAAAAAGTGGGAAGAATATGGTGAAAATATCTTGGGCGGAATAGCGAACATATTTTTGCTGAGGCAATTTGCTTTTAAGAAAATTACAAAAAAAAAGAACTGACCAAAAGTATGTAAAAAAATAATTCTAGATAATGTTGCCTATTTTTAGGGATGCTATTTGCCATAGAATTTTTTAGGCTTCTTTGGGAGAAATAACTGCATATCTGTCATGCTAGTTTCCAATTACCAAGGGAATTTTTTTGATGTCTAAAATAGCAATTGGGATCTCTTTCACAAATGTCAATTGATATGCAGAAAAACTGAAAATAGGTCATTCCAAGGACAATCGTAGGGGCAAAAACATTAAAAAATGTCAACATATTTTTGGTAGGGCAATCTGCTTCTAAGAAAGATCACACAAGAAAAACTGACCAAAAGTATGGTACAAATGTTTCTTGATAATGTTGCATATATTTAGGGATGCAATTTTGCCACAAAATTTTAAGTTTCTTTTTCAGGATCTTTTTCACAAATGTCAATTGAATTACAAAAAAAAAATTAAATTGAATATAGGTCATTACAGGGTTAATAGTAAAGGCAAACAAGTTAAAACAAAAACGGTGAAAAATATTTTTGTAAGGTAGCCTGTTTTAAAGAAAATTGCAACAATAAAAAAACTTATCAAAAGTATGGCCAAAAATGTTTCCAGATAATGTTGCCTAATTTTAAGGATGCTATTTTTCCACAATTTTTTTTCCTTTGGGGAAATTAATCGCATTTCTATTATGCTAGTTTTTTATTAATAAGAAAATTTTTTAGGATCTCTTTCCCAAATGTCAACTGAACTGCAGAAAAACTGAATATAGGTCAGTTCAGGGACAATCGTAGGGCAAACAAATTAAAAAATTTCGGAAACAATAGCGAACTGACTTTTGGAAAGATAATCTGCTTCTAAGAAAGTTACAAAAAAAAAAAAAAAACAAAAAAAAAACTGACCAATAGTATAGAAAAAATATATGTAGATAATGTTGCCTAATTTTAGGTATGCTTTTTGGCATATATTTTTCGGCTTCCTTGGGAGAAATGTCCATGCTAGTGTGAAAGTGAAATACAGCAAAACTGAATGTGGGTTATTCCATAAAAATAAATGGACAGCTAAAGCTTAGTTTCTACCAAACTTTCTTTTCTTGGCCTTAAGAAACAAAAACTTAAATTTTTCAGATTTTTTTGCATTTACAATATTTTCAAATACATATATCTATTCATTGTACAAATCTGTTCCTCTTAAGTTAACTATTACTACTCAATGTTAACATTTACATTGTGTACTTTCCGTCCATCCATGATGTCAACACTGGACATATGTCACAAGATTAATGATTCGATGCTTAGTCACTTTATTTTTCCCATTGTTTGTTATGGCCAAGTGTTTGAAAACTTTCTTATTTTTATCTTCTAAAATAGTCTTAATAATTTTTATGTTCACTTAATGTTCCCAACCATCCAGCACTCAGTGATTAAATGTTGTGATTTGAGTACTAAATTAAATTTTACTCTTAAAAATCTATTCCACCCTAGAGACTATAGAGCTATTTACGGAGTCATAGGTTTTTTTATATTTAATAGCTTTAATTTAAAATGATAAATCTTACAATTAAATTAATGCTCACTAGTATACACAAGCATTTGTTTATTGCTGATCAAGCCTCCCTAAAAGTATGCTGTAAATTGTGTTTCTATTGTTTCACTTAAAGTTGTTAACGACATTCAAGAGCAAAGTCACTTTAGTGTTTTGATTTATTATTCCCCATTATATTTTAAGCGAAATAATCGTCAGCTTTTTTGTATAGTCTTTTAATTATAACATTAGGGAAATTTTAATGGCAATGCTAATAAAGCATTAAACGATGATTCTAGAAGGAAACAAAGTAAAAAAGAAAAGTTAGTCATATTCCGAAAGCCAAGTAAGCCATATTCGAAACGGCTAAACCGATTTACTTGGAGAAAGAGAGACCTACCCCTTAGCCGTTGAACTTATATTCTCCAATTTGATTGAAATTTTCAAAGAACTTTAGGGATAGTCGATCGCTACCTCATTTTTATACCCTCCACCATAGGATGGGGGTATATTAACTTTGTCATTCTGTTTGTAACACATCGAAATATTGTTCTAAGTCCCCATAAAGTATATATATTCTGGGTCGTAGTGAATTTCTTATAGTATATGGTCTCTAACAACCATGAAAAAATTTGTCCAATCCGTCCATAATTTTATATAACCTCTATTTAAACCGATCCTCAGATTTGACCTCCGGAACCTCTTGGAGGAGCAAAGTTAATCCGATCCGGTTGAAATTTGGTACCTGGTGTTATTATATGTTCTCTAACGACCATGAAAAAATTGGTCCATATCGGTTCATAATTATATATAGACCCCATATAATCGATCCCCAAATTTGAACTCCGGAACCTCTTGGAGAAGCAAAATTCATCCGATTCGGTTGAAATTTGGTACATTACGCTAGTATATGGCCGCTAACAACCATGCCAGAAATGGTCCATATCGGTCTATATTTATATATATTGGTCCATATCGGTCTATATTTATAATTGGTCCATATCGCCACAAAAAAAAAACTAACAACATTTTATTTCCATAGAAAATTTTGTCAAAATTTTATTTCTATAGAAAATTTTGTCAAAGCTTTATTTCTATAGAAAATTTTTGTCAAAATTTTATTTCTTTAGAAAATTATGTCAATATTTTAGTTTTATAGAAATTTTGTCAAAATTTTATTTCTATAGAAAATTTTGTCAAAATTTTAATTCTATACAAATCTTTGTCAAAATTTTAATTTTATACAAAATTTTGTCAAGATCTTATTTCTAAAAAAAAATTTCAAAATTTTATTTCTATAGAAAATTTTGTGAAAATTTTATTTCTATAGAAAATTTTGTCAAAATTTTATTTCTATAGAAAATTTTGTCGAAATTTTATTTCTATAGAAAATTTTGTCAAAATTTTATTTCTATAGAAAATTTTGTCAAAATTTTATTTCTATTGAAAATTTTCTCAAAATTTTATTTCTATAGAAAATTTTCTCAAAATTTTATTTCTAGAGATCATTTTGTCAAATTTTATTTCTAGAGAACATTTTATCAAAATTTTATTTCTATAGAAAATGTTGTCAAAATTTTATTTCTATAAAAAATTTTGTCAAAATTTTATTTCTATAGAAAATTTTGTCAAAATTTTATTTCTATAGAAAATGTTGTCAAAATTTTATTTCTATAGAAATTTTGTCAAAATTTTATTTCTAGGGAACATTTTTTCAAAATTTAATTTCTATAGAAAATTTTGTCAAAATTGTATTTCCATAGAAAATGTTATCAAAATTTTATTTTTATAGAAAATTTTGTCAAAATTTAATTTCTATAGAAAATTTTGTCGAAATTTTATTTCTATAGAAAATTTTGTCAGAATTTTATTTCTATAGAAAATTTTGTCAAAATTTTATTTCTATGGAAAATTTTGTCAAAATTGTATTTCCATAGAAAATGTTATCAAAATTTTATTTTTATAGAAAATTTTGTCAAAATTTTATTTCTATAGAAAATTTTGTCAAAATTTTATTTCTATAGAAAATTTTGTCAAAACTTTTTTTTTTATAGAAAATTTTGTCAAAATTTTATTTCTATAGGAAATTTTGCCAAAATTTTATTTCTATAGAAAATTTTGTCAAAATTTTATTTCTATAGAAAATTTTGTTAAAATTTTATTTCTATAGAAAATTTTGTCAAAATTTCATTTCTATAGAAAATTTTGTCAATTTTTTTTTTCTATCTTAAATTTTGTCAAACTGAATTATATACGTATTTAATCGGCCTTTTTTTGTCTAATATATACCCCGTGTGGACTAACTAACAATTTAGAAGATGATATTAAGAAGTTTTAAGATAGCTTGCCATTGGTAAGTATTACCACAGCCCAAGTAATTCGATTGTATATGACAGTCTTTAGTAGAAGTTTCTACGCAATCTATGGTGGAGGGTACATAAGATTCGGCCTGGCCGAATATACTTGTTTTTTTTTTTTTGATATTTGATATACGAAGAGATATAAATGAAGAACCATAACTTCATTTTTTAATCTTTCTTGATTTTTGGTAACCAGGGGGGGGGGAGTCTCTAGACAAAAGTCCGCTACATTACCCAGCAAAAAAATTGCTTTAAAAGCATTTCCAAAAATGCCCTCCCAATGATGTTCTTTATTTTAACTACACAGGAAGTTCTTTTGATTCAATTTTTTAAAACACGTTTTTCCATATTTTTAATAATAAGATATTTTAAATTACTTTGTCTCAAATAGATTAAAAAGAAAGTAAGAATTAATAAAATGGTACAAATTATCTAAATTTTGTCGAAAAAAAAGCAATATATATAAATCCATTCTAGAAAAATTTTGAATTTTTGAAAATATTTGAGAGTCACACGTTTTAGACAAACTTTAGAATGCATTAAAAATCATAAAAATTATAAAAATAATTTATTTAGCAAAATATCGCACAATTTTAAAATTCACATCCAAAATATTGAATTCGGTCCACACCTTAAGAAGTGATGCAAAATGAAATGGTGCACATCCGTCCTATGACAAGCCCATTTTAAATTCATCGATTCTGTGCCAATTTTGCACTACTTCCGTATCCAAAAAGAATATATTCACTACTTTTTTGGCGTCGCTGGGTATTTTTCCATAGTTAGTCGTAAATTTTCAATGTGCGGGAGAGAGGACATACCTCTTGCCTGAAAACCTAAATTTTTTCGATTTATTTGAAAGTTACAGCGGACGTAGGGAGAGATATTGATATAGGGTACCTGATATTTTGATGGGGAGGGAGACCTTCTCTGTGTCCGAGATTTAGTAAATTAAATAAAGTTCTCATAGTTCTTTGTTATTTTCAGATAGATTGAAGAAAATTCGCACTATATTTTTCGATATTTGGCCAGGAATGTGGGCCTCCACTTTGGCCGTTATTCTAATTGAATTGTTAAATTTGGATATGTAAAAGTGAGCCATTTTTAAAAACATGAGTGTGCACCGTTTATGACGAGTGACACTTTTTGTGCCACCTTTTTACAATTCTGAGTGACACTTTTTGTGCCACCTTTTTACAATCCTTAGTGATAACGCTGATCTGAGCTATCCATCGCACATTTATTTGGTAGTCTGTCCCACCAAGATAATGTTCAAGTACTTATCGGATAATCCTCATACTAACTTTATAATTTTGACACTTTTTGTGCCACTTTTTTGTAATTCTTAGAGACAACGCTGGTTGTGTCTAAGAAATGTGCCGCTATCTATGGCACATTTACTCGGTGGTCTATCCCCACGCGATCATGCTCAAGTACTTGTCAGATAATCCTCATACTACCTACGACAATTTTTAGTAACTCATCGAAATATTTAACCCAAACTTGTCCGTCCATGTGCCTTTGATATTTCATAGAGTGTTTTTTTTTCGCTGAACGTTATTTTATATTCATAGGGAATGTAAAAAATTTTGGTCGCTTTATTATTATTCCATTAATTTTCTCTTTCGCATTTCACCAAAAATTATGCAACTCTTTGCATTTTCCAACGAAAACAACATAGAACATAAAATTTGCATTAAATATTTTTGCAGTTTAGAATAAAAAAAAACTAATACTTAATAATGTATGTAAACATTTCGTGGAAAGCGAATAACTAAAATAAATGTCCACGCAGCAATCACATAAATTTGGTTAATTAAAATATTTTTTGCAACAACACTTCAATTTTCCACCATACTACTGAAACTATGTAAGTTTAGAAAAAGGAGTAAGAACAGGCGATACCAAGGAGACTTTCAAAATGAAAATAGAAAACATGAAAACAAGTTGTGAAAGTTTATTGCAAAGAAAAATGAACAAACTAACCAAAGTATTATTGAATATAAACCAAAAAAATCCATAAGGAATTGTCTTGCACTTGGACGAATACTGCTATCTTTTAGATATTGCAAAAGATGCAGAAAAACTCATGAAAAGTAAACAGCTACTTGGAGTATACACGTTTCCATGATAATAAAAAACTAAAAGTTGGGAACCTAAAAGTATGCTTTAAGTTTTATAATCAATTTTTCATTTGAGTTTAAAATAGTTTATTCAAATAAAATTCTGATATTATAACAAAATATTATTCAATTAGTTTTAATTTATTTCCAGTATATTTATGATAATCATGAAAAACAAAAAAATGGGTACCTAAAAGTATGCTTTTGATATAAAACAATTTTATTCCAAAAAAAAGTTGATATTATTGAAATACAAGAATTTCAAATTAAATTGATGGGCCCTGTTAATTTATAATAGTTTTTTTTTAGTTTAAAAATGTTATTATTGTATGATTGGAATACTATCCAATTAGCTTTAATTTATTTTCACTTAATTCTGTACGAGGAGACTGAATATATTTTAATCGACAAAAACGAGAAGTTGGGTACCTAAAAGTATGCTTTAAGTTTTATAAACAATTTTTCATTGGAATTAAAAATAATTTATTCAAATAAAATTTTGATATAAAACAATTGGAGTATTATTCAATTATTTGTAATTTATTTCCTGTAAATATACTGTAATTAAAAACAAGTATATATGGCCGTAAATTTGGCCAGGCCGAATCTTATGTACCTTCCGCCATGGATTGCGTAGAAACTTCCACTAAAGACTGTCATCCACAATGGAATTACTTGGGATGCGGTAACACTTGCCGATGGAAAGGTATCTTAAAATTTATTAACACCGTCTTCTAAATTGTAAGTTAGTCCATACGGGGTATATATTAAACAAAAAAGGCCGATTCAATACGTATATAATTCAGTTTGACAAAATTTTCTATAGAAATAAAATGTTGACAAAATCTTCTATAGTAATAACATTTTCACACAATTTTCTATAGAAAATAAATTTTAGTAGATTATTTTCGGCAATATGGACCAATTTTTGTGTGATCGGCTATATATAACTATAGACCGATATGGACCAATTTTTGCATAGCGGCCATATATTAGGGCACTGTACCAAATTTCAACCGAATGGGATGAATTTTGCTCCTCCATAGGTTCCGGAGGGCATATCTGGGGATCGGTTTATATGGGGGCTATGGACCAATTTTTACATGGTTATTAGAGACCATATACTATTTTGCTCCTCTAAGAGACTCCGGAGGTCAAATCTGGGGATCGGTTTATATGGGGGCTATATATAATTATGAACCGATATGGACCAATTATTGCATGGTTGTTAGAGGCTATATAACCTAACATAACCTAACCTAATATCAACCGGATCGGATGAATTTTGCTCCTCCAAGAGGCTCCGGAGGTCAAATCTGAAGATCGGTTTATATGAGATTTATATAATTATGGACCGATATGGACAAATTTTTGCATGGTTGTTAGAGACGATATACTAGCACACTGTACCAAATTTCAACCGAATGGGATGAATTTTTGAATATATAATAATGGACCGATATGGACCAATTTTTTCATGGGTGTTAGCGACCATATACTAACACCACGTACCAAATTTCAACCGGATTGGATGAATTTTGCTCATCTAAGAGGATCCGGAGGTCAAATCTGGGTATCGATTTATATGAGGGCTATATATAATTATGAACCGAGATAGACCAATTTTTGCACGGTGGTTAGAGACCATATACTACCACGCACCAAGTTTCAACCGAATCGGAAGGATTTTGGCTCCTCTAAGATGCTCCGGAGGTCAAATCTGGGGATCGGTTTATATGGGGGCTATACGTAAAAGTGGTCCGATATGGCCCATTTGCAATACCATCCGACCTACATCAATAACAACTACTTGTGCCAAGTTTCAAGTCGATAGCGTGCTTCCTTCGGAACGGACGAACATGCTTAGATAGACGCAGAATTTCACCACGACCCAAATTTATATACTTTATGGGGTCTTAGAGCAGTATTTCGATGTGTTACAAAAGTTTATATACCCCCCTCCTATGGTGGTGGGTATAAAAACCAACACTTATGTACCTTAAAGTATGCTTTAAATGTTATACTTAACACTTATGTACCTTAAAGTATGCTTTAAATGTTATACTTAGTTTTGTTTTGGTTTAAAACAATTTTATTCAAATAAAATTTTGTTATTCGTATGATCTTATATTAGTTTTAATTTATTTTCAATTAATTATAAATAAACTTTAACGATGAAAGTATGTTTTTAGTTTTATAATCGTTTTTCTGTGATTAAAAAAATTTATTCAAACAACATTTTGATATTGTATAATTAAAATATTATTGAATTGGTTTTAATTTATTTTTAACTAATTCGATGAGCTCCTGTAAATACACTTTTATCACGAAAAAAGAAAATTTTCGAACCTAAAAGTATACTTTAAGTTTTGTAAGTAATTTTATTTAAATTTAAAAGATTGTTATACTTAGTTTTGTTTTGGTTTAAAACAATTTTATTCAAATAAAATTTTGTTATTCGAATGATCTTATATTAGTTTTAATTTATTTTCAATTAATTATAAATAAACTTTAACGATGAAAAATATATCTAAAAGTATGTTTTTAGTTTTATAATCGTTTTTCTGTGATTAAAAAAATTTATTCAAACAACATTTTGATATTGTATAATTAAAATATTATTGAATTGGTTTTAATTTATTTTTAACTAATTCGATAAGCTCCTGTAAAAACACTTTAATCACGAAAAAAGAAAATTTTCAAACCTAAAAGTATACTTTAATTTTATTTAAATTTAAAAGATCGATTGAAACAAAATTTTAATATAATATTATTGGAATATTATTCAATTAGTTTAAATTTATTTTGAATTAATTCAATGGGCTCCACAATTAATTCAATGTAGTTTAATCACGAAAAACAACCAGTTGGGTACCTAAAAGTATGCCTTAAGGTTTTACGCAATTTTGTTTGAGTTTAGAAATTTTATTCAAACAACATTTTCATATTGTATAATTCGAATATTATTGAATTAGTTTTAATTATTTTCAATAAATATACTTTAATCACGAAAAGTTGGGTGCCTAAAAGTATGCTTTAAGTTTTGTATATAATTTTATTTGAGTTTAAAAGTTGTATTCAAACAAAATTTTAATTTCATATTATTGGAATATTATTCAATTAGTTTTAATTTATTTTCAATTAATTCGATAGGCTCCAGTAAATTTACTTTAATCACATTTTCAAATAAGTATTTCACATAAAATCTTCTTTTCTTAATTAAATGTAATATTGTATTAAATCTTCTTAATTACAATATCCTTGTAATAGTATACACACCTACACCTAAATCTGTTGTGCAAATATTTCATTGTTAAGCACCGATATAAATTGGTTGAAATTTATCGATATATCTCAATCTAAATTTCATCTACATGGACAATAACTTACTTATCTAATGGAAGCAAATGTATATAAAATTACATGGATTACATCAATATTTTTACCGATTTCATTAAGTACTAAGTCAAGTGTAAACTATTTTTCCTTGATGTGAAAAAGTATACATAAAGTCAATAATAATGCCTTAAGTTAGGCAATGGTTTATGATTTCTTGTGCATGTCTGTTATCTTTATTATTAAGCCTAATTGTGTACTTATTATATAACAATTGAAATATAAAATAATGTTTGTCTGTAATGTAGCTAAAAGAATATTTGGCAAATTAACTTCTTACCATGCAGATAAATTTGTGTATTGATTTATACATAATTCAGCAATATCATTGATTTTGAATATAATTTATGCAAGATATTTATTTTGGAAGAATTAAATGAGAGCACAATTATTGAATTTATAGCTTTGTATTGAATCTAATCGGTTTAAAACTATTTGAATTATGTCCGTCAACTTACCAATGGCAACAATGATATGATTATTGAAATGTTTGTTTAACAAACATTTAATTAACTTTTCTCATATGCAAGACTAGAGTCCGGATATTTCTATATCACAGGGGATGCAAAACCTTAAGGCATTATCCACAAAGGTAGAAGTTTTACAAACAGTGTTGCCAGTATTGGGGATTTTTCTCCAAATTGGGGATATTTTTTCGCTAATGGGGACAAAATTTCTGAGTTGAGGAATTGGGGATTTAGTGAGGAATTTCCATAAAATTGGCGATTTTTGTGGGGATTTTTTCGAGAAATCGGTTTAATCTTTTTTAACAAAATTTTATTTCTATAGAAAATTTTGTCAAAATTCTATTTCTATAAGAAATTTTGTCAAAATTCTATTTCTGTGAATATTATGTAAAAATTTTATTTCTGTAGAAAATTATGTCAACTTTTTATTTATGTAAAAAATTTTCACAAAATTTTATTTCTATAAAAAAATTTCACAAAATTGTATTTCTATAAAAAATTTTCACAAAATTTTATTTCTATAGGACATTTTGTCAAAATTCTATATTTATCGAAAATTTTGTCAAAATTTTATTTGTATAGAAAATTTTGTCAAAATTTTATTTCTATAGAAAATTTTGTCAAAATTTTATTTCTTTACAAAATTTTGTCAAAATTTTTTTTCTATATAGAAAATTTTGACAAAATTTTATTTCTATGTAGAAAATTTTGTCAAAATTTTATTTCTATAGAAAATTTTATTTTTTTACAAAATTTTGTCAAAATTTTATTTCTATGTAGAAAATTTTGTCAAAATTTTATTTCTATGTAGAAAATTTTGTCAAAATTTTATTTCTATGTAGAAAATTTTGTCACGATTTTATTTCTATAGAAAATTTGGTAAAAATTTTATTTCCATACAAATTTTTCACTGAATTTTCTATAAAAAATTTTCACAAAATTTTATTTCTTTAGAAAATTTGTCAGAAATTTATTTCTATAGAAAACTTTGTCAAAATTTTATTTCTATAGAAAATTATGTCAAATTTTTATTTCTATAGAAAATTTTGTCAAAATTTTATTTTTTTACAAAATTTTGTCAAAATTGTATTTCTGTAGAAAATTGTGTCAAATTTTTATTTATATAAAAAAATTTTCACAAAATTTTATTTCTATAAAAAAAACTTCACAAAATTTTATTTCTTTAGAAAACTTTGTCCGAATTTTATTTCTTTACAAAATTTTGTCAAAATTTTATTTCTGTATAGAACATTTTGTAAAAATTTTATTTCTATGTAGAAAATTTTTTCAAAATTTTATGTCTTTACAAAATTTTGTCAAATTTTGTTTTTCTATATAGAAAATTTTGTAAAAATTTTATTTCTATGTAGAAAATTTTGTCAAAATTGTATTTCTATGTCGAAAATTTTGTCAAGATTTTATTTCTATAGAAAAGTATGTCAAATTTTTATTTCTATAGAAAATTTTTCAAAATTTTATTTCTTTACAAAATTTTGTCAAAATTTTATTTCTATAGAAAATTATGTCAAATTTTTATTTCTATAGAAAATTTGTCAAAATTTTATTTCTTTACAAAATTTTGTCAAAATTTTATTTGTATAGAAAATTTTGTCAAAATTTTATTCCTATAGAAAATTTTGTCAAAATTTTAGTTTTTTAGAAAATGTTGTCAGAATTTCATTTCTTTAGAAAATTTTGTCAAAATTTTATTTCTATAGAAAATGTACAATTTCAGGTAGAATTCTACCAACTTTGGCAACGTGACTACCACCTAATTTTACTACTTGATTACCTAGAAGTAAATATTCGTTAATAAATACAAGGTGACCGAACTTCCATTTTCATACCTTCAGTCTCTTGGTGTTGTGGTTCGAAGTTTTGATCTTATTACAGCTTGTTCGATTTGACAAAATTTTAGTTTTTTAATTATTACTGATTTTGCTTTATTGTTTTTTTTTAACTTCTCACAAATGTATTTGGGATTTTTGTCAGGAATTTAAGTTTAAATTGTGGATTTTTGGGGACGAAAACATCATAATTTGGTGAGAAGAGCTAGAAAAATACTGGCAACACTGTTTACTAAGATGAAATGCAGCAGTTCATTTTATGCATGTTCGCCTAAAACTATGCAATTATCAAAGAAGACTTACTACAAGGCTTACCTATTTGTCAGTTAAATACTTTCAATGAAATTATAAATTAAAATTAATGGAATTTATTTTCCTATTGGAAATGTAGCAATCTGAAAATAAGTGATCCACCCTTAGTCAAAAAGGCCACTTTTTTTATTGTTTTCAGTGGTAACTGAGGTTTTCAATGCTGTGTGTCAAAGATATCAGCTCATGACTATTTGTTAAATGGGCCCTAAATTCGTTTCAATAGAATGACATTCCTTTCACCTAAAAATATGCTATTATTTTAGTGGGAATTTTTGAAATCAGCTTATAGTCTTAGTTTTTAATCAGCCAATTGGCTTTGATCAAAGGCAGAAGTTGTACAAAGTTTAAATACAGCAGGTATTTTATGCATGTTCGCCTAAAAGTATGCAATTATTCAAAGAAGACTTTTAATAGACTTACCTCTTGCCCAGTTAATTTTATTTAATTTTTAATTGATTCAATGAAAAATTTAATTGATGTTAATTGCAAAACTCAGTTAATTGTGTGAATTAAAAACATAACTTTTTTCAATTACTTTCTTATCTGACTTTGTGTTTTTAGTTTGATTAAAAAATTTATTGTTTGAAAAAAATTTTTATTTAAAAATTAAAAAAAAAATCCATCACTTTTTTATATGACTTAGTCTTCCGAGTTTGTTTAAAAAGTATAAATTAAATTTTTAATTAAAAAATTTGACAAATCCCAATCATTGACTTAACTAACTTTAGGTTTCTATCTTGATTAAAAAGTTAATTTTATCAAGTAATTTACTAATTGAAAAAATTTTCAACTTTAATCAACTTTTTAATTGAAAATATTTTGGTGATATTTTTTTTGTGAATGTAGCTCACTCAGTATTGCTAGATTATCCTTAAATTATCACAATGGATAAGTCTAGTCTAAGTGAATCTGTTATTTTTTAACTTTTGCAAAATAATATTACAGATCCAAAATATATGTTACCAATAAAGTTTACGTTCAAATGTTTGTTTCCTCCACAGTTATCTACGGTACCCCAAACTCTAATAAAAAAAATTGCCGTACGTCTCTCGACATCATCGTTGAATTCATTGTTAAAGTATTATGCCTAAATGTATGCAATGTAATTTAACCAATTTCCAAACATTAACATTTTTGTTTCTCTTTCATGTTCAAAATCATATCGTATGCTGTGATTCAGAAATGATTTTTTTTTTGGGGGGGGACAAAAACGACCACTTTTAGTAAAACGACCAAAAATATGCAATGAAAATTCAATTTAAACACCTTTTTGTTCCATGAATATTTAAACAGGTAATGGTAGGCCAAAGAACAAACTCTGGCCTCCTTAAAGTATGCTTCACACACAAAAACACAAAACTTTCAAAAACATCCCCAAGCCAGGTATCACACATAACGACAATGTTTTGAAAATCAAATAACAAATTTTGTGTGGCAATAAAAGCAAAATGTTTGACCTACTCTGATTGGAAAATGATAGCTGGGGTGGGAGAAAAGTAAATTAATTTTTAAATTCACCTACACCTGCAAAGACTTTAATGACATTTTTGTCATGGCCAGGGGAAAAGTAAAATTTTATGATTATGATTATTTTTTTTTCGGGCAACCCTTAAAGTCAGTAAGTGATGACGAAAGCTATGTCCCATCTCCCCTCCCCTCCACCAATATCTTTATTAAACCGAAATCTTTAATAATGGAAGACAAATCAAAGACCATGCTAGCCAAGTTAAGAGGAATATTGCTTTAACCAAGATAAGCAAAAGAAAATTCAAAATACCGTAAAGGCCGACCTAGTCAATGGCAACGTCAATCCATACAATATTCTACAGCCATGGCACATTAACACATGCCAAAAAGAGGATAAGGACAAAGGGTACTTATCAATATCTAGAAAGGACAACAAAATTTATGTGCATATTTATAAGCTGACAAGCCCACAAAAGCCAATATTAAACCATGGATTTGTTTTTGTAGCTGGGAAAATTCTATATTTCATAAGGGGCCACCAGCGTTTAGGCTGTATCTGTCTAGAAGACATATCATTACAAAGTATTGCCTACTTAAAGGGGTACTTTAATCATCTTCAGACAGTATTTGCTTGCCATGATATTAGCTCATATTTACATATATTAGTCGAGCTGTAATTTAGATTTATTACTTCTCCAGCCAAGAAAATGAAAAGAAAAGGAAGTTGACTTTGGCTTTGACATTTCTTAATATTATCCCTATAAATGCTGACCTTCTCCAAAGCGGGTGAATAGTGAGTTAAATGCATATCAAACAAAATTTATGTGGGTTAAAAAAAAAAGAAAAACGTTTGCTCTTGTAATCTCATAAGACCAAGAAGGAAATTTTAATAGTTTGTTAACACACTCACTTACACAAAGCAATCTTCCCAAAAATATACTCACAAATCACTACCAATGGCAGGCGGACAAATGTGATATAAATTATATCCTTAATATAATTTCCTATTTTGGGGACAAAAAAAACACACACACGACATAATGATTTCTGGTGACATTTTGTTAAAAAGGAAGTCCTTCATTTAGCGCTGCTATCGAGAGCATTGGCATCGGTCGGTATGGACAGAAAAAAGCCAGTCACGTATCTGTATTGGGCAAAGCCTTCAAAGAGTTATGCAAAGGATAAAATCATTTGATTTTTGCTTATTCAATATTTTTCTTTTTATATTTTTCTATGTCTTAGATTGAGGTTGCTTCCGCTATCAAATATCTTGATTTCCTGAAATTTTAGGGACAACCTTCTCAAATTGTCATTTAATACTAAGAGGGAGAAAACAAATAATAAAGAGATAAGGTAAAGCCGAATGGACTGGGTGATACCTTAAACCGACCCTACTAAAATTGAGGTATATGGCATATAGCGTTATGGTTAAGAATTTCTACAAAAAATGGAAAAAATTAGTCTTTAGGTGGTTCACTTATATTAAAAAAGTGGCACTCTTTTGCAAAAAAAAAAATCATATAAGCTCTATACACTAAAAATAATTTACTTGAATAATACCAGGGATATTTTAAAGTGCTTATTGTCGTAGAAAGTGTAAACTTTGTGGTACTTTACTATAAACAATTTTCCATCTTTTTTATGATACGATACATTTTTGCCATATTTTGGTTATGCCACTAAATGCCCAAAATTTTATATTTTTCTTTCACCTTTTTGGTCATGTTATGCCACTTTTTATAAAATAATATTTTTTCTTTATATTGTATCCCTGAACTAATTAAGATGAGGGATGTAATCGGTACATTAAAAAGTAACTGATTTTTCGTTATTTTCATTTTTCTATCAAAGCGTATTGAAGCAAACTCTTATAAGGCCTAAAAGTATGCAAATATTTCAACAATAATTTTCCCTAATAAATAAATTAGTTTTCCATTGAACTGTAATATTAATGATTGATTTTTGATTATATCTAACTAAAAAAGTGTTTAAGTGTTGTGCTAATTTAAATCCATTTTTTTCATGCCACCATATTTTTATGCCAAATTTTTATTTCATTTTTCATATATACTCCCCTTTTTTTCATGTTATGCCACTTTTTACGAGAGAATATTTTTCCACAGTTTTGATCTCTGGACCCATTATGATATAGGATGTAATCTTTTCAATAAGAAGTAACCTATGTTTCGTACTTTTTCCCTTCTTCTATTAAAGTATTGAAGCTAGCCTAAAAGTATGCAAATATTGCAATGAAAATTTTCTGTAATAACTAAAACAGGTTTCCCATAAACTGTCAATTTTATTGATTGGTTATTAAATAGATCTTATTAGGAAAAGAAAAAATATTTCCCTATCTTATATTCTTTTTTGACATGGCCTAAAAGTATGCAATTTTCTCTAATAATTAAATGAGGATTCCACTGAACTATAATTTTAATTATTGATTTTTATAGATGATATTTCATTTAAAAAAGGAACAAATATTTAACATTTCCTTAAAAAGAACTTTTTGGGATGAGGTGGGTAAAATTGCCTTTTCGCATCTGACAAAGAACGATATATATCGATAATACCGGTTAAAAACCCGACCCTTATTGCCCCTGGAGTTTTGCTCCACATCGGTAACGTTTCCACATTACTTCCCCATAAAAGAGCCTAACCTTTTCATCTACTGACCTTTTCATCTGCGTCCAGACCGTAGTTTTCCTAAAACAAAAACAACTTATGTTATTGCATTTGTGACATCTTTTATGCAATTTGTTTAAGATGACTTTGCACACTTTTGAGAATGACACTTTTTATGCAACTTTTCTTCTCAGTGATGCAAATAATACATTGAAATTTTTCGGTAAAAACTAAATTAGGTTTCCACTAAACTGTCAATTTTAATGATTAATTTTTGATTTGGATCAAAATTAAAAACGGAAAAACTAAGGGACAATTCTGTAAAAAAAATTTGAAGTTAATACACTTTCGCCACTATTCGTTGATTTTCTTAAAATGACTGTGCCATTTTTTTATTGGGAATGAATACCTTTTTGAGCCACATTTTTGGTATGACACTAAATGCCAAATATTTTACATTTATCTTTCAAATTTTTATCACGTTATGTTATACATTCTTAGAAATAATACTTTTTATCCAAATTAGATTTATGAACCCATTGAGATTAAGGATGTAATCAGCCCTTTAACAAGCCATCGATTTTTCGTTATTTGTTCTCATTTTTCACACTTTTTATCATATCGTATTGAAGTGAGTATATATTAAGCCCAAAAGTATGCAAATATTGAAATTACAATTTTCTCCAATAATTAAATTAGTCTTCCACTGAGCTGTTAATATTAACGATTGATTTATTTTAGGAAACAGTATTGCACAAATCCGTATAAAAAAGCGTTTTATTTCTTTGTGTAGTTTTTTAAGATGTCTTTTTTGCCGCTTTGTTTATTGAGTATGACACATTTCATGCTACTTGTTTTCTCAATGGTAGCGCTGAGTAATATTCAATACATTTCCTTACAAATGCAAAAAATAAACCACCCGACATTTTGACCTTTTTTAATAAATTTATCAGATCAGTATCTGAGGCCTAAAAGTATGCTATAATCTAATCTAGATTTCCACTGAACTGTCAATTGTAATAATTGATTTTTGTTGATTAGATCGAAATAAAAAAGTTAATTAATTTTTGTCCAATTGTTGAAGATGACTGTGCTACTTTTGAAAACGATACTGTTTTTTTTTTCATGGTAAGGCTAATTAGTCTTCAGCACGTCTCCTCACTAGTGCAAAAAATAAACCACCCGACAGATTGGTGTTTTTAACAATTTATTAAATATGTCTGAGACCTAAAAGTATGCAATGAAAATATTCATTAATAAAAATTAGGTTACCCCTGAGCTGTAAATTTTAATGATTATTTTTTATTTAAATCAAATTTAAAAACGGTAAAACATATTGGACAATTCTGTAAAGCAATATTTCAAGATAATACATTTTTGTCACTCCTAGCCCAATATTTTAAGATGATTGTGCTATTATTGTTATTGAGAACGATACTTTTTATGCCGGTTTTTTTCTCAATGATAACGCTGGCATTTTGTTTTTTTGTACAAAATTATCACCCGATATTTTGGTGTTTTGTAACAATTCATTAAATATGCCTGAGGCCTAAAAGTATGCAATGAAAATTATGTATAGAAAATTTTGTAAAAATTTTATTTCTATAGAAAATTTTGTCAAAATTTTATTTCTATAGAAAATTTTGTCAAAATTTTATTTCTACAGAAAATTTTGTCAAAATTTTATTTCTGTAGAAAATTTTGTCAAAATTTTATTTCTGTAGAAAATTTTGTCAAAATGTAATTTCTACAGAAAAATTTTGTCAAAATTTTATTTCTATTGAAAATTTTGTCAAAATTTTACTTTTATAAAAAATTTTGTCAAAAACAGACAACGAAGTAACAAGACAGCGGAGAAAATCCTTGAAAACGGTTCTGACGAAGTCAACCGAAATATCGGAAAATAAAAAAAAAACAAGAAACCAACAATTTCAAGTTTAATTTATAGACCTAGAGCCGAGATTATGAGATAAAAAATCATAAAAATTTTATTTCTATAGAAAATTTTGTCAAAATTTTATTTCTATAGAAAATTTTGTCACAGTTTTATTTCTAAAGATGCTTTTGTCAAAATTTTATTTCTATAGAAAATTTTGTCAAAATTTTATTTCTATAGAAAATTTTGTCAAAATTTTATTTCTATAAAAAATTTTGTCAAAATTTTATTTCTATAGAAAATTTTGTAAAAATTTTATTTCTATAGAAAATTTTGTCAAAATTTTATTTCTATAGAATATTTTGTCAAAATTTTATTTCTATAGGAAATTTTGTCAAAATTTTATTTCTGTAGAAAATTTTGTAAAAATTTTATTTCTATAGAAAATTTTGTCAAAATTTCATTTCTATAGAAAATTTTGTCAATATTTTATTTCTATAGAAAATTTTGTCAATTTTTTTTTTATAGAAAATTTGCTCAAAATTTTATTTCTATAGAAAATTTTGTCAAAATTTTATTTCTATAGAAAATTTTGTCAAAATGTTATTTCTATAGAAAATTTTATCAAAATGTTATTTCTATAGAAAATTTTGTCTAAAGTTTATTTTTATAGAAAATTTTGTCAAAATTTTATTTCTATAAAAATGTTGTCAAAATTTTTTTTCTATAGAAAATGTTGTCAAAATTTTATTTCTATAGAAAATGTTGTCAAAATTTTATTTCTATAGAAAATTTTGTCAAAATTTTATTTCTTTAGAAAATTTTGTCAAAATTTTATTTCTATAGAAAATTTTGTCAAACTGAATTATATACGATTTAATCGGCCTATGTTTTAGTTTAATATATACCACGTATGGACTAACTTACAATTTAGAAGACGGTGTTAGGAGGTTTTAACCCTCTAATGCCCAAGACCGCCTTTAGGCGTGCTTCATTTAAAAAGCAAGCTTTTAGTTAAACACACCTTAAGATAACAAAAATGGGCAAAATAAAAACAAAACTTATTTGAAACTATTCAGGAGGCTTTGGAGCATATGCTGAATTTTATGGTATACATTTTTCTTGCTCAGTTCTCTTTCTTTAGTGTCGTTAACATTGAAAATTTAGTCAGATGGCAAAAAAATTGGAGCATTAGAGAGTTAAGATACCTTGTTATCGGCAAGTGTTATCGAAACCCAAGTAATTCGATTGTGGATGACAGTCTTTAGAACCCTCCATGGTTGAGGGTACATAAGCTTCGGCCTGGCCGAACTTAGGGCCGTATGTTACTTGTTCTAATTTATCCGATGTGTCTGAAATTTAGAATCTTATATTTCTAGACCCACTTTCAGTTGTGTTTAAGCCACCAGTCTGACCTGATATTTTTAAGGAGAAACCAATTCATCGATGAGGGTATACGAATTTCCACCTACACGGATGAAAAAGACGGTTTTTCATATGTTTTGCTATAAACATTATATGTTTGGAACACAATTTTTTAAACACAATATTTTTGAGTGCAAGCATATAATGTTCATAAACTAGCATAACATGTTTGGGACATATATGTTAATATGTTAGAATATATTATGTTTGGGACATAAAATGTTTGTAAATATAATATGCTTGGATGCAAACATATATTAATTTAGAAATAGCCTATAAACATATATGTGTTTAGTAGCTTGGAGCGCTATTTAACAGGGAGCGATATTGAATTAAGTTGGTGGTTGTTGCTTGTTATTACAAAATTAACATTTTATTTTTCCTTGGGCAATTGATCAGCTACTTCTTTGATCCTTACAAACTGTGTGGTCCGCTATTCGAATCCCCGTCCGGCTAAAGGTAAAATTAAAATAAAAAAAATCATAAAATTGAATAATTTCTTCTACAATGTTTGTATTACAGAAAAAGGTGCTAAGAACTAAAAAATCTCGTGGAAGTGAGAAAGATGTCGGGGAATATACAATTGGGCAGAAACAAAATTTTGAGCATTCAGGTCGAAAACCTATGTTGTTAGCACGTATATTACCTGTTTATTTTCATAATTCATTATGATTGTAAATATATAAATAAATAAATAAAATTTTGAGCACAATATTGTTTGGGAGAATTTTTTTTAAGCATATAATATTTTTGGGTGCAAAATGCTTCCAAACATATTATATGGTCACATAATAACATATTGTTTTTTGGAAGACAACATTATTGAATTTGGATGCAAAAATACAAAATGTTTGGAACTTAGACTACCCAAACATATATTGTTTAGACCAATATGCTTTCAAACATATTATATATTGGTAGAGATCAAACATATAAATGTTTGGGCAATACCCAAAAATGTATATGCTTGAAGCAAAATATATTTGGGAGTATATGTTACAGAAGCGATTTTTTGTGAGGGTGTAGCCAACTAATATAGGTTATCTTACATATTTTTCTTTATTCCTACAAAAATTTCTTTTTTAGTTTGTATTAAAATTTCTTCAGTTTCATGGAAATCTTATATTCCCAATTTATTACATTTAACTTTTAGTTACAATACAATTTTCCCATAAGTCCCTATTATCAATATAAATCTACCCAACAATCATCTCCCATATAAAAAAGACCAGTCAATACTACAACAATCCGATTTTATTATAACGGATGTGATTTGTTGTGCAACCATAAATTTTTACAGACGAAATAAAATATTTTTCTATATAAATGCAAATGTTTATTTCTATTTCATTTACTTTGCATTTATGAAAGCTATATTTAAATGACCTCTAAATGGGAAAACAAAAATATTTTATAGCAAAATTTTAGTGAATCGAATCATTGAACAGCCATTGGAAAAGTTAGGTAAAAACCATAAAATGAGTCAGTAAATTCTTCAAACGGAAGAATGACCATGAATTTATATGTTTCATTGAGTTTGTGGTTTTTTCATTGGTAAACTTTTAACAAACAAGATCCTATTTCCATATCTAAAAACCCTAGTTTATGGATGTGAAGTTTTCTTAAACTTTTTTGTGGGAGATTTAATTTAATTTTTACCAAGTGTGGTGAATTTTGCATTACTTCTTTGCATTAGGCCTTCATAAATATTTCTTGTGGTTTATGAATTTAAAAGCATATTTTTAGGCTAAGTAAATTTAGTTACATTTCGATATAGTTTTTATAATAGTTTCCAACTATGTTCTCTTTGTTTGCAAATGTATTCATACATTTTTAATAGCATTTCATATGGTTGATTACAAAAATATTCTATAAAGAAGATTATATTGGCCACCTTAATTACTTAAAATCCCTAAAATATGCTTTAATTTTTTTTTTTCAAAAGGCAATCACACTATGCATTTAAAATTCTACTGTCAGCCCCCATAAAATCTAATCCTGGGTAAATGAAAAAAAAGTGGCCATAAATTTCATGGAGATATTTTTCCCAAAGTTTAATGCTGCTACACACGATCACACAAAAAACAAAAATATTTTAATATTTTCTAATTTCTTTCCACATGCCAACAGACTCGGATAAAGACAACAGATAATCCAATTAGGGCCAATTAAAATGTATAACAAATAATTACATCTAATTTCCGACAATTAAACAATTACCTGTTAAAACTCCAAGGTATTATGAGCCTTAACAACACAACACATACACACACCAAAAGCCTAATGATATGCTTTAGGAAAATATAATTATGACAAAGAATACAAACACAGGTATGTATATGGTTTTAAACATACAGGCGGCGTTAAATTTTTAAACAAAACTCTTATGACATTGAAAAATAAAAACCTAATGTATGAATTTGTTAACTTATTCATAATTTATAAAGCACTCACATATCAACACATATAAAGTAATAAAGTATCATGTGTTTATGATTCATAGATGTTCACAAAAATAGGGCGCCTACAAATATGCCATAATAAAATTTTATCTCATTAATTAAATCACTTTAAGGATGAGAGCTCTCTGGTGACAACTCATAAAAGAGTTGCTCATATTTTTATTATCTGCTACATTGGATTTTATTACTTTTCTAGAAAAGCTATCTAATATTAAAGGCTTAAAATGTGTCTCATTGGTTTCTCTGTGTGGTCTGATGACCTAAAAGTTAAACCCATAAAAGATTTTGTTGATGTTAAAGTTTGTTCGAAATATTTGTGATATGGGTTGGCATTGGATTTAATGACTGATGAAATATAAATTGGTAATTTAATTCTTAGATTTTGGGTCAGACATAAAAAGGGGGATATAATTCAAGCATAATTTGTTGTCTTTAAATCTTTAAGGTGTAGAAAATTTGTGAAGATTCATAAATTTTATGAAGATTGAGTTAAATAATTTTAATTTCTTTTGTTATTGTATTAAGTGTAATATATATTTAAATATTTCAAAATTCTGATCCGCTTGTGCCAATAAATGCCAATGGTATTTATATTTTGTGTAATATTGTAATATCGTTGAGATTGGTGCCTTAAAAACTAATGGAGTTTTTGTATCCAATATTATATTGCTCATGCTGTAGTGTTTTTAAATCGAGACATATACCGCCCGAAAGTATGCAAACAAATTTTTCTTTGCTACCACGGTTGTTTCTACAAAATCTGGTAGATTTTTTACTGTTTGGTAGATTGGTAGAAATTTTCTACAGAAATATAAAAAATTGACAAATATTATCTATAGAAATAAAATTTTGACAAAATTATCTATAGAACTAAAATTTTGACGAAATTATCTATAGAAATAAAATTTTGACGAAATTTTCTATAGAAGTAAAATTTTGACAAAATTTTCGATAGAAGTAAAATTTTGACAAAATTTTTTATAGAAATGAAAGTATGACAAACTTTTCTATTAAAAAAGCTTTGATAAAATTCTCTATAGACGTAAAATGTTAACAAAATTTTCTATAGAAATAAAATTTTGATAACATTTTCTATAGAGAAATCATATCGACAAAATTTTTTACAGAAATAAAATTTTGACAAAATTTTCTATAGAAATAAAACTTGATATTTCTATAGAATCAAAATTCAGAAAAAAAATTCTATAGATATAAAATTTATAGAAATAAAATTTTCTATAGGAATAACATTTTGCTAAAATTTTCTATGGAAATAAAATTTTAACAAAGTTTTCAATAGAACTAAAATTTCGACAAAATTTTCTATAGAAATAAAGTTTTGACAAATTTCTCTATAGAAATAAAATTTTGACAAAATTTTCTATAGAAATGAAATATAAACAAAATTTTCTATAGAAATATAACTTTGACAAGTTTTTTATAGAAATAAAAGTTTGAAAAAATTTTCTATAGAAATTAACAAATTTTTCTATAGATATAAAATATTGACAAAATTATTTATAGAAATAAAATTTTTGGCAAAGTTGATAAACTTTTCTATAGAAATAAAATTTTGATAAAATTTTCTATAGAAATAAAATTTTGACAAAATTTTCTAGAATCAAAATTTAGAAAAAATTTCTTTAGATAGAAATTGTATATGGAAACAATATTTTGTCAACATTTTCTACAGAAATAAAATTTGACAAAAGAAAAATCGGCAAAATATTCTATAGAAATAAAATTTTGACAAATTTTTCTATAAAACTAAAATTTTGACAAATTTTTCTATAAAAATGAAGTCTTGACAAATTTTCTTAAAAAATAAAATTTTGACAAATTTTCTGTAGAAATAACATTTTGATAAAATTTTCTATAGAAAAATCATTTTGACAATATTTTCTACAGAAACAAATGTTGACAAAATTTTCTGTAGAAATAAAATTTGGACATTTTCTATAGAAATAAAATTTTGACAAATATTCTATAGAAATAAAATTTTGACAAAATTTTCTATAGAACAAAAATTTTGACAAAATTTTCTATAGAAATAAAATGTTGACAAAATTTTCTGTAGAAATAAAATTTTGACAAAATTTTCTATAGAAAAAAAAATTTTACAAAATTTTCTATAGAAATAAAATGTTGACAAAATTTTCTGTAGAAATAAAATTTGGACAACATTTTCTATAGAAATAAAATGTTGACAAAATTTTCTATAGAAATAAATTTTTGATGAAATGTGGATAAAATTTTCTATAGACAATTTTTTCTATAAAAATAAAGTTTTGACAAATTTTCTTAAAAAATAAAATTTTGACAAAATTTTCTATAAAAATAACATTTTGATAAAATTTTCTATAGAAAAATCATTTTGACAATATTTTCTAAGAAACAAATGTTGACAAAATTTTCTGTAGAAATAAACTTTGGACAACACTTTCTATAGAAATAAAATTTTGACAAAATTTTCTATAGAAAAAAAAAATTGACAAAATTTTCTATAGAAATAGAATGTTGACAAAATTTTCTGTAGAAATAAAATTTGGACAACATTTTCTATAGAAATAAAATGTGGATAAAATTTTCTTTAGACAAATCATTTTGACAAAATTTTCTACAGAAATAAAATTTTGACAAATTTTTCTAAAGAAATAATATTTTGACAAAATTTTCTATAGAAATAAAATTTTTACTAAATTTTCTATAGAAATAGAACTTTGACAAATTGTTTATAGAAATAAAAGTTTGACAGAATTATTGATAGAAATAAAATTTTGACAACATTTTCTACAGAAATAAAATTTTGACAAAATTTTCTATAGACATAAAAATTTGACAAAAATTTTCTATGGAAATACAATTTTCTATAGAAATAAAATTTTGATCACATTTGCCATTGAAATGCAATTTTGAACAAATTTTCTATAGAAATAATATTTTCACAAAATGTTCTATTGAAATAAAATTTTGCTAAAATTTTCTATAGAAATAAAATTGTAACAAAGTTTTCAATAGAACTAAAATTTGGAAAAACTTTCTATGGAAATAAAATATGGACAAAATTTACTATAAAAATAAAATTTTGACAAAATTTTCTAAAGAAAAAAATTTTTGGCAGAATTTTCTATAGAAATAGAATTTTGACGATATTTTCTGTAGGAATAGAATTTTGATAATATGTTCTATAGAAATAAAATGTTGACAAAATTTTCTATAGAAATAAAATGTTGAAAATATGTTTTATAGGAATAAAATAGAAACAACGTTTTATAGAAATAAAATTTTGACTAAATTATTTATAGGAATGAATTTTTTGGCAAAGTTTTGAAAATGTTTTGATAAAGTTTTCTATAGAAATAAAATTTTTACAAAATTTTCTATAGAAATAAAATTTTCTATAGATACAAAACTTTGACAAAATTTTATATGGAAACAATATTTTGTCAACATTTTCTATAGAAATAAAATTTTGACAAAATTTTCTATAGAAGTAAAATTTTGACAAAATTTTCTATAGGAATAAAATTTTAATAAAATTTTCTATAGAAATAAAATTTTGACAAAATTTTCTACAGAAATAAAAACTTTTTGGTGTTTTTTGGTAAAATGTTCTCCAAATTTTGGTAGGTTATTTATGGCCCGTGTGGCAAGCATGATTAGTATCCCGAACTGCCCATTTTAAGGATGGATTTTTAACTCCGGATAGCAGTATGTAAGATGTATATTAATTTACTTAATTCCTTTTTTAATTCCGGAAGTGGTGCAAAATTGGCACAGAAGCGATGAATTTAACATGGGCTTGTCGTAGGACGGATGTCCACCGTTTCAACAGCCGTTGTACTGAATTTGCATCACTTCTTAAGGTGTGGTCCGAATTCAATGTTTCGGATGTGAATTATAAAATTGTGTCATATTTTTTCAAACAAATATTTTTTAAAATTTTTTATGATTTTAATGCATTCTAACGCTTGTCTAAAAAGTTTGACCTCAAATATTTTCAAAATTTGCAACTTTACTAAAATGGATTTAGATTTTTTTTTCTGCATAATTTAAATAATTTGTACCTTTTTATTAATTCTTACTCTCTTTTTATCCTTGTTATATTAAAACAAAATATTTTATAATTTTTTAGTAAATGTATGAAGAAAGCGAGTTTTAAAAAATGTTAATCAATAGAACTTCCTGTGTAGTTAAAATAAAGAACATCTTTGGGAGGGCATTTTTGGAAGTGCTTTTAAAGATGTGATTTTTAGAAGAATTTTTTGCTGAGTAACATAATCTAATCTAAGAATTTCCTGTTTTCTTCCTCTTCAGATGGTTTGGCGTTAAATTGACCATGGCCATATCCCTCTTTGCCTATATGCCCTATATAGGTGCCCAGTTTTATGCTCGCTTCGTAACTCTTATACCTGCTGGTCTTATGGTTGGTTTTGGTGGTGGCCCTTTGTGGTGTGCCAAATGTACTTACCTTTCGACGGTCGCCGATGCTCTTACCCGTGTCGAAGGTCATAAATCACAAAAAGATGATAATACAGTGAAATTTTTCGGATTATTTTTCATATTCTATCAAATGGCACAAGTATGGGGAAATTTAATATCATCCTCGGTTTTATCATTGACCGGAAATGAAGAGGAAGGAACTACAACGAATGCAACAGATGCGACATCATTGGTTGGTGAACTGTGTGGAGCAAGATTTTGTCCAAATGTTAAGGCAGAGGTAAATCCAAATTTAATACCACCGGAACCAAGTAAAATACAGCTATTAAATTCGATATTTTTGGCATGTATGATGGCAGCAGTGGCTTTGATTATTTTTGGTGTGGATTCTTTGCAAAGGTATGGAGAATTAAAATTAAAGGTTTTACAGTCAAAGCAAATGATGACAAAAATCTTTATTTGCTATAATTGCGAACTGAATATTTAAAAAAATCGTAAAATGTAATTTAATTCAATAATAATTTATTTAACTTCTCCATGAGGGTCTGGTGTGTATCTACTTTTTATTTTATCTTAATTTCTTGGTCTAGATATGGTGACAAACGGGGCCAAACAAGTGGTAAAGAATTATCCGGATGTAAACTTTTGATGTCCACAGTTAATATGTTAAAGAAGCGTAGACTGCTTTTGATGTTACCCATAACCATGTTCATTGGTTTGGAAGAGGCCTTTTTGGCTGTAGATTTTACCAAGGTAAGTTGATCGGATATAGGCTTCGCCCATCGGTCCAAGTCCCAGCAAAAAAAGCGTCGCCAAAAAAATAGTGAACATGTTATTTTTGGATCCGGATGTGGTGCAAAATTGGCGCAGAAGCAATGAATTTAACATGGGCTTGTCATAGGACAGATGTCCACCATTTCGACAGCCGTTGCACTGAATTTCCATCATTTCCGAATTCAGTGTTTGGATGTGAATTAAAAAATTTTGTAATATTTTGACAAAGAAATAATTTTTAGAATTTTTATTTATGACTTTTATTGCATTCTAACGCTTTTCTGAAACGATTGACTTCAAACATTTTCAGAAATTCACAATTTTTCTAAAATGGATTTAGCATTTTGTTCGACAAAATTTAAATAATTTGTATCATTTTATTAATTCTTAGTCTGTTTTTAACCGATTTGAAACAAAAAAGTTAAAATTACCCATTAGAAATATGAAAAAAGCGAGCTATAAAAAATTGATTTAAAATAACTTCCTGTGTAGCTGACAAAGAGAACATCTTTGGGAGGACATTTTTGGAAGTGCCTTTAGAACTCCATTTATTAACTATGAAATAAAATAAAATTTTAATAAAATTAATTTTTTTTTAATACGTGTAATACACCAACAAAAACAAAGTGAAGTGAAAGTTCAGTTGGTATTAGCGCCCCCTTTTTTGAGTGTAAATACCACAGAACTGTATTACATATCAAAATATATATTTTTTAATAAATGTTTAAAATGGTTCAATTAATTTCCTTTTCTGGTCTTTTCTTGTAGTCCTTTGTAGCCTGTGGATGGGGTATATCGAATATTGGCTTTGCCATGATATGTTTTGGTGTCGCTAATGCTATTGCTGCAGGACTTGCTGGAAGTATAGCTGAAAAATTGGGTCGTGTTACACTGGCTACACTGTGTGCCCTTGTAAATCTTGGACTTTTCGTATACTTGTATTTCTATGTGGCCATACAGGGCGATTATTTGAGATATGGCGCTTTTGCTGCAGTCTGGGGTATATGCGATGGCATATGGTTGGTTGTAATAAATGGTAAGTGGACGAATTTCAAAAATTTTAGCTAGTCAACAAATTAAATCAACGACAAAATGGAATTAACGCTTAAATGCACAAGATCAGCGATTCATCCGAAAAAAGTATATAATATGCAAATGGTCTTTGGTAATAATGCTCAGGGTGGGTCCCTGATTCGATCTAGCCATGTCCGTCCGTCCGTCTGTCTGCGAACACATTTTTGTGATCAAAGTCTAGGTTGCAAATCGCCTTCAAATTTGGCACAGGTTCCTGTTTTGGGTCAGAATAGAATCCTATTGATTTTGGAAGAAATCGGTTCAGATTTAGATAAAGCTCCCATATATATCTTTCGCCCGATATGCACCTTTATGGACCCAGAAGTCAGAGTTTTACCCTAATTTGCTTAAAGTTTTGCACATGAAGAAAAATTAGTACTATAGTCAAGTGTGCCAAATTTTATTGAAATCGGTTCAGATTTAGATATAGCTCTCATATATATCGGTCGCCCGATTTACACTCATATGACCACAGTGGCCAATCTTTTACTCCGATTTAATTGAAATTTTGCACTGGGAGTAGAATTAGCATTGTAACTATGCGTGCCAAATTTGGTTTAAATCGGTTCAGATTTAGATTTATCTCCCATATATAGCTTTCGCCCGATTTACACTCATATGACCACAGAGGCCAATTTTTTGCTCCGATTTAGTTGAAAATTTGCACAGGGAGTAGAATTAGAATTTTAGCTATGCGTGCCAAATTTGGTTGAAATCGGTTCAGATTTAGATATAGCTCCCATATATAGCTTTCGCCCGATTTACACTCATATGACCACAGAGGCCAATTTTTAACTCCGATTTAGTTAAAATTTTGCACAGGCAGTGGAATTAGTATTGTAGCTATGCGTGCCAAATTTGGTTGAAATCGGTTCAGATTTAGATATAGCTCCCATATATAGTTTTCGCCCGATTTACACTCATATGACCACAGAGGCCAATTTTTAACTCCGATTTAGTTGAAATTTTGCACAGGGAGTAGAATTAGCATTGTAGCTATGCGTGCTAATTTTGGTTGAAATCGGTTCAGATTTAGATATATCTCCCATATATAGCTTTCGCCCGATTTACACTCATATGACCACAGAGGCCAATTTTTAACACCCATTCAGTTGAAATTTTGCACAGGGAGTAGAATTAGCATTGTAGCTATGCGTGTCAAATTTGGTTGAAATCGGTTCAGATTTAGATATATCTTCCATATATAGCTTTCGCCCGATTTACACTCATTTGCCCACAGAGGCCAATTTTTTGCTCCGATTTAGTTGAAATTTTGCACAGGGAGTAGAATTAGCATTGTAGCTATGCGTGTCAAATTTGGTTGAAATCGGTTCAGATTTAGATATAGCTCCCATATATAGCTTTCGCCCGATTTACACTCAAATGACCACAGAGGCCAATTTTTTGCTCCGATTTAGTTAAAATTTCGCACAGGGAGTATAATTAGCATTGTAGCTATGCGTGCCAAATTTGGTTGAAATCGGTTCAGATTTAGATATAGCTCCCATATATAGCTTTCGCCCGATTTACACTCATATGACCACAGAGGCCAATTTTTTGCTCCGATTTAGTTGAAATTTTGCACAGGGAGTAGAATTAGCATTGTAGCTATGCGTGCCAAATTTGGTTGAAATCGGTTCAGATTTAGATATATCTCCCATATATAGCTTTCGCCCGATTTACACTCATATGGCCGTAGAGGCCAATTTTTAACTCCGATTTAGTTGAAATTTTACACAGGGAGTAGAATTAGCATTGTAGCTATGCGTGCCAAATTTGGTTGAAATCGGTTCAGATTTAGATATATCTCCCATATATATGTTTTTCTTATTTCGACAAAAATGGTCAAAATACCGACATTTTCCTTGTAAAATCGCCACTGCTTAGTCGAAAAGTTGTAAAAATGACTCTAATTTTCCTAAACTTCTAATGCATATATATCGAGCGATAAATCATAAATAAACTTTTGCGAAGTTTTCTTAAAATTGCTCCAGATTTAAATGTTTCCCGTATTTTTTTACTAACATTGTGTTCCATCCTAGTGCATTAGCCGACTTAAATTTTGAGTCTATAGACTTTGTAGAAGTCTATTAAATTCTGTCCAGATTGAGTGATATTTAAATGTATGTATTTGGGACAAACCTTTATATAGAGCACCCAACACATTTGACGGATGTGGTATGGTATCGAAAATTTAGATCTACAAAGTGGCGCAGTGTATAATATAGTCGGCCCCGTCCGACTTTAGGCTTTCCTTACTTGTTTACAAATGTTTTTATTTTATTTTATTTTTAACAAGTATATACAGCAGTAAGTTCGGCCGGGCCGAATCTTAAATACCCACCACCATGAATCAAATATTATAGTTTCCATTTAAAATGTCAGGGGGGATTGATGACAGATCAAGCAGAGCAGTTCAACCAGTGCACTTCCCGAAAATAAATTTAAAGATTTTACCTATGAAGACTATATCAGATTCTGGATTTATAAGAACCATTATTCTTTGAGTTTTAGAGGAATCATTAACATCACTTGTAAGTGTGCAAGAAAATTATACAATAACGTCTTCATATGAAATCTTAAATCTGTAGATTTTCACCCGAGAAGTAAAATCTGGAAATTTTACATTGAATCTCAAGCAATTTTTATGATCAGTGCGCCTTCTATACCCTCAAGAAGTGAAATATGTCTATATGTCTTACCAAATAGACCGATAAAAACTTAATCCGATACTCAATCCGATACACAGCCTAATATACCAGAATATTAACAATTTCAGGCAAATCGGATATAAACTACGGTTTCTAGAAACCCAAGGAGTTAAATCGGGAGATCGGTCTATATGGGGGCTATACCAAAACATGGTCCGAAAATACCTCTAGATTTCAGGCAAATTGGATAAAAACTACGGGTTCTAAAAGCCCAAGACGCCAAATCGGGAATTCGGTTTATATGGGGACTATACCAAAACATGGACCGATACTCACAATTTTCGGCACACCCCTTTATGGTCCCAAAATACCTCTAGATTTCCGATCTCAGGCAAATTGGATAAAAACTATGGTTACTATAAGACCAATAATTAAAATCGGGTGATCGGTCTATATGGGGGCTATACCAAAACATGGACCGATACTCACCATTTTCGGCACACCTCTTTATGGTCCTAGAATACCTCCAGATTTCCAATTTCAGGCAAATTGGATAAAAACTACGGTTTCTATAAGCCCTAGACCCCAAATCGCGGGGGGCGGTTATATGGGGACTATACAAAAACTGGACCGATATAGCCCATCTTCGAACTTGACCTGCCTGCAGACAAAAGGCGAGTTTGTGCACAATTTCAGCACGATTGCTTCAGTATTGAAGACTGTAACGTAATTACAACAGACAAACGGACATGCTAATATCGTCTTTGAATTTCTCCCTGATCAAGAATATATATACTTTATATAGTCGGAAATCGATATTTCGATGTGTTACAAACGGAATGGCAAACTTATTATACCATTCTATGGTGGTGGGTATAAAAATAGCGTTATGATATTTCACAATGTAACAAACTTGATTTCATAGGAATCGGTCAACATTTTAAGACGTAAGAATTTTTTTCCGGTAGTATCTTAAAAGTTACAGTATGCATTTAAGGTTTAATTACGATTTCATATTTTGTAATAATAATACCGAGATTACAAAAATTCCTATGTGATTTCAAATATTATTGAAGGCATAGAGAAAGCTCAAGCTTCTGTATTTATTGGTAACGTTTATGACAAAAATGTGACATGTATTTGCAATTAAAGCTTTTTAGCAAATACAACAACCAATACTCGATTTTTTCACCACTTCAATAATTTAGCTAGTACAATAACCTCGGTATATTTCTTACCACTGTAATATGTTTGTGTCTTAAGTCTTTTGATTTCATTAAAGTAATTTTCTCTTGGTCTTCTTATTTGTTTTCTAGCTTTCTATGGAATTCTATTTCCCAATGACCTTATAGCTGGTTATAGCAATTTCCGTTTATGGGAATCCACTGGTTCAGTAATAGGCTACATTATTAGTTCCCAATTTTGTACTTCATTGAAATTATTGATTTTAATATGTGTTCTACTTGTTGGATGTACAGGGTAAGTATTTTTTTAAATATACAGTGAAATTTCTCAGTAGTGGACAACCATGGTCCCTTTACCAAATAAGTTTGTTAAAAACTTTTTCAAAATATTAATAGATTTTGTCAAAATTTTCGTACCATGAGAACTGATATCGGTTCAAAACTGTGTACACAAAAAGTACTTAATCATTCGCGGGGGTACTACGGTACTGACCAGGATGAAAAAGTAGTGAAAAAGTACTGCATTTTCCATCCCTAGGTGTCCGGTTTTCCGAGTGTCCAATATTGAGAGGTTTCACTGTATATGTATATGAACAACATTGATTTTATTTTATTTTTTTTTATGTTATATTAGCTATGGCATCTGCGAATACCGTGTCAGCAAAAAATACAAGCAGTTGGAAAATACTACAAGCGAAAGTTTATAGTTTATACATTATAAAAATATTTGTTTATAAGCGAATTTATTAACTTTTAATTTTTTATTAAATAAAATAAAGAATAATGTCTAATAACTAACATTTGATATATTCAATTTATTTATGTAAGATAAAATGATATAACTATAAATAAATTATAAGTATAGCCAATACTTTCATGTCCATTTTGAAATGTGTTTCATGTTCATATTTTTATCAACGGAAAATTTTGTGATATGGTACCTACAATAGAAGCCGATGTTCCGATTTAGCTTAGAAAGCGTATTTAAAATTTGGTGTTGCCAAACGTGGTTGGCCTTTTCCCAGCCTTAAATTTTGAATTTAGATCCCTAAAGAAATATTTGCAAACTACGGCCCCTCTCGGTCCAGACGTTGATATAGCCCCAAAATAACCGATCCGCTCGCTTATGAATCACCGAGGACCTTATCTGTAAAAAAAATACACAGCCGCCATGCGTATCGAAACCACCACCCCCACCATTTATCTAATTAAAGGAGATATGAATTTACGTGAGAGGTATAAGCCCACGGAATACATCGCAGACTTTCCTTGCCAAAACAAGTCACACTACATACAGAAACCTATGGAGCTTGCTTCTTCTAAAGTAACCAGAAGCACCGCATACACAACTCCGCCTAGGCGAATATCCATCAGAATGCACTCCAGCTCAAAAGTCACATCTATATTGTATTTAAAAACAAGTATATACGGCCGTAAGTTCGGCCAGGCCGAATCTTATGTACCCTCCACCATGGATTGCGTAGAAACTTCTACTAAAGACTGTCATCCACAATTGAATTACTTGGGTTGTGGTAATACTTACCCGTGGTAAGGTATCTTAAAATTTCTTAACGTCGTCTTCTAAATTGTAAGTTAGTCCATACGTGGTACATATTCGACAAAAAAAGGTATATATAGGTAAGTCTACAAATAATTATGAATCGATATACACGGTACTTAGAGAGCCAGAATTGATATATGGGGATCTCTTATATGGGGGCTATATACAATTAGGAACCGATATGGACCAATTTTTGTGTGATTGGAGATCGATTTATCTGAGGGCTATATATAACTATAGGCCGATATGGAACTAGTTAGGCATGGTTGTTAATGGCCATATAAGATACTAGCACAATGACCAAATTTCAACTGACTCGGATGAAAGTTGCTCCTCCAAGAGGCTCCAAAACCAAATCTCGGGATCGGTTTATATGGGGGCTATATATGTTTATGGACCGGTATGGGCCAGTTTTGGCATGATTGTTAAATATCATATACTAACACTACGAACCAAATTTCAACCAGATCGGATGAATTTTGCTCTTCCAAGGGGATCCGGAGGTCAAATCTGGGGATCGGTTTATATGGAGGCTATATATAATTTTGACCGATGTGGGCCAATTTTTGCATGGTTGTTAGAGACCATATACTAACACTATGTACCAAATTTCAACCGGATCGAATGAATTTTGCTCTTCCAAGAGGCTCCTAAAGCTAAATCTGAGCGTCGGTTTATAAGGGGGCTATACGTAAAAGTGGTCCGATATGGCCCATTTGCAATACCATCCGACATACATCAATAACAACTACTTGTGATAAGTTTCAAGTCGATAGCTTGTTTCATTCGGAAGTTAGCGTGATTTCAACAGACGGACGGACGGACATGCTTAGGTCGACTCAGAGTTTCACCACGACCCAGAATGTATATACTTTATGGGGTCTTAGACAGATATTTCGATGTGTTACAAACGGAATGACAAATGGTGGTATAAGAAGTAAGGTAAGTCTAAAGCCGGACAGGACCAACTTATCGCTCGATCAATATGTATTTTCGACTTAGCAGTGGCGATTTTACAAGGAACATGTGGTTATTTTGATTATATTAGCCCAATTCGGAAGAACATAAATATGAGAGCTCTATCAAAATCCGAAACGATTTCAATTAAATGCAGCATACTTGACTTTACTACTAAGTGTTCTCGTTGTGTACAATTTCAAGCAAATTAGGGTAGCTTCTAGAGCTATAAAAATGCATATCGGGCTAAAGATATATATGGGAGCTATATCTAAATCTGAACCGAATTCAAGAAAATTTAGCTCACTTGATTATATTACTAATTTTACTGCTTGTACAAAATGTAGAGCATATAACGCTAAAACTTTGGCTTCAGGGGCCATAGAAGAGCATATCGGGCGAAAGATCTATATCTGAACCGATTTCTTCCCAAAATCAATAGGGGTTTATTACGACCCAAAATACATACTTGTGCCAAATTTGATGTCGATTCGACTAAAACTGCGAAATAGACTTCGATCACAAAAATGTGTTCACAGATAGACGTACGGACAGACGGACATGGCTATCGATTGACTCAGGAATCCACCCTGAGCATTATTGCCAAAGTCGCTATGTGCCTTATCTCCTTCTGTTCCACAGTGTGGCGCAGGGTATAAATACAGTAATCCCTCAATTTACGTCGTGATTGGTTCCGCAATTTGACGACGTTAATCGAAACGACGTAAACCGAATTAAAAATTGCTCATACTTACTCCTAAGCCCATTTATGTTGTATGTGCATGTACATAATAAAAAACTTCAAAAGTAAAGGTAATTCAGTAATTTCGGTAAGAATTTTAGGGCGTTTTCGTTTCGCAAAAAATATGTTGCCTTGGTTTTACACTACGACCAAATTATAGTGTCATTCCAAAGTTATTGTTAATTCATAATAATATGAGGGATGCAGGATCCAAAATCTATGTCAGTATCCTTTATATTTAGCAATCAATTTCGAGAATGTTGCACCTTTTTCCCAATCGAAATCGCCATTAGAAAAAAATGTTTCGATGTCATCATCGTTGATACTTATTTTACTTAAGGAAGGCGTTTCTGATAAAGTGGGCAAAAAAAATCGACGACGTAAATCGAATGGCGACGGAAATCGAAATTTGATGAAACAAACAATTTTACGACGTAAATCGAAACAACGTAAACCGAGACGACGTAAATCGAGGGATTACTGTACTGTCAATAAAACCATGACGTCCTCCGGCTTACCTGAACTAACGACAATACGCCAAAAATAAATATATTGTAAATTTGTTCATTGCTGTTAAAAGTTTCAACTTTCGAGGAAACAAACATAATACAGTGAAATCTCTCAGAATTGAACAATCATGGTCGCCTAAACCTTGTCCATACACACAAATTTTTTTTCTGTTTCAATCACGAAATTAATTTATCCAATTAATTTTTTAATTGAAATGTCTTCAATCACAGAAATGATAGTATGAATTAATTTTATAATTGAAGGTCAATTATAAAATTAATTGATCCAATTAAAAAATTAATTGATACTATTAATTTTTGTGATTGATTTTTGTTTCAATTAAAAAATTTGTTGAATCCATTAAATTTTTAATTGAATATTTTTTAAAACTCAATTAAATTTTTAATTGGAAAACATTTTCGTGAAATTTTTTTCTGTGTATTTGGGAGGAGAGTTTACTAATAATGTGATAGAGTTTACTATTAATAGCAAACGTCTCACCAAAATTGTCCACTTTTAAGAGTTGTCCGGTTTTTATAGTCTGCATGTTTGATAGGTTTCACTGTATATCCACATAATATATTTAACCAAAGATTTAATTTCTTTCTGTATATTATCTGTGACGCCCTGTTAAATGAAGCCATAAACCACACACCATTTAGGTAACGAACAAAAGATGGCGCTACTGTTATTTGATTAGAGTAAGTTGTGGCACCTTGTTTACGTATTATTGAAACACACTGTTGCAACGAATCCACTAAAGATGGCGCTTTAGGAACAATCTACCAGTGAAACTTTTATAACTTGACAGTGATCTAGGCCTGTTCGTGACTTTTTTTAATACAAAAATAATCTACCAATATTTAGAGAAAATCTTACCAAAAACAAGTAAGGAAAGTCTAAAGTCGGGCGGGGCCGACTATATTATACCCTGCGCCACTTTGTAGATCTAAATTTTCGATACCAAATCACATCCGTCAAATGTGTTGGGTGCTATATATAAAGGTTTGTCCCAAATACATAGATTTAAATATCACTCGATTTGGACAGAATTTGATAGACTTCTACAAAATCTATAGACTCAAAATTTAAGTCGGCTAATGCACTAGGGTGGAACACAATTTTAGTAAAAAATATGGGAAACATTTAAATCTGAAGCAATTTTAAGGAAACTTCGCAAAAGTTTATTTATGATTTATCGCTCGATATATATGTATTAGAAGTTTAGGAAAATTAGAGTCATTTTTACAACTTTTCGACTAAGCAGTAGCGATTTAACAAGGAAAATGTTGGTATTTTGACCATTTTTGTCGAAATCAGAAAAACATATATATGGGAGTTATATCTAAATCCGAACCGATTTCAATCAAATTTGGCACATATGACTATATTACTAATTGTACTCCTAGTGCAAAATTTCAACCAAATTGGGCCAAAACTCTGGCTTCTGGGTCCATATAAGTCCATATCGGGCGAAAAATATGTATGGGAGCTATATCTAAATCTGAATCGATTTCAACCAAATTTGACACGCATAGCTACAATGCTAAATCTACTCTCTGTGCAAAATTTCAACCAAATTGGGACAAAACTCTGGCTTTTAGACCATATTAGTCCATATCGGGCGAAAGATATATATGGGAGCTATATCTAAATCTGAACCGATTTCAATCAAATTTTGCACACTTATACGACTAAGTGTTATGTTTGTACAAAACTTCAAGCAAATCGGTATAAAACTCTGGCTGCTGGGTCCATATTAGTGCATATCGGGCGAAAGATATATGTGGGAGCTATATCTAAATCTGAACCGATTTCTTCCAAAATCAATAGGGTTCTATTCTGACCCAAATTAGGAACATGTGCCAAATTTGAAGGCGATTGGACTTAAATTGCGACCTAGACTTTCATCACAAAAATGTGTTCACAGACAGATGGACGGACGGACGGACATGGGTATATCGACCCAGGGACCCACCCTGAGCATTATTTCCAAAGACACCATGTGTCTATCTCGTCTCCTTCTGGGTGTTACAAACATATGCACTAACTTATAATACCCTGTTCCACAGTGTGGCGCAGGGTATAAAAAAATATTTATATAGAAAATTTTGTCGATATTTTATTTTTATAAACATTTTTTCAAAATTTTATTTCTATAGAAATTTTTTGTCAAAATTTTATTTCTAATGAAAATTTTGTTAAAATTTTACTTTTTGACAAAGTTTATTTCTATAAAAAATGTTGTCAAAATTATATTTCTATAGAAATTTTTTTCAAAAAATTAATTCTATAGAATTTTTTTTTTTAAATTTTAATTCTAGAGGAAATTTTGTCAAAATTTTATTTCTATAGATTTTTTTTCTATAGAAAATATTTTCAAAATTGTATTTCTATAGAAAAATTTGCTAACATTTTATTTCTATAAAAATTTTTTCAAAACTTTATTTCTTTAGAAAAATTTTGTCAAAATTTTATTTTTATAGAAAATTTTGTCAAAATTTTATTTCTATAGAATTTTTTTCAAAATTTTAGTTCTAGAGAAAATGTTGTCAAAATTTTATTTCTATAGGATTTTTTAAAATTTTTTTTTTATATTTAAATGGTATTTCTATAGAAAATTTTGTTCAAATTTTATTTCTATAAATTTTTTTTGAAAATTTTATTTCTATAGAAATTTTTTGAAAATGTTATTTCTATAGATAATTTTGTCAAAAGTTTATTTCTATAGAACATTTTTGTAATATAAATTCCTGTAAACTCGGAATTGATACTATCAATAACCGATATCAATTAAAAACAAAAATAATTGAATTAAATAAAAATTTAATTAACCCTCTAATGCCCCAATTTTTATGCCAGCTGACTAAATCTTCAATGTTAACGACACAAAAGCACGAAGAGTAAACAAGAAAAATTTATACGGTAAAATTCAGAATATGCTGCAGTTTAAATTAAGTTTTCATTTTATTTTACTCATTTTTGTTGTCTTAAGGTGCGTTTTACTAAAAGCTTCCTTAATAAATGAAGCCCGCCTAAAGGCGGGATTGGGTATTAGGGGATTAAGTCAAGATATTTTCGCAGTTGACTTTTTGTTTGATTAAAAACTAATCTGTATCAAATAATCTTTTAATTGAGACTTTACATGGAACCTCAGTGGTGCAATGGTTAGCATGCCCGACTTGCATACACAAGGTCGTGGGTTCGATTCCTGCTTCGACCAAACACCAAAAAGTTTTTCAGCGGTGTATTATACCACCTCAGTAATGCTACTGACATTTCTGAGGGTTTCAAAGTGGTTTCACTGCAATGTGGAACTCTGTTCGGACTCGGCTTTAAAAAGGAGGTCCCTTGTCATTGAGCTTAACATGGAATCGGGCAGCACTCAGTGATAAGAGAGAAGTTCACCAATATGGTATCACAATGGACTGAATAGTCTAAGTGAGTCTGATACATCGGTCTGCCACCTAACATAACTTAACATTTATTAAAAAAATTAATTAAAGCAATTTTCTTGATATGAGTGTATATTTGTATTATTATTTATTTATTACTTAATTTATTATAATTACAAATTATAATAAACTTATTCATACGGGCACTAGGTTAGGTGACTATTCAGTCCATTGTGATACCACATTAGACTATTCAGTCCATTGTGATACCACATTGGTGATACCACATACGGGCACTAACAACTAGAGGCTATTATTTTGTATTATAAAAAGTATTGCTATGGAATTGGGTCTATAAATATTAACAATATGAAGCCTATATAAATTTGAAAAATTTTCCTGTCACTTCTGTGATTAATTCAACATGGGCTTTTCACTTCTTAAGACGTTATTCGAATTCAGTGTTTTGGATATGAATTAAAAATTTTGTAATATTTTCCCAAATAAATATTTTTTTTAACTTTTTATGATTTTTATACCCTTCACCACTACTGTGGTACAGGGTATAATAAGTTTGTGCCTTTGTATGTAACGCTAAGAAGGAAAAGTCTGAGACCCATCGTTTAGTATGCCGATCATCTTAGAATTAAATTCTGAGTCGATTTAGCGATGTCCGTCTGTCTGTCTGTCTGTCTGTCTGTTCGTCTGTCTGTCTGTTGATGTATTTTTGTGTGCAAAGTACAGCTCGCAGTTTTAGTCCGATTGTCCTAAAATTTGGTACAGGGTCCTGTTTCGGCTCAAAGACGATCCCTATTGATTTTGGAAAAAATCGGTTCAGATTTAGATATAGCTGCCATATATATTTTTCACCGATCTGGTCATAATTGGCGTGTATATCAACCGATCTTCCTCAAATTCCGTACATCCGAATATTTTATGAGTCTCGAAAAACTTGCAAAATATCAGCCAAATCGGTTCAGATTTAGATATAGCTCCCATATATAGCTTTGGCCCGATTTACACTCATTTGCCCATAGACGCCAATTTTTTGCTCCGATTTAATTGAAATTTTGCATAGGGAGTAGAATTAGCATTGTAACTATGCGTGCCAAATTTGGTTGAAATCGGTTCAGATTTGGATATATCTCCCATATATAGCTTTCGTCCGATTTACACTCATATGACCACAGAGGCCAATTTTTAACTCCGATTTAGTTGAAATTTTGCACAGGGAGTAGAATTAGCATTGTTGCTATGCGTGCCAAATTTGGTTGAAATCGGTTCAGATTTAGATATAGCTCCCATATATATGTTTTTCTGATTTCGACAAAAATGGTCAAAATACCAACATTTTCCTTGTAAAGTCGCCACTGCTTAGTCGAAAAGTTGTAAAAATGACTCTAATTTTCCTAAACTTCTAATACATATATATCGAGCGATAAATCATAAATAAACTTTTGCGAAGTTTCCTTAAAATTGCTTAAGATTTAAAATTTTCCCATATTTTTTTTACTAAAACTGTGTTCCACCCTAGTGCATTAGCCGACATAAATTTTGAGTCTATAGATTTTGTAGAAGTCTATCAAATTCTGTCCAGATCGAGTGATATTTAAATGTATTTGGGACAAACCTTTATATAGCCCCCAACACGATTGACGAATGTGATATAGTATCGAAAATTTATATCTACTAAGTGGTGCAGGGTATAATATAGTCGGCCCCGCCCGACTTTAGACTTTCCTTACTTGTTTTATGATATATTCTAACACTGAAAAGTTTGCCCTCAAATATTTTCAAAAATTCGCAATTTTCCTAAATTGGATTTAGAATTTTTTTCGACACATTTTTAATCATTTGTAGCATTTTATTAATTCTTACTCCGTTTTTACGCCACAAAAAAATACAAATTACCCATAAAAAGTATGAAAAAAGCGAGTTATAAAAAATTGAATTAAAAGAAATTCCTGTGTAGAGAAAATAAAGAACATCTTTGGCTTTCTAGGAAGTGCTTTTAAAGTTGTGCCTTTGGAACAATTTCCAATTTTTTTTGCTGGGTAGTAAAGACTAATCCCAATGGACCCTATTCGTCCCATACCTTTCCATAAAAACTCCGGTTAAAATTTTTATACATATTTTTTTTTATTATTATTATTTTTTTTTGTTATTACAATCATTTTTAAATAATATGTACGTTATTCGATTTTAAATGCTATTTTTTTATTATAAGATTTTTTGTTTGTTTTTCTTGTTTTTTATTAATTTATTTTCTGTTTTTTTTTTCAGTTTAATTTTTTTATTTATGAATTATATATATGGGTCTATTGTTCAATTTATTCATTACTTAATAGAATATTTAATAAAATTTTACATAATAATATAATTAGTATATTTTATTATATTGTATGTTTATGTCTTTGAATTTGTTTTATTCTAAAATGTTTTTGTGTTATTTTGTTTTTGGGTTTTTTTTCTTAATGAGACATTTAAAGTCTAATTATATTTTTTTTTGTTTCTGTGTAAATTATACCCACAAAAATAAGGACATGTCATCAAGTGATTTTCCTTAAATAAAATTTACATACAAAATTCACCAAAAACAAAATTATTTTTGGTTAATTCAAATTCAAATATTAGAATTTGCGATTTTTTAGTTTTTTAGGTATATATGTATTTGTTGTGTGTGTATATGTATATGTGTGTGTGTGATTATGTGGAATGGCACGTTTGAATAGATAGATGACATCATTATATTGTGCTGGCTTTGTTTGTTGGGTATTATTTTTGTCTTTTTTTAACATTTCTTTTTTGTCTTGATCTTTTTGCATTTCAATAAAAAAACTTTATTTTCTGAAAAGTTTTTTTCTTGTTGTTTTTTAAACTTAATAAATTATATAAAATAATAAATGCTATGACACACCTTTACATATGTATGGCCTAAAGTTATGCTATAACTAAAATGTTTTGTTTTTTATTTATTTTTAATTTATGTATATATATGTAATTTTATATATAAATGAAATTTTGTTTTATAATTTATATTTAATAAGTTTAGTTACGTTTCGTTTAAACTAAGTTTGATAGGAATTTTTTAGGGGGGTTGTTTTTAAAGTTTAGCATTATTTATAAACTTTTTTGCTGATTTAGTTTTGTTTCTATATATATATGTATATAAGGAAAATGTTGATGGATCCTAAAGAATCTAGAGAGATATAGATTTTTTAAGCTTATATCTATAAACAAAATAATAATATATAAATATCTATATATAAACACAATAATAATTTCTTCATATACTTAATCACATAATTATTTTTTTTTTGATAATAATTTATAAATATTTATATGTGTAAATTGTTATGGATTTTATTCTATATGTTTTTTCATATAAATGTCTGGTATCGAAAAGTGGGTTATGTTTATGTCTGTCAATGGTAATAAGGTTAGAGGAAATATTACAAAAATGTTTGTTTTTTGGGTTTGTTTTGCTCTATGGCTTATGAGTAAAATTGTTAAACAAAAAATTATTTTTTTATTATTTTTTGTTTAATACCATTATTACATTTTCTATTTCTACTTAAACTAAAGTGTATGTTTTATTTACATTTTTTCCCAATATTTCCAAATTTTTGTAAAAAAAAAACTTCACGATTCCAAAAAGGTTTCCAGGTTGATATATAAAATCACATAATAAGTTTTCGATTTAGAATGAATTGAATTTTAGTTTTTCAATTCTTGAATTGCAAAAGTCAAATTCGAATTTTTGTGTGGACATCTCATTATATAAAAATAAAAAATAAAAATATATTTAACAATAAACTAAAAAGCGAATTTTTGTGTGGACATCACATTACAAAAAAAAAAAAACAAGTATATACGGCCGTAAGTACGGCCAGGCCGAATTTTATGTACCCACCACCATGGATTGCATAGAAACTTGTACTAAAGACTGTCATCCACAATCGAATTACAGGGTTGCGGTAACACTTGCCGAGGTACGGCAAGGTATCTTAAAACTTCTTAGTCCATACGGGGTATATATTAAACAAAAAAAGGGCCGATTAAATACGTATATAACTCAGTTTGACAAAATTTTATATAGACAAAAAATGTTGACAAAATTTTGTAGAGAAAAAATATTTTAGAAAATTTTCCGTAGAAATTAAATTTTGACAAAATTTTCTATAGAAAAAAAATTGACAAAATTTTCTATAGAAATAAAATATTGACAAAATTTTCTTTGGCAATAAAATTTTGACAAAATTTGCTATGGAAATAAAATTTTGCCAAATTTTCTATAGAAATAAAATTTTGATAAAATTTTCTATACAAATAAAATTTTAACAAAAATTTCTATAGTAATAAAATTTTGACAAAATTTTCTATAGTAATAAAATTTTGATAGATTATTTTTGGGGATCGGTTATATATGGACCTATTTTGGCATGGTTGTTAGAGACCATATAGAAATAAAATGTTGACAAAATTGTCTATAGAAAAAAAATTACAAAATTGTCTATAGAAATAAAATTTTGACAAAATTTTCTATAGAAATAAAATTTTGACAAAATTTTCTATACAAATAAAATGTTGACAAAATTTTCTATACAAATAAAATCTTGAAAAAATTTTCTATAGAAATAAATTTTTGACAAAATTTTCTATAGAAATAAAATTTTGACAAAATTGTCTATAGTAATAAAATTTTGAAAAAATTTTCTATAGTAATAAAATTTTGAAAAAATTTTCTGTAGTAATAAAATATGACAAAATTTTCTATAAAAATAAAATTTTGACAAAATTTTCTATACAAATAAAATTTTGACAAAATTTTCTATAGAAATAAAATTTTGACAAAGTTTTGTATAGCTATAAAATTTTGACAAAATTTTGTATAGCTACAAAATTTTGACAAAATTTTCTATACAAATAAAATCTTGAAAAAATTTTGTATAGTAATAAAATTTTGACAACATTTTCTATAGAAATAAAATTTTGGTAGATTATTTTTGGGGATCGGTTGTATATATCCGATATGGACCAATTTTGGCATGGTTGTTAGAGACCATATAGAAATAAAATTTTGACAAAATTTTCTATAGAAAAAAAAATTACAAAATTTTCTATAGAAATAAAATTTTGACAAAATTTCCTATAGAAGTAAAATTTTGACAAATTTTTTATAGAAATAAAATTTTGACAAAATTTTGTATAGTAAAAAAATTTTGACAAAATTTTCTATAGAAATAAAATCTTGACAAAATTTTCTATAGAAATAAAATCTTGACAAAATTTTCTATACAAATAAAATGTTGACAAAATTTTCTATACAAATAAAATATGACAAAATTTTCTATACAAATAAAATTTTGACAAAATTTTGTATAGAAATACAATTTTGACAAAATTTTTTATCGAAATACAATTTTGATAAAATTTCTCTAGTAATAAAATTTTGACAAAATTTTCTATAGAAATAAAATTTTGACAAAATTTTCTATAGAAATAAAATCTTGACAAAATTTTGTATAGTAATAAAATTTTGACAAAATTTTGTATAGTAATAAAATTTTGACAAAATTTTGTATAGTAATAAAATTTTGAAAAATTTTCTGTAGTAATAAAATTTTGACAAAATTTTGTATAGTAATAAAATTTTGAAAAATTTTCTATAAAAATAAAATATTGACAAAATTTTGTATAGCAATAAAATTTTGACAAAATTTTGTATAGTAATAAAATTTTGAAAAAAATTCTGTAATAATAAAATTTTGACAAAATTTTCTAAAGAAATAAAATTTTGGGATCGGCAATATATAACTATAGACCGATATGGACCAATTTTGGCATGGTTGTTAGCGGCCGTATACTAGGGCAACGTACCAAATTTCAAACGGATCGGACGAATTTTGCTCCTCCAAGAGCTCCAGAGTTGACCTCTGGAGGATAGGTTTAAATGGGGGTTATATATAATTGTGGACCGATATGGACCAATCCATGAATGGTTGATACATGGATCGGTTTACATGAGGGCTATATATAATTATGGACCGATGGGGACCAATTTTTACATGGTTGTTAGAGAGCATATACTTACCGGATTGGATGAATTTTGCTCATCCATAAGGCTCCGGAAGCCAAATCTGGGGATCGGTTTATATGGGAGCTATATATAATTGTGGACCGATGTGGATCAATCCCTGCATGGTTGTTAGATACCATATACTAACACCATGTACCAGATTTCAACCGGATCAGATGAATTTTGCTCCTCCAAGAGGTTCCGCAAACCACATCTGGGCGTTGGTTTATGTGGGGGCTATACGTAAAAGTGGTCCGACATGGCCCATTTGCAATACCATACGACCTGCATCAATAACAACTACTTGTGCCAAGTTTCAAGTCGATAGCTTGTTTCGTTCGGAAGTTAGCTTGAATTCAACAGACGGACGGACATGCTTAGATCGACTCAGAATTTCACCACGACCCAGAATATATATACTTTATGGGGTTTTAGACCAATATTTCGATGTGTTACAAATGGAATGACAAAGTTAATATACCCCCCATACTATGGTGGAGGGTATACAAAAAATATTTAACATTAAACCAAGGACAACAAAATTCAAAATGCCTTAAAATTAGAGACAAGCAATTGAGGTCAAAATCAGTTGATTTGCCATTACAAAATTGTTATGATTTTAGTGATGCCAAGGTATCAAAAGTAACCAACGAAAAGGCCAAAATCGATTCTTTGTGTTCATAGCTCATCAAAATATCTCAACGTAAAAAGTGGACCAAAAAATTTAAAAAATTTTATTTACAAATGTAACCATTTCATTTTAATAAAGAGATAATGAAGAAAAAATTGGTGACCGAGCTAGGGTTAGTAAAATTCACCATAATCCCATTGTGTAGAAACAATTTCCGAAACTTCATTAGAATTAAAAAAAACATCACTCGTCCTACAAACAGATGAGAAATCCCTTTATATTTCTCTCATTGCTTGGGAAAAGTTTTTGTCCATCATATACCAATTTGGTTTATTTTTAAATTTCGAGAACCACCAACGTTTGAAAAAATTTGAAATTATCTTGATTTCAAAGAATGTTGTGAGGTCAATTTGAATTCTCACAATTTGCCAATATTTGTCAATTGTGAGGCGGGCACCATTTGTCGAAAGTGGCAAATATCGAAAGTCGGCATTTCAAAATCTGAAAACGTAACTTATGCCGAAGTTTATAGTTGCATTTGTCAAATTTTAAAAAACGTCAAATTTAAAAAAAAAAGTTGTCTGCCACATATATCTGCCCCTTGAGGTTGATTTTAAAGAAGACGACACCCAATTACATTATTTAGAGAAAAATTCGAAAATGTGCTAAAGTTAAGAAAATTGTGAAATCCCTTAATTTGTTTTTATTATTAACGACAAGTTTTTTTCTATGATATATCAATTTGATTTATTTGATAATTGGAACGTTTGAAAGACATTTGAATTTATTTTGATTTCTTAGAATATTATGGAGGACAATATGAATTCGCATAATTTTCCAACATTTGTTAAATGTGAGGAACCACTTGAAGGAAAGTTTTACAAAGTTAAGATACTTGAAAATTTCTTAAACAAAACGTCACCGGATGGCCGATATTGAACCCATTACCCCCTGTAAGAATGGTTTTTAAACAAACCCTTGTATTATAGCGTTTCGAAAGAGTTCTTATTTAATATGCTGTGAGATATGGAAACTCCTGAAATTTTTTTGGAACCATAAAGTTTTTCTATTTCACCGTATATACCTTATTTACTTATTCAAATAGATTTTCTTTTAATATTTTTCTATACACACATTTATTAAAAAACTTATCCCTTGTGATGGTATTGATGGTTACGATGGCTATTGTAGAAATGAAAAGTTTTGTCCACAATTTTTGTTTTCTTTGTTCTCCGAAATCGTATTCCTTGTAGCAATGATTTTTGGTGGAGCTATTGAATGCCTTGTTTTTCGTTTTGTAGAATTAATTTTGGGACCCAGTCATTTAAACTATGCCTTTGGACATCATGCGTACGGTATTCTTTAGAGCTTGACGTTTATTACAGAACCAAATACGTATAACTTCACGCTCGTAACCTAATTGATGGGCAAGGCCGGTAATTTCGGTACCTGAAAAAATAAAGAAGAAAACAAGATATGATGATATTGGAATAATACCGAGGGAATGTTACACCAAAAATTAATTAAAATAGCCATGCTGATAAGAAAAAAATTTCAATATGTTCAAAAACTTTATATATATATTACATAAATTAAAAAAAAAAAACAAGTATATACGGCCGCAAGTTCGGCCAGGCCGAATCTTATGTACCCACCACCATGGATTGCGTAGAAACTTCTACGAAAGACTGTCATCCACAATCGAATTACTTGGGTTGTTGTATCTTAAAACTTCTTATTCCTGCATGGTTGTTGGATACCATATACTAACATCACGTACCAAATTTCAACCGAATGGGAAGAATTTTGCTCTTCCAAGGGGCTCTGGAGGTCAAATCTGGGGATCGGTTTATATGGGGCCTATATATAATTATGGACCGATATCGACCAATTTTTGCATGGGAGTTTGAGGCCACATATTAACACCACGTACCAAATTTCAACTGAATCAGATGAATTTTGGTCTTCCAAGAGGTTCCGGAGGTCAAATCTGGTGATCGGTATATAGGGGGCTATATATAATTATGAACCGATGTGGACCAATTTTTGCATGGTTGTTAGAGACCATATACTAACATCACGTACCAAATTTCAGCCGGATCGGATGAAATTTGCTTCTCTTAGGGGCCTCGCAAGCCAAATCGGGGGATCGGTTTATATGGGGGCTATATATAATTATGGACCGATGTGGACCAATTTTTGCATGGTTGTTAGAGACCATATACTAACACCATGTACCAAATTTCAGCCAGATCGGATGAAATTTGCTTCTCTTAGAGGCCTCGCAAGCCAAATTTTGGGGTCCGTTTATATGGGGGCTATACGTAAAAGTGGACCGATATGGCCCATTTGCAATACCATCCGACCTACATAAATAACAACCACTTGTGCCAAGTTTCAAGTCGATAGCTTGTTTCGTTCGGAAGTTAGCGTGATTTCAACAGACGGACGGACGGACGGACGGACATGCTCAGATCGACTCAGAATTTCACCACGACCCAGAATATATATACTTTATGGGGTCTTAGAGCAATATTTCGATGTGTTACAAACGGAATGACAAAGTTAATATACCATCCTATGGTGGTGGGTATAAAAAAAATTAAAAAAATTACATAAATTTTAAAAATAACTTAATTTGAAATTTTAACAAAAATTATATTTTTTTTTAAATTCAGTCTATATAAATTTGTTAAATCAATTTAATTTATTTCCATGTGACATTGAAATATTAAAAATAAAATAAGCAAAAAAGCTGGGTAGAACTTCAAGAATTTTGAATGATATTTAAATAAAGTTTGTATTCGATTATGAAACTAAAACTAATATAAATTTTTAATAAATTTATTTTTGATTTAAATTGAATAATGTATAAAAAAGATAAGAAATAATAAAAATATATAAATTCAAATAAAAAATAAAATATATAAATTCATTTTTTTTTGTTTACATGAAGTCTATTTAAATTTTATAAAATTAAATTAATTTATTTTCATATAAACTTTAAAAAGTTTTAATTATGTACAAATAAAGATTGGAAGAAATTATAAAAATAAATTGATTTAAAATTTTTATAAAATTATTATTTTTTTGTTTAAATTAAGTCTATTTAAATTTAGTAAATTAAATTAATTTATTCGCACATTAAATTTAATTAATTTAAAATAAAATGCAAATAAGCAAACATAATAGGGTAGAACTTAAAAATGTTGAATAATATATAAACAAAGATTGGAAGAAATAATAAAAACAAATTAATTTAATATTATAATGAAATTATGTTATATTTATAATTATAATAAAATTATGTTTTGTTCAAAATAAATTTAAATGTAGTAAATGAAATTAATTTATTCTCATATTACATTAAAATGTTACAATTAATAAAAGCAAATAAAACGGGGTAGAACTTCAAAAAATATTAAATGATTGGAAGAAACAATAAAAATAAATTAATAACATATTGTCATAAAAAAAATTTTGTTTTTTTTTTAATTTAGTAAATTAAAGTAATTTATAAAATTTAAATGTTATAATAAATAAATAATTAGTTTCGTACTATTCATTGGCGCATAAAATTAAAAAATAAACAATAAAATTAAGAAAAATCGGAAAATTCATAAAGAAGTATAAACTCTTATAATAAACAAGGAAATTATTTCCAAACAAAAACAAGTATATACGGCCGCAAGTTCGGCCAGGCCGAATCTTATGTACCCACCACCATGGATTGCGTAGAAACTTCTACGAAAGACTATCATCCACAATCGAATTACTTGGGTTGTGGTATCTTAAAACTTCTTAACATCGTTTTCTAAATTGTGATTTAGTCCATACATGGTATATATTAGACAAAAAAGTTATGTATAGTTAAGTCAACAAATAATTACGAATCGATATGGACTTTTTGTACGTAGAGAGCCAGAATTGAAATATGGGGGTCGCTTATATGGGGGCTATATACAATTATGAACTTGATATGGACCAATTTTTGTGCGATTGGGGATCGATTTATCTGAGGGCCATATATAACTATAGACCGATATGGACCTAGTTAGGCATGGTTGTTAACGACCATATACTAGCACAATGTACCAAATTTCAACTCACTCGGATGAAATTTGCTCCTCCAAGGGGTTCCAAAACCAAATCTCGGGATCGGATTATATGGGGCTATGTACGATTATGGACTGATATGGACCACTTTTGGCATGGTTGTTAAATATCATATACTACCACCACGTACCAAATTTCAAGCAGATCGGATGAATTTTGCTTCTCCAAAAGGCACCGGAGGTCAAATCTGGGGATCGGTTTATATGGGAGCTATATATAATTATGGACTGATAGGAACCAATTCCTGCATGGTTGGTGGATACCATATATTAACACCACGTACCAAATTTCAACTGAATCAGATGAATTTTGGTCTTCCAAGAGGTTCCGGAGGTCAAATCTGGTGATCGGTTTATATGGGGGCTATATATAATTATGAACCGATGTGGACCAATTTCTGCATGATTGTTAGAGACCATATACTAACATCACGTACCAAATTTCAGCCGGATCGGATGAAATTTGCTTCTCTTAGAGGCCTCGCAAGCCAAATCGGGGGATCGGTTTATATGGGGGCTATATATAATTATGGACCGATGTGGACCAATTTTTGCATGGTTGTTAGAGACCATATACTGACACCATGTACCAAATTTCAGCCGGATCGGATGAAATTTGCTTCTCTTAGAGGCCTCGCAAGCCAAATCGGGGGATCGGTTTATATGGGGGCTATATATAATTATGGACCGATGTGGACCAATTTTTGCATGGTTGTTAGAGACCATATACTGACACCATGTACCAAATTTCAGCCGGATCGGATGAAATTTGCTTCTCTTAGGGGCCTCGCAAGCCAAATTTTGGGGTCCGTTTATATGGGGGCTATACGTAAAAGTGGACCGATATGGCCCATTTGCAATACCATCCGACCTACATCAATAACAACTACTTGTGCCAAGTTTCAAGTCGAAAGCTTGTTTCGTTCGGAAGTTAGCGTGATTTCAACAGACGGACGGACGGACGGACGGACGGACGGACATGCTCAGATCGACTCAGAATTTCACCACGACCCAGAATATATATACTTTATGGGGTCTTAGAGCAATATTTCGATGTGTTACAAACGGAATGACAAAGTTAATATACCCCCCATCCTATGGTGGTGGGTATAAAAAAATTTCTTCAATCACGAAATTAATTGATCCAATTATTTTTTAATTAAAATGTTTTCAATCACAGAAATTAAGCTTAAGAAAAATCCAACTAAAATTATAATCGAAAAATTAATAAAAAATTATAAAACTCTTACAATAATACAAGGAAATTAGTTCCTCTTTAAAAATATATTTGTCTTCAATCACGAATTTAATTGGTCCAAATATTTGTTAATTAAAATATCTTCAATCACAGAAATTACAATATTAATAACCAAAGTAAATTAAAAAATTAATTGATCCATTTATAAAATAATTGATTTATAAATTTTTGTGATTGATTTTTTTTTAATAAAAAATGACAATTCTTTTATTGGATAATTCAATTAAAATTTTAATTGGAAAATTTTTGGTGATATTTTTTTTTTTGATTTTTCTTCTGTGTCATTCAAATGAAAAACAAATTATAAATCAATAAATAACAATACAATAAATAATTACAAACTTAATTGTATTATTCGACGAAAATAAATTTTTTTGATTGATTTTTTTAATAAATATATAAAATAGTTGAATAAATGAAATTTTTTAATTGAATATTTTTGAAAGTGTCATCCAAATGAAAATATAATTATAAAAATAAATAACAATGCAATAAATAATTGATTACCTCAATTAAAAAAATTAATTGGGTTCTTCCTCCAAAATCAATTAGATTTTAAATTGAACCAATTAAATAATAAAGCCTATTTTTAATTTCTAATTAATTCAGTGATTGATATTGACATCTTCGTTATTGAATAAATTTTAATTAAAAAATTAATTCGAACAATTTATTAAAAAAATTTATTGAGTTTTTCGACGAAAAGCATTTATATTTTAAATTGAACCTTTTAAAAAAATTTTTTTCAAAAATTAAAAATTATACCTATGTTTTATTTCTAATTACTTTTAAATTCAAAATTAATGAATTGATATTATAATTTTTTTATTTCATATTTTTATTTCTAATTAATTCTATGATTGATATTATCATTTGTCTAAGAAACTTTAATTAAGAAATTAACTCGAACAATTAATTTCGTGATTAATTAAACCGAAAAAAAAGTTAATTAAAAAGTGTTTAAGCATATTTTTTATTTCCAATTAACTCGGTGATTGATATTATCATATTTTTATTTAAAATAATTTTCCTAATTATCATTTTCCTTATTGAAGAAAATTTAATTAAAAAAATAATTCAAACAATTAATTTCGTGATGAATTAATTTTTTAATTGAAATAATTAAAAATAAAATTAAAATTTTGAAGCTTATTTTTTATTTCTAATTAATTCTGTGATTGATATTATCATATCATTTTATTTCATATTTTTTATTTCAATTTAATGCTATTATTGATATTATCATTTTCGTAATTGAAGAAATTTCAAAAAAAAATTAATTAGAAAAATTAAATTTGTGATTGAATCAAAAAAATATTTTTTTATAAAAAAAATATTTAAAAATAATTCTACTCTTAAAATTGTCTATTAATAATTATAATGGGAAAATTTGAAATTACCACTCACCCGAAGGATGGGTATTACGCTCAAAATGAGCATTTAATAGCTCTAAAGCTTGTGGTGTAAACGAGGTGCGTCTCTTGCGTTTCTTGGAGGGTTCTACACCAATATAATCGGTTAAATGATTTTGTCCAGACTTGAAACGATTCCAGTGACTGCTGTGAAAAATTTATTGAAAAAGCAAAAAAAAAAATATTAACGTTAGTAAATCCTTAGAATCACCGTCTAGTAACAAACGCCGGAGGAACTTAATCCATACTCTCACCTCTCTTCGGCCTCTTTCATCCAACGTTCTAAAACAGGTTTAATTTTTTGAGCGCTCTTTGGTGTTATATCCAGCTTTTCGAACCTAAAGGAATAACAAAAAAAAATTATATGATTAATTTCAGAGAGAAAAAGAGTAATTTTGGTGGGGGGGGAAATACAAATTTTTTGGTTACTATTTTTTTTTAGTATGCGCTTGATTTCTGTTTACAAAAAAGTGCCAGGACATTGTCTGTTCTTCACATTTTCGTTTTGCTTTTGGTCTCTAATGATTTTTGTTTTTGGTAAGATAAAAAAGCCAAAAATAATAGAAATTTATTTTTATTTCTAATTTCCAAAAGAAAATATTTTTTTTTGTTTCGCAAAGATTTTGTTTTTCTGTTTTAAAAGCCAGAAAATTATTATGGTTAAAAGTGAGCTATATTCTTATATAAATATATTTATAGGCAATGCCCTGGCCAATACAAAAACAACACAGCTTTTAAGTTTAGCGCATACTAAAAGTAAACAAAAAATTTAAATAAATAAAAAATAAAAATATATGTATATATACAAAATGTAACGCATTTTTTATAGTTATTATTTAATTTAATATACATATAAATTATCCTGAAAAAATCTAACAGTGAAAAAGACCCTTTAAAATATAGGAAACAGAATATTTTTTTTATTAATAAAAAATATGAGTTTGAGACTTAATAATTTTTTTTTTTTTATAAATAAAAAAATATGAGTTTGAGACATGAATTTTTTCCTCTATTTTAGACAATTACCAGATGATTATTGACAAAAAAATTGGAATTGTTTTATTAATGAAAAAATTAATTATAAAATACATACGAAAAAAATTTTACAGTGAAAAAGGCCCTTTAAAATATAGGAAAACGAATATTTTGTTTATTAATAAAAAAATATGAGTTTGAGACTTGCATTTATTATTAATAAAATTTTTTATTTATAAAAAAAACATGAGTTTGAGACATGAATTCTTTCCTCTATTTTAGACAATTACCAGATGATTATTGCCAAACAAAATTTTGGAATTGTTTTATTAATGAAAAAATTAATTATAAAATACATATGAAAAAAATTTTACAGTGAAAAAGGCCCTTTAAAATATAGGAAACCGAATATTTTGTTTATTAATAAAAATATATGAGTTTGAGACTTGCATTTATTATTAATAAAATTTTTTATTTATAACCATAATAAATTATGAATATAAATAATGACAGAATGTAGGGTACTATCATTTTTTTAATTTTGCATTTCTTTGACCAAATATTATTATAGCTATACACCTGGAAAAAATAACTTAAACTTTTACAGTTTCTGTAAATTTAAAATTTAATTATTTTTCATGTTTTTTATTTAAGCCTAGAATATTTTTATTATTTAAAATGCGTTACAATTTGTAAATATTTTTAAAGCTTTATTTTTCTTGTAGCAAAGCTTTGAAAATTATTTTTTATTTTATTTATTTTTTTGGTATTTCGTTTTTTTGGTTATTTTCAAGTAAACAATTATTTTTATTATTTAAAGAAAAATGATTGTTCATACTTATTTGTTCCGTTTTCAACATACATGTTTTGTTGTTGAGACGAGAGTTGAGCAGCATACATTTGTGCGGCTAATGCACTGTGTTTTTTTTTCATAACGTTTATCAGTTCACATATACATCATAGTTTTGGTAGTCATGTATGTTGCATTTGTTTTAAATTTTTGTTTAATTTTCGAAAAAGCCGTAAAAAGAATAAAAAAAGTAAGAAAAAAACAATTATTTTAATTATATTTAATTTCTTATGATAAGAAAAAGCAATTAGCAATTGTTTGTTAGTTTAAGAAACAAATGTCCTGGCACAATAAATAAACAAAAATTTTAGTTTTTGGTTAGTCTCTATTTGGTTCAAAACAGTTTGGTAGCAGTAACATAAATAAAATAAAGTATTGTTATCTAAGGAAAAATTAAAAGAACATGAAAATAATATTAAAGTTGGGTTATCTACATAAAGAAATTATTTTTGATAGATATATCGAAAGTCGTCTTTAATTTGAAGCCTATTCCCTTCCCAGGGTTATCGATGATAATTTCCACATAGTTTAATAAGTGATAAAAATTGGTAAATTCATTTAAAAAATAAAATTTTTAACTTATATTTATAAAAAAATACCCCACATAACATATACTTCAGACCCGAAAATTTGTTTGTTTGCTAAAAGTAATTTGTTGTAAAATATGTGCATACTTTTAGGCGGCCATAAATTGAAATTTGTCTTAAAAGTCATCGATAAATATGTATATAGATTACGATAGTTTGAAAGGGAGAAATACCATAATGCAAAGATTAGCATGTCCGATTTTGATACAAAGGGTCATGGGTTCAAACCCAGTTTTATCTTCTCCCAACTATGTCAATTATATTTTCAAGTTTTACAGGCCATTTGAATGCATAGCATATCTTTGAGCTCAACCTAGAGAAGTTCACCACTGTGGTATCACAATGCACTGAATAGCCCTAAAAATATAGGGTTGCCACTATACCTAACTTAACTTAACCTTAAGCTACAATCGTACAGCATTCAAAAATAAGAGGGAAGTTCACCAACTCTGGCATCAAAAGGGATACATTACGGAGAGCTTAATTGCCGAATTTTAAGTTTTTTTTTTGATTTAAACAATATCGTGAAACGAAAATTTTATTATTTCGAAAAAAGGATCATGGGGGATTATCATCGGTGCTTGTATTCAACACAGTTATGCGTTTAACGGCTATTGGCCACCTATGATTGCCATCTATCCCCGATAATCCATTTTTCCACCTGGACCTTGCATTACCTTATTTGTGCCGCCAGGTCCCTGAACTCTATGGTAATCGCAACCGTTTACTTCGGAACTAACTTCTGGCTGTCCGTTGAAATGTTAGCAGCGTAATCATTGTTACCCCGATTTGTGGTATACAAACTGTTTTGGTCTCTGTCCAATTTTCTGGACATCTCATTATACTTTTTACGTTTTAGTGCCACTTTTCCTACATACTAGGTCACTTTCTAATTACATTCATTTATACTGTAATGGTACAATTTGATCCCAAATATCGTTAAAATTGCCGACATGACTGGTCTCTTAAAAAATAATCGAATACTATATCCCAGCAAAAAATACTTCAGCAGTAAGACTTTCGTTGCGCTTTTTGGTATACAATAAAGTAGGCAGTGCATCCACACTGCATGAATCGTTGGCAATAACGTAAACGAGTAATCAAACTACTTTATGATCATTCGTTTACGTTATTGCAACCAATTCATGCAGTATGGATGCATGGAAGGTAGTGCTGAGTTTAACTGTAACTTTTTCTTCAATTCATATCTGGTAAATGGTTTCCTCATAAATGGGCTGGTAAGTTCCATGGTAGTCTCACAGATTGTGTTAATAATCATTGAGAATGGAAAAACGATTATTAATCAGGGGAATTTTTATTAAAGGTAACATTAAAACCATATATTTGAAAAATATTTAAATTCAACTTGGTTTCAAAGACAAAGCAAATAATACAAAAGTATTCTATGTTATGTGTTTTTCTCATTCCAGGGCTGGAAAGCTCATTGCTACACTGATAGATAGGGGAGCCACCGTGGTGCAATGGTTAGCATGCACGCCTTGCATACACAAGGTCGTGGGTTCGATTCCTGCTTCGACCGAACACCAAAAAGTTTTTCGGCGGTGGATTATCCCACCTCAGGCTGGTGACATTTCTGAGAGTTTCAAAGCTTCTCTAAGTGGTTTCACTGCAATGTGGAACGCCGTTCGGACTCGGCTATAAAAAGGAGGTCCCTTCTCACTGAGCTTAACATGGAATCGGGCAGCACTCAGTGATAAGAGAGAAGTTCACCAATGTGGTATCACAATGGACTGAATAGTCTAAGCGAGCCTGATACATCGGGCTGCCACCTAACCTAACCTAACCTATTCCTGGGCGTGAAAGCTCCTTGCTAGTCTGATAGGCTTGGTTTAATAATGAATGACATTTTGGCTAATGATAATATTTTTGGAAAAATATTTCAATTTAAGCTTGTATTCAAAGAGAAATCAAATAATATTCAATTCAACTTTGGTATAAGGTTTCCTGATTCATGGACTGGAAAATTCAATGCGAATCTTACAGTTTTTGTTTTTGGAGAATCGATTATTTATCAACAAAATTTTGTACCGTACAAAAACACGTTTGAAAATTATTTAAATTCAATTTGTTTTCAAAGAGAAATCAAATAATACTCAATTCAACTTTGATATTAGGTTTCCTGATTCATGGACTGGAAAATTCAATGCGAGTCTTACAGTTTTTTTTGGAGAATCGATTATTTATCAACAAAATTTTTGTACCATACAACTATACGTTTGAAAATTATTTGAATTCAATTTGTTTTCAAAGAGAAACAAAATAATACTCAAGTTACCTAGAAGACATCAATGAGAATTATAAAAATTTCCCTATATGCTGTGTTTGTCCGAAGAACTTTTACTACACCCGATCAAATTACCTAAAAGACATCAATGAGAATTGTAAAAATTCTCAAAAAATTCTAAAAACTAAATTTTGTACAGTACAACTATACGTTTGAAAAATATTTGAAATCAATTTGTTTTCAAAGTGAGATAACACAAATTACCATATAAGACATCAATGTGAATTATAAAAATTTCCGTATATGCTGTGCTTGTCCGAAGAACTTTTACTACACCCGATCTTATTAAATTTTTTGCGGATTAAATTTCCTTCAAGTTCTTTGATTATTTTAACTATTATTTATGTATTCCTACTACATATATCCTTCTTTTTTGCCAACCATTTATATTCTCTAATTTATAAATAATATTGAATTTAAAAATTTGTTAGTTCAGAAATAAAAAAATGTAAAATTTTTTCTATTATTATTTTTTCTATTTCTATTAAATTTATTTTCTAATAAAAATATAAATAAAATCTTCACTACATAGGACATTTTCTACAAAATAATATTTAAAAAAAAACTAAAAAATATATTTTTCTTCAATTCATATAAAATACAAAACTTACCTGCATATGGCACTTTGACTATACGCTGGGCCCTCAGTCACCGATAAGGCCTGGCCCACTTGGGTTTGGGTCAAACCTAATGATAAACGTCTTAATTTAAATGCTTTGGCAAATTCTTTTATTTCATCTAAATCAATGCCATCGACCATATTTGTGGTGGCTTGATTAATGGTGGGCTCATCTAGAAATAAAAAATAAAAATAAAACATATATAACAAATTGCAAATGAAGATGGCTAAAACTGGTTAGTATTCATATATAATTGCTAACTTATAAACTAACTTACAACTTCATCATGCTATGTCAGAGAGGGAAAATGTAATTAAAAAATCATTTCTAGAAAGTTTAAGGTGCTAATTAATTGTTGCCTTTTTTAATTTCACTTGCACAAGAATTATGTTTATTGGTCATATTTGTTAGCTTTCTTGCTCCTGTTGTTTGGCAACTGAGTCTTTATAGTCATTGTAGCTGAAAAGAGCAACAGGTTTACTCATCAACAGGAAATTTCTAAGATATGATGTCGCCATCCTTAGCATCTGTTGTTACTGAGCGATGTAATTACTCAGGTAATTGTGGTAATTAACTAAATGCGATTAGTAGCTAACTACCTTCATTTCATGACCTGGCATGACATAATGGTGTTAGGAATGATGATGGAATTTTTCTTCACATTGCATTTAAGAGAATTTGTTTAAGAATTAATTTTTTTTTAGATTGAAAATGAGTAGTGGAGATCAACAAGGTGTTTAAATTTTAAGGAAAATTCAATTTCAATTTTCTTTAAAAATAAATCAAATTAAAAATAAGGTAACAGAAGCAGGATTGTTGAAACACCCATAGATTTTTTACTGTTGCGTAAAATTCTTGATGTTTTGGTAAAACATTCCTCTCTTTTTTTCTATATAAATTAAATATTGACCAAATTTTCTATAGAAATAAAATTTTGACAAAATTTTCTATAGAAATCAAAATTTTGACAAAATTTTCTATAGAAACAAAATGTTGACAAAATTTTCTATAGAAATAAAATTTTGACAAAATTTTCTGTAGAAATAAAATTTTGACAAAATTTTCTGTAGAAATAAAATGTTGACAAATTTTCCTATAAAAATAAAAATTTGAGAAAATGTTCTAACGAAATCAAATTTTGAGAAAATTTTCTATAGAAATAAAAATTTGAGTAAAATTTCTATAGAAATAAAATTTTGAGAAAATTTTCTATGGAAATAAAATTTTGAGAAACTTTTTCTATAGAAATAAAATTTATTTTCTATAGATTTTTTTTTTTTGAGAAAATGTTCTATAGAAAACAAAATTTTCTATAAAAATTAAATTTTAACAAAATTTTCTACAGAAATAAAATTTTAACAAAATTTTCTGTAGAAATAAAAAAAAATCCTTTAGAAATAAAAATTAGAGAAATTGTTCTAACGAAATCAAATTTTGAGTAAATTTTCTAAAGAAATAACATTTTTAAAAACTTTTCTATCGAATAAAATTGTGAGAAAATTTCGTATAGAAATAAAATTTTAAAAAATTTTCTATAGAAATAAAATTTTGAGAAATTTTCTGTAGAAATAAAATGTTGACAAATTTTCCTATGTTCTAATGAAATCAAATTTTGAGAAAATTTTCCATAGAAATAAAAATTTGAAATAAATTTCTATAGAAATCAAATTTTGAGAATATTTTCGATGAAAATAAAATTTATTTTTTATAGAAAAAAATTTTTGGGAAAATGTTCTATAAAAATAATATTTTGACAAAATTTTCTACAGAAATAAAATTTTGAAAAACATTTCTATCGAAACAAAATTTTGAGAAATTTTTCTATAGGAATAAACATTTGAGAAAATTTTTTATAAAAATAAAATTAAAACAAAATTTTGTATAGAAATACAATTTTGCGAAAATGTTCTAAAGAAATAAAATTTTTAGAAAATTTTCTATAGAAATAAGAATGTGAGAAAATTTTCTGTAAAAATAAAATTTTGGGAAAATTTTCTATAGAAATAAAATTTTGAGAAAATTTTCTATAAAAATAAATCAAAATTTTCTATATAAAAAATTTTTTTGAGAAAATGTTCTACAGAAATAATATTTTGACAAAAGTTTCTATAGAAATAATATTTTGAAAAAATAGAAATACAATTGGGAAAAATTTTTCTATCGAAATAAAATTTTGAGGTAATTTTCTATAGAAATAACATTTTGAGAAAATTTTCTTTAGAAATAAAAAATTGAGAAAATTTTCTATATAAAGAAAATGTTCACAAAATTTTCTATAGAAATAAGTTTTTGAGAAAATTTTCTAAAAAAAAAAAATTTTGGAGAAAATTTTCTATAGAAATAAAATTTTGTGAAAATTTTCTATAGAAATGAAATTTTGTGAAAATTTTCTATATAAATAAAAAAAATTCCAAAGAGGCATCGGTTACTCTTTCCGGAAAAGAATTGCATCGGTTATTCCAGGTCTGGGATTTCATCTAACTCGGCTCGGACCAGACGATTTGTTGGATCAATCGGGGTAAACAGGTAAATTAATGCCAAGCCGCATGGAATTGGCTCTTCTGTATATTTTTTTGTGTTATACAAATAAAAAAGGAGTCTAATATTTGTCTAATATATGTCTATTAGACTAACTCCTATTTCCAATTTTTGCAAATCTAATCTTCAAATCTTTCTTTCAAATATATCAAGCCGAACTATCCCCATAAAATTCTTAACACAAAACCGCCTCCAATTATTCAACACTTCATTCTATATTAGTAAACACTTTTCGAATTTATCCTTCAAAATTTAATTCATTATCCCTATACAATCTAATAAGACTTTTGTGCTTAGCAAATATTGCAGAATTTTATTAACACATTGCACTCCTTTAGATTTGACTCAAACACCACTAAGACCACGGACACCAACTGTCACACTCATTGAGGGAAAAACTTTATACAACACCCGCTTATGCTATATCCTTAGAGGTTTCTGATGAAGTGCTTCAATGCTAATGCTGTCTTAATGCCATCATTTAAAATAGAAACTTTGCCATCTTCAATGGTGAAGATGATGCTTATGGTGGAGAAGAAAATGCCGATTGGCAATTGCCTTGGCTTTCACGAAGGTTGTCATGCTGGAGATGCAAATGGATTCATTGCATCGTCGAGGAAGGCTGGAGGATGTTGAAAATATTCGTGATTTATTTAAAGTATTAATGATATACAACAACAAAAACAACTGCAAATGATAACAAACAACAGCAATTGCAAGAGTAATAATGATAATGACATTATTTGCTGCATCCATGAGGAATACCAATTGGCATTATCTACAACAATGAAGCATGGTTGTGGAGAATACTCCTTCAATTTCAAATTTAGTTGCAACAGGGTTTCCTTTATTGTCAAGTTCTTTAAACATTATTCCTGGACGGGAGAGCAGAATACAGAAATAAAATTTTGACTAAATTCTCTATAGAAGTAAAATTTTCTATAGAAATAAAATTTTGACAAAATTTTCTATAGAAATAAAATATTGACAAAATTTATTTAGAGAAATAAAATTTTGACAATGTTTTTTATAGAAATACAATTTTGACAAATTTTTTTATGGAAATTTTCTATAGCAATAACATTTTGACATAATTTTCTATAGATTAATATTTTGATAAAATTTTCTATAGATATCAAATTATGCAAAATTTTCTTTAGGAATAAAAAAATTTACAAAATTTTTTGTAGAAATACAATTTTGAAAAAAATTTGGATAGAAATAAAATTTTGACAAAATTTTCTATAAAAATAAAATTTTGAGAAAAATTTTTATAGAAATATAACTTTGACAAAATTTGCTATAGAAATAAAATTTTGACAAATTTTTCTACGGAAATACAATTTTGAGAAAAATTTTTTATAGAAATTAAATTTTGACAAAATTTTCTACAGAAATAAAATTTCGACAAAATTTTCTATAAAACTAAAATTTTGACAAAATGTTCTATCGAAATAAAATTTTGACAAAATTTTCTATAGAAATACAATTTTGAGAAAAATTTTCTATAGAAATAAAATTTTGACAAAATTTTCTATAGAAATAAAATTTGGACAAAATTTTCTATAGAAATAAAATTTTGACAAATGTTTTTATGGGAATAAAATTTTGACAAAATTTTCTATAAAAATAAAATTTGAACAAAATTTTTTATAGAAATAAAATTGTGACAAATTTTTTTATGGAAATAAGATTTTGACAAAAATTTTCTACTGAAATAAAATTTTGACAAAATTTTCTATAGAAATACAAGTTTGAGAAAATTTTTCTATAGAAATAAAATGTTGACAATATCTTCTATAGAAATAAAATTTTGACAAAATTTTCTATAGAAATAAAATTTTGCCAAAATTTTCTATTGAAATAAAATTTTGACAAAAAAAAAACAACAATAACGACTGAAGAGAAGCCAACAATAACAAACAAAACGAATGAAAATTTTGTATAAAAATAAAATTGTGACAAAATTTTCTATAGAAATAAAATGTTGACTAAATTTTCTGTAGACATAATATTTTGACAAAATTTTCTATAGAAATAAAATTTTGACAAAATTTTTTATAGAAATAAAATTTTGACAACATTTTGTATGGAAATAAAATTGTGACAAAATTTTCTATAGAAATAAAATGTTGACAAAATTTTCTATAGAAATAAAATGTTGACAAAATTTGCTATAGAAATAAAATTTTCTATAGAAATAAAACTTTGACAAAATTTTGTATGGAAATAAAATTGTGACAAAATTTTGTATGGAAATAAAATTTTGACAAAATTTTCTATAGAAATAAAATTGTGACAAAATTATTTATAGAAACAAAATTTTGACAAAATTTTCTATAGAAATAAAATTTTGACAAAATTTTCTATAGAAATATAATTTTGACAAAATTTTCTATAGAAATAAAATTTTGACAATATTTTCTATAGATTAAAATTGTGAACAATTTTCTTTAGAAGTAAAAAAATTTACAAAATTTTCTATAGAAATACAATATTGGAAAAAATTTGTATAGAAATAAAATTTTGACAAAATTTTCTATACATATAACATTTTGACAAAATTTTCGATAGAAATAAAATTTTGGCAATAACTTCCATAGAAATAAAACTTTGGCAAAATTTTCTATAGCAATAAAATTTTAACAAAATTTTCTGTAGCAATAAAGTTTTGACAAAATTTTCTATTGAAACAAAAAATTTAAAAATATTTCGATAGAAATAAAAATTTTGACAAAATTCTTCTGAAATAAAATTTTTACAAAATTTTCTATAGATATTAAATTTTGACTGAAACAAGTTTCTATGGAAATAAAATTTTGGATTCAAGTTCATAACTAAGTGTAGAATTATTTTTTGAGTGTTAATTTTAGCATGTAAAATCTAATCAGCGATTTCTTAACAAAAATGGACTTTACAATGGGTATAAATCCTAGTAGTGTAGACTCTTGGAAGCATTTTTTTCCTGAAATTTCTCTTTAGGCATCTCTAATAAACACTAAACTTAAGTAGCTTTTCAACTGCTACTTGTAACCACCAATAACAAGATGCCGTTGCTGATGCCACTGCTGCTTGAGAACAAAGTTTTGTTTTGTAATTAAACATTGTCGGCAGCAATAACAACATGCAATTGCTACATTAGCATCAACACAAACCTTAACTCTATCCTTTTTTTCTGCAAGAAAGTAAGAAAGCTGCCAGAGACTGTATTGCAGAGAGCATTAAACGATTTTAACTGTTTATTGAATTGAATTTGAACATTTTCAGCCACTAAGGCGAAACTTTAAAATTTATTTCGGCAAACGACAAATAGCTGGCATCATGGTATTAGAAGATGCGCAAATTTAACTCTTTCACATTTTTGGGATGTGTACTAAAGACAAGTAAAGGGTGTGTCCGGAGAGGGAAGATGAATTTTAGTGTTTATAGGGAAACATTTCTTTGATAGTGAAGTTCGCATAAAAGGCTGTCAATCTAGGTACCAATATTTTCTGGGCAGAGTTATCACTGTTCGTTTCAACAAAAATGGAACAAAATGTGCTGGTCATATCTCCTAAACTATGCGTCCTAGAGGGAAAAGGTGATTAATTCGTGATAACCCAAAAAAAAAAATCGCAAATTCAAACGAAGTCCTCAAAAAATCTGAATTTTTATAAGAAGAACTTATTTTGCTCCCAGAGCCAAATGGAGCTTAATTAGTGATCACATCCAAAAAAATAGGAAAATTCTGTAAAAAACTTGAATAAAAAATTGATTTTGCTCATATGCACCTAGAGTGACAAGGACCTTAATTGTCGGGCTTAAAATTTACAGAGTATTTTAAACAATAAAATGCTTATGACATAAAACGATTTAAAAAAGCAACAATTTCTCAAAAAATAAAAAGAAAAATATGGAATTTGGTGGTACAAAAATATTATCCCGTGAAAATGTGGCACATTTGCCACTAAATGCGGATAATCGCAACACTGGTTTTGGGTATTTGATTTAAGTTTTCGTGAGCAATGGTATGACAGAAATAAACAAAATTTTCTATAGAAATAAAATTTTGACAAAATTTTCTATAGAAATAAAATTTGGACCAAACTTTCTATAGAAATAAAATTTTGACAAAAGTTTTTATAGTAAAAAAATTTTGACAAAATTTCCCATAAAAATAAATTTTGAGAAAAAATTTTTTATAGATATAAAATTTTGACAAAAATTGTCCATAGAAATAAAATTTTGTCAAAATTTTCTATAAAAAAAAGTTTTGACAAAATTTTCTATAAAATAAAATTTTGACAAAATTTCCTATAGAAATAAAATTTAGACAAAATTTTTCTATAAATATAAAATGTTGACAAAAATTTTCTATAGAAATAAAATTTTCACAAAATTTTCTAAAGAAATAAAATTTTGTTAAAATTTCCTATAGTAATAAAAATTTTGAAAATATTTTCTATAGTAATAAAAATTTTGAAAATATTTTCTATAGAAATAAAATTTTGACAAAAATTGTCTATAGATATAAAATGTTGACAAAAATTTTTCTGTAATGCTTATGGCATAAAACGATTTAAAAAAGCAACAATTTCTCAAAAAATAAAAAGAAAACAAGTATATACGGCCGTAAATTTGGCCAGGCCGAATCTTCTTTACCCTCCACCATGGATTGAGTAGAAACTTCTACGAAAGACTGTCATCCACAATTGAATTACTTGGGTTGTGATATCTTAAAACTTCTTAACATCGTTTTCTAAATTGTGAGTTAGTCCATACGTGGTAGAGAGCCAGAATTGAAATATGGGGGTCGCTTATATGAGGGCTATATACAATTATGAACTTAGGTTAGGTTAGGTGGCAGCCCGATGTATCAGGCTCACTTAGAATATTCAGTCCATTGTGATACCACATTGGTGAACTTGATATGGACCAATTTTTGTGTGGTAGAGAGCCAGAATTGAAATATGGGGATCGCTTATATGGGGCCTATATGCAATTATGAAATTGGTATGGACCAATTTTTGTGTGATTGGGGATCGAATTATCTGAAGCCTATATATAACTATAGACCGATATGGACCTAGTTAGGCATGGTTGTTAACGTCCATACACTAGCACAATGTACCAAATTTCAACTGACTCGGATGCAATTTGCTCTTCCAAGAGGCTCCAAAACCAAATCTCAGGATCGGTTTATATGGGGGCTATATATGATTATGGACTTATATGGACCTCTTTTGACATGGCTGTTAAATATCATATACTACCACCACGTACCAAATTTCAACCAGATCGGATGAATTTTGCTTCTTCAAAAGGCACCGGAGGTCAAATCTGGGGATCGGTTTATATGGGGGCTAACCATATATAATTATGGACTGATATGAACCAATTCCTGCATGGTTGTTGGATACCATATACTTACATACCGTATCAAATTTCAACCGAATCGGATGAATTTCGCTCTTCCAAGAGGCTCCGGTGATCGGTTTATATGGGGGCTATATATAATTATGGACCGATTTCGACCAATTTTTGCATGGGTGTTTGAGGCCAAATATTAACACCACGTACCAAATATCAACTGAATCAAATGAATTTTGGTCTTCCAAGAGGCACCGGAGGTCAAATCTGGTGATCGGTTTATATGGGGCTATATATATTTATGCACCGATGTGGACCATTTTTTCCATGGTCATTAGAGACCATATACTAACACCATGTACCAAATGTCAGCCGGATCGGATGAAATTTCTTCTCTTAGAGGCTCCGCAATCGGGGGATCGGTTTATATGGGGGCTATATATAATTATTGACCGATGTGGACCAATTTTTGTATGATTGTTAGAGATAATATTCTGATACCATGCACCAAATTTCAGCTGGATCGGATGAAATTTGCTTCCGTTAGAGTCCCCGCAAGCCAAATTTGGGGGTTTGTTTATATGGGAGCTATACGTAAAAGTGGACCTATATGGCCCATTTGCAATACCATCTGACCTACATCAATAACAAATACTTGTGCCTAGTTTCAAGTCGATAGCTTGTTTCGTTCGGAAGTTAGCGTGATTTCAACAGACGGTCGGACATGCTCAGATCGACTCAGAATTTCACCGCGACCCAGAATATATATAAAGGGTGATTCTTTTGAGGTTAGGATTTTCATGCATTAGTATTTGACAGATCACGTGGGATTTCAGACATGGTGTCAAAGAGAAAGATGCTCAGTATGCTTTGACATTTCATCATGAATAGCCGAACGATCTGCCACAACGTCGAATTTTCAGTGAATGGGCCCTAGAAAAGTTGGCAGAAAATCCGCTTTTTTATCGACAAATTTTGTTCAGCGATGAGGCTCATTTCTGGTTGAATGGCTACGTAAATAAGCACAATTGCCGCATTTGGAGTGAAGAGCAACCAGAAGCCGTTCAAGAACTGCCCATGCATCCCGAAAAATGCACTGTTTGGTGTGGTTTGTACGCTGGTGGAATCATTGGACCGTATTTTTTCAAAGATGCTGTTGGACGCAACGTTACGGTGAATGGCGATCGCTATCGTTCGATGCTAACAAACTTTTTGTTGCCAAAAATGGAAGAACTGAACTTGGTTGACATGTGGTTTCAACAAGATGGCGCTACATGCCACACAGCTCGCGATTCTATGGCCATTTTGAGGGAAAACTTCGGAGAACAATTCATCTCAAGAAATGGACCGGTAAGTTGGCCACCAAGATCATGCGATTTGACGCCTTTAGACTATTTTTTGTGGGGCTACGTCAAGTCTAAAGTCTACAGAAATAAGCCAGCAACTATTCCAGCTTTGGAAGACAACATTTCCGAAGAGATTCGGGCTATTCCGGCCGAAATGCTCGAAAAAGTTGCCCAAAATTGGACTTTCCGAATGGACCACCTAAGACGCAGCCGCGGTCAACATTTAAATGAAATTATCTTCAAAAAGTAAATGTCATGGACCAATCTAACGTTTCAAATAAAGAACCGATGAGATTTTGCAAATTTTATGCGTTTTTTTTTTTTTTAAAAGTTATCAAGCTCTTAACAAATCACCCTTTATATACTTTATGGGGTCTTAGAGCATTATTTCGATGTGTTACAAACGGAATAACAAAGTTTATATACCCCCGTCCTATGGTGGAGGGTATAAATATGGAATTTGGTGGTACAAAAATATTACTCCATGAAAATGTGGCACATTTGCCACTAAATGCGGATCATTCCAATACTGCCTTTGGGTATTTGATTTTGGTTTTCGTGAGCAGTGGGTTGGCAAATTTGTCACTTTTTTTAAGCGTTCACACTTTCGTAGCACTTTTCTATTGTGCCTCTAAATTCCATTTTTGTGTCAGCTTTTTGCATTGTTTTTAATAGACAATAGTTTTTATTAAATTATGCCAACTTTTAATACAAGTGACACTTATGGTTCCACTTTTTGGAAATTGGTGATCGAACATTAAAAAAAAAGTGATTGAACATAAAAAAAAGAAAATGAATTTCAAAACTTTTTCCTTAATTTCTGTCTCCCCACTGTGTCACACTCTTCGATATCCTCTAGAACTCTAACCATTTCACTCGCTCAAATGTTTCTTTGTCTGAGCACTTTAGTAACTTGATCATCATCTTTCACTTCATTGTGTGAAGACATTATCATCGCTGCCATACTATGATACTTTTGGCGTGTCGTAAAGCATGTCATTAGAGTTGGTAGTATGATTCGTCTTTTCATTTTGCCACTTTAGTTTTATGGTGAGTTTGTTGCATTGTGTATTTGAAGACACAATATAAGAAGATATCTATAAGTAGCTAGAAAGTAAAGTAACTAAAAAATAGACACACACACATCGGCAAAGGAAGATGAAGCAGATTTTCGCTTTTAAATATGCATATAAGCACTCTTAAGACGTGAAAAACATAAGTTTTTGTAAGCGTCAATTAGCTGTAATTAAGCACAATATTGTTAGCGACAAACTAACTTGTGAAAGAATAGAAGACAGAGGGAAACACCAAACGGCATAGAGACAGCAACATTTTCTACTAATATAAAATTTACAAGAATATGTTGAGCATCAATAAAAGCAACAAGTTCTCGAAAAAATTCTTTAGATACGTACAATTTTCAGCATTAAGTGGGGCGGGTGAAGGATGCAGTATTCGAGGATGACATCTTAACCATCTCATCCTTGGTGTTATTTGTAATTATTTTCAAGTGAAATGTTATGTAAAATTGTCTACATGTTAATCCTTTTATTAGGTTGTGATAATTTATGTATACATTTTGTTAAGTAATTACATTTGATATGTCAACAGAAGACTCTGAAGGCAATGGTATTTCGATATAAAATTTGAATAGAGAGTTTGAGTTAAGAGAATTGATCCTTAGAATTGAGAAATATAACGATTCCGGTCTAAAACTTGCATGCAAATTTAAAGCGTTTTCAATGGTTGAATTAAAGCAGTTTTGAAATATCTATTTTTTTTAACATATTTTGAGGACATTCAAATCATATGAATATAAACAAATATAACATTAGATGTTATAGAGAAAATAAAAATTATAGCACCATTTAAATAGATAGTTCATACTTAAATGTATCAATTAATATTTCGAACCAATTATATATTATGACATGTCCTGAAACTAAACATCGTAACTACTGCATATTAAGCCATGTCCCCAAACTAAACATATTGAGAGCAAGACAAACATTAAGCTTAACTTTTAACTGAAAAATGTAAGGATTCTGTATTAAAATTAAGATAAAAATTCAAAACGTTTTGCTTACAAAAAAAAAAAAAAATAATAATAATAATAATAATAATAATAATAATAATAATAATAATAATAATAATAATGGATTTAATAAAGTATTATTGAAATACATACTTTTTTCTTTCATATATATGGAGGACATTAAAAACATACGAATACATACAAACACAACTTTAGATGTAATAGAAAATGTAAAAAGTATTGCAAGTTAAATCAATCAGATAGAACGTACTTAAATGGGTTGATTCATATATCGAACTAAAGCATATGGGATTTAAAAAAAATGTCCCCAAACTAAACTTCACAAAAATTTGAATTTGTTCCCCAAAAAAAAGCTTCAGGTCAGGACTCTTTTCAAAGAGTAACCAAAGCCAATTTTACCATCACGCAATTCTGTATAAAAAGTCAATTCCATTAGCTAATTCAACTTGGAATTCTTTTTTATATAATTGAAATTTTTCGAGATTTTAAGCACTAAACAAAAGTAAACCTTTCTATTTTCAAAATTATAAAGATATATGTTGCAAGTTTAGATAAATATCTATAATATTTTAATTAACATTTTCCACTAAATATGGTATAACTTTGGGGACATGTTTTTAAGTCTGTAATTTATTCTAATCGCTAGTACAATTTTAATGGACAAGAACTCTGTGGTAAGAAATCTAAAAATTATACAAAAGAATTCATATTCACTATATCCATGAGACACAATTTTGGGGACATGTCGTTACGTTTTGGGGACAGGTATAAATGGAAAAAAATATATTAAATATATTTTTGGAAACCTTTATTTCTTAGAGATTTTTTCCTTTGCTCAAATTACAGTGAAAATACTAGCTAAGAGGTTAATGTGTTGGGAATATCATTCGAACTCAATTTTGGGGACATGTATGCTACTTGCACAGATGTAATTCGTAACATTTGGGGACATTTTAACAAATATATGATTTGGATATGCAAATTATTTAAACCATTGGAAGATCACTTTTCAAATTTTGGGGACAAGCATTCGGGCCGGATGCATTGAAAGAAAAAAACTGTATTCTAGACTGAAATATTCCTACGGGAAATGGAACAACCATAGGACCTGTACAGGACTTGTCCTTGGTGTGTATTGACCGGTCCCAGTTCTGGTCAAAACGTATGGAAGGGACCGGCCACTTTAACATGGGTTTGTCATTGACGGGGTAAATTTATACTTTAGGACACGTCTTGGACTCATTCCATAGGACATGTCCTGGGACAATTTAGCAGGAGCTCCCCATAGACAGGTCCTCAGGAACGACTCTCGGACAAACTCTTAGAAATCTGTTTCATTTTGGGCATCCAAATCGCATTCGAAATGAAAAAAACTTTTGATATATGTCGAACAATAGGTTATTCTGATAATTTTATTTCACTAAATGTGTAGATCCCATAAGATTTTAATATCAAGCGAGTACGGGAATCAATAAATTACGACTATTTCAAAATAGCAACTAACTGGAGCTCCGGTACCAGTTCTGCGATAGGTCCATCAGTGGCAATTAGCATCAGTAGGGATAAATGACAATATCCACATTTGCATCTATTAAAAATCTCAAAAATAAGGCACTTTATAAAGGAGTTTTATATATTGTGCAAGATAACGACATTCAATATTTTACGGAAATATGTAAAATTTCTGAAATGTTTTCATAAAATGGGAATTAACAAAGAATTTGCTAAATACTTAAACTATTTTAAATAAAGTCGGATAAACCAGCTATTGCCTCCGTTAAGTAAATTTCGGGGACTTTATACTATAATCACCAAATACTTATGACTTACATTTTGGGGACATACTACGGTGACATCTTTACAATGATATCTTTAATATTACTATATTAGTGATAAATTTTTAATATTACCGAATTTAGAGAACATTTCCATTCAGCGAAGGTACCTGTGTTCTATTGATGAACAAATTTTAACTGTCTGTAATGTGAACCTATCTTTTATCTTTTCCTAAATATGCACAACTTTGGTGACACGCATGTTGAATGCATATTGAAATATCAATTAAGAGTTAACTTACTATCTCCCATATACAAAAAATGTTAACATAAACTTATTTTGCCATACACATTTCTGCTAGTAAATTGTTTTGAATATGAACATATATCTCCAAATATTATATCTTAACATCAGCACACGTTCTTTGGGGACATGCATGGTTAATCGTAGACGTTCCAAGTCAACTTTGGGGATATTTATGGTAAATGTTAAATTAAATATTTCCAATTATTATATCTACACATCAGCACAATTTTTTTTACAGTAGCATAATCAAGCAAACTTCGGGGACATGCATGGTTAACCATATGACCTTTACACTCTAAGTCACTTTTTTTGGGGACATGTATGGTTAATGTACATTGCATGAATAATTGAAATTTAAATTATTATATTTCCAAATATTAAATCTTCACTTCAGCATATGTTTTGTTTTTTTTTCTATGCATTTTATGATTTAATTGAATATTTTAGTTACTAAAGTTTACTCAATTATCCGATTATTTATAGCAAAATTTTGATGCATATACAAATAGGCAATCAGAAAATTATTTTTTTTCATATTTTATTTTAGTTACTTATAGTTTAGTTAAATAAAAATCATAAATTGAATTTTTCCATTATACAAAAGTTCAACTATTGGTCATTAACCCTTTTCAAATGGACAAACTCAATATGTAGAATAGATGGATTTTCACAGAGGAGTTCCATATACGAGTATAATTGTGAGTTTATTCACATGTATTGAGATCAATATACACACATGTATATGACCACATATACACCTATACATGTTCATTAATTGAATCATCATAAACCAAACTCTAATGAAAGCTCTTCTATTATCCAAATACAAAGTTCCCCCCAAAAAAATAAAATTGAAATAAAAAATAAACGCTAAGTATCATTTGCATATTTTAGCAAGCAACCATCAATCCATATATCCATGATTTCATTTCTATTACATCTACATTTTTTCAACCTCCCATGCCATCTATCGTTTATATAAAACAATCAATAGCCATAATCAAATATAACTAACCGAAAACTCATTCCAAATCAGGTGAATTTGAAATGCAAACCCATATTAAGCAGCATACATTTGTATTTGGCTTGGAAGAGGGCTTTCTGATTTGGATATGTGAGAATATGCATGCAGAAGGGTCATTTGTGTAATCAAATATTTTTTTTTTTTTTGGCAATTTCTACTGAATTACATACATAAAAAACTCAATAGGGAAAATATGCAATTAAAATTTTTTGGTTTGCGGAAGTTATGAAAAGACCATATGGTGTAACACAATTTCTATGGAAAGACAAGGGAGAAGAGAGAGAGAGAGAGAGTTAATTCCCTTTTTGGGAACAATTATGTCATTTCCATTAGAGAGAAGATTATTATTATAAATTATTTTTGAGAAAAAAACAAATGCTCCTTTTTATTTAATATCGGTGGATCTTAAATGATCTGAACATTTAAATAATAGAAAGTCAACAATCGTGCATAAGCTAGACTTGCTTATAGAGAGTCGATGTTTCAATTTCAGTTTTTAACAAAAACCCAAGACGTTTTTAAAAGGCGTTAATAAAAATGATTTTCCTTGTAGAATACAAAACAATTTTCTATCGAATTCATTGGAGCTATTTTAGAGCTATTAAACTTTCAGATAATCTCATAAATGGAAATTGAATAACTTACTTATTGTAAACTTATTTATTGTAATGTATAGCAAAAACCCTAATTTTTTCAAAATATTTCAAGTGAGTTTCGTTGTAGAACTTTAATCGAGAAGAGCTCTGGAGTAAGAAATCCAAAAAAGATATAAAAAATAAATATTCCAGATACACGCAGAGAAGGAATATGATCACCTCAAACATGTTTCAAGAGCAAAATGTTATTTTTGTATGGTGACCATGTAACATGTTTGTCACTAAAATGTTATTTTCTCGTCAAATATAACCTGCTTGCCGAAATCAGATACATGATTTCCGAGAAAATAATATGGTTGCGAAAACCATGTTACATGGTCACCACCCAAAAATAACATTTTGCTCTTAAAACATGTTTGAGGTGATCATATTCCTTCTCTGGGTGTATCAATGAGATACAATTTTGGGGACATGTCGTTAAGTTTTAGGGACAGGTATAAATTAAAAAAAAGTATTACCCCCTCATAAGATGTTTTTGGCAACCTTTATTTCCTAAACCTTTTTCATTAGCGCAAATTACATTGAAAATGCTGATTAAGGGGTAAATTTGTTCGGAATATAAATTGAGGACAACTTTGGGGACATGTATGCTACTTGCACAGGTATAATTCGTAAAATTCGAGGACATTTTCACAAATACATGATTTGTATATGCCAATGTTTCAACTATGAGATTATAAGACCATCTTTCAAACTTTGGGGACATGCATTCGGGCAGGATGCACTGATTTTGATTTTAGAAAAAAAAAAACAATTTTCTACCAAATTCATTGGACCTATTTTAGTGCTATTATACTTTCAAATAATCTCATAAAGGGAAATCGAATGAATTACAATTTTCATGGAATATGTATTGTCTCGAAGAACTTACCTAAGGTGAAGTTTGGTGCGTTTATAATTTCCAACAACTACTACTCAGTTTGAAGTCCGTAAGTCTAGGCATCTTCTCCTTTATTACAACTCTATACGTATACTGGCCTTATAAAAATTCCTCGACCTTTTTAGAGGTTTGTGCGTTTTTTTTTTCAACAAAAGAAAAAAATCAATTTCCCACAACTCTTTGGCTTCAAGTGCAACAGTTTCCAGGTTCTATTTTCAAAATTTCCTTTAATTTAAGTTTGTTTTGTTTTTATACATCATGGAAATCCTTACTTCAATTATATTTCATGGCAATTGTCAGTGCCAATGTATCATATGCAAGAGTATAACAGCCATTGAATATCTTAGAGAAACTTTTTCGTGGGTGTTAATTAAACTTTAAGATATTTTTCAGTCAAAAAGTTTGCCTTCGTCAAATATGGTGGTTTGTGGCATAATAATAATAATAGCAAAAATGATGAAGATGAGAATTTCAAAAATTTTGAATACTTCTAACTCTAACTTTGTATATTTGCTTTATAGGGGAAGAAGAAGCCTTCCTTTAATTCCATAGACTTATTCGCGATGATAGATATGTAAAGGATATTAATTGTAGTGGAAATGCTTTTGGTAGATTAGTGCAAACAGTGGATAATACGATAGATTTAAATTGAAAATTGTGAAGCTTAGATCCTATGAAGGAAACAAATTGTAGTTCCAGTATTCAAAGTCAAATTTAGGAATATAAGATTAATCAAATTATTTTCTTTAATCAGTGTTATCACTGATTTTATTATCAATTCACCAGAAATCATTGTTTCCATTGATAAATCAGTCAAGTATCCCAGTTTAACTATCACAGAAAATTTGCTTTGAAATGTTTGCATAAATATAGGCGGTATACGTGTCCACTTGGCAGGCAGGATCCTCAATAAAACATGTTGACTATTAGATGTGCTGAGAGAATCACCGCAGAGCATACAAAGGATCATAGGGTACCAGATTCGACCGAACACTCAAAAGAAATCAAATTATATTGTTTAATTCGTGTTATTGTACACGCAAAGAAAAAAAAACGTTTGGAAAACGTGTACCGAAAACGTTTTTCTTTTGTTAGAGTTTTTTGAATTGCTTCGAAAAGTATAAACTTTTATCACCAAAAAAAAAAAGTTTGTTACAAAATTTTTATTTTTTCAATAAAAAAATTTATTTTTGAACCAACAACACAGTCCATTTCGTTTATATCAAACACTGTTCTTTTCTAAATTTAGGTCTTTAATAAGACACATTTTACAGTTTATAGTAAAAATTTAATATAGTAGAATGTGATGTTGAACATTTTTTCGGAACCTTCCGACCATATCTGGAATATATATATTAAAAAAAAACTTTGGTCGAAGCAGGGATCGAACCCACGAACCTTGGCATGCAAGTCGAACGTAGCAACCACTGCTCCACGGTGCCCAACTAAATGTATTTTTCTGTTAAATAAACTTTGTTTAATCGGCTCGTGGGCGCCGCAAGCTATGCTATATAAATATAACTTATATGGGTAATTGTCTATTGATGACAATAACGGCTACATGGCTCAGTGGATAGTGTGTTGGTTTAAAAATTGCATGGTCCGCGGTTCGATTCTCCGTCCAGGCGAAAGGTAAAAAAAATTTAAACACTTATAAAATCGTATAATTTCTTCTACATTGTTTGTGTTACAGAAAAAGGTGCTAAGAACTAAAAAACTTCGTGGAAGTGAGAAAGATGTGAGGGAAAATGCAATTAGCCGGAACAAATTTTTTTTTGAGTTAGTCTTTATGAATTTTTTTTTTACATCCTGGAAAAGAATAAACGTTTATCACAAAAAGTATATACTTTTCTTCCAAATACACTTCCTTTCAACGAAAAGCAAATGAGAAACGAACTTTGTTTGTCTAGAATTTCGTTTGGGAGGAAAGAATTATTTTTTTGCGTGTACTACCAGTTTTGACACGATGACACTTTTGTGACCCTTTTTTTATTGTTCCACAAAATTTCAGGCTTTCTCCATTTTTGTGCCACCTCTCCAACTCGCTGTGCCACTTTTTAAATAATTACGAACAGTCAAAATAAATCAAATACCCCCCTTTGATCCATGTTACCGTTGTGCAACATTAGAGGAAATTTGCCATTTTTCAAGCGATAATACTTTTGTCTCCACTTTTTTATGCTGCCACAAAATTTTTAACTTTTGACATTTTTCTGCCACCTTTTTGCCTTATTGTGCAACTTTTTAAATAATTCCGAACATCCGAAATAAATCAAATTCTCTCCTTAAATTCGTCTTATAAAGGGTGATTTGTTAAGAGCTTGATAACTTTTTTTTTTTAAAAAAACGCATAAAATTTGCAAAATCTCATTGGTTCTTTATTTGAAACGTTAGATTGGTCCATGACATTTACTTTTTGAAGATAATTTCATTTAAATGTTGACCGCGGCTGCGTCTTAGGTGGTCCATTCGGAAAGTCCAATTTTGGGCAACTTTTTCGAGCATTTCGGCCGGAATAGCCCGAATTTCTTCGGAAATGTTGTCTTCCAAAGCTGGAATAGTTGCTGGCTTATTTCTGTAGACTTTAGACTTGACGTAGCCCCACAAAAAATAGTCTAAAGGCGTCAAATCGCATGATCTTGGTGGCCAACTTACCGGTCCATTTCTTGAGATGAATTGTTCTCCGAAGTTTTCCCTCAAAATGGCCATAGAATCGCGAGCTGTGTGGCATGTAGCGCCATCTTGTTGAAACCACATGTCAACCAAGTTCAGTTCTTCCATTTTTGGCAACAAAAAGTTTGTTAGCATCGAACGATAGCGATCGCCATTCACCGTAACGTTGCGTCCAACAGCATCTTTGAAAAAATACGGTCCAATGATTCCACCAGCGTACAAACCACACCAAACAGTGCATTTTTCGGGATGCATGGGCAGTTCTTGAACGGCTTCTGGTTGCTCTTCACTCCAAATGCGGCAATTTTGCTTATTTACGTAGCCATTCAACCAGAAATGAGCCTCATCGCTGAACAAAATTTGTCGATAAACACATTTCGAACCGAACACTGATTTTGGTAATAAAATTCAATGATTTGCAAGCGTTGCTCGTTAGTAAGTCTATTCATGATGAAATGTCAAAGCATACTGAGCATCTTTCTCTTTGACACCATGTCTGAAATCCCACGTGATCTGTCAAATACTAATGCATGAAAATCCTAACCTCAAAAGAATCACCCTTTAGTAGTATCACATTTTCACGACAACACTTTTCTGACACTTTTTTATTGTAGAACAATTTTTTTTTATTTTTTTTTTACATATTTGTGCCAACATTTTATCATATAGTGGTACTTTTTAAATAATTCCTTTGGTATTCAAATATTTTTGTTAAATATTGAAACGGTATCTCTTTAAAATGATGGGACATTTGTGCCGCCCATAAGTATGCACATAAAATTTTCTATAGAATGTATTTATTCTCCTAAAAAGTCAATTTTTAGGAGAAGCTCAAGAATTGAGCTTCGATACAAATTTAAATCTGTCTAACAAACAACTGCAAAATTTTATAGAAAATAATATGTAAAATATCCTTTAATTCGTATTTTTTGCTTTATAAAAATTGTGCTACTGTTTAAAAATTAGTATGCCAACTTTTATTGTGAGTGAAACGGTTTATGTCACTTTTTAGAAATTATCAACGACTTTTCGCTTTCAATGACATTTAAAGACCATTCACAGTTGACTTGGGCCAGCAATAAATTTTGGAGGCTGAGAACTTAAAGGTCGATTAGTCGAAATTGAACTCTAAAACGTTGACTTTGTCTTTTATTGAATAAAAAATTGGATAGGAAATTTCCCCAACTCATTGATAGATAAATTACCTGACATGTCTGCAGAAAATGTTAGGATCTTTTAACCAGTGGCGATAGATGCCATTCGTAATAAAAAGTGGCCCAAAAAGTGTCATTCTTTCTCGCAAATAATTAATTTTATTTATACAAGCCTTTATATATTATTGCATAATAATTTTATATATATGTAATCGAAAAAAAGTATTTTAGTCGTTGACAATCCAGTTTACCTACCATCGAAAATATTCTATGAAATATTTGCATACTTTTGGGCGCCATATGCGTCAGTTTAAATGCATCGGCGTAAGGTGAGCGTGATCTTTTATTTTTCTTTTTTCTTTTAATTATTCAAAATTATCTATCAATATAGGAAATTTGCAAGCTTTTCATGAGTTAATATAGTTCAAAGATTTACTCGGAGACGTAAGACGATTTTTTGATTCCTTAGTTTAAAGCCCATTAGTTCAGAGTGGTCAATATCAAAAATAGATAGTGTACAAATTAAAATTCGATTAGTCGAAATTGAAGGCTAAAAAACTGAATTTGACTTTTATTATACCAAAATTTGGAAATACGATGTATCTCGGGATTGAGTTAATGGAAAAAAGACATCAAATGACTCAATGCCGAGTAAAAGTTCTAATAGGTGTCATTCGTAAAAACAGGTGGCATGGTTAGGTTAGGTTAGGTGGCAGCCCGATGTATCTGGCTCACTTAGACTATTCAGTCCATTGTGATACCACATTGGTGAATGGTGAACTTCTCTCTTATCACTGAGTGCTGCCCGATTCCATGTTAAGCTCTATGACAAGGGACCTCCATTTTGTAACCGAGTCCGAACGGCGTTCCACATTGCAGTGAAACCACTTAGAGAAGCTTTGAAACCCTCAGAAATGTCACCAGCATTACTGAGGTGGGATAATCCACCGCTGAAAAACTTTTTGGTGTTCGGTCGAGGCAGGAATCGATCCCACGACCTTGTGTATGCAAGGCGGGCATGCTAACCATTGCACCACGGTGGCTCCCCGTGGTGCAGGTGGCATAAAAATGGTAATTTATTTAATGAAGTTTTTATGTATATTGTCATTGTATAATCAAATTATTAAAATCACTCCTTTAAGTTGACAATGCAGAGGAGTAACTCATAAATGACATAAAAAGATATGTCATCTTTCCGGGTTAGGGAAAAAATTAAAAAAAAAAAAACGTTAGAGTGTAAAATGTATAAACTTCAAAATGTCAAGAGGTAGCACAAAATGACAAGAGGTAGCACAATAATGTTAAATATATCATTTAGTGGCACAAAACGAAGCAAATTTATCACTAAAGTGGGTCACCGATATCAGAATTGATCTATTCCCGGGCCCATTTTTCATTTCCTAAAAAATTTTCTGATTTCTGCTTCCCTGATACCACTGTTCTCATGAATTACATGCATTTCCACAGTTTCCTCCATCTTCAGTATCTTCCTCTTAAAACTGAAATTCTTTGTATACCAATTTCATTTAAAGTTTTCCCCAATATAATCAAGCAAAATATTCTAAACATATATAAATCTTTATAAATTGCATTTTGAGTTTTAGCTTAACGCGCAGACAGACAATAAAGTCATACCTTAACACAGGAGCTAAGTAAAGTTAACAGCATCATCAGTGTCATCAAGGACGGCATCACAACTGCCATCAATGGAATAAACCACAATCTATGGCTGCAAGGCTTAATGTCACTCATACGTTTTAAGAAGAATTAGCGTAGAATGTAATTGGAAATTAACAAAGGTAGGAAAGATGCGCTTCTAAAACTTTGCAACAAACATGTCAATATTGTTTAGTTTTAGGTAATCAGGGAAATAGAAACTTGATGAAATCTAACGAAGAAGAGGTTTAGGGAAGTTAGGAGAAATATTACGAGGATAAACTTTAGCTAACTAACAAGTGAACAAAAGATACTAAGAAGTTGTGGAAATGTGGAAAGCTGTTGCTTAAGAACTGTTTCAGGAGGGAAGAATTGAGTATTCGTCTTTGTTCCATTAGGGATTCAAGTATGCCAAATTAGGGAAATGAAATCAGATTTAGATGAATGAATGGTGCTGACCCACAAAGACTTATGCCTTCCACAAATTATTTCACTACCAGAAATTTGAGAATATCAACCACCAAATCCTCAGCCACGCTATTCACTATATGAACATAAAAATTTTAATGTCAGACAGTTGAATGTGAGTGTCGATGGCAGAGCAATTCCGATAAAAAAACTACCCCAAGATTCTATGATTCATATTAGACAGCATTTTTAAGTAGTCTGCACGTGGTAGAAGTCAGTCTCCTGCTGGCGGCACTTGGGTGCGGAACAAGAAACCTTGTGACTACCTTAAGGCAATAGGCCGATCAGGCGCAAACAATGCATATCCACTGGAGACATCTCATGCCAGTGGCACGCATAGTATAAACTGTCCTTACAGTTGCGCGTAGAAATGTTCACAGTACTCCCCTTGATCATCTTTATGGGGAGATGAAGATCCTCTCCGTGCTTACTCCTGGGTTGTTGTCGCAGTTACTAGGAATGAAGCTTTGATCTTCACTTTCTAGAGAGAGAGAGAGATCCAGCATTACGAAGTAGAGCCTCTAGAGCAGGCAGGGCTAGACAGGATTCATGAAGATACTGTATCTGAAGCGGTGAGAAGCTATCCAGTTAATTTGTTGGACCACCGCCCTTAGCATTTTGACTACCCATAAGGCAATAAGCCTATCAGTCAACTATGCACAGTCACTGTGGACATTTCCGGCAAGTGGCACGCATAGAATAAATATACAGACCTGTGAGAACGCTGACCTTAAAATTGCGAGATAGTGTATCTGCAGTACTCTCCTGGAGCGTCGTAATGGGGAGACAAAGATTCTCTCCGTGCTTACTGATAAGTGCATGTTGTCAAGGCAGTATCACCTGGTTTGTTAACGCAGTTACCATCGAAATCACCATCTTGTGGATAGACAACCATCACACAGGAATGAAGGTTTGATCTTACGAAGGAGAGCCTCTAGAGCAGGTAGGTCTGAACAGATTCATGAAGATACTGTAGTGTAGTAGAGAAGCCATCAGGTTAATTTTGTGCTCAGAGTTCGACCACCGCCAGTAGAACCAGAGGAAAAAAACATCCCACTGGAAACCCCGGGTAGTTTTCGTTCAACTAAGATCAGCCGCCTTCTACGTGATTGATGGCAGAATAATTGACGTGTGTATCATCTATACTGAAAAGTCCACATGATTCGCGTCCGCTTGCCCAGCAAAATCCACCCGATTACCAACCGGATCAATTTGGACGCATCCCACCTCAGCCACAAATTCCTAGATCGGGATGCATGCCGATAATAGGACTTATAACAAAAGTTTTGTAAGGTTTTATGAGTTTCTTCTCCAAGGCTATCTTTAGCTTACAAATACTAACCCTTGCAACTAATGCCTTGAATGATACGCACTTTCTAACCCTACTCTTAGCCCTAAACTTGATCACTTATGTCTACAAATTTTAAATATCAGAAAACGATCTTTACTCACTCGGTGAATCCATAAGCAGATCATGAGCTCCAATTGATCCCTCGGTACCATTGGGTGACATTGATGGCGGTGGTGGTAATTCACCCATATGATCACGTTCTCTATCTCGTTCTCGTTCTCTTTCACGCTCTCTTTCTATTTGCTGTTGTAATACAGCACTTGTGGTTGGACTCATTTTCATGGGATGCATTGAATGATGTGAACTATGATGATGCATCGATGAGGAGGGATTTGTTATAGATGCACTTGGTCCCGCAGGTGAGGTGGGTGAGCCTGTCAGATTGGCAGTTGGTGGACCATGAGATTTTGTTATGGTCAATTCACCATTGGATGAGGAAAGTCTATCAAAAGGAAGATAAATGGAAAAAGCGGTTAGATGCGATCCTGCTTGTTACTGAGAATGCTTCCTTACCTATTCATGCTATTAAGTACATTAGCCGTTGATGTTGCTGTATTCGAGGATGAGGAGGCTGACAGCATACCCACACCATTACCCATATAATCTCGTTCGTGTGGTGAATCCAGGGAAATTGAAGGATGAGGAGTTTGTCGTCCCATAGAATGATGCGATAGAAGTGGTGAATGTGCACGGAATATTTGGTTACTGGATGATGAGCCCACAGGTGAAGAATAGCCTCTTTCGTTGCAGTTATTCGAGGAGGTGGAAGCAGCCTGGCTGGCTGCCGAAACCTCTTTGGCCAAGGCAGCAGCCGCTGCGGCCGCGGCAGCAGCAGCACTTCTGGCATTTAAGGTGGCAGGTGAAGCAGCTCGTATTCGTTCTCTCTCCCTATCGCGTTCTCTTTCTCTAAATCCTTCTCGCTCACGCTCTCGTTTCTCCTCACGTTCTCTCTCCCGCTCCCTTTCACGTTCGTGATCTCTTTCTCTATCTCTTTCACGTTCACGTTCTCGCTCTCGATCACGTTCCCTCTCACGCTCCTTCTCTCTCTCACTGCTGAGATGACTTAAGTTAATGCCTCCACTTATTGTACTACTACTACTTGGCCGAGAGGGAGAAAGTTTTAACGCATGCTGTTCACGTGCCTCTCGTTCTCTTTGGACCATACTACTGGAAGTACTGGATGAAGGATGTGGCGAAGCCGAGGAATTGCCCAAACGATGGTGACCACCATATTGATGGCCCAAATCATCAGAACCCATATGAACTTTTGGCTTGCATTCGAGTTTGGGCGAAGCCAGCCCTTCGGCATGCCTTAAAGCCTGCGTATGATGATGTAAGGCTGCCGCCGCTGCAGCCGCATGATGATGGGGATGTAGATGAGGTTGTGTCTCGGGTTTGATATGCAACTGCGATTGAAGATGGAAAGCTGCAGCTGCTGCTGCTGCCGCTGCTGCAGCAGCTTTTGTACTATTTGAGGGCGAAGAAGGCGGGGATCTTTCATTGGACGATCGTAAATGCAAGTCATGATGATGACCAAGCTGTTGTTGTTGTTGCTGTTGAGCCTGAGCCTGGTGTTGTTGCTGTTGCTGCTGCTGATGATGATGATTGGCTGCGGCTGCTGCAAACAATTCTGGATGTAAAGCCGCCAATAGCTGCTGAACTCCATTGGAAAAGAGATTAGGTTTGAGTAAATTCGTTGGTGCTTGGGCAAGTTGAGGCAAGGTGGGCGGTTGATGTAAGGCAGCCAAAGAGGCTGACAAATGAGGTGTAGCTGCCCCCAATAACGGAGGCGGTTGTGGTGCCTGCGGTTGCTGGGGAGGGAAGCCGGCAAAAGCTCCAAAGTTCGATAGGAATTGTTCGTTGGTATTGACTTGGGGACTCACCGGTATTGTGAGAATGGTTTGGACAGCAATTCCTAGAGAAACGAAAGAGATAGAGAGAAAAAGTTAAGCTAAAGAAATACCAGCAATCGACTCATACTCACCTTGTGCCGTGGGTATAAGCAGCTGGGCTCCCTGCACCCCTTGTACAAGTTGTCCTGAGGCCAATATCAGCTGTGGCATTTGTGAACTGGCTGGTGGAGCTTGCAATTGGGGTGGTGGTGAGGCAGTGGCCGCTGTCCCTTGAGCTGCTGCAGCTGCCGCCGCATTACTCAAGGCATTCACCAATGCATTTTGTGTTGAAGCCGTTGATTGTCCACTTCCTCCTCCACCCCCACTCGACATACTACTCGCTCCATGATTGGGTGAAGAGGAGCTATGATTATTTTGATTATCGCCACCACCACCACCGTTACTACCTCCTCCACTTCCTCCACCATTACTATTACTGCCAGCACTCTCTGTGGCTATGTGGCCCATAACTTTGTGTGAATTAAGCAATTCCGAAGCCATACTTGTGGGTATGTGGCCACCACTATTGGCCACACTTAAATTGAGGGGTGAATTTAATGCGGCCGCTGCTGCTGTGGCCTGTATACCCGCCGCCAATCCTTGTAGGCTGGCCAAAGCTGCAGCAGTGCCTCCTATGCTTTGTTCTTGTTGGAATGTTGAGAGACTTTGTAATTTTTGTAAATTTAACATTTCTTGCACTAGAATGGAATAGGGGGAAGAAACTATAAAAATTTTCTGGTGAAAAAGCTGGCATGTGGTGGATGGTGTAGGTGTATGTGTATGTGTGTGTGCGTGAATGAGAGGATTGTTAGTGAACTAAGGAATGATGATTTGCTTGAGTATTAGTATAATGTCCCATATAAGTAAATGTTTAGAGTGAGACTAGCATGGAAAGGTCAAAGGTATTATTAGGTTTCCATTTCAGCAAGGGTTTTTCTGTGAGAGAACAAATGAGGTTTCCTTTTGTCCAGATTATGTAAATTGTAGTGATAATTGGTGTAGACGAAAAAAAGCAATCAAAATGTATTCAACAAAGTTTTTGTGTGATTTTTTAGGGTTTTGTTAAATAATAATAAATTAATTTTTGTTATTGGTGAAATTGTTTTTGGAAAATAGTTTGGAGGATTATATCTCCAAATCACTTGGACAAGCATTGAAATGTTATTTTTAATTTAATTTTTAACATTTTTTATCTCTTGTAGTATTTACCAAGACAAAATTTAAGGAGATTATCAAAAATTAGAATTGTCAGGCCGACTCCAAAGGAATAATGTTGGCGATTGTAACATAAAAGTAACGAATTCCAACTACACTACACGTAACGTGAGGGACTCTCTGCACTTTATTTAAAACTCCTCGTGACCAACAGCAACAGCCATTATTTCGAAAAATTGTTATATTTGAGCCACCGAGGTGCAATGGTTAGCATGCTCGCCTTGCATACACAAGGTCGTGGGTTCGATTCCTGCTTCGACCGAACACCAAAAAGTTTTTCAGCGGTGGATTATACCACCTCAGTAATGCTGGTGACATTTATGAAAGTTTTTCAAAACTTCTGTAAGTGGTTTCACTGCAATGTGGAACGCCGTTCGGACTCAGCTATAAAAAGGAGGTCCCTTGTCATTGACCTTAACATGGAATCGGGCAGCACTCAGTGATAAGAGAGAAGTTCACCAATGTGGTATCACAATGGACTGAATAGTCTAAGTGAGCCTGATACATCGGGCTGCCACCTAACCTAACCTAACCTATATTTGATATTTATATTCTTTTGTACGGGTGTCAAAGTTTTATTTCTTTTGAAAATTTTGTCAAAATTTTATTTCTATAGAAGATTTTGTTAAAATTTTACATCTATGGAAAAGTTTGTCAAAATTTTATTTCTACAGAAAATTTTGTTAAAATTTTATTTCTATAGTTATGTTTGTCCAAATTTTATTTCTATAGAAAATTTTGTCAAAAATTTATTTCTATAGAAAATTTTGTCAAAAATTTATTTCTATAGAAAATTTTGTCAAAATTTAAATTTCTATAGAAAATTTTGTCAAAATTTTATTTCTATAGAAAATTTTGTCAAAATTTTATTTCTATAGAAAATTTTGTCAAAATTTTATTTTTATAGAAAATTTTGCCAAAACTTTATTTCTACAGAAAATTTTGTCAAAAATCTTTATCTATAGAAAATTTTGTCAAAATTTTATTCTTACAGATAATTTTGTCAAAATTTTATTTCTCTAGAAAATTTTGTCAAAATTTTATTTTTATAGAAAATTTTGCCAAAACTTTATTTTTACAGAAAATTTTGTCAAAAATTTTTATCTATAGAAAATGTTGTCAATTTTTTTATCTATAGAAAACTTTGTCAAAATTTTGTATCTATAGAAAATTTTGTCCAAATTTTATTTCTGTAGAAATTTTTGTCAATATTTTATTTTTATAAAAAATTTTGTCAAAATTTTATTCCGACAGAAAATTTTGTCAAAATTTTATTCCGATAGAAAATTTTGTCAAAATTTTATTCCGATAGAAAATTTTGTCAAATTTTTTTTTTATAAAAAATTTTGTCAACATTTTATTTCTGTAGAAAATTTTGTCAAAATTTTATTTCTATAGAAAATTTTGTCAAAATTTTTTATCTTTAGAAAATTTTGTCAAAATTTTATTTCTATAGAAAATTTTGTCAAAATTTTATTTTCTATAGAAAATTTTGTCAAAATTTTATTCCTATAGATAATTTTGTCAAAATTTTATTTCTATAGAAAATTTTGTAAACATTTTTTATCTATAGAAAATTTTGTCAAAATTTTATTTCCATAGAAAATTTTGTAAACATTTTATTTCTATAGAAAATTTTGTCAAAATTTTATTTCCATAGAAAATTTTGCCAAAACTTTACTTCTACAGAAAATTTTGTCAAATTTTTTTATCTATAGAAAATTTTGTCAACATTTTATATCTATAGAAAATTTTGTCAAAATTTTGTATCTATAGAAAATGTTGTCCAAATTTTATTTATATAGAAATTTTTGTCAAAATTTTATTTCTGTAGAAAATTTTGTCAAAATTTTATCTCTACAGAAAATTTTGTCAAAATTTTATTTTTATTTATTTTATTGTTGGTTTGTACTTCAATCATATTGTTTTGATCTCAGCTTTAAAATCATTGTGTTGACTAAACTACAAGAGTAGCTTAACCAACAACAAAATTTTTGTTTCTATAGAAAATTTTTGTCAATATTTTATTTCTATAGAAAATTTTGTCAAAATTTTTTATCTATAGAAAATTTTGTCAAAATTTTTTATCTTTAGAAAATTTTGTCAAAATTTTGTCAAAATTTTGTTTCTATAGAAAATTTTGTCAAAATTTTATTTCTATAGAAAAGTTTGTCAAAATTTTGTATCTATAGACAATTTTGTCCAAATTTTATTTCTATAGAAAATGTTGTCAAAATTTTTTATCTATAGAAAATTTTGTTATATTTCATGTTAGCCTGATAATGAAACAGGCAATTGACGTCCAAATGCATTATATCTAATTATACAATTATTTTTCAAGCTTTATGGACAGATATAGATTAAGGAACATGGTTAATAGAGCCATTGAAAAGAAAACGCCAGATACCAATCTATACACGCCTGGACTGTACATGTTTCGGTTCGGGCGAATGAACCTTTCCACAGCCTTTAGTATAGATCTGGCTGGGAGAGATAACTCAATTTTGGGCCCTTTATGTTAACTCCTTATGGAGAAAACATTTGTGAAATTTCCTCTTACAAATTGAATCATCTTTTCTCCCACTGTACATCATCTTTTCATATAACTTACAAGTCCCTTAATCTTATTTTTATTTCGTTTTGTTACATAGTAATGCAACAATACGAAATTTATTTTTAGAAAGCTAATTTGTTAGAATTCACCTAAGTGGTGAATTTTTTTAAAATTTTGTTAAAATTTTATTCCTACAGAAAATTTCGTCAATTTTTTTTTTCTATAGAAAATTTTGTCAAAATTTTTTATCTATAGAAAATTTTGTTAAAATTTTATTCCTATAGAAAATTTTGTCAAAATTTTATTTCTATAGAAAATTTTGTCAAAATTTTAATTTATATAAAAAATTTTGTCAAAATTTTATCACTATAGAAAATGTTGTCAAATTTTTATTTCTACAAAAGATTTTGCCAAAATTTTATTCCGATAGAAAATTTTGTCAAAATTTTATCAGTATAGAAAAATTTTGTCAAAATTTTATTTCTATAGAAAATTTTGTCAAAATTTGTTATCTATAGAAAATTTTGTCAAGATTTTATTTCTAGAGAAAATTTTGTCAAAATTTTATTTCTTTAGCAAATTTTGTCAAGATTTGATTTCTATAGAAAATTTTGTCAAAATTTTATTTCTAGAGAAAATTTTGCCGAAATTTTATTTCTTTAGCAAATTTTTGTCAAAATTTTATTTCTATAAAAAATTTTGTCACAAATTTTTTTATCTATAAAAAATGTTATTTCTATAGAATTTTGGTAGAATTCTGCCAGTGGTGGATATCATATTGCTGTTTTTTCGTATAACCATGGGATTTTTAATGAAATAATTGTGGATGTTATTGAAAACTATATGCACCATAGTTTACAAAGTTTATCCTTCACCAATATGTGTATCCTCTTGTTTGGTTTTTTGTATACATGTGTATTATTCATCTACGTATTAATATATCAAAAATTGGATATCGATATGTACTCACTAGTTCCATTTAGATGAGCTTGGGCCGCCGCTGCTGCAGCTGCTAAAGCCTTAGCTTGTTCTGAAGACTGATGCTGGTGCTGCTGCGGCTGAAGGTGATGGTGGTCAGAGAGATCACCATCAACATCGGTCATAACATGATCCTCCAGATGATCATTTCGTCTACTATTATGCAATAAAACATCACCATCATGTTGCTGGATATCTTCATCATATTCTTCCTCTTCTTCTTTGGCACGTTGCAGATGATGGTGATGATGCTGCTGCTGGTGATGATGATGATGCAGATGTGGATCCACATCAATTTGCATATGTTCCGGTGAGGCAGCCGGTGATGATGATAGATGTAAATCATTGGAATTTTGTAAATGTTGATGATGAGGTATTGGTGATTTGTCTAAATTATTATTGCTGGTATTACTATTATTGTTATTTTGTGAGGCCAATGAGGCGGCTTTAGCTAAATTCTTATAAAATTCCAATTCTTTAAGATGATCCTTATCATCGGCTCCATTAAAATGCATTGGTAGATCACCAATGCTATTCCCCACCGGTGAGATGAGTTTTTGTGGAGCTATGTCTTTATCAAAATCCTGGAAAAAAAAGATGACAACAAAACAAATCAGTTAAATTAATTTTAACATTTATAAATATAAAATAAATATGTATTTGTTAAAATAAAAATTAATTTTAATATTTTTAAATATGTACATATAAATAAATTTAGCTCTAGAAAATTCTGTAAATTTTTTTTTTATTGCAAATTTAATTAAAATAATATGTCATTGTTTACATGCAACAAGTTCCCTTAAATTGTTGCTTGACACAGCCTCCCCTTCTATTACATTGTTATCAAACATCATTGCTATCATCGACAGTATTTGTTTTTAATGAAATGAAAACAAAAAAAAAAAAAACAATACTTCACATACTTAACAATTATTTGTATTTTGCATATATTACACATTAAGTCTCCATGAAGTTCTATAATCACATTATCCAGCATACGTTCGCATATGAATTGAAAAGTGTCATTATTGCCACTACAAGTATGATTATTATTATTATTATTATTAAATAATTGTCACTTATAAATATGAGCTCAGCATCATCAAACAAATGGTGAAGCTAGTCTGTGTGATGGTGGTTGTGGCAGTTGTAGGATTTTGTACAACCCAGCAAACATTTTCATTAATAGCAAAAAAAAAAAGATGATTTAAAGTGGAATAACACAAATAACATAATGAGAATCGGTGGAAACAGTGGTCTGCAACCAACGGAAATGGCTAGAAGCAATAGGGATTTTATCCGATTCAAAAAGTCGAATTTTCAAAATTGAAAATGTCGACTATTTCGAATTTTTGATTTCTTCGACTTCTTGAGAAAGCCGACATTGGTGTTGGAGTCGTGTTTTCATATATAAAATTGTCGACTTTTCGATTTTTTGAGTTCTGCGACTTATAGAGAATTGGAAAAACATTTTTAGAGTCGAGTTTTTAACTCTAAAAATTTGAAAAACTCGTCCTTTCTAACTTTTGACTATTGAAACTTTTCGTGCTGTCTTTAAACCAGATATTTGGAAAATCCAACTTTTCGACTTTTTCAAAATTTTAAAAATCCGACTTTTAAGTTTTTTCGATTTTTTTAAAATTCGGAAAAGTATATTTACATCTTTTTTGTACTTTTTAAACATTTTTACTTTACAATTTGAAGATTTTTGTTCGGCTTGAGGTCATGAACTAATGAAGAGGCTGGAGTTGCTTTGTTTTTTCTCGATTTCGATACACCTTCAAAGATCATCTTCAGCGAATCGTATCAAAATATCCAAGGAAAAACAATTTTTTTAAAATAAAATAACGAAAAACCACAACACCAGCTCCTTCATTAGTTCATGACCTCAAGCTAAACAAAAATCCCATGATTGTAAAAATTCTAAAGGTAAATTTTTTAACTTTTTACCATTTTCATGGTGTGGTCAGGGAATAACACTTTGATCTGCGTGAATATGGTCCTACCGGCTACTGTTGAGCCACTTTTGTCAAATGATGGCATTTTTGTGTCACTAACTGCCATATTTTCTCATTTTTCGTTGTTTTATGCCATTTGGTTTTTTTTAATTCCTATGGAAGTGTAATATTTTTGAAAATATGGAATTTTTTTTTTAAATTTTTTTGACTTTTTGGCAATTTGAATGAACCGACTTCGAACTTTTGATTTTTGGAAACTTTTAGAAAATTTTTTAAAATTTTTTTTATACTTTTTGAGGATTTGAACAAACCAACTTTGGTGTTGGAGTTGAGTTTTTGAATCTTAAAATTTGGAAATTTCGGCTTTAGGAAATTTTGATTTTTGGACATTTTTGTTTTGCTGTGAGAATTTGGAAAGCCCAACTTTTCGACATATTCAAAGTTTGAAACAGACGACTTTAAAAGTTTTCGACTTTTTTTTTAATTTGGAAAAAAAAATTTTCAAACTTTTAACTTCTTAAAATAGATCAGGGTCTAACAACTTTAAACTGCTTGAAAACCATTGTGCCACTTTTTACAATCGATGACACTTTTGTGCTATCTTTTTTGACGAGTTTTGCTAGTCTTGTTTTTTATTTTTAAGTTTCCTTCTCATACAACAGTATTTTCAAGCGGATATTTCTGCGCCTGAAAGTATGCAACAAAAAAAGTTCTCTTTGTGCCACTTTTGTCGAACGATGACACTTTTGTGCCACTAAATTCTATACCTTTTTACATTATTGTGCCATATTTTTCGCAGAGTTGTGCCACACTTTTATGCCACCTTTTTCGACGAATTTTGCTAGTCTTGTTTTATTAAATTCTTTGAAAGTTTAATACTGTTTTTTTTAATTTTCCTTCTCCTACAACAGTATTTTTTAGCGGATATTTTTGCGCCTGAAAGTATGCAAAAATTTTGTTTGTTGTGTCACTTTTGTCAAACGATGACACTTTTGTGCACTAAATTCTATACGTTTTTACATTTTTGTGACACCTTTTTCGCAGAGTTGTGCCACTTTTCTTATTAATACCTAATATTTGTGTAAATCTTGACCCCGGATGGTAAATTTATGGATGTGGTTAGGTTAGGTGGCAGCCCACGGTGGATGTGGTTAGTGCTCTCAGATATAATCGAGTTCTATAACATATGTTAAAAAAATCTTCTCATACACCATTACTTCTCGTACACCAGTATTTTGTAGAGGATATTTTACGCCTGAAAATATGCAAAGAAATTTTTTCGATAGTAGATAAACCTGGTTACTGCCCCGCACTGGAAACTGCAAGGATTGGTTCTAGATGCTCTTCCTCTTTTGATATTAAAGCCTTAGGACATGCCAAAGCTCGCAAAAAAATTCTTTTTCCCTAATTTACTTTTTGTAAAGAAAAAAATCAAAAATCCAAGCAATAAACACAAACCTGTTGTTGCGAAAAAAATATAATAGATTTATCAAAGCTTGTGCTAGAAATATCACCATACTACCCTCACTTGTTAACCGATCGCATTACAACATAATCCTCTGCAATTGTAGCTTATTCTTCGCTCATCGTCAGCCTATTCTCTATGGAAATTTATTAGTATTCAATTTTAAATCCCCTGTCTTTAGAATATGAGTTCAAATTTCTTTTTTTGATCTATAGAAATCTCTTCCAACATTTGAAATGTTCATTTGGTAAATCATTTGCATAAAATGTAGAATTGTTCATTTTGCAGAGTGTATTCATATAGAATGGAACAATTGTTGACTATTCCCCAGACAAAATATCAACCATCAAGCATCATCTACATACATATATCATCGAATGAATGTAATTATACAAATAAATGAATGAATATAATTTAATTAACTCATTTAATATTGCGAATGTTTGCCGTTTAATATTAAACGAGTACAGGGATAACAAACACATTGTATGGAAAATATCAGGAGTCAGGACTCTTTTCATATTTTGGGATTTGTTAATTGTAACAGAAAGGATTGTATGCGAAATAAGCTGTTCATGAGAGAGATTAAATAGTCAATTGGAATGATTTCATTATACAATTTTGATTTGTATTAAAAAGGCTTGATTTTAATTTCGGGAATCAATTGAAAAAGTAATCTACTCAAGGAGGGAATAATAAATTTGGAAATATTTCTCCATTGTCGTAATAGTAATAGAGCTTATTATCATTTCTTTTTTATAAAGTATTAAAAAAAATTGTTGTTTAGTCTATTAATTCAATGTGTACGCCTCAAAGTATGCCTCGATTTTTTAAATATTAAAATTCATTAAATATCAGGGAATTAAATAATAATTCTGTTTATAAAACAGTTTTAGGAAATAATTGGAATAGTTTTGTTGCTAAATAACATATATCATAAGATTAATTTTTATTTTTTTAATAATTTTTATTCTTTATGATTCACCGATTATCTTTAATATTTTATTTGCTTTTAAAGAGATTTTTTTTTATGAAAAAAATGTTTGCCCAAAATTTCTTTCCTAAAAAAACTCTTTTTTTTAGTATGAGAAATTTTGTCCGCAAGAGGGATGAAATACTAATTTTTAATGATTTAATGCTAAATATAGATTAGTAGAAAACAACGTATGTTCTACTTCTGTAGAAGGTTGAATCGAACTCTGAATTTCTTAATATTTATTTATCACATCCTATAATCTTAATATGATTTATCAAGCCCTATAATATATGACAATTTGATGCTTAGGTTAGGTTAGGTTAGTTTAGGTTACGTTAGGTGGCAGCCCGATGTATCAGGCTCACTTAGACTATTCAGTCCATTGTGGTACCACATTGGTGACTTTGATGCTTAGTCTACAAAATTTAATATATTATACTAAAAGTATGCAACAATTTTTGAATTCTCAGACGTAACTAAATTCTAGACCAGCGTTGCCAGTATTGGGGATTTTTCCCCAAATTGGGGATATTTCTTAGTGGGTGGGGACAACATTTTTGAGTTGGGGACTTCGGGATTTGGTGGGGAATTTCAAAAAATTTGGGGCTTTTTGTGGGGAATTTTCGACATCTATTATAGGTTGATATAAAAGCGTTTACAGCTAATTACGCAAATGAGCTGAATAAGAAGTAAGGAAGTTCTAATTCATTCTAATTCTAATTCATCTCTTTTTAAAGCCAATAATTTTTGATGCTTTTTCTAATATAATATATTCGGTTTAATATGATTATTTATATGACTCAATTAATCAATCCCATGTTTAGTCTATAAATTTAATATATTATCCTAAAAGTATGCAACAATTTTTGAATTCTAAAAATTCAATAAATTCTAGACAACTTATTTCTTTTACTCATAAAATAGATGATGCGAGTGATTCTTTTGTTGAATGTAGATTGACTGAATACACTGAAAAAAAATTCACGGAAATTTTTCCAATTGAAGACTTAATTGAGTTTGAAAAAATATTCAATTTAGAATTTAATTGATTGAATAATTTTTTTAATTGAAAAAAAAAAACAATAACAAAAATTAATAGTATCAATTAATTTTTTAATTGGATCAATTAATTTTTTAATTGATTTTCAATTAATTTTTATACCCACCACCATAAAATGGTGACGGGGGTATAATAAGTTTGTCATTCAGTTTGTAACACATCGAAATATCGATTTCCGACTATATAAAGTATATATATTCTTGATCAGGGAGAAATTCTAAGACGATATAAGCATGTCCGTCTGTCCGTCTGTCCGTCTGTCTGTCTGTTGTAATCACGCTACAGCCTTCAATAATGGCGCTATCGTCCCGAAATTTGGCACAGGTTCGTGTTTTGTTTGCAGGCAGGTCAAGTTCGAAGATGGGCTATATCGGTCCAAGTTTTGATATAGTCCCCATATAAACCGACCTCCCGATTTGGGGTCTTGGGCTTATAGAAATCGTAGTTTTTATCCAATTTGCCTGAAATTTGAAATCTAGAGGTATTTTATGACCATAAAGAGGTGTGCCAAAAATGGTGAGTATCGGTCCATGTTTTGGTATAGCCCCACATAGACCGATCTCCCGATTTTACTTCTTGGGCTTATAGAAACCGCAGTTTTTATTCATTTTACCTGAAATTGGAAATCTAGAGGTATTGTAGGACCACAAATACGTGTGCCAAAAATTGTGAGTATCGGTCCATATTTTGGTATAGCCCCCATATAGACCGATCTCCCGATTTGGGGTCTTGGGCTTATAGAAAACGTAGTTTTTATCCAATTTGTCTGAAATTGGAAATCTAGAGGTATTTTAGGACCATAAAGAGGTGTGCCGAAAATGGTGAGTATCGGTCCATATTTTGGTATAGCCCCCATATAGACCGATTTCCCGATTTTACTTCTTGGGCTTCTAGAATCCGAAGTTTTTATCCTATTTGCCTGAAAAGGAAATCTAGAGGTATTTTCGGGTCATAAAGAGGTGTGCCGAAAACGGTGAGTATCGGTCCATAGTTTAGTATAGCCCCCATAAGAACGATCTCCCGATTTAACTCCTTGGGTTTCTAGAAACCGTAGTTTTTATCTGATTTGCCTGAAATTGTAAATATTCTTGTATTTTAGGCTCACAAAAACGTGTATCGGATTAAGTTTTTATTGGTCCATTTGGTAATGCCTCCATATAGACCGACTTCACTTCTTGAGGGTGTAGAAGGCGCACTGATCATGCAAATTGCTTGAAACTCAATGTAAAATTTCCAGATTTTACTTCTACATATTTAAGATTTCAAATCAAGACGTTATTGTATAATTTTCTTGCACACTTACAAGAGATGTTAATGATTCCTCTAAAACTCAAACAAAAATGGTTCTTATAAATCCAGAATCTGATGAGGACTATCATAGGTGAAATCTTTAGATTTATCTTCGGGAAGTGTCCTCAAGTCCTCAAGCCCTCCTGAAATTTCAAAGGAAACCCTAATATTTGGTTCATGGTGGTGGGTATTTAAGATTCGGCCCGGCCGAACTTAGTGCTGTATATACTTGTTTAATTTATACTATCATATCTGGGTTTGAAGAAATTTCAATTACAAATTAATTGGATCATTTAATTACGTGATTGAATACAAAACCTATTTTTTGTGCGTAACATAGGTAGCCTGCTGAAGTATGAAGTTTGATATATGCCTTAAAGTATGCCATGATTTCTTGATTGTCCAAATTCAAAAGAACTACTGATATTTCTCTTCATAACAGAGATTAGAAAGACATTTGGAGTGTTTATACGGCTAAATATAGAAAAATAATATTTTTAAACATTCGGCAAATCAACTGAATTAATAGTCTAGCAAAGTAATAAAAATCTGACCAAAACTCTTGTCCCATTTCTAATGAAAATATTGTATTGTGCAGTTTAACTTCAACTCTTTGTATCATAGTAAATAATCTTGCATGATTTAGCTAACTTATTCGTTGTATAGTCTCTTTATTCAAAATATCAGCCTTAAAGTATGTCACATTTTTTGATTTTTCGAACCATTGGGAATTCAGAATAATCTAGGGAACTCAGAATAATTTCATAACAAAAATTGAAGCCTTCAAATTCACCAAAATGTGTATGTTTTTAATCTCGACTCTATGTTAAAAATTTAGCGAAGTCTGTCACATTAAATTTTTGCCCTTAAAGTAGCCACATTTTTTTTTGAGCCTAGAGAACTCAGAATAATTTCATCACAAAAATTGAAGACCTAAGCCTTAAAGTTCACCAAAATGTGTATGTTTTTAAACTCAACCCAATGATCAACATTTAGCGCTGTCGGTGACATTAAATTTGTTTTTGGCCTTAAAGTATACCACATTTTTTTTTTGATTTTTCAAATGGGGCGCTAAATGTTAATGAGTTGAGTTTAAAAACATACAAATTTTGGTGAATTTTAAGGCTTAGGTTTTCAATTGTTATGATGAAATTATTATGCGTCACAAAAATTGAAAACCTAAGCCTTAAAGTTCAGCAAAATTTGTATGTTGAGTTGAGTTTAAAACTCATTGACATTTAGCGCAGTCTGTTACATTTAATTTTCTTTTGGTGTTATCAAACACTTCTCATACTTCAATTAGGGTTCTATTTTTTTGCCTCATATCATTCTTAATATGTAAATTGAAAAAATAATAACATTAAAATCTTAGATGTTTTTCCAGACCAGCCTAGAGAACTAAGAAAATTATTCTTTAACAAAATTCTCCTAAAAGTATGCTTGCAAAATTGAAAAAATAAATATGTAACTCCGAAATTGCTTCTTCTAAAAAATGTATGCTTGTGAAAATTCCAAACCTAATCCTTAAAGTATACTACTATTTCTTTTTCTTCTCTTTTTTTCTCTCTCCCAAATTCAATGACAAAAATTTAATATTGTCTGTCACATTAAATGTTGCTTTAGTTTTATCAACACTTCCATTACCTCAATTTAGATACTTGGGTTTTAGTTTTTTTTTTTGTGTCGTTTTCTGCTATTATCCATCCTGTTTTATCACTTTGTAATTAATACAATTTCCTCGATGAAAATTTTTTTATTCTACTGCTACTGCTGTTGGTTTTCCTTAGCAGTTGTCATCCTTAACTCTGTGGCTCCTTCATGGAATTTTGTCACTGTAATGGTTTGATACTCGCAGTGTCTATATTTGTTTGTTGCTATTGCAATTTGCTGCTAAAAGCTTATGATACCTTTAGGTATTTCTTCTCAGCAATTATGTTAATTTCCAATGCAAATAACATTTAATTGAAGTGTTGCTAGTATTTTCGCAATTTTTATTCTCATTTTAGTTTTCCTTCTTGTCGTTGGCCAGTTGGTTCGATGTCGTACTTGTATCGTTTCTTTTTTTCCTATCTGGGTATTTATGTCTTCCTTCGGTTTCTAGAGTTTTGTTTTTTGGGTTTAAGTTTACCACACCCTAACACCAACCTACACAAAATTGCAGACTAAACCATACAATCGTTGTCATCGTTGTCTGGATCTAGTTGCTTGGGTCCTATCTCATTTGTACTCCTCTCCATGCTGTTGGTATGGATATTTTGCAAAATATGCAAATATCAGTTAATGGTAATTGCAGCTATGGCTAAAAGTATTAATTGCCAATAATTATATTGGTTTTACGGTAATTTATATAAATTTTGTTTCTCTTCGATTTTTTTTTTGGGATAGGTGGATAGCCTTGGATATTTGAGGAAATATATATGAAGTCTAGAGATCATTAAAGATGACCAAGACTATGGAAAATTTAAGATACTTAAATTAAGCAAAATTATTTTTTTAACATTCCAAAAAATGGCATTTGAGAATATATTTGATTGGCAGATATAAATATATAAGATTGGTAAGCAGTTAGAGAGGGAAATGATTAAGAAGAAATTGTTTTTCTGGTATAGCTGACTCTAAATTATTTGCCCACAAAAAGGTGGCAAAAAAAGTGTCATACTTTGTGGAATAGAAAATTATGAATAAATTAATTTTAGATTAGCCTTTGTGTAAAAATATAAAAATGACTTAAGCTGTGGTGCCATTTTGTTTGCCACAAAATATGCCATTGGCAAGAAAAAGTAACAGAATTATATTAAAGAAGTGGCATCTTTGTAGCATAGAAAAATGCAAACAAAAAAATTGGCTGTCTTATCTTATTATTATAAAATTGTAGAAATGAAAATAGATTAAAAAACTAATTACAAAAAAACACAGTTTATATTTTAGATTTATTTTCCCACAAAAAGGTGGCAAAAAAGTGGCATACTTTGTGCAATTGACATTCATTTTAGATCAGCCTTTATGTAGAAATATAAAAATGGTTTACGCTGTGATACATTTCTGTTTGCCTCAAAATATGCCATTGACAAGAAAAATTAGCAGAATTATATTAAAGAAGTGGCATTTTTGTAGCATAGAAAAAATGCAAAAAAATAATAATGTCTGTATTATTTTATTATTATAGAAATGAAAAACAAAGAAATTCTAGAAATGAAAAACAGCGATATGGGGTATATATTAAACTAAAAAAAGGCCGATTAAATACGTATATAATTCAGTTTGAAAAAATTGTATATAGAAATAAAATTTTGACAAAATTTTCTATAGAAATAAAATGTTGATAAAATTTTCTAAAGAAATAAAATTTTGACAAGATTTACTATAGAAATAAAATTTTGACAAAAATTCTATAGAAATAAAATTTTAACAAAATTTTCTATAGAAATAAAATTTTGACAACATTTTCTATAGAAGTAAAATTTTGACAAAATTTTCTATAGAAGTAAAATTTTGACAAAATTTTCTATAGAAACAAAATTTTGACAAAATTTTCTATAGAAATAAAATTTTGACAAAAATTTCTATAGAAATAAGGTTTTGAAAAAATTTTCTATAGAAATACAATTTTGAAAAATTTTCTATAGAAAAAAAAATTTTACAAAATTTTCTATAGAAATAAAATTTTTATAAAATTTTCTAAAGAAATAAAATTTTGACAAAATTTACTATAGAAATAAAATTTTGACAAAATTTTCTATAGAAATAAAATTTTGACAAAATTTTTTATAGAAATAAAATTTTGAAAAAATTTTCTATAGGAATAAAATTTTGACAAAATTTTCTATAGACATAAAGTTTTAAAAAAATTTTCTATAGAAATACAATTTTGAAAAATTTTCTATAGAAATACAATTTTGAAAAATTTTCTATAGAAAAAAAAATTGACACAATTTTCTATAGAAATAAAATTTTGACAAAATTTTCTATAGAAATAAAATTTTGACAAAATTTTCTGTAGAAATAAAATTTTCTATAGTAATAAAATTTTGACAAAATTTTCTATAGAAATAAAATGGTGGTAGATTATTTTTGGCGATATGGACCAATTTTTGTGTGATTGGGGATCGGCTATATATAACTATAGACCGACATGGTTGTTAGCGGCCATATACTAGCGTAATGTTCCAAATTTCAACCGGATCGGATGAATTTTGGTCTTCCAAGAGGCTCCGTAGGTCAAATCTGGGGATCGGTTTATATGGGGGCTATATATAATTATGGACCGATGTGGACCAATTTTTTAGAGACCATATACTAACACCTTGTACCAAATTTCAGCCGGATCTCTTAGAGCTCCGCAAGCCAAATCGGGAGATGGGTTTATATGGGGGCTATATATAATTATGGACCGATGCGGACCAGCTTTTGCATGATTGTTAGAGACCATATACTAATACCATGTACCAAATTTCAACCGGATCGGATGAATTTTGCTCCTCCAAGAGACTTCCCAAGCCAAATTTTACGCTCATTTGCCATATAGTTAGTTAGGTATATGAAGATGGTAAACAATTAGGGAGAAGTGATGAAGAGAAAAATGTTTTTCTTGCATAGCTGAGCCTACACTATTTTCCCACAAAAAGGTGGCAAAAAAGTGTCATACTCTGTGGAATAGAAAATTATGATAATATTATGAATAAAGTCAATGGCAATACAGCTTACGCTGTGGTGCCATTCTTTTTGTCACAAACTATGCCATTAGCAATAAAAAGTGGCAGAATTATACTAAAGAAGTGGCATTTGTGTAGCATAGAAAAATTTCTAAAAAAAAAATGTCTGTTTTATATTACTATTAAAAAAATCTAGAAATGAAAATTGATTGAAATCTATTTAGACTTAATTTTAAAAATGGTGGCACAAAAAGTGGCATAATTTATAATATAGAACCAATGGGAAAGAAATTCCTTAATCATTTTACGGCTATTTGCCGTACAGTGGGTAACTCTATTTAAGGTCTATAGGAGATTTGAATTGAGATTACAACGTATGATAAAACGTGTCATTCGTAAGGAAAAGTTGGAGAATTTTACTAAAAAAAAGTGACACAAAAAAGTGCAGCACATAAAAAAAAATACGAATAAAGGGAATTCGTTAATTCAGTTTATGTCAAAACCCGCAACGTGTTGTGGAGTAAGTCTGTTTCATCCGTACACAATAAAAACTTATCAAAAATGTGGCACTGAAAATTACACACTTGCAAGTATTAAAATACAAAAAAAAAAGTTTTTATATCAGCCTTTTTATGTGAAAAAAGTATTTCTAAAACCCTTGCAGGGGCATAGAATTGTTGTTGCATTAAAAAAAATGGCATACACACAAAAAAAATGTTTTGTCTTCAATCACGAAATTAAGTGATTCAATTAATTTTTAATTTAAAAAATTGAAAGACAATAAAAAAATAAATTGATCCAATTAAAAAATTAATTGATACTATTAATTTTTGTGATTGACTTTTGTTTCAACCAAAAAAATTGGTTGAATCAATTTTTTTGAATTTTTAATTGAATATTTTTACAGTCAATTAAGACTTTAATTGGAAATTTTTTTGTGAAATTTTTTTGCCTTCAATCACGAAATTAAGTTATTCAATTAATTTTTAATTTAACAAATTGAAAGTCATTTAAAAAATAAATTGATCCGATTAAACAATTAATTGATACTATTAATTTTTGTGATTGACTTTTACTTCAACTAAAAAAATTTGTTGAATCAATTGAATTTTTAATTGAATATTTTCTAAAACTCAATTAAGACTTTAATAGGAAATTTTTTGGTGAATTTTTTTCTGTGTACTTGCCACTGTATGGTTATGAAAAATTTGAATTTTTAAGCATTCTATGAACGTAGTGAAATTTTTATAAGAATCCTAAAATTATGCAACAAAAAAGAAGTTCAAGATCAGGTTGTGTAGATTGAAAGTAGACATGACCGTATCTAAACTCAGTCTATCAGAAGATCTGGCATTGTACTTAGGTCTCAGGTTAAAAGAGATATCAACTTTTATTCGTCTCGCCCCATAAGCCATAACCCTAAGCTCTCATTCAACCTTTGTGTGTTTTGGCGTTTTTACGATCGCTAAGTCTAGGCATAAAATTATTACTAAATGACGAGAAATTTGTTGTTTCAGATGTCTTCAAAACAATCTTAATAATGTATGAGATATTTTGCCTAGAAGTATGCTATATTTGTTTTCCTTCGCTCTTACAAACATATTATTAAAGAACTATTAAAAGGTGTTTAAAGACACTGTTGACCATATTTATTTTCTAGGATTTTCCTTCACCCTAGAGAAGAAATGGTTATTAAAAAGTTAAAGAATCTATCATTAAAAAATCGAAATTTAATTAAAGAGTACAAGTAAATATTTTACCTACACGTATTATCGGGAACTACCTTCTAGGACTAACAAATATATACTATATCATAATTAAAATGTATATTGTGAATATTAAAAAAAAAAAAAAACTCTATAATGTACAACTACTTCAACCGAGCCGAGTAGGTGTTAAGTGGTGATACAATATTCAGTTTTGAATTGAAGAAGAGAATGAGCTCCATTCGTTGAACACCCTTTTCCTGTAGTTCTTCATTTATTTTCCCAATGAGTCTTATGCATGGTTGTATTATGAATTATAGGTTCTTTTTTACCATATTTTCCATACCATAGTCAATTGGTGCATATGTTTTTTGCATTTATCTTTCAACTCTAGGTAATGTGGGGGCTATTTTGTCTGGACACTTCACTTGCACCTACTATATAAGTAGTCATTGGCTCTATGGTTATATGGTTCATTGCCTTGCCACTTGGTGATGGGTGAGTGTCTGCAAAGTGTGGACGGTATGTATTTTTTTGTTGGTGTTTCATTGTCCCTTCTTTTTTAATGATTGTTTAATAAGTTATGCAGTAATAGTTTTCATCATCGTTATCGTTGTTGTAATAATAATGGAAATATCATTTATTGTTATAATACTGGGCATGTTTTTTTTTCTCTCTTCAATTTGCTGACAGTAGAATTGAATCGATAATGCACTTGATTTCCTGCTTTTTCGATTGACATAAATGTGAAAGTATTATCATGGGGGAATGGTAATGGTAGGCTAGTGATAGTTGACAGAGCTTATGATGACAATGTAATGCAAATGATATACATGTCCAAGGATCTTAGAGAAAGAGGATTTATGAGCAGCTTGATTTTAAGCCTTAAAAATTAAACCAATGCATATAATGTAGTCATGCTGTACAACTTCATTCTTTTTCGCATTATAATCGTGCAATGACCTTATATCACAGACGTAGGTAGTGATATTTAATGTGTTGAGGACATTGGGCCAATATTTTGATGTCTAGGTGGAAGCGGTGTAACCGTTGTGTCACTTGTTTTTCTAGCAGTGATACTTTTGTACCACTTTTTTAATGTAAAACTAAATGGTGTACTTTTTAAAAATTTGTGTCACTTTTCTGTGAAGCCAATTTTTAATTGTTCCCTTTTAATTGTTTTCCCCTTTTAAATTTATTTTTTTTTAAATTGTTCCCAAATTTCATTAAGATGTAATTGATGCCTTAAAAAAGAATCGAGTTTAAGCATACAATACTATAACATTATTTTTCTAAACCCTCGAGTGACCTGCCTAAAGGTATGCAAATAAAATTTTCTCTAGTAGATAAAGTATGATCAGATTTAATTTTTAAATGAAAAAAATTATATATGATTATTTTATTATAGTTTTTTTGTTTGAAAATGTGTGTCACTCTTTACGCCTCTGTTTTAAAATGAGTGTGTCACCTTCTTTTGTGACACTTTTTGTGCAACTTTTTAGAAATTTTCAACGCTACGATGGCTCTGTTATAATTTTTTATACTCCCCACCATAGGATCGGGGGTATATTAACTTTGTCATTCCGTTTGTAACACATCGAAATATTGCTCTAAGACCCCATAAAGTATATATACTCTGGGTCGTGGTGAAATTCTGAGTCGATCTAAGCATGTCCGTCCGTCTGTTGAAATCACGCTAACTTCCGAACGAAACAAGCTATCGACTTCAAACTTGGCACAAGTAGTTGCTATTGATGTAGGTCGGATGGTATTGCAAATGGGCCATATCGGTCTACTTTTACGTATAGCCCCCATATAAATGGAACCCTCCGAAGCCTATTAGAGGAGCAAAATTCATCCGATCCGGTTGAAATTTGGTACGTGGTGTTAATATATAGTCTCTAACAACTATGCAAAAATTGGTCCATATCGGTCCACTTTTACGTACAGCCTTCATATAAACGGACCCCCAGATTTGGCTTGCGGAGCCTATAAGAGTAGCATATTTCATCCGATCCGGTTGAAATTTGGTACGTGGTGTTAGTATATAGTCTCTAACAACCATGCAAGAATTGGTCCATATCGGTCCATAATTATATATAGCCCCCATATAAATCGATCCCCAGATTTGGTTTGCGGATTCTCTAAGAGAAGCAAATTTCATCCGATCCGGCTGAAATTTGGTATATGGTATTAGTATATGGTCTCTAACAACTATGCAAAAATTGGTCCATATCGGTCCATAATTATATATAGCAACCATATAAACCGATCCCCAGATTTGACCTCCGGAGCCTCTTAGAGAAGCAAAATTCATCCGATCCGGTTGAAATTTGGTACGTGGTGTAAGTATTTGGTCTCCAACAACCATGCAAGAATTGGTCCATATCGGTCCATAATTATATATAGCCCCCATATAAATCGATCCCCAGATTTGACCTACGGAACCTCTTGGAGGAGCAAAATTCATCCTATTCGGTTGAAATTTGGTACATGATGTTATATGGTCTCTAACAACCATACCAAAATTGGTCCATATCGGTCCATAATTATATATAGCCCCCATATAAACCGTTCTCCAGATTTGACCTCCGGAACCTCTTGGAGGAGCAAAATTCATCCTATTCGGTTGAAATTTGGTACGTGCTGTTAGTATATGGTCTCTAACAACCATGCAAGAATTGGTCCATATCGGTCCAAAATTATATATAGCCCCCATATAAATCGATCCCCAGATTTGACCTCCGGAGCCTTTTAGAGGAGCAAAATTCATCCGATCCGGTTGAAATTTGCAACGTGGTGTTAGTATATGGCCGCTAATAACCAAGCCAAAATTGGTCCATATCGGTCTATAGTTACATATAGCCGATCCCCAATCACACTCAAATTGGTCCATATCGGTTCATAATCAAGGTTGCTACTCGAGCCAAAAATAATCTACCAAAATTTTATTTTTATAGAAAATTTTTTCAAAATGTTATTTCTATAGAAAATTTTGTTAAATTTTATTTCTATAGAAAATTTTGTTAAAATTTTATTTTGATAGAAAAATTTTTTCAAATTTTACTTCTATAGAAAATTTTGTTAAAATTTTATTTCTATAGAAAATTTTTTTCAAATTTTATTTCTATAGAAAATGTTGTCAAAATTTTGGTTTGTCAAAATTTTATTTCTATAGAAACTTTAAACGCCCTTTTTTAGTTTAATTTATAACACGTATGGACTCTGTGGTGTATATTACGGTGTTAGGAAGTTTTAAGTGTTACCGCAACCCAAGTAATTCGATTGTGGATGACAGTCTTCAGTAGAAATTTCTACGCAATCTATGGTGGAGGGTACATAAGCTTCCGAACTTACGGCCTTATACACTTGTTTTTTTTTTTTTTTTTTTTAATTTGTTCCTAAGTCTCGTTAAGATGTAATTGATGCCTTAAAAAAGAATCGAGTTTAAGCATGCAATACTATAATTGTTTTTATACATTATTTTTCGAAACCCTCGAGTGACCTGCCTAAAGGTATGCAAAGAAAATTTTCTCTAGTAGATAAAGTATGATCAGATTTAATTTTTAAATGAAAAAAATTATATATGATCATTTAATTATTGTTTTTTTTTTTTTGTGAAAATGTGTGTCACTCTTTACGCATCTGTTTTAAAATGTGTGTGTAACCTTCTGTTGTGACACTTTTTGTGCAATTTTTAGAAATTTTCAACGCTACGATGGCTCTGTTATAATTTTATGTTTTTTTAATTTAATTTCTTCTATTGCTTAACTGTTTTCATCTCGTTGAGATTTTTTTCCACTTAATCGCCATGGCTATTAAAGGTCATCCAGTTATGAGTGTGTCACCTTTTATAGTGAGTGGCACTTTTTGCTCCACTTTTTCGAAATGTTCAATGTAACGAAGGCTCTGTTATAATTGGTTTCATCTCGTTGAGATTTTTTCGACTTATAACCATGGCTGTAAAAAGTCATCCATTTTATAGTGAGTTGCACTTTTTGCGCCACTTTTTCGAAATTTTCAATGTAACGATGGCTCTATTATAATTGTTTTCATCTCGTTGAGATTTTTTTCGACTTATAACCATGGCTGTAAAAAGTCATCCAGTTATGAGTGTGTCACCTTTTATAGTGAGTGGCACTTTTTGCGCCACTTTTTCGAAATTTTCAACGTAATGATGGCTCTATTATAATTGTTTTCATCTCGTTGAGATTTTTTTCGACTTATAACTATGGCTGTAAAAAGTCATCCAGTTATGAGTGTGTCACCTTTTATAGTGAGTGGCACTTTTTGCGCCACTTTTTCGAAATTTTTAACGTAATGATGGCTCTATTATAATTGTTTTCATCTCGTTGAGATTTTTTTCGACTTATAACTATGGCTGTAAAAAGTCATCCATTTATGAGTGTGTCACCATTTATAGTGAGTGACACTTTTTGCGCCACTTTTTCGAAATGTTCAATGGCTCTGTTATAATTGTTTTCATCTCGTTGAGATTTTTTCGACTCAATCACAATGGCTATAAAAGGTCATCCAGTTATGAGTGTGTCACCTTTTATAGTGAGTGGCACTTTTTGCGCCACTTTTTAGAAATTTTCAACGTAACGATGGCTCTGTTATAATTGTTTTTTCAAAATGAGTGTGACACCTTTTATTGTGAGTGCCACTCACCTGTAATGCAGGTTCTGTAATGATTGTTGATTGATTGTCTCGTTGAGAATGTTTTTTTCTCGACTTATTCAAAAATGATTGTTAAAATGCCATCAATTTACAACCCTTATAACCCCCATTACACTTCACTCTTCCAAACGGACAATTGATCCGCCTTGAAGTATGCAAAGAAAATGTTGTACCTACTACAGGAAAATTTAGTTCAGATTTAATTTGACAAAAAACAAAAAAAAATATTTCCCAGTTCTATATAAAAAAAAGTTTTATATAAAATCATTTAATCAATTTTTTGTGTGAAAATGTGTGCCACTCTTTATGCCACATTTTTAAAATAAAGTCTCATCTTGTAATGAGTGAAACTTTTAATGCCAGTTTGCCACTTTTTTAGAAATTTTCAACGACAATGATGGCTCTGTTATGATTGTCTATTTCTCGTGGAGAATTTTTTCGACTTAGACACTGTCATCCATTTACAACCCCTATAACTCCATTATACAATCTTCTTCTAATGGACACTTGATACGCCTTAAAGTATACAAAATATGTTCTGCAGCAGGTAAAATTAATTCAGATCTAATTTTAAAAATACCCATTTTACAATTCAATATTAAAAAACTTTTAAAGGGTGGTTAAAATTTCAAGGGCCAATGTTGATTTTGAATAAAACACAAACTAGTTAGGAAATTAGGAAATAGAGAAATGTCAAATAAAATTCGGAAAAAACATGGCGTTTAGGTGTGGTTCACATTCAACATCGGGCCTTACAATTTAACCACCCTTTATAAGATCATCTAATTAATTGTGCCACTCGTTAGCCACTTTTTTTAAGTGTACCATTTTTAATGCCACTTTTTAAAAATCCTTAAGGGAAACACAGGTTCTGTTATGACTGCTTTTATCCGGTTGAGAATATTTTTTTTTCGACTTAATCCAAATGACTGTAAAACGCCATTCATTGACAACTACTATAACCTCATTATTTTTCCAAACGTACATTCGATACGCCTAAAAGTATGCAAAATAAATGTTCTTATAGTAGGTAAAATTAATTCAGATATTGTTTTAAATAGGGCATTTCACAATTAAACATTAATATAAAATCATCTAATTCACGCATTTTAATTCTAATTTTAAAATGTGCGTACCAACTTTTTTGTAAGTGACACTTTTTGTGCAACTTTTTCAACGATAACGCAGAATCTATTATACATTGATTTCATATCTTTGAACCGATTTTTGTCGACTTAATCACCATGGCTGTAAAAAGCCATCCATTTGCAACCCCTAAAAGTATGCAATGCCATGTGGAATGAATTTACTCTATACTATGGTTTTCATTTGTTTTTTTGTGTCACTCATTTTCAATGTGCGACTGGATGCAAGTACGGTTTGGAATTTAATGATGTTGCCACTGATAATGTTTACTCTTTCTTTCTGGACATCACGTTTTGTTCTATTTTTTTTTACATTGCAGCTTGTTGCATTTGTTTTATTTTTGGCGCAAAAATATTTCATACGATTTTGTTTCATTTTGTTTTTTTCATTTTTTTTTTCATTCATACGATGCGATAAAATGGACAAGACAATCATACCAGAGGCAGGGAACCACCTTAATTCGTTTTTTGTTTTTTGGGTGGAGAAAATGTACAGGAGGGCAATTGATGGGTTCGTGCGAAATTGCAATGTTGCCATTAAGGCATTGAACGTATGTTCTGGTGGCACTTGCGGACATGCATGATTTTTGTTTCATTTTTTGTTTTTGTTCGTTTTCGAGTTGCATATTTTTGGGTGCTAGATGGGCTGTTAAGCTGGATATGGTATTGCTGGGGAGGGTGAGGGGGGGTGATGCTTTAATTTTATCTGCTACAGTTTTCAGGGGATTTGTTTTTATCCATGCTGCCAAATTTTGTAATTTTTTACTTGGTAAACTTTTACTTTTATTTTTTGTTATTTTCCGTATATAGACTTTTGGTTGTTAAGAGGGAAAAGTGTACTTTGACAATATGGCAGAGAAGACTCAAAATGTAGGTTTATCGTAATATTTTGATCATAGATAAATTAAAGGAGATGAAAAAATTTGGAAAAAATTTTCTTCTCCTTTAATTTGGAAAAAATTTTTCTTCTCGAAAATTGTAATGTGAAGTGATTGGTCTTGTCATGTCGATCCGTCCATCTATACATGTTTACATGGTGATCACTCTTGAATATTTTGGAACAATTCTAATACCGACTTTCCAAGTAGATACCATTAGTAACAATATTGATTTATTATATTTATTTATTTTATTAGTAGTTTATACTAAATTAATTAAATCAACCAATATTAATTAATCCACCAATATAATTAATTCTGATATTCGTTTTGATATCGGTTTTGGTTTTGCAATTCACAGTGGTTGCACACTTACCCCTGTATATGCAATGTCAAATGTGAATGATGCATACTTTTGGGTGTTATCAAAAATTTTCATAAAAAAAATAAGGATATTTCACTTCCTTCTCTCTCGAATAATCCTTCGTAAGGATAACAAATGGCCAACATCAAATAAAAGAAAAAAATAAAAGAAAAAAATAAAAGAAAAAAATAAAAGAAAAAAATACAGAAAAAATCAAACGAAATTAAAACGTGTTATGGTCAAACGCTTGCGATATGAGTATTTTCACAGGGGTGAAGCTGCTTCACTCTCGGGAAAATCAAAATAAAAAACTACCCATATAATTTTGTGACAACCAATGGTTTCAAAAATAGAATAAAAAATAAATCTACAGACATGGCTTCCATATGAAGCATCTAGAGGGTTCGAATCAATTTTGTTTGTTTTTTTTTTTTAGCAAATTAATTTACGAATACCCATCACACTCACTGTGCTAGCCTTTATTTATTAATGACAATGCTGTTTGAATTTAAATTGTGAATTATCGTAATGGCAAATACAATACCAGTAATCCGTTAAGTATACAAACGATTTGGATGAGTTGTATTAGCAAATTGTAAACGGGAAATGGAGTAAAGATTAAAAATGTTTCGGTTTATTTGACATAACAAAATTTCCAAATAAATATAATCGTTATGGGTATGATAACAGTTTGCTTTATAAATTAAAAAAATACAAATAATTAAACTAAACTAAATTAAATAAGAGTAAAAAAAAAGAAGCTTTATATATTTAAATAATAAGAGCCTAGAGGTATGCAATATTTTTTACTCATTTTCATGGTCTACGAAAATCAAGCCCAAATTCAGGAGATATTTAAACAAAGTTTTTAGTTTTTTGATATTATTTACCCTTGGTGTATTAGTTATAAAAATCGAAGAAGCTTCATATGTTTAAATGATAACAAAGAGCAATTTAAAAACGGTCCCAACTTAAGCCTAGTGGTATGCAACAGTTTTTACTCATTGTCATAGTCTACGAAAATCCAAAGTCCAAATTTAGGAAATATTTAAACAATGTTTGTAGTTTTTGGATATTATTAACTTTTGGTGTACTAGTTATAATATGTTTAAATAATAAGAGCCTAGAGGTATGCAACATTTTTTACTCATTTTCATGCTCTACGAACATCAAGCCCAAATTTAGGATATATTTAAACAAAGTTTTTAGTTTTTGGATATTATGTAATCTTGGTGTATTAGTTATAAAAATCGAAGAAGCTTCATATGTTTAAATGATAACAAAGAGCAATTTTAAAAACGGTCCCAACTTAAGCCTAGAGGTATGCAACATTTTTTACCCATTGCCATAGTCTACGAAACTCCAAAGTCCAAATTTAAGAGATATTTAAACAAAGTTTTAAATTTTTGGATATTATTAACTTTTGGTGTACTAAAGGGTGATTCTTTTGAGGTTAGGATTTTCATGCATTAGTATTTGACAGATCACGTGGGATTTCAGACATGGTGTCAAAGAGAAAGATGCTCAGTATGCTTTGACATTTCATCATGAATAGACTTACGATCTGCCACAACGTCGAATTTTCAGTGAATGGGCCCTAGAAAAGTTGGCAGAAAATCCGCTTTTTTATCGACAAATTTTGTTCAGCGATGAGGCTCATTTCTGGTTGAATGGCTACGTAAATAAGCAAAATTGCCGCATTTGGAGTGAAGAGCAACCAGAAGCCGTTCAAGAACTGCCCATGCATCCCGAAAAATGCACTGTTTGGTGTGGTTTGTACGCTGGTGGAATAATTGGACCGTATTTTTTCAAAGATGCTGTTGGACGCAACGTTACGGTGAATGGCGATCGCTATCGTTCGATGCTAACAAACTTTTTGTTGCCAAAAATGGAAGAACTGAACTTGGTTGACATGTGGTTTCAACAAGATGGCGCTACATGCCACACAGCTCGCGATTCTATGGCCATTTTGAGGGAAAACTTCGGAGAACAATTCATCTCAAGAAATGGACCGGTAAGTTGGCCACCAAGATCATGCGATTTGACGCCTTTAGACTATTTTTTGTGGGGCTACGTCAAGTCTAAAGTCTACAGAAATAAGCCAGCAACTATTCCAGCTTTGGAAGACAACATTTCCGAAGAAATTCGGGCTATTCCGGCCGAAATGCTCGAAAAAGTTGCCCAAAATTGGACTTTCCGAATGGACCACCTAAGACGCAGCCGCGGTCAACATTTAAATGAAATTATCTTCAAAAAGTAAATGTCATGGACCAATCTAACGTTTCAAATAAAGAACCGATGAGATTTTGCAAATTTTATGCGTTTTTTTTAAAAAAAAAGTTATCAAGCTCTTAACAAATCACCCTTTAGTTATAAAAATCGTTTTTTGTTTTATCTAATTATACAATTTTTTTGTTTTAGCAAATTCTTCAGGAAGCCTTAAAACAAGCTCGGCATTTCAGGTGTAATGCAATTGCCTATATTTAGGAAACTATGCTAGTTAAGATTAGTTTCATAAAAACAATTGTAATGTATGGATATAAATTTTACTGGCTGTCTTTATACTATCACCCGAAAAGAAAAATCACTGACTACAATCAAAATTTTCGCATAGTAGAGTGGATCCATAACACCACACGATAAAACAATAAATTTGGGCATTAACGTCAAAATTGAAATCGCAGACAGACACAAGAAAAACAACCTAAAGCAGACATGCATAAAAACTCATTCATTCATCCAAAAAAAGAAAGCAAGAAATGAATGACAGCAGAAAAAACACAGAACCAAAAACCGGCAACAACTGGAATGGGAAAAAGCGAAGCCTGCCTGCCGTAGTATTATTGACCAGAAAAGGTGGTTGTGACCATACTCGACAATTTCATCAGCCGGCAATACTCGCCTCCATCACCATCATAAATTTCCTTTTTCTCCCTCTTCAAAAAAACACACACACACAAAAAATGCTGTGGAAACAACATAAGAGTGAAAAAAAGCTTTTACTTTTATTTTGGGGAGATATATTCGCGCCAAAAAAGAATCAACAAATGGGCCACAAAAATAAGTTACTACAACCGATGATGGTCAAGCCACGAATACAGAGTAAAGCATACTTTTGGGAGGGAAGAAAAAAACAAAAGCAAAAGTATACAAATGGGTGTTTTTGATGGAATCGTAGACATTTTCCATGCGTTCTTTGTGTATGTGTGGATGTTGGTATTGCTGCGTTGTAACGTAAAAAACGAAAAATTTCATTCATAATTTTTGTTCACTTTTTTGTTTTTGGGTCACGGTTTCAAATGACCACTGAACATTGTGCCTCCTCCTCCTTAAGCAAAAAGTCAATAGAGAAAATGAACAATTGTACCAAAGCATTTGCCGAGGACGTGGATACAAGTGACCACCAAAATATTGAAGCAAAGCCTGAGACATCTCCATGTCCCCTTTGCCTAACTTCTACAAGCTAACAAGAACAAAGCAAAACAACGTGGTCATCAAATGACCAGCCTTAGTTCACCAGTGGTCATTTGACCAGGGCCGGCAGTAATTTTCATTAAAAAAATGCGCTGACCATTGACCAGGATGTCAGAAAGTCGCAGTTGGTAGATAAACATAAAAAGGAAAAACTCTTATAGCGAAAAAGTGGGAAAAAAGTGCATGAAAAAAAATGGAAAAACAGCAAGCTGCACGAGACATTTAACGCCAAGGAGAAAATACCCAGCAGAAAATAAAGAAAAATGTGAAAAAAAACACACAGCCAACCATTTCCCATTTCCCCTCCCTGCAGGGCAAACAATATAAAAAATTTCACAAAAAAAAAAAAACACGAGGGAAAAATCCGACAACGAAAAAAACTACGCAGACCATTAATAAAAAGAAACTAGAAAAAAATGAAATCGAGCCTTCACAGACCTCCCTTTTACGACAAAGGATTTCTCATTGAGTGTAGAAGCCACCGTCTGTAAACCCAACGGAGAGAAGGGAAAGGGACACAAGTATTGGTCAATACAAGTATTTTGCCACGGTCTTGGGTTGAGGGTGGGTTTTTGAGGGCATCCTGGCCATCATTGCTCAGCGTTAGCAGCAAACTTAGTCGGTCCAACAAATCGCGGGGTTGGTGTGGGTAAGAGACCGCTTGCGTGGGTGGATTTATCTAGGAGGTTGACATTGTGGTGTCAGGAAATCAGCAGTTCGCCAGGAAGACAGTAGATGGCCACTGGTGTGACATGCTTCACTTCCCACCCCATGTCATCCATGTTTTATAGGTGCTATTGGTGAACTTGCTTTTTGCTCTTATCAATTGCTTTGGCTTTTTTGAAGTTTCTTTTTGTATTTTTTTTGCCTGCCGTTTGTTTTGGTTGTCTTCCAATGGATTCTTATTTTAATTTCAATTTTTTTCGCGTTTTTGTTGTTTTGCTCAAATATTTCGTGATAAGAGTCTACGGGAATTTCCTTGATATATTGAAAGCAATATGAAAGCTTTTGTAATTTACTGCCTAAAAGTGTGCTGCAAGAGTACCCTTAGCATGCATGCAGTGGACATCCCAAAAGTATGCAATTTTTTTTGCGGGCACAAAAAATATTGACAGACTTTAATTATTAATGGTTAAGGATAATGGTGACCTCTAGTTTCTATGGGGGAGCCACCGTGGTGCAATGGTTAGCATGCTCGCCTTGCATACACAAGGTCGTGGGTTCGAATCATGCTTCGACCGAACACCAAAAAGTTTTTCAGCGGTGGATTATCCCACTTCAGTAATGCTGGTGACATTTCTGAGGGTTACAAAACTTCTCTAAGTGGTTTCTCTGCAATGTGGAACGCCGTTCGGACTCGGCTATAAAAAGGAGGTCCCTTGTCATTGAGCTTAACATGGAATCGGGCAGCACTCAGTGATAAGAGAGAAGTTCACCAATGTGGTATCACAATGGACTGAATAGTCTAAGTGAGCCTGATACATCGGGCTGCCACCTAACCTAACCTAACCTAACCTGGGTTCTATGGCTAGCATGCTTGCCTTACACGCACAGAAAAGATTTCATGAATTTTCCACTTTAAATTTATTTTGAGTTTTAAAAAAATATTCAATTAAAAGTTTAATTGAATCAACAAATTTTTTAATTGAAACAAAAATCAATCACAAAAATTAATAGTATCAATTAATTTTTTTATTGGATCAATTAATTTTTTAATTGACCTTCAATTAATTTTTTAATTGATACTATCGTTTCTGTGATTGAAGACATTTCAATAAAAAAACTAATTGGATCAATTAATTTCGTGATTGGATCAGAAATTTGTTTTTGTGTGCACATAGGGTCAGTGGTTCAATCCCAACAACAGTCAATATTTCTAATTAATTTTCTTCCAAAGTTCTATAAAATTTTGGCTAATTTAATAGGTCTTGGCGACCTTTATCGTCTGAAAGCCATCTTAATGGCAACAAGGGGTTGAACGGTCTGGGGGCGCATAAGGCTAACCTGAGCTAAAAATTTTTTTCCGCTGAAATTAATTTCAGTTTCTCATAGAATCTTATACTTAGCTCAGCTGAATTTAAATTTTTCTATAGAATATTTTATTCAGCCAGGTACAACTTAAACTTTTCTGGAATGGCATCTTATCTAGTATGTTGATGTTTTTCAATGATAAACCATATTCAGCTAAGCTGAATTAAAGTTTTACTGTAGAAAACCCCTGAATTGAAGTTTCCCAAAAGTAAGCGTAACCTCAACAAGGCTGAATTAATATATTCTATAGATAATATTTTCTATTCAGAAGTAAGATATCACAAAGTCAGTTTAAAAAACTTAAGCTTTAATTCAGCCGAGTTGCATTGTGGTTTTCGATAATTGACTTCAATTCTGTGTTGCTGAATAGACACCTCGATCGAAAGACATCGATTCAGCCAAACTTTAATGCTTACTTTAAAAAATTTTCTATAGTAAATTATATTGTGGTTTTCGATAATTGACTTCAATTATGTGTTGCTGAATAGACATCTCGATCGCAAGACATCGATTGACTCAAACTTTAATGAAGCTTACTTTAAAAATGTTTCTTATAGCAAATTATATTTTATGTTTTTGATGTTTTTTCGATCTTTATTTTCAAATAAAAATTTTTGCTGTATTTATTATTATTCGTTATATTAAATTATATTTTGCCGGACAGAGTTGAATTTTCCATATAAAAGTCTATTCAGCTGAGCTGAATTGGAGCTTTCTATAATTGACTTCAATTCTGTGTTGCTGATATTTTGCGATCGTCATCGCAAGATATTAATTCGACAAAAAAAATCCCATAGTTAGCCAGATAGAGCTGATTTTTCCCACAGAAAAGACTATTCTGCTCAGCTAAATTGATGTTTTCACAAAGAAAACTCTATTCAGCTAAGCTAGATCGAGTTCTCTCTTGCACAGAACTATTTCTATAGGCAGATATTTGCCGATAGAACATACAACATTCAACAAAAGTTTATTCAGCTAACCGGAATTGATATTTTTCTAGAGAAAACTCTATTCAGCTAAGCTGAAAAAATGTTTTCATATAAAAGGCTGTACTTAGTTAAGCTGTATTGATGCTTTCATGAAGAGAATTCTATGCAGCAAAGTTGACATGATATTTCCATAGAAATAACTCTACTCGGCTAATCTGAATTGAAGTTTTGATAGAGAAAAGTCTTTTGAACAAAGCTGAATTTATATTTTCACAAACAAAAATCTATTCAGCTAGGTTTTTTTGATTTTTTCCCTGAAAGTGTGAGTTGAAAAAATTAAAATTCTTAAAAAAAAAAAGTTTTCAGCTTAGCCCAATTTATTTTTTCGTAGAGTAAACTTTACCCAACTAAGCCCCGAATTGATCCTTCCATAGAGAAAAGTCTATTCAGCTAAGCGGATTTTATGTTTGCACAAACAAAACTCTATTCAGCTATCCTGGATCGATCTTTTTATGGCAAATAACTATTTTCAAGGAATCAGATATTTTTCTTTTTACAAAACAGAGTTTTATTGAGCTAACCTGAATTGATATTTCCATAATGAAAATACTATTCAGCAAAGCTGAATATTTTCATAGAGAAAATGTAGTCGAAAAGTCAAAATTCCAAAAAAATTTTTGGAATAAAACATAAATATCAATTCAACTTAGCTGAATTGCGTTTTTCTATGAAAACAGCTAAGCTGAATTTTTCGAGGAACTGAATTTCACTGTCGTATATACGACTAAGACCATGTAAATTTAAAATTTCCCATAGAATTTCCAATATGTTATTCAGCTAGGTTCAAATAAAAATTTCTGAAATGGAATGCTATCTAGTCAGTTTAAGTAGATGTTTTTCAATGATAGACCAAATTCATCTAGGCTGGTTAAAACTAGAAGTGTCCATTTGTAATAGGTACCTTTAGTTAATGTGGTATCACAATGGACTGAATAGTCTAAGTGAGCCTGAAATTTAATCGGGCTGCCACTTAACCTAACCTAATCTAACCTATCTACGCTGAATTTCATAGAGAAAACTCTATTCAGCTTAGCTGAATTGATTTTCTTATAGATGAAACTCTATTCAGCTAGGCTCAAGTGATATTTTCATAGAGAAAACTTTATTCAGCTAGGGTGAATTGATGTTTTCACAAAGAAAACTCTATGCAGTTATGTTAGATCGATCTTTTTATTGCATGTAACTATTTTCAATGAACCAGATATTATTTGTTTACAAACAAAGTTTTATTGAGCTAACTTGAATTGATGTTTTCATAAAGAAAAAGACTATTCAGCAAAGCTGAATTAATATTTTCATAAAGAAAATATTTTCCAGCTAAGCTGAATTTTTTGAGGAACTGAATTTCACTGTCGTATGTACTTTACTTAGACCAACTGAATTGAAAATTTCCCATAGAAAATGTTATTCAGCCAGGTTCAAGTGATATTTTCATAGAGAAAACTTTATTCAGCTAAGGTGAATTGATGTTTTCATAAAGAAAAAGACTATTCAGCAAAGCTGAATTAATATTTTAATAGAGAAAATGTTTTCCAGCTAAGCTGAATTGATGTTTTCGTAGAGAAAACGCTATTCAGCTAAGTTGAATTGATATTTAGGGGCCTCCTTTTTCACCTTTTTGATTTCTGGGCTACCTAGAATTGTGGAAAAAAGCGGCTTAATTGAAATTCCCTATGGGAATTTATATAAGATTTCTGAGCTGAGATTCGTTTTACCATAGTGAGTTAAAATTTAAAATTTCTCAGCCATGATAACCAGCTCTATAATTAGCATATCCCCATCTCTTGGAATGTGTTAGGTTTACAAAAAAAAAATCATCCCCAGACATGCGCCTAATAAGATGCACCCTTCATATGCTCCATAAAAAAACACGCAAAAAATCCCATACTACACTCCTCCTATTGGCAAAACCAACGATGCAACATCAGGCACTAAACTAAAGCAACCAAAAAAGTTGCAAAAAAAAAAACAACTCACACACGTTCACCAAGGATATAAGCTGATATGTGGCGAAAAAAATGCATATGTGTGTATAAGCATGAGCAATGCTATATGGACTAAAAAAAAAGCAAGCAAAATAAAACATGTTAAGCAAAAAAACAACAAGAATAGGAACATCAGCCATACCACCAATCAGCATCGGGAGCAACTTTATGGAGGTATAGCTGCATACATGTCACACACATTCGAGTTTTTAGACCCCTCTTTTAAGCATACACACTCACACACAAAAAGGGTGATCAAATAAAATAGCAACAAAACATCAAATAAAACAACAAAAAACTAAAAAAATTCCCCTCTACATACATACCCACACCCCTAAAGTATGCAACACAAATGCACCAACAAATGCATGTCGCTTTTTGTTTTGGGTTTGTTTCTTTGCAAAGGACAAAACAGAGTCGCGCATTTATGTGGACAATGAATGCACATCCGACAGTCGGCTTATCTGAGGTGCTTGCTTGCTACGCAGATGAATAAGTGGATTCGTGAGAAAGTGTGAGTTTGTGAAGCTGAGTATACCATGTCGATGAACTAAAAAAAAAAAAAACAAAGCAAAAACCCATAGCCTATTTATAGGAGGCTGTGAATTCCTTCATACATTCACCTATGTTTTATTTATTTTTTGATATAAAATCCAAATAAAATTAAATTGACGCAGACATAATACGAAAAATTCAAAGAAAATGCTATTGTAACTATAAATTATAAATGAAGCCGATTTTGAGCAGGAAATCGACTTAAGAGACATTGTTAAGATAACAGTCAGTCATGGCTATATGAAATACGTAATGGGATTGAGATCCAAAAGCCTCTTACTAGGCTATGTGGACATTGCCTAAAAAGAGGCTTTTGGAAGCAGAAAAAGTAAAATCGGGGAATAAAAATTTAAATTTACCATTCAGGCGCCAAAGAGGACAAATCCATAGATTGGGGCTTTATCCGAAATTGTATCGAGAATCTCCATCAAATTTTTGGGATAATAAATTTATTCTTGAAGGCTTAAGAGTGACTACTACTCGTATAGACAGTCACCTAGATGAATATACACAGAAACAAATTTCACGAAATTTTTTCTAATTAAAATTTAATTGATTCAACAAATTTTTTAATTGAAAGAAAAATCAATCACAAAAATTAATAGTATCAATTAATTTTTTAATTGGATCAATTAATTTGTAATTGACCTTCAATTAATTTTATACTATCATTTCTGTGATTGAAGACTTTTCAATTAAAAAAATAATTGGATCAATTAATTTCGTCATTGAATCAGAAAACAACATTTTTGGTGTGTAGATATAAAGCACATTTCATAGAAAAATACATTTTAGGTTTAATCATGATATTAGTTGATCCAGTTAAATTTTAATTGAAACTGTTTCAAACACGGAAATGATAATATCAATCAACATAGTTAATTTAATTAATTGATTTTTATTTTAATAAAAAAATCATTAAATCAATTAATTTTTTATTGAATATTTACTAAAATTGTATTAAATTAGCAATTATAAGTTTTTGTGGGATATTTCTAAAACACCAAATTTTCCTCTGCATTTCACTCAACCACAACTACATCAGTTTTAATTATTATAGCCTATGATTAGACACTATTTATAGTATAATAATACGTTGCCTACTTTTTAGGGATCAATACATTATTTATCATATCATTTTATCATGAAATTAGACAGTATTTTATTATTTATTTATTTATTTATTCTTTATTTATTACAATTCTAAAAACTATAATAAACACTAAAGCACTAGCTAAAAGGCTATAGGCTTGTTTTTTATTATGATAATATATTACTACTTTAACGGGTTAAATAGGGGTTGTACTATGCCAGGTATGCAGCTCCCGGCACAAACGTTCAATTTGATCGTATTTTCAAGGATCAATACATTATTTATCATATTATATGCTTTCCATTGTATCATGGAATTAGACAGTATTTTATTATGATAATATATTACCTACTTTAATGGGTTAAATAGGGGCAGTACTATGCCAGGTATGCACCTCCCGGCACGAACGTTCAATTTGATCGTATTTTCAGCCATCAATACATTATTTTTCATACTGTATACTTTCAATTGTATCATTGAATTAGACATTATTTTTATTGTGATAATCTATTGCCTACTTTTATGGGTTGAATAGAGGCTATACTTTGTTGCCTCGTATTAATATACGATATGCAGCATTATCCTGATTTAGCCCGAATCGACTTTCTTTTGCCCCTAGAAAAAGCCGCTCTTACTTGTCTATTATTAAAATTAGTTGTTGCAGGTCACTTTTGTACATAATTTGATAAGTATAGAGACCCTTTGGTTATTTAAAATAAATATAAAATTACACTTTCCTAATTCTTTAAAAGTCCATTAAAAATTGTTTCATTCTGTAGTCATCGTCATTGCAATTGATTGTTGTGATTATTACAGCATATAGTCAGGCATTAGGTTAGGTTTAGGCATTAGTTAAGCTTTATAAACATATTGCCTATTTTTCTGGGAAAACTATGCTAGGTCTCGACAACAACCACATGAGTAAGGGGTTTTCTTTCTAGAAATAATTAACGATAGCTAACAAAGGGAGAAGATCATCTAACTCAACGAGAAGCTTACTGTATTTCCTATGAATATCCACAACATGTCATTAAATTTCTGCATTTCTTTCAGTCTAAACTTAATAGTTCAATTACTGTAGCATATAATTAGGCTTTGTTTATATTTTTCTAGAATCAATACAAGAGGTGGCACATAAAACTTTTTGGAAATTTTCTGTATTTAATGCAATATCATTAAATTTCTTTCTTTCTTTTTAAATTAATTGTTTAATTATTATAGCATACATTTAGGCCTCATTTATATAATAAAAAATATATGTTGGGATATAACATAAGGTCTTCTACAGGTGAGTAACAATTTCAACTATAATTTTTTCATAATTTTTTCTGGAAATAGTGCCATATCATTAGATTTCTGCATTTCTTTCTATCTCAACTGAATAGTTTAATTATTATAGCATATCGTTAGGCATTATTTATGTAATAAATATATGTTGCCTACCTTTCTGGGATCAATACTTAAGATGGCACATACAACACTATTTTAAATTTCAAAAAAATATATATATTTTTTTTAACAAACGTCGAAGTGCAACGTAGGTAATAGTCATTTAATATTTTCTAAAAACAATTATCAAAGATATTTTCCACTGGCCAAACAATAATATATGGTCTTCTACAAGTAAGTAACATTTGCAATTATATATATTTTTTTTAAATCCTGTAATTATTACCACGTCACTAGATTTCTGCATTTCTTCCTATCTCAACTGATTAGTTTAATTATTATAGCATATAATTAGGCATTATTTATGTAATAACTATATGGTGCCTACTTTTCTGGCATAAATACTGAATGTGACAGTCATAACAATTTTTAATAACGCAATAACATATTCATTGATGAAATTTAAATGCTACGTACGCAAAGTTTTTTTATTTTCCCAGCCGATCTTATTTTCCCCAGGGAAAAACAATTATACAAGGTCTTATGTAAGTAAGAAACATAAAACTATAATTTTTGCAAATCCTATATTTAGTGGAAGACGAGACGAAATGAGGGTGAGTGTAGAAAATATCGTTGTCAAAGTAAAAAACGCAAAGCATTTAAATGGTTATTATAGTCTACACTTTTCTAAAATACTACATTCACCAATAATAACATTAAAGGCTCCTTAGGTTTTACTTGCAAGGAAACTATAACCAACCAAGACGTGAAGAAATTGAATTTAGCCGCCAAAGTGAAGTAAGCTAATGTATAAATGTCATTATCGTTGACATAAATGAATAGTTGCATTCATTGCATTTGGCAGGCTGATTACGATAAAAATGTGTTGTAGCCATCGTAGGTACTTTATAGGGTTGCCAATGGGGATAGGCAATTGCAAAGTGTTCAAAAAGGATATAAATACAATTAAATTGTTGTATTTGTCTAATTTTTGGGGGAAAATTAGGAAATATTTTTTTTCTTTTAAAGAATAAGAAAAATTAAAAAAAAACAAAAAAAATATAAAAAATAAAAATTTATTTTATTTTAATTTTTGGGAAAATTAAAAAATTATTTTTTATCTCTTCTAAAGAATTAAGAAAAATCCATTAAAAATTAAAAACAATTTTTGTTTTAAAAAATTAAGAAAAATCTAATAAAAACATCAAAGCTATTTTTTTTAATTTTTTGGGCTAATTTTTTTAAACCTTCTCAAGATTTAATATATTTATGATAATTTGTAATTTAAAATATTAAAAATTAAAATATTTGTTTGTAATTTTTGGGAAAATACAAAAATTATTTGGTCAAAAACCTTTGTTGTTAGCACCTAATTTTTTTATATTTATTTTCATAATTTATTATGATTGTAAATCTTGTAATAAATAAATAATTAAAAATATATTTTTTTATTTCTTCTAAAGAATTAAGAAAAATCTAATAAAAAAATCAAAGGTATTTTTTTTTTAATTTTTGGGGATAATTTTTTTAACCCTTCTCAAGATTTAATATATTTATGATAATTTGTATTTATATCCTAAAGATACAAATCAAATTATTATTATTTTTGTTAATTTTTATCTCTTCTAACACATAAAAAATATATTATTATATGTTTTTTTTTTCCTATTTTACTTTTTTTTTTAATTTTAATCGTTTTTGTTTTAATTTTTGGGGAAAAATTAGGGAATTTTTTTTCTCTTTCAAAGAACAAGAAAAATTAAAAAAAAACAAAAAAAAAATATAAAAAATAAAAATTTATTTTATTTTAATTTTTGGGAAAATTAAAAAATTATTTTTTATCTCTTCTAAAGAATTAAGAAAAATCCAATAAAAAATAAAAACAATTTTTGTTTTAAATTTTTAGGGCTAATTTTTTTATCCCTTCTCAAGATTAAACATATTTATAATAATTTGTATTTATATCCTAAAGATATATATCAAATTATTTTTCCAATTTTTGGGAAAAAAATAGGAAATAATTTTTTTTTCTGCTAAAGAATAAAACAAATTTATTATTATTATTATTATTATTATTTATTAAAATATCCTAAAAATACAAATACAATTATTTTTTATTTTTATAAAATAACGTTCTCTTCGAAATTTTTGTATTTGTCTAGTTTTTGGGGAAAAATTAGGAAATATTTTTTCTCTTTCAAAGAATAAAAAAAATTTAAAAAAAAAATTAGAAAAATCCAATTAAAAAAATAAAAATATTTTTGGTTTTCAATTTTTGGGGACAATTTTTCTATCTCTAAAGAATTAATAAATTCATAATTATAATATTATAATTTTTGAACTTACAATATATTGTTGTTAAAGAAAATTTTTAAGTTAAACAAAATTTTTTTTTGATATAACAAAATTGGTTGCTAATTTGACAAACTATTCCTAAACTCGTAATTGTATTTACAAATTACGTTGTTAGCTCAAATTTAAATATAATTTTATTTGTATTGACAAGAAAATTAATTGATATTTTTTTGTGTGTACCCTAAATATACATACAAATTATTTTTTCCATTTTTTGGAGAAAAATTAGGATTTTTTTATTTATATATTTTTATATTTATATTTTTATTTATATTTATATTTATATTTATATTTATATTTATATTTATATTTATATTTATATTTATATTTATATTTATATTTATATTTATATTTATATTTATATTTATATTTATATTTATATTTATATTTATATTTATATTTATATTTATATTTATATTTATATTTATATTTATATTTATATTTATATTTATATTTATATTTATATTTATATTTATATTTATATTTATATTTATATTTATATTTATATTTATATTTATATTTATATTTATATTTATATTTATATTTATATTTATATTTATATTTATATTTATATTTATATTTATATTTATATTTATATTTATATTTATATTTATATTTATATTTATATTTATATTTATATTTATATTTATATTTATATTTATATTTATATTTATATTTATATTTATATTTATATTTATATTTATATTTATATTTATATTTATATTTATATTTATATTTATATTTATATTTATATTTATATTTATATTTATATTTATATTTATATTTATATTTATATTTATATTTATATTTATATTTATATTTATATTTATATTTATATTTATATTTATATTTATATTTATATTTATATTTATATTTATATTTATATTTATATTTATATTTATATTTATATTTATATTTATATTTATATTTATATTTATATTTATATTTATATTTATATTTATATTTATATTTATATTTATATTTATATTTATATTTATATTTATATTTATATTTATATTTATATTTATATTTATATTTATATTTATATTTATATTTATATTTATATTTATATTTATATTTATATTTATATTTATATTTATATTTATATTTATATTTATATTTATATTTATATGTATATTTATATTTATATTTATATTTATATTTATATTTATATTTATATTTATATTTATATTTATATTTATATTTATATTTATATTTATATTTATATATATATTTATATTTATATTTATATTTATATTTATATTTATATTTATATTTATATTTATATTTATATTTACATTTACATATATATTTATATTAATATTTATATTTATATTTATATTTATATTTATATTTATATTTATATTTATATTTATATTTATATTTATATTTATATTTATATTTATATTTATATTTATATTTATATTTATATGTATATTTATATTTATATTTATATTTATATTTATATTTATATTTATATTTATATTTATATTTATATTTATATTTATATTTATATTTATATTTATATTTATATTTATATTTAGAATTATATTTATAATTATATTTATAATTATATTTATATTTATATTTATATTTATATATATATATATATATATATATATATATATATATATATATATATATATATATATATATATATATATATATATATATATATATATATATATATATATATATATATATATATATATATATATATATATATATATATATATATATATATATATATATATATATATATATATATATATATATATATATATATATATATATATATATATATATATATATATATATATATATATATATATATATATATATATATATATATATATATATTTATTTATTTCTTTATTTTTAATAAAAATTGGTATTATAAATACTATATCCTATAAATACTAATAAAATTAAAAACTGTGTATTTAAAGAAGAAAAAATTTGTAGTTTTGGGGAACATTGGGAAATAATTTTTTATCTCTTCTAATAATAAGAAAAATCCAAAAAATTAATAAAAATTAATTAATTAATGAAACAACTTTTCTTCACTTCTACAGAATTAAGAAAAATTAAAAAAATATTATTTTTTTAATTTTTGGGAAAAAGTGGAAAATAATTTTGTATCTCTTCTAAAAAAATTAATATTTTTTATTTTTATTTATTTATTTATTTATTAAAATCTTTATTATAATTACAAATTATAATAAATATATAACAAAAAAGCAACTTAGACTATCGGCTTAGAAAATTAATATTTATTTGACTTTATATTCTATACATAAAAATAAAATATTTTTTAATTTTAAATTTTGGGGAAAAAATGTGTTTTTATCTCTTTTAAAGAATTAAAAAAAAAAACAAAAAACGGTTTTTGGTTTTTCCTCAGGTCATCCCTATTCCATTTTTTCCACACTCCAAACAAATGCTGTAATTACAAGAACTACCATACAAAGGAGCAAACAAAAAAGAAAACTACAGCAACATATCATTGGATTAAAAATAGAGTAGTTTGTATTTTCATTTTTCTAACATGACTGCACCGCATTGAAAATTTTAATTATAACTAACACATACACATACAAATCTACAATTATCATACACGTCTTTGGACTAGTGTATATATATACATGAGTAATAATTTAAGCCGTTTTTCTATAGGTGTTTGTTGATTTTGTCATAGTATTTTTCTTCAATAGTTGCATTATGAACTGAAAGTGGTATTGGTCTCTGACATAAGGGTTTATGGTTTAATACAATTATCATGTGTCAGAAATGATTTTTTTTTTTTATTTTAGAAAAGTTGGTCTTAGTCACAGAAATTGGAAAATAAAGAATTCTGGTAAGAAACTGTAGCTTTAGAATTTGGTTGTAACACGGTGAAATACTTTGAAATCAGGCATTCTTTAGGGCGATAGGAAAATATATAAATTGTTGCCTACATTAAGGCTGGTTGAAAATGTAATCTTAACCATTTGATCTAGACAAATATTTTAAAAATGCTTGACCCAAACATAGGCTCCAAATCACTCTGTTAAAAATGTTTTTTCAAAAAATTAATTATTTAAAACCATTATTTTTCCCAAAATTTTAAAATATCTTAAATGTTTTTTCTTCTTATTTATCTGCTCTATAAATAAATAGTCTTTCCCATTAATCATTCATTCTTGCTTACTGTAGTGTAATATCAGAGTTCTCCCTATTCTCAATTTCAAAACGCCTTGGCATATGCCATGAAAATTTTTAATTCTATATATGTGTTCCTCATTTCCATAGTTAGAAGATAGTCATTTTGCTATTATTCATTTACCTTGTGCAATTTGTTATCCAGGCTTGGCTTTCAACTTACTTGGCTTTTTTTGCCACTCAACTTTGAGTGTTCTAATTTTCTTTTTTAATTATAATTTTTCCAACAAAATACTTTATTATTTAAATGACATATGCATGCAATTCAGGACTTTTTTTTGCAATTGCATACAACAGACAATCTGTCCATTACAATGGTGTGAGTGTTCCGAGGAAATTTTAATTAATTTTTTCTATTGATTTTTTTTTTTTCATTCAACGAAAAGTTGCCTTAGTCCTGAACACAAAATGAAGAATACTAACGAGTTGGATAAATATACAGAGGGTATTTACTTGCCATTGTTTGAAGTCAATTTACTAGAAAGGTGCACTCCCCCTCATTTGCTTGCAACCCGCTCTCACTTCATTCATTCAGTTTATCATGTTCATTTAATTAGTCTGAAACTATAATGACCTGATTGTCGTTTGCCAGCCTTAGAACTAGAGGTGGCGGTTCTATAGTTTCATGTATAATATAAGGGTAATTTTTGCATGTATGCCATTTGCTAAAAAGTAGTTATTTTTTAATGAGGTTAATTGAATTTGCCTTTATATTGGCCATGTGAAATTCATAGTTGGGTTATTGAACACCCTTTTGCAAAGCTAATTTTGTTAAATTTTTTCAATATGAAAATTGCTTATTTTCCTTGGGTATTGGTTGTAGGTTGAGAAAATGTATTGACTACTTTTAGGCATGGCTACCACACTATGGAACAAGTTCATGAAATATATTTTATTGTTAAATATAAGTCACTAAGACTTTATCATTTGAGTTATATGCAAAAAAGATAAGTATATTAAGATAGATGTCCCTAAACTGCAATAAAATATCTTATCTTCGAATATTGCCCCCGAACTTTAATAAAGTTTTTTTTAAGTTACTAAGTTTCAGATTGTCTCCGAAGAGCTGACGAAAGACTCTCCCCGAAACACAAAATTCGAACTTTTCATATTAGTGACAGAATATCCTCATGGATTATCTACGTACAATGGCGAAAAAATATATATTTCTAATGGCACTTTTTGGGGACATACTTATTTTCTCAAACGTCATCTGATTATATACTTGTTTCCAAAATTATTATTTTAATTTTGTTTTATTTTTTTACCTATGACCCTAAATTAGATGGCATAAATTATTAAAAAAAATAAAAACTGATTGTCCCCGAATAAATATTTTTGAAATATTTATGTATCCATAAATACCAAAATATACTAATTTATCCTGCAATGTCCTCAAACATGTCATCTCCGAACATATAGTGCTGAAATAGAATTTTGCTCATAAAAATACCAAAATATACTAATTTACCCTTGAATGTCTTCAAACATGTCATCTCCGAACATATAGTGCTGAAATATGATTTTGCTCATAAAAATACCAAAATATCCTAATTTATGCTGCAATGTCCTCAAACATGTCATCTCCAAACATATAGTGCTGAAATATGATTTTGCTCATTAAGTCCTTTATACAGTTTTTATTATCTCCTATGTTTAGATATTCGAAATCGCTAATCTCAAATTATTTTTTCACTATATTGGCTTAATTTTAATACATATAAACTTAAAATCTGCACTGTAGTTTTTTTTTTTTTTAAATAAGAATTTTAAATTTACACTGGATTCTTGTCCAAAAATATATTGATTTTTTGTTATTCGAAAAAAAATTTTGCGATTTGCGATATCAAATATCACAACACGAGGGTATATCTTACAATGTCCCCAAAGTTTCACAAGAAACTGATTGTGCCGGACCACATATTTTTTGAAATATGTATGTCCCCAAACACTGGGGACATACAGACTGTTTCACAAAATTTTTATTATATTTTACAATGTCCACAAAGTTGTAAAAAAAAACATGATTGTCCCCGAATATGTATTTTTGAAATATGTATGTCCCCAAATATAATTTTACAAAACTCAATTTTTATCTGGCAATGTCCCCAAAGTTTTACAAGAAACTGATTGTCCCCGACAATATATGTTTGAAATATGTATGTTATTTTATGAATCATTATTATATCTTACAATGTCCCCGAAGTTGAACACAAAAGTGATTGTGTTCGAAGATATATTTTTTGGCAATATGTATGTCCCCAAACATTATTGTACAAAACTCAATTTTTATCTGGCAATGTCCCCAAAGTTAGGCAAAAAACACATTGTCTCCGAACATAAATTTTTGAAATATGTATTTTTTTATAAGTAATTATTATATATTACAATGTCCTTACAATGATGTGAACGAAACTGATTGTGTTCGAACATATATTTTTTTGGCAATATGTATGTCCCCAAACATTATTTTACAAAACTTAATTTTTATCATGCAATGTCCCCAAAGTTATACAAAAAAACCAATTGTCTCCGAACATATATTTTTGAAATATGTATGTCCCCAAACATTATTTTAAAAACTGAATTTATATTTTGCAGCGTCTTACAAAAAAACTCATTGTGCATATATTTTTGAAATATGTATGTCCATGATCTTACAAAATTATTATTTTATGTTGCAATGCCGCTAAATGTGGTTATTTTTAAAACTGATTGTCTTTGATCAAATCTTTCTGAAATATGTATGTCTTTAAACACTATTTTACAAAAATTAATTTTTATCTTGCAATGTCCCCAAAGTTTTACAAGAAACGTATTGTCCCCGAACATAGAGTTTTGTAATATGAATGTCCCCAAACAATTTTTTTGTTGTCTTACATTGTCCCCAAAAATGGTTGTCAGTGAACATATATATTTGAAATATGTTAGAAACATACATCGTGATGTGTATCTATAGAGTAGATTTATAGCATATGAAATTTTAAAATTTTATTTTTTTTCCAGAAAGGAATTTCAGATCTACGAATATTTCATTCGATGTTCCTAATTTCTAATCAAACTTTGGATGATATTGTTCTCAAATACAACTGCAATATATATCCATGAGATTTTCCATAGAAACGATACTAGAAGGTCCTCAAAATATAAAATTATTTTAGGTATTATTGGTATTTTGCACATATTGGTATTTTTCTTGAATAATGTTAACTTTCTATGCTACCTAAGCCTTTATGAACCCAAAGGCAATGACCTTTACTAGAAATTCTTCTTAAGACATTGCTAAACGAATATGTATACAATGAATATATACCCAAAAATTGCTTTGTGGTCTTTGGTACTAATAAAATATTCTCACTTGACCACACCATTTTCAATTTAATAAATAACAAAATAAAATGCATTTTATATGCAATTTTAAGACAATCTCCAATATGTAATTGCCAGGCGTTCAGTAACCGCAGACAGAAGAATTTCTGTTCATCATAAAGAATAAGTATATAAGGTAGACTATAAGGACACATGCAAAGATATTCACATTTTTGTCTATGTATTGGTCGAATGCATTTGCATTAGAAAAATCAAAGATATTATTTGGTTTCATTTATATGTATGGTATAACCAAATATATACTGCAATCTCTTAAGTTATTCGAATGCATTTCTAATGATTGGAATGAATGAGGTCCTATGAGAAGGTAGTTTTGGAAAATATCCATGTATTTTGATGACATACATAAACAAAGAATACTGCATTATAATGATGATTGTTTGAAATATTTCGTATTATACATACAATTCCTTCAATTAGATTGGGTTTGAGAGTGTCTCAAATTTGTATAATAAAAGGCTTTAGAAGAGTAAAGAGTATTTTCTACATCATATAATATTGCATAGAACATTCATGTTGATAGAAGGATATGCTTAAATTATGTATATGTGAAATGAAAAATATTAAAAGATCTGTATATGTACTTTAGTTTCTGTATATAAATTTGCTTGGTATTTAAGAATTTTAGTTTGGGTTTGAGAAAATGTTTTTTTTTTTTCCAAATGAGAATACCTATTTAAGTAAGTATGGGTTATATAAAAAAATGTATATAGAATCTGATTTAACATCGGGAATATTTTAATAAAAAGGGGCCTTAGCAATCCTTTCCCTTATCATAGAAGTATACTATAAAAAATACAATAAAATAATAATAATCTTTAGAGTATACTTTTAGGAGTTTCGGAAAGGAAAGAAGCTCATAAAAAAATTGAACGAAATTAATAAAATTCCAAGACTAAATTTTCGGGTGCGAAAGGGGAAAAGCCGAAGAGAAAACAACGACCAAAAGGATCAAGAGAACGCCCGATGCTGTCATTATAAAGCCATGCGACGGGCACAATTATAAGGACGTTTCGAGATGTTTATGTATAAAGTGAACCCCAAGGAAACCATTCATACCGTTCGGAAGACTAAGGCAGGCTCCATTCTTATATTGATTGGAAAAGGAAGAGAGAAAGAGACCTTCCGCGAGACTATCTCGGGAACACTGAAGAATAAAGTCATTGTACCATAGACGAACGCCAAAATAGAGTTCTAAGATCTGGATGAATTCACGACAGAAGAAGAAGTTAGAGAGTCTACTAGGGAAGTGACGAAGACACCTAATGAAGCCATGACTGTATGACTTATGGCGACAAAATTCAGAGAACAAAAGAAAGCCTTCTCGTCTCACTCGTATATAGTGCAAAGAGAAAGTCAAACACTGTTTCAGAAAAAATGTTCAAAATTTTATTTCCATAGAAAATTTCGTCAAAACTTTATTTCTATACAAAATTTTGTCAAAATTTCATTTCTATAGAGAATTTGTCAAAATTTTATTTCTATGGAAGAATCTACAAAATATGATTTCCATAGAAAAATTTTTCGAAATTTTATTTCCATAGAAAATTTTGTCAAAAATTTATTTCTATAGAAACTTTTGTCAAAATTTTACTTCTATAAGAAATGTTGTCCAAATTTCTTTCCATGCAAAATATTGTCAATATTTTATTTCTATAAAAAATGTTGTCAAGATTTTTTTTTTAGAAAATTTTGTCAAAATTTTATTTGTATGGAAATTTTTGTCAAAATTTTATTTCTATGGAAAATTTTGTCAAAATTTTATTATATAATTTTATTTCTATAGAAAATGTTGTCAAAATGTTATTTCTATAAAAAATGTTGTCAAACATTTTTTTTATAGAAAATTTTGTTAAAATTTTATTTCTGTGGGAAATTTGGTCAAAATTTTATTTCTATGGAAATTTTGTCAAAATTTTATTTCTATGGAAATTTTTGTCAAAATTTTATTTCTATGAAAATTTTGTCAAAATTTTATTTCTATGGAAGATTTTGTCAAAATTTTATTTCTATAGAAAATTTTGTCAAAATTTTATTTCTATAGAAAATTTCTAAAGAAAAAAATTCTAAAAATTCTAAAGAAAATTTTCGCAAAATTTTATTTTTATAGAAAATTTTGTCAAAATTTTATTTCCTTAGGAAATTTTTATTTCTAAAGAAAATTTTTTATATATTTTTGTATAGAATAAAAAGTTAAAAGTTTATTTCCATAGAAAATGTTTTTCAAAATTTCATTTCCATAGAAAATTTTGTCAAAATTTTATTTCCATAAAAAATTTTGTCAAAATTGTAGTTTTATAGAAAGTTTTCTCAAAATTTTATTTCTATGGAAAATTTTGTCAAAATTTTATGTCTATGGAAAAATTTTTCGAAATTTTGTTTCTATAGAAAATTTTTTAAAAATTTATTTCTAAGGAAAATTTTTTCGAAATTTTATTTATATAGAAAATTTTGTCAAAATTATATTTCTATAGAAAATTTTGTCAAAATTATATTTCTATAGAAAATTTTATTTCTAAAAAAAATTTTTATATATATTTTTTATAGAAAAATAGTCAAAATTTCATTTCCATAGAAAATTTTGTCAATTTTTTTCTATAGACAATTTTGTCAAAATTTTAGTTATCTGGAAAATTTTGCCAAAATTTTATTTCTATAGAAAATTTTGTCAAAATTTGATTTCTATAGACAATTTTGTCAAAATTTTATTTCTATGGAAATTTTTTTCAAAATGTTATTTCTATGGAAGATTTTTTCAAAATTTTATTTCTATGGAAAATTTTTTCAACATTCTATTTCTATGGAAAATTTTTTCAAAATTTTATTTCTATGGAAAATTTTTTCAAAATTTTATTTCTATGGAAATTTTTTTCAAAATTTTATTTATATAGAACATTTTGTCAAAATGTTATTAATATAGAACATTTTGTCAACATTTTATTTATATAGAACATTTTGTAAAAATTTTATTTATATAGAACATTTTGTAAAAATTTTATTTATATAGAACATTTTGTCAAATTTTATTTCTATAGAAAATTATGTCTAATGTTATTACTATAGAAAATTTTGTACATTTTTTTTCTTTAGAAAATGTTGTAAAAATTTTATTTCTAAAAAAATGTTTGTCAAAATTTTATTTCTATAGAAAATTTTGTCAACATTTTATTTATTTAGAACATTTTATAAAAATTTTATTTCTATGGAACACTTCGTCAAAATTTTAGTTTTATAGAAAATTTTCTCAAAATATTATTTCTACAGAACATTTTGCCAAAATTTTATTGCTATAGAAAATTTTGTCAAAATTTTGTTTCAATAGAAAATGTTGTCAAAATTTTATTTCTATAGAAATAAAATGTGGTCAAAATTTTATTTCTATAGAAATAAAATTTTGTCAAAATTTTATTTCTATAGAAAATTTTGTCAAAATTTTATTTCTATAGAAAATTTTGTCAAAATTTTATTTCTATAGAAAATTTTGTCAAAATTGTATTTCTATAGAACATTTTGTCAAAATTGTATTTCAATAAAAAAATGTTGTCACACATTTTGTTTATAGAAAATTTTGTTAAAATTTTATTTCTATGGAAAATTTTGTCAAAATTTTATTTCTATGGAAATTTTTGTCAAAATTTTATTTCTATTAAAATTTTTTCAAAATTTTATTCCTATAGAAAATTTTTCTTTTATAGAAAATTTTCTCAAAATATTATTTCTATAGAAAATTTTGTCAAAATTTTATTTCTATGGAAGATTTTGTCAAAATTTTATTTCTATAGAAAATTTTGTCAAATTTTTATTTCTATAGAAAATTTTGTCAAAATTTTATTTCTATAGAAAATTTTGTCAAAATTTTATTTCTATAAAAAATTTTGTCAAAATTTTATTTCTATGGAAAATTTTGTCAAAATTTTATTTATATAAATTGTGTCAAAATTTTATTTATATAGAAAATTTTGTCAAATTTTATTTCTATAGAAAATTTTGTCAAAATTTTATTTTTATAGAACATTTTGTCAAATTTTATTTCTATAGAAAATTTTGTCTAATGTTATTACTATAGAGAATTTTGTAAATTTTTTTTCTATAGAAAATTTTTTCAAAATTTTATTTCTATAGAAAATTTTGTCAACATTTTATATCTATATAAAAAGCGTTGTCAAACATTTTTTTTATAGAAAATGTTGTTAAAATTTTATTTCTATGGAAAATTTTGTCAAAAATTTATTTCTATGGAAAATTTTGTCAAAATTGTATTTTTATGAAAATTTTCTCAAAATTTTATTTCTATGGAAAATTTTGTCAAAATTTTATTTCTATAGAAAATTGTGTCGAAATTTTAATTTTATAGAAAATTTGTGAAATACACCTTAATTGCAAAATATTAAAAATTCTACCAATCTACCAAACAGTAAATATCTGTCATTTTTGGTAGAATTATAATTGTGGCAACCGTCGTCACAATGGACAGAATAGTCCAAGTAAGCCGAAAACAATGGGTTGCCAATAACCGCAGCAATCGTTTATCAACATGACATCAACGAATTTGCTAACTACTTATCGGACCACCCACGCATCATACAAATAAATTCATTTTAATTTTTGTTCTTTTAAAATTGATCATAGATCTTTCAAGATCCTATTCCCCCAGAAGAGTTAATCCAGCTAAAACTTCAGAAATAGGATAGCACCCACACACATATGCAGCACAAAATTCCAGAATTCTTACTTTCCATAGACTCAATGTCAATCTTGTTCCCTGTGGCTGAAGGCTGTCGATGTGATGTTGTTGTGGCTCTTCATTACTAATTTAAATGTAAATGAGATTCATTTCGTTGATGACAACTGTACGACATGTTCATTGGACCCCCTTCTACTGCTCCTCCTGCTTCACCGCCCCCCACCGTCATTCATTTGGACAGATAAACATATACAGACAAACATGGGCGCACAGACAATAGTGCAACATACCTTAACCATGTCCTTGTCTTTCGTTCTGTGTGATAGTTTTTCTTTTGTCGTTGTTGTCATTTTGTTTTTGGGGTTTTAATGCAAAGTGTAGAGGATAAATGAGTAAAACTAAGAACACAATGAACGTTTTAACTAAGTTTACTTTGTATGGGTATGTGTGTGAGTGTGTAAGTGAATGAATCAAGCTGAAACATACACTTTCACAATTGTGTAAAGGCAAAGGAAAGACCTTTCAATATGTTTGTGTTAGAGCGTTGCTGGTAATTTTGCATAGTTCACACATACCCACATAAAGGCATTTTGGACATTTCTGAAAGTGGCTTAAATATCCAAACATTTAGAATACCACCTGGCTGTTGTGTTTGGTCTATGATGATGCCTTCTTTGCAACTTTAGTTCTGTCATAAGGAACCCACTTATGTATATATATAGAGAGAGAGAGACACACATGTCTACATGCAGACGGCTACAAGTCAATGCAGATGTCTTTCTGGTTAGGTTTGTAAGTCGATTTTGTGTCGATGTTAAACTGTGTGTGTGAGAGTGTGGATGTATGCTATGTCGGCAAGTTAATACGTAAGTGTGTTTTCTATTTAGCCTTACGGTATGCTCTGATTTGTTGCATAAATTAAAAGTCATTCCTCGACATTGTAGACATTAGCCAAACCATACATCCATGGATATCCATACAAAACAATGTAGCTAGAAGTCTTTCACCCAAATTTACCTTAAACCACACACACTCACACACATACAAGAACTCTGAGAAAACATACTTACGCATATACCTCATTTAGTCATCTATAGGTTTTAGCTTTAGAATTTTGAGTTTTGTTCACCTGATAAGGCCTCTTATTAGGTTGTTTGACCAATTCCATTGCCTACTCATAGGCCTAATATCTACATAGTCAAATTCAAACAGACGCATACATGCCTACAAAAATTTGTTGAAATTTTCTTCGTCTAGCTTTTCTCACACAAAAATGGGGCGTTTTAAATTATAAATCTAAAGCCATTGGATTTTAATGGCTAAAGAAAATGTAAGACAATAGAGTCAATGGGAAATTATTGTTCATATATTCAATGAATATTTCCACCATTCAGATTGAATTTCGAAATTTAAATCTTAGGTTAATTTGAAGGCTTAATATGTGGTTTAATTTTTTTAAACATTGATATCTCTTCCAGTCGTTAAAAATCTTGGGTGTAAAATCTTTTGTAAAACTAAAAATTTTGCCAAAAAAAAATCTGTGATAATAGTCTTTTTGGATCCGGAAAATAATAACAAATAAAATTTCGACAAAATTTTCTTTAGAAATAAATTTTTGAAAAAAACTTTCTAAAGAAATAAAATTTTCATAAAATATTCTAAAGAAATAAAATTTTGCCAAAATTTTCTATAGAAATAAAATTTTGACAAAATTTTCCAGAGAAATAACATTTTGAGAAAATTTTCTATAGAAATTAAATTTTGATAAAATTTCCCATAGAAATAAAATTTTGTCAAAATTTTCTATAGAAATATAATTTTGACCAAATTTTCTATAACAAAAATAATTTTGATAAAATTTTCTATAGAAATAAAATTTTGACAAAATTTTCTATAGAAATAAACCTTTGACAAAATTTTCTATAAAAATAAAATTTTGACAAAATTTTCTATGGAAACAAAATTTTGACAAAATTTCCCCTAGAAATTAAATTTTGATAAAATTTCCTATAGAAATAAAATTTTGTCAAAATTTTCTATAGAAATAAAATTTTGAAAAAATTTTTTATAAAAAAAAAATTTGACAAAATTTTCTATAGAAATAAAATTTTGACAAAATTTTCTATAGAAATAAAATTTCTACAACATTTTTTTATAGAAATTAAATTTTGACAAAATTTCCCATAGAAATAAAATTTTTTCAAAATTTTCGATAGAAATAAAATTCTGACAAAATTTTCTATAAAAAAAAATTTGACAAAATTTTCTATAAAAAAAAATTGACAAAATTTTCTATAAAAAAATTGACAAAATTTTCTATAGAAATACAATTTTGACAAAATTTTCTATAGAAATAAAATTTTGACAGAATTTTATAAAAACTAAAATATTGACAAGACTTTCTAAATTAAATAAAATGTTGATAAAATTTTCTAAAGAAATAAAGTTTTGACAAAATTTTTTTTAGAATAATATTTTCTATTCTATAGAAATAATATAGAAATAAAATTTTGACAAAATTTTCTATGGAAACAAAATTTTGACAAAATTTCCCATAGAAATAACATTTTGTCAAAATTTTCTATAGAAATAAAATTTTGACAAAATTTTCTATAAAAAAATTTTTGACAAAATTTCCCATAGAAATTAAATTTTGACAAAATTTCCCATAGAAATAAAATTTTGACAAAATTTTTTATAAAAAAAAAATTTGACAAAATTTTCTATAGAAATTAATTTTCGACAAAATTTCCCATAGAAATAAAATTTTGACAAAATTTTTTATAAAAAAATTTTTTTGACAAAATTTTCTATAGAAATAAAATTTTGTCAAAATTTTCTATAGAAATAAAATTTTGACAAAATTTTCTATAGAAATAAAATTTTGACAGAATTTTATAAAAACTAAAATATTGACAAGACTTTCTAAATAAAATAAAATGTTGATAAAATTTTCTAAAGAAATAAATTTTTACAATTTTTTTTTTTAGAATAATATTTTCTATTCTATAGAAATAATATAGAAATAAAATTTTGACAAAATTTTCTATGGAAACAAAATTTTGACAAAATTTCCCATAGAAATAAAATTTTGTCAAAATTTTCTATAGAAATAAAATTTTGTCAAAATTTTCTATAGAAATAAAATTTTGACAAAATTTTCTATAAAAAAAATTTTGACAAAATTTCCCATAGAAATTAAATTTTGACAAAATTTCCCATAGAAATAAAATTTTGACAAAATTTTTTATAAAAAAAAAATTTGACAAAATTTTCTATAGAAATAAAATTTTGACAAAATTTTCTTAGAAATAAAATTTTTACAACATTTTTTTTATAGAAATTAAATTTTGACAAAATTTCCCATAGAAATAAAATTTTGTCAAAATTTTCTATAGAAATAAAATTCTGACAAAATTTTCTATAAAAAATTTGACAAAATATTCTATAGAAATACAATTTTGACAAAATTTTCTATAGAAATAAAATTTTGACAACATTTTTTTATAGAAATAAAATTTTTACAAAATTTTCTATAAAAATAAAATGTTGACCAAACTTTCTAAAGAAATAAAATTTTGACAAAATTTTCTAAAGAAATAAAATATTGAAAAAATTTTCCAAACAAATACAATTTTGATTTATTTGATTTGATTTATTGACATATTCCATAGAAATAAAATTTTGACAAAATTTTCTTTAGAATAATATTTTCTATTCAATAGAAATAATATTTGGACAAAACTTTATACAGGAATAAAATTTTGACAAAATTTTCCAATAAAATAAAATTTTGACAAAGTTTTTTAAAGAAATAAAATTTTGATAAAATTTGCTGAAGAAATAAAATTATGTCAAAATTTTCTAAAGAACTAAAATATTGAATAAATTTTCTATAGAAATAAAATTTTGACAAAATTTCTATAAATTCAATGAATAAGTTCTCCCTTTTTATAGAAGAAGTAACTAGAATAAATAAGATAAAATGACCAAACATTTCTTTCGAAGAAAAAACATTTTTTCATACTAACCACATAAGATTTTGATCAAAAACTTCAAAATAAATTTTTTTTGGCACTTTTTAGTAAAATTTTCTTAAAATTTTGATAGATTTTTTTTGGCACGAGTGGCAGCAGTGGTTCTTACACGTACTTACTCTTACAAAACATTGCATTATTGTTATCTTAAAGCAATGTAAAATTGTTCTTACCTGAAAAGAGAAAAAAAGAAATACATTAGGATGAAATAATTAGAATTGATGCGATAAATTAAGAGTTTATTTTTTTATAATTTTTTTTAACAATTCTTCGTAACTTCCCCATGAATCAAATATAATATGATCAGTTTTTTTAAAAGATGATCTCTTATTCATACATTTTTATCGAACATTGTTGTTAAGATTCTTTTCATTTTATATATATTTTTGAAGTGAATTAATTTTTATTGCATAGAAATAAAATAAAAATAACATATCCTACAATATTTCACAGTCTATACGAGACATTCAGCTATTTAGAGTAAAAGACAGTGGGAGAGAGAGAGAGTAAATTCTATACATCAATTTCAGTTTTCTTCAATGGCTACTCACACACACACACAGTTAAGTCGACTATATACACTTAACTTCAAAAATTGATTTAAGTGATATTTTCATATGGCTAAATGGGCATGTGTGTATGGGTGTTTCTGTTTAATTTAGTTAACATGCCTGCAATAAATTTCATTTTGTCTAAGTATTAGTTAAAGGTGTTGGCAAGGCATTGCTATAATATTTAATATTTGTACGGTTGTATGCTTCTATGCAGGTCCATTCGCTTCTCTTCTCTTTACAAGTAAGTGAATTACAATAGCAAAACAATATAACACATCAAAGCATGCATGAATGCACTCTACCTCTATTTATTCTTAAGGAGATTTTTTTGGTAGATATTTGTGGTATGGTAGATATATATACCAACCAACTTCAAATTACTATCATTTCTCTCATCTGGAAGCTGCCAGATTTATTCCAGAGCTAGATCATGTCATTGTCTCGTATTCATAGATCGAAGGGATAAATATGTGGTGAATATCATCGGGAAAATTTTAAAAAACAATATTGAAGCCAATGGCAGATAAACATTTCACCCGCAGACCATGGATACTCCAACAAGTCTCAGCATACGTCAACCAATAATGTTTTAAAATGGGTTCCTTGCCGCATATCTACCTCATAATGGCTACCAAAGCCTCCCGATTTAAAACGCGGTTGATATTCGAGACAAAAATAATCGACCAAAATTTAAAAAAAAATTTCACCAAAACACTACCAAAGAAAAAAATTTTACTTGGCATTTTTTGATCGAATTTTTGTGGTTATTATGAAAAAATATTTCTTTGAACAAAATGCTTTATTATGTTACTTTTGGATTTTATTATGTTACTTTTTGCTTTATTATGTTACTTTTGGATTTTATTTCTTAGTTTATGATCACTCCTAATAGTGACAATTTGTTTGAGTGTATAAATATGCTTTGAATTATAAATAAATCAAAGTTTTAAATATTTTTAGCTAGGACCAACAATGGAAAATTGTTACTTCTACAAACTTACACACAATGAACTTTGATAGTACACCTAAAACGTGAATCAAAATTTTTATAGTGGTTGACTTATCAAAATTTTATTTTTGTAGCAAAATTTGTCAACATTTCATTCCTATAGAAAATTTTCTATAGGAACTTTTATAAAAATTTTAATCCTATAGAACATTTTGTAAACATTTCATTTCTATAGAAAATTTTGTAAAAATTTTATTTTTATAGAAAATTTTGTCAGAATTCTATTTTTATGGGAAATTTTATCAATTTTTTTCTATAGAAAATTTTGTAAAAATTGTATTTCTATAGGAAATTTTATCAAAATTGTATTTGTATAGAAAATTTTATCATTTTTTTTTTTGTGGAAAATTTTGTCAGAATTCTATTTTTATGGGAAATTTATCAATTTTTTTTTCTATAGAAAATTTTGTCAAAATGTTATTTCTATAGAAAATTTTGGCAAAATTTTATGTCTATAGAAAATTTTGTCAAAATTTTATTTCTATAGAAAATTTCGTCAAAATATTATTTCTATAGGCAAATTGTCAAAATTCTATTTCTATAGAAAATTTTATTTCTATAGAAAATTTTATTTCTATAGAAAATTTTATCAACATCTTATTTATATAGAAAATTTTCCAACATTTTATTTTTATAGACAATTTTGTCAAAATTTTATTTCTATAGAAAATTTTCTCAAAATGTTATTTCCATAGAAAATTTTCTCAAAATTTTATTTCTATAGAAAATTGTATCAAACTTTTTTTCTATAGAAAATTTTGTCAAAATTCTATTTCTACAGAAAATTTTCTCAAAATTTTACTTCTATAAAAAATTTTGTCAAAATTTTATTTCTATAAAAAAATTTGTCAAAATGTTATTTCTATAGAACATTTTGACAAAATTTTATCTCTATAGAAAATTTTATCAAAATTCTATTTCTATAGAAAATTTTGTCAACATTTTATTTCTATAGAAAATTTTGTCAAGATTTTATTTCTATAGAAAATTTTGTCAACATTTTATTTCTGTAGAAAATTTTCTCAAAATGTTATTTCCATAGAAAATTTTCTCAAAATTTTATTTCTATAGAAAATTTTATCAAAATTTTATTTCTGTAGAAAATTTTATCAAAATTTTATTTCTATAGAAAATTTTCTCAAAATTTTATTTTTGTAGAAAATTTTCCCAAAATTTTATTTCTATAGAAAATTTTCTCAAAATTTTATTTCTATAGAAAATTTTTTTCAAAATTTTATTTCTATAGAAAATTTTCCAAAATTTTATTTCTATAGAAAATTTTCCAAAATTTTATTTCTATAGGCAAATTGTCAAAATTCTATTTCTATAGAAAATTTTATTTCTATAGAAAATTTTATCAACATCTTATTTCTATAGAAAATTTTCCAACATTTTATTTTTATAGACAATTTTGTCAAAATTTTATTTCTATAGAAAATTTTCTCAAAATGTTAATTCCATAGAAAATTTTCTCTAAATTTTATTTCTATAGAACATTTTATCAAACTTTTTTTTCTATAGAAAATTTTGTCAAAATTCTATTTCTACAGAAAATTTTCTCAAAATTTTACTTCTATATAAAATTTTGTCAAAATTTTATTTCTATAAAAAAATTTGTCAAAATGTTATTTCTATACGACATTTTGACAAAATTTTATCTCTATAGAAAATTTTATCAAAATTTTATTTCTATAGAAAATTTTGTCAACATTTTATTTCTATAGAAAATTTGTCCAGATTTTATTTCTATAGAAAATTCTGTCAATATTTTATTTCTGTAGAAAATTTTCTCAAAATGTTATTTCCATAGAAAATTTTCTCAAATTTTTTTTCTATAGAAAATTTTATCAAACTTTTTTTTCTATAGAAAATTTTGTAAAAAATTTCTTTCTTTCTTTATTTCAATAGAAAATTTTCCAAAATTTTATTTCAATAGAAAATTTTTTCAAAATTTTATTGCTACATAAAATTTTGTCAAAAATTTATTGCTACATAAAATGTTGTCAAAGTTTTATTTCTATAGAAAATTTTGCCAAAATTTTATTTCTGTAGAAAATTTTATCAAAATTTTATTTCTGTAGAAAATTTTGTAAACATTTTATTTCTACAGAAAATTTTGTCAAAATCGTATTTCTATAGAAAATTTTCTCAAAATTTAATTTCTATAGAAAATTTTTTCAAAATATTCCATGTTAGCCTGATACCGAAACAGGCAATTGACGTCCAAATGCATTATATCTAATTATACAATTATTTTTCGAGCTTTATGGACAGATTTAGATTAAGGACTGTTCACCACTTAGGTGAATTCTAACAAATTAGCTTTCTAAAAATAAATTTCGTGTTGTTGCATTACTATGTAACAAAACGAAATAAAAATAAAATTAAGGGACTTGAAAGTTATATGAAAAGATGATGTACAGTGGGAGAAAAGATGATTCAATTTGTAAGAGGAAATTTCCCAAATGTTTTCTCCATAAGGAGTTAGCATAAAGGGCCCAAAATTGAGTTATCTCTCCCAGCCAGATCTATACTAAAGGCTGTGGAAAGGTTCATTCGCCCGAACCGAAACATTTACAGTCCAGGCGTGTATAGATTTGTATCTGGCGTTTTCTTTTCAATGGCTCTATTAACCATGTTCCTTAATCTAAATCTGTCCATAAAGCTCGAAAAATAATTGTATAATTAGATTTTTTAAAAATTTTATTTCTATAAAAAATTTTTCCAAACTTTTATTTCTATAAAAAAAATTTCCAAACTTTTATTTCTATAGAAAATTTTCCAAAATTTTATTTCTATAGACAATTTTATTAAAATTTTATTTCTATAGAAAATTTTGTCAAAATTTTATTTCTATAGAAAATTTTGTTAAAATTTTATTTCTATAGAAAATTTTGTCAAAATGTTATTTCTATAGAAAATTTTGTCAAAATGTTATTTCTATTGAAAATTTGTCAAAATTTTGTATCTATAGAAAATTTTGTCAAAATTTTATTTTTTTTTATTTTTTTTAGAAAATTTTCCAAAATTTTATTTCTATAGACAATTTTATTAAAATTTTATTTCTATAGAAAATTTTGTCAAAATTTTATTTCTATAGAAAATTTTGTTAAAATTTTATTTCTATACAAAATTTTCTCAAAATTTTATTTCTATAGAAAATGTTGTAAAAATTTTATTCCTAGAGAAAATTTTATCGAAATGTAAATTTGTATTTTTTTCGTGCATTGAATTTCTAAAAACGCCTAAAGTTTCTTGTAAAAAAATATTGTTTAGGGCTAGCACTTCTCTTTATAAATTTAGATTAATCCTGGACAATCTACATACATCTACACATACGGGCGTGCGTGTGTATGGGTGAATGTGAGTTTATGCAAAAACCATAACATGTCCTGCATAAGAAATTTAAATTCATTTTCTATAAATTGTAAGATGTAAAGCTTACATTACCATCTTCAATGGCCTTTCTACGGAGAAATGATTAAAACTAGCACAACCGACAATAAGGACTAGCTATACAGCCATGCAAGTAACCATACACATAGACACATCATTTGTCTTAAGTTTCAAGTTTCCGGTGAAAGAGCGTTAGTAGAATTAGTCTCTACTATACATGTGTGAGTGGTAAGGATGTGCTTGTGTTTGTGTCTTTGAAAGGAAGTGTGATGCAATATAAAGTCCATTACAAGTTTCTGTATTGATATCAAAGATTTTTGTAAACTGAGCGAGGGGGTGGCGGGCGGTGAAGAGGGGCGGTTATGTTAAAAGGACCAAGGTAGTAATGTAATCATCTCAAACCATTAGTCCATAGTCCAAAATTACTGTTGATGCTGTTATCCTTGTTATGTCTTAAACTTAGTCCACATAAATCCTTTACAGTTTCTTAGTTAAAGCTTAGGCCAACAGACATCAACATCAACAACAACAGCAGAAGTAGAAGCAGCAACAGCAGCAGTCAGAACAGCATTACCAGTTTAATTTATAGGGTGAATAAGTTAAGGAGGAGGCGGCGGCGGTAAGGGGATGCCATACAAGGATGTATATGTAAATTATATTGAAATACTAATTAAATGTTCAAGATTATTTGGGCGTTTATATGACCAAAGAAAATGTCTGAGCTATAAGTATGAGGCCTGGAGGAGGTATAGTGTGAAGGTTCTGAAATTTTCTATTGAATACATTTTAAATGTTCCTAGGAGGATTAGTTATGGTATGAAATTTTCCAAAGAAATGGTAGAGGCCAAGAAATATATGTGAAGGGAAAAAGGGTTGACTTAAGTTCAAGAGGCTATTTGATAAACCAAAACCCACACACGCACTCACATTCACATACCACGAAACTTCCATACAGGTATGTACGAGTATATACATATATGTGGTATATGTCTGCTAAATGTTGCTAATGTCCTGCTTATTTGTGTGTGGCCCCCACACAAAGTGTTTAGAAGAATTCCTTCGAAGACATACTACAAAAACAATATTAAGCATTAGTGTGATGTTGTGGGCTATTTTGGCCACATACTCCTGGATTTTAAATATGTACTTAAGTTTTATAAATGCATATGTAGAAATGTGTGTGTGCGGGTGTGTGTGTGTGTTGCTGTATGTCTAGTGTATATGAATTTTCTAAAGAAACTGTTCATTTTGCTTAAAGTTCCATGATAGTTACTAAGTTGTTGTAGGTTTTCTTCTCTGCCATCACAACCATCTTTCCCACATTGGTAAACAGAATTTATTTGGCCCTCCCCCTCCCCCACCACAAAAATATTGTTATGGTGATGTTGGTATCTCAATTTATTAGTTGTGCCACGTCTTAAGTTTCTGTTGTTATAGGGTTTAAATAGATTCTCTGGTCCATGGGTATGGTAAGCTTTCTAATTATCCTTATGGTTGTCCATTGCATCATATTGAATAAGTATGTATGTATGTCCATTAGGGTTTAAGTGTGTATGTATATGCAAATAGTTTATTTCTATATGGGGGAGCAAGGAGTGAGCATGAATTTTGATAAATTTTGTGGCAGATTTTTTTTTTTGGGGGGGGGGGGGGATGCCAGTTTTGAATTTCAACTACTTAGAGATTTTCTATATACTTGGGAAAAATACATATATATGCGACAGAGAAAATAATAGATGTGTTTTATTCAGAGCAGCAGGAGGCCAAGGCGAAAACAATATTTTTTAAGTATATATATTTGCCGGTTTTTGAGGTACACTGATAAAAATATTGACCTAATAAGAAAGATTATGAAATTTAAATTTTAAGACACAATTTCTATAACATTAAACTTAAATTTCTTTAAAATAAAGAAATTGCACCTAAAAGAAAGTTCATAACTTTTGCTTTAAAAATTCAATTTTTTTTAAATTTAGGAAATGACACATTTTGATTTAAAAAACATAACCTTTTAATTAACTGAGATATTGAATCTTTGGATTAAAATATAGACTAATACTTATTTTGAGGACTTTGAACCTTTAGTTTAATTTTTGTTTTGTAAAATTAAGAAAATATTTTTTTTTTATAAATTTTGGCGAAATTTTCTATAGAACTAAAATTTTGGAAAAATTTTCTACAGAACCAAAATTTTGACAAAAATTTTCTAAATTTTCCAAAATTTTCTATAGAAATACCATTTTTACAAAATTTTCTATAGAAATAAAATTTTGACAAACTTTTCTATAGAAATAAAATTTTGACAAAATTTTTTACTGAAATAAAAATTTGACAAAACTTTCTACAGAAATAAAATTTTGACAAAATTTTCAATAGAAATAAAATTTTGACAAGATTTTCTAAAGAAATAGACAAAAAATTTCTATAGAAATAAAATTTTGATAAATTTTTCTATAGAGATAAAATTTTAACAACATTTTCTATGGAGCTAAAAAAGTTTACTATAAAAATAAAAATTTGACAAAATTTTCTATAGAAATAAAATTTTCGAAAAATCTTCTATAGAGAGAAAATGTTGACAATGTTTTTTATAGAAATAAAATTTTGAAATTATTTCCTATAGAATTAAAATTTTGATAAAAATTTCTGTAATGATAAAATTTTGACAAAATTTTCTATAGAAATAAAATTTTGGAAAAATTCTCCTCTAAAAATTATTAAATTCAAACAAAATTCTCTCTAGAAATAAAATATTGGCAACAGTTTCTATAGAAATGAAATGTTGACAAAATTGTCTATTGTAATAACATTTTGACAAAATTTTCTATAGAAATAAAATTGTGGAAAAATCTTCTATAGAAATAAAATTTTGGAAAAATCTTTTAAAGAGCTAAAATTTTGATCAAATAGAAATAAAATAAATAATAAATAAATAATAAATAAACAAAAAAAAATAAACAAAATAGAAATAAAATAAATGTAGAAAAATAAATTTTTATAAAATTTTCTATAGAATTAAAATTTTTGTCAAAACTTTCTATAGAAATAAAATGTTGACAAAATGTTGTAAAGAAATAAAATGTTGACAAAATTTTCTAAAGAAATAAAATTTTGACAAAATTTTCTATAGAAATAAAATTGTGGAAAAATCTTCTATAGAAATAAAATTTTGGAAAAATCTTTTATAGAGCTAAAATTTTAATAAAATTTTCTATAGAATTAAAATTTTCGTCAAAATTTTCTATAGAAATAAAATGTTGGCAAAATGTTGTAAAGAAATAAAATGTTGGCAACATTTTTTATAGAAATATAATTTTGACAAAATTTTCTATAGAAATAAATTTTTGGCAAAATTTTTTATAGAAATAAAATTTTGACAAAATTTTCTATAGAAATAAAATTGTGGAAAAATCTTCTATAGAAATAAAATTTTGGAAAAATCTTTTATAGAGCTAAAATTTTGATAACATTTTCTATAGAAATAAAATTTTCTATAGAATTAAATTTTTTATCAAAATTTTCTATAGAAATAAAATGTTGACAAAATGTTGTAAAGAAATAAAATGTTGACAAAATATTTTATAGAAATATAATTTTAGATAAATTTTCTATAGAAATAAATTTTTGACAAAATTTTCTATAGAAATAAAATTGTGGAAAAATCTTCTATAGAAATAAAATTTTGGAAAAATATTTTATAGAGCTATAATTTTGACAAAATTTTCTATAGAAATAAAATTTTCTATAGAATTACAATTTTTGTCAAAATTTTCTATATAAATGTTGACAAAATGTTTTGAAGAAATAAAATGTTGACAAAATGTTTTGAAGAAATAAAATGTTGACAAAAAAAAATTTTATAGAAATATAATTTTGACAAAATTTTCTATAGAAATAAATTTTTGACAAAATTTTCTATAGTAATGATATTTTGACAAAATTTTCCACAAAAATAAAATTTTTTTAAAAATATTATATAGAAATAAAATTTTGACAAAATTTTCTATAGAAATAAAATGTTGACAAAATTTTGTAAAGAAATGAATGTCGGCAAAATTGTTAATAGAAATAAAATTTTGACAAAATTTTCTATAGAAACTGACGGACCTATCACAGAACTGTTACCGATGCTCCAGTTAGTTGCACTTTTTAAATAGTCGTAATTTATTGATTTCCGTACCCGCTTGATATTAAAATCTTTTTGGATCTACACATTTGGTGAAATAAAATTATCAGAATAACTTATTGTTCGACATTTTTAAAATGTTTTCAAATGTTCGAATGCGATTCGGATGCCCAAACTGAAACAGTTTTCTAAGAGTTTGTCCGAGTGTGGGTCCTGAGGACCTGTCTATGGAGTGCTCTTGTTAAATTATTCCAGGACGTGTCCATTGGAATGAGTCCAAGACGTGTAAATTTACCCCGTCAATGACATACCCATGTTAAAGTGACCGGTCCCTTCCATACATTTCGACCAGAATTGGGACTGGTCCATACACACCAGGGACTAGACCTGTACCGGTCCTGTGGTTGTTCCATTTCCCGTAGGGAATAAAATTTTGACAAAATTTTCATTAGAAATAAAATATTGATAAAATTTTCTAAAAAAATAAAATTTTTGAAAAAAATATTCTATAGAAATACATTTTTGACATATGTTTCTATAGAAATAAAATTTTTACAATATTTTCTATAGAAATAAATTTTTTACTAAATTTTCTATAGAAATAAAAATTTGACAAAATTTGCAATATAAAAAACAACTTGATTTAAATTTTTATGGATAGTAGGTTTAAAACTAGATAGATCCCTAAAAATCTCTCCATTTTAAAGAAGCAAAATCTTTGGTTCGGAATCAATATCAAAATCCTTAAAGCAAGGTCAAAATCTTTGTATTCAAGTAAACCTTTTTTGCTGAGTGTACTAGCGGAACCCGACCCGCTTACTGCGTCTTCTTGATTTTGTTAAAATTGAAAGACTCTTTATGATAATATATCGCATTTAGTTATCGCATAAATAAAACAACCATGATCTTCAAAGGCTAACATATGTCAAAGGTTCATATAATAAAATATTCCTTCTGCAAAAAATTCAAATTTTCCTTGGAAGTCTAAGAAAGAAGATACAGATATATCTCAGTTCTGGGAGAATAAGTTTTTTCCTTCTATATCCTTCAATATTTAAATTTCTCCCATGGAAATTCGATAGTCCTATTTTTTTTTAGCAAATCACTTTAACAAAATTCTGGCTATGCGGTGTTCTCTCTTTAACAAAATTCGGGCTATGCAGAAGACTCTTCCCCTCTGAGCAAATATCGAATAGTATAGCCTCGTATCTTTGTCTAAAGGCTTCCCCAGCTTTCCCTAAACATTTCAAGCAAATCGGTCAACTTAGGTTACATTTTCAAAAAGTTATACCACGAAAGCTTTTTTAGATTGGATATCACTCGAATATCATGGATATCACAGAAATTAACTTGGTTCAATTTTATGTTTTTTCTGTCCAATTTTAGCTTCAACTTCTAGGAAAGTAGTGTACTGAAAAATTAGTGTAAAGAGGAGGCCCCCTCCGTGTAAATATTAAAAACTAGAGTACCCCATATTAGTTTCAACATTCCTCCTACGCCCTCTGCAAATTTCAATAAATCTGATAAGTTTGGGAGAGGTCTCCCTCTCCGACCAAATCTCGAAAAATAAAATAGCGGATATTTATCTACAGGCTATCCCCAACCATCAATGAAAATTTCAAGCGATTCCGAGATCTTAAGTCAAATTTTTAAAATGTCGCGCAATTGAAAATTGAAATTAAAAATCTACAATTGACTCAATATTATTTTTTTTCGAGATGATATCTTTAGAACAATTTCTTGTGTTGGGGAAGAAGAAACTAAAGAGATCTTACGATTCTCCAATGTGAAGTTGTGGCCGAATATAAAATGTTTTTCGAGATGCTATCTTCAGAACAATTTCTTGTGTTGGGGAAGAAGAAGCTGAAGGGCTCTTACGACTCTCCAGTCTGAAGTTTTGGCCGAATATTCTTGTTTGAATTTAAAGTTTTGCTAATACCCACGGAAAAGCTGCCATCATCTGTAAAACCCCTGAACAAAAAACGCATCTATTATACATTTAAATCTTAATTGAGGAGGTGATGAAGTAATGTTATGAAGATTTTGGGGCAAATTGTAGTAAATTAAGATTTTACTCTCGTTGAGATTTTTATTTTACGGAATCTGGAGAATAACGTCAAAATCAGGTATGCAGATTAGGAGAGTTCCTTCAAATATTTCTTTCAATGGGAGATAACTTGGAACGGTGTTTTGACTTTTTTCAGAATTTCAAGATACAAGGAAATTTTTCAATCATTTAAAAAAGTTCGGCAAATAAATATCAATAGGACATGGATTGTTTTCTTCAAATTTAAATTAAATTAATTTGTCAAAATTTCTGTTATAGATTTTCAAAAAAAAAAAAAATAATAAATAAATAAAAAATAAAATAAGTCACCTTGTCTAAAAATTAATAGAATATCGAACCTAGTACCCGTCAAATCATGGCATAAATTTTTCGTTTTGTTAATACCCTCAAACCAACTTGTCTAAAAATGAATAGACTATCAAACTTAGTATCGTTCAAATCTTCCTCGAATATGGCATAATATCTTCGTTTTGTTAATACCCTCAAATGCGGTGGTACCATAACTCAGTAAGGTTGGATTAGTTAGTGTTCCATCCATCTTCAACACTTTACAACTAATATTATTTATTTCTTTGAAAATATTCCAATTTTCTATTTCCGACTGCTCCAACCATAGTCCAGTAATGAGTCTGTATTTCAAATACAGATATATTTTCCAACCAAACACACCCTCATCATCATCCAGTTTTGCATAAATCAGAAACTTTATAAATTCTTCATCCCCTAACCCCCCAAAAAGTGATGCTAACATTTATATTAGCGTTTTATTAACATTTAATATGAAGCCATCTACTTAAGGAGGAGTATATGTTTGGCACTGAAACCCCAAACTTTGGGTATATGACCAACTTAAAACTTCGAAAAACATGGAATTATAATAATGTAGGATGAGATAGTATAGGGTGGGAAATATTAGAAGCACATACTTTTAGAATTTTTCCTGTATGTGTTTGGTTAAGAAGTTTTGGTCTAGGAGTGTTGAACAAGTATTTCTCGACTGAAATTATATTGGTTTGCTGGTGGACATCATACACTGTCTTACATACACTGTAAAATTAAAATAAATTGATTTGAATTGCAATTAATAAAATAAAATCAATTTAAAATAACCCAATAAAGAGAGTGTATCCAAAAAGCAATGGTTATAGAGAAATCTCCAAGAATTGGGCACAGATGGTCGTCTAAATTTTGTCCACATTTGGGAGGTGTCCATTTAAGAGAGGTTATTTGTAATGTGATAGTACAGTAAAACATATCACAAAAGCTGTTCACTTTTTAGAGGTTTCACTGTTTCTCTTTTTGGATCTGGAAGTGGTGCTTAACCCTCTAATGCGCCAATTTTTTTTCCAGCTGATTAAATTTTTAATGTTGAGGACACAAAAGCAAGAAAACTAAACAAGAACAAGTATATACGGCCGCAAGTTAGGCCAGGCCGAATCTTATGTACCCCCCACCATAGATTGCGTAGAAACTTCTACGAAAGAATGTCATCCACAATCGAATTACTTGGGTTGTGGTATCTTAAAACTTCTTAACATCGTTTTCAAAATTGTGAGTTAGTCCATACGTGGTATATATTAGACAAAAAAGTTGTGTATAGGTAAGTCTACAAATAATTACGAATCGATATGGACTTTTGCACGGTACGTAGAGAGCCAGAATTGAAACATGGGGTCGCTTATATGTGCTTGATATGAACTTGATATGAACCAATTTTTGTGTGATAGGGGATCGATTTATCTGAGGGCTATATATAACTATAGACCGATATGGACCTAGTTAGGCATGGTTGTTAACGGCCATATACTAGCACAATGTACCAAATTTCAACTGACTCGGATGAAATTTGCTCCTCCAAGTGGCTCCAAAACCAAATCTCGGTATACCAAATTTCAACCGAATCGGATGAATTTTGATCTTCCAAGGGGCTCCGGAGGTCAAATCTGGGGATCGGTTTATATAGGAGCTATATATAATTATGGACCGATTTCGACCAATTTTTGCATGGGTGTTTGAGGCCATATATTAATACCACGTACCAAATTTCAACCGAATCGGTTGAATTTTGCTCTTCCACAAGGCTCCGGAGGTCAAATTTGGGGATCGGTTTATATGGGGGCTATATATAATTATTGACCGATGTGGACGAATTTTAGAGACCATATACTTACACCATGTACCTAATTTCAGCCGGATCGGATGAAATTTGCTTCTCTTAGAGGCTCCGCAAGCCAAATCGGGGGATCGGTTTATATGGGAGCTATCTCAAAACCTGGACCTGGATATAGCCCATCTTCGAACTTGGCCTGCGTGCAGACAAACGACGATACTGTGCCAAATTTCAGGACGATAGCGCCATTATTGAAGACTGTAGCGTGATTACAACAGACAGACGGCCAGACGGACAAGCTTATGTCGTCTTTGAATTTCTCCCTGATCAAGAATATATATACTTTATATAGGCGGAAATCGATATTTCGATGTGGTACATTTTTATTATACCTCCGTCACCATTCTATGGTGGTGGGTATAAAAATAATAGGTTTCTAACCTAACCGAATTTAATTTTTTTTTTTAGTTTAAAACTTCGTATTTAGGGGTATTTCCGGTCTATATTAATTAAAATTTAACTTTAAACTGAATTTAAATTGAATTTAAAATTAATTTATAATCTTAATATGGTACTTTTGTTTTGTTTTATTTTAATAGTAATTTTAAATTAAATTTACTTTTGATGACCTTTAATTTATTACTTTTAAATTAAAAATGTTAATTATATAATAATTAATTATATGATTGAATACGAATTGTTTTTTAATTTTTTAATGTATGTGTCTAATTTTGAAAATTGTAATATTGTTTCTTGTTTGTTTTCTTTATAATATTTTAAATCTATTTTTTAATTATAGCTCTAAATCGATTTAAATTAAAATCAAAATTTAATTTTAATTTTATTTTTAAAATTTCTTTTAATTTCATTAATTTTAAAATTAATTAAATAAATATTATTTTAATTTTTTAGGCCATTGCATTTATTTATATATATATATATATATATATATATATATATATATATATATATATATATATATATATATATATATATATATATATATATATATATATATATATATATATATATATATATATATATATATATATATATATATATATATATATATATATATATATATATTGTTTAATAAGCATATGTTATTTGTTTCAATTTTAAAATTTCAATTTGGTTTTCTTTTTCGTTTTTTTTTTTAATTTGATTAATCCTATTTTCAATTTAAATTATTTTAAATTAAATTCTTATTTTATGTATAATTCTTTCTTTATTTTCAATTTTAATTTTATATTTCTATTTCCTTTCGTTCTCATTCTAAAAATAATTTTATTTTGAACTTAATTTAAAATTTTATCTCAATTATAATTTTAATTCTAAAATTAATTTGAATTTGAATTTCAATTTGAATTTAATTGTTATTTTTTAATTTTATATTTCTATTTTCCTTTTATCTCATTTTAAAAATAATTCTAATTTAAACTTAATTTAAAATTCTAATTTTTTTCTTAATTTTAATTTCAATCTTAATTTGAATTTAAATTTTAATTAAATTGTTATTTTTTAATTTATTAAATTATTAATTTATTTTATTTATTAATTTTTAATTTTAATAATTTTTTCATTAAAATATAAATTTTTATGTTTATTTAATTCCATTTTATTTATTTTATTTTTTTTTTTATATATATAAGCTTTATATTTGCTTTATCTCTCTTAAAATATCCAATTTTTTTATCAGTGTCAATTTTCCATTAAGTTTAAGTATATAACTATTTTAGTGTATATGTATGTATATACACTTGATAACATAATATTGTCTACTAATAATGTCCTTTCCTTTTTCCTTTTTCGTTTTTTTACTTTGTTTAACCCTATTTTCAATTTAAATTATTTTAACTTAAATTAAATTCTTATTTTATGTATAATTCTTTTTTATTTTTATTTTCAATTTTAATTTTATATTTCTGTTTTCTTTCTATCTCATTATAAAAATAATTTTATTTTGAACTTAATTTAAAATTTTATCTTAATTCTAATTTTAATTTTAATTCTAAAATTAATTTGAATTTTAATTTTAATTTAATTGTTATTTTTTAATTTTATATTTCTATTTTCTTTCTATCTCATTTTAAAAATAATTCTAATTTAAATTTAATTTAAAATTTAAAATTTAATCTTAATTCTAATTTTAATTCTAATTCTAATTTAAATCTTAATTTGAATTTAATTGTTATTTTTTAATTTTATATATCTATTTTCTTTCTCATCTCATTTTAAAAATAATTCTAATTTAAACTTAATTTAAAATTTCATTTTAATTCTAATTTTCATCTTAATTTAAAATTCTAATTCTAATTTTAATTTTAATCTTAATTTGAATTTGAATTTGAATTAAATTGTTATTTTTTAATTTATTAAATTATTAATTTAATTTATTTATTAATTTTTTATTTTATTAATGTTTTCATTAAAATATAAATTTTTATATTTATTTAATTCCATTTTATTTAGTTATTTTTTTATATATAAAAGCTTTATATTTGATTTATCTCTCTTAAAATATCCAATTTTTTTATCAGTGTCAATTTTCCATTAAGTTTAAGTATATAACTATTTTAGTGTATATGTATGTATATACACTTGATAACATTATAATGTCTACTAATAATGTCCTTAATATCAAAAGGATATACGAACATTTTGTATAGCCTTAGTTAGTTAGTTTGGCAAATGCAAAATTTGTCCAACGCGAGGGATGAGATGAGAGTCAAGGCATTTCCGGTTAAAGTTTATGCTGAAAAGGGTGTTCGGTGGGAAGAGTAACATGTTTCCTAAATATAATTTATAATTAGTTTATATTCAGACATTTACATATACCACAAAGCATGACGCACACACACGCACGCATTCAACATACCATGGCAACATGAACCACAAGAAAACCTTTAAGGGTCTTCGTAACATTTAATTGAATTTAATTTGAAATTTTAATTTGTTTAAGGAAACTACATTGGGTTTTCAGACTCCTCCACTTTTTTTTTTTTGGTTGATTTCGTGCATAAAAACCTATCGATCCCCTGTGCCTGTCATTTCCTCTTATGAGCTGATGATTTATGAGACGAACTTGAAGATTGTCATATATCTTGTATTAAAGACAAAAGACGACAACCGGCGGATGGACAGACAGACAGAAGACCATCACATCTTGTGGCTTACAATAATAACAAAATATGCAAAATACTCGCCAAAAACTCTTATGGTTTCGTTGGAGACAAATCTTGAGGGGGTTTTGTCTTGCTAAACGTTATGAAAATCATCAGCATAAAATATTTTGCAGAAGAAAGGCTAAAAACGGGATAAAATCATTGGTCTTCAATTGAATATCGTACATTTTGTATGAATCCAAAACAGTTTTTAATTTGAATATTTTGATATAATTTTTTTTTTCTTTTTTGGATTTTCTGAAACATTGACGATCTTCGAATTTGTTTATAAGTTTACGTTGATTTATGCTTGCATATGTATATCTTATGTATAATGAGATTGTTAAAGATTGATTTATACGGTAAAGAAGGAGTTTTTTTATTTTTGTCGATGGAACCCAATGTTTTTATAGCATAAATTTAAGCACGAAATGTTTATTATTCATTATTTCTCAATACTTTTTTTTCGTGAAAAAAAAAAGAAATTCAAAAAATGGGGTAGATATTGATAGGGTAATTTATTCATGTAATGGTTTGAGAGGAGAAGAAGAAAAATCATCTGTCTTGAATTTTTCTCATAAAAATCTATGTTAAGTTATGTCGTAACGTAACGTTATAAATACCGTGAAAACTCTCATAAATGGGCACAAATGGACACCTAAATTTTTTCACATTTGAGGGGTGTTCACTTAATTAATTAAGGTTAATTATAAGGCGTAAAATACAGCAAATGTATCACGAAGTTGTTAAGTTTTGAGAGGTGTAGGAAATTTTCTGAAAATTTCATTTCTTTAGGAAATTTTCAAAAAAAATCATTTCTTTAGGAAATTTTTAAAAAATTTAATTTCTTTAGGAAATTTTCAAAAACCTTCATTTCTTTAGGAAATTTTCAACAAGTTTCATTTCTATAGGAAATTTTCAAAAAATTTCATATCTAACGAAAATTCTATATGATTTATTTGGAAAATTTAATTTCTATAAGGTTTTGTGGAAAATTTCATTCTATAGAAAAATTTTGTCAATTTTCACTTCCATAGGAAATTTTCTGAAAATTTCATTTTTAAAGAAAGTTTTTTGAAAATTTAATTTTTAAAGGAAATTTTTTGGTAGATTTAATTTCTTTAAAATGTTTTCCTTTAAACTATGAAAATTTTCTTTAATAAATAAAAAATAATAAAAAATCGTCTAATAAATTTTCTTGAATTTGTTTTCTAAAATTAATCTATTTTTTCCAAAACTTACTAAAATTTTCTTTCCTGGGGGGTTTACTGTGTTTTTAGTGTAGACAATTTTGTGAAATTTTCATTTCTACAAGAAATTTTCTGAATTTTTTTTTTATGAAATTTTCTGAAATGATTTTTTGAGATTTCTATAGTTTTTTTTTTTGAAATTTTCTTTTCTTTATGAACTGTTCTGAAGATTTCATTTCTATGAGAAATTTTCTGAAATTTTCATATCGAAAATAAATTTTCTGAATTTTTCATGTTTATAGAACATTTTCTGAAAATTTCATTTCTATTGGAAATTTTCAAAAAATTTCATTTCAATTGAAATTTTCAAAAAATTTCAATTCCATTGAAATTTTCAGAAAATTTCATTTCAAATGAAATTTAGCAAAATTTTCTGAAATTTAGCAAAATTTTCTGAAATTTAGCAAAATTTTCTGAAAACTTCATTTCTATATTTTTTCGGAAAATTTAATTTTTTAGGAAAATTTTCTGAAAACTTCATTTCTATAGGAAATTTTCGGAAAATGCCTTTTTTGTAGGAAATTTTCGGAAGTTTTTTCTATAAAATATAAAATATATATAAAAATATAAAATATATAAAAAAAAAATAAAATATAAAATATAAATAAAATTCTGAAAATTTAATTTCTATAGGAAGTTTTCAGAAAATTTAATTTCTTGAGGATTTTTCGGAAAATTTAACTTTTTTAGGAAAATTTTCTAAAAATGTAATTTCTTTAAGAAAAATTTCTGAAAATTAAATTTCTATAGGAAATATAGGAAAGTCTTCTGAAAGTTTCATTTCTATATAGAAAATTTGGGAGCCACCGTAGTGCAATGCTTACCATGCCTGCCTTTCATACACAGGATCGTGGGTTCAAACCCAGTTTCGACCAAACACCAAAAAGTTTTCCAGCATTGGATTATCCCACCTCAGTAATGCTGGTGACATTTCTGAGGATTTCAAAGCTTCTCTAAATGGTTTCAATGTGCAATGTGGAACGCCGTTCGGACTCGGCGGTCCCTTGTCATTAAGCTTAACATAGAATCGGGCAGCACCACTGTGGTATCACAATGGACTGAATAGTCTAAGTGAGCCTGATATATGAGGCTGCCACTGTACCTAACCTATAGGAAATTTGCGGAAAATTTCATTTCTATCGAAATTTTTGCAAAATTTCATTTCTATAGAAAATTTTCGCAAAATTTCGTTTCTAAAGGATTTTTTTCGGAAAATCTTAAAATTTAAATTTTCTGAAAATCTCATTTCTATAGGAAATTTTTTTAAAAATTTAATTTCTATATGAAATATAAAGAAGTTTTTTTGAAAGTTTCATTTCTATAGAAAATTTTTAGGAAAATTTCATTTCTATAGAAAATTGTATTTTTTTTTTTAAATGTTTGAAAATTGCACTTCTGTAGGAAATTTTTTGGAATTTTTATTCCCATTGAAACTTTTCGGAAATTTCAATTTCTATAGGAATTTTTCTGAAAATTTCATTTCTATAGAAAATTTTCTGAAAATTTCATTTCTATAGGAAATATTTGGAAAATTTCATTTCTAAAGAAGATTTTCTGAAAATTTTATTTCTTTAAGAAAAATTTCTGAAAATTTCATTTCTATAGAAAATTTTCGAAAAATTTCATCTCTATAGGAAAATTTCTTTGCTATAAAAAATTTTGGGAAAATTTCATTTCCATAGGAAATTTTCAGAAAATTTAATTTCTATTAATTTTTTGTTGAAAATTTCATTTTTGTAGAAAATTTTTGGAAGATTTCTCTTCTATAGAAAATTTTCTGAAAATTTCATTTTTATACACAGAAAAAAATTTTTGCAATTAAAATCTTAATTGAATTTAAAAAAATATTCAATTAAAAATTTAATTGATTCAACAAATTTTTTAATTGAAATAAAAATCAATCACACAAGTTAATAGTAACATTTAAAATTTTAATTGGATCAATTAATGTTTTAATTGACTGCCAATTAATTTTTTAATTGATACTATCATTTCTGTGATTGAACACATTTCAATTAAAAAATTAGTTGGATCAATTAATTTCATGATTGAATCAGAAAAATATTTTTTTGTGTGCAGGAAATTTTTTGAAATTTAATTTTTTAAGGAATTTTAAGAAAATTTATTTTTTTTTAAGAAAATTAATTTTTTTTAAGAAAATTTTTTGAAAATTTAATTTTTTTAAGAAAATTTAATTTCTATAGGAAAATTTCTGAAAATTGAATTTCTATAGGAAATTTTCTGAAAATGTAATTTCTATAGAAAATTTTCTGAAAATTTAATTTCTATAGGAAAATTTCTGAAAATTTAATTTCTATAGGAAATTTTCTGAAAATTTAATTTCTATCGGAAAATTCCATTTCTAGAAAAATTTTTCTGAAAATTTAATTTCTATAGGATATCTGTCTATCCTATAAGCAAAGCTGTCATAGTGAATGATTGATGCGAACTAGTTCAACACGTTCATTTCAGTATCTGGTTCAATTGTACTAGTTTGTTGGTGAACTGCTCAACTCTACTGATGTTATCGCATAGAAAAAATTTCACGAAAAATTTTCCAATTAAAATTTTAATTGAGTTTTAAAAAATATTCAATTAAAAAATTTTTAAATGAAACAAAAATCAATCACGAAAATTAATAGTATGAATTAATTTTTTAATTGACCTGCAATTAATTTTTTAATTGATACTATCATTTCTGTGATTGAAGACATTTCAATTAAAAATTAATTGGATCAATTAATTTCGTGATTGAATCAGAAAACAATTTTTTTGTGTGCGTTGTATAAGTGCAAATATTTTATCGATGATTTTTACCTTTATTATCTGATTTAGGAGGCTAGGTTAGATATAGTGGCATCCCGCTATAATCCATCGCTGAAAAACTTTTTGGTGCTTGGTAGGAATTGGATTTGAACCCATGACTTTATGTCTGCAAGGCGGATATGCTAACCATTGCACTACGGTGGCTCTCATTATATGACTTAAATAATCCAATCACATTGCAACGCCACCAGACAATAACCACTAAGAGATACTCCCCAAACAAAAACAAAAATCAATATAATTTGCGGTTTATTTAAATCAATCTATGATTGACAAAATGTTGATCTTGTTTTGACTGAGCTTCGTAACCAGCTAACAAACATCTAGGAAATGGTAATGCAAGAAGGTTAAGGGTATAAGCAAAAAGAGGTAATGTCTAAGCCATTGTATGGGATTAAGTGTTCTAGAAATGTTTTTCACTACTTTGTTGTCTTATCTAGAGATCTTTGTAACTTCTTTAAGGAATTAACATAAAACATACAAAACAATTGCAAGATATGATATGAAAGGAGAAGGAAAGACCTATAAGACTTTGGAGAATAGAGAGACAGACAGACAGATAACGATGACGACAATGGCAATGGGGATTGGGATAGCGATGATGATGATGATGCTATAAAGCTCAACGGCGTCAAGAGTTACAATTTCCAAAACATTGTGATGCGTTTGTGATATCTCCAACATAATATCCCAACATTAGGATACCTTTTAAAATATACCATGCATATGGTTAAGTAGTCAAACAGCCAGCCAACCAATATCCAACCAACCAACCAACTATTCAAGCAGTCATTCTTCAGTCACTCATATGATGTTGCATAGATGTTCGTACATAACTAATGAGGCAACCATAGCGAGACTGAATATCATAGCGAGTTTATTCGAACGCATTATTTATGAAGATCAATTCGATGGACAGACAAACAGACAGACAGACAAACTCATAAACATACTTGCTGGCATACACATGGAGGGGGACCATAGTCATTATAATAAGACCCAGGACAAGACAATTTCTTCATCCTCATCATCAACATCATTATCGTTTCTGGGAGTATGGTTGTCTCCAGCCTCCTCCATCATCATGCAAGTCAGTTTTCCTTCCATTTAAGTCATCATTATGTTCATCATTTGAAGCCATCATAAATAAGCAAGGCAAAATATTCAATTTACATATTTGTTTTCTGATTTAACTCCTCTTTTGCATTGGTAACAAAGCAAAAATTCCTTACTATAGCGAGAAAGAGATTGAGCGAAAGACTAGATTCGCATATCTATAGCAAAAGTTAAGTCTCATACGTAGTGCTTTAATAGCCTGCCATTATGATGGGGTTATTGAAGTTGAAGCGTTTTTTTACCTTCTTCTGTTTGGTCTATCGCATGGAATTAGGTTTTTTGTATATCTTCTGATTTTTTTTTAATCAACTTCATTTTATTATCTCAGGAAGACATAGTTTGACGATATAGCACATTGTTTGAAATAAATAAAATTTTATTTGTTAATATTTAATTTTTTTCTAAATGCTGTATAAATTTCCATAATATTACAAAATATCCTGTTCTATAGATGGTCTTACCAATGGGTAGATAGGGAAAAGAAAAATATTTTTTTTCATTAAAAATTATAATAGAAGATACTTCACATATAAGAAATGTTGTATAAAAAATAATGACAAAAATTACACCCAGAGAAGGAATATGATCACCTCAAACATGTTTCAAGAGCAAAATGTTATTTTTGGATGGTGACCATGTAACATGTTCGCTGCAACCATGTTATTTTCTCCGAAATTATGTATATGTTTTCTGAAAGCATGTTATGTTTGCCGAGAAAACAACATTTTTGCCATAAACATGTTACATGGTCACCATCCAAAAATAACATTTTGCTCTTGAAACATGTTTGAGGTGATCATATTCCTTCTCTGGGTGTATATAAGACCTATATATAAGCTAAGCATGGTTGTCACTTGTGACAAAAATAATCTACCAAAATTTTAAGAAAAATTTACCAAAAATAAAAAATCTTGTTTTGAATTTTTGGTAAAATTTTTGTCAAAATATTATTCTTATGGAAAATTTTGCAAAAAAATGTATTTCTATAGAAAAATTTTACAATTCTTTTATTTCTTTAGAAGATTTTTGTGAAATTTTATTTCTATAGAAAATGCTTTTCAACATTTTATTTCTATAGAAAAATTTTCCAAGATTTTTTTTTTACAGATAATTTTTGCAAAATTTTATTTTTATGGAAAATTTTTACGATATTTTATACCTAAAAATTTTTCTGTAAAATTTCAATTATAAAGGGTGATTCTTTTGAGGTTAGGATTTTCATGCATTAGTATTTGACAGATCACGTGGGATTTCAGACATGGTGTCAAAGAGAAAGATGCTCAGTATGCTTTGACATTTCATCATGAATAGACTTACTAACGAGCAACGCTTGCAAATCATTGAATTTTATTACCAAAATCAGTGGCAGAAAATCCGCTTTTTTATCGACAAATTTTGTTTAGCGATGAGGCTCATTTCTGGTTGAATGGCTACGTAAATAAGCAAAATTGCCGCATTTGGAGTGAAGAGCAACCAGAAGCCGTTCAAGAACTGCCCATGCATCCCGAAAAATGCACTGTTTGGTGTGGTTTGTACGCTGGTGGAATCATTGGACCGTATTTTTTCAAAGATGCTGTTGGACGCAACGTTACGGTGAATGGCGATCGCTATCGTTCGATGCTAACAAACTTTTTGTTGCCAAAAATGGAAGAACTGAACTTGGTTGACATGTGATTTCAACAAGATGGCGCTACATGCCACACAGCTCGCGATTCTATGGCCATTTTGAGGGAAAACTTCGGAGAACAATTCATCTCAAGAAATGGACCGGTAAGTTGGCCACCAAGATCATGCGATTTGACGCCTTTAGACTATTTTTTGTAGGGCTACGTCAAGTCTAAAGTCTACAGAAATAAGCCAGCAACTATTCCAGCTTTGGAAGACAACATTTCCGAAGAAATTCGGGCTATTCCGGCCGAAATGCTCGAAAAAGTTGCCCAAAATTGGACTTTCCGAATGGACCACCTAAGACGCAGCCGCGGTCAACATTTAAATGAAATTATCTTCAAAAAGTAAATGTCATGGACCAATCTAACGTTTCAAATAAAGAACCGATGAGATTTTGCAAATTTTATGCGTTTTTTTAAAAAAAAAAGTTATCAAGCTCTTAACAAATCACCCTTTATAAAACATTTTGTAAAGTTGTTAATTCTGTTGTCTTATTTTTAATTTTTGATAAAAGTTTTATGGAAAATTTTTACGATATTTTGTACCTATAAAAAATTTCTGCAAAATTTTAGTTCTATAAAAAATTTTATAAAGTTTTAATTTCTATGGAAATATTTTGCAAAATATTTTACAAAATGTTTGTCAAAATTGTATTTCTATAAAAAAAAATGCTTGCCAATGCTTCTTTAGACAATTTTTGCAAAATTTTATTTCTCTAGAAAATTTTTGCACAATTTTATTTGTATAGAAAATTTTTGCAAAATTATATTTATATAGAAAATTTGTACGAAATTTTATTCCTAAAAAAATTCTGCAAAATTTTTGTTAGTTTAGTTTCATTTTTATAAAGTTTTTGTCAGCATTTTATTTCTATAGAAAATGTTTTCACGATTTTATTTTATAGAAAATTTTTGCAAAATTTTTATTTTCAAAGAACATTTGTGCAACATTTTATTTTTATGGAAAATGTATACGATATTTTATACCTATAAAAAATATCTGCAAAATTTTAGTTCTATAAAAAAAAATGTACAAAATTGTTATATCTATTGAAATATATTGCAAAAGTTTATTTCTATAAAAAATGTTTTTCAAAATTTTATTTCCTTAGAAAATGTATGTCAAAATTGTATTTCTATTAAAATATTTTGCAAAACTTAATTTCTATAGAAAATTTTTGTAAAAATTGCATTTCTAAAGAAAATTTTGCCAAAAATTTATTTCTATAGAAAAATTTTGCAATTTTTTTTTATTTCTTCAGAACGCTTTTGTAATTAATTATTAAGTTACAATTAATAATTAATTGTAACTTAATTTCTGAGAAACTTTTGACAAAATTTTTTTTTTATAGGAAATTTTTGCATAATTTAATTTTTTTTATTTATTGGCAATTTTTACGATATTTTATACCCATAAAAAATTTTTGTCAACATTTCATTTCTATAAAAAAAACAAGTATATACGGCAGTAAGTTCGGCCAGGCCGAAACTTATGTACCCTCCCTCATGGATTGCGTAGAAACTTCTTCTAAACACTGCCATCCACAATCGAATTACTTAAGTTGCGGTAACGCTTGCCGATGGCAAGGTATCTTAAAACCTCCTAACACCGTCTTCTAAATTGTATGTAAGTCCATACGTGGTATATATTAAATCAAAAAAGATCGATCCAATACGTATATAATTCAGTTTGACAAAGTAGACATAAAATTTTGACAAAATTTTCTACAGAAATAAAATTTTAATAAAATTGTCTATAGAAATAAAATTTTCACAAAATTTTTTATAGAAATAAAAATTTTCTATAGAAAGAAAATTTTCACAAAATTTCTACAAAAATAAAATTTTGACAAAAATTTCTATAGAAATAAACTTTTGACAAAATTTTCTATAGAAATAAAATCTTGGTAGATTATTTTTGGCTTGAGTGGCAACCATGATTATGAACCGAATAAAATTTGAAAAAAAAATTTCTATAGAATAAAATTTTGACAACATTTTCTATAGAAATAAAATTTTGACAAAATTTTCTATAGAAATAAAATTTTGGTAGATTATTTTTGGCTCTAGTGGCAACCATGATTATGAACCGATATGGACCAATTTTTGTGTGATTGGACCTATTTTGGTATGGTTGTTAGCGACTATATACTAACACCACGTTCCTAATTTGAACCGGATCGAATGAATTTTGCTCCTCCAAGAGGCTCCGGAGGTCAAATCTGGAGAACGTTTTATATGGGGGCTATATATAATTATGGACCGATATGGACCAATTCTGGCACGGTTGTTAAATATCATATACTAACACCATGTTCCAAATTACAACCGGATTGGATGAAATTTGCTTCTCTTGGAGACTTCGCAAGCCAAATCTGGGGATCGGTTTATATGGGGGCTATATATAATTATGAACTGATGTGGACCAATTTTTGCATGGTTGTTAGAGACCATATACCAACATCATGTACCAAAATTCAGCCTGATCGGATGAAATTTGCTTCTCTTTGAGGCTCCGCAAGCCAAATCTGGGTATCGGTTTATATGGGGGCTATATATAATTATAGGCCGATGTGGACCAATTTTTGCATGGTTGTTAGAGACCATATACCAACACCGTGTAACAAATTTCAGCCTGATCGGATGAAATTTGCTACTCTTTGAGGCTCCGCAAGCCAAATCTGGGGATCTGTTTATATGGGGGCTGTAATAATTATAGACCGATGTGGACCAATTTTTGCATGATTGTTAGAGACCATATACCAACACCATGTACCAAATTTCAGCCGGATCGGATGAAATATGCTTCTCTTAGAGGCTCCACAAGCCAAATCTGGGGATCGGTTTATATGGGGCCTATATATAATTGAGGACCGATACGGACCAATTTTTGCATGCTTGTTAGAGACCATATACCAACACCATGTACCAAATTTCAGCCGTATCGGATGAAATTTACTTCTCTTTTAGGCTTCGCAAGCCAAATCTGGGGATCGGTTTATATGGGGGCTATATATAATTACGGACCGATGTGGACCAATTTTTGCATGGTTATTAGAGACCATATACCAACACCATATACCAAATTTCAGCCGGATCGGATGAAATATGCTTCTGTTAAAGGCTCCACAAGCCAAATCTGAGGGTCCCTTTATATGGGGGCTATACGTAAAAGTACCATTTTCAATACCATCCGACCTACATCGATAACAACTACTTGTGCCAAGTTTCAAGTCGATAGCTTGTTTCGTTCTTAAGTTAGCGTGATTTCATCAGACGGACGGACGGACGGACGGACATGCTTAGATCGACTCAGAATTTCACCACGACCCAGAATATATATAAAGGGTGATTCTTTTGAGGTTAGGATTTTCATGCATTAGTATTTGACAGATCACGTGGGATTTCAGACATGGTGTCAAAGAGAAAGATGCTCAGTATGCTTTGACATTTCATCATGAATAGACTTACTAACGAGCCACAACGTCGAATTTTCAGTGAATGGGCCCTAGAAAAGTTGGCAGAAAATCCGCTTTTTTATCGACAAATTTTGTTCAGCGATGAGGCTCATTTCTGGTTGAATGGCTACGTAAATAAGCAAAATTGCCGCATTTGGAGTGAAGAGCAACCAGAAGCCGTTCAAGAACTGCCCATGCATCCCGAAAAATGCACTGGTGGAATCATTGGACCGTATTTTTTCAAAGATGCTGTTGGACGCAACGTTACGGTGAATGGCGATCGCTATCGTTCGATGCTAACAAACTTTTTGTTGCCAAAAATGGAAGAACTGAACTTGGTTGACATGTGGTTTCAACAAGATGGCGCTACATGCCACACAGCTCGCGATTCTATGGCCATTTTGAGGGAAAACTTCGGAGAACAATTCATCTCAAGAAATGGACCGGTAAGTTGGCCACCAAGATCATGCTATTTGACGCCTTTAGACTATTTTTTGTGGGGCTACGTCAAGTCTAAAGTCTACAGAAATAAGCCAGCAACTATTCCAGCTTTGGAAGACAACATTTCCGAAGAAATTCGGGCTATTCCGGCCGAAATGCTCGAAAAAGTTGCCCAAAATTGGACTTTCCGAATGGACCTAAGACGCAGCCGCGGTCAACATTTAAATGAAATTATCTTCAAAAAGTAAATGTCATGGACCAATCTAACGTTTCAAATAAAGAACCGATGAGATTTTGCAAATTTTATGCGTTTTTTTTTTTTTTAAAGTTATCAAGCTCTTAACAAATCACCCTTTACTTTATGGGGTCTTAGAGCAATATTTCGATGTGTTACAAACGGAATGACAAAGTTAATATACCCCCATCCTATGATGGAGGGTATAAAAAATCTCCAAAATTTCATTTTTATAAAAAAGTTCTACGAGTTTGCAACAACCACTTAACCCAGCAGTTCTTTCCAGAATTTTTCCGTTCTTGTTATTAACGTTATTAAGTGGATCTAGTTGACCACTATAACTAAAGAAAATAGAAGCATGGGATGGGAGCACTAAACGCTTCTGACATATACAAAAATGACATTCGTTGAACATTTTCTACATTTGTGCTACGAATTGGTTGCTGAACTGAAGGACAACACCATTCAAGGTGGTTGATATGCAACGCAACAAAGTAAAGCACAATATTTTATTCACTTTTTTTTTAATTTCATTGTTCAAACGCAAAAATGTCAGATTTAACATCAAATTTTAGAATCACTTTAGATTTGATCGAATTAACTACCTATGGCACAAATTATGCCCTTCATATGACCGACAAAGATACCACATGTTGTACGAAAGTAGCTGTGCGGTATTTTGGTCGATTCCCAGCGTAGCGTCGTCATTGTTCAAACGCAAAATTATCAGATTTAACATCAAATTTTGGAATTAGTTTAGATTTCATCGAATTGGCTACCTATGACACAAATTATGCCCTTCATATGACCGAAAAGCCATCACATGTCGTACGAAAGTGCCTGTGCGGTATTTTGGCCCATTCCCGGGGTAGCGCGGTCTTGAGATGATCGGTAGCTTTTGAGATGATTGGTAGCTTTTATGTGGTAAAATACCATACTTTGCTAACGCGTACTGAGTGCGATGGTGCTGGAAGGTGGAAACACATTTTAGTTCGATATTTCGATTAATCATCTTATTTTGGCTCAGCACACGGATACTATTTAAAGCAACATTTCAAATTGACAGTGATAGAAATACTTCTTGCTTTTAGAGCATTTTTCATTTTGGTATAGAAAAATATCCGACTGTAAAATTTTTTGTTCGATTTTTCGGATAATTCCAAAGTAAAGGTGATAGAGCTCCTTCTAGAACAGGGTTCATGGTTCAGTTGTCATTTTAGCATAGAAAACTGGCATATCTAAGACAGAAACATTTATAATTCGAGTTTTCGATTAATCTTCCCTATTTTACCTCAGCACACTTAAATTGATTAAGAATTTGCTTCGTTCGATTTTTGAAGACATAAAGATTTTCTAAATCCAAGCTTTTGGACTCAAATCCATTGTGGAGGGTATATAAGCTCAATTTCGACAGATCTGAGACCCTCTCATACTTGTCATACTCCGTCAACTTCTTCGCCAATATTATGCAAAATTATCCCATTTACGATTATCTCAAAATTACCACATTCTTGACACCAAAATTCAAATTACACATAATTTGAAATGTTAAACGCAGCTGGATATATTCAATGCAATTTTCTAAATCCTTCTTAACTTGGTCATGTTTGTGGTTGATCACCACCATCAACATGACCGAGATATGTTTTCACATTTTAATTAATCGACAAGGTGACAGTTGCAAGAGAAGACGACGATGCAAAACAAAAAAAAAAAAAACAGCAAAATGTAACACCCTGACTTAACTGATAAAACCACATTGGCCAAAGGCAATTTTAGGCCAGAAGTTGTGGTGGTGGTGGAAGTTGGACGTGTTGGACAATTTCTAGATCAGTTAACTTGTTCAGCTCATTTAGTGAATTTTAAATACAAAACGTTTAATCTCAAAGATCATTAACATATTGTACGCAAAGGAGTACTTCGCTTCACCCCTCACCGCCGCCATCAACAACAAATGGTTTGGAAAACTTCCCAAAAATAAAACTTAAGAGCCTAAGGAGACCACAATTCAATGAATTGTTTTGCTAGTTTTAATACCAAACATGGTGGGTTAACAAGACATAAACGTAATTGTAGATAACCAAATTCTCTTCTGTCTCCTTACCCCTGCCGAAAAAAACCAAATAAGCCATATTTAAAGAAACATACGTAAGATATTCAATAGCATGTGAATGGATTTTGTTAGACAAAAAATTGGGTTACACTCCACATACAAGACAAAAAATCTTCAATAAAAAGAAGACTAAAACTTCATCAAATCAAATTTCGTTGGATAATTCCACGATTCCACGATCAATTCCACGATTAATAGTTTATTTATTTTCTCCAATTGACTGTTTTTATTTTGGTCGCATTGGTATTTTTTTCCTCGATCTCTGTGGATGTTATGGCCAAATTGTATTGCATTTAATTTTCATTGTTCTGTAAATGTTCAATTAAATTAACATGCTCCTCGAAATTGCATTGTGTTTTTTATTTTTGGTATTAGAAATTCCTTAGAGAGTCTGTCTCTAATGTATATACCATTTATGTCTTGACAAATGATATAAGTGGAGTTTTTTTTGGTTGTCCACGTTAGTTTTGAAAAATTTCCAATATTACCATAGGAAGACGTCAACATTAAACGTTAGTTTTATTTCCAATATTAGCTTTGGTAATGGACAAAAATATGGCGGATAATATCAACGGGTCGAGTATTTTATAGGAAAAAAATCGAAAAATTAATTAGGAACATTTTTCTTTTACAGCAAAAAACAAAAAAAAAATATATATATAAAAAATATATATTAGAAAAAAGTTCACCAGGCAGTTTTTGCACAAAAAAAAAGAAAAAAAGATCACCCGAAATCCCTTAGAAAAAAACAACATTTTTAACATTATTCAGTATGGACGGTTTTGCATAAAAAAAAATGTTATGGATTTTTTCTATAAAAAGAAAAAAATCTTTCTTTGAATATCATCATAGAAAAATTTCCATTACGAACTATTTTTGGAGAGAAAACTTCATTGTGGAATTTTTATAGAAAATTTTACATTCATTCCATCCATCTATTAGCTTTGGTAATGAACAAAAATATGGCCGATAATATTTCACGGGTCGAGTATTTTATAGAAAAAAATCGAAAAATTAATTAGGAACATTTTTCTTTTACAGCAAAAAACAAAAAAAATATATTCGAAAAAAGTTCATCAGGCAATTTTTGTACAAAAAATGTTCAAAAAAAGAAAAAAAAAACAGATCACCCGAAATCCTACAAAAAAAAACAACATTTTTAACATTATTCAGTATGGACGTTTTTGAAAAAAAAAAACATTATGGATTTTTCTCTATAAGAAGGAAAAAAAACTTGTTTTGAATATCATTATAGAACAAATTCAATTCTTAACTATTTGTTGGAGAGAAAACTTCATTGTGGAATTTTTATAGATAATTTTACATTCATTCCATCTATAACAAAAAAAAGTTCTTTATGTTCTTTATGGAAATTTTTGTGGTTTTCTATAGGAAAAACATTATTCTAGACTTTTTTTATACAAAGAAGTACATTGTGGAAGCTAATAGTGGACTTTTTTGTACAAAAAAGTGAATTATGGACTTTTTGTAGAAAAAAATAGATTATGGACTTTTTAAAAGAAAAATTTCATTGTGGACATTTTTATAAAAAAAAAAAATACATCATTAATTTTTTGGTTATAAAGATAATTATGGGCTTTTTGTAGGAAAATTTTGATTATGGACTTTTTATAGAAAAGTTTCATTTTTTTTAATAGAAAAATTTCATTATGGACATTTTTTAATGGGAAAATTTAGTTGTGAAGTTTTTTATAGACAAAAAAAAAATATTTTTGTAAAAAAATTTTTGTGGTCGTTAAAAAAAATCATCCTGGACTTATTTATAGGAAAATGTTCATTCAGTTTATTGAACAATTTTTCTATACCAATAAGTTCATTGTGGATTTTTTTTTAAGAAACCAAAAAAATATTAAACACTTTTTATAGAATTACGGACTGATTCATTATTTTTTATAAAAAAAAATGTTCATTGTGAACTTTTTTATATGAAATGTTCATTATGAACTTTTTTTATATGAAATATTTATTATGAACTTTTTTGTATGAAAAGTTCATTATGGAATAGAAAATAATGGAAAATAGACTCCATAATGATTTTTTCAAAAAAAAAAAAAAAATCTATAAAAAAATAATAATGAAATCTTTCTATAAAAAAGTCAATAGGGAACGAACTTTTCATAGAAAAACTTCATTATTGCTTTTTTATAGATTTTTGTATAGAAACAAATTCATTATGGAGTTTTTTATAGACTTTTCATTATGGACTATTTTTATATAAAAAGGTTTATTATGGAATTTAAAAAAAAAAATCCCTATTGATTTAAAAAAAATATATTATTGAATTTTTTATAAAAAATATTTTTATGGACTTTTTATTGAAAATAAGTATTATGGATTTTTTTAGAAAAAAAGTTTACTACCATCTTTTTTACGGAAAAAAGTTCATTATCGATTTTTTACAGAAAAAGTTAATTAAGAGCTTTTTTATAGAAAATGGTTCATTATGGACTTTGTTATAGAAAAAAGTTTTATAAAAATTATTATTGAATTTTTTATAAAAAATAATTTTTTGGACTTTTTATTGAAAATATGTAATTATGGAATTTTTTTAGAAAAAAAAGTTTACTACGATCTTTTTTACATAAAAATTTTCATTATCGATTTTTTACAGAAAAAGTTAATTAATGGCTCTTTTATAGAAAATGGTTCATTATGGACTTTGTTATCGAAAAAAGTTCTTTATGGACTTTTTTAAAGAAAAAAGTTAGTTATGGACATTTTTATAGGAAAAGATCATTATGGACTTTTTTTGTAGAAAAAACTTCATTATGGACGTTTTTTTATAAAAAAAACTTATTCTGGTTTTATTTTTTATAAAAAAAAAGTTCAATATGGACTGTTTTATAGAAAAAATGTCATTATAGACTGTTTTATAGGAAAATAGCCATTATATTTTTTTTAAGAAAAAAATCATTATGTATTTTCTATAGAAAAAAAGTTCATTATGGATTTTTATAGAAAAAAAGTTCATTATGGACTTTTTATAGAAAAAATTTCATTATAAACTTTGTTACAGAAAAAAGTTCACTATGGACTTTTTTATAGAACAATATCATTATGGACTTTTTTTATAAAAAGGTTATTCTGGACTTTTCTATAGAAAAAAGTTCAATATGGACTGTTTTATAGAAAAAAGTTCATTATGGAATGTTTTATAGAAAAAAGTCCATTATGGACTGTTTTATAGAAAAAAGTTCATTACGAACGTTTTTATAGAAAAATTTTCATGATGGGCGATTTTTATAAAAAAAGTTCTTTATGGACGTTTTAAAAGAACAATTTTTTCATTGATTTCAAAAAAATTATTATTGAATTGTTTAACTTTTTTATAGAAAAAAAATATTATGGCATTTTTAAAAGAAAAATTTCCTTATTGATTAAAAAAATATTTTTGCATTAAAAAAATATTTATTATGGAGTTTTTATTGAACTACTTAATTATAGACTTTTTTTAGAAAAAGTTAATTACGGTCTTTTTTAAAGAAAAAAGTTCATTATGGATTTTTTTTTTGTAGAAAAAGTTCATTATGAACCTTTTTGTAGAAAAAAGTTCATTACGGATTTTTTTTATAGAAAAAAGTTCATTATGGACTTTTTTATAGAAAAAAGTTCGTTATGGACATTCTTATAGAAAAAAGTTCATTATGGACTTTTTGATAGAAAAAAGTTCATTATGGACTTTTTTATAGAAAAAAGTTCATTATAGGCTTTGTTATAGAAAAAAGTTCATTATGAACTGTTTTATGGAAAAAAGTTCATTATGGACTTTTTTGTAGAGAAAAGTTCATTATGAACATTTTTATAGAAAAAAAATCATTATGGACCGTTTATAGAAAAAGTTCATTATGGACGTTTTTTATAAAAAAGATTTAGATTTTTTATAGAAAAAAGTTCAATATGGCCTGTTTTATAGAAAAAAAGTCATTATGGGGTTTTCATAGAAAAAAATTTCATAGTGTACTTTTCTATAGAAAGAAAATTCATTATGGACTGTTTTATAGGAAAAAGTTCATTATGCAAAAAAGTTAATTATGAAAAAAATTAAAGGAGATTATGACGAACAAAAAGGTACTATTTACCAGAGCGTTAACCATATGCTACCTATTTGCTGATTACAAACTGTTAAAGAGGCGCAAAATAATTTTTTTATGAATACGTTGTGGGACCAGATACAAAAGTCTTAAGGTAGAATTACATATAGGTTGAATTACACAACATGCGTCAATCTGTACGTTGATGGAAGGGTTGATTTATTCTGTTTGCGGTAGAGCTTTTGATTTCAAAGTGAAATTTCAACTATTCAATCATCGGACGCATTTAACGCATTGAACGCATGGTATGTAATTCTACCTTATGTTACCATGCGCTCAATGCGTACAAAGCGTACGATGATTGAAGAGTTGAAATTTCTCTTTGAAATCAAAAGCTCGAATAGTCTGCCGCAAACAGAAAAAATCAACCCTTCCATCAACGCACGGATTGACGCATGGTATGTATTTCAACCTTTACAACATCTAAATAAGATCTTCTATACAGAAATACCCAGATACCTCACAAAAAGAATGTTTTAGAAAAACATTAATTGAAAGCATGCTTTGCTTTTGGTTTCAATAATTTTCAATTTTCAAAATTTGAATAACTCATTTGCATTCATTATTTAAAAAAAAATATTAAACTTTCCACAAAAAAATTAAGATTCAAAGAAGCAACAAAATTATCTTTTGTAAAGATCAAATAAAGAACTTTCAACACAAAATGCTCAAATCCATTGTAGCGAAAAATTTGAGAAAATCCCTTACACCATTCAATTCTCGTTCATATGCCAAGGGATGTGGTAGTGGTGGGGGTTGTACCAAACCAAAAGGCTGTAACATGTATTTTAAGGATCGTAAAAACAAGGCCTTCGATTGTCTACCCAAAGAACCGGATTGCACAAAAGCCAAAAGTCCAAGTAAGCCCAATTTCCCTACTAAGAACCCCGATATCATGTGCTGTGACAATGAGCGTCTAAAACGGGATCCCTGCTACGAGAGACGTGAGCTGTGTGAGAAAAAAGATTTGAAATTGGATCGTCATGTATTACCATTGAAATCGGTTTGGGAATATCCAGCTGAATGTTGTGGTAATCCATGCCCTGAGTTGCTGCCGAGATTCGATACCCTGTATTATTGTGCCACAGATAAGGAGAAACGTGAATATCAACAAACCTGGGTGGAATGCCCCCCATTACAGATCAGAAAAAGGAAAATTTGCTGTTATGATCGCGAAGAACTTCCGCCCCTTTGTAAGAGACCCAAAGCAGAATGCAATCGCACCGCTTGCCCTCTAGATGCTGGGAAACTTAAGGCCTTATGTTGTCTAGATCAAATGAATAAGTGTCCACGTTTTAAATTGCCTTGTTGTCGCACTGCAAGATCACCACCAAGTTGTAAAAATCCTCCTAGTCCTTCGGATTGTAAAAAACGTTGCTGTCCTTATCCATCATTTTCCGAATGTTGTCGACCTTGTCCTAAACCAAAAAGACCTACGGAATGTTTATGTCTTGCAACACGTACCAAATGTGAAATGTATGCTGAGCTGAGAAGGAAATTAAAATATGGTCTACCACCACCAGTACCAGCATGGCCACCTAAAATGTTAGGTCCTAGATATTAAGAGAAGATCCTGGGGATTTTGTTACGTAGTTTTGTGTGGAAAGGACTTTATTATGAGATTCGATAACAAATTGTATGTAGTTATTAAAATTTTATGTGTAATAAATAAAATGAATGTAAAATAAAGATGTGGATTTTTTTTTTAATTATAAAAGAGGATAAGATTACGGGCAAACAATTACCGACCTATAGAATATACATTATCACCGTGGTGCAATGGTTAACATGCCCGTCTTGCATACACAAGGTCGTGGATTCGATTCCTGCTTCGACCGAACACCAAAAAGTTTTTCAGCGGTGAATTATCTCACCTCAGTAATGCTGGTGACATTTCTGATTGTTTCAAAACTTCTCTAAGTGGTTTCACTGCAATATGGAACGTCGTTCGGACTCGGCAAATTGGGTTCTTTTCTAAAAACACAGGCAAAAGTGCGAAAAGGCTTCGAATTGCTCTCGTTTTCCGCACTGCCAACTAACGAGAGTGTTGCAATTATCCTGTTTCCTTCTTTGAATTCTTTTCTGTCCTCCGAAATGATAGTATTTTTTAGGTTGCTGGTAGGTTAGGTTAGTAACAAATGCTGGTAACAAATGCGCATTCTGTACAGACAAAATGAATACAAAGCACTTTTTTAGGTAAGAAAACACCATAAACAAGTATATACGGCCGTCAGTTCGGCCACGCCGAATCTTATGTACCCTCCACCATGGATTGCGTAGAAACTTCTACGAAAGACAGTCATCCACAAATTTCAACTCACTCGGATGAAATTTGCTCCTCCAAGAGGCTACAAAACCAAAGCTCGGGATCGGTTTATATGGGGGCTATAAATGATTATGGACTGATATGGACCACTTTTGGCATGGTTGTTAAATATCATATACTACCACCACGTACCAAATTTCAACCAGATCGGATGAATTTTGCTTCTCCAAAAGGCACCGGAGGTCAAATATGACGATCGGTTTATATGGTAGCTATATATAATTATGGACTGATAGGAACCAATTCCTGCATGGTTGTTGGATACCCTATACTAACATCACGTACCAAATTTCAACCGAATGGGAAGAATTTTTCTCTTCCAAGGTGCTCCGGAGGTCAAATCTGGGGATCGCTTTATGTGGGGCCTATATATAATTATGGACCGATATCGACCAATTTTTGCATGGGTGTTTGAGGCCATATATTAACATCACGTATCAAATTTCAACTGAATCAGATGAATTTTGGTCTTCCAAGAGGCTCCGGAGGTCAAATCTGGTGATCGGTTATATGGGGGCTATATATAATTATGGACCGATATGGACCAATTTTTGCATGGTCATTAGAGACCATATACTAACATCATGTACCAAATTTCAGCCGGATCGGATGAAATTCTCTTCTCTTAGAGGCTCTGGAAGCCAAATCGGTGGATAGGTTTATATGGCGGCTATATATAATTATGGACTGATGTGGACCAATTTTTGCATGGTTGTTAGAGACCATATACTAACACCATGTACCGAATTTCAGCCGGATCGGATAAAATTTGCTTCTCTTAGAGGCTCCGCAAGCCAAATCGGGGGATCGGTTTATATGGGGGCTATATATAATTATGGACCGATGTGAACCAATTTTTGCATGGTTGTTAGAGACTATATACTAACACCATGTACCAAATTTCAGCCGGATCGGATGAAATTTGCTTCTCTTAGAGGCCTCGCAAGCCAAATTTGGGGGTCCGTTTATATGGGGGCTAAACGTAAAAGTAGACCGATATGGGCCATTTGCAATACCATCCGACCTACATCAATAACAACTACTTGTGCCAAGTTTCAAGTCGATAGCTTGTTTCGTTCGGAAGTTATCGTAATTTCAACAGACGGACGGACGGACGGACATGATCAGATCGACTCAGAATTTCACCACGACCCAGAATATATATACTTTATGGGGTCTTAGAGCAATATTTCGATGTGTTACAAACGGAATGACAAAGTTAATATACCTCCCATCCTATGGTGGAGGGTATAAAAATATACTTTTTCCATCCCTTTAAACCTTTTTATTCCTTCAATAGGCCTTTTTATTCCTTTGGGCAAAATCGTTCACCATAGTGATTCGGACTCATCGTTCCTTTTGTACAAAGGAACTAGTTCCTTCAAATCGTTCCATCGTTCCTTTTCGTTCCGGATTTGTATATTTGTCATCGCTGTCATCTACTAAAGACAAACATTACATTGTTTGTTTACTTTGTGTAACGAAGTACGTGGTCAATTGAAAGATACAAAAATATGGAAAATTGAGTGAAATTACTTCAAAAAAATTAAAGGAATGGAAAATTTAAGGAAGTAACTAAATTCAGGAAGCCAAACTCTTTGGATGGATTTTTGGATTGAATAATTCTACACTCTGTGCAAAATTATTCATTGCAAGAAATTACTATTTTTTTGTCGTTTGTGAAGAGCCTGAGATGGAATTAATGATTCTATTAAATAGCAGCATATCAATCAATGATTTAAATACATACGCGCCAAATTGGCAAATAGCTCAAACAGAAGTAAAAAAATCAAACTGCGATCCGAGGAACGATGGAGCGTAAATTGAAAATAAAACTAAATGACAAAAGGAACGATGAGAACAAAAGAGATGGAACTAGTGACAGTCGTTCCTTTTAGTGAACCGTTCATTGGAACTAGTTCGTTCCGGAACGACACAAGACTAGTTAGTATCTGATAGACCGTTTCACTCTGAAGAATGTATTCTCAACAATGCCTCTTTTTTAAAGCTATAGCAAAACAAAATTTTTCATGCAAAAAAAGACTACTGTATTCAATTTAAATTACCAAAAAAAAAACTTTCTGCAAAGCAACTTTGAAAAATAAAATCAAATAATTTTTTCAATTTTCTTTTCATTCTAAAAAAAATTCTCAGTAAAACATTTCTGTATCCTTTAAAAAGAAAAAAATCTTCTAATTTTCTTAAAACTAACGCGAAATTCTTAGTTGCTTTGAAAAAATCTCCCATTGCTAAAATGGCTTTCAGAACTATATCTGCCGTTTGTCGTGTGGGTCATTTATTGGCAAAACCTGGACGTTTAATTGAAAATTCCCTTAAAACCTCTTCTCCAGTCTTTGAATGTAAACGCTGTCAAATACGCTTTCAATCAAGGGACGATTGCAAACAAAAACCCAAAGAAAAATGTGGAGAACGCTTTAAGAATGCCCCATGTGATCCAAATTATAAATCGAAGACCCATATCATAAAACAAGCCATGCCCAAGCCATTGCCAGACAAGGATCGGGAAATCAAAATGAAAATACCCGATATCTGTTGTGGTAAAATATGTCCAGATGCTTTGCCACGTTTCGATAAACTTTACTATAGGCGTAGTGATAAAGCCAAACGTGAATATCAGCAAACCTGGGCTGAATGTCCAGAGCTTTTGGTGAAACCCAAGGTAATATGCTCCTTTGAGAATATCAAATATCCCATATTGGAAAAACGTCCTAAACAAAAACGACCCCAAACGGCATGTAAACCACCCACGTGTGATGATAGCGAAAAGAAATGTCCAAATTTTGTACTACCACAATGTGGCCAGGCTCGTCGACCACCAAACTGCCGGATAAAACGTGAGCCTTTGGATTGTGTTAAACGTAAAACTCCATATCCTAGTTTTTCCGAGTGTAAAAAGGCTATACCACAGCCTCTACATCCAATCGAATGTAAATGCTTGGCTTTGCCTACAATGTGTGAGATATGGGAGCATTATAACCGACAAATGACACTTAAGGCGAACTTTAAATGTTAAATGATAAAAAAAATGGCAAAGCCATGGATAAAAATGGAAAAAAATTTAAAAATTATGTAATCTCAATTATTGTAATCATTTGTTAATTTTTTTTTCTAATATGTGAAATATAAAAATCTAATAAAAATATGTTTGTAAAAAATTTTAAATATTTTTCTTTTTGGGTTTGAAAAATAATTTTCTCTTCCTCCCTTTTAAATATAAATATTTTTCCTCATTTGTTTCTGCAAAATATTTCATCTAAATTATTTTTACTAAATTACCTCCAACCATCGAACTTATTATAGTAGCTAAGCGTTATTTTTTTAAATATGTGAAAAAATAAAAATATAATAAAAAATGTTTTTGTAAAAAAGTTCGAAAATTCCCTCCCTGTTTATAATTTGTTTCTGAAAAATAATTCATCTAATTTTTTTTTTACTGAATAATCTCAGATATTGGTTCCATCGAAACAATTATTGTAGCTATTTGTTAATTTTCTTTAAATATGTGAAATATAAAAATATAATAATTTTTTTTTTAATTCAAAAATTTCCTCCCTGTTTATAATTTGTTTCTGAAAAATAATTCATCTAGTTTTTTTCTACTGAATAACCTCAGATATTGGTTCCATCGAATCAATTATTATAGCTATTTGTTAATTTTCTTTAAATATGTGAAAAAAAATAAAAATATAATAAAAATCTTTTTTGTAAAAAAATTCAAAAAATCCCTCCCTGTTTTATAATTTGTTTCTGAAAATATAATTCATATATTTTTTACTAAATTACCTCGGATATTGGTTCCATCGAATCAATTATTGTAGCTATTTATTATTTTCCCTTAAATATGTGAAATATAAAAAAATAATAAAAAATATTTTTGTAAAAACTTCAAAATTTTCCTTTCGCTTTCAAGTAAATATTTTTCTTTTTTGAGTTTGAATCATTATTTTTCTCTTTCTCTCTCTCTCTCTTACAAGTAAATATTTTTCTCATTTGGTTCTACAAAATAATTCATCTATTTTTTTTACTAATTTACCTCAGATATAGGTTCCATCAAGTATTTTGAATTTTCGTAAATGAAACTTACCTGAAATGACAAAAAAGAGAAATATTTATGTTTAAGAATAATTATAAAAAAAAAAATTTTAACACATAATTTATATTCTTGTACCCCTTTTTATCGAGATTATGTTCAAGGTCTTGTCTCCAGGAGAAATTTTAATATTATTCGCTCTATGATCTATTGTTAAATGGTTCTTGATCGCATAAACTATTTCCAGTAATATAGGCCGTATAAGTAATTTTATTTAATTAATATTACTAATACGATCCAAAGCACCCCAAGGATATGTAGCTTTATAACGTATTATCAGTTTTGTAATTTACCAAAAACAAAAGGTTTTTATGGCTTAAACTTTTTTTAAATTGTAGCCTCCTAAGTCACATTTCTTATAATTTCTTAAGTTTCATTTTCATCAGTTCCATAGGTCGTATAAGTAATTTTATTTAATTACTATTACTTATACGATCCCAAGAACTCAATGTTAGGAAGCTTTATAACGTATAATTTTTGTATTTTGCAAAAAAAAAAATAAGATTTTCATGACTTAAATTTCTTGATATAGTAGATGAGACTTCTAGGCTATAGGTCTAGATTATTTACACTATTTCCAAATTCAGGCGGATTAAGTTATTGAACCCAAGCACAGTAATTGAAGTAGGTTAGGTGGCAGCCCGATGTATCAGGCTCACTTAGACTATTCAGTCCATTGTGATACCACATTGGTGAACATCTCTCTTATCACTGAGTGCTGCACGATTCCATGTTAAGCTGAATAACAAGGGACCTCCTTTTTATAGTCGAGTTCGAACGGCTTACACATTGCAGGGAACCCATTAGAGAAGCTTTGAAACCCTCAGAAGTGTCACCAGCATTACTGAGGTGGGATAATCCGCCGCTGAAAAAATGTTTGGTGTTCGGTCGAAGCAGGAATCGAACCCACGACCTTGTATATACAAGGCGGGCATGCTAACCATTGCACCACGGTGGCTCCACAGTAATTGAAATATACCTAAGGGTATTTGCTGGTTTGAAGTATACCTCAGGGTAGTTGCTGGTTTGTGGTCTCTATTTTATTTCAAAATCTTTTTCGGCTGATTTTATATTTTTCTCTGCAGTTTTGAATCTCAAAATAGAGAGAAGAGAAAGTATACAATTCTTTGGCACTAGGAAATGTATTTAAATATTTTAAAATTGTAGTCTTCTAAATCAGAATCCTACTTCCTATTATTTATTGTTCCATTTTCTTCAAAATTATTATCCAATAATATGTACACAACAAATATTTTTTTGCAATTATGTTTAGTTCTATAGTAATTTTCCAAACCAATTTTAAAAACTAATACACAAAACATATATATATATATATATATATATATATATATATATATATATATATATATATATATATATATATATATATATATATATATATATATCATTATTATTTCCACATTAATTTCAATGTATGTTCTCTCAGAAATCTACTGCAGCAATCTTTCACTAACAGCTCCTTGCCATTTGTGGGAGTGGGTTGGCATAAAACCATAAACCAAATGCAAATTGTTCATCCCACCAGAAATGAGTAGAGAAATGAGGCAAATGAACAAGACATCTACATTTCGAAATTAAAATAAAATTTTATGCAAATTCCAAATAAGTACATTATTTTCACACATTTTCTTATCCACCACCACCTAGCCGCCACCACCATGGCATCCTCTGCGAAAGAGTAGAAAATATTGTTATGGCAAGTGAAACATCATCATGCCTCCGATAAAAAAAAAAATAGCCCAGAAAAAACGTGATAAGGGGCAAGTGTCCATGGTTAAAGGACACGAAGGAGAAGTATTAGATATATAATCATATTAGGGGTAAAACAAAAATTGTCGAGAAACTTTCTCAAAACAAGAGAAAAGCTTTCAGAAATTTAGTTTTTCTTTTTTCCTTGTTTTGGTTAGATTTTGCTAGCTGTTGTGTAAAGGATTTTTGGATTTTAAATGCAATTTTTCGTTGGTGTTGTTGTACTGTATTATTGTTGGATATTCTAATACTTATGATAAGGACATTGCTACACTCGAAGAAAAATGATAAATGAATGTACACATTAAAGAAGAAATATTTTCTAATAAAAATCTTTATTAATTAGAAAAAAACCTTTACATAAATATTATTATAATATAAATGGCATGAATGAGTAATGATAATTTAATTAATCGTTTTAATAATATTATATTAAATGTTGGAAAATTAAAAAAACAAAATTGTAAATGAACTTGAAAATACTTTAGAAACTGTGGGACGTATAATTATTTTTAATTCAATCATCATAGGAGCGTATGAGTGAGATTTATTCAACTGTAGTAAATATCATTCATACGCTCCAATGTCCTTCAAGTTTAATACTGCGTATACGTGATTTTAATTAAATCGTTAGTTAGAGCGTATGAGTGTAATATCTCCGATTATTTTGGAGTCTTCGCGCATCAAAAGTACTTTTAATTCAATCGACCATAGGAGCGTATAAGTGAGATTTATTCAACTGTGGTAAATACCATTCATACTCTGCAATGGCCTGCAAGTGTAATACTGCGTATACGTGATTTTAATTAAATCTTTAGTTAAAGCGTATATGCGATAGTATCTCCCTCTAAAATCAATTTGATTATTTTTGAGACTTCACGCATCAAAAGATGGGGATTTTTGAAACAAAAAGTTGACATAACTTTGTCCATAATATTGAAAAGCATATCAGTTCAATAATTATGAGAAAAAGGGAGCAATTTTTTTAATTAAAAAAATAATCTTAAAGTGGTTTTAATGTTGGAGCTTTGGAATGTACTCGCGACAGGTACTCCGAACGTCCGTGTCCCACGGCCAAGAATAGGACCTGCATTATTCATAGCTGGAAAAGATTTTGGTGTTAAGTCGAAACTGGGATCGAACTCATGATTCTTTCTACGTTAATTCTCTATATGATGTAGGTAAATTCTTTTTAATTCAGAGAATGAATATGGGAGTGTCATATGAATACTTCTATCTCCTAAACACTATGGAGCGTATGAGAGATTTTATTTGCAACAATCGAAAGGCATAGAGAGCGTATAATTGATTTTAATTGAAGTAAATTCAAATTGTTATACTATAGCGCCATATAAGACGGTTTAATGCATTTCATCCGGTTTTTTAATTGTTCTTTTTACTCGAGTGTATCTCAAAACAGACATATTCTTATATCCTTTTTACAACACTCTGGCTTCCAATGCATTCTAATGTAGGTGAAATGTGAGTTGGGTGGGTTTTAACTTAGAGAAATTACTAATTTAATTGCAAAAATGTAAATGTTGTGGATAATGTAAATGACAACTATGATATTTTCCAACAAAAAAAAAAACACAAAAACGAAAAAATGCAAAGAGAAAATCTCGTAGCACTAGAGAGGATGGTCATATTTGATATACATACACAAGGCCAGGATAATGTTCGAGAATTTAGTTATAGAATATGGATATGTAGTATATACGAAAAGGATAATATGGGAAAGTAGATATAGTAAGTAATTTGTGTAGGTTATTTTAATGCTAGTTATAAAAGTCGTGTCCGAAGATAGCTTAAAGAAAACTTTTTTAATTGTACCAGAAAGCTTGGGGCGGTCTTGGATTATTTTTTTGTAAAAGAAAAAAAAAAACAAAAAACTATATAGGGATTAAGGACAATGCCATGGATGTCAGAAAAGTAAGGTGGGAATTATAACTTGTCAATTATTAAGTCTATGGAAATGTAATAGAAAAGATATTATATTTAAAGGGCTATTGTATAGTAATGATTCGAAAGGCATTGGAGATTTTACGAGTTTTAATTAAAATTAAAATTGATATGGGACCAGATATAGGCATAAATGCTATTATATGGATTTATCCAATGTGTTTTTTTATTTGTTTTGTATATCTTCTAGATTTGTATAATTTTTAATTTCGAAAAATAATGAATTCATACGTATTGGGAAAATAATAAAATTGCAGGAGAGTGGTACCAGCTTGTATTTCTACATAATAGAACGTATGAATGTTATACAAATGAATCATAAGGCCTATGTGACGCATAAGTGATACTAATATAGCTCTGGAATATGAATGTGGTTCCATCATTAAAAAAAAAATAAAATAAAATAATTTCAAAAATATTATGAACTTTATAAAATTGGAGAAAAGTGCAAAAACTTAGAATTTCCAAACCAGGGAGCGTATGAGTGATACACTAATACGTTCCATGTGATGTAAGTGATAATAATAGATCTCCAATTCTATATAGGGTTAAAGATTATTGAATAACTTTGGATCTAATAAAGAAAGACAGGTCAAATAAGCATCGCTAAATTCTGAATAACTTGTCATTTTTATAATTCTACATAAATTAATAAAATTCGAATACCAATGCCTCAAAATTTCTTTGAAAAAGAAAAGGAAAATCAACATGCTTACAAAGCTTATTGAAAATCTAAAGTTCTATGTATCAAAAAATATTATTTCTTTATTCTAAAAAAAAGTTATTTCAGAAATCTTACAAACCTTTTGAAATTGTATAAAAGTAGAATTAGCTAGAAATTCCAACCAATGAAGCCGATGAGTAAATTACACATATCATAAGATCCATGTGATGTATAAGTGATATTAATATAGATTTAATTTTGCATAGAGATTAAGAGTATTGAATAGCTTTGGCTCTCTGAATCACTTGTCATTTTAGTGATTTAAGGGGGCCCACATTCTCCTATTGAAACCTTTGGTCATACAGTTCCTGTTCTGAGTCCTTCGAGCCTACAGTTCTCTATTGAAATATTTGGGCCCATGTTCCCCTACTGAAACATTCTAGCTCATATTGCGCATATTGAGAACTTTGGGCCTACACTTCCGCTTTTTGAGGCCGTAATGCTTACAGACCCCCCTACTAAGACTGTCGCGAATAAAGATTTCCTACTGTGACCTTTTGGAATACAGTTTCCCTACTGGGACCTTCAAGTTCACGCTTTCAATCCTGAAACCTTCGGGCCTAAATTTGCCCTTACTGAGATCTCATGACTTAAAGATCCTACCAAGACTTTGAAGCCTATAGTTATCAACTTGGGCCTTGTTGCCTACAATTCCCCCTACTGAGATCTATAAATCGACTGTCCCATAACATCGTTCTCCTAACAGCATTTAGTGGTTGAAAATTCCCATATTTCCCTACTGCGGTGTTCTAAGGCCTTCCCGAACTGAGACGTTGAAGCCTACAGTTTTGTCTACTGAGACTTTCGGGCCAACATTTCCCCTGTTGAGGCCTTGGGAGAAACATTTCTTTTATTGTGGACATGGGGCCCACAGTTCCCCTAATGGCCTACAATTCCTCCTCATGAATTCCTCCTCATGAGACCTACAGGCCAACAGATCTTATGCGAATCCGGGAAATTTTTGATCATGGTTTTGGAAAACCAAAAAGTTTTAACCCTTTCACTACCGATGTCCACCTAGGAGGACATTTGAAAACGACACCAAACTCAATTTCCCCATTTAGTTTCAATTTATTTCTCGATGTTATTTTACAGTAGAGGCTTTAACCTAAATAAGATATAAATAGTTTCCATATTGACGAGCATTAAAATACATTTTTTATAAACTTCTTTAACAATAAATGAAAAATATGAAAATTTAAGTCCATTTTTTAATGTATGTCTCTAGTAAATAGACATTCGTACAAAAACTATAGCTGATATTTTTCGGGTTCTTTTTTGAATTTTTTTTTTTCACACTTCGATAGGTATATAGCGCTATTTTCATAGAGCTATTTGGTCACAATTCAAGAATCATGTTTTCAGAACAAACTCATATAGCTCTTGAAGCAATTGAAGTAGGTCATCAGAATTACAATTTTTATTCTACATTCTGTTAATACAAGTAAAAACAGAAGAAAAATTTAAGTTTGTAACATTAGGTTTACTTCGGTAGTGAAAGGGTTAAGGAGTTGATAACTGAGTTGGCGTACACGTTGTGAAGAATATATTTCTAATTAAAAAAGTAATAGACACAATTAACTTTTTTTATCAAATACAGTCCTCTGGATTCTGGGTCAGCTAAAAAAAAATATTGAATCTTTTTAATTTTTAATGAAAACCCTAATAATTGATGCCATCAATTTTTTATTCACACTAAAACCACAAATTCAATTAAGAAGATGATTGAATATAGTTACGCCTTCAATTAAAAAATTAATTGAGGCAATCATTTTTTAATCAAACTAATACAACATAGTTACATAGAAAAAATTTCACAAACATTTTTTAATATTAAAATCTTAATTGAGTTTTAAAGAATATTCAAATAAAAATTTAATTGATTCAGCAAAATTTTTAATTGAAACAAAAATCAATCACAAACATTAAATGTATCAATTAATTTTATAATAGGATCAATTAAATTTTAATTGACTTTCAATTAATTTTTTATTTGATACTATCATTTCTGTGATTGAAGACAATTCAACTAAAAAATAATTGGATCAATTAATTTCGAGATTGATTAAGAATTATTAATCAAATCCGGAAGACTCAGCCAGCTAAAAAAAGTATTGAATCTTTTTAATTTTTAATAAAAAAATAATAATAATAATAATTGATACAGTCAATGTATTAAAAAATATTCCATTAAAAATTTATTTGATTCAACAAAATTTTTAATTGAAACAAAAATCAATCACAAACATTAATAGTATCAATTAATTATACCCACCACCATAGAATGGTGACGTGGGTATAATAAGTTTGCCATTCCGTTTGTAACACATCGAAATATCGATTTCCGACTATATAAAGTATATATATTCTTGATCAGGTAGAAATTGTAAGATGATATAACAATGTCCGTCTGTCTGACTGTCTGTCTGTCTGTCTGTTGTAATCACGCTACAGTCTTCAATAATGAAGCAATCGTGCTGAAATTTTGCAAAAACTCTTTTTTGTCTGCAGGCAGGTCAAGTTCGAAGATGGGCTATATCGGTCCAGGTTTTGATATAGTCCCCACATAAACCGACCTCCCGATTTGGGGTCTTGGGCTTATAGAATCCGTAATTTATATACAATTTGCCTGAAATTGGAAATTTATAGGTATTTTAGGACCATAAAGAGGTGTAGCACAAATGGTGAGTATCGGTCCATGTTTTGGTATAGCCCCCATATAGACCGATATCCCGATTTTACTTCTTGGGCTTATGAAACCGCAGTTTTTATTCAATTTACCTGGAATTGGAAATCGAGAGGTACTTTAGAACCGTAAAGAGGTGTACCAAAAATGGTGAACATCGGTCATGTTTTGGTATGGTCCCCACATAAATCGACCTCCCGATTTGGGATCTTGGGCTTATAGAAACCGTAGTTTTTATCCAATTTGCCTGAAATTGAAAATCTAGAGGTACTTGAGGGCCATCAAAAGGTGTGCCGAAAATGGTCCGTATCGTTCCATGTTTTGGTATAGCCCCCATATAGACCGATCTCCCGATTTTACATCTTTGGTTTATAGAATCCGTAGTTTATATACAATTTGCCTGAAATTGGAAATTTATAGGTATTTTAGGACCATAAAGAGGTGTGCCACAAATGGTGAGTATCGGTCCATGTTTTGGTATAGCCCCCATATAGACCGATATCCCGATTTTACTTCTTAGGCTTCTAGAATCCGAAGTTTTTATCCAATTTGCTTGAAATTGGAAATCAGAGCCGAAAACGGTGAGTATCGGTCCATTTTTTAGTAAAGCCCATAAGAACGATCTCCCGATTTAACTCCTTGGGTTTCTAGAAACCGTAGTTTTTATCCGATTTGCCTGAAATTGTAAATATTCTGGTATTTTAGGCTCACAAAAACGTGTATCGGATTAAGTTTTTATCGGTCAATTTGGTAATGCCTCCATATAGACCGACTTCACTTCTTGAGGGTATAGAAGGCTGATCATAAAAATTGCTTGAAAGTCAATGTAAAATTTCCAGATTTTACTTATCGGGTGAAAATCTACAGATTTAAGATTTCAAATCAAGACGTTATTTTATAATTTTCTTGCACACTTATAAGAGATGTTAATGATTCCTCTAAAACTCAAAAAAATGGTTCTTTTAAATCCAGAATCTGATATAGTCCTCATAGGTGAAATCTTTAAATTTATCTTCGGGATGTGTCCTCAAGTCCTCAAGCCTTCCTGAAATTTCAAAGGAAACCCTAATATTTGGTTCATGGTGGTGGGTATTTAAGATTCGGCCCGGCCGAACTTAGTGCTGTATATACTTGTTTTTTAATAGGATCAATTAATTTTTTAATTGACTTTCAATTCATTTTTTATTGATACTATCATTTCTGTGATTGAAGACAATTCAATTAAAAATTATTGGATCAATTAATTTCGTGATTGAGTCAGAATAAAATTTTTTTTGTGTGTAGTTAAGAAAATATGTGATCATGTGTTTGGGAACTATGATTGATACTATCATTTACGTGATTGAAGACACTTAACTGTATTAATTAATTTTGTGATTGAATCAGAATTTTTCTTTTGTGTAGTTCGAGATTTTATTTTTCATTATAGTGGAGACTATTTTAAGTATGAATACCACCAATTTTATGGAGCTACATATATGTAAGTCTTAGCCATGCCGTAAATATACCAGATAAATAAATGAATTTATCCATTCGCTTCTACTAAGATAAACCAATATTGGTCAATGCAATTACATTAAACCGACGGTTATATATAACAATAAGGTAACATAGGTATATATGTCATAAAAAAAAGAGGAAAACAACATCAACACAAAACCAGCATAAATTTTGTTTATACGCGATTGGCTTAAAAACATTTCAGCCAACCACAAAACATTATTAAAGGTTTCCACTACTTTGCTTTTGTTGTTGTTGTTGGTGTTGGTTTTGTTGTTGTTTTCACTGTTAAACCACATTTTATATGAACACCAAACAACAATGTACAATCCGACCAGCAGTAGTGAGCAACTACAATCAAATAATCATTGAAAAAAAAGAGAAGAAAAACAAAACAAAACCACAAATACAGCTATACAAAATTAAGTATATGGAGGTATGTTGGTATGTGTGAGTATGTTGGCTTTCTGAGGCATAATTGTTTTTATTTTTTTACTGCTAATGTATATGTATCTCTTTGTATACTGGACATATGTAAGCAACCTTTTGCATTTCTATGTAAAAAGCCAATGATGGTTGTTCAAAAAAACTGAACAATCATTGGTCTTTTACTCTTTCTCTATGTAATAAGCTTAGGGTATGGGACATATATATTGGCAAAAAACAATCACAAATGTTTGCATAACTAAACATCATTAATAACAGTAGCCAATAACTCAATCATTGGTTGCTGTATACTTTTGTCATACACTGTAGCTTTGGCAACGCCAGATGACATCGTACTGAGAGCTGTTTTTTGTTTCACCCAAACTGAGCATCAGCATTTAAATTAATGAAATCAACAACGATTTCAAAAAAGCAATGAATGCTAGCAACAGAAATTCAAAAAAAAAAAAAAACAAATCCACACAAAACCAGCAAAGAGATGTCTAACTGCAACGGTAGCTGTTAGTCAGCTATACCACGAAAGCAACAACGACAACAACAACGATATGGCAACAGCAAAGCCAACAGTAAATGCACAAAAATTAATATAGTGGCAAAAAATATTTACATTTTATGCTAAATATGAAAACCAAAGGCAACTCAAACGAGAGCATCGAAAACAAAAAATAAGAGCGAGAGAGAGAGAGAGAGAGAGAGTACTACAAAAAGTGGTTGCCACTCACAAACAGGCAAACACAAATAAATATGCATACAAATACCAGTGTTTCTGTTAGTGGATATATTGTGTAAGCAATACCATTATTTTTATCGATATTTGGAGTGATATTAATTATACTTTTAAAAAATGTTTAAAAATAATTAAAAACAAGTAATTAAAGTAGAAAGTCGGACGGGGCCGACTATATCATACCCTAAACCACCCATACTGAATTAGTAATCATTAGCATTTGTGGGGTAACATTGATATAGGGCTGGGAGATAGACTGCAGTTGCATATTTAAGAAAATTAAGGGATACATATTTATGGGTGCTTTGTTTCAATCTGACTATAGCTCATAGTGGGAAAATGTTCGGTTTACTCTACAAGGACAAAAAAAGTTCCCTACTTCCCCATACATTCCCAAACAATTTTCCCTACAATATTTTTCGTTAAATTTAAACAAATTTTACAAATCAAAAATGGTTCTAAGTACTTTATTATCTTAATACATGAAAATGCAATGTATATAACTTAGAAAATAAATTTGTATTACCACCACGGTTGCCACAGTTGGTAGAATTCTACCAAAATTAGTATTTTTTCTTGTTAAATCTCTATAGAAATAAAATTTTGGAAAAAGTTTCTATAAACAAATTTTTTTGAGAAATTGTTCTATAGAAATACAATTTTGAGAAAAAATTCCATAGAAATAGGATTTTGAGAATTTTTTTTATAGAAATAATATTTTGAAAAAAATTTCTATAGAAATACAATTTTGAAAAAAATTTTCTATAGAAATAAAATGTTGACAAAATTTTCTACAGGAATAAAGTTTTGACAAAAATTTCTATAGAAATATTTGTTTGGTAGATTTGTGGTAATCTTCAAATTTTGTTAGATTTTTTTTTTTGGCACGAGTGGTAAATGTTGTTAAAGATCAAGCCTTGCCGGCTTCTAATTTCCTCCTCTAGAGCCACCAAAATGTAAAAATTATTACAAATTGTGTTCAGTGAAAATGTCCCTACATTGTGGTCCAACGTGCCTACAAGATGCTAAATATTAGAAAACCCCTATATATAGAGAATTTCCCCTACTTCTAGCAACACTGGCTGTAGTTGATATTGCACCTACGGAGTTAGTATGTCACTAATATTGAGCCCATTATTAAAAAAGAGAAAATCGTTCTATTAGTGTGGGTAATAAATCCAAATTTGTAAAAATCGAGCAATAAAGAAAACATTAAACTGGTTTCCAAAAAAACTAACAAATAATAATATACATAAAAAATATTCTTTTTAAAAGAAAGTCATATTAAAACAAGTATATACGGCCGTAAGTTCGGCCAGGCCGAAGCTTATGTACCCTCCATCAATGATTGCGTAGAAACTTCATCTAAACACTGCCATCCACAATCGAATTACTTAAGTTGCGGTAACGCTTGCCGATGGCAAGGTATCTTAAAACCTCCTAACACCATCTTCTAAATTGTATGTAAGTCCATACGTGGTATATATTAAATCGAAAAAGATCGATCCAATACGTATATAATTAAGTTTGACAAAGTAGACATAAAATTTTGACAAAATTTTCTACAGAAATAAAATTTTAACAAAATTTTCTATAGAAATAAAATTTTCACACAATTTTCTGTAGAAATAAAAATTTTGACAAAATTTTCTATAGAAAGAAAATTTTGACAAAAATTTCTACAGAAATAAAATTTTAACAATATTTTCTATAGAAATAAACTTTTGACACAATTTTCTATAGAAATAAAATCTTGGTAGATTATTTTTGGCTCGAGTGGCAACCATGATTATGAACCGAATAAAATTTGAACAAAATTTTCTATAGAAATAAAATTTTGACAAAATTTTCTATAGAAATAAAATTTTGACAATGATGAAAATTTTATTATGAACCGAATAAAATTTTAACAAAATTTTCTCTAGAAATAAAATTTTGACAAAATTTTCTATAGAAATAAAATTTTGACAAAATTTTCTATAGAAATAAAATTTTGACAAAATTGTCTATAGAAATAAAATTTCTATACAAATAAAATGTTGGTAGATTATTTTTGGTTCTAGTGGCAACCATGATTATGAACCGATATGGACCAATTTTTGTGTGATTGGACCAATTTTGGTATGGTTGTTAGCAACCATATACTAACACCACGTTCCTAATTTGAACCGGATCGGATGAATTTTGCTCCTCCAAGAGGCTCCGGAGAATGTTTTATATGCGGGCTATATATAATTATGGACCGATATGGACCAATTCTGGCACGGTTGTTAAAGATCATATACTAACACCATGTTCCAAATTACAACCGGATTATATGAAATTTGCCTCTCTTGGACACTTCGCAAGCCAAATCTGGGGATCGGTTTATATGGGGCTATATATAATTATGAACCGATGTGGACCAATTTTTGCATGGTTGTTAGAGACCATATACCAATATCATGTACCAAATTTCAGCCGGATCGGATGAAATATGCTTCTCTTAGAGGCTCCACCAGCCAAATCTGGGGATCGGTTTATATGGGGGCTATATATAATTAAGGACCGATATGGACCAATTTTTGCATGGTTGTTAGAGACCATATACCAACATCATGTACCAAATTTCAGCCGGATCGGATGAAATTTTCTTCTCTTTGAGGCTCCGCAAGCCAAATCTGGGGATCGGTTTATATGGGGGCTATATATAATTATGGACCGATGTGAACCAATTTTTGCATGGTTGTTAGAGACCATATACCAACACCATGTACCAAATTTCAGCCAGATCGGATGAAATTTGCTTCTCTTTTAGGCTCCGCAAGCCAAATCTGGGGATCGGTTTATATGGGGGCTATATATAATTTTGGACCGATGTGGACCAATTTTTGCATGGTTGTTAGAGACCATATACCAACACCATATACCAAATTTCAGCCGGATCGGATGAAATATGCTTCTGTTAGAGGCTCCACAAGCCAAATCTGAGGGTCCCTTTATATGGGGGCTATACGTAAAAGTGGACCGATATGGCCCATTTTCAATACCATCCGACCTACATTGATAACAACTACTTGTGCCAAGTTTCAAGTCGATAGCGTTTTTCGTTCGGAAGTTAGCGTGATTTCAACAGACGGACGGACGGACATGCTTAGATCGACTCAGAATTTCACCACGACCCAGAATATATATACTTTATGGGGTCTTAGAGCAATATTTCGATGTGTTACAAACGGAATGACAAAGTTAATATACCCCCATCCTATGATGGAGGGTATAAAAATACTTACCAATTTATGAATAAACTATACGCTGAGATATAACAAAAATTTTCCAAATTCATCTGGAATTGAATATTATTTTTTTACATAGAATAATAAAAATTTCAATACACTTTCAACATATTTTCCTAAATATTCTTAATAACTTTTTTCTAAACTACTGTTAAAATATTAATAACTTTCATTTAAAAGGTTTAATTAACAAACACCAATATATGTCTCAAAAATCCAAAATATTCCACGTCTTTATATTCCCTTGTTGCATACCAGCTAAAAAGATGCAACAGCCCACGCCAACGCCAACTATACAACTGAAGCATCCCAAACAAAACCAAGCAAAGCCAAAACATTCCTACAACAACAAAAACACATGTGCCTTTATTGAAAACAACACCTCATCCAGCCAAATAAACCATCCGCGAATAACAAACACACACACAAACCACTAAATGGACAAAAATAAAAACAACCCCACGCTCATGTATACACAACAAAACTCAAGTAACATCATCTTTACATTAATCACATTCCACTATGCCGATAAAGATCTCTGTACTATGCATTAGTTCATAGCATCTGCTGACAATTTACTCTAAGAATAATATTCGTAAAGGCACACCAGTTTATGAACGATGAAACGTTTAACTTAAAATTTGCAAAATTTTCATGAAATGTTATCTACCATTTTTGACGAAAATGTCTATAAATTTAATTACATGTGAACTAAAAATATTTCATTGGGTAATTTTTTACCAACAATTATTAACTATAGGAATTGTCAGTAAGAAATTCCTATCCACTTTCAAGTTCATTTTTCGTAAAAAAATATTTTCTCATACAAAAAAATCTTTTAGTAAATTGCACTTATTATTTAGAAAATACTTTACATTTCACAAGTAGTTTTATAGCATAACAAACGAATTTTTAACTACCAGTTAAGAAATTTTTTAAGGAAATTTCCATCGTATTTTGTAGGCCATGAACTAAACGATTGCTACTTAGAATTTGTAAAATTTCCTTTCGAGTAGTTAATTTTCGTTGAAGATACGAAAAATGAACTAAAATTCTGGAAAATTCTTGTAATAAATTATTGTAAAAATCTTCTTAAATTTACGAGACACTTTTTTTTTCTGTGTACGATCGTCTAGTACATCAAAATTTTAAATTTGAGTAACATTGGTTAATAAATAAGAGTATTATGGCCAAATTTGGGAAAATCGAGCGAGGCATATATATGGAAGCTATATCTAAATCTGAACCAATTTGCATAATATTTTGCGGGTTTGGTTAATACCACATAAGGTTATTAGGGGCGAATTTTTCAAAATCGGGTGATACATATATGGGAGCTATATCTACATCTGAACCGATTTCGATGAAATTTTGCACATATAGTTAGTACTATAGAGGACTGGATCTAGCCAACTTTTAGTAAGATCGGTTAATAAATAAGGGTTCTATGGCCAAATTTGGGAAAATCGGGCTATCCATATATATGGGAGCTATATCTAAATCTGAACCGATTTCGATGATTTTTTGCACATATAGTTAGTGCTATAGAAGACTACATTTAGCCAAATTTGGGTAAGATCGGTTGATAAATAAGGGTTTTGTAGCCAAATTTAGAAAAATCGGGCGGTACATATATATGGGAGCTATAGCTAAATCTGAACTGATTTCGATGATTTTTTGCACATATAGTTAATGCTATAGAAGACTATATTTAGCCAAATTTGAGTATGATTGGTTGATAAATAAGGGTTTTAAAGCCAAATTTAGAAAAATCGGGCGGTACATATATATGGGAGCTTTAGCTAAATCTGAACTGATTTGGATGAAATTTTGCAGACTTTAAGGGCGATGAAAAAGATTACCTCTTGCCAAAATTTGGTTACGATCCGTTTGAAAAAAAGCGCAACGTGACCCCATTTGTCGAAATCGGGCGATACATATATATGGGAGCTATATCTAAATTTGATCCGATTTCTTCCAAATTCAATAGCGTTCGTCCTTGTGCCCAAAAAACCCCCTGTACCAAATTTTATCAAAATCGATAAATAATTGCGACCGGAATCCTGTGAACAACAAATACATGGACATCGACTCAGGAGGTGATTCTGAGTCGATCGGTATATATTTTATGGGGTCTAAAATCAATATTTCTGGTACACACAAAAAATTTTTTTTCTGATTCAATCACGAAATTAGTTGATCCAATTAATTTGTAATTGAAATGTCTTCAATCACAGAAATGATAGTATCAATTAAAAAATTAATTGAAAGTCAATTAAAAAGTTAATTGATCCAATTAAAAAATTAATTGATACTATTATTTTTGTGACTGATTTTTGTTTCAATTAAAAAATTTGTTGAATTGAAATTTTTAATTGCATATTTTTTAAAACTCAATTAAAATTTTAATTGGAAAAATGTTCGTGAATTTTTTTGTGTGTAGGCACATTTTTTGGTAGATCAAAATTGTTATACCCTGACCACTATGTGGTTTAGGGTATAAAGATTTGAAATTATAATAAGGAACTTAATCAAATAGTTTTAGTATAGACAGAAAATAAGATACTAAATCTAATATCCAAAAAAAAAACAAAAATTATAAATTCTAAAATTTAAAAAAAAAATAAATCTAAAATTTATATGTTATTTGATATTTAATTTTAATTTCTAATGTCAATATCTTTAGGATAGATCCATAATATTTAAACTTGGCTTTATCCATAAAAAATCCATCACTCCATTTAATATTGAAGTGTTTACCCTATTTACTACTGGATTTTTTTGATATAAACAATATTTGTTGTTTTGTTTGTGTTCATCACCACACTTTAGGTTTGCAGAAAAGAGCAATACAAATTGCATATAAAGTTTAACGCAAATTCATGCCCAGCATCTAACAACAACATTGGCAATTATATTGAATTATTTAATTGTGCTATTAACATAAGATTTAATTAGATATATACATATGTATAAATATGTAGTTGCGAGAAATTTTTATATAAAATATTCAAAAGGGAGGAGCTTATATAGTTTTGTGTTTTTTATTTGTTTTTTTTTTGCAAATGGGAGGGTCTTAAATTCATTAAATAATCAGCAAATGTAATGAGAAACTTAATCAAATAATTTTAATTTAGCATATTAAAAAAACAAAACAGATTGAAGCAAAATTAAAATAAAAAAAATATTAGGTTTAAAATAACGTTATGGACGTTAAAGTTGATTTATAATATAAATTTATATAGTATATTAATTTGTTGATTTAATGTTTACATTTGATTGTAGATTTAATTTTGATTTTAATTTTTTATGTAGGAGTTTAGAATTCGATGAATTTCTTGGTCCAAAAAATAACTAGTATTTAATTTTTATAATATAGGACATCATTCATTACATAATAGAAAACCCTTATTGATATCAAACAATTTTCCTTGTCCAAAAGTCATAATTGATCCAATTAATTTTTAATTGAAATTAAAATTAAATTTTTAATTTAAAATGTCTTCAATCACAGAAATGATAGTATCAATTAAAAAATTATTTGCAAATCAATTAAAAAATTAATCGATCCAATTAAAAAATTAATTGATACTATAAATTTTTGTGATCTTTTTTTGTTTTAATTAATTTTTTTTTTTAAACCAAATAAATTTTTAATTGATTAGTTTTTTAATTGGAAAAATTTGCGTTAAATTTTTTTCTGTGGTATTAATATTTTATACATTTTTTTGTTTGCATGAAAAGAGGTGTTTTGTGGAGTATTTAAATATTTTGGTCTGGGTAAGATAACGTATGAGTTTTCGAATAATAAATAATGATTGACAGTAGAATATTTATTTCCGTCCTTCTGTCGAACATTGCAGGAGAGATTTTGTTTTCAAAGTGTTGCCTTGCATTAATTTTTCTTTCGTATTATTTTCGCCACAATGAAGTTTAATACTGAAATTGTTGCTAATCTATAATATTGTGAGGAATCCTAAATCCTGAGGTATGAAAAAAAATCCTTAAAATTTAAAATTTAATTTAAACAAGTATATACGGCCGTAAGTTCGGCCAGGCCGAAGCTTATGTACCCTCCACCATGGATTGCGTAGAAACTTCTACTGAAGACTGTCATCCACAATCGAATTACTTGGGTTGCGGTAACACTTGCCGATGGCAAGGTATCTTAAAACTTCCTAACACCGTAATATATATCACATAGTCCATACGTGGTATATATTAAACTAAAAAAGGCCGATTAAATACGTATATAATTAAAAGTTTCTATAGAAATAAAATTTTGACAAAATACAGATTGATCTTGATAACTTCTCCAATTGGTGTGAATTAAACTTAATGGAGTTAAATACCTCGAAATGTAAGTTAATGCGCTTCTCGAGAGGCACTGTATATGATTCAAGTTATATTATCGGTTCTACCAGGCTGGAGGCGGTTGATTCTTTCAAGGATCTTGGATTGTTAATGGATCAGCGTCTGAACTTCCGTCAACACATTTCTATGGCCATTAGTAAAGCATATGTTACTCTAGGATTTATGAAACGATGGAGTAAGGAGTTAAGAGATTATTCAGTTACTAAGATATTATACACTACATTAGTACGAAGCCATCTTGAGTATGGTTCCATAATTTTGGATCCATATTACACCATCCACTCGGACAAGATAGAATCTGTGCAGAAGCAATTTCTTTTATTCTGCCTACGACACAGAGGCTGGGATCCCCAGTCTTTACCATCATATGAATTTCGTTTGAATCTTATAAAATTACCCTCATTGTCAAGTCGCAGGACAATGCTAAATATCTGTTATATAATGAATATAATTCAATTTGAGATTGAATCAGAGTTTCTTCTCAACAGGCTTGCCTTCAATATACCTATTAGGCCCACGAGGAATTTTGAACCATTAAAAATTCTATATCATAGAACAAACTTTGCAAATAATGATCCTTTTCGAAGATTATGCGCGCAATTCAACAAATATTTTAACCTTATAGATCTGTCTGAGAATCGAGTAACATTAAAGAGAAACATTATCTTGCACTTGAACAGATAAATTATTTGTACATATTAGTCTGTAAGGATTTTGTATCTATAGACGTAATAAAAAAAAAATTTACAAAATTTTCTATAGGAATAAAATGTTGACAAAATTTTCTATAGGAAATAAAATTTTGACAAAATTTTCTATAGAAATAAAAGTTTGAAGAAAATTTTTATAGAAATAAAATTTTGACAAAATTTTCTTAGAAATAAAATTTTGACAAAATTTTCTATAGAAATAACATTTTGACAATGTTTTTTATAAAAATAAAATTTTGGTTGATTATTTTTGGCTCGAGTGGCAACCATGATTATGAACCGATATGGACCAATTTTTGTGTGATTGGGGATCTGCTATATATAAATATAGACCGATATGGACCAATTTTGGCATGGTTATTAGCGGCCTTATACTAACACCATGTTGCAAATTTCAACCGGATCGGATGAATTTTGCTCCTCTAAGAGGCTCCGGAGGTCAAATCTGGGGATCGGCTTATATAGGGGCTATATATAATTATGGACCGATATGGACCAATTCTTGCGTGTTTGTTAGAGACCACATTCTAACACCATGTTGCAAATCTCAACCGGATCGGATGAATTTTGCTCCTCCAAGAGGCTCCGGAGATCAAATCTGGGGAACGGTTTATATGGGGGCTATATATAATTATGGACCGATATGGACCAATTCTTGCGTGTTTGTTAGAGACCACTTTCTAACACCATGTTTCAAATTTCAACCGGATCGGATGAATTTTGCTCTTCCAAGAGGCTCTGGAGGACAAATCTGGAGATCGATTTATATGGGGGCTATATATAATTATGGACCGATATGGACCAATTCTAGCATGGTTATTAGAGACCATATACTAACACCACGTACCAAATTTCAACCGGATCGGATGAATTTTGCTCCTCTAAGAGGCTCCGGAGGTTAAATCTGGGGATCGGCTTATATAGGGGCTATATATAATTATGGACCGATATGGACCAATTTTTGCATGGTTGTTAGAGACCATATACTAACACCATGTACCAAATTTCAGCCGGATCGGATGAAATTTGCTTCTCTTAGAGCAATCGCAAGCCAAATTTGCGATTGTTCTATGAGAAGGGGGGGACCGATAGGGACCAATTTTTGCATAGTTGTTATGTACTAAATTTTGACAAAATTTTCTATAGAAATAACATTTTGACAATGTTTTTTATAAAAATAAAATTTTGGTTGATTATTTTTGGCTCGAGTGGCAACCATGATTATGAACCGATATGGACCAATTTTTGTGTGATTGGGGATCTGCTATATATAAATATAGACCGATATGGACCAATTTTGGCATGGTTATTAGCGGCCTTATACTAACACCATGTTGCAAATTTCAACCGGATCGGATGAATTTTGCTCCTCTAAGAGGCTCCGGAGGTCAAATCTGGGGATCGGCTTATATAGGGGCTATATATAATTATGGACCGATATGGACCAATTCTTGCGTGTTTGTTAGAGACCACATTCTAACACCATGTTGCAAATCTCAACCGGATCGGATGAATTTTGCTCCTCCAAGAGGCTCCGGAGATCAAATCTGGGGAACGGTTTATATGGGGGCTATATATAATTATGGACCGATATGGACCAATTCTTGCGTGTTTGTTAGAGACCACTTTCTAACACCATGTTTCAAATTTCAACCGGATCGGATGAATTTTGCTCTTCCAAGAGGCTCTGGAGGACAAATCTGGAGATCGATTTATATGGGGGCTATATATAATTATGGACCGATATGGACCAATTCTAGCATGGTTATTAGAGACCATATACTAACACCACGTACCAAATTTCAACCGGATCGGATGAATTTTGCTCCTCTAAGAGGCTCCGGAGGTTAAATCTGGGGATCGGCTTATATAGGGGCTATATATAATTATGGACCGATATGGACCAATTTTTGCATGGTTGTTAGAGACCATATACTAACACCATGTACCAAATTTCAGCCGGATCGGATGAAATTTGCTTCTCTTAGAGCAATCGCAAGCCAAATTTGCGATTGTTCTATGAGAAGGGGGGGACCGATAGGGACCAATTTTTGCATAGTTGTTATGTACTAAATTTCAGCTGGATCGGATGAAATTTGCTTCTCTTAGAACAATCGCAAGCCAAATTTAGAGGTCCGTTTATATGGGGGCTATATGTAAAAGTGGACCGATGTGGCCCATTTGCAATACCATCCGACCTACATCAATAACAACTACTTGTGCGAAGTTTCAAGTCGATAGCTTGTTTCGTTCGGATGTTAGCGTGATTTCAACAGACGGACGGACGGATATGCTCAGATCGACTCAGAATTTCACCACGACCCAGAATATATATACTTTATGGGGTCTTAGAGCAATATTTCGATGTGTTCAAACGGAATGACAAAGGTAATATACCCCCACCCTATGGTGGAGGGTATAAAAATGGGGCACATTTTTTAGAAACGAAATCATCACAATGCATGGAAATTATCGCACTAAATTTTTTGTTGGTTTTCATACAAATTCATTAAGCTAATTTCAAAACGAATATATTTTTATAATTTTACACAAGGTAGTACTATATAGTGTGGCTCTTAAATCTATAAATTATCAGGTGTATTATTTCATATTTCGATTTAGTAGTTAATTATTTTCGTTAATATCTGACGAGCAATAGGAGTTATCGCACTGAAAAAAATATTGTCGTGAGGTCAAAGATTTCATGTCTTTAAAATACGAATACAAATTTTGTTTGGCATAGAAGACGCATTTCTCTAAAATAAAGTTATTTTCCTTGTCCAAAAGTCGATAAACTTTTCAATGAAGTCGTATTGTCCTTATAATTAAGTGATTTGACTTAAAAATTGGTATCTTAACATGAATGAAAAAATTTATAGGCTAAGGTCAACTTGACTTTAATAGTGCAGAAAAATTCTTTAAATTTAATGAAATTGTCTTTAAATTTGTTGTCTTTTTGCATCTTGACTACAAAGCAAAAAATCGTTCAAATATAGGACATGTTTTTCAAAACTTTATTTTAAAGAAGTTTTTTACTTCAAATATAGCACAATTTCTACTGGATGTCGAGTCCTAATTTGGAAAATATAGTTGCCGTTAACTCGTTTTTAAATGACTTTGATAGCATATGAAGAAAAAAAGCTGAGAAAGTGAAAAACTAAAATTTGCTTCCTAGAAGTAAGTACACAAAACCTAAATTTAAAAGAGAATTGTGTCTTAAAAGTATCCTTACTTGTATTCTCCGCGTCTTTGGCTCGGAATCAATACCAAATTTTTTAAAGTAAAGACAAAATCTTTGGAACCGAGTATGTTTTTTTTCAGTGCGACATAACCTCAAAATTCCTAAGATTTTCAATATACAATATTTCCACCTATGCCTTTTTCTCCAGATTTTATAAATACATGCGAATCCAATTTCTCATCGAGCCATATCTTCATGTCTTGCAGGAAAGCAAAAAAAAAATAATGTTGCTTTATTGTTGCATGTCTGCATAGAGTTTTTGAAATTGCATTTAGATTTCTAAGTGCTGATGCTTCTATTGGTCATGTTAGTGTTAAAGACATTTAGAAAGTTGATTGATGGAAATCGATTAACAAACATAGAGTGGGAAGTATATGAAAACATTTTTGCATATATCTCGGCATTATTCATTAAATGAATAATTTTTCTAATTTTGTATAGATCACGTGTAGCTAGGTAAGCCATTATATACCCCAAGCAATTTTGCGGTGCGATGTATACTAAATTATTATCAAGTATCGAAAGTCCAATGGCTTGTCGTTCAGTACGTATGACCTTCCTTGTGTCCCCCTATACTAGTAAATCTCAGAGAAAGTTTAGAAATACAAATAATACTTAGTTTAATAAAATTTAATATTTTTTATTCACATTTTTTTTAAATACTACCCAATGTTTATAATTGAAATAGTCTGTGATAATAAACATATGGCTTCACCATGACACGTCCTTCACTTTTGATAGAACACAAAGCAAAAAAACACAAAATAAGATTTTTAATAAAAATATGCTAATGAAGACTCATTGCAAATCCTGTTTCACATAACATATGGATGACAATCCTAGAGAAGTGACGAAAAAAAAATGATAACGAGAAATGTCCTGCAATGAAAGGCAAAATTACTAGCACTGCCATGTCCTAATTTAAATGTTTTGTTGGTAGCTACCACCAGCCCTTCACCAAGACCTCGTTTTCTAACTCTTTTTAACCATTATTACATAGCCATAATTGTTGCCTTTAACAACCATAAGGGAGTATTTTGTCAGGATTATATATGCTTAGCCATAATGATATAGTTAAAGTGGACAAGTCCTCGAAAAGTAAAATGAATTGGTGGTCTATATAATACATACATATACATACAAATGTCCTGGCTAAAGCCTTTTGCTTCTCCTGCTTCCCCTTCCTTTATCCACTCAGTGACCAGCCACTTGGTTAAAAGTAATGGTTGTCTAAAAAATTTCATATTATATGCATAATGCAAATAATGTAATTACGTTAAAATGTAATTGCAAAAATTTCTTGTCCTTCATTGTGCTAGTGACTAGTGGGAGTGCAGTATATGAGCACGTTCTACTATTATGACCAGAAAGGGTGTGCTCTAAGTACTACTCTATAGCCGTTTTGGTTGTTAGGACTTGTGCATTTGATCATGTATTAAATTGGGAACGAGTGTGTGGGTGTGTATATGTGTGTGTGTGTGTTGGTCTTACTGTTGTCATGTCTGGAAGGATAAATCCGCTTTACTTGATAATAAACAACAAGGCGCCAATTTGAATATGCATTTTATAATTATGAAATTAAGTTGATTTTATCTTTACATTTTTAATGACATCGTTGGAAAACTAATAATAATGGGATGGCACATACTGTGGACGATTTTTCAACATTTATAAAATTTTAGTATAAATTTAAATAAATTATGAAATATTTAATGGGTATTTTATGACAATATGGGATATTATTAGCTTCATTATAGCTCTCCAAGACATAAGAAAAATTAATAATACGTATACGCTTAGGAGGACAAAATAGGAAAAAATATAATGTTTTCGCTATTGTATTTTATTTATTTATATTTACAAGCGATTTCGTCTGCAATATCAATCTCTTTATAATAAATAATATTAATTAATTATTGCATGAGTTGGAAAAACGTTTTTAATAAAATCAAGGATAAAAATTAGAATACGAATTTCTTGCTGTTTCTTATCCACCAGAAATTATTCGTGGTATTTGGTTTTTACCTCCATCCCCATTGAGGATTAATGATAATTGATAAATATAACATACATTCTCAATTTACGAAATTAGATTTCAATTCTGTTCAACTAGCGTTTTTGTATTGTCCTTTAGGGCGTATAATTAATATTTATTGTAGTAAGTGGGTTCACCTATGCGTATAATTAATATTAATTATTCAATGAGATTGGAAAATCTCTATGATATACCCATTACCAAAAGTGACTAATTTAGTTTGTGGCGCACTATACATCAGAAGTGTAGAATTCTATAGTCTAGAGAACAAAAATTATATTTCGAAATAAATTGTATGTCGATGAGAAGTTCACATCTCTACATTCCCAATGGACATTGGTCCACTGGAGCGTATAATTTATATTAATTGTAGTAACAAGGTTCGCCTATGCGTATAATTGATATTAATTATTGTATGAAATTGAAAAATATCTATGCTATACTCATTACAAGTAAGTACATATCCCAACTTACTGTACATTGAGTAAGAAGCCTTTGTCTTGAATTTTGAGCCCTTATAAAAATCAATATAAGACATTCATAGTAAAGGTGAAATACAAGTAATTGGAGATTTTTATTTTATTTAAAGTCGATTAAGGGAATAAAACCTCATAGCAGGTATTGCAAACAAAAGGATCTTTACACAAAAAAAATTTCTTCAATCACGAAATGGCCCTACAGGAAATGGATCAACCCCAGGAACGATTTAGCACCACGATTGCTACTTGAAATAATCTACCAAAATTTGAAGAAAATTCTACCAAAATACGGACAAACAAAAAAATCTTCTATAGAAAATTTTATTTCTACAGAAAACTTTGGCAAATTTTTATTTCTATAGTTTGAAAAAAAAAAATTATTTCTATTGAAAATTTTCTATGGAAAATTTTGGCAAAATTTTATTTCCGTAGAAAATTCTGGCAAAATTTTATTTCTATAGAAAATTTTGTGAAAATTTCAATTCTGTAAACAATTTCTATAGAAAAATTTTGGCCAAAATTTAATTCTATAGAAAATTTTGGCCAAAATTTTATTTCTATAGAAAATTTTGCCAAAATTTTATTTCTATAGAAAATCTTGCCAAAATTTAATTCTCCAGAAAATTTTGTCAAAATTTTATTTCTGTAGAAAATTTTGGTAACATTTTATTTCTATAGAAAATTTTGGAAAATTTTATTTCCATAGAAAATTCTAGCAAAATTTTATTCCTATAAAAAATTTGCCAAAATTTTATTTCTGTAGAAAATTTTGCCAAAAATTTTTGTTTCTATAGAAAATTTTTGGCCAAAATTTTATTTCTATAGAAAATTTTTGGCCAAAATTTTATTTCTATAGAAAATTTTGGCTAACATTTTATTTCTATATATAACATTTTGGCAAAATTTTATTTCTATAGAAAATTTTGGGAAAATTTTATTTCTATGCAAAATTTTTTAAAAATTTTATTTCTATAGAAAATTTTGTCATAATTTTATTTTTATAGAAAATTTTGTCAAAATTTTATTTTCGTAGAAAATTCTGGCAAAATTTTATTTCTATAAAAAATTATGGTACAAATTTATTTCTAGAGAAATTTTTGACAAAATTGTATTTCTATAGAAAATTTTGTCAAAATTTTGTTTCTATAGAAAATTTTGGCAAAATTTTGTTTCTATGGAAAATTTTGGCAAAATTTTATTTCTTTAGAAAGTTTTTCCAAATTTTTATTTCTATAGAAAATTTTGCCAAATTTTTATTTCTATAGAAAATTTTGCCAAAATTTTGTTTCTATGGAAAATTTTGGCAAAATTTTACTTCTATAGAAAATTTTGACACAATTTTATTCAATAATTTTGGCAAAATTTTATTTTTATAAAAAATTTCGTCGCAATTTATTTATACAGAAAATTTTGTCAAAATTTTTTTCTATAGAAAATTTTGCCAAAATTTTATTTCTATAGAAAATTTTATTTCTTTAGAAAATTTTGCCAAAATTTTATTTCTATAAAACATTTTGCCAAAATTTTATTCCAATAGTAAAGTAAATTTTGCCAATATTTATTTCTATAGAAAATTTTGCAAACTTTTTATTTCTATAGAAAATTTTGCCAAAATTTTGTTTCTATAGAAAATTTTGGCAAAATTTTACTTCTATAGAAAATTTTTCCAAATTTTTATTTCTATAGAAAATTTTGCCAAAATTTTATTTCTATAGAAAATTTTGCCAAAATTTTATTCCATAAAAATTTTTGGTACAGTTTTATTTCTAACGAATATTCTGGCAAAATTTTTTTTTTCTATAAAAAATTTTGGTACAATTTTATTTCTAGAGAAAATTTTGACAAAATTTTATTTCTATAGAAAATTTTTGCTAAATTTTATTTCTAAAGAGAATTTTGGCAAAATTTTATTTTTATAAAAAATTTCGTCGCAATTTGTTTCTACAGAAAATTTTGTCAAAATTTTATTTCTATAGAAAATTTTGTCAAAATTTTATTTCTTTACAAAATTTTGTCAAAATTTTATTTCTTTAGAAAATTTTGGCAAAATTTTATTTCTATACAACATTTTGTCAAAATTTTATACCAATAGTAAATATTTCCAATATTTATTTCTATAGAAAATTTTGCCAAATATTTATTTCTATAGAAAATTTTGCCAAATTTTTATTTCTATAGAAAATTTTGCCAAAATTTTGTTTCTATAGAAAATTTTGGCAAAATTTTACTTCTATAGCAAATTTTGCCAAATTTTTATTTCTATAGAAAATTTTGCCAAAATTTTATTTCTATAGAAAATTTTGCCAAAATTTTATTCCATAAAAATTTTTGGTACAATTTTATTTCTAACGAATATTCTGGTAAAATTTTATTTCTATAAAAAATTTTGGTACAATTTATTTCTAAAGAAAATTTTGACAAAATTTTATTTCCAATATTTCGGTTAGTGCCACTAGCCATCTTCTGGGATTTTGTATGTAAGTTCGTGTGATGCTGTTCGTTCTGCAAGTCACACGAACTCACATACAAAATCCCAGAAGATGGTTAGTGGCACTAACCGAAATATTGGAAATAAATATTAAAACAAATCAATAATCGATTGTTTCTATGACCTCAAGCCGAACAAAATTAATAATCATAATAAACATAAAATAGGTCAACAACACTCAAAAATATTTTTAAAATTTTATTTATATAGAAAATTGTGGTAACATTTTGTTTCTAAAGAGAATTTTGGCAAAATTTTATTTCTATAAAAAATGTCGTCGCAATTTTATTTCTATAGAAAATTTTGCCAAAATTTTATTTCTTTATAAAATTTTGTCAAAATTTTATTTCTTTAGAAAATTTTGGCAAAATTTTATTCCAATAGTAAATTTTGCCAAATATTTATTTCTGTAGAAAATGTTGCCAAATTTTTATTTCCATAGAAAATTTTACCAAAATTTTGTTTCTTTAGAAAATTTTGAAAAAATTTAATTCCATAAAAAATTTTGGCAAAATTTTATTTCTATAGAAAATGTTGCCAAAATTGTATTCCAATAGTAAAATATTTATTTTTATAGAAAAATTTGCCAAATTTTTATTTCTATAGACAATTTGCCAAAATTTTATTTCTATAGAAAATTTTGGCAAAATTTTATTTCTATAGAAAATTTTGGCAAAATTTTATTTCTGTAGAAAATTTTGGCAAAATTTTATCTTTATAGAAATTTTTGCCAAAATTTTATTTTTATAGAAAAGTTTTATTTCAAAGCAAATGTTGGTTATATTTTTTCTGTATAGAGTTCTCCACTTTGTTACTGAATTATTGGATTTCCAGAGATATATTCCTGTTGATACAAAGTTATCAAAAACCCTACTCCATTATATATAAATCACATTTATAAATGTATATATCGAAATAATTTTTTTATATATATTTTATGTACTACTCGTACATAAAAGCTCTTTCCCATTAAATTTCCAGTAAATATAACAATTTTCCAAATGGATTGGATTGGATTGCGTATGAGTACTATTATTTTTTGGCTATTTTTAAAAATATTCATAATATTGTGACTTGCAAGCTATCATTTAAATTTTTCAAAATTTGTTTTTTAATATAACCACTTCACCCATGACATTTCCAAAATAATTTAGACAATAATCTTTTGATTATTGTTTCCAAACGGATTGTTATATTTGTGGAATATTTTTCAAAACGCTTTGGTACATATATGCGTATGAGTACTATTAATTTTCGATTATTTCTACAAATTCACAAAATACTAGAACTTTGCAAGGAACCATTTAAATTTTATAAATTTGTTTTTTCATATAACCATTTGACCCATCACATTATCCAAAATAGTTTAGACAACACTCTTTTCAAATCCTTATAAGATACAATTATCTCTTCAAGCAACAATTTGACTCTCCTATTTTTCTCACTCACTGTTTCTACGCGCAAAGCTAATAAGAGTCTATTTGGAAGAGTCCAATAGCTCTTCTTGTATATTTATATACAATTTATATATCCTATTTTACTCTCCAAGTGTAACAGGACATAAGAAATCCTAAATGCTTAACACTTCTACATTTCATTTCATTGTTTGCTATATCGTTTTGGCTAAAGTCATGGCGAAGAACAAGAGTAAGAGTTCGTATTTCCTAAAAGTGTGTGAGTGTATCCAAAAAAGTCCTTTAAGAGTATGAAAGTGTTTGACAAAACAATTTTCTTTGTTTTTGTTTTTTTTTTTTAGTTTTGTCTGACTGACTGACTGTATGGGAACTCAAGCTCATGACTGACAAATTGTTAGCATTGAAATGTGAAGGTGTGGGGAAGATGGTTAAAGCAAACACAAAATGCTATGAAGATACTATGGAATCCTTGTGAATTTTTCTGAATGCCTGGTTTAAAATAGAGTGACAAAAAGAGAAAGACATATTAAAAACTAACAATAATGACTTTCTTGGAAATAAGATTGGGTATATTTTCTGTGAATGTTAAGAAAAATAGTTTAGTCAAAAATTTTTAGGGTTTAGAAGATTTATTTGTAAGTCAAAAAAATCTCAAAAAAAATTGCATATGTAGTTATTCACGCTTTGTCCATTCTCAAAATGTTGACTGGTCCTTTAGCACATATTGCTTCACTAACTCACCCTCACCCATACTTGCTATATCGCCTTAGTCTATTGTGGCTTAACTGCTGATTTTGTGGTCTTTCATGTTATTCGTGACACTGAGTGTTTACACTTTGTCTATATACAATGGTCACATTATTGTGTCTTTGTGCTGCTATACTTTCCATGTCGCTTTTTCCATTGGACCACTACGACTACTACTCGTGGGCTTATTGTTAAGTTTGTCACTTAAGTTGACTAATTAAAAAAGAACAATATGAAATTAATTACAACACTCTTGATACAGTGAGAGAACAATAACAGCGAACACTTACATTATTATTGTGTTGTTATTCTACACTGTGAGGGTTCCATGGTCAATGGTAGTTATGTGATCAACTTTGAAAGATAAATAGGGGTGCTCACAAATTGGAAAATGGAAGCATTATTTTTTTTTTTTATTTAGAAATACGAGATTTTCTCCATAAGAGAAGAACATTGGCAAGTAAGTTAATTAGTTTTATTAATATTTTTCGTTCTTTTTTAATTAGGGATTTTTTCATATTTCAGTACATGGTTGCGTATGATTGTTATTAATTCAGAGGTATTACAAAACAATAACTTAAAAATAACCCAATTATGGAAAAATGTTAAACTTTCTTTTATGCACATGAAACACATCTAATCAAGGCGTAATTTGGTTATAAAATTTATTGGCACAAAGGGTCATAAGCTATATATGTATGACCTGCAAATTCGAATTTTGGTATTTCCGTTTATTTTTTTCTTCTTTTTTGTTATAAAAGCTATAACAAATAAGAAAAGATAAGAAAGACAAAGCGGTTTTATTCGTTTATTCGTAATTAAATTTATTTTACTTAAATTTATGATCATTTTTCATATTTTAGGCCTTTGGTGCGTATGATTATTATTACTAATTCGAAACTATTTTTAAAGAAACATTTAATATATAACCCAATTACGAAACATTTTGAACATCCCAGCGAAAAGTTGGAAGCAAGAGAAGAATTGCATTGTTTTCTAAAGGGATAATATTTCAGGCCTACTTCATTATCGGTAATACCATAGTAGAAAGTCTAAAACTCCTTATCGGCATGATAGTATGATTTCACATTCTCCCCAAATCTACTATTAGGTACACAGTATTCTCTTGGTAAACATAAATTTATTTCATTTCAAAAGGGCTTTATAAAGGCCATCTTAAGATCTGCAATAAATCGGAACATTCTAATTACAAAAAGAGCGATTTATTCGGTAAATAAGTAAGCAGCTCCACAAGTATGCAGTAACCAGTGCTTTATAGCAGGGAGCGCTCTTTTTTTGTTGCAGATCATGAGCTTCTCACTTTGAGAGATGAATTAAATTTATATTTACTAAGCAAAAAATACCTTATCAAAATTTTGATTTTGAGCGAAAAGTAACTCAGAATACAATCATGATAAAGAAATTTAAGTTTCCGCTTACGCTATCACCGAAAAAAAGCAGGGCTTAATTTATATCACCTGGGTAAGTTACGGCGTTAGTCTAGTACTTCTAAAAATGCTAGGTTTCTTCCCTGAATTTAAGAGTCTGTAACACAAGCCTCACAATAATCATAAAATTAGTTTCTGTGGCTTTTAAAAGGTATAAGCTAGGGCTGGAAATTACAAATATATTTTCTACATTACATTCCTTTCTTTATTATTATTTTTTATTTGTTTATTTAATGTTTTGATATGAACAAGATTTTATTCGTTAAGATAAGAATATTAATAATTTAGTTAATTTTGTATAATAAAATATATTCATATCATATTTTGGGACAAAGGTACGTATGATTGCTATTAATTCGAGGATATGCAAAAAAAAAATACATCCACTATGTTCCGAAATTCGGAAACCACTTAGAGAAGCTTTGAAACCCTCAGAAATGTCACCAGCATTACTGAGGTGGGATAATACACCGCTGAAAAACTTTTTGGAGTTCGGTCGAAGCAGGCATGGAACCCACGACCTTGTGTATGCAAGGCGGGCATTCTTACCATTGCACCACGGTGGCTACCCAACATGAGATTTTATTCGCAATAAATAATATTCATAAGTAAGTTAAGGTGGAACATATGATTGATATTAAATGGAAAGTATTTTTTTAAAAATTATCATTATAATTATTATTTCAGTTTTGTTTGTAAGAAACAAAAAATAAAATGGGATTTTGTTCGTAATGCTTAGTATTCAAAAGTGAATTAAATTCATATAAATAAAATTGATTTCAATTTAAGTTATTCGAATTTCCACATTTTCAGTACACTGGTGCGTATGATTGATATTAGTTGGAGAGTATTTTGAAGAAGAAAAAATATTATTTTTCATTTTAGAATTTAAGTTATTCGAATTTCCTCATTTTCAGTACACTGGTGCGTATGATTGATATTAGTTGGAGAGTATTTTGAAGTAAAAAAGGATTATTTTTCCTTTTAGATAAAAACTTGGAATACAAAGTTTTATTCATAATGATTAACATTTTTATATCAGTTAATTTAATAAAATAAAATTGATATAAATTTAAGTTATAAGCTTTTTTCATATTCTTGTACACTGGTACGTATGATTACTATTAATTCAAAAGTATTTTTGAAAAACTGCTTAAAATATAATAAATTATATATCAATTCTAATCTATAACTAATGAACTTGAAATCTAATACTTCAGGCTTTCTATCAATAATAAGATTAATTTACATATTGTATTATAAACACCAAATATTGTGTGGAAGTTATAACAAAAAAAAACTCAATTTCAATTTTCCTCATATTTCATGAATACCCCTAATATTCAATCGTGTGAAAATGGTTTCATACATGGAAGCATCATAAATGCCATCATTATGATGAACGTTATTACCCTCATTGAAGTACATGTCATGGGTTACAAGAGTCGAAAACTCGATGCGATATAAATGTTTTATTTAGAATAACAAGTAACATCAGTTTCATGGAAACCACAATACTAAACAGGATGCTAAGTATTCACATCTAAAGTTATTAAAAGTCAACGTAAGGTAACCCCCCACCCCTCCAATTTACAAGCATAACGCTATAACCTGGTAAATAGTTTCAGAGGATAGCCATCCTCTAGCCTTAAAACATTTTCGGTTCAACATAATAACCATAATTATGGAGGACAATGCTTATGTTAGTTAGTCCTTGGAGATATGATACAGCATGGAATTTAGACAATATAATGTGCTGCTTAGTAAATAAACTGCTTAATTTGTATATGTTTATATTAAGAGAAAATTATATGAATTTTATAGGCCTCGAAGAAAATGGCTTATATTTTAAACAGCAAAACATAGTTTTCAATTGGAAGCCAGATTATGACTTTTTAAAAACAACATACAAATTTGGTCTTGGGATTTTGGAATTATGAAAACGAAACATTATTGTCGACTGTTTTAAACCTCACTGGCTTACATTTACCTTAAAATTTGTATATGTTACTTTAATGGATTTTTATTGGTTCATGTTTCTTACGCCTTCGTTGAATTTTCATCATTACACGAAAGCCTTAAATACTATGCAATAAATTGCAAAACATTTCTATAATCATTAATAAACACACATGGCCATGAACATGTCTCCCCTTTTTTTCCAATGCGTTTCATGAAATATTATAAGAATGAAACATATGACACCACTCAATTAGACAGCTGATGTTGGCGGAATAATTCATAAAAAAAATTTGGTATTATTTACATTTAACTCAATCTTGGGAACAGTTACCACAATAGTAATTACAATAATGATGTATGTAATTAAGTGTAATTAGCAACACAACATCTAGACCCTCGTCCATAGTATTTTTACAATTGTTGTAATAAAGGAAATTGCAAAATTCCATTTTACAAAATAAAATAAAGACCCGCTTTTCTCACATTGATAATATGGTAAACAACCGGATGATAACAAAAACAGCAGAAACAGTGAATTAACGTTCAATGAATCAAGAATATTATTAATGAGAATAAATTTAAAACAGGAAGCGCGGGCTTTTTCGAGGAAGTTCATTTTTAAATTAAAATAATTAAACAATTAAATTAAATTAATTAAATAATTAATTTAAATTAATTAAAATTAATAAAAAACTGAAATAAAATTTGAAGTTAAAATTAAAATAAAAACCCTATGGGAAATTGGTGTAAATTGTCACTGACGGACCTATCACAGAACTGGTACCTGTGCTCCAGTTAGTTGCAATTTTTAAATGGCCGTAATTTATTTATTTCCGTACTCGCTAATATTTATATAGCAAACATTTTCACATTTAGTGAAATAAAATTATCAGAATATTTTTTTTTTCATTTCGGGTTCGATTGGGATGCCCAAATTGAAACAGATTTCTAAGAGTTTGTCCGAGACTGGTTCCTGAGGACCTGTCTATGGGGTGCTCCTGCTAAATTGTCCCAGGACGTGCCCTTCGGGATGAGTTCAAGATGCTTCCTAAAATGTAAATTTACCCCGCCAATGACAAACACATGTTAAAGTGACCGGTCCCTTCTATACGTTTCGAGCAGAACTGCGACTGGTCCATACACACCAGGGACTAGTCCTGTACCGGTTCTGTGGTTGATCCATTTCCCGTAGGGAAACTAAGATATTAAAATCTTAATTTAAATAAAATAAAAATTAAATAAATGAAGTAAAATAAAATTTAAATTTAAATATAAAATTAAGACTAATATATAAATCAAATAAAAATTAAACATAAAATATAAAATAAAAATTAAACTAAATTAAATGATAACTAAAACAGCAGAAACAGTGAACGTTCAATGAATCAAGAATATTATTAATGAGAATACATTTAAGCGGGGGCTTTTGCGACTAAATTTATTTTTTATTTACATTTATTAAATAATTAATTTTAATTAATTAAAATTAATATAAAAATTAAAAAAAAATTTAAATTTAAATTAAAATCGAAAATAAAATTAAGATTGAAATTGAAATTGAAATTAAAATTAAATTTAAAAAAAAAATAAATTTAAATAAATACTAATTTTAAAATAAAATAAAAAAAATAATATTAATATTAATTGAAATTAAAATTAAAAAAAATTAATTAATAAAATAAAAATAATTAAAAAAAAAAACAATAAAGAAAAAAAATATTAATTTCAAAACAAAAATAAAACTTAAACCTAAATCTAAAAAAAAATTAAATTGAAATTAAAAATAAAAATAAAATTTAAAACTAAAATTAAAATTAAAATCTAAATTTAAATAAAATTATATTAAATAATTAAAATATGATAAAGTAAAATAAAATAAAAAAATCGAAATAAAAATTACTATAAAAATTAAAATAGAAATAAAAATTAATATTAATATTAATATTAAAATCAAAATTTAAATTTAAATAAAATTTAAATGAATTAAAATTAATATAAAAATTAAAATTAAATGTAAAAAAATAAAAACGAAAATTAAAAATAAAATTAAAATTGAAATTAACATTAAAATTAAAATTGAAATTAAAATAAAAAAATAAAATTAATACTAATTTTAAAATAAAAATTAAAATTTAAAAAAAAAAATTTAAATTTAAATTTAAATAAAATTAAAATAAAAAAAAAATCGAAATAAAAATTAATATTAAAATCTAAATTAAAATTTAAATAAAAGTAAAATAATTAAAATAAAATAAAATTAAACTATGAACTATGAATTAATACTAATTTTAAAATAAAAATTAAAATAAAAACAATAATATTAATATTAATTGAAATGATTAAAAAAAATTAAAAAAAAATTAATTAATACAAATTTTAAAATAAAAATAATTAAAAAAAAACAATAAAAGAAAAAAAAAATAATATTAATATCAAAAAAAAACTTAAACCTAAATCTAAAAAAAAAATTAAATTGAAATTAAAAATAAAAATAAAAATAAAATTTAAAACTAAAATTAAAATGTAAATCAAAATTTAAATTTAAATAAAATTATATTAAATAATTAAAATAAAATAAAGTAAAATAAAATAAAATAAAAAAATCGAAATAAAAATTACTATAAAAATTAAAATAGAAATTAAAATTAATTTTAAAATCAAAATTTAAATTTAAATAAAATTTAAATTAATTAAAATTAATATAAAAATTAAAATTAAATTAAAAAAAAATAAAAACGAAAATTAAAAATAAAATTAAAATTAAAATTTAAACTTAAATTAAAATTGAAATTAAAATAAAAATAAAAATAAAAAATTTAAAATGAATACTAATTTTAAAATAAAAATAAAAATTAAAATAAAAACAATAATATTAATATTAATTGAAATGAAAATTAAAAAAAAATTAATTAATACTAATTTTAAAATAAAAATAATTAAAAAAAAAAAAAACAATAAAAGAAAAAAAAATAATATTAATATAAAAAAAAAAAATAAAACTTAAACCTAAATCTAAATCTAAAAAAAAAATAAATTGAAATTAAAAATAAAATTTAAAACTAAAATTAAAATGTAAATCAAAATTTAAATTTAAATAAAATTATACTAAATAATAAAAATAAAATAAAGTACAATAAAATAAAAAAATCTAAATAAAAATTACTATAAAAATTAAAATAGAAATAAAAATTAATAGTAAAATCAAAATTTAAATTTAAATAAAATTAATATAAAATTAAATTAAATTAAAGAAATAAAAACGAAAATTAAAAATAAAATTAAAATAAAAATTGAAATTAAAATAAAAATAAAAAATTTAAAATGAATACTAATTTTAAAATAAAAATTAAAATTAAAATAAAAAAAAAAATAATATTAATATTAAAATGAAACTTAAACATAAACCTAAAAATAAAAATAAAATTCAAATTGAAACTAAGAATAAAAATAAAATTTAAAACTAAAATTAAAATTAAAATCGAAATCAAAATTTAAATTTAAATAAAATTAAAATAAAAAAAATCGAAATAAAAATTAATACTAAAATCTAAATTAAAATTGAAATTTAAATAACATTAAAATAATTAAAATAAAATAAAATTAAACTATATTCTATTTATATCTTAATATTAATAATAAATATACCGTTACTTCCAATATTTTTCCTAATTGTTAAAATATATTTATACTCATTAATTTATTTAATTTATTTCCTATTACGCCTTCCTTAAATCACCTCTTTAAACCATGAGTCAATAATATTGATAACTTACCTACCATATGCATTGACCACCTTTAAGACCATGAAATTTATGATCTTAAAATCAGGCAGGAAGAATGGTACAAAGGGTAAAGCTTATGAAACAAAAACAAAAATTAAAAAAAAGAAATACCAAGAGGGTCCCAAAGGTGGAGAAGTTTTTAAGGAAAATGAATTGTAACACAATTCGGTTAGGTCAGCTCTAGACACTCTTCTCTTGAACATGGGGCATATGAAAAGGAAACATTTTAACATTAATTTTAAGTTCTTTTTCTCAACTGCATTCATCTTTTGATATTCTTTCAGTTTTCTGCCATCTGGCGCTAATTCATTTATTTATGTTTATTTCAGTTTTTTTTTGTTAAGAACAGACTTAATGCAGTTATGGATGCAGCAGTTGTGGTCTATATTGTTGCCAGCCATATTTTGATTATACCCAGTTTTGTTTTCTTTCAGAGCTAGGGATCGCTGCAGAAGGTCTTTTTCTTTTAATTTTTTTATTGTAAGACATATGGCATGGATGATTATCATCGCCATCATCATTATAGGCTTCCTTTACTGCAACAATAAAGATAATTAAGATCATTTTTTATTCCTCTTTTGTAAAATTTTATGTGCGGTGGGTGTGTCGCGTACTTTTTTTTTGGAATCTTATTCAACCAATTAAATAGTTCTCCTAAACCAAATTAAAATTGCAAATCGATTTCTTCAAGAATCTTATTGCCAACATTTTCTCCAAAACATAATATTAGAAATCATTATGCGTTCTGCAACAAAGCCTTGGGCTAAAACGAAGTAGTTTTAAAAATGAATTCTGTATTCTCTAAATACATGACTATGGCATTACCAATAGTCCTCTGGGCGGTTAAAAATATTTAATTAATTTTAATTATTGCATATATCTTTATAAATAAGGATATATTAATAACAGTAAAGCAACATTGTTGCATGAGTTATGACCTATAATGAAAAGGTGTGAGGCTTGTGGCACGAGTAACTGAGGACAAGGATTGCATACATGAACATGGGAAACAAGTCTTCCAAACTGAATTTGTTGTTATTATTTCAGGTGTGTAATTACGCTGGAAAAAATTTACGATGTTCCATAGGATCCAATTGAATATAAGATTGCACAAAGGTTACTTTGATCGATGATAAAAATTATAAAAGAATTTAGTTTAATTATTGAATCTCATTAGCTTCGTTTGGTAAGTGTTTTATGGGGATATTTTTGAAAGAGAAGAATATGAAGGTAAAACACCACTATAATGAGCGTCTACGACAACAGCTGATCTATTGAGGAATAACGTCATTTTAATCCTATACAAAAAAAAAAAACTATTATGAGCCTTGAAGAACACGTAGAGTTCTTCAAGTCTCAAGAAGTTGATATTCGTACCATTTCATGAAGTTAAAAGTTACCCCATCATGCTTTGCCTCTATAGCAATAAAATTTTGACAAAATTTTCTATAGCAACAAAATTTTCAATGGAAATAATAATTTTGTTAAAATTTTCAATAGAAATAATAATTTTGCCAAATTTTCTATAGAATTAAATTTTGATAAAATTTTCTATAAAAATAAAATTTTGTCAAAATTTTTTTTTATGGAAATAAAATTTTGACAAAACTTTCTATAGAGCCAAAATTTTGACACAATTTTCTATAGAAATAAAATTTTGACAAAATTTTCTATGAAAATAAAATTTTGACAAAATTTTCTAAAAAAATAAAATTTTGACAAAATTTTCTATAAAAATAAAATTTTGACAAATTGGTCTATAGAAATAAAATGTTGACAAAAATTTCTTTAGAAATAAAATTTTGACAAAATTTTCTCCAAAAATAAAGTTTTAACAAAATTTTCTATAGAAATAAAATTTTGGCAAAATTTTCTATAGCAATAAAATTTAGACAAAATTTTTTATAGCAACAAAATTTTCAATGGAAATAAAAATTTTGTTAAAATTTTCAATGGAAATAAAAATTTTGTTAAAATTTTCAATAGAAATAATAATTTTGCCAAATTTTCTATAGAAATAAAATTTTGACAAAACTTTCTGTTAAAATAAAATTTTGACAAAATTTTCTATGGAAATAAAATTTTGACAAAAATTTCTATAGAAACAAAATTTTGAAAAAATGTTCTATAAAAATAAAATGTTAACAACATTTTCTATAGAAATAAAATGTTGACAAAATTTTCTATAAAAATAAAATTTTGACAAAATTTTCTATAAAAATAAAATTTTGACTAAATTTTTTATAGCAATAAAATTTTGACAACATTTTTTATAAAAATACAATTTTGACAAAATTTTCTATAGAAATAAAATTTTGACAAAATTTTCTATAAAAATAAAATTTTGACAAAATTTTCTATAAAAATAAAATTTTGACGAAATTTTCTATAAAAATGAAATGTTGACAAAATTTTCTAAAGAAATAAAAAATTTGACCAAATTTTCTATAGAAATAAAATTTCGACAACATTTTCTACAGAAATAAAATTTCGACAAAATTTTCTATAAAAATAAAATTTTGACAAAATTTTCTATAAAAAAAAAATTTTGACAAAATTTTCTATAAAAATAAAATTTTGACAAAATTTTCTATAAAAATAAAATTTTGACAAAATTTTCTGTTAAAATAAAATTTTGACAAAATTTTCTATAAAAATAAAATTTTGACAAAATTTTCTATAAAAATAAAATTTTGACAAAATTTTCTATAAAAATAAAATTTTGACAAAATTTTCTATAAAAATAAAATTTTGACAAAATTTTCTATAAAAATAAAATTTTGACAAAATTTTCTATAGAAATAAAATTTTGACAAAATTTTCTATAAAAATAAAATTTTGACAAAATTTTCTATAAAAATAAAATTTTGACGAAATTTTCTATAAAAATGAAATGTTGACAAAATTTTCTAAAGAAATAAAAAATTTGACCAAATTTTCTATAGAAATAAAATTTCGACAACATTTTCTACAGAAATAAAATTTCGACAAAATCTTCTATAGAAATAAAAATTTCGACAAAATTTTCTATAGGAATGAAATTTTAAGAAAAGTTTCTAACGAAATAAAAATTTGACAAAATTTTCTATAGAAATAAAATTTTGACAAAATTTTCTATAAAAATAAAATTTTGACAAAATTTTCTATGGAAATAAAATTTTGACAAAACTTTCTATAGAAACAAAATTTTGACAAAATTTTCTATAGAAATCAAATTTTGAATTTTGACAAAATTTTCTATAAAAATATAATTTTGACAAAATTTTCTATAAAAATAAAATTTTGACAAAATTTTCTATAGAAATAAAATTTTGACAATATTTTCTATGGAAATAAAATTTTGACAACAATTTCTATAGAAATCAAATTTTGAATTTTGACAAAAATTTCTATAAAAATATAATTTTGACAAAATTTTCTATAAAAATAAAATTTTGACAAAATTTTCTATAGAAATAAAATTTTGACAATATTTTCTATGGAAATAAAATTTTGACAACAATTTCTATAGAAATCAAATTTTGAATTTTGACAAAATTTTCTATAAAAATATAATTTTGACAAAATTTTCTATAAAAATAAAATTTTGACAAAATTTTCTATAAAAATAAAATGTTGACAAAATTTTCTATAAAAATAAAATTTTGACAACATTTTCTATAAAAATAAAATTTTGACAAAATTTTCTATGGAAATAAAATTTTGACAAAACTTTCTAAAGAAAGAAAATTTTGACAAAATTTCCTATAAAAATAAAATTTGACAAAATTTCCTATAAAAATAAAATTTTGACAAAATTTTCTATGGAAATAAAATTTTGACAAAATTTTCTATGGAAATAAAATTTTGACAAAATTTTCTATGGAAATAAAATTTTGACAAAATTTTCTATGGAAATGAAATTTTGACAAAACTTTCTATAGAAACAAAATTTTGACAAAATTTTCTATAAAAATAAAATTTTGACAAAATTTTCTATAAAAATAAAATGTTGACAAAATTTCCTATAAAAATAAAATTTTGACAAAATTTTCTATAAAAATAAAATTTTGACAAAGTTTTCAATAGAAATAATAATTTTGTCAAATTTTCTATAGAAATAAAATTTTGACAAAATTTTCTATAGAAATAACATTTTGACAAAATTTTCTATAGAAATAAAATTTTGACAAAATTTTCTATAAAAATAAAATTTTGACAAAATTTTCTATGGAAATAAAATTTTGACAAAATTTTCTAAAGAAATAAAAAATTTGACCAAAGTTTCTATAGAAATAAAAGTTCGACAACATTTTCTATAGAAATAAAATTTCGACAAAATCTTCTATAGAAATAAAAATTTGACAAAATTTTCTATAGGAATAAAATTTTAAGAAAAGTTTCTAAAGAAATAAAAATTTGACAAAATTTTCTATAGGAATAAAATTTTGACAAAATTTTCTATTCAAATAAAATTTTGACAAAAGTTTCTATAGAAATGTTATAGATTTTATGGTCATCTAGTAACATCTTAGGTGATTGTTGTTCTAGAGATACAGTCTTTTAACTTGGAAACCATATGATTTCTTCAACAATTAATCCATTCTATAGTTACCTCAAAAATCTATATAGAAATTTGTTCATGCTGATGCAAATATAATCACAATGTCACATCCCAAACATCAATTGCAAACACGTACAAAATTTCCCGTTTTTTTCTAGTATTTCTTTCTACATCCGCTACAATTAAAAATACATTTTCTAATGGGGTTTTGAAAATAAAGTTGATAGTTGACAGAAATTGACTATAGTCATTACCAAGCACTATGACTACAGACTTGCTCAATAAAAAATAAAATTGTCCACGAACATTACCGGCATTAAGAATTGAATATCAAATTCTTGTAGGTCGAGATGTGGAGAAGGTGAAGGAGAAACCATTTGGCCATAAGGGATAGTATGTGGGTGTTTGTTGGCTATAATTACATAATTGCGTGCAATTAATCAATAAAATTGTAAAGAAATACAGTAAGCTAGAGAGAGAAGGAGGAAGATAGTGTAAAAAAAAGAACATAGGGCATATACGCCAAGTAAGCTGTAATATTTCCTCCTACTCTGACCCTACTATGAATACAGGGCCAGCAAAAAAAAAAAACAACTCTATATGCTTTTGGGGTCTCTATAGAGCAAATTTAAAAACATTATAAATGATGTTTTATTAAATAATAATGGTGAAATTAATTATACTTCAGACAAACACGTATACCATACTATACCCTCTGGGTGTTTTAATCATACAGCTAATTACAAATCCCACGAGAGCTATTAAACAGGAGACATTATTAGTGTTGTGTTCCCTTTTTTGGTGGACACTGGCAAGAGTTTGAAAACATTGGCTGTAGGAGCAGATATTAATTAAGTATTTGTGATAATGACAAAAATCATTAAGAAGTGGAGGGGAAAGGATATAGTTTTTTTTATTAAAGCAGGACATTTAGAATGGTTTCAAATGTTTTTTCTGTAAAATACTGTTAAAAGTATCAGAACAGTAAAATATTAACCAATAATGACTTAAGCTTCTTGCCTTTTTGATACATTTTTACAGAAAACAACCAGCGTATAAAATAACAACTATTTTCCCTAATAGTGGCACAAAAAGTGCATTAAGTGGCCGTTCATACTAAATTGCAAAAAGTGGCCCACAACTTATCATATTTCTTCTAAAAAGAAAAAAAAGAACGAAATACGAAATAAGTTTTTCTGTGAATGTTTTTTTAATAAGATTAAAACAACATAATTTTATTTCCATTTCAATGTAAAAATGTCCATGCACGAACCAGGTTAACCTACCAGAGAAACTTTTCGTTGACTATTTTCAAGCGCCATAATTGTCCGCTTTATAGTTTGAGAAAGAAGGAGAAAAATATGAGGTTAAAACAACACTATAATAAACGTCTGCGATAACAGCTGATCGATTGAGGAATCACGTCATTTTAATCCTATACAAAAAAAAACCGTATTATAGTAGAGTTCTGCAAGACTCAAGAGGTTGATATTCTTACTATTTAATTAAATTAAAAGTTAACCCATCATGTCTTGCCTCCAAATTTTTCTATTTGCCTTTAAAGAAAAATGTTCAGAGTCAAAAGAAAACTTAATATGTCTAAAATTTTGTTTCCTCAGAAAAGAAAACTCTTCTTTCAGTGTTGAAATAAAATTTTGACAAAATTTTCTATAGAAATAAAATTTTGACAAAATTTTCTATAGAAATAAAATTTTGACAAAATTTTCTATAGAAAAAAAAAATTTTGACAAAGTTTCCTATAGAAATAAAATGTTCACAAAATTTTCTACAGAAAAAAAAATGCCAAAGAAAAGAAATTTTGACAAAGTTTCCTATAGAAATAAAATGTTCACAAAATTTCCTATAGAAAAAAATTTACAAAATTTTCTATAGAAATAAAATTTTGACACAAATTTGTATAGAAATAAAATTTTGACAAAATTTTCTATAGAAGGAAAATTTTGACAAAATTTTCTATAGAAATAAAAATTTTAACAAAATTTTGTATAAAAATTTGACAAAATTTTCTATAGAAATAAAAATTTGACAAAAAGTTTTATAGAAATAAAATTTTAACAAAAATTTCTACAAAAATAAAATTTTCTATAGAAATAAAATTTTGACCAAATTTTCTATACAAAAAAAATTTAACAAAATGTTGTACAGAAATAACATTTTGACACAATTTCCTATAGAAATAAAATTTTGACAAAATTTTCTATAGAAATAAAATTTTGACATAATTTTCTATAGAAATAAAATTTTGACAAAATTTTCTATAGAAATAAAATTTTGACAAATTTTCTATAGAAATAAAGTTTTGACAAAATTGTCTATAGAAATAAAATTTTGACAAAATTTTCTATAGAAATAAAATTTTGACAAAATTTTCTATAGAAATAAAATTTTGACAAAATTTTCTATAGAAATAAAATTTTGACACAATTTTCTATAGAAATACAATTTTGACAAAATTTTCTATAGAAATAAAATTTTGACAAAATTTTCTATAGAAATAAAATTTTGACAAAATTTTCTATAGAAATAAAATTTTGACACAATTTTCTATAGAAATACAATTTTGACAAAATTTTCTATAGAAATAAAATTTTAACATAATTTTGTAAAGACATACAATTTTGACAAAATTTTCTATAGAAATAAAATTTCGACAACTTTTTGTATAAAAATAAAAATTTTACAAAATTTTCTATAGAAATAAAAATTTTACAAAATTTTCTATAGAAATAAAAATTTGACAAAATGTTCTACACAAATAACATTTTGACATAATTTTCTATAGAAATAAAATTTTGACAAAATATTCTATAAAAATAAAATTTTGACAAAATTGTCTTTAGAAATAAAATTTTGAGAAAATTTTATATAAAAATAAAGTTTTGACAAAATTGTCTATAGAAATAAAATTTTGAGAAAATTTTGTATAAAAATAAAGTTTTGACAAAATTTTCTATAGAAATAAAATTTTGAGAAAATTTTCTATAGAAATACAATTTTGACCCAATTTTCTATTGAAATAAAATTTAAACAAAATTTTGTATAAAAATAAAAATTTGACAAAATTTTCTATATAAATAAATTTTTGACAAAATTTTCTATAGAAGGTAAGTATCGTTTCACAAATAATTATTTATTAAATAAAGTCCAATATTTGGGTTCAAATTCTAAAACATCCCATTTTATTGATTTTACTTTTATGTTGCCACGCCATCAGGATAATAGTTTTCATCCGATGGATTTCGATAAAAAATTAGAGAAACCTGCATGATTCCGAGTCCTATATCATAAAAAAATATTTTCCATGAATTACCTAGAGTACCTTAAATTTGGTTTAGCTGTAAATTCGACCCTACCTACTTGTTTCTACTATGATGAATTATATCAACAGTTACTCCTGCTTCCTTTACCTTGGACCAACATCTGTACTTATTAATATTTTTTGGTTTTATTTTGCTTTTCCTGTCAATTTCATGAAATCCGATTTCAATGGACAACCATTACAAAAACTCAGTTGAATGTTGCTAATTTATGGCCAGATGTCATGTTCGTTTTTCCTTCCTTTATAAAGCAAGCATCTTTTATAATGAACCTTAAATAAAAGGCCAAGTTAATCTATCCCCACCAATTCCTTAGGTCTGTTTTTCTCTTCATAACTCCTTTTAAACTTAAGCATATTTAATATATTTTAATTCCAATCCCTGTGTTCCATTGCTAGTTATTCTCATTTTAGCCTTAAGTCATTTCGTTGCTGATGTTGTTGTTTGACTGGCTGAATGGATGGACGTGTACTTAGGAACCTCCAATAAACTGACCATCATTTACTTGGTCTATTTCTTATTACCAGTTCTTCAATATTCTCCTCAGAGCATGTTGCAAGAAGGTTTTATTGCCATTTCTTGTTGCATTGTATTGTCTTTCCATTTCCCAATGCTATGAAAACGAAGGCGAAGAGTTATTATTGAGTGGAATTATTAACGATTGTGAATATTTTAGGCCAAACAGATAACACATGGCCTCGTATGAATATCTTTTGCCTCATAATGGCTAAGAGTTTAGCGCATTTGTTAAAGTCCAATCTTTTTAGCATTTAACTAATTATTATTATGGCTTAAGCTATCTTGGCCGACCAGCATTTGCTTTACTAGATGAGATTCGGAGTCCAGGTTCTTGTTCTTAATGTTATAGCTAATGTTAATGCTTGTGGTTGTTGGTCTAAATTTTTTGAACTCTTTGGCATATGCTGCATACACATACTTATTAATGATCATGCATATGCAATGTTGGCAGTTGTAAGGCAAAAACGACAACTCTTTATGAATTATAGGTATAAAGGAAAAGGAATTCAATAGGAATGACAGCAAAGCATGCAACATCAATTAATTTATTTTACTTTAATTTTAGTTTGCTTTATTTTATTTTATTTTAATTTAATTTATTTTATTTTATTTTCTGTTTTTTTTTTGTGTATTTCTATAGAAAATTTTGTCAAAATTTTACTTCTATTAAAAATTTTGCCAAAATTTTATTTCCATAGAAATTTTTTTTCAAAATTTTATTTCTATACAAAAATTTTGTCAAAATTTTATTTCTATTGAAAATTTTGTCAAAATTGTATTTCTATTGAAAATTTTGTCAAAATTTTATTTCTATAGAAAATTTTGTCAAAATTTTATTTCTATAGAAAATTTTTTCAAAATTTTATTTCTATAGAAAATTTTGTCAAAATTTTATTTCTATTGAAAATTTTGTCAAAATTTTATTTCTATTGAAAATTTTGTCAAAATTTTATTTCAATAGAAAATTTTATCAAAATTTTATTTCTATAGAAAAATTTGTCAAATTTTTATTTCTATAAAAGATTTTGTCAAAATTTCATTTCTATCGAAAATTTTCTCAAAATTTTATTTCTATCGAAAATTTTGTCAAAATTTTATTTCTATAGAAAATTTTGTCAAAATTTTATTTCTATAGAAAATTTTGTCAAAATTTTATTGCTATAGAAAATTTTGTCAAATTTTTGTCAAAATTTTCTTTCAATAGAAAATTTTGTCAAAATTTTATTTCTTTAGATAATTTTGTCAAAATTATAATTACGTATATATAATTGAATTTGGTACGTGGTGTTAGTATATGATCTCAAACAACCATGCAAAAATTGGTCCATATCCATAATTATATGTAGTACCCATATAAACCGATCCCCAAATTTGACTTCCGGAGCCTCTTGGAGGAGCAAAATTCATCCGATCCGGTTGAAATTTCGTACGTAGTGTTAGTATATGGTCTCTAACAACTATCGGTTAGGTTAGGTGGCAGCCCGATGTATCAGGCTCACTTAGACTATTAAGTCCATTGTGATACCACATTGGTGAACTTCTCTCTTATCACTGAGTGCTGCCCGATTACATGTTAAGCTCCATGACAAGGGACCTCCTTTTTATAGCCGAGTCCGAACGGCGTTCCACATTGCAGTGAAAACACTTAGAGAAGCTTTGAAACCCTCAGATATGTCACCAGCATTACTGAGGTGGGATAATTCACCGCTGAAAAACTTGTTGGTGTTTGGTCGAAGCAGGAATTGAACCCACGACCTTGTGTATGCTAGGCGGGCATGCTAACCATTGCACCACGGTGGCTCCAATCCATGCAAAAATTGGTCCATATCGGTCCATAATTACGTATATATAGACCCCATATAAACCGATCCCCAGATTTGACCTCCGGAACATCTTGGATGAGCAAAATTCATCCGATCCGGTTGAAATTTGGTACGTGGTGTTAGTATATGGTCTCCAACAACCATACAAAAATTGGTCCATATCGGTTCATAATAATATATAGCCCCTACATAAATCGATCCCAAGATTTGACCTCCGGAACCTCTTGGAAGAGCAAAATTCATCCGATCCGGTTGCAATCTGGTACAATGTACTGGTATATGGCCGCTAACAACCTTGCCAAAATTGGCCTATATCAGTCTATAGTTATATATAGCCGACCCCGAAAATCACACAAAAATTAGTCCATATCGCCAAAAAAAAAATACCAAAATTTTATTTCTATAGAAAATTTTGTCAAAATTTTATTTTTATAGAAAATTTTGTCAAAATTTTATTTCTATAGAAAATTTTTTCAAAATTTTATTTCTATAGAAAATTTTCTCCAAAAGTTTGTTTCATAGAAAATTTGTCAAAATTTTATTTCAATAGAAAATTTTGTCAAAATTTTATTTCTATAGAAAATTTTGTCAAAATTGTATTTCTATTGGAAATTTTGTCAAAATTTTATTTGTATAGAAAATTTTGTCAAAATTTTATTTGTATCGAAAATTTTCTCAAAATTTTATTTCCATCGAAAATTTGTCAAAATTTTATTTCTATTGAAAATTTTGTCAAAATTTTATTTCTATAGAAAATTTTGTCAAAATTTTATTGCTATAGAAAATTTTGTCAAAATTTTGTTTCTATAGTAAATTTTGTCAAAATTTTATTTCTATTGAAAATTTTGTCAAAATTTTATATCTTAGAAAAATTTGTCAAAATTTTATATCTATAAAAGATTTTGTCAAAATTTCATTTCTATCGAAAATTTTCTCAAAATTTTATTTCTATTGAAAATTTTGTCAAAATTTTATTTCTATAGAAAATTTTGTCAGAATTTTATTTCTATAGAAAATTTTGTCAAAAATTTTTTTCTAAAGAAAATTTTGTCAAAATTTTATTTCTATCGAAAATGTTCTCAAAATTGTATTTCTATAAAAGATTTTGTCAAAATTTCATTTCTATCGAAAATTTTCTCAAAATTTTATTTCCATCGAAAATTTTGTCGAAAGTTTATTTCCATCGAAAATTTTGTCAAAATTTTATTTCTATAGAAATTTTTGTCAAACTTTTGTTTCTATAGAAAATTTTGTCAAAATTTTATTACTGTAGAGAAATTTTATCAAAATTTTATTTCTATAGATAGTTTTGTCAAAATTTGATTTCTATAGAAAATTTTGTCAACATTTTACTTATATAGAAAATTTTGTCAACATTTTATTTCTATAGATAATTTTGTCAAAATTTTATTTCTATAGAAAATTTTGTCAAAATTTTATTTCTATAGAAAATTTTGTCAAACTGAATATATACATTAATATATCCTCGTATGGACTAACTAACAATTTAGAAGACTGTGTTAAGAAGTTTTAAGATACCTTGTCATCGGCAAGTGTTACCTCAACCCAAGTAATTCGATTGTGGATGACAACCTTAAGTAGAAGTTTATTTTAATTTATTTTAATTTCCAAAAAAACTTAGTTTTCCCCCATTATTCCACACCCTCTTTGGTGAGAGCCTTTTCTTTCTTCTCTCACTCTTTAGCAGTTCATTTGTAGCACGTTTTGTTGTAATTATTACTTTATATTTTGCTGCTGTTGTTGTTGTTGTTGTTAGTATTATTATTATTTGTTGCAGCCAAATGTTGAAAATCGTTGTTGGCATTGTTGCATTTGTGTCATGACAGCCAATTTAATGTGTGGCTTAAATGCTGTTTTAACGTTGTTTTATATTTTCATACACAACCAAAAAGGCTTTTGCCACCATCGTCTCCAGTGCAGATGACTTTGCCTTCGTTTGGCCTCTCTCGTCCAGGGTTTTCGGCCATAGTAGTAGTACTACTGCTACAACTCTGTAAGCATTTGCTAAGTTTAGTATAGTGTTTCTTTTGCATGTCTCTTGGCTCAAGCGGACATTGGAAATTCAATGTTTTCCTTCTTTAGCTGCCTTGCCAGCCTGCTTGCTTGCTGCTTGTGGGGTCAATTAGTTTGATGTGTTGCGAGTAGCTCATAGTGTACTCCAACTTAGGGTGTTTTAATGGAGAGTAAATTGGATCCTATGAAGGAGACTTGTTTTTGCGACTGGGACATATTACAAAAACTACCATAATTATGTTTGAAATGTAAAGCATTTAATTAGTTTTTTGTTTTTTGTTTTCCAAGACTTGTGGAGAGATCTTGCTCTTGTCTACTGCTTTTGAATTTTATTGGTAGTAGAGCTGTCCTCATTAACTATGCAAACATTATATGTTGTTAGTAATTTGGGGAATATATTTTGGAAAATTCTTATTAAGCTAAGGACAAATCATGGAGGTTTTGATAATGAAATGTTGAAATGGAGAATTATCGTCAAATAGGTTTGGAAATGTCAAATTGAAAAACTGTAAACTATAGTTTAATTACTCTTGCTATAGTTTGAAAATCATAGCATATTGAAAGGAGCGAGATAATATTAAATTTTATGATTATTAAATTTAACGTATGAAAATTTCGTATTGAAATGTAATATATGCTATGAAGTGTTAAACAATAGTTTGATTTCTATTAGTTGTTATGATATAGTTTGAAAATCGTAGTAGATTACAAAACTTTAAAATGCGAGTGTCTATTAAACTTTGTAATTATTAAAGTTAGCATTTGGAAATGTGATGTTGAAATGTCTAAGTTACAAAATCTTGAACTATAATGTGAATTTTCTACCAATTCTCATGCTATAGTTTAAAAATCATAGCAGATTGGAAAACTTTAAGGTGTGAGTGAGTTCTAAACTTTGTGATTATTGAAAAATTATCATTTGGAAATGTGATATTGAATTGTATAAGTTCTTAAATATTAAACTATAGTTTGATTTCCACTAATTCTCTTGGTATAGTTTGAAAATCATATAAAATTGGACAACTTTATGGTACGAGTTACTATACCTTGTGACTATTAAACTTATTTTCATTCAGACAAAATGTATATTTTTCCATAATATCTTCTACCGATGAATTATTGGGTATGAAAATATTCTGACATGCTGTCAAGGTTGCCACTCGAGCCAAAAATAATCTACCAAATTTTTAAGAAAAGTTTGCCAAAATCTACCATATAGAAAAATCTTATTTCACAGTGTTTGTTCAATATTTTGTAATTGTTAGTTTTGTCAAAACTTTTATTTCTATAGAAAATTTTGTTTAAATTTTATATCTCTAGAAAAATTTGTCAATCTTCTATTGCCATAGAATTTTTTTTAATCTTATTTTTTTTAATTTTATTTCTATATATTTTATTCTATATATAATTTTCTATTCTGTTCTATTTCTATAGATTTTTTTTTTTAAATCTTATTTCTATGGAAAACTTTGTAAAAAATTTATTTTTATAGAAATTTTTTTTCAAAATTTTATTTCTACAGAAGATTTTGTCAAACTTTTATTTCTATAGAAAATTTTGTCAATATATTATTTCTATGGAAAATTTTGTAAAAAATTTATTTTTAAAGAAAATTTTTTCAAAATTTTATTTCTATAGAAGATTTTGTCAAACTTTTATTTCTATGGAAAATGTTGTCAAAATTTTATTACTATGGAAAATTTTGACAAAAATTTTATTTCTTTGGAAAATTTTATCAAAATTTAGTTAACGAGGAATATTTTGCAAAATCTACCAAATCATAAAGAATTCTACCAATCTACCAAATTTTATTATTATTACAGCTTTTTGAATTATTGTTACTTTAACCGGTGACTATCAAACTATTGCAAAGAAATGTGGAGTTTTCAAACTATTGTCTAATAAAAATCCATAATCTTGTATTGGCAGATAGCCGAATGGAGGTGCGTCAATACGCATTTCAAAAGATGGAATATTTACAGCCAGAAAGCAGCCGATTCTATTGGTGCCGCGATTATCCACTCCGTGTAAATATCGACCGGCAGCTCAAACTCTAATATCGCCCTAACATGTAAACCATTATTAATTTTGAATAAATTACTCATAAATGATATATTTTTCTCCTCCATAGGACCTTTTAAATTTTTTGAAATCGTAAATAAATAAATGATATATTCTACTCCTCCATAGGACCTTTTAAAATTTTTTAAATCGTTTATTTTGGTTCTCTAATAGATGTCACATTCTACACCCCCAAGAATTTTATTACAATTACACTATATCACTAATTTCTCAAATGCAATTATCCCAAACATCAGCACCATACCGTGATTACTTTACAATAATAAAATGAATGGAAAACTCCTACATCATTAAACAAAATCTAAAAAAAAAGAAGAAAAAATAAAATCACATAAAATAATGACTAATGCCCTCATATCACCAGTATGTTGGCTGTTAATAAAAAATCAACGCCATCGGCAACAATAGTCCCATTGCATTAAGTACAATTTAGAAAACCACTTTTGGTGGTGAGAAGCGGTAGGGGAATGGAAGGAAATAAACATTTTACAAAATTAACGATTAAAAGTCACTTTTGGAAAACAACAGGACAAAAAAAACAAACGACTTAAAAATTACAATAATACTTGTATGGATGGCAATATTGTATGCCACCACCATCACAATGGCAACAATAACAACAGCAACACCAACAAAACACTACATAATTACAATACAAAAAGTCAAGAAAAAAAAACAGAAAACACATCATGCTGAGAATGCCGGTCAAAAACTAGCAAAACCAGCTGCTATTAAAGAAATATTAAAAACCGACAAAATAAATGCAACTTCAACTGCAACTGCCATAATATAGGCAGCAATAGCATGTAGAAGTAGCAACAAGCAACAAATGACCATACCATCATACAGCAGTCCCCAAAAAGCAGCAGGCGCTGCTAGTAGTAGAAGTGTATAGTAGTGGTAGCTTTATGGCAAAACAGTTCAACTCAAATCAGCCAAATTAAATGAAATTCATATAAATATCACTCACAATGCATACAAAATGCTACGCCATGCAACGATATGAGATATCAACGACATGGCACTGTAATACATCTGTGCGCATACGGATTTGGTTTTTTAGTCATATGCGAGGGGTCTCAATCAAACTAAGATATTTAGATGGACAGACAGAAAAAAATTTTGACAAAATTTTGTGTAGAAATAAAATGTTGACAAAATTTTCTATAGAAATAAAATGTTGCCAAAATTTCCTATAGAAATAAAATTTTGATAAAATTTTCTATAGAAATAAAATTTTGACAAAACTTTCTATAGAAATAAAACTTTGACAAAATGTTCTATAGATATAAAATTTTCGATAGAAATAAAATTTTGACAAAATTTTCTACAGAAATAAAATTTTGTTATAATTTTCTACAGAAATAAAATTTGTCACTGTTTTCTACAGAAATAAAATTTTGACAAAATTTTCTATAGAAATAAAATTTTGACAAATTTTTCTATAGAAATAAAATTTTGACAAAATTTTCTATAGAAATAAAATTTGACAAAATTTTTCGATGGAAATAAAATTTTGACAAAATTTTCTACAGAAATAAAATTTTGTCATAATTTTCTGCAGAAATAAAACCTGTCATTATTTTCTATAAAAATAACATTTTCACAAAATTTTCTATAGAACTAAAATTTTGACAAAATTTTCTATAGAAACGAAATGTTAACAAAATTTTCTATAGAAATAGAATTTTGAGAAAATTTACTATAGAAATAAAATTTTGACAAAATTTTCTACAGAAATAAAATTTTGACAAAATTTTATATAGAAATAACATTTTGACTCAATTTTCTATAGAACAATAAAATTTTGGATAAAATTTCTATAGAAAAATAAAATTTTGGATAAAATTTCTATACAAATAATATTTGGGTAAAATTTTAATAGAAATAAAATTTTAACAACATTTTCTAAAGAAATAAAACTTTGTTATAATTTTCGATAGAAATGAAATTTTGACAAAATTTTCTATAGAAATAAAATCTTGACGAAATATTGTAGAGAAATAAGATTTTGACTCAATATTCTATAGAACAATAAAATTTTGGATAAAATTTCTATAGAAATAATATTTGGGAAAAAGTTTAATAGAAATAAAATTTTAACAACATTTTCTAAAGAAATAAAACTTTGTCATAATTTTCGATAGAAATGAAATTTTGACAAAATGTTCTATAGAAATAAAGATTTTGACAAAATTTTCCATAGAAATAAAATCTTGACAAAGTTTTCTATAGAAATAAAATTTTGACAAAATTTTCTAGAAAAATAAAATTTTGACAAAATTTTCTATAGAAATAAAATTTTGACAAAATTTTCTATAGAAATAAAATGTTGACAAAATTTTCTATAAAAATAAAATTTTGACAAAATTTTCTAAAAAAAGTAAAATTTTGACAACATTTTCTTTAGAAATAAAATTTTGTGAAAATATTCTATAGAAATAAAATTTTGACAAAATTTTCTATAGAAATAAAATTTAGACCAAATTTTCTAAAGAAATAAAATTTTGACAAAATTTTCTAAAGAAGTAAAATTTTGAAAAAAAATTTATAGAATTAAAATTTTTATATTTTCTATAGAAATAAAATTTTGACAAAATTTTCTATAAAAATAAAATTTTGCCAAAATTTTTTATAGAACTAAAATTGAGACAAAATTTTCTAAGAAATAAAATTTTTATAACATTTTCTATAGAAATAAAATTTTGAGAAAATTTTCTATAGAAATAAAATTTTTACAAAATTGTCTATAGAAATAAAATTTTTGAGAAAACTTTCTATAGAAATAAAATTTGGAAAAAATTTTCTATAGAAATACAATTTTGACAAAATTTTCTATAGAAAACCAGTAAGGAAAGTCTAAAGTCGGGCGGGGCCGACTATATTATACCCTGCACCACTTTGTAGATCTAAATTTTCGATACCATATCACATCCGTCAAATGTGTTGGGGCTATATATAAAGGTTTGTCCCAAATACATACATTTAAATATCACTCGATCTGGACAGAATTTGATAGACTCTACAAAATCTATAGACTTAAAATTTAAGTCGGCTAATGCACTAGGGTGGAACACAATGTTAGTAAAAAAATATGGGAAACATATAAATCTGAAGCAATTTTAAGGAAATTTCGCAAAAGTTTATTTATGATTTATCGCTCGATATATATGTATTAGAAGTTTAAGAAAATTAGGGTCATTTTTTCAACTATTCGACTAAGCAGTGGCGATTTTACAAGGAAAATGTTGGTATTTTGACAATTTTTGTCGAAATCAGAAAAACATATATATGGGAGCTATATCTAAATCTGAACCGATTCCAATCAAGTTTGGCACGCATAGCAACATTGCTAATTCTACTCCCTGTGCAAAATTTCAACTAAATCGGAGCAAAAAATTAGCCTCTGTGGTCATATGGGTGTAAATCGGGCGAAAGCTATATATGGGAGCTATATCCAAATCTGAACCGATTTCCACCAAATTTGACACGCATAGCTATAATGCTAATTCTACTCCCTGTGCAAAATTTCAACTAAATCGGAGCAAAAAATTGGCCTCTGTGGACAAAGGAGTGTAAATCGGGCGAAAGCTATATATGGGAGCTATATCTAAATCTGAACCGATTTGGATGATATTCTGCAAGTTTTTCGAGACTCATAAAATATTGAGATGTACGGAATTTGAGGAAGATCGGTTGATATACACGCCAATTATGACCAGATCGGTGAAAAATATATATGGCAGCTATATCTAAATCTGAACCGATTTTTTCCCAAATCAATAGGGATCGTCTTTGAGCCGAAACAGGACCCCATACCAAATTTTAGGACAATCGGACTAAAACTGCGAGCTGTACTTTGCACACAAAAATACATCAACAGACAGACAGACGGACAGACAGACAGACAGACAGACAGACAGACGGACATCGCTAAATCGACTCAGAATTTAATTCTAAGACGAACGGTATACTAAACGATGGGTCTCAGACTTTTCCTTCTTGGCGTTACATACAAATGCACAAACTTATTATACCCTGTACCACAGTAGTGGTGAAGGGTATAAAAATTTGGCAAAATTTTCTATAGAAATAAAATTTTGACAAAATTTTTTATAGAAATAAAATTTTGACAAAATTTTCTATAGAAATTAAATTTTGTCAAAATTTTCTATTTAAATAAAATTTTGACAAAATTGTCTATAAAATGTAAAATTTTGACAAATGTTGCTATAGAAATAAAATTATGACAAAATTTTCTATAGAAATAAAATTTTGACAAAATTTTCTATAGAAATAAAAATTTTGAGAAAATTTTCTATAGAAATGACAAAATTTTCTTTAGAAATAAAATTGTAACAAAAATTTTTATAGAAATAAAGTTGTGACAAAAATTTTTATAAAAATAAAATTTTGACAAAATTTTCTATAGAAATAAAATTTTGACAAAATTTTCTATAAAAATAAAATTTTGACAAAATTTTCTATAGAAATAAAATATAGACAAAATTTTCTAAAGAAGTAAAATTTTGAAAAAAAAATCTATAGAATTAAAATTTTGACAAAATTTTCTATAGAAATAAAATTTTGACTAAATTTTCTATAGAAAATAAATTTTGACAAAACTTTCTCTCTGTTGGTTAAGCTATGTTTGTCAAATTTATTTGGGATTTTTTAATTTGGTAGATTTGTGGTAGAAGTTTCTTGAAATTGTGGTAAATTATTTTTTGCATGTGTATCCAGATTGACTGACCTTCCATCTCAACCCCACTCTATCATAATTTTATGATTCCATAGTAAGTGGGTCCATGATCAACAATAGCAACAACAACTACAGCAATAACAATAATAGAAAAACACATAAAACTAATTACAATAAAATTCACAACAACAACAACAAAATAAAATGGAAATCATAAAAAATTGAAAGATATAACATAGCTTTAATAAGGACAAATGGCCTTTCAAACTTAACTAAACGTATAACAAAACACAGTCGGAGCTATAGCTAGAGTACAAAAAAGCCAAGTTTACATTAAGTAAAAAATGCAAAAAAAAAAAAAGATTGGAAAACAAATCTCAACTTTGAGTGAACTCTAAATCAAAACATTTTAGAGTTTGAAGTTTGAAGAAAAGCCATAAATGGTCAAACGCCATGGTAAGATACACTAACAACAACACCATTAAGGAGTTTTGATAATATTCATCATCATCGTCGTCATCATCATCATTCAAATACATGCCAACAACGCCAAACTAGATTGCGATGGTGGCAACAACGAACGGCACCAGGATTTAAATGCGTTCAAACAAAAACACAACAACGAAGGCAAACGAACAGGCGTACAGCCAGGATGGTTGGTGGTTAGAAATAAATGAAGTCAGCACAATCATGTTGGCCAACAAAACAGAAGTTGCCTTGCATGGATGGAACTCACAACAAACAAACATAAAGCCACATAGTTCGGGTAAACAAGCGGCTTGCTTACGGTATGGCTTAATCTGTCCGTCCGTCCCAACAACCAAACATCCTAACACTATGTGTAGCCATTTGTTTCATCCCACCACCCCCTCCCCCAGGATATAGTTAAGAGTATTGTGTGCTATGGCATGCAACAGGCCTTTTTTCGTTGTTTTCTGTTTATACTCACAAAAGTAGAGAGCCTACGAAATTATGCCTATATCTCATATCATCCTCTCTCTCTCTCTCTCCCATTCTTTCTCTTGTTAATGTCGACCGACCAAGAGCTTTGTTAAGTTCTCTTAACATAAAGCTAACGAAATAAACCCGATATGCTAACCGAATGTATCAACGAAGGAACCGATTATGTATGTGTTTGGCCCATATTGTGCGAACCAAAGTCTACTTTACAATTATAACATTGGTGTTTTTGTTATTGTACTATATGTTTTTGGTTGTTGTTGCTATTGTGGGTTTTGTAGTATTGTTGGTTTGGGGCATTTTTTGTTTGTTGTGGTTTTTTTCTTGCGTATATTTCTACTCTATGGGTTGCTTGTGCTTAGTGCTCTTGCAACAAATGTTTTGGATTGCTCACTATCATTTATTGTTATTGTTGTTGCTGCTCCTGCTGCCTACCACCCGACACTACTGATGTTGCTGCTTCTGCTGTTGATTGTCAGTAATTTAAGACTGGTTTTGTATTTCTGTTGTCGCATTGCTGCTATTAGGTTTTCTTAGTGTACGAAGGAATGGATCCATGAGACCCATAGTTTAGAACACTGGCTTACACACATAGTACCACTGGTTAACGATGATTGAAACCTTGGGAGTTCCACTCGTACCAAAAATAATCAACTAATATTGGAAGAACATTTTACCAAAAAGCTATCAAATTAAAAAACACTAATTTTAAAGTTTTGTTAACATTTTATTTTTATAGAAAATTTTCTCAAAATTTTATTTCTATACAAAATTTTGTCAAATTTTATTTCTATAGAAAATTTTGTCAAATTTTATTTCAATAGAAAATTTTGTCAAAATAGTATTTCTATAGAATCTTTTGTCAAAATTATATTTCTATAGAAATTTTATCCAAAAATTTATTTTTCTATAGAAAATTTTCTCAAAAATTTTATTTCTATAGAAAATATTGTCAAAATTGTATTTCTAAGAAACTTTATCCAAAATTTTATTTTTCTATAGAAAAATTTCTCAAAAATTTGATTTCTATAGAAAATTTTGTCAAAAATTTTATTTTTATAGAAAATTTTGTCAAAATTTTATTTTTATAGAAAATTTTGTCAACATTTTTTTCTATAGAGAATTTTTTCCAAATTTTGTATGTATAGAAAATTTTGTCAAAATTTTATTTCTATAGAAAATTTTGTCAAAATTTTATTTTTATAGAAAATTTTATCAAAATTTTAATTATTTAGAAATTTTAGCAAAATTTTACTCCTATAGAAAATTTTTTAAAATTGTATTTCTATAAAAAAATTTGTCAAAATTTTATTGCTACAGAAAATTTTCTCAACAATTTTATTTCTATAGAAAATTTTCTGAAAAATTTTATTTTTATCACAATTTTATTTCTATAGAAAATTTTGTCAAAATTTTATTGCTATAAAAAATGTTCTCAAAAATTCTATTTCTATAGAAAATTTTCTCAAAAATTTTATTTCTATAAAAAAATTTGTCAAAATTTTATTGCTACAGAAAATTTTCTCAACAATTTTATTTCTATAGAAAATTTTCTGAAAAAATGTCAAAATTTTATTGGTATAAAAAATTTTCTCAAAAATTTTAAGTCTATAGAAAATTTTCTCAAAAATTTTATTTGATGCAATGGTTAGCATGCCCGCCTTGCATACACAAGGTCGTGGGTTCGATTCCTGCTTCGAACGAAAACCGAAAATTTTTCAGCGATGGATTATCCCACCTCAGTAATGCTGTTGACACTTCTGAGGGTTCAAAGCTTAACATGGAAGCACTCAGTGATAAGAGAGAAGTTCACAAATGTGGTATCACAATGGACTGAATAGTCTACGTGAGCCTGATACATCGAGCTGCCACCTAACCTAACCTTATTTCTATAGAAATTTGTATCAACATTTTAATTCTATAGAAAATTTTGCCATAATTTTATTTTTGTAGGAAATTTTGTCAATTTTTGTTTTATAGAAAATTTTGTCAAAATTTTATTTCTATAGAAAATTTTGTTAAAATTTTATTTCTATAGAAAATTTTGTCAAAATTTTATTTCTGTAGAAAATTTTCTCAAAAATTTTTATAGAAGATTTAATCAAAATTTTAGTTGTATAGAAAATTTTGGCATAATTTTATTTTTGTAGTAAATTTTGTTAAAATTTTATTTTTGTAGGACATTTTGTTAAAATTTTATTTTTACAGAAAATTTTGTCAAATTATTATTTCTATAGAAAATTTTGTTAAAATTTTATTTTTATAGAAAATTTTGTCAAAATTTTATTTTTATAGAAAATTTTGTTAAAATTTTATTTTTATAGAAAATTTTCTCAAGAATTTTATTTCTATCTAAAATTTTGTCAACATTTTATTTCTATAGAAAATTTTGTCAAAATTTTATTTCTATAGAAAATTTTGTCAAAATTTTATTTCTATAGAAAATTTTGTTAAAATTTTATTTCTATAGAAAATTTTGTCAAAATTTTATTTCTATAGAAAATTTTCTCAAAAATTTTTATAGAAGATTTAATCAAAATTTTAGTTGTATAGAAAATTTTGGCATAATTTTATTTTTGTAGTAAATTTTGTTAAAATTTTATTTTTGTAGGAAATTTTGTTAAAATTTTATTTTTACAGAAAATTTTGTCAAAATTTTATTTCTATAGAAATTTTTGTTAAAATTTTATTTTTATAGAAAATTTTGGCAAAATTTTATTTCTATAGAAAATTTTGTCAAAATTTTATTTCTATAGAAATTTTTTTCAAAATTTTATTTCTACAGAAGATTTTGTCAAAATTTTATTTCTATAGAAAATTTTGTCAAAATTTTATTTCTATAGAAAATTTTGTCAAAATCTTATTTCTATGGAAAATTATGTCAAAATTTTGTTTCTATAGAAAATTTTTTCAACATTTTATTTCTATATACACATCAATCCACAGAGAAGTGGCTATCTCTTTCACAAGCCATTTCGTTATATACACACACTTTTCTGTTAACCTGTGTAGTTTCCATTAAAAGTGTTTTTACGTTCCATGTGATAGTGGGTGCCCGGCTATTGATGCTAATGTTGCAGATGGTGAACCATAGAGCAGATCAGAGGGCAAAGAGATGGCAGTTGATTTACACATTTAAATTCGACTTTATTAATTTGCAATTAATACCTAAAACTACACAAATAAGCACTAACATCAAGACATTTGCCAAGGGGTTTTGGTGATGGTATTTTTGGGGCCATACTTTATGTGGTAAATAGAAGATTTATCTTTCGATGGTATCTATGGGTGATTTTCTGGTTTTTCCCCATTTCGTTTTCAATTTTTGGCCCATAAGCTTTGTCTATGCTTGCCAGAAATTGAAGGTTATTTTCAAATTCTCAGGGTACACTTTATGGTTGTCTAAGATTTGCGTTTTCCTTTGAATTTTTCTGCGAATTTGATTTGTCTTTTATTTATTTATCTTTTTGTTTGTTTTGATTTTCCTAAGAAAAAGAAAACTGGTCTATGACCAAGATTTGAAAATCGTTGTTTTGGACATTAGCGAGAGAGCTGCAAAATTTGTTCCAAGTGCAAACAATGTTTAATAAGCTAAACTATTAATCATCGGAAAATGCAAACGAACTGTAGGAGAGAAAAAACGGAATGTCAAACTACAAAACTGGTTGTGGTGTCAGTTTTCTTCACTCTGAGGAAATTCAATCAAAGGAGTCATAGTTTGAATCACACCATTGAATAGACTATGAATAGACTATGAGGGCAATTAGAGGTTTACTAAAATTAAAAATATTTAATGGTAAAAAAATTTAAAAAAAATATGTTTTTACGGAATATTGGTAAAAAGTATACTCCCATTAACAAGTAGTCATTTCTTATATGAGAATAGTTTGGGGACAGTTTCAATTAATACAGATCGTATAGTATAGAAAAAAATTTTCAGAACGTATGCTAGGTTCGGGCAGACAAAATACTGTCTCCTATTCAATCCTGTTGCCAGTCAATTATATTTTTGTGAGAATAGATTAAAAACCGGACCTCGGCTAAGAAGGACTAGTTTGGGGACCTATTCTTTTACCTTGAGATCAAGTTTTTATACTGCCGAAATTATACGAATTAATTAATTTGCGCTATATCACAAGTAGTAAGCAAAGTTCAATATGATCAATGACTTAATTGGTTTGAAGAATTTTTTTGTTTGTTGAAAATAAATTTGGGGACAAGCTTCTTCAATTTTGTAAATATTGGGCTAACTAAGTTGACTAAAACGTAATATTGTGGTACAATATCATCCTTTTTTTTTGTTAGAGTATGACGTTGTGGAGATCATTGATATTCTCTCAACTGAAATTATTTGGTGTGGCTTATGTTGGGGATACTATTGCCACTATAAACACAAAAAATTATTAAACTAAGTTCAGAAATGAGCAAATTTTATCTCAACTAGCTAACGACAATGTGGAGCAATAGTTTTGGGACATATTACATTTTAAATAAACATGTATTTGCTTAGTGGTATAGTTTGGGGACAGTTTCGTTTAGTTTCAGGACAAGGAAAAATTAATGAACACACAAAATAGTGATAGAAATAAATATTTTCCATAAATATGTGGAGTTGGAATAAATTCCAACAATGAAATTTAGACGAACCCTGGGAAGTATTTTTTACAAGGCTGAAAAAATAATTCCTTTTTGGGTTAAAACTTAGTTTGGGGACAGTTTCTTTTCATAGCATATTAGTTCAATGGCAATAGTTTGCACTTCATTAGTCGACAAGTGTATTTTAGAATAACGAAATTACATGTTAATATAACGCCATCGCATACTTGGTAATGATAACATGTGATTACCAGCTCCAAGCGAAAACTTAGTTTGGGGACACTTTCACTTTATTCAATATTAATACGAGGGCAACATTTTACTCTTCGGAGAAAGAATATACTCATACTTCGTGTAGTATGGGAACAATTTCATTTATAACGGAATACAATATTTCTTCTGCCATTGATTTTTTTCAAAATTTTCTATCACAAACAAACTGTTAAAAAAAGTGTACCAAGTTTGGGGGCATATTATAGACGTATCTTCTAAAATTTCTTTAGTCAAATTTTTAGTCTTCACAAGTCGAATAAACCAGCTTGTATTCTACATTCAAACATTCCTTCATAAACTTGTGACTAAAATTGATGGGTAGTCTGGGCTCTAAACATTTTATTTTATGATCATCATAGGTTGGGGACAATCTTATTTAATAATTACTGGTAGATTAATTTCGAATTATATATTGCAATAAATATGATGAATAATTTTTGAGAAACTATTTTTAATTGAAAATGCGATAAATTGAAAACAGTAAACTGTTAAAAAAGTTTACCTAGTTTGGGAATATGTTCTTGATATATATTCTGAAATATTCAGCCTTCTTAAATCAAACAAAACAGTTTCATTCCTACAAACAAAAAAAATCCTGCATAAAATTGTGACTAAAATTGATAGGTAGTCTGGAATTTATTTACCAATTATTTTGTTTTTTTTTTTTTTTCTTTTTATAAACATTTTTATACTTCAATTCGAGCTCATTGTCAGCCATTTTTGTGTTATTAAATTTATGACTCTGTCAAATGTGGTTCACGGCAATGTATATTTGGCCACACGAAAAATTGAAATATTTAGGTTACCATAATTTTTATTCATTGCTTGGGTACTCTCAAATCAACTCGATTCATTACTAAAGAATAGAACCCAAAAGCCTTTTGGACCCCAAAAATGTAGGCAAACAGACATACACTCTCTCACATAATCCCCTTATGCCAAATGGATACATTTGTAAATAACTAATTTTTTTGGGGATATAAAATGTAGAATAAACATATTTGTTCATTCGCATTTTGATATTGACATCTGAATATATGTGTATCATTAACCCAGTAAGTTAACAAAAAAAAAATGAACCAAAGTCTTACCACATTTGTTTGCAGTAGTCTGTAGCCTGAGTGTCTTTAATTGTATAAAATATTAATTGCGGAATAGAATGGACCCCTAAAGGGGTTTAAATGATCATGGTATTGCATTTGGCTATGATCTTGTTAATACGGTGTTGACTCAACGTATGAAGTCAAAGAGGCGTGTTTTATGCCAGTTTTGTTTTTTTTTTATTTATAAGGAATTCTGTCAGCCTTTCGGCAAATGTAGTCATGACAATTGTTATGGCTTTCAGCTTTGAGCTAGAGTATACTGCCCTTGATGAAATAGGAAAAATACAGAGAGTCTAAAAAAATGCGGTTTAGATAAAAAAACAAATAACCATTTAACTTTAGTTAGTATTGTTTATTAAAAGTAGGTAAATTTAGTTTAATTTGTGCCAAATTTAAATCGATTAAAACTTAATTTAATGTAATTAAACGAATATTATTATAATATACTTGTTTAAAAAAAAGTTATTTTAATGTAATACATACTCTTATAGAAAATGTGATTTAATTGAAAATTGCTTAAATCAATTAAACTTAATTTAAATAAATAAAAAGTATAATTAATTTTTATATTACTTTAATTCAGCTTTACAGTAGACATTCCTGTAGTTAGTTTGGGGACATGTCAACAGATTTTAGTAAGTAAGAATATAGTAATTTTTAAACATTTATCTTAAGACTTGCTTAAGCTTATTGCAGCCTAGATTTATATAATATTTGCCATATTACTTTGAAGAAAATTTGGAAATTTTGAAATTTAGTGGGACAAAATCTTTATTATTAAGGATTAGTTTGGGGACAGGTCTCCATGTTTTAGTAACTGTGAAAATAGTAATTTTTAATCATTAAACTCAGGATTTGCTTAGGCTTAATGCAGTCTATATTAAAATAAGAATTGTCGTATTACTTTGAAGAAAATGTGGATCGTGAGATTTTGTGAGACAAAATCATTATTTTTAAGGATTAGTTTGGGGACATGTCAACAGATTTTAGTAACTGTGAAAATAGCGATTTTTAATCATTCATCTTAGGATTTTTATAGGTTTAATGCAGTCTATATTAAAATAAGATTTGTCATATTACTTTGGAAAAAAAAAATTGGGGTCGTGAAATTTAGTGAGACTAAATCTATATTTTTAAGGATTAGTTTGGGGACATGACAAGAGATTGTAGTAACTGTGAAAATAGAAATTTTTATCATTAATAAGATTTGCATAGGTCTAATGCAGCCTAGACTTCAATAAGATTTGTCGTATCACTTTGAAGAAAATTTGGATCATGAATTTTAGTGATACAAAATTTTTATTATTATGGATTAGTTTGGGGACAATTTACCAACTGTGAAAATAAAAACGTTTTGTTGTTAATCTTAGGCTTTGGTTGAGTTTAGTGCTACTTAGATTTAATTATCCTTTGTCGTATTACTTTGAAGAAAAGTTGCACTAAACATTATCAATTTTTGAATCTCTAGTTATTATGGATTAGTTTGGGGACATTTTTTGTAATCTGAAAATAGAATTTTTTTCTTTTTTGCTTTCAATCTCAACATTTGTTTAAGTTTAATGCAGCCTAGTTCCACTTCCACATTTCAATTTTTGAATCTCTAATTTGAATTTTTTTATTGTGGATTAGTTTGGGGACAGTTCAAGCCACTTCAAATTTATATACAAAAAGTTTTTAGTACATGTAAAAATATATTTAATTCACTGTTGCATACGTTGAAAATTTCATGGACAATAATATACACCTGCAGTTGGGGTGATTTTTGGGAACAATATCTAGTAGGTCTTAGGATAATTTTGAGGACTTCATCGATATTTCACTCTTTGGTTTTAGCTGGCCTTTTTTTAAATATGTGTAATATCTCATACAAAATCCACTTTAACTAGTCAAGCCTAATGTGAATCGGCTATTAAAAGCAATTTTCGAGATTAACACTAGACGGTTTATATTGATATGGAAAAATGTTCCTCACAGGGGACAATTTTCTTTCAGCATAAATTTAATTCAAGAACTTATCGGTTGATTTACTGTTTTTTATAATAAATAAAGTGTATCTTGAAGCTGAAACCATTTTCCGAATTGGTTTTACCTCTCACCTAGTTATTGTCAATCAAAATTTGGACTCAAGTTTATTTTCAATAAGTTTAGGGAGATATTTAGTGATTGCTATTATGCCAAAATTAAGCATAATTGTTTCCGGGAGTCTATATGTACAGATTTTAGCATGTTATTTCTCTTAGATAATTTATTTTGGTGAATTTATATCGAAGGACTAATTGGTTAAAAAATTTCTAGAGCATTTTTACTTTGAGTATAATTTTGGGGACATTCTAATTTACTTTTGGTTTCATTGTGGCATAAACAAAATATCCTTCATTGAAATATTCATGTGATTTCTGTAAGCGGGAATCATCAAATTGTTTGACTACTGTAGGATACATATTTTAAGATCCAGTTTTCTGTTAGGAAAACATGTTTGAGGACATTTCAAATTGGGTATAATTTTGGGGACATTGTTCTCTGCAATATATCAATTCCCTTACACAACTTATTTTGGTGAATTTAAACCATTAGGAAATTGCAGTTAGTAAGATATGTTATGTATGTAAGATATGTTCGAGGACATTTTGAAGTTGGGTATAATTTTGGGGACATTTAAAAAAAAATATATATTTTCCCATGAATACCTTATTTTAGTGAATCGAAATCATTAATGTCTTAGGAAATAGAATGTATTGATAAAAAAACTAACATTTCCAGTTAGAAAGAAGTGTTTGAGGACATATTAAATTTGGCATAATTTTGGGGACATTATTCATAATTTATTGTGGTGAATTAGAATTTTCTTATGCATTAAGAAATGGAAGGGAATGAGTAAAACTAATACTTAAGCAAAATATGGTAGGGTTTGTGACAATTTATCTAAACCAGTAATTAGTTCTAGAAAAATAAATTGTATGCATTTCTCAATTTTTTTTTTAACGGACAAGTTTGCTCTAATTGTGAATTGTTTATTTAGAGTAATTTTAATATGAGCCACGTTTACGCAATATCTTCAAGGTTTACCTGTGTCATTGCCCGTAAATGACTTTAATCTCAAATGATTCCAGAATCAAAACAATCATTATTTCTTTAATTGACTTTTGATTTTGTTATTAATTCCCCTAACATGTGATAGATAATTTATGCATATTTCTAACAACAACAAAATCTAACATTAATAGCTAATTGAACAATATCAACTCGTACAAAGTAGTATTGGCAATATTTAATGTAATTATTTTAATTAAATGTTCATTTGTTAAAATATTATTTATGAAAGACAAAAACAAAAACAACTATTAAGTGAATGTTACAGACTTCTAAGATTGTTTCACCTCCATGTGATCGTCAAAGGCGGAGCTCAATTATACTCTGAAAAGGAGTTTTGAGTTACAAGCATAATTGACCTTAAACGTAGAGGCTATATTTTATAACACCGATCGAAACTAGAGGAGTGACATCATTCCTGCTAATCATAGCGAGAATATTCTCGATTCCATTACATTATAACTAATTAGATATACCTGTTGTCCATATACAAGTGTTTGGTATGAGTAAAATACTATAATATTATAATTATAACAATACATTATAACATTTTTTATTCACCATTACAATATCGAAAATGTAAATTAGTATTGCATTTAGAACCATAACAACAAATCAATGCTTTTGATTTAGCTGTCTTGCTTGGTCGAGGGGATTCTGCAACAATGTCGATTGTTTGTTGAAACTTGCATTGACATGATTTACAGCTCGAGGCAAATCGTTGATAATTTATTAATTTCAAAATAGGATAATGATGTTAATTTTTCAAAACAGTCATTGAGATTTCAATTTGTAATGCAGAAATGAAAAGATTAAGAGAATGACTATAAAAATATCCGTAAGTGTATCCGTCACACCTTTAAAGGTCAATAATAAGGGTTAATGGAATTACATATAAGAGAATGTCAACATTACACGAAATGAGAGAAAAAATGATTGCAAAATATGTGAATGATATCATTGAACCTTCGGTGACAATTATGGGGGCATTACTTGCAATTCCTGGATAGTGGTAATTTCGGGGACATTACTTTATAAATTGGTATTAGTTTAGGGACAAGATGAATAATTATGAGATTGTAAAACATGTGAATAACACCATTGAACCTTCGGTGACAATTATGGGGACATTACTTGCAATTCCTGGATAGTTGTAATTTCGGGGACATTACTTTAAAAATCAGTATTAGTTTGGAGACAAGTTATATTATTCTAAGATTGTAGAACATGGGAATAACATCATTGAACCTTTGGTGGCTAGTATGGGGTCATTGCTTGCCATTCCTTGAGAATGGTAATTTCGGGGACATTACTTTAAAAATTGGTATTAGTTTGGGGACAAGATATATTATTCTAAGATTGTCAAATATGTAAATAGCATCTTTGAAGCTTCGACAACAATTATGGGGACATTATTTGCAATTCCTGGATATTCCTGAATTCAATATCACCATTGAACCATCGGTGACAATTATGAGGACATTATGTGCAATTCCTGGATATTGGTAATTTTGGGGACATTACCTTAAAAATTGGTATTAGTTTGGGGATAATATATTATTATTCTACCATACAATTGTATACCATTACAATTGTATACCATTGGTGCTTGAATGAAATGTATACTTTTATATTCAATTCATTAGATATATATTGTGTATTGGTTCGAATCACCAGCAAAAAATATAATTACTGTAAATTCGATATTGCTTCAAATTAAATGAACATTATCATACAGATATTTCTCATAATTGTGTTTTAAAATTTAGGGATATTGTGGTTTACTGTACATCTCACTGGGGCATAAATAAATTACTTATGAGTCAGAGAACATCCAAGTATAGTTGGTTTATCAAATGTTTGAGCAATGCATATTTTGGGGACATGAACCAACATTTTTTGGGGACATTTTGTGATTACTAAATTACTTTGTATTCCTTCCATAAAGATAATTTAAAAATTTGTTTGGCACTTACCGCTTCAGTTTTGATGTTCATAGCCATGTGTACATCTCCACCAGGTGGTGGTGTCCCACAATTATTAACTCTTGGTGACCCCACAGACGTTGATGATGCCACAGTTGCTGTACTCACTAAACCCAATGGTGTAGGTGTTGGTGTTGGTGTAGATGGCGCTGCCAATCCACAACTGGCATTTGAATTATTAGGTCCCGGCGTTGCACGACCCGGTGAATGAGGTGACACTCCACTCAAAGAGGCCACAGTGGCACTTGAGTATGGCGATGAGGAGGGCGATTTATTTGTATTCGACGTATTTGCTATGGCAGCTGTAGTCGATGATGAGGCTGTCGATGTGGAATTAAGCGATGAGGTTGTCGATGATATCGACGAATTGGAGGAGGATGATGATGACGACGAAGATGACGACGACGATGAGGAAGAAAGTGCTGTGGCACAGACCAAAGGAGTCAGAGTGCCATTATTGTTCGTCTTAGCTGTAGTTGATGTGGTGGGTGTTGGTCTTACGGTTGGTAATGGACTAGTGGTATTTGTTGTCGTGGACGACACTGAACTATTATTATTGGATATGGAATGATTTAGACCATTATTAACTGTGCTATTATTGGGCGATATCATTGGAGCTGTGATAGGGCTTGCCAAACTTACGCTGGCTGTGAGATGAGCACCCAGGACACTGGTAGCATCAACAAATTCTCGTTTCATTAGGCCACCGCCAGATACACCCAGAGACGCGGTTATAGCTGCTTCACAGGGCAGTACGGTACCCAACATGGTAGGTGCGTTATCGGCGTTACGATTACCACTATTGTTGTCTGTATCTTCGCAACCTTCCGCCATGTCAGTTATACATTTTGAGGGAATATCTGAAAATGTTATAAGAAAAAATAAAATTAAAAAAAAAAATCTTTACATAATTCATTTACGTGTTCTCTATAATTTTCAATGAAATCTTTAAAATTAAAACCATAAATTAAAATAATGCAAAAAATTTCTCTTTTCTCAGGTCCATAAAATTTTCACATTTCAAATCTCATTCTTCCAATAATATTGATGAAAATTTGCTTACAAATACATTTTAATAATTCAGACAGACACTCGTATTATCCTAACATAATAAAGGATATTGATCAAACCAACACTTTCTCAAATGTCCCCACAGAATGTTAATGCATGTGTGTTTGTTTGTTAAGTGAATGCAAGAAATCTATACCATACTGAGGAATCCTAAACTTCTACTGCATCATATCCTCATCTGTACGTCAGTTTTGCCCTAATACAACAACAAAAACTTGGAATAAGAACAACAAGAACAACAATGTTAACTTTATAATGCTGCATAATAGATAATTTGACCATAACCATAAGAGTGAAGTCATTGGACGAACCATTCAAATGCCACCCACTAGGTAGGTTCAATGTCGATGACAAGGGCAGTGAAGACGACGAACAAAAAGACATGTCCACATCTGTGAAGCAAAACGAATACCGGCAGACTGTTACAGAATGTGTTGGACTGTGGTTTGTTTTAGCTAGACTGAGTGACAGTATGGGCAATCAATGCCTTCCATGAATATAGCAGGGATGAATTAAAGACGTATATGGAGAATTCCAGAATAATTCAAGTGCTTAAATGTAAATCAATATTTTAAAACTCAATTTAATTGAATTGATTTTATTTTATTTTTATTTCGGGTTAGGATGAGTAGATGCTTTGTGTACCGGATCTGTCGCATTTAACGGTAACAGCTAAAAACCCATCCTGCCTCACCCGTGGTATATTTCCAACCCCGGAACCCCTTTCGCAGTACCTCGAGATGGAACCCGTAGTGGATTATGCCAATCTCTTCTTTGTCTGTTTCCAGACTCCTGTATTCGTTTATCGCATGGCATGCATGTCGACCTTCTTCTTGCGTAGAACATATTCTGCATATCTGATTACAACCTCTCTGTACCTTTAATTCAGTAATGTTTTGTTGAATATATTTCGGGAGGAGATATGACCGATCTCATTCTCCACTCCTTTTAGTCGTTCTCTCCATTGGCTACATTTGAAAAAGGTGGGTTCTGCATCATCAACAATTTCTTCTTCCTCGTATATGCAGGTATTCGTACTGCATTTGCCCATATGGTTCAAATACTTACAAAAGTAGCCGCGATCAGAAAACATCTGGATTCACTTTGCTACGTTTTCTATTTCGCCATATTCGGATATCTGTTATAAGGCAAAGTTTGTCCACCTGCATCTTCTTTCGTTTCTCCGGCGTCTTTTCCATTTCTCTATTGTTTTTCGCTGGATGTATTCTGTCGGGTTTGTCGCGCCCTGTTTATGTCAACAAAAATCTTCTTACGCTCAGTTGCCTAAAGGTCTATTGGGATCATTACCGCTATCACTAGTACGGCTTTTCTCTACATACTTTGCGGTACTCTGATGTAACGGTCAGGCCTGCTGTTATTTGCACAGATAGTCGTTTAATGGCTCGGGGTCTGTTGTTGTAGTGTCGTCGCTCAGATTTCAGATCCATATGGGAAGGAGTGTGCTGTTTTTTTGTCTTCATGAGTACTTTCCTTCTATTTGGAAGCGGTCCTTCAATATTTGTCGTAAGTGGGAATATATATTCGATAGTGTGTATAACATCAGTCCATGTCAAGCTATTGAATGCGTTTTTGATGTCCGGAGTCGTAGATTGGTAGAATTCTTAATGTTTTAGTAGATTTTGCAAAATATTCCTCTCCAACAAGAGGTACTTCAAAAATTTCTACAGAAATAAAATTTTGAGAAAATTTTCTATAGAAATAAAATTTTGACAAAATTTTCTATAGAAATACAATTTTGACAAAATTTCCTCTAGAAATAAAATTTTGATAAAATTTTAACAAAATTTTCTATAGAAATAAAATTTTGACAAAACTTTGCAAAATATTCCTCTCCAACAAGAGGTACTTCAAAAATTTCTACAGAAATAAAATTTTGAGAAAATTTTCTATAGAAATAAAATTTTGACAAAATTTCCTCTAGAAATAAAATTTTGATAAAATTTTCAATAGAAATAAAATTTTAACAAAATTTTCTATAGAAATAAAATTTGGACAAAATTTTGCTAAATATTCCTCTCCAACAAGAGGTACTTCAAACATTCCTGCAGAAATAAAGTTTTCTATAGAAATAAAATTTTGACAAAATTTCCTCTAGAAATACAATTTTGAGAAAATTTTCTATAGAAATAAAATTTTGAGAAAAATTTCTACAGAAATAAACTTTTGAGAAAATTTTCTATAGAAATAAAATTTTGACAAAATTTCCTCTAGAAATAAAATTTTGATAAAGTTTTCAATAGAAATAAAATTTTAACAAAATTTTCCATAGAAACAAAATTTTCTATAGAAATAAAATTTTGACAAAAATTTTTATAGAAATAAAGTTTTGTCAAAATTTTCTATAAAAATAAAATTTTAACAAAATTTACTATAGAAAGCACAATTTTAACAAAATGTTCTATTGAAATAAAATTTTGAGAAAATTTTCTATAGAAAGTAATTTTGACACAATTTCCGATAGAAATATAAATTTTGACAAAATTGTCTATAGAAATAAAATTTTGACAAAATTGTCTACAGAAATAAAATTTTGACAACATTTTTAATAGAAATAAAGTTTTGACAAAATTTTCTATAGAAATAAAATTTTGACAAAATTTTCTATTTTTGAGAAAATTTTCTATAGAAATAAAATTTTGACAAAATTTTCTATAGAAATACAATTTTGACAAAATTTCCTCTAGAAATAAAATTTTGATAAAATTTTAACAAAATTTTCTATAGAAATAAAATTTTGACAAAACTTTGCAAAATATTCCTCTCCAACAAGAGGTACTTCAAAAATTTCTACAGAAATAAAATTTTGAGAAAATTTTCTATAGAAATAAAATTTTGACAAAATTTCCTCTAGAAATAAAATTTTGATAAAATTTTCAATAGAAATAAAATTTTAACAAAATTTTCTATAGAAATAAAATTTGGACAAAATTTTGCAAAATACTCCTCTCCAACAAGAGGTACTTCAAACATTCCTGCAGAAATAAAGTTTTCTATAGAAATAAAATTTTGACAAAATTTCCTCTAGAAATACAATTTTGAGAAAATTTTCTATAGAAATAAAATTTTGAGAAAAATTTCTACAGAAATAAACTTTTGAGAAAATTTTCTATAGAAATAAAATTTTGACAAAATTTCCTCTAGAAATAAAATTTTGATAAAGTTTTCAATAGAAATAAAATTTTAACAAAATTTTCCATAGAAACAAAATTTTCTATAGAAATAAAATTTTGACAAAAATTTTTATAGAAATAAAGTTTTGTCAAAATTTTCTATAAAAATAAAATTTTAACAAAATTTACTATAGAAAGCACAATTTTAACAAAATGTTCTATTGAAATAAAATTTTGAGAAAATTTTCTATAGAAAGTAATTTTGACACAATTTCCGATAGAAATAAAAATTTTGACAAAATTGTCTATAGAAATAAAATTTTGACAAAATTGTCTACAGAAATAAAATTTTGACAACATTTTTAATAGAAATAAAGTTTTGACAAAATTTTCTATAGAAATAAAATTTTGACAAAATTTTCTATTTTTGAGAAAATTTTCTATAGAAATAAAATTTTGACAAAATTTTCTATAGAAATACAATTTTGACAAAATTTCCTCTAGAAATAAAATTTTGATAAAATTTTAACAAAATTTTCTATAGAAATAAAATTTTGACAAAACTTTGCAAAATATTCCTCTCCAACAAGAGGTACTTCAAAAATTTCTACAGAAATAAAATTTTGAGAAAATTTTCTATAGAAATAAAATTTTGACAAAATTTCCTCTAGAAATAAAATTTTGATAAAATTTTCAATAGAAATAAAATTTTAACAAAATTTTCTATAGAAATAAAATTTGGACAAAATTTTGCAAAATACTCCTCTCCAACAAGAGGTACTTCAAACATTCCTGCAGAAATAAAGTTTTCTATAGAAATAAAATTTTGACAAAATTTCCTCTAGAAATACAATTTTGAGAAAATTTTCTATAGAAATAAAATTTTGAGAAAAATTTCTACAGAAATAAACTTTTGAGAAAATTTTCTATAGAAATAAAATTTTGACAAAATTTCCTCTAGAAATAAAATTTTGATAAAGTTTTCAATAGAAATAAAATTTTAACAACATTTTCCATAGAAACAAAATTTTCTATAGAAATAAAATTTTGACAAAAATTTTTATAGAAATAAAGTTTTATCAAAATTTTCTATAAAAATAAAATTTTAACAAAATTTACTATAGAAAGCACAATTTTAACAAAATGTTCTATTGAAATAAAATTTTGAGAAAATTTTCTATAGAAAGTAATTTTGACACAATTTCCGATAGAAATAAAAATTTTGACAAAATTGTCTATAGAAATAAAATTTTGACAAAATTGTCTACAGAAATAAAATTTTGACAACATTTTTAATAGAAATAAAGTTTTGACAAAATTTTCTATAGAAATAAAATTTTGACAAAATTTCCTATAGAAATAAAATTTTGACAAAATTTTCTATAGTAACAAAATTTTGACAAATTTTTCTATAGAATAAAAATTTTGACAACTTTTCTATAGAAATAAAATTTTGACAACATTTTCTATAGCAATAAAATTTGGACAGAATTTTGTAAAAATTGTATTTCTATAAAAATAAATTTTTTACAAAATTTCCAATAGAAATAAAATTTTGACAAAAATTGCTATAGAAATAAAATTTTGACAAAATTTTCTGCAGAACTAAAATTTTATAGATTTAAAATTTTGACAAAATTTTCTATAGAAATAAAATTTTGAATAAATGGCCTATAGAAATAAAATTTTGACAAAATTTTCTATGAAAACAAAATCTTAAAAAACATTTTCTATAGAAATAAATTTTGACAAAATTTTCTATAGAAATAAAATTTTTAATAAATTAAATAGTAAAATTTCGACAAAATTTTTTATAGAAATAAAATTTTGACAAAATTTTTTATGGAAACAAATTTTGACAAAATTTGCATAGAAATAAAATTTTGATAAAATTTTATACAGACATAAAATTTTGAAAAAAACAAATAAAGAAATAAAATTTTGACCAAATTTTCTTTAGAAATAAAATGTTGACCAAATTTTCTTTAGAAATAAAATTTTGAACAAATTTTCTATAGAAATAAAATTTTGACAAAATTTTCTATAGAAATAAAATTTTGACAAAATTTTCTATAGAAATAAAATTTTGACAAAATTTTCTATAAAAGTAAAATGTTGACAAAATTTTCTATAGAAATAAAATGTTTAAAAAATCTTCTTTAGAAATAAAATTTTGACCAAATTTTCTTTAGAAATAGAATTTTGAAAAAATTTTCTATAGAAATAAAATTTTGACAAAATTTTCTATAGAAATAAAATTTTGACAAAATTTTCTATAGAAATAAAATTTTGACAAAATTTTCTATAGAAATAAAATTTTGACAAAATTTTCTATAGAAATAAAATTTTGACAAAATTTTCTATAGAATTGAAATTTTAACAAAATTTTCTATAGAAATAAAATTTTGAAAAAATTCATATAGAAATAAAATTTTGAAAAAATTTTTATAGGTCTAAAATTTTGACAAAATTTTCCATAGAAACAAAATTTTGAAAAAAACCTAAGGAAATAAAATTTTGAAAAATTTTTTATAGGTCTAAAATTTTGACAAAATTTTCTATAGAAATAAAATTAAAAAAAAATTCTATAGAAATAAAATTTTCTATAGAAGTAAAATTTTGACACAACTTTCTATAGAAATAAAATTTTGCCAAAATTTTCTATAGACATAAATTTACAAAAAAAAAAAAATTCTATGGAAATAAATTTTTGAAAAAAAAATCTATAGGAATAAAATTTTTAGAAAATTTTCGACAAAACTAAAATTTTGTCAAAATTTCCTATAGAAATAAAATTTTAAAAAAATCTATAGAATTAACATAGGAATAAAATTTTTACAAAATTTTCTACAAAACTAAAATTTTGAAAAAAAATCTACAGAATTAAAATTTTGACAAAGTTATCTGTAGAATTAAAATTTTGACGAAGTTATAGAAAAATTATTTTATAGAAATAATATGTTAACAAAATTTTGGGAGCCACCGTGTTGCAATGGTTAGCATGCCCGCCTTGCATACACAAGGTCGTGGGTTCGATTCCTGCTTCGACCGAATACCAAAAAGTTTTTCAGCGGTGGATTATCCCACCTCAGTAATGCCGGTGGCATTTCTGAGGGTTTCAAAGCTTCTCTAAGTGGTTTCACTGGAATGTGGAACGCTTTTCGGACTTGGATATAAAAAGGAGGTCCCTTGTCATTGAGCTTAACATGGAATCGGGCAGCACTCAGTGATAAGAGAGAAGTTCACCACTATAGTATCACAATGGGCTGAATAGTCTAAGTGAGCCTCATACATCGGGCTACCACATAACCTAACCTAACCTTGTATAGAAATAAAATGTTGACAAAATTTTCTATGGAAATAAAACTTTCAATAAATTTTCTATAGAAATAAAACTTTCAATAAATTTTCTATAGAAATAAGCCTAAACAAAATAAAATGTTTACTAAAGTTAATGTTAAAATAAAATAATAAAAAAAGAAACATTTTTTTTCATAATAACCCTAAAAAGGATTTTTTATTGGGTAGTTTTTTTTTTTTGTAAAATATTCTTAAAATGTTGGTAGATTTTTTCTAGCTCGTGCGGTAACCGTTATGATATGTCACGATGATTGTATTTTAATTTAATTTAAATTGTTTTATACACAAATATTAAATATTATATTTATTTTTCTATTTAAAGCAAACTTCATATACCCCATATACTCTTACTCATTATCATTTCAAAGGAAGAACATGCATGTACCTCAATATTATTTCATACATTTCTCCTGGACTCCCTTCTCTTCTAGCTCTATATTGAATGGTGAGCAAGACATCATCGAATTGGAGTTGTATAAACATTCACTGCTACATATTCCTTAAATTGCAACAGCATAGGCAACATTTGCAAGAAGCCAAGAATTGCAAATGTTCCATGCAATAGTCTGTTGTCTAATAGTAGTAGAGTATGAGATTTGAAAACCACAATGTTACTACAACGTCAAGTTGTAGAGTATAAGAGGAGTATGTCTTCATTTGCTCGAATCGAAACGTGTTGGGGGCTTAAGGGATTTCTTGTTATTTTCTGTCGCCCAGTCGAAAAAGTCTCAAAAACACACACATACAACACAAGTATGCAGAAAGAGCAGAGGCATGTTGCACATGGTCTCAATATCACTACATCCACTACTCTCATAAATACATGCCTTCTCTACTCATGTACTTTGGCTCTCTTACTCATTGAAACTTTGAAAAACTACATTGAACACCTACTGACCGGCTCAACTCATTCATTTAGACTTCCTATAGCAAGGATATGTTTGGATATTGGATGTGTATGTGTATGAGTATGTGTTTATTTGTGTTTCCAGCTATATGTGAGTTTTCTGTTAATGCAAATGAGTAAGTTCTATTAGTAGTGGTGTCCTGATTTTAGGGCGATGATTTTAATGCATAATGAATGTGGCTTCAATCATGAAGGATAATTTTTATTTTCTCTACGTAAGTGTATTAGTATCGATATAGGTATTTTTGAATTTCTTTGTATTGGTGAGTAGGTGTCATTTATCGTCTGCTAGCAATTTCTTTGAATTAAGGTTTGCTAAACTTCTTGGACATATATACAAAGACTTTTTGAAGGCATTGCGTTTGCTGTTTTAGGACAGTGGATATTAAGATGGCTTAAAAGTAGAGAAAATTTAGGGACGGGCTAAAGAAGAGTGGTCGATGAGAAACATCGCCAAATCGAGAGAAAGACGGATAGGAATATATCAATAATTTGACTACTGGAAGGCTAATGAAAAAGCCAATCGACGAATAGGCAAACGATTATTTAAATGATTGCGAGAAGTAAAACCTGCAAATTCTACATTCAGTTTCAAGCAATTTTCATGATCAGTGCGCATTCAAGAAGAGAAATAGGTCTATATGGAGGCCTTACCAAATGGACCGATAAAAACTAAATCCGATACACGGACCGTAGAAGCTTAAGAAGTAAAAACTGGGGATCGGTCTCTATGGGGGCTATATCAAAACATGGGGCGATACTCACAATTTTTGGCACACCTTTTTTTGGTCCTAAATCTTCTTCTAGATTTTCAATTTGAGGCAAATAAAAAATACGGTTTCTATAAGCCCAAGAAGTAAAATCGGGAGATCGGTCTATATGGGGGCTACATCACAACATGGACTGATACTCACCATTTTGGCACACCTTTTTGTGGTCCTAAAATACCTCTAGATTTGCAATTTCAGGCAAATTGGATAAAAACTACGGATTCTATAAGCCCAAGAAATAATATCAGAAGATTGTTCTATATGGGAGCTATACCAAAACATGGACCGATACTCATACCTGCCTGAAATTGGATAAAGACTACTATTTCTATAAGCCCAAGACCCCAAATCGGGAGGTCGGTTTATATGGGGAGGTGCTACGGTGGTGGGTATAAAAAATATATTTCGATACTCTAAACACATTTTTGCGTGTAGGTTTCAATTTTTCATAGCCTGTGGCACACTGTGAAACAGGGTATTATGGATTAGTGCATATGTTTGAAACACCCAGAAGGAGATGAGCTAGATACATGATGTCTTTGGAAATAATGCTCAGGGCAGGCCTGAGCATTATTTCCAGTCTAGGATGCAGTTTAAGCCCAATCAATTTTAAATTTGACACAAGTATGTGTTTTAGGTTTAAATAGAATCCTGTTGATTTTAGAACAAGTACATACGGCCGTAAGTTCGGCCAGGCCGAATCTTATGTACCCTCCACCATGGATTGCGTAGAAACTTCTACGAAAGACTGTCATCCACAATCGATTTACTTGGGTTGTGGTATCTTAAAACTTCTTAACATCGTTTTTTAAATTGTTAGGTAGTCCATACGTGGTAGAGAGCCAGAATTGAAATATGGGGGTCGCTTATATGTGGGCTATATACAATTATGAACTTGATATGGACCAATTTTTTGTGTTTGGGGATCGATTTATCTGAGGGCTATATATAACTATAGACCGATATGGACGTAGTTAGGCATGGTTGTTAACGGCCACATACTAGCACAATGTACCAAATTTCAACTGACTCGGATAAAATTTTCTCCTCCAAGAGGCTCCACAAACAAATCTCGGGATCGGTTTATATGGGGGCTATATATGATTATGGACTGATATGGACCACTTTTGGCATGGTTGTTAAATATCATATACTACCAGCACGTATCAAATTTCAACCAGATCGGATGAATTTTGTTTCTCTAAAAGGCACCGGAGGTGAAATCTGGGGATCGGTTTATATGGGGGCTATATATAATTATGGAGTGATATAAACCAATTCCTGGATTGTTGTTGGATAACATATACTAACATCACGTACAAATTTCAACCGAATCGGATGAATTTTGCTCTTCCAAAGGGCTCCGGAGGTCAAATCTGGGGATCGGTTTATATGGTGGCTATATATAATTTTGAACCGATTTCGACCAATTTTTGCATGGGTGTTTGAGGATATATATTAACACCACGTACCAAATTTCAACTGAAACAGATGAATTTTAGTCTTTCAAGAGGCTCCGGAGTTCAAATCTGGTGATCGGTTTATATGGGGGCTATCTATAATTATGAACCGATTTCGACCAATATTGGCATGGGTGTTTGAGGCTATATATTAACTCCACGTACCAAATTTCAACTGAATCAGATGACTTTCGGTCTTCCAAGAGGCTCCGGAGGTCAAATCTGGTGATAGGTTTATATGGGGGCTATATATAATTATGGACCGATATGGACCATTTTTTGCATGGTCATTAGAGACCATATACTAACACCATGTACCAAATTTTAGCCGGATCGGATAAAATTTGCTTCTCTTAGAGGCTCCGCAAGCCAAATCGGGGGATCGGTTTATATGGGGGCTATATATAGTTATGCAGCGATGTGGACCAATTTTTGCGTGGTTGTTAGAGATCATATGCTGACACTATGTACCAAATTTCAGCCGGATCAGATGAAATTTGCTTCTCTTAGAGTCCCCACAAGCCAAATTTGGGGGTCCGTTTATATGGGGGCTATACGTAACAGTGGCCCATTTACAATATCATCCGACCTACATCAATAACAACTACTTGTCCCAAGTTTCAAGTCGATAGCTTGTTTCATTCGGAAGTTAGCGTGATTTCATCAGACAGACGGACGGACATGCTCAGATCGACACAGAATTTCACCACTACCCAGAATAAAGGCTGATACGGTCAAAATTTGGTCAAGGGAAAACGCGTGTAAATCGGTGAAATCGTTTATTTAAAAAATCAAATTAAATTTCTTTTTCAAGTTCAATTAGTATAAAATTCAGGAAAAATATTCAGTTAGGCTTTCGATTTTCCAAATCCGAATTGCCGGACCTCACGCTTGACACCTGCCATCAGATTTTGTACAGCCACCTTGTCCACCTTCTCCGCCGCAGAAAGCCAGTTTGCCTTGAACTGCTGCTCGTCCTTAACAGTTTTTTTGGTCTTCTTTAGGTTCCGCTTGACAATAGCCCAGTATTTCTCAATTGGGCGGAGCTCTGGCGTGTTGGGAGGGTTCTTGTCCTTGGGAACCACCTGCACGTTGTTGGCGGCGTACCACTCCATGGCCTTTTTACGGTAATGGCAAGATGCCAAATCCGGCCAAAACAGTACGGAACAACCGTGTTTCTTCAGGAAAGGCAGCAGACGTTTATTCAAACACTCTTTCACGTAAATTTCTTGGTTGAAGATTTTTTTTCGCGATGCGCGAGCAAAATTTTGATACGCTGCTCTTTTTACTTGGACGGCATTTTGACAACTGAAGAGTGAATTCCAAAATCAAAATAGGAGCAACATTCTACACACACACCTTCAAAATGAGGGGTGTTCAGGTTTTTTAAATGCAAAATTGAAAGAAATACGTCCAGTTTATATTGACCAAATTTTGACCGTGTCACACTTTATATACTTTATGGGGTCTTAGAGCAATATTTCGATGTGTTACAAACGGAATGACAAATTTAATATACCCCCCATTCTATGGTGGAGGGTATAAAAAGAATAGGTTCAGATTTATAGATCGATCCCATATATGTCGATCGCACCGAAATTCACTTATATGGCCCTAGAGGTTAGAGTTTTAGTCCGATTTATGTAAAATTTTGCATATTTTAATAAAATCTAAAATCCTTATGGGATCTGTACAATTATTATTGGGATAAACAAAATCATTGTATTTATTTTAGTGTATATATCAGTGTCTATATACATACATATTTTTTTTTTCCATAAATTAAGAAAATTTTTGACTACTCCTGCCTTTTGAATGGGTAGCAAATACAATGTTTGGTTAATAAAACTTCTTTAACGGAAAATTTTTACTTTCGAATTTTTTCCCCAGAACTCCATGTTATCCACTTGAACACATATGCATATATATCCACGCCAACCATTCATTAAATGGTAATGCACGATTCTTTAATGAGTTTAAGCTACTTTAGAAACACCCTTTTCTTTGACCATTACCTCCCTTAACATGCCCCAACACACAGGCCAAATTCAACAATAGTTGTTGCACATTTGAACAAATCTAAGGATATACGAACAGACAGACACATACGACCACTCACTCGTATATGTATGTGAGGATCTAAGATGTAAGTATTTTATATTATAACCAGAATACAAACAGAATTATATATCAGTTATACAACATTAGGTGCAATTTGATATTAAGGCATAGTCAAGACTAACATTAAGTTGGGCCCTTGGGTGGTTAGGGGATGGTAGATATTGTTCTTAAATATGGATATATATGGTGCTGGTGGTTGTATTGGTGTTGTTAGTGTGATGGTCAAGAATGCTTGCAGAAAATTATTCGTATACACAAAGAAAACATCATATCCACCGAAACGAAATTTTAGACAAGCTTATTATAAAGATTTTTTTTTTTAAGAAAACCAATTTTGTTTAATATTTTTTATTTTTTTTTTTTAATAAAAATTTTTTAATCTCGTTTGTCTAAAATTATGTTCCTCAGAAAGGGAAGTTCTTTTTTGTTCAGTGTATGTATTGGTGTGGTACTACGTTGCCTGTTTAAGTAGTTCTAGCCGAGAGCTGTTATAATTAATTTTTCTTATTGCATGCAAATGAGTATATCTTCATAAGGCCGGAGAAAAAATTCAACAGTCAATTCCAAAAGTTGGATAGTTTTGGGATCAAAATTTATTACAGTGGAACTTCTTAGTGAAATGAACATCCAAGTCTAGCCATTTTAAGGAAATAATACAAAAATAAAATTATTCACTATAGAGAGGTGAAAACTTCATTACCGTAAAACCAAGTTCAAGAAACTTTACTGTAATGAAGTTTTCAAATATTATCAAGTGGATCAATGTGGATTTTTATTGTGGCCTATAGACAGCTCCCAAGATTAATTTATGATTAAAACAATCTCATTTGAAACAAGTATATACGGCCGTAAGTTTGGCCAGACCGAATCTTATGTACCCTCCACCATGGATTGCGTAGAAACTTCTACTAAAGACGGTCATCCACAATTAAATTACTTGGGTTGTGGCCGATGGCAAGGCATCTTAAAGTTTTTTAACATCATCTTCTAAATTGTAAGTTAATCCATGCGGGATATATATTAGACAAAAGAAACGTCGATTAAATACGTATATATTCAGTTCTTGACCGGTATATATGGGGAAGAAATAATTACGAACCGATATGAACTTTTGTGCGCTAATTATAGAGCCAGAATTGAAATATCGGAGTCGCTATCAAACAGTAAAAAATTTGTCAAAATTTTATTTCTATAGAAAATATGGCAGAATTTTATTTCTGTAGAAAATGTTGTCAAAATGTTTTTTGTATATAAAATTTATGAAGCATTTAATAGTTGGAGAGGAATATTTTTTCAAAATCTTCCAAAACATGAAGAATTCAACCACACAGTAAAAAATCTGCCATTTTTGTCCCCATATATAGCCCCCATATATACAATTATTAACAGGAGTCTATCAAAAATGGCAGATTTTGTACTGTTTGGTAGATTGGTAGAATTCTTGATGTTTTGGAAGATTTTGCAAAATATTCCTCTCCAACTATGAAATGCTTCATAAATTTTCTATACAAAAACAAGTAAGGAAAGTCTAAAGTCGGGCGGGGCCGACTATATTATACCCTGCACCACTTTGTAGATCTAAATTTTCGATACCATATCACATCCGTCAAATGTGTTGGGGGCTATATATAAAGGTTTGTCCCGAATAAATATGTATTAGAAGTTTAGGAAAATTAGATTCATTTTTACAACTTTTCGACTAAGCAGTGGCGATTTTACAAGGAAAATGTTGGTATTTTCACCATTTTTGTCGAAATCAGAAAAACATATATATGGGAGCTATATCTAAATCTGAACCGGTTTCAATTAAATTTGGCACGCATAGCTACAATGCTAATTCTACTCCCTGTGCAAAATTTCAACTAAATCGGAGCAAAAAATTGGCCTCTGTGGTCATATGAGTGTAAATCTGGCGAAAGTTATATATGGGAGCTATATCTAAATCTGAACCGATTTCAACCAAATTTGGCACGCATAGCTACAATGCTAAATCTAGTCCCTGTGCAAAATTTGAACCAAATTGGGCCAACACTCTGGCTATTAGTACCATATTAGTCCATATCGGGCGAAAGATATATATAGGAGCTATATCTAAATCTGAACCGATTTCAACCAAATTTGGCACGCATAGCTACAATGCTAATTCTACTCCCTGTGCAAAATTTTAACCAAATTGGGGTAAAACTATGGCTTCTGGGGCTTTATAAGTCCATATCGGGCGAAAGATATATATGGAAGCTATATCTAAATCTGAACCGATTTCAATCAAATTTTGTACACTTGACTATACGACTAATTGTTATGTTTGTATAAAATTTCAAGCAAATCGGTATAAAACTCTGGCTGCTGGGTCCATATTAGTGCATATCGGGCGAAAGATATATATGGGAGCTATATCTAAATCTGAACCGATTTCTTCCAAAATCAATAGGATTCTATTCTGACCCAGATTAGGAACATGTGCCAAATTTGAAGGCGATTGGACTTAAATTGCGACCTAGACTTTGATCACAAAAATGTGTTGACAGACAGACGGACGGACGGACATGGCTATATCGATTTAGGAGCCCACCCTGAGCATTTTTGCCAAATACACCATGTGTCTATCTCGTCTCCTTCTAGGTTGCAAACATATGCACTAACTTATAATACCCTGTTCCACAGTGTGGCGCAGGGTATAAACATCATCACAAAATTTTCTAAAGAAATAAATTTTTGACAAAATTTTCTGTAGAAATAAAATTTTGACAAAATTTTCTATAGAAATAAATTTTTGACAAATTTTTCTATAGAAATTATATTTTGACAAAAATTCCTAAAGACATAAAATGTTGACAAAATTTCCTATAGAGATATAAAATTTTGACAAAATTTTCTATGGCAATAAAAATTTGGTAAGTTATTTTTGGCTCGAGTGTCAATCATGATTTTTCTGTGATTGGGGATCGGTTTATTTGGGGGCTATATATAATATAGATCGAGGACCAATTTTGGCATGGTTGTTATCGGCCATACACTAGCGAAATGCAACAAATTTCAACCGGATCGAATGAAATTTGCTTCTTTTAGAGGCTCCGCAAGCCAAATCTGGGGATCGCTTTATATGGGGGCTATATAATTATGAACCGATATGGAAAATTTTTTGCATGGTTGTTGGAGACGATATACTAATATAACGTACCAAATGTTAACCGAATCGGACCAAATTTTCTCCTCCAAGAGGCTCCGGAGGACAAATCTGGGGATCGGTTTATATAAGGGCTATATATAATTATGGACCGATATGGACCAATTCTGGCATGGTTGTTAGATATCATATACTAATACCACGTACCAAATTTCTCTTCTCTTAGAGGCTCCGCAAGCCAAATCTGGGGATCGGTTTATATGGGGGCTATATATAATTGTGGACCGATGTGGACCAATTTTTGCATGGTTGTTAGAGATCATATACTAATACCACATACCAAATTTCAACCGGATCGGATATAATTATGGACCGCTGTGGACCAATTTTTGCATGGTTGTTAGAGACCATATACCAACATCATGTACCAAATGGCAGCCGGATCGGATGAAATTTGCTTCTCTTTGAGGTTCCGCAATCCAAATCTGGGGATCGGTTTATAGGGGGGCTATATGTCATGGACCGATGTGGTCCAATTTTTGTATGGTTGTAGAGACCATATACTAATACCACGTACCAAATTTCAACCGGATCGGATATAATTATGGACCGATGTGGACCAATTTTTGCGTGGTTGTTGGAGACCATATACCAACATCATGTACTAAATGTCAGCCAGATCGAATGAAATATGATTCTCTTAGGGGCTCCGCAAGCCAAATCTGGGGGTCCGTTTATATGGGGGCTATACATAAAAGTGAACCGATATGGCCCATTGGCAATACCATCCGACCTCCATCTATAACAACTACTTGTGCCAAGTTTCAAGTCGACAGCTTGTTTCGTTCGGAAGTTTGCGTGATTTCAACAGACGGGCGGACGGACATGCTCAGATCGACTCAGAATTTCACCACGACCCAGAATATATATGTATAATTTATGGGGTCTTAGAGCAATATTTCGATGTGTTACAAACGGAATGACAAAGTTAATATACCCCCCCCATCCTATGTATGGTGGAGGATATAAAAAGACCTACGCACTTAAGAAACCCATTGTATTTGCCACAGGTCTCAAGGATTCTAAGTCAGTTACATGAAATACCAAAATATCCTAATATGCTAACACATGCATGTCTGTTCGACGAAAATACAGCTACCATACGTAAGTATGTAGCTTTTGGAGTGTCTATTAATGCATTTATGCATGCATTTTGTAGAAATTTTCCATACAACAGGCATTATAGTCTCAACAGAAGTAGCTGCTGCAGCAATAACACATCTACTGCTCGACAGTAGCTGAGCAGTAACGTAAACAGCAGCAACAAACAAATGGAAAAAAAACAAAAACAAAACAAAATTATGAACAAACGTCAACAACAGGACACAATGCAGGACATCATCAAGTCGTAGACATTCGTACTTTCAAATACACTACGTGCATGTGGGACTCATACAAACAACCTTGCATGTTTCAGTGACAACGTCCAGACACACACACACACACATACAAGGTTGCATGACCAAACAACAAGACCAATGGATATTCTACACTTAACATTTCTACGCTAGAACTTCATCAAACCATCGTCCTCTGATTGTCCTCCACAGCAAGGAAGCAACTCATTGTCCATTATTTGCAAAACCAAAACAGGCTAACTAATATTTACATAGAGTAGGAATGTAGTTAAGAGAAATCCATGTATAATTTTCGTGGGTCAAAGCTAAGGTTAAATACTAGAGAGATTGACCCTAAAGTGTTTTGACTTCAGCTACTGATTGGAAAAAAAATCCAAATTTGAGCATTGGAAAATGTTTCGTAATTGACATCCTTTTTATAAAACCACTTCAATTTGTTTCCATTATTTGATGAGGAACCCACTTAATTTCCCTTATGAGCATCCCTAAAATAATGCCTCCAAGACTCCTTCCGTAAAATAATCGGAGTTTTGTATTTTTCCATTCATATTATAGAACATAACTTATGACCTAAGGCATTGAGAAATATACTAAATTTTTCATTACTTTGGAAAAAATAAAAGGTAATCTTTAAATTTTCCTTATTGGCATCCCTAAAATAATACCTCTAAGTCCTCTAAGACCATTTTGGTATTTTTCATTAACAATCAAGACATTGAAATATATATTCAGTGTTATATTATTCTTACAAAAAAATATTCCTTACAATTTTCCTTATTGGAATCCCTAAGATAATGCTTCCACAACCTATTCTCTAATTAGTGGAAGTTTAGTATTTTTCCATTCATGGTCTAGAACCAAATTATAGCCTTAAGTCATACACCCAATATTTTATAATTCTTGCAAAAAAGTCCCCTTCAAATTTTCCTTATTGGCATCCCTAAAAAACGCCTCCAAGTTCTTTTTCCTATAGAAATTAGATATACTAAATTTTCATAGAGAAAAAAATTACGAAAATTTTTCTAAAATTTCCTCTGCCAATGAATTTCAAAAAAATTCATATAGAAATAAAAATTTCTGAAAATTTCCCGAAGAATCAAAATTTTCCACAAATTTCCTATAGAAAAGAATTTTAAGAAAAAAATCCCTAAAGAAATTAAATTTTTCGAAAATTTTCTATGGAAATTAAATTTTCCAAAAATTTCCTATAGAAATGAATTTTACGAAAAAAAATCCCTAAAGAAACTAAATTTTTTGAAAATTTTTTATGGAAATTAAATTTTCCAATATTTTGCAATAAAAATGAAATTTTAAAATTTCCTAGAGAAATTAAACGTTCAGAAAATTTCCTATAAAAGTGCACTGCAGTAGCAAATTTTATTTAGAAATGAAAATTTCCGAAATGTCCTATAAAAATGAATTTTTCAAAATAACATCCTATAGAAATTAATTTTTCAAATATATGCCAATAGAATGTTCACAATAACAATAATAAAGCAATAAAATTTATAGCAAGTTTTCTATAGAAATAAAATTTTCGAAAAATTCCCTATAAAAAATGGTCACAATATTTGCTAAAGCAATAGTTTATAACAAGTTTTCTATTGAAATAAAATTTTCGAAAAATTCCCTAAAAAAAAAATTTTGAAAATTACCTATTAATGTGCAATTTTCAGAAAATTCCCTATAAAACGTACGTTTTTGGAAAATTTCCTTTGACCTGTTTCATTAAAAATCAAGACATTGAATTCTATATTCATTGATTATAAAGTTTTGTAAAAAAAAAAAGGCTTCTTACAATTTTTCTTATTGGCATCCCTAATATCATGCTTCCACAACCCTTTCTTTAATGAAACTGCATATTAGTATTTTTTCATTGATAGTGTAGGACCATATTCTAGCCATAATACATTGAAAGATATACTCAATGATTTATCGAAAATTTAGAAATGAACATTTCTGCAAATTTCCTTTAGGGAAAAAAATTTTCGAAAATTTACTTTTTATAGGAAATTTTTGCAAAATGTCATATTTATAGAAAATATTATTTTTATAAGAAATTTTCGGAAAATTTCATTTTTATAGTAAATTTTCTGAAAATTCATTTTTGAAGGATATTTTCTGAAAATTTCATTTCTATAGGAAATTTTGTCAAAATTTCCCTTCTATAGGAAATTTTCTGGAAATTTCATTTTATAGCAATTTTTCGGAAATTTTAATTCCTATGTTACAAGAAATTTTAGGAAAATTTAATTTCTATAGGAAATTTTCAGAAAATTTCATTTGAGAAAATTTACTATAGAAACTAAATTTGTAGTAAGTTTCCTGTAGAAAGAAAATATTCGGAAAATTCCGTATCAAAATTAATTTTTCAAAAAATATAGAAATTGATGACTTTGAAATATATATTCATTGTTTTATTATTCTTGTAAAACAATGTTCCATGCATTTTTTTATTGGAATACCTAAGATAATGCGCCCGTAACTCTTTCTCTAGTATAAAAGCATTTTAGTGTATTTCGTTCAAGACGTGATTCATTGAAAAGTATAAAATTTTCCTTATTGGCAACACTAAAATAATTGTACCAATCACTTTTACCAGATACAATGGAAATTTAGTATACTAGGTCAGGTCCACTTCAAATGTTCCTTATTGTCATCCCTAAAATAATATTTCCCATCCTTCAGGCTAAAGCATCACAAGTGGTACTCAATATTTGGTTGCCCTTGTGAAAAGCAACACTTCTCAAACTTCCATTATTGGCATCCCTAACATAATATGCCTTTAGCCTTTCTCTCTCTCTCTCTCTTTCGTTCTCTTCACATTAAAGGCCCTGGCTCAAGACCTAAGGCATTGCAAGATGTATGAGACGTTTGCATATGTTCGTTGACCACAGTTAGTAGAAAGCAAGTAAGCTGTGCATTACCAATACATGTTTACATATACACACACCACAATCTTTCCCCCACACACACATGAATATATGGAACATGTCTGAGTATCCATGGACATTTAAAAATATCCACACATGCACATATTTATAATTATGTCCTTTCCTTAGTTTGTCTCTCAGTCTGTGTGTCTGTCTGTCTCTTCACCAGTAGCCAAAGTCCGGGAGTCAATGACTAGAGGTGGCTAAGGACATTTTTGGTCGAAAAGCAGACTTCAACGTTAAGGAGTGTTACACGAAAGCAGCATGACTTGGTTGGTCAAATGCATTTTTGGTTAAGAAGAACATACAGCTGACATGCAATAACAGTAGCAACAATACCACCACAGAGACATAGACAAAACATTCAACAGTAGCCACAACAACAACAACATTAACAAATTATGATTGCAGATTTTCAGTTGTAGTATGCAAAAGTCCTTTTTCAAACATTTAGACGCAACCTTCACATTAAGTCAAATGTTATAAATATATAAAATTTAAAATTTATTTATTATCAAATTTAGCAAGAAGGGGAAAATGAATTAAATTTGAAAAACAGGTCCTATAGAAATTAAATTTTCAGAAAATTTCCTATAGAAATGAAATTTTCAGAAAATTTCCTATAGGAATGAAATTTTCAGAAAATTTTCTATAGAAATGAAATTTTCAGAAAATTTCCTATAGAAATGAAATTTTCAGAAAATTTTCTATAGAAATGAAATTTTCAGAAAATTTTCTATAGAAATTAAATTTTCAGAAAATTTCTTTTAGAAATGAAATTTTCAGAAAATTTCTTATAGAAATGAAATTTTCAGAAAATTTCCTATAGAAATGAAATTTTCAGAAAATTTCCTATAGAAATTAAATTTTCAGAAAATTTCTTGTAGAAATGAAATTTTCAGAAAATTTCCTATAGAACGAATAATTTGAAAAAAATTTCTATAGAAATGAAATTTTCAGAAAATTTCCTATAGATAAGAAATTTATAGGAAATTTTTAAAAATTTCCTAGAAACTGAAATATTCAGAAAATTTCCTTTAAAAATCAAATTTTCGAAAATTTCCTTTAACCATAAAAAAAATTTTAATTTTCAGAAAATTTCCTATAGAAATACAATTTTTGGAAACTTTCCTATAGAAATGACATTTTCAAAAAATTTCCTATAGAACTGAAAATTTGAACAAATTTTCTATAGAAATGAAATTGTCCAAAAATTTCTTGTTGAAATGAAATTTTCAGAAAATTTCCTATAGAAGTGATAATTTAAAAAAAAAAAAAATTTCTATAAAAATGAAATTTTCAGAAAATTTCCTATAGAAATGGAATTTTCAGAAAATTTCCTATAGAAATGAAATTTTCAGAAAATTTTCTATAGAAATGAAATTTTCAGAAAATTTTCTATAGAAATGAAATTTTCAGAAAATTTCCAACAGAAATGAAATTTTCAGAAAATTTCCTATAGAAATGAAATTTTCAGAAAATTTTCTATATAGATAAGAAATTTATAGAAAATTTTCAAAAATTTCCTAGAAACTGAAATATTCAGAAAATTTCCTTTAAAAATCAAATTTTCGAAAATTTCCTATAAAATTAAATATTCAGAAAATTTCCTTTAACCATAAAAAAAATTTTAATTTTCAGAAAATTTCCTATAGAAATACAATTTTTGGAAACTTTCCTATAGAGATGACGTTTTCAAAAAATTGCCTATAAAACTGAAAATTTAAACAAATTTGCTATAGAAATGAAATTGTCCAAAAATTTCTTGTTGAAATGAAATTTTCAGAAAATTTCCTATAGAACTGATAATTAAAAAAAAATTCTATAGAAATGACATTTTCAGAAAATTTTCTATAGAAATGAAATGTTCAGAAAATTTCCTATAGAAATGAAATTTTCAGAAAATTTCATTTTGAAATGAAATTTTCAGAAAATTTTCTATAGAAATTAAATTTTTAGAAAATTTCTTATAGAAATTTTCAGACAATTTCCTATAGATAAGAAATTTATAGGAAATTTTCGAAAATTTCCTATAAAATGACATGCTCAGAAAATTTCCTTCAAAAATCATTTTTTCGAAAATTTCCTATAAAATGAAATATTCGAAAAATTTCCTTTAACCCTAAAAATTTTTTTTTTAAATTTTCAGAAAATTTCTTATAGAAATACAATTTTTGGAAAGTTTCCTATAGAAATGACATTTTCAAAAAATTTCCTATAGAACTGAAAATGTGAACAAATTTTCTATAGAAATGAAGTTGTCCGAAAATTTCTTGTAGAAGTGAAATTTTCAGAAAATTTAATATAGAACTGATAATTTGAAAAAAATTTCTATTGAAATGAAATTTGGGAAAATTTTCTATAGAAATGAAATTTTCAGAAAATTTTCTATAGAAAAGAAATTTTCAGAAAATTTTCTATAGAAATGAAATTTTCAGAAAATTTCCTATAGATAAGAAATTTATAGGAAATTTTCGAAAATTTCCTATAAAATGACATATTCAGAAAATTTCCGTTAAAAATCAAATTTTCGAAAATTTCCTATAAAATTAAATATACAGAAAATTTCCTTTAAGCGTAAAAAAAAAATTTTAAATTTTCAGAAAATTTCCTATAGAAATACAATTTTTGGAAAATTTCCTATAGAAATTACATTTTCAAAAAATTTTCTATAGAACTGAAAATTTGAACAAATTTTCTATAGAAATGAAATTGTCCAAAAATTTCTTGTAGGAATGAAATTTGCAGAAAATTTCCTATAGAATTGATAATTTTAAAAAATTTTCTATAGAAATTAAATTTTCAGAAAATTTCCTATAGAAATGAAATTTTCAGAAAATTTCCTATAGAAATGAAATTTTCAGAAAATTTCTTATAGAAATGAAAATTTCAGAAAATTTCCTATAGAAATGAAAATTTCAGAAAATTTCCTATAGAAATGAAATTTTCAGAAAATTTCCTATAGAAATGAAATTTTCAGGAAATTTCCTATTGATATGAAATTTTCAGAAATTTTCCTATAGATAAGAAGTTTTATAGGAAATTTCCTATAAAATGAAATATTGAATAATATTGAATAATGAATGATATTTCCTTCAAAAATCAAATTTTCGAAAATTTCCTATAACATGAAATATTCGGAAAATTTTCTTTAACCCTTAAAAACAATTTTTTTTTTAATTTTCAGAAAATTTCTTATAGAAATACAATTTTTGGAAAGTTTCCTATAGAAATGACATTTTCAAAAAATTTCCTATAGAACTGAAAATTTGAACAAATTTTCTATAGAAATGAAGTTGTCCAAAAATTTCTTGTAGAAGTGAAATTTTCAGAAAATTTCCTATAGAACTGATAATTTGAAAAAAATTTCTATTGAAATGAAATTTTCAGAAAATATCCTATAGAAATGAAATTTTTAAAAAATTTCCTATAGAAATGAAATTTTCAGAAAATTTCCCATAGAAATGCAATTTTCAGAAAATTTGCTATAGAAATGCAATTTTCAGAAAATTTCCTATATAAATGAAATTTTTAAAAAATTTCCTATAGAAATGAAATTTTCAGAAAATTTCCTATAGAAAAGCAATTTTCAGAAAATTTCCTATAGGAATAAAATTTTCCACAAAAATGAAAATTTCCGAAAATAGAAATGAAATTTTTCTATAAAAAAAAACAAATTGGCAAAAAAATTAATTTTGTAATATTTACCTTACATAATTTTAATTCATAGAATTTTTTTCGATGAACTTACCTAAAATAAAAGAAAAATATTTAAATTAATTAAATAATATTTAATAAGAATAAGTTTATGTTTGTCTATAATAAATATAAATCATCAATATGAATTACAAGAATTCAGTAACGAAATTTTGACAAAATTTCCTATAATAAAAAATTCTGACAAAATTTCCGATAATAAAAAATTCTGACAAAATTTCCTATAAATAAGAAATTAGACAAAGATTTCCTATAGCAAAGAAATTTTGACAAAATTTCCTATAAATAATAAATTTTGACAAAATTTCCTATAAATAATAAATTTTTACAAAATTTCCTTTAGCAACGAAATTTGGACAGAATTTCCTACAGCAAAGAAATATTGACAGAATTTCGTATGGCAAAAATATTATGACAAAATTACCTATGGCAAAGAAATTTGTACAAAATTTCCTATAACAAAGAATTTTGACAAGATTTCTTATAACAAAGAAATGTTGACAACATTTTCTATAGAAAGATATTTTGACAAAATTTCCTATACCAAAGAAATTTTCATAAAATTTTCAAGTTGTAGAATTTATTAAATTTATAAAAAATTTCCATTTTATTACCTAGACTTACATTTTATAGTAAAAAAATGCATGCTTTCCTTCGACCATGGCCTTGGTCATTATGCTTTCGGACAAAAAATGCAATTGTAACATACAATCAAGACTTTGTATTCGGCACGACACCGGCTATACCATAACTTCACTCACACATTACCAGCTGTGGGTGGTATAGGCGTCTAAGTATTTTAGAGAATTTCGACTATAGTAACTCTGAGTCTAGAGCTTTGCAACACAAAGCCAATGAATCCAGTGTAGGTGTTTCGAGAGATCTCCTACCTATATTTGGAGAATGCATTCAAAATAAATTCCCTTGTGTCCTGTGGCATTGGTACGAACTCAACATTCATAAACTATGACCTGCATCGCTTGTTACAATAACAAAAAAAAAACAACAAAAATGTTGTGGTGTGGTGCTTTGTTGTTTGTATTTACACAATTCGTTATATTTTGTTGCATGCAACACCAAAATGGGATACCCCACTAACATTAACAAAGTCCCCAATGTCCAAAACCATATGTCCACCCACTGTAAGAGAAGAAATGCAAGAGGGTGAAAAATATAAATTTTTCTCTAGAAGTTCTCCATATAAATAAATATAATTTATATATCAATGGGTGATTATACTGAAAAAGGATGAAGGGCCCATACTCTATCCCACAATGAGGTTTGTGTGTGTGTTGTCTTGCCCAAGCGGTTGGTTGAGTTACAATATGCCACCTCTCATTATTGACCATGAGTTTTGCATTTAACATGCAAAATATTCATTTCCTTGAAATGCATTGGAGACTTGATATACGAGGCTTACAAGAAGAGTGAGAAGGAAGGAAAGGAAATACTTCAGCCTTTTCTCTGAGGACGAACTTTATTCGGCCACTACCATTATGCATTCACACCCTTTTCACTTCATCGTCTAGGCTTACGAACACTTTGTGCATCTGTAATTACTTGTGCTTCTCCTTCATTTACAAAACCATCGTAATCTAAGGGAGTGAGAGTTCACAAGAGTGTGAGAAAGAGAGAAAGGGGGAAAAGGCTATTATAAATGAGGATTTTAATGGGTTGTCCGTCCTAAGGCACTCGATTTGATTTTTTTACAAAATTTCTTTAGGAAAGAAATTTTGACAAAAAAAAATTATAGCAAAGAAAATTTGACAATGTTTCTTATAGCATAGAAATTTGGACAAAATTTCCTATGGCAAAGAAATTTTGGACACAATTTCCGATAACAAAGAAATTTTGACAAAATTTCCTATGGCAAAGAAATTTTGAGAAAATTTCCTAAAGCAAAGAAATTTTGAAAAAAATTCCTATAGCAAAGAAATTTTGACAAAATTTTCTATAGCAAAGAAATTGTGATAAAACTTCTTAAAGCAACGAAATTTTGACAAAATTTCCTATACTAAGGAAACTATGACGAAATTTATTTTTTTAGCAAAGAAATTTTGACAAAAATTTCTATGGCAATGAAATTTTTCAAAATTTCCTATGGCAAAGAAATCAAGACAAAATTTTCAAAAACAAAGAAATTTTGACAAATTTTCCTGTAACCAAGAAATTTGGACAAATTTTCCTAAAATACAGAAATTTTGACAAAATTTCCTATAACAAAGAAATTTTAAAAATGTTTCTATAGCTAAGAAATTTGAACAAAATTTCCGATAACAAAGACATTTTGAAAAGATTTCTAATAGCAAAGAAATTTTCAAAAAATGTCGAATAGCAAAGAAATTTTGACAAAATTTTCTATGGCAAAGAAATTTGGACAAAATTTTCTATAGCAAAGAAATTTTGATAAAATTTCCTATGGCAAAAGAATTTGGACAAAATTTCCTATAGCAAAGAAATTTTTACAAAATTTCCAATAGCAAAGAAATTTTGACAAAATTTCCTTTTGGCAAGAAATTTTAGTAAAATTTCCTATAGCAAAGAAATTTTGACGAGATTTCTAATAGCAAAGAAATTATGACAAAATTTTCTATGGTAAAGCTATTTTCTATGGCAAAAAAAAATTGGACAAAATTTCCTATAGCAAAGAAATTTTTACAAAATTTCCAATAGCATCGAAATTTTGACAAAATTTCCCTTTGGCAAGAAATTTTAATAAAATTTCCTACAGCAAAGAAATTTTGACGAGCTTTCTAATAGCAAAGAAATTATGACAAAATTTTCTATGGCAAAGAAATTTTGATAAAATTTCCAATAGCAAAGAAATTTTGACAAAATTTCCTTTTGGCAAGAAATTTTAATAAAATTTCCTATAGCAAAGAAATATTGACGAGCTTTCTAATAGCAAAGAAATTATGACAAAATTTTCTATGGCAAAGATATTTTGACAAAATTTCCTATAGCAAAGAAATTTTGACAAAATTTCCAATAGCAAAGAAATTTTGATAAAATTTCCTATAGCAAAGAAATATTGACAAAACTTCCTTTAGCAAAGAAATTCTTATAAAATTTCCTATAGCAAAGAAATTCTTATAAAATTTTCTTTAGCAAAGAAATTCTTATAAAATTTCCTATAGCAAAGAAATTTTGATAAAATTTCCTATAGCAAAGAAATTTTTATAAAATTTCCTATAGCAAAGAAATTGTGATAAAATTTCCTATAATAAAGAAATTTTTTAGGAATGAAATTTTGACAAAATTTTCCATGGCAAGGAAATCAAGACAAAATTTAAAATAACAAAGAAATTTTGACAAAATTTCCTGTAACCACGAAATTTGGACAAAATTTCCTACAAGAGAGAAATTTTGACAAAATTTCCTAGAACAAAGAAATTTTTAAAAATTTTTCTATAGCTAAGAAATTTTGACCAAAAATTCCCGTAGCAAAGAAATTTGGAAAATATTTCCTATAACAAAGAAATTTTTAAAAATTTTTCTATAGCTAAGAAATTTTAACAAAAAATTCCCGTAGCAAAGAAATTTGGACAAAATATCCTACAATAGAGAAATTTTGACAAAATATTTTATAACAAAGAAATTTTGACGAAATTTCCTATGGCAAAAAAATTTAGACAAAATTCCTTATAATAAAAAAAAATTAACAAAGAAATTTTGACAAAATTTTCTACGGCAATGGAATTTTTACAAAATTTCCTATGGCACAGAAATCAAAACAACATTTCCAAAAACAAAGAAATTTTGACAAAATTTCCTGTAACCAAGAAATTGGGATAAAATTTCCTACAATAGGGAAATTTTGACAACATTTCCTATAATAAAAAAATTTTTAAAAATTTTTCCATAGCTATGAAATTTTGAAAAGAAAAATCCCGTAGCAAAGAAATTTGGACAAAATTTCCTATAGCAAAGAAATTTTGACAAAATTTTCTACAATAGAGAAATTTTGACAAAATTTTCTATAACAAAGAAATTTTTACAAAATTTCCTATGGCAAAAAAATTTGGACAAAATTTCCTATAATAAAGAAATTTTGCCACAATTTCCAATAATAAAGAAATTTCGGCAAAATTTTCTGTAGCAAAGAAATTTTCCAAAAAATTTCCTATGGCAAAGAAATTTTGACAAAATTTTCTATAGCGAAGATATTTTGACAAAATTGCCTATAGCAACGAAATTTTTAGAAAATTTCCAATAGCAAAGAAATAAAGAAATGTTTACAAAATTTCCTATAAATAATAAATGTTTACAAAATTTCATATAGAAAAGAAATTTGGACAAAATTTCCGATAACAAAGAACAAAAATTGACACAATTTTGAAGAAATTTCCTATAGCAAAGAAATTTTGACAAAACTTCCTATAATAAAAAATTTTGCCAAAATTTCCTGTAATTAAGAAATTTTTACAAAATATTTTATATATAATAAATGTTTACAAAATTTCATATAGCAAAGATATTTGGACAAAATTTCCTATAGCAAAGAAATGTTGACAGAATTTTCTATGACAAAAAAATTATGACAAAATTACCTATGGCAAAGAAATGTGTATAAAATTTCCTATAACAAAGCAATTTTTACAAATTTTCCTATAGCAAAGCAATTTTGACAACATTTTCTATAGAAAGATATTTTACAAAATTTCTTATAGCAAAGAAATTTTCATAAAAATACCAATAGGAAAAATATTTTGACACAATTTCCTATAGGAAAGAAATTTAATAAAACAATTCTGACAAAATTTCCTATAATTAAGAAATTTTTGACAAAAAATTCCCGTAGCAAATAAATGTGAACAAAATTTCCTATAGAAAAGAAATTTTGACAAAATTTCCTATAACAAAAAAATTTTGACAAAATTTCCTATAGAAAAGAAATTTTGACAAAATTTTCTGTAGAAACGAAATTTTGACAAAATTTCCTATAGAAAAAAAATGTTGACAAAATTTTCTATAGCAAAAAAAAATTTGACAAAATTTTCTATAACAAAGAAATTTGGACAAAATTTCCTATAGCAAAAAATTTTTGACAAAATTTTCTATACCAAAGAAATTTGGACAAAATTTCCTATAGCAAAAAATTTTTGACAAAATTTTCTATAACAAGGAAATTTGGACAAAATCATTAATAGCAAAGAAATCTTGACAAAATTTCCTATACCAAAGAAATTTTGACAAGATTTCCTGTAGCCAAGAAATTTGGACAAATTGCCTATAGCAAAGAAATTTTGATCATACTTCCTAAAATAAAGAAATTTTGACGAAATTTCCTATGGCAAAATAATTTGGGCAAAATTTCCTATAATAAAGAAATGTTAACTAAAATTTCCTATAATAAAGAAATTTGACCAAAATTTTTTATAGTAAAGAAATTTTGTTAAAATTTTTTATAGCAAAGAAATTTTGACAAAATTTCCCATAGTAATGAGATATCACTTCAACCTTGTGCCTTATATATGCTCGCCCTTAACTAATTTTATATGACCAGGATTTAAACAAATATTCAATGAGGTACACATACAAACTAACTTCAGCTATATATAGGTTAAGGAACGAGAGAAGACCATGTGTACATGGCACGAGTACTATGTCCAGTTTATGTTATTGGTATTTGTCGTAAGGATACGTCTGCTGTCGTATTGCAAGAACTTTATGTGAAGGTATGAGTAGTGCATTTGTAAAACACATAGACGCTAACTTTCACACATACACACACAGTCGAACCAAAGTTTAAGTGGCACAGGAGTGTGGTAAAGACATTGTTTGTTGGTGTTGCATGTTTGGTACTTGGTTGTTATTGTAATATAAGTGTATTTAAGCTCATATAAACTCATTTAAATACATATATTTATATACCAATACAAGCATACATATACACACATACATGCATGCAAATACTCTAAGTAGCAACACATTTATTCCCAAGTATAAAACGGAGAATAAAAATTGGCTGTAAGTTGTTATGTGTAGACGTTAATGTAAAAATTGCAAGGCCAAAATGTGTGACCATTCTTATGAGAATACATTGGTGAGGGAGGGGGTAAAGGAGAAAGGGAAAATGTTTTCGATATGCATACAAATATGGAAAAGTTTTAAGTATGCAAGCTATCTGTATATGTGCGCGTGTGTGTGTACTTGCCTACTTGTATTTGTGTAAATCCTCATAGTTGAAAGAAAAGTTTCATGTGGCGCAAAAGGATAATTAATGAAATTAATGCCTATAGTATGAGTTTTAGACAATTATATATACGAGCCGTAAGACATCGATAAGGTTGCAGAGAAGGAGAAGGAGAGACAGCCTTGAGGAAAAGGAAATACATGGCGAAATTTTTCATATGAGATGTAACAATGATAAGACCCTACTCTCCTTTCGTAACATTAAACCAATTGTAATAGCCACCGACCAAGCCTACCACGACACAAACAAACATACCACGACACAGACATAGCTAGTAGCTGAGGAGAATTTTATAAGGATTTATAATCATAGAGGGAGACATATAGACACTACCTATACTTATTTTATTGTACTTACATGCATGAGTATGTATGTGGGTACATTTATTTCAATTGTTTGTTTGGCTTGGTATAATTTTCAAAAGTTTTACTTGTACTTTGCAAATAATTTCGATAAAGTAGAAATGAGTACGGATTGATAATTGAAATTTTGTTTAAGTGGTTTTGTAATTTGAACAATGCAGCAAGAAAAATTAAAGCTTTGAAAAAATAGACCCATCAAACTACGTTCATATACCATATACAAAAATGTTTATAAAATTTCATTTTTATAGGAATTTTAATAAAAATTCATTTGTTAAGAAAAATTTCAAAAAAGGTATTTGTAATTTCTATGCTATAGTTTTTTTTTTTTTAAATTTCTTTGCTATAGGACATTTTTTTTAAAATTTCTTTGCTATAGGACATTTTGTCAAAATTTCTTTGCTACAAGACATTTTGTTAAAATTTCTTTGCTATTGGAAATTTTGTCGACATTTCTGTGTTTTGTCAAAATTTCATTTCTATAAGAAATTTTAACGATATTTCTGTGCTATAGGAATTTTTTTTTCAAAATTTCTTTGCCATAATACATTTTGTCAAAATTTCTTTGCTATAGGAAATTTTGTCAAAATTTCTTTGCTATAGGAAATTTTGTGACAATTAATTTGTAATAGAAAATTGCGTCAAAATTTCTTTGCTGTAGGAAATTTTGTCACATTTTTTTTTTTTTGCAATAGGAAATTTTGTCATAATTTCATTAATACAGGAAATTTTTTAAAAATTTCATTCCTATAGGATTTTTTTTCAAAATTTCATTTCTATAGGAAACTTTGTCAAAATTTCTTTGCTATAGGACATTTTGTTAAAATTTCTTTGCTATTGGAAATTTTGGCAAAATTTCTTTGCTATAGAAAATTTTGTCAAAATTTCTTTGCTATAGGAAATTTTGTCAAAATTTCTTTGCTATAAGAATTTTTTTAAAAATTTCTTTGCACTAGGAAATTTTGTTATAATTTCTTTGCTATAGAAAATGTTGTCAAAATTTCTTTGCCATAGAAAATTTTGTCAAAATTTCTTTGTTATAGGAAATTTTGTGACAATTTGTTTGCAATAGAAAATTGCGTCAAAATTTCTTTGCTATAGGAAATTTTGTCACATTTTTTTTGCTATAGGAAATTTTGTCAGAATTTCATTTATATAGGACATTTTTTTAAAATTTCATTCCTATAGGAAATTTTTTCAAAATTTAAATTCTATAGAAAACTGTCAAAATTTCTTTGCTACAGGAAATTTTGTAAAAATTTCTTTGCTATAGGAAATTTTGTCAAAATTTCTTTGCTATATAAAATTTTGTCAAAATTTCTTTGCTATAGGAAATTTTGTCAAAATTTCTTTGCTATAGGAAATTTTGTCAAAATTTCTTTGCTATAGGAAATTTTGCCAAAATTTCTTTGCTGTAGAAAATTTTTTCAAAATTTCTTTGCTATAGGAAATTTTGTCAAAATTTCTTTGCCATAGGAAATTTTGTCAAAATTTCTTTGCTATAGAAAATTTTGTCAAAATTTCTTTGCTATTGGAAATTTTGTCAAAATTTCTTTTTTTTTTGTCAAAATTTAATTTCTATAGGAAATTTTGTCACAATTTCATTTCTATAGGAACTTTTGTAAAACTTTCTTTGTTATATGAAATTATGTCACAGTTTCTTTGCTATAGGAAATTTTTTCAAAAATGTCTTTGCGATAGGAAATTTTGTCAAAATTTTTTTGCTATACGAAATTTTGTCAAAATTTCTTTGCTGTGGGAAATTTTGTCAAAATTTTTTTGCTATACGAAATTTTGTCAAAATTTCTTTGCTGTGGGAAATTTTGTCAAAATTTATTTGCAAAATGTCTATAGGAAATCTTGTCAAAATTTAATTTCTATAGGAAATTTTGTAGACTCTTGATGTCTATAAAATTTCTATAGGCAATCTTGTCAAAATTTCTTTGCTTTTGGAAATTTTGTCAAAATTTCTTTGCTATTGGAAATTTTGTCAGAATTTCTTTGCTATTGGAAATTTTGTCAAAATTTAATTTCTATAGGAAATTTTGTCACAATTTCTGTGCTATAGGAAATTTTTTCAAAATGTCTTTGCTATAAAACATTTTGTCAAAATTTCTTTGCAATAGGAAATTTTGTTAAAATTTCTTTGCTATAGGACATTTTGTCAAAATTTCTTTGCTTTAGGATATTTTGTCACAATTTCATTTCTATCAGAACTTTTTTACAACTTTCTTTGTTATATGAAATTTTGTCACAATTTCTTTGCTATAGGAAATTTTTTCAAAATTTCTTTGTTATAGGACATTCTGACAAAATTTCGTTGCTATTGGAAATTTTGTCAAAATTTCTTTGCTATAGGAAATTTTGTCAAAATTTATTTGCTATAGGAAATTTTGTGAACATTTCATTGCTATAGAAAGTTTTGGCAAAATTTCTTTATATATACGAAATTTTCTCAAAATTTCTTTGCTGTGGGAAATTTTGTCAAAACTTCTTTGCTATAGGAAATTTTGTCAAAATTTCTTTCCTATAGGAAATTTTTTCAAAGTTTCTTTGCTATAGGACATTTTGTTAAAATTTCTTTGCTATAGGACATTTTGTAAAAATTTTTTTTCTATTGAAAATTCTTGTCAAGATTTCTTTGCTATAGGATATTTTGTTAAAATTTCTTTGCTATAAGAAATTTTGTCAACATTTCTGTGCTAAAGGAAATTTTTTCTGAAAATTTCTTTGCTATAGGAAATCAACATTTCGTTGCTACAGGATACTTTCTCAAAATTCCTTTGCTATAGGAAATTTTGTCAAAATTTCTTTGCTATATGAAATTTTGCCAAAATTTCATTTCTATGAGAAATTTTGCCAAAATTTCATTTCTATGAGAAATTTTGGCAAATTTTCTGTGCTATATGCAATTTTGTCAAAATTTTATGTCTATTGGCAATCTTGTCAAAATTTCTTTGCTATTGGAAATTTTGTCTCAAATTCTTTGAAAGAGGAAGTTTTGTCAAAATTTGTTTGAAATAGAAAATTTTGTCACAATTTCTTTGCTATACGAATTTTTTCAAAATTTCTTTGCTATAGGACATTTTGTCAAAATTTGCTATTGCTATTGGACATTTTATCAAAATTTCTTTGCTATAGGAAATTTTATCAAAATGTCTTTGCTATATGAAATTTTGTGAAGATTTCATTTCTAGAAGCAATTTTGTCAAAATTTCTTTGCTAAAGGAGATTTTGTCAAAATTTCCTTACTATAGGAAATGTTGTCAACATTTCTTTACGATAGGAAATTTTGTCATAATTTCATTTCTATAGGCAATCTTGTCAAAATTTGTTTGCTATAGGATTTTTTTTCAAAATTTCTTTGTTATAGCACATTTTGTCAAAATTTCTGTGCTAAAGGAAATGTTGTCAAAATCTAATTTCTATAGGAAATTTTGTCACAATTTCATTTCCATAGGAACTTTTTTAAAACTTTCTTTGTTATATGAAATTTTGTCACAATTTCTTTGCTATATCAAATTTTGTCAAAATGTCTTTGCTATCGGAAATTTTGTCAAAATTTCCTTGGTATACGAAATTGTCTCAAAATTTCTTTGCTATACGAAATTTTCTCAAAATTTCTTTGCTATAGGAGATTTTGTCAAACTTTCCTACCTATAGGAAATCTTGTTAAAATTTAATTTCTATAGGAAATTTTGTAGACTCTTGATGTCTATAAAATTTTTTTGCAAAATTATTCACAAAACAAAAGTACTCATAGTACTGTGAAATGTATACACAACTAATTTCTACTATAATGTCTAATATATGAACTAATAAGGTTGCAAATATCAATTACAGATATATGGCTAATAACTTCCTCTTTATATTTTAATTCTAATTATTCCGTATACTATTGTAAGGTCAGAGTATAACCACATTGATCTATACAAAAACGTAGGTAAAAATTATCGGTCATAGACCTCACATTATAAACGTTTGTCCGACCGTCTTCGTGCTTCTTAATATTGTAGACAATTGCCACGTAACTCAAATTAATAGACGTTTAATTTAATCTCTAATTATAACTTTGTATTACTTTGTTGCTGTTTCAATTGACTTTGTTCACAAACTAATAATATCAGCACCTGATAAATGTTCAAAGTCTCTTAAGACTTGAATACTTGCCCCGTGTGATCATATGAAAAAAAAAGTTAAGAGAGGAAAAATTATCAATAAAACGAAGCAAACATCTGCTACAAATATTAGCAAAGACAAGCAAAACAAAAATGCTAAATCTATATTAATTATGTGAAATTTATTTAAACGTTTGGCAGCTTCATTGATGGAGCCTTGCATCATTATAGAAACACAAAACCGGTATAATTATAATGAAAAACTAAAACGAAATTATAGTGATTTTTTCCCCCATAGCATAACCATCGCCATCATCAGCATCATGCTCATTTCTTGTTTGCTAATATGCAAAATATCATGTTGAACACAGTATTTTTCACAAGTCCAAAATGTAGCTCTGGCAAAATGCAGCCATACATAAAACCTACCTAAGTAAGTTTTAATAACCGACGAGAAGAGTGGCAACTTTCTAGAGATTCCAACACGACACTTACCCAGAAATTAATCATAATTTATATTTGTAATACACAACACAACATAAACAACAACCAACATCCTTTTAAGCTTCTCTCCCCAAAGCCATTACACTTTGAGTCTGCATACACATGAACATACAACTAAATACAAACTTTAATTTATTTTAGCAAACTATTATAATTATAGAAAAAAATCTATATGTCATAGAGTTTGCATATGAGAACGTATACCGTCTATAGGAAATTTTATTTATTTTTTTTTTTTTGTCTTTGGGAAATTTTGTCAAAATTTCTTGTCTATAGGAAAGCTTGTTTTTGTCTGTAGAAAATTTTGTCAAATTTTCTTAATTATAGGAAAATACTTTTCCATAGAAATTTAGTCAAAATTTCTTGTCCACAAGAAATTTGGTCAAAATTTCTTGCCTATTTCTTGTCTATGGAAAATTTTGACAAAATTTCTTGTCCACAGGAAATTTAGTAAAAAATTCTTGTCCACAGGTAATTTAGTAAAAAATTCTTGTCCATAGGAAATTTGGTCAAAATTTTTTAAAAATTTCATTCCCATAGGAAATTTTGTAAAAATTTTATTCCTATAGGAAATTTTGTAAAAATTTCTTGTCCACAGGAATTTTTTTTCAAAATTTTCTTTTAATAGAAAATTTTGTCAAAATTTCTTGTCCATAGGAAGCTTTGTCAAAATATTTCATCTAGTTTGCTAAAATTTCTTGTCTATAGGAAATTATACAAATAAGAAATTCCTACCGCTGGAAGATATCCATTTACGAGAAAATTGCCATAGCATCTGATTTAAATATACATTAATACTTTCATCTGTATCTAGGAACCAGTTTTAGATAGTTTCTTCGTTGTTATCTTCATATAATTAATAAATAAATTAAATTGCAATCAACTATTTTATCGTGTTGCCTTTTCGATACCACTATCTGCCCATTACAAATGAGGAGGTAAGTCCACCGTTTCCATTGTCTTATTTTCTCTTGAGTATACAGGATTTTCTGCAAAAGTTAATTTACATTTCCTAGCAGTGATGCACTACACCCCCGGTCTGCTTCATCACCATCCATGAACCATATCAATAATGGTTGGACATGCTTAACTAAAATTTGATTTGATTGAGTTGTCTAACAAGATTTTTTGTTTATTTTTATTCTTGTTGTGGAGTCACTTTACATTAAGAAAAGAATCGGTGGAAATTTTATTCTTTAACAAATGACTAAGATTCTTGGAAATTTTTTGCAAACATTGGTGGCCGATATTTTTTCCAAAAGTAGTTTAGTGAGTTTTTTTTTCATTAGAAGCACTTATAAATGTAAGTGCTTATTTATAATGGGGATTATGGCAAAAGATTTAGAGAAGGTAAGAAAAAAACACTAGAAATTAATTTTGACAAGATTTTCCGATGGAATGAAGTTTTGACAAAATTTCCTATAGCAAAGAAAATTTTGACAAAATTTCTTCCAGGAAAGAAATTTTGAAAAAAATTTCCTTTAGCATAGAAAATTTGACAAAATTTCTTAAAACGAATAAATTTTGACAAAATTTCCTATAGAAAGAAATTTTGACAAAATTTCTTATATGAATGGAATTTTCACAAATGCACAAAAAATGTTAGTATCTATTAAAAACTTAATTGAAAGTCAATTAAAAATTAATTAATCCAATTAAAAAATTAATTAATCTAATTAAAAATTTTTGTGATTGATTTTTGTTTCAATTAAAAAATTTGTTGAATCAATTAAATTTTTAATTGAATATTTTTTTAAAAATCACTTAAGACTTTAATTGGAAAAATTTTCGTGAAAATTTTTTCTGTGTGTTTAAAGTGTACATACAATTAAATACAATGGGTAATTGAAATTTAACAGGAAATTATCTGTAATTTATTTAAGTTTTTTTCCTATGAAAGCTTGATGTGTGTGAAATTTATAAAGAAAACAACATTCACCGGCTATGGAAAGACACATAATTACTCAACATTACGTGCCATTCTCTTTAAGAAAAATTACTTAATATTACATTTTAAATGTTATTTCCTATATCAATGTGATTTTTCAACGATTAGAAGATATTTTAAAATTAATTTTTTTGTAAATTGTAAATTAAATATTTATTATAAATCTATTATAAAAAAAATTGTATAATTTTACGCTCAAACTAGCTAAATAAAACTATTGCCTATTTTTGGTAGGTTGGAAAATTTTCATGGTAGATAAGATTAGCTAAACAAAACTATCGCATAATTTTTGGATATAAAGACAACTTAATATTTACGAAACGTTATAATCAGCTCACAGATCGACATAAAAAATAAACAACAAAAATCTAAAAAAATTTCCAAAAATTGTGAAGTTTAGGCAAAATGTTGCATATTTACAGGTTTATAGGCTCAAGAAAGTGACAGAGCCCAAGATTTTCATGATTTAAAGTTTGTAAAATTTTTGTTAAAATTTAAAAATAATTTGTTTTACTAAGTTTATAAATATTAACAAAATGTAGGCTATTGAAGGAAGGAGAAATGTAAACGGTATACATATTTTTAAGTTCGAAAAGATGTTTATTTTTATTTCCATACGACATATTCTTGGAATAAGTTTTAATTTTTTGATAAATTGGAAATGGAAAAATAGTATAATTTTACGCTCAAACAAGCTAAATAAAACTATTACCTATTTTTGGGAGGTTGGAAAATGTTCATGGTAGATAAGATTAGCTAAACAAAACTATTGCATAATTTTAGGATACAAAGGCAACTTAATTTTTACAAAACGTTATAATCAGCTCTCAGATATACATAATAAATAAACAGCAAAAATCTAAAAAAATTGCAAAAATTGTGAAATTTAGGCAAAATGTTGCATATTTACAGGCTTATAGGCTCAAGAAAGTGACAGAGTCCAAGATTTTCATGATTTAAAGTTTGTAAAATTTTTGTTAAAATTGAAAAATAATTAGTTTAACTAAGTTATAAATATTAACAAAATGTAGGCTATTGAAGGAAGGAGAAATGTAAACGGTATACATATTTTTAAGTTCGAAAAGATGTTTATTTTTATTTCCATACGACATATTTTTGGAATAAGCTTTAATTTTTTGATAAATTGGAAATGAAAAAATTGTATAATTTTACGCTCAAACTAACTAAATAAAACTATTGCCTATTTTTGGGAGGTTGGAAAATTTTCATGATAATAATATATAAGATTAGCTAAACAAAACTATTGCATAATTTTAGGATGGTAGGAAACCTTATTTTTTACGAAACGTTATTATCAGCTCTCAGATCGACATAATAAATAAACAGAAAAAATCTAACAAAAATAGCAAACATTTTTTAATTTAGGCAAAATGTTGCATATTTATAGGCTAATAGGCTGAAGAAAGTGAAGATTTTCAAGATTTTCATGAGTTTAAGTTCGTAATTTTTTTTTTTAATTTAAAATAATTTGATTTTCAAGATTTTCATGAGTTTAAGTTCGTAAATTTTTTTTTAAATTTAAAAATAATTTGTTTTACTAAGTTTATAAATATTAACAAAATGTAGGCAACTGAAGGAAGGCGAAATGTAAACGGTATTCATATTTTTAAGTTCGAAAACATGTTTATTTTTATTTTTTTCTTTTCTAGATATATTTTTGTAATGAGTTTAAAAAATGTTGCAAAGTTTAAGGCTAACACATTTAAAGGAATTATTTAATATATATAAATATGTAGCTCAAAACCAAGTGTCAATAAAAGGTAATGGAAATGTCCAAAATTTTCATGACTTTAAATTCAAAAAACCCAAATTCAAAAAACCCAACCCAATTGATTCAATTAATTTTGAATTGAAATGTTTTCTATCACACACAATTTTTTTTCTGATTCAATCACGAAATTAATAGATCCAATTAATTTTTTTAATTGAAATGTCTTCGATCACAGAAATGATAGTATCAATTAAAAAATTAATTGAAAGTCAATTAAAAACTTATTTGATCCAATTAATTTTTTAATTGATACTATTAACTTTTGTGATTGATTTTTGTTTCATTGAAAAAAAATGTGTTGAATCAATTACATTTTTAATTGAATATCTTTTAAAGACTTAATGGAATTTAAAAAAATATTCAATTAAAAATTTAATTGATTCAACACATTTTTTTATTGAAAAAAAAAAATCAATCACAAAAAGGAATAGTATCAATTAAAAAAATTAATTGGATCGATTAAGTTGTTAATTGACTTTCAATTACTTTTTTAATTGATACTATCAGTTCTGTGATTGAAGACATTTCAATTAACAAAATTAATTGGATCTATTAATTTCGTGACTGAATCATAATTTTTTTTTGTGTGACAGAAGACATTAATTGAATCAATTAATTTCGTGATTGAAGACACAAAAATATTCTTAATTGAATATTTTTTTTTAAATTCCATTAAGACTTTAATTGGAAAAATTTTCGTGAAATTTTTTTCGGTGCAGAAATGATAGTACATAGAAAAAAGTTTCACGGAAATGTTTCCAGTTAAAGACTTAATTGAGTTTTAAAATATATTCAATTAAAAATCGATTCAACAAATTTTTCAATTTAAACAAAAATCAAAAAACAAAAAACAAAAAAATTAATGGTATCGATTAATTTTTTAATTAGGTTGGGTTAGGTTAGGTTAGTTGGCAGCCCGATGTATCTGGCTCACTTAGACTATTCAGTCCATTGTGATACCACTTTGGTGAACTTCTCTCTTATCACTGAATGCTGCCCGATTCCATGTTAAGCTCAATGACAAGGGACCTCATTTTTATAGCCGAGCCCAAAAGGCGTTCCACATTGCAGTGAAACCCTCAGAAATGTCACCAGCATTACTGAGTTGGGATAATCCCCCGCTGAAAAACTTTTTGGTGTTCGGTCGAAGCAGAAATCGAACCCAAGACCTTGTGTATGCAAGGCGGGCATGCTAACCATTGTACCATCGTGGCTCCTATTTTTTTTGTAGATCAATTAATTTTTTAATTGACTTTCAAATAATTTTTTTAATATATTATAATATATTTAATTTCTGTGGTTGAAGACATTTCAATTAAAAATTAATTGGATCAATAAATAAAAATAATTGGGTTGCATTAATTGGATCAATAAATTTCATTATTGAACACAAAAAATACTTATTCCAATTAAAAAATTAATTGCTACAATTAATTTTTGTTTCATTTAATAAAAATTGTCGAACCATTAAAATTTTTAATTGAATATTTTCTAAAATTCAATTAAAATTGTAATTGGAAAAATTCTGGTGATATTTTTGTCTGTGTATACATATGTAGGAGAGAATTAAATTATCTTTTAGTACAAATAAAAATTTAATTGTTGATCTTACACACAAAGAAAATTTCATTAAAATTGGGCTAACGAATTTTTTCATTGATATAAACGAAACATTATCATTAATACAATGAAAATATTCGTTAATAGTATGAAACCTTACGTGGACTATCAGAAAATTCGTTATAATAACGAAAAATTTCGTTGTATTAACGAATTTATTTTATTGACTCACATTTAATGATATAATTCGTTAATATAATGAAACTTTAGACTTTTTCTAGATATATTTTATTAAATGAAGTTCATAGAAATATTGCATATTTTAAGGATAAACTATTTTAATAATTCATAAGGTCGCTCTTAGTTAGAGCAAATCATGTAGTTGAAAAAAGCGAGGCTCATCAATATTTAAAAAAAAAAAACAAAACAAAAAAATGAGCACTGAATCAATTCTCTCGTATATCTCGTATTTTGGAAAAATACAGCATACTTTGGGGGCTAAAAGAATATAGGAACTTGTATTTTGTTTCTATTGGAGCTTTATCTGATACTGGAAAGGAGTTTATGACCTTAGGAGGACTATATGACTTTGTGTAAATTCTTATCATCACATGTATCCCAGCTTCGTTGAAATAGGATACAATTTCGATGAATATTTAAAGCATACCCTAAGGCTTGTAGAAAATTAGTTTACATTATTTTATTAATTATTTTCATTTTATGAAATCTTAAATGATTTCAATTTAATTTATTTTTATATTTCATATCTCAAACAACTCTTTAACGCTGAATGGTGCGTTTGCACATATTTTTATAGCTCTACGATTTTATATGTAAATATTTTTTTTAGTTGCCTTGTCTGAGAATTTTCCATAGAAGTAAACTAATTTGAACAATTTATTACCAGACCATTAATTTTTCCAGTCTAAAAATAATTAACACAGAAACTTAGGCTTTATTAAAAAAATAGGCAACATCTGCAGCAAAACCTCTACAGCCTAAAAGTATGCATTACATGAAAGACGATTCACTTTTCCATAAGTGAATCGTCTACGTAAAATGGGTACCTGCAACGAAATTTTAAGTTGCACACATTATTTGGGCTTTGTCTACATTTCTATATAGAAGCAAGGTAGATAAATAAACCAATCGATAAATATAAAAATAATAGCCACAAAAGGCAATAATAATCATCTACATACATAAAATGCTAATAAAGTGCAATAAGTGTATTTGCATTTCTTTGGGTGCGTGTGTGTTTGTGTGAATGCAAGTGTATACCATCTATTTAATGGGTGTGGTAATAGGTCCTTGCAAACGAACAACCACAATAATAATAATAACAGCAACAACAACAACAATTTTTCTATAATAATAATAATCATAATAGCAACAACGTGCAAGGCGCGTATACACATTAAGTCATTACAAAAAAACATTAAGGGAACTAAGAACAAAGGCATGAGTACAAGCAATACCAGCACTTGTAGGAACTACAATGAGTTGGGCCAAATTATTTATGCAAAAATATCCTTTATGCCATTATTAATAACACAAACAAAACGTACGCGCAACAACAACACTTTAAGTAGACCATGTTCGGAAAGGCACATGTGTTTGTCTTGCAGTACAATGCCTTTTTCTATGGAGCACGTGTGCCACAGGATATTTGGCATAGAGTATGGAGAAAATTCTGGTGAAGAGAATTGCATAGAGAGAAGAGTATAAGGGGGAAATTTCATATCCTTACCATGATAATAAGTATAAAATTTGCATGCATTTTGTTGGAGAGGGGGCTCGGAGGGTTGAGAAGTTGGATAATGTTCTCTGATTCTTTTGGGTTTGCTGAATTACGTGCCTTTTATGTGCAATCATACATGATTAAGCATCAAAAGTCGATATTTTGGTGAAAGGTATGGGTAAATCGCAAAGTTTGATGTGAAGAGTCATATGATATTCATGAAATCATTATCCATTGAATGTATTGAATATAATTATGAGGGTTTAACATGGCTGGAAGACTGAATATTTAGTCGATATTATAACAAAGGTTTAGAAATTATACAGCTAAGGTAGGATAATATGAAATACAAAAAAAGTCTAAATTATAAAAAAAAGTCACAAATATCAAAAATTATTGCATAGTTTTGGGAGATTGAGAAAAGATCTGTGTTGCACACTATAATGGCCACAAAATTAAAATAAATATTCATAATTTGTTTTTTACATATGGTGCTAAAAATATTTGCATAGTTATAGGCTTGCCCGTAAAGTCAATTTTACGAAATGTTTCAAGAAACTCATAAAATATTTTTCGCTTTTTGCTTCGTAAGGTTCGAAACGGCTGAACCGATTGACTTAAAATTTTCAGGGAATGCCATTTTGTTTGATATTTGGTCCCTTATCCTTCCTCAGTTTGCCTGTAAATTTCAGGGAGGGTTGGGAGTGGCTTCTGGACAAAGTTCCGCTATTTTATTTTTCGATGTTTGGTCGGAGAGGAGGACCTATACCCGAATTTTTTTTATAGTACAGTGAACAACAAGACCGGGGGGAGAAGCTACGAACAGGAAAGGACTCGATTTTCTAAATTGGGTTCAAGTTCTTCGATTTCCTTGAAATTTTTAGGGAAGATGTTCACTAGACGAAGTTCCGCTACTTTATTTTCCGATATTTGGACAAAATTTTCATTAGAAATAAAATTTTGAGAAAATTTTCAACAGAAATAACATTTTGAGAAAATTTTCTATAGAAATAAAATTTTGACAAAATTTTTTAAAGAAATAAAATTTTGAGAAAATTTACTATAGAAATAAAATTTGACAAAATTTTCCATAAAAATAAAATTTTGACAAAATTTTCTATAGAAATAAAATTTTGAGAAAATTTTCTATAGGAAAAAAAAATGATCATAAAATTTTCAATAGAAATAAAATTTTGACATAATTTTCTATAGAAATAAAATTTTGACAAAATTTTCTATAGTAATAAAATGTTCACAATTTTTTGTATAGAAATAAAATTTCGAAAAAAATTTGTATAGAAATAAAATTTTAAGAAAATTTTCTACAGAAATACAATTTTTAAAAAATTTTCTATAGAAATAAAATTTTAAGAACATTTTCTATAGAACTAAAATTTACAGAAAATTTTCTATAGAAATAAAATATAGAAAATCCATTTTGATAAAATTTTCTATAGAAATGCAATGTTGAGAAAATTTTCTACAGAAATAAAATGTTGACAAGATTTTCTATAGAAATAAAATTTTGACAAAATTTTCTATAGAAATAAAATGTTGAGAAAATTTTCTATGGAAATAAAATTTTGACAAAATTTTCTATAGGAAAAAAAAATGTTCATAAAATTTTCAATAGAAATAAAATTTTGACATAATTTTCTATAGAAATAAAATTTTGACAAAATTTTCTATAGTAATAAAATTTTCACAATTTTTTGTAAAGAAATAAAATTTCGAAAAAATTTTGTATAGAAATAAAATTTTAAGAAAATTTTCTACAGAAATACAATTTTTAAAAAATTTTCTATAGAAATAAAATTTTAAGAAAATTTTCTATAGAAATAAAATTTTAAGAAAATTTTCTATAGAACTAAAATTTAGAGAAAATTTTCTATAGAAATAAAATATAGAAAATCCATTTTGATAAAATTTTCTATAGAAATGCAATGTTGAGAAAATTTTCTACAGAAATAAAATGTTGACAAGATTTTCTATAGAAATAAAATTTTAACAAAATTTTCTATAGAAATAAAATTTTGAGAAAATTTTCTATGGAAATAAAATTTTGTGAAAAATTTCTATAGAAATAAATTTTTGAAAAAATCTTCTACAGAAATAAAATGTTGAGAAAATTTTTCTATAAAAATATAATTGTGACAAAATTTTGTGTAGAAATAAAATTTTGAAAAAATAAGATTTTGGAAGACTATTTATGGCTCAAGTGGCAACCGTGAATCATACCCCTGGGGAGGTGGTATGGCTGTGCGGCGCCCTGCAAGTGCATAAAGCATTGTGCTATCCTAACTCACAATAAAAAAAAAATATGTAAAAAGTTTCATATATTGACAAAAAGGTGCCACAAAAATATAAAAAACAAATTAAATTTGGTAAATAGTGGCAAAAAAGTGTCGTCGTATGAAAAATATTGATACTAAATTGCACAACCATAATAGTGGTTCAAAACATTTCTTATATTATATATTCCAAAATAACAGTAGATGGCAAAATGATTCGGTGCACGGACAGCCAGGAAAATACATTTAAAATTTGTAATTCTCATGCAATCAAAACATAGATTAAAATTTACTATAGGTTCAATTAAATCAACTGATCAAAATGTCAAAAATCTTGGTAAAATTTTTTAGACCAACTAAAATACCCTAACAGGCAATTATCTTACATTAAAAAAAAAATACAATCCCATTGGTCCATAATGAACTTCTTTCCTCTACAATGCAATGAAATTATTTCTTTGTTTGTGTTTACGTTGTTTTCTTTACGTTTTTTTTTTATTCCATACCAACATATAATTATAAAACAAAAAGCATACAATAGCCCCCCATAAGGACGTATGTTTGAGGTATGCAAAAACAAAAATCATAACAAAAAGTATTTTATTGCTTTGTAGAGGGTATAATTTAAACGCTAATAAGGTTATACGTGACCATTCGCCTGCTATGAAAACAAATGAAGAACTTTTGTAGTAAATATATAAAAGCATTTGGCTTGATTGCCATGAGAAGTGGGCCCTAGTGATTGAAAAAAGCTCAGTTAGGTCATTGACGTAGCGTGAAAAATATTAATTTAGTTTAATTTAAATTTATATTTTCATTTAATTATTTCTTTCTGATGGATATAACCGAAATTCGACAATGTTGCCATTAGTATCAAACTGTTTGTATATAAAAAAACATGTAAAAAATGAAGACAAACTCTTGGAAGATTTTCAATTCTAAACTTTTATTTATAATTTTATTATTTTAATACAGCTCAAAAATATGCAATTATTAGATTCTTGGGAAAAATTTTCTTTATTATTTGATACAAAAAGTATGCAACATTGTTTTAAAATATGCACATTTTCAGATACCTGAAAAATATGGAACATAAAAACATTAGTATGTCTTACATAACAATATGTATTTAGATATATAATTTGCAAATAGACTCCGGTCAAATTTTGTGGGTTTTATTAAAAAAAAAATTAAAACTTCGAAGATCCTTAGCAGCATTACCTGTATAGAAAATTTTGTCAAAATTCTATTTCTATAGCAAATTTTTTCAAAATTTTATTTCTATAGAAAATTTTGTCCACATTTTATTTCTATAGAAAATTTTTTCAATTTTTTTATAGAAAATTTTGTTAAAATTTTATTTCTATAGAAAATTTTGTTAAAATTTTATTTCTCTAGAAAATTTTGTCAAAATTTTATTTCTATAGAAAATTCTGCCAAAATTTTATTTCTATAGAAAATTTTGTCAAAATTTTATTTCTATTGAAAATTTTGTCAAAATTTTATTTTTATAGAAAATTTTTTTAAAATTTTATTTCTATAGAAAATTTCGTCAAAATTTTATTTCTATAGAAAATTTTCTTAAAATTTTATTTCTATAGAAAATTTTCTTAAAATTTTATTTCTATAGAAAATTTTCTTAAAATTTTATTTCTATAGAAAATTTTCTTAAAATTTAATTTCTATAGAAAATTTTCTTAAAATTTTATTTCCATACAAAATTTTTTCAAAATTTTATTTCTATACGAAATATTGTCAAAATATTATTTTTTTTAGAAAATGTTGTCAAAATTTGATTACTATAGAAAATTTTGTCAAAATTTTATTTCCATAGAAAATTATGTCATAATTTTATTTCTATAAAAAATTTTATGAACATTTTATTTCTATAGAAAATTTTGTTCAAATTGTATTTCTATGGAAAATTTTGTCAAAATGGATTTTCTATATTTTATTTCTATAGAAAATTTTCCTAAAATTTTATTTCTATAGAAAATTTTCTTAAAATTTTATTTCTATACAAAATTTTTTCAAAACTTTATTTCTATACAAAATTCTATACATATACAAAATTCTATACAAAATTTTGTCAAAATTTTATTTCTATAGAAAATTATGTCAAATTTTTATTTCTATAGAAAATTTTATGAACATTTTATTTTTATAGAAAATTTTATGAACATTTTATTTCTATAGAAAATTTTGTCAAAATGTTATTTCTATGGAAAATTTTGTAAAAATTTTCTTCTATAGAAAATTTTATCAAGATTTTGTTTCTATAGAAAATTTTCTTAAAATTTTATTTCTATACAAAATTTTGTAAAAATTTATTTCTATTCAAAATTTTGTAAAAATTTTATTTGTATATTTTATTTCTATAGAAAATTTTATCAAAATTTTATTGCTATAGAAAATTTTGTCAAAGTTTTATTTCTATTGAAAGTTTTATAAAAAATTTACGTCTATAGAAATTTTTTTCAAAAATTTATTTCCATAAAAAATTTTGTAAAAATTTTATTTCTGTAAAAAATTTTATCAAAATTTTATTTCTATAGAAAATTTTCTCAAATTTTTATTTCTATAGAAAATTTTGCCAAAATTTTATTTCTATAGAAAATTTTCTCAAATGCAATACAAAATTTTGCCAAAATTTTATTTCTGTACAAATTTTTATCAAAATTTTATTTCTATAGAAAATTTTGTCAAAATTTTATTTCTATAGAAAATTTTGTCAAAATTTTATTTCTATAGAAAATTTTGTCAATATTTTATTTCTATAGAAAATGTTGCCAAAATTTTATTTCTAAAAATTTTGTCAAAACTATACTTCTATAGAAAATTTTATCAAAATTTTATAACTATATATAGAAAGTTTTATTAAAAATTTATTTCTATAGAAAATTTTGTCAAAATTGTATGTCTATAGAAAATTTTCTCAAAATTTTATTTCTATAAAAAATGTTGTCAAAATTTTATTTCTATAGAAAATTTTGCCAAAATTTTATTTCTATAGAAAATTTTTTTAAAATTTTATTTCTCTAGAAAATTTTGTCAAAATTTTATTTCTATAGAAAATTCTGCCAAAATTTTATTTCTATAGAAAATTTTGTCAAAATTTTATTTCTATTGAAAATTTTGTCAAAATTTTATTTTTATAGAAAATTTTTTTAAAATTTTATTTCTATAGAAAATTTTCTTAAAATTTTATTTCCATACAAAATTTTTTCAAAATTTTATTTCTATACGAAATATTGTCAAAATATTATTTTTTTAGAAAATGTTGTCAAAATTTGATTACTATAGAAAATTTTGTTAAAATTTTATTTCTCTAGAAAAGTTTGTCAAAATTTTATTTCTATAGAAAATTCTGCCAAAATTTTATTTCTATAGAAAATTTTGTCAAAATTTTATTTCTATTGAAAATTTTGTCAAAATTTTATTTTTATAGAAAATTTTTTTAAAATTTTATTTCTATAGAAAATTTCGTCAAAATTTTATTTCTATAGAAAATTTTCTTAAAATTTTATTTCTATAGAAAATTTTCTTAAAATTTTATTTCTATAGAAAATTTTCTTAAAATTTTATTTCTATAGAAAATTTTCTTAAAATTTAATTTCTATAGAAAATTTTCTTAAAATTTTATTTCCATACAAAATTTTTTCAAAATTTTATTTCTATACGAAATATTGTCAAAATATTATTTTTTTAGAAAATGTTGTCAAAATTTGATTACTATAGAAAATTTCGTCAAAATTTTATTTCTATAGAAAATTTCGTCAAAATTTTATTTCTATAGAAAATTTTCTTAAAATTTTATTTCTATAGAAAATTTTGTTCAAATTGTATTTCTATGGAAAATTTTGTCAAAATGGATTTTCTATATTTTATTTCTATAGAAAATTTTCCTAAAATTTTATTTCTATAGAAAATTTTCTTAAAATTTTATTTCTATACAAAATTTTTTCAAAACTTTATTTCTATACAAAATTCTATACATATACAAAATTCTATACAAAATTTTGTCAAAATTTTATTTCTATAGAAAATTATGTCAAATTTTTATTTCTATAGAAAATTTTATGAACATTTTATTTTTATAGAAAATTTTATGAACATTTTATTTCTATAGAAAATTTTGTCAAAATGTTATTTCTATGGAAAATTTTGTAAAAATTTTCTTCTATAGAAAATTTTATCAAGATTTTATTTCTATAGAAAATTTTCTTAAAATTTTATTTCTATACAAAATTTTGTAAAAATTTTATTTCTATTCAAAATTTTGTAAAAATTTTATTTGTATATTTTATTTCTATAGAAAATTTTATTGCTATAGAAAATTTTGTCAAAGTTTTATTTCTATAGAAAATTTTATAAAAAATTTACGTCTATAGAAATTTTTTTCAAAAATTTATTTCCATAAAAAATTTTGTAAAAATTTTATTTCTGTAAAAAATTTTATCAAAATTTTATTACTATAGAAAATTTTCTCAAAATTTTATTTCTATAAAAATGTTGTCAACATTTTATTTCTATAGAAAATTTTGCCAAAATTTTATTTCTATAGAAAATTTTCTCAAATACAATACAAAATTTTGCCAAAATTTTATTTCTGTACAAAATTTTATCAAAATTTTATTTCTATAGAAAATTTTGTCAAAATTTTATTTCTATAGAAAATTTTGTCAATATTTTATTTCTATAGAAAATGTTGCCAAAATTTTATTTCTAAAAATTTTGTCAAAACTATACTTCTATAGAAAATTTTATCAAAATTTTAAATCTACCTATAGAAAGTTTTATTAAAATTTTATTTCTATACTAAATTTTGTCAAAATTGTATTTCTATAGAAAATTTTCTCAAAATTTTATTTCTATAAAAAATGATGTCAAAATTTTATTTCTATAGAAAATTTTGCCAAAATTTTATATCTATAGAATATTTTCTCAAATACAATACAAAATTTTGTCAAAAATTTATTTCTGTACAAAATTTTATCAAAATTTTATTTTTATAGAAAATTTTGTCAAAATTTTTATTTCTATAGAAAATTTTGTCAAAATTTTATTTCTATAGAAAATTTTGTCAAAATTTTATTTCTATAGAAAACTTGTCAAAATTTTATTTCTATAGAAAATTTTGTTCAAATTTTATTTCTATAGAAAATTTTGCCAAATTTATATTTCTGAAAATTTTTATTTTTAAATTTATTAATATAAAATTTTGATATCATTTCTTGAATATTTTGTTTCTTTTCTCCAAAACTAAACTTCAATATTTAGTTTCATAATCATATCAATTATGTCTGAAGCGCATTGATTAACACCTTTTGCTAAAAGCACAAATCGATTTTCAAAAACTCCTATACATATGCGTTTGAAACGCTATGCCAAATGACTACCAAAAAAGGACAAAAAAAAAAGACCAACAATTCTCACCACTAATAGATATAACAAAATATTGCAATCACACATTTACGTTGAAACATAAATTAATTAAGAAAAAATTTAAATGCATTTCTTTAAACTTCCCTAATCAGATTTGAGACACGAAATTGACCAAGAAAATTCACATTAACAGGCAAATGTTCATATAAACTATGTGTGGGAACAGAAGTACTACTCTGAGATGTCTGCTTACTTGGCTTTGCTGGAGTTTTCATGACCCATGCATAACTACTCCATAAAGTGGTGACGCATGCGCAATAAAGCATGAGTAGCAGTTTTGTTGGTTTTTTGCTTTTGTGTGCTGTTTTTTTCGGTTTAGTTTTTGGCATGATTTGTGGTTAACATGATTTTATTCTCAAACAATTTCCTCAAGCCTTCGATGTTGCAAAAAGAGAAAAAAAACTCCACATAAACGCCACAAATAGCCATGGCTAAAAGGGTATTAATAAATTTTGCATTAAGATCGCGTGCAGTGTCATTTTGTCTCGTGTTGGAGACTGTATGTGTGTGTCATTGTATACCAAAGATTTTTTTTTATTTTTGATTTTATTTCAAGCCAATTTCCATTACACCCGCCTGTCAGGCTATGGTTTATTAAATGCAAATCAAAAAATTAAGACAAATGTGCTAAAAAGTGGCAATTAAAATGAAGCCAAAACTTTTCTGATAAAGATTTATTATAGATTAGGATTTTAGTCATGTTTGTAAAATTTTCAATAAATTGGAAATATGGTTTCGAAAAAAAAATTAGACAGACACACAAAGAGAAATCGAACGAAAATACGTAAAAAATTGATTGTATTTAATATGATGGAAATTTTTTCATGATATATTATCCTTTATAACAAGTTATAGTTGAAGGCAATATTAGAGTTTAAAAATGTGCAACATTAAAGTTCAAAAATACCAATCTGAATAAAAAGTGGCACAAAAGGTGTCATATTTTCCTATTTCAATTTAAAGGCAACATTATTGTACAGAAATTCCTTAAATATTCCATACGGATAAAGAGTAGCATAAAATGTGACATGTTTTTTCAGACAAATAATTTGAATTTGTTTTTACCTATGTGTTGCATTGGTAGTTTGGTGTAATCTTGCAACGAATAATTCTTTTTTTCGTTTAAGATAATTCATTGCAATTGGCCAATTATGGGCATAAACCTGTTTTGCATATTTCAAACAGTAAGCGATGAAATATTGTCTATTTTTAAGCAACTTGTTAGGTGTAAAAAATTATAACGACTGTTGAGAACAGAAAAAAAAGTTGCACAAAAGGTGTCATATTTTCTCAAAGGGAAACCACGTGAATAAAACACATTTTGATATTTATATGTCACAAAAGAAGTTTGTCGTAATCTTGCAATGACTTTGCCATTTATTTTACAAAAATATAACTCGTTTCAATTGGCCATCATAGGGATAAACCATATTGCATATTTTTAGGCGGTCGTATATAGAGTAGTAGGTGGAAAAATTCTAAATGGGTTTCGAGAACATAATTGAGAAGAAAAAAATTCGTTATGAAGGCCTCATTTGTGTATTGTGAGAAAAGCTAAAAAGTGCCACAAAAGGTTTCATATTTTCTCATAATTTTCTTATGGGAATAAACCTACTTTGAATAGTAATCCATAAAATATTGCATATTTTTTAGCGGTCACATATAGAGTCATAAGTGGAAAACTTCATTATGGGTGTTGATAAAATAATTTAGAAAAACTGATGCGCAATGAAGACCTCATTAAGGAAATGTCAGAATAATTAAAAAGTGGCACAAAATGTGTCATATTTTCTCAGAAAGAAAAAAAAAATAAATTTAATGCATTTATATCCCTTTTTCTACATATATGTTACAAATTGAGATTTGAGTAACCTTGCAACATTTTTTATCTTTGTTTCATTAAAGAAAACTCAATGCAATTAGCCGATTATGGTGATAATTCTGATTTCCCTATTTCGAAAAGAAACCAATAAAATATTTTTAGGTGTTCAAGTAAGAGACACGGTTGCCACTCGAGCTACAAATAATCTAGCAAAACTTAGAGAAAATTTTAACAAAAAAATACAAAAAACCTTAATTTGCAAAATTTTATTTCGATAGAAAATTTTCTGAAAACTTTATTTCTTTTGAAAATTTAGTCAAAATTTTAATTTTATAGATTTTTTTTTCAAAATTATTTCTATAGAACATGATTCTTTTTTTAATTTAATTTCTATAGAAAATTTTGTCAAAATTCTATTTCTAAAGAAAAATTTGTAAACATTTTATTTCTAAAGAAAATTTTGTAAAAATTTTATTTATATAGAAAATTTTGCCAAAATTTTATATCTATAGAAAATATTCTGATAATTTTATTTCTATAGAAAATTTTTGTCAAAATTTTATTTCTATCGAAAATTTTCTCAAAATTTTATATCTATAGAAAATTTTGTCAAAATTTTATTTCTCAAGAGAATTTTCTCAAAATTTTCTTCTTTCTATGACGGGAGCCACCGTGGTGCAATGGTTAGCATACCCGCCTTGCATACACAAGGTCGTGGGTTCGATTCCTGCTTCGACCGAACACCAAAAAGTTTTTCAGCGGTGGATTATCCCACCTCAGTAATGCTGGTGACATTTCTGAGGGTTTCAAAGCTTCTCAAGTGGTTTCACTGCAATGTGGAACGCCGTTCGGACTCAGCTATAAAAAGGAGGTCCCTTATCATTGAGCTTAACATGGAATCGGGCAGCACTCAGTGATAAGAGAGAATTTCACTAATGTGGTATCACAATGGACTGAATAGTATAAGTCAGCCTGATACATCGGGCTGCCACCTAACCTAACCTAACATATATTGTCAATTATTTTTATCCTTTTAGATCTTAATTTACCAAATAATAAAATTGATAATTCTGGGAGGTTATCCAAATTAGCTACTACGGAGATATTTGCATACTTTTAGGCACCACATGTAACATCCTTAACCCACTATTATATTAAACGGGAAATGTGCTCACTAAAATTTACAAAATATCATAAAAATCTTTCCCAAATATCACAAGAATATTTGCCCAAAAAAATAAGTTCGACTTAAAAAAAAATGGCACAAAAAGTGCCACATAAATACTAACTAAATCCATTTACATCGTTTTTATACTATGTATTATTTCTTTTAATTAGATCTTATATTTACCTAATAATAATTCGCTCTCCATTTTTTGTTTGTTTCATTCATCTTTAAAATCAAGCTACTACAGATATATTTGCATACTTTCAGGCATCACATATATCATCCTTAACCCACCAATATATGGTAAGTGAAGAATGCTCACTAAAATGTAAAAAAATATCATAATAATCTATCCCAAAGATCATAAGAATATTTTCATCAAAAAAGTTGGAGTTTTTAATTAAAAAGTGGCATAAAATGTGTCACAGAGAAAAATACGGATTAAATCCATTTACATCGGTTCTAATAGTGTCCATTATTTTTTTAATAAGATCTTTATTAACCTAGGAATAATTCGCTCTCCCTTTCTTCAAAAATCACTGCTTTACATTGAAAATTCTGGGAGGCTATCCAATTTATCTACTACGGAAATATTTGCATACTTTTAGGCGTCACATGTATAAGGGAAAAAGGAAGCACTAAAATATAGTATAGGAGACATGTATTATTTTCTGATCATATGTAATCTTATATTCACAAAATATTTTTACACTATAAAAAATGCAATTAATTTAAAAAGGGTGGCATAAAAATGAAAGAATAGGTATTTAGGAGAAGAAGAGAATCATAGCATAAAAGAAGTGTCACATATTACTTTTAAGTTGCTATATTGTAAAACTGATGGCTTCCTTCCTATCGGTCCGTCTATCCTTTTATTTTTAGAATAATTTTCCAATGTTAACTTGCTCTCTTTTTTTTTTGTTGCAAATTTTAACATATGACGCCTTTGGTTTTCTTTAACTCCCCTCTCCCCCTGCCATAAGTTCTAAATGAAACAGCCGATTGACCATTGCAAAGGACATGCACAACAAACAACAATTTGAAAAAGTCCTTGCAGCCAAGTTGCTGGCTAGAAGCGTCAAATACAAACATCCCTTAATTCGTAAAATTGCATTAATTTCAAATGTTATGACGCCATGCAATGTTACCACCATGTCTAGCTATCGTGTATTTTTTTTTTTGCTTTGCTAATTTTAATTTCTATCTTCATTAATGCAGAAATGAAATCGAAAATAATACATTCCAAGCGAAAAGGGGTAAATTCATAATGAGCACGTTTTTCCTCCCTTTTTAAGCAGGCATTATAATCGCAAACACAACTCTTACTCATACTAAGGATTTTTGTTCTTATGTACGCACAACGAATCCTTTGGCACACTTTGGCCAAAGGCTAGAAAACACGCTTTGGTTTATGATAATTTTACAATTTTTTTATTTTTTATTTTTTTTTGTTGGGCCACGAGACAAAAGACCAAGTGCCAATGTTTGCCACGTAGAATTTTGGTGGGTGAATGAAGGGGCTCTTTTTTTTTTTTTTTTTTTTTTGATTCGAGAGTCGAATGACTAAAAAATTTTTAATTTGCAAAAACACGAACACCAAATGAATGAGTGAACGAACGAACGAAATTAATGAATAAAAGCATGAAATGTAAAAAGCAAAACAAAAAAAAAAAAAACTTAAATATCCATAATTCAAGCTTATTATGCAGCAACTTAGAAGAGAACAGACAAAAATTGAAGGGTGCATTATCAAGGGTTGGCTATACGAATGATGTAGATGGACGTACAAACCATTGGTCGGTTATAGAAATGCTTTACTTATTCATGATTGTAATTAGTTGGACGCCAAGTCTTTATGCCCGCTAGATATTTGTTCATCGCTTTGCCCTTTATTTTCGATATGTATGTCCGTCCATCTATCTATCCAATAACATGTAAATGTTAATGCAATTTAAAATGCATGCAATGGTCTATGTAATTCACACCCAAATTGCTATTCTAATTATCAGCGATTGGCAATTAAATTGTGAGAGAGGCAAAAAATGTTTTTTCACAACAAATATTCACATGATTACAAATATTGTAATATACATATATGCAGAAAAATTTTTCATCGAAATATTTCCAATTAATTTTCATTGAATTTTAAAAAAATATTTCATTAAAAATTTAACTGATCCAACAAATTTGTTATTTAAAACAAAAATTAATGGTACCAATTAATTTTTTAATTGACTTCAGTGATTGATACACACAAACAATTTGTTCTCATTCAATCGCGAATTTACTTGATGCAATTAAATTTTTAATTGAAAATGTCTTCAATTACAAAAATGATAGTATCACTTAAAAAATTACTTGACAGTCAATAAAAAGATTAATTGATACTATTAATTTTTGTGATTGATTTTTTTTTTCATTAAAAAAATTTGTGGAATCAATTACATTTTTAATTGAACATGAAATTAATTTTCATTAAATTTTTAAAAAATATTTCATTAAAAATTTAACTGATTCAACAATTTTTTTTTTGTTTAGGGCTCTTTATGAGAAAACGGCGGGTTATAATTTTGCACCGTCGATAAATTTTATTATTATTCCCAAGATTGCATAATTTTGTGATTAAATCGAAAATATATTTTGCCTTATATGGATTTAAAATATATGAAAACTTTCGTACTTCATCTCCTATCAATCTATTTTTTTTATCAATCGAGAAATCAATACCAGGCTTTTAAAATAATTTGCTACCTTAGTGTCTCTAAGTTAATAAAAATCGATCGCTCAATAACGCTGTCCATCAATTTTTCTACAATATTACATTATCTATAAGATCATCACATTCTTAGTCTGACATTCCTACTGCATTATTCTCATTAACAGATATTTGTTAATTAATTTTGTCATTAGCATTCTATACGTATTTCTTCAATAAATTGTGGATGGCATTTAATTGTATATGAAACGTTGTTGTTCGCTATATATACAAACCAGAGAGAGAGAGAGAGAGAGGGAGAAAGATTTCATTTTAATATAATTAATGGAATTTTTATTTTATTATTATTTTTTTCTTAAATTCTTTTATTATTATTAATAAAATTGTTATTGAAATTATCCATCCGATAAGAATAAATACATAAATTTATTTTAGAATAATTTGAAGATATAATAAAATTTGAATTGAAATTCTAAAAGTCAAGTATGTCAAACTAAAACCCAAAAGAGAGAAGTATTTATTAGAAGTTTGGTACGGCTGCCAGTAACTAACATTATGTAAGGTTGTAGGTGGTCCAAATAAAGCGCGCTATTTATAAAAATGTAAAATTATTTATTTAAAAAACAAATTGATTTAAATAATTTGAAAAAGTAAAACTGAAGTGAAGAAATAATTTGACATAAAACACAAAACAAATTATATTTAAACAAGTATATACGGCCGTAAGTTCGGCCAGGCCGAATCTTATGTACCCTCCACCATGGATTGCGTAGAAACTTCTAGGAAAGATTGTTATCCACAATCGAATTACTTGGGTTGTGGTATTTTAAAACTTCTTAACATTGTTTTCTAAATTGTGAGTTAGACCATACGTGGTATATATTAGAAAAAACAAGGTATGTATAGGTAAGTCTACAAATAATTACGAATCGATATGGACTTTTGTACGGTACATAGAGAGCCAGAATTGAAATATAGGGGTCGCTTATATGGGGGCTATATACAATTATGAACTTGACATGGACCAATTTTTGTGTGATTGGGTATCGATTTATCTGAGGGCTATATATAACTATAGACCGATATGGACCTAGTTAGGCATGTTTGTCAACAAGCCATATACTAGGTTAGGTTAGGTTATGTGGCAGCCCGATCTATCAGGCTCACTTAAACTATTCAGTCCATTGTGATACCACAGTGGTGAACTTCTATCTTATTACTGAGTTCTGCCCGATTCCATGTTAAGCTCAATGACAAGGGACCTCCTTTTTATAGCCGAGTCCGAACGGCGTTCCACATTCCACTGAAACCACTTAGAGAAGCTTTGAAACCCTCAGAAATGTCACCAGCATTATTGAGGTGGGATAATCCACCGCTGAAAAACTTTTTGGTGTTCGGTCGTAGCAGGAATCGAACCCACGACCTTGTGTATGCAAGGCGGGCATGCTAACCATTGCACCACGGTGGCTCCCTCCCCCATATACTAGCACAATGTACCAAATTTCGACTGACTCCGATGATATTTGCTCCTCCAAGAGGCTCCAAAACCAAATCGCGGGATCGGTTTATATGGGGGCTATATATGATTATGGACTGATATGGACCACTTTTGACATGGTTGTTAAATATCATTTACTACCACCACGTACCACATTTCAAGCAGATCGGATGAATTTTGCTTCTCCAAAAGGCACCGGAGGCCAAATCTGGGGATCGGTTTATATGGGGGCAATATATAATTACGGACTGATATGAACTAATTCCTGCATGGTTGTTGGATACCATATACTAATATCACGTACCACATTTCAACCGAATCTGATGGATTTTGCTCTTCCAAGGGGCTCCGGAGTTCAAATCTGAGGATTGGTTTATATGGCGGCTATATATAACTATAGGCCGATATGGACCAATTTTTGCATGGGTGTTTGAGGCCATATATTGACACCATGTACCAAATTTCAACTCAATCAGATGAATTTTGTTCTTCCAAGAGGCTCCTGAGGTCAAATCTGGTGATCGGTTTATATGGGGGTTATATATAATTATGGACCGATGTCGACCAATTTTGGCATGGTCATTAGAGACCATATACTAACACCATGTACCAAATTTCAGCCGGATCAGATGAAATTTGCTTCTCTTAGTGGCTCCGCAAGCCAAATCAGGGGATCGGTTTATATGGGGGCTATATATAATTATGCACCGATGTGGACCAATTTGTGCACAGTTGTTAGAGATCATATGCTGACACCATGTACCAAATTTCAGCCAGATCGGATGAAATTTGCTTCTCTTAGAGGCTCTGAAAGCCAAATCGGGGGATCGGTTTATATGGAGGCTATATATAATTATTGACCGATGTGGACCAATTTTTGCATGGTAGTTAGAGAATATATACTAACACCATGTACCAAATTTCAACCGGATCGTATGAAATTTGCTTCTCTTAGAGTCTCCGCAAGCCAAATCTGGTGATCGGTTTATATGGGGGCTATATATAATTATGGACTGATGTGGACCAATTTTTGCATGGTAGTTAGAGACCATACATCATCCGGATCGGATGAAATTTGCTTCTCTTAGAGCAATCGCAAGCCAAATTTGGGGGTCCTTTTGTATGGGGGCTATACGTAAAAGTGGACCGATATGGCCCATTTGCAATATCATCCGACCTACATCAATAACAACTAGTGGTGCCAAGTTTCAAGTCGATAGCTTGTTTCGTTCGGAAGTTAGCGTGATTTCAACAGACGGACGGACGGACATGCTCAGATCGACTCAAAATTTCACCACGACCCAGGATATATGCCCAGCAAAAAAAGCATAGTCAAAAAGGTAGTGAAAATGTGCTTTTTGGATACGAAAGTGGTACAAAATTGGCGAAGAAGCCATGAATTTAACATGGGCTTGTCATAGGACGGATGTCCACCATTTCCACAGCCGTTGCACTGAATTTGCATCAGATCTTAGGGTGTGATCCGAATTAAGTGTTTTGGATGTGAATTAGAAAAATTTGTGATATTTTGCCAAATAAATATTTTTTATTATTTGTTATGATTTTTAATGCATTTTAACGCTTACCTGAAACATTTGACATCAAATATTTCCACAAACTCGCTATGTGTCTAGAATGGATTTAGCATTTTTTTTCGACAAAATTTAAATAATTTTTACCATTTTATTAATCTTTACTCTGTTTTTAACATATATGAAACAAAAAAAAGTTAAATTTACCCTTAAATATATGAAAACAACGAATTATAAAAAATGTAATTAAAAGAACTTCCTGAGTATCTTAGTTAAAATAAAGAACATCTTTGGAGGACATTTTTTGTAAGTGCTTTTAAAGTTGTGCTCTTAGAACTACTTCCGAATTTTTTTGCTGGGTATATATACTTTATGGGGTCTTAGAGCAATATTTCTATGTGTTACAAAACGGAATGACAAAGTTAATATACCCTATGGTGAAGGGTATAAAAATGAAATTTAAAATCGAGTGTCGCCATAGGGTGTGTAAGAGAAATTTTCGAATTACATTTTTGTCAAAAAAAAATATTTTATTTTTTTTGAAAAAGTAGTTGGATCCCCAATCTGTGATCCGGAAGTAGTGCAAACTTGGATCATCTCCAATGAATGTTACATGGGCTTGTCATAGGACGGAAGTACTCCCTTTTTGGATCCTTTGCATTGCTTTAGAACTTGTGCCCTGGAAGTTAATTTGAATGAAGAAATTTAAAAATCGAAAAAAAAAAATTTTTTCAACCAATTTCACTTTTTTATCCATATGTTTTATTACACAATTATTTTCCGTTTATCTAATTTTTACAGTTAGAAAAAGTTGTTCGCTCCGACCAGGGGTTGCGTCGAAAGGTCAATTCAAATGTTTATGATATGATCGTAATACGACACGAAGGAAAAACATTCTAATTGCTTCTCAAGATGTTCTTTATTAGTATGAACGAAAAAATAAGAAACGCAGGTTCAAATCTCACCAGCGGCAATTTTATCAAATATTATCAAATATTTTTCTAAAAAATTATTTTTGTATGTCATGCATCGTTTTTATTTTTTATTTCCGGCATATATTTTCGTATAAAAATATTTTTTCCATTAAAAATCAACAAAAAAATTAAAAATTCTCGTAATTTGCAAAACCTTCTCAAAAGAACTTCCATGGAAGCGAAAAAGTCAAACGGCACAGGTTCAAATCCCAGCGGGGATGAAATTTATTTTTATTTATTTTTATTATTTTTTTACTTTTTTTATTAATTTCTATTTTTTTTTTAGTTTTTTTATTAGATTTTTGGTAAATTTTAATTGTACAAAATTTGCACTTAAAATAGCCTGATTGCGTTCTTTCTAATACCTGTCCACAAGGACTGCATCGGAAGTTGAAAAAACTCGATGGGGGATTCTGGGATGGGCTTTAAAAGAAATGTTTGTGGAACAACTTCCAATTTTTTTTTGCTGGGGAATAATAAAATATTTTTTTTTTTATTTTTCCCAAGAAATAATTCAATTTTTTTTACGTTGTTATCATTTTATAACATGTTGCAATCCATCATTTTATATGAAGTTTTTTTTTTAAGTTAAAGAAAAACTAACCACCTCCTTAAACAAATTTCTTACATTATTAACTTATTAATCATTTTAGATTTGTTTGCATATTTTTTTCTTTTTTTTTAATTAAAAAATTGTTCTACACAAATGACCTTCATTTGTAATCAATATTGTAAATCTCTTTTGGCACCAAAAATATTATTATTTGTATGTCCATATAATCTTTGAATATATATGGCTTACATGGTGGATACAAAATAAATTGAACGATCAACCATTTTGCCACACCCAAAAAAACTTTAAATTTTTAAAAACATAATAAGAAAAAAAATGAAAAAATCTTTATTACCGATTACTGACAACTGGGCTTACAAATGTTAATTTTTATGTATTTTTCTTGGATAAATCCATGACGTTATTTTTGATTGTTATGGAGACGGGGGTTATTTTGATTTTCCTGTGGCCAAACAACAATCACCTTAAAATAGGCATTAATTACCACAATTAATTTTGCACACACACAATACCATACGATTATTAATGGCAAACATGAGATTATTAGGTTTTTTCCCTTCTCTTATACTGTAGGGGAAAATACAAATAAGTGATGAAATAATAACGAAATAAAAATAGAAATTTAATGTAATAGGAATTTGATGTAAGTTCTAATACTTAATTGTTTTTTTTTTAATAATTTTTTAAGTACATACTTACTAATTTGTAAGTATTTGTAATATTTAATATTTTTCTAAGCTTCAACACAATTACAACAATACAAAATATATGTGTGCAATTTACTTTATAGTAAACTCCTAAATCACCTATGAAAGTGTAGAAATTTTGGAAATTGGCTAATAATGCTAAATTTAAAGCTGTAAACGAATTGATAGGAAAAACACATAAACGAAATAATCTTTATACTTTGCTTTGCTTTTAAAAATTTAACAATTGATTAATGTGTGCGAAAAGGGGTTAGCGAAATTTCAAGTATACCTAACACTTGTGTAGTCAAGCTTTGAATTATACAATATATAGCGTAAAAGCGTAACTTCAAAAAAATATTATTACCAAATTAAATTGCGCAAATTTAAATTTAAGCAAGTATACTAATTGATATAAAACATTTCAGCAAGCAGAATCTATTGTACGAGTTTTTAGTCTCCAAAAATATAGAATAACTCGGTGTGTGCAAGCCCTTATAGAAAAAGCTTAACTTAAAAAAGTTACTATTACCAAATTTAAATTTAAAAATGTATATGAATTGATATAGAACATTTGAGCAAACATAATGTATTCCACGATTGTGTAGTCTCCATAAATATAAAAGACCTCGGTGTGTGCAAGTAAGAAAATTTTTAAATTGTAAAGAAGTTAATTTGGTTATGGTCTAGATTGGAATTATACAATGTTTGGTGAGGAAATCGGTTTTGCATTCGATTTAACCAGACACTCAATTAAATTATCAACTTAAGTAAAACATCAAAGAATTATATTGCTAATATTATTAAAATATTCAAAATTTCCCCCCATTGTTTTTTGTTTTTTTTTGTTTTAATTTTCAATAACCCCCTTCCACTCCTATAACCAACTGTCATGGAAAAAAAATTACCTCAGTAAATTATGCCTTACAATGAAAATGAGGTTTTCCTTTACAGAAAAAAAACTAATCAATGTTTTGTGCAATGACCATAAACAAAAAAAAAACATATAATTAAATAAATTTTAAAAAATGGGAAACCAAATGGTAAGTCGATGACGACAACGCCACCGGCTATTAACGATCGACAACAGCAAAACCCACAAATCTAAATAGGCAAAAATTTGTAATTAATGCAAATTATAATACGTGCAACACCAGAGCTTTTATTCCCCAAATTGCTTCTCTCTCGACTTCTCGCATAGGCTAAGCATGCGTATTCTCCTTAATGTCTATGAGCATGAGTGCATACACAATTATTATTGACATAAGTAGGCAACATTCATTTATTTTAACAGATTTTTTTGTTGTGTTTACTGTAATTCTTTTTTTTTTGCAGTCTTTTGATTTTGTTTGCTGTTAAACATAAATTTTAACAGGTCTCGATTAAAAACTATGACTCGTAGCAATTTTCAACAGCATTTTGCACATTAATTTTATGTTGGTCGAGCGAGGAGGCGGAGGGAAGAAAGAGTCAGAGACTGCAATCCTGAGGTGAATGGGGGTACAAGCCTAGCTTAATCGAATTTTAAAATTATGCGTAAATTTGAAAGTTTTCTGTTGAAAATTGTTAACACATACCCTCACATGCAGTTTATGAAATTGATCTGTATTTTTCTCAAGTGTTTTTTTTGGTTTGCCTGAGTTGAAGTCATTAAATCGTTCGTTCAAAATTAAGTTAATAATATGTAATCACACCTTTTGTCGTTTACAATTGCATTTATGCGTTGTAAGAGAGACCTCAAGAGGTACGTATAAGATAATCCAATAATAATTTTGCATAGTTATATAGTTCGTCATGTCACCTTAGTGATTTGATTGCTAGAAACATAAGTGTAGGTTTAGGGTGTATGAAAAATTATAAACTATTTTATTGAGGAATGTGAAACTTCTAGAATACTGAAACACTAAATTTAGAGATTATTCTCCATGAGATAAACAACTTCTTAACCGTAGTTATATCCCAATGTTGTTATAACTACGGTTGTTCCAATATTTTCTTAACAAAAAAAATACATTCATTCATATGACACGATTTCGAACGATTATCAGTATTCCCAAGTACAAAAATTGTACCAATTCCTGAAGACGAAGAGGAATTGATGCAACCACTCTATGGACATTTTCAGTTTCCCTACGCTATACACTTTCACAAAATGATAACGCAAATTCTGTGTGCAGTTGTTGAGAAACTTAAGAGTGTGTTTACAGTGTTAGCTATGAACATTTTTCAAGGATTGTTTTCTGAAGAAAATATAAAATAGCAGAGTAGTTATGAGAGAACAAAATTTGGCAGTTGTTTAAAAGAACGTATTCGTTTGTCTTGATTTCAATAAAATTGATTTTTTACCATTAGACAATGTACAATCGTTCCTGAAGTCTAAGCTAAATTGATACAAGCACACCATGGTCAGTTTTAGTTTCTTGAAGCTATAGGCTTTTACAAAGTAAAAATGAAGGCCTTGTGTGCATTTGATTTGATAAGTGAGAGTAGGTTTAACAATGTTAGCTATGAAAATTTTTGACGGCTTATTTTCTGAAGAAAATATAAAATAGGAGAGTAGTTATGAGAGAACAAAATTTGGCAGTTGTGTAAAAGAAAGTATTCGTTTGTCATGATTTCATCAAAATTGTTTTCTTACCATTAGCCAAGTTACAATCGTTCCTGAAGTCTAAGCTAAATTGATACAAGCACACCATGATAATTTTAAGTTTTTTTAAGCAATCGGCCTTTACAAAGTAAAAATGAAGGCTTTGTGTGCATTTGATTTGATAAGTGAGAGTAGGTTTAGGCCGTCAATGAAAATTTTGAAAATTTTGTTAAAGGATTTCAAAATGTTTTAGTATTGAAATATAAATTAAGAGAGAGAGAGGGAGCTATAAAAGAACAAAATTTATCAATCACTCGTGAAGACAAAGCAAAATTGATACAAGCACACCAACGAAAATTTTGAACATTTTTGAAAGATTCCAAAATGAGAGAGAGAGGGAGCTATAAAAGAAAAAAATATATATCGACTTTTTGTCAAGCATGATTTCAAACAAAATAGGGTTTTAAAATAACCTAGTTTTAGCGGTTCCTGGAGTGGAAGAAAAATTGATATTACAACCCAATGCAAATTCTCAGTTTCCTTCGGCTATCCACTTTCAACAAGTAATAATAAATATTTTGTGTGCATTTGCTTTGAAATGTAAATGTAGATTTATAATATTCTACGAAAAATTATGAAAACAATTTCAAAGCAAGAAAAAAGTCTATCGTATTTAAATATAAAATGGAAGATGGTTGAGTTTTAGTATTTTTTAATTTAAATTGTCAACTAGAAACTTGATAACCGTTCCTGAAGTGTAAGAAAACTAATGGAACCACTTCGTAGACACACACACGATCCAAAAATAATCTACCAAAATTTAGAGAAAAATTTACTAAAAAACTACCAAACCAAAAACATTATTTTGCAAAATCATATTTATATAGAAAATTTTGTCAAAATTTTGTTTCCATAGAACATCTTGTCAAAATTTTATTTCTATAGAAAATTTTTCAAAATTTTGTCAACATTTTATTTCTATAGAAAATTTTTCAAATTTTTATTTCTATAGAAAATTTTGTCAAAATATTATTTCTATAGAACATTTTGTCACAATTTTATGTCTATAGGAACTTTTGTCAACATTTTAGTTTTATAGAAAATTTTGCAAAATTTTATGTGTATAGAAAATTTTGTGAAAATTGCATTTCTTAGAACAGAGAAACATTTACTAAAACACCAAACAAAAATTATAGTTATATAGAAAATTTTGTCAAAATTTTATTTCTATAGAAAATGTTTCAAAATTTTGTCAAAATTTTATTTCTATCGAAAATGTTTCTACTTTTTATTTCTATAGAAAATTTTGTCAACATTTTATTTTTATAGAAACTTTTTGTTTCAAAATTTTGTCAAAATTTTATTTCTATAGAAAATGTTACTAATTTTTATTTCTATAGAAAATTTTGTCAACATTTTATTTTTATAGAAACTTTTTGTCAAAATTTTATTTCTATAGACAATTTTTCCAATTTTTATTTCTATAGAAAATTTTTTCAAAATTTTATTTCTACAGAAAATTTTGTCAACATTTTATTTGTATAGAAAATTTTGTCAAAATTTTATTTTTATAGGAAATTTTGTTAACATTTTAAGTGTATAGAAAATTTTGTCAACATTTTTTGTGTATAGAAAATTTTGTCAAAATTTTATGTGTATAGCCTATTTTGTCAAAATTTTATTTCTATAGTGAATTTTGTCTACATTTTATTTCTATAGAAAATTTTGTTAAAATTTTATTTTTATAGAACATTTTGTCAAAATTTTATTTCTATAGAAAATTTTTCCAATTTTTCTTTATATAGAAAATTTGGTCAACATTTTATTTCTATAGAAAATTTTGTCAAAATTTTATTTTTATAGAAAATTTTATCAACATTTTATTTCAATAGAAAATTTTGTCGACATTTTATTTTTATAGAAAATTTTGCAAAATTTTATGCGTATAGAAAATTTTGTCAAAATTTTATTTCTATAGATAATTTTGTCAAAATTTTATTTCTATAGAAAATTTTTCCAATTTTTATTTATATAGAAAATTTGGTCAACATTTTATTTCTATAGAAAAATTTGTCAACATTTTATTTTTATAGAAAATTTTGTCAATATTTTATTTTTATAGAGCATTTTGTCACAATTTTATTTCTATAGAAAATTTTGTCAACATTTTATTTCTATAGAAATTTTTGTCAACATTTTATTTCTATAGAAAAGTTTGTTAAAATGTTATTTTTATAGCACATTTTATCAAAATTTTATTTCTATAGAAAATTTTTCCAATTTTTATTTCTATAGAAAATTTTGTAAACATTTTATTTCTATAGAAATTTTTGTCAACATTTTATTTATATAGAAAATTTTGTCAAAATTTTATTTCTGTAGAAAATTTTGTCAAAATTTTATTTCTATAGAAAATTTTGTCAAAATTTTATTTTTATAGAAAAATTTTCCAATTGTTATTTCTATAGAAAATTTTGTCAAAATTTTATTTCTATAGAAAATTTTGTCAAAAAAAATTTTAAAGAAAATTTTGTCAAATTTTATTTCTATAGATAATTTTTCCAAAATTTATTTCTATAGATAATTTTTACAAAATTTTATTTCTATAAAAAATGTTCTCTATAGACATTTGTTAAAATTTTATGTCTGTAGAAAATTTTGTCAACATTTTATTTTTTATAGATAATTTTGTCAAAATTCTATTTCTACACAAATTTTTGTCAAAATTTTATTTGAATAGAAAAATTTTCCAATTTTTATTTCTATCGAAAATGTTGTCAAAATTTTATTTCTATAGAACATTTTGTCAAAATTTTATGTCTATAGAAAATTTTGTCAACATTTTATTTTTATAGAAAATTTTGTCAAAATTTTATTTCTACAGAATTTTTTTTTTAAATTTTATTTCAATAGAAAATTTTGTCAAAATTTTATTTCCATAGAAAATTTTGTCAAAATTTTATTTCTATAGAAAATTTTCTCGAAATTTTATTTGTATAGAAAATTTTTTTTACAATTTAATTTCTATACTTGGAATATTTTGCTAAATCTACCAAAACATCAAGAATTCTATCAATTTACCAAACTGTAAAAAATTTACCATTTTCGTTACAATTCTTGAATTGTGGCAACTGTGGCTATACATATATATTTCCGATTGTTTTGTTTGAAAAAAGGTTAGCCAGAGTAATTTAAATCTGTTCAGCAGTATCAGATTGCGTGAGCCGTCACTTTATCTGTTCTATATTTATTGCGCAAAAATCCAGTGGTAGAATTCCTCAATGGAAAAATGTCTCCTCCTTGGGGAGTTTATTTCATTTTCTATAGAGCTTATCATGAACAAAATTTAATTCATTATTGAATTTAGGTTTTTAAGCAAATTGCATATGACGAGAAGTTTTCACCGTTCCCGAAAGGGAGGAAGAATTGATGAATAAATTTTATAGCTGTCTTAAGTGCTCACACCATATGTACTTTCGTAAAAATTATACAAAAGTGAAGTGTGCATTTTATTTATATCACGAGGTCTTACTTATTGATCAACCACAAGATTGACACACTAAAATAATTTACCAACGGATCTGAAACGGGTTGTGTGTCTCCTTAAAATGTATTGTTATTGTTATTTACAGGTCCCATGCAGAAGTCGGGAATGACTTATAAACATCAATATTTCCGATTGTTTTGTTGTAAAGACATTTGCCAGAGTAAAATCGAATCTGTTCAGCTGTATGAGACATCACCATTTGCGCATGCCGTTACTTTATCCATTCTATTATTTACTTAGTATCTGAAGACCTATTGTGATATCATATGATGAACTCTTATTGACGAGTGAAATTTGATTCTATATTAACTTAAATTTGGGACAAAACATTACGGTATGACATCTCTTGGATTTCACACATATACCACATATAATCCAACGAAATATTAACCCATTTGATATCGTACTCATTTTTATTATTTTATTTACCTTTCGTCATGTTTTTAATACGACGCTCTAAATCCTAAATTAGGTAGCAACCAAAAAGGTGTTAAAAAGCAATAGGGAAAACCTACTGAAGTTAATAATTTGTTTTTTATTTTCCACTAAAGTGATGAAAACAATACGATTAAAACGCCTTTAAGAAACTGATAGTCTATTTTGCCTGTTTTGTTTTTTTTTTTTTGTTATTGCACTTCCACCTCATAGAGGATAATTATATGTATGTACTTTTCAAACCGCTCCTACTTCGTTTTTCTATCTTTCATCTCTGACTGACTGACACATGCTCGCATAGAGTTGTTGAACTTCTTGTATTTTTTTTTTTGTCTAGTTTTATTTTTCATGAGATTTTTAAATAATGCAAAATGTAGCTCATTATGTCATTTAGATGGAGTTGCTACAGCTCATGGTCCATATGCAGCTGCATCATAATGTAGTGCTACAAGATATGTGAATATGTTTATGGTGGATGGTGGTGTTTCGAGCCTTGTTTTGCTGTTTAATTTCAGTAACATAATCAAACACCATTTTTGTGCTGAGTATGAAATGTTGAAGTGATCTAAGTGAAATGAATGACTAGCTCATAGTTAAGTCTTTAGTTTTTTTGTTTTTTGGTTGTTATGGATGTTTGCCACAATTGGCGGTTAGAGATGTCAATAGGGGTTCAAATATTTTAAAGACCTATTCCCGTAGGGAATTAAGTTCTGATAACACAAAAGAATTAAAGTTTGAGATGCGGTTATAATATGACATATTTTTTATTTCTAAAAATTCTTTATTGGACATCCCTATTTCCAGTGTTTGAAATTGTTACCCATAAAGCTTCATTGGCACGTTTTTGTAGTCTCATGGTAATGGAGCTTTGTTTCCTTTTGCAATTTACATGGACCAATTGAATGACTTGATCAGTTTACTTTTAGCTTGTAGGCCTATCTACTTTTGATGGCTGAGGTCTTTGAAGATTGTAGGCTCTTAAAGAGATTTTCTTTTTCTGTTTTTTTTTTCTTTTTCCATGAATTTAATAATTTTGTAAAATAGTTGAAGTAATTTATTGCTTATGTTTATATTTAATATTTTCATAGTTTGGGGTAATATTATATAGATGTGGGACAATTATTGAGCCCTACGGTACTGAGCACATTACGGGACCATAGTCGGAATATGTTCCCTCGAATTGTATGCAGAAACGTCTGTCGGAAAAGAAACTATGAAAAATTTTGTTTATAGACATATCGAAACCTATTTGAATTATTTTGTATAATAAGCCTTTATGGTTCGCATGGTCGACGGCTTTTTTCAACGTCCAATGCTTCGATGGTGCATTTCTTATTTCGTATCTTGCGAATTACATAATTTTCGAATTTGAGTAAAACATCTTCTGTGGAATGATTTTTCTTAAACCCGAATTGTAGGTTTGGAATACCAGGTATACTGGTATGAAATAAGCCGTTCGGACTCGGCTATAAAAAGGAGGTCCCTTGTCATTGAGCTTAACATGGAATCGGGCAGCACGAAATAAAATTTTGACAACATTTTCTTTAGAAATGGAATTTTCACAACATTTTCCATAGGAATAAAGTTTTGATCAAATTGTCTATAGAAATAAAATTTTGATCAAATTTTCTATAAAAATAAAATTTTGATAAAATTTTCTATAAAAATGAAATTTTGAAAAAAAAAAATTCTATTGGAAATTAAATTGTGACAAAATTTTCTATATGAATAAAATGTTGACCAAATTTTCTATAGAAATAAATTTTTGACAAAATTTTCCATAGAAATAAAATTTTCACAAAATTATCTATAGAAATAAAATTTTGACGACATTTTCTATAGGAATAAAATTTTGAAAAAATTTTCTATAGGAATAAAATTTTTACAAAATTTTCTATAGGAAATTAAATTTTAACAAAATTTTCCATAGAAATAAAATTTTGACAAAATTTTCTATAGGAATAAAATTTTGAAAAAATTTTCTATAGGAATAAAATTTTGACAAAATTTTCTATAGGAAATTAAATTTTAACAAAATTTTCCATAAAAATAAAATTTTGACAAAATTTTCTATAGAAATAAAATGTTGAATTTTGTCAACATTTTATTTCTATAGAAAATTTTGTCAAAATTTTATTTCTAAAGAAAATTTTGTCAATTGTCAATTTTTCCCATAGAAAATTTTGTCAAAATTTTATTTCTATAGAAAATTTTGTCAAAATTTTCTATAAAAATAAAATTTTGATAAAATTTTCTATAAAAATGAAATTTTGAAAAAAAAAATTCTATTGGAAATTAAATTGTGACAAAATTTTCTATATGAATAAAATGTTGACCAAATTTTCTATAGAAATAAATTTTTGACAAAATTTTCCATAGAAATAAAATTTTCACAAAATTATCTATAGAAATAAAATTTTGACGACATTTTCTATAGGAATAAAATTTTGAAAAAATTTTCTATAGGAATAAAATTTTTACAAAATTTTCTATAGGAAATTAAATTTTAACAAAATTTTCCATAGAAATAAAATTTTGACAAAATTTTCTATAGGAATAAAATTTTGAAAAAATTTTCTATAGGAATAAAATTTTGACAAAATTTTCTATAGGAAATTAAATTTTAACAAAATTTTCCATAAAAATAAAATTTTGACAAAATTTTCTATAGAAATAAAATGTTGAATTTTGTCAACATTTTATTTCTATAGAAAATTTTGTCAAAATTTTATTTCTAAAGAAAATTTTGTCAATTGTCAATTTTTCCCATAGAAAATTTTGTCAAAATTTTATTTCTATAGAAAATTTTGTCAAAATTTTATTTCTATAGAAAATTTTGACAAAATTTTCTATAGAAATAAAATTTTGACAAAATTTTCTATAGAAATAAAATTTTGACAAAATTTTCTATGGGAAAAATTGACAATTGACAAAATTTTCTTTAGAAATAAAATTTTGACAAAATTTTCTATAGAAATAAAATGTTGACAAAATTTTCTATAGAATTAAAATTTTGACAAAATTGTCTATAGAAATAAAATTTTTACCAAATTTTCTATAGAAATAAAGTTTTTACCAAATTTTCTATAGGAATAAAATATTGACAAAATTTTCTATAGGAATTAAATTTTGACAAAATTTTCGATAGAAATAAAATTTTAACAAAATTTTCTTTAGAAATAAAATTTTGAAAAATTTTCTATAGAAATAAAATTTTGAAAAAAATTTCTATAGAATTAAAATTTTGACAATATTGTCTATAGAAATAAAATTTTGACAAAATTTTCTATAGAAATAAGGTTTTTACCAAATTTTCTATAGGAATATTATTTCAACAAAATTTTCTATAGGAATAAAATTTTGACAAAATTTTCTATAGGAAATTAAATTTTGACAAAATTTTCCATAGAAATAAAATTTTGACAAAATTTTCTATAGGAATAAAATGTTGACAAAATTTTCTATAGAAATAAAATTTTGACACAATTTTCTATAGAAATAAAATGTTGACAACATTTTCTATAGAATTAAAATTTTGACAAAATTGCCTATAGAAATAAAATTTTGACCAAATTTTCTATAGAAATAAAGTTTTTACCAAATTTTCTATAGGAATAAAATATTGACAAAATTTTCTATAGAAATAAAATTTTGACAAAATTTTCTATATAAATAAAATTTTGACAAAATTTTCTATAGGAATAAAATTTTGACAAAATTGTCTATAGAAATAAAATTTTTACCAAATTTTCTATAGAAATAAAGTTTTTACTAAATTTTCTATAGGAATAAAATATTGACAAAATTTTCTATAGGAATTAAATTTTGACAAAATTTTCGATAGAAATAAAATTTTGATAAAATTTTCTTTAGAAATAAAATTTTGACAAAATTTTCTATAGAAATAAAATTTTGAAAAAATTTTCTATAGAATTAAAATTTTGACAATATTGTCTATAGAAATAAAATTTTGACAAAATTTTCTATAGAAATAAGGTTTTTACCAAATTTTCTATAGGAATATTATTTTAACAAAATTTTCTATAGGAATAAAATTTTGACAAAATTTTCTATAGGAAATTAAATTTTGACAAAATTTTCCATAGAAATAAAATTTTGACAACATTTTCTATAGAAATGAAATGTTGACAAAATTTTCTATAGAAATAAAATTTTGACACAATTTTCTATAGAAATAAAATGTTGACAACATTTTCTATAGAATTAAAATTTTGACAAAATTGCCTATAGAAATAAAATTTTGACCAAATTTTCTATAGGAATAAAATATTGACAAAATTTTCTATAGGAATTAAATTTTGACAAAATATTCGATAGAAATAAAATTTTGATAAAATTTACTATAGAAATAAAATTTTTACAAAATTGTCTATAGAAATAAAATTTTTACAAAACTTTCCATAGAAATAAAATTTTGACAAAATTGTCTATAGAAATAAAATTTTGACCAAATTTTCTATAGAAATAAAATTTTTATAAAATTTTCTATAGAAATAAAAATTTGACAAAATTTTCTATAGAAATAAAATTTTTACAAAATTTTTTATAGAAATAAAGTTTTGACCAAATTTTTTATAGGAATAAAATTTTGACAACATTTTCTATAGAAATAAAATTTTGATAAACTTTTCTTTAGAAATAAAATTTTTATAAAATTGTCTATAGAAACAAAATTTTGAAAAATTTATAGAAATAAAATGTTGACAAAATTTTCTATAGAAATATAATTTTGACAAAATTTTGTACCGCAATAAAATTCTTACAAAATTTTCTACCGAAATAAAATTTTGACAAAATTTTCTACCGAAATAAAATTTTGGCAAAATTTCCAATAGGAAATAAAATTTTGACAAAATTTTGCATAGAAATAAAATTTTGAAAAAATTAGGTAGAGAAATAAAATTTTGGCAAAATTTTCTATTGAAACAAACTTTTGAAAAAAAACTCTATGGAAATAATAATTTGATAAAATTTCCTATAGAAATAAAATTTTGAAAAAAATTTTTATAGAAATATTTGTTTGGTAGATTAGTCAAAGATCAATACTTGGCGGTTTCTAAAGCCACCAAAATTAAAAAATTATTAAAAAATGTGTTGAGTGGAAAAGTTCCTGCATTGTGGCCCTAAAAACGCTAAATATTAGAAAAAACTACATGCAGGATATTTCCTCTAAATGTAAACTAATTGGTGGTCGGAAGGAGCCAAGTCTGGTGAATACGGCGGGTGGAGTAGCTGCTGCCAGCCAAGTGGTTTGATTGTATCCTGAACCGGTTTGCTTTGTGTGCAGGTGCATTGTCATGGAGCAAAATTACATTGCCGTGTCTACTGGCCCATTCTGGTCGTTTGCCTTCTCTATATCGTTCAAATTGATCATTTGTTGTCGGTAGCGATCAGCAGGTTTTAGGAGATCGTGATACATCACACCTTTCTGATTTCACCAAACACACAGCATCGTCTTCTTGCCGAATCGATGTGGTTTTGCAGTCGATGATTTTGGTTGTCGCGTATTAACCCCTGATTTTTTCCGTTTAGGATTCTTAAAATAAATCCAGTTTTCATCGCCAGTATCACACCGATGCACACCGATTTTTTCGTGTTTTTGAAGCAAAATTTCACATGTGTTTTTATTCGGTTTTCCATCTATCTTTCATTCAATTCATGTGGCACCCATTTTCCACACTTTTGGATCTTTCCCATTTGCTTTTAAGCGGTCAGAAATTGTGCAACATTGCTGCTATTTGCTTTTGACTCAAAGTGTCATCTCCATCTAATATCGTTTGCAATTCGACGTCTTCAAACTTTTTTGTGGTTTTCCACATTCTTCATTTCTCACATCAAAACCGTTGAAACCATCTTTTGCATGTTTCTTCTAATAGAATATGATCACCATAGGCCTCTCTAAGCATTCAATGCAATTCTGCAGTACTTTTCTTCAAATGAATACAAAAAAAAAAATAATGCTTTCCGCAAATCATCATTTTCTGATACATAAATTCGACATTTTTAACACGATGAAAAAATATGATGATTGATTGCCTGTTCAATGACATTTTATTCCTATATAAATTTTTTTCAAAATTGTATTTCTATAGAAAATTTTGTCAAAATTTTATTTCTATAGAAAATTTTGTAAAAATGTTATTTCTATAAATTTGTGAAAATTTTATTTCTATAGACAATTTTATCAAAATTTTATTTCTACAAAAAATTTTTCAAAATTTTATTTCAATAACCAATCTGTCAAAATTTTATTTCTATGGAAAATTTTGTCAAAATTTTATTTCTACAGAAAATTTGTCAAAATTTGCTAAATATTTTCACAGATGTCATAGCAAACAACCAAACAAAAAAAATAAGGGCTCTTTCACAACAAATGCTCCATAGCGAGACATTTGTATCTTGAGGCTCATTTCATACCGGTATACTGGGATTTGTCCCAATAACCATTTTTACTTTGATATTCCTTAAATTAAATTAAACAAAATTCAAATAATTAAATTTTAATTTAAGGGATTTTAAAAATCCAACTCCAGAAGGATGGAAAATTCAAAAACAAATGACGACTGCCTATTGAAAAAATTCCCCCAACTCTTACTATTAATCACAAGGTCAAAACACATTTCATAACTACTCCCCGTTTCTTATTAATAAAAATGTCTATTCCAATTAATTGAATGTTAAAAAAGACTTTTCATAATGTAAACGAAAAAAAAAGAACACTGACAATTATTTTTCTATAATTAAAGACAATATTCTTCGCCTCAAATCACTGCATTAATTGATTCAGCCTTGGTGATACATAACCAATTAATGGTTTTCATTATGGGTCTAGAAACAAAAAAAAAACTTAAATGCTTAAATGAAAACATAATTCGTTTTTTAATAATGTCTGACATTCTAGATAACCCAAGGCGGTAGAGGAATAACTTTGGAGAAAGTCTATTAATTGATTCATTCCAACAGGCGTTCCAATCGTTAAGATCATTCTTCAATAATTCTTATGACCAAACAGGCGTTGGCTTGCACTGATTTTGTGGTGGTTTCATTCTAGCTTTGATTTCCAGCTGATAATTTTACTGGTACACTATACTTCTCTTTACCCATCGATACATTGGCAAATGTATGGATGTACCATTTTCAATGAGCAATAATTTAAATTCATTTAAATAATTTGTGATTTGTATTCATTTAAGAATATAACGAAACGAAACGAAAAAACAACAACAATAATATCGAACAATATGAAGAAACAAAAAACCGCCATCGTGTTGCAATAATGAATGAATGATGATTGCCTTCAAGACTATGTCAAAAACAAAATGGGTCTTGGGGTTTGGGGGAGAGAAGCCAAAAGGGGTTTTCCTTAAGTTATATAGGAGGGCACACGTTGCTGTTGATCACTTGATTTAATGGCCTATTTATTTACGTTATATTGCCGATATGATGCTGATGATGTTGCTTGCTGACGTTCTTGCCTACTGAGCTTGTGCTGCATTGGCAATTCAACAATGAAATGAGTTCATTGTAAAGATATTTAACCTTTTTTAATTAGTTTGTAATGATTTTATTGTTGATAATTGTGATGGAGCGGCTATGTGTTATACTCAGACGATAATAATGATGATGATGTCACAAAAGGATTTAATGGTATAGAATAAATCGAAGAAAATATAATTCTTGGAAATTTCTAAAGAAATTAGAAACAAAATTGCTTTAGGGAAAAAAATATTCTACAAGGTATCTGAAGACCACAACATAATAATTGGAGTACCAGCTCGTATAAACGCTATTATTATTAAAGCCAGCCAACACCAAGATTGACTTAGACAATTTCAAAAAAAAAGACTGTATTTCCAATAAAAGGTGGCACAAAAAGTGTCATAATTTATCATAACAAAAAATACGAAATATATATTAATGTAAATATTTATTTTAATATTATAATAGAATTATTTCTTTAATTTAAATATAAATTAAGCTCACAATCATTTATGCTACATGTTGTGAAAGATTAGTCCTTGAAATTAAATGTTCTATTGATCCCCACTATAGAAAATTTGCTGAGTAATAAGTATGTCAATAAGAGTGCTGTCTAATATAAACGTTATTATGATACCCTTCAACAGCATTACTTTAGAAAATTTCGTTAAAATTTCCAAAAGATTGCCATTCCCAATAAAAGGTGGCACAAAAAGTGTCATTATTTTGTATATGGAAAAATTACTAAAATCATATTTATGTAAATATTTTATTTAATTTTATGATAGCATTATTTTTTAAAATTAAATATAAATTAAGGTCACAAACATTTATTCAACATAATGTGAAAGGTTAGTCCTTGAAATTAATAGTTCGATGGACTAGCCTTGTACTAAAGTTTCTGAGAGATATCTGCACATCAAAACTTAATAATTGGATTACAGTCCAATACTGCTATTATGGTACTATCCAACAGTATTGTTTGAGACAATTCCGAAAAAGTATCCCAAAGATTGACATTCTCAATAAAAGGTGGCACAAAAAGTGTCATTCTTTTTCATACGGAAAAATTACAAAATTCATAATTGTGTAAATATTTTATTTAATTTTATGATAGAATTATTTCTTAGAATTAAATATAAATTAAGCTCACAATCATTTATTCAACATGTTGTGAAAGGTTAGTCCTGAAAGTTAAAAGTTCGATGGACTAGCCTTGTACTAAAGAGAAGTTTCTGAGAGATATCAGCACATCAAAACTTAATAATTGGATTACTGTCTATTACTGCTATTATGATACCCTCAAACTGTGTTGCTTGAGACAATTTCGAAAAAGTATCCCAAAGATTGTCATTCTCAATAAAAGGTGGCACAAAAAGTGTCATTTTTTTCATATGGAAAAATTACTAAAATCATATTTATGTAAATATTTTATTTAATTTTATGATAGCATTATTTCTTAAAATTAAATATAAATTAAGCTCACAATCATTTATTCTACATGTTGTGAAAGGTTAGTCCTTGAAGTTAAAAGTTCGATGGACTAGCCTTGTACTAAAGTTTCTGAGAGATATCTGCACATCAAAACTTAATAATTGGATTACAGTCCAATACTGCTATTATGGTACTATACAACAGTATTGTTTGAAACAATTCCGAAAAAGTATCCCAAAGATTGTCATTCTAAATAAAAGGTGGCACAAAAAGTGTCATTCTTTTTCATAGGGAAAAATTACTAAAATCATATTTATGTAAATATTTTATTTAATTTTATGATAGCATTATTTCTTAAAATTAAATATAAATTAAGCTCACAAACATTTATTCAACATAATGTGAAAGGTTAGTCCTTGCAATTAAAAGTTCGATGGACTAGCCTTGTACTAAAGTTTCTGACAGATATCTGCACATCAAAACTTAATAATTGGATTACTGTCTATTACTGCTATTATGATACCCTCAAACTGTGTTGCTTGAGACAATTTCGAAAAAGTATCGCAAAGATTGTCATTCTCAATAAAAGGTGGCACAAAAAGTGTCATTCTTTTTCATAGGGAAAAATTACTAAAATCATATTTATGTAAATATTTTATTTAATTTTATGATAGCATTATTTCTTAAAATTAAATATAAATTAAGCTCACAAACATTTATTCAACATAATGTGAAAGGTTAGTCCTTGCAATTAAAAGTTCGATGGACTAGCCTTGTACTAAAGTTTCTGACAGATATCTGCACATCAAAACGTAATAATTGGATTACTGTCTATTACTGCTATTATGATACCCTCCAACTGTGTTGCTTGAGACAATTTCGAAAAAGTATCGCAAAGATTGTCATTCTCAATAAAAGGTGGCACAAAAAGTGTCATTCTTTTTCATATGGAAAAATTACTAAAATCATATTTATGTAAATATTTTATTTAATATTATGATAGCATTATTTCTTAAAAATAAATATAAATTAAGCTCACAATCATGTTATGAAAGGTTTTTTCTTCAAATTGACAGTTCAATTGAGTAATTTTGCTCCCCACTATAAAGGAGTTGTTTTGAGATATCTGCTCACTTTCAGGCGAAATTATAAATGTCGGAAAGTACATTAGTGAAAAGGCAAATTCGGTTATTCGCAAACTATGTTGAGTACTAAACAATGGTTCTAATCGACTTTAATTGATCGCCAAATCAGTGCAATTGTGTACGTAGACCTCTTGCGATTCTTTAAACTCATTCTGAAATGTCAGCATTCTTCATCCGAAGACAAAGATGAATTGATCAAAGATTTATTCTATGAGTGCAGAGAGAGATTGAGAGAGAAAGTAAAGCCATTTTACCCTTCTTTCGGTAGTAGCAATCATACCTATAATCCTTGGAAACTAACTAGCCATTATTGACCGAGATGGGACAGTCTTTGCCTTCTCCAGAGCTCGTTCGATGTGTACTCTCCACCACATCGAAAGTCTTTTGGTCTCTAGTGAATAAAAGGAAAGAAACAACAATGAAATTCACACAAAGAAGCATAAAACCTAGTTTGAAATAGACTCATGTTTAAACTTATTCGCTGGAGCCAATGCAACGCCGTAAGTGGCTTTCCGCCTATTTGGAATGAAGAAGTCTCAATGCCGAAAACTTGGACAAAGGTTCTGAGTGTCTAGAATCACGATAGTTAATAGCACCAAAAAAGTTTGAAAACTTCGTATTTGAATATCGGGGTCCATGACTTTTTTGACCAACCAACGTTTGTAGATCTTTTCAGTCCTCTTGTAAATGAGGTACTTCACTTTTTCTCTAAGATCATAGGTTTTATTGGTCCCTGCACGGGCGCCATCGAAAGTTTGTTATGTTCTGTCAACTTTTCTTTGAGGTGGGCAGAAAAAAGGGCTTGGACCCTTTTTTAAATGTGGTAATTCACTTTTTGTCTATGATTATTGCTTGCATTAAAGAGATCGTAGGTTCTATGTGTCCCTGCTCGGTCGCAAGCGAAAGTTTTCTATTCTCTTTTTTTCCCTACCTCAAAAAAGGCTTGGACCCTTTTAAATGTGGTAATTCACCTTTTGTGTATGATAACTGCTTGCATTATGGAGATCGTAGGTTCTATGGGTCCCTGCTCGGTCGCCAGCGAAAGTGTTATATGCTTTAATATGAACCATTTCTTGAAACAATGAAAGAGTCATTGTTTCGATGTGTCTATGAATAAATTTTGAAGGCAATTCCCGTGAAAAAGCCCATTTCTCTTCTGAACAGACACTGCTAAGATTCATGACGCCTAAAATAGTTCTAGTTCATCAATTATCTTCCATTTTACTTTCCCACAATTGTTGAATCAGATGAAATATCCCCCATCCTTTGATTTCGATCTACGTCAAAAATTCTCCTTCTTGTCTGGACTTAACACCCACCCCACATTTAGAAAAGCCGGTAAATATAGGTTAATTTAACATAATTTATTATGGCCTTTACTTCATTTTGCATTCCGTTTTTATTGCCAGCAAAATTCCAATAAATCCTGTTTTGTATACTTAATATGCATTAACCACATTCACTTAAGCACATAAAAATCCGTGTTTAAAATTCTTTAAATAACTTTAGCACTTTGTTCATCCGTCCGTCCGTCTGTCTGTCAATCCTTCTACTCTCTATCTTCATATCAGCTGGGCCATTTGACGTATCTTTCACATGGCCCCTTACCCTGTCTTGATGAGCGACGAGCAAAAGTAGTCAGGCAGAAAAAACAACACAATCGCAATTGATATGTTGCCAATAATAATGTGATATTTGCAATAAAATGAGTTTCAAACCTTAAACGAAAAGCAGCCAATGATATAGCAAACTAAAAAAAACTGATTTGAGTTATCGCAAAACTCATAAATAACACAATAATTGAACAACGTTCATTACCGTTAAAATCGCTGGAGAAGGTAGGTAGTAGATGGAAGGTGGAAGAGATGGCTTAGCGTAATGGGTAAAAACTAAATTGGCATTTAAATCAAATCGAAATTATTCAAGAACTTAAAACAATGCAAAACAAATCCAAAAAGGGAAAATTCCCAAATACTCTGGTAATAAACAACAGCATAGGAAAAAACATTTGATGAATGTTTTGAAGGGTCATTGCTCGGGCGCCCATCAACCGTTTCTCAACGGTGGAAATACCTACGGCAAGACTATAAAATAGAGGTCTCCCATGCTTGAGCTAAACACAATATCGGGCAGCACTTAGAAGATAAACACTTATAACATGTCGATGGCACCCGAGCATGGATCTAGGATATCATGGTGGAGGAAAAGTGTAACGCAATAAATTTTCCTCCAAGATTATTTGGTAATGAGAGTTTTTTGCTAAGACGGCTTATCTACGACATAGGCACGATGGCTATTTGCAAACCTGTCGATGGCGCCCGTGCAGGGACCCATAGTAATCAGAAATATAACGAGCACGATCATTTTATGTAAAGTTTATAGTGCGAGAGAAGAGTAAAACGAATGTTACCGGCTTGCCGTCACAAGAAATAGATTCCGCCACATAGTGGAAGGAATGACCTATGGCCCCAATTGATGTAGGTACAATGGCTATAGGATCCGAGATTTCTGAGTACTGTCAGACACTATGTTTGACTCAATGATAAATCACACTACGTATGAAAATGCTTACAGAAGCTTGAATACTCAGAAATATCCTCAGCAATATTGATAGGAGATAACAACCGTTGGATGGCGCCCTAGCAAGGACCATTCGAAAACAAACATTTATGTCATGTGTTCTAAGATGCCAGTCAAAATTTGTGTTAATTGAAGCGGTCAAGGATTTGAGATAAATAACACAATATGGGCCATCTTGGTGTACTTGTTACTGATGAATGTTATCGGCTTGCTGTCACGAGAAATAGATTCCGATTCTATTTTTAGCTCAAGCAGAGTTCGTATGAAAATTCGTGGAGAAGCGAGAACACTCAGAACTATCTCCAGCAATATTGGTAGCAGATAACCAAACGTTTTGAAAAGTGTCGATGGCGCCCGAGCAGGGACCCTTAGAACCCTGGTTGCCACAGTTGGTAGAAATCTATGAAAATTGGTAGATTTTTTTAATGTTTGGTAGATATTCCTCCCCAACTAAGAAGCACTTCACAAACTTTCTATAGACATACAATTTTTAGAAAATTTTATATTGAAACAAAATTTTCTATAGAAATAAAATTTAAAAAAAAATTCTATAGAAATAAAATTTTGAATAAATTTTCTATAGAAATACAATTTTGAAAAAATTTTCTATAGAAATAAAATGTTGACAAAATTTTCTATTGATATAAAATTTTCACGACATTTTGCATGGAAATAAAATTTTGATAAAATTTTCTATAGAAATAAAATTTTGACAAAATTTTCGATAGAAATACACTTTTCACAAAATTTTCTATCGAAATATACTTTTCACAAAATTTTCTATAGAAATACACTTTTGACAAAATTTTCGATAGAAATAAAATTTTCACAAAATTTTCGATAGAAATAAAATTTTCACAAAATTTTCGATAGAAATACACTTTTCACAAAATTTTCTATAGAAATACACTTTTTACAAAATTTTCTATAGAAATACACTTTTGACAAAATTTTCGATAGAAATAAAAGTTTCGATAGAAATAAAATTTTCACAAATTTTTCTATGGAAATAAAATTTTCACAAAATTATATACAGAAATAAAATTTTTAAAAAATTCTTTTGGAAACAAAATTTTGAAAAAAAATCCTGTGGAAATGAAATTTTGACAAAATTTTCTATAGAATTAAAATTTTGACAAAATTTTCTATAGAAATAAAATTTTGACAACAATTCCTATAGAAATAAAATTTTTACAAAATTTTCTATGGAAATAAAATTTTGAAAAAATTTTCTCTCGAAATTTAATTTTGACAAAATTTTCTATGGAACTAAACCTTTCAAAAAATTTTCTATAGAAATAAAATTTTCAAAAAACTTTCTATAGGAATAAAAATTTCACAAAATTTTATATAGAAGTAAAATTTTTAAAATTATGAAAAAATGCAATTTTGATTTCTATAGAAATAAAATATTGAAAAAAAAAAATCATTTGGAAATAAAATTTTGACAACATTTTCTATAGAAATAAATTTTTAACAAAATTTTCTATAGAATAAAATTTTGACCATATTTTCTATAGTAATAAAATGTTTACAAAATTTTCTATAGAAATAGGTTTTTACAAAATTTTTTTATAGAAATATAATTGTAAAAACGATTTCTATAGAAATAATTTTTTTAAAAAATTTCATTTGGAAATAACATTTTGAAAAAATTTCCTTTGGAAATAAAATGTCAACAAATTTTTTAATAGACATACAATTTTGACGAAATTTTCTATAGAAATAAAATTTATTTTTGAGTGTTATTGACCGATTTTATGTTTATTCTGATTATTAATTTTTTCGGCTTGAGGTCATAGAAACAATCGATTATTGATTTGTTTTAATATTTATTTCCAATATTTCGGTTAGTGCCACTAACCATCTTCTGGGATTTTGTATGTGAGTTCGTGTGATGCTGCTCGTTCTGCAGTGTACGGTGACTTGCAGAACGAATAGCATAGAAATAAAATTTAGACAAGATTTTCTATTGAAAAAAATTGTTAACAAAATTTTCTATAGAAATAAAATTTTAAAAAAAATCGTTTGAAAAAAAATTGTGAAAACAAATTTGTATAGAAATAAAATTTTGAAAACAATTTCCTTTGGAAATACCATTTTTACAAAATTTTCTATAGAAATAAAATTTTGACAAAATTTTCTTTGGAAATAAAATTTTTCGAAAATTTTATATAGAAAAAGTCTTGAAAAAATTTTGTTTTCAATAAAATTTTGACAAACTTTTTTATTGAAATAAAATTTTGACAAAATTTACTATAGAAATAAAATTTTGAAATACTTTCTATAGAGATAAAATTTTGACAAAATTTCCTTTGTCAATAAAATTTTGAAAAAATTTTCTATAGAAATAAAATTTTGACAAAATTTTCTTTGGAAATAAAATTTTTCGAAAATTTTATATAGAAAAAGTCTTGAAAAAATTTTGTTTTCAATAAAATTTTGACAAACTTTTTTATTGAAATAAAATTTTGACAAAATTTACTATAGAAATAAAATTTTGAAATACTTTCTATAGAGATAAAATTTTGACAAAATTTCCTTTGTCAATAAAATTTTGAAAAAATTTCCTATGGAACTAAAATTTTGAAGAAAATTTCTATAGAACGAAATGTTGACAAAGTTTTCTACTGAAATAAAATTTTGACATTTTCTATAGAAATAAAATTTTTACAAAATTTTCTATAGAATTAAAATTTTGACAAAATTTTCTACAGAATTAAAATTTTGAAAAAATTTTCTATAGAAATAAAATTTTGACAACAATTTCTATAGAAATAAAATTTTGACAAAATTTTCTATGGAAATAAAATTTTGACAAAATTTTAGAAATAACATGTTAACAAAATTTTCTACAGAAACAAAATTTTGACAAAATTTTCTATAGAAATAAAATGTTTACAAAAATTTCTATGGAATTAAAATGTTTACAAAATTTTCTATAGAAATAAATTTTTACAAAATTTTTTATAGAAATATAATTTTAAAAACAATTTCTATAGAAATAACATCTTTTTTTTAAATTTCATGTGGAAATAAAATTTTGAAAAAATTTCCTTTGGAAATAAAATATCAACAAATTTTTCAATAGACATACAATTTTGACAAGATTTTCTATAGAAATAAAATTTTGACAAAATTCTCTAGAGAAATAAAATTTTGACAAAATTTTCTAAAGAAATAAAACTTTCACAAAATTTTCTATAGGAATAAAATAAAAAAAATAGGTTGAAAACAAAATTGTGAAAAAAATTTTCTATATAAAATTTTGAAAAGAATTTCCTTTGGAAATACCATTTTTACAAAATTTTCTATTGAAATAAAATTTTGACAAAATTTTCTATAGAAATACAATTTTCAGAAAATTGTCTATAGAAATAAAATTTGTCGAAAACTTTCTATAGAAAAAGTCTTGAAAAATTTTTTTGAAATACAATTTTGACAAAATTTTCTATTGAAATAAAATTTTGATAAAATTTTTTATTGAAACAAAATTTTGACAAAATTTACTATAGAAATAAAATTTTGTCAATAAAATTTTGACAAATTTTTCTATGGAACTAAAATTTTGAAAAAAATTTCGATAGAACGAAATGTTGACAAAATTTTCTATAGAAATAAAATTTTGATAAAATAAGTTTCAATTGAGTCCGATCATGGACCCTTAGAAGCCATGACTATATGCAAGTGAATATTTTTGTTCAGTGAATCTAACGATAATACCTGAAACAAATGCTATTACTATATCAAATTTGAGGGTATTTCTTTATACGTTTATTTAAGTATCTGAATTTAAAATTCTAGACTTTTCTAACATTTAGCTGCAAATGAATGTGGAAGGAGTTTTGTTTGGAAGACTCTATACCAAGTAAAATCACATATCTACCAAATCGTATTATGAGCCATTTAGCCAGCTTGGAAGATACCTTGTGGGTGCCGAATATGACTGTTATGATGGCCTTACATCCATATCGTAACTCCACATCATAAACGCATAACAAAACGACGGTTTTAGTTCGTATTCACTTGTGTCTAGATTACATTGTTTGATCCATAATAATGAAAGAGCTAAAAAGAACTCCCCAGAAGTCAAAATGAAACCCAAGAAGAATTAAATAACTAAAGAACATATTCCAAAAGTATAGCATACCATGGAAATTTAAATTATTTTGTTTTTGCTTTTTATTTTTTTTTTCGTTACTATAATGTTGAACCTTTAAGGTTTATTCATTCTGTCAATGTATGATGTGTTTTTGGTCATGCATAGAATTTTTAATTATTTCTACCAATTGCCTTTAGCCATTCGTATAGATTGAAAAATTCACCTGGTTCGGCTATTGTATGAAATGTCTTAATTTAATAAACGATATAATAATGGCTGAGGGAGTTACTTGGTTATTTACTTACTTTCAGTTTGGTCCAGTTTTTGCGTTTTGTTACCGATTTACAAATGTCTTTGGTGTTGGGCTTCAATTGGGCCAACAAATTAGTTGTTTTTGGGGGGATTTGGTATTTTTATTTTTTCTTAAAGTTGGGTGTGGAATATTAAAATGTATTCTGGAAAAAAGAAACAATTAAAAATGGTTTTTAGTTTTTTTTTTATTATTACTGCTAAAGAAATGACAAATATTTGTGCTGTAATAAACAGTAGTAATCATCTTGCTATATTTTGGTTGTTGAGAATTTCGTGATTGGAAACATAAATTTTTTAAGAAATAAATTAAAAATTGATTTTATTTTAATTTGTTCAAAAAACAAAAAAAAAAACCAACAGCTATAAAAAGAACTCAAGTCAGTTAAAAAAGGCTTTATGATAAATTAATTGTTAAATTTTCTAAAATGCCCGAAAACCAATGTTGTTTCTAATTTATAATAAATTTGTAACTCTAGTTAAGGCTACCAAACTAATAAGAAATTAATTTTAATATGAATAATGAATAGAAAACTCCTAACAAAAATTATTTTGAGACAGCAATTTCGGATTTTTATATCCTCATCAGTTCCAGTTATTGGACAAAATACTATTTCTAGCTGTTCGATTTTAAAGTTGTAATCTCCATAATTGAAGATTGACTTGGCACTATAAGCAATAATTGTAATTAGATGTTAAAATTTTATTCTTAACAACATTATAATTTAGCAACCTCTTTAGACTGACACAATTACATATAAGAGAAAAAGTAATGCAATACAGAGGCCACAATCGAATTGAAATCGTCTTAAGACAGTGTCAATGTGATACCATATATGAAGAACTTAACACTTATGCCTAAACTGCGGCCAATTTTATGTTTAGCTCAATGACTAGGGTCAGTGGCACACGAGCAGGGGCCGCGATTGCCCCTCGAGCCAAAAATAATCTACCAAAATTTGGAGAAAAAATTTATCAAAAAATTATCAAACAAAAAGATCTTATTTTTCAAAAATTAATTTCAATAGAAAATTTTGTCAAAATCTTGTTTCTATACAAATTTTATCAAAATTTTATTTCTATAGAAAATGTTGTCAACATTTTATTTCTACAGAAAATTTTATCAAAATTTTATTTCTATGGAAAATGTTGTCAAAATTTTATTTCTGTAGAAAACATTGTGAAAATTTTATTTCTATAGATAATTTTGTCAAAATTTTATTTCTATAGAAAATTTTGTCAAAATTTTATTTCTATGGAAAATTTTGTCAAAATTTTATTTCTATAGAAAATTATGTAAAAAGTTTATTTCTATGGAAAATTTTTTCAAAATTTTATTTCTATGGAAAATTTTTTCAAAATTTTATTTCTATTGAAAATTTTGTCAAAATTGTATTTCTGTAAAAAATTTTGTCAAAATTTTATTTCTATAGAAAATTTTGTCAAAATTGTATTTCTATAGAAAATGTTGCAAAATTTTATTTCTACAAAAAAATTTTATCAAAATTTTATTTCTATACAAAATGTTGTCAAAATTTTATTACTAAACAAAATTTTGTAAAAAGTTTATTTCTATAGAAAATTTTTTCAAAACTTTATTTCTATGGAAAATTTTTTCAAAATTTTATTTCTATAGAAAATTTTGTCGAAATTTTATTTCTATAGATAATTTTGTCAACATTTTATTTCTATAGAAAATTTTGTCAAAATTTTATTTCTATACAAATTTTGTCAACATTTTATTTCTACAAAAAAAATTATCAAAATTTTATTTTATAGAAAATTGTGTCAAATTTATATTTTTATAGAAAATTTTTTCAAAACTTTATTTCTATGGAAAATTTTTTCAAAATTTTATTTCTATAGAAAATTTTGTCAAAATTGTATTTCTATGGAAAATTTTGTCAAAATTTTATTTCTATAGAAAATTTTGTAAAAAGTTTATTTTTATAGAAAATGTTGTCAAAACTTAATTTCTGTAGAAAATTTTGTCAAAATTTTATTTCTACTGAAAATTTTGTCAAAGTTTTATTTCTATAGAAAATTTTATCAACATTTTATTTCTATAGAAAATTTTGTCAAAATTTTATTTCTATGGAAAATGTTGTCAAAATTTTATTTCTATAGATAATTTGTCAACATTTTATTTCTATAAAAAATTTGTCAAAATTTTATTTCTATCGAAAATTTTGTCAAAATTTTATTTCTATAGAAAATGTTGTCAAAATATTATTTCTAAAAACATTTTGTCAACATTTTATTTTTACTAAAAAAAATTATCAACATTTTATTTCTATAGAAAATTTTTTCAAAATTTTATTTCTATAGAAACTATAGAAATTTCGTCAAAAATTTTATTTTTATAGAAAATGTTGTCAAAATTTTTTTTCTATAGAAATTTTTGTCAAAAATTTATTTCTATAGAAAATTTTGTCAAAATTTTATTTCTATAGAAAATTTTGTCAACATTTTATTTCTATAGAAAATTTTTTCAAAACTTTATTTCTATGGAAGATTTTTTCAAAATTTTTTTTCTACAGAAAATTTTGTCAAAATTGTATTTCTACAGAAAATTTTGTCAAAATTTTATTGCTATAGAAAGTTTTGTCAACATTTTATTTCTATAGATAATTTTTGTTAACATTTTATTTCTATAGAAAATATTTTCAAAATTTTATTTCTGTAGAAATTTTTGCCTAAATTTTATTTCTATGGAAAATTTCGTCAAAATTTTATTTCTTTAGAAATATTTGTCAAAATTTTATTTTTATGGAAAATTTTGTCAAAATTTTATTTCTACAAAAATTTTATCAAAATTTTATTTCTATAAAAATTTTGTCAAAGTTTCATTTCTTTTATTTCTATAGAAAAGTTTGTCAAAATTTTATTTCTATAGACATTTTTTTTTTTCTATAGAAAATGTTGTCAAAATTTTATTTCTATGGAAATTTTTGTCACAATTTTATTTCTACAGAAAAATTTGTCAAAATTTTATTTCTATGAAATTGTTTGTCAAAATTTTATTTCTACAGAAAATATTGTCAAAGTTTTATTTCTACAAAAAAATTATCAAAAGTTTTTATACCCTGCTCCACACTGTGTGCATATGTTTGCAACACCCAGAAGGAGACGAGATAGACACATGGTGTCTTTGGCAAAAATGCTCAGGGTGGGCTCTTGAGTCGATATAGCGATGTCCGTCTGTCCGTCTGTCCGTGAACACATTTTTGTAATCAAAGTCTAGGTCGCAGTTTTAGTCCAATCGACTTCAAATTTGGCACAAGTATGTGTTTTGGCTCAGAATAGATCCCTATTGATTTTGGAAGAAATCGGTTCAGATTTAGATATAGCTCCCATATATATATTTCGCCCGATATGGACTTATATGGCTCCAGAAGCCAGAGTTTTACCCTAATTTGCTTAAAATTTTGCGCAAGAAGAACAATTAGTACTATAGTCAAGTGTGCCAAATTTTATTGAAATCGGTTCAGATTTAGATATAGCTCCCATATATATCTTTCGCCCGATATGGACTAATACGGTCCCAGAAGCCAGAGTTTTAGCCCAATTTGGTTGAAATTTTGCACAGGGAGTAGAATTAGCATTGTAGCTGTGCGTGCTAAATTTGGTTGAAATCGGTTAAGATTTAGATATAGCTCCCATATATAGCTTTCGCCCGATTTACACTCATATGACCACAGAGGCCAATGTTTTGCTCCGATTTAGTTGAAATTTTGCACAGGGAGTAGAAGTAGCATTGTAGCTTTGCGTGCCAAATTTGGTTGAAATCGGTTCAGATTTAGATATAGCTCCCATATATAGCTTTCGCCCGATTTACACTCATATGACCACAGAGGCCAATTTTTAACTCCGATTTAGTTGAAATCTTGCACAGGGAGTAGAATTAGCATTGTTGCTATGCGTGCCAAATTTGGTTGAAATCGGTTCAGATTTAGATATAGCTCCCATATATATGCTTTTCTGATTTCGACAAAAATGGTCAAAATACCAACATTTTCCTTGTAAAATCGCCACTGCTTTGTCGAAAAGTTGTAAAAATGACTCTAACATTGTGTTCCACCCTAGTGCATTAGCCGACTTAAATTTTGAGTCTATAGATTTTGTAGAAGTCTATCAAATTCTGTCCAGATCGAGTGATATTTAAATGTATGTATTTGGGACAAACCTTTATATATAGCCCCCAACACATTTGACGGATGTGATATGGTATCGAAAATTTAGTTCTACAAAGTGGTGCAGGGTATAATATAGTCGGCACCGCCCGACTTTAGACTTTCCTTACTTGTTTTCTATAGAAAATTTGGTCAAAACTTTATTTCTATGGAAAATTTTGTCAAAATTTTATTTCTGTAGAAAATGTTGTGAAAATTTTATTTCTATGGAAAATTTTGTCAAATTTTTATTTCTATAAAAAATTACATTAAATTTGATTGTCAAAATTTTATTTCTATAGAAAACTTTGTCAAACATTTTGTTTCAAATGTCAAACACAAATAATGGACTTAAATCGAATATATGTAGCAAATAGTCGAAATTGACTTCTTGCTCTCTCCAAACACGTCTTATCGACTTTCGATTTATTTGAAAATCAATGGAAATATCCGACAAAATCAAGCTTTTTATGAAAATCAAAAGTATAACCGGTTTTTAATAGTGACCAAAATTGATCTTTACTATCGGCCAAATTTTGTTTCTTAATTGCAAATTTTAAAGTTGCATAGTCAAAAATTGACATTTAAACAAGCGACAAGTTTTCTTTTATTTAGACTGGACAACGGACAAGAAAAAACTTAAGATACCCTCCTGCAAACATAAGAAATGCAATATATTCTTCTTCAATTTTGCCATACATTTCTAATTTGTTTTATTTACTTTTATATCGTTGTTGTGTTTATGTGATCGAATTATCGAAAATTATCTCTTAATAGAATATCCCTGGATTTATTAATTTAACCCCCATAAATTGTATTACACAATATTTTCAAATATTAAAAAAATATAGTAAAAAAATGTTAGCCACTACAGGTATATCTCATCATCACTGGACCAACTTCAATGGTATTCCTTACCTACATGACCTACATGACCTACATTGTTTGCTGTATGCCTGGTATTTGAGAAAAGATTTCTATGTATGTTTATTGGTCACAATAAAATTGCCTAGCAAAGGCAAACAAAAATTTTTACACAAGCATAATATCAATTTTATTTTATTTTACCATAAATATAGATTTAATACAATGTTCCGTTTAGGAATTCTAAGGAAATCCCCCAATTTTTTTTTACACAAAAAATTCTCCTAAAAGATTCTCTTGGATACCGAAAAAGGCAACAAAGCAGACGGTCATGTATCCAACTGGACAAGCTTGATCTCACACCCCCTATGGATGACCCAAGTTTTGGGGGAAAAAATCCCAAAAAAAGACACTCAGTAGCATATCCAAGTATTAGCTAAATAAAGAAACCTATCGACCAAGACCATCTGACCAAGCACCAAGATATGAGTGGTGTACTGTGGTGTGGTATTGCCATTTTTGTGGTAGCAGTAGAAACATCAGTAAATGTTGTACCTACAAGACAGAGATGGACGGACAGACGGACGGAAATTTTCATGTGAATGAAACTGCTCGGAAAGGAACAGAGAAATAAAAAACAATCTAGCAGACCCAAACGATATACAAGCAGACACTTGCCAGACACACTTTTATTTAGTCAATGTTGTGGTCTACTCGGTTGTTTTTTTTTGTTTTTTTTTTTTGCTCTCTTCTGGTTCCTTCCTGGCCTTCTGTCTGTCCTGTGTAAAGTAAAAAAAAAAGTATTTCAGTACCATAACACAAAAAAAAACACAATTTTTCTAACAGAAAGACGACTATGATGACATTGAGAAAGAAAATACAAGGCCATTCAAGCTCTTTATAGAAGAAATCTGTGAAAAATGGAACCCTTAGCCAAAGCCCCAGCAGGAAAGAAAAAAACAAAAACACAAACTACTTTATAAAAACTAAACTTTGTGAACAAAAAAAAAATAAATACATCTTTTATGGTATAGTCCAGCAACAGATGTGATGGTTAGCGATTTAGTTTTAAGTGGCCCATACAAGAAGTACAACAAGTAGTCAGGACCATAAAAGGCACATGTCTATCAATGACAAGGAGAATAAGTAGCTCTCACTTTTTGTAATAATGTTTGATTTAACCTAAGACTTAATAGGGCAAAAACTTTCAATCAGTAAGTTTCCATAAGAGATATACACAGAAAGGTAAATTGCATATCCAAGCACATGAAATATCAATTAATTAAAGCTACGCATATCGAAGTTTAAAAGGGCAAGATCGACACCCAATTTTTAAAATGGGCTACAACTACGTTTGCCACTCATGCCAAAAATAATCTACCAAAATTAAAAAAAAAATACAAAAAAATTACCAAATTTGAAAAATTGTTATTTTGAAGGTTTTGATCGATTTGATGTAGTTAGTATGAAAAAAATGTTTTTTTTACTGTTTTATTTGAAATATCACAAAATTTTATCTCTCCTATTAGAGACCATTTTTTTGATTATAAAAATCCCCGGAATTGAAAATGTGTCGAATTTTAGCTTGCACTAACAAGGAAAAGTTACTACTTCTACAAAAAGGGAGAATGGATTTTGATAGTATGATCTAACACGAAAATTAAAATTTTTAACGACATTGAATTTATAGAAAATTTTGACAAATTTTTGATCTCTATTGATAATTTAATCAAAATTAAACTTCCATAGATATTTTTTTCAAAATTTTTACTTTTATAAAAAATTTTGTCAAAATTTTATTTCTATAGAAAATGTTGTCAAAAATTTAAGTCTATGGAACATTTTGTCAAAATTTTATTTTTATAGAAATTTTTGTCAAACTTTTATTTCTATAGAAATTTTTGTCAAACTTTTATTTATATAGAAAATTTTCTCAAAAATTTATTTCTATAGAAATTTTTCTCAAAATTTTATTTCTATAGGCATTTTTCTCAAAATTTTATTTCTATAGAAAGTTTTCTCAAAATTTATATTTTTATAGAAAATTTTCTCAAAATTTTATTTCTATAGAATTTTTTTCACAATTGTATTTCTATAGAAAATTTTCTCAAAATTTTATTTTTATAGAAATTTTTATTTCTTCTATAGAAAATTTTCTTCTATAGTACATATTTTCTATTGATAATTTAATTAAAATTTAACTTCCATAGATATATTTTTTTTTTATTAAAAAATTACAAAATGTTGTCAAAATTTTATTTCTATAGAAAATGTTGTCAAAAATTTAAGTCTATGGAAAATTTTGTAAAAATTTTATTTATATAGAAATTTTTGTCCAATTTTTTATTGATATAGAAAATTTTCTCAAAAATTTATTTTTATAGAATATTTTCTCAAAATTTTATTTCTATAGAAATTTTTCTCGAAATTGTATTTCTATAGTAATTTTCTTCAAAATTTTATTTTGATAGAAATTTTTATTTTTATTTCAATAGAAAATGTTCTCAAATTTTTATTTCTATAGAAAATTTTTTCAAAATTTTATTTCTATAGAAAATTTTGTCAAAATTTTATTTCTATAGCAATTTTTCTCCAAAATTTTAGTCTTATTGAAAATTTTCTCAAAGTTTCATTTATATAGAAAATTTTCTCAAAATTTTATTTTTATAGAAAATTTTCTCAAAATTTTATTTATATAGAATTTTTTTCACAATTGTATTTCTATAGAAAATTTTCTCAAGATTTTATTTTTATAGAAATTTTTATTTCTTCTATAGAAAATTTTCTTCTATAGTACATTCTTTCAAAATTTTATTTCTATAGTATTTCTATAGAAATTTTTCCCGAAATTGTATTTCTATAGCAATGTTCTTCAAAATTTTATTTTGATAGAAATTTTTATTTTTATTTCAATAGAAAATTTTCTCAAAATTTTATTTCTATAGAAAATTTTCTCAAAATTTTATTTATATAGAAAATTTTCTCAAAATTTTATTTCTATAGAAAATGTTCTCAAAATTTTATTTCAATAGAAAATTTTCTCAAAATTACAATTCTATAGCAATTTTTCTCCATAGTCTTATAGAAAATTTTCTCAAAGTTTCATTTATATAGAAAATTTTCTCAAAATTTTATTTCTATAGAAAATTCTATAAAATTTTATTTCTATAGAAAATTTTGTCAAAATTTTATTTCTATAGAAATTTTTCTCAACATTTTATTTCAATAGAAAATTTTCTCAAAATTTTATTTCTATAGAAAATTTTCTCAAAATTTATATTTTTATAGAAAATTTTCTCAAAATTTTATTTCTTTAGATTTTTTTTTCAAAATTGTATTTCTATAGAAAATTTTCTCAAAATTTTATTTTTATAGAAATTTTTATTTCTTCTATAGAAAATTTTCTTCTATAGTACATTTTTTCAAAATTTCATTTCTATAGTAAATTTTTTCAAAATTTTATTTCTATAGAAAATTTTGTCAAAATTTAAAAAAAAAAAAAATATTTGTGTAGATAATTTAGTCAAAATTTAATTCTATGGAAAGTTTTGTCAACATTTTATTTCTATTATCTAAAATTTTATTTCTATAGAAAATTTTGTCAAAATTTTATTTCTTTAGAAAATGTTGTCAAAATTTTATTTCTATCGAAAATTTTGTCAAAATTTTATTTCTATAGAAAATTTTGTCAAAATTTTATTTCTATAGAAAATTTTGACAGAATTTTATTTCTATAGAAAATTTTGTCAAAATTTTATTTCTATAGAAAATTTTGACAGAATTTTATTTCTATAGAAAATTTTGTCAAAATTTTATTTTTATAGAAAATTTTGTCAAAATTTTATTTCTATAGAAATTTTTATCAAAATTGTATTTCAATAGAAATTTTCTTCAAAATTTTATTTTTACAGAAATTTTTATTTTTTGTATAGACAATTTTCTTCTATAGCAAATTTTGTCAAAATTCTATTTCTGTAGAAAATTTTGTCAAAATTTTGTTTCCATAGAAAATTTTCTCAACATTTTTTTCTATCGAAAATTTTCTCAAAATTGTATATCTATAGAAAGTTTCTTCAAAATGTTATTTTTATAGAAATTTTTGTTTTTATTTATATAAAATTTTTTCTTAAATTTGTATTCCTATAGAAAATGTTGTCAACATTTTATTTCCATAGAAAATTTTCTTTTCCAACCTCTTTGTTAGAGAAGAATGTTTTACAAAACCTACCAAAACTTCAAGAATTCTACCAAGTTACCAAACAGTAAAAAATCTACCATTTGTGGTAGAATTCTACCAACTGTGGTTACAACGAAATTGTCTTCAGACACTACCAATGTGATATCATATATGAAGAACTTCAACTTTATGGCTGAACACTGTCCAATTATATGTTTATATGATGATTAAGGAACTCCTTACTATGGCTGAACCCTATCCAATTCTATATTTAGCTCAATGAAAAGTGGCGCCCGAACAGGAACCCATAGAACTATTGACAGACAAAATAACGCATATTCAATTCGGGGCCATATTTTCCCCCGAATTGAAATCGCCTTTAGACAGTTTCATTGTGATATCACACGTGAAGAACTTCCTTTTATGCCTTAACACTGTCCAATTCTATGTTTACCTTAATGACAAGGGTCAGTGGCGCCCGAGCAGGGATCCACAGAACTATTGAGAGACAAAGTAATGCAATACAGATACTATCTTTGCCCCCGAATTGAAATCGTATTTAGACTGTGCCAACGTGATATCATGTATGAAGAACTTCCCTCTTTTGCCTGAACGCTATCCAATTCTTTGTTTAGGTCAATGAAAAGGGTCCCACATAACTATTGAGAGACAAAGTAATACAATACTGTGATATCATACGTGAAGAAATTCCTTTTATGCCTGAACACTGTCCAATTCTATGTTTAACTCAATGACAAGAGTCAGTGGCGCCCGAGCAGGGACCCATAGATTCATTACACCAGGGTGGTCCTTTGACCAAACTTAAATAAAGAGATTAACGATTAACTTTTCCATTATTTAAATTTATAAAAGTAAATAAAATTCTATAAGGCCAAAGCATAATCAAGTAATAGAAGACTCCATAAATCATTTGGCTTATTTCGAATCGAATCTTAATTTTTCAAATGGGTTACAAAATAGAAAGGAGAGGAGTTTACATTGAAATGTAAATCATCACTTCATATGGTTATTTTTTGGTACGCTAAATACTTAGCGGGCCACATAACTTCAGAAGTGAATCGCTCCGTGCCTTTGTCAAATGCAAGAATGGCCATTGACTGCCGTAAATATCTCAACGATGTGACTTAGCAGTTTCCCAAGTAACAAAAACGTAGGCCCGTTTTCTCTTAATGAATATAATTTAAATGAAAAGGAAATTAATATTTTTGTTTATTCCCTCATTTGATAGCACATATCAATATGCCAACCCTATTTCCAGATATATCCTGATAAAATTCACATAAAAGGATTTTTTTCTATTGCAGCACAAATACATATTTGTATTCTTTTTATAAGTGAATACACTTTATTTTTACATTTACAAGACTCTAGGGATAAATGAAATGTAAATTGTTAGTTAAGGATTTGCCTGAAGTGTTTCAATTTTTTTATTTTTATTTTATCCTATGGGAGAGAAAGTGATTCTAGCATAGGAAAAATGACGGGATGGCATTTAATGGAGAAAAGGAGTAGTGTAGTTAAATCAAAGGATTATTGCTAAATGTTTTGATGGATAAATAAATGACAAAGAGGTATGACTTTGCTTAAATAAATTCTGATATTTTTTGTACGAATTCGTCATAGAATAGGACTAACCTTAGAAAGTACTTACGAAATATCTATATAATAGGGCCACCACGGGCTCTGCCAATAAGCGCACAAATGTTAAGGTTTTGAGGGCTATAGAAGTAGTTTTTCTGTGATTTTTTTTTAATTCAGAAATTTATCAAATTTATAATTTATCAAGTTTTTAAGCTCGATTATACACTTTGATTATTTATTTATGTACACTTAAAAAAATGTGCTTGGATTCTAAGATTGTGAATTCGTGTCCTAAATTAAATTAAAGCAAAGATTGTGAACTTTCATTTTTATTAAAATTTCATTTTATACAATTTTGTATATTAGGTCAATTTTTATACCCTCCATCATAGGATGGGGGTATATTAACTTTGTCATTCCGTTTGTAACACATCGAAATATTGCTCTAAGACCCCATAAAGTATATATATTCTGGGTCGTGGTGAAATTCTGAGTCGATCTAAGCATGTCCGTCCGTCCGTCCGTCTGTTGAAATCACGATAACTTCCGAACGAAACAAGCTATCGACTTGAAACTTGGCACAAGTAGTTGTTATCGATGTAGGTCGGATGGTATTGAAAATGGGCCATATCGGCCCACTTTTACGTATAGCCCCCATATAAAGGGACCCTCAGATTTGGCTTATGGAGCCTCTAACAGAAACATATTTCATCCGATCCGGCTGAAATTTGGTACATGGTGTTGGTATATGGTCTCTAACAAACGTGCAAAAATTGGTCCACATCGGTCCATAATTATATATAGCCCCCATATAAACCGATCCCCAGATTTGGCTTGCGGAGCCTAAAAGAGAAGCAAATTTCATCCGATCCGTCTGAAATTTGGTACATGGTGTTGGTATATGGTCTCTAACAACCATGCAAAAATTGGTTCACATCGGTCCATAATTATATATAGCCCCCATATAAACCGATCCCCAGATTTGGCTTGCGGAGCCTCAAAGAGAAGTAAATTTCATCCGATCCGGCTGAAATTTGGTACATGATGTTGGTATATGGTCTCTAACAACCATGCAGAAATTGGTCCACATCGGTCCATATTTATATATAGACCCCATATAAACCGATCTCCAGATTTGGCTTGCGAAGCCTCAAAGAGGAGCAAATTGCATCCGATCCGGCAGAAATTTGGTACATTGTATTGGTATATGGTCTCTAACAACCGTGCAAAAATTGGTCCACATCGGTCCATAATTATATATGGCGCCCATATAAACCGATCCCCAGATTTGGGTTGCGGAGCCTCAAAGAGAAGCAAATTTCATCCGATCCGCCTGAAATTTGGTACATGATATTGGTATATGGTCTCTAACAACCATGCAAAAATTGGTCCACATCCGTTCATAATTATATATAGCCCCCATATAAACCGATCCCCAGATTTGGCTTGCGAAGTCTCCAAGAGAAGCAAATTTCATCCAATCCGGTTGTAATTTGGAACATGGTTTTAGTATATGATCTTTAACAACCGTGCCAGTATATGATCTTTAACAATCGGTCCATAATTATATATAGCCCCCATATAAAACATTCTCCAGATTTGACCTCCGGAGCCTCTTGGAGGAGCAAAATTCATCCGATCCGGTTCAAATTAGGCACGTGGTGTTAGTATATGGTCGCTAACAACCATACCAAAATTGGTCCAATCACACAAAAATTGGTCCATATCGGTTCATAATCATGGTTGCCACTAGAGCCAAAAATAATCTACCAAAATTTTATTTCTATAGAACATTTTGTCAAAATTTTATTTCTATAGAAAATTTTGTCAAATTTTATTTCTAGAGAAAATTTTGTTAAAATTTTATTCGGTTCATAATAAAATTTTCATCATTGTCAAAATTTTATTTCTATAGAAAATTTTATCAAAATTTTATTTCTATAGGAAATTTTGTTCAAATTTTATTCGGTTCATAATCATGGTTGCCACTCGAGCCAAAAATAACCTACCAAGATTTTATTTCTATAGAAAATTTTGTCAAAAGTTTATTTCTATAGAAAATTTTGTGAAAATTTTATTTCTATAGAAAATTTTGTTAAAATTTTATTTCTGTAGAAAATTTTGTCAAAATTTTATGTCTACTCTGTCAAACTGAATTATATACGTATTGGATCGATCTTTTTTGATTTAATATATACCACGTATGGACTTACATACAATTTAGAAGATGGTGTTAGGAGGTTTTAAGATACCTTGCCATCGGCAAGCGTTACCGCAACTTAAGTAATTCGATTGCGGATAGCAGTGTTTAGATGAAGTTTCTACGCAATCCATGATGGAGGGTACATAAGCTTCGGCCTGGCCGAACTTACGGCCGTATATACTTGTTTTTATTCATTTCAGTCATTCATAAATTGGGTGTCCTAAAGTTTTGGTAGCATAATCTTATATTTTTTAGAGTATTAATTGTCCCGTTTTATATATAACAAGTTACCTATTTGTGATGTAAAAAAAAAACAAAAACTTATATTTCAATAAAACCCTTTTGAAAAAGTTTGAAAACCCGAGGAAAAACCCCAGAAAACGATATAATATTCTTTTATTAATATCTTTAAAGATTGACCATAAATAGCCTATTAAAGGGAACTAAAAACAAAAACAATTGGTAAAATTTTATTATAAACACAGAAGTCCAAACATTTCTTCAACTTCCATTGCATTCGTATTAACCCATAGTAAAAATAATGGCTTGTGCTTCATGACAGAAACATGACATTGATCCAAAAAAAAACACAATTAATGGGGGTAGACTTGATCAAATGGTTGGCCTAAAAATTCTACGAATCTCGATATCGAAAATAGCCGCAAAATTTCTTAAGAACTAAGAAAAAGGCAAACACCAAACTGACATATATATAACGATCTTTGGTTATTGTCTACAAGATATTTATCTTTTGAATTTGCATTGTATAAAGTAAGAAGAATTCTTCACCATCCATTTCACAAAAAAAAAACAGAACGTTATTCGGGATATCTAGAAATAACCAATGAAACCATTGTCACCAGAAACATATTCCAAAATGGTAAAGCTGATAAAGAAACCGCACGCCCATTTCACTAGCAGCAGGTAACCCAATAACAGCACCACAATACATTATCGAATACAATAATAAGCTGGGGTAACCACTAAAATACCAGGGGTTCAGCAATTGTAAACAGAAGCTAAATGGTGAATCTTGGCCTTTGTGGTTGTGAAGATGATTCAGATGAAAAAAAGAATAAAAGAAATGGCAAAGAAAAAAATCACAAAAACTTGCTGATGCCCAGAAGAAATAATAAAACGAAATATATATGGAGGTTATATTATCCAAGGCCTAGAAGTAAGTTGGCCTTATTTTGGAAGGCCTTTTACAGAAGTAAGTTCAAAACCTTGAAAAAATCAAGAAGCATTAAAATTTAATATCACAGTACATATAGAAATTCTCCTACCAAATGATATCCGCAACAAGGCCTTACTGTGGAATGTCTTCTGGAAGCTTTCTGCCCAGATGAATGATCAAATAATAATAATTTGATAAATATATATCGAAATAATAAGAAGAAATATATATCGATACTATTTTACTCCACTGTATACATGGGAATGGCTTATTTTGAAAGGCTTAAAAGCAAATTGGCCTTCCTTTAGAAGGCCTTCGGAAGAAGCAGCTTTAATCCATTGAAAAAATTAAGAAGCATTCAAACAATACCTATGGAGTTTGTTCTTCCAAATAATATCCTTAATAAGACCTTACTTTGGATGACCTCCTGAAGGGGAGAATTGAATGCCTTTGAAAAGAAACCACAAAGTTTTAAAATCGAATAAAACATTACATAGGGATAAAACATTACATAGGGATTGCTGAACTGCTACCCCAAGGCATTCTCCTGATTTGGCTCAGTACGACGATTGAATGTAAAAAAATTTACTCACTGGAGAGATTATCGGTCAGATAGAGCCACTACAGATATCTACAGTAATCCCTCGATTTATGTCATGATTGGTTCCGGAATTTGACGACGTTAATCGAAACGACGTAAACCGAATTAAAAGTTGCTCATACTTATTCCTAAGTCCATTTATGTATGTATGTGCGTGTGGATTATAAAAAACTTAAAAAATTAAGGTAATTCAGTGATTTCTGTAAAAATTTCAGAAAACAAAATGTTTCGATGTTATCATCGTTGATCCTTTTTTTCTTATGGAAGGCGTTTCTGATAAAATGGCCAAAAAAATCGACAGCGTAAATCGAATGGCGACGTAAATCGAAGTTTTATGGAACAAAAAATTTGACGACGTAAATCGAAACAACGTAAACCGAGACGACGTAAATCGAGGGATTACTGTATATGGCAAACGGATTCAATCAGTCATCTATGTTAATAACACCTTTTTTCTTGTAGGGTAAGTACTTATCGGATCATTGTGGTAGTAAGGTGATTCCACTAGAAGAAGGAGATGGCCAACAGAACCACCGTGGTGCAATGGTTAGCATGCCCGCCTTGCAGACACAAGGTTGTGGGTTCGATTTCTGCTTCGACCGAACACCAAAAAGTTTTTCAGCGGTGGATTATCCCACCTCAGTAATGCTGGTGACATTTCTGAGGGTTTCAAAGCTTCTCTAAGTGGTTTCACTGCAATGTGGAACGCCGTTCGGACTCGGCTATAAAAGGGAGGTCTCATGTCATTGAGCTTAACATGGAATCGGGCAGCACTCAGTGATAAGAGACAAGTTCACTAATGTGGTATCTCCGGAGGTTAAATCTGGGGATCGGTTTATATGGGGGCTATATATAATTATGGACCGATTTCGACCAATTTTAGCATGGGTGTTTGAGGCCATATATTAACACCACGTATCAAATTTCAGCCGGATCGGATGAAATTTGCTTCTCTTAGAGGCTCCGAAAGCCAAATCGGGGGATAGGTTTATATGGGGGCTATATATAATTATGGACCGATGTGGACCAATTTTTGCATGGTTATTAAAGACCATATACTTACACCATGTACCAAATTTCAGCCGGATCGGATGAAATTTACTTCTCTTAGAGGCTCCGAAAGCCAAATCGGGGGATCGGTTTATATGGGGGCTATATATAATTATGGACCGATGTGGACCAATTTTTGCATGGTTATTAAAGACCATATACTTACACCATGTACCAAATTTCAGCCGGATCGGATGAAATTTGCTTCTCTTAGAGGCTCCGAAAGCCAAATCGGGGGATCGGTTTATATGGGGGCTATATATAATTATGGACCGATGTGGACCAATTTTTGCATGGCTGTTAGAGACCATATATTAACACCATGTACCAAATTTCAGCCGGATCGGATGAAATTTGCTTCTCTTAGAGGGTCTGCAAGCCAAATTTGGGGGTCCGTTTATATGGGGGCTATACGTAAAAGTGGACCGATATGGCCCATTTGCAATACCATCCGACCTACATCAATAACAACTACTTGTGCCAAGTTTCAAGTCGATAGCTTGTTTCGTTCGGAAGTTAGCGTGATTTCAATAGACGGACGGACGGACGGACATGCCTGAAATTAGGCCTTCGTTCATCAGTGAAAATGTAAGGTCACCGTTGCAATAAAACAAAATTTCATCCCTTTTCATTGGTTTATTTGTAATTCTTCTTATTAAGGCCTTTTGAAGAAAATACATCAATTCTTTTTTTCTCCACCACCGTTTGTGTTCGATGTTCAAAATATTCAAGTTAACACCATCTCTACGCAATAAAAGAATTTCTTCACTTTTTGTTTGTTTGCAAATAAAAAGGCGGAAAAAGAGCTTCTTTTAGTAAATAACCCAAGAAGAAGATGATGACAAAAGAATCGGCAAACACAATCATTGCTATTCAATGACACTTTGCCTCTATACTACTTGCCTACATGGTTGGTTGCAGTTGGCTATAGTCAACCTTTGTTTCTTGAGTGATGATTGAGATTTTCTTCAGATATTTCGTTGCATCGTGGGGTTTTGCGGATGGATGAATTTCTTCCTCGATCCCCTTTGGATGATGGTGGGGCTATATATGATTATATCAATATGCTATGGGATTGCATTGCATTTACGGATGCAAGGAAGAAAAAATACTAGTACAAGTGGGATTACTTATTTATAGTAGTGTTTAACACTTGCAAATGAATGAATGACACTGTCTCAATGTTTCAATTGGGATAGTTGAAAATATCAAAGGATGGCATATAAAAGTTGGTTTCAGAAATTGCCAAAAAAAATTTTTTTTTGATAATTTAACAAATTTTATGAAAACGAAGACTACAGCGCTTTGTACTAAATAAAACTGAACGGTACTTTTTTTTAAATATTTGTACTAAATAAAATTGAACGGTACTTTTTTCAAAAAAGTACCTAAAAATGTACGAAAAAGTACGAAAACGGTACAGAAGTGCCAGAAAAGGTACGAAAGTACGAAACTTATTAAACCTATAGTAGCAACGATGTCAGTGGTAATATTTTAGCGTTTTTCCAGCTGATTTTAGCATTTGTTTGTATTTAAACAAAAAATCATTTTTCTTTTTTTAATTTTTGCAATATTAATTATTATTATTATTATTAATTTAGCATTTTTAACATTATTCGAGACACAAATTTAAAAATATTGTAGTATTGTTTAGAATAATAAATTCTTGCATGTAACTTTCAGACATTCTTTCGACTCATAAGCAAATTTAGCTATCTCGGTCTGTGCGTCTTCTGTCCATTTATTTTCGTGTTCAATGTATAGGTCGTCCTCGGAAAGTTTTCCTACTTCGCTTCAATTTGGCCCAATTTTTTTGCAAAAATTTCCAGTAAATCTCCCTGAGAAAAATTTCATGTTTGGATAAGAAAAGAAGACATTGGCTTGGAGTTGGGTCGATAATCGGCTGCGCCCAACTTTAAATTTCTTCCCCTTGCCATGGCTCAACAACATATGTTTGAATTATTTAATGACATTCGGTAGTACCGCTGAGATTTTGTGCCACTTTTGTGCTACTTTTTTTGTTGTGCAATTTTTTTCCATACATTTTAAAATTTTGTGCCACCTTATTGTCATATTTTGTCACTTTTTAAATAATTTCTACACTTTTGAGCACTTTTTCCATTGAACGAACAATTTTAACGCCTGAAAATATGCAACGAAAAGTTTCTTTGGTGGGTAAATCAGGTTATAGCATGAACGGTTAATTTCAATAAAAATAAAATTTTGACAAAATTTTCTATAAAAATAAAATTTTGACAAAATTTTCTATACAAATAAAATTTTGACAAAATTTTCTATAAAAATAAAATTTTGACTAAATTTTCTATAAAAATAAAATTTTTACCAAATTTTCTATAAAAATAAATTTTGACAAAATTTTCTATAAAAACAAAATTTTGACAAAATTTTCTATAGAAATAAAATTTTGACAACATTTTTTATAGAAATAAAATTTTCATAAAAATTTCTACAAAAATAAAATTTTGAAAATATTTTCTATAGAAATAAATAGAATTAAAAATTTTATAAAATTTTCTATCGAAGTAAAATTTTCTATAGAAATAAAATTTTAACCAAATAGTAATAAGATGTTGACAAAATTTTCCATAAACATAAAATATTGACAAAATTTTCTATAGAAATAAAATTGCGACAAATTTTTCAATAGAAATAAATAGAAATAAAAATTTGATAAAATTTTCTATCGAAGTAAAATTTTGGAAAAATTTAACTATTAATTGATATTAATTTAATTTGGACAAATGATCCGCTGGTACGATTTTTGGTCCAATTTCGGAAAAATGTTGGTCCAAAATAAACATTCATTGTAGCCAGGCTGATACTGTCATAAATTTCGTACAAAACTCATAAGTACAATTTTGACAAAATTTTCTACAGAAATACAATTTTGACAAAATTTTCTATAGAAATACAATTTTGACAAAATTTTCTATACAAATAAAATTTTGACAAAATTTTCTATAAAAATAAAATTTTGACAAAATTTTCCATAAAAATAAAATTTTGACAAAATTTTCTATAAAAATAAAATATTGACAAAATTTTCTATAAAAACAAAATTTTAATTGTATACAAATGTATACAAAAATAAAATTTTGACAATATTTTCTATAGAAATAAATAGAATAAAAAATTTTATAAAATTTTCTATCGAAGTAATTTTCTATAGAAATAAAATTTTGACAAAATTTAATATAAAAAGAAAATTTTAACAAAATTTTCTATAGAAATAAAATTTTAACAAAATTTTCCATAAAAATAAAATGTTGACAAAATTTTCTATAAAAATAAAATGTTGACAAAATAAAATTTTGACAAAATTTTCTATAGAAATAAAACTTTCATAAAAATTTCTACAAAAATAAAATTTTGACAATATTTTCTATAGAAATAAATAGAATAAAAAATTTTATAAAATTTTCTATCGAAGTAAAATTTTCTATAGAAATAAAATTTTAACAAAATATTCTATAGAAATAAGATGTTGACAAAATTTTCTATAAACATAAAATATTGACAAAATTTTCTATAGAAATAAAATTGCGAAAAATTTTTCAACAGAAATAAATAGAAATAAAAATTTGATAAAATTTTCTATCGAAGTAAAATTTTGGAAAAATTTAACTATTAATTGATATTAATTTAATTTGGACAAATGATCCGCTGGTACGATTTTTGGTCCAATTTCGGAAAAATGTTGGTCCAAAATAAACATTCATTGTAGCCAGGCTGATACTGTCATAAATTTCGTACAAAACTCATAAGTACAATTTTGACAAAATTTTCTATAGAAATACAATTTTGACAAAATTTTCTATAGAAATACAATTTTGACAAAATTTTCTATACAAATAAAATTTTGACAAAATTTTCTATAAAAATAAAATTTTGACAAAATTTTCCATAAAAATAAAATTTTGACAAAATTTTCTATAAAAATAAAATATTGACAAAATTTTCTATAAAAACAAAATTTTAATTGTATACAAATGTATACAAAAATAAAATTTTGACAATATTTTCTATAGAAATAAATAGAATAAAAAATTTTATAAAATTTTCTATCGAAGTAATTTTCTATAGAAATAAAATTTTGACAAAATTTAATATAAAAAGAAAATTTTAACAAAATTTTCTATAGAAATAAAATTTTAACAAAATTTTCCATAAAAATAAAATGTTGACAAAATTTTCTATAAAAATAAAATGTTGACAAAATAAAATTTTGACAAAATTTTCTATAGAAATAAAACTTTCATAAAAATTTCTACAAAAATAAAATTTTGACAATATTTTCTATAGAAATAAATAGAATAAAAAATTTTATAAAATTTTCTATCGAAGTAAAATTTTCTATAGAAATAAAATTTTAACAAAATATTCTATAGAAATAAGATGTTGACAAAATTTTCTATAAACATAAAATATTGACAAAATTTTCTATAGAAATAAAATTGCGAAAAATTTTTCAACAGAAATAAATAGAAATAAAAATTTGATAAAATTTTCTATCGAAGTAAAATTTTGGAAAAATTTAACTGTTAAATGATATTAATTTAATTTGGACAAATGGTCCGCTGGTACGATTTTTGTTCCAATTTCGGAAAAATGTTGGTCCAAAATAAAAATTCATTGTAGTAACGCTGATATATACTGTCATAAATTTCATACCAAAACCCATAAGTACAATTTTGACAAAATTTTCTATAAAAATAAAATTTTGACAATATTTTGTATAGAAATAAAATTTTAACAACATTTTCTATAAAAATAAAATTTTGACTAAATTTTCTATAAAAATAAAATTTTGACAAAATTTGCTATAGAAATAAAATTTTGACAAAATTTTCTATAGAAATAAACTTTTAACAACATTTTCTATAGAAATAGAATTTTGACAAAATTTTCTATAGAAATAAAATTTTAACAACATTTTCTATAGAAATGGAATTTTGATAAAAATTTCTACAAAAATAAAATTTTGACAAAATTTTCTATAGAAATAAATAGATAAAATTTTCTATCGCAGTAAAATTTTGGAAAAATTTAACAATTAAATGATATTAATTTAATTTGGACAAATGGTCCGCTGGTACGAATTTTGGTCCAGTTTCGAAAAAATGTTGGTCCAAAATAAAAATTCATTGTGGCAACGTGGATATAAACTCTCATAAATTTCGTACCAAAACTCATAAGCTCCATTATGATCCAACATCCATAACAAGAAACACAAAATCCAAGCCACCTCTACCCCACACCAACCCAAGAAGCAACGAACCACAGAGGTGTAAAATAAATATACAAACGTCAAACCAAATAAGAACAACACAATTCTTAAATGTGTGTGTGTGTTTAAGTTCACTCGCAAGCGCCACCATAAATACTTTGTAAAGAAAGCAAAAAAAAAAGAAAACCGACAACGACGACGAAGAACGACCAACAACAATAATCTGTCGAACATACAACACCAAAGACTAGAACTCAAAGCTTCAGCTACAGGGTTATATATGTCCTACACATTTTCTAGTTGACACGTCATCAACTTTTTTCTTCTTTGCCATGTGGTGTCCGTGGATGGTCCCCGTCTGCCTGTTGGCAATGTAGTTCATAGTCATAGCGAAGTTTTTGGTTTTCTTCTCTTTGACTTTTTTTTCCTCGCAAATATCGTTGAGCTATAATTTTTCCATTTGCTGAGTTTCTGTTACATTTTGCTGCTTTCATTGGATTTGATATTGATGCAGCAGAAGCTGCTGCTGCAACTACCGCTGCTTTTGACTGTGGCAGTTGTGAGAACATAGTCTACTGAAGCCTTTGCTGCTGTTGCTATTGCATTCAGCTACAAATGATGGGCTACAAATTGTTTTTTATGGCCCCTAAAGTGTTGTCGTTTGGGGTTACCGATTTACCACCATTGGCGGCAACGACAGTGGCAGTGTTCTTCTGGTGGTAGTGTTGATGATGATCGGTCATTGCAGTTGATTATTAATTTGTTTTTTTTTTTTTTCATTCTTGTGTAGGTGTCCATAATGTGATGTTGATAGTTTAGTGGTCTTCTATAGTAGTAAATTTTTGTGGAAGTGGTTCTTGCCTTTCATATACGGTCGTCATCCACAAACCATTTTCATTTGGTTGGTGGTTTACCATCGGTTTTGTTGCTTGAGAATCGCTAAGGTAAAGGTTTCTAATGAGGTATACTAGTATAGAGGTGATTCCGAAGAATCCGCTAAGGGAAGATTTTATATGGAAGTAAGTAAATTAAGTTGCATGGTGTTTTTCTTGTGAAATTTTCTTTCGATGGTTTTCCTTTGTGATATTTTATAAAATTCAATGGGGGGGTTTCTTAGGTTGCCAAGAAAATTCCTTTCTATGATTGGCAATTTCTTAGCTATTTTTGACATTTTAATTTATAAATGTGACAAATTCTGTGGAAAAATGGCGATGATTTATAAAACGCAAATACCTAAAGGATACAAGAGACCGAAATTTAGAATATATTAAGGAGAAAAGAAGGCTCGTAAAGGTGGAGTAAATTTTCTATGGAAATAAAATTTGACAAAATGTTCTATAGAAATAAAATTTAGACAAAATTTTTTTAGAAATAAAATTTTGACAAAATTTTCAATAGAAATAAAATTTTAACAAAATTTTTTATAGAAAATAAATTTTGACAAAATTTCCTATAGAATTAAAATTTTGACAAAAATTTCTATAAAAATAAAATTTTGACAAAATTTTCTATAAAAATACAATTTTGACAAAATTTTCTATAGCAGTAAAATATTGACAAAATTTTCTATAGAAATAAAATTTTCATAAAAATTTCTATAGAAATAAAATTTAGACAAAATTTTAATAGAAATAAAATTTAGACAAAATTTTCTATAGAAATAAAATTTAGACAAAATTTTCTTAGAAATAAAATTTTAACAAAATCTTCTATAGAAATAAAATTTTGACCAAATATTCTATAGAAATAAAGTTTTGACAAAATTTTCTATAGACTTAAAATTTTGATAAAAAAATTCTATAAAAATACAATTTTGACAAAATTGTATATAAAAATGTTCTATGGGAAATCTGGACAAAATTGTCTATAGAAATAAAATTTTGAATATTTTGTCTATAGAAATAAAATTTTGACAAAATTTTCTATACAAATAAAAATTTGAAAAAAATATATAGAAATAAAATTTTGACTAAATTGTCTATAGAAATAAACTATTGACAAAATTTTCTATAGAAATAAAATCTTGACAAAATTTTCTATAGAAAAACATTTTTGACAAAATTTTCTATAGAAAGAAATTTTTGACAAAATTAGTTATAGAAATAAAATTTTGTCTATAGATATAAAATATTGATAAAATTTTCTTTAGAAGTAAAATTTTGACAAAATTTTCCATTGCAGTAAAATTTTTGACAAAATTTTCTATAGAGTTAACATTTTGACAAAATTGTCTATAGATATAAAATTTTGGCAACAGAGAAATAAAATTTTCTATGGAAAAAACATTGTGACAAAATTTTCTATAGAAATAAACTTTTGACAACATTTAGTTTAGCAATAAAATTTTGACAACATTTTCTACAGAAATAAAATTTTGACAAAATTTCCTATTGAAAAATAATACCCTGTTCCACAGTGTGGCGCAGGGTATACAAATTGTTGACAAAATTTTGACAAATAGAAATAAAATTTTGTTCTATAGATATAAAATATTGATAAAATTTTCTTTAGAAGTAAAAATTTGACAAAATTTTCTATAGCAGTAAAGTTTTGACAAAATTTTCTATAGCAGTAATATTTTGACAAAATTTTCTATAGCAGTAATATTTTGACAAAATTTTCTATAGAATTAATATTTTGACAAAACTTTCTATAGATATAAAACTTTGGCAACATTTTCTAGAGAAATTAAATTTTCTATAGAAAAAACATTGAGACAAAATTTTCTATAGAAATAAAATTTTGAAAAAATTTTCGGTATAAATAAAATTTTGAAACAATTTTCTGTAGAAATAAAATTTTGACAAAATATTCTATAGAAAGAAATTGTTGACAAAATTTTCTATAGAAATAATATTTTGTTCTATAGACATAAAATATTGATAAAATTTTCTTTATAAGTAAAATTTTGACAAAATTTTCTATAGCAGTAAAATTTTGACAAAATTTTCTATAGAATTAAAATGTTGACAAAATTTTCTATAGAAATAAAATTTTGACAACATTTTCAAGAGATATAAAATTTTCTGTAGAAAAAACATTGTGACAAAATTTTCTATATAAATAAAATTTTGAAAAAATGTTCTATAGAAATAAAATTTTGAAAAATTTTTCTATAGAAAAAAAGTTTGACAAAAGTTTCTATAGAAAAAAAAATTGTTCTATAGATATAAAATATTAATAAAATTTTCTTTAGAAGTAAAACTTTGACAAAATTTTCTATAGCAGTAAAATTTTGACAAAATTTTCTATAGACAAAAATAGTATGACAAAATTTTCTATAGAAAAAAATTGTATGACAAAATTTTCTATAAAAAGAAATTTTTGACAAAATTTTCTATAGAAATAAAATTTTGTTCTATAGAAATAAAATTTTGACAAAATTTTTTATAGAAATAAAATTTTGACAAAATATTCTATAGAAATAAAATTTTGACAAAATTTTCTATAGAAATAAAATTTTGACAAAATTTTCTATAGAAATAAAATTTTGACAAAATTTTCTGTAGAAATAATATTTTGACAAAATTTTCTATAGAAATAAAATTTTACTAAATTTTCTACAGAAATAAAATTTTTCGCTTTGTTTTGTTATTGTTGGTTTATGCTTCAATCATTTTGTTGTTTTTGACTTCATCTTAAAACCATGCATTGACTAAACTACAAGTGTAGCTTAACCAACAGAGAAAAAGAATTTATTTGAGCAAAGCCCGGAATTACCACATTCCTCATCAGCATCCTCTACTGGCAGCAAAACTATCAACCAATTATCAGAATAAATTCAGGCAGTTGACTAAATCCAAAGTGAACCAACCACTCTTGAACCTTCCGAAAAAAGGTTTATGATAGCCGGTCTTGGCCGAAATAAATTTGTACAAACATATCTCTTTTCCTTTTTTATTTCTATAGAAATAAAACAAAATTCTCTATAGAAATAAAATTTTAACGACATTTTCTATAGAAATAAAATTTTGACAAAAAATTTCTATAGAAAAAAATTTGACAAAATTTTCTATAGAAAGAAATGTTTGTTCTCTAGATACAAAATGTTGATAAAATTTTCTTTAGAAGTAAAATTTTCTATAGTAGTAAAATTTTGACAAAATTTTCTATATAAATAAAATTTTGACAAAATTTTCTATATAATAAAAATTTTGACAAAATTTTCTATAGAAAAAAAATTTGACAAAATATTCTATAGAAAGAAATTTTTGACAAAATTTTCTATAAAAAACGTATACGAATAGCGTCTTTGTCTTAGCATCTTTTAGTAAAACCCTTAAATATTATCTTGATGCCATATTGCATCTATTGCCTGTAGACACATTGACGAGGCAGTCGATTGCAACAGAAGCAAGACTACGCCAGCTTTTGCTGTAATGGAAAAGCGTTTACGAACGATCTTCTAACTAGCTTAGAAACATGTTTTGCGATATATTTCATACACCATAAACCGCTGGCATTATTTTGTCCCCAAAGATGAAATCTGTCTCTCAAACTATCTTTAACCTCATCCTTAACCCCAGCCTTAATATCCTTTCCATCGTGATTATCTATGCTAATTAAAATCCAATTCCCTCTATACCACTGCCATTCTGCATCTATTCAATGTTTTTTTCTCCACATTTTTTTTCCTACTTCAGAGGTGTTAAACAAATTAAAAACAATCTTAAAACACCCACTTAAACGCCTTGGCCGGACAGAATCAGCCAGCATTAACGAATGCAATCAGGGAATAACATAACAAAGGAAAAAAATCTCCACACTCCTGAAACATTGAAAAATGTGTTGAAAACCAAGCCAACGCCGCAAATGTAAACCCCAATGTAAGTCCCTCTAAATGAGTTACCACAAAGCAGAAAAAAAAACCTAGAAAAAAATGCTACGTAAAACATAAAAACACAACCGAAGCCAAAACTCATTAACGTGTATAAGAAAAAATTAACAGAAGAAGGAAAAAAACTGTTAACACTTTATAAAACACCAAGAGGAATATCTCGCATATACTCAATCCTTATGGAATCTAAGTGAACAAAAAATGGAGAATAAAAATACCAAGAACCACTGTGTATTAAGGGCCATGGTAAGATAGACAGACATTGAAAAGGAAAGGCGGACGGACGGAAAATCCAAACGTCGCTAACCTTATCATATTTTTTCGTTTGGGTTTATCCTTTTTTGGGAAGCTTGGAAAAGGCTGAGTACAGAGAGTTTATAAATTAACCCATTAAGTTGGTTAATTTCCTAGCCCGCTACGAAATTAGTTACACCTTTGAAAATATATAAAAACTGCTTTGTATATTAAAGATAATTTTAACTGATCCTTTGGTAAGATTATGAGGTTGCCCTATTTTTCGCTTAGACTATTCAGTCCTTTGTGATACCATAGGGGGTGAAATTTATTCCTTGCTAAAAATCGATTTTTCGAAGTATACCTATTTTTAATAAAATAAATTAGATTGATTTTCGTAATAAATACAGAATTAAATATTAGTAGCAATTGATCTGTAGTATACATTATTTGTGGGCTTATCGGAAAGCTTTACTGATTAAGTCCATGTCTAAATTATGCATGTGTGCAGAATCAAACCATTTGCAAACTGTACCAAACACTAATGAAGTTATCTTTTAATTATCTAATGACCTTGTATGCATTAAGTCTCGATTAAATATTGGCAATAATTGATCTTGAATAAAAAATGATTAGAAGCATATGGAAAGGCTCCTCTGATTTTAAATATGTTTACCATAACTTTGTGTGCGGAACCAATATTGTGCAAGTTCTGCTAAATAACTTAAATTGTTTTTCTACAATAAATAGATTTTTGAATGTTAGCAGTAATTGATCTAAAATAACTAGTGTTTGTTGATATATCGCAAAGCTTCCCGGTTTATACATTATGAATGTGTCCATTATGAATGTGTGCAGGATCGCAAACATCTTTAACCACCATAAAAGCGTGCCAAGATTGAATGACCTGGCAACAACTTTTGCAAAGGATATTCGACTAAATTCTATAGATAACTGATTTTGAATATCTAATAATAGCGAGCATTTTGTGAGGCTTCACTATGCTCGTGTACGTTTAAGAAGACTATGTGTGCAAATCTATTATTTTCAAATCGTTTTGAGAAATGTGTATCTGTTTTTCTAATAAATAGTAATTGATCTGGAATAACAATTATTTGTGAACATATCGGGAAGTTTCATTGATTACAACAACACTTAAATAACCCATGTGTGCAGGGTCAAATTGTAGGAACTCACGTTTTAATGATCTTATAATGTCTTTTTCAAATAAATACCCGATTAAATATTAAAATTAATTAATTGTGAATAACCACTGCTCACGAAAGTATTGCTACAATTAGCCGTATTGACGCACGGTTTAATTTATCATGTGTGCAGTTTTCTATTTGTTTTTATATTAATTACATTTTAAGGTCTATTTTTATGAATGTTCTACAATATTTTCACAAAGGGTTAATTTGTTTCAAATTTAGATTTAGTTAAGGAAATTCCTATAAACACATTATCCTTTAAATGAGGAAAAAATTCTCGACCCTAACTACAAAAAAAAAAAACAAAACTGAAAAAAAATGGACAACATGTTAATTACCTTCTACTTGTCCGTCGTACTACATAATGGGAGGATTCATTAAGAGCAACAACATACTCCCACATATGGGCTAAACAGGAAAATAGCATATATTCCGCCTAAAGGATAAACCCACATGACTCCATTGCCATACCACTAAAACAAATCCCAAAAACCTCTAATAGAGGATTATATGCATATACAAAAAAAAACCGAAAGGAAACCAAAGAACGAGAATACCTAACAAAAAAAAACCCAAAACTGATGTTATGTGAAGCAATTAAAATTATTATTACAATGTCAACACTGTGGTAATTTGGTAAGGAAGTCGACATGGAGGCAAAAACTGACTGGAAGTGAAAAAAACGGGATTTGTTTTTCAAGGAGAAAATAGGATAACAGGGATTTTCAAATGAATATAACCCTTTGGCCCGTATTAAAAGAAGATTCCATACAAACTCCAAAAGGCAGTTTGCCAACGAAAATGAAAGTTAAAAGATTTACCCAAAGAAAGCTAAAACGTTTTATTAAATAAATGTACATGAAGTGTCTTTGGTTTTGGCATTGAAATTCAGGAAGTAAGGTCAAATGCCTTTGGCATTAAGGATTTTTATTTAGCATCTGATTACATGGTAGACCTGTTAAGACAATCAGGGTATGGGCATCCTTTTGCCAACCATTGAGGTAGTAGATGCTGATATTTGTAGATATTTTGTATTTCTATGCCATTCACAAGGAAAGAATGTCGTGAATGTCTTTCGTAAAATTTTTAGGCCATGATTAAAATTCTTTTTCACGTAGATAGAAATTAATTATTATTTAAATTTTAAAGTTTATTAATCGGATATATTAATTGGATTTAATTTCATGTAATTCTGATTTACTTAAATTAATTTAATTTCATCAAATTTATTCTAATTTAATATAATCTCGTATTTAATTTATTTTAATATAATTTACTTTGATTTAATTTAATTTTTATATTAATTAATTTAATTTTATATTAATATTTAAGTTGGTTTCTTTCTACTTAATTGTCATTCAACAAATTTATTTTTTATTTTAATTACTGTGTTTTTAATTAATAATATTTTTTTATTAAAATCAATTTCATTTCATGTAATTCCGACTTCCTTAATTCTTTTTTATAAAAAAATTTATTTTAATTTAATTTAATTTTAATGTATTATATTTTAATATAATTTACCTTTATTTAAATTAATTTTATTAAATCAAAATGAATACTTAATTTGGTTTCTTTCTACTTTATTATCCTACAACAAATTTAATTTATTTTTAATTAATGTGTTTTTATTAATATTATTTTTTTATTAAAATATATTTAATTTCATGTAATTCCGACTTCTTTAATTCTTTTTTATAAAAAAAAAAAAAAAAAATATTTTAATTTAATGTAATTTAAATGTATTATATTTTAATTTAATGTAATTTTAATGTATTACATATTAATATAATTTACCTTTATTTAAATTAATTTAATTAAATCAAAATGAATACTTAATTTGGTTTCTTTCTACTTTATTGTCCTACAACAAATTTAATTTATTTTTAATTTATGTGTTTTTTTATTAATATTATTTTTTTATTAAAATTAATTTAATTTCAAGTAATTCCGACTTCTTTAATTCTTAAAAAATATTTTAATTTAATGTATTATATTTTAATATAATTTACCTTTATTTAAATTAATTTAATTAAATCAAAACGAATACTTAATTTGGTTTCTTTCTACTTTATTGTCCTACAACAAATTTAATTTATTTTTAATTTATGTGTTTTTTTATTAATATTATTTTTTTTTTATTAAAATATATTTAATTTCAAGTAATTCCGACTTCTTTAATTCTTTGTTTATTAAAAATTTATTTTAATTCAATGTAATTTTATTATATTTTAATATAATTTAACTTGATTTAAATTAATTTAATTAAATCAAAATGAATACTTACTTTGGTTTCTTTCTACTTTATTGTCATTCAACAAATTTAATTTATGTTTAATTAATGTTTTTTTTTTATTAATAATACTTTTTATTAAAATTAATTTAATTTCATGTAATTCCGACTTCCTTAATTAATTTTTATAAACAATTTATTTTATTTTAATGTAATTTTAATTTATTATATTCTAATATAATTTACCATGATTTAATTTTAATTAAATTACTTTGATTTAATTATTTTTTTAACTTAATTTCATTCCATTAATTTTATTCCTTTTTTTTTTGGTTTAACTTATTTTATTTTTAATTTAATTTATCTAGGAAAGAGTATAGAGAATGTCTTTCTTAAAAAAACTTTTAAAGCTTTGTAAATCATGATTACAATATAGCTAGAAAAAAATATGAATTGATAAATTAAATTATTTGTTTTTCATTAAAATTAAATTAGTTTCATGTTGTTCTAAATTTAATTTAATAAAATCTATTTTAATTTAATTTAATTTAATTTTAAATTATATTATTCTAATATAAATTAATTTACATCTTAGTGTAAATATTTAAATTGTTTCTTTTACTTCAAATTTCATTCAAATTAATTTATTGTTAATTTAATTTATTTTGAATTTAAATATTTTTTATAGCAATTAATTTAATATCTAACTTACTTAATTAATTTTTATAAAAAAAAAAAATAATTTTAACTTATTATATTTCAATAAAATTTACCTTGATTTAAATAATTTAATCAATATAAATAATAATATAAAATTTAAATTAATTTATTAGTTAAATTACATTCAATTTTCATTGAAATTAAATTAGTTTTAAGTTAAATTAATTTATTTTTCATTTAATTTTTTTTTAATTTAATTTAATTAACTTATCTATCTTTCGTAAGAATATTTAAAGCTATTTAGGTCCTGATTATAGTATAGCCAGAATTTAATTGCTAATAAAATAAACTTAATTGCATATAATTCCGACTTATTTAAATAAATTTAATTTAATAAAATATATTTCAATTTAAATTAATATTAAAATAATTTATTTTAATATAAATTATAATTTTATTTAGTTTGTGTTTTTAACTAAACCAAAGTACAGTTCTATTTTTAACTTTAATTTCGTTCAAATTAAATTTTATTTTATGAAATGTATTTTAAAATTTAAATTTAATTTAATAAAATCTATTTTAATTTAATTTTAAATTATATTGATCTAATATAAATTAATTTACTTCTTAATTTAAATATTTAAATTCTTTCTTTTACTTCAAATTTCATTCAAATTAATTTCTTGCTAATTTAATTTAATTTGAATTTAAATATTTAATTTAAATACTTAATTTGTTTCTTTTACCTAATTTCATTGAATTTAGTTTATTGTTAATTTTATTTATTTTTAATTTAAATATTTTTTTATAGCAATTAATTTTATTTCTGACTTACTTAATTAATTTTTATAACAAAATATAATAATAAAATAATAATGATAATAATAAAATTAATTTCATGTTATTCTAAATGTAATTTAATAATATCTATTTTAATTTAATTTAATTTTAAATTATATTATTCTAATATAAATTATTTTACTTCTTAATTTAAATATTTAAATTGTTTCTTTTACTTCAAATTTCATTCAAATTAATTTCTTGGTAATTTAATTTAATTTGAATTTAAATATTTTTTATTACAACCAATTTAATTTAAATATTTAATTTGTTTGTTTTACCTAATTTCATTGAGTTTAATTTATTATTAATTTTATTTAAATATTTTTATTTATAGCAATCAATTTAATTTCTGACTTACTTAATTAATTTTTATAAAAAAAAAAACAATTTAGTGTAATTTTAACTTATATTTCAATTTAACTTATATTGTAATTAAATCAATATAAATAATAATATAAAATTAAAATTAATTTCTTAGTTAAATTACATTCAATTTTCATTAAATTAATAATTTAATTTTAATTTTTTCAATTTAATTTAATTAACTTATCTATCTTTCGTAAGAATATTTAAAGCTATTTAGGTCTTGATTATAGTATAACCAGAATTTAATTGATATTAAAATAAACTTAATTTCATGTAATTCCGACTTATTTAATTTAATAAAATATATTTTAATTGAAATTAATTTTAAAATAATTTATTTTAATATAAATTGTAATTTTGTTTAGTGTTTGTTTTTAATTAAACCAAAGTAAAGATTTAATTTTTTAACTTTAATTTCATTCAAATTAAATTTCATTTTATAAAATGTATTTTAATTTAATTTAAATTAATATTAAAATAATTTATTTTAATATATATTATAATTTTATTTAATGTGTGTTTTTAATTATTCAACCGTCGAACGGAACGGACGTGTTTTTTTAATAGCGGATAAAATCATCGTAATAAGTACCTACTACGAATTTCAAGTGTGGTGGGATATTAGGCCACCATGCAGAGAAATTCAAAGACATCCACTGGGTTGCTAACTTCAGGGCCCAGTGGACGGGTATCGACTGAAGTTATAAATTTGGGCAATGACCAAGAGTTAGGCCCAATTAGTCGACCTGTAGACGGGTCGACAGGTGGCGACAATTTGACAAGTCGGACCTTTTCCAAGGTAACGGCATCAAAAGGAGGTAATCCCTCACGAAAGAGATTCAAAGAACGCAGAAATGCTTTGTTTATCCTAAAGAAATTAGGATCAGTCGACCCAAGCACGTTGTCGGCTAAACAAAGCGATTCCTTAAAATGGGCTCAAGGAATTCTTGAGGCTGGAAAAAGGGAACGATCACCGGATGAGCTGCCATCCTCCAAAAGGGATCAACGATCGTTTGCCTCAGTTGCTAAAGAAAGCCTTGTGATGGCTATCATAAATAAAGGAGCATTGGACGGTATGGTTCCAAAGCAAAAATGGGGGGAAATTGAGAATGCTTTGTCTGGCGTCTACTCACAGGTGCTGGAAAAGTTTCCCGGCCCAGATCCTCGACACCAAGAGGCTGGTTGGTATCAAGGACGATTTAAGCTAGTCGCTTTTGAGGACCAGAGGTCTATAGAATGTTTTAAAGCTGCTCTGATATTAATTGGTGAAGTTTGGGAAGGAGCTGCTCTAGAGTTAGTCGAGAAGAAAGACATACCGGCTAGACCAAGAGCACATGCGTGGATACCTGCAAACCCTCCTGACCCTGAATCTATTTTAAATAGACTGAAACAATGCAATCCAGATCTTCCAACAGCTGATTGGAAGGTTGGCCGTTTGGATGAAGTGGATGGGCCAAGACGGCATGCAGTGTTTATATTGAACACTCAGTCTTTGCCACATCTAGCAAAGTCCCAGGGCCGTGTATGTTATGGCTTTCATTATATCCAAATGAAGGTGTATAAAAACGATCAGCTAAAGGATTCAGAAATGGACAGGCCTCTGTCTGAATCAGAAGTAAGCGGATCCTCCTGCGAAGTCGAGGGGGATACCAAGACATTTGAAGACATGGATAGATACCGTATGCGTGAGGAGGCTTCTACTGCCTCAGAACTCACCAAAGTTGAACCTATGGTTATTGCGAGAGTCACCGATATCTCTGAAGAGGACATTCTTGATGACTCGATTGAAGCGGCTGATGTGACGGTTGTTGAAAATCTCGATGGTCCTACGGATCCTCCAGATAAATCTTCATCATTGTAAGGCTGCATGTGCTGCCTTAAAAGTTCTCCTGATGAAAGGGGACATAGATATAGTTCTTATTCAAGAACCATATGTTTACAAAAACAAAATATGTGAATTAAGTACTCCGGGGTTCAAACTATTGCAGTATACTGGTAATGATGTAAATCGAGCCTGTATAATTGCTAAAAACGAGCTCAATTTGTTTCTGCTTCCCTCAATGTGCAATACAGACACTGTCGTTGCAAGTTTAGAAATAGCCAAATGCAAATATTGGGTATCTTCGGTCTACATGGGACATGACAGGGAGATGCCTCCATATGCCGTTAAGACCTTAGTGGAGGAGTCACTGAAAACAAAGACGAAACTCATTATGGGATGCGATGCGAATGCACATCATAGTATATGGGGAAGTAGTGATACTAATGCAAGGGGAGAGTCGCTAATAGAGTTTATTTTGCGTACTAATCTGGTAGTTTGCAACAAGGGAGATGTCCCAACCTTTGTCACTAAAAACAGGCAAGAGGTTTTGGACATCACCTTGGCCTCGCAAGAACTGAATGAAATGATATCTGAGTGGCAGGTTTTAAGTGAACACAGCTTCTCAGATCATCGCTACATCAGTTTCAAATTTGATGTTCATATCACCAAGATCATATTTCCGCCAAATTTTAGGAAAGCTGACTGGAATAGGTATAGGGAATCGTTCAATATGATGATACCGGAAATAACAGAGACAAATATGAGAAATGTGCAAGATATCGAACACGCAGTGGAGCGGATTACTAAGGCCTTCAACATCTCACTGAAAGCTGCATGCCCTAGAGGAAAGCCAAGGGGGAAACATCGACCACCATGGTGGTCTACGGAATTAAGTAATATGAGGAAATCCTGCAGGAAGCTCTTTAACAAGACAAAGTCCACCAGAGCCCCTGAGGACTGGGACGCTTACAAGAAGAATCTGAGAGGATACAAGCGAGAACTGAGAAAGGCTCAGCATAACTCTTGGAATGCTTACTGCAGCAGTATTGAGAATACGTCCGAGGCTTCCAGACTACGGAAGGTTCTAGCATCCACCAACTCCGCTCCAGGTTTCATTAAAACATCGGAGGGCAATTGGACAACGTCCAGTGAGGAGACGCTGGAGGTACTATTGGACACACATTTTCCTGGAAATCAGACGGTTGAACCATGTACTGGCGGTGCCACAGTTGCTCAGCGGTCGTTTCCTGTCGAGGAAATTGTATCGGAAACTAGAATCAGATGGGCGCTAAATAGCTTTGGACCATTCAAATCCCCTGGACCTGATGGAATTACTCCGGCGGAGTTACAAGCTGTAACTGACAAAATTATCCCCTGGTTGTCGGTGATATATAAAGGATGTATCAACTTATCATATATCCCAGGAAAGTGGAGGGAAACAAAAGTCGTTTTCATACCTAAAGCGGGAAAAGCCTCTCACTCGAGGGCGAAGGATTTCCGACCAATCAGCTTATCCTCATTCCTACTTAAGACTCTGGAGAGGATGATAGATATTTATCTTAGAACTAGCATCGATTCAAGTTTGTTTTCGAAACGACAGCATGCATACTCGAAGGGCAGGTCTACTGAGACCGCACTACATGAACTAGTCAGCTTTATTGAAAGCTCACTATCTGTCAAAGAATACACAATCGTGGCGTTTCTAGACATCGAAGGGGCGTTCAATAATGTCCATCCGAGCTCGATATTAAATGGACTGACAACTCTGAATGTTGATCCATGTATACTTAGGCTGTTAGACGAACTGCTAATGAAGAGACGTATTTCAGCCACACTAGGACAAGCAAACATACAAAAGTATGTGAACAGAGGCACTCCTCAAGGAGGAGTTCTATCACCTCTTCTTTGGAATGTTGCTATAAACGACCTTCTGGTTTCCCTAGAAAAAGAAAGGATACAAGTGGTGGCATACGCAGATGATGTGGCGATAGCAGTCAGGGGAAAATTCCCATCAACAATTAGAGATATTATACAGAGAGCCCTCCGGATGACTGAGAAATGGGCGAAAGATAATGGTCTTGGGGTAAATCCTGCAAAGACAGAAATAGTCATGTACTGCAAAGATCGCGAAACTCCCACGGTTAGGCCCATTTCCTTAGGGGGTATTGAAATTCCCTTTAGGGAGTGTGCAAAATACCTTGGCGTTATTTTGGACAGGAAGCTGAACTTTAAGCTTAATATTGAAGAAAGGGCGAGGAAAGCAACGGTAGCTTTATACTCGTGCAAAAAGGCAATAGGGAAAAAGTGGGGACTAAAACCAAAAATTGTACATTGGCTATACACGGCAGTGGTTAGACCTATAATGCTATATGGTGTTGTAGTCTGGTGGCCGGCACTTCACCAGCCGACAAGTTTAGACAAAGTTCAGCGTATGGCGTGCTTGTGTATCTCAGGTGCATTCAGCAAGACAGGAACAAACTCCCTTAATGTCATACTGCATCTATTGCCTTTAGACATTTTGGCCAAACAGTCAGCTGCAACAACGGCTGTGCGGTTGCGCGAGCTATCGCTGTGGTCGGAAAAAAGTTACGGTCACAGTTCGGTCCTCAAAATAATGCCAGATGTGCCTAACGTAGTGGATTACACTTTGGCGAGCCCACTTTTCGACAAAAAGTTTGAGACTCTAATTCCCAACAGTGAGGCGTGGTGTACACGGACCCCGGGGAATAAAAGATATATAGATTTCTACACTGATGGCTCCAAATTGGATGGCCAAGTGGGTTTCGGAGTATATTCTAAAGATCTGGAACTTCGAATAGCGAAAAGATTACCTGATCACTGTAGTGTTTTTCAGGCTGAAATATTAGCAATAAGAGAGGTGGCGAATTGGCTGAGAAGTAATGTTCCAAAAAATGTGGGCATTAATATATACTCAGACAGTCAACCTGCAATAAAATCCTTGGACTCTGTGTTCCTCAACTCGAAAACGGCCATCGATTGCCGCAAATCTCTCAATGAGATGGCTGAGCAGTACAATATTCACCTAATATGGGTGCCTGGCCATAGGAACATACCGGGGAACTGCGAAGCGGATGAGTTGGCAAGGCTAGGGACTACCTTACATATTCCAGGGGAACTAGAATTTGTTGGTATGCCCCTAGCTACCTGCAAGCTCATGCTGCGTGAGAAGGCTGTTATGATGGCAAATGTTCGATGGGAGAATTGCAAGGGTTGTAACGACACCAAGCAAATATGGCCCCATTTCAACTTAAACCGCACACTAGATATGCTAATGTTCTCGAGACGTCAGATATCACTCCTGATATCTGCTATAACGGGTCGCTGCCTGATAGGAGATTTTGCAAAAACTATTGGCGCGAAGTATAATGACTATTGTATGAGCTGTCATGATGCGGAGGAAAAAGAATCAATTAAACACCTCTTGTGTGAGTGTCCTGCATTTTGTGTAAAGCGCAAGCAACTTTTAGGAGCATATAGCTTCAGATTACTGGCGGATCTGGAAAACGTTAACTTAAGCAGTCTGCTAATATTTTTGGAACAATCTGGTTGGTTCAACAAAGAAAAATAATCAAGAAGGTTCAGCGGTTAAAACTAGAAGTGCCCATATGTAATAGGTACTTTTAGTTAATGTGGTATCACAATGGACTGAATAGTCTAAGTGAGCCTGAATCTTAATCGGGCTGCCACTTTAACCTAACCTAACCTAATTAAACCAAAGTAAAGATTTAATTTATATTAAAATAATAATATTTAATTGATATTAAAATTAACTTAATATCATATAATTCCGACTTATTTAAATAAATTTAATTTAATAAAATATATTTTAATTTAAATTAATTTTAAAATAATTTATTTTAATATGAATTATAATTTTGTTTAGTGTTTGTTTTTAATTAAACCAAAGTAAAGATTTAATTTTTTAACTTTAATTTCATTCAAATTAAATTTAATTGTATAAAATATATTTTAATTTAATTTAAATTAATTTTAAAATAATTTATTTTAATACAAATTACAATTTTAGTTAGTGCGTGTAAAGATTTAAAGTAAAGATTTAATTTTTCTACTTTAATTTTATTCAAATTAAATTATTGTTAGTGTAAATTTTATTTAATTTAGTTTAATTTATATTTAGTTTAATTTAAACAATTGTTTTGTTCAAATTTACTTAATTTCGCGTAACTCTGGCTTATTTAATATTTTTTTTAATAATTTATTTTAATTTAACATAAATGACATCGAAATAATTTAATTTTTAATATTAATAAAGTCAAAGTAAAGACTTGATTTGTTTTTTTATTTTTAATTTCATTCATATTAATTTATTGTCAACTGAATTTAATTTATTTTTAATTTAAATATATTGTTTTAATAAAATTAATTTAATGTTATTCCGACTTAATTAATTGTTGTACAAAATTTATTCAATTTAATGTAATTTTAACTTTATATATATTAATATAATTTACCTTGATTTGATTTAATTTACCACTTCAATTATACAATAATTTATTTTAATATAAATTATAATTTAGTGTGTGTTTTTAATTAAAGCAAAGTAAAGTTTTAATTTTTTGACTTTTATTTCATTCAAATTAAATTTAATTTTATAAATTTTATTTTAATTTGAATTAATTTTAAAATACTTTATTTTAATATAAATTATAATCTTATTTAGTGTGTGTTTTTAATTAAACAAAAGCAAAGATTTCATTTTTTACTTTAATTTCATTCAAATTAAATTACTGTTAGTGTAAATTTTATTTTTTTATATATTTAGTTTAATTTATATTTAGTTTAGTTTAAACAATTGTTTTGTTCAAATTTACTTAATTTAATATTTTTTTTAATAATTTATTTTAATTAAATATAATTTACATCGAAATAATTTAATTTTTAATATTAATTAAGTCAAAGTAAAGACTTGATTTGTTTTATTTTTAATTTAAATATATTGTTTTAATAAAATTAATTAAATGTTATTCCGACTTAATTAATTGCTATACAAAATTTATTCAATTTCATGTAATTTTAACTTAATATATATATATTAATATAATTTACCTTGATTTGATTTAATTTACCATTTTAATTATATGGCAGTATAATAATATAATAAGGCAGTATATAAGTATATGGCAGTATGGGTATAATTTGTTATTATTTTTATTCATTTATTTATTTAATTTAATTTCATTCAAACCAATTTATTATTAATTTATTTTAGTTTAAATCTAATTGGTTTTAAATTAAGTTTTGGTCATTGTTTCAGACCAAATTACTTTAATCTATGTTGCATCGATCAAAATTACATTCATATATAAAAAAAACTTCATTCTCCTATGCAACTTGTAGGCCATATGTTACCTTATGGTCTCTTTGCTTTCATTCTCGTTTGACATAGTCGCCGACATAAAAACAATCTTTTTGATGTAATAACTCAAAAATAATTTATACACTGTCGGGAAAAATCAAGAAATATGGCAAACAGCCACCTCTCTTACGTTGTCATCGCCTCTTGTCTTCATTCTTATACTACTTGAGGGTAATTATAATATGCAATTTTTTAAGTAGCATTTTCTGTTTTTTTTTCTGCTTGTTGCTAATTATATGGGCTTAAAAAAAATGTCTGCTCACAAACATGTTGTATTTACACACAAAAACTTGAATGGCAAGGAGGCTATAGAAGATTGAATAAAAATCAACAAAAACCAAAAACAATTTACCACATTTTTAATGGTCCCAGTTTAATTGCAACATCAAACAAAAACATGACTATCATAAAAATCAAGCTAAATCTGCCATCATATGTTGGAGATGTTTTTTTTTTTTGCTCGCTATTATTCTGAAATCAAACGAAAATTGAAGCAATTAAGATGAAAATATAAATATTTAATTATCTTTTAGGGGTCTTACGGGCAAGAAATTATGCTAGTTGCAGAGGAAGTGAATTGTGTAAAAGAAAAAAATAAATTAAGAGGTGATTTGAAAAATAATTTTGGAAATTCCTAAATGTAGAGAAAATAAAAAGTGGAAATATTGCCAACAAAAATGTTTACAAAAATTCTTACAAAAATTTATAGATATATCAGAATCAAGCTTATTTTCAGAAAACATTTATAAAAACGCCAATATATGTTTAACCCTCTTCAATTCCAAAACATTATATAATTGTGTGACATATTGGTTTCTTATTGCAAAATTTTGTTGAAGGTTCCCTTATGCACTCGCCCTTTATGATACTACAGATGGTAAACTTCTCTCTTAGCAATGAGTGCTACCCACTTTTATTTTTAGCTTAATGGAAAGGAACCTACTTCATATTTTCGTAGTAATTTGGAGAATTTTTAAAATACTCAGAAATTTAACAAGCAAATGAGCCCGTGACCACTGTATTCAAGGTGGTCAAGCGATTGTCATACGGCGGCTCCATATTTATTCCAATTGCACACAAGAATATTTTTGACACTTTCTAATATAATAAACCAATGCAATGTAGGTTAGGTTAGGTTAGGTTAGGTTAAAGTGGCAGCCCGATTAAGATTCAGGCTCACTTAGACTATTCAGTCCATTGTGATGATCACAATGGAATGCAATGTAGGATCATATATCAATTGTTCGAAATCAATTGGCATATTTTTGCAATTTTTTAATTAATACATCAAGGAGTACTAACTCAAAAATTTTTCGAAAATACCAGAATATTTTTCCAAAAAAAACAATTCCTAAAAACTCCTCTAAATTATCTATAAGATGGAACAATTTTAAGTAGTGTTCTATTAAACTGTTAGCATTATTTAGAGGACATAAACCAAAGCAAAAATTTACAAAATATCGCATGACCAATGTAAGCAAGATGGGCCTGATAACAATTGCTCTGAGACCATATTTTGATTGCACACAAGAACTATTTTAATATCTTCTGTGATAATAAACCAATGCGATGGGAGATCAAACATGAATTTTTACAAATCAATTAGCACAATTTAAAAAAAAAAATTAAATCACTAAGGACTACTAACTCAAAAATTTTTCGAAAATAATAACAGAATGTTTTTCAAAAAAAAAAAAAAGAAAACAATTCCTACAATTCCTAAAAACTTCTCAAAAATACCTATAAGAAGGAGCACTGTCAACAGGTGTTTTATTAAAATTTTATTATTATTTAGAGGAGATAAACTAAAGCAGAAACTAGCAAAGAACCCATGACAATGACATGCCAAAAATTGCCCACGATTACTCGATATTTTGATTGCACACAAGAACAATTTCAATATCATCTATTAGAATAAACTAATGCAAGGTGATATCATCCATTAGGTAGTAAAAATCAATTATTATAATTGTTAAAAAAAAAAATTAAATAATGACATCAAGAACTACAAACTATAAAATTTTACAAAAATACCGCAATGTTTTTTTCAAAGTCTAAAAAATCCTTAAAAGTATCTATAAAGAGAAGTTTAAGAGTTGTTTTATTAAAATTTTAACATTACTTAGATGAGATGAACTAAAGCAGAAACTAGCAAAAAACCCATGACAATTGCATGCTACGGGGGTTTTTCTGTCCCACGAGAACTCGATATTTTTATTGCACACAAGAACAGTTTTGATATCTTTTATGATAATAAACCAATTCAAGGTGAGATCACATTAATTTATGATAATAAACCAATATAAGGTGAGATTACATTACCGATGTGGACCAATTTTTGCATGGTCATTAGAGAACATATACCAACACCATGTACCAAATTTCAGCCGGACCGGATGATATTTGCTTCTCGTAGAGGCTCCGCAAGCCAAATCGGGGGATCGGTTTATATGGGGGCAATATATACTTATGGACCGATTTGGACCAATTCTTGCACGGTTGTTAGAGACCATATACTAACACCACGTACCAAATTTCAACCGGATCGGATGAGTTTTGCTCCTCTAAGAGGCTCCGGAGGTCAAATCTGGGGATCGGTTTATATGGGGGCTATATATAATTATGAACCGATGTGGACCAATTTTTGCATGGTTGTTAGAGACCATATGCTAACACCATGTACCAAATTTCAGCCGGATCGGATGAAATTTGCTTCTCTTAGAGGCTCCGCAAGCCAAATCGGGGGATCGGTTTATATGAAGGCTATATATAGTTATGGACCGATGTGGACCAATTTTTGCATGGTTGTTAGAGACCATATACTAACACCATGTACCAAATTTCAGCCGGATCGGATGAAATTTGCTTCTCTTAGAGCAATCGCAAGCCAAATTTGGGGGTCCGTTTATATGGGGGCTATACGTAAAAGTGGGCCGATATGGACCAATTTTTGCATGGTTGTTAGAGACCATATACTAACACCACGTACCAAATTTCAGCCGGATCGGATGAAATTTGCTTCTCTTAGAGCAATCGCAAGCCAAATTTGGCGGTCCGTTTATATGGGGGCTATACGTAAAAGTGGGCCGATATGGACCAATTTTTGCATGGTTGTTAGAGACCATATACTATCACTACGTACCAAATTTCAGCCGGATCGGATGAAATTTGCTTCTCTTAGAGCAATCGCAAGCCAAATTTGGCGGTCCGTTTATATGGGGGCTATACGTAAAAGTGGACTGATATGGACCAATTTTTGCATGGTTGTTAGAGACTATATACTAACACCACGTACCAAATTTCAGCCGGATCGGATGAAATTTGCTTCTCTTAGAGCAATCGCAAGCCAAATTTGGCGGTCCGTTTATATGGGGGCTATACGTAAAAGTGGACCGATATGGCCCATTTGCAATACCATCCGACCAACATCAATAACAACTACTTGTGCCAAGTTTCAAGTCGATAGCGTGTTTCGTTCGGAAGTTAGCGTGATTTCAACAGACGGACGGACGGACATGCTCAGATCGACTCAGAATTTCACCACGACCCAGAATATATATACTTTGTGGGGTCTTAGAGCAATATTTCGATGTGTTACAAACGGAATGACAAAGTTAATATACCCCCATCCAATGGTGGAGGGTATAATAAAATAAAATAAAATAAAATAAAATAAAATAAAATAAAATAAAATAAAGTAAAATAAAATAATATAAAATAAAATAAAACAAAATAAAGTAAAATAAAATAAAATAATATAAAATAAAATAAAATAAAGTAAAATAAATAAAATAAAATAAAATAAAATAAAATAAAATAATATAAAATAAAGTAAAATAAAATAAAATAAAATAAAATAGAATAGAAAAAATAATATAATATAAAGTTAAGTAAAATAAAATAAACAAGTATATACGGCCGTAAGTTCGGCCAGGCCGAATCTTATGTACCCTCCACCATGGATTGCGTAGGAACTTCTACTAAAGGCTGTCATCCACAATCGAATTACTTGGGTTGCGATAACACTTGCCGATGGTAAGTTATCGTAAAACTTTTTAACACTGTCTTCTAAATTGTAAGTTAGCCCATACGGGGTATATATTAAACAAAAAAAGGCCGTTTAAATACGTATATAATATAGTTTGACAAAAAAAAAATTGACAAAATTTTCTATAGAAATAAACGTTTGACAAAACTTTCTATAGAAATGAAATTTTGACACAACTTTCTATAGTAATAAAATTTGACAAAATTTTCTATGGAAATAAAGTTTTGGTAGATTATTTTTGGCGATATGGACCAATTTTTGTGTAATAAGTCATCGGCTATATATAACTAAAGACCGATATTGACCAATTTTTACATGGCTGTTAGAGGCCATATATTGACAAAATGTACCAAATTTCAACCGCATCGGATGACTTTTGCTATATATAATTATGGACCGATATGGACCAATTTTTGCATGGTTGTTAGATACCATATACCAAACACCATGTACCAAATTTCAACTGGATCGGAAGAATTTCGCTCCTCCAAGAGGCTCCTGAGGTCAAATCTGGGGATCGGTTTATATGGGAGCTATATATAATTATGAACCGATTTGGACCAATTTTTCCATGGTTGTTAGAGACTATATACTAACACCACGTACTAAATTTCAATTGGATCGGATGAATTTTGCTCCTCCAAGAGGCTCCGGAGTTCAAATCTGGGGATCGGTTTATATGGGAGCTATATATAATTATGAACCGATATGGACCAATTTTTGCATGGTTGTTAGAGACCGTATACTAACATCAGGTACCAAATTTCAACAGGATCGGATGAATTTTGCCCCTCCAAGAGGCTCCGGAGGTCAAATCTGGGGATCGGTTTATATGGGGGCTATATATAATTATGGACCGATATGGACCAATTTTTGCATGGTTGTTAGAGACCGTATACTAACATCAGGTACCACATTTCAACCGGATCGGATGAATTTTTCCCCTCCAAGAGACTCCGGAGGTCAAACCTGGGGATCGGTTTATATGGGGGCTATATATAATTATGAACCGACATGGACCAATTTTTGCATGGGTGTTAGAGACCGTATACTAAGACCACGTACTAAATTTCAACCGGATCGGATGAATTTTGCTCCTCCAAGAGGTTCCGGAGGTCAAATCTGGGGATCGGTTTATATGGGAGCTATATATAATTATGGACCGATATGGACCAATTTTTGCATGGTTGTTAGAGGCCGTATACTAACATCAGGTACCAAATTTCAACCGGATCGGATGAATTTTGCTGCTCCGGGAGGCTCCCCAAGCCAAATTTGGGGATCGGTTTATATGGGGGCTATACGTAAACGTGGTCCGATATGGCCGATTTTCAATACCATCCGACCTACATCAATAACAACGACTTGTGCCAAGTTTCAAGTCGATAGCTTGTTTCGTTCGGAAGTTAGCGTGATTTCCACAGACGGACGGACAGCCGGACAGACGGACAGCCGGACAGACGGACGGACATGCTTAGATCGACTCAGAATTTCACCACGACCCAGAATATATATACTTTATGGGGTCTTAGAGCAATATTTCGATGTGTTACAAACGGAATGACAAAGTTAATATACCCCCATCCTATGGTGGAGGGTATAAAAATCAATCCTAAACAGCTTCAAAAGTATCTATAAAGAAGAGCAGCATTAAGAGGTGTTCTATAAAAATTTCCTTTACACTTAAGAGACTTGAAAATACTTGACTTGAGAAATTTGTTCACCTTTCCATTTTAGCAAACATTTTCGATCAACCTTCGACAAACCCTGCTATTGCACACAGGAACGATTTTTGCAAAATATACTACAGAATATCTAAGCAATTTAATATCACATAATAATTTTGCCACGTCAATTAGTATATATAATAAATCAAATAATTATAGGAAAAATTGATGTCGAGGATTTTCAAAACATTTTCACAGCAAATTACTAGTGCACACAAAGAAAATTTATTTATATTTATTTATATATTCTAGTACACCATATTGCTGTTATATGAGATTATCGACCAGTTGTATGATATCAATTATTAGAGACAAATAATCCGTATATTGTAATCAATTCGGTAGCGATATTGTCAATGGTATTAGTCAATTCAAAGTCTTTTAAAGTCTTTTTATTAACCCTCTAATGCCCCAATTGTTTTGCCAGCTGATTAAATTATCAATGTTAACGACACAAAAGCAAAAAAAACTAAACAAGAAAAATGTATACGGTAAAATTCAGTAATTGCTGCAAAGCGTCTTGAACAGTTTCAACTAAGTTTTCTTTTTATTTTACCCACTTTTGTTGTCTTAAGTTGTGTTTTACTAAAAGCTTCCTTATTAAGTGAAGCCCGCCTTAATTGGGCATTAGAGGGTTAATATTTTTAGGATTTTTTTTTTTCAAATCATCACTAAAACCCCAAATTTTTCCAAAGTCTCTCCTTTCAAAAAAATGTTTTTTTTTTTAATTTATATATTTCTCATAGTAATAAATATATCAATTAAAATATTTGTTTTTTTTTTGTTATAATTAGCGGAATATTTCAAAAACTTTTATATTCAAAGCCTACGCAAATACTATTATTCTTGCCATCTCTGCCTCCATAAAATTCCGCATTTTTTTCACTAGCTTGTAGTTTTTGTTTTTCTTTTTACGAATTTGGTTTTAAGCAATTTATAATTGCATTTAATGAGGTCTTTGTCTAATGTCTAAAAGATGTTAATCTCAGATCTGTATACAAACAAACAAAAAAAATTAAAAATTATTTCAATGGAAAAAATCGTGAATCGCTTAGGAAAAACAATTTTCGTGTATCTAATGAAAAGCAATTCTTATAACTACGAAAAAACATATTAAATTAAATTTTAAGTAGGTGGTGGTAGTTTACCTTCCTCTCTGCTCTTTCATTTAGGATCCCAAATATAAAGACGCTGATGGCGGCATCATTAAATCTTAAATGTTGCATACTGGCTATAGTTGTTGCTAGCTGCTGCTACTGCCACATTTTACATATGTCTGACCAAAATAAAAATATGCCCGCATACGTATGGTCTTTAAAGCTGTTTTCAATTGAACTGTTTTTTTTTTTTTTGTAAGAATATGCTAACACACTAAACATAAATCAGAGGCGTGGGTTTAATTAGGGGGTAATTATGTGAAAATTTTAAAAGAAAATCTAATTTTATTGATTTTTTAAGTACAAATAAATATATGTATGGATTTTTTGTTATTGCAAAAATCTTTACCCTGCCTCTGCAACCATATGTAATAAGCAGCTGTAATTGTTTTTTCTCGCATAAACTCCTTATAATTACGCTTGTCATTTTCTATGTTTGCTTATTTCATTTTATGAGTCATTTAATTTTGTGGATTTTTTCCACAAAGGAAAAAAAATAAACCACTATCCGTACTAGCAGCAGCTTATTACAAAGGAACTGCTGTCATAGCCGCAATGGAAGTTGTTAGTTGGCTTATTGCATTTAAATGCCATGTTGCACTGTCAACAACATGACGCCGGCGACATAAATACACATTGGCCAAAGCCAATACTAACAAAAAAAAAAAAAATAAATAAATAAATAAATGCTAAAATGACCAATTTGAGAAAAGGAAGTTGTTGGCGGGAAAATGTGTTATTTTTCAAAAATCTTTACAGTTCCTTTCGTATGATTGGACATGGGTCATAAACTCACCAAGTACATTAGGGAATAAGTATATGGTATAAAAAACAATTTAGAATTTTTATGATGCTTTTTAAGATTATAGAGAAGCTTAATAAGAGGATTATTTTTTTTCAATATTTTCTTTTATTATTAATAAGAAGCTTTAAGTGATTATTAAACTAATGAGAGGTAGAGAAAATTACACAAATATGATAAAAAAAATTGCTACACCATAAAATAATAGTGTCCAGGGAAATGTTTTTATGTATTCCTCTGGCAAAGTCATTGACCCAAGTTTCATTTACCACTCTGACATTTTCTACATTTCCAAAAGGCTACCCTGAATCATATATAAAAAAAAAAAAAAAACAAATCATCTGCTCAGATTTTGTTAAGCATAATTATTAATTACCAATGCAAGCTCTAATGGTTATTTCCTGGATGTATGAAAAAAAAAACAAAAACCTAAGGCTAACCCACACTCTTTAATGTCGCAAGTGAAGGGTGGTTTTGACACCTAAACAGAAGGAGTCTGTCACAGTTTTTTTTAATAACATAGAAAAAACAACGAAACAAAAAACATTAGGGGTGATTCATTGAATAATTCAGGATGACGATTTTTTTCCAAGCCAATCTACACTAAGTGAATGCATGACATTACAAGGAGGTGGGGTCGAGTAAAACCTCTTTGTAGGGTAGTTCAATTCTAGGTAGATTTCGAAGTCCAGGAATACGTTTGTTAAAGTAGGGGGGGGGGGGGGGGCATTAACATATTTTTGAATTTTATTGACAAGATGTCAATGAATTGGAAGTGTAATGAAATAAATTCATGTCAAGAACAGTACCATACCCATACAATATATACAAAAATTCATTTTCTCTAAGAAATTAATTTTAATAAATTGTAGAAAGACCTAATTTACAATAAATAAAACGCACACATTACAAATAAATCTATAAAAAATCATAATTGACTTCAGAAAAAACAACAAAGTTAGTTTTTGTTACAAATCAATTCGGAAAACATTAAATCAAACGTCATATAAATCAATCGAATTCTAAATTTAATGTAGTTCACTTTTTTTCACAACTAAAGCGCACACAATATATAGAAACATAAAAAGAAAAACATGTAAGGAAAGTCTAAAGTCGGGCGGGGCCGACTATATTATACCCTGCACCACTTTGTAGATCTAAATTTGCCACATCACATCCGTCACATGTGTTGGGGGCTGTATATAAAGGTTTGTCCCAAATATATACATTTAAATATCACTCGATCTGGACAGAATTTGATAGACTTCTACAAAATCTATAGACTCAAAATTTAAGTCGGCTAATGCACTAGGGTGGAACACAATGTTAGTAAAAAAATATGGGAAACATTTAAATCTGAAACAATTTTAAGGAAACTTGGCAAAAGTTTATCTATGATTTATCGCTCGATATATATGTATTAGAAGTTTAGGAAAATTAGTGTCATTTTTACAACTTTTCGACTAATCAGGGGCGATTTTACAAGGAAAATGTTGGTATTTTGACCATTTTTGTCGAAATCAAGAAAACATATGTATGGGAGCTATAACTAAATCTGAACCGATTTTAACCAAATTTGGCACACATAGCTACAATGCTAAATCTACTCCCTGTGCAAAATTTCAACCAAATTGGGCCAAAACTCTGGCTTTTAGGACCATATTAGTCCATATCGAGCGAAAGATATATATGGGAGCTATATCTAAATCTGAACCGATTTCTATCAAATTTTGCACACTTGACTATACTACTAATTGTACTCCTAGTGCAAAATTTCAACCAAATTCGGCCAAAAATCTGGCTTCTGGGGCCATATAAGTCCATATCGGGCGAAAGATATATATGGGAGCTATATCTAAATCTGAACCGATTTCAATCAAATTTTGCACACTAAACTATACGACTAAGTGTTATGTTTGTAAAAAATTTTAAGCAAATCGGTATAAAACTCTGGCTGTTGGGTCCATATTAGTGCATATCGGACGAAAGATATATATGGGAGCTATATCTAAATCTGAACCGATTTCTTCCAAAATCAATAGGGTTCTATTCTGACCCAAATTAGGAACATGTGCCAAATTTGAAGGCGATTGGACTTAAATTGCGACCTAGACTTTGATCACAAAAATGTGTTCACAGACAGACGGACGGACGGACAGACGGACATGGTTATATCGACTCAGGGACCCACCCTGAGCATTATTGCCAAAGACACCATGTGTCTATCTCGTCTCCTTCTGGGTGTTACAAACATATGCACTAACTTATAATACCCTCTTCCACAGTGTGGCGCAGGGTATAATAATTGACTTTCCCAAAAAGAACAAAGAATGATTTTGACATCAATCAATTCGAAGAACATTAAAGCAACGATATGTAAATTAACGTGGTTATATATTTTAACATATTTTTAATATAGTTAAGTACCACAGAAATACCGACACAATTTTGTTTTCCACGAAATCTATAATCGCTACAAATACAAGGTATCTATGTATGCTGCCATGTACCATTGGCATCTGTAGTTTTCTATATAGAAAATCAAAATATATATTATTTTTTTGGTTTTAATTTTTGCAATAAACGTTCCGCACACATGAACGAGCTTTATTTAGAATTTAATGACACAACCTCTTATAACCAAATCACTTTGACTATTTACAAAATCAATTCGTTTGTAAGTGTAATAAAAAAAATAAGAGCATCACCTGCTTTTTTTTTTTAATTAAAATGGTTGTGTTGCAAAAATTGATATGCAATAACTGTAGGCATATATCCCCTCCATGATTATGCTACTATTGCACAATATATACACTTTGTTTGTGTGCGGCACTATAACATGATAATTAATATATAATAAACTCTTCTTATAAACAAGTTCTTTTGGGGCCATGTAAAGTTTGAGCTGTAAATTACGTCGTTATATTTCATATATTTGCTTAATGTCCATTGGACTATAGACCAAGTCCCCTTAGGAATACAAAAACACGATTCGTAGGATTAATCGACTTTCAGTCAAAACGAAGTAGACTTGTGTAATCCAGAGATGGTCTGTATCAAACTTTTTTAGGTTTGCGACTGTCGCAAAGTTGTAAACGTCACATACACGTCGTAAATGTAGAAAAAGTAACAAAAGTCGCTAACTCAAAATACTTTAGTCGCGTCAGCTAGGCAGCGAATTCGATGATATGCAAGACGATGGAATGTGCGAAGAAGTTTCAATTCTTAGGAATGTTCACAATTTTCGGTTTCAGTCCCCACATTTTCCCTATTGGCTTTTGCACGAGTACAGGGTAACCGTGCATTTTCTCGCCCTTTCTTAGCTTTAAGTTCAGTCTCCTGTCCAATGTAACCCCAAGGTATTTTGCACACTCACCAACGGGAATTTCGATACCACCTAAGAAAATAGGCTTGACCGTGGGAAAACTTTCACAAATTTCTGCAGAAACTGGGCCTTTTCGGAAACGCTGCAACTGCTGCGCATCATATTCATAATTGCAACATCCGGCAACACTGTAAGCGTCATATGTTCTAAAATGCAACAATGTAGCATATGTTGCGCAAACGTAATAAAAAACACGCAGTATAAAAATTACTGATGCAGAGAACGAGTAAGTATTAACATTTTCAATTTAGTTTTTTTTAATTATTATATTATATGTTTATAATATTTTTATTATATTTTCATAATTTTTTAGGGTAGAGGTTGATTCCAAGACAACTAAATTAATAGTAAGAGCACGTTTGGATATGGAGGGCGACTTTGCGTCAGGCCGAAAAAAAAAATTTTTTATGGAGCAAAGTGGTCGACAAAATTAAGGAAAATAAAAATGATTTCACACTCACGAAGGAGCAGACAAATAGGAAATTTATAAATAAAAAATAAAAACATCATCCGGATATTGATTGACGACTTCAAAGTATCCCAAAACTTTTGGAATTGTTCGTATCGTCTTGCAAACTTGTTGCAGTATTAAATTTCGCTTTTTATACTTTAGATATCTTTTTTTCTGTAAATAACATAGATTTGACCCATTTGAAGAGTCATCTAATTCACAAATAAAATGTATTATATACTTTTCCATTTGTGGTGTTTTTGCGTTCTAAATTGCAAACAAAAAAGCAGCTGCAACAGCTAATCGGCAACTGCTGCGCAACAAAATCAATGTTGCGCAGCAGTTGCAGCGTAACACTGCGTTTCCGAAAAGGCCCACTCACAGCGAATGCTGTCAAACTAAATTAAAAAATGTTCAGGATTTCTTCTATTCAAAATTAGGTTTTTTACAGTAGGTTTACGACTTTTGCGACATACGTATTATACCGTCGCAAATGTATGTAGCAAAAGTCACAGTTTGTGACAGGCCAACCCTGGTGTAATCCTCACAATCGACTAATTCGTTTTCGATTTTTTTTTTTGAAAACCAAGTCAAATCGACTACTTGCCTTTTGATATTGATCAAAATCGTCTAATCGGTTTTCATATTCACCATTATCGACTACTCCATCTTTAACGTAGAGGTCGAAAAGTGGAATTTGAGTTGAATTAAGAATTTGATATTTTTTTTTGTTTTTTTTTTTTTTTTTTTTTTTTGTTATGCAGAAAATTCACCAATGTCCAAAACCGGCAAATTGAGTTTTGAATTTTTTTTAAATAAATTTAAATCGATCGTCGTTTTATGATGATCAAAATCAACCAATTGAACCTTAATGAAGGAACCAAATTTAATTTTAAATTGAAATGTGAAACAGTCGCGACATTAAAAGATCGTAAAAGTCGATTTTTTCAAATTTTTTTAAATCTACGAAAAATATATATTTTTTTAATTTGTCTATAGAAATAACATTTTTAGAGAATTTCCTTTAGAAATGAAATTTTCAGAAAATTTCCTATAGAATTTAAATTTTCAGAAAATTTCATAGAGAAATAAAATTTTCAGAAAATTTCATAGAGAAATAAAATTTTCAGAGTTTTTACTATAGAAATGGAATTTTTAGAAAATTTCCTAAACAAATTAAATGTTCAGAATATTTTCAATAGAAATGAAATTTTCAGAAAATTTCCTATAGAAATTAAGTTTTCTTAAAATTCCTGTGGAAATAAAATTTTCAGAAAATTTCCTATAGAAAACCATTTTTCAGAAAATTTCCTATAGAAATAAAATTCTTAGAAAATTTCCTATAGAAATAAAATTTACAGAAATTTTTTTGAAACGAAATTTTCATAAAAAAGAAATTTTCAGAAAATCTCCTATAGAAGAGAAATTTTCAGATTTTTTTTTTAGCAATGAAATTTTCATAAAAATTTCTTATAGAAATAAACTTTTCAGAAAATTTCCTATAGAAATAACATTTTCAGAAATAGAAATGTTCAGGAAATTTTCTTTAGAATTGAAATTTTCAGTAAATTTCCTATAGAAATGGAATTTTTAGAAAATTTTCAAAAAAAATCTTATAAAAAGAAGTCTTGACAAAACTTCCTATAGCAAAGAAATTTTCAAAATATGTCCTATAAAAATGAAATTTTCAAAAAATTTCCTATAGAAATGAAAATTTCAGAAAATTTTCTATAGAATTTAAATTTTTATACAATATGCTATAGAAATAAAATTTTCAGAAAATTTCATATACACTCAAAAAAGAAAGTTCACTTGGATCCAAAGATTTTGACCTTCCCTTAAGGATTTTAGTATGGATTCCGAGCCAAAATAAAGAATTTTTTTTATGACCTATCTGGCTTTAAATCTAAGACCGATAAAATTAAAATTAGGATACAGATATCATTTATGAAATTTTCATTCTCCTTTAGCGGTTTATTAATAAAGTTTGTACTCACGTACAAACAAATGCCAGTTTGAAAATCTAAATTATAACTGGTATTTCAAAGTATAAAAAATATTTTCTTAATTCAGAAAAAAAAAACTTTAAACCAAAGACGCTAAATCTTCAAAATAAGTTATAGCCTATATTTGAAGCGTTTTTATCTTAAGTCTAAAGTTTCAATATTTCAGTTAATTTAAGGACAATTTCTTTAAATCACAAATGTGTTTCTTTACTTTAAGGAAAATTAGCCTTGGTTCAAAGACATGCGACTTTAATGGAGGGACGCAAATTTAAAAAATTTGTGTCCTAAATTTAATGAAAAAAATTTTTGAATCAAAGAATATAAACATTTTAATTAAAATTTTATTATTTTAAAGAATTTTGTCCTTGATATTTTGTAAATATCGCATTTTAAAATTTAGGTTGTGTAATCTTTAATATCACGTAAATATTTTTTTGTTTAGTGTAGAAATGACATTTTCAGCAAAAAAATCCCACAGAAATGAAAGCGATAACCAAATTTTAAGGAAAAGAAACTTTCAAAAATTAAATTTTGAGAAAAATATAAATATATAGAAATAAAATTTTCAGAGGTTTTACTATAGAAATGGAATTTTTAGAAAATTTCCTAAACAAATTAAATTTTCAGAACAGTTCCTATAAAATGAAATTTTCAGAAAATGTTTCTATAGAAATTAAATTTTCAGAAAATTTTCGGTAGAATGCAATAGAAAAGAATTTTTCAGAAAATTTCCTATAGATATTAAGGAAAATTAGCCCTGGTTCAAAGACATGCGTCTTTAACGGAGGGACACAAATTTACAAAACTTGTGTCCTAAATTTAATGAAAAGATGTCCTAAATTTAATTAAAATGCATTATTTTAAAGAAATTAGTCCTTAATATTTTGTAAATTTCGCATTTTAAAATTTAGGTTGCGTAATCTTTAATATCACGTAAATATTTTTTTTTAGCAAAAAAACCCACAGAAATGAAAGCGTGAACCAAATTGTAAGAAAAAGAAATTTTCACAAATTTTTCTATAGAAATTAAATATTCAGAGTTTTTACTATAGAAATGGAATTTTTAGAAAATTTCCTAAACAAATTAAATTTTCAGAATATTTCCTATTGAAATGCAATTTTCAGAAAATTTTTCTATAGAAATGAAATTTTCAGAAAATTTCCTATGGGAATCAAATTTTCAGAAAATTTCCGATAGAATGCAATAGAAAAGAATTTTTCAGAAAATTTCCTATAGAAATTAAATTTTCAGAAAATTTCCCAGAAAAATTAATTTTCAGAAAGTTTTCAATAGTAATGAAATTTTCAGAAAATTTCCGGTAGAAATGGAATTTTTAAATTGCGCCTGGTGTTTCCATTAGAAAGTTATTAGTTGATATGTATGGAGAATTATCATCTGGTGAATAAATGTCATGACTTTTGGAAATTTACTAAAATTCCTATAGAAATGAAAATTTCGGAAAATTTCCTATAGAAATCCAATTTTTAGAAAATTTCCGGTAGAATGAAATAGAAAAAAAAAATTCAGAAAATTTCCTATAGAAGTTAAATTTTCAGAAAATTTCCCTGAAAAAATAAATTTTAAAAAAATTTCCTATAAAAATGAATTCTCAGAAAATTTCATATAGTAACGAAAATTTCGGAATATTTCCGGTAGAAATGGAATTTTTAATTTACGCCTGGTGTTTCCATTAGAAATTTATTAGTTGATATGTATGGAGAAAAATCATCTGGTGAATTAATGCCATGACTTTTGGAAATTTACTAAAATTCGCTACGCATGTGAGACAGCCGTCAGTATAAAAAAAATAGTTTGGTATTTTAAGGGGTGAAATATCCGGCCTTGACATAAAAAATAACTAAGGGTGAGATTTTAAGGAATTGGAATACGAATTTGATATGTTCAAACTAATAGTGTGAAATTGATTATTTCCCTTTGAAAAAATATAGAAATTTTAAAATGTCATAAAAGTATTTCTGTTAAGAAAGAGATGGTCAACATTTTTTATATATAAAATAAAACATGAATTAGTTTGTTTTAATAACAGAAAGCTATCATTACTTTCATAAACAACAATATTAATTTACTTTTTTTAGTAAAATAAACTTATAATTATAACTACAAATACAAATTTTCTTAAAAATATCCGGATGTTACGTTCCTAAAGATCCTCTCATCTCCTCTCTTGTCTTGCCAAATTTCCAAAAAAAAAACACAACATCCTCTCTTGCCCAGTGAACCTAACAATAATAACAAAACAGTTCCGAGATAAAACGAAGATAACAATAACGCTATTGTTTGGTAATTTTCTTACAAATTACCTTTCACACCATACTCAGATAAACACAACAGCAACAACAAAACGAATTTTTGTTTTCATTTTCCTCTTTTGTCACTCAAATACCGGAAATGGAAAACAAAACATCAGAGCATAAAAAATAGAAATACTGAACGGTAGATGAAGAAAAAACAAATCGGCAATGTCAAATACCATTCCAGCTCACCCTCATTTTTGGTTGCAATGAAATTAGGAAGGTAAAAAACCACCCCTCACTCAAAACGTTTTTTTTTTTTTTGTATTCGTGGGGGATGTTAGATTTCCTCTTCGCCACTTCTATGGTTAAAGCGTGTTACAAAATGCTCATTTCATAACAAAAATTGTTTGAGGCTGTGTGCACTTGATTTTTGTTATGGTTTTTTTTTATATTGGTGAAAAAAATCTCCCTCCAAAAAAGAGAAGCAATAACACTGGCATCCACGAAAGTTACCATGAATGGTGTAGTTTTTACCCCACTCTCAGGCACTCAATTCAGTGTATTTTTTTTGTGAAAATACTTTGAGCTGGAAAATGGAAGAAAGAAAATAAAATATTCTCTTATGGAGAATTTCCATAAAATTACTGTATTTAACACAGGAGGTATCCCCTAAGGAATAAGAAATGGAACGGCAAATAAGACATACTTAGAGAACCTTAGCAAAACTAACGAGGTGCGCAACACAAATAGACTTTTTAAATTTTATTTCTATAGAAAATTTTTTGAAAATTTTATTTCCATAGTAAATCTTCTAAAAATTGTACTTCTATACGAAATCTTAGGAAAATTTCATTTGTATAGAAAATTTTCAGAAATTTTTATTTCTATAAAAAAAAATTTATTTCTATAGAAAATTTTCTGACAATAATAACATGACAATAATAACAATTTCTACAGAAATTTTTCTAAAAATTTTATTTCTATAGGAAATTTTGTAAAATTTGTATTTCGTTAGAAAAATTTTTAAAAATTCGTTTCTATAGAAAATATCTAAAAATTTTATTTCCATAGTACCATTTCTAGAAATTTTACTTCTAAAGAAAATTTTCTGAAAACTTTATTTCTATAGAAATTTTTATGGATTTCTTTTTTTTAATATTTAAAAATTTATTTCTATAGAAAATATCTTAAAATTTTATTTCTATAGTAACATTTCTGGAAATTTCATATCTATAGTAAAATTTCTGCTAATTTTATTTCTCTAGTAAACTTTCTGGAAATTTTATTTCTATAGAAATTTTTCTGGAATTTTTCTTTTATACAAAATTTTCAGAAAAAAATTTTTTCTATGGTAAATTTTCTGAAAAAAATATTTTTTTAAATTTTATTTCTACTAAAACTTTTCTGAAAATTTTATTTCTTTGTAAAAACTTCTGAAAATTTTATTTCTAAATAATGCTGGTGACATTTCTGAGTGTTTCAAAGCTTCTGTAAGTAGTTTCACTGCAATGTGGAGGTCCCTCGTCATTGAGCTTAACATGGAATCGGGCAGCACTCAGTGATAAGAGAGATGTTCACCAATGTGGTATCACAATGGAGTGAATAGTCTAAGTGAGCGTGATAAATCGGGCTGCCACCTACACTAACCTATATGAAATTTTCTGAAAATTTTATTTCTTTAGAAAATTTTCTAAAAATTTTATTTCTATAGAAAATTTTCTATAAATTTTATTTCTTTAGAAAATTTTCTCAAAAGTTAATTTCTATAGAAAATTTTATCAAAATTTTATTTCTATAGTACAATTTCTGGAAATTTTATTTCTATAGAAAATTTTGTCAAAATTTTATTTCTTTAAAAAATTTTCTGAAAATTTTATTTCTTTAAAAAATTTTCTGAAAATTTTATTTCTGTACAAAATTTTCTGAATTTTTTTTTTCTATAGTAAATTATTTGGAAAATTTTCTTTCTATAGAAAATTTTGTCCAAATTTTATTTCTATAGAAAATTTTGTAAATATTTTAATTCTGAAAATTTTATTTCTATAGTACAATTTCTGGAAATTTTATTTCTATATAAAATTTTCACAAAATATTATTTGTACAGAAATTTTTCTGAAAATGTTATTTCTATACGAAACTTTCTGAAAATTTTTTCTATAGTAAAATTTTATGAAAATTTTTTTCTATAGAAAATTTTCTGAAAATTTTATTTCTATACATAATTTTCTGAAATTTTTTTTTCTACAGTAAATTTTCTGAAAATTTTATTTCTATAGAAAATTTTCTAAAAATTTTATTTCTTTAGAAAATTTTCTAAAAATTTTATTTCATTAGAAATTTTTCTCAAAAGTGAATTTCTATAGAAAATTTTGTCAAAATTTTATTTCTATAGAAAATATTGTCAAAATATTATTTCTATAGTACAATTTCTGGAAATTTTAGTTCTATAGAAAATTTTCTGAAAATTTTATTTCCACAGAAAATTTTCTGAAAATTTTACTTCTTTACAAAATTTTCTGAAAATTTTATTTCTATACAAAATTTTCTGAAAATTTTATTTCTGTTTATTTCTGTTTTTCTGATTTTTTTTCTATAGTAAATTTTTTTGAAAATTTTCTTTCTATAGAAAATGTTGTCCAAATTTTATTTCTATAGAAAATTTTGTCAATATTTTATTTCTGAAAATTTTATTTCTATAGTACAATTTCTGGAAATTTTATTTCTATATAAAATTTTTTCAAAATATTATTTGTACAGAAATTTTTCTGAAAATTTTTTTCTATAGTAAAATTTTATGAAAATTTTATTTCTATAGAAAATTTTCTAAAAATTGTATTTCTTTGGAAAAAAATTTCAAAAGTGAATTTCTATAGAAAATTTTGTGAAAAATTTAACAGAAAATTTTGTTAAAATGTTATTCCTATAGAAAAATTAAAGTTTTTTATATAGAAAAATTTCTTAAAATTTTTATTTCTATATAAAATTTTCTGAAATTTTTTTTCTATAGTAAATGTTCCGAAAAGAAAAATTTCTAAAAATTTTATTTCTATATAAAATTTTCTGTGAATTTCTATAGACAATTCTGTCAAAATTTTATTTCTATAGAAAATGTTGTCGAAATTTTATTTCTATAGAAAATGTTGTAAAAATTTTATTTCTATTTCAATTTCTAGAACAATTTCTGGAAATGTTATTTCTATATAAAATTTTCACAAAATTTTATTTTTACAGAAATTTTTCTGAAATTTTTTTTTATTGTAAAATTTTATGGAAATTTTATTTCTGTAGAAAATTGTCTAAAAATTGTATTTTTTAGAAAGTTTTCTCAAAAGTGAATTTCTATAGAAAATTTTGTCAAAATTTTATTTCTATAGAAACTTGCTCAAAGTTTTGTTTCCATAGACAAAGTTCTGAAACTTGTATTTCTAAAGAAAATATTCTGAAAATTTTATTTTTATAGAAAATTTTATTTCTATACAAAATTTTCTGAAAATGTTATTTCTATATAAAATTTTCTGAAAATTTTATTTTTATAGAAAATTTTCTGAAAATTTTAATTCTATAGAAAATATCTGAATTTTTTTATATAAAATTTATATAAAAAAATAAAAAATTTTATATTTTCCGAGAATTTAATTTCTATATAAAATTTTCTGAAAAGTTTATTTGTATAGAAAATTTTCGGAAAATTAAATTTCTATATAAAATTTTCTGAAAAGTTTGTTTTTATAGAACATTTTCTTAAAATTTTATTTCTATACAAAATTTTCTGAAAAAATTTTTTCTTTAGTAAATTTTCTGAAAAAATTTTTTCTTTAGTAAATTTTCTGAAAAAAATTTTTCTTTAGTAAATTTTCTGAAAATTTTATTTTTATATAAAATTTTCTTAAAATTTTATTTCTATAGAAAATTTTCTGAATTTTTTTATAAAATTTATATAAAAAAATAAAAAAAAATTATATTTTCAGAAAATTTAATTTCTATATAAAATTTTCTGAAAAGTTTATTTATATAGAAAATTTTCTGAAAATTTAATTTCTATAGAAAATTTTCGGAAAATTTTATTTCTATAGAAAATTTTCTATATATTCTATACAAATTTTTTTTCTATACAAAATTTTCTGAAAATTTTATTTCTATAGAAAATGTTCTGGAAATTTTATTTTTATAGAAAATTTTCTGAAAATTTTATTTCTATAGAAAATTTTCTGAAAATTTTATTTCTATTGAAAATTTTCTAAAAATTTTTTTTCTACAGAAAAATTTCTTTTCTATAGAAAATTTTCTAAAAAATGTATTTCTATAGAAAATTTTCTGAAAAAAAATTTTCTTTAGTAAATTTTCTGAAAATGTTATTTCTATATAAAATTTTCTGAACGTTTTATTTTTGTAGAAAATTTTCTGAAAGTTTTCTGAAAATTTTATTATTATATAAAATTTTCCGAAAATTTTATTTCTATAGAAAATATTCTGAAAATTTTATTTCTATAGAAAATTGTCTGAAAATTTTATTTCTATAGAAAATTTTCTGAAAATTTTATTTCTATAGAAAATTTTCTGAAAATTTTATTTTTATAGAACATTTCATTTTCATAGAAAATTTGGGGCGAACTTCATAGAATATATTTATACGAGGGTCGGTATGCAATTGTGATGTCATTGATGAAACACGTCATTAAGTAGACATAATTTTTTTTAGAGCTGATTAGCACAATATGTATTTATTAATTTTTCTTATTTAAGTGTTTTTTTTTGTTTTAAATTCTATTTCAACAGAATTTATCTAGGCGGCTTCATTAAGACCCATGTTAACGCATGCGCCTTTTAGTTTTAATTAATACAAAGTATAGGATTTCTTATTATGCCGACTTGTCGAATTCTTTTCATGAATTTGAAATTAAATGAAAAGGCAGTTAAATAACATCCAATGTGCATACATATTTTCTAAGTTTGAGCATTGCGGATCTACATCTGGGAACATTTTATTACTCCCGGAGAAATTAAGACGGCCAGCATTGGCGGTTCTCAGCAAAAACTGGCTGCCGAAAGTTCAAGAAGTATAATTAGGGTTTCGGTAAGTATAAAAGCTACATTGTAATAGGAGTTTATCATGGGTCTGGAAACAAACACATTTTTCCAAATCGATTAATTTGGAAGTCAATTTGAATATATTTTAACTGATTTTAAAATTTTGTTTTTTGTTTTTGACATTTTTTTCATTTTGAATAATAAAATTAAAAGAAATTATATAGCGCTTTACTTGGTTGTACTATTTCTAAGTCACCCTGTGATAGCTTTACATATGCCTTAAAATTTTTCTCGAAATTTCTGCATTTTTATCTGGTTATGAAATTAGACTCCCCAGATTTGGTCATGAAGAACTACCATAGTCACAAGCCAGACCAGACAGGCTTGACAAGAAAGCTATGACCAATCGGGGCACTATGCACTAATCTTTTGCACACACAAAGGGAATATGATCACCCCAAACATTTTTCAATAGCATTATGTTACTTTTTCATGGTGATCATGTAACATTTTTGTCGCAACCATATTATACTCCCGAATATTATGTACCTAATTTTGGTACGCATGTTATGTTTAAAAAAAAAAAAACAATATTTTTGCGACAAATGTGAATGTGAAAAAGTCAAATGTTACTCTTGAAACTTGTTGAGTTTCTCTGAGTGTATAAAGCAAAGCTTGGAATATTTCATTCCGGTGAACAGATTTTTGAAGTCTATTTGATCAATTCTAGTAATTGAAGGACGATATGTTTTTGAGCTTGTAACAATGTTTTTTTTTTCATAATAATAATTTTTTAAATATAATATAAATTAAAATTTTGATTTTTTTATTATTCTCTAGTTTTACCTGTCTTTTTTTGTTTTTTTTTTTGTTATAATCCAAATATTAAGCAAATTCCTGAGTAGGTTGGAATAGTGTCTACGGTATAGTTTTACACAGAAAAATATATTTTTGTAAAGTTTCTAATTTAAAAGTCTAAAATTATGTAAAAGTCAATTTCATCATATGAAATGGGTTGATAGTAGGAACTTAAGGTCGCGCTCGTTTTTTTTTTTAATTTTAAAACTAATTTTTTTGTACTTATTTATTTATTTAGTTATGAATAATATTGCACACAGTCCAATGTAATTAAATTGTAAATAGAATTTAATTTTGTTTTGTTGTTGTTGTTGTTTTTTTAATAATAATTTATCACAAACGGTATAGGAACTATCGTTGCAGTAGTTGAGTTTTGTTAAGTTTAAAGTTACATCTAAGATTTTTGTGGAATTTTCTATATAGGAACTTTTGTTACAAATCCAAGATTTTATTTAAATTACATTGAGGAGGATGAGTTTGTTGATATTTTAAGTTTGGTTTTTTTTTTTTTAGAATCAAATTGAAATGCCAATATATTTTGGAGGATTTTTAAAGTTTTTTTTTTTTGTTTAGATTAGAAAGAGTTTAGTTGATGTTAACTTTTATTGGTTGAATTTTTGAACCGATTGGAATTTTTATTTGGTTGTAAGTTGTGTGTTTTAAGATTTTAAGATTGGCAATTTTTAATTTCATTGATTTTTTTTGGGTTTGGAATTTGCTAAGGATTTTGTTTTTAAGATTAATTAATTTTTTGGTTTCGTTTTGTAGACTTTTTTTATATAGATGACTAGATGGAGTAATTGCTTGTATAAATTTTTAAATTTAATTTTTATTTAACTATAAGTAAATTTAATTTATATTAATTTATTAAACTAATGATATAGGAACTTTGGTTGCAGTATTATTTTTTTTTAAGTTGTAGACTACATGAGTGGAGTTTTATATATTTTTGTATGGATATTAATTCAAAGTCTGTAGTTTATTGTTTCATGTATCGTTGACTAATTCATAGTTTCATATTCACATGTTCATAGTTTCATATTCACATAGATATTTATTTTTTAAGTTTTTTATTATTATATGCAAATGTTTTTTTTTATAAAATATTTTCTTTTCTCACAATATAAATCAAGTGAAGTCAATCTCCTTTTACCCTTTAGAATATTTCAATAATATTTAGTGGTTAATATTTTAGTTTCTCGATTTTGTGGGAATTATCTATATTTATATATAGAAACTTATATTTTGTTTTAATTTAAATTTATATCCATATCTATTTCAAAGTTTCTGTTTATTAGTAATAGTATTTAAATTAAGTTCAACTTTCGATTGAATTTCTAGTTTGCTTTTTGTTCTTGGTTTCTTTTATTTTTTATGTTTCACAATTTCAATAGGTTTGGGAGATTATTTTTTATATATTTTGCGAAATTATTGATAAGTTATGGTATAAACAAGTTACTCTCCTCGCGAAATTTATTTATTTTTTTATATATATATATATTTTTTTTGTTAATTTGAATATTGTTTTGGTATTAGGAACTTCAGTTGCTTAACAGTTTTTTTTTTCGAATTAAATTACATTTTTTTGGTCTGGTAAAAAAATTTTGTAAAAGAGGAGTTTTTGTATCAGATATGGTCTCCTTCAGATAATTGTTTATTTCATTAGATATATTGAAATAAATTATTTTTTGTTTTATTATTTTTTTTTTGTTTTGTTTTGTAAAACCTTTTTATCGATTCATTTAATTAATTGTAATTAACTTTTTTTGTGTATTATATTTGTGTAAAAACATTTCACCAATTTAAATAGGAACTTTAAAGTATCTTAGGCCAATAATATTAATTTCCACTTTATTTGTTTGATACATAACAAAATGGGCCTTTTTAAAAATATAAATTTTATTTTTTTTTTAATTCTCTTTTTAATATTTTTAATTTATCCGAAAATTATTCCACATATAATTCATTTTTCGATTTTATTTATAGCATATTCCCGTTAACACAAATAATAACAAAAAAACTACAACCGGGTTATATTTTATTTATCCCGTAAAAGAATAATCCTCTCCACGCACACCCAGCCACAGCAGTAGACAATGGATTCCTACTACTTACTGCCTGCCTGCCGCCAACATCTGAATAATAAAAAACGCGACACATATTCCAATACGATACAACTCACCCCCTGATTTTCTAATACACATTTTGTGCGTGTGTTTGTGTGTGTTAGTGTGCGTTTGTCTTTCTAGCTCGCAGTCAGTTAGTGAGTGCGTAAATGCCTCTCAATTTCTTAGAGGTGTAAAACCACCCCTCAAAATGTGGGGTTAATTTTCCACGACTGGAGTTTTCCTCAACCTCTTGGTATACGTGTGAGTGAAATTTTCTTCCTGGGACAATGTGATTTTTTCACATCGTTATATATGGAATTTGTGTACATGTTTTTTTTTCATTTGCCTAATTAAAAAGGTTTTGAGATTTTTTTTTGGCTTTTTTACGAAGCTTACATTTTTCACTCAAATATTTTTTGATAATGGGAAAAAGTAGAAATTTTATAATAACATTGTGTTAACAGTTGTGTTTCAGGTGATAGCAATAAGAAAATAAAGGAAATAGAAAAATGTACAATTAATTTTGTTTTCAATGAAATAATCCAAAGAAATAATTTTACCAACGCAAGATCACTGTTGTATGGGAAAATCATTGCATACGCAGTTTCTTTATCAAAACACAGCTGTTTTTACTTTAAGAACTATGTAGAATAGTAAAAGTCCATATTTGAGCTTCAAAACGATATATTTCCATCACAATTAGAAAACTCACCACTACCAAAGAAATTCACCACACCTCAAAATTTTGCTAATTTCAAACGTAAAACAAAATTTAATCTTTTTACAGTGAAAATTACATCAAAATACTAAAATCTAAAATTCACCACACCTTTGAGAAACTCACCACTTCCCCAAAAATGTCCGTATGAAAGTATACAACATAGAAATACACATTTTTGTTAGGTAAAAGACAATCTGAGTACTCCAACCTTTAATAATAATAGAATAACGACATGATCGACGTGGCAGCTATGATCGAAATTACTTTACAGAGGCAAAATATAAAAACTGAGATTGTGTTTGGGTTTCCCATCGAAAATCACTTTATAAAATTGTGTAAATTTGTCAAATGGAGTGTCTAGTTGACTTCTGCTATATTTTTACACATAACTGTGGTTTTGTTTGATGAAACCATCAGAACATTGTTTGCTCATTTACAATAAGTAGACCAGCAAAAAAATCTTTATAGGCAATCAAAGAAGTTTGCATAGCAAAAATATATGTATCTACATTTCTTTTAAAGAAATTGGAAAGATATTAAGACCAACAATTATAGAAAGGGGCATTTGCCTGTAACTGATTCGTATGTTATCTAATGGGTTTGCAGTAAAGATAATAAAAGAATTTCACCTGTGAAATGTTTTTTTTTTTTTTAATTCGAAAGAAATGATTGAGATTTCCCTAATATTTTTATTTTGATTATTCCAGATCCACAGCCATTCATTTCTATCAAAATATTTAAAAATTTGAAAATCTTTCTACACAATATCTTAGAAAATATCTTTTTATTTTCCTTTGCCAAATATTTCTCTACTCTAGTTATAATCTCAATTTCCGCCCTTCCATATTGAAGGGTTAATGAGACTCAATATCGACATTTGTTTGAAAATGAGACGAAAAGTATAAAACGCAAAAAATAACAAAAACTTTAAACTCATTGAAATGTGATCAATATTCAACCCTTTTTTTAAGGAAGAAGGTACAATGTCACGAAAACACCATAGACACACGCAGCATTACCACCACGCATTTTTCTGGGTGTGGAAACCACCCCTCACGTGTGGGATGAATTTTTTTTTTGTTCGCTTGTTTCAAAACGTATTTATTTTTCATTTTCATTGGAAAATTTTTTAATGTATTCAGTGAAAAAAATTTGTGTGTTTGTTGATTATGTTATGCCGCTGGGGTGGTATGAAAATTTTGAGAAATTTTATAAATGGAGACTAAATCAATAAAAATATGGGATTTATATTTTTGAATGAAGTGTATCCCCTAATAGTCTCATTGTCGATTGTTGGGAACTTCAGTTAGCATTTCTGAAAGCTATTTGGAAAACTTGGTACTACTATTGAGTGAAGAAAATTTGTATGCTTGTTGGATAGCTTATGCTGAGGGGTGGTATGAACATTTTGAGAATATTTTGTAAAGGTAGAATAGATCAATAAAAGTAAGGAATTTATATTCTAGAATGAATGAATGGGGCATATAGTCAAATCGCCGATTGTTAGGAACTTCAGATAGCATTTCTAAGAGCTACTTTAAAAAATTGGTTCCACTACCACTAGACCCTTAGATCAACGATATTTGAAACAGGTATTTTGAGTTAATATTACAACTAATATTACAAAATCTAGCTGGGCCAAAAATAATGAAATTCCCCAAATCTCTCCTACAAATGACTTGAGCTGAGCTATATCTGCAAATTTAAAAAGTTAAACCCAATTTTTGAGTAAGGTATTGAAAGCTTTCCTGAGAACCCGATTGAATTGATATCGAATAAGTAAAGCCATTTTTAATATCAGTAGGAATTGGATGTGTCAAAATAGATATTCATATTGGTGTGTGCAAATCTCTAAGAAAGATACACAATTTTTGATAAATATATATATTTTTTTAATTATTATTTGATATCGACTTGTCTGGCTATGAGAAACAATTACTTTCATAAATATTTTAAAGTATAATTAATGAAAATATGATGGGTGTTTCTACATACAATTATGTCCCCAATAATAAAGCCTCCCTCTTTACAAAACAAAAATAAAAGTAGTAGAAATCGAGTTTGATTTTTATTTATATTAATTTCCAAACCACAAAGTTCTAGAGGCAACATAAATATATAACATTAAAACTTAAAAAACAAAAACTCCCAATTGTTATGCCATAGTAATTTAAAATCCTTTCTATTAACCCCTTCATCAACATAAAAGTAAACCTTAATCCCTTTGAAAAACTAGGACACGTTCTTTTACTTTGTAATTAAAAATCGAATTATTTTTGAACATAGATGAAAAAAAGGGTTCATTGTACAAAAGTTTTTCTAATCCACCAAGCTGCCACCAACAAACACCAGGAATAAAAGAAAACACCAATCAGCCATTAGGTATTGCTTTTGGATATAACTTTGTCATGTGGAGATAACACTGAAAAAATTGAATTTAGGGGAATAGAATTTAGGGGTTGAAAAATGAAATAACTCGAAAAACGTTATGGATGATTTTTTTATTTTAACATACATAAATTTTTTAAATTCATCTTACTTGGATTTTTCTTGAATCAATGAATGGATAAATAAAATTTAGACAAAATTCTCTATAGAAATAAAATTTTGCAAAAATTTTCTATAGAAATAAAATTTTGCAAAAAATTTTCTATAAAAATAAAATTTTGTATAGAAATAAATTTTTGACATAAATTTTCCATAGAAATAAAAATTTTGTCAAAATTTTATGTCTATAGAAAAATTTTGTCAAAATTTTATTTCTATATAAAATTTTGTCAAAATTTTTCTATAGACATAAAATTTTGACAAAATTTTTTATACAAATAAAATTTTGACAAAATTTTCTATAGAAATAAAATTTTGATAAAATTCTCTATCAAAATAAAATCAGGAAAAATTCTCTATCAAAATAAAATTTTGCAAAAATTTTCTATAGAAATACAATTTTGCAAAAATTTTCTATAGAAATAAAATTTTGACAAAATTTTCTATAGAAATAAAATTTTGACAAAATTTTCTATAGAAATTAAATTTTGAAAAAAATTTCTATAGAAATAAAATTTTGAAAAAAATTTCTATAGAAATAAATTTTTGACATACATTTTCTATAGAAATTAAATTTTGACAAAGTTTTATATAAAAAAAATAAAATTAAAAAAAAATTCTATAGAAATAAAATTTTGACAGAATTTTCTGTAGAAATAAAATCTTGAGAAAATTTTCTATAGAAATAAAATTTTGACAAAATTTTCTATAGAAATAAAATTTTGACAAAACTTTCTATTGAAATAAAATTTTGACAAAATTTTCTATAGAAAAAAAATTTTGACAAAATTTTCTACAGAAATAAAATTTTGACAAAATTTTCTATAGAAATAAAATTTCCGCAAAATTTTCTATAGAAATAAAATTTTGAAATATTATTATAGAAATAAAATTATGAAAATTTTCTATAGAACTAAAATGTTGAAAGTATTTTCTATAGAAATAAAATTTTGACAAAATTTTCTATAGAAATAAAATTGTGACAAAATTTTCTATAGAAATAAAATTTATAGAAAATTTTCTATGCAAGTAAAATCTTGAGAATATTTTCTATAGAAATAAAATTTTGCAAAAATTTTCTATAGAAATAAAATTTTGCACAAATTTTCTAAAGAAATAAAATTTTGCAAAAATTTTCTATAGAAATAAAATTTTGCAAAAATTGTCTATAGAAATAAAATTTTGCAAAAATTTTCTATAGAAAAAAAATTTTGATAAAATTTTCTATAGAAATAATATTTTGATAAAATTTTCCATAGGAATAAAATTTTGATAAAATTCTATATCAAAATAAAATTTTGCAAAAATTCTCTATAGAAATAATTTTTTTTTTTCTATGGAAAATAGAAATAAAATTTTGCAAAAATTTCCTATAGAAATAAAATTTTGCAAAAATTTTCTATAGAAATAAAATTTTGATAAAATTGTCTATAGAAATAAAATTTTGCAAAAATTTTCTATAGAAATAAAATTTTGATAAAATTTTCTATAGAAATAATATTTTGATAAAATTTTCCATAGAAATAAAATTTTGCAAAAATTCTCTATAGAAATACAATTTTTTTTCTATGGAAAATAGAAATAAAATTTTGCAAAAATTTTCTATAGAAATAAAATTTTGACACAATTTTCTATAGAAATAAAATGTTGATAAAATTTTCTATAGAAGTAAAATTTTGATAAAATTTTCCATTGAAATAAAATTTTGATAAAATTCTATATCAAAATAAAATTTTGCAAAAATTCTCTATAGAAATAAAATTGTGCAAAAATTTTCTATAGAAATAAAATTTTGCAAAAATTTTCTATAGAAATAAAATTTTGACAAAATTTTCATTAGAAATATAATTTTGACAAAATTTTCTATAGAAATAATATTTTGATAAAATTCTCTATCAAAACAAAATTTTGCAAAAATTTTCTATAGAAATAAAATTTTACAAAAATTTTCTATAGAAATAAAATTTTGACAAAATTTTCTATAGAAATAAAAGTTTGACAAAATTTTCTATAGAAATAAAATTTTGACAAAATTTTCTATAGAAATAAAATTTTGACAAAATTTTCTTTAGAAATAAAATTTTGACAAAATTTTCTATAGAAATTAAATTTTGACAAAATTTTCTATAGAAACAAAATTTTGACAAAAATTTTCTATAAAGAAAGAAAAAAATAAAACATTTCTTTCGAAGAAAAAGGTTTTTTTCATACTAACCACAAAATTTGATCAAAAATTTCAAACTATTTTTTTTAAACTTATTGTTGTAAACATTTTCTAAAAATTTGGGTAGACTTTTTTTGGCACGAGCGGCAACTGTGATTCGAATATGATCTAATAACTCTTATTAAATGCATTGCCCACCGGCAATCTGTGAAAATTTTCAAGTTTTGTGACCTCGTTTTATTTCCGAGCCAATTAACACATCCGGTAACAGCGCTCACTTTTGCCCGCAGGATTGTGCCGGGGTCCGGTAATTGGAATAGAATTTCGGTATTTTGGTCCTCCAATACACGCCCAGTCTTGTCTTCTCCCCATGTTCGATCCATCGGTGTGGTAGTAATTTCCCTTTGGAATCTGTTCTGGAGTCCCATTCTCCCAGTACTATGTTAGTGGCGTCAGAACGTGAAATTTCTATATTGAACTTCCTCACCATTGATGCTCACCAAATAATTGAGATCTTTTTATATACGATCCTGAGTGTTCCAAAGAATTGTTATCATAAAACTACGTGGAACCAGGAAATCACTGAGGTCCCATCTCTTCAAATACATAAACTACTTCAATGTGTGCAAAAGGAAAATAACCAAGAATGTGTGTGCTACGGAACGAAAATATGCATATGCAAAAGTGTTTTGTATATGATATATAATGTTTTCCTGAATACATACGCGAATTGTTTTGAAAAAACTACTTACAGATAATAAATTAGCAAAACCACTTCTCTCCAACTATTTAAAGTAAATCTTTGTGTGCAAACATATAGAGTAGATTTATAGTAAATAACCTGTAGATGGACTAGTTCTATCAATAGGTCTTAAGTTATTAAAAACGACAAACATAGGCCTTTATTTTAGCTTTAACTTTTAGCAATCAAGAAAGACCTAATATTTTCTACAAATTCTACTGTGGTATTAGTTCGAAAGCGATATTAATTTTTAATCAAAATGTATTTATTATGTAAATAGCCCTACTCAAAACATATGTTTCTTTAGTTTTTTCATACTACTATCACTTAGCAAAAAAAAATCTAATAATTTTTTTAAGTGTATAAAACCATATATCCTCTAAAGTTGTGTAATAATTTACTTACGCGATTAATTTCATGGAATACAGTGACACAAAAGGACTCACAACGTAAAAAGGGTTATTATTGTAACTCAATATCGAGCACAAATGTAAATGAATTCTAAGACAAAAACAAAAATGTTCAATAATTTACAAACTCACCGATACACGCACACACACCGTTAGCCAGTCAACCCTGTCAGGGTCCTTTTGTGTGTGTTACCGTAGCTGGAAAATCTAAAGAAAATCAACACCAAGAAAACAATAACACCAACAACAACAATTCAACAGTCAAATTCTAGGTGTAAAAAACCACCACTCATTTTTGTGAGGTTGTTGTTTTGTGATGTTGACTGTGAATGATTTTTTTGGGTGGGGAGAGTGAAAGTAATGTGTGTGTGTTTTTTTGGCGTAGTATGTATGGGTGGATATTAGGTCCCTCTAACACAGGATATGTGTATCTAATGTTACAAGTAGACACATTTTCTAAATTCTGCACATGATTTTCTTCCGGATGATACGAATGCCTTCCTTCTAACATATTTGCCAGAGATTAATTTTGTGTGTATTTTTTTTAAATAGTCTACGCATTTTTATTTACAACCCAATCTTTGATGTATCGCACGCGCCAATATTGAGTTTTGATCTGAGTGACAGGATGTCTCCAGCATGGTACAGCCACCCGCGGTTAACATGGTGAGCCCAAATGGCTGTATGATGTATGCAAATATAGTAGGGTTCATAGTGAAAAAAAAAACAACACCAGTAAAGGGGTTTCAAATACATGGAATAATTCAAGAAAATGGGAAATTTTTTTCATATATTAGGATTCTAATATATGGGTACAGGAGGATTCTCTATTCAACCGTCGAACGGAACGGACGTGTTTTTCAATAGCGGATAAACTCATCGTAATAGGTACCTACTACGAATTTCAAGTGTGGTGGGATATTAAGCCACCATGCAGCGAAATTCCAAGTCATCCACTGGGTTGCTAACTTCAGGGCCCAGTGGACGGGTATCGACTGGAGTTATAAATCTGGGCAATGACCAAGAGTTAGGCCCAATTAGTCGACCTGTAGACGGGTCGACAGGTGGCAACACTCTGACAAGTCGAACTTTTTCTAAGCTAACGACATCAAAAGGAGGTAATCCCTCACGAAAGAGATTCAAGGAACGCAGAAATGCTTTGTTTATCCTAAAGAAGTTAGGATCAGTCGACCCAAGCACGCTGTCGGCTAAACAAAGCGATTCCTTAAAATGGGCTCAAGGAATTCTTGAGACTGGAAAAAGGGAACGATCGCCGGATGAGCTGCCATCCTCCAAAAGGGATCAAAGATCGTTTGCCTCAGTTGCTAAAGATAGCCTTGTGATGGCTATCATTAATAAAGGAGCATTGGACGGTATGGTTCCAAAGCAAAAATGGGGGGAAATTGAGAATGCTCTGTCTGTCGTCTACTCACAGGTGCTGGAAAAGTTTCCCGGCCCAGATCCTCGACACCAAGAGGCTGGTTGGTATCAAGGACGATTTAAGCTAGTCGCATTTGAGGACCAGAGGTCTATAGAATGTTTTAAAGCTGCTCTGATACTAATTGGTGAAGTTTGGGAAGGAGCTGCTCTAGAGTTAGTCGAGAAGAAAGACATACCGGCTAGACCTAGAGCACATGCCTGGATACCTGCAAACCCTTCTGACCCTGAATCTATTTTAAATAGACTGAAACGATGCAATCCAGATCTTCCAACAGCTGATTGGAAGGTTGGCCGTTTGGATGAAGTGGATGGACCAAGACGGCATGCAGTGTTTATATTGAACACTCAGTCTTTGCCACATCTGGCAAAGTCCCAGGGCCGTGTATGTTATGGCTTTCATTATATCCAAATGAAGGTGTATAAAAACGATCAGCTAAAGGATTCAGAAATGGACAAGCCTCTGTCTGAATCAGAAGTAAGCGGATCCTCTTGCGAAGTCGAGGGAGATACCAAAGTTGAAGACATGGATAGATACCGTATGCGTGAGGAGGCTTCTATTGCCTCAGAACTCACCAAAGTCGAACCTATGGTTATTGCGAGAGTCACCGATATCTCTGAAGAGGACATTCTTGATGACTCGATTGAAGCGGCTGATGTGACGGTTGTTGAAAATCTCGATGGTCCTACGGATCCTCCAGATAAATCTTCATCATTGTAAGGCTGCATGTGCTGCCTTAAAAGTTCTCCTGATGAAAGGGGACATAGACATAGTTCTTATTCAAGAACCATATGTTTATAGAAACAAAATATGTGAATTAAGTACTCCGGGGTTCAAACTATTGCAGTATACTGGTAATGATGTAATTCGAGCCTGTATAATTGCTAAAAACGAGCTTAACTTGTTTCTGCTTCCTTCAATGTGCAATGCAGACACTGTCGTTGCCAATTTAGAAATAGCCAAATGCAAATATTGGGTATCTTCGGTCTATATGGGACATGACAGGGAGATGCCTCCATGTGCCGTTAAGACCTTAGTTGAGGAGTCACTGAAAACAAAGACGAAACTCATTATGGGATGCGATGCGAATGCGCATCATAGTATATGGGGAAGCAGTGATACTAATGCAAGGGGAGAGTCGCTAATAGAGTTTATTTTGCGTACTAATCTGGTAGTTTGCAACAAGGGAGATGCCCCAACCTTTGTCACTAAAAACAGGCAAGAGGTTTTGGACATCACCTTGGCCTCGCAAGAACTGAATGAAATGATATCTGAGTGGCATGTTTTAAGTGAACACAGCTTCTCAGATCATCGCTACATCAGTTTCAAATTGGATGTTCATATCACCAAGACCATATTTTCGCCAAATGTTAGGAAAGCTGACTGGAATAGGTATAGGGAATCGTTCAATATGATGATACCGGAAATAACAGAGACAAATATGAGAAATGTGCAAGATATCGAACACGCAGTGGAGCGGATTACTAAGGCCTTCAACATCTCACTGAAAGCTGCATGCCCTAGAGGAAAGCCAAGGGGGAAACATCGACCACCATGGTGGTCTACGGAATTAAGTAATATGAGGAAATCCTGCAGGAAGCTCTTTAACAAGGCAAAGTCCACCAGAGCCCCTGAGGACTGGGACGCTTACAAGAGGAATCTGAGAGGATACAAGCGAGAACTGAGAAAGGCTCAGCATAACTCTTGGAATGACTACTGCAGCAGTATTGAGAATACGTCCGAGGCTTCCAGACTACGGAAGGTTCTAGCATCCACCAACTCCGCTCCAGGTTTCATTAAAACATCGGAGGGAAATTGGACAACGTCCAGTGAGGAGACGCTGGAGGTGCTATTGGACACACATTTTCCTGGGAATCAGACGGTTGAACCATGTACTGGCGGTGCCACAGTTGCTCAGCGGTCGTTTCCTGTCGAGGAAATTGTATCAGAAACTAGAATAAGATGGGCGCTAAATAGCTTTGGACCATTCAAATCCCCCGGACCTGATGGAATTACTCCGGCGGAGTTACAAGCTGTAACTGACAAAATTATCCCCTGGTTGTCAGTGATATATAAAGGATGTATCAACTTATCATACATCCCAGGAAAGTGGAGGGAAACAAAAGTCGTTTTCATACCTAAAGCGGGAAAAGCCTCTCACTCGAGGGCGAAGGATTTCCGACCAATCAGCTTATCCTCATTCCTACTTAAGACTCTGGAGAGGATGATAGATATTTATCTTAGAACTAGCATCGATTCAAGGTTGTTCTCGCAAGGACAGCATGCATACTCGAAGGGCAGGTCTACTGAGACCGCACTACATGAACTAGTCAGCTTTATTGAAAGCTCACTATCTGTCAAAGAATACACAATCGTGGCGTTTCTAGACATCGAAGGGGCGTTCAATAATGTCCATCCGAGCTCGATATTAAATGGACTGACAACTCTGAATGTTGATCCATGTATACTCAGGCTGTTAGACGAACTGCTAATGAAGAGACGTATTTCAGCCACACTAGGACAAGCAAACATACAAAGGTATGTGAACAGAGGCACTCCCCAAGGAGGAGTTCTATCACCTCTTCTTTGGAATGTTGCTATAAATAGCCTTCTGGTTACTCTAGAAAAAGAAAGGATAAAAGTGGTGGCATACGCAGATGATGTGGCTCTGGCAGTCAGGGGAAAATTCCCATCCACAATCAGAGATATTATTCAGAGGGCCCTCCGGATGACTGAGAAATGGGCGAAAGACAATGGTCTTGGGGTAAATCCTGCAAAGACAGAATTAGTCATGTACTGCAACGATCGCAAAACTCCCACGGTTAGGCCTATTTGCTTAGGGGGTATTGAAATTCCCTTTGGTGAATGTGCAAAATACCTTGGCGTTATTTTGGACAGGAAGCTGAACTTTAAGCTTAATATTGAAGAAAGGGCGAGAAAGGCAACTGTAGCTTTGTACTCGTGCAAAAAGGCAATAGGAAAAAAGTGGGGACTGAAACCAAAAATTGTGCATTGGCTATACACGGCAGTGGTTAGACCTATAATGCTATATGGTGTTGTAGTCTGGTGGCCGGCACTTCAGAAACCGACTTGTTTAGATAAAGTTCAGCGTATGGCGTGTTTGTGTATTTCAGGCGCATTCAGCAAGACAGGAACAAATTCCCTAAATGTCGTGCTGCATCTATTGCCTTTAGACATTTTGGCCAAACAGTCAGCTGCAACAACGGCTGTGCGGTTGCGCGAACTATCGCTGTGGTCGGAAAAAGGTTACGGTCACAGTTCTGTCCTCAAAATAATGCCAGATGTGCCTAACGTAGTGGATTACACTTTGGCGAGTCCACTTTTCGACAAAAAGTTTGAGACTCTAATCCCCAACAGTGAGGCGTGGTGCACACAGACCCCGGGGAATAAAGAATATATAGATTTCTACACTGATGGCTCCAAATTGGATGGACAAGTGGGTTTCGGAGTATATTCTAATGATCTGGAACTTCGAATAGCGAAAAGATTACCTAATCACTGTAGTGTTTTTCAGGCTGAAATATTAGCAATAAGAGAGGTGGCGAATTGGCTGAGAAGTAATGTTCCAAAAAATGTGGGCATTAATATATACTCAGACAGTCAACCTGCAATAAAATCCTTGGACTCTGTGTTCCTCAACTCGAAAACGGCCATCGACTGCCGCAAATCTCTCAATGAGATGGCTGAGCAGTACAATATTCACCTAATATGGGTGCCTGGCCATAGGAACATACCGGGGAACTGCGAAGCGGATGAGTTGGCAAGGCTAGGGACTACCTTACATATTCCAGGGGAACTAGAATTTGTTGGTATGCCCCTAGCTACCTGCAAGCTCATGCTGCGTGAGAAGGCTGTTATGATGGCAAATGTTCGATGGGAGAATTGCAAGGGTTGTAACGACACCAAGCAAATATGGCCCCATTTCAACTTAAACCGCACACTAGATATGCTAATGTTCTCGAGACGTCAGATATCACTCCTGATATCTGCTATAACGGGTCGCTGCGTGATAGGCGATTTTGCAAAAACTATTGGCGCGAAGTATAATGACTATTGTATGAGCTGTCATGATGCGGAGGAAAAAGAATCAATTAAACACCTCCTGTGTGAGTGTCCTGCATTTTGTGTAAAGCGCAAGCAACTTTTAGGAGCATATAGCTTCAGATTACTGGCGGATCTGGAAAACGTTAACTTAAGCAGTCTGCTACTGTTTTTGGAACAATCTGGTTGGTTCAACAAAGAAAAATAATCAAGAAGGTTCAGCGGTTAAAACTAGAAGTGCCCATATGTAATAGGTACTTTTAGTTAATGTGGTATCACAATGGACTGAATAGTCTAAGTGAGCCTGAATCTTAATCGGGCTGCCACTTTAACCTAACCTAACCTATGGGTACAGTAATCAGGAAATAGATACCAGGGAAATAGAGTTGGCTTTCCCACCAAAATCAGGAGAAAATTTTACCTTTTTTGAAGGAGTTCGGCATTAGCGAAAATGTATTTATTTTAATAAATTAAAATAAAATTTAAATAAGACAGAGTAGTTCACCACTGTAATATCATAATGGACTGAATAGTCTAAGTGAGCCTGAAATATCGGGTTGCCACTATATCTAACGTAACCTACATAAATTAAATTAAAATTAAGTTAAATTCAATTTATTTCATTTAAAATAAATTAAATTAATTTAAAATAAAATACATATAATTAATTTAAATTAATTAATTCAATTTTATTAAATTATTTTTTTTTTAATTTTTTATAAATTAAAAAAGCTATATTAGACTAAGAATTATATTAAATTTTAAGACTTAGTTTAACTAAATTGAACTAAATAAAATTAAATTATATAAGATAACATTAAATGAGAAATTATGTCGCAAAGGTTAAATTATATTAATTTAAACTAAAATAAGGTATTTTTAAAATTCATTAAATTAAAAAATTTAGATAACAATATTAAATAAAGTTAAAAAATAAATAAAAAAATAATTTAAAAATATAACATATAACTAACAGATAACATGCTAAACTAAAATAATTTAAAATAAAATAATGTACTTTCAATTTAATTAAATTATAGTAAATTAATCAAATAAATTATTAACTACATAAAAAATTGAAAAATTTAACTAACAAATAAACAAAAAAATAATTTAAATATATAACATATGATTAAATTATATAGTAAATGCTAAATTAAATTAATTTAAAATAAAATAAGGTATTTCAAATTTAATTAAATTAAACTAAATTAATAAAATAAATTATTAACTACATTAAAAATTATTTAAATTAAAAAATATAGATAAAAAATATAAGATAACGTTAAAAAACAAATAAAAAATAATTTAAAAATGTAACATAACATTAAATTATATATACATTATATATACATTATATATACATTATATATACATTATATATACATTAAAAATTAACTAAATTGAAAAAAAAAAATAATCAAAAATATAAGATAACATTAAGAAATAATTTAAAAATATAACATAACATTTTCAGTTTAATTAAATTAAAGTAAATTAATAAAATAAATTATTAACTACATTAAAAATTATTTAAATTAAAACATATAGATAAAAAATATAAGATAACGTTAAAAAAATAAATAAAAATCAATTTAAATATATAACATAATATTAAATTATATAGTAAATGCTAAAATAAATTAATTTAAAATAAAATAATGTATTTTCAATTTAATTAAATTATAGTAAATTAATCAAATAAATTATTAACCACATTAAAAATTAATCAAATTAAAAAAAAATACATAAAAACCATAGGATAACGTTAATAAATAAATAAAAAATACAACATAGAAAATTCTAAATTAAATTAATTAAAAATAAAGTAATGTATTGTCAATTTAATTAAATTAAAGTAAATTAATCAAAAAAAATATTAACCACATTAAAAATTATTTAAATTAAAAAATATACATAAAAATATAAGATAACGTTAAAAAATAAATAAAAATCAATTAAATATATAACATAACATTAAATTATATAGTAAATGCTAAACTAAATTAATTTGAAATAAAATAATGTATTTTCAATTTAATTAAATTATAGTAAATTAATTAAATAAATTATTAACCACGTTAAAAATGAATTAAATTAAGAAAAAAATAATCAAAAATAAAAAAATAAATTAAAAAATTAATTTAAAAATACAACATAGCATTAAATTATATAGTAAATGCTAAATTAAATTAATTTAAAATAAAATAATGTATTGTCAACTTAATTAAATTATAGTAAATTAATCAAATAAATTATTAACCACATTAAAAATTATTTAAATTAAAAAATATAGATAAAAATATAAGATAACGTTAAAAAATAAATAAAAATCAATTTAAATATATAACATAACATTAAATGATATAGTAAATGCTAAACTAAATGAATTTAAAATAAAATAATGTATTTTCAATTTAATTAAATTTTAGTAAATTAATCAAATAAATTATTAACTACGTTAAAAATTAATTAAAATAAAAAACAAAATAATCAAAAATATAAGATAACGTTAAAAAATAATTAAAAACTATAACATAACATTAATTTATATAGTAAATGCTAAATTACATTAATTTAAAATAAAATAAGGTATTTTCAATTTAATTAAATTTAAGTAAATTAATCAAATAAATTATTAACCCCTTTAAAAATTAATTAAATTAAAAAAAAAATTAAAAAATATAAGATAACGTTAAAAAATACTTAAAAATAATTTTAATATGTAACATAATATTAAATTATACAGTAAATGCTAAATTAAATTTGAATAAGGTATAATCAAATACATTTTTAATTACATTAAAACCTAACTAAAATAATAATATTAATTACAAAAACTAAAAAAAAACAATAATTTAAAAAAAAATTAAGAAAAAAATATAATATACTAGATAAGATAAAATACTATATAAGAAATTACGTGACAAATACGGGAGCCACCGTGGTGCAATAGTTAGCATGCCCGCCTTGCATACACAAGGACGTGGGTACGATTCCTGCTTCGACCGAATACCAAAAAGTTTTTCAGCGGTGGATTATCACACCTCAGTAATGCTGGTGATATTTCTGAGGGTTTCAAAGCTTCTCTAAGTGGTTTCACTGCAATGTGGAACGCCGTTCGGACTCGGCTATAAAAAGGAGGTCCCTTGTCATGGAGCTTAACATGTAATCGAGCAGCACTCAGTGATAAGAGAGAAGTTCACCAATGTGGTATCACAATGGACTGAATAGTCTAAGTGAACCTGATACATCGGGCTGACACCTAACCTAACCCAACCTAAATTAATTTATAATAAAGTATTTGCAATTTAATTAAATTTAAAAAAAATGTATATTAAAAATTTATTTAAATTGAATTAATTAATCAATTAAAAATTAAATTAAAAATATTTAGTAATGTTATATATAGAGAATTTATGTGGTAATTACTTACTTTTTAGTTATTTGCCAAAATATCTGAAATAAATATAAAAATATATTTTATTAATAATATTATTTGAATTTATCAAGTCTCACTTTTTTTAACTTATTAATCAGTAATTTATAAATTAATATATTATATTTATTTAATAAATTAATATATTATATTTAAATTTTAAACCTACTCGAAGTAGAAGTTCGTAGTTTAAATTTACAATACATCCCCTTCCAATATCTTCTATTGGCTTCTTGCAAAACCCAATAATTCTCTAGGTCAGTTTTGTTATGTCCTTTTTTCATGTTTTGGAATTTATACCAAAGACTATCCATACAAATAAAGGCTACTCTTCAATGACCCATACCGTGCTGAACATTGTAAAGGAGATGTCTAAAGTCACCTTTATTGTTTTCTTCGCAGCATTTTGTTTTTCGCACACATTTCAATGATATTTTGTATAGATTTTTCTTGCAAAATTTTTGTGTTAGAGTTTAGTGGCAAAAAACAAACTCAACGTGTCCCCTTTAAATTCAACCCTTATTTTTTTATTACTGCCCCAGAAACCTAGGCAATGGTAAAAATATAACATACTCATATACTTTTAGGGGTAAGAAGAACAAGCAACCAACCACCCTCCCGAAACAACGCATATGTGGAATTAATCTCTTTTTGCATGTGCACATTTTTTATGTCTCCGGCTACATGTCAATGCTTAATGAGCATCTAAAAAAACGACACCGTTCCACTCTGGCCTAGTGATGATGATGAAATGTTCCACATCTATGATATCTAAGTTCAATGGGTGAGACATTAGGGTGGGTCAATTTTGAAACATTTCCAAAAATTTTTATATTTTATGTCAATTTTTATAGAAAATAAAATTTCAAACTTTCTATACCTTTTATATAAATTGTTTTAATTTCCATTCTCTCAATTTCACTCCCAATGTTAGAATATAAAAAAAAGTAATATCCATATATTACTTTTTTATATTCTATGTATTTTTAGATAGAAATTAAATATTTAATTTTTCTAATTTGTTTTTATTTATTTTCTATATATTTTTTATATTTTGTGTTTTTTTTTTATTTATCTTTTGTCAACTTAATTCCAATATCATGACCCTCTTTTCTGTATTCATATATTTTATTTTTTATTCTAGGAATTTTTGATAGAAAAAAATATTTAAATCTTCTATTTTTTTTCAAATTTATTTTCTATAACTGTTCTAATTTTTTCAATTTATTTTCTATACATTTCCTGTATTTATTATTTATTTTGTCTCAGCTTCATTCCCAATATCTCAACCCTCTGTTCTGTATTCATATGTATTTACTTTTTTATATTTTATATATCTTTTCATAATAAATAATTATTTTATTATTTTATTTAAAATTTTCTTAGTTTTTTTTTTATTGATTTTCTATGAATTTTCTATAAATTTTCTATATTTAGTTTTTATTTATTTTCTCTCAACTTCACTCGCAATATCTCGACCCTCTCTTTTGCATTCATATACAGAAGTGTGAGAGTCTAATATGTGTAGCCTTTAATTATCCCTTCTGAAGGTGATGCCCAGTGAGAGAAATTTTCCACCAACAACAGATAACAATAAAAACAACAACAACAACATCTAAAACTATAGCATATGCAGTCAAATACACGCACGGTTGCACAAAGTGCAAACGAGTGAGTGTAAGAGTATCTAAGTGCTCATGTGACAGAGCTCATTTATATTTTGGGTTGATGAAATTGTTCTGGGTTGTGTGACACAAACAGCCAACATTATCTCCCATGATATATGGGTCTGTGAGCCAGTTATGTATAGAGCGAAAGTAATGTGGAGGTAGTTTTTTTTCCGGGATGAAGCATTAACCACAGTGGCTCAAAGTGAAATGGCGGGAGAAAAGAAAATAGTATTACAATGTAATTTAGCTTCATTATAAAATACGAAAAAGTGGCACAATATGAAAGAGCATACAATCAGAAATTTCGAGGATATCTTCAATATCCAAAATCATTTTTTATTGGATATGGTATTAAAAAATGGCTCAAAGAAAAGTTGTATGGGATAATAGTACAGCAATATTATTAAATATAAGACAAAAGTGTATCTCGTACTAACAGTGGCTCAACGTGATCAAATTTTACTATGGGGTTTTGGACAATAATGGTAACAGATCACGGTTGCCACAGTTGGTAGAATTTTATCCAAAACAGTAGATTTTTTACTGTTTGGTAGATTGGTGGAATTGTATATGTTTTGGTAGAATTGTATATGTTTTGGTAGATTATTCAAAATATTCCTCTCCAACGAGGAGGTACTTCACAAATTTTCCGTATATGACAAAATTTTCTATAGAAATAAAATTTTGACAAAATTGTCTATGGAAATAAAATTTTAACAAAAATTCCTACAGGCATAAAATTTTGAAAAAAAAATTCTATAGAAATAACATTTTGACAAATTTTTCTATAGTACTAAAATTTTGACAAAATTTTTTATAGAACTAACATTTTGACAAAATTCTCTATTAAAATAAAAATTTGAAAAAATTTCTCTATTAAAATAAAATTTTGACAAAATTCTCTATTAAAATAAAATGTTGACAAAATTTTCTATAGAAATAAAATTTTGACAGAATTTTCTATAGAAATAAAATTTTGTTGTTGTTTTTGATTTCAGCTTAAAACAGTGCATTGACTAAACTACAAGTGTAGCTTAACAAATAGAGGAAAAGAATGTTTGTCAAATTTATTTGGGCAAAGCCCTATAAACTGCAAGATGGTTGAATGGACGCACGTTTCGGAATTACCACATTCCTCATCAGCATCCTCAACTTGCAGCAAAACTATCAACCAATTATCAGAATAAATTCAGGCAGTTCACTAAACCCAAAAGTAAACCACACTTGAGCCTTCCGAAAAAAGGTTTCGATGATAGCCGGCTTATAAAATTTAGACAAAATTTTCTATAGAAATAAAATTTTGATAAAATTTTGACAAAATTTTCTATAGAAATAAAATTTTGACAAAATTTTCTATAGAAATAAAATTTTGACAAAATTTTCTATAGAAATAAAATTTTGACAAAATTTTCTATAGAAATAAAATATTAACAAAATTTTCTATAGAAATAAAATATTGACAAAACTTCCTATAGAAATAAAATATTGACAAAACTTCCTATAGAAATAAAAATTTGGCAAAATTTTCTATAGAAATAAAATTTTGACAAAATTTTCTATAGAAATAAAATTTTGACAAAATTTTCTATAGAAATAAAATTTTGAAAAAATTTTCTATAGAAATAAAATTTTGAAAATATATTTCTATAAAAATAAAATTTTCAAAAAATTTTCGATAGAAATAATAATTTGACAACATTTTCTATAGAAATAAAATTTTGAAAAAAGTTTTTATAGAAATAAAATTTTGAAAAAATTTTCTATAGAAATAAAATTTTGACAAAATATTCTATAGAAATAAAATTTTGCAAAATAAGGTTTTTTGGTTGTTTTTCTCCAAATTTAGGTAGATTATTTTTGGTTCGTGTGGCAACCGTGTAACAGATGCCAATTGCATTCAATAAAATACATTGTAGACCAAGGGTTGGACTGAGCCGAAAAGGGTTACCGCAGATTATAGAATTTTATAAAATTTAGACAAAATTTTCTATAGAAATAAAATTTTGATAAAATTTTCTATAGAAATAAAATTTTGACAAAATTTTCTATAGAAATAAAATTTTGACAAAATTTCCTATAGAAATAAAATTTTGAAAAAATTTTCTATAGAAATAAAATTTTGACAAAATTTTCTATAGAAATAAAATTTTGACAAAATTTTCTATAGAAATAAAATATTGACCAAACTTCCTATAGAAATAAAAATTTGGCAAAATTTTCTATAGAAATAAAATTTTGACAAAATTTTCTATAGAAATAAAATTTTGACAAAATTTTCTATAGAAATAAAATTTTGAAAATATATTTCTATAAAAATAAAATTTTCAAAAAATTTTCGATAGAAATAATAATTTGACAACATTTTCTATAGAAATAAAATTTTGAAAAAAGTTTTTATAGAAATAAAATTTTGAAAAAATTTTCTATAGAAATAAAATTTTGACAAAATATTCTATAGAAATAAAATTTAGCAAAATAAGGTTTTTTGGTTGTTTTTCTCCAAATTTAGGTAGATTATTTTTGGTTCGTGTGGCAACCGTGTAACAGATGCCAATTGCATTCAATAAAATACATCGTAGACCAAGGGTTGGACTGAGCCGAAAAGGGTTACCGCAGATTATAGAACTGTAACAGAATGGTAGATTTTTATTGCTTGCTAGTTTAGTAGAATTCTAAGCATTTTAGTAGATTTTTAAAAGCATTCACCACCAATTTAAATTACTCTACTATAGACCTATTTGTGACAAATTTCAATACTTTTTATTTTTTTATTTTTTATTAAAATTAATTAAAATTTTGTATTAAATTCGAAAGGCAAAGTAGAGTGTCAGGTAGTGGTAAAATAGGTTTCTACGATAGCCATCTTAAAAAATTTTGACAAAATTTTGACAAACTTTTCTATAGAAATAAAATTTTGACAAAATTTTCTATAGAAATAAAATTTTGATAAAATTTTCTATAGAAATAAAATTTGGCTTGACTTCAACAGATTTGGTTTGAATTTCAAATAGTCGGACGGTCTCTAAAAAAAAATTTCAATTTCTAAATCTTCAAACAAAACTTCTCTCAATGTTGTAAATCCTAAAACTCTAAATGAATTGATCTAGAAAAAATATTAAGAAAAATTAGTATGACCTCTAGACTTATTTTAAAATGTTTAATCATCGATCATGTGTGCAATGATATTAATTAAGAAAAATTTATTATTTTGCCCTGTGAAAGCATCATAAGAAAGTTATCTTAAGTGTTGCGTATTTCGTCTGCATTTTCATATGTAATGTTGCTTTCTGGCACTCATAAAGTGTATGTTCGTGGGTAAGTAAATTTGTCTGTAAATACAGCGAAAAAAAAAATATATAAAATTATTATATTAATTAGGCCAATTCTAGAATTTCATTTAGGCTGTATGTAGATATGCTGTTGATAGTTGCTGCTGCAGCCAGTTTTGCAAACCAAATGCAATTTAAACTTTTGCCAGTGCACATTTCTCTGGCTTTCACATTCCAATTTTTTTTTTCTTTCTCAGAATTTCACATTAAAAAATCATCATAAATTGAATGAGTTCAAATGATGGTGTGTGTGCAATATGCTGTTGTTGTTGTTGGTATTGTTCACTTCTTTCTAAATTAATTTCAATTAGCATTTGACGTCAGCATATCATTAATTTCTCCAATGTCCACATATACATACAATACTATGCATTTATTAAATGTGTTTTAGTATTTCATAAAGAAAACTGGTACATATACATGCACACATAACTAATTTATACTTTTATTTTTTTTTTATTAATAATATACATAAATAAACATATTAGATGAGAAATGGCAAACAATTCAAATATTCTTATAATAACACTTGGGACATGGGACTTCAATATATTTGAAACGGGTGTGGACTTTTATATAAGAAATTGAAGGATTTATGCAAGATGGTATTTGAGTTTGAATTTGTGAAGACATATTTGCAAATCTTAAATTAGATTCCAAATCGCTAGTTAGTGTTAGAATTCACTTCAAGGTAAAGCCCTAAAAAAGTAATAATCTCCTAAATAAACAAATAAATAAATAAAAAACAACCATAAACGCTTCTAACAATAATAAGAAGACTATGGTGTACTTGTGCTTTAAGTGAATGAATATAGAAAGAAAACACAACTCGTCAATTTACAAATGAAAAACAATCAAATTCAATGAAAAATCAAATACAATAGTCCATTATGGTCTACCAATACAATACAAAACTCACACAAATACCATAAAAAAGAAAATTTAATACGCAAATTATGACAGTGCTGCCATGAGGCAAATACTTATTTGATGTAGAAATATGAGTAAAAACCTTTAGGGGAAAACATCAATTTTGTTTACATCATAAAAACAGTAATGATGGGCTAACAAATACACTCACAAAAAGTTTTACAAAATTGTCTATAGAAAAAAAATCTTGACAAAATTTTCTATAGAAATAAAATTTTGGCAAAATTTTTTAGAGAAATAAAATTTAGACAAAATTTTCTATAGAAATAAAATGTTGATAAAATTTTCTATAGAAATAATATTTTGACAAAATTTTCAATAGAAATAAAATTTTAACAAAATTTTGTAGAGAAATAAAATTTTATCTAATTATACAATTATTTTTCGAGCTTTATGGACAGATATAGATTAATATAACATGTAATGAAATAAAATTTTAACAAAATTTTGTAGAGAAATAAAATTTTAACAAGATTTTCTATAGAAACAAAAGTTTCAGAAAATTTTCTGTACGAATACTATTTTGAGAAAATTCACCATAAAAAAATGTTAAAAAATTTTCTATAGAAACGAAATTTTGACAAAATTTTCTAAAGAAATAAAATTGTCTACAAAATTAAAATTTTGAGAAAATTTTCTGTAGAATTAAAATTTTGACAAATTTTCTCTAGAAATAAAAATTTCCCTAAAATACAATTTTCCATAAAATTTTCACAAAATTTTCTATAGAAATAAAATTTTAACAAAATTTTAATTAAACTTTTGAGAACATTTTCTGTAGAATTAAAATTTTAACCCAATTTTCTATAGAAATAACATTTTGACAAAGAAATCCATTTTTTATAGAAATAAAATTAGGCAATATTTTCTATGGAAATAAAATTTTAACAAATTTTTTAGAGAAATACAATTTTGACAAGATTTTCTAAAGAAATAAAATGTTGACAAAATTGTCTATAGAAAAAAGTTTCAGAAAATTTTCTATAAGAATAATATTTTGGGAAAATTCTCCATAAAAAAAATTTAACAAAGTTTTCTATAGAAACAAAATATAGACAAAATTTTCTATACAAATAAAATTTTGACAACATTTTCTGTAAAGAAATAGAATTTTGACCAAATTTTCTGCAAAGAAATAAAATTTTGACAAAAATTTCCATAGAAATAAACTTTAAACAAAATTTTCTATGGAAATAAATGTTTGCCAAAATTTTCTAGAGAAATAAAATTTTATCAAACTTTTCTATAGAAATTAAATTTAGACAAAATTTTCATAGAAATTAAATTTAGACAAAATTTTCTATAGAAATGAAATTTGGACAAAATTTTCTATAGATGTAAAATTTTGGAAAAAAAATCTATAGAAATAACATTTTGACTAAACTTTCTATAGAAATAAAATTTTGACACAAATTTTTATAGCGATAAAATTTTGATAAAACCTTCTTAGGAAATAAAATTTTGACAAAATATTATAGAAATAAAATGTTGACAAAATTTTCTATAGAAATAAAATTTTATCAAACTTTTCTACACAAATAACATTTGTGTTTATTTTCTAAAGAAAAAAAATTTAGATAAAATTTTCTACAGAAATAAAATTTAGACAAAATTTTCTATGTTGCAAAAGTTTGACAAAATTTTCTATAGAAATAAAATTTTGTCAAAATCTTCTACAGAAATAAAATTTTGACAAAATTTTCTAGAGAAATAAAATGATGCAAAGTTTAACAAAATTTTCTATAGAACTAAAATCTAGACAAAATTTTCAATGGAAAACCATTTGGCAAAATTTTCGATAGATATAAAATTTTGACAAAATTTTCTATATAATTAAAATGTTGGCAAAAGTTCTATATATACAAAATTTGCTATAGAAATAAAATGTTGCAAAAGTTTGACAAAATTTTTTATAGAAATAAAAGTTTGGCAAAATCTTCTACAGAAATAAATTTTTGACAAAATTTTCTATTGAAATACAATTTTGAGAAAAAAATAAAATTTTAAAAAAAACTTTATAGAAATAAAATATAGACAACATTTTCTATAGAAATAAAATTTGGACAACATTTTCTATAGAAATAAAATTTTGACAAAATTTTCCACAACAATATATAAAATTAAAATGTGGATATTTTAACGAATTTTTCCTTAATAAGAAGAAAAATAAAATTTTAACAAAATTTTCTATAGAAATAAAATTTTAACAAAATTTCCTATAGAAATGAAATTTTACCAAAATTTTCTATAGTAATACAATTTTAACAAAATTTTCCTTAGATATAAAATTTTGCCAAAATTTTCTTTAGATATAAAATTGTTACAAAATGTTCTACAGAAATAAAATTTAGCCACAATTTTCTATGGAAAAAAAATTACAAAATTTTCTACAGAAATAAAATGTTGACAAAAGTTTCTATAGAAATAAAATTTTGACAAAATTTTCTATAGAAATAAAATTTTGGCAAAATTTATTATAGAAATTAAATTTAGATAACATTTTCTATATTAATTTCTATAGAAAATGTTATATAAATTTAATTTTATACAAATTTATACAAAATTTTCTATAGAAATTAAATTTATACAACATTTTCTGTAGAAATAAAATTTGGAAAAAATTTTCTATAGAAATAAAATTTTAACAAAATAAAATAAAATTTGGACAAAATTTTCTATAGAGATAAAATTTTCACAAAATTTTCTAAAGAAATAGAAAAAATTGTTTGACAAAATTTTCTACAGAAATAAAATTTAGACACAATTTTCTACAGAAATAAAATTTAGACACAATTTTCTACAGAAATACAGTTTAGACACAATAGAAATAAAATGTTGACAAAAGTTTCTATAGCAATAAAATTTTGACACAATTATCTATAGAAATAAAATTTTGGCAAAATTTATTATAGAAATTAAATTTAAACAAAATTTTCTATAGAAATTAAATTTATAAAAATTTTCTATAGAAATTAAATTTATACAAAATTTTCTATAGAAATAAAATTTGGAAAAAATTTTCTATAGAAATAAAATTTTAACAAAATAAAATAAAATTTGGACAAAATTTTCTATTGAAATAAAATTTTCACAAAATTTTATAAAGAAATAGAAAAAATTTTGTCAAAAATTTTTTACAGAAATTTTCTATGGAAAAAATTTTTTGACAAAATTTTCTGTAGGAATAACATTTTGACAAAAATAAAATGTTGACAAAATTTTCTATTGAAATAAAATTCTGAAAAAAATTTCTATAGAAATAAAATTTTGACAAAATTTTCTATAGAAATAAAATAGTGATAAAATTTTCTATAGAAATAAAATGTTGATAAAGTTTTCTATGGAAAAAAATTTTGACAAAATTTTCTATAGGAATAAAATTTTGACAAAATTTTCTATAGAAATAAAATTTTGCCAAATTTATTATAGAAATTAAAATTTAGACAAAATTTTCTATAGAAATTAAATTTATACAAAATTTTCTATAGAAATAAAATTTTGAAAAAATTTTCTATAGAAACATTTTAACAAACTTTTCTATAGAAATGGAAAACATTTTGTCAAAAATTTTCTACAGAAATAAAATGTAGACAAAATTTTCTATGGAAAAAAATTTTTGACAAAATTATCTATTGAAATAAAATTTGGCAAAATTTTCTGTAAAGAAATAGAATTTTGATAAAAATTTCTATAGAAATAAAATTTAGACAAAATTTCATATGGAAAAAATTTTTTGACAAAATTTTCTATAGGAATAACATTTTGACAAAATTTTCTATAAAATTAAATTTTGTTTAAGTTCGAGTAAAGATTAATTGGACTTAATAGTGTTCGTTAGAATTTGTATACTACTTTTTGGTACATCCCTGCCAGAGTAGAAATGTCATAATTTGAATATTAATTTATCTTGTCAAAAGCCCCGCCTTCCGCCATCTTGGTTGAGAGCATCTCTCACTTTACTTGTTATCGATAAGCCAATTGGTGCGGTTGCAAATTTATCCATATCGTTGGAAATTATAGGTAATATTGTTTACCATTAATTATAATAGAAAACACCTTAATAAAACCTTCTGCTCTTGTTATATATTGAAAATATTAAACTATCGTGTTTTTATTTTTCTCTATATTTCCATACTTTTCGCATTCGGCGAACATTTTGATCCATTCGTACCGGATAATTGGACTTCGGAGTGGAAGAATTGGTTTAACCGGTGTTTTTCTTGGTTTTTGTTATAGACACAGTCTACCTGACCTGGTCATCAATTTCACCTTAAACTCAAACCAATCAGTTCATCATCCTCAACATCTGTTTCATCGTTTTATAAGGTAAGTGCAGTGCATTTTCCCTTATAAAGTGAGTTCGCGGTCGGTGCAACAACAAATATAGTGGTCGTCCGTCCATTTAAAGAAAAAAAAGGTTGTTTTACAACGCTACGCGATCGGTTTTTATTATAAATATTCCTAAAAGTGGTGTACAAGTTCAGTGATATCAGTGAATATTAGTGTTTTTTTATTTAAAGTGGTTTATTTGCCTTTATTTGCGTGAAAATATCGTTTTTCATTGTTTTTAAGTAAATTTTCATTTGCCGACGGCAAAACGCATTCAAGGTTTTTGTTTTTGTATTTCCATTTTGACGTCTGTGCAAATAATTTCGGAGAGAAATAACTTAAAGTACATATTTTCACCACTTTCGTACACTAATATTCACTATACACATATATCACTCTCTTTGTTTCGTATATTCACCACTTTTTCGCGTTTTCTGTGCTGAAATTTCATTTATTAATTATTGTTTCGTTCATTTGCATACATTTGAGAACATACAAAAGCTTTTATTTTGTTTTGTTCTCATCAGTGTTGCGCTCTTAGTCGATTGCTATAGTATAGTGACTAATCGGGCACATCTCGTACTATCGTGTTATCGGATATCGATCATCATTTGAATTCTTAAGGGGGCTATACACTACGTGTAATTCCCACATTAGAATTCAAGTTGAATTCAAAGGTTTGAATATTTCCCGGTTGGAATCGGGGCTTGAATTAAAACTCGGTATATTTTGAAACTTTTACGCTCTCACACTGAGAGAAATTATTCGATCATTCAAATATTTGGTAAATTTTGAATATTTATTGGACAGGTATTTATTATTATTGATTTATTTATACCTTTGTTTATTATTATTATTATTATTATAATTTTTCTTGTGTCAAGCGTTCGGGGGTAATATTTTGTGCACCCTACATTCAGTATTTTCGGTTTCTGGGAACGTTTGATCTTTTGTCGGATTTTCGCGAGTTGTGGACTCGAATTAATCTTTGTAACTCGAGTTACTTTTGCGTATTTTGCTATTTTTATTGAACGGAACCTTGTCTGAGTTTGGTAATTTTATTGGCCGTTGCTTCTTGGCTATATTGTAATTTCGTATTTGGTTACATTCTTCAATTTGGTAGTTGAACGTAAAGTTAGAATGTCTGTATCTCCCTTTGATCGCTTTATTCGCGTTTCGGACGCTCTTATTAAATTCCACGCCCATTTTAATGCCATGAAAGATGAGGAGTTAGACGTCTATAGCCTCGAGATTCGAAGTGAGGAATTGGGGAAGTTGTGGACAAAGGTTCAGGATTGCTTTGAGGAATGCGTGGCTAGTTTACAGGGTGACGGAACAACGCAAATGAGCGATATTGAATCGGTGGACGGGAAGTATGACGCGTCCCATCAGGCTTATATGAATTGTTTGTCCGCGATAAATCGAAAATTGGGCCAGTTTCGTCGGTCACGTAGATCATCGATCACTTCGTCTGCGTCTTCGGTCGTTGCAGCATCGAGACGGAGTATCGGGTCTCATAAATCGACTCAAGGATCCGAAGCGATTTGGGCTAATAACGCGACTACTTCGATACCGGCTGATCGGGATGGGCAGTCGCTGCCTAATGGCAAAGCCGGGTTTAGGGGTGAAGTGGCCGTTAGTGGCCCTCCACTTTGTGATATGGTTCACAATTTGGCGTTGCCACCGTGCGATACGGATGTATTTGAGGGCAATTTTCTAGACTGGCCTACATTCCGGGATTTGTTTCAAGCAGTTTATGTTAACAATTCAAGATTAACGGACGTCGAGCGTTTGTGTCATCTTGTGCGGAAGACCAGTGGCGAAGCTAGGGAAATTGTCTCGAAGTTTCCGCTGACACATCGAAGTTTTGCCCTCGCGTGGAAGGCCCTCGTTGATGCATACGACAATAAGCGGGTTCTAGTTCACAATCAACTTAAGTCTCTCTTTGCAATTTCGGCAGTATCGGTAGAGACAAGTGCGGGTTTGAAATCGATTCAACGTGGAATCAATGGCTGTCTTTCGGCATTGAATACGTACGAAGTTTCGACCGATAATTGGGACCAGATACTCGTTTTTATTTGCCTTCAACGTTTGCCGCGGCTCACACAGACTCTTTGGGAGCAGAGTGTTAGGGACAAATCAGCCCTTTCGTCGTGGGCGGATTTAGACGCTTTTTTGTCCGAAAGGGTTCGTACGTTGATGTGTTTGCATGATTTGCGGGAAGACACGTCTTCGAAGCGTTCTCAGGAAAAGAAGGTAAAAGCGCATTTTACCAATGCGTCTTCTTCTAAATCGTCGCGTGCTTCGTCGGAATCTAAGTGCGTTATTTGTCCTAAACATAATCATAGACTTTCGGCTTGCGTTAAATTTGGTAAACTCTCGGTATCGGAACGTTACATAGTGGTAAAACGTAACCGGTTGTGCTTGAATTGCTTAATGAAAGGTCATGAGATGAAGGATTGTCCAAGACAATATTCGTGTGCAAAATGTAATTCGAGACATCATTCGCTACGCCGTCTAATAGCGCGACTTCGGCGACGGGTTCGACCAACACCTTGTCGAGTTCAGCGGCTAGCTTTCAACCGAGAACTATGCCTTCGGTTGATCAGCCGCAACCTTCTACCTCGTCGGCGTGCCTACCTCGCCAGGCATTTCATACGACGCAAAATAGGGCCGTGCTTTTGGGAACTGCGATGATTAATATCATGCACGATGGGGTTTCATATCCGGCACGCGCTTTGATTGACCCCGCTTCAGAATCTTCGTTTCTGACGGAACGCTTTCGAAATCGGGTGAAACTACCGGTTCACGCGGCTAATGTTACAATTTCGGGGGTAAATAGCGCAATTTCGGCCAAATCGAGTAAAATGTGTAATTTGAAAATCGGATCTCCACTCAACGCGTCGGTTTTGTTGGAAACTATGGCTATAGTGCTCCAATCTATATCCGGGAATTTACCTTCCTTTACGGTGTCGCAGGAAGTTTTGTCTCAGATTCCGGATATTCGCTTAGCTGATCCGAATCTTTTCGTGTCGAGACCGGTCGATATTCTACTAGGCGCTGACTTGTACCCGAGAATACTATTAGAAGGTTGCCGGCAGATTGCGGCTCAATCATTGATAGCACAGAACAGTGTTTTCGGCTGGCTAGTAACGGGTCCGATTTCTACATCGCAAATTCAAACATTTACTACGACTATAGCGGTTGATGAAGAGGAAAATTTAGATAGAACGCTTTTACGGTTTTGGGAGTTGGAGGAAACACCACGTAAAGGGGTTTTGTCCCCCTCCGATAAGTTCTGTGAGGAAAATTACGTTCGGACAACGCGCAGAGATTCGGAAGGTAGATATATAGTTACACTTCCGCTAAAGGAAGAGCTCGGTCCTCGTGGATATTTGGGTGAGTCCCGAACAACTGCTTTGAGGCAATTTTATCGTAATGAATCGTCATTATCGAAAAGGCCGGACGTGAAATCAGTTTATGATAGTGTTGTTAAAGAATATTTGCATTTGGATCACATGAGGCCAGTATCCGCCATTTCTGCAAGTGATACACTTTCGTGTTATCTTCCACATCATCCTGTCATTAACCTCGAGAAGAAGACTTCCAAACTTCGCGTCGTATTTAATGCGTCTAATAAAACGTCCAACGGGAATAGTCTTAACGATATCCTTCACGTAGGTCCCACTTTGCAGCAGGACTTAGTCCTTCTTATTGTGCGATGGCGACTATTTAAATACGTGTTCAACTGCGATATTACACAGATGTATAGGCAGATTCGAGTGGACTCTTCTCATGCTCCGTTGCAGAGAATTGTTTTTAGGGATTCTCCGACAAGGACAGTCCAGGACTATGAACTACAAACGGTGACCTTCGGTGTAAACTGTGCACCATATCTCGCGATACGGACACTGTTACAGTTAGCTGAAGACACTGAGGAGGAGTTTCCACTCGCGGCCGATATATTACGTAAATGTATGTACGTTGATGACGTTTTGACCGGAACTCATGACCTTGAAACTGCGATAATGGCTCGGGATCAATTAATCGCGGCGCTTGCGACGGCTAAATTTGAACTGCGGAAATGGACATCGAATTATAGAGAAATTTTAGATTCACTACCGCCGGAATATTTGGTTGATGCTCAATTGCTGGCATTTGTCGAGGCTAGCAATTCGAAACCATTGGGTGTGAGATGGAATGCTCAATTGGATGCATTCTACTTCGCGGTCGAGCCTATAGCAAAAAGGTGTGGATACACTAAACGGGAAGTGTTGTCGGCTATCGCGAAATTATTCGACCCTGTCGGTTGGTTAGGTCCAGTGATAATTGTGGCAAAGATTATCATGCAGAAAGTTTGGCTTGATCGCGTCGGCTGGGATGAAATACTGCCTTCGGCAACGGCATCCGAGTGGGAAAAATTTGTAGATAGTTATCCGGATGTCAATTCGATAAATATTCCTCGGTGGATTCGTTACACACCGTGCACTTCGGCCGAGCTTCACGTATTTTCAGATGCCTCGGTTAAGGCATACGCGGGGGTAGTATATATTCGAGTTTTGGCCCCAAATGGCGAGATTGTCGTTAATTTGCTATCGTGCAAGACGAAAGTTGCTCCGTTGAAATCGGTTTCTTTGCCTCGTTTGGAGCTTTGCGGCGCTGTTTTAGCGTCCGAACTCGCAAGAACGGTCATTCGAGAAATCGGTATTGATTTTGGTCGAATTTATTGTTGGACGGATTCGACTATTGTACTAGCCTGGTTAAAGAAAACGCCTTCGGCTTGGACAACATTTGTCGCGAATAGGGTATGTCGCATTCAGGAGAACGTCGGTGGTACGAATTGGTATCATGTGAGGTCGGAGGATAATCCTGCTGTTCTTGGCAGCCGCGGTGTGTCCCCTTCGGATTTGGCCGCCTCTCGACTTTGGTGGCATGGGCCTCAGTGGCTATCGTGTAGTCAATCGGAATGGCCGGTTCGTGACACTTCCTCTTTTGACACCGACGTAGAAATTCGGTCTGTGAAGGCACATGCTTCTTTCGTTAATTCATACGAGGATGTTCTCGATAGATTTTCTTCTCTGGATAGAGCGCTGCGTGTTATCTCATATGTTATGAGATTCTTTTATCGGACGCATCCCGCTCATAGGCGTGATTGTAGCTATGCGGATCACAGTTTATCATCGTCTGAGATTAGGGCAACTAAAAGTCGCTTGATAGTGCTTGCTCAAAAAATGAATTATGGTAATGAATATAAGGACTTGATGGATAGGTCTTCGTTAGGTACTGGCAGTTCACTTGTTTCATTGAACCCGTTCCTTGATGAAATGGGTGTAATGCGGATGTATGGTCGTTTGAGCCGCTCGCCTATTCTTTCGTATTCGGAGCGGCACCCTATAATTTTGCCCTACAGCTGTCGATTCACGAAGCTTTTGGTGGAATTTGTTCATTTGATTTCCATTCATGGAGGAAATCAGTTGATGTTGCGTATTCTTCGTATAGAATACTGGATACCTCGGGTGAGGAATCTTATTCGTTCGGTTATACATAGGTGTAAACCATGTCTTTTGGAGAGGAAACGGGTTTGTAGTCAGGTGATGGCTCCTCTTCCTCCGGAAAGAACTGTTCTCGACAGACCTTTTACTACGACTGGCGTAGACTATGCAGGCCCCTTTGAGGTGAAGTCGTTCACCGGACGTTATTGTCGCATAACTAAAGGTTATGTGTGCGTTTTCGTGTGTTTTGCTACTAGGGCGATTCATTTGGAAGCGGTTTCCGACTTGTCGACTGCCGGCTTTCTTGCGGCATTTCATAGGTTTGTTGCTCGTCGGGGTTGTCCTGCGACCATTTTCTCGGACAATGGGACAAATTTTGTCGGTGCGTCGCGTGAGCTTGAACGAAATTTCCGGGATGTAATTAGGGGAAGCAGTGATGTCGTGTCCTCTAAGTTTGCACACCAGGGCCTATCGTGGCGATTTATCCCAGCTGGTGCGCCTCATATGGGAGGCCTTTGGGAAGCTGGGGTGAAGAGTTTTAAGTTGCATTTCAGAAGGCAAATAGGGAATGTTCGTTTCACGTTTGAAGAGTTTTCGACGGTGTTGGCTCGTATTGAGGCTTGTTTGAATTCAAGACCTCTTTGTCCCCAATCGGATAACCCGCAGGAGCTTGACGCTTTGACACCGGGTCATTTTCTTATAGGTGCCCCTCTACTCGCCCCTGCTGAGCCAGTTATAACCGAACAGTCTCTTTCGTTGGTGAATCGGTTTCGTAAGGTACAGGCTCTTGCACAACAGTATTGTGTACGTTGGAAAGAGGAATATTTGAAGAATCTGCATATGAGATATAAGTGGAAATTTCCTCAGCGCGATGTTATGGTAAATGACCTAGTCGTTATTCGTCATGAACAGCTTCCACCAACTTCTTGGAAATTAGGTCGAGTCGTGTCGGTTCACCCGGGCGTAGATGGTCACATTCGGGTCGCGGATATACGTACGGAGAATGGCGTTGTAAGACGACCTATAGCTAAGTTGGTCTCATTGACCGACACTTCGGCGAACTCTTTGTAATTCGTATATTTTCTCGCAGTATCATGGAAAATACCTCGTGCTTCGCTGACGACTTGGAAAATTTCGAGGTTATTATGGATCAATCGGATGATGATACTGCGTGCCCCCTTGATATGTCGGCGGTCGAACGGGCATTGTTGGAGGAGCCGATGGCGATACCGTCGCCTGCCATTCCGGAGGTTCAGCTATCGCCCCAAGAAATTGAGAGTCCACCTCCGGTAGTTGTGGATGAGCCCGTGGTGGCGCCTGCTGTAGTAGAGGCTACTGATGTTGGTCGAACTCCTGCTCAATTGGTTTGCAGGGTTTGTGGAGGTCGTCACGCATTGCGGCGGTGTCGGAAGTTCCTCTCTCTTTCGATTGAGAAGAGGATACGTATGGTGGTACGACATCGCTATTGCTACAGATGTCTAGCACAGACCCACCAGTCGAAGGGTTGTCCTAGCCGGCGTAGGTGCCCCAGTTGCTCCGGGGACCACAATGTTTTGTTACACGCTGCGGCTGTGGCGCCTCGAATTGAACATGGGAGCTCGAGGTCTGCTCAGCGGATTCGTAGTGGGAGCCATACGAATCGTCCGTCCGATCTTGCTGTGGCACGGTCATATTCCGATTTTGGCGGCGTCGGAGTTCTGCCTCTGCAGAATGTCGTTACTCTGGCGCCCAGCCTCGTAGTCCGCGTGTCCCCCCATGGTGTGTCCGTTCCGGTCCGTGCAGTAATCGACAACTGCGCGCGCCAAAGCCAAATCTGTCGTTCTATGGTCGAGAACTTAGGGCTACCGGTTACAAATATTGAGGGGGTCCAATTTTGCCGGTTGACAGTATCGTCCGCTTATGATCCAGAGCAGCGACTGACGTTTACTGCTCGTGTGCACGATCTAGGTCGTGTGTTGACCCCCGCCGAAGCCGTGCCAGAACGGATCAAGGAATCCTTTTTGGGATTACCTTTGGCAGATCCGCAATTTTACCGAGTGGGACGGGTTGCGATCGTTTTTGGTCCTGAGGTGTATGGGCGAATCATAACACATAGGGTGTATACGTCGCCCGGTCTCCCGGTGGCTCATTATACAATCTTCGGTTGGGTTCTGTCCGGGTTGTGTAACTGCTAGGGTAAATGCGCGAGAGCCCCCCTTTTGGGTTCTAACGGCCCCCTTTTGGCCATCGTTTTATTGTATCTCTTCGCGAGAGCCCCCTTTTTGGGGTTCTAACGGGTCCCCTTTTGACCCATCGATATATTGTCGCGAGAGCCCCCCTTTTGGGTTCTACCAGGTCCCCTTCTGACCTTACGTAATTATTTTTATTAGTTTTTTTTTGTAATCTAGTCTTAGGTTGAATTTGAAAAGATAAATGAATTAATAAATTGGATTTATGGTAAATGAACTGAAGGAAACTCACTTTGCACTGCACTTAGCCTCATTTTGTATTTTAAGTTTAGTTTTAGTTACAACATACCTTGATGTTGCAAGGCGGCCGGCAATGTTTAAGTTCGAGTAAAGATTAATTGGACTTAATAGTGTTCGTTAGAATTTGTATACTACTTTTTGGTACATCCCTGCCAGAGTAGAAATGTCATAATTTGAATATTAATTTATCTTGTCAAAAGCCCCGCCTTCCGCCATCTTGGTTGAGAGCATCTCTCACTTTACTTGTTATCGATAAGCCAATTGGTGCGGTTGCAAATTTATCCATATCGTTGGAAATTATAGGTAATATTGTTTACCATTAATTATAATAGAAAACACCTTAATAAAACCTTCTGCTCTTGTTATATATTGAAAATATTAAACTATCGTGTTTTTATTTTTCTCTATATTTCCATACTTTTCGCATTCGGCGAACAAATTTTTTACAAAATTTTCTAAAAAATAAAATTTGGACAAAATTTTCTATAGAAATAAACTTTTGACAAAATTATCTATAGAAAGAAAATTTTGACAAAATTTTCTATTGAAATAAAATTTGGCAAAAATTTCTGTAAAGAAATAGAATTTTGATAAAAATTTCTATAGAAATAAAATTTAGACAAAATTTTATAAGGAAAAAAATTTTTGATAAAATTTTCGATGGAAAACAATTTTTGACAAAATTTTCTATAGAAATAAAATTTTGATAAAGTTTTCTATAAAAATAAAATTTTGACAAAGTTTTCTATAGAAAAAAAATGTTGGCAAAATTTTCTCTAGAAATAAAATTCTGACAAACTTCTCTGTAGAAATAAAATTTTGACAAAATTTTCTTTAGAAATAAAATTTAGACAAAATTTTGTATGGAAAAAATTTGTTGACAAAATTTTCTATAGGAATAACATTTTGACAAAATTTTCTATAGAATTAAATTTTTTACAAAATTTTCTAAAAAATAAAATTTGGACAAAATTTTCTATAGAAATAAACTTTTGACAAAATTCTCAGTAGAAATAAAATTTTGACAAAATTTTCTATCAAAATAAAATTTTGACAAAATTTTCTATAGAGATAAAATTTGGACAATATTTTATATGGAGAAATAAAATTTTGACAAAATTTTTTATAGAATTGAAATTTTGGCAACACTTTAGAGTCAATTTAAGCATTATTTTCGGTCAGTTTTTTGTAAGCGCAAGTTGATCTTCTCTTGTTGTTCGGTAATAATTTTTTTACTTATATTGGCAACCCTTACTAATACCTAAATAAAATCGTATAGAAAGTATGAAATTTATAAGCACGCAATAGCGACAATGGAGGGTGTATAAAACACTACTAGAATGCCTCCAAGCAGGAGTATCAAAATCAACATCATCATCATCATCATCGTTCACAATCGGTTGCTGACAATCGCTTACTATCATCATCAACAAATGATTATATCCAACGCTTGTGTTCGCCCGTTGACTTAGCTGGATTTGTTATGTTTTCGTTATTTACTGTTGAGTTTTTAATGTATTTTTTGCCTTATTTTCTCATTATTAATGCTTTTGTTAGTGGTTTGTGTGTGCGCTTCTCTTCTGTTCATTGTTTATGAGTGTGGACAAAACTTAGGCGAGAAATGTCAGCGGAATTTTAATTGTACTTAATTACCCTGAAAATATCCCCCCCTCTCCATATACGTACCAGAATTGTTCGCTTAGTGATGGAGATAGTTGTAATGATGGTCGTGGTATTGGTGTAAGTGCACGTAGAATGAGGTGTTTGTAATGTATGTATGTACATTGATGTGTACACTATAATTGAGTGTATGTGTGAGTCTTCATGTACCATAAGTGTCACATACAAATGTTTTCATTAATTTTTGTGTTCTTAATGTTTTGTTGTTATTGTTGTTGCTATTAATTGATATTGTGGAGGTTACGTATGAGCAAAGAAACTATTATGAGGGCCACAAACTTCAATAAATGTTATAATGGTATGAAATTCTGATTTCATGCCCTGAAAAAATCAAATCGGGAGATGCGTCTATATGGGAGCTTTATCGAAACATGGACGGATATATACAACAGCTCTTTCTGAATCGATTAGCACAGCTGTGTGGGACATAAAATACCTCTAAATATTCAATTTGAAGAAATTTGTATTAAATTACTGGCGTCTATAGGCACAAAAAGTCATATTGGTGGATCGGTTTATATGGGGGCTTTATCGAAACATAGGCCAATATAGTTTTTGCTACTTTTTCTTTCTTTATTGATCCATATCAGTACAAAAAGTATTAACTTATAAATAGTACTGTATACAAAAGTTAGTTAAAAATAAAATGTGTCACAATAATGAAAATATTAAAAATAACAATAGTTGAAATAATAAGAATTTTTAACAAAAATATTAATAAAAATAGTAAACATATAAAATTAAAATTAAATATTAATCTATTAAATCTTAATCTAATTCCCTCAAAACATGTATATATTTGGCGAGTCAAATTAATTGTATACATACGTAAATATAATATATTAACTTATGTCATCAAAGAAAAATGATTTTGCAGTCTGTTCTTAAATTGTTGATGATTATTTATAGTTCTCAAATGCGATGGTCGATTGTTCCACAGCCGAGTAGTAGATATCAGAAATTGTCTATCAGATACCAAATAGTGAGACCTAATTGGAATGATTGATCTTATCCTAGACGATCGTGAAAAACACAATCTTTGAAAAAGATATTTCGGTTCACCCGAAACTTTACCTGTTAGCAGACAAAAAAGGAATTTGTTTCAAATTTCAGCACGATAAATTTACAATTGAAGGCTTTAGCGTGATTACAACAGATAGTCAGACAGACGGAAGGACTTCGGACAAGAATATATATAACGATGTGTTACACACGGATTGACAAACTTATTATGGTTGTATAAAAACAAACTCTTCTCTGAGATCCACAAAGAAAAGTGCTGAACATGGTTTACGAGTGTTGGCATAGTTAGGAAGACTAAGCCCATTACAAAAAAAGTTGGCTCCCTCGATCTGACATTAACCGACATTGAAAATACGCCAAACCATTGTTAGCGGTCATATACTAGCACAATATACAAAATCTCAACTAAATCGGATAAATTTGCTCCCCCAAACCAAATCTGGGGATCAGTTTATATTGGGGCTATAAATGATTATGGAGGGATATGGACAAATTTTGGCATAGTTGTTAAAGACCATATACTTACACCATGTACCAATTTTCAATCGGATCGGATGAATTTTGCTCCTCCAAGAGGTTCGGGAGGTCAAATCTGGGGATCGGTTTACATATAATTACGAACCGATATTGATCAAATTTAGCATGGTTGTTATAGACTATATACGTACACCACGTACCAAATTTCAACCGGATCGGATGAATTCTGCTCCTCCAAGAGGAGGTCAAATCTGGGAATCGGATTATATGGGGCTATATATAATTATGGGCCGATATGTCCAATTTTTGCATAGTTGTTAGAGACCTTATACTAACACTACGTGCCAAATTTCCACCGGATCGTATGAATTTTGCACCTCCAAGAGGTTCCGGAGGTCAAATCTGGGGTTTATATGGTGGCTATATGTAATTATGGACCGATATGGACAAATTTGTGCATGGTTGTTAGAGACCTTATACTAACACCACGTGCCAAATTTCCACCGGATCGGATGAAATTTGCTTCTCTAAGAAGCTCCGCAAGCCATATCTTGGGGTCGGTTTATATGGGGGCTATACGTAAAAGTGATCCAAAATGACCCATGCCATCTGACCTACATCAATAACAACTATTTATGCCAAGATTCAAGTCGATAGCATGTTTCGTTCGAAAGTTAGCATGATTTCAACAGACGGACGGACGGACATGCTTAGATCGACCAGTGTAGTCAACGCAATACCGGCAAGGTGTGTTGAAATTATGTAGTTATATTTAGATAAACTTCGAAAAGAATGTTTTAATTTTTTTGATGGGATTTAAACCCAGATTTCGAATAAATAGCAAATCGTTTAAGGTACACCCAGAAAAAAGTGCCTTCGAAACTAAAGGAAAAAATTTTCATCAATATAGTTTATCCATTTTATTTCCATCAAGGTAAATTTTTGTGAAAAATAATAAAATTTACTCGTTTCAGTAAAAAAAATCCTAAACTGTAAGCAGTTAGGAATAGTTCATTAACTAGAATAAGGCATGGAATTTTACTCATACTAATTTCTTCGCTGGGTATAAGAATTTACTACTGAAAAAGAAAATTTTATTCACCGATAACAAAGCATTCGTAAAAATAAACAAAAAACGAACTAAAACCAAGTTTCCTCAAAATTAGTAAAATTTCTTATAAAATGATAATTGCGACTTCCTTTATAATAGAAACTTTTCATATATACGAACAACACTTGGCTTAGAAAAATATTTTAGTTCATTCGTACTAAGAAGTTTGCAATCGTTTCAAAACGTAAGGAAAAAAACTTGTTAGAATATAGGAAATTTTCCTATATTTCTATTGTCTACCTGTAATCGATACCTGTCATCGTAATCGATGTGTTTGCGCGTGGGTGTAATCGATATGTTTGCGCGTGGTTTGTTTTTTAGTTGGAATCGCGTTGTTGTGGTATACGGAGAGATTGTTAAAAAATAATATGGTAAAATAATATAATAAATAGCAATTAAAATATATACAATATTTGTTATTTTAAATTAGTGAGAAAAATTTTCGTTTTTTGAAAATAAATCTATCAATGTCGTGATGGTGTATAAAGGAAGAAAACACCAGCAGAATAATTACCCTTTCATTTGTCTTCATTTTGGAATCTTCAAATATCAGGTAATATTCAGTGACGCTAACCTTTTGTAACAAAAATGTTTTATCATTTTTTATATTTGTAGGTATTGAAATTGTAAAAGGAGGACAAAATCGTTAGGAAGCAACTTATTAAAAGTGAAAAGTACAAGAAGAAGATGAAAAAGTGCGTTTTACAGTTGATAATATCACATGGAAATAGTGGAATAATAAACTAATATTTCAAGGACAGTCGATGCTGTTGATTCTTAATAAATATATTCAATATATTAATAAAACATGTCTTTTATTGAAGATAAAATTGCTTATATAAATAAATAAAATTGTATTTAAAAACGAAGGCAAGCAGTTCTAATTATGAAGTAAAAGTTTTACCACAAATATGTAAGATTTGTCGAAATGAATGAAAAAATTTCAATAAAATCATTCCATATATGAATTCAAATTAGTTAAATTTTTTCATTCTGTAGTATAGTGGTACATAAATATAGGAAAATGTTAACTAATATATGGAATACATTATTCCTAATTTCTACGAAAATCACATCGTTCAAACAAATAAAAATGGCTTTGGCGCTATACGAAGTTCAACTTTCTTCATAATGAGTTCATTTTAACTTAAAGAAGGGGTCACTTTTTTCTGGGTGTAGAAGTTGGAGAAAGCCACAAAATAAAATTAGGTTAGGTTTAATAATCTTTTATGAAGACTGCTTTTCTAATTACCTACAATATGCTATTCGATGTTATTTGCGACCATTAATAATAATGGTTTTGTTTTGCCGGTTTGTTCAAACGCTTTATGAGATTAACTTTGTAATTTTGAGTCCATTCCTCACCTTCATAGCTTATTATTGAAATCATTACAAAAAGATATAGCAAAGTCCATATCGTTTCTCGACTAAGTTTTTTATTATATAAAAAAAACAATGACCCTACGTTCTAATGTAAGAGAATAAATTGATAATAACAAAGTCTATAAAATCAATAGATAATACAAAGTATATCGAGACAATTGTTTAATTGATAATTGTCTTAAACAAAAATGAATTACCTTATAATATAAATTATATTCATATATGGGACACTCCAAATATACTCTCACAGAGATGAACTTGAAACTTCAAATTCAATATACAATTAGAAAGTATCTTTTCACCATACTACATATAATTCGGACTTCAGATCAAAAAAGAATCTATTCAGGAATGAATAGGGAAAAAATACTTTTGCCCTTGTTAAGCAGTTTTCTGCTTCAACTATTTCCCCAGACTCCTTTAACGCGTATTACCCCATATAGATTCCCTCAATGGCAATTGTGACAACTTTTTTAAGTAGCTCGCTAGCCCATGTCATGACCAGGGCTGTGGAGTCGGAGTCGGAGTCTTGGAGTCGGAGTCTGAAGATTTTGCTGGAGTCGGAGTCGGAGTCGGAGTCGTAAAAATTTTGCTCGACTCCGACTCCGGCTAAACCAAATTTTTTAAAACACTTCACATATTTGTAACTAAGCAAGTTTTTACGCAAATTAGTTTCCATTGCGTTATTCATTCGATCAATGTACAGCATGATTGTAAATGAAAATCAACTTCCAATTACGGCTATCTTTTTATGTTTTCTGGAATGTTTGACTAGCAGATGGGCTGGATCGATCCATTTTAATGCCCATATTAATTTATTTGAAATGTTTCGAACAATCGATATTATTTTTATTTTATTTTAAGGCAATATACATATGTGGAATATTGGCAGAAAATTTTTTCAAAGTTGTTTTTATAGAAAATTTTGTCAAAATGTTATTTCTATAAAAAGTTTTGTCAAAATTTTATTTCTATAGCAAATTTTGTCAAAATTTTAATTCTATAAAAATTTTATTCAAAATTTTATTACTATAGAAATATTTTTATACCCTGCTCCACACTGTGGAACAGGGTATTATAAGTTAGTGCATATGTTTGCAACACCCAGAAGGAGACGAGATAGATACATGGTGTCTTTGGCAAAAATGCTCAGGGTGGGCTCTTGAGTCGATATAGCGATGTCCGTCTGTCCGTCTGTCCGTGAACACATTTTCGTAATCAAAGTCTAGGTCGCAGTTTTAGTCCAATCGGCTTCAAATTTGGTACAAGTATGTGTTTTGGCTCAGAATAGATCCCTATTGATTTTGGAAGAAATCGGTTCAGATTTAGATGTAGCTCCCATATATACAGTTTGTCAAGAAAGTGTTTTGACAATGGGATAAAAATTATGTTTTGTTCCAAAATTAAATATAATGAAATTTTAAAAAAAAAATTTTATTATGTATTTTGGAAAGCATACATACGTACACAGAATTAAAAATTTAATAAAATATTTAATATTTCAATTATTTCTAGAAGTAGAAATAGTTGGCAATGTCAAAAGACTTTCTTGACAGACTGTATATTTCGACCGATATGGACTTATATGGATTTATATATAGCTCCCATATATAGCTTTCGCCCGATTTACACTCATATGACCACAGAGGCCAATTTTTAACTCCGATTTAGTTGAAATTTTGCACAGGGAGTAGAATTAGCATTGTAGCTATGCGTGCCAAAATTGGTTGACATCGGTTCAGATTTAGATATAGCTTCCATATATATGTTTTTCTGATTTCGACAAAAATGGTCAAAATACCAACATTTTCCTTGTTAAATCGCCACTGCTTAGTCGAAAAGTTGTAAAAATGACTCTAATTTTCCTAAACTTCTAATACATATATATCGAGCGATAAATCATAAATAAACTATTGCGAAGTTTCCTTAAAATTTTAGACTTTCCTTACTTGTTAAATGTATGTATTTGGGACAAACCTTTATATATAGCCCCCAACACATTTGACGGATGTGATATGGTATCGAAAATTTAGATCTACAAAGTGGTGCAGGGTATAATATAGTCGGCCCCGCCCGACTTTAGACTTTCCTTACTTGTTTTCTATAGAAAATTTAGTCAAAAATTTTTTTTTCTATAGAAAATTTAGTCAAAATTTTATTTCTATAGAAAATTGAGTCAAAATTTAGTTTCTATAGAATATTTTGCAAAATTTTATTTCTATAGAAAATTTTGCAAAATTTTGTTTGTTACACAAAATTTTTTTCTTTACATTTTATTTCTATTGATAATTTTATTTCTATAAAAATTTAAGCCAAAATTGTATTTCTATAGAAAATTTTGCCAAAATTTTATAGTAATAGATTTTTTTATTAGAAAATTTGGTCAAAATTTTATTTCTACAGAAAATTTGGTCAACATTTTATTTCTATAGGAAATTTTGTCAAAATTTTATTTCTATAGAAAATTTAGTCAAAATTTTGTTTCTGTAGAATATTTTGCAGAATTTTATTTACTACACAAAAATTTTTCTAAAATTGTATTTTTATTGATAATTTTTTCAAAATTTTATTTCTATAAGAAAAAATTGTCAAATTTTATTTCTATAGCAAATTTTCTCAATTTTTTTCTTACTGATGCTCACTGATACTCACTGCTATAAAAATGCATTCAAAATTTTATTAATATAGAAATATTTTTTTCTATATAAAATTTAGTCAAAATTTTACTTCTATAGAAAATTTAGTCAAAATGTTGTTTATATAGAATATTTTGCAAAATTTCTATAGAAAATTTTGCAAAATTTTGTTTGCTACACAATTTTTTTTAAATTGTATTTCTATTGATAATTTTTTCAAACTTTTTTCTATAAAAAATTTTGCTAAATTCTATTTCTACAAAAATTTTATTCAAAATTGTATTTCTATATATTTGGTCAAAATTTTATTTCTATAGAAAATTTAGTCAAAATTTTGTTACTGTAGAAAATTTTCCAAAATTTTATTTCTATATAAAATTTTGCACAATTTTATTTACTAGACAAAAATTTTTCCAAAATTGTATTCAGTGAGCATACAATTTTGGAAAAATTGCTGCTAAGTCGAAAGCTTGTAGAAATGACTCAAATTTTCAAATTTTTCAATGAATGAATCGTAAATGCATTTTTGCGAAATTGTCTAAACAATTATAAATATTTCCCAAATATTGCCCGAGTTTTGTAGAAGTCTGATTTGAGATTTTATCAAAATGTAGATCTAAATACAAAGTTGTGCAGAGTATATTATAATCGGCCCGCCCGACTTTAGACTTTCCTTGCATTTTTATTTTTCGTAAAAATTGTGTTACGTCCCATAACGTTAGATTTAAATTTTAAGTACATAGATTTTGTAGAAGTATATACAATTTTGTCTTCAGATTCAAATTCATGTATATGGAAATATAAACCTTTATATAGCTCGCAACAAATTTAAAGGATTTGAAATAGTATCAATAATTTTGGTCCACAAATACATATACTGTTGGTATATTCTCATATTATGATGGGTATTTATATCATTATTTTATTTTTTAAACATTGCCATAAATTTGAAATATAGAATTCAATTGGCATCTAATGTGAAATTAAGATCTTTTTTGGCACACATAAATAAACACGATACTTTATTTTGTCCACTTACGGTACCCCCACAATAGAACTACAAATTAGTGGTATTAAAATGAGATTTAGTTATATTACCCGGAGTCGACTCCGGAGTCGGAGTCGGAGTCGAGCTGATGAAAAATGCTGGAGTCGGAGTCGGAGTCGAGCAAAATTGGCTCGACTCCACAGCCCTGGTCATGACGAACATTTAATTTTCATCTCATTTCAAATTAATTAATTGCTACATTTAATGCTTTCAATCATTAGCACGAATGTCATTTCAAGTATTTCAAAAGACAAGAGAAGAAAACAACAAACGATAAATATTAAGTATAGAAAAGAAAAAAAATCATTGGACCGGTTCAAAATGGATTGGCTCACAGTGATCCAAAATAGGGAAAATCTATTGGCAGAAGAAAAGCCCATAATAAAAATTCTCATTGGTTCAAAAGGGGATTGTCAATCAATAAAAAAGCATCTCCTTTTTATGGACGAGTCCGAATGGCGTTTCATCTTCATGGTTGCCATTCGCACCAAAAATAATGTACCCAACTTTGAAGAAAATCTTCCAATAAATCTACCAAATTTAAAACAATAATTTGACTTGAAGTTTTTGATCACGTTTTTGTGGTTAGTAGGAAACAAAACTTGTTTTCTTCGAATCAGCGATAGCTATTTGAGTATAAAATAACACCAAAATTAAAATGTTAAAGGATATAGAAAATTTTCTTAGCATTTTATTTCTATAGAAATTTTTTAAAACAGTTTATTTCTATAGAAAATATTATTTCTATAGAATATTTTCTCAAAATTTTATTTCTATAGAAAATTTTCAGAAAATTTTATTTCTATAGAAAATTTTCAGAAAATTTTATTTCTATAGAAAATTTTATATTTATAGGATATTTTCTGAAAATTTTATTTCTATAGAAAATGGGCTGAAAATTATATTTCTATAGAAAATGTTTTCATATTTTTATTTCTATAGAAAATATTTTTAAAATTTAATTTCTATAGATAACTTTTTATTTCTATGTGGAAAGTTTTGAAATTTTTTTTTCTATATAGAAAATTTTGAAAAATTTTATTTCTATATGGAAATTATTGCCAAATTTTATTTCTATAGATAATTTTGTCAAAATTTCATTTCTATTTGGAAAACTTTAACAAAGTTTTATTTCTATTTATTTCTAATTTTATATAGAAAACAAATTTTCAGAAAATTTTCTTCGAATATAAAATTTTCTGAAAATTTGTTTTCTATATAAAATTTTCTGAAAATTTTATTTGTATATGAACATTTTTGCAAAAATTTTTTGAAAAGTTTATTTCTATAGAAAATTGTCAGAAAATTCTCATTTTTATAGAACATTTTCGCAAAATTCCATTTCTATAGATATATTTGTCAAAATTATATCTCTATATAGATAATTTTTCGGAAAATTGTATTTCTATAGAAAATTTTCTGAAAATTTTATTTCTATAAAAAATTTTATATTTATAGAAATTTTCTGACAATTTTATTTCTGTAGAAAATTATTTCAAAATTTTATTTCTATAGATTTTTTTTTTATTTTTGCAAAATTTTATTTCTATATATAAATTATTGCAAAATTTTATTTCTATATGGAAAACTTTGACAAAGTTTTATTTCTATAGAAAATTTTCTGAAAATTTTATATTTAAAGGAAATTTTCTGAAATGTTTATTTCTACAAATATACAATTCTCAGAAAATTTTCTGACAATTTGTTTTCTATATAAAATTTTCTGAAAATTTTATTTGGATATGAACATTTATGCATAATACAAAATTGTCTGAAAAGTTTATTTTTATAGAAAATTTTCGAAAAATTTCATTTTTATAGAAAATTTTCGCAAAATTCAATTTCTATAGATAATTTTGTCAAAATTATATCCCTATATAGATAGTTTTGTCAAAATTATATCCCTATATAGATAATTTTGTCAAAATTATATCCCTATTTGGATAATTTTGTCAAAATTATATCCCTATATAGATAATTTTGTAAAATTTTTATTTCTATAAAAAAATTTTTGCAAAAAAATTTTTATAGAAAATTTTTGTAAAATTTTATTTCTGTATGGATATTTTTGCAAAATTTTATTTCTATATGGAAATTTTTGCAAAATTTCATTTCTATATAGAAATTTTTGCCAAATTTTATTTCTATAGAAAATTTGAGCAAAATTTTCTTTTTATGGAAAAAATTTGTAAAATTTTATTTCTGTATGGATATTTTTGCAAAATTGTATTTCTATATGCAAATTATTGCAAACTTTAATTTTTATAGATAATTTTGTCAAAATTTTATTTCTATAGGAAAATTTCTCCAAATTTTATGTCTATAGAAAATTTTGTCAAAATTTTATTTCTATGTAGAAATTTTGTCAATTTTCTTTTTTTTTTTGAAATTTTCGCAAAATTTTATTTGTTTATGGAAATTTTGTCAATATTTTATTTGTATAGAAAATGTTGGAAGTTTTGTTAAAATTTTATTTCTATATAGAAATTTTCGCAAAATTTTATTTCTATAGAGCAAAATTTTATTTCTGTATGGATATTTTATATAGAAATTTTTGCCAAATTTTATTTCTATAGAAAATTTTTGCAAAATTTTCTTTTTATAGAAAAAAATTTTAAAATTTTATTTCTATAGGAACATTTCTCCAAATTTTATTTCTATAGAAAATTTTGTCAAAATTTTGTTTCTATGTGGAAATTTTATCAAAATTTGTTTCTATATAGAAATTTTCGAAAAAATTTATTTGTTGATGGAAATTTTGTCAAAATTTTATTTGTATAGAAAATGTTGGAAGTTTTGTTAAAATTTTATTTCTATATAGAAATTTTCGCAAAATTTTATTTCTATAGAAAATTTTTGCAAAATTTTATTTCTGTATGGATATTTTTGCAAAATTTTATTTCTATATGGAAAATTTTGCAAAATTTTATTTCTATATAGAAATTTTTGCCAAATTTTATTTCTACAGAAAATTTTGCAAAATTTTCTTTATATAGAAAAAATTTTTAAAATTTTATTTCTGTATGGATATTTTTGCAAAATTTTATTTCTATTATTGCAAACTTTTATTTCTATAGATAATTTTGTCAATATTTTATATATATAGGAAAATTTCTCCAAATTTTATTTCTATAGAAAATTTTGTCAAATTTTTTTTCCTAATGGAAATTTTCACAAAATTTTATTTCCTAATGAAAATTTTGTCAAAATTTTTTTTTGTACAGAAAATGTTGGAATTTTGTTAAAATTTTATTTCTATATAGACATTTTCGCAAAATTTTATTTCTATAGAAAATTTTTGCAATTTTTTTTTTATTTCTATATAAAAATGTTTGCCAAAATTTATTTCTATAGGAAATTTTGTCAAAATTGTATTTCAGTATGGAAGTTTACGCAAAATTTCATTTCTTTATAGAAATTTTCGCAAAGTTTCTATAGAACTTTTTTGCAAAATTTTATTTGTGTTTGCCTGATAACAATGCAGGCTGGATCTTCGTCCAAATTAATTAGTTTTCACATTATTATTACAATTTTAGTACGAGGTTATTGGGCATGAAAGATTGAGGAATTGATTGATTATGAAGCTATTGAAAAGAAAACGCCCGATACCAATCCACAAGCCTGACTAGACAATGTTTCTTTGCCGGCTAATGCAAAATTCCATAGTCTATAGTGTAGATCTGGCGGGGTGTGAGATGATTCAGATAATTTATTTTTATAGAAAATTTTTGTCAAAATTTTATTTCTATAGAAAATATTGTCAAAGTTGTATTTCTATATAGAAATTTTAGCAAAATTTTATTTCTATAGAAAATGTGTGAAGAACCTCTTAGTTGGAGTGGAATATTTTGCAAAATCTACCAAAACACTGTAGAGGAATTTTATCAATCTACCAAACAGTAGAAAGTCTACCATACCAAACGACTGCATTTTTGAACAAAATTTCAAAATTTCGATTTCTTCATCTTTTTTTCATAATTTTTTTCTTTTTTTTGTTTCTTTGTTCATAAATTCCAATTCTAAACCACTGTTTCTTCTTGCAATTAGTTTTTCTTCTAGCCTTAAGTAGCTATGACCAGGAAAATGAAGTATTTGTGTTTTGAACAAATTTGGAGAGTACAAAAGCATTTAATTTCTATGAGGCCATTCATGAGAGGTTTTCATTGCACGAAAAGAATTTTTACATTAATTGCCCAGAGTGTGAGGTTGCATGTTCGGCAGCGGCTGTTTTTTTTTTTTTCTAGTGGCACCACCGTAGGTTGCGGCAGCTTTTCTTTCAATTTCAATTCAAGTGCGTGCAACATTCACTTTTTTGTTTCTTCTCAGGTTGTTGTTATTGGTTTTGTTTTCTTCTCGCTATTCTATCTGTGACAAGTGGCGCAAGTGAGTGGGTTTGGTATGTGATGATGGATTTGGTAAAAAAAAATTAATAAAACGAAAAGTAAAATGTTGGACATGCAATTATAATTAAGCACAAACTAGAATATACAATGCATCCAACATGTTGCATAATAATTTTGAAGAGCCCAAAAATTTAATTAAAAATGAGAAAGCGAACAAAGGAGGTAAGTATGGCCGATAGTAAGAGAGTTTTATGATTCCAGAAAAAAATTACACTAGAACAAATACCAAAGATGGATGCTAAATAAATGGATGTACAGAGTGATTGATATATTTGTTTCTATATAACATTTTGTAAAAATTTTATTTCTATAGAAAATTTTGTCAAAATTTTATTTCTATACAAAATTCTGTTAAAATTTTATTTCTATAGAAAATTTTGTCAACATTGTATTTCTATAGAAAAATTTTGTTAAAATTTTATTTCTATAGAAAATTTTGTCAAAATTTTATTTCTATAGAAAATTTTGTCAAAATTTTAGTTCTCCATATAAAATTTTGCCAACTTTTTTTCTCCATATAAAATTTTATTCCTCCAATTTTTGTCAAAGTTTTATTCCTCCATAGACAATTTTGTCAAAATTTTATTTCTATAGGAAATTTTATCAAAGTTTTACTTCAATAGAAAATTTTGTCAAAATTTTATTTCTATACAAATTTTTGTCAAAATTTTATTTTCATAAAAAAATTGGCCAAAACTTTATTTTAATAGAAAATTTTGTGATTTTTTTCTATAGATCATTTTGTCAAAATTTTATTTCTATAGAAAATATTTTTAAAATTTTATTTCTATAGAATACTTTGTCAAAAGTTTAGTGCTATAGAAAATTTTGACAAAATTTTACTTCTATAGAAAATTTGTCAAAATTTTATTGCTATCGAAAATTTTGTCAAACTTTTATTTCTAGAGAAAATTTAGTCAAAATTTTATTCCTCTATAGAAAATTTTTTCAAAATTTTATTTCTATAAAAATTTTGTCAAAATTTTACTTTTATAGCTAAATTTGCTAAGATTTTATTTCTATAGCAAATATTGCCAAAATTTTATTTCTGTAGAAAATCTTGTCAAAATTTAATCGCTATAGAAAATTGTGTCAAAATTTCATTTCTATAGAAAATTTTGTCAAAATTTTATTTCTATAGAAAATTTTTAACAATTTTATTCCAATTAAAATTTTGTCAAAATTTTATTTCTATAGAAAATTTCGTCAAAATTTTATTTCTATAACAAATTTTGTCAAAATTGTTTTTCTAATGAAAATTTTGTCAAATTTTTATTTCTATAGAAAATATATTTAAAATTTAATTTCTATAGAATAATTCGTCAAAATTTTATTCCTATAGATAATTTTGTCAAAATTTTATTTCTATAGAAAATTTTGTCAAAATTTTATTTCTATACAAAATTTTGTCAACATTTTATTTCTGTAGAAAATTTTGTCAAAATTGTATTTCTATAGAAAATTTTGTCAAAATTTTATTTCTAGAGAAAGTTTTGTCAAAATTTTATTTCTATACAAAATTTGGTCAAAATTTTATTTCAAGAGAAAGTTTTTTCAAAATTCTATTTCTATAGAAAATTTTGTCAAAATTGTATTTCTATAGAAAATTTTGTCAAAATTTTATTTCTATAGAAAATTTTGTCAAAATTTTATTTCTAGAGAAAATTTTGTCAAAATTTTATTTCCATAGAAAATTTCGTCAAAATTTTATTTCTATAGAATACTTTGTCATAAGTTTATTGCTATAGAAAATTTTGGCAAAATTTTATTTCTATAGAAAATTTTGTCAAAATTTTATTTCTATAGAAAATTTTGTCAAAATTTTATTTCTATAGAAAATTTTGTCAAAATTTTATTTCTATAGAAAAATTTGTTAAGATTTTATTTCTATAGCAAATTTTGTCAAAATTTTATTTCTAGAGAAAATTTTGTCAAAATTTTATTTCTAGAGAAAATGTTGTCAAAATTTTATTTCCATAGAAAATTTCGTCAAAATTTTATTTCTATAGAAAATTTTGTCAAAATTTTATTTCGATAGAAAATTTTGTCAAAATTTTAGTTCTATAGAAAATTTTGTCAAAATTTTATTTCTATAGAAAATTTTGTCAAAATTTTATTTCTATAGAAAATTTTGTCAAAATTTTATTCCTATATAAAATTTTGTCAACATTTTATTTCTATAGAAAATTTTATCAAAATTCTATTTCTATAGAAAATTTTATCAAAATTGTATTTCTATAGAAAATTTTGTCAAAATTTTATTTCTATAGAAAATTTTGCCAAAATTTTATTTCTAGAGAAAATTTTGTCAAAATTTTATTTCTATAGAAAATTTTGTCAAAATTTTATTCCTAGAGAAAATTTTGTCAAAATTTTATTTCTAGAGAAAATTTTGTCAAAATTTTATTTCTATACAAAATTTTGTCAAAATTTTATTTCTATAGAAAACTTTGTCAAAATTTTATTTCGATAGAAAATTTTGTCAAAATTTTATTTCTATAGAAAATTTTGCCAAAATTTTATTTCTATAGAAAATTTTGTCAAATTTTATTCCTATAGATAATTTTGTCAAAATTTTATTTCTATAGAAAATTTTGTCAAAATTTTAATTCTATAGAAAATTTTGTAAAATTTTGCTTCTATAGAATACTTTGTCAAAATTTTATTGCTATCGAAATTTTTTTCAAATTTTTATTTCTAGAGAAAATTTTGTCCAAATAGAAAATTTTTTCAAAATTTTATTTCTATAAAATTTTTGTCAAAATTTTATTTCTATAGAAAAATTTGCTAAGATTTTATTTCTATAGAAAATATTGCCAAAATTCTATTTCTGTACAAAATCTTGTCAAGATTAAGTTCTTTAAAAATTTTGTCAAAATTTTATTTCAATAGAAAATTTTGTCAAAATTTTATTTCTATAGAAAATTTAGTCAAAATTTTATTTCTGTAGAAACTTTTGTCAAAATTTTATCGCAATAGAAAATTGTGTCAAAATTTTATTTCTATAGAGAATTTTGTCAAGATTTTATTTCTATAGAAAATTTTGTCAAAATTTTATTTCTATAGAAATTTTTGTCAAAATTTTATTTCTATAGAAAATTTTGTCAAAATTTTATTTCTATAGAAAATTTCGTCAAAATTTTATTTCTATAGAAAATTTTGTCAAAATTTTATTTCTATAGAAAATTTTGTCAACATTTTATTTCTATAGAAAATTTTGTCAAAATTTTATTTCTATAGAAAATTTTGTCAAAATTTTATTTCTATAGAAAATTTTGTCAAAATTTTATTTCTATAGAAAATTTTGTCAAAATTTTATTTCTATAGAAAATTTAGTCAAAATTGTTTTTCTAATGAAAATTTTGTCAAATTTTTATTTCTATAGAAAATATTTTTAAAATTTAATTTCTATAGAATTGTATTACTATAGAAAATTTTGTCAAAATTTTATTTCTATAGAAAATTTTGTAAAAATTTTATTTCTATAGAAAATTTTGTCAAAATGTAATTTCTATAGAAATGTTTGTCAATTTTTTTTCCAGGAAAAATTTTTTCAGATTTTATTTCTACAGAAATTTTTGTTTACCCATTCCGTTTTTAAGTCAAATCACTTACCTCTAAGGACAAAGGAACTGAAAAGTTTATCGACTTTTGGAGAAGCAAAAAAAAACTTTACATCAAAAAACTGTGTCTTCTATGCCAAGCAAAATTTACAATCATATTTCAAGGACAGGGAATCTTTGGGCTCACTATAATACTTGGTTCAATGTGAATTTACTCTATGCAATTAATTCCCTTTGCCAAGAATTTTGTTTTCACTATCTTCATTTGTAAATGCAAGTGTTATTATATAAAATTAATACAAATAAATAAAAAAAATCCAATTTCATGTAACATTTCTATTTTACACCATGGCATAAAGCTCCATTATTAATAATATGCGACTGTCTATAACAAGTCACGATTGTAATTTGAATTTCTTTCTAAGTTCTCACTTTTGTATCATAAATTCCAATTACATGACAGCTCTGATTTGTCATTAGTAGCATAATAATGTCGGAATGCATGAAATACATGTAAATTATTTCTAATTTATTTAATAATCAAGAAAAATACACCTAACGAAAAAAAAATCTCCGGAACCAAATTTTAAACAAATGAAGGCCGACGGCTAAACCGATAAAAATTTGACTACTCAGTAAAGGACAATTATCCATTATTAAATCACATTGAGGTCTTACGAATTCACGTTTCATTCATAATTTCTGAGCTAGATTTTTGAAAAAATTATTATTGATAAAAATTGATTCTTGATTGATTAAGTGGCAGCTAAACTTGAGTTGAGATTAGTTGACAAATTCGACACCCCGATTTTTATGAAGCTCCGTTAGCTAACGAACTTTTAAACCATACTTTGGACATATCTGTCATCTTGGCTCCATATGCCAGTTAGGAACTTAACAGCCGAAAATTTTTCAGTTAAAGTTAACCGGAGAGAAGATATTTTCAATTTACTTCCTGTTAATTAGTAGTTAAAGCCTATCAGAGGTACATGAGAATGGCCGTAAAAGTTATAGACAATTTTTATTTTTTTACATTTTATTTCAAAATTTTATTTTCATAGAATATTTTGTCAAAATTTTATTTCCATACAAGAATGTTTGTCAAATTTATTTGGGCAAAGTCTATAGTCTGCAAGATGGTTGGATGGACGCACGTTTCGGAATTACCACATTCCTCATCAGCATCCTCTACTTGCAGCAAAACTATCAACCAATTATCAGAATAAATTCAGGCAGTTCATTAAACCCAACAATGAACCACACTTGAACCTCCCGAAAAAAGGTTTTGTATGATAGTCGGCTTATGCCGAAATAAATTCAAAACAAACATATCTCTTTTCCTATGCCACTATCAAATCATCGATTTGAATTCACTTGGCTGGGTTTATGGTAATTCCGAAACGTGCGTCCATCCAACCATCTAGCAGTCTATAGGGCTTTGCCCAAATAAATTTGACAAACATTCTTTACAATCTATGGTTTTAAGCTGCAATAAAAAACAACAACAAATTTTATTTCTATAAAAATTTTGTCAACATTTTATTTCTATAGAAAATTTTGTCAAAATTTTAATTCTATAGAAAATTTTACCAAAATTTCATTTCTATAGAAAAATTAGTCAAAATTTTATTCCTGTAGACAATTTTGTCAAAATTTTATTTGTTTTTTTTTTATCAAAATTTTATTTTTATAGAAAATTTTATCAAAATTTTATTTTTATAGAAAATTTTATCAACATTTATTTTGTCAAAATTTTATTTGTATAGAAAATTATATCAAAATTTTATTTCTATAGACGATTTTATCAAAATTTTATTTTTATAGAAAATTTTATCAAAATTTTATTTCTATATAAAATTTTGTCAAAATTTGTTTCCTCCATATGGATTTTATCAAAATTTTATTTTTATAGAAAATTTTGACAAAATTTTATTTTATAGAAAATTTTGTTTCTATAGAAAATTTTAATTCTATAGAAAATTTTACCAAAATTTTATTTCTATAGAAAATTTAGTCAAAATTATATTTCTAAAGAAAATTTTGTCAAAATTATATTTCTAAAGAAAATTTTATCAAAATTTTATTTCTATAGAAATTTTATCAAAATTTTATTTTTATAGAAAATTTTGTCAAAATTTTATTTCTATAGAAAATTTTGTCAAAATTTTATTTCTCCCTAGAACAGTTTGTCAAAATTTTATTTTTATAGAAAATTTTGTCAAAATTTTATTTCTATAAAATTTTTTTCAACATTATTTTTTTTTTTCTGTGGAAAATTTTATCAAAATGTTATTTATATAGAAATAATTTATCAAAATTTTATTTCTATAGAAAAAAGAAGTACCTCTTGGAATGGAATATTTTGCAAAAATTAAAAATCTACCATTTTTGGTAGAATTCTACCAATTGTGGCAACTGTGTTGGCGGCAACAATCTCGGCAACTAAGGAGATTGAAGGTTCAATAAATTAATGGTAAAACCAATCATACAACTCAATTTACTAATTATTTATATCTTGAGAGAAAAATATTCAATGAATTATGGTAGTAACGTGATATTAGATAATTTGGGGTGTATGATTTACAATTTTGGGAGAAAATAAACAAAATGTAAATAATTTTTAATATTTAAATAAGTACATTTTGATTAATTGGCGGCAAAATTTTAGTTGAAATGAGCCGAGATAATCGGTGGCTTATTTTGCTAGTATGGATGTTTGTTCATGTTGCGATAGATTTTCTAGACTTATTTGGTTCTCATTAACGTCCTGTCTTTTTTTGAATTGAACAAACAACCTATTGAACAAGGAAGAGGTGCTCCTGGTCGACCAAATATAAAAAAATGCTTGTACCTACGAATTACTTTAACACCTAATAAAATGCATTCTAGTTTCTAGTTTTTGTCTATTACAAAAAATGTTTCAACACATTCCGTTGCCCATGGCGGTTTATCTTTACATTCAAACACTACTTTTTTTATTTTTCTATATTTTGTGCCCTCTACCAATCATGAGTAGATATAATGCAAAAAAAAATATCCAATGTAAAATGGTTAATGTCGCTTTGTAAAATGAAAATGTGATAACAAATTTTTATCACAATTTCTAAAGTGTTGGGACTTGGGGGGTTTGCTTTTTTTGCTGGCTTTAAATGCTCCCTCCATTGGCAGTGTGGCAAATTGTCATAGAGAGCTTTGATTAGCTTGTGGATATTAAATGGTTGCCAGCGCCGCCGTCGCTCTTTGTCTGAGTGTCAACACTCAGGTTATTTAGGTAGTTATCACTGGTGGGACAAGCTCTTTATTACACCTCATGATAGTTCCCTACCGCCCCCCGCAACATTACTTTCCTATTATTAGTGGCAGTAATGAAATGAAATGAGATGAAATGTGAAATGTGGTTGATTATGACAGCAACATTGGCCTATTACACTGGCGGTATGGGTGATAATAATACACTGATGCTACTACTAATAATAATAGTACTTAATAATGATAATGATGCGACAACAGCAACAACATCAAAAGCAACAATAAAAATAACAACAATTGTGTGACAATTGTGTTGTATTATTATTTTCAATGATAATGATGCCACTGAGCTGAGTTGACAATGATGATGAGGTGACAAACAATACCGAGAGACAGCAAAAAAATGTGTATTAAACCATTTCCCATAAAATATTTTTGTAAATTGTGATCAAAAAAAAAAAAAATTAAACTAAACCAAGTGAGTAAAGTAGAAAGTCTTACTGAATTAAAAAATCTTGTCGAAAATTTTTGTCAAGATTTTATTTCTATAGAAAATTTTGTCAAGATTTTATTTCTATAGAAAATTATGACAAAATTTTATTTCTATAGAAAATTTTGTCAAAATTTTATTTCTATAGAAAATTTTGTCAAAATTTTATTTCTATAGAAAATTTTGTCAAAATTTTATTTCTATAGAAAATTTTGTCACAATTTTATTTCCATAGAAAAAGTTGTCAATTTACGTCTACAGAAATTTTTATCAAAATTTTATTGCTATTGAAAATTTTGTCAAAATTTTATTTGTATTGAAAATTTTGTCAATATTTTATTTCTATAGAAAATTTTTGAAAAATTTTATTTCTATAGGAAATTTTATCAACATTTTATTTTTATAGAAAATGTTATCAAAATTTTATTTCTATAGAAGACGTTTTAAAAATTTTATTTCTATAGCAAATTTTGTCAAAAACTTATTTTTGTTGAAAATGTTGTCAAAATTTTATTTCTATAGCAAATTTTGTCAAAAATTTATTTCTATAGAAAAATTTGTCAATATTTTATTTCTATAGAAAATTTTGTCAAAATTTTACTTCTATAGAAATTTTTATAAAAATTTTATTGCTATAGAAAATTTTGTCAAAAATTTATTTCTATAGGAAATTTTGTAAAAATTTTATTTCTATAGAAGATTTTGATAAAATTTTATTTCTATAGAAAACTTTTTCAAAATTTTATTTCTATAGAAAATTTTTGAAAAATTTTATTTCTATGGAAAATATTGTCAAAATTTTATTTCTATAGAAAATTTTGTCAAAATTATATTTCTATAGAAAGTTTAATCAAAATTTTATTTCTATAGAAATTTTAGTAAAAATTTTATTTCTATATGAAACTTTGTCAAAATTTTATTTTTATAGAAAATTTTGTCAATATTTTATTTATATAGAAAAGTTAAAAAAATTTTATTTCTATAGAAAATTTTGTAAAATTTTTATTCCTATGGAAATTTTGTCAACATTTTATTTCTATAGAAAATTTTGTCAAAATTATATTTCTATAGAATATTTTGTCAAAATTTTATTTCTATAGAAAATTTTGTCAAAATTTTACTTCTATAGAAATTTTTATCAAAATTTTATTGCTTTAGAAGATTTTGTCAAAATTTTATTTCTATAGAAAATTTTGTCAAAATTTTACGTCTATTGAAAATTTTGTCAAAATTTTATTTCTATAGAAAACTTTGTCAAAGTTTTATTTCTATAGAATATGTTAGCAAAATTTTATTTCGATAGAAAATTTAGTCAACATTTTATTTCTATAGAAAATTTTGTCAAAATTTCATTTTTATAGAAAATTTTGTTAAAATATTATTTCTATAGAAAATTTTGTCAAAATTTTATTTCTATAGAAAATTTTGTCAAAATTATATTTCTATAGAAAGTTTTATCAAAATTTTATTTCTATAGAAATTTTAGTAAAAATTTTATTTCTATAGAAATTTTAGTAAAAATTTTATTTCTATATGAAACTTTGTCAAAATTTTATTTTTATAGAAAATTTTGTCAATATTTTATTTATATAGAAAAGTTTTGAAAAATTTTATTTCTATAGAAAATTTTGTAAAATTTTTATTCCTATGGAAATTTTGTAAAATTATTATTCCTATAGAAAATTTTGTCAAAATTATATTTCTATAGAAAATGTTGTCAAAATTTCATTTCTATAGAAATCTTTGTCAAAAGATGATTTCTATAAAAATATTTGTCAACATTTTATTTCTATAGAAAATTTTGTCAAAATTTTATTTCTATAGATAGTTTTATCAAAATTTTATTTCAATAGAAAATTTTATGTCTATAGAAATTTTAGTCAACATTTTATTTCTAAATGAAACTTTGTCAAAATTTTATTTCTATAGAAAATTTTGTCTATATTTTATTTATATAGAAAATTTTTGATAAATTTTATTTCTATAGAAAATTTAGTCAAATTTTTATACCTATGGAAAATTTTGTCAAAATTATATTTCTTTAGAAAATGTTATCAAAATTGTATTTCTATAGAAATTTTTTTCAAAAGATTATTTCTATAAAAATATTTGTCAACATTGTATTACTATAAAAAATGTTGTCAAAATTTTATTTCTGTAGAAAATGTTGTCAAAATTTTATTTATATAGAAAATTTTGTCAAAAATATTATTTCTATAGAAAATTTTATTTCTATATGAAACTTTGTAAAAATGTTATTTCTATCGAAAATTTTGTCAATATTTTATTTATATAGAACAATTTTTGAAAATTTTATTTCTATAGAAAATTTTGTAAAATTTTTATTCGTATGGAAAATTTTGTCAACACTTTATTTCTATAGAAAATTTTTTCAAATTTTTATTCGTATGGAAAATTTTGTCAACACTTTATTTCTATAGAAAATTTTGTAACATTTTTATTCGTATGGAAAATTTTGTCAACACTTTATTTCTATAGAAAATTTTTTCAAATTTTTATTCGTATGGAAAATTTTGTCAACACTTTATTTCTATAGAAAATTTTGTCAAAATTATATTTCTATAGAAAATTTTGGCAAAATTATATTTCTATTGAAAATTTTGTCAAAATTTTATTTCAATAGAAGATTTTGACAACATTTTATTTCTACAATAAATTTTGTCAAAAATTTATTTCTATAAAAAAATTTGTCAAAATTTTATTTCTATAGAAGATTTTGACAAAATGTTATTTCTATAGAAAAATTTGTCAAAATTTTATTTCTATAGAAGATTTTGACAAAATTTTATTTTTATAGAAAATGTTGGCAAAATTTTATTTCGATAGAAAATTTAGTCAAAATTTTATTTCTATAGAAAATTTAGTCAAAATTTTATTTTTATAGAAAATTTTGTTAAAATATTTCTATCGAAAATTTTATGAAAATTTTATTTCTATAGAAAATTTTGTCCAAATTTTATTTCTATAGAAATTTTGCCAAAACTATATTTCTATAGAGAATTTTATCAAAATTCTATTTCAATAGAAAATTTTATGTCTATAGAAATTTTAGTCAAAATTTTATTTCTATATGAAGGTTAGGTTAGGTTAGGTGGCAGCCCGATGTATCAGGCTCACTTAGACTATTCAGTCCATTGTGATACCACATTGGTTAACTTCTCTCTTATCACTGAGTGCTGCCCGATTCCATGTTAAGCTCAATGACAAGGGACCTCCTTTTTATAGCCGAGTCCGAACGGCGTTCCACATTGCAGTGAAACCACTTATAGAAGCCTCAGAAATGTCACCAGCATTACTGAGGTGGGATAATCCACCGCTGAAAAATTTTTTGGTGTTCGGTCGAAGCGGGAATCGAACCCACGACCTTGTGTATGCCAGGCGGGCATGCTAACCATTGCACCACGGTGGCTCTCTATATGAAACTTTGTTAAAATTTTATTTTTATAGAAAATTTTGTCAATATTTTATTTATATAGAAATTTTTTGAACAATTTTATTTCTATCGAAAATTTTGCAAAATTTGTATTCCTATGGAAATTTTGTCAAAATTATATTTCTATAGAAAATTTTGTCAAAATTTTATTTCTATAGAAATCTTTGTCAAAAGATGATTTCTATAAAAATATTTGTCAACATTTTATTTCTATAAAAAATGTTGTCAAAATTTTATTTCTGTAGAAAATTTTGTCAAAATTTTATTTATATAGAAAATTTTGTCAAAAATATTATTTCTATAGAAAATTTTATTTCTATAAAAATTTTAGTAAAAATGTTATTTCTATATGAAACTTTGTAAAAATGTTATTTCTATAGAAAATTTTATCAATATTTTATTTATATAGAACATTTTTTAAGAATTTTATTTCTATAGAAAATTTAGTCAAATTCTTATTCGTATGGAAAATTTTGTCAACACTTTTTTTCTATAGAAAATTTTGTCAAAATTATATTTCTATCGAAAATTTTGTCAAAATTTTATTTCTATAGAATATTTTGTCAATATTTTATTTCTATAGAAAATGTTATTTCGGTAGAAGATGTTTTCAAAATTTTATTTCTATAGCAAATTTAGTCAAAAATTTATTTTTGTTGAAAATGTTGTCAAAATTTTATTTCTATAGAAAATTTTTTCAAAATTTTATTTCTATAGAAAAATTTGTCAAAATTTTATTTCTATAGCAATTTTTTCAAAATTTTATTTCTATATGAAACTTTGTCACAGTTTTATTTCTATAGAAAATTTTGTCAAATTTTTATTTCTATAGAAAATTTTGTCGAAATTTTATTCTTGTAGAAGATTTGTCAAGAGGAATATTTTTGAAAATGTCATGAATTCTACCAATCTACCAAACAGTAAAAAATCTACAATTTTTGGTAGAATTCTACCAACTGTGGCCACCGTGCTCAGGAGATAATTCTGAGTCGATCGGTATGTATTTTATGGGGTCTAAAATCAAAATTTCTGGCAGGCACAATTTTTTGTAAGATCGAAGTTATTGTACTCTGACCACTATGTGGTTTAGGGTATAAATAATAACAATAAAAACAAATGAATCTATTTTTAAATAAACGCCGTTATGCTAAAAATAAGTAAGTAATTTTCAACAAATTCAGGAAATTTTTTTGATAAATTATTATTTTTTCCTGTTTTAGGAAAATTTCGTAATAATATTTATGTGAGGGAAAATTCGTATATTAATATCCCAGCAAAAAATTTGGAAGTTCTTCTCAAGGCAGAACTTTAAAAGAACTTCCAAAAATGCCCTCCCAAAGATGTTCTTTATTGTCACTGCACAGGAAGTTCATTTGAGTCAATCTTTTTATAACCCGTTTTTTCATATTTTTAATGGGAATTTTGTTTTTGTTTCAAATAGGTTAAAAACATATTAAGAATTAATAAAATGGTACAAATTATTTAGATTTAGCCAAAAAAAATGTTAAATCCTTTGTAGAAAAATTGCGAATTTTTGAAAATATTTAATGACAAACGTTCCAGAAATTCATAAAAAAATTAAAAAAAAAATATTTATTTGTCAAAATATCACAAAAATTCGTAATTCACATCCAAACCACTGAATTCACCTCACACCTTAAGAAGTGATGCAGCTGCTGTTGAAATAGTGGACATCCGTCCTATGACAAGCCCATGTTAAATTCATCGCTTCTGCGTCAATTTGGCACCACTTCCGGATTCAAAAAGAACATTTTCACTACTTTTTTGGCGACGCGTTGTTTGCTGGGTGTCTTTTTAGCCATTACCAACAATTTTTGCGATATCATTTTTCATAGAAATTGGCATAAAATGGGGAAAGAAGAATGTTTGAAAAGCCAAATTGTTACCAAAGGTACACATTTTTACGGTTACTCAACTGACATATAGATGGCGCTTAAACGAATATCCACATATGAATTTTTTCTTCCTCACATATAATAATTTCTCATTACAATTTATTTACATTTTTTCCGTCGGAAATCAAATTAATTCAGGAAATGGTGTCGTGTATATAATTTTGATTTTCTTTTTTACTACGGTATAGAGATTATTTGATTATATGATCAGTTGTTGACTCGTTTAAATGTTTAAACTAATGTTATTTATGGTTCTCTTGTTAGTTGTATTACTGCAATGGATGATTTTATTTTTTGTTCACACTTGCTTTTGGTGCAACCTCAGGGGAGCCTTTTTCTAGCTATTTTAGATATGATTTAATTTTTTGCAACAACACAATATTATAATAATAATGTTTACATTATAAGTGAGTTTTAGTGTTCATTATTTATACATCTCTATGGAATAATAATATTAACTGAAGGTGAAGAGATTATGAAATATGATAGAAGGAAAAAATTCAAATTATATGTAAATATTTTTAGGGCAAACAATTTTCATCAGATTTACGTGAAAATATTTAAATTATTAAAATTGAAATTCTGAGTCATATTACAAGTGACTCATAATCACTCCCTAGTCTCGATCTAGTCTTTATTCTCTTTATAAAAATCAATACACAAATAACCACATTTTATCATCGTTACTTGATAATTAATTTTTTCCTATTAATTGTGCCCCTTATTAACTTTCGATATCTCAACAATCTATTATGATCGACAACCTTCTAAATGCCATGGTATAATTAAATTTAATGTAATATTAAAATAAAGCAAAATGCACAGCTCATAGGAAAATTGTTTCCATTGAAATATATGCTATGGACCTGATTTTGAACTTTGCAAAATTAATTTAATCAATTTGAAAATACTTATAAGCAACATTTAGTATAATACATATAGCCTTAACAATAATAATTGTTCATGGCTAACTTGCATCATTATTATCATCCAAATCATGGCTGGAAAGGTGACGATGTATTCGAAGCTTATGTTGTATGTTTTGCTATACAGAACTAAAACGAAATTTATTGTAATATTTATACGAATCATTAACATTTTTATTTAAGGCCATAAAGTTTCATTTATTCAATTGCATCTCAGCGGGATATAATCGTTTTTGATTTTGACATCAGGTAAATGGTTAATTTGACATTTATTTATTTAGAGGAAATTTTGTATATATTTCATTTAAGATAATTTAATAATAAATTTTAAATTTTATTATATTACTTATTAGGACTTTATGTAAAAATTGTTTAAATATAAATGCGATCCTTTTTTTATTTATTTATCATAAGATTTGCAATCATAATAAATTATGCTAATAAATATAAAAAGAAAATTAAGTTGTGAGCCCCTAATATATTAAAATACTTTTGCCTAATTTTTTATAAAAATAAATAAAAAAAAATATTTGTGCAAATATATATTAAATAAAAAAACACGAAACTAAATTAATGTGAAAGTTTTAAATATTATTAAATAAATTGTTATTATTTATTAAGAGGAAATTTGGATATTTCAATAGGCCCATTTATTTAAAAAAAATTACAATCATTATTATAATGAATTTTTGTTAAAAGTATTAAAATATTTTTTTTACTAATTAACTATATATTAAAAACAAGTAAGTAAAGTAGAAAGTCGGGCGGGGCCGACTATATCATACCCTAAACCACCATTACAGAATTAGTAATCATAAGCATTTGTGGGGTAACATATAGGTCTGGGAGATAAACCGCAGTTGCATATTTAAGAAAATTAAGTGGTATATGTAAATTTGTATTACCACCACGGTTGCCACAGTTGGTAGAATTCTACCCAAATTAGTAATCTTTTTTGTTAAATCTCTATAAAAGTAAAATTTTGCAAAAAGTTTCTATAAACAAATTTTTGTGAGAAATTTTTGTATAGAAATAAAATTTTGACAATAAATTCTATAGAAATAAAATTTTGAGAAAAAATTACACAGAAATAAAATTTTGAGAAAATTTTTTATAGAAATAATATTTTGAAAAAAATTTCTATAGAAATACAATTTTGACAAAATGTTCTATAGAAATAAAATGTTGACAAAATTTTCTACAGGAATAAAGTTTACCACACATTGTTAAAGATCAAGCCTTGCCGGCTTCTAATTTCCTCCTCTAGAGCCACCAAAATGTAAAAGTGATTACAAATTGTGTTGAGTGAAAATGTCCTACATTGTGGCCCTACGTCCCTACAAGACGTTAAATATTAGAAAAACCCTACATATAGGGAATTTCTCCTACTTCTAGCAGCACTGACTGTGTTGATATTGCACCTACGGATTTAGTATGCCACTAATATTGAGCCCATTATTAAAAAAGAGAAAATCGTTAAATTAGTGTGGGTAATAAATACAAATTTGTAAAAATCGAGCAATATTCTTATGTAAGAGTTACAAGTACGTATAAGTACGATCGGCTAGTACATCAAAATTTGAAATTTGAGTAACATTGGTTAATAAATAAGAGCCAAATTTGGGAAAATCGAGCGATACATATATATGGAAGCTATATCTAAATCTGAACCAATTTGCATAATATTTTGCGGGTTTGATTAATACCACAAAAGGTTACCTTGTGCAAGATTTGAGTAAGATCAGTTAAGAAATCAGGCCTGTATGGTCAAACATAAGGTTATTAGGAGCGAATTTTTCAAAATCGGGTGATACATATATGCGAGCTATATCTACATCTGAACCGATTTCGATGAAATTTTGCACATATAGTTAGTACTAGAGAGGACTGGATCTAGCCAACTTTTAGTAAGATCGGTTAATAAATAAAAGTTCTATGGCCAAATTTGGGAAAATCTGGCTATACATATATATGGGAGCTATATATAATCTGAACCTGATTTCGATGATTTTTTGCACATATAGTCAGTGCTATAGAAGACTACATTTAGCCAAATTTGGGTAAGATCGGTTGATAAATAAGGGTTTTATGGCCAAATCTAGAAAAATCGGGCGGTACATATATATGGGAGCTATAGCTAAATCTGAACCGTTTTCGATGATTTTTTGCACATATAGTTAGTGCTATAGAAGATTATATTTAGCTAACTTTGAGTAAGATCGGTTGATAAATAAAGGTTTTGTGGCCAAATTTGGGAAAATCGGGCGATACATATATATGAGAGCTATATCTAAATCTGAACCGATTTGGATGAAATTTTGTAGACTTGAAGGGCGATGGAAAATATTACCTTTTGCCAAATTTGGTGACGATCCGTTTGAAAACAAACTCAACGTGACCCCATTTGTCGAAATCGGGCGATACATATATATGGGAGCTATATCTAAATTTGATCCGATTTCCGGACGGACGGACACCAAGCGCTAGATCGACTCAGGAGGTGATTCTGAGTCGATCGGTATATATTTTATGGGGTCTAAAATCAATATTTCTGGTAGGCACATTTTTTGGCCGATCAAACTTATTATACCCTGACCACTATGTGGTTTAGGGTAAAAAAACAATAAACAAAATTGAGAAAATATGTATTAAATTAAGAATTTTGCTTCTGCAAAAGGCACCGGAGGTCAAATCTGGGGATCGGTTTATATGGGGGCTATATATAATTATGGACCCATATGGATAAACCACATATCAAATTTCAACCAGATCGTATGAAATTTGCTCTTCCAAGAGGCTCCAAAACCAAATCTCGGGATCGATTTATATGTGGGCTATATATGATTATTGACTGATATGGACCACTTTTGACATGGTTGTTAAATATCATATACTACCCCCACGTACCAAATTTCAGCCAGATCGGATGAATTTTGCTTCTCCAAAAGGCACCGGAGGTCAAATCTGGGGATCGTTTTATATGTGGGGGCCATTGGCGGAGCTAGAAATTTTCTCTGGGGGGGGCTGTGCCCCTCCCAGACATCCTTCAAAATTTTGTCGAAATTTCCGAAGCGATAAATTACCCCTATTGATAAAACTATACATCCTCAATTTTATTGCGGTGTTAAAGGCAATATGCAGCAAAATCAATCAAAAACAAAAAAACTCAATCACAAAAATTAGTTGTATCAATTAATTTTTTAATTGGCTTTGATGATTGATACTATCATTTTTTTTGATTGAATACATTTCAATTAAAAACAAGTAAGTAAAATCTAAAGTCGGGCGGAGCCGACTATATTATACCCTTCACCACTATGTAGACAAACATTTGTGTTACCATCTCAACTACTTAAAATTTGCTGGGAGCTATATAAAGGTTTGCATTTCCAGATACAAATACTTTTAATGGAAACAATTTTTTGTACTTCTACAAAAACTCTAGAATTAAAATTTAAATCGGCTAACGCCCTGGGATGATACACAATGTTAGTAAAAAATATGGGAAATATGAAGCGAGAGAAATTTTAAAAGAGATTTTTAATTTTTCAGGCGATACATATGTATTCGAGATATAGGACAATTAGAGTAATATTTACAATTTTTGCTACTCAGCAGTGGCGATTTTACAAGGATATTGGTTAGATCTCGCCAAGATATGTGTAGGGCGACTTGGAGCCTTATTTAAAACTCATCCGTTCTGTGGAAATTTTGGCATTGCAGTGTGTAGGATATGGGGAAATCATCACAGAATTTTGTGTAAACTGTGAGAATTTTGGCCATATTTGTATTCTCTGTGGAAACTATCCAGTCAATTGGAGGAAAATCCCATTGAAAATGGGTCTAAAATATGAAACAGTCGACCATATCTCCCCAACTCTGGTGTACGTATATATGGGAGCTATATACAATCTGAACCGATTTTGAATAAATTTGACATGTATAGTTAGAATAATAATTCTGCTATCTATGCGAAATTTCACGTAAATGGGAGTATAACTTTGGCCCCCCTGGTCATATGAGTGCAAATCGGACGGGAGATATATATGGGAGCCATATCTAAATCTGAACCGATTTTAACAAAATTTGACACACTTAACGATACTATTAAACGTACCCCTTGTGCAAAATTTGAAGCAAATCACGGCAAATCTCTGGCTTTGTGGCCATATAAGTTCAAATCGGACGAAATATATATATGGGAGCTATATCTAAATTTGAACCGATTTCAATCAAGTGTACCAAGCATTGGTAGAATGCCAATTCTACCCTCTGTGCAAAATTTCATGAAGATCGGTAGTAAATTTTGGGCTCTGTGGTCATATGAGTCTAAATCGGACGAAAGATATATATGGGAGCTATATCTAAATCTGAACCGATTTGGCTGATATTTTGCAAGATTTGCGAGATTCATTAAATATTTGGATGTACGGTATTTCAAGAAAATTGGTTGATAAACACGCTAACTATGACCACATAGGGGATAAATATATATGGCAGCTATATCTAAATCTGAACCGATTTTTTCCCAAACCAATAGCAATTGTCTCTGTCTCAAGAAACGGCCCTATGCCAAATTTGAGGACGATCGGACTTAAATTGCGAGCTGTACTTTGTGCACAAAATTACATATACAGACAGACGGACGGACAGACAGACAGACAGACGGACATCGCTAAATCGACTCAGATTTTAATTCTTACCCGATCGGTATACTAAAAGATGGGTCTATGACCACTATTTCTTGGCGTTATATACAAATGCACAAACTTATTATACCCTGTACCACAGTAGTGGTGAAGGGTATAATTAATTAGATCAATTAATTTCATGGTTGAAGACAAAAAATATTTTATTGTGTGTGGGAGCCGGTTCCACGACACCGCTATAAATAATCAAATAGCAACTTACCATTATTTAATATAACAAAAAATAAAAGCATTGCTTTAAGTATGTGTTTGAAAAATATTGTTTGTAATTTATTTTTAATTCAAGACAACAAACATATGATTTTTAAATTTTATTTAAAATGTGTGTTTTAAAACAGGACTAGAAATCATAAAGCAAAACATAAACTTAATATATTCATCGTGTATAAAAAATACTAAGAATAAAAAATTAAATAAAAGGCAAAAAATAAATTGAATATTATAAAACGTCTATCTTCGATTAGTTTTTAAAAATTCTCTGAGAACAGAATACAACGAAGCAACTGTCGAGAGCAGCGGTGCCAACTCTGTTGATTTTTCGTGATTTTGACGATTTTAGATGGTAAATTGGGCATGTGACGATTTATGATTTTAATCAACGTAGTTATAAATTGACTATTTTTGAAAATGTGCGTCTCAAGTTTCCTTTTAGTGTTTTTATTACGTGTTTTTAGTTGTAATGTAAATATCAATACTAAAAAATATGCTTAACATACTCTCTCTGCCACAATCTTAATTGGATTAAACACATCGCAAAGCTTGAATTAAAATATAAATCAACTGTAGCTTTGATTATTCTGGGGGGGCAAGAACTATTCTGGGGGGGGCATAGCCCCCCCAGCACCCCCCTAGCTACGCCAATGGTGGGGGCTATATATAATTATGGACTGATATGAACCAATTCCTGCATGGTTGTTGGATACCATATACTAACATCACGTACCAAATTTCAACCGAATCGGATGAATTTTGCTCTTCCAAGGGGCTCCGGAGGTCAAATCTGGGGATCGGTTTATATGGGGGCTATATATAAGTATGGGCCGATGTGGACCACTTTTTGCATGCGTGTTTGAGGCCATATATTAACACCACGTACCAAATATCAACTGAATCAGATGAATTTTGGCCTTCCAAGAGGCTACGGACGTCAAATCTGGTGATCGGTTTACATGTATAATTATGGACCGATTTCGACCAATTTTTGCATGGGTGTTTGAGACCATATATTAACATCATGTACCAAATTTCAACCGAATCGGATGAAATTTGCTTCTCTTAGAAGCTCCGCAAGCCAAATCGGGGAATCGGTTTATATGGGGGCTATATATAATTATGGACCGATTTCGACCAATTTTTGCATGGGTGTTTGAGACCATATATTAACATCACGTACCAAATTTCAGCCGAAGCGGATGAAATTTGCTTCTCTTAGAGGCTCCGCAAGCCAAATCGGGGAATCGGTTTATATGGGGGCTATACATAATTATGGACCAATGTGGACCAATTTTTGCATAGTTGTTAGATACCATATACTTACATCATGTACAAAATTTCAGCCGGATCGGATGAAATTTGCTTCTCTTAGAGGATCCGCAAGCCAAATTTGGGTGTCCGTTTATATGGGGGCTATACGTAAAAGTGGACCGATATCGCCCATTTGCAATACCATCCGACCTACGTCAATAACAACTACTTGTGCCAAGTTCCAAGTCGATAGCTTGTTTTGTTCGGAAGCTAGCGTGATTTCAACAGACGAACGGACGGACATGCTCAGACCGACTCAGAATTTCACCACGACCCAGATTATATATATACTTAATGGGGTCTTAGAACAATATTTCGATGTGTTACAAACGGAATGACAAAGTTAATATACCCCCATCCTATGGTGGAGGGTATAAAAACAAATAAAAACAAGTATATACGGCCGTAAGTTCGGCCAGCTCGAATCTTATGTACCCTCCACCATGGATTGCGTAGAAACTTCTACTAAAGGCTGTCATCCACAATTGAATTACTTGGGTTGCGGCCGATGACAAGGCTTCTTAAAACTTCTTAATATCATCTTCTTAATTGTAAGTTAGTCCATGCGAGATACTTATTAGACAAAAGAAATGTCGATTAAATACGGAGATATTCAGTTCTTGACCGGAGTGTATAGGAAAGAAATAATCGATATGAAGTTTTGTGCGGTAATTATAGAGCCAGAATTGAAATATGGGGTTCGCTCTATATGGGCGCTATATACAATTATGAACACGAGTCTACCAAACATGATAGATTTTGTACGGTTTGGCAGATTTGTAGAATTCTTGATGTTTTGGAAGATTTTGCAAAATGTACATCTCCAACTACGAGGTGCTTCATAAATTTTCTATAGAAATAACATTTTGATAAAATTTTCTACAGAAATAAAACTCTGACAAAATTTTCTTTAGAAATAAAATTTTGACAAAATTTTCTTTAGAAATAAAATTTTGACAAAATTTTCTTTAGAAATAAAATTTTGACAAAATTTACCATAGCAATAAATTTTGACAAAATTTTCCATAGAAATAAATTTATGACAAAATTTTCTATAGAAATAAAATTTTGACAAAATTTTCTATGGCAATAAAATTTTGACAAAATTTTCTATGGCAATAAAATTTTGGTAGATTATTTTTGGCTCGAGTGGCAATCGTGATTTTTCTGTGATCGGAGATTGGTTTATCTGGGAGCTATATATAACTATAGATCGATACAGACCACTTTTGGCATGGTTGTTATGGGCAATATACTAACACCACGTACCAAATTTCATTTAGATCGGATGAATTTTGCTCCTCCAAGAGGCTCCGAAGATCAAATCTGGGGATCGGTTTATATGGGGACTATATATAAGTATGGACCAATATGGGAGCCACCGTGGTGCAATGGTTAGCATGCCCGCCTTGCATACACAAGGTCGTGGGTTCGTTTACTGCTTCGATCGAACACCAAGAAGTTTTTCAGCGGTGGATTATCCCACCTCAGTAATGCTGGTGAAATTTCTGAGGGTGTCAAAGCTTCTCTAAGTGGTTTCACTGCACTGTGAAACGCCATTCGGACTCGGCTATAAACAGGAGGTCCCTTGTCAATGAGCTTAACATGGAATCGGGCAGCACTCAGTGATAAGAGAGAAGTTCACCAATGTGGTATCACAATGGACTGAATAGTCTAAGTGAGCCTGATACATCGGGCTGCCTAACCTAACCTAAGCTAATAAATGAGGGCTATATATAATTATGGACCTATGTGGACCAATTTTTGCACGGTTGTTAGATACCATATACTAAGACCACGCACTAAGTTTCAACCGGAGCGGATGAATTTTGCTCCTCTTAGGGGCTCCGCAAGCCAAATCTGAGGTTCCGTTTATATGGCTCCGGTTTATATGAGGGCTATATATAATTATGGACCTATGTATAAGTAGGGGAAAGATAGGAGTACCACTTCAGACGTGACTTGCCCACTTGCCCACACGTGACATGAATACTTAATTAAGCTTTTGGATGGGGATCTGGGGGGTGGGGATCGTGGGATAATTTATTCTGATCATTAATTTTTTTTTTTGAATTTAAATTATAGTTAATTAGATGAGGAAGCAAGTTTTATGATGTAAGTGAACGTGAGAGAACTTTAATTTGATGTATCGTGAGTGCTTGGTGTGAGAAAGTTTGGTTGTTCTAGTGTCAAGAGGTCATTGTTCTAGTGTCAAGAAGTCATTGTTGATTCACTCAATGCTAATAGATATCGATATCTTTGTTTGTTCTTTATTTCTAAATTCTTTGAGAAAGTATGTTTTATGACGCGAGTGATCGTGAGGCAACTTTAATTTGATGTATCCTGAATGCTTAGCCTGTGAAAGTATGGTTTGTTCTTATGTCAAAAGGTCATTGATGATTCAGTCATGTGAAATATAAATTGAAAATTTTGATAATGGCTTATATTTAAATTGGAGTTCATAATGTGAGTTCTTTGATATGGTAAGTTAAGGTAAGTTTTATGACGGGAGTTTTCGTGATCAAGTTTTCAAATTGTCAAGCATTTCCTGTATGATTCTAGTGAAATTTTGTTCCCAGACAATTGTTGATATCAAAAACGTGAAAAATTCAGCATGGACTCTATTTGTAAGTTGTAACTGATAGCAGTCATTTCCTTTCACAGCGTCGTTTTGATGTTGAAATCTAAGGCAAGGAAAATTCAATGCTCAGTGGCGAGAACGAACGTGTGCGAGTTTCTAAATGACATTCCATTAGCCCTAACGTTTTTTAAGAAAATTATATTAATCGAACAGGTAACAAATCTCATTTAGAATGAAAATTGTATCTTCTTTGCTGGTAAACAACAGAACCCCTAGATACAGATTTGTTTGTGTTTTCCAATAACCTTTATTGCTGTGGAAAAGAAAAATAGGCTGAAACTCTTCTTTCCCATTTTCTAAATTTAGTTTGTGTCTTCCCTCTTCCGAAACAAGAAGAAACATTTATTTTTTTCATTCTTATTTGTCAAAAAAAAAATCAAAAAGTAAAAATGGTTAAATATATTTGTGGAATGTGCCATATGGGATTCCCTCACAAAAAGATGTTTAATCGTCACATCGTTAAACATTGTACCTTGTGCTATAGGCTATTCCCAAGTCAACCTATGCTAAAACTACATTATGAAAAATGCATATTAAACGAGAATAGGATGGAACTACCATCAACCAGTAGCGGTACACGTTCTCAGGGATTAATGAGGGAAGATGTTGCCATGGAGCTTCTTAATGTTAAACAGCTAGGATGTCAAAGGAGTTTGGAGGGACAACGGCCAGCCGTTCAGCAGTCAGCCGTTAACTTTAATAGCCAGCAGAATAGTAATCCTAGTTTAACCACTAGCAATGTTAGAATGAATGATAACGTTCCTTCATCGTCTAACCAACAACAATATCAACAACATCCTTCATCGTCTAACCAACAACAACATCAACAACATCCTTCATCGTCTAACCAACAACAACATCAACAACATCCTTCATCGTCTAACCAACAACAACAGCTGCAGCAGCAAAAACAATATGAATGTAGGCTGAAAGAAGTTAAGAGCGCCTTTAGGAAAAGAATCGCCATATATGAGTATAAGAATGTTACGAATACACTTATACCTGAAAATTTTCTGGCTGAGACAAAAAGCAGTTTAACTCAAATGTTGAACGAAAAAGTGAATGAACACAAAACAGTTAAATTCAACATTGAGGTTGTGGGTGAATATGTGAAACCCGCAGAAGTGGCTGCCTCTGATATGAGTGAAGAAGGTGTCAGCATGCCTAAGAAAATATATCACACAACTAAAATGATAATGATTAGTAAATATGATGACATAGCTAACAAATTAGATCATCATTTCGATTGTGCTCTAAATAAAATGTCTGAGTTTCAAGAACGTGATTCAGGTTGGGCATTGAAAAAAATCGAGAAACTGGAAGTGAATGTGAATAGATGCAGAGTTATTAGTGGAAGTGGATACGTTTTAACACCAACAGTATTAAAAAACAAGAGGGCAACACTAAATATTGAGAATGCTGATGAGTACTGTTTTAAATGGTGTTTATTAGCCGAATTTATAAAATCACCAAAGAATAATGCACATAGACCTTCTACATATCAGGTCGATATAACACAAGATGTTATAACAACAGAAGATGGAACAATATTAAATTTCACGGGACTACAATTTCCTCTTCCAATAAACCAAATTGAAAAATTTGAAGAAATGAATCCAGAAATTGCTATTAACGTCTTCGGATTTGAGGAAAATGAAGTCGTGGGTCCCTATTATTCCACCAAATTCATATACAGGAAAACCGTAAATTTGATGTTATTGACAGATGAGGATGGATCTTCACACTATATTTTGGTGACGGATTTATCGAGGTAATTTTTTTATAATACCTTTAACGAATTTTTTTATAATTTATTTTAATTATAAACATTTTTAACTTGTTTTTCAGATTAATAAAGAAACAGACAACAAAATACCATGGAAAGATTTTTGTATGTCCAACATGCGTACAACATTTTTCCTCAGAAAAAACTTTACATAAACACAAGGGAAAGTGTTTTGCTCCGGTAAGGACACTTCCTAGCGAAGAAAATAAAAATCTTTTATTTTCACAACATCATAAAAAGTTAAAAGTTCCCTTCGTCATATATGCAGATTTTGAATGCATTCTAAAAGATGTAACATCGACTGATGGAAATGTGAGTAAAACAACAGCTCTGAAGGAGCATATACCTTGTGCATTTAGTTATAATATTGTTTGTAGTTTTGACAACTCTAAAAATGTATTTAGAATTTATAGTGGAGAGGACGCATCTAAGAAATTTTTAGAGTTTTTAATCAGAGACTGTAAGGATATTTATGATAAATATTTAAATGTTGAAATACCCATGAATCCACTGACGGAGAGTGAGGTGTTAGATTTTGTTAATGCTCGAAGTTGTCATATTTGTGAACGGGATTTGGGTGAGGAGAGACCAGTTAGAGATCATTGTCATTTAACTGGAAAATATAGGGGGGCAGCACACAATTTATGCAACCTTCAACATAGTGTTCCCAAATTTATACCAATATTTTTCCATAACTTTTCAATGTATGATTCACATCTTTTTGTTAAAGATTTGAGTGAGTACGATGGGGAGACAACAGTCGTCGCACAAAACAAGGAAACATACATAGCAATGTCTCATAAGCTTGTTATGGATGGTGGTAAAAGATTGGAAATGAGGTTTTTAGATAGTTTTAGGTTTATGGCTGCTAGCTTAGAGACTCTAGCACAAAATTTACCTGAAAACGCATTGGAAAATGTGCGTAGACACTTTCCTAATAGTAATGAATTTAATTTGGTAAAACGTAAAGGTGTTTTCCCTTATGATTACTTATCAAGTTTTGACAAATTAAAGGAAAATTCTCTACCTTCTATAGATGCATTCTATAATACTTTATGTGATACCCCGTGTACAGTTGATGACTATAAACATGCACAAAATGTATGGAGAACCATGAGTTGTAAGTCACTAGAAGACTATATGCGTCTTTATCTAAAAACAGATGTGCTTCTTTTGACTGATGTATTTGAAAAATTTCGTAATCTATGTATATATATACACAAATTGGATCCCGCTCATTATTATACGATTCCATCTCTATCTTGGGCTGCTATGCTCAGACTTATTTCAAACAAAATCGATCTACATTTGTTCACCGATGAAAAAATGTATAATTTTGTTAAAAAAGCGATAAGAGGGGGGATTGTTCAGTGTAGCAAACGACATGCTAAAGCCAATAACAAATATATGAAACATTTTAGTAAAGAAGAGTTATTGTCCATTCTTTTATACATTGATGCTAATAATTTGTATGGGTATGCTATGTCACAATTTCTACCTCAAAAAGATTTCCTATGGATTGAGGGAACTGAAGAGTTCCTTATGAATTATTTTGTTGAGAATATTTTAAATCTTCCACATGATTCAAATATCGGCTATTTCCTTGAAGTAGATCTTTCATGTCCTCCAGAAGTTCACGATTATCTTAATGACTTCCCTCCTTGTCCTGAGAATAAAACTCCTCCAGGTTCAAAATTCAAAAAACTTATTGCCGATTTTGAAGATAAGGAGCGATATGTTATTCACTATCGAAATCTTCAGCAATGCTTAGCTTTAGGATTGAAATTGAAAAAGGTGCATGCTATTCTATCATTCACTCAAAGTGATTGGCTTCGCGAGTATATTGAAATAAATAATAAATATAGAGCTGCGACGAATATTGCATTTGAAAAAGATTTTTTTCAAACTTCTCAATAATGCCATATACGGAAAAACGATGGAAAACGTTGAAAAACGTAAAGACATAAAAATAGTAAAGCAATGGGAGAGAACAAATAGAAATAGGAAAGGCGCCGAACATTGGATATCAAGGCCTAACTTCAAAGGTCTTGTACATTTCACTGAAAATATGGTAGCAATAGAAATGGCTCCGCTTGACGTGATATGTGATAAGCCTATACATATTGGATTTGCGGTATTAGAATTATCGAAGCATTTTATGTATGACTTCTATTATAACTTTTTAAAGAAACGTTTTCAAGATGATGTTTCACTTTTATATACTGATACCGATTCTATGGTACTTCAGTTTATTGGAAGAGATTTCTATGAGGAAATAAGTGAGAAAGATATTCGTGAGAGATTTGATACCTCTGAATTATCCGAAAATAATCCTTTCAATTTTCCCATAGTAAATAAAAAAGTTATAGGCATGATGAAGGATGAAAATGCGGGAAGAATAATGACAGAGTTTGTAGGTCTTCGCGCTAAAATGTACTCACTAACTGTTGAGGGTGGAAGCGAAATTAAAAAAGCAAAAGGCGTAAAGAAATCTGTGCTTAAAAAATATAGCATAGACACCTATCGTGATTGTCTATATGGTAAACGAGAAGTGTATGATAATATGATTACATTTAGATCGAAAAAACATACCATATTTACGAATAAAGTGAATAAAATAATTTTAAGTCATAATGATGACAAACGAAAAATTTTAGAAGATGGGATTAACACATACGCCTGGGGTCATTATGCAATTCGTGAACGGGAGGAGATAGCGGACATTAGTCTGGAAGATATTAGTCCCATGCCACTTGAAATTAATTTATTTGATTTATCATATATTGAATTGGCTACAATGGAAGATCTTGATGATCTTATCCTATAACCTCTCCACTAGGATTAATTTAATATTAAAATTTTATTTAATTTTAGTAATAAAAACAAAAAAGTATTTATTGTTATAATACATAATATATGTTTATTTATCAGTTTGTATTTAGTTTTATTTTAATTATGTTTAATAATAAAAAATTTATAAATAAACAAAAAAATTGTATTTTTAAATAATTTTTCGAACAACTCCAGTCAAAGGTGTGTATTCCATCAGGCGATCATGCAGTATAAGACAGTAGGCATGTGTATTTTGTGCGATTGGTCTACTCGTTTCAATTTCAAGTTTGACATCTATTGGGCCATGCTTTATCATTTCATTTTGGTGGCTAACATCAATGACAATTAGTGGGGAGATCTTGAAATCATCAACACTTAAGATTGGATGTGACTCTCTTTGATAATAATTTTCTTGAAATTTTGTATACATTTCATAGAGTATTGCATATCGATTTTCTTCAAATTTCAAATTTAAATCATCATACGGATAGGTCTCTGAATTCAAATGTACTTTTATGTTTGTTAAGTTGCAGTGAACAAATTTTCCTTCACGTTCAAATGCAAATAAAATGAATCGTGGTCTCTCCCTATTCAGCGATAGCTTTACATTCCAATTACATTTCATCGACCCAAAGAAAGTTGGATTAAAATGACAATCCCAACTTCGAAATGCAATCGGTAATGATGTTCCATCACGTACTGTTTTCATGGCTTTTATTTTCATAGGGTCAGAGAGCTGAACATGGGGTATCCTCCACGTCACATTGGTAATTGTTAAATTTAGATTTTCCTTTGGATCCATTGAAAAACATGCTTGGCTATCGTTAGAACTTCGATGAAGTATTAAGTCATGTTTGCTATGTAATATAATTTTATTGAAATCTTCAGCAAACCCCAGTAACATTTTTAATGGGACATAAAAATTGAATGTGTTTACAGATATATCGTCTAATGAACTCCATCCTGCATTCAGGAGCATATTACTCTCAAAACTTGTTAGGGAAGCGAAATTTTTTATTGTGCTAGATATACCAAGATATCTAGATCGATCAATTTCAACACCATTAAGCTCATAGCGGATTTCATCAAACATGTATGCCACACAATTGTTTTTTAATCGTGCATTGGCGGCTTTCTCTCCACTAGCCACTGTTATGTAACCCTCTATGTAAATATAGCTTTCAGCTGGCAATACGTACAAATCTTGATTTTGTATGGTTATTCTGATTTCATCATTGTTTTTAAATGAGCGAATATATGGCACATAACTATGATAGTCTTTTTTAGTTATATTTTCATCTGAAAACGGCTTTTCAGTTACATTAAGAATTTCAGACATTTTGTTTTAAACGAAGCTTGAGTGATTTTAAAAATTTCTTGTTTTCTTTAGATAAAGGTAGTAGTCTGCGGTTGGTGTTTCGATCTTGAATGTTTTCCTTTAATTTTCTACTGATGTATTTATTATAAATAATCATCTCACAGTGGGTCTTAGATGAAGACGTAAAGTAATTTCCTCACCTCGAAAGTTTATTAAGCGATCTTCTTGATCTACAATCCGCACGATAAGTGAACTGATTTCTTTAACGTTCACTGGCAAATAAACTAAATTTCTAGGCATTTCATCTAATTTATAGCCAGGAGAGACATTTATAGCAAACTGATGAATAGTATGTACGGGTAAACTATTCATAAAAGCACCTGAAGTAATATTACATTGCACTTGAATAGCATTCACCCGCATAATATTCACGGGGAGGGATGATTTATGTGTTATGTTGGGCGATAAAATCTCTCTTTTGAAGCCCAACAAGCGACCAATTGAACGTTCATGATTGAAATCTATTATATCATGAGAAGAGCTTATTTCAATTTGTAGAGTATTATTGTTAGCTGCAATACTGATACTTTTTTTTCCATTGCTCATTCCATAAGCCATTTTTATATAGTCAACAATGTCTTCCAGTTCATATGAACCTATGGGAATTTCAATTACTTTCTCACCAATATGAAAAAGATTATTATCATTATCAACGTTTGGTATGGAATTGTATGAATGAAAATCAATTAACGCACATTCATAATCATCAGAGAGCTGTAGTGAGGGAAAATATTCCGCCGTTAAGATTGAAGATTTCCCCGTTAGGGCAAGAGTTATTGACATAGTGAGTGTTGTGCTATGACTGTTATGTTTGCGGTGAAATATGTATATTATATTAAGTCGTTTTTATTTATCCATGAATTATGTTGATTTGTGAATCCTAACCATTTAACATAAACACGATCTCCTCTAGTTTTTAGCACTTTTTCAACTAGGTAAGAATTTGGGTAACTAGTTCTTTTTAATTCCTCCTCATAAAAGCAACCTTTAATAGGGTGCCCCTGATAATCTTCCAATATATACGTCACAGGGTTTGTAACCTTAATTAATGTAATGCGAAAAATCTCTGTGCTGAAATTCGGTGTATACCCTTTTTCAAATATATTCTTGTATTTGCTGATTCGAACGAAGTCGCCCACTTTATACTTGTGTTTTTTGAATATTTTAAGATTGCTATACACGGTATTGAGTAGATGTTGCTCTTTTTTCGAATTTACTTTGTATGGCGCCATTTTTATTGTCCGATGTCTTGTTCTATTGTATTTGTATACCAACTTTTTATAGTTATCAATCCACTTATAGTTTCCATTGAACGAAAACTCGCGAAACATTTTATTTTTTAATGTACGATTAAAACGTTCCACAATGGATGCCTTCATTACACTATAGGTGGAGTAGTGGTTAATGGAATACTTTTCCATTAACTTTTTAAAATCTTTATTAAAAAACTCTTTACCATCATCTGTTTGTAAATTCTTTGGTGTTCTTCCTTCTTTCAGTATTTTATGAAACGCTGTAGTAACATCACTTGCATTTTTAGTTTTTGTTGCTTCAACCCAAGCATATTTGGAAAATGTATCGATAACCGTTAGCAAAAATTTATATCCAATATTTATTCTAGCATAATTCCCCATTTCAACTAAGTCAGCCTGCCACAAATCATCAATCCCTTTCATTATAACTCTGCGACGAGGAAAGTTTTTTCGAGCTTGAGAATGAATTTCATTTACGATCCTTCTTCTCTCCATGATTATTCATGCTTGTTGTATATGAATGTTGGTGAGGGATATAATTTACTCATAGCATCAAAAATATTTGCTAGAGATGTTTTCAATTGTGAAATCTGTTCCTGTTGTTTGTAAAACTCAACACTTAACTCTTTCTTTAGTATTTCTTGTGAGCGCGTGATTTGTGCTTGTAAGTAAGCTTTGTTGACTGCGTCTCGATCTTCTGTGGGCGGGCCCAAATTTTTAATTTTTTTAGTTTGTATATCGAGGTTATAATACCGGTCAAAAGTGATTCCCAAAATTTTTTGAGCATTTCTTCGTAGAATTTCTGAGTTTGAGAAGTGACCGAACTTGTCGACACTCATCTTGATAATAAAATGAGAACATAAATATTAGTAAATTATATTCGCTTCTCTTAGCTCTTCTATAATTGATACTATTTCATTACTATGATTGTTATGACCAGCATTTTGGGATGCAATCAAGAGCTTGAGACGATCTACTAACTCATTGGGATCATCCCAATATATATAGTTAGGTGGTTGCATGTTTACACTCATTAAGCCTTCACCCACGTGAGTAGTCTGAAATAATTTCTTTATAATATTTGTGTATTTTTTACCCTTACTTGCTTTAACTTTTCCATCAACCTTATAATCTCTCTTATGACCATTTGTGTTTATCAATATTTTCTTATAGATTTCCAATTCAGATTTATCAAAATTCTGAGGATTTTTATAAAAAAGAAGTTCAAATAGACCGGGAGTGCGTCCCCATCTTTGATTTCCTATTATAATTTTATCATCTGTTAATTGGAGATCACTATTTCCAAATTTCCAAACACCTCCACGGTCTTTATGGAGCCCAAAACAAGTGTCCAGCTTTTTATTAATTTCTAGGGTGTCCAAGTCATACAAAACATCCTCATCTTCCGATTGTGAATAGAAATGATCATTATCTTCATTACCATCATCATCATCATCATCATCACCATTTTCAATTTTCTCCTTTTTGATGGGTGTTGTTATGTTCTTACTTTCCTCTAATTTAATTTCCTTTTTCGGTTGCCTCTCTACAAAATGATCGAGATTCTTTTCATATGACAACTTAAGAATTTTTTTAAGTGGAACTGTAAGCGGTTTGAATGTACTTTCAAGCTGGGTATTAAGCTCCATTTCTCCATTCTTTAAAGCTTCAAATTTTTTTCTGAGAACTTTTCTAGTCTTTATCAGTTGTCTTAAAGTGTTTTCATCCATTATCGCGTCCGCTCTAAATGATATGTTTTTCATTACTAAACATGTATATATGTGTCAAAGCCTTTTCTATATCGTCCATCGCTAATATCATTATCCTTACTTATTGTTAAAAATTGATACTTTTCTTTCCAACATTCGCAACATATTTCTTTAAATTTTTCATACGACATATCACTTCCAACATTATCGTCATAAACATGTTTCAAATTCATTTCATCTTGTTTGAATACAATTATAAAATTGGCATTATCCCGAACTAAATGTTTCGGAATTCTGGTGTATGTTTGACATAAATAAAAACAATCAATATTCTTATGTCTACCCATACAAAAGTAAGCACGAATATTATTTTGTTTTTCACATGCGACGTCATCAAAAATCATCAATGAGTTTGGTTTTGCTTCATCTGGTGAGATTACATCGCTACTATCAGAAAAAGTGTACATCCCCATTCCTTTTATAGGCTTTAAGAGAAATTGCAAATATTCATACTTGGGTTGATAGAGAGATTTCGAATATAGATATATATTTTCAAATTTTAATCCATTGGGACTCTCTATTAGACTCATCATTGTATTCGTCTTTCCACAATTCGATGGTCCCACAATTAGAGCACGAATTGAATTTGGTAACAAAATACTGTGCTTCGCTATTCTAGAACTTTTATTTAGAAAATTATAGTTTTGCACTTTAATTTGTTTATCTTGCTTCATTAAGCGCATTTTGATGACTGTCTGCTAAAACAACATTTTATCATCATATATGTTTTTTCTTTTGTTTTAGAGTGAAAAAAGTATAAAATGTTCGTTTACGCGAAAAATGAAATTAATCGCAAAAGAGCAATCAACGGAAGCGGACTAGTTAATAATATCATTAACTCACTCCCATTTGAAGCACATTTACCTGGCTATCAATATTGTGGACCGGGGACTAAACTACAAAAAAGGTTGGAGCGGGGCGATAAGGGAATAAATGGATTGGATGCAGCTTGCAAAATACATGATATTGCATATTCTGAAAACCAAGATCTGGTTCATAGACATAGAGCAGATAGAGAATTAAGTGAGAGAGCCTGGCAACGTGTGTTAGCGAAAGATAGTAGTTGGGGGGAAAAAATAAACGCATATTTAGTCACGAATGCGATGAAGGTGAAGACCAAATTTGGTATGGGATTCAAAAAGGATATGAGGAAACCCATTTATGGGAAGAGACTATTTAATGCGGCTGTTAAAAAAGCGAATGTGGCTCTTAAGAAAGAAAAGCTCACAGATATCAATGCAGCTATAAAAGTGGCACGAAACGTTATTGGTAAATCATTCAAGGGAAGAAAAACACATGTTATTATTCCAAGAGTTATAAGAGTACCCAAAATTGGTGGTTTCCTCCCTCTAATACCAATTTTAACAGCACTTAGTGCTGTAGGTGCGTTAGCATCAGGTGGTGCATCCATCGCCAAAGCAGTTAACTCAGCCAAAAATGCTAAGCAACAACTAGAGGAAAACGTACGTCATAACCGTGCGATGGAGAGTGTGTCATTAGGAAAAGGTCTTTACCTAAAGCCGTTCAAGAAGGGAATGGGTATAGTACTCACTGAAAAGAATAATAACAAACAACAGAAAATAAAAAACTTATAAAAGAGCTACCCGAGAGAGCACTAACAGATGGTGATTTGATGTCATTTGCCAGCAAACACATTCGACACTTTAGAGGTGTCTATATGAGGGATAAACTACCTAAAAAGCCGTATACATTTGAATGTGGTATAGTAAACCTCGACACCTACAAGGGGAATGGCACACATTGGGTAGCATATCATAAAAACAGAGATTTAGTTGAATATTTCGATAGTTTCGGAAATTTGCAACCGCCTTTAGAAATTTTAAGCTATTTAGGAGAGAAAATACATTACAATTACAATCGAGTGCAGAAGTTTAATTCTTTTAATTGTGGTCACTTATGTCTATTATTCCTTAGTCAATTTCAATGAGAAAAACAAAATAAATATTTTATTTTAAAATTTTATTTATTTATTTAAACATAATCTACAGTAGCATAACTATTATAAATTTCAACATCTTTCTTAACAATTTTCTTCATTTTTTTACCAAATTCAAAACAAAGGCGTGTTAAATCTACCACTACTTCTTTTTCATAAAACCCTACAATCTCGTTTACTTGAATATAGGTTTTATTTAATCTAGCACAAGTAGGAATATAAAAATTACAATAAAAGTATGATATTTGTTTTTGTAAAATTGCATTCCAGGAAACAAATGTTGTCAAGAATATACTAACACGGGTAATGGAGCGCCATGTTTCTCCATCAATTTTGATTTTCTCATTATTTTGACGGAAAACTAGAAAACATTGTCCATCCTTTTGTTGAAAATCAAATCTGATATGCTCGTTGGGTACATCATTCAACAAATTGAAGGAATCAAAAAACTCAAACTGATCCAGTCTCAGCTGTATATACTCCTTATAAGTCATCAGGTGAAGCCACATATCACGTGAAAATCCTACGAAATTTTTTTTCTTATCTTGAAGCCAAATTAACGGTTCAAAACAAAAAGTCGTTGAGAAGCCGCAGGTGACTTTGAGACGAGTGTTGACAAAGTACTCAAATTCAAAAACTACATCATGGTTCTTGAACATTTCACTTTTGTCCACGCGGTTAGCCATTTTCGTTGAATAAATTTTCGAGACTGATGATATTTCTAAATGTAAAAGCGTATATATAGGAGCTTTGAAAAGTTATGTCATTTAGTATTCCCAGCTAAACCACGATAAAATGACAACTCTGAAGAGGAACAATTTCGCTTTGGTGGATTTTCAATACTGCCATGGTAACGATAACAGCATTTTTATAAAAGAACTAACATATATGGGCGCTTCTTCGATCGTACCCAATTACTTCCTCTTCAAATGTCCTTTTGATTTTCGTGAGCTCACTAGAACGGGACGCAGGAAAAACATTTACTGTCGGAAATTTATACATGGAATGGATTGGATGGATGGTGTCATAGACTATAACAATGTTGGTGAAATTCTCTCACCACTCAATTGTTATGACTACATCTTCTGCTTTGGGGAAGCCAAAAAAAAATTTCTAATGAAATATTTAGATGTTAATATTATAAATCTAGAGTATAAGACAAGCTTTTCAAAACTGAATAACTATTATACGTCATGTAAAATTCACACTGACAATAGATTTAAGTGTGCTCTGAATAATGTATTCAAACTTTTCGTATATATAGAATCGAATTTTTCCTATGTACAAAATTTTATTAGCGATGAATAAATAAAAAATCAACAAAATCAATTTGTTTTTCTTTTTATATACCTTTATTTACTTTGCTTAGAACAAGAAAGGTTAATCTACATAATTGAAATAAATGAAAAATATTAAAAAGGTGACAGACATAGTTTGATGGAATTTTCGCTCTCCCTCGCTCCATATTCAATCCGCAAGTATCTTGTCCTATTGTTTGGAGTAGATGTTTCAGGTCTTCCTTACATAATGGGATATTATCAGTACCATATCCTCTCAACAAAGGACAAATCGGTGACCATCGCATATGTTCAGAAATTATATTATCATCAGCCTTCCAAGAATATATTTCCACGTGACAGAAAAAACATTTCACCTTATCGATTTCCCCAGTATAGAAAAGACCACTCATCGCCATCTCTTTCCAATTTGTTAGTTTTCCAGACCAAGTTTTAAAAGTCTTACAACGCTCATCTTCCCGATTGAGTAGACTTTCATCTACATGTTGTTTTTTTACATTTTCTACTTCACACATCCTTATCGTTTTAGTGTAAGTACCTTTATGAGTGAGTATGTTAACGCTTTTATTCCAACCAGCGTGAAGAAGCAGTAGCATAAAATGAATGAGTATTATTCCCGCCCCCTCCTTCACATAACCAACCCGAAAAATGATAAGAATTTAAAGTTTAAGTTTCAATACAAATCTATTTATTTATTTTTCTTTTTAATTTCTTATCCTAAATATGGAACATAATATGTTTCAGGACTTAACAATACTTCTTTAAGTTCTAATTTTGTATATTCCGCTCCTGATCTAAGCGGCACCTTTGTTATAGAAAATACGCCTCCATTCAATCGATTAATGTCCTCTTCACTCAATGTGTTGTATCTTGAAGGTAGATACAAGACACCATCGTTAAGTTTAAGGACAACCTTTTCACCGAATTTTGTTGTGGTCCTGTAAGCACCTCCAATAAGATATTCAACGTTCATTTGCAGCTCTTTCATGCTGATGATTTTTTTCTGGTTTAGGGAGTTGAAAGTTTCCACCAGACTAGAATTGGCTGCCATCTCAATTGTTTATTGGGTTGTTGATATTTGAAACTGATTACAAAAGACAAAAAGTTCTTCTATTTATATGATATTTGGTGTATGTCAGACAATTTTATTCCACCCATACACAAAAAGAAAAGACGTTTTATTTTTTCTCTTTCATTTTATTTTAAATATTTTTGAAAAATGAATTAAATTGTTTACTCCACCCATTTCAATGCTAACCCTCCTCCCAAAATGAAAAACGACGACTTCATTTTCTTTTCATTCATTTTATTGAGATATAATGTTTATAGTTCTACTAATTATTAATAATAATATATTATTTTTTTAAAGTTTATAAAGAGCAAAATTTTTTATTCTTATTGTTGATGTTATCATTCTCGGATCCAAATTCATCTTCATTACGCCACTCGAAAATTTCATCGGTCATGGATTGCACCATCTCCACTGCCTCTCGTGCAATAGATGAGAGTCGTCGCTTGCGAGGCATCGATGTAGATGGTTGGTCATCATCTACGCTATCCCAAACACCACCAAAGCGAACGTGTTTCCTCACCTTCGGGTCATCTACATTACACTCTCGTAATGTTACCGTCTCGTCCTCATTTAAATCCCCACTTTGGCTCTGCTCCTGAACAAATTGCTCCGTCCTGTTTTCCACATTGTCATTGAGTTCCTCCCAAGACGCTAAATTCCAAAAATCCTGGCTATTTTGATTTAGGAATTGTGAGTCTTGGGATAGCAACTCAAATTGACACTTACTCATTTTGGTGGAGATTAGTATTGGAAGGTACAACAGATAAAGATGAACTGTATGCCCTTTGTAAACTAAAGACTGTATTTATACTTTCTCCCACTTCTGAAGGATAGCTTGCTGTAGATGTGAGTCATTTAATTTCAATGCCCTGATAGACATTAGCATGCACACTTAGTTTAATTAATTCATTATTCTCTTCCGATGAATTCTTTCAAATATAGAAAACTAGAAATGCATACAAACCCCTTCCTACAACAAATCTAAATCAAAATAACCGTCCAAGTTACAAGTAGACACAATTTTCCAGGTCACAATAAACATACACACAAACAAAATACTAAATGCTCAGTCCTCAATTTAAGTAAATGAAATTTTCTCGAAAATCTTCAGGGTGAATAGATGATCATTTAGAAAATCGATCACGATCTCTCTCGTCATAAAAAATTGAATTTTTCTCCTTCACTAGCAAGAGAGAATTTTCATGTGAACCATTGTTTTAATGATGGGTCATTTAGAGGCGACGAAGGTGACGACTGACAACGGTACATCTTAAAAAATTTAGTCATACTAAATTTTACTTGCCTTCGATTTTCAACATCAGTGTGAAAGGAAATGTGTGTTAACAGGTACAGCTTAAAAATGTCTCCATTCAATGAGAGCACGCAGACAAATCAATATAAGTATAAAACTATTTTATAGATCATCATGAATTGAATGCTTAATTTCGATTATTTTAATAATAAGGGGACCACTAACCACCGTTCCAAGAGAATACACAACGGTCAACTATTATTTACAATAAGAAAAAATTCACTAGAATCCTAGAGCAAATGGTGGACAATTTGAAAACAGTTCGTTCTCGCCATAAAACGCTGAATTTTTTCTTTGCCTTGGCTTACAACAACAAGACAACATTTGAGAAAGTAAAAAACAAATTTGGTTCTTTTGTTTACCACAGGGGTTCTGTTGTTTACCAGCAAAGAAGATACAATTTTCATTCTAAATGAGATTTGTTACTGATTAATATAATTTTCTTAAAAAACGTTAGGGCTAATGGAATGTCATTTAGAAACTCGCACACGTTCGTTCTCGCCACTGAGCATTGAATTTTCCTTGCCTTAGATTTCAACATCAAAACGACGCTGTGAAAGGAAATGACTGCTATCAGTTACAACTTACAAATAGAGCCCATGCTGAATTTTTCACGTTTTTGATATCAACAATTGTCTGGGAACAAAATTTCACTAGAATCATACAGGAAATGCTTGACAATTTGAAAACTTGATCACGAAAACTCCCGTCATAAAACTTACCTTAACTTACCATATCACAGAACTCACATTATGAACTCCAATTTAAATATAAGCCATTATCAAAATTTCCAATTTATATTTCACATGACTGAATCATCAATGACCTTTTGACATAAGAACAAACCATACTTTCACAGGCTAAGCATTCAGGATACATCAAATTAAAGTTGTCTCACGATCACTCGCGTCATAAAACATACTTTCTCAAAGAATTTAGAAATAAAGAACAAACAAAGATATCGATATCTATTAGCATTGAGTGAATCAACAATGACTTCTTGACACTAGAACAATGACCTCTTGACACTAGAACAACCAAACTTTCTCACACCAAGCACTCACGATACATCAAATTAAAGTTCTCTCACGTTCACTTACATCATAAAACTTGCTTCCTCATCTAATTAACTATAATTTAAATTCAAAAAAAATTAATGATCAGAATAAATTATCCCACGATCCCCACCCCCCAGATCCCCATCCAAAAGCTTAATTAAGTATTCATGTCACGTGTGGGCAAGTGGGCAAGTCACGTCTGAAGTGGTACTCCTATCTTTCCCCTACTTGTATACCAATTTTTGCACGGTTGTTAGAGACCATATACTAAGACCACGCACTAAGTTTCAACCGGAGCGGATGAATTTTGCTCCTCTTAGGGGCTCCGCAAGCCAAATATGGTGGTCCGTTTAAATGGTGATACGGTCAAAATTTGGTCAAGGGAAAACGCGTGTAAATCGGTGAAATCGTTTATTTAAAAAATCAAATTAAATTTCTTTTTCAAGCTCAATTAGTATAAAATTCAAGAAAAATATTCAGTTAGGCTTTCGCTTTTCCAAATCCGAATTGCCGGGCCTCACGCTTGACACCTGCCGTCAGATTTTGTACAGCCACCTTGTCCACCTTCTTCGCCGCAGAAAGCCAGTTTGCCTTGAACAGCTGGTCGTCCTTAGCAGTTTTTTTTGGTCTTCTTTAGGTTCCGCTTGACAATAGCCCAGTATTTCTCAATTGGGCGGAGCTCTGGCGTGTTAGGAGGGTTCTTGTCCTTGGGAACCACCTGCACGTTGTTGGCGGCGTACCACTCCATGGCCTTTTTACCGTAATGGCAAGATACCAAATCCGGCCAAAACAGTACGGAACAACCGTGTTTCTTCAGGAAATGCAGCAGACGTTTATTCAAACACTCTTTCACGTAAATTTCTTGGTTGACAGTCCCGGAAGCTATGAAAATGCTGCTTTTCAAGCCACAGGTACAGATGGCTTGCCAAACCAGATATTTCTTTGCGAACTTTGACAGTTTTATGTGCTTGAAAATATCTGCTACCTTTCCCCTTCCTTTTGCCGTATAAAACTCCTGTCCCGGAAGCTGCTTGTAGTCGGCTTTGACGTAAGTTTCGTCGTCCATTACCACGCAGTCAATCTTCGTCAGCATCGTCGTGTACAGCCTCCGGGATCGCGCTTTGGCCGTCGTATTTTGTTTATCATCGCGATTTGGAGTAACTACCATCTTGTAAGTCGATAGTCCGGCTCGTTTTTTGGCTCGATGCACGGTTATAGACGATATACCCAGCTTATTTGCGGCATCTCGGAGAGAGAATTTAGGGTTTCGCTTGAAACTACCGGCAACTCTCTTTGTCGTCTCAGCGGCTTCCGGTTTTCGATTTCCCCCGATCCAGACTTCCTGGCTGTCGACAAACGTTCCCCAAACACTTTAATTACATTTGTAACGGTTGATTTGGCAACTTTTAGCGATTTTGCCAGATTTCCGTGCGAGTAGCTCGGATTTTCGCGATGCTCGATCGAAATTTTGATACGCTGCTCTTCTTGCTTGGACGGCATTTTGACAACTGAAGAGTGAATTCCAAAATCAAAATAGGAGCAACATTCTACACACACACACCTTCAAAATGAGGAGTGTTCAGGTTTTTTAAATGCAAAATTGAAAGAAATACGTCAAGTTTTTATTGACCAAATTTTGACCGTATCACCCTTTATATGGGGTCTATACGTAAAAGTGAACCGATAACAACTACTTGTGCCAAGTTTCAAGTCGATTTTCGTTTCGTTCGGAAGTTAGCGTGATTTCAAAAGACGGTCGGTCGGACATGCTTAGATCGACTCAGAATTTCACCACGACCTAGAATATATACTTTATGGGATCTTAGAGCAATATTTACAAACGGAATGACAAAGTTAATATACCCCCCACAGACAAGAGGTTTTGGACGTAACGTTGACCTCTCCGGAACTGAATGATAAGATATCTGAGTGGCAAGTTTTGAGGGAACATAGCTTCTCAGATCATCGCTACATCAGTTTCAGATTGGCTGTTCGTACTTCAAAGACCATATTTCCGCCAAATGTTAGGAAAGCTGATTGGAATAGGTATAGGGAATCGTTCAATTTGATGATACCGGAAATGCCGGAGACAAATATGAGCACTGTGCAAGATATCGAACAAGCAGTGGAGCGGATTACGAAGGCCTTCAACATTTCACTGAAAGCTGCTTGCCCTAGGGGAAAGCCAAGGGGAAAAAATCGGCCGCCATGGTGGACTACGGAGTTAAGTAATATGAGGAAATCCTGCAGGAAGCTCTTTAACAAAGCAAAGTCCACAAGAGCTCCGGAGGATTGGGACACTTACAAGATGAATCTGAGAGAATATAAACGAGAACTGAGAAGGTCTCAACAAAACTCTTGGGATGATTACTGTAGCAGTATTGAGAATACGTCAGAGGCTTCCAGACTACGGAAGGTACTAGCATCCACTAACACCGCTCCAGGTTTCATTAAAACATCGGAGGGAAATTGGACAACGTCCAGTGAGGAGACGTTGGAGGTACTTTTGGACACACACTTCCCTGGAAATCAGACGGTTGAACCATGTTCCGGCGGTGTAACAGAGGCTCGGCGATCACTTCCTATCGAGGAAATTGTGTCGGAATCTAGAATAAAATGGGCTTTAAATAGCTTTGGACCATTCAAATCCCCCGGACCTGATGGAATTACTCCGGCGGAGTTACAGGCAGTGGCTGAAAGAATTATCCCCTGGTTGACGGTGATATATAAACAATGTGTAAACTTAGCATATATTCCAGAAAAGTGGAGGGAAACAAAAGTCGTCTTCATACCTAAAGCAGGAAAAGCCTCTCACTGGAGTGCGAAGGATTTCCGACCAATCAGCTTATCCTCATTCCTACTTAAGACCCTGGAGAGGATGATAGACATGTATCTTAGAACTAGCGTGGATTCAAGTTTGCTCTCGAAACGACAGCATGCATACTCGAAGGGCAGGTCTACTGAGACCGCATTGCATGAACTGGTCAGCTTTATTGAAAGCTCACTATCTGTCAAAGAATACACAATCGTGGCGTTTCTAGACATCGAAGGGGCGTTCAATAATGTCCATCCGAGCTCGATATTAAATGGACTGACAACTCTCAATGTTGATCCAGGTATACTTAGGCTGGTAGACGAACTTCTAATAAAGAGACGTATTTCAGCCGCACTAGGGCAAGCAAACATACAAAGGTATGTGAACAGAGGCACTCCCCAAGGAGGAGTTCTATCACCTCTTCTTTGGAATGTTGCTATAAACAACCTTCTGGTTTCTCTAGAAAAAGAAAGGATAAAAGTGGTGGCATACGCAGATGATGTGGCGCTAGCAGTCAGGGGAAAATTCCCATCCACAATCAGAGATATTATACAGAGAGCTCTCCGGATGACTGAGAAATGGGCGAAAGATAATGGTCTTGGTGTAAATCAAGCAAAGACAGAAATAGTCATGTACTGCAAAGATCGCAAAACTCCCACGGTTAGGCCCATTTCCTTAGGGGGTACTGAAATTCCCTTTGGTGAGTGTGCAAAATACCTTGGCGTTATTTTGGACAGGAAGCTGAATTTTAGGCTTAATATTGAAGAGAGGGCGAGAAAAGCCACGGTAGCTTCGTACTCGTGCAAAAAGGCAATAGGGAAAAAGTGGGGACTAAGACCAAAAATTGTCCATTGGCTATACACGGCAGTGGTTAGACCTATAATGCTATATGGTGTTGTAGTCTGGTGGCCGGCACTTCAGAAACCGACTTGTTTAGATAAAGTTCAGCGTATGGCGAGCTTATGTATCTCAGGCGCATTTAGTAAGACAGGAACAGACTCCCTTAATGTCATGCTACATCTATTGCCTTTAGACATTTTGGCCAAACAGTCAGCTGCAACAACGGCTGTGCGGTTGCGCGAGCTATCGCTGTGGTCGGAAAAAATGTACGGTCATAGTTCGGTCCTCAAAGTAATGCCAGATGTGCCTAACGTAGTGGATTACACCCTGGCAAAACCACTTTTCGACAAAAAGTTTGAAACTCTAATTCCCAACAGTGAGGCGTGGTGTACACAGACCCCGGGGAATAAAAGATATATAGATTTCTATACTGATGGCTCCAAATTGAATGGACAAGTGGGGTTCGGAGTATATTCTAAAGATCTGGAAATTCGAATAGCGAAAAGATTACCTAATCACTGTAGTGTTTTTCAGGCTGAAATATTGGCAATAAGAGAGGTGGTGAATTGGCTGAGAAGTAATGTTCCAACAAATATTGGCATTAATATATACTCAGACAGTCAACCTGCAATAAAATCCTTGGACTCTGTGTTCCTTAACTCAAAAACGGCCATAGACTGCCGCAAATCTCTCAACGAGATGGCTGAGCAGTACAATATTCACCTAATATGGGTGCCTGGTCATAGGAACATACCGGGGAACTGTGAAGCAGATGTGTTAGCAAGGCTAGGAACTACCTTACATATTCCAGGGGAACTAGAATCTGTTGGTATGCCTCTGGCCACCTGCAAGCTCTTACTGCGTGAGAAGGCTGTTATGATGGCCAATATTCGATGGGAAAATTGCAAGGGTTGTAACGACACCAAGCAAATATGGCCCCATTTAAACTTAAACCGCACACTAGATATGCTGGTGTTCTCAAGGCGTCAGATAGCACTCCTGATATCTGCTATAACGGGTCGCTGCCTGATAGGCGAATTTGCAAAAACTATAGGTGCGAAGTATAATGACTATTGTATAAGCTGTCATGACGTGGAGGAAAAGGAATCAATTAAACACCTCTTGTGTGAGTGTCCTGCTTTTTGTGTAAGGCGTAAGCGAATTTTAGGAGCATATAGCTTTAGATTACTGGCTGACCTGGAAAACGTTAACTTAAGTAGTTTGTTAATGTTTTTGGAGCAATCTGGTTGGTTCCACAAAAGTAAATAATAGAGAAGGTTCAGTGGTTAAGACTAGAAGTGCCCATATGTAATAGGTACTTTTAGTTAAATGTGGTATCACAATGGACTGAATAGTCAAAGTGAGCCTGAAATTTAATCGGGCTGCCACTTTAACCTAACCTAACCTAACCTAATATACCCCCCATCCTATGGTGGAGGGTATAAAAATATGTAAAAAATGTATTCACTTACCTTGCTTATGTATTTTTTTGTTTAATTTTTTTTAGATGTTCTTTGATTTTGTTTTTTTGCTGATCCACACAGTTCAAATTTTCATTATTGTTTTACAGTCTTTACCAGTAAATTATTTTTCACTTTGTTTATTTTTGGATATTTTAATTTTAAATTTCATTTTCTGTGATATCAAAAAACAATTGTTCATCACATGAAAAAAATACTGCGATAAAACGATAATATATATAAATTAATATGTTTATAAAACAATTGGCTTGTATTATTTTGATTATTTATCATTTTTCAGCTTTTTGTTTATTTTTAACGTTTTTTTTTTTTCTTTATTTAATAATTCTTCCCTTGATTATTATTTTTGTAACAATTAGTTTTTTTAATTCTCCATAATATGTTTTAGTTTTTGTTTTTCTTTAACGTTTTAATATGCATGTAATTAAATTTGATTGTTCCCATATAATTAATTTTCTAATTTACATGCATTTCAAACACTTTACAACACTGATTATTTTCTCTGTTATTTAATGCGAATACTTTTTAGTTATTTGCTCCACTTATACCCCTATACACCCATCCACCCACTTACATTAACAACAACAACAACCACATTATCTGTTAAACGAATCATAAACAACATTAACCGTTATATACTAGAGAAAATAAGTTTTTGTTGTTTTTTTTCTGTTCTTACTTCTAATGTTGTTGTTATTGTAAGAGATGGTATAGGTATTTAGATGTTATTTGTTTGTGTGTATGATTAGATTTAGTTGCTGCGGCCGGCTGCTGCTGATTCTTGTTGTAGTTGTTGCTGCCACCAGATGATGATTTCCGTTAGTATTGGCTAAGAACTAAATTGTACATACATACGAATGTAGTAGAAACGAGAGTGGTTGGATGTTAGTACGAGAGTATATGTTTTTGCCGACGAACTATAGTACACACACTCTATGTACAAGAAAGTATTTAGCGCAAAAAACAAAAAAACACAACAAAAATAAACGAAACACAACAAAAATAACAGCGAATACCACGGAATTTTATTTTATATAAATGATGAAGAAGAAGAAGACGGCAAAAACACAACAAAAATACACGCGCGCATCACAGTGCTCACAAGGCGCGAACTGAGTGCATTGTGATTGGTTGGTTTGCTTGGTTGTTGTATTCTATGAATGTTGGAGTTGACGAAGGCAACGATGCCGACAATTACGACGGCGGCGACAACGATGACGAGTACGACTACGTCAATGATGATGGTTAATGTTGCTGCTTGTGGTGTGCTCTAGTGGGGGCTGCTGTTTAGCTTTTGTTGTAAATAGGTTTTTATGCGAAATACAAAAACACAACTAATTCAAGAGAGCCCCGCAAAGAGAAATGTTTTTTTATTTTATTGCAATTAATAATGCTGTGGCGCTTTATCATGGCAAAAGCTTCGTCCATAGTTTGTCAATTTTTCATGAGTTGTTTCATTTAATTGATTTTTAATAACGTTTTGTGGTTTTAATTTAGTGTCTTTGTATGTGTGTGTGTGTGTTTTTTTTATTGAGGTCCGTTATTTTGTTTTTCTTTTTGCTGTTAAGGGGAGATTTCTTTTTAATTCAGTTGTTGTTTTTGTTTTAGTCTTTAGTTGTTATAGTTTCATTTTGCTTTTGTAAATTGCGGTTTTAAAAATGCTCCACTAAAATTAATTATAAATCATGTCACATAAAAGTAATTTATCAATCAAAAGTTAAGACATTCATTTGAAATTTCCTCTTCCTCCTCCCCCCTACAACAGAAGACTACCCAACAAAACTCTCACATTTTTGCTCAAACCCATACATTCTCACACATACCAACTCTTTTACTGACACTTGGCTCTCTGACACTTTTTTAGTTACAATTACTGTTTGGCATACTCTTCACACATGTGTTTATTAGCTATCACATGGCCTCAACTATAAAGTACCGTTTACTCGTTGTTGTTGTTGTTTGTATAGAGAGTTTAAGTGATGTTGTTGGTATTGTGTGCAGTTTTTTTTTTTTTTTGGGAACATTAAGAGTCGTTAAATTGATGGTGGTGTTCAATAATCACTACCTATTATAATTATATTATTAATATTTCAAACAAGTTTGAAATGGCTTAATGATTTTATTTGATATAGTTTTAATAAATATGTGATGTGTTTTTTTTTAAATAAATGCCTTTCACCAACCTATTGTAAAATGAAAACTTTCAAATTTAGTTTATAAAATGACGATACGACCTGCAGTAAGGTTGCACTAGGCAATGTAGGCGCCTCTTGCTTTAGGCATATTAAAGGCCGATTTATCACCATGCATTGAGGAGTATTCAACAGGAGAATAAATCGTCCGTAAAAAAATTTTGGAGAAAATGGCCTATTTTAATTACACAACGTAATAGGTACCTATTACGAACATAATGTGTGATAGTAAGACACACAATCATACAGTAGCCATCCACTGAACTTGTGCAAGCGTACGACGAAAACACTTAATAACTTGGAGATTTATCCTTGTTAAATGGCTTGGTAGTGTCGTCATGGAAGGAAGAAAAGGGTCAATTCTAAATATAGAACGTGATGGGTACCTATTAAGAACTTCATGTGTGATACTAAAACACATAAGCATACAGAAGTCGTCCACTGATGTTTCAAACAACTCAGAAACGGATGGATCGTTCTCATTCTAAATCTAAGAACATGCAAGACAACTCTTCGTAACCATACTCGAACAACTCGAAAACGGCCATCGACTGCCGCAAATCTCTCAATGAGATGGCTGAGCAGCACAATATTCACCTAATATGGGTGCCTGGCCATAGGAACATACCGGGAAACTGCGAAGCAGATGAGCTAGCAAGGCTAGGAACTACCTTGCATATTCCAGGGGAACTAGAATCTGTTGGTATGCCTCTGGCTACCTGTAAGCCCTTACTGGGTGAGAAGGCTGTCATCAGTGTTGCCAATTTGGTGCTTTTAGCACCAAATTTAGTGCTGTTTGATTTCTAAGAAGCACCAAATTGCCTTGTTGGTGCCTTTTCAAAAAAAGCACCAACTTGGTGCTTTCTGGCATTTTCATTTAGTGCTTTTGGTGCTTTTTTTATTTTGAACAGTATTAAGTTTAATTGATACAAAAATTTTGATTAGACTTTCAAGAGCCGAAGAAAATCAAATTTATTGCCAAATATAGAATTTGATTGTAATGAAGTTGGTATTGATTATTTTTTAATTAATATTGTTATTTAGTGTATTCTGTAGGAAAGTCGAGCGATGAGTGTCGAATTTGTGAATTTGGTAAAGATGTCATTAAAAACGTTTGTATTAAATTCACAAAAGCACGCACAACTGAAATAAGCAATAGACTCCTTCCATATATTAATATTTTGAAAGTTGAAAAACATCACTGATCAAAATGTTCGAGTTTTGCCGCTAAAGTGAAAACTATATCAGGAAAAAAGGCATAAAATTATGCATATGTGCTGCAAATTTTATTATAACTTGATGTGGAATAGTTAAAAGAAAATTTTCACAAAGTTTGTATTCCTTAAAATTAATTATTAAAGACAAGTAATTGTGAAAAATGACTATTTTAGCAGCTAAACTCGATCTTAATACCCACCTTAACTTCTTACAATTCAATTCACAAAAGTTCTATAATACATCTTCGGAAGTTTTTTTTTTTAGTAGAGCATTTAATTTTCGATTTTGTGGGGGAAAGTGGTACGTTAGAATTTATAATATATTTTTGGTGCTTTTTGGCCTTGGGGAGTTGGCATCACTGGCTGTCATGATGGCAAATGTTCGATGAGAGAATTGTAAGGGTTGTAACGACACCAAGCAAATATGGCCCCATTTAAACTTAAACCGCACACTAGATATGTTAGATTTCTCGAGACGCCAGATATCACTCCTGATATCTGCTATAACGGGTCGCTGCCTGATAGGCGATTTTGCAAAAACTATGGGTGCGAAGTATAATGACTATTGTATGAGCTGTCATGATGCGGAGGAAAAGGAATCAATAAAACACCTCTTGTGTAAGTGTCCTGCATTTTGTGTAAGGCGTAAGCAAATTTTATGGGCATATAGCTTCAGATTACTGGCGGACCTGCGAAACGTTAACTTAAGCAGTCTGCTAATGTTTTTGGAACAATCTGGTTGGTTCAACAGAAGAAAATAATCGAGAAGGTTCAACGGTTAAAACTAGAAGTGCCCATATGTAATAGGTACTTTTAGTTAGTGTGGTATCACAATGGACAGAATAGTCTAAGTGAGCCTGAATCTTAATCGGACTGCCACTTTAACCTAACCTAACCATACCAAGATCAATATTTTTTTTTTTTGCATAATACAGTGCACTCGCGGTAACGTGAACACCGCATAACGTGGACAAGCTTTTTCATACACTAACTGCTCCGTAACGCTGACGTTATTTTACGTTAAAAGCAAATTCACAATGCCAAGTACAATTTCAAAAACACACACGGAATTTTTTAGTGATCTAGTTTTGCTTTTTTTTCGTGAATTTTAATTATTGATTTAAATTGTTTTAAAATTCCATACCCAATGATATTTTTCCGATCTCTTTTTTTAAAATTTTTCATAAAATTAAATTAAGTTTTTAATATTACTAATAACAAAAATAAAAGACTCACGCTAGAACGTGTAAACCTTCCGAATATGGGTATGTTTTGTTCTGAAATTCGCTGAAGTTCGCTAACGTGAACTAGCTTGGTTCTAATTAGTTCACGTTACCGCGAGTGCACTGTAAATTCATGTTTTTTCAAGCTCGAGGTCTGAAAAAACATGAATTTATTCTTTTAACAAAAGGTCGACCAAAAATTGAATAAAAAACTAATCATTTTTTGTTTGTTTGCTTCATAACAAAACAACTGAATTCTTATTGAAGTATTTAGTAGGTACCTATTACGCATATTGTGGTGATGGTAAGTCCATCACCGATTTTAGGGACAAGTAAAATTTACGAAACTGCAATAATGGTGTCAATTCCATCCTCTAACTTCGGCAAATGATAAATCCAACGTCATTATCTCAAAATCTAATGTCAAATACACCTACTCCCACTAAAATCAAATAAAAAACTAATCATTTTTTGTTTGCTTTATAACAAACCAACTGAATTCTTATTGAAGTACTTAGTAGGTACCTATTACGCATATTGTGGTGATGGTAAGTCCATCACCGTTTTTAGGGACAAGTACGAAACTGCAATAATGGTGTCAATTCCTTCCTCTAACTTCCGTAAATAATAAATCCATCGTCATTATCTCAAAATCTAATGTCAAATACACCTACTCACACTAGTAATATGCTTATCAGGGATGGAAAATACAATTTTTAAGAAAGTACAAAAAAGGTATTTTTTGAGCGGAAAGGTACTTTTTACTAAATTTCAACAAAAATTTCACTGGAAGATTATTGTCAAGAGACTGAATTTTAAAGAAAATAAAATTTTGACAAAATTTTCTATATAAATAAAATTTTGCAAACATTTTCTATAGAAATAAAATTTTGCAAAATTTTTTCTATAGAAATAAAATTTTGCAAAAATTTCCTATAGAAATAAAATTTTTACAAAATTTTCAATTGAAATAAAATTTTGACAAAATTTTCTATAAAAATAAAATTTTGCAAAAATTCTATATAGAAATAAAATTTTGACAACATTTTCTACCGAAATAAAAAATCGATAATATAGAATCGCATTCTTTTTTCGACTAAAACATTCTTGAAGTTCAATAAAATCCTGTTTTTGACTATGTCTGTTACAAAATCGAGATTTTCTTCCCACATGAACATGTCTGTTTTGCCATATTTATAAAAGACTATTAGCAAATAAGGTTGATAAAGACTTTCTCAAAATATTAAAATATTTTGTCAAAGCCATTGTACGATAAATCTGATATCGACTCAAAAATGTCTACACAAAAGGTATTAAATCCTTCGCGGGGGTACTACGGTACTGACCGGGGTGAAAAAGTATTGAAAAAAGTACTATAGTACTGCATTTTCCATCCCTGATGCTTATATGTTGGGATTCGTATCAATTAAGAATTAGATGTTTATTATTTCAAGCAATAGGTACCTATTAAGACCTTCATATTTCATTTTCGTCAACAATCAGACGTAAGCAAGTGCCCGCTTAACTTCCTAAGTAACTATATTGCTTCTAAAACGTTTTATGATGGGTATTATATCTGCTTCGAATGAAGCTATTTTAATAAAGTAACCACGAAAATTTCAACGCGAAAATCGAATATAATACCGACCTTTAGTAAAGATTCCAAAGCTACGTTAGCTGAATGTGAACTCTCTCAGTTATTAGTTCGCTAACTGGGCAAAATTAAATCTCACGAATACCAAGAAATTTCATAACAAAAATAAATTTTAATTATTTGAACATATATATACGTAATTCATCTGCGGAAGGACCTGGATTTAAGCATGAGGCGTCAAACGACAGCTATAGCGCGAAGGAAGGCATATGGCAAGCTAAACATTCTCTCAATTTCGAATACCAAGGCGATAGAATCTTCTCTTAATGGGTACCCTTTACGAAATTCATGTATGTTATTTGCTGAACTTCCGATAAATGGTGATGTACAGGACTTGCATTTAAAGTCTCCAAAACAGAAGGATACCTAAAGTTCAATGCTTGTAAAAATAGTTTGTCATACAACTTGGAACTGAAAAGGAGGAAGATCTCAAAGAGAATATCGAAGTTTTATATTAATTATCTTTGTACAAGAGAAAAATCTTAAGAGGAGTCTCGTTCCGAAATTCAGAAAAACAGAATGTCTAATGATCGGCGAAGGGAGCCACCGTGGTGCAATGGTTAGCATGCCCGCCTTGCATACACAAGGTCGTGGGTTCGATTCCTGCTACGACCGAACACCAAAAAGTCGGTCGAAAGAAATTTCTTAAATATTCTTTTATTTTAGCCTGATATAAATGCACTCTGGTTTAAAGTCCACATTTATTAATGTGTTAGTGTAATAACTAATTGAAACCAATAAAATGGTATTAAGGGATTGTATTTATATGAAAAAAATGATGCACAGTGTCGGTGGATATGATTCAATTTGGCAAGAATAATTCCCATAGGCAATCTCCACAAGAAATTAAAATAGAAAACTAAAAATGATTAATCTCACGTCGCCTGATATATACCGAAGTCTATGGGAATTCCCTTTAGACTGCAATATACGTAGAGCTAGGCTTGCGTATATTGGTATTCCTACATTTTCCTTCAATAGGCTTCCAATAAGCTCTTTTAAAAATCGAATAGAAAAGGAGGCTGTTTATCTATCAATATTAGCAACACGTTGAACAGTTAAGAGTCCGTCGGCAAAACAATATGAAATTTTTTTTTTGTTATGCTAACTATTAAGTTAGTTCACACAATCAATTCAATCACGAAAATAATTGAACCAATTATTTTCTAATAGAAATGTCTTCAATCACAGAAATGATAGTATCAATCACCAAAGTCAATTAAAAATTAATTGATCCCGTAAAAAAAAAATTATTCATACAAATAATTATTGTGAAATATGTTTTTCATTTCAAAAATTTGTTGAACCAATTAAATTGTTAATTGAATATTATCGATAAAAATTCCATCCATTTTTTTTTTTTTTTTAATGAAAAAATTCTGGTGATATTTGTTCTATGCATAGGTCTGTACAATGTTCGCTTTTCGCGTTAAAATTGTTGGGGTAACTTTATTAAAACAATTCAATATAAAGCAGATAAATTAACTCAATTGATTCGCAGATTCTTTTTCCTCTAGATTTCGGCAAGACTTTACAGGAATGGGTTTGTTTTCATTTATAATTTGGATTATTTTAGAAAAAACAAAGGTTTTTAGTGTTGCATTTGATACTAATACATCGGCAGTTAACAAAATAAAACAAATGCAAAAAATGTTTTAGAAATATTGGCGAAAACTTCTTGAAGAGGATTTTTTAAAGTCATATATATAGTCGTGACTTGAGAAGCAGGGCTGCCAATTTTGTCGATTTATGGCATTTTGACGATTTTTCACTCAAAAAAAAATTCCGTTCTTTAGACTCATATTTTAGAGAGTTAAATTTTTTTAAATTTTTTAAAAATTTTTGAAATAAATTTTGGGAAAAAATTTCGGAAATAAAACATGGAGTACTTTGGCTTTTCGAGTTTTGTCAAAATTCGTACAAAAAATCATCATTCTTCCATACACCACAGTAAATGTGGACATTTTTTAATCAGGTAAAATACATTTAGAAGCTAACTGGAGAATAATTCATTGAAAGGAATACTTTATTCAAGAGATGGCCAAAAATTAAGAAACTCAAGTTGACTTAGTAACAAAATTGACTGGAATACCAAACTTAAATGGAGAATAATTCATTGGAATGCATAGTTTATTCAAAAGATGACCTAAAGTTAAGAAATTCAAGTTATTTTAATACCAAAATTGACAATGATTTACTCTAAATATTTAATTGTGGTGAAAATCTTGTGCAACAAAAAAAAAAAAAATAGCCACATATAGACATATCTGTCGGGTAAACCATCAAAGAATTCACCCGTTTTGAAATCACGAGAATTTTACTTGTGTTTAATTTTTTTTTTCTTCTTAAATGTAAATTTTACTGAATTAATAAATATATTTTAGAAAAATATCTTTTTTTTATACGAAATATTTTTGTTTTACCACAAGACGGTTTTTATTTTAATGTTATTTGTATACATAACTGAATAATTTTTCATGTTAAGGTGGGTATTAACTTCGAGTTTAGCCGCTAAAATCGTCACTTTTCACGATTACTTTTCTTCAGTAATCCATTTTATGGAATACAAACTTTGTGAAAATTTGCTTTGGGCTATTCCCAGTGCTGCCGCTACTACTTCAATCGAAGTATTTTGCTTCATTTTCACAAAATTTACTTCGTCACTCCTTCTTCCAAAAATCTGCTTCACTTTTTGTTCTCCTTCAAATTTTTCCCCATATTACCTAATTGTTTTTCCTATTGCTTTAATTACGATGAACATAGTGGTTTTAATCATTGAACATATGCAAACCCTATTTTTCATCGCTGGAATGGCAACCCTTTATTTTTGCTTTGTACAAGTGTCAATGCGTGAACTGTCAAATTGTTGTGAGTAAATAAAGTGTGGACATGCGATGTGCAAGATGAATCGGTAAGTAGTGCAATAATTTCCATGAAAAATATAAATATATTATTGATTATAAATTCTTTAATATCTTTAGCAAAGGAATACGCTCACCGACGCTATTGTTTTGTTTTCAAAAATGTATGCTACTTCAATTTTGTTCAATCTACTCCACTTTTTTTCAAAATCTACTTCACTCAATTTTTCACTAGCGGCAGCACTGGCTATTCCCCATCAAGTTATAATGAAATCTGCAACAAATATGTATAATTTTTTACCTTTTTTACTGATTTAGTTTTCACTTTAGTGAAAAAATTACGATTTTTACCGGCTAAACTTGAACTTAATACTCACCTTTAGCGTGATACTGAAACAGGCGATTACCGTCTAAATGCATGATTTAATTTACAATTAGTTGTTATTCGAACTCTATGGACAAGGAAGATTAAGGAAATTGATCAATAGAGTCATTGAAAAGAGAACGCCAGACACAAATATATCGCCTGACTATATATGTTTCAGTTCAAGTGAATGAACTTTTCCACAGCCTTTAGTATAGATCTGGGTGGGGTAGATAACTCAATTGTGGGTCTAAATTCGTTGTTTTTATTTTAATTGAAATGCATAGTTGTGCATATTCATTTTGTATATGAAATAAATACTTTTTTCAGTTTTTACGTAAAAAAATGTTTTATTTTAATATTATTTACATTGACAATTTCTAAAATATATGTGCCGATTAAGACTTTTTTAATTGACGATTTTTCTTGAAATTTTATTAGCAGCCCTGCTTCTATGCACTAATACTCTAGTTTGAAAGATCACATCATATCTTTGTGCTTACGAAAAGAGATTATCAAAGTAAAATATCACTAATGCTAACATTTCAAACATCTTTATGTGTATAACTGTAATTGGTCATTGCTAAAGTTTGTATCGTAGGTATCGGTTGCCATAATTTTTGTCTCTGATTGCCATATTTTTGTATGTGTATTGAGATTTCGGTCTATCTCAATGAAGGACAAAATTTTTAGGCCCATATTACCACCAATTTTTATACCCTCCACCATAGGATGGGGTTATATTAACTTTGTCATTCCGTTTGTAATACATCCAAATATTGCTCTAAGACCCCATAAAGTATATATATTCTGGGTCGTGGTGAAATTCTGAGTCGAAATGAGCATGTCCGTCCGTCCGACCGTCCGTCTGTTGAAATCACGCTAACTTCCGAACGAAACAAGCTATCGACTTGAAACTTGGCACAAGTAGTTTTTATTGATGTAGGTCGGATGGTATTGCAAATGGGCCATATCGGTCCACTTTTACGTATAGCCCCCATATAAACGGACCCCCAAATTTGGCTTGCGATTGATCTAAGAGAACCAAATTTCATCCGATCCGGCTGAAATTTTGCACATGGTGTTAGTATATGGTCTCTAACAACCATGCAGAAATTGGTCCACATCGGTCCGTAATTATATATAGCCCCCATATAAACCGATCCCCTGATTTGGCTTGCGAAGCCTAAAAGAGAAGTAAATTTCATCCGATCCGGCTGAAATTTGGTACATGGTGTTGGTATATGGTCTCTAACAACCATGCAAAAATTGGTCCACATCGGTCCATAATTATATATAGCCCCCATATAAACCGATTCCCAGATTTGGCTTGCGAAGCCTAAAAGAGAAGTAAATTTCATCCGATCCGGCTGAAATTTGGTACATGGTGTTGGTATATGGTCTCTACCTACCATGCAAAAATTGGCCCATATCGGTCCATAATTATATATAGCCCCCATATAAACCGATCCCCTGATTTGGCTTGCGGAGCCTCTAAGAGAAGCAAATTTCGTCCGATCCGGCTGAAATTTGGTACATGGTATTGGTATATGTTCTTTAATGACCATGCAAAAATTGGTCCACATCGGTCCATAATTATATATAGCCCCCAAATATTGGTCCATATCGGTCTATAGTTATATATAGCCGATCCCCAATCACACAAAAATTGGTCCATATCGGTTCATATTCATGGTTGCCACTCGGGCCAAAAATAATCTACCAAAATTTTATTTCTATAGAAAATTTTGTAAAAATTTTATTTCTATAGAAAATTTTGTAAAAATTTTATTTCTATAGAAAGTTTTGGCAAAATTTTATTTTTAAAGAAAATTTTGTCAACATTTTATTTCTATAGAAAATTGTGTGAAAATTTTATTTCTGTAGAAAATTTTGTCAAAACTTTATTTCTATAGAAAGTTTTGTAAAAATTTTATTTCTATGGAAAATTTTTTCCAAATTTTATTTCTGTAGAAAATTTTGTAAAAATTTTATTTCTATAGAAAGTTTTGGCAAAATTTTATTTTTAAAGAAAATTTTGTCAACATTTTACTTCTAAAGAAAATTTTGTGAAAATTTTATTTCTATAGAAAATTTTGTTAAAATGTTATTTCTATAGAAAATTTTGTCAAAATGTTACTTCTATAGAAAATTATTGTCAAAATTTTATTTCTATAGAAAGTTTTGTAAAAATTTTATTTCTATAGAAATTTTTTTCCAAATTTTATTTCTATAGAAAATTTTGTCAAAATTTTATTTCTATAGAAAATTTTTTCCAAATTTTATTTCTATAGAAAATTTTTACCAAATTTTACTTCTATAGAAAATGTTGTCAAAATTTTATTTCTATAGAAACTTTAAACTTAATTATATACGTATTTAATCGGCCTTTTTTAGTTTAATATATACTACGTATGGATTACCTTGTAATTTAGAAGACGGTGTTAGGAACTTTTAAGATACCTTGCCATCGGCAAGTGTTACCGCAACCCAAGTAATTCGATTGTGGATGACAGTCTTCAGTAGAAGTTTCTACGCAATCCATGGTGGAGGGTACATAAGCTTCGGCCTGGCCGAACTTACGGCCGTATATACTTGTTATAATTGTAAAGTTTTATGGAGTTCGTAAATAAGCACAATATCGAACATATATATGAGAATTTCACAATATCGAACATATATATGAGATATATATTTCTTGTCCGATATGAGTAATAAATGTCATAAAAGTAAATATTTTATAAAAATTTTTGTTTTAGTGCTACTAATTCCGTAGGTCTATTATAGAGGTTCTACGGTTCGCTCAGTTCCTTCTCACTAGGTTTAAATGGGTTCACATTTTTCACAAATAATTAAGTTTCTTAAATACAAAAGAGTTTTCAATTAGATTGTAGCACTATTCGCGCAAAGTGTGGAAATTTCATATTAGTCGGGATACCTGTTATATTACACAGAAAAATAATATTTTTTCTTCTTAAAGGTGGGTATTAAGTTCGAGTTTAGCCGCTAAAATCGCTAAAGTGAAAACTAAATCAGTAAGAAAAATGCATGAAATTATACGTACTTGTTGCAAATTTTAAAATTTCACAAAGTTTTCATAAAGTTTGTATTCCTTAAAGTGGATTAATTAAAAAAAGTAATCGTGAAAAAATTGCGATTTTAGCGGCTAAACTCGAACTTAATACCCAACTTAAATCACGAAATTAATTGCTCTAATTAGTTTTTAATTGAAATTGTTTCAAATGATGGCGTCAACCACCACCATAAAATGTACCAAATATTCTGTTTAATTGGATCAATTAATTTTTGTGATTTTTTTTTTTAATAAAAAGAAACCTTGAGTCAATCAAAATTTTAATTGGAAATGTTTTAGAATTAAATTAAAATTTTTTATTAGAAAAATTTTGGTTATATTTTTTTTCTGTGTACATGACTCATGTAACATAGCATACATTGGTGGAAAAAGGCTCCTAATATTAAGGGATTTTGCAATTAAATTAAACTTTTTCATTTATTATTTAATGACACATTTTGTAACTTTATTGGAAATTGTCATTGTTTTTATGAAAGTCTTTCGTTATGACAATAAACAATTTTGTTAGCTCTGTTTTAAATATTTTTTTTATGCAAGTTCGAATATAGTGGTGGGCTTAAAGTTCAATAGGATCTGAAAGTTCTTTGTATAGGCACTATTTTTTTTATGTTCCTTGCTTGTTTCATTTATTTCATTTCATTTTGTTTTTTTTTTTTTTTGTAATTTTGTATAAAAATTATTTTATTTATTGTTATTAGTCATATAACAAAATGTTATAAACTTTACTCTCTTATTTATTATTGTTATGGGGTTTCCATTAATATTTATATGCATTTTTAATTTATATCTCTTTTTGTGCTGCAATATATTTTTTTTTATACTTTACAAAGTTTTATTAAAACGGGAATCCACTGTGTTTGTTCTTCATTATTATTATTATTGTATTTTTTTTAATAAGTTTTATATATAAAAACACACACAAAATCACACAAACAGTTTCATATTATCAATTTTTTTATTATAATTAAGGTAATTATTTAATTTCGTGAAAGCAATTAAATTATTTGACATTATTAATGTTGCTATATATGGTTATGGGGATTGATCGCGGCGACAATCACATTTTTTGATATTTTAACAAACTTTTGGCTTTTAACATTTTTTTGTTTTAATTACATGTTAGGTTTTTCAATTTTACCATTTCACTTAATTTTTCCCATTCTCACTTATGATCACACAATTCTTTTTTAATTTTTTTTTTTTGTTTTTCAAAAATTCTGTTTGTTATTTTTCCAATATTTCACTTATCACTCCAGTTAGTTTTTATTATCTCATTAACACTAATTACAATAGTTTTTGTAATTATTTTTATAATTATTTTTATAATTATTTAAATAAAAATTAAACAAACGTCAACGACGGAACGTATTAAAATATTTATTTGGACGTGCTCTTCTATGCATAGCATTACGTTACTGAACGTTGTCCATAGACTGAATGGCCAGCTAACAATCACGAGTCAAAGCTGTCCTCATCATCATAGTCTCACATTGGGCGCGCACGCATACACCCACAGACTTAATAATTGGTGTAGTAAAACAGAGCAGCTAACAGCAATGAAATGCAAAAATGTTTTTGTGCAGCAGTGCTCCCAATACAAAATTGTGCTCATTCTCATTTAGAAAAGCTCATTATGATGTTTGTTGGTTAACGGTGGGCAGTAGTAGTAGTAGCAGCAGCAGCAGAAGCCGCAGCAATAAATGTGCATAAATAACTAAAGAGCACCAAACTAAATGCCCAACACCAACACACACACATACTTGATAGCAAACAAACAAACACCTCAAAGCAACAACATTAGAGCTCCATATACAGTGGTTAAAGCAAAAGAGAGCCCCAAAACATTAAACACATGGCTTTACTAAAGCACAAAATAAGAGTTGGAGAGAGAGAGAGAGAGTAAGAAAAAGAGAGAATTTCTTGGGGTATTCATTCTGCAAATGAGCCCCAATTAATAGTGTAGTGAGAAATAAAGAGCAAAACTACATAAGCAAAGGGGACAAATGCCTCCACGTCCTCACACACACACACTCAAGCGCTCACATGCATGCATACTCATCAGTTTCTCTAATGAATGCATTATTTAATTAACAATGCATAGTACTAAGGAGGAGAAGTCGTGTGTATGTACGATGGTATGAGGGCTGCAATGAAATGCAATGTAGTGAGGTGGTAGGCAATGATAATCGTTAGTTTTGATGATGGTATGGTGCTACTATTGGGGTGCTGCTGGTATGGTGGTCAGCCTACTCTTTCTTTATATATCATTTGGGTGTTGATGGGTAGACTGTGTTGATGATGTGTTATGATGAGTTTGTTGTTGATGATGATGTAGAGAATGATGGTGAGTATGATGGTATGGTGATGGTTTATACAACACCCCCCTATTATAAGTCTTGTGGAATATGATAGACAGAGAAAGACACACACTAAAATATTAAGAAGAAGAAGAAGAATTATTATATCAAGAATGCATCATAGGACAAGAGAGTAATCGGGAAGTGAACTCAACGTTATGTTATGTAGGTACCATTAAGAACTGCTGCAACGACAGCAACAACAATTACTATAATATATGTAATTAAAATAAAATGTACCTAATAACAATAGCAACAAGAACAATTGCCAATAGATAGAGAGAATAAGTGAGTATGTTCAACGACTACAACAACTATAATGAGAAGAATATAAGGAAGTATTCGTTGAATGTTTGCTATAAGGAAATTTACTTAGTAGAATATTGATAGAGAATTTTTATGAACTAAAATCTGGTGTGGAAAAGGTGATTACGGGGGGCAATGATATTCAATTAATTCTGAAAATCTAGTTTTGAGAAATTATTTGAGAGACCCCTTAGAATTATTTGTGGGTAGACCTCATTCAAATGTAGGGGTGAAATGATTCCTTAAATTAAAGAAAATCTTTTTTATCTAACATTTCCAGAACCTCTATTAAACAGCGACTTGTAGAAGAGAAGTGATAAGAATTCTTCTTAAGATTGTTTTTTTTTTTTTGTTTGGAATAGGGGCGATTTCTTAAACGTTGGAATGCTTGGTCCAATGATGCCCCATCTTCTTTAACCCGACTCGAGACTTTTATCCTTGATGACAATAGATTCTCCATTCGACTGATATTTGCGACCAGCGAGTGTTTTTTTTTTTTAAGTTTGGAAAGATTACTTGTGAAGGAACAGGAGTTCGTAAAAAACTTGAAGGGAAAAGAATATCGCTAGAGGGGAAGTTTTAAACGTACGCGTATCACCGCAGTCGTTATCGAATTGTTTCTACTCGAAGTTAAACACGATAGGTAGCATGCTATGGAAAACGAAGTATGTAGTGATTTTTGAGCGGAAAAAAGGTAAACAAAAAGAAACAAGTATATACGGCCGTAAGTTCGGCCAGGCCGAAGCTTATGTACCCTCCACCCTGGATTGCAAAGAAACTTCTTCTACACACTGCCATCCACAATCGAATTACTTGGGTTGCGATAACGCTTGCCGATGGCAAGGTGTCTTAAAACCTCCTAATACGGTCTTCTAAATTGTAAGTAAGTCCATACGTGATATATATTAAATTAACAAAATTTTCTATTGTAATAAAATTTTAACAAAATTTTCCATAGAAATAACATTTTGACAAAATTTTCTATAGAAATAAAATTTTGACAAAATTTTCTATAGAAATAAATTTTTGACAAAATTTTCTATAGAAATAAATTTTTGACAAAATTTTCTATAGAAATACAATTTTACAAATTATTCTATAGAAATATATTTTTGGAAGATTATTTTTGGCTCGTGTGGCAACCATGATTATGAACCGATATGGACCAATTTTTGTGTGATTGAGGATCGGCTATATATTACTATATGCCGATATGGACCAATTTTGGTATGGTTGTTAGCAGCCATATACTAACACCACGTTCCAAATTTGAACCGGATTGGATGAATTTTGCTCCTCCAAGAGGCTCCGGAGGTCAAATCTGGAGAACGGTTTATATGGGGGCTATATATAATTATGGACTGATATGAACCAATTCCTGCATGGTTGTGGGATACCATATACTATCATAACGTACCAAATTTCAACCGAATCGGATGAATTTTGCTTCTCTTAGAGGCTCCGCAAGCCAAATCTGGCGATCGGTTTATATGGGGGCTATATATAATTATGAACCGATGTGGACCAATTTTCGCATGGTTGTTAGAAACCATATACTAACACCATGTACCAAATTTCAGCCGAATCGGATAAAATTTGCTTCTCTTAGAGCAATCGCAAGCCAAATTTGGGGGTCCGTTTATATGGGAGCTATATGTAATTATGGACCGATGTGGACCAATTTTTGCATGGTAGGTAGAGACCATATACTGACACCATGTATCAAGTTTCAGCCGGATCCGATGAAATTTGCTTCTCTTTGAGGCTCCGCAAGCCAAATCTGGGGATCGGTTTATATGGGAGCTATGTATACTTATGGACCGATGTGGACCATATAAGAAGATATTTATTTAAAAGCTTCTTTTGACAGACTAAAACCTATAAATCTATGGGTGTTAAAAAGACAATTAGTTAAAAGCACTCACTTCAAAATAGAATAACTTACTCTACTTCAGCCAAATGACTGTTTTTGTCAGGAATATTTTTTCTTATTAACACCACTTTGTACTCATCCTCTGAATAGGAAGACGAGGAAAACTTGGATTCATATTATATTTTTATACACAAAAACAATTAAATTGCTCAGAAATAACATATTTTGTTCACAAAAACTTTTTTGAAATTATCTTTCGCTTCCAATTTCTTATTACCATATGCTTACAGCATTGTTAAAATAAGTAGTAGACAAAATAAATTACAATCGAATGCGGTGATACAAAAATTTTCTGCGATCGAAATCTTTCTTTATACGAAACAGAACTCGATGGCGAATGCGGTGATTTGGCCCCAGCTTAGAATCGGCTCGATAATTCCGTTTAGTACAGCCAAAAAATCACTCTTCGCCCTCGTCCAAGAAGTTTGCAATAAAAAGAACGATAGATTCATTTCGATTTATGTTCGAATCATACTCGATATCGTTTTCCTTAGTCTTTCCTTAAAAATGTAAAGTGAGAAAAAATCGTTATTGACTACAATAACGAATGCAGTGGTCAGGTGGGTATATTAAAGCACCACACTCACCACTAGCATGGCTATATTTGCCCTACCCCCTCTTCATAATTAATAATTGCAAATTCTCCCCACTGACGTCATTAATACAATAACAAACGAGTTTGCACACTAATGCAAATTAAGTAGATAATTAAAAGAGAAACATTGAGGGAGATAGAGATATAATGAAAGAAAAACAAATCGAAATGGTTCTCTTAAAAATTTAAGAGAGCCACATATGTTAGCAAAGCAATAAATACCTAGTAGTAACCGGCTTTTATAGGTTTAGTATGAGGGTGGTTGGGGATATTTCATATACAAGTTGGAAAATAATATTGGAGAATTGAATTAAGAGAGTAAAATAAAGGCTCAGTGATTAATTCACACTCAACATAATGAAGTTAAGTGAAGACCAAAAAACAAAGCTTGTATTTTTTTTATAACAATGCTTAAGCTCGCTCTCTCTCTTCTGATTCTCTTTTTCTCTATCGTTTCTCTCAATTGACCCCCTCAATAAAGAATTCATAGTTGGGCGCATGCTTAAATTTCAATGTGCATAAGGTGTATGTTGTTGTTGGTCTTGATACAAATTATTGTTGGTATTATTGCTGTTGGGTGTTCTTAGGATATATGCTGCTGCTGCTGATGCCTCTGATGTTGAGTGTGCGAATATTGCTGCTCCTTGTTACAGAGTTGATGTGATTGTTGCTATTGCTGGTTATTTTCATTTATTGTCGTTGCCTTAATGTTTGGCGCGCATTTCAAAAAGGCAACATAAATATTGAGGAAAAAAATTATTATCATTGTTATTGCATTGTTGCAATGGCTCTTGTTGTTGTTGTTGTAGGTTTTTGCTGATTTTCTTGTTGTTCGGTGTTATTGCTGCTGCTGCTTTTATTTTTGGTTCACGCAAATTGTTTTCGCACCGCTCATATATACATGCACTTACAAGCATTTTCTGTATATTTGACAAGTGTATATGGTACTATGGTACTGTGCTGTGCTGTGCTCTCTAGTAAGGGTAGGGGGTGTTGACAATTGTTAGGATTTTGCGGCCTTAGTTATTCGCGAGTTGATGTGCTAGAGAAATTGCTTGGTTGGTTGGCTGCTTGGCTGATGGTATAGGGAGGTTGCTTGATGGTTCGTTGATGCAATTCATTATAAATACATGCTACGACAAATGTATTGTATATTATGTATGTGTGTGCGTATGTGTGTTTATACACATTTATATGTACACAACTAGGAAAATAAAGAAAAACGAATAGTTCTTAATTGTGTTACGTTGCGTGACTTTTGATCAATTATTGTTCTTGCCTGCCATTGTTGTAATTATTATTTCCTATTATATACTACTATGAGCTTATTCGAGTAGGTATGTATTTAAATATACATATGCACTTATATATACATATGTATGTTTTTATATAAATATTGTTCATATATGTACATGTCACATACAAACATCTATAAATATGATATAAATTGTAGATTTTAATTATATGTGGCAGAAAATGTTAAGGATTATAAAAGTCAATGTGTATTTATTTTTATAACAAATTATATGTTAAATGGTATAAGTGTGACTTTTACAAAAAAAATAAATAAATTATTTTGAATCATGTAATTGTAAGAAATTTTAGTTGTGTTATTATTTCTAAATTAAAGTAAATTAATTCTAAGTTTTAAAATAAATAATGATTGTTTTTTTTTTACTAAATTTATGAAAATTTGAATTAATTTTAATTATTTTAAGAAAGTTGGGTAAATGGATATGTTATTGTATTACCCAGTAACCATATAAGTCTCTTTCCCTTCCATCTCACCCGCCACCGCAACAACATATTAACCCACAACAACAAATTAGTCGTGTTATTATACCCTGCTCCACACTGTGGAACAGGGTATTATAAGTTAGTGCATATGTTTGCAACACCCAGAAGGAGACGAGATAGACACATGGTGTCTTTGGCAAAAATGCTCAGGGTGGGCTCTTGAGTCGATATAGCGATGTCCGTCTGTCCGTCTGTCCGTGAACACATTTTTGTAATCAAAGTCTAGGTCGCAGTTTTAGTCCAATCGACTTCAAATTTGGCACAAGTATGTGTTTTGTCTCAGAATAGATCCCTATTGATTTTGGAAGAAATCGGTTCAGATTTAGATATAGCTCCCATATATATATTTCGCCCAATATGGACTTATATGGCCCCAGAAGTCAGAGTTTTACCCTAATTTACTTAAAATTTTGCACAAGAAGAACAATTAGTACTATAGCCAAGTGTGCCAAATTTTATTGAAATCGGTTCAGATTTAGATATAGCTCCCATATATATCTTTCGCCCGATATGGACTAATACGGTCCCAGAAGCCAGAGTTTTACCCCAATTTGGTTGAAATTATGCACAGGGAGTAGAATTAGCATTGTAGCTATGCGTGCCAAATTTGGTTGAAATCGGTTCAGATTTAGATATAGCTACAATATATAGCTTTCGGCCGATTTACACTCATATGACCACAGAGGCTAATTTTTTGCTCCGATTTAGTTGAAATTTAGCACAGGGAGTAGAATTAGCATTGTAGCTATGCGTGCAAAATTTGGTTGAAATCGGTTCAGATTTAGATATAGCTACAATATATAGCTTTCGGCCGATTTACACTCATATGACCACAGAGGCCAATTTTTTGGTCCGATTTAGCTGAAATTTTGCACAGGGAGTAGAATTAGCATTGTTGCTATGCGTGCCAAATTTGGTTGAAATCGGTTCAGATTTAGATATAGCTACAATATATAGCTTTCGGCCGATTTACACTCGTATGACCACAGAGGCTAATTTTTTGGTCCGATTTAGCTGAAATTTTGCACAGGGAGTAGAATTAGCATTGTTGCTATGCGTGCCAAATTTGGTTGAAATCGGTTCAGATTTAGATATAGCTCCCATATATATGTTTTTCTGATTTCGACAAAAATGGTCAAAATAACAAAATTCCCCTTGTAAAATCGCCACTGCTTAGTCGAAAAGTTGTAAAAATGACTCTACATTTCCTAAACTTCTAATACATATATATCGAGCGATAAATCATAAATAAACTTTTTCGAAGTTTCCTTAAAATTGCTTCAGATTTAAACGTTTCCCATATTTTTTACTAACATTGTGTTCCACCCTAGTGCATTAGCCGACTTAAATTTTGAGTCTATAGATTTTGTAGAAGTCTATCAAATTCTTCCAGATCGAGTGATATTTAAATGTATGTATTTTGGACAAACCTTTATATATAGCCCCCAACACATTTAACGGATGTGATATGGTATCGAAAAGTTAGATCGACAAAGTGGTGCAGGGTATAATATAGTCGGCCCCGTCCGACTTTAGACTTTCCTTACTTGTTATTTCTAAATTAAGTTAAATTAATTGTAAGTTTTAAAATAAATAATTATTGTTATCTTACTAAATTTAAGAAAATTTGAGTTCAATTTAATTACTTTAAGAAAGTTGGGTAAATGGATATGTGATGGAAATGGTTATTGTATTACCCAGTACCCATATAAGTCTTTTTTCCCCTCCATCTCACCCGCCACCACAACAACAAATTAACCCAAATTTCTTTTAAGTAAATATTTCAAGGTATTATCAATTGTTGTTACATTTCATGCTGTTAACTGCTTTGCAGCATCGTACCATAGTATTGGCAAAATAACGACAATATCTTCAATGTGGCCTACTACTTTCTTTTTGTGAAGACCAAAAATAGTCATAAACATTAAGGCCGGCTTTTGTAAAAAGCTTAGCATGCTACATAAATACCTTTTGGATGCCAAGCAAATTTAAAATCAAGCAGACAAACGAGAGGATGGATGGACATACTTTGAATGGACTAATAAATAGATGGACCGACAGACAGACAGACAAAACACTGGAATATCCAAAAGTAGTCCATTAAATATTCAATGGTAAATTTCCTAGTAAAATACGTATATGCTGTAGTAAAGGAGATGAAATTAGCAAAATAAATACATCAACACCAAAAAAACTATAGAGCAAAATGCTTAACTGAAAAAAAGATAATAGGAGCAATACCAAATTTCTTATAAATAAAAAATTAAAAAAAAAAAAATCCCATACAATACATATAAAATTTTGAAAAAATATATCATAGATATAAAAATCAAAAAAAAAAAAAACAAAAAAAATTACATAGATAAGAAATTTTGAGAAAAAAACCCATAGATAAGAAATTAAAAATAAAATCCTCATAATAAGAAATTTTGACAGAACTTCCTATTGAAATAATTTTTTTATAAACAAATTTGAAAAACTAAACCATTCCATATCTGTAAAATTTTGAAAAAATATACCACAGATATAAAATTAAAAAAATTACGTACATAAGAAATTTTGAAAACAAAATCCATAGATAAGAAACTAAAAATAATACGAAATTTTTACAGAACTTCCTATTGAACTGAAATTTTGATAAAATGTCCTACGGGTAAGAAATTTTGACAAGATTTCCTTAGAGAATTATTTTCGACAACATTTTGTAGAAATAAGAATTTTTTACTAATTAAATGTCCTTTAGATATACATTTTTGACAAGATTTCCATGGATGAGACATTTTGACAAAATTTCCTATGGATAAATAATTTTCAAAAAAAAAATCTCCTAAATAAGAAATTAAAAAAAAAATAATAATAATAATAGCAAGTATATACGGCCGTAAGTTTGGCCAGGCCGAAGCGTATGTACCCTCCACCATGGATTGCGTAGAAACTTCTTCTAAAGACTGTCATCCACAATCGAATTACTTGGGTTGCGGTAACACTTGCCGATGGCAAGGTATCTTAAAACCTCCTAACACCGTCTTCTAAATTGTATGTTAGTCCATACGGGGTATATTTATTTATTTATTACAAGATTTACAATCATAATAAATTATGAAAATAAATATAAACAAAAAATTAGGTGCTAACAACAAAGGTTTTTGACCACGGAGTATATATTAAACAAAAAAAAAGGCCGATTAAATACGTAAATAATTCAGTTTGACAAAATTTTCTATAGAAATAAAATTTTGACCAAATTTTCTATAAAATTTTGACAAAATTTTCTATAGAAATAAAATTTTGACAAAATTTTCTATAGAAATAAAATATTGACAAAATTTTCTATAGAAATAAAATTTTGACAAAATTTTCTATTGAAATAAAATGTTGACAAAATTTTCTATAGAAATAAAATTTTGACAAAATTTTCTATAGAAATAAAATTTTGACAAAACTTTCTATAGAAATTAAATTTTGACAAAATTTTCTATAAAATTTTGACAACATTTTCTATAGAAATAAAATTTTGACAAAATTTTCTATAGAAATACAATTTTGACAAAATTTTCTATAGAAATAAAATTTTGACCAAATTTTCTATAAAGTTTTGACGAAATTTTCTATAAAATTTTGACGAAATTTTCTATAAAATTTTTACAAAATTTTCTATAGAAATTAAATTTTGACAAAATTTTCTATAGAAATAAAATTTTGACAAAATTTTCTATAGAAATAAAATTTTAACAAAATTTTCTATAGAAATAAAATTTTGATAAAATTTTCTATAGAAATAAAATTTTGACAAAATTTTCTATAGAAATAAATTTTTGACAAAATTTTCTATAGAAGTAAAATTTTCACAAAATTTTCTATAGAAATAAAATTTTGACAAAATTTTCTATAGAAATACAATTTTGACCAAATTTTCTATAGAAATAAAATGTTTACAAAATTTTCTATAGAAATAAATTTTGACAATAAAATTTTGACAAAAATTTTCTATAGAAATACAATTTTGACAAAATTTTCTATAGAAATAAAATTTTGACGAAATTTTCTATAGAAATAAAATTTTGACAAAATTTTCTATAGAAATAAAATTTTGACGAAATTTTCTATAGAAATAAAATTTTGGTAGAGTATTTTTTTGGCGATATGGGCCAATTTTTGTGTGATTGGGGATCGGCTATATATACCTATAGACCGATATGGACCAATTTTGGCATGGTTGTTAGCGGCCATATACTAGCGCAATATACCAAATTTAAAACGATTCGGGTGAATTTTGGTCCTCCAGGAGGCTCCGGAGGTCAAATCTGGGGATCGGGGCTATATATAATTATAGACCGATATGGACCAATTTTTAAATGGTTATTAGAAACCATATACTAACACCACGTACCAAATTTCAACCAGATCGGATGAATTTTGCTCCTCCAAGAGGCTCCCGAGTTCAAATCTGGGGATCGGGGCTATATATAATTATGGACCGATATGGACCAATTTTTGCATTACCGATATGGACCAATTTTTGCATATGCTAACACTGCGTACCAAATTCCAACCGGATCGGATGAAATTTGCTTCTCTTAGAGGCTCCGCAAACCAAATCGGGGGATCGGTTTATATGGGGGCTGTATATAATTATTGACCGATCTGGACCAATTTGTGCATAGTTGTTAGAGACCATATACCAACACCATGTACAAAATTTTAACCGGATCGAATGAAATTTGCTTCTCTAAGAGGCTCCGCAAGCCAAATCTGGGGTCGGTTTATATCGGGGCTATACGTAAACGTGGTCCGATATGGCCCATTTGCAATTCCATCCGACCTACATCAATAAAAACTACTGATGCCAAGTTTCAAGTCGATAGCTTTTTTCGTTAGGAAATTAGCGTAATTTCCACAGACGGACGGATAGCCGGACAGACGGACATAGCTAGATCGACTCATAATTTCACAACCCCCCACCCGAATATATATACTTTATGGGGTCTTAGAGCAATATTTCGATGTGTTACAAACTGAATGACAAAGATAATGTAACCACATCCTGTGGTGGGTATGAACAGTCAATTTGTAAATTAAATTAAGTACATAAATAGGAAATTGTCTTTAAATAAGCAATTTTGACAAAATTCCTATCTATAGACAGAACTTAACAATTGACAAAATTTCCCATAGATAAAAGTGTTGACCAAATTTCCTATAAATAAGAAATTTTGACAAAATTTTCCATAAATAAGAAATTTTGACAAACTTGAAATTATGTCAATATTTCTAAGAAATTTTTGAAAAATTTAATAAAATTTCCTATAAATAAGAAATGCTGACAAAATTTCCTTTAATAAGTAATTTTTACAAAATTTTTATAAAGAAACAATTTTTGCAAAATTTCCTATAGATAATAATTTTTTTATAAAAATTTCCTATAGATAATATATTTTTGTAAATTTTCCTATGAAAAAAAAAATTTTTGAAATTTTCCTACAAATAATAAATTTTAACAAAATTTCTCAAAGATAGAAATGTTTCACTAGATTTGTTATAGATTTTTGACTAAGATTCATATAAGTAAAAATTTTAGACAAGATCTCTTATAGATAAGAAATTTTGACAACATTTCGTGTAGGTAAGAAATTTTGCATAAAAAAGTATGTTTTAATTAAATTTTTTTATAAATAGTACATTTTGACAAAGTTTGCTTTAAATAAGAAATTATGACAAAATTTGCTTTAAATAAGAAATATGACAAAATTCCTATAGATAGGTAACAAAATTTTCCATAAATAAGAACGTTTGAATAAATTTCTTATCGATAAAAAAATGAAAAATAAAAGTGTTGACCAAATTTCCTATAAATAAGAAAGGAATTTTTACAAAATTTTTTATAAATAAGAAATTTTTGGCAAAATTCCCTATAGATAGGAAATTTTGATAAACAATTTCCCAATAGATAAAACAATTTGGTAAAATTTCCTATAGATAAAAAATTGTTCCAAAATTTCCTATAGATAATAAATTTTTAGGAAAAATTCCTACAAGTAATAAATTTTGACAAATTTTCCTATAGATAAGAAAGTTTCATTAATTTGTCTTAGAGTTTTGACTATGTTTCCTATAGATAAAAAATTTTGAAAAATTTTCCTATAGATAAAAAATTTCGAAAAAATTTCCTATAGACAAGAAATTTTCACGAAATGTTCTATATATAAAAATTTTTGACCAAATTTTCCATATATAAAAAAACTTTACAAAATTTCGTGTAGGTAAGAAATTTTGCAAATGTTTCCTAAAGATATTAAATTTTGAAAAAATTCCCTATAGATAAGGAATTTTAACAAAGTAGATAAGAAATTTTGACAAAATTTCCTATCAATAAAAATTTTGAATCAAATTTCCTACAGCAAAGAAATTTGGACAAAATATCCCATAGATAGGAAATTTTGACAAAATTTTCTATGATTATTAATTTTTTTTGTTAAACTTTTCTCTGATGATTGGAAGCAGCGATGTGTAATTACCATTTTAGACTCCCCCATATGTATTCTTCCTTGACCCCCATTGTTTATCCCCGTTTCACCAAGCCATGCAACAAATTCGGTGTATTTGGTGTGGATTTAATGCTGCCACAAGTGTTAAGTGTGACTAGCTGGCTAGTATTCTTCAATTTATGTACAACGTGAAATAGTGGAATGGTGCATTACTTGTGAGGAGGATAACCTCATTGACCAAAGTAACAAACATTGAACATCAAATGTGAATTAGTGCAACACTCAAGTCCACTTCGTCTTCATCGTCTTGCGTTGGAGATGATGCTGGCTGACTGGTGTAGTTACCTGTGGTTTCTGGGTGTTCATCTAGTTTTTGGCCATAGTTCCAATACATTCCTAAAATGCTGATGATGATGACGACGACGATGACCACGACGACTCCAATGTCCATTTTCCTTTTTGTTGCTGTTATTGTTGCTCTGCATATTTTACTCTATTGACTTTCGGAACAATTTTGTCTTTTTTTTCGTTTTTTTGGGTTATATTCGTTAAGAGTTGATATGCTTCTCACTAATGCTGCCTGAGTTAAGGTATTCTTGATGTTGTTATGTTGCCATTGCCTTCAGATGTTGCTGATGCAGATGCTTGTTGCTGCTGATGCTGCTGCCTTCTGAATAATGATGATGATGATGACGACGACGACCACAGACGCTGTGCATGCATAATTTCTTGACTTTAATTTGTAGTTGCTGTTGCTGTCGTTGTTGTTCACTAGAAAAAAAGGTACACAATTATAATTTTAAGTTATTGCAGGCCACATGCATGCATGCTGCTGTGCTATTGCTACTCGTTACAGTTTTTGTGGTAATATTGGTTCATTGGTTTTACAATACCGAAAGGTATGAACGTATATAAGGGTGGAGCGAGCAAAACGGAGGATTTTATACAAATGCAAAATTATGAAAAAAAAAATTAAAATCTCACAAAGGAAATTTTTAGAAAAATATTTAATATAAAATTAATATAAAATATTTCAATAATTTCGTAGAAATTTTCTTGGGATTTTAATTTTGTTCTAAAGGCGAAACTTTTAGAAATTTTTCTTCAGAAAATAAATTTTAGCAATTTTCTAAAGATGGGAAAATTGTAAAAAAGTTTCCCATAGAAATGAAATTTTCAGAAAATCTCGAAAATTGTTTGTCTAAAAATAAAATAAAAACTTTTTTTATTTCTGTAGAAAATTTTCTGGAAATTTGATTTTTATGAGAGGAACTTTTCTTTTATTTCTGTAGAAAAATTTCTGGAAATTTGCTTTTTATGAAGGGAACTTTTCTGAATATTAAAGTTTTTTAAGAAATGTATTTTTTTTTTATTTTCTGAAAATGCAAAATTATGACAAAAATTAAAATCTCACAAAGGAAATTTTTAGAAATATATTTTATAGAAAGAAATATTCAAATAATTTCGTAGAAATTTTCTTGGGATTTTAGTTTTGTTCTAAAGGCGAAACTTTTAGAAAGTTTTCTACAGAAAATCAATTTTAGAAATTTTCTAAAGATGGGAAAATTGTAAAAAAGTTTCCCATAGAAATGAAAATTTCAGAAAATTTAATTTAAAAAAAACTGAAAATTTAAGACTCGCAAAATTTTTTCTTTAAAAATAAAATAAAAACTTTTTTATTTCTGTAAAAAATTTTCTGGAAATTTGATTTATATGTTCCCCCCTGAAAATTTAAGTTTTTTAAGAAATTATTTTTTTTTAACTTTCTGAAAATTTCATATTTTCCGGAAATTTTCTAAAAATTTCATATAGTTTAGACTTTTCTGAAAAATCAATTTTTAAGAAATTTAATATAAAAGCAAAATTTTTACAAAAAATCAAACAAAGGAAATTTTTAGTAAAATATCCTATAGAAAGTAAAATCACGATAATTTCAAAGAAATTTTCTTGGTATTTTAATTTTGCTCTAGTGGTGAAACTTTTAGAAATTTTTCTCCAGAAAATAAATTTTAGCCATTTTCTAGAGATGGGAAAATTGTAAAAAAGTTTCTCATAGAAATGAAATTTTCAGAAAATTTAATTTAAAAAAGCTAAAAAGGTAGATCTCGAAATTTTTTCTCTAAAAATAAAATAAAAACTTTTTTTATTTCTGTAGAAAATTTTCTGGAATTTGTTTTATATGGGGGGAACTTTTCTGAAATTTTAAGTTTTTTAAGAAATTAATTTTTGTAACTTTCTGAAAATTTCGTGTTTTTCGGAAATTTTCTAAAAATTTCATATAGTTTACAATAACTTTCAATTTTTTAAAAAAATTTAATACAAAAGCAAAATAAATAAAAAAAAAAAACCAAGCAAAGGAAATTTTTAGTAAAATATCCTATAGAAAGTAAAATTACGATAATTTCAGAGAAATTTTCTTGGGATTTTAATTTTGCTCTAGTTATGAAACTTTTAGAAATTTTTCTCCAGAAAATAAATTTTGGCAATTTTCTAAAGATAGAAATGAAATTTTCAGAAGATCTCGAAAATTGTTTGTCTAAAAATAAAATAAAAACTTTCTTTTATTTCTGTAGAAAAATTTCTGGGAATTTGATTTTTATAAGGCGAACTTTTCTTTTATTTCTGTAGAAAATTTTATGGATTTTTGATTTTTATGAGGGGAACTTTTGCGAAAATTTAAGTTTTTTAAGAAATGTATTTCTTTAAATTTTCTGAAAATTTCATATTTTTCGAAAAATTTCGAAAAATTTCTAAAAATTTCTAAAAATTTCATATATTTCATAATTTCCTGAAAATCAATTTTTTTAAGGATTTTTTTTAACTGCATATCCATGGTAAAATATAAAAAATTTGCACACCTCTAAACAATTTTGTGTATGGAATTTTTAAAAAATTATACTCTCTAGCAAAGTTTATTGCTCCAAGAATTTTTTCTGAAAATTTCCTTTTTCGGGGTTGTTCCTCCTACAGAAATTAAAATTTCAAACAAAGTTCCCCCTTATTAATCAAATTTCCACAAAATGTTCTACATAAATAACATTTTCAAACAAAAATCTTTTAGAAAGAATTTTTTTACTTTTTATAGAGAAGAACTTTTTCGAGACACCCTAATATCATAGCTTAAAAATATGTATTGCTAATATTGCTCTTGTTAATGTTTTAGATTTATTTCTTTACTTCGAAAATTCCATCACTCCCCCAACCACATATGATTGGGGGGGGGGGGGGGGGGGGGGGGGGGGGGGGGGGTTGGGTTAAATGACGGGTTTCATCGTCAGCGGTAAGGGGGGTTACGAAAGTGTTTTTACATGTTAAGGTTGCATTCATTTTCTAGATCTCATGTCTTTTTGTCTACCTCCCTGTATAATCGATATGATTTCTAACACATTCGAGTAAGTGTGAATAAGAATGAGTAATAGTTTTTACAATTTTGCTGCGTGCATGGAAGGAGTGCTAGGAACAAAGGTCAGCTTTTATGGCAATGCATTATTTAAAATTTTTTACCAAAAAAAAAATGATGATGATGGTAAAGCGAAAATCTATGTTTTTCATAGTTTTTCACACTTTCCAAAAAATAAGAAAGCCTATGGGATTTTCATGAAAATCAGTATAAGAAACTTAGTTCTCTAAGATTACATTTACAATAAACCAAGACACATTGCGAATTATAAATACTTTGGGATTCTTTGTTTAGGAATTTCACTTCTTAAATTCATGTCTTGAAAACTTTTAATTTCTTTTTTTTTCTGAAAATTTCATTTCTATTCCAAAATTTCGCTTTTGAATTATTTACAAATTTTGGAAAAATTATATTATTGTCCATATGAGAAACAAATTCATAAGCTTTTCTATTGAATTGAAAATTTCCAAAAAAAATTTACTACTGTAGGTTAGAGTGAACATTTAATTGTCATCCAAAAAATATTCATGGTAAATTTTCTGAATTTTTTTGTTGTGATAATTTTCAGTTCTATAGGAAATTTTTAGAAAAACTTATTTCAATAACGAAATTTATTGAAAACATCATTTCTATAGATTATCTTTTGAAAATTTCATTTCTGTATTAAACTTCCCTAAATTATTAATTTCAATAGGAATATTTATTTTCCGATAGGTTTAAGTGTAATTTTGAGATTTTTTGTTGAAAGCAGAGCATGCTGTATAAGTAATGTGGGTATTCCGAAACGATAGCCCAGTCTAATATTTTTCCTTTGTTGGTTAAGCTAAAATCAACACAACAATAATTTCAGTTTAATATGAAATTTCTGTAAATATTTCATTCTGGTAGGGAATTTTCTGATATTTTCATTTTTATAGGCAATTTTCAGAAATTTTAAGAAAATTTCATTTCTATAGGAAGTTTTCGGAAATTTTTATTTCCATAGGCAATTTTCCGAAAATTTCATTTTTATAAGAAATTATCTAAAAAGTTAATTTTTATAGGAAATTTTCTGAAAATTTCATTTTATATAGGAATTTTATAATATATTTCATTATTAAAAAAAAAATTTCGCAACCTTTCATTTCTATAAAATTTTAGGAAAATTTCGTCTCTATAGAAAATTTCCGCAAACTTTCATTTCTATAAAATTTTAAGAAAATTTCGTCTCTATAGGAAATTTTCGGAAAATTTCATTTCTATAGGAAATTTTCGGAAAATTTCATTTCTATAGGAAATTTTCGGAAAATTTCATTTTTATAGGAAATTTTCTTTTCCATAGGAAATTTTGTCAAAATTCCCTTTCTATAGGAAATTTTCGGAAAATTTCATATCCAAAAAATTTCGACTCTATAGGAAATTTTCGGAAAATTTCATATCTATAGGACATTTTCGCAAAATTTAATTTCTATAGGAAATTTTCGGAAAATTTCATTTTTATAGGAAATTTTCTTTTCCATAGGAAATTTTGTCAAAATTCTCTTTCTATAGGAAATTTTCGAAAAATTTCATATCCATGGGAAATTTCGGGAAAATTTCATATCTATGGGAGGTTTTCGGAAAATTTCATTTCTATAGGAAAATAAATTTTCGGAAAATTTGATATCCATGGGAAATTTTTGGAAAATTTCGTATCTGTGGGAAGTTTTTGGAAAATTTCATTTTATAGGCAATTTTCGGAAAATTTCTTTTTTATAGGAAATTTTCGGAAAATTTATTTTTTTATAGGAAATTTTGTCTAAATTCCATTTCTATAGGAAATTTTCGAAAAATTTCATATCTATGTGGAAATTTTTGGAAAATTTCATATCTATGGGAGATTTTCGGAAAATTTCATTTCTATAGTAAATTTTCGGAAATTTTCATTTCTATAGGACATTTTTGGAAAAATTCATATCTATGGGAAATTATCGGAAAATTTCTTATCTATAGGAAATTTTGTCAAAATTCCATTTCTATAGAAAATGTTCGGAAAATTTCATTTCTATAGGAAATTTTTTGAAAATTTAATTTCCATAGGAAATTTTCATAAAATGTCATTCTTTCCATATCCGTAGAGAATTTGTCTAAAATTTTCATTTTTGTAGGAAATTTTGTCAAAATTGCATTTCTGTAGGAAATTATGTCAAAATTTCAGTTCTATACGAAATTTAGTCAAAATTTCAGTTCTGGAGGAAATTATGTCAAAATGTGAGTTCTGTAGGAAATTTAGTCAAAACCGTGGTGCAATGGTTAGCATGTCCGCCTTGCATGCACAAGGTCGTGGGTTCGATTCCTGCTTCGACCGAACACCAAAAAGTTGTTCAGCGGTGGTGACATTTCTGAGGGTTTCAAAGCTTCTCTAAGTGGTTTCACTACAATGTGGAGCGCCGTTCGGACTCTGCTATAAAAAGGAAGTCCCTTGTCATTGAGCTTAATATGGAATCGGACAGTGATAAGAGAGCATTTCACCAATGTGGTATCACAATGGACTGAATAGTCTAAGTGAGCCTGATACATCGGGCTGCCACCTAACCTAACCTAACCTAGTCAAAATTTCAGTTCTGTAGGAAACTTTGTCAAAATTTCAAGTCTGTAGGAAATTTTGTCAAAATTTCAGATCTTTAGAAAAATTTTGTCAAAATTTCTTTTTTGTAGGAAATTTTGTCAACATTTTCAGTTTGCTACAAATTTTGTCAAAATTTGAGTTCTTTAGGAAATTTAGTCAAAATTTCAGTTCTGTGGGAAACTTTGTCAAAATTTCAATTCTGTAGGAAATTTTGTCAAGTCTTCAGATCTGTAGTAAAATTTTGTCAAAATTTCAAATTTGCGGGAAATTTTGTCAAAATTTCAATTCTGTAGGAAATTTAGTCAAAATTTCAGTTCTGTGGGAAAATTTTCAGAATTTCAATTCAGATCTTAAATTTTAGATTTTGTCAAAATTTCAGATCTCTAGGAAAATTTTGTCAAAATTTCAAATTTGCAGGAAATTTACATTTTCAGTTTGTTGGAAATTTTGTCAAAATTTCAGTTCTGTTGGATATTTTGTCAAAATTTCAGTTCTGTAGGAAATTTAGTCAAAACTTCAGTTCTCTAGGAAATTTTGTCAAAATTTCAGTTCTGTAGGAAATTTTGTCAAAATTTCATTTCCGTAGGGATTTTTGTCACAATTTCATTTTTGTACGAAGTTTTGTAAAAATTTAATTTCTGTAGGAAATTTTGTCAAAATTTCAATTTTGTGCGAAATTTTGTCAAAATTTTCATTTCTGTAGGAAACTACAGAACTTTCAGTTATGTAGGAAATTTTGTCAAAATTTCGTTTCTGTAGGAAATTTAGTAAACATTTCAGTTCTGTAGGAAATTTTGTCAAAATTTCAATTCTTTAGGAAATTTTGTCAAAATTTCGATTCTGTAGGAAATTTTGTCAAAAGTTCAGATCTGTGCGAAAATTTGTCAAAATTTCAGATCTGTAGGAAATTTAGTCAAAAATTCAATTCTGTAGGAAATTTAGTCAAAATTTCAGTTCTGTAGGAAATTTAGTCAAAATTTCAGTTCTGTGGGAAAATTTGTCATAATTTCAATTCTTTAGGAAATTTTGTCAAAATTTAAAATTTGCAGGAAATTTTGTCAAAATTTCATTTTTGTACGAAGTTTTGAAAAAAATTATTTTCTGTAGGAAATTTTGTCAAAATTACAATTTCGTACGAAATTTTGGCAAAATTTTCATTTCTGTAGGAAACTACATAACTTTCAGAAAATTTTGTCAAAATTTCAGTTTTGTGTGAAAATTTGTCAAAATTTCAGTTCTGTAGGAAATTTTGTCAAAATTTCAATTCTGTAGGAAATTTTGTCAAAATTGCAGATCTGTAGGAAAAATTTGTCAAAATTTCAAATTTGCAGAAAATTTTGTCAAAATTTCATTTCTGTAGGAAATTTTGTCAAAATTTCAATTCTGTAGGAAATTTTGTCAAAATTTCAGATCTGTAGGAAAATTTTATCGAAATTTCAGATCTGAAGGAAAATTTTGTCAAAATTTCAGATTTCTAGGAAAATTTTGTCAAAGTTTCAGTTCTGTAGGAAATTTTGTCAAAATTTCAGTTCTGTAGGAATCTTTGTCAAAATTTCAGATTTGTATGAAAATTTTGTCAAAATTTCTTTTTTGTAGGAAATTTTGTCAACATTTTCAGTTTGCTACAAATTTTGTCAAAATTTGAGTTCTGTAGGAAATTTTGACAAAATTTCAATTCTGTAAGAAATTTTGTCAAAATTTCAATTCTGTAGGAAATTTTGTAAAAATTTCAGATTTGTAAGAAAATTTTGTCAAAATTTTAGATTTGTAGGAAATTTTGTCAACATTTTCAGTTTGTTGGAAATTTTGTCAAAATTTATTTCCGTGGGGAATTTTGTCAAAATTTCATTTTTGTACGAAGTTTTGTAAAAATTTCTATTCTGTAGGAAATTTTGTCAAAATTTCAGTTCTGTGGGAAAATTTGTCAAAATTTAAATTCTGTAGGAAATTTTGTCAAAATTTCAGATTTGCAGGAAATTTTGTCAAAATTTCAGATCTGTAGGAAAATTTTGTCAACATTTTCAGTTTGTTGGAAATTTTGTCAAAATTTCAGTTCTGTAGGAAATTTTGTCAAAATTTCATTTCTGTAGGAAATTTAGTCAAAATTTCAGTTCTGTAGGAAATTTTGTCAAAATTTCAGTTCTGTAGGAAATTTTGTCGCAATTTCAGTTCTCTAGGAAACTTTGTCAAAATTTCAATTCTGTAGAAAATGTTGTCAAAATTTCAGTTCTGTAGTAAATTTAGTCAAAATTTCAGTTCTGTAGGAAATTTAATCAAAATTACAATTCTGTAGGAAATTTTGTCAAAATTTCAGATCTGTGGGATAATTTGTCAAAATTTCAGTTTTGTAGGAAATTTAGCCAAAATTTCAGGTCTGTAAGAAATTTAGTCAAAATTTCAGTTCTGTAGGAAAATTTTGTCAAAATTTCAGATTTGCAGGAAATTTTTACAACATTTTCAGTTTGTTGGAAATTTAGTCAAAATTTCAGTTCTGTAGGAAACTTTGTCAAAAATTTCAATTCTGTAGGAAATTTGGTCAAAATTTCAGATCTGTGAGAAAATTTTGCAAAATTTCAGATCTGTAGGAAATTTTGTCAACATTTTCAGTTCTGTTGGAAATTTTGTCAAAATTTCTTTACTGTGAGCAATTTTGTGAATTTTTTTTTTCAGTCGGAAATTTGGTCAAAATTTCTTTGCTTCATTTCTGGGATAAAATTTTCCACACTTCTTTCTTGTCGTTTCTTTAAGAACTTTCGTCAATATATGATTTTTATAGGACATTTTGTCAAAATTTCTTTGCTGTAGGAAATTTTGTCGAAACTTGATTTCTATAGGAAATGTTGTAGAAATTTTATTTTTGTAGGAAATTTTCGGAAAAAATTTAATTTAATTTCCAAAATTTAATTTCCAAATCAATTTGTTGGCAGATGTTTTTTTTCTAAATAAGTTTTTAGAAAATATTCATAAGTCTTCAGAAAATTAAATGTCTATAGGACAATTCATTTTAATAATAAATCTATTGAAGATGTTTAAAAATGTATATTCGTTAAGATATTTTATAAAAACTCTCCTGGAAATTTTCTTAAAATTTCATGTATTTTTCAAAAAAAATGTATTTTGCTATTTTTTATATGTGTTCTAATAGAATACGATTGTGACATTTTTGTTGTTGCAATTTTTTCTTCCTTACAAACTTGATTTTTGATAAACTGCCACTTTCATATAATCTTCAAATTGGTTTGGCCACATCATTCAAATGGCTCCTGCCACTTGGCATCCATATTATCTTGTCTGTATTATTAATTGCAACATGAATGTCTTTTGAACACTTAACATCGATTTCCAACATGCTGCAAATCAAATTAAATCAATTTCTCATTCTCGGTCCAGTTAGAGACACATTAGCCAGTCGTAGACCATTTGCTAGCATGATCATTTGTTCCTGGGTTCCTGGGATTCTATGCTACGTAGAGTGATGTCTTCGAGTGTTGCCTTCTTTTTTTGTGTGCTGTGATTTCTCACAAAATTGCAAAATTATAATTGCTTATAATTAAAGTCGTTACTATTAATAATATTGTAATGCTAATATATCAAACTGGATTTTAGTCGAAGATAATTTAAGCCAATGCAGAGGATAAATGAGAATGGCAATTGCCAAACTGGCCAAACGAGGCTCTAACAGGATACATACAGGCTTTATGTTAATTCGGAATATTGCTTTTGGTAGTCGAAGGCCTACAAATGGAGGGGAGTATCTGTAAATATTGAAATAATGATACATTCTAGCTCCCTCCATCCCCCAATCTTCTCTCTCTATCACCAGGTTTTGTGATAGTGGGTCTTGCATAAGGAAATTCTTAACAACAACTTTCTAGCTAATTGTCTGACATAGAAACTGGCACAGTCTTAGACAATCATGGATGCCATCCTATCGTGAAATGCAAACTACCAGGAGGCATATGAAAATGATGCAACTAACTGGTATAATTTTAATATGGATGCCACCACCACCATAGGCCACTTGCCATTCATTCTGACATTTGTAGATAAAGGTATAGGACTAATTATTTTTTTTTGTGGTGGCTATAAGGCCTTCTATAAGGCCTATTTAATCTTAATACGAAATAATTCGATTAATTTTTATTGTAATTAAATTTAAAATTATTTTTTTCATAATTGTAAGACTACTTAACATTTGAGTTAAGTTCGGTTAGGTTAGGTGGCAGTCTGATGTGTCAGGCTCACTTAGACTATTCAGACCATTGTGATATCACAGTGTTGAACTTGTCCCTTATCACTGAGTGCTGCTCGATTCCATGTTAAGCTCAATAACAAGGGACCTCCTTTTTATAGCCGAGTCCAAACGGCGTTCCAAATTGCAGTGAAACCACTTAGAGAAGCTTTGAAACCCTCAGAAATGTCACCAGCATTACTGAGGTGGGATAATCCACCGCTGAAAAACTTTTTGGTGTTCGATCGAAGCAGGAATCGAATCCACGGCCTTGTGTATGCAAGGCGGGCATGCTAACCATTGCACCACGGTGACTTCCAACACTTGAGTTAGATTTAAGTTTAAAGTTAACTTTATTGCAAGAAAGGTGTAGATTTAAGCAAATTATTTTATTTTTATAGAAAATTTTCTGAAAATTTCATTTCTATACGAAATTTTCTGAAAACTACGTTTCTATAGGAAATTATCTGAAAATTTTATTTCTATAGGAAATTTTCGGAAAATTTCATTTCTATAGAAAATTTTTGAAAATATTAATTTTTATAGGAAATTTCCGAAAAATGTAATTTCTATAGGAAATTTTTGCAAAATATCACTTCTGTAGGAATTTTTCTGAAAATATTATTTCCAGAGGAAAATTTTTGAAAAAATAGATGTAAGCAAATTTTTTATTTTTATAAACAATTTTCTGAAAACTTCGTTTCTATAAGAAATTATCTGAAAATTTTATTTCTATATGAAATTTTCGGAAAATTTCATTTCTATAGGAAATTTTCGGAAAATTTCATTTCTATAGGAAATTTTCAGAACATTTCATTTCTATAGGAAATTTTCGGAAATTTTCATTTCTATAGAAAAATTTCGGAAAATTTTATTTCCATAGAAAATTTTGAAAATTTTAATTTTTATAGGAAATTTCCCGCAAATGTAATTTCTATAGGAAATTTTTACAGAATATCATTTCTGTAGGAATTTTTCTGAAAATATTATTTCCAGAGGAAAATTTTTGAAAAAATCATTTCTAAATGAAATTCCATAGGATATTTTCGTAAAATTTCGTTTCAATAGAAAATTTTTGGACAATTTCAGATTTGTAGGAAATTTTCGAAAATTATCATTTCTATAGGAGATTTTCAAAAAATTTTCGCAACATTTTATTTCTATTGTAAATTTTCAGAAAATTTCATTTCTATAGGAAATTTTCTGAAAACTTAATTTCTACAGAAAATTGTCTGAAAATTTCATTTCCATAGAAAATTTTCTTAAAATTTCATTTCTATAGCAATTCTATAGGAATTTTTCTGAAAATTTCATATTTATATATATTATATTTCTATTGTAAATTTTCAGAAAATTTCATTTCTATAGGAAATTTTCTGAAAATTTCATTTCTATAGTAAATTTACGGAAATTTTCATTTCTAGGAAATTTTTTTCAAACTTTCATTTCTATAGAAAATTTTCTGAAACTACCAATTATATATAGAGATTTTTCTGAAAATTTAATTTCGATAGGAAATTGTCGGGAATTTTCATTTCTATAGAGAACTTTTGAAAAGTTTTATTTCTATAGGAAATTTTCAGAAAATTTTATTTCTATAGGAAATTTTGTCAAAATTTTAAATCTATAGAGAATGTTGTCAACATTTTAATTCTATTGAAAATTTTGTCAAAATTTTATTTCTATAGAAAATTTTGTCAAAATTTTATTTCTATAGAAAAATTTTGTCAAAATTTTATTTCTATAGAAAAATTTTGTCAAAATTTTATTTCTATAGGAAATTTTGTCAACATGTTAATACTATAGAGAATGTTGCCAACATTTTAATTCTATAGAAAATTTTGTCAAAATTTTATTTCTATAGAACATTTTGTCAAAATTTTATTTCTATAGAAAAATTTTCCCAATATTTTATTTCTATAGAAAATCTTGTGAAAATTTTATTCCTATAGAAAATTTTGTCAACATATTAATACTATAGAGAATGTTGCCAACATTTTAGTTCTATAAAGAATTTTGTCAAAATTTTATTTCTATAGAAAATTTTGTCAAAATATTATTTCTAGAGAAAAATTTTGTCAAAATTTTATTTCTATAGAAAATTTTGTCAAAATTTTATTTCTATAGAAAAATTTTGTCAAAATTTTATTTCTATAGAAAATTTTGTCAAAATTTTATTTCTATAGAAAAATATTGTCAAAATTTTATTTCTATAGAAAATTTTGTCAAAATTTTATTTTATAGAAAATTTTGTGAAAATTTTATTCCTATAGAAAATTTTATTTCTATAGAAAATTTTGTGAAAATTTTATTCCTATAGAAAATTTTGTCAAAATTTTATTTCTAAAGAAAAATTTTGTCAAAATTTTATTTCTATAGAAAATTTTGTCAACATTTTATTTCTATAGAAAAATATTGTCAAAATTTTATTTCTATAGAAAAATTTTGTCAAAATTTCATTTCTATAGAAAATTTTGTCAAAATTTTATTTCTATAGAAAAGTATTGTCAAAATTTTATTTCTATAGAAAATGTTGTCAAAATTTTATTTATATAGAAAATTTTGTGAAAATTTTATTCCTATAGAAAATTTTGTCAAAATTTTATTTTTTATAGAAACTTTTGTCAAAATTTTATTTCTATAGAAAAATTTTGTCAAACTTAATTATCTACGTATTTAATCGGCCTTTTTTAGTTTAATATATATCCCGTATGGACTACCTTGCAATTTAGAAGACGGTGTTAGGAAAATTTAAGATACCTTGCCATCGGCAAGTGATGCCGCAATCCAAGTAATTCGATTGTGGATGACAGTCTTCAGTAGAAGTTTCTACGCAATCCATGGTGGAAGGTACGTAAGTTTCGGCCTGGCCGAAATTGTTTCGGGAAATTTAAAATTGTTTAGGATTTTTTTTCAAAATCTCATTTCTATAGGAAATTTTGTCAAAGGTTTCTTTCTATAAAAAAAATTTAATTACTTCGGGAAATTTATTTAAAGGTTCCTAAACAATTTAGGAATTATTTAAGAATTTCATTTCTATAGGAAATTTTCTGAAAATATCATTTGTTTAGGAAATTTTGTCAAACAGTTTATTTCTATAGGAAATTTAAATTTAATTTCTATAGGAAATTTTCAAAAAAAATTTCATTTAATTTCTATAGAAAATTTTGTGAATTTTTTAGTTCCATAGGAAATTTTCAAAAAATTTTCATTTCATTTCTATAGAAAATTTTGTGAATTTTTTATTTCTATAGGAAATTTTCGTAAAATTTCATATCTATAGGAAATTTGCTCAAAATTTCTTTTATTGAGGATATTTTCTGAAAATTTCATTTCAATAGGAAATTTTCCGAAAAATCCATATTAAATTTTTAGAATTTTTTAGAATTCATTCTATATGCAATTTTCGGAAAATTCCATTTATTTAGGATATTTTCAGAAAATTGCATTTCTACAAAAAATTTTGTGAATTTTTTATTTCTGTAGGAAATTTTCTAAAAATTTCAATCTTATTGGAACTTTTTTCTGAAAATTTCATTTATTTAGGATTTTGTTCTGAAAATTTCATTTCTATAGAAAATTTTCTGAATTTTTTATTTCTATAGACAATTTTCTGAAAATTTCATTCCTATAGGAAATTTTCTCAAAATTTCATTCCTATAGGAAATTTTCTCAAAATTTAATTTCTATAGGAAATTTTCTCAAAATTTCATTTACTTAGGATATTTTCTGCAAATTTCATTTCAATAGGAAATTTTCCGAAAAATCCATAGTAAATTTTTAGAATTTTTTAGAATTTTTTAGAATTTTTTAGAATTCATTCTATATGCAATTTTCGGAAAATTCCATTTATTTAGGATATTTTCAGAAATTTTCATTTCTACAAACAATTTTGTGAATTTTTTATTTCTGTAGGAAATTTTCTAAAAGTTTCAATCCTATTGGAACTTTTTTCGGAAAATTTCCTTTATTTAGGATTTTTTTCTGAAAATTTCATTTCTATAGAAAATTTTGTGAATTTTTTATTTCTATAGAAATTTTTCTTAAAATTTCATTGCTATAGGAAATTTTCTGAAAATTTCATTCCTGTAGGAAATTTTCTGAAAATTTCATTCCTATAGGGAATTTTCCCAAATTTTATTCCTATAGGAAATTTTCTCAAAATTTTATTTATTTAGGATATTTTCTGAAAATTTCAATTCTATAGGAAATTTTCCGAAAGATCCATAGCTAATTTTTAGAATTTGTATGAATTCATTCTATAGGCAATTTTCAGAAAATTTGAAATCTATAGGGAATGTTGAGAACATTTGATTTCTTTCCATTAATTTTTGTGTTATACTTAATTTTAGTTTAATTCGATGTAATATAACTTTAATGAAAAGTCTTTTTTAAGACGATAAGGCCTTCTCTTCTCTTGATGCTACCTCATTGTTCCTTATTTGTATAGCTGGGTATATAGCAATTTGAACATGTGTTATTATTACCACATAGTTACCAACTTGGAGTGCTGGCAATATCATCTATGGCTTAATGACATGAAAGCTATAAGCTTTGGAAGATATCTAAGTTTTGTTCACCTCCAGAATAATACAGCAATGCAGCGAATAGTCTTTAGTAATAGCCACGTTAGAATTAATTTCTTTGCAATGACCACCATCAGGGACTAGCACTACATCTATGTGGTTATCTCCTTATTTTTATTTCTCTTTGCTTTTGGGGGGTAAGAAATTGCCAAAGAATCATTTCATATGTTTAAATCATTTGGAGTTGAAAACAAAATATTCATTTAGTCCAACCCAATGCAAGAATTGGCCTTACTGCGTGTGTGTTCTATGCATAGAATAGAAATAGGGAGGAGGATGAAAATTGTAAAGTAGTTGACCAGGTAATGAACTTAGAAAACATCTACAAATGTTTGGCTGAACCACATTCATTTTGGCCAGTAATTGTCATTGTATGCAATAGCAATTTAAGAGGGGGAGTTATGAAAAGCTGGGGGGCAGCATTAAATGCAAAGCAATATTGTGTAGCATAGTTGTGGTCAAAATCGGCCTACTCACAAAGTTGGGAGGAGGATATTTCTTTGGTCGACTTCATTTGTCCTTGATTCCGAGAATTTGTTTTTGATACCCAAACGGTTACGATTTTGTGCGGTGTGTGATGATTATGTCCGATTGTCCTAAGGCCTGGCTTCTTAGGACTAGTTTGGAAGAATGTTCCCTCTTCTAAGCATTAATTGTAAACCGAATCATTTATTGAAGCAGTTCCGGACGTTTACAAGCTATCTTCTTCATCACTTCTGAAGATATCCCATCGAGGTCTGGCCAGAAATTCGACTTTGGTATCCAAACGGTTACGATTTTGTTCGGGGTGTGATGATTATGTCTGATTCTCCTAAGGTCTGGCTTCTTAGGACTAGTTTGGAAGAATGGCCCCTCTTCTAAGCATTGATTGTAAACAGAATCATTTATTGTAGCAGTTCCGGACGTTTACTAGCCAGCGTTTACTTCTGAAGGCATCCCATCGAGGTCTGGCCAGAAATTCGACTTTGATACCCAAACGGTCACGATTTTGTTCGGGGTGTGATGATTGCGTCTGATTTTCCTAAGATTCCTAAGGTTGTGCGGTGTGTGATGATTATGTCTGATTCTCCTAAGGTCTGGATTCTTAGGACTAGTTTGGAAGAAAGGCCCCTCTTCTAAGCATTGATTGTAAACAGAATCATTTATTGTAGCAGTTCCGGACGTTTACTAGCTATCTTCTTCATTACTTCTGAAGGTATCCCAACGAGGTCAGGCCAGAAATTCGACTTTGATACCCAAACGGTTACGATTTTGTTCGGGGTGTGATGATTATGTCCGATTCTCCTAAGGCCTGGCTTCTTAGGACTAGTTTCTGAGTCTTATAAGTTCAGAAGAATTTTCCTTCCTCTAAACATTGACTGTAAACCGAATCGTTTATTGTAGCAGTTCTGGACGTTTATCAGTTATTTTCTCATTACTTCTGGAGGTATCCCATCGGGGCCTGGCATCGGGATCATCTCTTTTATCAAAGAGATGGTTCTCTCAAAATATTATGTGCTGTTCACAATTTATATTCTCTTGTCCTCGCCCATGGCGAAGCTACGACTCGTTATTCTGGGTTCAGTCTCGTAGGACCTCCCATAACCTATTCTTGCTCTGCCAGATTCATATTTGATGTCTCTGCTTTGCTACCGTGTATTCGTTCCTTGGATTTTCGTCCCTTCTCGTGAGGCTCCGCGCCTTTTGTAGGATTGCCATATCTCAATTTCTGGCCTATAATTTCCGAGGAGTTCAGACTATCTGAGAGCAACTTATTTCCTTAGTCTATTCAGTAGGTATCTCATCGGGGCCTGGCATCGGGACCATCACTTTTATCAAAGAGATGGTACTTGTCCTAGGGGTTCTCTCAAAATAGTATATGCTGTTCACAATTTACATTCTCTTGTCCTCGCCCATGGCGAGGCTACGACTCGTTATTCAGGCTTCAGTCTCGTAGGACCTGCCATAATATATTCTTGCTCTGCCAGATTCATATTTGAAGTCTCTGCTTTGCTTCCGTGTATTCGTTCCTTGGATTTTCGTCCCTTCTCGTGAGGCTCTGCGCCTTTTTAGGATTGCCATATCTCAATTTCTGGCCTATAATTTCCGAGGAGTTCAGACTATCTTCTGTCTATTTAGTAGATTAATTCCCAAATCATATATTAATTCCCAAATCATATATTAATTCCCAAAATCATATATTTCTCCTTAAGAGTACCGTAAAGTCCTAAGGTCTTCATACTCCCTAGCCTTATTACAATACCCTCGATCGAAAAATTTTAGATTCCATAGTGCAAATGCATTGAGAATTTAAACACCGGCGCTCCGGCAATTGAATGTGTGTAGAAAAATTCATTTACTTTAATTTTTGCAGTTGCAGGCAAACAATAAACGACGAAAGAAATTCAAATGGCAAAACGAGTTGGAAAATTTGTAACAACATTTTTGCATTGAAAGTTAATTTTTAAGGTGAATTTTTGAGTAAAATTTAATACAATTGCCTTGGACATTAAACAATGCTACTAGCCAAACACTAAATCGAACAGCAAATAAGAGATTTCGCATAACATTGAATGTCCGTCCGTCCGTTGGTCTGTTCATTGATGTTGCAAGCTGGATATCTATGGTCCATCCTTTCCGTCTACGATGTGTACCTACCATTAATGTTGTTGATGTATTTAATGTTTTGGAAGCATGTTAGAGAACTCTCCTGTGCATTTTTATACCCCCTTTTGGGCCACGAAGTATCTTAAGTAGTTGCATTTTGTTATGGCTATGGTTGAGAAGATGTTTATGATATTAATGCTGCTCTTGTTATGCTTCTTAAAGTGAACACTCAAAGAAAAATATGCTAAACTACATTATGGGGACTAAAAGTTGATGGGCGAGAGCTAAGACTCCGTATGCTATTCCCAATGCTAATGGCGGACTCATCTGGTAGGCAGATGAGCCCGCGCTAAAAATTGATGGGCGAGTGCTAAGACTCCGTATGCTATCCCCAATGCCAATGGCGGACTCATCTGGTAGGCATATTTCCAAGTGGACCAAATTATCTCGGACAGAAACATCTTTAGGCCAACTCTGAACCAATTCTATGGATCCTTGCATGTTAGAACAATGATTTTCGCTAGGAATTCCGAATTTCTGTAGGGGGTAAGTCATTACTTCCACGGTGTCGGGTAATGCTGGTGATAATTCTTAGATTAGGTTATATTTGGGGTTAACATTGACTTAGGTTGGGAGCAACCGTGGTGCAATGGTTGGCATGCACGCCTTGCATACACAAGGTCGTGGGTTCGATTCCGGCTTCGACCGAACGCCAAAAAGGTTTTCAGCGGTGGATTATCCCACCTCAGTAATGCTCTTGACATTTCTGAGGGTTTCAAAGCTTCTCTAAGTGGTTTCACTGCAATGTGGAACGCCGTTCGGACTCGGCTATAAAAAGGAGGTCCCTTGTCATTGAGCTTAACATGGAATCGGGCAGCACTCAGTGATAAGAGAGAAGTTCACCAATGTGGTATCACAATGGACTGAATAGTCTAAGTGAGCCTGATACATCGGGCTGCCACCTAACCTAACCTAATCTAACCTTGACTTAGGTTAGGTTAGGTATAGTGGCAGCCCGATAATTTCAGGCTCACTTAGACTATTCAGTCCATTGTAATACCACTGAGGTGAATTTCTCTCTTATCACAGAGTGCTGTCCGTTGGCTTAGAGTACGAACCACATTGTGAATTTGGATTTATTGGTTTGGCGTCAGACATTTTAGTTTGGGATCGATGATTCACGGTTAACGGTTCGTGGATTAGGTGATGTCCATTCGGCTTCGCCAGGATCGTACAGAAAATCGTGTTTTGGGGGAGGGAGTCTGAGCGAATATTTATTCTAGACTTTTGTTAGCCAAAACATTTGTCTATGTGTTAAGTATGTATTGTAGAAGTTTTATTATATTAATCATATGACAAGTGAGTCAGAACATATATGTTTTGTAATATATAAATTATTGGTAAAGTAGTAATACAATAGTAACATAAATACAGTAGTAATATATACAACATCTCCCTTCTCAACATATGATTATAATGAATAGATGTGAAGATAAAACAAAATTAATGTAAGTATCAATATTTAATAATAAAGGACAAGATAATAAACATAATTGAAAGATTCATTGAAATGATGTTAATATTTATTTATTGTAATTTAATACCCAAATCTAATTGGTTGTTTAACGGTTCTGCCACTCCTAGTCGTGTTACTAGTTTTTTCATTATTCTTCTTATTTGGATTCTCAACATCTCTCTCATCTTCCCTTTCGTTAGAATTGCAGTTATTTATTATAGGTGGCAATTTTCGGATATGGTCTTGGTTCCTCCTAAAAAGAGAACCATTGTTATCCAAAACTACAAATGATCGGGGTTCTTTGCAAACATTTACAACTTCTCCATGAAACCAATTACTATCAGGAGTTTTCTTAAACATAACTTTCTCTCCATTTATTAAAGGCTTCACTTTCTTTGACTTTCGATTGTAATAATTAGATGTATACTCAGCGTTCAATTGTACATTTCGTTTATATTTCTCTAAGTCAACCACCTTTGGACGAAAATTTTCAAAAATAGACGGAACTTTTGTTCGAAGAGATCTCGACATAAGTAACTCAGATGGGCTAGGCAAATTACCCTTAGGTGTAGTTCTATATAAGAGTAAAGCAATATAGGGATCAGAGTTGCTTTCAAGACATTTGATGAGCAATTTCTTAACAGTCTGTATTGACCTTTCCGCCAGCCCATTTGACCTAGGCAAATAGGGACTGGAAGTTATATGGTCGATTTCCCACTCCTTACAAAACTTTTTAAGTTCCTCTGAGTTGAAGGGTGGACCATTGTCAGAAACTAATGTATGTGGTATTCCATGCCTGGCAAAAATTGATTTAAGCTTGTTTATCACAAAAGAACTACTATTACCACTATTTAGGGCCTCAAGTTCAATATACTTAGAAAAGTAGTCCACTACAAGTAAATACTTCTTACTATTAAGCTCAAAAATATCACAACCAACCTTATACCAGGGTAAATCTACAATTTCATGTGGTAGTAGAGGAGACCTTACGTTACAATTCTTGTACTTTAGACAAGTTTCACAATTTGAAATGATATTATCAATATCATTATAGATATTAGGCCAATAGACGGTTTGGCGTGCTAAATTCTTACACCTAACCATTCCTAAATGACCTTCGTGGAGCTTTTGTATTACTGACTTTCGCAAACTACTAGGAACCAAAATTTGGTTGTCCTTAAGTAATATACCATTCAAATTTGTAATGCTGTCCCTTATCTTGAAGTATGGAGATATACTCGGAACAACAGACTTTTTGTCTCTTGGCCAGCCGTCTCGAATATACTGCATTACTTTTTCTAACACGTCATCTTCAGAAGTGTGCTTCTTAATAATCTCTAAGCTTGCAAACGACACCTCCATACTGGATGACACAAAGTTGCAATGAAGTGTAATCTCTTCATCCATATCTGTTATCGTCTCATTTGCTAGGGGAGCCCTAGATAATGTATCCGCGATCTTCAACTCCTTACCAGGTCTATATACTATAGTTAAATTGTAGCACTGCAGTCTGAGCATAAACCTTTGAAGACGTGGAGGAATTTTATATAGTGGTTTATTAAATAAGCTGACAAGAGGTTTATGGTCCGTTTCAACAATAATTTTAGAACCATACACATACTGATGAAAACGTACGCACCCAAAGACAATCGCGAACAATTCCTTTTCAATCTGAGCATAACATCGCTGAGACTCCGTAAGAGATACTGACGCATACGCTATAGGATGTCTTTCTTGCAGAATTGCTGCCCCCATAGCAAAATTCGAAGCATCTACCGACAAAATAATCTCTTTGCTAGTGTCCAAATAGGCTAAAACAGGTGAAGACGTTATCTCCTTCTTTAATTTTAAAAACTCTAGCTCATGAACTGGCGACCAATGCCATAAAACTTTATCTTGTAAAAGCTCACGTAAATTCTTGTTTTTATCCGACAAATTTTCTATAAATGTACCCAAATAATTAACCATTCCTAAAAATCGTTGAAGGTCCTTGACATTATTTGGATTTGGCATATTTAAAATAGATTTTATCTTATCGTTATCAGGACGTACTCCAGATCGATCAAAAATATGACCTAAAAACTTTATTTCTTGTTTAAAAAAATTGCATTTCGACTTATTAAATTTCAATCCAACTTCTTTTGCTCGTTCGAAAATTGCCTCTAAAGTCTTTGTATGCTCCTCTAAACTACGTGAGTACACTAAAAAGTCGTCTATATATATTATTAAACCCGGTATATCCCCAAAGAGCCTAATCATTTCTGAATGAAATATCTCAGGAGCAGCATTTATGCCGAATGGTAATCTTAAGAATCTGAATCTGCCAAATGGTGTATTAAATGTGCACAACTTCGAGGACGCATCGTCCAAGGGAACCATCCAAAAGCCACTTGTTGCATCTAGTGTAGTAAAGTATTGAGAACCAATAAGTCTTGATTTGCAGTCTTCAATGCCTGGGAAAGGATAATGTGGTCTTAAAACTGCTCTATTCAAATTTCTTGGATCCAAACAAACCCTTATACTTCCATTTGGCTTTGTTACTAGCACAATGGAATTAACCCACTCAGTTGGTTCACTGACAGGCACAATCACATTTAAATCTATCATTCTTTCCAATTCCTTTTTTAAGCTATTATACAATTTGAACGGAATTTTCCGAGGTGGTTCGACTACCGGAGTGACATCTCTATTAATTGTTAGTTTACATTTGTTTTGTAATAGACCAAGACCTTTAAACACATCCGAATATCTTTCAGTTATTTGTTCCGATGAAATTGCATTAACTGATATTAAGTTCATTTCAATGGCACTTTCAATTCCTATTATATTTTTACAGTTTAAATTGACAATAAAAAATGTTATAGAAAACAATTTAGAATTGTACCTCACATTCAAATCTGTGGTTCCCAAAACAGGAATCCTCTCCTTACTAAAAGTAAAAATACGAACAGGTGTTTTTCTTAGGACTTTTAGAATATCTAACTTACTGGCTGTTTCATATGATAATATATTAGCTTGTGCCCCAGTGTCTATTTGTAATGATATCTCAAATTCATTAATTTTTACCTCCACATTCCACTCCGCCATTTTTTTCTCTACATTGTCTACCATTCCAATAAATAGGTCGTCTTGATTTTCATCAACATCAGTGTCATCATTTTTACCAAGCTGTTGAACTAATTTGTTATTTGAGGAACACATTCTTGCGAAATGATTGAAGTTTCCACACTTATGACATCTCACACCTTCTGCAGGGCATTTAGTTTTATGCCATTGTCCACATTTATTACAGTTGTCATTTCTAGCACCTCTACCGGTTCCTTCATGCTGACGCCGAAAACTTCCAAAACCCTTATTCTGATTGAATCTGGTATCTTGAGTTCTGATTTGAGATTTTACATATCCTTTTTGAACAACATTAATAGTGTTTTCTTCGGCATTTCCAGGATGCAAAACCAAAGCATTCTCTTTTGCCATCGCAATATTTTTAGTTATTACAATAGCTTTCTCTAGCTTTATATCACCCTCCGACAAAAGCCTCTCCTTTATATTTGTATACGAAACCGACAGTCCACATATAAATATGTCTCTCACTAATGCATCTCTCAGCACACCAAAATCGCAATTAGAGCTTAAATTCCTTAAGAGTGTAATATATTCGTCAATGGATTGAGTCTCCTCTTGCTTGCAGGTAAAAAATGTGTGCCTTTCCATAACTATGTTGACTTGTGGTACAAAATGAGTCTCGAACATTTTTACTAAATCATCATATTTTACCGTATCCTCATTGACATCGAACGAGTTAAATATATCCATGGTCTGACTTCCAATGTGATGAAGTAATAATGCAACTTTTCTTTGGTCCGTTTCGGACTCCAAATTTGATGCACGTAAAAATATTTTAAACTGCGTTGACCACCGCTTCCACTCTTTTGCCATATTTGCGGCTTTTAGATTTATTGGGTTCAACGAGGCAACAAATTGTCCACCAACTGCTTGGTGGTTTCCCGTTTCAGAAGGCATGATTTAAAAAACTTTTCTTTTATGATACAAAATTTTTAGCTTTATTTTTTTTCACTCTGACACCATGTTAAGTATGTATTGTAGAAGTTTTATTATATTAATCATATGACAAGTGAGTCAGAACATATATGTTTTGTAATATATAAATTATTGGTAAAGTAGTAATACAATAGTAACATAAATACAGTAGTAATATATACAACACTATGGTTGCGAACAAATTTCATGGGAGCTCAGGTCTTCGGCCCACTTCTTTGTGTGCTTCCCTGGTTCTTGCATTTCTGAAGAGGGTAAGTCACTACTTCCAAGTTTTCGGGTAATGGATAGTTTAGGTGGCAGCCCAATGACTCAGACTCACCTCCTTTTATATCCGAGTCCGAACGACGTTCCTCATTGTAGTAAAACCACTTAAAGAAGCTTTGAAACACTCAGCAACGTCAACAGCATTAGTGAGGTAGGATAATCCACCGCTGAAAAACTTTTTGGTTTGCGGTCGAAGCAGGAATCCATCCCACAAACTTGTGTATGCAAGGCGGGCATGCCAACCCTTGCACCACGGTGGCTCCCATTTTCGTTTTCGGGTAAAGCTGGTGGCAATTCTTAGGTTAGGTTATAGTGTAACCCATTAGAAGGGCTCACATTTACTTAGATTACATACCACATTGAGTATTCGGATTTATTGGACTGGCATCGGAAATTTGTTTGGGTTCGATGATTCACGATCGTTGATTTGAGTTTTGCTGATTCGGCGTTGATGGTTCATGGCTTAAGTGCTGTCTATTCGGCTTCGTTTTTAATTCTGGGCAGGTATTCGCCAGGAATACCTGCCCTGGATGACCGAGCGAAACTGTACTCTGTGGTCTGATTAGTCAAAAAATTTGCGTATGGGTGCGAAAAAAATTTCATGGAGGTCCAGGCCCAAGTTTCTTCTTTGTATACTTCCCTGATACTCGCTGTCTTTGATTCGTCGTTATTGATTCTGGTTTGTTAGTTGGTTGTTACTGGTTTGACATCGATATTTCGGCTTCTTCGATTCAGAGTTTTTCTTGTCTTGCTGATATAACTGTTTCGGGTTCGTTGGTTCGTTTTTTTTTATTTGGAACTGTTGATGATGTCATAACCCTTGGGATTTGTTCGTATTATTCATAGGTGGGAAGAAAGGAGAAGCGATCACAGTAAGATTAAGTCGGTATTTAAAACGTCAAAATCCCTTTCGAGGAAGCGAGCTGTCTGTACTGAATACGTCTTGATCGAAATAGGTGTCGATTTTGCAGGTCAAGCGAAAAGATGCCTCTTGATTTAAGGCAAATGTCCACACTGTGGGCTTAAATCAGTCCGATGTGATACAATGTGAAGTGGAAGTGAACTTCTCTCTTATCAATAAGTGTTGTCCGATTCTACGTTAGCTCAATGACATACACTTTGAATTGCCGCGCCTAAAGAGAGAGGTAGCTCTATAGGTACCTGAAGATCGTCGTCTTTGATTGGGGGTCGTTAATTTGGCGGTACTAGCGGAGTGCTAGCAAAGCCTAATGCCGAGGTACTAGTCACCGAAGCATCTAGAGCGGAGGCAAGCCAAATGCCTAGGCAAGCTGAAAGCCGAAGTAACTAGCGCTGAAGCAAGAAGAATATCTGGCTAGCCCAAGCAGATAATGCCGAAACAAGATACTGGTCGAAGATAGGTGAACTAGAACTGCGGAAGCGATTTGGTGTCCAGCAAATAGTACAAAGGAAATTAAATGCCAACGAAGAAGAGAGTGCGGAAGTACCGCAAGAACTCGAACAAATTTTGCGGAAGCAAGCTAAATACTGAAGTACCCAGAGAGGAAACAAAACTAGGCATACAAACAGATAGAGCGGAGGTATGCGAAATGCCTCAGCAAGCTGAAAACCAAAGCAACTAGCGCTGAAGTAAAATGAAAGTTTATAATGCGGAAGCAAGCGAAGTGTCGAAACAACTTGTGCGGAAGGAAACTAAATGCCGGAAGGGATTATGCGTCGAGTAAACGCGAGAAAGAAAAAGGCTAATTCCAAACAATTGTGTAAATCAACGCTAGTACTCAAAAAAAAAAATTGCAGAAGGAAGGTGAGTACGTAAGTGCGGACGCAAAACTATGAACTCAAATAGCTAGAGCAAAGGCAAGCTAAGTACCTAAGCAAGCTAAAAATCTAAGCAACTAGCGCTGAAGCAGGGGCGGACGAAAATCTAGGCACCCACTCAACTAAAACGGAGGCAAGCCAAATGCCTAATTAAGCTGAAAACCGAAGTCACCAGCGCTGAAGCAAGTTGAAAGCTTATAATGCGGAAGCAATCGAGTTGTCGAAACAAATTGTGCGTAAGGAAACTAAATGCCGATGCAAATACTCTGTAAGCGATTAGTTGTCGAGTATAATGTGAGAATAAAAATTAACGCAAAAGAAAAAAAAAAAATAGTCTGAAGCAACGCTGGTACTCAAACAAATATTTCGGAAACAAGCTGAGTAGGGAAGTGCGGAAGTAAAACTAGGAACCCAAATAGCTAGAGCAAAGGCAAGCTAAATGCCAAAGCAATCTGAAAAACAAACAACTAGACCTGAAGCAAGTGCGGAAGCAAATCTAGGCACCCACGCAACTAAAACGGAGGCAAGCCAAATGCCTAAGTAAGTTGAAAACCGAAGCACCTACCGCTGAAGCAAGTGGAAAGCTTACAATGAGGAATCAAGCGAGTTGTCGAAACAACTTGTGCGTAATTAAACTAAATGCCGAAGCAAATACTGAGGAAGCGATTAGTTGTCGAGTATAATATGAGAAAAAAACAATGGAAGCAATGCTAGTTCTCAAACAAACATTGCGGAAGCAAGCTGAGTACGGAAGTGCGGAGATAAAACTAGGCACCCAAACAGCTAGAGCGGAGGCAACATAAATTCCAAAGCAATCTGAAAACCGAAACAACTAGCCCTGCTGCAAAGTTAAAGCTGAATGTTGTGCGAAAAAAATCCAAAAAACGAAAAAATAGTGCGGATGCAACTTGGAAACCAAGCAAATAGTGCGGAAGAAGATAAATCTTGAAGAAAGTGTTTCATAAGCATGCCAGGTATCGAAAGTATGAAGTAACTAAGTTAACCTCTGAGTAGTAAGTTAACCTCTGAATTATATAGTGCGGAAGGAACCTTAATTTCAAAGCATCTAGTGCGGAAGGAAACTGATTGCCGAAGCAAATAGTGCGGAAGGATGTTAGGTGTCGACCAATCTTTGGGGAAGAACTAAATGTCGAAGAGAATGATTCGGAAGCAATTTAGATGTGGAAACAACTGTTGCGAAAGGAAGCTAAGCAAGCAAGCTACGCCAAAGCATTTAGAGCAGAAGCATGGAAGTGCTATGATTACAGTTATACGTGGCAAAGGACGTTTGTTACAACTGACTAGTAGGTCAAAAGACAATGACATTAAGGGATTCCAAAATCGCTTGGATAGCTGATTAATGAAATAATGAGCTTGAAATCGAGGTTATCCTTCCTTATATCTCCGAGGATTTTGAACACTCATCGAAAGGAATTTCAATGCAAGTTTAAGAGATACGAATATCCTTAAGGAGATTGTGCGGAAGCAAACTTGATTTCAAAGCAACTAGTGCGGAAGGCATATGAATGCTGAAGCAAATAGTGCGGAAGAATGTTAGGTGTCGAGCAATCTTTGGGGAATAACTAAATGTCGAAGGAATTGATTCAGAAGCAAGATAGATGTGGAAACAACTGTTGCAAAAGGAAGCTAAGCAAGCAAGCTAAACGCCAAAGCATCTGGAGCAGAAGCATGGAAGTGCTATCATTACAGTGATACCTGGCAAAGGACGTTTGTTACAACTGACTAGTAGGTCAAAAGACAATGGCATTAAGGGATTCCAAAATCACTTGAATAGCTGATTACTGAAATGATGAGCTTGAAATCGAGGTTATTCTTCCTTATATCTCCGACGATTTTGAATACTTATCGTAGGGAATTTCAATGCAAGTTTAAGAGATACGAATATCCTTAAGGAGATTGTGCGGAAGTAACCTTGATTTCATAGCAACTAGTGCGGAAGGCATATGAATGCTGAAGCAAATAGTGCGGAAGGATGTTAGGTGTCGATCAATATTTGGGGAAGAACTAAATGTCGAAGAGAATGATTCGGAAGCAATTTAGGTGTGGAAACAACTGATGCGAAAGGAAGCTAAGCAAGCTAGCTAAACGCCGAAGAATCTAGAGCAGAAGCATGGAAGTGCTATGATTACAGTTATATCTGGCAAAGGATGTTTGTTACAACTGACTAGTGGGTCAAAAGACAATGGCATTAAGGGAATCCAAAATCGCTTGGATAGCTGACTAATGAAATGATGAGCTTGAAATCGAGGTTATCCTTCCTTATATCTCCGAGGATTTTGAACACTCATCGACGGGAATTTCAATGCAATGTTAAGAGATACGAATATCCTTAAGGAGATTGTGCGGAAGCAAACTTGATTTCAAAGCAACTAGTGCGGAAGGCATATGAATGCTGAAGCATATAGTGAGGAAGCATGTTAGGTGTCGAGCAATCTTTGGGGAAAAACTAAACGTCGAAGAGAATGATTCGGAAGAAATTTAGGTGTGGAAACAACTGATGCGAAAGGAAGCTAAGCAAGCTAGCTAAACGCCAAAGAATCTAGAGCAGAAGCATGGAAGTGCTATCATTACAGTCATACCTGCAAAGGACGTTTGTTACAACTGACTAGTAGGTCAAAAGACAATGGCATTAAGGGAATCCAAAATCGCTTGGATAGCTGATTAATGAAATGATGAGCTTGAAATCGAGGTTATCCTTCCTTATATCTCCGAGGATTTTGAATACTTATCGAAGGGACTTTCAATGCAAGTTTAAGAGATACGAATATCCTTAAGGAGATTGTGCGGAAGCAAACTTGATTTCAAAGCAACTAGTGCGGAAGGCATATGAATGCTGAAGCAAATAGTGAGGAAGCATGTTAGGTGTCGAGCAATCTGTGCGGAAGAACTAAATGTCGAAGAGAATGATTCGGAAGCAATTTACATGTGGAAACAACTGATGCGAATAGAAGCTAAGCAAGCAAGCTAAACGCCAAAGGATTTAGGTCAGAGGCATGGAAGTGCTATCATTACAGTGATACCTGGCAAAGGACGTTTGTTACAACTGACTATAGGTCTAAAGACAATGGCATTAAGGGATTCCAAAATCGCTTGGATAGCTGATTACTGAAATGATGAGCTTGAAATCGAAGTTATTCTTACTTATAACTCCGAGGATTTTGAATACTTATCGAAGGGACTTTCAATGCAAGTTTAAGAGATACGAATATCTTGAAGGAGATTGTGCGGAAGCAACCTTGATTTCATAGCAACTAGTGCGGAAGGAAACTGAATGAAGAAGCAAATAGTGCGGAAGCATGTTAGGTGTCGAGCAATCTTTGGGGAAGAACTAAATGTCGAAGAGAATGATTCGGAAGCAATTTAGATGTGGAAACAACTGATGCGAATTGAAGCTAAGCAAGCTAGCTAAACGCCAAAGCATCTAGAGCAGAAGCATGGAAGTGCTATCATTACAGTGATACCTGGCAAAGGACGTTTGTTACAACTGACTATAGGTCTAAAGACAATGGCATTAAGGGAATCCAAAATCGCTTGGATAGCTGATTAATGAAGTGATGAGCTTGAAATCAAGGTTATCCTTCCTTATATCTCCGAGGATTTTGAACACTCATCGAAGGGAATTTCAATGCAATTTTAAGAGATACGAATATCCCCCGAACCACATTAGCTGGGTATACATTTTTTATCTCTCTTCTTATATCTCTTCTCCTTGGAGTGGGTCCTTGTTCACAGATCTTCAAGTACTGGGGTAAATAGGTTCAGAGTGAGCAAACATATGTCCCTTTTCTTCAAAATAGTCTGTTGTAAACGTTTGACGAGCGCTCAAATTTTTCTCAGTGTTCGTTTTAAAGTTTCTAAATCTTTTCAATGTTGCATCTTTTCGCTATTGCTCTAAATGTTGAACAGTTTGCTAGATCTCTGTTGCATCAAAGAGCTGAAGTTGATGAAGCCTGGAGGGCGCGTGCTGAATTTAATCAGTTTCAGTTTATGTTGCATGTTGCGTACAATGACACTCTTCTCTCAGCTAAGATACGGATGCCTAAGATAGCTAAAGGTAGATAGATGCAAGGATAGCGATAACCATTAGCTTGAGGTTTTTGTTTTCATAGATTCACTGATTCAACCAATTTTTCTAGTTTTATTTTTTTTTCTTTTTTGGATAAGGGGGATTATGATGGAAAATATTATTAAAATTCTCCAAGGATGATTTCACAAAAATGTGGGCCGGGGCAAGAGAGAAAGAGAGGTAAAAATAATCTCTAGAAATTAGAACATTAAGTCTATGGTTTTGTATAGAAAGCCATGCCATGCCATCGGAGTATTCTACGACGCTTGCCGGTAGTGGAAGGTTATTTATTCTTATTAAGGATTTGAGTTTCATTTATGGCCTCGGGTAAAATGAACACAACTAATATATTTAACGGTTAAGAGAATAAAAATTACAATTAGTTTTGGGATAGAGAAGGTATCTACAATCGGTATGTAGGATTAGAGATAGGACATGTGAAGAAATAGGGATTGTAATGAGAACAAAAAGGTCGAGGTTGCGATTTTTCCAAATATTTTGAAAATTCGACTTTTCGATTTTATTTTTTTAAATTTGACGATTCTGATTCTTCCAAACTTGAACTTTGGACTAACCAACATATTCTCTAATTTTTTCCAAATTTGAAAAAGTCGAGTTTTCTGTTTGTTTTTTTTCTTCAAAAATTTGAAAGGTGTGCTTTTGACTTTTGTGATTATTGCAAATATTATTTGGCAATGAGAATTTTCGCTTCTTGCCTCTTAGATATGAAAACTTGCTTTACTATTATGCTTTGAATATTTTATTAATAAGATAATCATAATGTAGTTATAAATCTAAATTCTATAGGGTGTGGTCTTATTCGGTGAATACATGGAAAAGTTGCATTGCCAGTTTAGACAAAGACGAAATTGTCGTTTCGTCCCAACCAACTCTCTGCAAAAGCCAATATTGACCAAATATATGCTATAGGTTAAAGCAAAACATTTATGCATTTTTTCGAAGGAGACAAGAAAATATTTATGAATTTCTCCTTGAGGGAAATTTTGAGGCATTATACGTGTTTATTGGATTACTGGTGATTAATTGTCATGTTACTTTGCATTAGGAAAATAATATATTAGGTATGCAATTTTTTTCGAATAATAATTAATATGATATGGATTTAATTTTGTCAAAATTTAATTTCTATACAACAAATTTCTGTAAATTTCTTGAAAATGTCTTGTCTATAGGAATTTTTCTGAAAATTTCTTGTATAAAGGAAATTTCTGAAAAAAAAATAATTTCTATAAGAAATTTTCTGGAAATATCATTTCTATAGGAAATTTTCAGATATTTTCATTTGTATAAGAAATTTTTTTAAAATTTCATGTCTATAGGAAATTTTCTGAAAAATGCATATCTATAAGAACTTTTCTCAAAATTTCATGTCTATAGGATTTTTCTTGTTTTAAAATTCATGCCTATAAGAAATTTTCTAACAATTTAAATTTCTATAGGAATTTTTCTGAAAATTTCATTTCTATAGAAAAATTTCATGTCTATAGAAAATTTTCTGGAAAATGAATGTCTATAAGAACTTTTCTTAAAATTTCATGTCTATGACACATTTTCGGAAAAATTCAAGTCTATAAGAAATCTTCTGACAGTGCTATAGGAAATTATCTGAAAATTTCATTTCTATAGGAAATTTTCTGCAAATTTCAATTTCTCTAGGAAATTTTCTTAAAATGTCATTTTCTATAGGAACTTTTCTTAACATTTCAATTTCTATAGGAAATTTTCTGCAAACTTAAATTTCTATAGAAAATTTTGTGAAAATTTCAGTGCTATAGGAAATTTTCTGCAAATTTCAATTTCTATAGGAAATTTTCTGAAAATTACAGTACTATAGATAATTATTTTATTTCCATAGATAATTATTTGAAAATTTCATTTCTATAGGAAATTTTCTGCAAATTTCAATTTCTGTAGGTAATTTTCTAAAAATTTCTTATCTACGGGAAATTTTCTGAAGACTTCTTGTCTGTATGAAATTTTCTAAAAATTTAATTTCTGTAGGAAATGTTGTCAATAATTCATTATTGTAGGAAGTATAGTGAATATTTCTTTGCTATAGGAAATTTTGTGAAAATTTCTTTGCCAAAAACACAGTTTTTTAGGAAATTTTGTCAAAGTCCAGTTTCTATAGAAAATTTTGTCATTGTTTTATTTCTATATGAAATTCTATTAAAATTGCTTATATATAGGAAAGTTTGTCAGAATTTCTTTTTTGGGGGACGTTTTCTACAAATTTCATTTCAATAGGAAATTTTCTGAAAATTTCAATTTTTATAGGAAATTTTCTAAAAATTTTAGTTCCACAGGAATTTTTCTGAGAACTTACATTCTATAGAAAATTTTCTGAAAATTTCAGTTCCACAAAAATTTTTCTGAAAATTTCATTTCTAAAGAAAATTTTTTGAAAATTTTATTTCTATAGGAAATTTCCATAGGATTTTTTCTGAAAATTTCAATTTCTATATTTTCTTACAATTAAAATTTCAATAGACAATTTTCCGAAAATTTGAATTTCTATAGCCAATTTTCGGAAAATTTAATTTCTATAGGAAATTTTCTTAAAAGATCTGTGCACAGGCAATTTTCTGAAAATTTCATTTCTATAGGAAATTTTTTGTAAATTTCATTTCGATAGGAAATTTTGTCAAAATATATCCATAGAAAATTATCTGACAATTACTATTGGAAAATTCCTGAAAATTTCAATTTCGATAAGAAATTTTCTAAAAATGTCCGTGCAATAAGAAATATTCTGAAAATTTCAATTTCTACAGAAAATTTTCTGAAAGAAAGATGTTTCGGATTTTCTGAAACCTTTTTCAAATTTTCTGAAAATTTCAGTGGCAAAGTAAATTTTCTGAAAATTTCAGTACTACTGGAAATTTTCTGAAAATTGCAGTGCTACTGGAAATTTTCTAAAAAATTCAGTGCTACAGGAAATTTTCTGAAAATTTCAGTGCTATAAGAAATTTTGTGAAAATGTCAGTTCTATAGGAAATTTTATGAAAATTTCAGTGCTATAGGAATTTTTCTGAAAATTTTATTTCTATAAGAAATTTTCTTAAAATTTCATTTCTTTAAGAATTTTTTTTTTCAAAATGTATCATCTATAAAAAATTGTATAAAAATCTTATACCATAGAAAATTATGATAATTTGATTTCTTTAGGAAATATTCTGAAAATTTCAAATTCGGAAAAAAAATTTACTGCAATTTTCAATTTCTATAGGAAATATTCAGTGCTATAGGAAATTTTCGGAAAATTTTATTTCTATAGGAAATTTTTTTAAAAAATAAGATATCTAAAGGAAATTTTCTTAAAATGTCATTTCAACAGAAAATTTTGTCAAAATGTCTCACCTATAGGAAATTGTGTAAGAAATTTTTGTCTACAGAAAATTATCTGAAAATTTCTATAGAAAATTTTCTGAAAAATTGAGTGCTATAAAAAAAATATTTTAAACATTTAATTTTTATAGTAATTTTCTGAAAAATATAATTTTGGTAAGAAATTTTTTAATTTTTCTTTCTATAGGAAAATTTTGGAAGATTATAATTACTGAAAATTTCAATTTCTCTAGGCAATTTTCGCGAAAATTTTATTTCTATAAGAAATTGTGGGAAATTTTCATTTCTGTAGGACATTTTCTTGTCTATGGGAAATTTTCGAAAAATTTTATTGTTATGTCTATGACAGTTTCTATAGGAAATTTTATAAAGAAAAGTGCTATAAGAAATTTACCAAAAATATAATTTCTATAGGAAATTTTCTGGAAAAAAGGATTTCAATATGTAATTTTCTGAAAATTTTTTTCTATAAGAAATTTTCTGAAAATTTCATTTCTATAAGAAAAATTTTTGAAAATTTCATTTCTATAGGAAAATTTTGGAAGATTATAATTACTGAAAATTTCAATTTCTCTAGGGAATTTTCGCGAAAATGTTATTTCTATAGGAAATTGTGGGAAATTTTCATTTCTGTAGGAAATTTTCTTGTCTATGGGAGATTTTCGAAAAATTTTATTGCTATGTCTATGACAGTTTCTATAGGAAATTTTATAAAGAAAAGTGCTATAAGAAATTTACCAAAAATATAATTTCTATAGGAAATTTTCTGGAAAAAATCATTTCGATAGGTAATTTTTTGAAAATTTTTTTCTATAAGAAATTTTCTGAATATTTCATTTCTATAAGAAAATTTTTTGAAAATTTCATTTCTATAGGAAATTTTCTGAAGATTTCAGTGCTATAGGAAATTTTCCAAAAATATCATTTCTAAAGAATAATTGCTGAAAAATGTCATTTGTATAGAAAGTTTTTTGACAATTTTTTGTATATAGGAAATTATCTCAAAATTTAATTTCGATAAGAAAATTTTGAAAATTTCATTTCTATATATTTGAAAATTTTTTGAAAATTTCATTTCTATATGTTTGAAAATTTCATTTCTGTAAGATATTTTCTACAAATTTCTTGTCTATAGGAAATTTTCGGAAAATTTAATTTTTTATAGGAAATCTTCTATTAAATAAAAATGAAATTTTCTGGAAATTTTATTTCTATTGAAAATTTTCTGAAAATTTCATTTTTGTAGAAAATTTTTTAAAAATGTCTTTCCAAAGGATATATTCTTTCATTTCTATTTTTTTGTATTTCGCTTTTACTCTTTTCGTGGGAACGAATGAAATTATTTTGGTTTTGAATTAATCACAACATAGTCACACCATTAATATGCATAATGAGAAAAAACATCATGCTATGGTGAACATGGCTCCTACCTTTTACCCCGCGTGCCCCTTTTTCTATTGATCTTCATGTTTGGAGTTACATTTGCTCGAATAGGAAAACCAATAAATATAGTGATATTGTCCATATAATTTAATTTTTCCTTCCTTGACCCCCTCTCACGTGCTTTGCCTATTTATGACTTGGCCAAGTGATTATCAATGTGGCCAATGGTCTTATTGGAGTGTAATTTCGATGTTGCTGCTGCTGCTGTTGATGATGCCAATGTCGTTGTAGTTACTTTTGGTTCATTTCTTTAAATTGTTATGTCGTGTTTGTGTACAAATTATCTAAAATGTTCATATGACGATGACTACGACAATGTTATTGAGCTCCTCCTGCCTTTCCCTCTCTTTGATGCTCCCTCTAGCCTTTTTGTGCAAGACGAAACCAAGTTCCAAGCTTAATATTTCCTGTTATCGTACCTTAGCCCCTCTACAGTCTTATGTAGATATTGACTACTGTTCACTGTCCTCCTTACAAGCTACCCCTCGCCGTTCCAACCATATTTGTATATGGTTGCAAATCCTTTGGAGACTTAACTGACAACCTGCTTGGCGCTCAATTTTTGCTTCATTACGTTTTTGGCCATTAGCAATTATCATTATCATTACCATACCATTGCGAATGAACATTTAATTTGGTCTATACAACAATAACAACAACAACAACATCAACATAACGAAACATTGATGCAGCAAAATGTATGGTCCTTACCCCTTTATATCCCTCCTCATATTGAATATCAAACAATTATCCGGGTGGCAAGGGGAACTAGCTGATGGCTAGAGCTCCTTGACTGAAGATGCGTGTATTGCAAATTGGAAACTCTTTATTTAACGTACACTGCATTTAGTGGCACTCGTAAATCTCAACCAAGGCGTCTTCTTTTATGTACCCCTCCCTCACCACACCCTTGAGCTCAAACATATCCTACAACATAAGTTTCCAATGAGATTTGGAGAGGTAGCAGAATGAATATGGCTTTGGTGCATGTTGCAGCTATGATGATTTCATGTATAACTGTTATGGGCAGTAATGAAAATGAAACGGGGGGTAAGAGGAGATAGGATACATGTTATACACAGAGCGAAATGAAATGAAGTTAAAAAAATTTTTTGTTATGGTAATGAAATATTGACAAAAATTTCTATAGATAAGAAATTTTGACCTATGAGAAAGAAATTTTGGCAAAATTTCCTATGGAAATTAAATTTTGAAAAAATTTTCTATAGAAATAAAATTCTGACAAAATTTCCCATAGATAAGAAGTTTTGACAAAATTTCCTATAGAAATAGAATTTTGACAAAATTTCTTATAGATAAGAAATTTTAACAAAATTTCTTATATATACGAAATTTTGATAAAATTTCTAATCGATAAATAATTTTGACAAAATTTTCTATAGGTAAGAAATTGTGACAAAATGTACTTTAGATAAAAAATATTGGCAAAATTTCCTATAGATACGAAATTTTGAAAAATTTCCTATAGATAAGAAATTGTGATAAAGTTTCCTATAGATAAATAATTTTGACCAAATTTCTTATAGATAAGAAATTATGACAAAATTTTCTATAGATAAGGAATTTTGAGAAAATTTCCTATATATACGAAATTTTGATAAAATTTCCCATAGATAAGAAATTGTGAAAAAATATCCTATAGTTAAGAAATTGGGACAAAATTTCCTATAGTTAAAAAATTTTGACAAAATTTTCTATGTATACGAAATTTTAATAAAATTTTCTATAGATAAATAATTTGGACAAAATTTCTTATAGATTAGAAAGTTTGACAAAATTTCCTGTAGATAAGAAATTGTGACAAAATTTTCTATAGATAAGAAATTGGGACAAAAATTTCCTCAATATACGAAATTTTGATAAAATTTCCTATAGAAAATAATTTTGACAAAATTTCCTATAGATAAGAAATTTTGAAAAAAAAATTCTATAGATAAGAAGTTGTGACAAAATTTTCTTTAGATAAGACATTTTCACAAAATTTCCTATAGATAAGAAATTTTGACAAAATTTCCTATAAATAAGAAATTGTGACAAAATTTCCTTTGTATAGGAAATTGTGACAAAATTTCCTATAGATAAGGAATTTTGATAAAATGTCCTATATATACGAAATTTTGATAAAATTTCCTATATATAAGAAATTTTAACGAAGTTTCTTGTAGATAAGGATTTGTGACAAAATTTCCGATAGATAAGGAACTTTGAGAAAATATTCTACATATACGAAATTTTGATAAAATTTCCTATATATGCGAAAATTTCCTACAAATGAGAAATTATGACAAAATGCCCTATAATTTTTACAAAATTTCCTATAGAAAATAATTTAGACAAAATTTCCTATATATACGAAATTTTAATAAAATTTCCTATAGAAACTAATTTTCACAAAATTTCCTATAGATAAGAAATTTTGACAAAATTTCCTTAGATGTGAAATTGTGACAAAATATCCTATAAATAAGAAATTGTGACAAAATGTCCTTTATATAAGAAATTGTGACAAAATTTTCTATAGATAAGGAATTTTGAGAAATTGTCCTATGTATATGAAAATTTGATAAAATTTCCTATATATAAGAAATTTTAACAAAATTTCCTGTAGATAAGTATTTGTGGCAAAATTTCCGATAAATAAGAAATTTTGAGAAAATTTTCTATATATAAGAAATTTTGATAAAATTTGTATAGATAAATAATTTGGACAAAATTTCTTATAGATTAGAAAGTTTGACAAAATTTCCTGTATATAAGAAATTGTGACAAAATTTCCTATAGATAAGAAATTGGGACAAAGTTTCCTAAATATACGAAATTTTGATAAAATTTTCTATAGATAAATAATTTGGACAAAATTTCTCATAGATTAAAAAATTTGACAAAATTTCCTGTAGATAAGAAATTGTGGCAATTGTTCTCCGAAGTTTTCCCTCAAAATGGCCATAGAATCGCGAGCTGTGTGGCATGTAGCGCCATTTTGTTGAAACCACATGTCAACCAAGTTCAGTTCTTCCATTTTTGGCAACAAAAAGTTTGTTAGCATCGAACGATAGCGATCGCCATTCACCGTAACGTTGCGTCCAACAGCATCTTTGAAAAAATACGGTCCAATGATTCCACCAGCGTACAAACCACACCAAACAATGCATTTTTCGGGATGCATGGGCAGTTCTTGAACGGCTTCTGGTTGCTCTTCACTCCAAATGCGGCAATTTTGCTTATTTACGTAGCCATTCAACCAGAAATGAGCCTCATCGCTGAACAAAATTTGTCGATAAAAAAGCGGATTTTCTGCCAACTTTTCTAGGGCTCATTCACTGAAAATTCGACGTTGTGGCAGATCGTTCGGCTTCAGTTCTTGCACGAGCTGTATTTTATACGGTTTTACACCAAGATCTTTGCGTAAAATCTTCCATGTGGTCGAATAACACAAACCCAATTGCTGCGAACGGCGACGAATCGACATTTCACGGTCTTCAGCAACACTCTCAGAAACAGACGCAATATTCTCTTCTGTACGCACTGTACGCATTCGTGTGGTTGGTTTAATGTCCAATAAAGTAAACTGAGTGCGAAACTTGGTCACAATCGCATTAATTGTTTGCTCACTTGGTCGATTATGTAGACCATAAATCGGACGTAAAGCGCGAAACACATTTCGAACCGAACACTGATTTTGGTAATAAAATTCAATGATTTGCAAGCGTTGCTCGTTAGTAAGTCTATTCATGATGAAATGTCAAAGCATACTGAGCATCTTTCTCTTTGACACCATGTCTGAAATCCCACGTGATCTGTCAAATACTAATGCATGAAAATCCTAACCTCAAAAGAATCACCCTTTATAAGAAATTTTAACAAAGTTTCCTGTAGATATGGATTTGTGACAAAATTTCCGATAGATAAGGAACTTTGAGAAAATTTTCTACATATACGAAATTTTGATAAAACTTCCTACAAATAAGAAATTATGACAACATGCCCTATAGTTAAGAAATGTTTACAAAATTTCTTATATATACGAAATTTTAAAAAATTTTCCTATAGAAAATAATTTTGACAAAATTTCCTATAGATAGGAAATTGTGACAAAATTTCCTATAGATAAGAAATATTGAAAAATTTTTCTATATATAAGAAATTTTAACAAAATTTCCTATAGATAAGAAATTTTGACAAAATTTCCTTAGATGGGAAAGTATGACAAAATTTCCTATAAATAAGAAATTGTGACAAAATGTCATTTATATAAGAAATTGTGACAAAATTTCCTATAGATAAGGAATTTTGAGAAAATGTGCTATATATATGAAAATTTGATAAAATTTCCTATATATAAGAAATTTTAACAAAATTTACTGTAGATAAGGATTTGTGACAAAATTTCCGACAAATAAGAAATTTTGAACAAATTTTCTATATATACGAAATTTTAATAAAATTTTCTATAGATAAATAATTTGGACAAAATTTCTTATAGATTAGAAAGTTTGACAAACTTTCCTGTAGATAAGAAATTGTGGCAAAATTTCCTATAGATAAGAAATTGGGACAAAATTTCCTATAGATAAGAATTGGTGACAAAATTTCCTCAATATACGAAATTTTGATAAAATTTTCTATAGATAAAAAATTTGGACAAAATTTCTTATAGATTAAAAAATGTGACAAAATTTCCTGTAAATAAGAAATTGTGACAAAATTTCCTATAGATGTGAAATTGGGACAAAATTTCCTATAAATAAGAAATTTTTACAACATTTCCTATATATACGAAATTTCGATAAAATTTCCTATAGAAGATAATTTTGACAAAATTTCCAATAGATAGGAAATTGTGACAAAATTTCCTATAGATAAGAAATTTTTACAAAATTTCCTACATATACGAAATTTCAATAAAATTTCCTATAGAAAATAATTTTGACAAAATTTTCTATAGATAAGAAATATTTGAAAAAATTTTCTGTAGATAAGAAATTTTCACAAAATTTCCTTAGATTGGAAATTGTGACAAAATTTCCTATAAATAAGAAATTGTGACAAAATTTCCTATAGATAAGAAATTGGGACAAAGTTTCCTAAATATACGAAATTTTGATAAAATTTTCTATAGATAAATAATTTGGACAAAATTTCTCATAGATTAAAAAATTTGACAAAATTTCCTGTAGATAAGAAATTGTGGCAAAATTTCCTATAGATATGAAATAGGGACAAAATTTCCTATAGATAATAAATTTTTTTACAAAATTTCCTATATATAAGAAATTTTAACAAAGTTTCCTGTAGATATGGATTTGTGACAAAATTTCCGATAGATAAGGAACTTTGAGAAAATTTTCTACATATACGAAATTTTGATAAAATTTCCTACAAATAAGAAATTATGACAACATGCCCTATAGTTAAGAAATTTTTACAAAATTATTATATATACGAAATTTTAAAAAATTTTCCTACAGAAAATAATTTTGACAAAATTTCCTATAGATAGGAAATTGTGACAAAATTTCTTATAGATAAGAAATATTGAAAAATTTTTCTATATATAAGAAATTTTAACAAAATTTCCTTAGATGGGAAAGTGTGACAAAATTTCCTATAAATAAGAAATTGTGACAAAATGTCATTTATATAAGAAATTGTGACAAAATTTCCTATAGATAAGGAATTTTGAGAAAATGTGCTATATATATGAAAATTTGATAAAATTTCCTATATATAAGAAATTTTAACAAAATTTCCTGTAGATAAGGATTTGTGACAAAATTTCCGACAAATAAGAAATTTTGAACAAATTTTCTATATATACGAAATTTTGATAAAATTTCTATAGATAAATAATTTGGACAAAATTTCTTATAGATTATAAAGTTTGACAAAATTTCCTGTAGATAAGAAATTGTGGCAAAATTTCCTATAGATAAGAAATTGGGACAAAATTTCCTATAGATAAGAATTGGTGACAAAATTTCCTCAATATACGAAATTTTGATAAAATTTTCTATAGATAAAAAATTTGGACAAAATTTCTTATAGATTAAAAAATGTGACAAAATTTCCTGTAAATAAGAAATTGTGACAAAATTTCCTATAGATGTGAAATTGGGACAAAATTTCCTATAAATAAGAAATTTTTACAAAATTTCCTATATATACGAAATTTTGATAAAATTTCCTATAGAAAATAATTTTGACAAAATTTCCAATAGATAGGAAATTGTGACAAAATTTCCTATAGATAAGAAATTTTTACAAAATTTCCTACATATACGAAATTTCAATAAAATTTCCTATAGAAAATAATTTTGACAAAATTTTCTATAGATAAGAAATATTGAAAAAATTTTCTGTAGATAAGAAATTTTCACAAAATTTCCTTAGATTGGAAATTGTGACAAAATTTCCTATAAATAATAAATTGTGACAAAATTTCCTTTATATAAGAAATTGGGACAAAATGTGCTATAGATAAGGAATTTTGAGAAAACGTCCTATATATACGAAATTTTGATAAAATTTCCTATATATAAGAAATTTTAACAAAGTTTCCTGTGGATAAGGATTTGTGACAAAATTTCCGATAGATAAGAAATTTTGAGGAAATATTCTAAATGTACGAAATTTTCATAAAATTTCCTATATATACGAAATTTTGATAAAATTTCCTATAAATAAGAAATTGTGACAAAATGTCCTATAGTTAAGAAAGTTTGACAAAATTTCCTATAGATAAGTAATTGGGACAAAATCTCCTATAGATAAGAATTTGTGAAAAAATTTCCTCAATATACGAAACTTTGATAAAATTTTCTATAGATTAAAAATTTGGACAAAATTTCTTATAGATTAAAAAATTTGACAAAATTTCCTGTAAATAAGAAATTGTGACAAAATTTCCTGTAAATAAGAAATTGTGATAAAATTTCACATAGATGTGAAATTGGAACAAAATTTCCTATAATTAAGAAATTTTTACAAAATTGCCTATATATACGAAATTTTGATAAAATTTCCTATAGAAAATAATTTTGACAAAATTTCCAATAGATAGGAAATTGTGACAAAATTTCCTATAGATAAGAAATGTTTACAAAATTTCCTACATATACGAAATTTTAATAAAATTTCCTATAGAAAATAATTTTGACAAAATTTTCTATAGATAAGAAATATTGAAAAAATTTTCTGTAGATAAGAAATTTTCACAAAATTTCCTTAGATGGGAACTTGTGACAAAATTTCCTATAAATAAGAAATTGTGACAAAATTTCCTTTATATAAGAAATTGTGACAAAATTTCCTATAGATAAGGAATTTTGAGAAAATGTCCTATATATAAGAAATTTTAACAAAGCTTCCTGTAGATAAGGATTTGTGATAAAATTTCCTATATATACGAAATTTTGATAAAATTTCCTATAAATAAGAAATTGTGACAAAATGCCCTATAGTTAAGAAAGTTTGACAAAATTTCCTATAGATAAGAATTTGTGACAAAATTTCCTTTAAATACGAAATTTTGGCAAAAATTTCTATAGCAAAGACATTTTGACAAAATTTCCTATTGCAAAGATATTTTGACAAAATTTCCCATAGGTACGAAATTTTAACAAAATTTCCTATAGATACGAAATTTTGGCAAAATTTTCTATAGATACGAAATTTTGACAGAATTTCCTATAGATACGAAATTTTGACAGAATTTCCTATAGATACGAAATTTTGGCGAAATTTTCTATAGATACGAAATTTTGACAGAATGTCCTACAGATACGAAATTTTGACAGAATTTCCTATAGATACGAAATTTTGACAAAATTTCCTATAAATACGAAATTTTGGCAAAATTTCCTATAGATACGAAATTTTGATAAAATTGCCTATAGATACGAAATTTTGAAAAAAAAATAGTAAAGAAATTGTGACAACGTTTCCTATAGCAAGGAAATTTGGACAAAATTTCATTTAGCTAGGAAATGTTGACAAAATTTCCTAAAGCAAAGGAATTTTGACAAAATTTCCAATTGCAAAGAAATGTTGACAAAGTTTTCTATAACAAAGCAATTTTGACTAATTTATGCACACAAATTATATCGATCTTTTTTATAATTTAATTTTTAATAATTTAATTTTATTTTCACTATGTATTAATGTGCATTCATATTTACCTTTTCCCAAATTGATTTTCTTTGCTCTCGTTAATGTCGTTTCGTGGTCAGCTACCGGTATCCTCTTTAGCTTTCCTTGGATGCTATAGCAAATTGCAATGCTTATTGCCACCGAGCGACAGTGGCAGTGCGGTTGATTTTTAAGCTTTAATTAAATAAGATTAATATGACGAGTTTCTTTCTCTGTTAGGCTAAAATACTGTGCTTGGTTGTATGTGATACGGTGTGAAGTGGTCCAATACTGCATGCATTCTATACTAGCATGTGACATAAAATCAATCAAATTTTTCATGCCAATAATAATAAGCAGGTACATTGACATCTAGTTATTATCCATGCAATGGGGATAAGATAATGTCATCATTGGAATTCTTTAGAATTATATATCGGTTTTATTATAGTTTTTTTTTTCACTGGAAAGTTACCACTGTTTTTCAACATTTTCTGGAATAACAAAGATGTACACTAATCAATTTTAGAATTCTAGAAATAGGGCGAAAAACAAATTCCTACAGAAATGAACTTATACAAATTTATCTTACAGAAACTAAATTTTCAGAAAAAATTGTATTGCAACGAAATGTTAAAATAATTTCCCATTCGATTTCAATTATGGGATAATTTTCTATAGAATTGAAATTTTCAGAATGCTTCATATAGAATTGAAATACCTATGGAAATGAAAATTGGAAGACATTTTCCATTGAATTGATAGTTTGGGGATGTTTCCGACAGAAAAACTTAACTTTTATAGATTATTGTATTTAAAATTTTATTTCTATTAGGAAATAATTAAGAAAATTAAGAAAAAGAAAATTAAAAAAAAAAATTTTTTAAAATGTTGAAAATCTATACAAACGGCATTTTCATATAACAGTTTTCAGAGTTTATTTTTGTGAAAAAAAAGAATTTAAAAATATCTTTTAGATTATAAATGTTGACAAAACTTTTCATAGCCAGAAATGTCTCCAAGACTTCCTAAAGAAAACTTGGGAAATTTCATATAAAAACTACTATTTAAAATATTCAGATTTTTAACTATATCTTACAGAAATAAAATTTTTCTAAAATTTCCTATAGAAACAAATTTTTTGCAATACAAAATTTTTACAAATTATTTTTTTGAAAATTTGGAAAAAGTTTAAAAAAAATATTAAGTAAAAATTGTTCGGAAATAACCTTTAGATTAGAAATTTTGACAAAATTTCCTATAGAGACAATTTTTTTTTTTAATTTTCTGCAGAAATAGAAATTTTTGGAAATTTACTATAACAATTAATGTTTAATTTGTTTTTTTATAATATTTCCTATAGAGTGTTTTCTCGCAAATTCCAATAGAAGAAACATTTTTCGAAAATTGCCTATAAAAAATCATTTCTTAAAAAATTTTAATTTCCTTATAAAATTTTTCGAAAATTTCCTATAGAGTGACATTTTCTGATTTTTGTTTTTAATTTTCCAAAAATTTCATTAAAAATGAAATTTTTAGAAAAAATTTCATTAGAAATGAAATTTTTAGAAAATTTCCTATAGAAATTAAATTTTCAGAAAATTTTCTATAGAAATAAAATTTTCAGAAAATTTCTTTTACAATTCTTTTACAAAATTTCCTTTAAAACAGAAATATTCAGAAAATTTCCTATAGAAATTAAAGTTTCCAAAAATTTTCTATATAAATGAAATTTTTCTTAAATTTCCTATAGAAATGATATTTTCAGAAAATGGAAATATGGAAATGAAATTTTCAGAATTTTTTTTTTCGAAAATTTCCTATAAAAATTATTTTAAAAAAATGTTAATTTTCTTATGAAATTTTACGAAAATTTCCTATAGAACTGATATTTTCTGAAAGATTTTTTTAAAAATAATATTTGTGGAAAATCTTCTAAAATATTTGTTCAGAAATGACATTTTTAGAAAATTTCCTGTTAAAATGAAATTTTACGAAAATTTCGTATGGAAATTAAATTTTCAGAAAATTTACCATTGAACTGAAATTTTCAGGAAATTTCCCATTGAAATGATATTTACAGAAAAATTCCCATAGAAATGAAATTTTTAGAAAATTTTCTATAGAAATTAAATTTTAGGAAGATTTTCTATTGCAAAGAAATTTTTAAGAAAATTTCCTATGGAAATTAAATCTTCAAAACTTTTTCTATAAAAATTAATTTGTTACGCAAATTTCCTATAAAAATGAAATCTTATGAAAATTTCCTACAGATATCAAATTTTCAGAAGATTTCCTATGAAATTTTCAGAAAATTTTTCGAAAATTTCCTATAAAAAAATTACTTAAAAAATTTAATTTTCTTATGAAATTTTCAGAAAATTTCCTATAGAAATTAAATTTTCGGAAAGATTTCTTTAAAAATAATATTTGCGGAAAAATTTCTGAAATATTTCTATAGAAATGAATTTTTACGAAAATTTCCGATAGAAATGAATATGAATCAGAAAATTTTCTATAGAAATGACATTTTTCAGAAAATTTCCCATAGAAATGAAATTCTTCAGAAAATTTCCCATAGAAATGAAATTTACAGAAAATTTCCTACAGAAATGAGATTTTCAGAAAATTTTCTACAGAAATGAAATTTTCAGAAAATTTTCTATAGAAATGAAATTTTCCGAAAAATTTCCTATAGAAATCAAGTATTGCGAAATTTCCTATGGAAATGAAATTTTCATAAAATTTCCTATAAAAATGAAATTTTACATAAGTTTTCTATAGCAATGAAAATTTATGAAAATTTCCTATAGGAATAAAATTATTACAAAAATTTCCTGTAGAAATGAAATTTTCAGAAAATTTTCGTTAGAGTTGAGATTTTCAGAAAATTTCCTATAGAAATGAAATTTTAACGAAAATTTCTTATAGAAATGAAATTGTGCAAAAATTTCCTATAGAAATGAAATTTGTACGAAAAATTTCAAAGGAATGTTCCTATCTTCAAAAAATTTCCTATAAAAATTTTAAGGAAGTTTTCTATAGAAATGACATTTTATGAAAATTTCCCATAGATATGAAATTCTTACGAAAATTTCTTAGGAAATGAAAATTTTAGAAAATGTCCTATAGAAATGAAATTATTGAAAAATGTCCTATAGAAATGAAATTTTCAGAAAATTTTCGTTACAGTTGAGATTTTCAGAAAATTTCCTAAAGAAATGAAATTTTACAAAAATTTCCTATAGAAATGAAATTTTACAAAAACTTCTTATAGAAATGAAATTGTGCAAAAAATTCCTACAGAAATGAAAATTTCCGAAATTTTGAAAAGAAATTTAAAAAAAATCCTCTAGAAATGAAAATTTCAGGAAATTTTCTTTAGAAATGAATTTTTCCGAACATATTCGTTAGATCTAAATTGTTTTTTTGTAAATTCTTCTCAATTGAGGATATTTTGTTATTTCATTTATTATAGCAATTACATATCCTTAACATAGCATTTCAATAATTACACACTTGTACACATTTACACGAGACGACCTTTTAAGTTGTATTTTATGATGGCATAGCAAGAAAATCCTGATAAGAAATATATCGCTACAAGTCAGAAAGGAAAGAGAAGGCAACCGCAAAACATCAGGAATAGCAAAATGAAAACTTAAAGCTCATTAATATAAATCGTTATAGTGAACACAAATATATTCTGTTGGTGTCCACATACCTTGTATGCCTCCAAATACAACATTAGTATGTGCTTACTAATGTCTCTCTGTCCGCTCTGACCAATCGTCTGTCAGTCTGTCTGTCTTTGTGGCGTGCAGTGCAAGGAAATTCATTTTATTAATGCATTTTACCAAAACCAGCCAGCATTATATGTAGTCTGATGGCCAATGTCCACTCCTTGATGAGTGTATGTGTTGTTGGTGTTATTTGGAAAATGTTCACCCTCTAAGATTCTCAGGTTTCTTATTGTCCCTGGTCGGGGTATGAACACATAAAGGCCTGGAAGTTTTGAGACCTTAAGTCTTTTTCAAAGCCAGAGAGTTTAAATATGAACGCAGTGATAGATGTGGGACCAGGGTTGATAAAGTTGACACTTTTGTGCTTTTTTTGATACATTTCTTCTGCCAAAAGCACCGTGGCACGTCTGCGCGCCATTGTGTACTTTTTCATCACTCTCTATATAGAGTTATTGTGTCCTAAATGTGAACGTTTGTCAGATATCAACTCAAAATTATAAATCAAAAATTATAAATAGCGGACATTGAGGAAATAAACATATTATAAAATGATTTTAGTAGATTTTACAAAGAGGTACTTCTTCATAAATTTTTTATTGAAATAAACTTTTGACAAAATTTTCTATGGAAATAAAATTTTGACAAAATTTTCTATGGAAATAAAATTTTAACAAAATTTTCCCATATAAAACAATTGGACAAAATTTTCTATGGAAATAAAACTTTGACAACATTTTCTATATAAATAAAAATTTGATAAAATCTTCTATAGAAATAAAATATTGACAAAATTTTCTATAGATATAAAATTTTGACAAATTTTCCTATAGAATAAAAATTGGACAAAATTTCCTATGGAAATAAAATTTTGACAACATTTACCATGGAAATAAAATTTTGACAAAATTTTCTTTAGAAATAATATTTTGACAAAATTTTCTATAAAAAAAATATTTTGACAAAATTTTCTATGGAAATAAAATTTTGACAAAACTTTCCATGGAAATAAAATTTTGACAAAATTTGCTATAGAAATAAAATTTTGACAAATTTTCCTATGGAATAAAAATTGGACAAAATTTTCTATAGAAATAAAATTTTTACAAAATTATCTATAGAAATAAAATTTTGACAAAATTTTCTATGGAAATAAAATTTTTGCAAAATTTTCCCATAGAATAAAAATTGGACAAATTTTTCTATGGAAATAAAATTTTGAAAAAAATTTTCTATGGAAATAAAATTTTGACAAACATTTCCTATAGAAATAAAATTTTGACAAAAATTTCCTATAGAAATAAAGTTTTGACAAAATTTTCTATAGAAATAAAATTTTGACAAAATATTCTATAGCAATAAAATTTTGACAAAATTTTCTATAGAAATAAAATTTTTACAAACTTATCTATAGAAATAAAATTTTGACAAAATTTTCTATAGATATAAAATTTTGACAAAATTTTCTATGGAAATAAAATTTTAACAAAATTTTCCCATAGAATAAAAATTTGACAAAATTTTCTATGGAAATAAAATTTTAACAAAATTTTCCCATAGAATAAAAATTTGACAAAATTTTCTATGGAAATAAAATTTTGGCAAAATTTTCTATTGAAATAAAATTTTTACAAAATTTTCTATAGAAATAATATTTTGACAAAATTTTCGCATAGAATAAAAATTGGAAAAAAATTTCTATGGAAATAAAATTTTGACAAAATTTTCTTTGGAAATAATATTTTTACAAAATTTTCTATAGATTAAAAATTGGACAAAATTTTCTATGGAAATAAAATTTTGACAAAATTTTCTATAGACATAAAATGTTGACAAATTTTCCTATGGAAATAAAATTTTGACAAAATTATCTATAGAAATAAAATAGAAATAAAATTTTTACAAAATGTTCTATAGAATATAAAATTTAGACAAAATTTTCTATAGAAATAAAATTTAGACAAAATTTTCTATTGAAATAAAATATTGACAAAATTTTCTATTGAAACGAAATTTTGACAAAATTTCCTATAGAAATAAAATTTTGAGAAAATTTTCTATAGAAATAAAATGTTTACAAAATTTTCTATAGAATAAAAATTTGACAAAATTTTCTATGGAAATCAAAATGATGATAAAATTTCCATAGAAATAAAATTTTGACAACATTTACTACAGAAATTTACTTTAGAAATAATATTTTGACAACATTTTCTATAAAAATAATATTTTGACAAAATTTTCTATGGAAATAAAATTTTGACAAAACTTTCCATGGAAATAAAATTTTGACAACATTTTCTCTATAAATAATATTTTTGATAAAATTTTCTATAAAAATAATATTGTGACAAAATTTACTATAGAAATAAAATTTTGACAAAATTTTCTATATAGAAATAAAATTTTGACAAAATTTGCTGTAGAAATAAAATTTTGACAAATTTTCCTATGGAATAAAAATTGGACAAAATTTTCTATAGAAATAAAATTTTAACAAAATTTCCTATAGCAATAACATTTTGCCAAATTTTCTATAAAAATAAAATTTTTACAAAATTATCTATAGAAATAACATTTTGACAAAATTTGCTATGGAAATAAAATTTTAGCAAAATTTTCCCATAGAATAAAAATTGGAAAAATTTTTCTATGGAAATAAAATTTTGAAAAAAATTTTCTATGGAAATAAAATTTTGACAAAAATTTCCTATAGAAATAAAGTTTTGACAAAATTTGCTATGGAAATAAAAATTTGACAAAATTTTCTATAGAAATAAAATTTTGACAAAATATTCTATAGCAATAAAATTTTGACAAAATTTTCTATAGAAATACAATTTTTACAAACTTATCTATAGAAATAAAATTTTGACAAAATTTTCTATAGATATAAAATTTTGACAAAATTTTCTATGGAAATAAAATTTTAACAAAATTTTCCCATAGAATAAAAATTTGACAAAATTTTCTATGGAAATAAAATTTTGGCAAAATTTTCTATTGAAATAAAATTTTTACAAAATTTTCTATAGAAATAATATTTTGACAAATTTTCCTATGGAATAAAAATTGGACAAAATTTTCTATAGAAATAAAATTTTGACAAAATATTCTATAGCAATAAAATTTTGACAAAATTTTCTATAGAAATAAAATTTTTACAAACTTATCTATAGAAATAAAATTTTTTATAGATATAAAATTTTGACAAAATTTTCTATGGAAATAAAATTTTAACAAAATTTTCCTATGGAAATCAAATTTTAACAAAATTTTCTATAGAAATAATATTTTGACAAAATTTTCTTTGGAAATAAAATTTTTACAAAATTTTCTATAGAATAAAAATTGGACAAAATTTTCTATGGAAATAAAATTTTGACAAAATTTTCTATAGACATAAAATTTTGACAAATTTTCCTATGGAAATAAAATTTGGACAAAACTATCTATAGAAATAAAATAGAAATAAAATTTTTACAAAATTTTCTATAGAATATAAAATTTAGACAAAATTTTCTATAGAAATAAAATTTAGACAAAATTTTCTATAGAAATAAAATATTGACAAAATTTTCTATAGAAACGAAATTTTGACAAAATTTTCTATAGAAATAAAATTTTGAGAAAATTTTCTATAGAAATAAAATGTTTACAAAATTTTCTATAGAATAAAAATTGGACAAAATTTTCTATGGAAATCAAAATGATGACAAAATTTCCATAGAAATAAAATTTTGACAACATTTGCTACAGAAATAAAATTTCGGCAAAATTTTCTATAGAAATAAAATTTTGACAAAATTTTCTATGGAAATAAAATTTTGACAAAATTTCCTATAGAAATAAAACGTTAACAAAGTTTTCTATATAATAGAAATTGGACAACATTTTCTATGGAAATAAAAAGAGGAAGCACGCTCAAAAACAAACCCAGCCAACTACATTCAAATCGATGATTTGAGTTTGGCAAAGGAAAAGAGATATGCTTGCCAATTTGTTTAGGTAGTAGCCGATTATCAAACCTTTTTTCGGAAGGTTCACGTGTAGTTCACTTTGGGTTGAGTGAATTACCCGAATTTATTCTGATAATTGGTTGATAGTTTTGCTGCAAGTAGAGGATGCTGATGAGGAATGTGGTAAATCCGAAACAGCTGTACATCCAACTATCTTGCAGTCTATAGGGCTTTGCCCAAATAAGTTTGACAAGCATACATTTCCTCTGTTGGTTAAGCTACACTTGTAGTTTAGTCAATGCATGGTTTTAAGCTGAAATTAAAAACAACTATAATGATTAAAGAAATAAAATATACAAAATTTTCTATAGGATGAAAATTGGACAAAAATTTCTATGGAAATAAAATGTTGACAAAATTGTCTATAGAAATAAAATTTTGACAAAAAATTGCTATAGAAATAAAAATTATGACAAAATTTTCTATAGAAATAAAATTTTACAAATAAGATTTTTTAGAAAATCTTTGTGTGGGAAAAGGAAGGTATTGGTGCAATCATTGAAAATTACCAAATTACATTTTTCGTTAAGATAATAGAAAAAATTTATCAATAGAGCGATAATTTCTTAACAGAAAGTTCGTAATAAGAATTTTTTTCTACCAAATAATAAAAATATATTTTGCAAATCCAAATTGACTATATTTAGGGACTGACCAAAGTCAATTAAGGATCTTTGGTTTTAAGAATTTTCTTCCCACTGTGCTTAGGAGCCTACACAAATCTTCATGGAGATAAAGATGAAAGTCTGCGATCGTATATCCGCCAATATCAATAGGCTACGAGTGATGATTATGACACCGAATATATAATTCTTTGTCTTCATCACTAAAGGCCTTTTACAATTATTTTATATTCCTTTTAGTGACCACTGGAATTATAATAAACGAGTTCACCAATACCAATGAACAAGATTGAACATTGCTTTTGGCTCATATCAAAAGAGCATTTTTGGGTCTATGAGCTTAAGAAGGTGGCAAGTGGGGTGGTGAACTTGGGTAAATAATAATCGTAACCAACAACCATGCCTATATGTTTAGGCGATTGTAAACTCTAGCCGTCTGTCCAATTGCTTGGTACAACAAAATGTTGCATGTATGCATTTATACTCGAATGCTAAGTAATAATAATTATTGATGATGTGTTTGTTGTTGTTGTTGTTGTGGTTGGTGTTGGCATTGGTTTGCTGCTGTTGCGTTTTCTACTACTTATGTGGTTCCTTCGTTTTAGTTCTCTTGCTCCTGTTCATGCTCTTGCCTCTTTATGGTCTTGCTTACTCTTACTCCTATTGCTCACCTCCTTGTTGTTGATGTCATAGTTGTTTTGCTTACCATGTGTTGTTGTAACAACACAGTTGCATATGTTCACCTTTTTGTTCCATTATGTTCGATATTAATGATTATGAGTTGCTTTTGGCCATAATGACCAGAGGTGTGAGTTAAACATTCTACCCAGTTGAGATGGTCTCAAGGAGTTAACACACACACACACTCATTTATTTCGTTTAATGAGAGGTGTGAAATGGTGTTTTCATGGTCTGCAGGGCAATAACATTCACATTTGTAAATGAACAACTCTTTCAAAGAGGCAATGATATATTTTTGTTGTTGTTTTTTTGTTTCAAATGTCTAATTAGAGGAATGGTCAGCATATTTTTAATGAGATTAGTTAACAATTTCCTATAGAAATGAAATTTTCAGAAAATTTCTTATAGTAATTAAATGTTTAGACAATTTTCTGTACGAATGAAATAAAATAATAAATAAAAAAATAAATAAAATTTCCTATTGAAATAAAATTACCAAAAATTTCCTATAGAAATAAAATTTTCAGAAATTTTGCTAAAGAAATAAAATTTTATAAATTAATTTTAAGAAAATCTGCTATAGAAAATATGAACACAAAATTTCCTATCAAAATCAATTTTTGCAAAAAAAAAAAAAATCCTATAGAAATTAAATTAAAAAAATTCTATACAAAAATTTTTAGAAAATTTCCTACAGAAATGAAATTTGCAACAAATATCTTTTAGGAAAAAAAGTTTCAGAAAATTTCTTTTAGAATTGAAATTATCAGAAAATTACGTTTGAGAAAATTCCTATAGAAATAAAAATTTTCAGAAAATTTCCTATAAAAAGGAAATTTACAGAAAACTTCCTATAGGTATACAATATTCAAAAAATTTCCTATTGAAATTACATTTTCTGAAAATTTTCCAATAGAACTGAAATTTACAGAAAATTTCCTATAGAAATGAATTTTCCACAGAAATTCCCATAGAAATGAAATTTTCAGAAAATTTCCTATAGAAATGGAATAATTCTTACAGAAATGAAATTTTCCGAAAACGTATTATATTTACGAATGAAATTTTCAGAAAATTTCCTATAAAAATGAATTTTACAGAAAAAATCCTATAGAAATAAAATTTCTTAAAATTTCCTATTGAAATTAAATTTTCAGAAAATTTTCCAATAGAACTGAAATTTACAGAAAATTTCCTATAGAAATTAATTTTTCAGAAAAATTCCCATAGAAATGAAATTTTTAGAAAATTTCCTATAGAAATGGAATTTTTCGAATATTTCCTACAGAAATGAAATTTTCCGAAAATTTGTTATACGAATGAAATTTTCAGAAAATTTCCTATAAAAATTAAATTTACAGAAAAAATCCTATAGAAAGAAAATTTTTTAAAATATCCTATTGAAATTAAATTTTCAGAAAATTTTCCAATAGAACTGAAAATTTTCAGAAAATTTCCTATAGAAATGAAATTTTCAAATAAAAATTTAATTTTTGCTAAAAATTTCTATAGCAAATTCTATAGCCCAAGTCCTCGAATCGGGAGGTCGGTTTATATGGGGACCTGGACCGATGTAGCCCATCTTCGAACTTGACCTGCTTGCAGACGAGCAAAAGACGAGCTTGTGAAAAATTTCAGCACGATAGCACGATTATTGAAGACTTGATGAAAATTTCCTATAGAAATCGAAATTTAAAAAAAAATCCTATAAATATCAAATAAAAAAAAAAACATTCCTATAGAAATAAATTTTTTTAAACTTTGTCACTCCGTTTGTAACACATCGAAATATTGCTCTAAGACCCCATAAAGTATATATATTCTGGGTCGTGGTGAAATTCTGAGTCGATCTAAGCATGTCCGTCCGTCCGTCCGTCCGTCCGTCTGTTGAAATCACGCTAACTTCCGAACGAAACAAGCTATCGACTTGAAACTTGTAGTTGTTATTGATGTAGGTCGGATGGTATTGAAAATGGGCCATATCGGTCCACTTATACGTATAGCCCCCATATAAAGGGACCCTCAGATTTGGCTTGTGGAGCCTCTAACAGAAGCATATTTCATCCGATCCGGCTGAAATTTGGTATATGGTGTTGGTATATGGTCTCTAACAACCATGCAAAAATTGGTCTACATTGGTCCATAATTATATATAGCCCCCATATAAACCGATCCCCAGATTTGGCTTGCGGAGCCTAAAAGAGAAGCAAATTTCATCCGATTCGGCTGAAATTTGGTACATGGTGTTGGTATATGGTCTCTAATAATCATGCAAAAATTGGTCCACATCGGTCCATAATTATATATAGCCCCCATATAAACCGATCCCCAGATTTGGTTTGCGGAGCCTCAAAGAGAAGCAAATTTCATCCGATCCGGCTGAAATTTGGTACATGGTGTTGGTATATGGTCTCTAACAACCACGCAAAAATTGGTTCATAATTATATATAGACCCCATATAAACCGATCTCCCGATTTGGCTTGCGAAGCCTCAAAGAGAAGCAAGTTGCATCCGATCCGGCTGAAATTTGGTACATGGTATTGGTATATGGTCTCTAACAACCGTGCAAAAATTGGTCCACATCGGTCCATAATTATATATAGCGCCCATATAAACCGATCCCTAGATTTGGGTTGCGGAGCCTCAAAGAGAAGCAAATTTCATCCGATCTGCCTGAAATTTGGTACATGATATTGGTATATGGTCTCTAACAACCGTGCAAAAATTGGTCCACATCGGTCCATAATTATATATAGCTCCCATATAAACCGATCCCCAGATTTGGGTTGCGGAGCCTCAAAGAGAAGCAAATTTCATCCGATCCGCCTGAAATTTGGTACATGATATTGGTATATGGTCTCTAACAACCGTGCAAAAATTGGTCCACATCGGTTCATAATTATATATAGCCCCCATATAAACCGATCTCCAGATTTGGCTTGCGAAGTCTCCAAGAGAAGCAAATTTCATCCAATCCGGTTGTAATTTGGAACATGGTGTTAGTATATGATCTTTAACAACCGTGGCAGAATTGGTCCATATCGGTCCATAATTATATATAGCCCCCATATAAAACGTTCACCAGATTTGACCTCCGGAGCCTCTTGGAGGAGCAAAATTCATCCGATCCGGTTCAAATTAGGAACGTGGTGTTAGTATATGGTCGCTAACAACCATACCAAAATTGGTCCAATCACACAAAAATTGGTCCATATCGGTTCATAATCATGGTTGCCACTAGAGCCAAAAATAATCTACCAAAATTTTATTTCTATAGAAGATTTTGTGAAAATTTTATTTCTAGAGAAAATTTTGTTAAAATTTTATTCGGTTCATAATAAAATTTTCATCATTGTAAGAATTTCATTTCTATAGAAAATTTTGTCAAAATTTTATTTCTATAGAAAATGTTGTTCAAATTTTTTTTTGGTTCATAATCATGGTTGCCACTCGAGCCAAAAATAATCTACCAAGATTTTATTTCTATAGAAAATTTTGTCAAAAGTTTATTTCTATAGAAAATTTTGTTAAAATTTTATTTCTGTAGAAATTTTTGTCAAAATTTTCTTTCTACAGAAAATTTTGTCAAAGTTTTTATTTCTATAGAAAATTTTGTGAAAATTTTATTTCTATAGAAAATTTTGTTAAAATTTTATTTTTGTAGAAAATTTTGTAAAAATTTTATGTCTACTTTGTCAAACTGAATTATATACGCATTGGATCGATCTTTTTTGATTTAATATATACCACGTATGGACTTACATACAATTTAGAAGATGGTGTTAGGAGGTTTTAAGATACCTTGCCATCGGCAAGCGTTACCGCAACTTAAGTAATTCGATTCTGGATGGCAGTGTTTAGAAGAAGTTTCTACGCAATCCATGATGGAGGGTACATAAGCTTCGGCCTGGCCGAACTTACGGCCCTATATACTTGTTTTTAGAAATCAAATTTCGCAAAAATTTCTAATCGAAATGAAAATTTGCAGAAATTTCCTATAAAAAAGAAATTTTCAAAAAATTTCCTAAAGAAATGAAATTTTCAGAAAATTTCCTATAAAAATTCAACTTTCAGAAAATTTCGTAAAATTTTAATTTTTTTATAGATTTCGTATAGAAATGAAATTTTCAGAAAACTTCCTATAGAAATAAAATTTTCAAAAAAGTTCCTAAATTTTCAGAAAATTTTCTGTAGAAATCAAAATTAAAAACAAAAATCTATAGAAATCAATATTTTACAAAAATTTCTTCAGAAATTTTGCAGCAATTTCCCATAAAAATGATATTTTCAGAAAATATCCTATAGAAGTGAAATTTTCAGAAATTTTCCTATAAAAAATAATATTATTAAAAATTTCCTATAAAAATTAAATTTTACAAAAATTTTCTAATGAGATGAAATTTTCATAAAATTTAAAATAGAAATGAAATTTTCGAAAAACTTCCTCTAGAAATGAAATCTAAAAAAAATTACTATAGGAATCAAGTTTAAAAAAAAATCCTTTAGAAATCGAATTAAAAAAAAAAATCCTATCAAAATAAAATTAAAAAAAAAAATCTATAGAATCAATTTTTTAAAAATTTATTTTTAGAAATCATATTTGCAGAAATTTCCTATAAAAAAGAAATTTTAAAAAAATTTCCTATAGAAATCTTAAAAACAATTCTTATAGTACTGACATTTTCCGAAAATTTCCTATAGAAATTAAATTTTCGGAAAATTTCTGTTGGAAATGAAATTCTAAGAAAATGTCCTGTAGAAATGAATTTTTCCTATAAAAATTCAATTTTCAGAAAATTTCCTTTAGAATTGAAATCTTCAAAAAAATTCTTGTAGTAGTGAAATCTTAAAAAAAAATCTTATAGTAAGGACATTTTCAGAAAATTTCCTATAGAAATTAAATTTTCAGAATATTTCCTATAGAAATGAAATTTAAGAAAATTTCCTATATGAATGAAATTTTCCTATAAAAATTCAATTTTCAGAATATTTCCTTTAGAATTGAAACCTTCAAAAAAATTTCTTATGGTAATGAAATTTTCAGAAAATTTCTTATAGAAATTAAGTTTTCAGAATATTTCCTACAGAAATGAAATTTTAAGAAAATTTCCTATAGAAATGAAATTTTCCTATAAAAATTCAATTTTCAGAAAAACAAAAAAAAAAAACAAAAATCTATAGAAATCAATATTTTACAAAAATTTCTTCAGAAATTTTGCAGCAATTTCCCATAAAAATGATATTTTCAGAAAATATCCTATAGAAATGAAATTTTCAGAAATTTTCCTATAAAAAATAATATTATTAAAAATTTCCTATAAAAATTAAATTTTACAAAAATTTCCTAATGAGATGAAATTTTCATAAAATTTTCAATAGAAATGAAATTTTCGAAAAACTACCTCTAGAAATGATATCAAAAAAAAAATTACTATAGAAATCAAATTTAAAAAAAAATCCTATAGAAATCGAATTAAAAAAAATCCTATCAAAATAAAATTAAAAAAAAAAAATCTATAGAATCAATTTTTTAAAAATTTATTTTTAGAAATCAAATTTGCAGAAATTTCCTATAAAAAAGAAATTTTCAAAAAATTTCCTATAGAAATCTTAAAAACAATTCTTATAGTACTGACATTTTCCGAAAATTTCCTATAGAAATTAAATTTTCAGAAAATTTCTGTTGGAAATGAATTTCTAAGAAAATGTCCTGTAGAAATGAATTTTTCCTATAAAAATTCAATTTTCAGAAAATTTCCTTTAGAATTGAAATTTTCAAAAAATTTCTTATAGTAATGAAATCTTCAAAAAAAATCTTATAGTAATGACATTTTCAGAAAATTTCCTATAGAAATTAAATTTTCAGAATATTTCCTACAGAAATGAAATTTTAAGAAAATTTCCTATAGAAATGAAATTTTATCTAATTATACAATTATTTTTCGAGCTTTATGGACAGATATAGATTAAGTCTATATTAATCTATATCTGTCCATAAAGCTCGAAAAATAATTGTATAATTAGATATAATGCATTTGGACGTCAATTGCCTGTTTCGGTATCAGGCTAACATGTAATATAAATGAAATTTTCCTATAAAAATTCAATTTTCAGAATATTTTCTTTAGAATTGAAACCTTCAAAAAAATTTCTTATAGTAATGAAATTTTCAGAAAATTTCTTATAGAAATTAAGTTTTCAGAATATTTCCTACAGAAATGAAATTTTAAGAAAATTTCCTATAGAAATGAAATTTTCCTATTAAAATTCAATTTTCAGAAAATTTCCTATAGAAATTAAATTTTCCGAATAAAAATTTACTATAGAAATAAAAAATTTTCAGAAAATTTCCTACAGAAATGAAATTTTAAGAAAATTTCCTATAGAAATTAAATTTTCCAATAAAAATTCCATTTTCAGAAAATTTCCTATAGAAATAAAATTTTCCGAATAAAAATTTACTATAGAACTAAAAAATATCAGAAAATTTCCTAAATGAATGAAAGTTTCAGAAAAAATCCTATAGAATTTCATTCCTAAATAACCACAAAATTTTCCATAGAAATTAAGTTTTCAGAAACTTTCCTATAGCAATGAAATTTTCCGAAAAATTTCCTATAGAAATGCAAATTTTAAAATTTTTTTTTAAAGTGAAAGGGAGGCACCATGGTGCAATGGTTAGCATGCCCGCCTTGCATACAAAAGGTTGCATACAGCGGTGGATTATCCCACCTCAGTAATGCTGGTGACATTTCTGAGGGTTTCAAAGCTTCTCTAAGTGGTTTCACTGCAATGTGGAACGCCGTTCGGACTCGGCTATAAAAAGGAGGTCCCTTGTCATTGAGCTTAACATGGAATCGGGCAGCACTCAGTGATAAGAGAGAAGTTCACCAATGTGGAATCACAATGGACTGAATAGTCTAAGTGAGCCTGATACATCGGGCTGCCACCTAACCTAACCTAAAGTGAAATTTCCCGAAATTTTCCTATAGAAATGAAATTTTGAGAAAATTTCCTATAGAAATTAAATTTTCAGAAAATTTGCTATAGAAATTAATTTTTTAGAAAATTTCCTATAGAAATTAAATTTTCAAAAAATTTCCTGTACAAATGAAAGTTTGAGAAAAATATCTTCAGAAATCAAATTTTCAGAAAATTTCCTAATGAAATCAAACTTAAAAAGAAAAATTCCAATAGAAATTGAATTAAAAAAAATCTATAGAAATCAAATTTTCAGAAAATTTCCTATAGACATGAGATCTTTAGAAATTTCCTATAGAAATTAAATTTCGAGAAAATTTCATATAGAAATGAAATTTCGAGAAAATTTCATATAGAAATGAAGTTTTCAGAAAATTTCCTATAAAAATGAATTTTTCAGAAAATTTTCTTTAGAAATGAAATTTTGAGAAAATTTCTTATAGAAAAGAAAATTTGAGAAAATTTCCCATAGAAATGAAATTTTCAAAAAATTTGCTATAGACATGAGAATTTGAGAAAATTTCCTAGAAATGAAAATTTTCCATAGAAATAAATTTTGAAAAATTTCTTATAGAAATGAAATTTTTAGAAAAATTTCTACAGAAATTAAATTTTGAGAAAATTTTCTATAAAAATGTTTAGAAAATTTTTTAGAAATAAAATTTTTCGAATATTTCCTAGAGAAGTGAAATTTTTAGAAATTTTTTCTTGTCTCTAGAAAATTTTCATAAAATTTCCTATAGAAATTAAATTTTCTGAAATATGTGTATCTTGTTTTTGTTTTCCTGTAAATTATTTCTTCATTAAAGCAAAAATCCAATATGTGAAACTTTCCAAAAATGCTGGTAATTAAATTTTTTCCAGATAGTTTCTCCATATTATTCATTAGCCCCATTACGATGAATTCCGCATCAACACCAAATAATGACAATTTTTGGTCTCAATTACCATTTCTTGCCTCACCCAAAATTGGTAATTTGGATTTGTTGCAGCAGCGGCAGCAAGTATACAATTTTATTAGGCTGATTATGCATAAATTAGAAATGCACCACCAACTAATTACGGCGGCAAAACAAGTTTTGCACCAATACTCTACTTTGGAATTACCATCAGCAACATAAATGCATGGCTTATAACCCAAAAAAGGTAGGTGATCGTAAATTACGTGACTAAGATCGAATAAGCAAATCATGCGAGTAAGAAAAAGAGAGAGACATGGAAAGAGATATGCTTGTATCGATGGAACATATTTGTATCGTGAATGGAATGGGGGAATGACGGTAGACATTACAGCTTGAATTAGTGTCATATTTTAATGGTTTTTTATCTTACGCGTTAATAGACTCTTAAATTGTCACTCTAGATTGTGCTCTGTTATTGGCAAATGGCAAAAAGTGCGTTCACACGCTCTTTAGATGGGTATGAGTGAAGTGTGACAAAGGGGCAATCGATTTTGGTGTGATAGAATTTTTGAATTTTGAATGAAAAAACAAATAATGACATGAGGCATAAAACTATTTTGGAAATGTAAAAACAAAAAACAATTATATACGGCCGTAAGTTCGGCCAAGCCAAAGCTTATGTACCCTCCACCATGGATTGCGTAGAAACTTCTTCTAAACACTGCCATCCAGAATCGAATTACTTAAGTTGCGATAACGCTTGCCGATGGCAAGGTATTTTAAAACCTTCTAACATCATCTTCTAAATTGTATGTAAGTCCATACGTGGTATATATTAAATCAAAAAAGATCGATCCAATACGTATATAATTCAGTTTGACAAAGTAGACATAAAATTTTTACAAAATTTTCTACAGAAATAAAATTTTAACAAAATTTTCTATAGAAATAAAATTTTCACAAAATTTTCTATAGAAATAAAAATTTTGACAAAATTTTCTATAGAAAGAAAATTTTGACAAAAATTTCTACAGAAATAAAATTTTAACAGAATTTTCTATAGAAATAAACTTTTGACAAAATTTTCTATAGAAATAAAATCTTGGTAGATTATTTTTGGCTCGAGTGGCAACCATGATTATGGACCAAAAAAATTTTGACAAAATTTTCTATAGAAATAAAGTTTTGACAAAATTTTCTATAGAAATAAAATTTTTACAAAATTTTCTATAGAAATAAAATTTTGCCAAAATTTTCTTCTATAGAAATGAAATTTTACCAAAATTTTCTATAGAAATAAAATTTTGGTAGATTATTTTTGGCTTGAGTGGCAACCATGATTATGAACCGATATGGACCAATTTTTGTGTGATTGGGGATCGGCTATATATACCCAGCAAAACAATTTGGAAGTTTTTCCAAAGGCACAACTTCAAAACCATTTCCAGAAGATGCACTTCCAATGATGTTTTATATTTTAACTTCCCAGGAAGTTCTTTTGATTAATTTTTTTTATAACATTTTTTTCATACTTTTTTTGTTCCAAATAGGTTGCCAACATAGCAAGAATTTATAAAATGGTATAAATCATTTATAGTTTGTAGAAAAAAAATGCTAAATCCAATTTGAAAAAATTGTGAATTTTTGAAAATATTTGAGGTCAAACTTTTCCGACAAGCGTTAGAATCCATTAAAAATTATAAAAAATTATAAAAATTATTTATTGGATATAAATAATTAATTTACATCCAAAACATTGAATTCGGATCACACCTAAAGAAGTGATGCAAATTCAGTGCAACGGCTGTTGAAATGGAGGACTTCCGTCCTATGACAAGCCCATGTTAAATTCATCGCTTCTGCATCAATTTAGCACCACTTCCGGATCCAAAAAGAACATTTTCATTACTTTTTTGGCGACGCTTTTTTTGCTGGGTAACTATAGACCGATATGGACCAAATTTGGTATGGTTGTTAGCAGCCATATACTAACACCACGTTCCAAATTTGAACCGGATCGGATCAATTTTGCTCCTCGATTTATATGGGGGCTATATATAATTATGGACCGATATGGACCAATTCTGGCACGGTTGTTAGAGACCATATACTAACACCATGTTCCAAATTTCAATCGGATCGGATGAATTTTGCTTCTCCAAGAGTTTCCGGAGGTCAAATCTGGGGATCGGTTTACATGAGGGCTATATATAATTATGGACCGATGAGAACCAAAGTTTGCATGGTTGTTAGAGACCATATACTAACACCATGTACCAAATTTCAATGAATGAAATTTGCTTCTCTTAGAGGCTCCGCAAGCCAAATCTGGGGATCGGTTTATATGGGAACTATGTATACTTATGGACCGATGTGGACCAATTTTTGCATGGTTGTTAGAGACAAAATATAAACATCATGTACCAAATTTCAGCCGGATCGGATGAAATTTGTTTTTCTTTGAGCCTCCGCAAGCCAAATCTGGGGATCGGTTTATATGGGGGCTATATATAATTATGAACCGATGTGGACCAATTTGTGCATGGTTGTTAGAGACCATATACCAACATTATGTACCAAATTTCATCCGGATCGGATGAAATATACTTTTCTTAGAGGCTCAGCAAGCCAAATCTGAGGGTCCGGTTATATGGGGGCTATATATAATTATGGACCAATGTGGACCAATTTTTGCATGGTTGTTAGAGACCATATACCAACATCATGTACCAATTTCAGCCGGATCGGATGAAATTTGTCGGTTTATATGGGGGCTATATATAATTATGCACCGATATGGACTAATACTGGCACGGTTGTTAGAGACCATATACTAACACCATGTTCCAAATTTCAACCGGTTCGGATGAAATTTGTTTTTCTTTGAGCCTCCGCAAGCCAAATCTGGGGATCGGTTTATATGGGGCCTATATATAAGTATGGACCGATGTGGACCAATTTTTGCATGGTTGTTAGAGACCATATACCAACACCATGTACCAAATTACAGCAACATCGGATGAAATTTGTTTTTCTTTGAGCCTCCGCAAGCCAAATCGGGGTATTGGTTTATATGGGGGCTATATATAATTATAGACCGGTTTAGACCAATTTTTACATAGTTGTTAGAGATCATATACTTACACCATGTACCAAATTTCAGCCGGATCGGATGATATTTGCTTCTCTTATAGGCTCCGAAAACCAAATCTGGGAATCGGTTTATATGGGAGCTATATATGATTATGGACCGATGTGGACCACTTTTTGTACGGTTGTGAGAGACCATACACTTACACCATGTACCAAATTTCAACCGGATCGGATGTATTTTGCTCCACCAAGAGGCTCCGCAAGCCAAATCTGAGCGTCGGTTTATATGGGGTCTATACGTAAAAATGGTCCGATATGGCCCATTTGCAATACTATCCGACCTACATCAATAATAACTACTTGTGCCAAGTTTCAAGTCGATAGCTTGTTTCGTTCGGATGTTAGCGTGATTTCAACAGACGGACGGACGGACGGACATGCTTAGATCGACTCAGAATTTCACCACGACCCAGAATATATATATATATATATATATATATATATATATATATACTTGATGGGGTCTTAGAGCAATATTTCGATGTGTTACAAACGGAATGACAAAGTTAATATACCCCCCATTCTATGGTGGAGGGTATAAAAAAGAGCAAATATATTTTTGAAAAGTGACAATCTTGGCGTATTTGAACTCTACACACAGGACAGGTGCTGATATTTTTCAACCAGTCTGATATTTTATAAATTCCATCATGCCAAAACTCAATTTGATTCTTCTTCATATACAGGATATGTGGTGTTATGTTATGTTGAACATAAATGTATTTGATTTTATGCGATTAAATTACAACGCGTGTAATGAATGATGGTGATATGGTGATAAAAAGCATGTTTGATTGAAATTTTATGATATGGTGATTCGCCGGCACGATTTGAACCACTTTATTTTTGGGTAACCTGTACATCAGTTTCTTTGAGTATTCATCTGAAATGATCACACAAACAATATTTAATGTTTCCTTTAAATCGTAGATATTCCAATCTTATCTTAATTGACGATAGTTTAATGATGAAATAGGAAGTTGAATTTTTATAGATCTGTAAATTAGAGACTAATATATGTCATTGAATTATTTAGGTTAGGTTAGGTTAAGTTGTAGTTGATGACATCAATTTTGTGTTGAATTGATGTCCACATAGACCAGTATAGGTCCTCGATGTGATCTTTCCATCTTCCTCCTTTCGATACGATCCCTTTGGAATAGTCTCAGAACTTCCACCTGCTCGTTTTCTTTGAAAGAAATCTCAGAGCAACCAACCAGAGACCCTAATGAATGCAAGTATGTTCCTTAAGCTGTACTCCCGCAGATCAGTGAGATCCTGAAAGAAAAAGTAGTCCACTATCTTGTTTCTTCTAAAGGATATAGCTGGACACTGGCACAGGAAGTGGTACGAGGCACCATCTACAGATATCATCGTCTTTAAGTCCTATTCTTACCATATGTTTCCCAAGTACATTATGTCCTGTTATGATACCAATCAATGGCCGCAATTCTTCTCTGTACATCGACATCAAAATTTCACAGTTCCTCCGTTTCTTTTCGTCTCATATCAGCTTGGTTTGTTCGCAACCATCCGAAGAGACCCAGCGTCTTCGCCATAGTTCATCATATTTGATCTCTATCCTGTATTGATAAGAAGATAGTGGAGGAAAAACGTCCGCTAGGACATTATTCGTTCCACGAAGGCCCTCCTTAGCCAGCACATCCGCTTCCTCATTTCCTATTATCCCATAGCGCTTTGGTATCAGCAACTCTGTACACCGACATCAAAATTTCGCAGTTCCTACGTTTCTTTTCGTCTCATATCAACTTGGTTTGCTTGCAACCATCCGAAGAGACCCAGCGTCTTCGCCATAGTTCATCATATTTGACCTCTATCCTGTATTGATAAGAAGATAGTGGAGGAAAAACGTCCGCTAGGACATTATTCGTTCCACGAGCGCTCTCCTTAGCCAGCACATCCGCTTCCTCATTTCCTATTATCCCATAGTGACCAGGTACCCAGCACAGAGTTATATTATGCTGTTCAGTGAGAACCTTGATTTCTCTACGACCTCTATACTGTATTGATAAGAAGATAGTGGAGGAACAACCGCCAGGACATTATTCGTTCCACGAGCGCCCTCCTTAGCCAGCACATCCACTTCCTCATTTCCTTTATCCCTTAGTGCTGAGGTACCCAGTTATATTATGCTACTACTTTAAGCTGACTACCTTAGACCTTATGTCAGCACTGCAAAATGCTTTTATAGCTACCTGACTGTCGATGAAGAAGCTGATATCGCCTCATGACAACGGTCTCATCAACAGCGACTCAGCAGCTTTCGTGATCGCAGAAATCTCAGCCTGATATAAATACAGCAATCACTATCCAGCGTGTAAGACTCCCTTATTTCAAGTTCACTACAATAGATTCCGCTGCCAGTTCCTTCCTCCTTCTTTGATCCGCACGTATACATGTTCAGGGTTCCGAAGGGTATCCTCCTGTCTTCCTACTCCTCTATACTGGGTATAATGTATGTCGACTTGTGATGATAAACATGCTCCTTAGCCATATGGTCCGTCTCTATATACTGCCCGGCCAGTATGCCTGCAGGCAGTCCTCTCCAGCGTGTTCAAGCTCTTAAGTCTCAGAAGTGTCAACTCTGCCGTCTTCCTTACGTGTAAATCGAGTGGGATAACTCCTATAAGTACCTCCAAAGCGGCAGTTGCCTTTTCGTGGAGTCATGTGGGATAACTATAGCCTCGAATATGGGCTAATTCTTTGAAAATCGATCTCAGTTGCCACCACATCAAAAAGATGGACATACGGAGAGGGCTAAAGATGAATCAACTCATACAAATTGACTGTATCGAGTAAAATTTTGGCTTCTTAATGCTGGCGATCATTTTTAAGTGGGTCTATATATAATAAATGATATATATGATCCTAATGTCTTACTACTATGTGGTCCATGTACAAAAACTTTTCTATGCAAGAACAATTTTATGCCAGAAATATTTCCGATCGATGAAGAGGTGGAATCCATAACCACATGATCGTATATGCGATGAGTGTGCGTTAGTGACTCTAGGCAGAACAGGGATCAGAGCAATAACGTCTCCCAGAACAGGTATCAGAGCAATAACGTCTCAGGGCCGATAACAGAAACATATTAAAGATATCCGGAGGGCAATGAAAGCATTAGCAGATATTACGGCAAAATCACGCAGACTTTTTGAAATTCAAACGAATGATCAAATAATCAATGGAGAACCATAGTGCGATGGGGGAATCTTGCAACGATTGGAAGAGCAACGGAAATACTACGTGACGGTGATCCGGAAATAAGCGCGGTATTGGAGACTGTGAACATATCTTAAGGTTGAGAAAGCGATCTCTTCCAACCAATGCAGCATTGCACTGCGACGAAGACTAACACCTGTTAAAGATGACGCGATATCTTAGCTACTTTCCGGCATCTCCAGATACTTGAACAGCTACATTTCTCTTCTGAGTGCAGTAATTCAAAATGAATGGTCGAAGTGTGGATATTCATCTCACATCACTAGGCATTGCGTGTCCTGCGAACCCAACAGATCTGAAACCTTCATCCCTCTAAACTCATCCAGTAGAGGCAGCGACTTTCTGCCCTGAGTCAGGAACTCTATAACGATATTCGTGGTCAGATCATTCCCGAAACTTAAACGGTTGACTTTCCCTTCTGAATGCTTGCAGTGTGGACATTCACCTCACATCACGAGGCATGGATGATGTCCAAATGCCATCAGCTTCTGACAAAGTGCAGAGTGGTAAACCACCTGCACAATACCACTTCCAGTAGGGAAACCTCTTGAAGAGCTTATACCATCGGATGAGAATTCAGGACGGACTTACAATTAATTAATCCAGCTATTACAGCGATAGGTTAGGTTAGGTGGCAGCCCGATGTATCAGGCTCACTTAGACTATTCAGTCCATTGTGATACCACATTGGTGAACTTCTCTCTTATCACTGAGTGCTGCACGATTCCATGTTAAGCTCAATGACAAGGAACCTCCTTGTTATAACCGAGTCCGAACGGCGTTCCACATTACAGTGAAACCACTTAGAGAAGCTTTGAAACCCTCAGAAATGTCACCAGCATTACTGAGGTGGGATAATCCACCGCTGAAAAACTTTTCGGTGTTCGGTCGAAACAGGAATCGAACCCACGACCTTGTGTATGCAAGGCGGGCATGCACCACCCTCAGCGATGAGGGAATAAGAGTGTCATTGGAGATCTTGCACATGGCTTGCGGTTCAAATGGCGATCTCTTCCTACCAGTGTAGCACCAATGGAATGAAGATCAACATCTGTAAGAGAAACCATATCGGTGATATCTTTACTACGTTCTGGCATCTCCAGATACCTGAACGGTTACATTTCCTTTCTCAACGCAGCAACTCAAGATGAATGCGTGAAGTGTGGACATTCGCCTTGCATCACGTGTTCTGCGAACTCAACAGATCTCACACATACGTCCCTTTGGACTCATTCAGTAGTGACAGCATCCAACTGACAAGCGAGATCCAATGAAGAAGCTTCCAGACGGTACCGAACACTGCCCTTTGCATTGCCACTGGATGTCACTCTAAGACATCGGAACAGTATCTGGAGCATGCATTTTAAATGCCACCAGTACCTGATGAAGTGCCAATACCACTTCCAAGAGGGCAACCTCTTAAAGAGCTAAAGCCATCCGATTCCATTTCACAACTGACTTACAATTAATTGATCTCCCGATGGGTCATGAGGGAATGAGAGCGACATTGGAGACTGTGTACACAAATTGGGGTTCAAAATCCCACCTCCTTCTACCAATGCAGTGGAGCGAAGATCAACACCAGTCATCAATGACGAGAGGCGTCTACCAGTAGGGAGCAGATATGTGATATTTCAGGTACGTTCTGGCATCTCCGGATATCTGAACACTTAGCTCTTTCTTCCGAACCCAGCCTCACATCAAGAGGCATTGCGTGTCCTGTGAACCCATCACACCTGACACCTTAATCCCTCTGAACTCTTTCTGTAGAGACAGCAACTAACTGGCACATATACCACACAACAAATTTCAATTGCTGGGACTATCTATTTATTGTCCTGTTCGGAGCCCAACCTATCATTTCTCTGGGTGCAATTCCATCACTGAAGATTCGGGGTACGTCAAATTCTCATTAAGAGAGAAGATATGTGATATTTCAGGTAGGTTCTGGCATCTCCGGATACCTGAACAGTTAGCTATCTATTCCGAACCCCTCCTCACATCAAGAGGCATTGCGTGTCCTGTGAACCCATCACACCTGACTCCTTAATCCCTCTGAACTCATTCTGTAGAGACAACAACTAACTAACACATATACCACACCACAAACTTCAATTGCAGGGACTATCTATTTATTGTCCTGTTCGGACCCCAACCTATCATTTCTCAGGGTGCTATTCCGTCACTGAAAATTCGGGGTCCAGTACGTCGAATTCTCTCTCCTGCAGGTCAGTTACTTCTCTCTCTCTCTCTCTCTCTCTATCTCTCTCTCTCTATCTCTCTCTCTCTGAACAGTTACATCTTTATTCTGAACCCAGCAATGAACGCTCGATATGATGACATTTGCCTCATATCGGGAAACATCGCGTCTTCTGCGAACTCAACAGTTTTGACTCCTAAACCAATCACATCTCTGGGTACAATTCCATCACTGAGAATTCGGAATCCAGTATATACATTGGCACTTCGTTGTAGACTGCTGACGGCATTGGAATTTCGGGACTGTCATTGAGTCACCAATTTTCGTCTGCAATTCAATCTGTGAGTCCGGTACCGTCTCACAATGTATGTATAATACAATTTCTGTCTAGTTTTTAGTTACACCGAAATATGGATTTCTAATGTGATATAGTGATGTCCGTCCTTCTTTAAGTCTATTCATGTTCATTCAAAAATGGAGCTGATACTTTACTCCTTTGTAGACAATTCAAGATCGAGGATATCATATACCGATCCACTTTATAATATAGTCCCGTTTGAGGTGATGAACGTCTCTGTTATCAATTCGTCCTCATTGCGAATTTCTTGACATTGACATTTTCTATTCTCGCCCAAAACACATTCCCGACATTGTGATAACTTGATCTTCATCTTTACTACCTTCCCATTCTCCGTATCATCTTCTTAAAATTACATATTCCTATTCTCAAAAACATATTCAATAATTTTCCACATCAATAATCAACCCACCTCTATTGTGACAGATAAATCTACTCGATTTTTATAACGAGCTGATAGACTGAAAAAAATGCAGGACAAATTCATAAGCAACCGTAATTGTGACACCTGGGAAGGGGGGAGAGTGAAGTGTAGGGGAAAATGGACCATGGTAAAAATTATGAATTATGTTTTCCAGAAATTAGTTTGCCATCTCTTAACATTAGCCATACATTTTGTAATGTATCAAGCAAAGACAAGCGATGGACATATGCGCATGCGCCCATTCGAGACATTCATGAGGAACATGGGGAACATGGAAATCTACGTCGTCATCCATGGCAATTTAAAATTACAATCTATGACCAAAACACAGTTAAATGACTGTGAAGTAAAGAGCCACCTTAATCAAGACACAGGACGAGCGAACGGACTACCAATACTGCCACTACCCGAACCACAGCCACAACTGCGCATGCTGAAGCGGCATTGGTAAAGTGTCTGATTTTCATGTTCAGAAATTTGTATTTGCTCCTCGTAAGAGATTCTGTTTCGGTTGCCAAAGTTAAATGACTGCCGCTATAAAGACATGTCAGAAAAGAAACTTAGAGGAGATATGGATACAAAGAGAAATGGAGAGGAAGTGAGGTTGGTTTAAGGATCCAAGCAACTGCTACTATCCTAGTCAACACAATTCCCGTCTATACGAGTCAATTGCCCGCTGGCAATACTGCCGACCATGCATTGGATGCTGAGTATTCAGTTTAATTTTAATTTCTTTTATGCTTAACTATCATCACCGTTGTTGTTGGCCTAGGTGGCTTTTGGTCATTTTCCTGGATTGTGTGATTGGAAGAGTATGTGCGAGTGCAAGTTTTTCGCTTACATGTTCGAATCGGTGACAGCTCGGCATGGAATCGCATCAACGCATGGTATAATACATGAAATTAAGCTACATAAATAGAGTAAAATCAAATACAAAAAGCATATATAGCTTATATTGTTTATAGTATGTTTAGTATGCTACACTAGGCATATAATTTAATGGGGGTTAGGTTCAAATGATAGAGAGTAATCTAATTTTCTATAGAAATTTTCTATAGAAACTATTTTTTACAAAATTTTCTATAGAAATAAAATTTTGACAAAATTTTCGATAGAAATAAAATTTTGACAAAATTTTCGATAGAAATAAAATTTTGACATAAGTTTCGATAGAAAAAAATGTTATCAAAATTTTTCTATAGAAATAAAATTTTGACAAAATTTACTATAGAAATAAAATTTAAAAAAAAATTTCGATAGAAATAAAATTTTGAAAAAAAAAATCTATAGAACTAAAATTTTGAGAAAATTATCTATGGAAATAAAATCTTGACAAAATATTCTATAGAAATAACATTTTGAGAAAATTTTCTATAGAAATAACATTTTGACAAAATTTTCGATAGAAATAAAATTTTAACAAAATTTTTTATAGAAATAAAATTTTAACAAAATTTTTGATAGAAATAAAATTTTGGAAAAAAAAATTCTATAGAACTAAAATTTTGAGAAGGTTATCTATGAAAATAAAATCTTGACAAAATTTTTTATAGAAATAAAATTTTGACAAAATTTTCTATAGCAATAAAATTTTTACAAAATTTTCGATAGAAATAAAATTTTGACAAAATTTTCGATAGAAATAAAATTTTGACAAAATTTTCGATAGAAATAAAATTTTGACAAAATTTTCTATAGAAAAAAATGTTGACAAAATTTTTCTATAGAAATAAAATTTTGACAAAATTTTCGATTGAAATAAAATTTTGAAAAAAAAATCTATAGAACTAAAATTTTGAGAAAATTATCTAAGGGAATAGAATCTTGACAAAACTTTCTATAGAAATAAAATTTTGGAAAAAAATTTTATAGCAATACAATTTTGAAAAAAAAATCTATAGAAATAAAATTTTGAGAAAATTTTCTATAAAAATTAAATTCTGACAAAATTTTCTATAGAAATAAAATTTTGACAAAATTTTCTATAGAAATAAAATTTTGACTAAATTTTCAATAGAAGCTATTTTTTACAACATTTTTTATAGAAATAAAATTTTGACGACATTTTCAATAGAGAAAAATGTTGACAAAATTTTCTGTAGAAATAAAATTTTGACAAAATTTTCTATAGATATAAAAATTTTGTGAAATTTTCTCTAGAACTAAAATTTTGACAAATTTTTCTATAGAACTAAAATCTTGAGAAAATTTTCTATAGAAATACAATTTTGACAAAATGTTCTATAGAAATAACATTTTAAAAAAAAACTCTATAGAAATAAAGTTTTGACAAAATTTTCTATTGCATTAAAATTTTGACAAAACTTTCGATAGAAATAACATTTTGACAAAATTTTCTATAGAAATAAAGTTCTGGGAAAAAAATTTTGACAAAATTTTCTGTAGAAATAAAATTTTGACAAAATTTTCTATAGATATAAAAATTTTGTGAAATTTTCTCTAGAACTAAAATTTTGACAAATTTTTCTATAGAACTAAAATCTTGAGAAAATTTTCTATAGAAATATAATTTTGACAAAATTTTCGATTGAAATAAAATTTTGACAAATTTTCGATAGAAATAAAAATTTGACAAAATTTTCGATAGAAATAAAATTTTGACAAAATTTTCAATAGAAAAAAATGTTGACAAAATTTTTCTATAGAAATAAAATTTTGACAAAATTTTCTATAGCAATAAAATTAAAAAAAAAAAAAATTCTGCTGAAATAAAATTTTGACAAAATTTCCTATAGAAATAAAATTGTGACAAAATTTTCTATAGAAATAAAGTTTTGACAAAATTTTCTATAGAAATAAAATTTTGACAAAATTTTCTATTGCAATAAAATTTTGACAAAACTTTCGATAGAAATAACATTTTGACAAAATTTTCGATAGAAATAAAATTTTGACAAAAGTTTCGATAGAAATAAAATTTTGGAAAAAAATTTCTATCGAGATAAAATTTTGGAAAAGAATTTCTAAAGAAATAAAATTTTGACAAAATTCTATCGAAATAGAATTTTGACAAAATTTTCTATAGAAATAAAATGTTGATAAAATTTTTCTATTGAAATAAAATTTTGGAAAATAATTTCTAAAGAAATAAAATTTTGAGAAAATGTTCGATAGAAATAAAATGTTGAAAAAATTTTCTATACAAATACAATTTTGAGAAAATTATCTATGGAAATAAAATTTTGAGAAAATTTTCTATAGATAAAAAAACTTGACAAAATCTTCAATAGAAATAAAATTTTGATAAAATTTTCTCAAAAAATTTTCTATAGAAATAAAATTCTGGGAATATTTTCTATATAAATAAAATTTTACCACACTAGGACAAGCCAACATTAAAAGGTATGTGAACAGAGGAACTCCCAAAGGAGAAGTTCTATCATATGAATGTTGCTATAAACAACCTTCTGCTTTCCCTAGAAAAAGAAAGGGTAAAAGTGATGACATATGCCGATGATGTGGCTCTAGCAGTTACGGGCAAATTCCAGATATTATACAGTGAGCCCTCTGGATGACTGACAAATGGACGAAAGAGAATTGCCTAGGGAAAAATCCTGTAGAAATTTTATTTCTATAGAAAAGTTTGTAAAAATTTTATTTCTATAGAAAATGTTGTCAAAATTTTATTTCTGTAGAAATATTTGTCAAAAGTTTATATCTATAGAAAATTGTGTTAAAATTTTATTTCTATTGAAAATTTTGAAAAATTTTATTTCTATAGAAAATTTTGTAAAAATTTTATTTCTATAGAAAATTTTGTTAAAATTTTAATTTTATAGAAAATTTTGTAAAAAATTTATTTCTATAGAAAATTTTGTCAAAATTTTATTTCTATAGAAATTTTTGTCAGAATTTTATTTCTATAGAAAATTTTGTCAAAATTTTATTTCTATAGAAAATTTTGTCAAAATTTTATTGCTATAGAAAATTTTGTCAAAATTTTATTTCTATAGAAAATTTTGTCAACATTTTATTTCAATAGAAAATTTTGTCAAAATTTAATTTCTATAGAAAAGTTTGCTTAATTTTATTTCTATAGAAAATTTTGTCAAAATGTTATTTCTATAGAAAATTTTGTCAAAATTTTATTTCTATAGAAAATTTTGTCAAAATTTTATTTCAATAAGAAATTTTGTCAAAATTATATTTCAATACAAAATTTTGTCAAAATTTTATTTCTACAGAAAATTTTGGCAAAATTTTATTTCTATAGAAAATTTTGTCAACTTTTTATTTCAATACAAAATTTTGTAAAAATTTTATTTCTATTGAAAATTTTGTCAAAATTTTATTTCTGTAGAAAAGTTTGCTTAATTTTATTTCTATAGAAAATGTTGTCAAAATTTTATTTCTATAGAAAATTTTGTCAAAATTTTATTTCTATAGAAAATTATGTCAACATTTTATTTCTATAGAAAATTTTGTCAAAATTTTATTTCTATAGAAAATTTATGAAGTACCTCTTAGTTGTAGACGAATATTTTGGAAAATCTACGAAAATATAAAAAAATTACAAAATCAAAAATTTTTGGCGGAGTTCTACCAACTGTGGCAACTGTGGTCCAATCCTCTAGAGCTCTGGTTATATTAATGGTCGTTAAGAATGAGAAGGGCAAATTTGTATAGAACTTAATTTGAAATTCAGCAATATCTGCAACAATCCTTTGCTTCGTATGTTTCCTTGAAATGTTTAAGACACATGTGTATAAACACAAATGTATATAAACATTGCTGCGCCTTATGTTAAATTCCCCAGCTACTTAGTAATAGTGACAAGTAGTTAACAAAAAAATAATTAGGAGAATAAGATGCATTTTTTAATGGTGCTTTAGGACGAAAACGAACAGTATTAACCATTGCAACATTTCTATGCTACAAATTTTTCCTCAAAATGTTTCAGAAACATTTGTATTAATATATGAAATGTATATAAACATTATTGAGCCTCACAATGAAATTGAGTTGTTTACAATTAAAGGTTGCCTTACATAGCCCAATCGACCAATGGATTTTAGATCGGTAACAAACCCTTATGAGTTGAAGCTGAGACATTTTGATAATTGCTATTTTTAGCTCATTTGTAGTTCGTTCTATATCATAAAACGATCTCCAAATACATGCTTGACTTGGTTTTTCAATATTCTTTCTCATTTAATATATTTTTTTATTCTTATTTTTTTTTTTTCGTCACTAGCCGGTTTCAAGATTTGTCTACACACGGTAATTAATAGTTTGTCCAGCAAGTAAACTTAAATCATGTTGCAAAGTCAACAAGTCAAAGCAAATTGACCACAAACGGTTTGTTGCAGCAACAATCAAGTTCGCTGCAACATTAACGTATTTTATTCTTTTTGGGAGAAAAGAAAACGAGCTTGTAATTACGAAACTTTGTGATTTCCTCAATTTGCTATGTGCCAATGGTAGATGGATATCGCATCCATTCATATTTCGTTTTTTTTTTCAATAGGGTATAATTAGAATAATCAATACTTTTAATATATATCAATGAAATTCAATAAAAAATGATCATTATAGAGAGAGAACGATTATCATGGGAAATCAATGAGAATAAGATTTTATCAGATTTTTTTTTTATATCCTCCATCATAGGATGGGGGAATACAAACTTTGTCATTCCACTTCTAACACATCGAAATATTGGTCTCACACCCCATAGGGTATATATGGTTTTGGTCGAGGTGAAATTTTGAGACCAAACGTCCATCTGTTAAAATTATCCCAACTTCTTAAAGAAACCAGCAATCGACTTTAAATTTGGCACAAATAGCAGTAATTGATGGAGATCGGATGGTCTTAGAAATTGCCACTATCGGGCTCTTTTTATATTTAGCCTTCATGTAAATCGTCCTCCAGATGACTTCTTGAGCGTCCTGGAGAAGAAAATTTCATCCGATCCGATCTGTCGGCACGTGATGTGAATATATTGGTAATCATACAAAACTTGTGCCTTTAGCCAATCATAACAGGATGGCGGATATGTAATGCAGCACATTAAGCGCTATGCATTTTTTACATTTTATTCTTCAAAAGCAAATAACTTCAAAAAAATATCACATTTTAATCTAAACTGATAGATTTATTTCAATTGGTTACTTTTGACTCGAATTATGGCCTTCAAATGGCCGACGAAACAATCACACGCTACACGAAAGTGGCTTTGCAGCATTTTGACCCATTTGTAAAAATTTTATTTTTACAGAAAATTTTGTCAAGATTTTATTTCAACTGAAAATTTGTGAAATTATTTTTTCTCAAATTTTCGTTCTATGAAAATTTATGTCAACCATTTATTTCTATACAAAACTTTGTCAAAATTTTATTTCTATAAAAAATTTTGTCTAAATGTTATTTCAATAGAAAATTTTGTCAACATTTTATTTTTCATGGAAAATCTTATGAATATTTCATTTCTTTAGAAAATTTTTTAAAAATTTTCTTAGAAAATTTTGTCAAAATTTAATTTCAACAGCAACTTTTGCTTACATTTTATGTCTATAGAAAATATTGTCAAAATATTATTTCTGTAGAAAATTTTGTCAAAATTTTATTTCAACAGAAAATTTTGTCAATTATGTTTCTATAGAAATTTTTGTCAAAATAATTCTATAGAAAATTTTGTCAAATTTCTATTTCTATAGAAAATTTTGTGAAAATTTTATTTTAACAGAATATTTGCGAAATTACCTTTTTTCCAAAATTTTCGTTCTATGAAAACTTTTGACAACATTTTATTTCTATAGAAAACTTTGTCAACATTTTATTTCTATAAAAATTTTTGTCAAAATGTTATTTCAATAGAAAATTTTGTAAAAATTGTATTTCAACAGAAAATTTGTGAAATTACCTTTTTTCCAAAATTTTCGTTCTGTGAAAACTTTTGTCAACATTTTATTTCTATGGAAACATTTGTCGAAATTTTATTTGTATAGAAAATGTTATCAACATTTTATTTCTATAGAACCTTTTTTAACAATTTTCTTAGAAAAATTTATCAACAATTTATTTCTATAAAAAATTCCGTCAACATTTTATTTCTATAGAAAAATAAAATTATATATTCCCAAAATTTTCGTTCTATAAAATATTTGAATTTTTTTTTCTATAAAAAATTTTTCAATTTTTTCTATAGAAAATTTTGTCAAATTATGTTTATAGAAAATGTTGTTAAATATTTTGACATTTTTTTTTTTATAAAATATTTTTCAATTTTTTTCTATAGAAAATTTCGTCAAATTATGTTTGTGGAAAATTTTGTTAAAATTTTAATTCGACAGAACATTTTGTCAAAGTTTTATTTCAACAGAAAATTTGTGATTTTTTTCCCAAAATTTTTGTTCTATGAAAACTTTTTTCAACATTTTATTTTTTATGGAAAATTTTGTCAACATTTTATTTTTCATGAAAATCTTATGAACATTTCATTTTTTTAGAAAATTTTTTAAAAATATTTTTAGAAAATTTTGTCAAAATTTAATTTCAACAGAAACTTTTGCTTTCATTTTATGTCTATAGAAAATATTGTCAAAATATTATTTCTGTAGAAAATTTTGTCAAAATTTTATTTCAACAGAAAATTTTGTCAATTATGTTTCTATAGAAAATTTTGTTATATTTTTATTTCTATAGCAAATTTTGTCAAAATAATAATTCTATAGAAAATTTTGTCAAAATTTCATTTCTATAGAAAATTTTGTTATAATTTTATTTCTATAGAAAATTTTGTCAAAATTTTATTTCTATAGAAAATTTTGTTATATATTTATTTTTATAGAAAATTTTGTTATAATTTTATTTCTATAGAAAATTTTGTTATAATTTTATTTCTATAGAAAATTTTGTTATAATTTGATTTCTATAGAAAATTTTGTCAAAATGTTATTTCTATAGAAAATTTTTTGAGAAAATTTTCTCAAAATTTTATTTCTATAGAAAATTTTGTCAACATTTTATTTCTATAGAAAATTTTGCTATAATTTTATTTCTATAGAAAATTTTGTCAAAATTAGAAAATTGTGTCAAATTAATAATTCTGTAGAAAATTTTGTCAAATTTTTATTTCTATAGAAATTTTTGTCAAAATAATAATTCTATAGAAAATTTTGTCAAATTTTTTTTTATATAGAAAATTTTGTCAAAAATTTATTTCTATAGAAAATATTGTACATTTTATTTCTTTAGAAAATTTTTTAAAAATTTTCTTAGAAAATTTTGTCAAAATTTAATTTCAACAGAAACTTTTGGTTACATTTTATTTTTATAGAAAATATTGTCAAAATATTATTTCTGTAGAAAATTTGTCAAAATTTTATTTCAACAGAAAATTTTGTCAATTATGTTTCTATAGAAAATATTGTCAAAATATTATTTCTGTAGAAAACTTTGTCAAAATTTTATTTCAACAGAAAATTTTGTCAATTATGTTTCTATAGAAATTTTTGTCAAAATAATAATTCTATAGAAAATTTTGTCAAATTTTTATTTATATAGAAAATTTTGTCAACATTTTATTTTTTATAGAAAATATTGTCAAACTTTTATTTCTATAGAAAATTTTGTTATAATGTTATTTCAGTAGAAAATGTTGTCAAAATTTTATTTCTATAGAAAATTTTGTCAAAATTTTATTTCTATAGAAAATTTTGTCAAAATTTTATTTCTAAAGAAAATTTTGTCAAAATTTTATTTCTATAGAAAATTTTGTCAAAATTTTATTTCTATAGAAAATTTTGTCAAAATTCACAAAATTTTATTTCTTTTGAAAATTTTGTTACAATTTTATTTCTATAGAAATTTTTGTCAAAATTTTATTTCTATAGAAAGTTTTGTCAAAATTTTATTTCTATAGAAAATTTTGTGAAAATTTTATTTCTATAGAAAATTTTGTTAAAATTTTATTTCTATAGAAAATTTTGTCAAAATTTTATTTCTATAGAAAATTTTGTCAAAATTTTATTTCTATAGAAAATTTTGTCAAAATTTTATTTCTATAGAAAATTTTGTCAAAATTCACAAAATTTTATTTCTGATATGTTCGTGAGCGAGATTATTTCCCTCTGCTTAGAAATCAAACAACAAAATGTATTGATTTTAACTCCACCCTCAAGGGTCCAGAGATACACAAAAAAGTCAAAATCTACTTTTCATATTTGCAAATTCGACTATATAGGATTTGGGATATAAAAGATCCATTTTTGCTTGAGTATGTGAGATAATTGAAAAATTAGCTTTTCAAAAACCAAAACAAAAGTTTTCATAGATTCCAAAGAAAAATGTTTGTTTCTCTGAAGAAAAAAAATCTAGTTATGAAGGCCACCATAATCGTTTTTCTTAAAACAAGTCTTTATGAAAAAATCAATGAATATTAATTAAAATTTTCCCCAGAAAGCAAAAAAACCAAAAGCCGTTTTTATCAAGCCATTAATTAAATTGTAATAAATTTTACTCCGCCTATTTAAAATTGGTCATTCATTAATGACGCCTTTATTTGGATTTATTTGCATTGAAAAACTTTAATAATAAAAATCTATTTCGGTTTTCATGTTCCATTTGAACATTGGCTTGTGCAGATCTACACTCTACAAAATGCAGATAGAGTGACGGGGCCGTAATACAATTTCATTTATTACGAAAATTTGCATTTACGCTTGACACGCAAATACATGTAATTTCAAATGACGACAACAACTACAACAACAACAAGAACACCATAAACCAGCAACAACTAAAACAAGGAATAGGAAGGCGCTGTCTGTCGCATTTCGCATAGTGAAATTCACAAATGCACTACACAAATTTTCTTAGCAACAAAGTCTAGAAGAAAATCCATCCCTCGCCATCCTCTCCCGCCTTCTCTTCGTTTTCTTTGGGTCTCATATCAAGGATATCAATGGTGGTCTCAGTAGTCATCCTGACCTGATCGTTGTGACTATATAGAGAACCCACAGAAGTAACTGCAGCAGCGACCACAATGCTATATTGCAATCGGAAGAAATTTTATGTGTGAGAGCCAAGTAGAGAGCGAAGGTAAGGATAAGTGATTCACAATGTATAGACAAACCTATGGAAGGACAGACGGTTTTATATGTGAAGTGTGTGTGTGTATGTAGGCTAGTTCCATGTATATTTGGTAAGCAACAAAAAGTCCAATTAAATTACTTTTTGAATATCAAAAACGGAAAATGTAGAAGGAATTACATTTACTACTCCCAACACCAAATGGGAGGAGAAGGAAGAAATCTGCCACCATCATCGAACAACAACCTATATCAAATGTGTGTGGAATGAAGCTTCTTAAAGTGTTAAGAAATTTTCAGATACGTTACCATGTTCGCCCTTTTGAAAGGCCTAATTTTAGTTTTTCCGGAACCAAGTGGAATAACCTTCCAAAGGAATGAATGTATTTTATATAGAAGTAAAATTTTGACAACATTTTCTATAGAAATAAAATTTGGAACAAATTTTCAATAGAAATAAAATTTTTACAAAATTTTGTATAGAAATAAAATCTTGACAACATTTTCTTTAGAAATAAAATTTGACAAAAATTTTTACAAATGTTTCTATAGAAATAAAATTTTGAAAAAATTTTCTATAGAAATAAAATTTTGAAAAAAATTTCTATAGAAATAAAATTTTGACAAAATTTTCTATAGAAATAAAATTTTGAATGCATTTTCTATAGAAATAAAATTAAAAAAAAAATCTAAAGAAATAAAATTTTCACAATACTTTCTAAAGAAATAAAATTTTGAAAACATTTTCTATAGAAATAAACATTTGAAATTTTCTACAGAAAAAAAATGATAAAAATCTCTACAGAAATAAAACTTTGAGAAAATTTTCTATAGAAATAAAATTTTGAGAAAATTTTCTTTAGAAATAAACTATTGAGAAAATTTTCTATAGAAATAAAATTTTGAGAAAATTTTCCATAGAAATAAAATTTTGAGAAAATTTTCTATAGAAATAAAATTTTGATAAAATTTTCTATAGAAATAACACTTTGAGAAAATTTTCTATAGAAATCAAATTTTGAAAAAATTGTCTATAGAAATAAAATTAAAAAAAAAAATTCTACAGAATAAATATTTTGAAAAAATTTTCTACAGAAAAAAATTTTGAGAAATTTTTCTATGAAAATAAAATATTGAGAAAATTTTCCATACGAATGAAATTTAGAGAAAATTTTCTATAGAAATAATATTTTGAGAAAATTTTCTATAAAAATAAAATGTTGACAAAATCTTTTATAGAAATAACACTTTAAAAAAATTTTCTATAGAAATAATACTATGAGAAAATTTTCTATAGAAATACAATTTTGAGAAAATTTTCCATAGAAATAACATTTTGAGAAAATTTTCTATAGAAATAAAATTTTAACAAAATTTTCTATAGAAATAAAATTTTGACAAAATTTTCTATAGGAATAACACTTTGAAAAAATTTTCTATAGAAATAAAATTTTGACAAAATTTTCTATAGAAATAAAATTTGGCAAAATTTTCTATAAAAATAAAATTTTGAGAAAATTTTCCATACAAATGAAATTTAGAGAAACTTTTCTATTGAAATAAAATTTAGAGAAAATTTCATATAGAGATAAAATTTTGACAAAATTTTCTTTAGAAATAAAATTTTGAGAAAATTTTCTAGAGAAATAAAATTTTGAGAAAATTTTCTAGAGAAATAAAATTTTGAGAAAATTTTCAATAGAAATAAAATTTTGACAAAAAAAAATTCTACAGAAAAAATATTTAAAAACATTTTCTACAGAAACAAATTTTGCGAACATTTTGAGAAAATTTTCCATACAAATTAAATTTAGAGAAAATTTTCTATAGAAATAAAATTTAGAGAAAACTTTCTATAGAAATAAAATTTTGACAAAATTTTCTACAGAAATAAAATTTTCAGAAAATTTTCTATAGAAATAACATTTTGAGAAAATTTTCTATAGAAATACAATTTTGAGAAAATTTTCTATAGAAATAACATTTTGAGAAAATTTTCTATAGAAATAAAATTTTGACAAAATTTTCTATCGAAATAACATTTGGCAAAATTTTCTATAGAAATAAAATTTTGAAAAAAAATTCTATAAAAATAAAATTTTGAAAATATTTCTATAGAAATAATATTTTCACAAAAAATTCTATAGAAGTAACGTTTTGAGAAAATTTTCTGTAGATATAAAATTTTGACAAAATTTTCTATAGAAATAAAATATTGAAAAAATTTTCTATAGAAATAAAATTTTGATAAAATTTTGTTTAGAAATAACATTTGGCAAAATTTTCTATAGAAATAAAATTTTGGAAAGAATTTCTATAGAAATAAAATTTTGAAAAAACTTCGATAGAAATAAAATTTTGACAAACTTTTCTATATAAATAACACTTTGAAAAAATGTTCTATAGAAATAAAATTTTGACAAAATTTTCTATAGAAATAAAATTTGGCAAATTTTCTACAGAAATAAAATTTTGAAAAAAGTTTCTATAGAAATAAAATTTGACAAAATTTTCTATAGAAATAAAATTTTGACAAAATTTTCTATAGAAATAACACATTGAGAAAATTTTCGATAAAAATAAAATTTTGAAAAAAATTTCTATAGAAATAAAATTTAAAAAAAAATAAATTCTACAGAATTAATATTTTGAAAAAATTTTCTACAGAAATAAATTTTGAGAAATTTTTCTATAAAAATAAAATTTTGAGAAAATTTTCTATACGAATGAAATTTTGAGAAAATTTTCTATACGAATGAAATTTAGAGAAAATTTTCTATAGATATAACATTTTGATAAAATTTTCTATAAAAATAAAATTTTGACAAAATTTTCTATAGAAATAACACTTTGAAAAAATTTTCTATAGAAATAATACTGTGAGAAAATTTTCTATAGAAATAACACTTTGAGAAAATTTTCTATAGAAATAACACTTTGAGAAAATTTTTTATAGGAATAAAATTTTGAAAAAAATTTTTATAGAAATAAAATAAAAAAAAAAAATTTCTACAGAATAAATATTTTGAAAAAAAATTTTCTACAGAAATAAATTTTGAGAAATTTTTCTATAAAAATAAAATTTAGAGAAAATTTTTCATACGAATGAAAGTTAGAGAAAATTTTCTATTTGATAAAATTTTCTATAAAAATAAAATGTTGACAAAATTTTCCATAGAAATAACATTTTGATAAAATTTTCTGTAAAAATAAAATGTTGACAAAATTTTCTATAAAAATAAAATTTTGACAAAATTTTCTATAGAAATAACACTTTGAAAAAATTTTCTATAGAAATAAATTGTTTAACAAAATTTTCTATAGAAATAAAATTTGGCAAAATTTTCTATAAAAGTAAAATTTTGAAAAAATTTTCTATACGAATGAAATTTAGAGAAAATTTTCTATAGAAATACAATTTTGAGAAAATTTTCCATAGAAATAACATGTTGAGAAAATTTTCTATAGAAATAAAATTTTGACAAAATTTTCTATTGAAATAACACTTTGAAAAAATTTTCTATAAAAATAAAATTTTGAGAAAATTTTCCATACGAATGAAATTTAGAGAAAATTTTCTATAGAAATACAATTTTGAGAAAATTTTCCATAGAAATAACATTTTGATAAAATTTTCTATAAAAATAAAATTTTGACAAACTTTTCTATAGAAATAACACTTTGAAAAAATTTTCTATAGAAATAAAATTTTGACAACATTTTCTATAGAAATAAAATTTGGCAAAATTTTCTATAGAAATAAAATTTTGAAAAAAGTTTCTATAGAAATAAAATTTTGACAAAATTTTCTATAGAAATAACACGTTGAAAAAATTTGCTATAGAAATGAAATTTTGACAAAATTTTCTATTGAAATAAAATTTGGCAAAATTTTCTATAAAAATAAAATTTTTACAAAATTTTCTACAGAAATAAAAATTTTCTATAGAAATAAAATTCTGACAAAATTTTCTATAGAAATAACATTTGGCAAAATTTTCTATAGGAATAAAATTTTGGAAAAAATTTCTATATAAATAAATTTTTGGAAAAATTTCTATAGCAATAAATTTTGACAAAAAATTCTATAGAAATAACATTTTGAGAAAATTTTCTATAGAAATACAATTTTGACAAAATTTTCTATAGAAATAAAATTTTGACAAAATTTTCTACAGAAATAAAATTTTGACAAAATTTTCTATAGAAATAAAATTTTGACAAAATTTTCTATAGAAATAAAATTGTGACAAAATTTTCTATAGACATAAAATTTCGACAAAATTTTCTATAGAATTAAAATTTTGACAAAATTTTCTATAGAATAAAAATTTTGACAAAATTTTCTATAGAAATAACACTTTGAAAAAATTTCTATAGAAAAAAAATTTTGACAAAAATTTTTATAGAAATAAAATTTTGACAACATTTGCTCCTTGTTGGTTAAGCTACCCTTGTAGGTTAGTCATCGGATGTAAGAAGACCACCTCACGAAGAAGAAAATGCGAAAATTCCCTCCAGGAATTAGAATGGAAATATAGTGGTCTAAGTGGACATCAATTTGATTCCAGAATTGGTGTGATGGGAGATTGAGGAAAAAGAAATTGAGAGAAACCCTGATCCAACAAAAGTACATCTTAATATTGTATCAATTTTGAATTACGCATCATTGTAGGGACTTGTAAAAGCCCCAAAATTTTTCCCTCCCTATCCCGGTTAGATTTGTGGAATAACCTTCCAAAACTATTCTCTTGGAAGTAATCAGTACTGGATGATAGACTTGTCATGCCTTCTTGTACAGGCATCCCTTCCTTATAAGAATAAAACAGGCCAAGAAGGCTGCTGGATTGAGAGTGATGGGAGATTGGGAACAAAGAAATTGAAAGAAATCATGGTCCAACAGAAGTACACCTTCTTAACAGTGTATAAATTTTGAACTACGCAACGTTGTGGGGTCTTGTGAGAGGCATGAATGTTTTCCCTTCTCCATCCAGATTAGATTTGTGGAATGGCCTTCATGTGGAAATAATCCGAGTTGGAGCCCATTTTTATTACAAAGGCCCTTTCCTTACAACCTCAATAACCTTCTTTTCTTGTTATTGGGTGGACGCATGTCGGGGAAAACCCCAAATGTATTGCATGCATACGCCATTGCAGTTTGCTTAGGTTTGGACACATTTAGTCCATATGCAAAAGAAGGAAATGAAAAGGTAAGATTTGAGCGAAAATTGTAAACGCCAAAAGCGTCACATAGGAGAATTTACGAAAATTAACAAAACGACCGCACACTTCTTAGGCCAACTGACAAATACATACGATAACCCTGGCCCCCCTTTCTCTCTCGTTTGCTCTGCCACACTTAGTCCAGTTTTCTATCATGAGACGTATAATTTCTTACCACTACAACCACAACGAAAATGGTATCTTTGCTAATAAAATCAGCAGTAAGAAAGACGACATTAACGAAGCCAAGACTGCGCATATATTGTAAAACACTGTGAAAAATCATTCCAAGTGTATGTTAGAGAGTCCCAAACCTATTGAAAGTCACAGGATCATATCACCTATCACAATATGTAACATACGGTGATGGGTTCTCAGTGCCGAATATACGCAATGGGTCGGACTCGTCGGCCAGTGGATGCCATTGCTGCAGTTCGCAAGACATATTTTTAGTGTCGCCTGGTCCGATAAATTTCATTTCCTGGCAATCTGTCTATCATGGAGATCAGGCAACCTCCCCATAATTTTCTCCATAGAGAGACTCTCCGATTCTAGAAACCTTGAATGCAGGACATTTATCAACCAAAAGAAAGCCAACTGGTCTCAGAGATTAACCTTTTAAATTCGGATCCTGATCCTGTGGTTTTCGGGGCTAATCAAAAAATGTTCATTTCCTATTTCCAATGCTGATTTTTTTTTTTGGAACTGGGATGTAATCCAAGACCCTTTCGCACCAAGGTTTTAGGCTACATGTCAGTCACAGAGAGAGTCTACAGTTCTCGCATTGATGTTTCGGCCTAATTCAATTATATAAGTTGCATTCCGGAGTCCATTTATAGAGATATCGATCTCAATCTCTGACGTTTTGGTGTTGGAACTGAAGTTTCGGCCGGCAGTTCCCCTTTTCATGGAGATCAATCCACCTCCCCATAATTCTCTCCACCGAGAGAACCTCCGATTTTATCACCACAGAATGACGGTCATTTATCAACCAAAAGAAAGCCAACTGGGACGGCCTTAGAGATTTCACCGATCGCCGTTTCAGTGAGCTTCCATTCCACACCTGTTGCCGGGAGAGTATTCCGGAACATCATCAACGTAGCAGCCGCTATCTTCATACCCGCTGGCAGAATTGCCCCAGTGAGGTCCCACTTCAAAGTAGAAGCGGTGGGACTCTCATGCGAGTGTGATGAACGTCGTCGTGCCAACCCAGCCTATCCTAGAGTTAGAGAACTGAATGTAAAGATTAGTAAGATAATCGACGAACACAGGAGGAATACAGAGTTAGAGCACCAGAAGAAATGTTACCTAGGCACAGGCCCTGGCAAATTGTGGTCTGCACTAAGAGCTTTTTCGAATCCCGCTACAAAGCATGATGGGTTCTCAGCCACATTTGGCGATGTGACGATGACTGCTCCGAAGAGATTTTTTTAACGGATAGTTTTTTTGAGCATACCGAAAGTGATAGAGTAAAAAGGAGAGCTATTCGTTGCATTTGTATTCTCAGAGCCAGCGATAACTACGATTTACCTCAGCCGAAATTGCCAACGCCATCAATAGTCCCTATTGGCTTTTGATCTAACGAAGGCCTTCGATACGCCCAGCCATGCCGCACTGGTCGAGGATGTCGAAAACACCTTCTTAGCGTAAAGAACGAATTCTTGGGATCTTAGGTATCTGTGCAAACGCCAGTCGTACGTGGAATTTAGAGATAGCAAGACGAACAGTCTGCATCAATGTTCAACATCTACATATCTCCTATTACATCGATAGAGCGAAGAGGAGAGCCATTCGTCACATTTGTATTCTCCGAGACAGCGACAACTACAATTTACCTCAGCCCAATTTACTAATGTAATAAATAGTCCAATCGTCTTTTGATCTATCGAAGGGATTCCATATGGCCAGCTAAGCCACACTGGTCGAGGATATCGAAAACACGTCCCTAGCGGAAGGAACGAAACGCAGGGTTCTTAATTATATGTGCGGACGCCAGTCGTACATAGAATTTAGAGATGGAAAGACGGACAGTCTGCATACATGTTCAACATCTACCTATCTTCTATTCCATACGCTACTGAGAAGAGAAAAGTCTGTGAACCGATAGTTCTTGAGCATCCCGAAAGTGATAGAGTGAAAAGGAGAGCCATTCCTCGCAGAGAGCCAGCGACAACTACGATTTACCTCAGCCGAATTACCAATGCCATCAACAGTCCTTGTAGCATTCGATACAGTCAGACATGCCACACTCTTCGAGGACATTCGAAAACCATTCCTCTTAGCAGGAACGGGTTCTTAGGTATCTGTGCGGGAATGGCGCCCATACATGGAATTTAGAGATAGAAAGACGGACAGTCGTACAATGAAAAAAAAACGGAGGTTCCTCAATTTGGAGTGATAATTGCATCGATGTTCAACATCTACCTATCTTCTATTCTATCTCCTCCTGACAACGTTGAGATTGTCTCATAGGTGGGCAACTGTGCAATAATGGCATCCGGGTCTCTTTTTGATGATATCTGCAATCGGTTAAACATCGACATTGCTGCTCTTACCTGCTAGTCGATGTGCGCAACAATTTCACGAACAAATTAGTCCCAGATTCTCGGGATCAAACGGTGGACCTAGGAAATTTTGGTCCAACTAAAATCAGTTGGGCCAAACCCACGGCAGCTGAGGGTCGCATGTAGAAGTTAGAGATAGTCAGTCGACCCATAGTAGATTTATAAAAAATGGAGGTTCCCCAATATGGGGTGATATCGGAGTCAATATTCAACCTTTACGTCTCTTCTATTCCATCCCCTTCTGACAAAGTTGAGATTTTATCGTTTGCGGATGACTGTAAAATCATTTTATTGAGCATCTCAATAGTGACAGTGCGAAAAGGAGAATCATCCATCGCATTCGTGGTCTCCGAGCCAGCGATTTACCTCTGCTGAAGTTACCAGTGTCATCAAAAGTCCTTATGGCTCTTGACTTATCGAAGGCATCCGATACCGTCAGCCATACTACACTGTTCGAGGACATTAAAAACTCATCCCTGTCGACAGGAATGACACTTTTTTTAATTATCTGTGCGGACGCCAGTCGTATGTGGAATGTAGAGTTAGAAAGACGAACAGTCTGCATACATGTTCAACATCTACCTATCTTCTATTCCATCCCCTACTGAGAAGAGAAAAGTCTGTTAACCGATAGTTCTTGAGCATCCCGAAAGTGATAGAGTGAAAAGGAGAGCCATTCCTCGCAGAGAGCCAGCGACAACTACGATTTACCTCAGGCGAATTACCAATGCCATGAACAGTTCTTGTAGCATTCGATACTAATGTAATACATAGTGCAAGCGTCTTTTGATCTATCGAAGGGATTCCATATGGCCAGCTAAGCCACACTGGTCGAGGATATCGAAAACACGTCCCTAGCGGAAGGAACGAAACGCAGGGTTCTTAATTATATGTGCGGACGCCAGTCGTACATAGAATTTAGAGATGGAAAGACGGACAGTCTGCATACATGTTCAACATTTACCTATCATCTATTCCATCCCCTCCGGAGAAGAGAAAAGTTTTTTAACCGGTAGTTTTTGAGCATCCCAAAAGTGATAGAGTGAAAATGAGAGCCATTCCTCGCATTTGTAGTCTCCGAGCCAGCGACAACTACGATTTAGCTCAGCCGAATTACCAATGCCATGAACAGTCCTTGTAGCATTCGATACAGTTAGACATGCCAAACTCTTCGAGGACACTCGAAAACCATTCCTATTGGCAGGAACGGGTTCTTAGGTATCTGTGCGGGAATGGCGCCCATACGTGGAATTTAGAGATAGAAAGACGGACAGTCGTAGAATGAAAAACACAGAGTTTCTGCAATTTGGAGTGATAATTGCATCGATGTTCAACATCTACCTATCTTCTATTCCATCTCCTCCTGACAACGTTGAGATTGTCTCATAGGTGGGCAACTGTACAATAATGGCAACCAGGTCTCATTTTGACGACATCTGCGATCGACATTGCTGCTCCTACCTGCTAGTCGATGTGCGTAACAATTTCACGAACAAATTAGTCCCAGATTCTCCGGATCAAACGGTGGACCTAAGAAATTTTGGCCCAACTAAAATCAGTTGGGCCAAACCCACGGCAGCTGAGGGTCGCATGTAGAAGTTAGAGATAGTCATTCGACCCGTCGTAGATTAAAAGAAAAAGGAGGTTCCCCAATATGTGGTGATATCTGAGTCAATATTCAACCTCTACGTTTCTTCTATTCCATTCCCTTCTGACAAAGTTGAGATTTTAACATTTGCGGATGACTGTACAATCATTTTATTGAGCATCTCGATAGTGACAGAGCGAAAAGGAGAATCATCCATCGCATTCGTGGTCTCCGAGCCAGCGATTTACCTCTGCTGAAGTTACCAATAGGGCTGTTTTCTTTTAGCACTGGATATGCTAAGCCGTTAAGGACTAAAATAAAACAGAGTACTCGTTTATCCAGGACATCCCCAAATATATGCCACACTGTCATCAGCTGTTCAAAAACAATCACAGAAAAGAAGTGAAATCTTGCATTTTTAATGTATGAAATGCTTCAATTAGTAATAAATATAAAATAGTCAAAATAAATTGCTATTGTGAATCGAAGAAGCGTCACTTTATCCAAATACAATCTGGCAACATCGGCGCGATGTGCACTGATGAGATGTTCTGGTTAGAACACCAGTGCAACGATGTTCTGGATAGCCCATACAAATGTTTCATCCAGTGCAAAAAGAAAACAGCCCTAATGTCATCAAAAGTCCTTATGGCTCTTGACTTATCGAAGGCATCCGATACCGTCAGCCATACTACACTGTTCGAGGACATTAAAAACTCATCCCTATCGACAGGAATGACACTTTAGTTTCTTATTTATCTGTGCAGACGCCAGTCGTATGTGGAATTTAGAGTTAGAAAGACGAACAGTCGTAGAATGAAAAAAAGAGGTTCTCCGATTTGGGGTGATATCTGCATCGATGTTCAATATCTTCCTCTCTTCTATTCCATCTACTTCTGAGATTTCGATTTCATAGATAGATTGCTGCATAATAATGGCATCTACCTTGCTGCTCTTACCTGCTAGTCGATGGTGTAGGTTAGGTTAGGTGGCAGCCCGATATATCAGGCTCACTTAGAATATTCAGTCCATTGTGATACCACATTGGTGAACTTCTCTCTTATCACTGAGTGCTGCCCGATTCCATGTTAAGCTCAATGACAAGGGACCTACTTTTTATAGCCGAATCCGAACGGCGTTCCAAATTGCACTGAAACCACTTAGAGAAGCTTTGAAGCCCTCAGAAACGTCACCAGCATTACTGAGGTGGGATAATCCACCGCTGAAAAACTCTTTGGTGTGGGCATGCTAACCATTGCACCACGGTGGTTGTAACAATTCCCCCCAGATTCTCGGTATCCAACGGTGGACCTAGGAAATTTTTTAGTCTAACTAAGATCAGTTTGGCCAAACCCACGGCAGGTGAGAGTCGTATGTGGAATTTAGAGATAGATAGTCGACCCGTCGATCCGATACGGTCAGACATTACATACTCTGCGAGGATGGCGAAAGCACGTCCCTAAACATGACCGACTAAGATAAGTTAGCCCAACCCACGGCAAGCTAAGGTCGTATGTGGAATTTCGCGATAGACAGTCGAATGAAACAGGCATTTGCCCATGGTGGGGTCATATCTCCGGCCCTATTGAACCTCTACCTATCTTCTACTTAACTTCCTAGTGACAACGTTGAGACTATACCATATGTGGACGACTGTATTATCATGGCATCTTGGCCCCTTGTTAATGACATCTGCGATCGGTTAACATCCGGCGTAACAATTCCGATAACAAATTACCACAAGATTCTCAGGGTTGAGCGGGTAGTTTTGGGCCAACTAAGATCAAGGCAATGCAGCCGTCTCAATTCCTATTTTCAGTGATTAAAGGCAGTGTGGCTGTCGTGTGTCCCTCCTGAAACGAAGGATCACATGACACATATATGTGGCTCTTCTCACTGTGGACGCATACCACCTTAGTCGAAGAGTTCTTCGATCTGGATACAAACTTAGGTATCAAATGGAAAATGGATGCAAACACACACACACACAAAACAACAACCTCTCAAATTGCCCAGCCTTTACTTTTTCCGATATTTTATGTATATTTTTACAGTGTATCTGAAAGAAGAAATTACGAAGCAGCAAAGACCAAAAAGGAACTCGGTGTTCTAGAATTGGTTGTGGTGTTATATGGATATCTGTTTCTCAATATCCTTTACAGATTTGATTGCACCCGGTCACATCCTCTCCCCCACATTCACATACTCTCACATACTTACTATTCTTGACTTGAGAGTCAGTTCATACACATGCGTCCAAAACTACCCATACTTTATGCTCTAGTTAAAGATGTAGACCAAATGTTACCAGCTTATGCAATGTCTTGACTTTGAATTTTGAATCCTCATGGCTTCCCGTCTTCGGTTCCTTGAGTTTTGTTAGTCTTCAAACAGATACTTGGTACTGTGAATCGCCAAAGTGTATAGCATTGACAAGTGTGCTAGTGGTGGTGGTGGTAATGAAGCAAATAATGTGAACAACTCGGATGGTGGCTGTGGCATTGATGATGATGATGTTGTTGATGAAGACGGCAATGACGATGTTGGCTTTTTGCCTGTGTGAGGTTGCTCGATGTTTGTCTGTGTGTTAGTGTAAGAGTAATTAAAATCCCTTGATTAATATGTAAATTTAATGAGATTACGAATGAATTCAACGACTAAGATTAGTTGGAATTCACCATTTCAATGTACAACGACAGCCACAATAATAAACAGACGGTATAGGTTGTAGCCACGAATGTAGTTGGACGTAATAAGGTTAACCCAACTTCCATGGTTTTCAAAGAAATAACCCAGTAAACCATGCAATTAAGAAGAATTAAAGGTACTCCAAAAAGGGACAAGAAAGTCAAAAGTTTATCATTAGTTATCACAGAGAGGGAGAGAGAGATATGGAGAGTAAGTGAGCCTCGAGTATTAATGAGATAATTATATCTTTCGGATGTCCTTTTCAGGATCCTGACTTTTTGTAATTTTATCCTAAACCACTTTGGGTGGTAGTCATATAAGGAGAAAAGTCACACTAGCAAAGAAGAAATATATGAACGGACGGACATCCAGCCTGTGCCCCTTTTTAACCACTTTGGCGGTAGTCGTAGAAGGGTAACAATAGAAAGATGAACGGACGGACATCCAGCTAGAGCTACATCGACTCAAGAAGTTATTCTCTAGGGATCTAAATGGGTATTTTCATGTAGATCAAGGTATACATTTTCATGTAGATCAGGCCATACAGTGGTATACGGTATAGAAAGGCCGAAATTTTGCTTTCGTCCAGAGAGAACGGAAGAGAGAGAATGAGAGTGTGAGACTTGACTGAAGCCCTTGAACTAAGACAGTTTCAAAATTTTGAATGCAAATCCTGAATTGTTGTAACTTTATCCTCCGTGGTTTTCGGGGCTAATCAAAAAAATGTTGATGTTGAAGAACCTTTAAGCCACTATTTGGCGGTAATCATAGTAGGAAAAGAGTCATTGTACACGACATCCAAATGTCCTTTTAATTTGCAGAGTTCTTTACTTTTCAAAAACCAGAAACGTATCACTGGGAAATATTGGTCAGTTCCTATTTCCACTGCTGAAAAACTTTGTTGGTATTTAGTCGGAACTGGGATTTAGCCCAGAACCCATTGGGCCCAAGGGACTGCTGAAAAACTTTGTTGGTGTTTAGACGGAACTGGGATTTAGCCTAGAGCTCTTTGAGACCGAAGTTTCGGGCTACAATTCAATGACAGATTGTTTTGGCCTCATTTCAGTCATAAACGTTGCATTTTGGAGTCTAGGTTAGGTTAGGTTAGGTTAGGTTAGGTGGCAGCCCGATGTATCAGGCTCACTTAAACTATTCAGTCCATTTTATCACTGAGTGCTGCCCGATTCCATGTTAAGCTCAATGACGAAGGACCTCCTTTTTACAGCCGAGTCCGAACGGCGTTCCAAATTGCACGGAAACCACTTAGAGAAGCTTTGAAACCCTCAGAAATGTCACCAGCATTACTGAGGTGGGATAATCTACCGTTGAAAAACTTTTTGGTGTTCGTTCGAAGCAGGAATCGAACCCACGACCTTGTGTATGCAAGGCGGGCATGCTAACCATTGCACCACGGTGGCTCCCATTTTGGAGTCTATGTATGAACATATTGACCTCAATCTCCGAAGTTTTGAGGTGTAATTCTATTACTGAGTCTTTGGTTTTGACACCGAGGTTTCGGTCGTTTTGATCTTCGGAGATTTTGATCTTCGGAGATTTTCCCCTACAGTTTAATTGTATGAGACTACGGTCTACAACTCTGAATTTTTCGACTGTAGTTCAATGACTGGTATTTCAGCCCTACTCTCAATCACTGAAAATTTCGTATTCACATGAGTCCTTAAGACCGGTCTGCAGGTATCACACTGGCCTCATATCACTCCAAGATATTTCGTATTGCACTGCTATCATTTTCGACCATCAATTCAAACGCTAACGTATTGGAAACAAAAAAATCATTTTAAAAAATTTTGTCAAAATTTTATTTCTATAGAAAATTTTGTCAAAATTTTATTTTTATACAAAAATTTTCTCAAAAATTTATTTCCATCGAAAATTTTCTAAAAAAATATTTCTATAAAAAAATTTGTAAACATTTTATTTTTATAGAAAATTTTGCCAAAATTTTAATTCTATAGAAAACTTTCTGAAAATTTAAATCTATAGAAATTTTTATCAAAATTTTATTTCTATAGTAATTTTTGTCAAAATTTTATTTCTATAGTAACGTTTGTCAAAAATTTTTTTTCTATAGTAAATTTTCTCAAAAATTTTATTTTTATAGAAAATTTTGTTAAAATTTTATTTCTATAGAAAATTTTGTCAATTTTTTTATATAGAAAATTTTGTTAAAATTATATTTCTATAGAAAATTTTGTCAACATTTTATTTCTGTAGTAAATTTTGTCAAAATTTTATTTCTATAGAAAATTTTCTCAAAATTTTATTTCTATAGAAAATTGTGTCAAAATTTTATTTCTATAGAAAATTTTGTCAAAATTTTATTTCCAAAGAAAATTTTATCAAAATTATATTTCTATTGTAAATTTTGTCAAAATTGTATGTCTATAGAAAATTTTGTCAAAATTTTATTTCTATAGAAAACTTTGTCAATATTTTAATTCTAGAGAAAATTTTAGAAACTTTAGATCTACAGAAAATTTTGTCAAAATTTTAGATCTATAGAAAAATTTCTCATTTTTTTTTTATTGAAAATTTTCTCAAAATTTTATTTTGATAGAAATTTTTTTCAACATTTTATTTCTATGGAAGCTTTTGTCAAAATTTTATTTCTATAGAAAATGTTGTCAAAATTTTATTTCCAAAGAAAATTTTGTCAAAATTATATTTCTATGGAAAATTTGGTCAAAATTGTATTTCTATAGAAAATTTTGTCTATAGAAAGATCTATAGAAAATTTTGTAAAAATTTTAGATCTATAGAAAATTTTGTAAAAATTTTAGATCAATAGAAACTTTTCTCAATTTTTTTATAGAAAATTTTCTCAAAATTTTATTTCTATAGTAAATTTTGTCAAAATTTATTTCTATAGTAAATTTTGTCAAAATTTTATTTCTATAGTAAATTTTGTCAAAATTTTATTTCTATTGAAAATTTTGTCAACATTTTATTTCTATAGAAAATTTTGTCAAAATTTTATTTTTATAGAAAATTTTGTCAAAATTTTGTTTCTATAGAAATTTTTTTCAAAATTTTATTTCTATAGTAAATTTGTCAAAATTTTATTTCTATAGTAAATTTGTCAAAATTTTATTTCTTTAGAAAATTTTGTAAAATTTTTATTTCTATAGAAAATTTTGTCAAAATTTTATTTCTATAGAAAATTTTGTCAAAATTATATTTCTATAGAAAACTTTGTCAATATTTTAATTCTATTGAAAATTTCAGATCTATAGAAAATTTTGTCAAAATTTTAGATCTATAGAAAATTTTATCAATTTTTTTATAGAAAATTTTCTCAAAATTTTATTTCTATGGAAAATTTTGTCAAAATTTTATTTCTATAGTAAATTTTGTGAAAATTGTATTTTGATGGACATTTTTTCAACATTTTATTTCTATAGTAAATTTTGTCAAACTTTTTTTCTATCGAAAAATTTCTTAACATTTTACTTCGATAGAAAATTTTGTGAAAATGTTATTTCTATAGCAAATTTTGTAAAAATTTTATTTCTATAGTAAATTTTGTCAAAATTTTATTTTTAAAGGAAATTTTCTCAAAATTTTATTTCTATAGAAAATTTTATCAAAATTTTATTTCTATTGAAAATTTTTTCAAAATTTTATTTATATAGAAAATTTTATCAAAATTTTATTTGTATAGAAAATTTTATCAAAATTTTATTTATATAGAAAATTTTGTCAAAATTTTATTTATATAGAAAATTTTGTCAAAATTTTATTTCGATAGAAAATTTTGTGAAAATTTTATTTCTATAGAAAATTTTGTAAAAATTTTACTTCTATAGTAAATTTTGTCAAAATTTTATTTATATAAGAAATTATCTCAAAATTTTATTTCTATAGAAAATTTTGTGAAAATTTTATTTCTATAGAAAATTTTGTAAAAATTTTACTTCTATAGTAAATTTTGTCAAAATTTTATTTATATAAGAAATTATCTCAAAATTTTATTTCTATAGAAAATTTTGCCAAAATTTTAATTCTATAGAAAAATTTGTCAACATTTTAGATCTATTGAAAATTTTGTCAAAATTTTAGATCTATAGAAAATTTTCTCAATTTTTATACCCACCACCATAGAATGGTGGTTTTTGTTTGTCATTCCGTTTGTAACACATCGAAACATCGATTTTCGACTATATAAAGTATATATATTCTTGATCAGGGAGAAATTCTAAGGCGATATAACGATGTCCGTCTGTCTGTCTGGCTGCCTGTCTGTCTGTTGTAATCACGCTACAGTCTTCAATAATGAAGCAATCGTGCTGAAATTTTGCACAAACTCGTGTTTTGCCTGCAGGAAGGTCAAGTTCGAAGATGGGCTATATCGGTCCAGGTTTTGATATAGTCCCCATATAAACCGACCTCCCGATTTGGGGTCTTGGGTTTATAGAAACCGTAGTTTTTGTCCAATTTGCCTGAGATTGGAAATCTAGAGGTATTTTAGGACCATAAAGAGGTGTGCCGAAAATGGTGAGTATCGGTCCATATTTTGGTATAGCCCCCATAAGAACGATCTCCCGATTAAACTCCTTGAGTTTCTAGAAACCATAGTTTTTATCTGATTTGCCTGAAATTGTCAATATTCTGGCTCACAAAAACGTGTATCGGATTAAGCTTTTATCGGTCCATTTAGTAATGCCTCCATATTGACCGACTTCACTTCTTGAGGGTGTAGAGAGCACACTGATGCTGAAAATTGCTTGAAACTCAATGTAAAATTTCCAAATTTTACTTCTCGGGTGAAAATATACAGATTTAAGATTTCAAATCAAGACGTTATTTTATAATTTTCTTGCACACTTACAAGTTATGTTGATTCTTCTAAAACTCAAACAAAAATGGTTTTTATAAATCCAGAATCTAATATATTCCTCATAGGTGAAATCTTTAAATTTATCTTCGGGAAGTGTCCTGAAGTCCTCAAGCCCTCCTGAAATTTCAAAGGAAACCCTAATATTTGGTTCATGGTGGTGGGTATTTAATATTCGGCCCGGCCGAACTTACTGCTGTATATACTTGTTTTATAGAAAAATTTCTCAAAAATTCATTTCCATAGTAAATTTACTCAAAATTTTATTTCTCTAGAAAATTTTCTCAACATTTTATTTCTATAGAAAATTTTGTCAACATTTTATTTCTATAGAATATTTTGTCAAAATTTTAGATCTATAGAAAATTTTTTCAAAATTTGATTTCTATAGAAAATTTTCTCAATTTTTTTCTCCAAATTTTATTTCTATAGAAAATTTTTTCCAAATTTTATTTCTATAGAAAATTTTTTCCAAATTTTATTTCTATAGAAAATTTTTTCCAAATTTTATTTCTATAGAAAATTTTGTCAATTTTTTTTTATAGAAAATATATATTGACACTGAGAAGTTGGATTACACTTCAATCACTAAGGTTTAACGCTGTGAGACTTCGTTCGTCAAGTCTAGCACTGAAATTTGTATCAACAGTTCAATCAATGACATTTTAGATGAACGCTCTGTCACACGATCCTCCTTCAGTTGAATCCCGGAGTAGGGCTGGCGTTCTAACACTGAGGATTTAGCCTCACTCATATCATTCACAGAGATTTCGCTTTGAATTTCTATCGATGAGGTTTCAACCTTCAGTTCAATCACTAACTAAGGCTTTGGTCCCCAGTTTTCACATTAAAATTTTGTATATATCAATCACAGAGGATTTGGTATGCAATTCAATTACTGAGATTTTTTCCTTCAATACAATCGGTGTGGTTTTCGCCTTCAGGTCGAATAGTGACAATTTTCGGCCTATAGTTCAATCAGTCATTGAGGTTTCAGTCTTCAATTCAAACATTGAGGTTTTGGAGAGTCTGTAGTTGTATCATTGAGGTTTTGGCTTCCTGTTCGATGGCTGAGGTTGCGATCTGCGATTCAATCACTGAGGTTTCAGTCTTCGATTCAATCGCTTAGTATTTTGGGATGTGGAGTTGTAACATTGAAGTTGTGGTTCGCGGTTCGATGGATAATGTTTCGATCTGCTGCGCAATCTGTAAGGTTTTTAACCTTCAGTAAAATTTCTGGAGTTTCCGCCTTAAGTTCAATTAGTGATAGTTTTCGGTCTGCAGTTCAATCCTACGATTCAATCACTGAGGTTTCTGTCTTCAATTCAATCGCTGAGGTTTAGGAGGTCGGGAGTTGTAACAATGCGGTTTTTCTTTATGATTTTAACGTGTGATACGAGAACTGAGAGTGGGTGAAGAGAGAACGAGTGAGACTTGACTATATAACGTCTAAGAACTCTTAAGGTAGAATTACATACCATGCGTTCAATGCGTCCGATGATTGAAGAGTTGAAGTTTCTCTTTGAAACCAAAAGCTCGAACAGTCTGTCACAAACAGAAAAAATCAACCCTTCCATCAACTCACGGATTGACGCATGGTGTGTAATTCAACCTTTATAATGTCTTCATTTTGAAGCTCATACCCAGGTAATTTATATACATTTTTTTTACCACTTCACTATAATCCCCAAATTGTTTGCTGTGTTCTTCGGATTAACTGGAAAATTGAAAAACGCATTTAGACATTGAAGTCAAATTCACAACGAAATTTCGTAAATGTTGACGCTGTTGGCCATGACGAAGTTTCCGATGATGTTAATGATGAAGCCCCAAGGCATGTGCCATAACACCCAAGAAAGATTCCTCATATGGAATTAAAAGAAAACTAAAGCAAACACAACAACTAAAGGAGCAACATCATCAGCATTCGAACATTCAAGACGATTGCAAATTGAGAAAATATGACCAACATGGTAGTCGTATACAACAACAACAACCACACCATTGGGAGTACATATCTCATTTGCTGCAATGATGTTGTCGGTTGCTTTAACATTCAACCATACTTAAGAATGGTAGAACTTGGTACATGGCCATGGATGACGAACTCCGGAATTGGGGATGTATGCAGAGACGCCTGCGAGGATGTTTCCGAAGATATTTGCATATAATTTTCACCACTTTACATATGCGTGGTTCTTTGGAGGAATTAAAAGTTTCTAAATAGCTGACATTGGCATCTCAAACCCAAAACATCATCAGTACTTGTACCACTATGGCCTGGACATAAAATTGCTTTGTTGCATTGCTGGTGTAATAAGGTGTTATTGGTAGTGTGAGACCGCCACCATCGATATTTCCTTCACATGTATGACCAACCAACCAACCAACCGACCAAGTAAGTAACAAGGGTCGTATTTTAAGTCCATATGTCCTTGTTCATTATGTTCATGTACCGTGGCTCTGGGATGTTGAATGTTTCACGCTTGTGTGCATCTTTGATACACATAATTGTGCTTAAACATTTAACAGGGTCTTGTTAACAATTTCTTTGGAAGGTGACTGCGATTGACTTAATATAATCTTCGATATTGGAGCTCAAGGCATACGGGTATGCTTTGTTTGTCCACCATAGGGTGAGGCCCACCCAGAATCAGTGTCATCATAGCAGCTGGAGAAACAGGTAATAGAAGAATCATGTTTTTGAAGAGTTTGAAAAGAAATTTTAAATATTCAGCGGAACTGAATAGAAGTTTTTCCAAAGAAATCAATATTCAGCCCAGCTGAATAGAAATTTTCCTATGTTTTCTTTGGTTCAGCAAGGCAGAATAGAAGTTTTCCTATAGAAAACTTTATTTAGCCAGGCTGAATAGAAGTTTTCCTATAGAAAACTTTAATCAGCCAGGCTGATTAGAAGTTTTCCTATAGAAAACTTTATTCAGTCAGGCTGAATAGAAGTTTTCATATAGAAAGCTTTATTCAGCCAGGCTGAATAGAAGTTTTCCTATAGAAAACTTTATTCAGCTAGGCTGAATAGAAGTTTTCCTATAGAAAACTTTATTCAGCTAAGCTGAATAGAAGTTTTCCTATAGAAAACTTTATTCAGCTAGGCTGAATAGAAGTTTTCCTATAGAAAACTTTATTCAGCTAGGCTGAATAGAAGTTTTCCTATAGAAAACTTTATCCAGCTAGGCTGAATAGAAGTTTTCCTATAGAAAACTTTATCCAACTAGGCTGAATAGAAGTTTTCCTATAGAAAATTTTATTTAGCCATGCTGAATAGAAGTTTTCCCATAGAAAACTTTAGTTAGTTAGGCTGAATTAAAGTTTTTTTAGAGAAATCTATATTCAGCCCACTATAATAGAAGTTTCGCCATATCAAACTTTACAGGTAATAGAAGAATAATGTTTTTGATTAGTTTGAAAAAAATTTTAAACAATCTGTGGAGCTGAATAAAAGTTCTTCTAAAGAAATCAATATTCAGCACAGCTGAATAGAAATTTTCCTATGTTTTCCTTGGTTCATCCAGACTGAATAGAAGTTTTCCTATAGAAAACTTTATTCAGCCATGCTGAATAGAAGTTTTCCTATAGAAAACTTTATTCAGCCATGCTGAATAGAAGTTTTCCTATAGAAAACTTTATTCAGCCTCGCTGAATAGAAGTTTTCCTTTATTCAACCAGACTGAATGGAAGTTTTCTTATAGAAAACTTTATTCAGCAACGCTGAATAGAACTTTTCCTAAAGAAAACTTTATAATTTCAGTTTTCTTTCTAGAGAAAATAGAAGTTTCACATAGAAAATTTTATTCAACCAGACTGAGGAGGAATTTTCCGATATTTATTCAGCCTCGCTGAATAGAAGTTTTCCTATAGAAAACTTTATTCAGCCACGCTGAATAGAAGTTTTCCTATAGAAAACTTTATTCAGCCAGACTGAATAGAAGTTTTCCTATAGAAAACTTTATTCAGCCATGCTGAATAGAAGTTTTCCTGTAGAAAACTTTATTCAGCCAGGCTGAATAGAAGTATTCCTTTATTCAACCAGACTGAATAGAAGTTTTCCTATAGAAAACTTTGAATTGAAATTTTTTTTAGATAAATCGATATTCAGCCCACTAGAATAGAAGTTTCGCCATATCAAACTTTATTCAGCCACATAATTGTGCTTAAACATTTAACATGGTCTTGTTAACAATTTCTTTGGAAGACGATTGCGATTGACTTAACGGGTATGCTTTGTTTGTCCACCATAGGGTGAGGCCCACCCATAATCAGTGTCATCATAGCAGCTGGTAACAGGTAATAGAAGAATAATCTTTTTGATGAGTTTGAAAAAAGTTTAAACAATCTGTGAAGCTGAATAGAAGTTTTTCTAAATATATCAATATTCAGCCCAGCTGAATAGAAAATTTCCTATGTTTTCCTTGGTTCAGCCAGACTGAATAGAAGTTTTCCCATAGAAAACTTTATTCAGCCAGACTGAATAGAAGTTTTTCTATAAAAAGCTTTATTCAGCCACGCTGAATAGAAGTGTTCTTATAGAAAACTTAATTCAGCAAGAGAGAATAGAAGTTTTTCTATAAAAAAAAAATTTATACAGCGAGGCTGAATTGAAGTTTTCATTTATTCAACTAGACTGAATGGAAGTTTGCTCATAGAAAACTTTATTCAGCCATGCTGAATAGAAGTTTTTCTATAGGAAATTTTATTCAGCCATGCTGAATAGAAGTTTTCCCATCCCATTTTATTCAACCAAACTGAAGAGAAGTTTTCTTATAGAAAACTTTATTCAGCCATGCTGAATAGAAGTTTTCCTATAGAAAACTTTATTCAGCCTCGCTGAATAGAAGTTTTCCTATAGAAAACATTATTCAGCCAGATTGAAGAGTGTTTTCCTTTATTTAACCAGACTGAATGGATAGGAAACTTTATTCAGCCGTGCTGAATAGAAGTTTTCCTATAGGAAACTTTATTCAGCCATGCTGAATAGAAGTTTTCCCATAGGAAACTTTATTCAGCCATGCTGAATAGAAGTTTTCTTAGAGAAAATAGAAGTTTCACATAGAAAATTTTATTCAACCAGACTGAAGAGAAGTTTTCCGATAGAAAACTGTATTCAGCCGGGCTAAACTTTTTCGAAAACTTTATTCAGGCAGATTGAAAATCACTTTTCCTATAGAAATATTTATTCTGTCAGGGTGTCAGGGTTAATACAGTAGACTTTATTTACTATGCTGAGCATATAGTTTTTTAGAAAAAAATGTGTACTTAGCCAGCGGGAATAAAAGTTTACTTATCGAAAACTTTATTCAGGCTGATTGAATATCATTTTTCCTATAGAAATATTTATTCTGCTAGGCTGAATAAAAGTGTTCTTACAGTAAACTTTATTCTGCTAAGTTGAATCGAAGTTGAAAGGAGTTTTCCTATAGAAAACTTTATTCAGTCACTTGGAATTGAAGTTTTTCTATCGAAAACTTTATTCAGACATATTGAATATCATTTTTCCTATAGAAATATTTATTTTGCCAGGCTGAATAGAAATTTTCTTACAGCCAACTTTATTCAGCTAAGCTGAATAGAAGTTTTCCTATGGGAAACTCAAGCTGAATAGAAGATTTCCTATATAAAGCTTTATTCAGCTACCCTGAATAGAAGTTTTGCTACAAAAACTTTAGTCATCCAACCTGAAAAGATAGTTTTTTTTTTAAGAAAACATTATTCAGCCACCCAGAATTAAAGTTTTCTTATATACAACTTAATTCAGGAGGATTTAAAATCCCTTTTTTTATTTATTCTGCCATTATTCTGCCTATAGAAAACTGAGGCTGAATAAGAGTTTTCCTATAGAAATATTTATTCAGCCACCCAGAATTAAAGTTATGCTATAGCAAATTTGATTCAATCACTCTGAATAGAAGATTTTTTGGAGAAAACTTTGTTCAGCCACTCATAATTGAAGTATTCCTATAGAAGACTTTATTCAGCCATGCTTTTCGCCTCTGCATATGATCTTTGAATCTCTCATTATTCGCCCAATTGATAAAGCATACCTGCTGCCTATAGTCCATTCCATGACTTTTCTTTGCTGGTATACGGTTTTAATGATGTGGCAAGTAATTATAATTTAAGTTAAGTTATGTTGCCATCAGTTTTTATAACATATACTCTTCTCATGGATATTCTGAACTGGATTTGTGTTAATTATAGTGCAAGAAATTGAAAATGTACACATTATGAGGATAAATACAAAAACAAAAGTGGAAACAGAACAGGATTCCTAATATTCTCCTATAACTCAAGTATATTGGATTTTTTACACCATGTTTTAGTTGTTTCCATTATCCATACAAACATGGTCTCCATAAAATTGTTTAGTTTCTTATGAGGCCAATTTTATGGTTGTTACTCCCATTTTGAAGATAGTTTAAGTGCCATCTGGGTATATTTTTGAATTTAGTGATTATTGTTTTGTATAGTGGTATGTGGTGTTATTGTTTCAAATACCACTATCCGATTGAGATCATTTTTTTTGACGTAACAATTTGACAGGAAGTTTAAGTTCAAGCGATTTTATTCTATGGAGGCGAAGAATCATTGTATATGGAAAATTTATTTGGCAATAGTAAGTAAATATTCCAAAAAATAGTATTGCTACAACTGATGTTATTTAAGGCTCTACAACATTAGGATTCCATTGTTAGGTCAACTATTACTAAAAATTTTCTATATCAATTCATTTGTTATTGCAATAAAAGGTAAATTTAAAATTTTTGAAGTTATGAATAGCTTCAGGAAATCAGAATTGACACTGATAGCCAAAGCTACATTTTTAGCAACAAAATATCTCTTCATTTACCCTGTGTCAACCGTAACTATGTGTGCAATGAATTAAGTGATGTGCAAAATCAATATTTAGTTGTCCTTAATTGTCAAATAATTTTTGGCGAAATTTTGTTCGCACACATAAGCAAGTTGTAAAGATATGAACATTTTAAACTATTCTTAGTTCAATGGTTTCTTAAATATTTCTGCATCAAAGGAATTGATTGATTGATTGTTATTGTAATAAAAAGTAAATTTTGCATTTATGAAGTTATGAATAGCTTTAGGAAATCGGAATTGATACTGATGACCACAGCTAAACATTTAGCAATAAAATATTTCTTCATTAACCCTGTGTCACCTGTATCAATGTGTGCATTCAATTAAGTGGTAAAAAGTTGAACATTTCATTCAAAAGAGTAATTCCTATTCTAGAAACATTTCATACCTTATTTGCATTACATTTATTGAAGAAAAAGACTGTATACTAATTCCATAACTATTAGATATGACATTATTTTATTCCCAACCAAGATCAAAAATTCAAAATTTTCTACAGAAATAAAATTTTGATAAATTTTTATATAAAAATAAAATTTTGTGAAAATCTTCTATAGAAATAAAATTTTGATTAAATTTTATATAGAAATAAAATTTTGACAAAATTTTCTATAGAAATAAAATTTTGACAAAATTTTCTATACAAATAAAATTTTGACAAAATTTTCTATACAAATAAAATTTTGACAAAATTTTCTACAGAAATAAAATTTTGACAAAATTTTCTATAGAAATACAATTTTGACAAAATTTTCTATAGAAATACAATTTTGACAAAATTTTTCTATAGAAATAAAATTTTGACAAAATTTTCTATAGAAATAAAATTTTGACAAAATTTTCTACAGAAATAAAATTTTGACAAAATTTTCTATAGAAATACAATTTTGACAAAATTTTCTATAGAACTAAAATTTTGAAAAAAATTTTCTATAGAAATAAAATTTTGACAAAACTTTCCATAGAAAAAAATTTTGAGAAAATTTTCTATAGCAATACAATTTTGACAAAAATTTTCTATAGAAATAAAATTTTGACAAAATTTTCTATAAAAATAAAATTTTGACAAAAATTTCCTGTAGAAATAAAATTTTGACAAAATTTTCTATAGAAATAAAATTTTGAGAAAATTTTCTATAGAAATAAAATTTTGAGAAAATTTTCTATAGAAATAAAATTTTGACAAAAAATTTCTATAGAAATAAAATTTTGACAAAATTTTCTATAGAAATAAAATTTTGAGAAAATTTTCTATAGAAATAAAATTTTGAGAAAATTTTCTATAGAAGTAAAATTTTGAGAAAATTTTCTATAAAAATAAAATTTTGACAACATTTTCTATAGAAATAAAATTTTGACAAAATGTTCTATAGAAATAAAATTTTGAACAAAATTTTCTATAGAAATAAAATGTTGATTAAATTTTATATAGAAATAAAATTTTGACAAAATTGTATATAGAAATAAAATTTTGAGAAAATTTTCTATAGAAACAAAATTTTGAGAAAATTTTCTATAGAAATAAAATTTTTACAAAATTTTCTATAGAAATAAAATTTTGAGAATATTCTTATAGAAATAAAATTTTGACAACATTTTCTATAGAAATAAAATTTTGAACAAAATTTTCTATTGAAATAAAATTTTGACAAAATTTTCTATAGAAATAAAATTGTGACAAAATTTTCTATATTGATACAATTTTGACAAAAGTTTTCAAAAAAATAAAATTTCGACAAAATTTTCTATAGAAATAAAATTTTGAGAAAATTTTCTATAGAAATAAAATTTTGAGAAAATTTTCGATATCTAATTATACAATTATTTTTCGAGCTTTATGGACAGATATAGATTAAGGAACATGGTTAACAGATATAGATTAAGACAGATATAGATTAAGGAACATGGCCAGATACAAATCTATACACGCCTGGACTGTACATGTTTCGGATCGGGCGAATGAACCTTTCCCCAGCCTTTAGTATAGATCTGGCTGGGAGAGATAACACAATTTTGGGCCCTTTATGCTAACTCCTTATGGAGAAAACATTTGGGAATTTTCCTCTTACAAATTGAATCATCTTTTCTCCCACTGTACATCATATTTTCAATAGAAATAAAATTTTGGGAAAATTTTCTATAGAAATAAAATTTTGAAAAAAGTTTTCCATAGAAACAAAATTTTGAAAAAAATTTCCATAGGAAATATTTTAAGAAAATTTTCTATAGAAATAAAATTTTGAGAAAATTTTCTATAGAAACAAAATTTTGAGAAAATTTTCTATAGAAATAAAATTTTGACAATATTTTCTATAGTAATACAATTTTCACAAAAATTTTCTATAGAAATAAAATTTTGACAGAATTTTCTATAGAAATAAATTTTTGACAAAAATTTCCTGTAGAAATAAAATTTTGACAAAATTTTCTGTAGAAATAAATTTTTGACAAAATTTTCTTTAGAAATAAAATTTTGACAAAATTTTCTATAGAAATAAAATTTTGACAAAAGTTTCCACAATTTTTTTTTTTTTGAGAAAAATAAAATAAATAAAAAAATAAAATAAAATTTTCTATAGAAATAAAATTTTGACAAAATTTTCTATAGAAATAATATTTTGACAAAATTTTCTATAGAATTAAAATTTTTACAAAAATTTCCTATAGAAATAAAATTTTGAGAAAATTTTCTATAGACATAAAATTTTGACAAAAATTTACTATAAAAATAAAATTATGACAAAAATTTCCCATAGAAATAAAATTTTGACAAAATTTTCTATAGAAATAAAATTATGACAAAAATTTCCTATAGAAAAAAAATTTGAGAAAATTTTCTATAGAAATAAAATTTTGAGAAAATTTTCTATAGAAATAAAATTTTGAGAAAATTTTCTATAGAAATAAAATTTTTACAAAATTTTCTATAGTAATACAATTTTGACAAAAAATTTCTATGGAAATAAAAATTTGACAAAATTGTCTATAGAAATAACATTTTGAGAAAATTTTCTATAGAAATAAAATTTTGATAAAACGTTCTATGCTAAAACAATTTTGACAAAATTTTCTATAGAAATAAAATTTTGACAAAATTTTCTATGGAAATAATATTTTGACAAAATTTTCTATAGAAATAAAATTTTGACAAAATTTTCTATGGAAATAATATTTTGACAAAATTTTCTATAGAAATAAAATTTTGACAAAATTTTCTATAGAAAAATTTTCTATAGAATTTTGACAAAATTTTCTATAGAAATAAAAATTTGACAAAATTTTCTATAAATATTAAATGTTGACAAAATTTTCTATAGAAATAAAATTATTGAAGTAACAACTATTAGATATGACATTATTTTATTCTCCACAAAGACCAAAAATCAAAATTTTCTATAGAAATAAAATTTTGAGAAAATTTTCTATAGAAATAAAATTTTGACAAAATTTTCTATAGAAATAAAATTTTGACAAAATTTTCTATAGAAATAAAATTATGAAAAAATTTTCTATAGAAAAATGTTCTATAGAATTTTGACAAAATTTTCTATAGAAATAAAAATTTGACAAAATTTTCTATAGAAATAAAAATTTGACAAAATTTTCTATAAATATAAAATGTTGACAAAATTTTCTATAGAAATAAAATTATTGAAGTAACAACTATTAGATATGACATTATTTTATTCTCCACAAAGACCAAAATTCAAAATTTTCTATAGAAATAAAATTTTGACAAAATTTTCTATAGTAATAAAATTTTGACAAAATTTTCTATAGAAATAAAATTTTGAGAATATTCTTATAGAAATAAAATTTGAGAAACTTTTCTATAGATATAAAATTTTGAAAAAAAATTTCTATATTAATACAATTTTGACAAAAATTTTCTGTAGAAATAAAATTTTGACAAAATTTTCTATAGAAATAAAATTTTGACAAAATTTTCTATAGAAATAAAATTTTGACAAAATTTTCTATACAAATAAAATTTTGATAAAATTTTCTATAGAAATAAAATTTTGATAAAATTTACTATAGAAGTAAAATTTTGAGAATATTCTTATAGAAATACAATTTTAACAAATATTCTCTATAAAAATAAAATTTTGACAAAAATTTCCTATAGAAATAATATTTTGACAAAATTTTCTATAAAAATAAAATTTTGACAGAATTTTCTATAGAAATAAAATTTTGACAAAAATTTCTATAGAAATAAAATTTTGACAAAATTTTCTATAAAAATAAAATTTTTACAAAATTTTCTATAGAAGTAAAATTTTGAGAATATTCTTATAGAAATAAAATTTTAACAAAAATTCTCTATAAAAATACAAATTTGACAAAAATTTCCTATAGAAATAAAATTTTGACAAAATTTTCTATAGAAATAAAATTTTGACAAAATTTTCTATAGAAATAAAATTTTGACAAAAATTTCCTATAGAAAAAAAAATTTGAGAAAATTTTCTATAGAAATAAAATTTTGAGAAAATTTTCTATAGAAATAAAATTTTGTCCAAAGTTTTCTATAGAAATAAAATTTTGACAAAATTTTGGACTAGAATTTAGAACAAAACGAATCGATTAAACAACCGGTTTCAGTATTTCTTTACTAACTTTATATCTTGTTGTGACAAGGTAATATGAACTATGTCTGGTGGATCGTAAACAAAAACTTCCTTTTAACACACTCGCACACACACACCGAGTTCGTTTACAGATTCTTGAATCTTAAGCCCGTCTGATATTAATTTTCTTCGCGTTTATAATTAGGCCCCTATGCCCTTAATGCATTAATAATCATTTGTCGGTGCAGTGTTAATATCAGTTTTAGTTGAAGATCTTCACATTATTCTCCATTCTTTTCTCATCAGCTCATTCCCTTTCGCTCTGACCGCGTTTGGAACATCGTATCCTATGGCTTGAATTAAAACTTATTTATTTAACAAAGAAATATTTATAATGTGTTTAATATCGTTGATGCAGTCATACAGACAGCCTCTCACGGATGAATATATGACCAAAGACCATAGTAGAATGTTTTGGCTTAAACAGTTTGAAGTTAAGTGAGTGAAGATATTCGTTTTGGAGCCAGAGCTTAGCCAAAAGAATGCATTTATTAAAGATAATTGCATGTGGGCGTGGCTGGTTGAAATTTCTTTGATTAAACTCGATTAAAATCGCAACTTATTTAAAACGCTTTTATTCGCTTTTGCAAGTTATTCGAATGGCATAGGGAAGAGGACAATGTATACTCAAGGTTTGTCTGCATTTGTTTTATAATGCGTTTAATTTGTTTTATAGTCTGCATACCTAAATGGTATGTTCAGTTCTTCGTTCGATATGAAATATTAGCAAGTAAGAAAAAGTAAATAAATTATAATTAAGGAAAAGTAATGTTATTGAAAATGTTGGAGCAGTTATTTTTTTCGAAAAAAAAAAATTTAATAAAAATAAAATTTTAATAAATATTTCCTTTTTTAACGATAAACATCTTTCTGTATGCTTCTTTTTGAGTATAGCGTTCATAAAAGCCAACGTTAATTTTATTTCATCTTTCATATTGATAATTCTTACGTATACTCTAAAATATTATGTATTTTTTTTTTTTGTAGAATCAAAAGAATTTTTAATCTTCATTATAAGCAGTTTTTTCTCTCCGCATAAACATCACTTCTTTTTCGCTTCATTATTATTATGATTATTATTACCGCACTCCTTCATTCTGTTCATATATCCTTCTTCCGATTGCTAAACCTCTCCTATATATGCAAGCATTATCATTTTGTATGTTTGGCTGTTTTTCATTGTATTGTAATTATACTTCATAAATCAGTTGACTTTGTTTGGGATTCTTTGATTTTTCTGTTGTGATTTCAACAGAGGCATATTCCAGAAAATGGGCGCAAATTTCACAATACCCTAGTTAAACTAAATACAAAGAATTTATTTAAATAATTTGAAATGTTAAAAATGTATTCTTTGAATTATTACTTGTGCAGAAAGGAAAGGGCAAATATGTTGACTTAAAAAAAATATATAAAAAAATAAATTTAATAAAAAATAATAAAATATATGAAAAGAAAAATAAATAGTTTTTTCATAATTTCGCATTTAATTTAATTTTAATCAATTTTAGAATTTAAACTTAATATTATTTTAGAAAATTTTCCTTAAAAACTGCAAACATTTTGTAACCAATTTCCTAGAAAGTGGACCCATGCTCATAAAGCTTATAATGATAATGCTTTTTACCATGGTTTAGTTGCTTAAAACTAAATTCCTATTAAATATTGGATAAGGTAAATAGCAATGCCAGAAAAAAATTCTGATTCTCTTCATAATACAAAGCTCACCTAAGCAAGTCAATGATTTGTTTGTGTGTCCGTCCGGCCATCTGTCCGTCCTTTCAATCGACCATTCGTCCGTTCTTCCTTCTTTTTCGAGGGAATAACTGAACTGAAGTGCAGACTTGTGAATCGTATAATATGTTTTCTTCTTTAAGAATTCTCTTTTCATTTCCAGTTGCTTATTTTGATAGTTGATATTGATGTTGAAATTGTTGTGGTATATATATTTTTTTTATTTTTGTTCTTTTAAAACTTATAATTAAATTAATTATTATGTATATGCATATACAACATAGACATATTTATATTTCAAGCATAACGCATAAATTAATGATCAAGTGGTTGTGCTGATGAAGGCAACAAGAATTCATAAATAATGCGTTTTCGGCTTTTTATAAAAATAAATAAAATGTTAATAAATTATACCATAAATATTTAATATATAATTTATGTTTAAAAAAATTGTAAAATTAAGGAAACTACGAGGTTCACATCTAAAAGGAGGATAAAATATGTAACATATGATCTCCCTTTAAATCAATACACTTGACCCAGAAATAGTCAGACTTCTTTAGGTTAGGATTAATGGATTAGATTTTGGCTCTTTAAATCCAATAATCTACCAAATTTTAAGAAAATTTTACCAAAAATCTACTTCATTTGAAAACTCTTATTTTGAAGAAATTTTTCATTTCTATAAGAAATTTTGTCAAAATTTCATTTTCATGGGAAATTTAGACAAAATTTCATTACTACATTTTTTTCAAATTTTTTTCCATAGAAAATTTTATTTTATATACAGGTTTTGTTATTAAACTTTTATTTCTATAGATAATTTTGTCACCATTTTATACCTATAGAAAATTTGTTAAAATTTTATTTCTATAGAAAATATTGTCAAAATTTTATTTCTATAGAAAATTTTTTCAAAGTTTTATTTTTTAAGAAGTTTTATCAAAATTAATAATTTTTTATGGGGAATTTGGCAAAATTTTATTACTATAGAAAATTTTTTTAAAATTTGATTTCTATAGAAAATTTTTCAAAATTTTATTTTATACAAATTTTGTCAAAGATTTAATTTCTACAGAAAATTTTGCTAAAATTTTATTTCTATAGATAATTTTTGTGATAGAAAATTTTTGTCAAATTAGTTTTCTATAAAAAATTTTGTCAAAATTTTATTTCTACAAAAAATTTTGTCAAAATTACATTTTTGTAGATTTTTTTTTTCAAAATTTTATTTCTATGGAAAATTTTGTCAAAACTTTATTTCTATACAAAGTTTTTCAAAATTTTATTTCTATACAACTTTTGTCAAAATTTTATTTCTATAGATAATTTTGTAAAAAATTTCTGTAAAAAAATTGTCCAGAAAAATTTGTTTCTATAGAAACTTTTTTCAAAATTGTATTTCTACAGATTTTTTTTTCAAAATTGTATTTTCATTGAAAATTTTGACAAAATTTTAGTTTTGTAGATTTTTTTTTGAAAATTTTTTAAATTAGTTTTAATTATACATTATATAGTTTTCTATAAAAAATTTTGTCAAAATTTTATTTCTACAGAAAATTTTGTCAAAATTACATTTTTGTAGATTTTTTTTTTTTCAAAATGTTATTTCTATGGAAAATTTTGTCAATACTTTATTTCTATACAAATTTTGTCAAAATTTTATTTCTATAGATAATTTTGTAAAAAATTTCTGTAAAAAAATTGTCCAGAAAATTTTGTTTCTATAGAAACTTTTTTCAAAATTGTATTTCTACAGAATTTTTTTTCAAAATTGTATTTTCATTGAAAATTTTGACAAAATTTTAGTTTTGTAGATTTTTTTTTTTTTGAAAATTTTATTTCTATGGAAAATTTGGTCAAAATTTTATTTCTATACAAATTTTGTCAAGATTGTATTTCTATAGATAACTTTGTCAAAATTTTATTTCTGTAGGGAATTTGTCCAGAAAATTTTATTTCTATAGAAACTTTTATCAAACATTTATTTCTATAGAAAATTTTGCCAAAATATTATTTTTATAGAAAATGTTGACAAAATTTTATTTCTATAGATAATTTTGTGATAGAAAAATTTTCTCAAATTTGTTTTCGATAAAAAATTTTGTCAAAATTTTATTTCTACAGAAAATTTTGTCAAAATTATATTTTTGTAGATTTTTTTTTCGAAATTTTATTTCTATGGAAAATTTTGTCAAAATTTTATTTTTGTAGAATTTTTTTTTAAATTTTATTTCTATGGAAAATTTTGTCAAAATTTTATTTCCATACAAATTTTGTCAAAATTTTATTTCTATACAAATTTTGTCAAAATTTTATTTCTATACAAATTTTTTCAAAATTATATTTCTATACAAATTTTGTCAAAATTTGATTTCTATAGATAGTTTTGTAAAAAATTTGTCCAGAAAATTTTATTTCAATAGAAAGTTTTGTCAAAATTTTATTTCTATGGAAAATTTTGTCACAATTTTATTTCTATGGAAAATTTTGTCATAATTTTATTTCTATAAAAAATTTCGTCAAAATTTTATTTCTATAGAAAATTTCACCCTATCGCTTTTCACCCTTTCGCTTCTTTTATTCGGCACAGACATGTCCTGAGCAGTAGGTGACCGGTCCTCCTCAGTGTTTTGACAACATTTTAGTTTTGTAGATTTTTTTTTTTAAATTTTTTAAATTAGTTTTAATTATACATTATATAGTTTTCTATAAAAAATTTTGTCAAAATTTTATTTCTACAGAAAATTTTGTCAAAATTACATTTTTGTAGATTTTTTTTTTCAAAATTTTATTTCTATGGAAAATTTTGTCAAAACTTTATTTCTATACAAAGTTTTTCAAAATTTTATTTCTATACAAATTTTGTCAAAATTTTATTTCTATAGATAATTTTGTAAAAAATTTCTGTAAATTGTCCAGAAAATTTTGTTTCTATAGAAACTTTTTTCAAAATTGTATTTCTATAGAATTTTTTTTCAAAATTGTATTTTCATTGAAAATTTTGACAAAATTTTAGTTTTGTAGATTTTTTTTTTTTGAAAATTTTTTTTTCTATTTTGTCAAAATTATATTTTTGTAGATTTTTGTTTCCAGATGTTATTTCTATAGAAAATTTTGTTAAAATTTTATTTTTGTAGATTTTTTTTTTCAAATTTTATATCTATACAATTTTTGTTAAAATTTTATCTCTATACAAAGTTGTTCAAAATTTTATTTCTATACAAATTTTGTGAAAATTTTATTTCTATAGATAATCTGGTAAAAAATTTCTATACAAAAATTGTCCAGAAAATTTTATTCTATAGAAATTTTTGTCAAAAATTTATTTCTTTAGAGAATTTTGTCAAATTTTTTTTTCTATAAAAAATTTGTCAAAATACAGAAAATTTTGTCAAAATTATATTTTTGTAGATTTTTTTTTTTTCGAAATTTTATTTCTATGGAAAATTTTGTCAAAATTTTATTTTTGTAGATTTTTTTTTTAAATTTTATTTCTATGGAAAATTTTGTCAAAATTTTATTTCCATACAAATTTTGTCAAAATTTTATTTCTATACAAATTTTGTCAAAATTTTATTTCTATACAAATTTTATTTCAATAGAAACTTTTGTCAAAAATTTTTTTCTATAGAATATTTTATCAAGTTTTTTTATAGAAAATTTTGTCAAAATTTTATCTCTACAGAATTTTTTTCAAAATTGTATTTCTATTGAAAATTTTGACAAAATTTAGTTTTTGTAGATTTTTTTTTGAAAATTTTATTTCTATGGAAAATTTTGTCAAAATTTTATTTCTATACAAATTTTGTCAAGATTGTATTTCTATAGATAATTTTGTCAAAATTTTATTTCTGTAGAGAATTTGTCCAGAAAATTTTATTTCTATAGAAACTTTTGTCAAATATTTATTTCTATAGAAAATTTAGTCAACATTTTTTTTTATAGAAATTATTGTCAAAATTGTATTTTTATAGAAAATGTTGACAAAATTTTATTTCTATAGAAAATGTTGTCAACATTTTTTTACCATAAAAAAGTTTGTCAAATTTTTTTTTCTACGGAAAATTTTGTCAAATTATTATTTCTATAGAAAATTTTGTCAAAATTTTATTTCTACAGAAAATTTTGTCAAAATATTATTTCTATAGAAAATTTTGTCAAAATTTTATTTCTATGGAAAATTTTGTCACAATTTTATTTCTATAGAAAATTTTGTCATAATTTTATTTCTAAAAAAATTTCGTAAAAATTTTATTTCTATAGAAAATTTCACCCTATCGCTTTTCACCCTTTCGCTTCTTTTATTCGGCACAGACATGTCCTGGGCAGTAGGTGACCGGTCCTCCTCAGTGTTGTCCTGGAGAGCCTTAACCTCTCTACACCTATAACCTCCACATCCGACTGAAAATCGTCCCAGCGGTTAGCGAAAAGAAGACGCGCTGGGAAAAGCTGTTTGATGGGAATGAAATTTAATCATAACAAGGTGAAAGATGTTAAGCAGTCCGTTTAAATGGTAAACACTTCTTTCTTCGCCACGTGGGGTCGGGTTTTCTCTTTACTTCAAAGTGAAATCAGACCAATAGTCCGGCACAGACCTTGATCGTTTTACCCTTCCCCAAGTAGAACTCATTTTGTGAATCCCAAACTTAGGCCTTGCGGGATGATGGAATAGTTTTCGCCTTTTGAAGAGCCGTTGCTCTGGGTTCACCTCATGGATTTTATGAATTCCTTCTTGGCCTCCCATTGTATACAAGAAAATATAGACTTCGTTACGAAATAATCTAGAAATTTGGATTGCGCAGCAACAGCGTTGAACATTGATCGGGAATAGTTTCAGCGTTGCGTCAATTATTGCCAATATTTCGTAGCTGATACGACCAATGGGCGCACTCTCAACTGGTGTTTTCGCAATTCGAGGTGTTGGATTTTTTTCATTTTTCTCCAACGGTAGCTCCTTTCGCTTTTCTTCTCATGAACAAAAAAAAAAAAATAACGTGTGACAATGTTGAAGCTAAGAATGCCACGGTTAAATAAGTATATGCAATATTGCATTAAGGGCACCATGGGCGCACTCTCAACTGGTTGTCTCGCTATTCGAAGTGTTGGATTTTTTTTTCATTTTTCTCCAATGGTAGCTTTTCGCTTTTCTTCTCATGAAAAAAAAAACCAACGTGTGACAATGGTGAAACTAAGAATGCCACGGTTAAATAAGCATATGCAATATTGCGTTAAGGGCACCTTAATATGTTTTACTTTTTTTAACATTCACTAAATATTGCGGAATTATTTGAGTGCTGGCTATAACACAATGAAGCATCATATGTGGATGCATTCGCTGCTGTAATCAGCCACTGAAAAATTGTGTATCTTAATACCCAGGTTACCAGGTGTTAAACTCTCTGTTATTAATTGAATCGCACTGCAGATCTTAAAATATTATAAAAATGGCAATGAATCTCCAAAATGTTCTTACCCATACAATCCCCAATTCAAAATTCCTTTGAGTTTTAGCAAATTTCTTCATCTCCATAATCTGCAATTAAAAATATTTCACAAGATTAGAGTTATTTTAATTGTGTTTAATTGCAATAACTATTCAATAAATTATTATTAATTATAGATGCCTTCATTCAGATTTGAATGCAATCATAATTTGTTGATTTATGATTCTAAACAACCAAACCCCCCAAAAAAACACACACAAATCACAAGGTAAGCTTATTTGAGGACCTTAGGCTGACTGCTATCCATGCTGCCTCTATAGAGCCATTACCGATATCGATGGAGCAGAGGCAGAGGCAGTAAAAATAAACTTCATCTATAAATGTAGGAAAAATAAAAACCTTCATCTTTGTCCACATATCTGCATATGACTCAACCAAAACAGATTGAACTTACCAAGGCATGTACCGAAAAAAATAAAACAACAAATCTGTGTTGGGCCAACTAAACAGAACTTTACCTAATTATGGACAAAAACAAAAAGAAGGACGAAAAACGAACAGCTAAACAAAAAACTAAGAGCAAATCCATTGAGGTCTTTACTTACTACTATCGAATGAAGACACTAAGCAACCAAAATATTTTCAAGAAATATAAAATTTTCTTATATTACTAATTTTTTAAAATTAGTTTATTATGTCGATATATAATTTTTAATTGATCAAATATGCAATGCAAATTTGGCTTGCGATTGCTCTAAGAGAAGCAAATTTCATCCGATCCGGTTGAAATTTGGTATATGGTCTTTAACAAACATGCAAAAATTGATCCACATCGGTCCATAATTATATATAGCCCCCATATAAACCGATCCCCAGATTTGGCTTGCGAGGCCTCTAAGAGAAGCACATTTCATCCGATCCGGCTAAAATTTGGTACATGGTGTAAGTATATGGTCTGTAACAACCATGCAAAAATTGGTCCACATCGGTCCATAATTATATACAGCCCCCATATAAACCGATCCCCAGATTTGGTTTGCGGAGCCTCTAAGAGAAGAAAATGTCATCTGATTCGGCTGAAATTTGGTACATGGTGTTAGTATATGGTCTATAACAACCTTGCAAAAATTGGTCCACATCCGTCCATAATTATATATAGGCCCCATATAAACCGGTCCCCAGATTTGGCTTGCGGATCCTCTAAGAGAAGCAAATTTCATCCGATCCGGCTGAAATTTGGTACATGGTGTTAGTATATGGTCTCCAACAACCATGCAAAAATTGGTTCACATCGGTCCATAATTTTATTAGCCCCCATATAAACCAATCCCCAGATTTGACATCCGGATCCTAATGGATAAGCAAAATTTATCTGATTCGGTTGAAATTTGGTACGTGGTTTTCATATATGGTCTCTAACAACCATGCAGGAATTGGTCTATATCGGTCCATAATTATATATAGCCCCCATATAAACCGATCTCCAGATTTGACCTCCGGAGCCCCTTGGAAGAGCAAAATTCATTCGATCCAGTTGAAATTTGATCCATAACCATGCAAAAATTTGATCTCATTACCATGCAAAAATTGGTTCACATCGGTCCATAATTTTATATAGCCCCCACATAAACCGATCCCCAGATTGGGCTTCGGGTCCTCTAAGAGTAGCAAATTTCATCCGATTCGGCTGAGAGAGAAGAGAAGCAAATTTCATCAGATCCGGCTGAAATTTGGTACACGGTGTCACCATATGATCTCTAACAACCATACAAAAATTGGTCCACATCGATCAATAATTATATATGGCCCCCATATAAACCGATCCCCAGATTTGACCTCCGGATCCTCATGGATGAGCAACATTAATCCGACTCGGTTGAAATTTGGTACGTGGTGTTAGTATATGGTCTCTAATAACCATGCAGGAATAGGTCCATGTCGGTCCATAATTATATTTATCCCCCACATAAACCGATCTGCAGATTTGACCTCCGGAGCTTCATGGATGAGCAGCATTCATCCGATTCGGTTGAAATTTGGTACGTGGTGTTAGTATATGGTCTCTAACAACCATGCAGGAATGGGTCCATATCGGTCCATAATTATATGTAGCCCCCATATAAACCGATCTGCAGATTTGACCTTCGGAGCTCATACGATCCGGTTGAAATTTGGTACGTGGTGAAATTTGGTACATTGCGCTAGTATATGGCCGCTAACAACCATGTTAAAATTGGTTCATATCGGTCTATAGTTATACATAGCCGGTCCCCAAAAATAATCTACCAAAATTTTATTTCTGTAGAAAATTTTGTCAAAATTTTATTTCTGTAGAAAATTTTGTCAAAATTTTATTTCTATAGAAAATTTTGTTAAAATTTTATTTCTATAGAAAATTTTGTCAACATTTTATTTCTATAGAAAATTTTGTCAAAATTTTATTTCTATAGAAAATGTTGTCAAAATTTTATTTGTATAGAAAAATTTGTCAATATTTTATTACTATAGAAAATTTTGTCAACATTTTATTACTATACAAAATTTTTTCAAGATTTTTTTTCTATAGAAAATTTTGTTAAAATTTTATTTCTATAGAAAATTTTGTCAAAATTTTATTAATATACAAAATTTTGTCAAGATTTTATTTCTATAGAAAATTTTGTCAATATTTTATTTCTATAGAAAATTTTGTCAAAATTTTATTTCTATAAAAAATTTTGTCAAAATTTTATTACTATACAAAATGTTGTCAGATTTTATTTCTATAGATTTTATTTCTACAGATTTTATTTCTATAGACAATTTTGTCAATATTTTATTATTATAAAAAATTTTGTCAATATTTTATTATTATAAAAAATTTTGTCAAGATTTTATTTCTATAGAAAATTTTGTCAAAATTTTATTTCCGTAGAAAATTTTGTCAAAATGTTATTTCTGTAAAAAATTTGGTCAAAATTTAATTTTTAAAGAAAATTTTGTCAAGATTTTATTTCTATAGAAAATTTTGTCAAAATTTTATTTCTATAGAAAATTTTGTCAAAATTTTATTTCTATAGAAAAGTTTGTCAATATTTTATTACTATAGAAAATTTTGTCAAAATTTTATTTCTATAGAAAATTTTGTCAAAATTTTATTTCTATAGAAAAGTTTGTCAATATTTTATTACTATAGAAAATTTTGTCAACAATTTATTACTATACAAAATTTTTTCAAGATTTTTTTTCTATAGAAAATTTTGTTAAAATTTTATTTCTATAGAAAATTTTTTTCAAAATATTATTACTATACAAATTTTTTTTAAGATTTTATTTCTATAGAAAATTTTGTCAAAATTTTTTTCTGTAGTAAATTTTGTCAAAATTTTATTTCTATAGAAAATTTTGTCAACATTTTATTTCTATAGAAAATTTTGTCAAAATTCTATTTCTATAGAAAATTTTGTTAAAATTTTATTTCTATAGAAAATTTTGTCAAAATTTTATTTCAATTGAAAATTTTGTAAAAATTTTATTTTAATTTTGTCAAACTTAATTATATACATATTTAATCGGCCTTTTTATACCCTCCACCATAGGATGGGGGTATATTAACTTTGTCATTCCGTTTGTAACACATCGAAATATTGCTCTAAGACCCCATAAAGTATATATATTCTGGGTCGTGGTGAAATTCTGAGTCGATCTGAGCATGTCCGTCCGTCCGTCCGTCCGTCCGTCCGTCTGTTGAAATCACGCTAACTTCCAAACGAAACAAGCTATCGACTTGAAACTTGGCACAAGTAGTTGTTATTGATGTAGGTCGGATGGTATTGCAAATGGGCCATATCGGTCCACTTTTACGTATAGCCCCCATATAAACGGACCCCAAAATTTGGCTTGCGAGGCCTCTAAGAGAAGCAAATTTCATCCGATCCGGCTGAAATTTGGTACATGGTGTTGGTATATGGTCTCTAACAACCATGCCAAAATTGGTCCACATCGGTCCATAATTATATATAGCCCCCATATAAACCGATCCCCCGATTTGGCTTGCGAGGCCCCTAAGAGAAGCAAATTTCATCCGATCCGGCTGAAATTTGGTACATGGTGTTAATATATGGTCTCTAACAACCATGCAAAAATTGGTCCACATCGGTCCATAATTATATATAGCCCCCATATAAACCGATCCCCCGATTTGGCTTGCGAGGCCCCTAAGAGAAGCAAATTTCATCCGATCCGGCTGAAATTTGGTACATGGTGTCAGTATATGGTCTCTAACAACCATGCAAAAATTGGTCCACATCGGTCCATAATTATATATAGCCCCCATATAAACCGATCCCCCGATTTGGCTTGCGAGGCCTCTAATAGAAGCAAATTTCATCCGATCCGGCTGAAATTTGGTACATGGTGTTAGTATATGGTCTCGAACAACCATGCAAAAATTGGTCCACATCGGTCCATAATTATATATAGCCCCCATATAAACCGATCCCCCGATTTGGCTTGCGATGCCTCTAGGTTAGGTTAGGTTAGGTTATGTGGCAGCCCGATGTATCAGGCTCACTTAGACTATTCAGTCCATTGTGATACCACAGTGGTGAACTTCTCTCTTATCACTGAGTGCTGCCCGATTCCATGTTAAGCTCAATGACAAGGGACCTCCTTTTTATAGCCGAGTCCGAACGGCGTTCCACATTCCAGTGAAACCACTTAGAGAAGCTTTGAAACCCTCAGAAATGTCACCAGCATTACTGAGGTGGGATAATCCACCGCTGAAAAACTTTTTGGTGTTCGGTCGTAGCAGGAATCGAACCCACGACCTTGTGTATGCAAGGCGGGCATGCTAACCATTGCACCACGGTGGCTCCTCTAAGAGAACCAAATTTCATCCGATATGGCTGAAATTTGGTACGTGATGTTAGTATATGGTCTCTAACAAGCATGCAAAAATTGGTCCACATCGGCTCATAATTATATATAGCCCCCATATAAACCGATCACCAGATTTGACCTCCGGAACCTCTTGGAAGACCAAAATTCATCTGATTCAGTTGAAATTTGGTACGTGGTGTTAATATATGGCCTCAAACTCCCATGCAAAATTTGGTCGATATCGGTCCATAATTATATATAGGCCCCATATAAACCGATCCCCAGATTTGACCTCCAGAGCCCCTTGGAAGAGCAAAAAACTTCCCATTCGGTTGAAATTTGGTACGTGATATTAGTATATGGTATCCAACAACCATGCAGGAATAAGAAGTTTTAAGATACCACAACCCAAGTAATTCGATTGTGGATGACAGTCTTTCGTAGAAGTTTCTACGCAATCCATGGTGGTGGGTACATAAGATTCGGCCTGGCCGAACTTGCGGTTGTATATACTTGTTTTGTTTAATATATACCCCGTATGGACTAACTTACAATTGAGAAGACGGTGTTAAAAAGTTTTAAGATACCTTGCCATCGGCAAGTGTTACCGCAACCCAAGTACTTCGATTGTGGATGACAGTCTTCAGTAGAAGTTTCTACGCAATCCATTGTGGAGGGTACATAAGCTTCGGCCTGGCCGAACTTACGGCCGTATATACGTTTTTTTGTTAGTTTTTTAACTTAACTTAAATTTTAACTTTTAATTTAGTTTATTTTTTCCGAATTAAATTTACTTTGATTTTATTTGATCTATTTTATTTAGCTAATTTTCGATTAATGTTATATAACTATAATAAATTTATTTTTTTATTATTTATATTATTTTAAAATTAATTTAAATTTATTTTGGATTTTTCATGGTATCAAAAACTAGACAATTTAATGTCATTGTAAATTTTTATATATATGTTTTTTATTCAGTGTTATTAATGGCACTTGGTTCAATTAAAATTGATATAATTATAATAACCCAGCAAAAAAAAATTGGAAGTTCTTCCAAAGGCACAACTTTAAGAGCACTTCCAGAAGATGTACTCCCAATGATGTTCTTTGTTTTAACTACACAGGAAGTTCTTTTCATTCAATTTTTTATAATATGCTTTTTTCATATTTTTGATGGGTAATTTGAACTTTTTTGTTTCAAATTGGTTAAGAACAGTTTAAGAATTCATTAAATGGTACAAATTCTTTAAATTTTGTCGGGAAAAAATGCTAAATCCAATCTGAAAAAATTGTGAATTTTTGAAAATATTTGAGGTCTAACGTTTAAGACAAAAGTAAGAATTCATTAAAAATTATAAAAATTATTTATTTGCCAAAATATCACAGAATTTTTTAATTTACATCCAAAACATTGAATTGGGATCACACCTAAAGAAGTGATGTAAATTCAGTGCACCGGCTGTTGAAATGGAGGACTTCCGTCCTATGACAAGCCCATGTTAAATTCATCGCTTCTGCGTCGAGTTTGCACCACTTCCGGATCCAAAAAGAAAATTTTCATTACTTTTTCGGCGACGCTTTTTTTGCTGGGAAATGAATCATTAATGTTTTTTTTTTTAATTAAATTTAATTTAAAATTTTTCATTGTATCACATTTTAGTCAATTTAACAAATTTTATAAAATTTGTTGCCCAGTGTTATTATTGGTATATAAATCCAGTTTTATACTCTCTGCTGAACCATCAGTGATTGCAGCAGCAATGCTCCTCCAAACAACAGTAACAGCCACACATTATCTATAGACCTTCTTTCATTTCTAAATGTGTGGCTAAAAACTACAGCATCTGCGGCTGAGGACACAAGACATGGAAGGCCATGAAAGAAGTTGGCATGGACGACGGATACATTTGTATCTACATAAGTCTAAACCAATTAAAATTTGCAAATGCTATGGCGTGCATTCATAAATCAATTATTGATTTATGAGTTCTTTTGAGGTTATTTTGCCTTCATTTACCAATGTGAAAGAAACGAAAAAAATGTGAAAATATTGAGGGGAATGAAAAAAAAAATTAGCGTAAAAGTTTCTCGGTTAAGTTTCTAACTGGTTCCATACTAGTGGTCGGATCATTATGGCCGGTAATGATGAGTTCTATGGCTCACATAGAAGAAATCGTCCCGACGGCATTTATTCAAATGCAGTATCGAAATTTTCAAGATTCCAGAATAATACAGATATCTAATTTGACGAGGGCTATATATGGGTAACATTATGATAAATTCGTCCTCTTGTATTTGTGTTAAAGAAATCGAATTTAGAAGTCATAACGGTCTTTAATTTGTAAATCCATGCTCGGGCGCCAATTTGTTGAAATAACGCCAGTACCTTTAAGTATTGTGATATTGAATTACAATTTTGTAGAAATACTATCTATTGCTGAAAGCTACCATTAGCAGCTCTATTTTATTGTTTTCAAAAAAAAAAAAAAAAAACAAAAAAAGAGTAAAACATTTTTAAAAATATTTTTAAAATTTCCCCAAAAATCCTTAGGTCATCCATCTACAATAATCCCTGTATTCTTAATCAGATACTTTGCATGATTTACAGCACTTGAAAAATTTCCAAGAATTCTAAAATCATTATCGGCTCTTAATGAGATTCCACATTTTTCTTAAAGGAGGCTTGGCATGAACACATAACTAACCCAACATCCAAAAGCCGAACATATGAACTGGCTAGCGTTTGTTTTTTCGTAGCACATCGATACAGTGCACTTTGGAGGTGATATCTTGTGTACTTTTATGGAAACACTTAAGAATTGTAATTATTATCATAGGCAACATCTTATAAATAACAGCAAAAACAACCACATCATCAGAAACTCGAAAACCAACAACAACAACAACAACAACAACAACAACAAAGACTAACAACAATGTATAACGAACTCATATTGAGGATATAATCAACTTGGAAAGAGGACATTAGTTGAAAGGGACACTGAAAGAAAATATGGACGAAAATTCTTATAGTAAATTCATTTTAACAGAATTTCCCTTAAGAAAGACATTTTGACAAAATTGTTTACAGAAAAGAAATATTGACAACATTTCCTATAGCAAAAATTTTTTTTAAAAAATTCCCAAAACAAAGAAATTTTGACAAAATTGTCTATGATATCGAAATTTAGACAAAATTTCTTACAGCAACGAAATTGTGACAAAAATTTCCTATAGCAAAGAAGTTTTGACATTATTTTCTATAGCAAAATTTTTTAAAAAATTTTCCTATTGCAAAGAAATTCTTACAATATTTGCTACAGAAAAGAGATTTCGACAAAATTTCCTATTTTAAAGAAATGTTGACAAAAAACTATTCATATCAACGAAATCTTGTCAAGAAATTTTGTTAAAATGTCCTTGCTATAGAAAATTTTGTCAAAATTCCTTTGCTATGGGAAACTTTACCAAAAAATGTCTATGCTATAGAAAATTTTGTAAAATTATCTCTGATATAGGATATTTTGTCAATTTATGTTTGCTTTAGGAAATTTTGTTAAAATTTGTTTGCTTTAGGAAATTTTGTCAAAATTTCTGTGCTATAGAAAATTTTGTCAAAATTTCTTTGCTTTAGGAAATTTTGTCAAAATTTCTTTGCTACTGGAAATTTTGTCAAAATTTCTTTGCTTTAGGAAATTTTTTCAAAATTTGTTTGCTTTAGGAAATTTTATCAAAATTTCTATGCTATAGGAAATTTTGTCAAAATTTCTTTGCTATAGGAAATTTTGTCAAAATTTCTTTGCTATAGGAAATTTTGTCTAAATTTCTTTGCTATAGGAAATTTTGTCAAAAAAATGTCTATGCTATAGAAAATTTTGTAAAATTATCTCTGATATAGGAAATTTTGTCAATTTTTGTTTGCTTTAGGAAATTTTGTTAAAATTTTTTGCTTTAGGAAATTTTGTCAAAATTTCTGTGCTATAGAAAATTTTGTCAAAATTTCTTTGCTTTAGGAAATTTTGTCAAAATTTCTATGCTACTGGAAATTTTGTCAAAATTTCTTTGCTTTAGGAAATTTTTTCAAAATTTGTTTGCTTTAGGAAATTTTGTCACAATTTCTTTGCTATAGGAAATTTTGTCAAAATTTCTTTCCTATAGGAAATTTTGTGAAAATTTCTTTGCTATAGGAAATTTTGTCTAAATTTCTTTGCTATAGGAAATTTTGTCAAAAAAATGTCTATGCTATAGAAAATTTTGTAAAATTATCTCTGATATAGGAGATTTTGTCAATACTGTTTGCTTTAGGAAATTTTGTTAAAATTTTTTGCTTTAGGAAATTTTGTCAAAATTTCTGTGCTATAGAAAATTTTGTCAAAATTTCTTTGCTTTAGGAAATTTTGTCAAAATTTCTTTGCTATAGGAAATTTTGTCAAAATTTCTTTGCTATAGGAAATTTTGTCAAAATTTCTTTGCTATAGGAAATTTTGTCAAAATTTCTTTGCTATAGGAAGTTTTGTCAAAAAAATGTCTATGCTATGGAAAATTTTGTAAAATTATCTCTGATATAGGAGATTTTGTCAATACTGTTTGCTTTAGGAAATTTTGTTAAAATTTTTTGCTTTAGGAAATTTTGTCAAAATTTCTGTGCTATAGAAAATTTTGTCAAAATTTCTTTGCTTTAGGAAATTTTGTCAAAATTTCTTTGCTATAGGAAATTTTGTCAAAATTTCTTTGCTATAGGAAATTTTGTCAAAATTTCTTTGCTTCAGGAAATTTTGTCAAAATTTCTTTGCTACTGGAAATTTTGTCAAAATTTCTTTGCTTTAGGAAATTTTTTCAAAATTTGTTTGCTTTAGGAAATTTTGTCAAAATTTCTTTGCTATAGGAAATTTTGTCAAAATTTCTTTCCTATAGGAAATTTTGTGAAAATTTCTTTGCTATACGAAATTTTGTCTAAATTTCTTTGCTATAGGAAATTTTGTCAAAAAAATGTCTATGCTATAGAAAATTTTGTAAAATTATCTCTGATATAGGAGATTTTGTCAATACTGTTTGCTTTAGGAAATTTTGTTAAAATTTTTTGCTATATGAAATTTTGTCAAAAATGTCTTTGCTATAAAAAATTTTGTCAAAACTCCTTTGCTATAGGAGATTTTGTCAACAATTATTTTGCTATAGGAAATTTTGTCAAAATTTCTTTGCTGTAGAAAATTTTGTCCAAATGTATTTGCTATAGGAAATTTTGTTTAATTTTTTATGCTATAGCAAATTATATCGAACTTCAAATTTTATCACAATTCCTTTGCTACTGGAAATTTTGTCAAAATTTATTTGCTTTAGGAAATTTTTTCAAAATTTGTTTGCTTTAGGAAATTTTATCACAATTTCTTTGCTATAGGAAATTTTGTCAAAATTTCTTTGCTATAGGAAATTTTGTCAAAATTTCTTTGCTATAGGAAATTTTGTCAAAATTTCTTTGCTATAGGAAATTTTGTCAAAATTTCTTTGCTTTAGGAAATTTTGTCAAAATTTGTTTGCTTTAAGAAATTTTATCAAAATTTCTTTGCTTTAGGAAATATTGTCAAAATTTCTTTGCTTTAGGAAATATTGTCAAAATTTCTTTGCTTTAGGAAATTTTGTCAAAATTTCTTTGCTATGGGAAATTTTGCCAAAAATTTCTTTGCTATAGGAAATGTTGTCAAATTTCTTTGCTATAGGAAATTTTGTCAAAATTTCTTTGCTATAGGAAATTTTGTCAAAATTTCTTTGCTTTAGGAATTTTTGTCAAAAAAAAATTCTATGCTATAGGAAATTTTGTCAAATTATCTCTGATATAGGAAATTTTGTCAATTTTTGTTTGTTTTAAGAAATTTTGTCAAAATTTCTTTGTTATAGGGAATTTTGTCAAAATTTCTCGCTATAGGAAATTTTGTCAAAATTCCTTTGCTATAGGGAATTTTGTCAAAATTCCTTTGCTATAGGAATTTTTTTCAAAATTCCTTTGCTGTAGGAAATTTTGTCAAAAATTTCTTTGCTATAGGAAATTTTGTCAAAATTTCTTTGCTATAGGAAATTTTGTCTAAATTTCTTTGCTTTAGGAAATTTTGTCAAAATTTCTTTGCTATAGGAAATTTTGTCTAAATTTCTTTGCTATAGGAAATTTTGTCAAAATTTGTTTGCTTTAGGAAATTTTATCAAAATTTCTTTGCTTTAGGAAATATTGTCAAAATTTCTTTGCTTTAGGAAATATTGTCAAAATTTCTTTGCTTTAGGAAATTTTGCCAAAAATTTCTTTGCTATAGGAAATGTTTTCAAAATTTCTTTGCTATAGGAAATTTTGTCAAAAAAATGTCTATGCTATAGAAAATTTTGTAAAATTATCTCTGATATAGGAAATTTGGTCAATTTTTGTTTGCTTTAGGAAATTTTGTTAAAATGTTTTGCTTTAGCAAATTTTGTCAAAATTTCTGTGCTATAGAAAATTTTGTCAATATTTCTTTGCTTTAGGAAATTTTGTCAAAACTCCTTTGCTATTGGAGATTTTGTCAACAATTATTTTGCTATAGGAAATTTTGCCAAAATTTCTTTGCTGTAGAAAATTTTGTCCAAATGTATTTGCTATAGGAAATTTTGTTTAATTTTTTATGCTATAGCAAATTATATCGAACTTCAAATTTTATCACAATTCCTTTGCTACTGGAAATTTTGTCAAAATTTATTTGCTTTAGGAAATTTTATCACAATTTCTTTGCTATAGGAAATTTTGTCAAAATTTCTTTGCTATAGGAAATTTTGTCAAAATTTCTTTGCTATAGGAAATTTTGTCAAAATTTCTTTGCTTTAGGAAATTTTGTCAAAATTTGTTTGCTTTAGGAAATTTTATCAAAATTTCTTTGCTTTAGGAAATATTGTCAAAATTTCTATGCTTTAGGAAATATTGTCAAAATTTCTTTGCTTTAGGAAATTTTGTCAAAATTTCTTTGATATGGGAAATTTTGCCAAAAATTTCTTTGCTATAGGAAATTTTTTCAAAATTCCTTTGCTGTAGGAAATTTTGTCAAAAATTTGTTTGCTATAGGAAATTTTGTCAAAATGTCTTTGCTATAGGAAATTTTTTCAAAATTTCTTTGCTTTAGGAAATTTTGTCAAAATTTCTTTGCTATAGGAAATTTTGTCAAAATTTCTTTGCTTTAGGAAATTTTGTCGAAATTTCTTTGCTTTAGGAAATTTTGTCAACATTTCTTGGCTTTAAGAAATTTTATCAAAATCTCTTTGCTATATTTTTGTCAATTTTTGTTTGCTTTAGGAAATTTTGTCAAAATTTCTTTGCTATAGGAAATTTTGTCAAAATTTCTTTGCTATAGGAAATTGTGTCAAAAAGATTTCTATGCTGTAGGGAATTTTGTCAAATTATCTCTGATATAGGAAATTTTGTCAATTTTTGTTTGCTTTAGGAAATTTTGTTAAAATTTCTTTGCTATAGGAAATTTTGACAAAAATTTATTTGTTATGGGGAATTTTGTCAAAATTTCTTGCTATAGGAAATTTTGTCAAAATTCCTTTGCTATAGGAAATCTTGTCAAAATTCCTTTACTATAGGAAATTTAAAACAAAAATTCTTTGCTATTGGAAATTTTGCCAAAAATGTCTTGGCTATAGGAAATATTGTCAAAATTTCGTTGCTATAGGAAATTTTGTCAAAATTTCTTTGCTATAGGAAATTTTGTCAAAAGTTCTTTGCTTTAGGAATTTTTGTCAAAAAAAAATTCTATGCTATAGGAAATTTTGTCAAATTATCTCTGATATAGGAAATTTTGTCAATTTTTGTTTGCTTTAGGATATTTTGTTAAAATTTCTTTGCTATAGGAAATTTTGTCAAAATTTCTTTGTTTTATGAAATTTTGTCAAAAGTAATAGGAAATAGAAAATTTTGTCAAAATTTCTTTTCCATAGAAAATTTTGTCAAAATTCCTTTGCTATGGGAAATATTGTCAAAATTTCTTTGTTATAGGGAATTTTGTTAAAATGTCTTTGCTATAGGAAATTTTTTGATAATTTCTTTGCTATAGGGAATTTGGTCAAAGGTAATAGGAAATTTTGTTAAAATTTTGTCAAAAATGTTTTTGCTATAGGAAATTTTGCCAAAACTTCTTTGCTGTAGGAAATTTTGTTAAAATTTCTTTGCTTTAGGAAATTTTGTCAAAATTTCTTTGCTTTAGGAAATTTTATCAAAATTTGTTTTCTATAGGAAATTTTCGCAAAATTTCTTTGCTATAGGAAATTTTGTCAAAAAATTTCTATGATATAGGAAATTTTGTCAATTTTTGTTTGTTTTAGGAAATTTTGTTAAAATTTCTTTGCTATAGGAAATTTTGTCAAAAATTTCTTTGCTTTAGGATATTTTGTCAAAAAACAGTTCTATGCTATAGGAAATTTTGTCAAAAAAATTCTATGATATAGGAAATTTTGTCAGTTTTTATTTGTTTTAGGAAATTTTGTTAAAATTTCTTTGCTATAGGAAGTTTTGACAAAATTTCTTTGCTTTAGGAAATTTTGTCAAAAAACATTTCTATGCTATAGGAAATTTTGTCAAAAAATTTCTTTGTTACAAGAAATGTTAGCAAAATTTCTTTGCTGTAGGGAATTTTGTAAAAATTTCTTTACTATAGGAAATTTTGTCAAAACTCCTATACTATAGGAAATTTTGTCAAAAATTTCTTTGCTATAGGAAATTTTGTCAAAATATCATTGTTATAAGAAATTTTGTCACAATTTCGTTGATATAAGAAATTTTGTCAAAAATTCTTTGCTATAGGAATTTTTTCAAATCTTCTTTTCTATTGGAAATTTTCTCAAATTTCTTTTCTATAGGAAATTTCCTCAAATTTCGTTGCTATAGGAAATTTTGTCAAAATTTCTTTGCTTTAGGAAATTTTATCAAAATTTCTTTGCTTTAGGAAATTTGGTCAAAAATCTTCGTAATAGGAAATTTAGTCAAAATGTCTTTGCTTTAGGAAATTTTGTCAAAAGTTCTTTGCTGTAGGAAATTTTGTCAAATTTTCTTTGCTAAAGGATTTTTTTTTTAAATTTTCTTTTCTGTTGGAAATTTTTTTCAAAATATCTTTGCTATGGAAATTTTGTGAAAATTTTTATGCTATAGGATTTTTTTTCAAATTTTCTTTTCTATTGGAAATTTTCTCAAATTTCTTTGCTAAAAGGAAATTTGTCAAAATTTCTTTGTTATAGGATATTTTGTCAAAATTTCTTTTCTATTGGAAAATTTCTCAAATTTCTTTGCTATAGGAAATTTTGTCAAAATGTTTTTGCTTTAGGAAATTTTGTCAAATTTTCTTTGCTAAAGGATTTTTTTTTAATTTTCTTTTCTATTGGAAATTTTCTCAAATTTCTTTGCTGTAGGAAATTTCGTGCAAAATTTTTTTGCTATAGGAAATTTAGTCAAAATGTCGTTGCTTTAGGACATTTTGTCACAATAGCTTTCCTACAAGAAATTTTGAGAAAATGTCGTGCAATAAATAAATTTTGGCAAAATCTCTTATAGCAATTTAGCAAAATTACCTCTAGCAAAGAATATTTGACAATATTTTCCTTCTCAAAGAAATTTTGACAAAATTTCCCATCGCAAAGAAAATATGAAAAAAATCTAGAACAAATAAAATGTTTACAGTGTCCGTATGTCCACAAACGATACTTAATAATTTTAGCTTAATTTAAATGAGATGCATTGCCAACATCTACCAAAGGAGGAAGAGGAGAAAACTCTTATCCACATTATTACAGGAATCTTAGCTAAATAAATTCTAAACACAAAAAGATTTCATAATGGTAGAGTGATGGTGTTAGGTAGTACTCATGGTAGTTTCACCATGGCAGTTTTAACCATAGCAGTTGCTTGGCACTGGTTCTGCTCCACTTTATGTATTTGCAAGGAGACCAAAACAATAAACACAAACAAACGCATTATTAGTCGTTACGGAGTCTCAGACTCAACGCCATTGCAACACATCATGGAAAGTATCGCACATCGTAAAAGTTCAATTTGAGAAAACACGTAATTTGCAATTCATTTTTATAAGAGGAATTAAGAAAAGTTAAACGCTCAAGTGGGATATGAATGGTAGAAGCCGAAACTGAAAGGCTCTTCTATTCAATAAGTTTGAATTAAATTAAATTGAGTTAAATTAAATCAAATAAAATATTTTTTTTAAATTAAATTCAATTAAATTAAAATTTAATTTAATAAATTAAAATTTAAATTTAATATATTTATTTAATTAGATTAATTTTGATTAAATAAATATATAATTAAAATGAATTAGTATAATAAAAAATTGTGGCTTTCTGTAGAGTGTGGTTTTCAGTAAGTCCTTGGTTTCTTTCATTGAGAGGGTGTAAAATACCAACATGGGAGGTGGCAGGCGGTCTATACAAATCGTAGACTTAGCACTCAAACCACTAAGACCATAGAGTCGGCTTGGCAGCCAGCCACTAAAGTAAGCGTGTGGCCTAACTAAACATCCACAGTGTCAGCCAGGCATATGATCATCACTAGCCTAACTGTCTTCATCCTTTTGTAGTGGTCCCAAATCCTCCTTTGGTTAGCTTACCCGACAAAGCTTGACTTAAAACTTATCTTAACTTTTTACAATGGACAAAAAAGAATGGAAACCTAAATTCTTATGCGGGGCTTAAACTGGCGCAGTCTTGGTGCTAAGACAGCGGTATGTGGTAGGCGGTATAAGCCAATGCTTTTTGGTGAAATCGTTAATGAATTGCATATTGGCGCGTGTAATTTTTTTCCATTTCCTTCGACAAAGCTTCCTCACCTTATGCTGCACCACCTTCCATTAACCAATATTGCCCCGCACACAATTGTAAGAAGGATATGTTGGGGCATGGTTTCCATTCTGGCCCCATTTGCGTATTTGTTTTGATATTTTCTTACTGATTTGTAATGATGCTGCTGATGATGATGGTGGATGGTGGTGGCAATGGTAGAAGTATTGAAATTGCTAAAAAAAGCTAGGAGATGGTTGAGCATATTCAACTCAAAAGAATTCTCTTTTGAGGAGTCCTCCATTGGTGGTGGTGGTTGAGGTTATGACGATGGTAGTTTCTTGTTGTTTGTGGAACGTATGCTTAGTTAAAGTAACGATTAAAATTCCATTTTTAATTACATGCACATTTACGTGCTTTTGCGTGCAACATTGCACCACAGTTTGCTCACAAAAAAAAAAATAAAAACCAATCGCGAAGCACAAGCCAAGCTCGCTGCTGATGGTTGAACCAAATAGCCCCCAACTATAACACCCAATAGCTAGAACCCAATCATCATCAGAACCATTAGCAGCAACACCACCTTGATTTGAAGTCATTCTGTACCATAGTGGTTGGAAATTGGGTGAAAAAGTAAAAATGTATTGTCAAAATTTTATTTCTATTGAAAATTTTGTCAAAACTTTATTTCTGTAGAAACTTTTCTCAAAATTTTATTTCTATAAAAAAAATCACAAAATTTTATTTCTGTACAAAATTTTCTCGAAATTTTATTTCTATAAAAAATTTTGTCAAAATTTTATTTCTTTAGCAAATTTTCTCAAAATTTTATTTCTACAAAAAATTTTCTCAAAATTTTATTTCTATAAAAAAAAATCACAAAATGTTATTTCTGTACAAAATTTTCTCGAAATTTTATTTCTATAAAAATTGTTGTCAAAATTTTATTTCTATAGCAAATTTTCTCAAAATTTTATTTATACAAAAAATTTTCTCAAAATTTTATTTATACAAAAAAATTTCTCAAAAATTTATTTCTTTAAAAAAATTTCACAAATTTTTTTTCTATAGAAAAATTTGTCAACATTTTATGTTCATAGAAAATTTTGTCAAAAATTTTATTTTTCTAGAAAATTTGGTCAAAATTTTATTTCTATAGGATATTTTGTCAAAATTTTTTTTCTTTCGAAAATTTTGTCAAAGATTTATTTCTATAGAAAATGTTCTCAACATTTTATTTGTATAATTTTTTTTTTTTAATTTATGTCTATAGAAAATTTTGCCGAAATTTTAGTTCTATAAAAAATTTTGTCAAAATTTTATTTCTATAGAAAATTTTATTTCCATGGAAAATTTTCTCAAAATGTTGTTCCTATACACAATTTTGTCAAAATTTTCACAAAATTTTGTTCCTATACACAATTTTTGCAAAATTTTATTTCTATAAAAATTTTGTCAAGATTTAAAAAAAAATGTCAAAATTTTCATTTCTATAACCCAGTTTTGTCAAAATTTTATTTGTATTGAAAATTTTCTTAATATTTTAGTTGCACAGAATATTTTGTAAAAATTTTATTTCAATAAAGAATTTTATCAAAATTTTATTTCCGTAGAAAATTTTATCAAAATTTTATTTTCATAGAAAATGTTGCCAAAAGGTCATTCCTATAGTAAATTTTCTTAAAAATTTATTTCTATAAACATATTTTGTAAAAATTCTATTTCTAAAACAATTTTTGTCAAAATGTTATTTCTATAGAAAATTTTGTCAAAATTTTGTTCCTATGGACGATTTTGTCAAAAAAATTTAGTGTACGGTGAATTGCGAAACAAACAGCAGCACAAGAACTCAAATACAAAATCCCAGAAGATGGTTAGTGGCACTAACCGAAATATTGGAAATAAATATTAAAACAAATCAATAATCGATTGTTTCTATGACCTCAAGCCGAACAAAATTAATAATTAGAATAATCATAAAATAGGTCAACAACACAAAAAACTACGTAAAAATTTTATTTCTATAAAAAATGTTCTCAAAATTTTATTTCTACCGAAAATTTTCTTATAATTTTATTTCTAAAGACAATTTTCTCAAAATTTTGATTCTATAGAAAATTTTGTAAAAACTCTATTTCTATAAAAAAAATGTATTTATATTGCAAGATTTTGTGAATACTTAATTTCTATAGAAAATTGTGTAAAATTCTATTTCTGTAGACAAATTTTTCAAAATTTTATGTCTAATGAAAATTTTGTCAAAATGTTATTTCTATAAAAAAATTGTGTCAATATTTTATTTTTATAGAAAACTTGTCAAAAATTTTAATTCTGTAGCCAAGTTTTGTCAAAATTTTATTTGTATAGAATTTTTTTTTTAATTTTATTTCTCAATTTTCTCAAAATTTCATTGACATAGAAGGTTAGGTTAGGTTAGGTTAGGTGGCAGCCCCGATGTATCAGGCTCACTTAGACTATTCAGTCCATTGTGATACCACATTGGTGAACTTCTCTCTTATCACTGAGTGTTGCCCGATTCCATGTTAAGCTCAATGACAAGGGACCTCCTTTTTATAGCCGAGTCCGAACGGCTTTCCACATTGCAGTGAAACCACTTAGAGAAGCTTTGAAACCCTCAGAAATGTCACCAGCATTACTGAGGTGTTCGGTCGAAGCAGGAATCGACCCCACGACCTTATGTATGCAAGGCGGGCATGCTAACCATTGCACCACGGTGGCTCCCTTGACATAGAAAATATTCTCAAAATTTTAATATTATAGTAAAATTTTCTTAAAATTGAATTTCTGTAAAAAAATTTGTCAATTTTTATTTCTATAGAAAATTTTCTCAAAAGTTTTTTGTTATAGAAAATTTTCTTATAATATATATATTTCTACTTACTATTTTCTCAATTTTGTTGTCAAAATTTTATTTCTAAAGAAAATTGTGTCAAAATTCTATTTCTATAGAAAATTTTGTCAAAATTTTATTTCTAATGAAAAATTTGTCAAAATTTTATTTCTGTTGAAAATTTTGTCTAAATTTTATTTCCATAGAAAATTGTGTAAAAATTCTATTTCTATAGAATTTGTTTACAAAATGTTATTTCTAATGAAACATTTGTCAAAAATTTTATTTCTTTAGCCAAGTTTTATCAAAATTTTATTTGTATAAACATCTTTTTAAAATTTTTATTTCTCAATTTTCTCAAAATTTCAAAAAAATTTATTGCTATAGAAAATTTTCCCAAAGTGTCATTGCTATAGAAAATTTTCTCAAAATTTTATTACTATACCAACGTTTGCTCAAAATTGAATTTATGTAGAAAATTTTGCCAATTTTTATTTCTATAGAAAATTTCCTCAAAATTTTTTTGCTATAGAAAATTTTCTTATATTTTCATTTCTACAGACAATTTTTTCAAAATTGTGATTCTATAGAAATTTTTGTCAAAAATTTTATTTCTATAGAAAATTTTATCAAAATTTTAAGTTTGTAAAAAATTTTCTCAAAATTTTATTTCTATCGAAAATTTTCTCAAAATTTTATTTCTATCGAAACTTTTCTTATAATTTCATTTCTAAAGACAATTTTCTCAAAACATTTTTGTAAAATTTTTTTTTTCTATAGAAAATTGTGTCAAAATTCTTTTTCTATAGAAAATTTTTTCAAAATTTTGTTTCTAATGAAAAATTTATCAAAAATTGTATTTCTGTAGCCAAGTTTTGTCAAAATTGTATTTGTATAGATAGAAATTTTTTAAAAATTTTATTTCTCAATTTTCGCAAAAATTTATTGCTATTGAAAATGTTCCCAAAATTTCATTGCTATAGAAAATTTTCTCCAAATTTTAATACTATAGTAAAATTTTCTCAAAATTGAATTTCTGTAGAAAATTTTGCCAATTTATAATTTTATTTCTAAAGACAATTTTCTCAAAACTTTGATTCTATAGACATTTTTGTAAAATTTTTTTTTCTATAGAAAATTGTGTCAAAATTCTTTTTCTATAGAAATTTTTTTCAAAATTTTGTTTCTAATGAAAAATTTATCAAAAATTGTATTTCTGTAGCCAAGTTTTGTCAAAATTGTATTTGTATAGATAGAAATTTTTTAAAAATTTTATTTCTCAGTTTTCGCAAAAATTTATTGCTATTGAAAATGTTCCCAAAATTTCATTGCTATAGAAAATTTTCTCAAAATTTTAATACTATAGTAAAATTTTCTCAAAATTGAATTTCTGTAGAAAATTTTGCCAATTTTTATTTCTTTAGAAAATTTTCTCAAAAGTTTTTTGCTATAGAAAATTTTCTTCTAATTTTATTTCTACAGACAATTTTCTCAAAATTGTATTGCTATAGAAAATTTTCCCAGAATTTCATTGCTATAGAAAATTTTCTCAAAATTTTATTACTATTGTAAAATTTTTTTAAATTGAATTTCTGTAAAAAATTTTGTCAATTTTTATTTCTATAGAAAATTTTCTCAAAAAATTTTTGCTATAGAAAATTTTCTTATAATTTCATTTCTACAGACAATTTTTTCAAAATTGTGATTCTATAGAAATTTTTGTCAAAATTTTATTCCTATAGAAAATTTTGTCAAAATTTTAATTTTATAGACAATTTTTTCAAAATTTTATTTCTATCGAAAATTTTCTTATAATTTTATTTCTAAAAACAATTTTCTCAAAATTTTGATTCTATAGAAAATTTTGTAAAAACTCTATTGCTATAGAAAAAATTTATTTCTACAGCAAATGTTGTCAAAATTTTATTTTTATAGAAAATTTTGTCAAAATTTTATTCATATGGACAATTTTGTCAACATTTTATTTCTATAGCAAGATTTTGTCAATATTGTATTTCTAATGAAAAATTTGTCAAAAATTGTATTTCTGTAGCCAAGTTTTGTCAAAATTTTATTTGTATAGAAAATTTTGACAAATTTTGACCAAATTTTCTATATTTCTATAGAAAATTTGGTCAAAATTTTATTTCTATAGAAAATTTTGTCAAAATTTTTTTTTCTATAGAAAATTGTGTCAATATTCTATTTCTATAGAAAATTTTGTCAAAATTTTATTTCTAATGAAAAATTTGTCAAAAATTGTATTTCGGTAGCCAAGTTTTGTCAAAATTTTATTTGTATAGATAGAAATTTTTTTAAAAAATTTTATTTCTCAATTTTCGCAAAATTTCATTGCTATAGAAAATTTTCTCAAAATTTGAACACTATAGTAACATTTTCTCAAAATTAAATTTCTGTAATTTGCCAATTTTTATTTCTATAGAAAATTTTCTCAAAAGTTTTTTTCTATAGCAAAAAACTTTTGAGAAAATTTTCTATAGAAATAAAAATTGGCAAATTACAGAAATTTAATTTTGAGAAAATGTTACTATAGTGTTCAAATTTTGAGAAAATTTTCTATAGCAATGAAATTTTGCGAAAATTGAGAAATAAAATTTTTTAAAAAAATTTCTATCTATACAAATAAAATTTTGACAAAACTTGGCTACCAAAATACAATTTTTGACAAATTTTTCATTAGAAATAAAATTTTGACAAAATTTTCTATAGAAATAGAATATTGACACAATTTTCTATAGAAAAAAAATTTTGACAAAATTTTCTATAGAAATAATTATAATTTTATTTTTACAAACAATTTTCTCAATTTTGTTGTCAAAATTTTATTTCTAAAGAAAATTGTGTCAAAATTCTATTTCTATAGAAAATTTTGTCAAAATTTTATTTCTAATGAAAAATTTGTCAAAAATTGTACTTCTGTAGCCAAGTTTTGTCATTTGTATAGAAATTTTTTTAAAAATTTTATTTCTCAATTTTCTCAAAATTGTATTGCTATAGAAAATTTTCCCAAAATTTCATTGTTATACTATAGTAAAATTTTTTCAAAATTGAATTTCTGTAGGAAATTTTGTCAATTTTTATTCCTATAGAAGATATTCTCAAAAATTTTTTTGCTATTTCCTTAAAATTTCATTTCTATCGACAATTTTTCCAAACTTTCTATAGACATTTTTGTCAAAATAGAAAATTTTGTCAAAATTTTAATTTTATAGACAATTTTGTCAAAATTTTATTTCTATAGAAAATTTTTTAAAACTTTTATTTCTATAGAAAATTTTCTCAAAATTTTGATTCTATAGAAAATTTTCCCAAATATTTCAATTCTATAGAAAATTTTGTAAAAACTCTATTTCTATGGAAAAATTTTATTTTTATAGCAAGATTTTGTCAATATTTAATTACTATAGAAAATTGTGTCAAAATTCTATTTCTATAGAAAATTTTCTCAAACTTTATTTCTATAGAAAATTTTCTCAAAATTTTATTGCTATAGAAAATTTTCCCAAAAATGTCATTTATATAGAATTTTTTTTTTCAAAATTTTATTTATTTAGAATTTTTTTTTTAATTTTATTTTCATAGAAAATTTTGTCAAAATTTTATTTCTATAGAAAATTTTCTCAAAATTTTATTTCTATACAAAATGTTGTGTTCATATAAGTAAAATAATCAAAATTGGAAGCATAATCCCTTCGGATTCACAATATTGATGCCCCCCGATTAATTGGTAATTGTGACACTGTCCCAAAATCAGCTATTCTTTCCACAAACTCTCCAAGAAGAATAAGGAGAAAAGGACTTGGAAATAGACTAAACTAAATGCAGATACATTTGCCATGTACTCGTATTATGCATTTGTCAGATGATGATAATATTGATGTGGTGCTGTAGCTGAAGCTTTATTTTTTGTTTTCGCCATCATCAACAGCTATTAACGCTGATGTTGTTGCAGCAACAGCAGCAGCATCAGTAAACCGTTGTTGGCAATGAGTGCATCATCATGCATCACATGCAAAGCAGAATGCAACACTTTTTAAGTATCCCACATATGGTTGGTATATGAAGTGTAAGAGCTTTGGTTTTGGTCCGTCCGTTCGACGGTTTCTTTTGTTACGTTCATCGGCCTGAGAGATACTTTAGAGGTGTAGTGTAGTTGCGATTTGAATTTGACTTCATTTCTTGGCATAAAATTGGCAAATTGTATTGATAACACACAATACTCGTATAATAACAACAGCAACAACAACTACAGTATACAGAGAGCTTATGTTGCCAATACAAGAAAATGCAAATTAAATTCTTATTGTAATTTCAAGAATTTACCATTGACGTTGCATTTTCATATCTAAGGCAGCAGCAGCAATACTAGGATTTTTATTTTTTTTGTTTTTGAATCACAACAAAAATACTCGAGGAAATATTTAATGAAGAAAATAATTAAGAGATTTTTTCATCTTTGAATCATATAAAATTAGAAATTAATATATAAAATTAGAAATTCATAAAAATCCATTTTTTTATTTTAATCTTATGAGTCAACTATGATCAATTACAAATCTCCATAATGCCACTATATTCCAGATAATTTGATATTTTTGAAAAATTTTCCGACAACATAATCGATACTACAGATAATCGATATGTGATCGATTATGCATTTTACGCTGAGGGATGAAGCCATCCCACTTTCACTGGCTTTTTACAGCGTTTCTAAGACCAGTAGCTACCAGTAGCTTCTGGTGCACCGTTACGAACCATCTGAATCATGTACAGACATTCAGCACAATAAACAGATCGTCTCTCATTTATATGACTGATGCGATGAGGACAACGACCACTGCACCTCTGGAGGTTTTAATGGGAATTTTCCCGCTTGATCTGCATATCAGTAAGACAGCCGAGGTGATACTCATGAGACTGAAGAGCTTGAACTCGCTTGGAAAGACGGCCTGCAGGCACACATAACTTGTTGCTTCAGTTGAGCAACACTTAAGGATAGACTATATGCATAGTTGCCACAGTTGGTAGAATTCTACTAAAAATTATAGATTTTTTTTCTGTTTGGTAGATTGGTACCTATAGATATTTCTATAAAAAGAATTGTCAAAATTTTATTTCTATTTTTGTCAAAAATTAAAAAACAAAAATTTGGCAAAATGTTTCTATACAAATAAAATTTTGAAAAAAATTTTCTATAGAAAAAAATTTGAGAAAGTTTTCTTTACAAATAAAATTTTGTGAACATTTTCTATAGAAATAAAATTTTGACAAAATTTTCCATACAAATAAAATTTTTACAAAATTTTCTATAGAAATAAAATTTTTAAAAAATTTTCTATAGAAATAAAATGTTGAGAAAATTTTCTATAGAAATTAAATTTTGACAAAATTTTCTATAGAAATAAAATTTTGAGAAAATGTTCAATAGAAATAAAATATTGAGAACATTTTCTATAGTAATAAAATTTTGACAAAATTCTATATAGAAATACAATGTTGATAAAATTTTCTATAGGAAAAACAATTTCTATAGAATACAATTTTGCAAAATATTTTCTTTTGTTTGGTAGTTTTTTGGTAAAATTTTCTTCAAATGTTGGTAGATCAATTTTGGCTCAAGTGGCAACCGTGACTATATGACGACTCGGCATGAGGGCTGGCTGAGATTGATTATCCCAAGTATAGTTGACTGGGAAGAAAACCGTATAAATTTTGGAGATCTGAACATTTATACGGACGAATCGAAAATGGTTGAAGGTAGTGGGCAGTGGTATCTACATCGAGGACCTAGGAATCAGTGAACCATATGGATTGGACAGACGGCCTTGGATAATACAAACATAACGTCGAAGGTAGTCAGCCGCTGTCGTAGAGAACTTAGAGTTCTCACGGAACAGCATAATATCACTCTGTCTTGGGTACCTGGACATTATGGAATAAGGGGCAATGAAGAGACAGATGTTCTGGCTAAGGAAGGTGCACGCCGCATGATAACGAACGTTTCCCCCCACTATATTTATATACCTACAGAGTCAATGTTATATATAATGAAATGTTATTAAAAACAATACCAAACAAAAAATCTTTTTAAAAAATATGTCTATAAAAAATTTTGTCAACATTTTATTTCTATAGAAAATTTTGCCAAAATTTTATTTTTATAGAAAATTTTCTCAAAATGTTACTTCTATAGAAAATTTTGTAAAAATTTTATTTCTGTAGAAAATTTTGTCAAAATTTTATTTCTTTAGAAAATTTTCTCAAAATTTTATATCTATAGAAATTTTTGTCAAAATTTTATTTTATAGAAAATTTTCTCAAAAAATTATTTCCGTAGAAAATTTTGTCAAAATTTTTTTTCTATAGAAAACTTTCTCAAAATTTTATTCTTATAGAAAATTTTCTCAAAAATTTTTTTCTATAGAAAATTTTCTGAAAAGTTTCTCAAATTTTTTTTTTGAAAATTTTGTCAATTTTTTTTATAGAAAATTTTCTCAAAATTTTATTTCTATAGAAAATTTTCTCAAAAGTTTCTCAAAAAAATTTTTTCTATAGAAAATTTTGTCAATTTTTTTATAGAAAATTTTCTCAAACTTTTATTTTTATAGGAAATTTTGTCAAAACGTTATCCCAATAAAAATGGCAAAAATTTATTTCTACAGAAAATTTTCTCAAAATTTTATTTCTATAGAAAATTTTGTCAACATTTTATTTCTATAGAAAATTTTGTCAAAATGTTATTTCTATAGAAAATTTTGTCAACATTTTATTTCTACAGAAAATTTTCTCAAAATTTTATTTCTATAGAAAATTTTGTCAAAATTTTATTTCTATAGAAAATTTTCTCAAAAAATTATTTCTATAAAAAATTTTGTAAATATTTTATTTCTATAGAAAATTTTCTCAAAATTTTATTTTTATAGAAAATTTTCTCAAAAATTTTTTTCTATAGAAAATTTTCTCAACTTTTTTTTATAGAAAATTTTCTCAAACTTTTATTTCTATAGAAAATTTGGCAAAATGTTATCCCAATACAAATGGCAAAATTTTATTTCTATAGAAAATTTTCTCAAAATTTTATTTCTATAGAAAATTTTGTCAACATTTTATTTCTATAGAAAATTTTGTCAAAATTTTATTTCTATAGAAAATTTTGTCAAAATCTTATTTCTATAGAAAAATTTGTCAACATTTTATGTCCATAGAAAATTTTATTTCTATACAATATTGTGTCAAAATTTTATTTCTATAGAAAGTTGTGTCAAAATTTTATTTCTATAGAAAATTTTGTCAAAATTTTATTTCTATAGGAAGTTTTGTTAAAATTTTATTTCTATAGAAAATTTTCTCAAAATTTTATTTTTATAGAAAATTTTCTCAAACTATTATTTATACAGAAAATTTTGTCAAAATGTTATCTCAATAAAAATGACAAAATTTAATTTCTACAGAAAATTTTCTCAAGTTTCCATATCTATAGAAAATCTTCTCAAGTTTTTATTTCTATAGGAAATTTTCTTAAACATTTTGTTCAATAGAAAAGTTTCTCAATTTTTTTTTTCTCTAGAAAATTTAGTCAAAATTTTATTTTTATAGAAAATTTTCTCAAAATTGTATTTCTATAGAAAAATTTCTCAAACTATTATTTATATAGAACATTTTGTCAAAATGTTATATCAATAAATATGACAAAATTTTATTTCTACCGAAAATTTTCCCAAGTTGTCATATATATAGAAAATGTTCTCAAGTTTTTAAATCTATATAAAATTTTCTCAAATTTTTCTTATTTCTATAAAAAATTCTATCATTTATTTATTTCTTTAGAAAATTTTATCAAAATTTTATGTCCATAGAAAATGTTGTCAAAATTTTATGTCTATAGAAAATTTTCTCAAGATGTTATTTCTATAGAAAATTTTGTAAAAATTTTATTTCTATAGAAAATTCTTGTCAAAATGTTATTTCTATAGAAAATTTTGCCAAAATCTTATTTTTATGGCAAATTTTCTCAAAATTTTATTTCTGTAGAAAATTTTGTCAAAATTTTATTTCTATAGAAAGTTTTGTCAAAATTTTATTCTTATAGAAAATTTTTTCAAAATTTAATTTCTATAGAAAATTTTTTCAAAATTTAATTTCTATAGAAAATTTTTTCAAAATTTTATTTCTAAAGAAAACTTTCTCAATTTTTTTTTTTGCTATAGACCATTTCCTCTTAGTAAGGGAGGAATATTTTGCAAAATCTACCAAAACATCAAGAATTTTACCAATCTACCAAACAATAAAAAATCTACCATTTTTGGTAGAATTCTACCAACTGTGGCAACCGTGGGCTGGACTCGGAGGCTACGGAAGACTTTTACCACTTTATGTGTCAGTGCCCGGCATTATCTTTTAGAAGAAACAAGATACTTGGTTACTTTTTCTTTCTGGATATTACTGAGGTACGGGACTGTAATCTAAAAGATATACTCGCCTTTATCAAGGCTTCTGGATGAAAGGCTTGAGGAAGCGTTTTCTTTTCATGAACGCAAATGAGATGTGACTTATCTTGGCAGAGGAAGATAGATAACGAAGAGGAAAGAAACAACAATGAGGAATCACAATGGACCAACATGCTCTAAGTGGATACCATTTCACCTTTCTACGTATTTGGTGTGATCCCCTATAACATAACATAACTATTTATCGTTCTATTGAATAGACAACCGATGTAGTATTTATGACATTCTCCACATCAAGCAAGTATTGACGTGTAAAAATAAATTAACGATATTCCTACTGTCCCTATCTACTATTTATAAGGATTTAGCTGTTTCTTCTAATATTGTAATAAATTATGAAGTCAAAATGTTTATAATCATTCCATGCTCTTTAGCTTTCCCAATATATTTCCCCAACAATTTTATGATTTCTCTTGTAAAAAAACCCATATTTTTTCCTCTCCTTTTTCTTTGGGTGTAAAAAGAGCCCAAGTTTAACCTAACATATATGTCTTTCACTCTATCTATTGCCGTATGTCTGTCTGTCTACTGGTAGGTTATTTTGGTTTTTCTCTTCGTAGGTGCAAATGGTTTTGGAATTTGAAATCGATCGCATAGCACAACAATAATGAGTTATGAACTCTTTTGCGAGCTTTAGCAATTTTTTCCAAACAAATTAATTGGATTTTTATGCAAAAAAGTGTATGACATGATAAAAATCGCTTAATAAAACAATAGGCTATGTGTAATGAAGTTGAAATTATGCATAATTGCTAAGCAATACCAATATGAAGATGGGTTTGCTTAATGCCAAGAATTTATTGGAATTTTATTGATTGGAAGACTATAAGAAAATTGAAAATTTAAAAAATTTCCACGGTAATAGGAATTTTCTTGTGAAAGTTCCATGAACAGTTCCTGACTCTTTTCAAAAGAAGATGATGTGGATAGCCCATGATCTTTTAGGAGATCTGTTAGAAATGGAGAGTTTAAAATGTGGAGAAATTGGACGCCGCTTTAAATTTCCTCCTATACCCAAATTCCAAAGTGGGGTAACGCAAATCCAAAGTAGCATAAATTGCTCCGGCTAATGACTGATTGTGGATCAGTTTTGAATCGACTTCTAGTTAAGTGATAGAGTTTAAGTTTTTTTAAGATATTAGGGTCAGCCGATACAACAACGATGTGGGTCAAACAAAGAATTTTCATGTTTAATTTAATCCCGTTTGCTGTTCAGTGGTTTAAGGATTGTTATAGGCTCAAAAGAAGACGCTTTGGTTTCGGTCGAGAACAAAGCCATACCAAATCCATCCAGAAGGTATGGATTTCCCATGAGGAAATGTAAAGTAGCCCCATAGGAATTGCGAAATTCTGAGTGTGTTGAACAAACAGGATTTGAGGCCTTATAATTTGAATTATAACTGGGCATAACACACTTGGGAAACATATGGTAAGAAATTGTCTTAAAGATGATATATTTGCAGATGGTGTTTGGACTCGCAAGTTACAGAAGAGTCGTTATACATCGCCCCCACCAGCGTGAGTGGAATGGAAGTTCTTGACCGACTTGAAAGGAGGCCACCTCAGAAAGAAGAAGTTGAGAAAATTACCTCGAGGAATCACAATGGAACTTAAGTGCACTGTACGGACATCAATTTGATGCAAGAGTTGATATCATGCAAAAGCCTTTGAATTTCTTATATGAGTACACAAATTTATACGGGAGGGAAATATATTTCAACCAAATTTACTATAGAAATAAAATTTTTACAAAATTTTCTATAGAAATAAAATTTTCTATAAAAATAAAATTTTGACAAAATTGTCTATATAAATAAAATTTTGAGAAAATTTTCTATAGAAATAAAATTTTGAGCAATTTTTCTATAGAAATAAAATTTTGACCAAATTTTCTATAAAAAGAAAAAATTTGACAAAATTTTCTATAGAAATAAAATTTTGACAAAATTTTATATAGAAATAAAATTTTTAGAAAATTTTCTATAGAAATAAAATTTTTAGAAAATTTTCTATAGAAATAAAATTTTGACAAAATTTTCTATAGAAATAAAATTTTGACAAAATTTTCTATAAAAATAAAATTTTGACAAAATTTTATATAGAAATAAAATTTTGAGAAAATTTTCTAAAGAAATAAAATTTTAACAAATTTTCTATAGAAAGAAAAAATTTGACAAAATTTTGTATAGAAATAAAATTTTGACTAAATTATTTATAGAAATAAATTTTTAGAAAATTTTCTATAGAAATAAAATTATGACAACATTTTCTACAGAAATAAAAATTCGACAAAATTTTCTATAAAAATCAAATTTTGACCAAATTTTCTATAGAAATAAAATTTTGGGCAAATTTTCTATAGAAATAAAATTTTGACCAAATTTTCTATAGAAATTAAATTTTCACCAAATTTTCTATAGAAACACAATTTTGACAACATTTTCTATAGAAATCAAATTTGAACCAAATTTTCTGTAGATATAAAATCTTGACCAAATTTTTTATAGAAATCAAATTTTGAACAAATTTTCTAAAGAAATAAAATTTGGACAAAATTTTATATAGAAATACAGTTTTCTATAGAAGTAAAATAAATTTGACAAACCTTCTTTTCCTCTGTTGGTTAAAATACTCTTGTAGTTTAGTCAACGCAATGGTTTTAAAGCTGAGATCAAAACAACAAACCAACAATAAAAAACAAAAACGAATGAAATAAAATTTGGACAAAATTTTCTATAGAAATAAAATTTTGACCAAATTTTCTATAGAAATAATATTTTTACCAAATTTTCTATAAAAATAAAATTTTGACCAAATTTTCTATAGAAATAAAATTTTTACAAAATTTTCTATAGCAAAAAAATTTTGACAACATTTTCTATAGAATAAAATTTGGACCAAATTTTCTATAGCAATTAAGTTTTCACCAAATTTTCTATAAAAAATTTTTTGACAAAATATTCTATAGAAAAAAATTTTGACAAAATTTTCTATAGAAATAAAATTTTCACCAAATTTTCTATAGAAATAAAATTTTGACAAAATTTTCTATAGAAATAAAATTATTACAAAATTTTCTATAGAAATAAAATTTTGACAAAATTTTCTATAGAAATAAAATGTTGACAAAATTTTCTAAGAAATAAAATTTTGACAAAATTTTCTAATGAAATACAATTTTCACAACATTTTCTATAGAATAAAATTTTGACCAAATTTTCTATAGAAATCAAATTTTCACCAAATTTTCTATAGAAAAAAAATGTTGACAAAATTTTCTAAGAAATAAAATTTTTACCAAATTTTCTATAGAAATCAAATTTTGACCAAATCTTCTATAGAAATAAAGCTTTGACCAAATTTTTTTATAGAAATTAAATTTTGAACAAATTTTCTAAAGAACTGAAATTTGGACAAAATTTTCTATAGAAATAAAATTTTCTATAGAAGTAAAATAAATTTGACAAACCTTCTTTTCCTCTGTTGGTTAAAATACTCTTGTAGTTTAGTCAACGCAATGATTTTGAAGCTGAGATCAAAACAACAAACCAACAATAAAAAACAAAAACGAATGAAATAAAATTTTGACAAAATTTTCTATAGCAAAAAAATTTTGACAAAATTTTCTATGGAATAAAATTTGGACCAAATTTTCTATAGAAATTAAATTTTCACCAAATTTTCTATAAAAAAATTTTGACAAAGTATTCTATAGAAAAAAATTTTGACAAAATTTTCTATAGAAATAAAATTTTTACCAAATTTTCTACATAAATAAAATTTTGGCAAAATTTTGTATAGAAATAAAATTTTTACAAAATTTTCTATAGAAATAAAATTTTGACAAAATTTTCTATAGAAATTAAATTTTGACCAAATTTTCTATAGAAATTAAATTTACACCAAATTTTCTATAGAAATACAATTTTGACAACATTTTCTATAGAATAAAATTTGGACAAAATTTTCTATAGAAATTAAATTTTCACCAAATTTTCTATAGAAAAAAAATTTTGACAAAATTTTCTAAGAAATAAAATTTTAACCAAATTTTCTATAGAAATCAAGTTTTGACCAAATCTTCTATAGAAATAAAATTTTGACAAAATGTTCTATAGAAATCAAATTTTGAACAAATTTTCTATAGAAATAGAATTCTGACCAAATTTTCTATAGACATAAAATTTTGACAAAATTTTCTATAGAAATAAAATTTTGACAAAATTTTGTAAGAAATAAAGTTTTGACCAAATTTTCTATAGAAATAAAATTTTGACCAAATTTTCTATAGAAATATTTGTTTGGTAGATTTGTGGTACGAGTGATAACCGTGGCTACCACACATTTTTAAAGATCAAGCCTTGCCGGTTTCTAATTTCCTCCTCTAGAGCCACCCTACGTCCCTACCAGACGCTAAATATTAGAAAAAAAAACCTACATGTAGGGAATTTCCCCTACTTGTTGATCAGTCTTGTCTATAGTACTCGTAACACATGATCTGCATTGAGGTTCCACTAAATCTTGGACTTTGTACTGATTTCTGGTTGTGATTTTTTGGGTGTCATTTAATATGGGACATTGATTATCTAGGGCACTAATACACATTCCTTTCAAATCAGGGTGTATGTTCAAATGTTAACCAACAACTCCAGCAATACGTTCCACTCATTTTTGGGAAAGTGAATCCCAACTCATTCACAAACCCAAAGACAAAGTCAACAATATTTGGTCAGTCTACCAAAAAAGAGGGATAACGCATAGGGCATATGCGTAAATTGCAACTATTACCGCGGACATCAACCTTGTTGACCTTGAGTTGAGTAGTGTATGGGGGCAATCGACAGACGCAATCAATTATCCTTGTTGCTTTATATCCTAACGTACCAGTCATACCACGAAACTTGCGCCGGTATCATGCGAATCAAAAAAACAACGAAAAACAAAACCAACCAAAAGTCCACAATAAACGATGCGTGTTACAGGATAACAAGGATATGCAACAGACAAAGTGCGTAAAGCCACATTGAGTGAATTTGACTTTGGGCAACGACTTTGCGATGAGGTTCTTTTCCCTCTCGCTGCAAAATATGATTGCAGTTTTATGCATTTATACTTCATCACTTCCAGTATTGCAGTTTTCCGTGATTTTCCTTCATTCTCATTCTACTTTTACGTCCGCCCAGTGTACAGTTCATAATGCGTGTATGGTTGTGGTTTGGCTGTCATGGTATCCTTTACGGGCAATGGCGAAAAGTGCGTGAACCATCATTCATTGTTTATCCAACAAAATTTCCATATGTTGGTCAGAGTTGTGGTATATTCACTGTTTCCGATAATCTTTACACTGGTGTTTGGTATATCTGTGAGTATTTGTTTGTTTACTGGTTACACCTATAATGACTACATGCATTTATATTTGAATATTAGGCTGGGTACCGTTTTGGGGGAAATTGGAAATATTTTCACTGATGTTTTCCATTTTAATTAAGAAAAATTGTACTCTGTGATAAGCTAAAATGAAGCGACCATAAGATAATGAACTGCACGTCCAGCTTAAATACTAAGGGTAATGGGTTCCATAACCCTCTCTCTTTCTGGACAAAAATACCAAAAGAATTCAAAATTTTCTCTATAGTTCCCCCACTTAGATATTCGGGTCCGCAATTACCCAGAGAGTTCCTTGAATCGACAATTATACCACGGAGTTTCTCGTATCTAATGGTCCCTCACTGATTTCTTCGTGTCTAAAGTTCCCTGACTAAGCTATACGGGTATACAGTTGTCTCGAGAGTTCTTTGAATCTACGATTCCGATACTGAGTTTTAACCATCCACCGATTGCATTGTGGATCGAGTTATCTCGATCCACAATTGCTCCACTGAGTTCTTTGGGTCTACTTGGGTGGGTAGACTTTTTGGGTCCTTGAAGTCTGTAGGCCCAAAGAACTCTTCTTTGGGTTGCACCACTGAGATATTTGGGTCTACAGACTTTTTGGGTCCTTCAGCTCTGCCACTGAGTTCCTTGGATATACAAATCCCTATTGAGTTCTTCGGATCTATGGTTGCTCCCGGAGTTACACGGACTTATATTGCTCTCATTGAGTTCCTCGAATCTACAGTTCTCCCACTGAGTTCTTCTGATTTACAGACTCCCACCGATCTACAGCTTTTCCCCTGAGTTCCTTGTACCATCTATCCCTCACTATTTTCTTTGACTTCCAGGTCTGCAGAGAGTTCTTTAGATCTTCAGTTTCCTCACAGAACCACAACCCCTCACTTAACAATTGGGATCTAGAACTCTGTAGTGATGTACAATTCCGCCACTGAATTTCTCGGATCTGTAATTACTCAACGGAGACCTTCTGATCTACAATTTCTCCACTGAGTTATTCGGATCTATCGTTCTTTGCTTCAATAGTTCCACTATAGGGTTCTTTGTACCAACATTTGCTCTCTATATTCTTCTACAGAGAGCTCTTTAGATCTCCAGTTCCCCACTGAATTCTTCAGATTTAAAGACTCCCACAGATCTACAGTTACCACAAAGAGTTCTTTGGACGAAGAGTTCCGCCACTGAGTTCTTAGCACCAACAGTCTCTCATTAGTTTCTTGCGCTTAGTATTCTACAGATAATTCATTAGATCGCCAGTTTACTCTCAGGTCGTACTAAACTCTTGGGATTTTGAGTTCCGTAATGAAATTTTAGTTTGTACAATTCAATCCCTTATTTTCTGGTATCTACAATTACAACAAGAAAAGTTCCTGATCTACAGTTCACCCATAAGTTATTCGGATCTACAGTTCGCCCACTGCTTTCCTCGGATCTACAGTTTCCACACAGAGTTATTACGGTATACAGACTACCCACTGAGTTATTTAGATCTGCCGTTCCTGTGTTATACGAGTCTACATTTAAACGGTGTACATTTCTCTCATTGAGTTCCTCGAGTTTACCGTTCCCTCACTGAGTTCTTCAGATTAAAATACTCCCATCGATCTTCAGTTTCTCCACTGAGTTCTTTGTACCATCTGCCCTTACTATTTTCGGGAGGCCCAGGACTACAGAAAGTTTTTTTGATCTTCAGGTTCCTCAGAGATCCACAGCCCTTCACTTAACAATTGCGATCTAGAGCTCCGTAGTGATATACAGTTTCGCCACTGAATTTCTCGGATCTGTAATTACTCAACGGAGGCCTTTTGATCTACAATTTCTCCACTTAGTTGTTCGGATCTATAGTTCTTTGCTTCAACAGTTCCACTAATGAGTTCTTTGTACCAACATTCGCTCACTATTTTCTTCTACAGAGAGTTCTTTAGATCTCCAGTTCCCCCACTGAGTTCTTCAGATTTGTAGACTTCCACCGATACACAGTTACCACAATGAGTTCTTTGGACGAAGAGTTTCTTTGGCTTACAGTTCTACAGATAATTCGTTAGATCTCTAGTTTACTCTCAGGTCCAACTCAACTCTTGGGATCTTGAGTTCCGTAGTGACCGGTTGTACAGTTTAATCACCGATTTTCTGGTTGTACAGTTCATTGACTGATATACCCAAGGGAGATCTCCGCATCTATAGTTCACCCAGTAATTTATTCGGATCTACAGTTCGCCCACAGTGATGTACGGGTCTACAGTTGCCTTCTTCCTTTGAATGTACAGTTACACCACTGCTTTCCTCGGATCTCAGACTCCCCACTGAGTTATCCGGATCTGTAGTTGCTCACTTTGTTACACGGGTCTACATCTCTCTCATTGAGTTCCTGGGATCTACCGTTCCCCCACTGAGTTCTTCAGCTTTAAAGTTCTCTTTACCATCTGTCCCTCAATATTTTCTTAGGCCTCCAGGTTTACAGGGAGTTCCTTAGATCTCCAGTTTCCTCATTGATCTACAGTTTACAGTTCCATCAGTGAATTTCACGGATCTGTAATTACTTAACGGATACCTTCTGATCTACAATTTATCCACTCAGTTATTCGGATCTATGGTTCTCCCACTGTGTTGTTTGGGTTTACAGTTGCCTAGAGAGTTCTTTGGATGTACAGTTCCACCAATTTCCTCGGATCCCGCATTGAGTTTTTCGGACGTGTACACCCCCCCCCCCCCACTGATTTCTTCGGATCAGAGTTTTTCTCAATGAGATATATGGATGTACAATTACCCCACTCAGTTCTTTGGATCTACAGTTCCACCACTGAGCTTTTCGAATCTGTAGATCCCACACCGATGTCGCTAGAATCTAGAGTTCCCTCACTGAATGCCTCAAAGCTATGGTCGCCCCCACAGAGTATACATTTTAATAGACGAGTATACATTTTAATATTCAATTCCACCCATGAGTTCTTCGGATACACAAAACACCACTGATTTGGTTCAGGTCTACAGTTCTCTAAAGAGTTATTTGAATCTATAATTATCTCACAGAATCCATTTAATATAAAGTTCTTTCACTGAGTTCTTCGGATCTCTCGATCCCCCGTTGTGTTATTCGAGTCTACAGTTCCTCAGAGAGTTCATTGCATCTACGGTTCTACCACTGATTTCTTCGGGACTAAATTTCCCTCAAGGAGTTATTCGGATCTACAGTTATCCCACCGAGTTCTTTCGATCTATAGGTTCTATCGAGGAGTTATTCGGATCTACAGTTATCTTACCGAGTTCTTTGGATATACAGTTCCACCACTGAGTTTGTCGAATCTACAGTTGCCCCCATGGAGTTTTTTCGAATCTAAAGTAATTTCACTGAATTCTTCGGATCAATAGTTCCTGCATTGAGATACAGGGTCTACAGTGAGGGTTCTTTGAAGGTCCATGGTACCGAACCCCACAGATTTCTTTGGGTCGACATTTCCAATTTCCAGTTCATCTCCTAAGTTCTTTGTCTCTTTAGTTCCCTCATAGAATTCTTTGGATCCAGTGATTTCTTTGTACCAACTGTTCCCTGCAAAGTTTCCAGCCTACAGTCTCCTAGAGAGTTCTTTAGATGTACAGTTTCCACATAGATACACAATCCTCCCACTAGAGTCTTGGGACTTAGAGATCTCTTGCGAATTATTTGGATGTTTAGATGAACCACTGAGTTCCTAGCATAGAAAATTACCCAACGGAGACCTTCGGATCTACAGTTCTACAGTATTCGGGTCTATATTTCCCTAGAGAGTTTTTTGGATCATCAATTACCCCACTGTGATTTTCGTTCCCTCATTGAGTTCTGTAGATCTATAGTTGCCCCATTGGGTTATACGGATTTAAGGTTCCCTTGAGAGTTCTTTGGTTCTACAGTACCACCACTGAGTTCTGTGTACTTACACTTTGCCCGCTGAGTTCTTCGGATAAACAGACTCCCAATTGATTTTTTTATATCTACAGTTGGCCAGAGAGTTTTCTATCCTCAAAAGATGTTTAGGATCTGCAGATCCATTACTGAGGTCTTCGGGTCCACAGTTCCCCTAGTGAATTTTTTGGACGTAAAGTTCCACCAGTGAGTTCTTTGCATCTACAGATCGCCTTCTTAATTCTTTGAATCTAAGATTCCAATACTGAGTTTTTCTTTTCCTCCACTAAGTTCTCCGAATCTCCAGTCCCCTCTATAAATTATACTAGTCTGCAATTCCTATGTAGGTAAGCTGACAGGGTAGTTTCCATGGTACTCATTAGTACTACCAACAGTCCCCCATTATTTTTTGAGTCTACAATACTCCAGAGACTTTTTTGGATCTACAATTTCCGCATAGCTCTACATCACCTGACTTCATTCTTGGGATATAAACTTCCCTAGTGAATTTTTTGGACGTAAAGTTCCACCAGTGAGGTCTTTGCATCTACAGATCACCTACTTAATTCTTGGAATCTAAGATTCCAATACTGAGTTTTTCTTTTCCTCCACTTAGTTCTCCGAATCTCCAGTCCCCCCTTTGAATTATTCTAGTCTGCAATTCCTATGTAGGTTAGCTGACAGGTAGTTTCCATGGTACTCAGTAGTACTAAAACCAACCAGAAACCATTACGGATTATGAGCTGTGACCGAATACAATGATATTACCGAGACGAAGCTGCTACCAAACTTCAGCCGGCTATCTTTCATCCCGAGTTGCCGAAGCTGAGGCCAGTCCACTTCTAATAACGACAACCAACTCCAATCGAAGTAGTCTGAAAGCCGAAAAGCGGGCTAACTCATGATCACCGACATCTTAGCGAAGACCCCATCCCCAACCCATGAAGTCATCAGTTTGCGGTCAACGGAAGGGCTTATAGATTCCGTTGGCCTAAGTCTTCTCTTAGAGAGACCAGAGCTCAGTTAAGACTGGCATTACAACCACGTTATACAATGCGGGCATTGAATCAAAGTGGATTTATTGAATGAAGGTAACCCTGAATAAAGTCCTCAGTAGAGTAGCTGTCTTCTTCCACAGACACACTAAGAGTGGTGAGTTGAAAGTACCAAACGCAAAGCAAATCCATACCAGGAATTTGGTATGCCATAGGTCTTTTACATTCGCATTTGATTTAGGAAATATGTAAAAAGACTTACGGAGATTGTTTCCTTGCTCAATCATATTTTTAATCCTTATTGTGGGAGGATTTCAAAACTTGCCTTGGCGTTATCTCCACCTTCTACCCATTGAACAAGGGTTCAATGGAAAAAATTTTAGTCCTTGACCTTTAACATTTGACCCAAATTGGGGAAACAAACGTTTTTCAAATGTGTCGACATTGTTCGGTTTTTTTTTTTGTTGTTCCTTCCTCATGCTTAGGGGCTAACACAGAAAAAGGAACTCAAATATTTCCAAATGTTTTTAACTTCTCGTGTCCAACATAGAGTACCAGAAGGAATAACATCCTGACTAGAGTATCAACACTAGCAGAGCATAAGAACGACCCATGGTAACCAATGTCAGCCAATGTCCTTGGCTAAGGAGAGAAGGAACACAAAAATAAAACATAAGAGAAAAAGACCAGACAACCAGTTCAAAAAAAAAGAACACAAAAAAGAAACATATCCTAGACTATCCTTTCTCACTCAATATCTGTGTATGGGGAAAACAGGAAATCTTAGATTTGAAAAGATGTGAGAGTAGAGTATTTGTGTGTGTGTGTGCGTAAGGTTGTGTGTATGGGGATATACAAGTGCCTGAATCCTAAATATATGAAAGTCTATGTATTTTGTAGTATAACCACAAGGTCCTTTCATTCAGAAAAACACTGAGCTTTCTTTCCGTTTCCCAAGTGTGTGTTCGTATATGTGGCCATTCAAAAGTCACTCGTAGTATAAATCCCAAATACGAAACACACACACTATCTCTCTCTTCAATGTAGGGATATGGAAAAACAAATTCATTCAATAAGTGTTGAACATCCGAGATAAGGAAGAAGTAAAAGCGGTGTTAGCTCGGTCTAATATCGGTCGCATTTTAGATACTCTTCATAGGGGGGGAAAGTTATCAACTTTTTTTGCACTCCATGCATTTTTACCCGATGTGATAACATTTTACCTTGAATATTTCTCTCCATGAAGAAAACAAAAAGATAGAAACTGTACGAAAATATTTTATTTGTATAGAACATTTTGTCAAGATTTTATTTTTATACAAAATTTTATGAAAATTTTATTTCTATAGGATATTTTGTCAAAATTTTATTTCTCTAAGAAATTTTGTCAAAATTTTATTTCTATACAAAAATTTGTCAAAATTTTATTTCTCTAGGCAATTTTGTTAAAATTTTATTTCTATAGGATAATTTGTCACATTTTTTTCTATCGAAAATTTTCGTCAACATTTTGTTTTTATGGAAAATGTCAAAATTTTATTTCTATAGAATATTTTGTTAATATTTTATTTCTATAGGAATTTTTGTCAAAATTTTAATTCTATAGACAATATTGTCAAAATTTTATTTTTATTTGAAATTCTTTTCAAAATTTTATTTCTTTAGAAAATGTTGTCAAAATGTTATTTCTATAGAAAATTTTTTCAAAATTTTATTTCTATAGAAAATTTTGTCAAAATTTTATTTCTGTAGAAAATTGTGTCAAAATTTTAGTTTTATTTAGTCTAATTTTTATTTCTGTAGAAAAGTTTGTTTATTTCAAAATTTTATTTCTATAGAAAATTTTGTCACAATTTTATTTCTATAGAAAATTTTATCAAAATTTTATTTCTATAGAAAATTTTGTCAAAATTTTATTTCTCTAAGAAATTTTGTCAAAATTTTATTTCTCTAAGAAATTTTGTCAAAATTTTATTTCTCTAAGAAATTTTGTCAAAATTTTATTTCTACTGAAAAATTTGTCAAAATTTTATTTCTATTGAAAAATTTGTCAAAATTTTATTTCTATTGAAAAATTTGTCAAAATTTTATTTCTACAGAAAATTTTGTCACATTTTTATTTCTATAGAAAATTTTGTCAAAATTTTATTTCTATAGACAATATTGTCAAAACTCTATTTCAATAGAAAATTTTTTTTCTATACAAAATTTTGCCAAATTTTATTTCTATAAAAAATTTTTCCAGATTTTATTTCTATAGAAAATTTTGTCAAAATTTTATTTCTATAGAAATTTTTGTCAAAATTTTATTTCTATAGAAAATGTTGTCAACATTTTATTTCTATAGAAAATTTTGTCAAAATTTTATTTCAATAAAAAATTTTGTCAAAATTTTATTTTTTAGGAAATTTTGTCAAAATTTTATTTTTTAGGAAATTTTGTCAAAATTTTATTTTTTAGGAAATTTTGTCAAAATTTTATTTTTTAGGAAATTTTGTCAAAATTTTATTTTTTAGGAAATTTTGTTAAAATTTTATTTCTATAGAAAATATTGTCGATATTTTATTTTTAGGGGAAATTCTTTTCAAAATTTTTTCTTTAGAAAATGTTGTCAAAATTTTATTTCTGTTGAAAATTTTGACAAAATTTTATTTTTATAGAAAATTTTGTCACAATTTTATTTCTATGGAAAATTTCGTCAAAATTTTATTTCTATAGAAAATTTTGTCAAAATTTTATTTCTTTAGGAAATTTTGTCAAAATTTTATTTTAATAGAAATTTTGTCAAAATGTTATTTCTATCGAAAATTTTGTCAAAATTTTATTTCTATCGAAAATTTTGTCAAAATTTTATTTCTATATACATTATTGTAACAATTTTATTTCTATAGACATATTGTAACAATTTTATTTCTATAGAAAATTGTGTCAAAATGTTATTTCTATAGAAAATTTTGTCAACATTTTATTTCTATAGAAAATTTTGTCACAATTTTATTTCTATGGAAAATTTTATCAAAATCTTATTTCTTTAGGAAATTTCATTAAAATTGTATTTCTATAGAAATTTTTGTCAAAATTTTATTTCTCTAGGAAATTTTGTTAAAATTTTATTTCTATATGAAATTTTTGTAAAAATTTTATGTCTAAATTGTATTTCTATAGACAATTTTGTCAGAATTTTTTGTCAAAGTTTTATTTCTATACAAAATGTTGTCAAAATTTTATTTTTATAGAAAATTTTGTCAAAATTTTATTTCTATAGAAAAATTTGTCAAAATTTTATTTCTATAGAAAATTTTATTTTTATAGAAATTTTTGCCATATTTTATTTCTTTAAAAATTTTGTCAACATTTTATTTCTATAGAAAATTTTGGCACAATTTTTACAAATCCAATTCTGAATGAAAGTATACCCCAAAATGAATGTAGTGACCTTAGCGTAAAGTGTCTAAGGAAGTAAAATATTTCACACTCATTTGGGGGTCCTTGTTCCATTTTGTAAAATTTCACCAAGGAATACAATAAAACAATATAAAACAGTATTGGCTTGCCAAAAACCCCAGCAAGAGAGATTGCAGATTCTAACTTTAGCAAAAAAAAAGAGAAGCACAAGCTTCTTGCAACTCTTATGACTCCTATGGATGGTATTATAGGCGAATACTCCAACCAGAAACTGAAATATCCTTAACACATATAAAAGGTGTATTCTTTGTTGTTTGATTTGGTATGATTACAACTTCTTCTGTCCTTCTTTCGTCTTCCTTCTTCAAACTTCCTTTTCGTAACCCTGATGAATTGACAAGACATGGAGTTGTTTTATTTTTGTTTTTTTTTTGCTCGTACTACATTTTTAGCTTTGGCTGTATATGGGACTAACTTCAAAAGCCTAAACGAGGCCTTTTCCATTTTTTTAGTGCAACATCATCAACATGTGGTTGTTTTGCAATGGAAAAAAGTGATGCGTTATCGTTTAGGGACAGATGTTTCCTGTTTTGGTTAAGAACTTAACACTAGAGCAGGTCTTATGTAGTTAGGGGAATTCTTTTACAATTGGGCTAGATTTCATGAAGGTTGGGGGATCAATTTAGAAGGGTCACAAAAATATAAATATTATTAAAAAAATAAATATAGGCATTCAGGCACTAAAATATTCCATAAAAAAGTTTTATCCATCAAAAAAAAATCAAGCAAAAAAATATTAAACCATTTTTGAAAGCCCAATGCATTTACAAAGTGAACACTGATATTTCCCCCAAAAAGCCAAACCTGTATTGTGAATCCAATCCCCCCTCCCCACAATGCCATATGAATGCACTTGGCATTGCATTTTTCTATGCGTTTGAACTATGCATTTTTATGCATTTGCTTCATTGTACCCCTTCCGCAAAAGCACAAAAAAAATACCCAACTGACCGACACAACGAATCTATTTGACATTCATTCAAGGATATTTTTTTCAGGCGAGGGATGATTTAAATTGAATTCTTTTTTGTTATTTATAAATATGCGAGTATCGCTAACAGCTACAGGAAATGAAATGGAAAGTTTACGTTTTTTTCCTTCTTTTTTTGACTAGGCGAAAAAAGATAGGATACCAGACGCTAGAACATAAACTAGACCAAATAAAATAAATAAAAAAAACATATGTATATTTTTTATATATTATATTTTTATACTATGTTACAATGAACTTGAATATTGAGTTGAATGAATTCATGGGGCATAGTTTTATTATTTAACAAAAAAAAAAGCAATGAAAACTAAAAAAGCGATACCAAGTGTTTCACTTTTTTTTTGTTTAATAAAAAGTTGGGGTTGTTTTCGGTGTGTTTTGGGGCTTTTCGGTGGTATATAATATAAAGCATATGTTTAGGCTACAATTTTCAAAAGAATAATAACTCACTAAATGTATGGGAAAATATAATAGAAATTAGCAAAAAACAAGTATATACGGCCGTAAGTTCGCCCAGGCCGAAGCTTATGTACCCTCCATCATGGATTGCGTAGAAACTTCTTCTAAACACTGCCATCCAGAATCGATTTACTTAAGTTGCGGTAACGCTTGCCGATGGCAAGATATCTTAAAACCTCCTAACACCATCTTCTAAATTGTATGTAAGTCCATACGTGGTATATATTAAATCAAAAAAGATCGATCCAATACGTATATAATTCAGTTTGACAAAGTAGACATAAAATTTTTACAAAATTTTCTACAGAAATAAAATTTTAACATAATTTTCTATAGAAATAAAATTTTCACAAAATTTTCTATAGAAATAAAAATTTTGACAAAATTTTCTATAGAAAGAAAATTTTGACAAAAATTTCTACAGAAATAAAATTTTAACAAAATTTTCTATAGAAATAAACTTTTGACAAAATTTTCTATAGAAATAAAATCTTGGTAGATTTTTTTTGGCTCGAGTGGCAACCATGATCATGAACCGAATAAAATTTGAACAAAATTTTCTATAGAAATAAAATTTTGACAAAATTTTCTATAGAAATAAAATTCTGACAATGATGAAAATTTTATTATGAACCGAATAAAATTTTAACAAAATTTTCTCTAGAAATAAAATTTTGACAAAATTTTCTATAGAAATAAAATTTTGGTAGATTATTTTTGGCTCTAGTGGCAACCATGATTATGAACCGATATGGACCAATTTGTGTGTGACTGGACCAATTTTGGTATGGTTGTTAGCGACCATATACTAACACCGCGTTCCTAATTTATAATAATTATGGACCGATATGGACCAATTCTGCCACGGTTGTTTAAGATCATATACTAACACCATGTTCCAAATTACAACCGGATTGGATGAAATTTGCTTCTCTTGGAGACTTCGCAAGCCAAATCTGGGGATCGGTTTATATGGGGGCTATATATAATTATGGACCGATGTGGACCAATTTTTGCACGGTTGTTAGAGACCATATACCAATACCATGTACCAAATTTCAGCCGGATCGGATGCAATTTGCTTCTCTTTGAGGCTTCGCAAACCAAATCTGGAGATCGGTTTATATGGGGTCTATATATAATTATGGACCGATGTAGACCAATTTTTGCATGGTTGTTAGAGACCATATACCAACATCATATACCAAATTTCAGCCGGATCGGATGAAATTTGCTTCTCTTTGAGGCACCACAAGCCAAATCTGGGGATCGGTTTATATGGGGGCTATATATAATTATGGACCGATGTGGACCAATTTTTGCATGATTGTTAGAGACCATATACCAACACCATGTACCAAATTTCAGCCGGATCGGATGAAATATGCTTCTCTTAGAGGCACCACAAGCCAAATCTGGGGATCGGTTTATATGGGGGCTATATATAATTATGGACCGATGTGAACCAATTTTTGCACGGTTGTTAGAGATCATATACCAACACTATGTACCAAATTTCAGACGGATCGGATGAAATTTACTTCTCTTTGAGGCTCCGCAAGCCAAATCTGGGGATCGGTTTATATGGGGGCTATATATAATTAAGAACCGATGTGGACCAATTTTTGCATGATTGTTAGAGACCGTATACCAACACCATGTACCAAATTTCAGCCGGATCGGATGAAATTTGCTACTCTTTTAGGCTCCGCAAGCCAAATCTGGGGATCGGTTTTGTATGGGGGCTATATATAATTATGGACCGATGTGGACCAATTTTTGCATGATTGTTAGAGACCATATACCAACACCATATACCAAATTTCAGCCGGATCGGATGAAATATGCTTCTGTTAGAGGATCCACAAGCCAAATCTGAGGGTCCCTTTATATGGGGGCTATACGTAAAAGTGGACCGATATGGCCCATTTTCAATACCATCCGACCTACATCGATAACAACTACTTGTGCCAAGTTTCAAGTCGATAGCTTGTTTCGTTCGGAAGTTAGAGTGATTTCAACAGACGGACGGACGGACGGACGGACATGCTTAGATCGACTCAGAATTTCACCACGACCCAGAATATATATACTTTATGGGGTCTTAGAGCAATATTTCGATGTGTTACAAACGGAATGACAAAGTTAATATACCCCCATCCTATGATGGAGGGTATAAAAAAGATATCACTACAATAATAAATTTTCCTCCAAAATGCATTGCCTATAGACATTTTATTAAAATTTTGTAGCTATGGCAAATTTGGCCAAACTTTTTTTGCTATAGAGAATTGTTCCCAAATTTACATTCTATAAGAAACTTATTAAAATTTCTTTGCTTTAGGAAATTTTGCTAATTTTTCATTGCTTTAGGAAATGTTGTATACAAATTTATTTTTATAAGAAATTTTGTCAATTTCTTTACTACAAAACATTTTGTCAAAATTTATTTGTTGTAGGATATTTGCGCATAATAATATTATAGGAAATGTTTTCGATAAAAGATTTTGTCAAAATTTATTTGCTGTTGGATGTTTTCTCATAATATTGATATTATAGAAAATGTTTTCGACATTTTTTTGTTATAGATTTTTTTTTTCAAAATTTCTTTTGTTAAGGGGATGTTCTGAAAATGTTTTTTCCGCAGGAAATTATGTTAAAATTTATTTGTTATATGACTTTTGCGAAATTTATTTGCTATAAAAAAATTTGTCAAAACTTCTTCGCTTTGATTCTTGTTATTTTCAAAATTTGATAACTTTAAAAATTTTGCCAAAATTTCTTTGCTCCAGGAAATTATTTAAAAATTTCTTTGGTATAAAATTTTTTCTAAGTTTTTTTGCTATAGGCAATTTTCTTAAAATTTCTTTGCCATAGGAGATTTTGTCCAACTTTTTTTGCCATAGGAAATTTGGTGGAAATATCTATGCTATAAGACATTAGGTGAATATTTCTATGCTAAAGGAAATTGTTTTGCTCTGGGAAATTTTGTCAAAATATCCTTGATCTAGGAAATTTTGACAAAATTTCTTTGCCATAGGATTTTTTTTTTTTAAATTTCTTTGCTATAAGAAATTTTGTTAAAATTTCTTTTTTTCAAACTTTTTTGTCATAGGAAATTTTGTGGAAATATCTATGCTATAAGACATTAGGTGAAAATTTCTATGCTAAAGGGCTTTTTCTCGAAACTGTTTTGCTCTGGGAAATTTTGTCAAAATTTCTTTGCTATAGGAAATTTTGTCAAAATTTCTTTACTATAGGAAATTTTGTCAAAATTTCTTTGCTATAGGAAATTTATTTAAAATTTCTTTACTATAGGAAATTTTGTCAAAATTTCTTTGCTATAGGAAATTTTGCCAAAATTTCTTTGCTATAGGAATTTTTTTTAACAAATTTTGTCATAATGTCTTGGTCTAGGAAAATGTTGTCAAAAGTGTTTTATTGTAGGAAAAGCCCTTTGTTTTAAAAAACGTTGTAAAAAGATCTACGTTTTAGGAAAATTGGTCAATTTTTTTTTTGCTAAAGGAACTCCGGGCAAAATATCGTTCAGTTAAAAAATTTTGTCTAAATTTCTTTATTGAAATAAATATTGTCAACATTTTTAATAAAAATAAAACTGTTTATTTACATTCCTTTGGCATAGAACACTTTTTCATAATTTTTTTTTTTGCAATAGGATTTTCTTTGCCAAACTGTGTTTGTTATAGAAAATTTATGTAGCATTTTCCCAAATATTCATTTCTACAACTGTTTTCAAAATTTCTCTGCGTGTTTTTTTTTAATTTCGTTTCTATAGAAAATTTTCTAAACGTTTCTTAACTAAAGAAAATTTTATTGATATTTCGTTCATTTAAGAAATTTTGGGATATTTTGTTAAAATTTCGTTACTATAGGAAATTTTTATTTAAAATTTATTTCTATAGAATATTTTTGCTAAAATTTCTTTTCGATAAGAAAGTTTGTCAAAGCTTTATTGCTTTCAAACATTTCGAACCAAAATTCCTTTTCTCATAGAAAATTTTATCAAAATTCCTTTGCTATAAAAAAAGTTCGCCAAAAATTTTTTATAAGATTTTTTACAAAAATTTGTTTTGCTGTAGCAAATTATGCTAAATTTTTGTGTCGGTAGAAAATTTTGTCAAAATTTTTATGCTATTGAAAATTTTATCAATTTTTTGTCATAGGAAATATTTTCCAAAATTATTGTTATAGTAAGTAAATTTTTTCTCGATTCTATAATTTTTATACCCTCCACCATAGAATGGGGGCATATTAACTTTGTCATTCCGTTTGCAACACATCGAAATATTGCTCTAAGACCCCATAAAGTATATATATTTTGGGTCGTGGTAAAATTCTGAGTCGATCTGAGCATGTCCGTCCGTCCGTCCGTCTGTTGAAATCACTCTAACTTCCGAACGAAACAATCTATCGACTTGAAACTTGGCACAAGTATTTGTTATTGATGTAGGTCGGATGGTATTGCAAATGGGCCATATCGGTCCACTTTTACGTATAGCCCCCATATAAACGGACCCCCCAAATTTGGCTTGGGGATCCTCTACTAGAAGCAAATTTCATCCGATCCGGCTGAGATTTGGTACATTGTGTTAGTATATGGTCTCTAACAACCACGCAAAAATTGGTTCGCATCTGTCTATAATTATATATAGCCCCCATATAAACCGATCCCCCGATTTGGCTTGCGGAGCCTCTAAAGAGAGCAAATTTCATCCGATCCGGCTGAAATTTGGTACATGGTGCTAGTATATGATCTCTAACAACCACGAAAAAATTGGTCCACTTCGGTTCATAATTATATATAGCCCCCATATAAACCGATCCCCAGATTTGGCTTGCGGAGCCTCCGATCGGGCTGAAATTTTGTACATGGTATCAGCATATGATCTCTAACAACCATGAAAAAATTGGTCCACATCGGTCCGTAATTATATAGACCCCATTTAAACCGATCACCAGATTTGATCTCCGGAGCTTCTTGGAAGATCAAAATTCATCTGATTCAGTTGAAATTTGGTACGTGGTGTTAATATATGGCCTCAAACACCAATGCAAAATTGGTCGAAATCGGTCCATAATTATATACAGCCCCCATATAAACCTGTCCCCAGATTTGACCTCCGGAGCCCCTTGGAAGAGCATAATTCAACCGATTCGGTTGAAATTTGGTACGTGATGTTAGTATATGGTATCCAACAACCATGCAGGAATTGGTTCATATCAGTCCATAATTATATGCTATATATATAAATCGATCCCCAGATTTGACCTCCGGTGCCTTTTTTGGAGAAGCAAATTCATCCGATCTGGTTGAAATTTGGTACGTGGTGGTAGTATATGATATTTAACAACCATGCCAAAAGTGGTCCATATCAGTCCATAATCATATATAGCCCCCATATAAACCGATCCCGAGATTTGATTTTGGAGCCTCTTGTAGGAGCAAATTTCATCCGAGTCAGTTGAAATTTGGTACATTGTGCTAGTATATGGCCATTAACAACCATGCCTAACTAGGTCCATATCGGTCTATAGTTATATATAGCCCTCAGATAAATCGATCCCCAATCACACAAAAATTGGTCCATATCAAGTCATAATTGTATATAGCCCCCATATAAGCAACCGCCATATTTCAATTCTGGCTCTCTACGTACCGTGCAAAAAGTCCATATCGATTCGTAATTATTTGTAGACTTAATTATATATAACTTTTTTGTCTAATATATACCACGTATAGACTAACTCACAATTTAGAAAACGATGTTAAGAAGTTTTAAGATACCACAACCCAAAGTATTTCGATTGTGGATGACAGTCTTTCGTCGTAGAAGTTTCTACACAATCCATGGTGGAGGGTACATAAGATTCGACCTGGCTGAACTTGCGGCCGTATATACTTGTTTTTATATGGGACATTTTGTTGAAAGTGTTGCCAAAATTTCTTTTCATAAACATTTATCTGATGTAGCAAATATTGTAGAATTTTTATTTCAATATTAAATTTTGTATTTGTTTGTTTTTTTTTTTTTTGGTTTGGCTATAGGAATCAATCAATTTATCAATCAAGTTTTATTAAAGGAAATTGTCCAAACATTTTTGTTACAGGATTTTTCTATTAAATTTTTTTCCCATAGGATTGTTTTTTCGAAATTTTCTTTCCCATAGGAATTCAAATAAAGGGTGATTCTTTTGAGGTTAGGATTTTCATGCATTAGTATTTGACAGATCACGTGGGGATTCAGACATGGTGTCAAAGAGAAAGATGCTCAGTATGCTTTGACATTTCATCATGAATAGACTTACGATCTGCCACAACGTCGAATTTTCAGTGAATGGCCCTAGAAAAGTTGGCAGAAAATCCGCTTTTTTATCGACAAATTTTGTTCAGCGATGAGGCTCATTTCTGGTTGAATGGCTACGTAAATAAGCAAAATTGCCGCATTTGGAGTGAAGAGCAACCAGAAGCCGTTCAAGAACTGCCCCATGCATCCCGAAAAATGCACTGTTTGGTGTGGTTTGTACGCTGGTGGAATCATTGGACCGTATTTTTCAAAGATGCTGTTGGACGCAACGTTACGGTGAATGGCGATCGCTATCGTTCGATGCTAACAAACTTTTTGTTGCCAATGGAAGAACTGAACTTGGTTGACATGTGGTTTCAATAAGATGGCGCTACATGCCACACAGCTCTCGATTCTATGGCCATTTTGGAGGGAAAACTTCGGAGAACAATTCATCTCAAGAAATGGACCGGTAAGTTGGCACCAAGATCATGCGATTTGACGCCTTTAGACTATTTTTTGTGGGGCTACGTCAAGTCTAAAGTCTACAGAAATAAGCCAGCAACTATTCCAGCTTTGGAAGACAACATTTCCGAAGGAAATTCGGGCTATTCCGGCCGAAATGCTCGAAAAAGTTGCCCAAAATTGGACTTTCCGAATGGACCACCTAAGACGCAGCCGCGGTCAACATTTAAATGAAATTATCTTCAAAAAGTAAATGTCATGGACCAATCTAACGTTTCAAATAAAGAACCGATGAGATTTTGCAAATTTTATGCGTTTTTTTTTAAAAAAAGTTATCAAGCTCTTAACAAATCACCCTTTATTTATCAAAATTTCACTGCTATAGAAAATTTTGCAAAAACTGTTTTATTAACACTTAAATGCATAAAATCACCGATTCTTACAAAATAAATATATAATATGCAAAATGATAAAAAAGAACATCTGCATACCACATTTTTTTTTCGAAAACTTTTTTTGTATTTTTGTGAAAAAATAGTTACTGTTTTTTTTACAAATACACAATTTGATATTAATAGAGATAAGATATCTTTTTACACTACACAGTTTTTTTTAACCAATATTACTTTCATCTCTGGTAAATATTTTTAAATATCAATTTGCAGTTTTTTGAATTTTTGGTCAAAATTGGATTTTCAAAATTTTACTGCAGATTACTCAGAAGTACATTTTTACATTTTTCGGAAAAACATATATTTTTATAAATAGTTGTAGGATGTATTAAACACAACAAACTTAATTTCATAGAGTTCGGTCAAAATTTTAAGACGTAGGAATTTTTTTCTGCTTGTATCTTCAAAGATACAGTGCGCATTTAAGGGTTAAAATATCAAATTTTACGAAATATTTATATCGGTGAAAAATTTTTTTTATACCCTCCGTTTGTAACACATCGAAATATTGCTCTAAGACCCCATAAAGTATATATATTCTGGGTCGTGGTGAAATTCTGAGTCGATCTAAGCATGTCCGTCCGTCCGTCCATCCGTCTGTTGAAATCACGCTAACCGAACGAAACAAGCTATCGACTTGAAACTTGGCACAAGTAGTTGTTATCGATGTAGGTCGGATGGTATTGAAAATGGGCCATATCGGCCCACTTTTACGTATAGCCCCCATATAAAAGGGACCCTCAGATTTGGCTTGTGGAGCCTCTAACAGAAACATATTTCATCCGATCCGGCTGAAATTTGGTACATGGTGTTGGTATATGGTCTCTAATAAACGTGCAAAAATTGGTCCACATCGGTCCATAATTATATATAGCCCCCATATAAACCGATCCCCAGATTTGGCTTGCGGAGCCTAAAAGAGAAGCAAATTTCATCCGATCCGTCTGAAATTGGTACATGGTGTTGGTATATGGTCTCTAACAACCATGCAAAAATTGGTTCACATCGGTCCACAATTATATATAGCCCCCATATAAACCGATCCCCAGATTTGGCTTGCGGAGCCTCAAAGAGAAGTAAATTTCATCCGATCCGCCTGAAATTTGGTACATGATGTTGGTATATGGTCTCTAACAACCATGCAGAAATTGGTCACATCGGTCCATATTTATATATAGACCCCATATAAACCGATCTCCAGATTTGGCTTGCGAAGCCTCAAAGAGGAGCAAAATTGCATCCGATCCGGCAGAAATTTGGTACATGGTATTGGTATATGGTCTCTAACAACCGTGCAAAAATTGGTCCACATCGGTCCATAATTATATAAGGCGCCCATATAAACCGATCCCCAGATTTTGGGTTGCGGGCCTCAAAGAGAAGCAAATTTCATCCGATCCGCCTGAAATTTGGTACATGATATTGGTATATGGTCTCTAACAACCATGCAAAAATTGGTCCACATCCGTTCATAATTATATATAGCCCCCATAAAAACCGATCCCCAGATTTGGCTTGCGAAGTCTCCAAGAGAAGCAAATTTCATCCAATCCGGTTGTAATTTGGAACATGGTTTTAGTATATGATCTTTAACAACCGTGCCAGTATATGATCTTTAACAATCGGTCCATAATTATATATAGCCCCCATATAAAACATTCTCCAGATTGGACCTCCGGAGCCTCTTGGAGAGCAAAATTCATCCGATCCCGGTTCAAATTAGGCACGTGGTGTTAGTATATGGTCGCTAACAACCATACCAAAATTGGTTCCAATCACACAAAAATTGGTCCATATCGGTTCATAATCATGGTTGCCACTAGAGCCAAAAATAATCTACCAAAATTTTATTTCTATAGAAAATTTTGTCAAAATTTTATTTCTATAGAAAATTTTGTCAAAATTTTATTTCTAGAGAAATTTTGTTAAAATTTTATTCGGTTCATAATAAAATTTTCATCATTGTCAAAATTTTATTTCTATAGAAATTTTATCAAAATTTTATTTCTATAGAAAATTTTGTTCAAATTTTATTCGGTTCATAATCATGGTTGCCACTCGAGCCAAAAATAACCTACCAAGATTTTATTTCTATAGAAAATTTTGTCAAAAGTTTATTTCTATAGAAATTTTGTGAAAATTTTATTTCTATAGAAATTTTGTTAAAATTTTATTTCTGTAGAAAATTTTGTCAAAATGTTATGTCTACTCTGTCAAACTGAATTATATACGTATTGGATCGATCTTTTTTGATTTAATATATACCACGTATGGACTTACATACAATTTAGAAGATGGTGTTAGGAGGTTTTAAGATACCTTGCCATCGGCAAGCGTTACCGCAACTTAAGTAATTCGATTGCGGATGGCAGTGTTTAGATGAAGTTTCTACGCAATCCATGATGGAGGGTAAATAAGCTTCGGCCTGGCCGAACTTACGGCCGTATATACTTGTTTAATTTTTAATTTTTACAATGTCCACATTATTGTGTTAGGTTAGGTTAGGTGGCAGCCCGATGTATCAGGCTCACTTAGACTATTCAGTCCATTGTGATACCACATTGGTGAACTTCTCTCTTATCACTGAGTGCTGCCCGATTCCATGTTAAGCTCAATGACAAGGGACCTCCTTTTTATAGCCGAGTCCGAACGGCGTTTCACATTACAGTGAAACCACTTAGAGAAGCTTTGAAACCCTCAGAAATGTCACCAGCATTATTGAGGTGGGATAGTCTACCGCTGAAAAACTTTTTGGTGTTTGGTCGAAGCAGGAATCGAACCCATGACCTTCTGTATGCAAGTCGGGCATGCTAACCATTGCACCACAGTGGCTCCTACATTATTGTGTTAATTTCTGCTTAAAACCAATTCTCGACTAAACTACTCAGGATAGCTTAACCAACAAGGGAATTTATAAAAATGTCGTTGCTAACATTAACGAAATTTTATCAAAATGTTGTTAAAATTTCTTTGCTATAGAAAATTTGTTAAAATTTCATTGCTATTTTGTTAATATATTTTTTTCTACATTCCCAAATAAGCGACCAAAAAGGGCATTTAATAAATGTGGTTAACATCTGTTAAATATCTGTTTCCCAATGACCAAAAGCATATAATTGTTTTTTTTTTTTTTTCAGCATATGCAATTGCGGTTTGTTCTTTGGCAATGGCATTATATTATTTAATGATTTTAAAATTATGATGAGACAATTTCCACACGCATCAAAACATACATATACAACCAAAAACCAATGTCCAAACTTCGTATGCATCTGGGAATTTTTATCCAGGCAATAAACCAAAAAAATCGACCATCTTTATTAATTGAAAAGACAAATAATGCAATGAAAATTCAATATTTTATACCACAATGATATTTTCCACCTTTGCCTTGTGCTGACAGTAGACCTATGCTCGTATGGAGCAATAGTCATTGGTTGTCAGCGACCATGTAGACCATGGATAGCCTAAAGGACGAGATTCCTTTTTGCCACAAATAAATGTCGAATGCATTACGAATGGTAGGGAAAATGCTCATGATGAGGACAATTTCGATAATGTGGTCTTACACGACGGCCACAAAATATTGGTCGTCATACATGGCTACTTTTCGCAAAGTGAAACCACATTGGTCCTTACACACACACAAATACACACGGGCTCTAACACTCAGATGGAGATCAACAGAGTTGTACCATAAGTAGCTATAGCTACTGATAATCGATTGTATGAAAATCTCTGCATAGTGCCTATGATAGAAAATGTCAATGAATAAAGGAGTGAATAACAGTGGTTTAGAACTAACAAAAAAAAAACAAAAACCCAAAACCACATTCTTATATCAAAGAAGATAATTTGAAAAAAAATCTTACAGCAAAGAAATTTTGACAAATTTTTTATGACAAGGAAATTTTAATATAATTTCCCGCGACAAAAAAAAATCTAAAACAAAGAAATTTAAAAAAAAATCTATAATACCATTTTCTACAACAAAAATATTATGATACAATATAATCATATCATAGGCCAGAAATGACCACAAATCAAAGAAATTTTGACAAAAATTTCTACCAAAATAAAATTTTATAAAAATTACTACAGCAAATGAATATTAATAAAATTTCTTATAAGAACGAAATTCTGGCGAAATTGCTATAGCAAAGAAATTTTGATAAATTTTTATTTTTATAAATTTTCTAGAGCAAAGAAAATTTAAGAAAAAATTGCCATAGGAAAGAATTAAAAAAAAAAAACAAGTATATACGGCCGCAAGTTCGGCCAGGCCGAAGCTTTTGTACCCTCCAGCATGGATTACGTAGAAACTTCTACGAAAGACTGTCATCCACAATCGAAGGACTTGGGTTGAGGTATCTTAAAACTTCTTAACATCGTTTTCTAAATTGTGAGTTAGTCCATACGTGGTATATATTAGACAAAAAGTTATGTATAGGTAAGTCTACAAATAATTACGAATCGAAATGGACTTTTGCACGGTACGTAGAGAGTCAGAATTGAAATATGGGGGTCGCTTATATGGGGGCTATATACAATTATGAACTTGATATGGACCAATTTTTGTGTGATTGGGGATCGATTTATCTGAGGGCTATATATAACTATAGACCGATATGGACCTAGTTAGGCATGGTTGTTAACGGCCATATACTAGCACAATGTACCCAAATTTCAACTGACTAGGATGAAGAGGCTCCAAAACCAAACCTCGGGATCGGTTTTATATGGGGTCTATATATGATTATGGACCGATATGGACCACTTTTGGCATGGTTGCTAAATACAACATACTACCACCACGTACGAAATTTCAACCAGATCGGATGAATTTTGCTTCTCCAAAAGGCACTGGAGGTCAAATCAGGGGATCGGTTTATATGGGGGCTATATATAATTATGGACTGATATGAACCAATTCCTGCATGATTGTTGTATACCATATACTAACATCACGTACCAAATTTAACCGAATCGGATGAATTTTAGTCTTCCAAGAGGCTCCGGAGGAGAAATCTGGTGATCGGTTTATATGGGGGCTATATATTATTATGGACCGATGTAGACCAATTTTTGCATGGTTGTTAGAGATCATGTGCTGACACCATGTACCAAATTTCAGCAGGATAGGATGAAATTTGCTTCTCTTAGAGGCTCCGCAAGCCAAATCGGGGGATCGGTTTTATATGGGGGCTATATGTGGTTATGGACCGATGTAGACCAAATTTTGCATGTTTGTTAGAGACCATGTACCAAATTTCAGCCGGATCGGAAGAAATTTGATAATAAAAATGAAATCAGATACACGTATTTTCGAGTCTAAAATTCCAGTGTATTTACAATTTCAGACAAATCGGATAAAAGCTACGGTTTTTACAAGCGCAAAAAGTAAAATCGGGAGATCGGGCTATACTGAAACATTGACCGATACTCCCCATTTTCAGCGCGCCTCTTTATGGTCCTACAATACCTTTAGATTTCAAAGTAAAATCGGGAGATCGGGCTATACTGAAACATTGACCGATACTCCCCATTTTCAGCGCGCCTCTTTATGGTCCTACAATACCTTTAGATTTCAAATTTTAGGCAAATTGGATAAAAGCTACGGTTTCTATATGCCCAAGAAATAAAATCTGGAGATCGGTCTATATGGGGGATATATCAAAACATGGACCGATAGTCACTATTTTCGGCATACCTTTTTATAGTCCTAAAATACCTCTACATTTCTTATTTCAGACAAATTGTATAAAAACTACGGATTCTAGAAGCCCAGGCTATGCCAAAACATGGACCGATACTCACTATTTTTGTCACAACTCTTTATGGTCTTAAAGTACCTCTAGATTTCCAATTTTAGGCAAATGGGATTACGGAGTTACGGTTTCTTTAAGCCCAAGACCCCAAATCGGGAGGTCGGTTTATATGGGGACTATATCAAAACCTGGACCCATATAGCCCATCTTCTAACTTGACCTGCCTGCAAACAAAAGACGAGTTTGTGAAAATTTCAGCACGATTACTTCATTATTGAAGACTGTAGCGTAATTACAACAGACAGACAGCCAGACAGACGGACGGACATGGTTGTTATATCGTCTTAGAATTTCTCCTTGATCAAGAATATATATATATATATATATATATATATATATATATATATATATATATATATATATATATATATATATATATATATATATATATATATATATATATATATATATATATATATATATATATATATATATATATATATATATATATATATATATATATATATATATATATATATATATATATATATATATATATATATATATATATATATATATATATATATATATATATATATATATATATATATATATATTATAATTTTTAGCAAATATTTTCTTGTTTTTTTATACCTTCCACCATAGGATGGGGGTATATTAACTTTGTCATTCCGTTTGTAACACATCAAAATATTGCTCTAAGACCCCATAAAGTATATATATTCTGGGTCGTGGTGAAATTCTGAGTCGATATAAGCATGTGCGTCCGTCCGTCCGTCCGTCCGTCTGTTGAAATCACGCTAACTTCCGAACGAAACAAGCTAGTGACTTGAAACTTGGCACAAGTAGTTGTTATTGATGTAAGTCATATGGTATTGGAAATGGGCCACATCATACCACTTTTACGTATAACCCCCATATAATATATATATTACTGAGCCTCTTGGAAGAGCAAAATTCGTCTGATCCGGTTGAAATTTGGTACATATTGTTAGTATATGCTCTCTAACAACCATGCAAAAATTGGTCCATATCGGTCCATAATTATATAGCCCCCATAAAAACCGATCCCCAGATATGGCGTGCGGAGCCTCTAAGAGAAGCACATTTCATCCTATCCGGCTGAAATTTGGTACATGGTGTTAGTATATGGTTTCTAACAACCATGCAAAAAATGGTCCATAATTATATATAGCCCCCATATAAACCGATCCCCCGATTTGACTTGCGGAGCCTCATGGATGAGCAAAATTCATCCGATCCGGTTGAAATAAGGTATGTGTTGAAATTTGGTACATTGCACTAGTATATGGCCACTAACAACCATGCCAAAATTGGTCCATAACGGTCTATAGTTATATATAGCCGATCCCCAAAAATAATCTACCAAAATTTTATTTCTATAGAAAATTTTGCCAAAATTTTATTACTATACAAAATTTTTTCAAGATTTTATTTCTATAGAAAATTTTGTCAAAATTTTATTTCTATAGAAAATTTTATAAAAATTTTACTACTATACAAAATTTTGTCAACATTTTATTTCTATAGAAAATTTTGTCAAAATTTTATTGCTATAGAAAATTTTGTCAAAATTTTATTTCTATAGAAAATTTTGTCAAAATTTTATTTCTATAGAAAATTTGGTCATAATTTTATTTCTATAGAAAATTTTTTAAAAATTTTACTACTATACAAAATTTTGTCAAGATTTTATTTCTGTATAAAATTTTGTCAAAATTTTATTGCTATAGAAAATTTTGTCAAAATTTTATTGCTAAAAAATTTTTTTTCAAAATTTTATTGCTATAGAAAATTTTGTCAAAATTTTATTTCTATAGAAAATTTGGTCACAATTTTATTTCTATAGAAAATTTTATAAAAATTTTACTACTATACAAAATTTTGTTAAGATTTTATTTCTGTAGAAAATTTTGTCAAAATTTTAATTGCTATAACAATTTTTGTCAAAATTTTATTTCTACAGAAAATTTTGTCAAAATTTTATTTCTATAGAAAATTTTACAAAAACTTTACTACTATACAAAATTTTGTCAAGATTTTATTTCTATAGAAAATTTTTTCAAAATTTTATTGCTATAGAAAGTTTTGTCAAAATTTTATTGCTATGGAAAATTTTGTCAAAATTTTGATGCTATAGAAAATATTGTCAACATTTTTTTTTCTATAGAAAATTTTGTCCAAATTTTATATCTATAGAGAATTTTGTCAAACTGAATTATTTACGTATTTAATCGGTCTTTGTTTTTTTTTAATATATACCCCGTGGTCAAAAACCTTTGTTGTTAGCACCTCATTTTTTTATATATATTTTCATAATTTATGATGATTGTAAATATTGTAATAAAGTTTTAAGATACCTTGCCATCGTTAAGTGTTACCGCAACCCAAGTAATCCGATTGTGGATGACAGTCATTAGTACAAGATTCTATGCAATCCATGGAGGAGGGTACATAATGTTCGGCCTGACCGAACTTACGGCCGTATATCCTTGTTTTTTTTTTAATTTTGACTAAATTTCTTAAATCAAAGATATTTTGACAAGAGTTTCTAGAGCAAAGAAATTTAGACCACAATCACATAGGAGATATGATTAAGTAGGATCATTATTTGATCATCTACCGCATCTCTTCCTTTGGGTTTGACTTCATCCTTTCCAGATTTTTTAATATAAACTTCATCCCTTTTTATTTAAAATATGCAGTGAAGGTAAAGGTGGTCTGGGAGAGTGTCCTCCATCGTGACTGCTTTTTTTCAACTTGGACCTTGCACCTAAAATTTTTAGATTTTTTTTGCCAATATCTGCTTGAATTTGGAAATATTTTTACTTTAGTTAACGACTGTTTCGATGCTAATAATACTAAGGGCTTTTATAATGGTGAAAACTATGACCAAACCATCAGCATTGCCTCAAACGGTTTGATGCCAAAAAGAAGAACTCTATCGCTAACCGTAAATGATGCATATTTTAAAGATAACAAATGTTAAACTTATTGTTGTCATTTAGCATGAATCTATTAAGAGTGGATATTTATCAATCAATTATAAATGAAAATTCCTCAAAATAGCAAAATGACAGCCAATATATAAAATGGCTATAAAATTAAATGAACCTAAAAGTATGCAATTAATAATTTAATAAAAAAATAATAGATATGGTAGAGAAATCGACCTGCAGATAAAAATATAGTTCTTACAAAGTGGATTCATATTACAGAGTTTGTTCGGTAAACCACCCAGGCAGATGGATGAATATATTCTGCTTGAAAGGTCACTATGCGCACAGAAAAAGATCAATCACCAACGTCACTAAAAAATAATTGATACAATTTATTTGTATAATCGAAATTTGGTTTAATTAAATATATATAATTATAGACCGATATGGACCAGTTTTTGCATGGTCATTAGAGACCATATAATAACACCATGTACCAAATTTCAGCCGTATCGGATGAAATTTGCTTCTCTTTGAGGCTCCGCAAGCCAAATCGGGGGATCGGTTTATATGGGGGCTATATTTAATTATGAACCGATGTGGACCAATTTTTGCACAGTTGTTAGAGACCATATACTAACACCATGTACCAAATTTCAGCCGGATCGTATGAAATTTTCTTCTCTTAGAGGCTCCGCAAGCCAAATCTGGGGATCGGTTTATATAGGGGCTATATATAATTATGGACGGATTTCGACCAATTTTTGCATGGGTGTTTGAGGTCATATATTAACACCATGTACCAAATTTCAGCCGGATCGGATGAAATTTTCTTCTCTTAGAGGCTCCGCACACCAAATCGGGGGATCGGTTTATATAGGGGGGCTATATATAATTATGGACCGATATGGATCAATTTTGGCATGGTTGTTAGAGACATATACAGCTGTAACAAAGACATATACAGCTGTAACACTTAACAAATACACCTTATTTTTTAAAGTACATTTTTAGGCGACATTTGTGACATTTCTAATTTTTCGGAATATATACGGGAAATTCCACCCATACCATATGGATTACCAACGTCAATCAAATAGTTTTTGGACTTTAATCAAATTTTTTTTTAAATTCAATTAAAATATGATAATAAAACAAGTATATAGGGCCGTAAGTTCGGCCAGGCCGAAGCTTATGTACCCTCCATCATGGATTGCGTAGAAACTTCTTCTAAACACTGCCATCCAGAATCGAATTACTTAAGTTGCGGTAACGCTTGCCGATGGCAAGGTATCTTAAAACCTCCTAACACCATCTTCTAAATTGTATGTAAGTCCATACGTGGTATATATTAAATCAAAAAAGATCGATCTAATACGTATATAATTCAGTTTGACAAAGTAGACATAAAATTTTTACAAAATTTTCTACAGAAATAAAATTTTAAAAAAATTTTCTACAGAAATAAAATTTTAAAAAAATTTTCTATAGAAATAAAATTTTCACAAAATTTTCTATAGAAATAATAATTTTTACAAAATTTTCTATAGAAAGAAAATTTTGACAAAAATTTCTACAGAAATAAAATTTTAACAAAATTTTCTATAGAAATAAACTTTTGACAAAATTTTCTATAGAAATAAAATCTTGGTAGATTATTTTTGGCTGGAGTGGCAACCATGATTATGAACCGAATAAAATTTGAACAACATTTTCTATAGAAATAAAATTTTGACAAAATTTTCTATAGAAATAAAATTCTGACAATGATGAAAATTTTATTATGAACCGAATAAAATTTTAACAAAATTTTTTCTAGAAAAAAAAATTTTTCACAAAATTTTCTATAGAAATAAAATTTTGGTAGATTATTTTTGGCTCTAGTGGCAACCATGATTATGAACCGATATGGACCAATTTTTGTGTGATTGGACCAATTTTGGTATGGTGGTCGCTAACAACTAACACCACGTTCCTAATTTGAACCGGATCGGATGAATTTTGCTCCTCCAAGAGGCTCCGGAGGTCAAATCTAGTGATCGGTTTATATGGGGCTATATATAATTATGAACCGATGTGTACCAATTTTTGCACAGTTATTAGAGACCATATACTAACACCATGTACCAAATTTCAGCCGGATCGGATGAAATTTTCTTCTCTTAGAGGCTCCGCAAGCCAAATCTGGGGATCGGTTTATATAGGGGCTATATATAATTATGGACGGATTTCGACCAATTTTTGCATGGGTGTTTGAGGTCATATATTAACACCATGTACCAAATTTCAGCCGGATCGGATGAAATTTTCTTCTCTTAGAGGCTCCGCACACCAAATCGGGGGATCGGTTTATATAGGGGGGCTATATATAATTATGGACCGATATGGATCAATTTTGGCATGGTTGTTAGAGACCATATACTAACACCATGTACCAAATTTCAGACGGATCGTATGAAATTTGTTTCTCTTAGAGGCTCCGCAAGCCAAATCGGGGGATCGGTTTATATGGGGGCTATATATGATTATGGACGGACGTGGACCAATTTTTGCATCGTTGTTAGAGACCATATACTAACACCACGTACCAAATTTCAACCGGATCGGATGAAATTTGCTTCTCTTAGAGGCTCCGCAAGCCAAATCGGGGGATCGGTTTATATGGGTGCTATATATAATTATGAACCGATGTGTACCAATTTTTGCACAGTTTTTAGAGACCATATACTAACACCATGTACCAAATATCAGCCGGATCAGATGAAATTTTCTTCTCTTAGAGGCTCCGCAAGCCAAATCTGGGGATCGGTTTATATGGGGGCTGTATATAATTATAGACCGATGTGGACCAATTTTTGCATGATTGCTAAAGACTATATACTAACACCACGTACCAAATTTCAACCGGATCGGATGAAATTTGTTTCTCTTAGAGGCTCAGAAAGCCAAATAGGGGGATCGGTTTATATGGAGGCTATATATAATTATGAACCGATGTGTACCAATTTTTGCACAGTTGTTAGAGACCATATACTAACACCATGTACCAAATTTCAGCCAGATCGAATGAAATTTGCTTCTCTTAGAGGGCCTGCAAGCCAAGTTTGTGGGTCCGTTTATATGGGGGCTATACGTAAAAGTGGACCGATATGGCCCATTTGCAATACCATCCGACCTACATCAATAACAACTACTTGTGCCAAGTTTCAAGTCGATAGCTTGTTTCGTCCGAAAGTTAGCGTGATTTCAACAGACGGACGGACGGACGGACGGACATACTCAGATCGACTCAGAATTTCACCACGACCCAGAATATATATACTTTATGGGGTCTTAGAGCAATATTTCGATGTGTTACAAACGGAATGACAAAGTTCATATACCCTCCATCCTATGGTGGAGGGTATAAAAATGGTGATATTTGTTGTGCACTGTGAACTAAGTTGTACAGCTGATAATGAACCAAAAAATAATTCGATTATCGAAAAAAAAAATTATCAGCATATCAGTTGTAATTATCTCAAAGACATATACAGCTGTAACACTTAACAAATACACCTTATTTTTAAAGCATACATTTAGGCGACATTTGTGACATTTATAATTTTTCGGAATATATACGGGAAATTCCACCCATACCATATGGATTACCAACGTCAATCAAAACAAATAAATACAACAAATAATTTTTGTTTATTTTTTAATCAATTTTTTTTTAATTAAATTAAAATATGATAATAAAAAGATTATATTTTTTCCTAAGCATTAAACCTAAGTTTGACACCTGATAATGAACCGAATAAGTATTCGATTATCCAAATAAAAAAATATATCAGCATATCATTTGCAATTATCTCAAAATCAAATCAAGCTGTAACACTTAACCACTACATTTTATTTTTAAGAGCATACATTTAGGCGACTTTTGTGGTATTTAAAAAAAAATGATTTGAAATTGTTCAGGAGACAAACGGGAAATCCCACCCATACCCATACAAAAAGCCTCCCACCTTTCGGCACACACACACACACATATATATTCACACATCGACATTTGATATATATACGAGTATATGTATGAGCATATCCGAAGGGAGAAGAGTTTTTTAGTTCCCCTCCATCAACGAAAAACACGAAGAACCACATTAATTTTTTGACTGGTATAAAAAGCTCCGCCCACATAGAAGAGTGTCGACTCTTCGACAATGCTATGCAGCACAGAAAAAAATTTACAACCATATCAAAAAATAATAAAAAAGCCCACATTTTGGGTATATACAATGTTGTATTATTTTTTTAATCAACAACTATATATTTTTTTTTTAACCATACAAAATCCTTTGAATGTAGGGTTTGGGAAAATTTGCTTTTTTTTGTTAAAAGCCTGACACCGTCAGGGTTAGCGACAACGAATGGTAGCAAAAATTGTTTATCACCCGGTCAATGAAAAAAAAAAAAACAAAAACCAAAAAAGAGAATATCAAAATTCATACCAAAAACCAAAAGCTAAGAAATTTGTGGAAAGGGTGGTTGTCGGTTTGAGCATATAGGCGACAGTTGTACTCTCAGAGATACCCAGGAATATAATTTGAAATTTGTTGTTTTATGGTTTGTTTGTATACGAAATATAATTATTTGCCCCCAAAATAGGCTTTTATTTTTTATTAATAAAATCCTAGAAGTATGCAATGAATGTTTAACTTAGAAAAAAGGGGTATAGTCTACTTAATATAAACCAATTTTCTGCCAAAAAAATGTGCCTACCAAAAAATTGATTTTAGACCCCATAAAATATATTCCGATCGACTGAGCCACAACTCCTGAGTCGATTTATCCCTTGGTGTTCGGCCGTCCGTTCATCTGTCTGTCCATGTATTTGTTGTTCACAGGATTCCGGTCGCAATTATTAACCGATTTTAATGAAATTTGGTACAGGGTGTTTTTTGGACGAAGGCTTTTGAATTTGGAAGAAATCGGATCAATTTTAGATATAGCTCCCATTAATATATATTGCCCGATTTCGACAAATTTTAATTTAATATAATGGTATGTGAACCAAAAGTACTTACCCAGCAAAATATGAAGCAAAATATCTGACCTGCTGAATATATATCCGAGGTTTTCGGAAATCCTAAAAATGTGCAATAATTTTTTACTTTAACATATTTGGGCATCGCAAAGCCACATGAATGGGATGTGACCCAAAAGTACTTACACAGTAAAATATACACAAAGTATCTGACCTGCAAAATATATAACGGAGGTTTTCACATCCATGTCCTTATCGAATAACTAAATAAGGGTTGATATAATACAAATTATTCCTAATGCTTAAAGTAAAATATTTTTATTTTCATATTTAAGTTCCCACATACATTTTCAGGACATTAGAAAATCATTCGCCTAAAACTATACCTTCACTACATAGTTACTAATTTCAGAAAGTCTCCCTTAACCAAGCATAATTTTCTTTAACTAATTTATATTCTAAGCACGTTATTTGTAATACCAACATATTGTACTCACACCAGAAAACTCAACAACAATTAGTGTTTCCTCTTCACGTTGCACTGCCTTCTCCCCTAAATAGGGCTCACTCCAAAAAAAAAAAAAGAAACAGGTTAAGCATGTTTATGCATTCACTGAAAAATTATATTCATTTTCCATAGCATACTTTTAGTCGCAACCTCTGTAATAATAGTAAAGTGAATAGACTATAGTTTTAGGTAACCTAAAATGCTAATAGTATGGCCTCTATCATCATCCCTTTAAACCTTGAAACTTTCCGATAAAAGTGTAAGAGCATTGCAGCAGGCCAACGATGCCCTACAAACTTCAAACAGTCCAGTGAAGGCATAACGAAATTCTAGTGCACCAGAAGCCACGAAACATTTTTGTAATTAAGGCACATTCTAAATGCGCGCCCGGTCTTATTAAATTTACGTTTTAATTTCCCCTAAGATGTGAAACTCTATAAATTCTCCGGCATTGTGGGTTAGATCTTCTTAGTGCATCCATTGTCGTCGTTAGTTTGCCGCTTGAGGAAGCCATGAAAAATTGGCTGCTTAACGAACAGGAAGTGAGTGCTAATTGCACTATGACCTCATGTAATGATCAGGATGTTGTTGCTTAGAGGTAAATACAAAGAAAATTTCTCTACTATAGTCTATAAGTTGAGGCTATGATATAGAGGTATTTGTAAAGTATAGTTTTAGGTGCTGACATTTGTAATATGCCTGGGTTTGAGTGAGTGAGTGTTCATATAACCGTGTTTTGAGGTGGTAACTACTAATTGTTGCATTTGTGGGTATTTCTTAGTTTAGTCAAGGTAATGAAACAGTCCTTCTTGAAAATGCCAGCATATATGTATGGGACTAAAAACAAAGGAGAAACTTGGGAAAATTGGAATTTGTATGAGTTTAAATGAAAAGAATATTCAAAGAACAAATTAAGTAGAACTATACACGTGATATGAAATTATAGTGTCTGATGTCATACCATAGGGGCGATTTGAGGGCACGGTTGCCACCCGAGCCAAAAATAATCCAACAACATTTGGAGAAAATTTTACCAAAACCATTTTATTTTGCAAAATTTTGTTTCTATAGAAAATTTTGTCTAAATTTTATTTCCATAGAAAATTTTGTCAAAATTTTATTTCTATAGAAAATTTAGTCAACATTTTATTTCTATGGAAAATTTAGTCAAAATTTTATTTCTATAGAAAATTTTGTAAAAAATTTATTTCTGTGGAAAATTTTGCCAAAATTTTATTTCTATAGAAAATTTAGTCAAAATTTTATTTCTATAGAAAATTTTGTCAAAATTGTATTTCCATAGAAAATTTTGTCAAAATTTTATTTCTATAGAAAATTTAGTCAAAATTTTATTTCTATAGAAAATTTTGTCAAAATTTTATTTCCATAGAAAATTTTGTCAAAATTTTATTTCTATCGAAATTTTTGTAAGAATTTTATTTCTATAGAAAATTTGTAAAAATTTTATTTCTATAGAAAATTTTATCAACATTTTATTTCTATGGAAAATTTTTTCAAAATTTTATTTCTATAGAAAATTTTTAAAAATTTTATTTCTGTGGAAAATTTTGTAAAATTTTATTTCTATAGAAAATTTTGTCAAAATTTTATTTCCATAGAAAATTTAGTCAAAATTTTATTTCTATAGAAAATTTTGTCAAAATTTTATTTCCATAGAAAATTTTGTCAAAATTTTATTTCTATAGAAAATGTTGTCAAAATTTTATTTCTATAGAAAATTTTGTCAAAATTTTATTTCCATAGAAAATTTTGTCAAAATTTTATTTCTATCGAAAATTTTGTAAAAATTTTATTTCTATAGAAAATTTGTAAAAATTTTATTTCTATAGCAAATTTTGTCAACATTTTATTTCTATGGAAAATTTTGTCAAAATTTTATTTCTATAGAAAATTTTGTAAAAATTTTATTTCTGTGGAAAATTTTGCCAAAATTTTATTTCTATAGAAAATTTAGTCAAAATTTTATTTCTATAGAAAATTTAGTCAAAATTTTATTTCTATAGAAAATTTTGTCAAAATTTTATTTCCATAGAAAATTTTGTCAAAATTTTATTTCTATAGAAAATTTAGTCAAAATTTTATTTCTATAGAAAATTTTGTCAAATTTTTATTTCCATAGAAAATTTTATCAAAATTTTATTTCTATCGAAAATTTTGTCAAAATTTTATTTCAAAAGAAAATGTTGTAAAAATTTTATTTTTTTAGTTAATTTTATCAAAATTTTATTTCGAGAGAAAATTTTGTAAATATTTTATTTCTAGAGAAAATGTTGTCAAAATTTTATTTCAAGAGAAAATTCTTTCAACATTTTTTGTCTTAGAAAATATAATCAAAATTTTATTCTATGGAAAATTTTATTTCTATACAAAATTTTGCCAAAATTTGATTTCTATAGAATACTTTGTCAACATTTTATTTCTATAGAAAAGTTTGTGACAATTTTATTTCTCTAGGAAATTTTGTGAAAATTTTATTTTTCTACATAATTTTGTCAAAATTTTATTTTTTTAGACAATGTTGTCAAAGTTTTATTTTTTTAGACAATGTTGTAAAAATTTTAGTTCTATAGAAAATTTTATCACAATTTTATTTCTATAGAAAATTTTGTCAAAATTTTATTTCTATAGAAAATTTTGTCAAAATTTTATTTCTATAGAAAGTTTTGTCATATTTTTTTTGTGCTATAGAATATTTTGTCAAAATTTTATTTCTATAGAAAATTTTGTCAAAATTTTTGGCTATATAAATTTAATCAAAATTTTGTTACTATAGAAATATTTTTCACAATTTTATATCTATACAAAATTTTGTCAAAATTGTATTTCAAACAAAAAAAAAATGTCAAAAATTTTATTTCTATAGCAAAATTGTATTTCTATAGAAAATTTTGTCAAAACATTATTTTTCTAGAAAATTTTGTCAAAATTTTATTTCTATAGAAATGTTTGTAAAAATTTTGTTTCTATAGAAAATTTTGCAAAAATTTTATTTCTATAGAAAATTTTGTCAAAATTTTAGTTCTATAGACAATTTTGTCATTATTTTATTTCTATAGAAAATTGTGCCAAAATGTTATTTCTATAGAAAATTTTGTTAAAGTGTATTTCTATAGAAAATTTTATCAAAATTGTATTTCAAACAAAAAATTTGAAAATTTTATTTTAGAACACTTTGTCAACATTTTGTTTCTACAGAAAATTTTTTTAGCATTTTAGTTTTATAGAAAATTGTGTCAAAATTTTATTTCTATAGAAAATTGTGTCAAACTTTTATTTGTATAGAAAATTTTGTAAAAATTGTATGTAGAAAATTTTGTCGATTTTTTTCTATAGAATTTTGTGTTTTAAATTATGTATAAACATAATTTTTTCAAAATTTTATTTCTCTAGAAAACTTTGTCAAAACTTTATAAAAATTTTATTTCTATAGAAAATTTTGTCAAAATTTTATTTCCAGTAAAACTTCTGTCAAAATTTTATTTTTATAGAAAACTTTGTCAAAATTTATTTCTATACAAGATTTTATTTGTATAGAAAATTGTGTCAAAGTTTTATTTCTATTTCTGTAGAAATTTGTGTCAAAATTTTATTTCTACAGAAACTTTTGAAAAAAGTTATTTCTAGAGAAAATTTTGTCAAAATTTTATTTCTATAGAAAACTTTGTCAAAATTTTATTTCTATAAAAATATTGTCAAAATTTTATTTCAAGAGAAAATGTTGTAAAAATTTTATTTTTTTTAGAAAATTTTGTCAAACTTTTATTTCAAGAGAAAATTTTGTAAAAATTTTATTTCTAGAGAAAATGTTGTCAAAATTTTATTTCAAGAGAAATTTTTTTCAACATTTTTTGTCTTAGAAAATATAATCAAAATTTTATTCTATGGAAAATTATATTTCTATAGAAAATTTTGCCAAATTTTGATTTCTATAGAATACTTTGACAACATTTTATTTCTATAGAAAATTTTGTGAAAATTTTATTTCTCTAGGAAATTTTGTGAAAATTTTATTTCTCTAGAAAATTTTGTCAAAATTTAGACAATGTTGTCAAAACTTTATTTCTTTAGACAATGTTGTCAAAATTTTAGTTCTATTGAAAATTTTATCAACATTTTTTTTTCTATAGAAAATTTTGTCAAATTTTTATTTCTATAGAAAATTTTGTCAAAATTTTATTTCTATAGATTATTTAGTCAAAATTGTATTTCTATAGAAAATTTTGTCATATTTTTTTTGCTATAGAAAACATCCAAGATTTCTGGAAGTATTCTAAGAACTGTGGCAACCATGGTTGTGCGTTATGTTAACAGTCCTGCATAAATTTTCCTAACGATCTTAGATGCTTCCTTCATTATCAAAATGGTTGTTTTTTTGTCTCTATTTAATGGATGCTAAAATTTGAAAATAAATTACCCTCAATTATGACGACACTATTTCGCAATGTCTTCATTGTTTAATGGGAACACCCTAGATTCCTTTCATTTATATAAAGACCTCTGTCTTAGAATTTCCAGGGGTTAACAGCATCAAAGTAAATCTTTGAATATCGCTGGAAATATAAATCATGAGACCATAATGAATCTCGCAACTTGAAGTTTGAAGTTAATTTAAATCTACCGAAGACAAAGGTTAGATGTGCGACATGATGGTATAAACTTTGGTATAATAGATTCGGGTAAAAAAGCTATAACAATAACTATATTCATTAAATGAATTCTCCTGAAAATATGCAATAAATTCTTCTTATCTAGAAAACTCCTCAGCGTGTGCTGGAAAGTCGATGAAATTATATTGAAAATTTGATTTAATTAATTTATTAAGACAATATTTGGGAGCCACCGTGGTGCATTGGTTACCATACCCGCCTTGCATACACAAGTTCGTGGGTTCGATTCCTGCTTCGACCGAACCCCAAAAAGTTTTTCAGCGGTGGATTATCCCACCTCAGTAATGCTGGTGACATATCTGTGTGTTTCAAAGGTACTTTAAGTGGTTTCACTACAATGTGGAACGCCGTTCGGACTCGGTTATAAAAAGTAGGTCCATTGTCATTGAGCTTAACATGGAATCGGGCAGCACTCAGTCTAAGTGAGCCTGATACATCGGGCTGCCACCTAACCTAATCTACCCCAAGACAATATATACTTAACGTAAAAGGATTTCTTTCAATAAATATCTCTAGGTGAAGTACGCAAAAAGTGAAAGATGTGCCAACATAAAAAATATTGCGGTTCCAATAGTAAAACGCCAACCAATGAGTGGTGTGGCAATGTCCGAGGTGCTACATGTTTCTTTTTATACCCTCCACCATAGGATGGGGGTATATTAACTTTGTCATTCCGTTTGTAACACATCGAAATATTGCTCTAAGACCCCATAAAGTATATATATTCTGGGTCGTGGTGAAATTCTGAGTCGATCTAAGCATGTCCGTCCGTCCGTCCGTCTGTCCGTCTGTCCGGCTGTCCGTCCGTCTGTGGAAATCACGCTAACTTCCGAACGAAACTACACGCAAAGAAAAAAAACGTTTGGAAAACGTGTACCGAAAACGTTTTTCTTTTGTTAGAGTTTTTTGAATTGCTTCGAAAATTTTAAACTTTTATCACCAAAAAAATTCGTTTGTTACAAAATTTTTATTTTTTCAATAAAAAAAGTTATTTTTGAAATAACATCACAGTCCATTTCGTTTATATCAAACACTGTTCTTTTCTGACTTTAGGTCTTTAATAAGACACATTTTACAGTTCAAAATTTAATATAGTACAATGTAATGTTGAACATTTTTTCGGAATCTTCCGAATATATCTGGAATATATGTAAAAAAAAAACAAAAGCAAAAAAAAACTTTGGCCGAAGCAGGGATCGAACCCACGACCCTTGGCATGAGAGTCGGACGTAGCTACCACTGCTCCACGGTGCCAAACTAACTGTTTGTTTCTGTTAAATAAACTTTGTTTATTCGGTTCTTGGGCGCCGCAAGCTATGCTATATAAATATAACTTATATGGATATTTATCTATTGATGACCATAACAGGTACATAGCTCAGTGGTTAGTGTGTTGGCTTACAATGTGCATGGTCCGCGGTTCGATTCTCCGTCCAGGCGAAAGGTAAAAAAAATTTTAAAAATTTATAAAATCGTATAATTTCTTCTACATTGTTGGTATTACAGGAAAAGGTGTTAAGAACTAAAAATCCTCATGGTTGTGAGAAAGATGTGAGGGACAATGCAATTAGCAAGAAAATAATGTTTTTTTTTTGAGCTAGTCTTTATGAAATTGTTTTTACATCCTGGAAAAGAATAAACGTTTATCACAAAAAGTATATACTTTTCTTCCAAATACACTTCCTTACAGCGAAAAGCAAATGAGAAACGAACTTTGTTTGTCTAAAATTTCGTTTGGGAGGAAAGAATTATTTTTTTGCGTGTAGCTATCGACTTGAAACTTGGCACAAGTAGTTGTTATTGATGTAGGTCGGATGGTATTGAAAATGGGCCATATCGGCCCACGTTTACGTATAGCCCCCATATAAACCGATCCCCAAATTTGGCTTGCGGAGCCTTCCGGAGCAGCAAAATTCATCCGATCCGGTTGAAATTTGGTACGTGGTCTAAGTATACGGTCTCTAACAACCATGCAAAAATTGGTCCATATCGGTCCATAATTATATATAGCCCCCATATAAACCGATCCCCAGATTTGACCTCCGGAGCCTCTTGGAGGGGCAAAATTCATCCGATCCGGTTGGTACCTGATGTTAGTATACGGTCTCTAACAACCATGCAAAAATTGGTCCATATCGGTCCATAAATATATATAGCTCCCATATAAACCGATCCCCAGATTTGACCTCCGGAGCCTCTTGGAGGAGTAAACTTCATCCTACCCGATTGAAATTTGGTACGTGGTATTAGTATATGGTCTCTAACAACCATGCAAAAACTGGTCCATATCGGTCCATAATTATATATAGCTCCCATATAAACCGATCCCCAGATTTGACCTCCGGAGCCTCTTGGAGGGGCAAAATTCATCCGATCCGTTTGAAATTGGGTACCTGATGTTAGTATACGGTCTCTAACAAGCATGCAAAAATTGGTCCATATCGGTCCATAATTATATATAGCTCCCATATAAACCGATCCCCAGATTTGAATTCTGGAGCCTCTTGGATGAGCAAAATTCATCCGATCCAATTGAAATTTAGTACGTGGTGTTAGTATATGGTCTCTAACAACCATGCAAAAATTGGTCCATATCGGTCCATAATTATATATAGCTCCCATATAAACCGATCCCCAGATTTGACCTCCGGAGCCTCTTGGAGGAGCAAAAGTCATCCGATGCGGTTGAAATTTGGTACATTTCGTTAGTATATGGCCTCTAACAGCCATGTAAAAATTGTCAAATTTTATTTTATTAAAGTTTTGTCAAAATTTCATTTCTATAGAAAGTTTTGTAAAAAGTTATTTCTATAGCAATGTTTGTCAACATTTTATTTCCATAGAAAATTTTGTCAAAATTTTATTTCTATAGAAAATTTTGTAAAAAATTTATTTCTGTAGAAAATTTTGTCAACATTTTAGTTCTATAGACAATTTTGTCAACATTTTATTTCTATAGAACATTTTGTCAACATTTTATTTCTATAGAAAATTTTGTCAACATTTTATTTCTATAGAAAATTTTGTCAAAATTTTATTACTATAGAAAATTTTGTCAACATTTTACTTCCATAGAAAATTTTGTCAACATTGTATTTCTATAGAAAATTTTGTCAAGTTTTTATTTCTATAGAAAATTTTGTCAAAATTTTATTTCTATAGAAAATTTTGTCAAACTGAATTATATACGTATTTAATCGGCCTTTTTTTTTTTTTGTTTAATATATACCCCTTATGGACTAACTTACAATTTAGAAGACAGTGTTAAAAAGTTTTACGATACCTTGCCATCGGCAAGTGTTATCGCAACCCAAGTAATTCGATTGTGGATGACAGCCTTTAGTAGAAGTTCCTACGCAATCCATGGTGGAGGGTACATAAGATTCGGCCTGGCCGAACTTACGGCCGTATATACTTGTTCTATGTTAAGGGGGTCGTTTTTTCATCCAATTCAGCATCGAATTGACCCAATAACTCGATATAACAACCCTTTATCGCCTTAACTCTCTATAGGTAGACACTCAGTCCATATTTTGGCGACTGTCCAAAAACATCTCAGAAACTTCCTCAGGTTCAAACACTAGCCTTAAGTGGCCGGAATGGGTAAACGGTTCTTTCCCGGAATGGGCAAGCGCGGCATACATGCAATATCTTTTGGAAACCCTACTGTCTCAGCCATCTCTCGCTTATTCAATCGGAAGTCTACCAATCGTTTTCCTTGCCTCTCTACTTTAAATTGATTCCCCCCAAATTCCAAAAACCCATAGCTCATGATTTCCTCTTTTCAATCTCTTGTCAATCAGAGATATGCCCATTTAAATTTCGGGTGATATTTCAACATATGTTTATCGTCTTTTAATGACGTCTTTATTTCGACGTAGACAACGAAGTTTCAGTGTCACAAATGTAGCAAACTAAACAAGGAACAATGTACAGAAAACGCCACGACAATTCTGCTATTTAATCAACTCAAAATAATTTGCATTTTTGTCATTATTTGTTTCAAGCTCATCACATACGTACGAGACAGACCCCATCCAACCAGCTAGCTGTGGGTATCACCTTCAGATAGATTTCTTCTCCATCGCCCTTCTTCGGCTATGGCTACCCATAACGAAAAGAAAAATGGTTATAGGTACTTTTGTTGATGGTGGGTATTTGACTGATTTGCATCATGAAGCCATCATCAGAGGATTTTGAGACGAAAAAAAAACGACATACAACAATACCAGCAATCTAAACGTTTTTGAAGATTTGACTACGGGAATAGGAATAAAGGGGTTTCATTATTCATTCAAGCGAACATGATGCTGATCTGCTCTCCAATATGTCAATAAGCTATATATGTAGCGACAAGACGTTTGTCTGTAAACGCTGTTTTGTTTTCACATTTAAATCGATTCACTACTTATGGGTTTGGTTTATCCGTTTTTTGTTCACTGATTTATTTCGGATTAATCCATTATATTTCCATTTTTTGTTGTAGTTTTGTCTTTTGAGTTTCATTGTCTGCTTGTACTCTAGAAGGGTAAATTTAAGGGCAAGCCAAAGGAAAATTTTTTTCTCGAAAATATCCCATAGGTTAGGTTAGGTGGCAGCCCGATGTATCAGGCTCACTTAGACTACTCAGTCCATTGTGATACCACATTGGTGAACTTCTCTCTTATAAAATAGGTTTCATCTAAATATCCTATAAGAAATTTTTCTAAAAATTTCATTCATACACAAAAATTTTTCCAAAATTACATTGCTATGGGGATTTTTTTTTTGCTACAGGTTTTTTGCTATGGAATAAAAAAATTTCTAAAAATGCTTTTGCTATTTTCCTAAAAAAAATTTAGTCAAATTTTTTTTGTCAGTAATTGTTTTCTATAGAAAATTTTCTAAAAATGTTTTTGCTATAAGAAAGTTTTTAAAAATTTTTTTCCTAAATAAAATTTAATCAAGATATTTTGTCCATTGGTTTAATAAAGATTTTTTTTTTCAAAATTGGTTTGTGTAAAAAATTTGTTAAAAAAAATTTTGTCAATTTTTTTAGAATATTTTTTCAAAATATCTCTTTTAGACAATGTTGTCAAAATGCTATAGGCAATTTTTTGCCACAGTTTTTTTTGTTTTGCTATGGTATAGACAATTTTGTCAATAATTGTCTTCTATAGAAAATTTTCTAAAAATGCTTTTGCTATAACAAAGTTTTTAAAAATTTCTTTCCTAAACAAAATTTAGTTAATTTTTTCTGTAAGATATTATGTCCTTGTTTTAACAAAAAATATTTTTTCAAAATTGGTTTGTGTAGAAAAAATTGGTAAAACAAAATATTTCGCCAATTTTTTTTTATTTTTTTTTTTCAAAATTTCTCTTTTAGACAATTTTGTCCAAATGTTTTTTTTTTAATAAATAACTTTTATAAAATATCTTTTTTTGCTGTAGGAAATTTTCTCAGAATGTCTTTGCCATAAGAAAGTTTGTCAAAATTTCTTTCACGAAAAATATGTTTCATTGTTTCGGAATTACCACATTCCTCATCAGCATCCTCTACTTGCAGCAAAACTATCAACCAATTATCAGAATAAATTCAGGCAGTTCATTAAACCCAACAATAAACCACACTTGAACCCTCCGAAAAAAGGTTTTACATTGATAGCCGGCTTATGCCGAAATAAATTCCAAACAAACATATCTCTTTTCCTATGTTTTTTTTTTTGCTATGGTATAGAAAATTTTGCCAATACATACATTGTTTCCTATAGAAAATTTTCTAAAAATGCTTTTGCTATAAGAAAGTTTTATTTTCCTAAACTAAATTTAGACAATTTTTTCTGCAAGATGTTCTGTCCATTGTTTTAATAAAGAAGTTTTTTTTTTCAAAATTTGTATACAAAAATTTGAAAAAAATGTCAATTTTTTTTTTCAAAATTTTTCTTTTAGAAAATGTTTTTTTAATAAAGAAATTTTATAAAATATTTGTTTGCTGTAGGAAATTTTCTCAGCTGCCTGTGCCATAAAAAAGTTTGTAAATTTTTTTACAATTTTTGTTTCAAAATTTTTCTTTTAGAAAACTTTGTGAAAATGTGTTGTTAATAAAGAAATATTATAAAATATTTTTTTTTTTGCTGTAGGAAATTTTCTCAGAATGCCTTTGCCATAAGAAAGTTTGTCAAAATTTATTTCACGAAAAATATGTTTTATTGTCTGCTTGCCAGTTTAGTACCCTCGATGGTAAATTTAAGGGCAAGCCAAGGGGATTTTTATTTTCTGGAAAATATCCTATAGGAAATTTTTATACAAATTTCATTTCTGTACAAAAAATTTGCCAAAATTACATTGCTAGAGGAAATTTTTTTGCTCCAGTGTTTTTTGTGAAAATTTTGTCAATAATTCTTTTCTATAGAAAATTTTCTAAAAATACTTTTCTATAAGAAAGTGTTTAAAGGCTTCTTTCCTAAACAAAATTTAGACAATTTTTTTCTGTAAGATATTCTGTTCATTGTTTTAATAAAGAATTTTTTTCAAAATTGGTTTGTATACAAAAATTTGAAAAAAAAATCGTCACTTTTTTTAGATTTTTTTTTCAAAAATTTTCTTTTGTCAAAATGTTTTTTTAATAAAGAAATTTTATAAAATATTTGTTCGCTGTAGGACATTTTCTCAGTTGCCTGTGCCATAAAAAAGTTTGTCAAAATTTCTTTCACGAAAAATAGGTTCCATTGTCTGCTTGTCAGTTTAGTACCATTGATGGTAAATTTAAGGGCAGACCAGGAGGATTTTTATTTTCTGGAAAATATCCTATAGGAAATTTTGATAAAAATTTCATTTCTGTACAAAAATTTTGCCAAAATTACATTGCTATAAGAAATTTTTTCTACAGATTTTTTTTTTGAAAATTTTGCCAATACATACATTGTTTCCTATATAAAATTTTCTAAAAATGCTTTTGCTATAAGAAAGTTTTTTTTTTTTCTAAACAAAATTTAGTCAATTTTTTCCTGCAAGATATTGTGTTCATTGTTTTAATAAAGAGATTTTTTCACAATTGGTTTGTATACAAAAATTTGGTCAAAAAAAATCGTCAATTTTTTTAAGATTTTTGTTTTTTTATACCCTCCATCATAGGATGGGGGTATATTAACTTTGTCATTCCGTTTGTAAAACATCGAAATATTGCTCTAAGACCCCATAAAGTATATATATTCTAGGTCGTGGTGAAATTCTGAGTCGATCTAAGCATGTCCGTCCGTCCGTCCGTCCGTCTGTTGAAATCACGCTAACTTCCGAACGAAACAAGCTATCGACTTGAAACTTGGCACAAGTAGTTGTTATCGATGTAGGTCGGATGGTATTGAAAATGGGCCATATCGGTCCACTTTTACGTATAGCCCCATATATAGGGACCCTCAAATTTGGCTTGTGGAGCCTCTAACAGACACATATTTCATCCGATCCGGCTGAATTGTGGTATATGGTGTTGGTATATGGTCTCTAACAACCATGCAAAAATTGGTCCACATCGGTCCATAATTATATATAGCCCCCATATAAACCGATCCCCAGATTTGGCTTGCGAAGCCTCAAAGAGAAGCAAATTTCATCCGATCCGGCTGAAATTTGGTACATGGTATTGGTATATGGTCTCTAACAACCGTGCAAAAATTGATCCACATCGGTCCATAATTATATATAGCGCCCATATAAACCGATCCCCAGATTTGGGTTGCGGAGCCTCAAAAAGAAGCAAATTTCATCCGATCCGCCTGAAATTTGGTACATGATATTGGTATGTGGTCTCTAACAACCATGCAAAAATTGGTCCACATCGGTTCATAATTATATATAGCCCCATATAAACCGATCCCCAGATTTGGCTTGCGAAGTCTCCAAGAGAAGCAAATTTCATCCAATCCGGTTATAATTTGGAACATGGTGTTAGTATATGGTCGCTAACAACCATACCAAAATTGGTCCAATCACACAAAAATTGGTCCATATCGGTTCATAATCATGGTTGCCACTAGAGCCAAAAATAATCTACCAAAACTTTATTTCTATAGAAAATTTTCTCAAAATTTTATTTCTATAGAAAATTTTGTCAAAATTTTATTTCTATAGAAAATTTTGTCAAAATTTTATTTCTAGAGAAAATTTTGTTAAAATTTTATTCGGTTCATAATAAAATTTTCATCATTGTCAAAATTTTATTTCTATAGAATATTTTGTCAAAATTTTTATTTCTATAGAAAATTTTGTGAAAATTGTATTTCTATAGAAAATTTTGTTAAAATTTTATGTCTACTTTGTCAAACTGAATTGTATACGTATTGGATCGATCTTTTTTTATTTAATATATACCACGTATGGACGTACATACAATTTAGAAGATGGTGTTAGGAGGTTTTAAGATACCTTGCCGTCGGCAAGCGTTACCGCAACTTAAGTAATTCGATTGTGGATGGCAGTGTTTAGATGAAGTTTCCATGATGGAGGGTACATAAGCTTCGGCCTGGCCGAACTTACGGCCGTATATACTTGTTTGTTTTATTTTTCTTTAAGAAATTTCGTCAAAGATTCTTTGCTATGGGAATTTCAAAATGTCTATGCTATAAGAAATTTTTGTCGCACTTTTATTGTTGGCGAAATTTATTATCTGTAAGATTTTTTTAATTTTAATTAACTTTTGCCATGGAAGATTTTGTTTCACCTGGAAATTTTGATAAAATGTCCTTTCTCTAGGAGAATTTTTCAATTTTTTTTTCTATATGATATTTTCTAAAGACTTCATTTCTATAGGAAATTTTGTCAAAATTTTTATTATAAGAAAATTTGTCAATATATCTTTGCGTTTTAGAAAATTTGTCAAAATTTTTTTTCCGTACTTTTTTAATGTTTTTTATTTTTCTTCTTTATGAAATTTCGCCAAAGATTTTTTGCTATTGGAATTTCAAAATGTCTATGCTATAGGAAATTTTTGTCGCACTTTTATTGTTGGCGAAATTTATTATCAGTAAGATTTTTTTTTTAATTTTAATTATTTTTTGCCATAGAAAATTTTGTTTCATGTGGAAATTTTGATAAAATTTCTTTTCTCTAGGAGAATTTTTCAAAAATTTTTTCTATATGATATTTTCTAAAGACTTCATTTCTATAGGAAATTTTGTCAAAATTTTTACTATAAGAAAATTTGTCAATATATCTTTGCGTTTTAGAAAATGTCTTTTTTTTATGAAAATTTGTCTAAATTTCTTTTCAGCACTTTTTTTAATGTTTTTTAAGAAAAATTCTCAAAATTTCTATGTTAGAAAATTTTGTGTTAAATAATTTTGGTCAGATTTTATTTATTTAAGGAAATTTTGGCAAAATTTCGTTGCTACTGAATATTTTGTTAAAATTTCTGTTCTATAGGAAATTTTTGTCGCACTTTTATTTGGTTATAGGATATATTGTCAAAATTTAACTACAGGAAATTTTAGTCAAAATTTTCTTTTAATAGAAAATTTTATCAAAATTTCTCTTTTAAGAAAATTTGCCAAAGAATTTTTTTAGAAAGTTTTGCCAATTTTTATTTACTATAGGAAAATTCGTTAAAATGTCTATTCAAAGTCCATATATTCGTTAAAATGTCTATTCAAAGTCCATTCAAAGTCCATATAGGACGTTTTGTCGCACTTTCATTTTTGCCACAATTTCATAACTGTAAGAAACTTTGTCAAAATGTCGCTTTTATAAGCAATATTTTCACAATTAAATTTCTATAGGAAGTTTTACAAAAATTTCATTTCTGTAAAAACATGTGGCAAAATTTAATTTTTAGAAAATTTTTTCAATTTAGATATTTTTTCGAAATTCCGTTTTTAGGTAATTTTGTCAAATATTCTTTGCTATAGGAAATTTTGCCATTTTTTTTTACTATAGCAAATATTGTCAAAATTTCCACTGGATATTTTGTTAAAATTTCGTCGGTACTGAATACTTTATTAACATTGTTTTTTGTACCCACCACCATAGAATGGTGATGGGGGTATAATAAGTTTGTCATTCCGTGTGTAACACATCGAAATATCGACTTCCGACTATATAAAGTATATATATTCTTGATCAGGGAGAAATTCTAAGACGATATAAGCATGTCCGTCTGTCCGTGTGTCTGTCTGTCTGTCTGTCCGTCTTTCTGTTGTAATCACGCTACAGCCTTCAATAATTGCGCTATCGTCCTGAAATTTGGTACAGATTCGTTTTTTTGGTTGCAGTCAGGTCAAATTCGAAGATGGGCTATATCGGTCCAAGTTTTGATATAGTCCCAATATAAACCGATTTCTCGATTTGGGGTCTTGGGCTTATAAAAAACGTAGTTTTTGTGCAATTAGCCTGAAATTAAAAATCTGGAGGTGTTTTGGGACCATAAAGAGGTGTGTAGAAAATGGTCCGTATCGGTCCATGTTTAGGTATAGTCGCCATATAGACCGATCTTCCGATTTTTATTCTTGGGCTTCTATTAACTGTATTTACTATCCGATTTGTCTGAAATTGGAAATTTAGAGGTATTTGGGGACCATAAAGAAGTGTGTAGAAAATGGTCCGTATCGATCCATGTTTAGGTATTGCCCCCATATAGACCGATCTCCCGATTTTGGTTCTTGGGCTTCTAGAAACTGTATTTACTATCCGATTTGCCTGAAATTTGAAATTTAGATGTATTTGAGGACCTTAAAGAGGTGTGTCGAAAATGGTCCGTATCGGTCCATGTTTTGGTATTGCCCCCATATAGACCGATCTCCCGATTTTGCTTCTTGGGCTTCTAAAAACTGTATTTACTATCCGATTTGCCTGAAATTCAGAATCTGGAGGTATTTTATTACCATAAAGAGGTGTGTAGAAAATGGTCCATATCGGTCCATGTTTTGGTATTGTCGCCATATAGACCGATCTCCCGATTTTTATTCTTTGGCTTCTATAAACTGTATTTATCACCCGATTTGCCTGAAATTGGAAATCTAGAGGTATTTTGGGACCCCAAATATGTATGCCGAAATTGATGTGTATCGGTCCATATTTTGGTATAACCCCCTTATAGAACGATCTCTCGGTTCTACTTCTTGGGCGTCTAGAGACTATATTTTCTAGCCGATTTGTTTGAAATTGAAAATCTACAGGTATTTTAAGCTAACAAATAGGTGTGTCGCAAATGGTGCCTATCGGTCCATATTTTGGTATAGCCCCCATATAGACCGATCTCCCGACTGTATTTCTTGGGCTTCTAGAATCCGTAGTTTTTATCCAAATTGCCGGAAATTAGGACCATAAAGAGGTGTGTCCAAAATGGTCCGTATCGGTCCATGTTTTGGTATGGCCCCTATAAAGACTGATATCCCGTTTTTATTTCTTGGGATTCTGGAATTCGTAGTTTTCACCAATTCGTCTGAAAGTGGAATTCTAGAGGTATTTGAGGAACATTAAGAGGTGGTGAGTATTGGTCCATGTTTTGGTATAGACCCCATATAAACCTAACTCCCGCATTTATTTTTAGGACTTCAAATCAAGGCGTTATTTCATCATATACACGATATGTTTATAATTTCTCTAAAACTCAAACAAAATTGGTTCTCATAAATCCAGAATCTGAGCTGGTCTTCATAAGTAGAATCTTTATTTTTTTTGTTCGTCGGGAAGTGTATTAGTTGAACTGATTTGCTTGGGAGAAGATTTGTCATCAAACCCCCTAAAACGCTATAACAGGTTGGCTGATAAGTCCCCGCTCTAACAAAGAAAAACACATTTTTTTGTCAAAATTCGTTTTTATTATTCAACATAGTTCCATTCAAGAGCGATACAACGATTATAACGACCTTCCAATTTTTGATACCATTTTGGTAGTACTCCTTCGGTTTTACCTCAAAATAGGCCTCATTTTCGGCGTTCACCTCTTCATTGAAGCCAAATTTTTTTCTTGCGAGCATCCTTTTGAGGTCTGAGAACAAGAAAAATCGCTGGGGGCCAGATCTGGAGAATACGGTGGGTGGGGAAGCAATTCGAAGCCCAATTCATGAATTTTTGTCATCGTTCTCAATGACTTGTGGCACGGTGCGTTGTCTTGGTGGAACAACACTTTTTATACCCTGTACCACACTGTGGAACAGGGTATTATAAGTTAGTGCATATGTTTGCAACACCCAGAAGGAGACGAGATAGACACATGGTGTCTTTGGCAAAAATGCTCAGGGTGGGCTCCTGAGTCGATATAGCCATGTCCGTCTGTCCGTCTGCCCGTCTGTCCGTGAACACATTTTTGTAATCAAAGTATAGGTCGCAGTTTTAGTCCAATCGACTTCAAATTTGGCACAAGTATGTGTTTTGGCTCAGAATATATCCCTATTGATTTTGGAAGAAATCGGTTCAGATTTAGATATAGCTCCCATATATATATTTCGCCCGATATGGACTTATATGTCTGGAGCCAGAGTTTTACCCTAATTTGCTTAAAATTTTGCACAAGAAGAACAATTAGTACTATAGTCAAGTGTGCCAAATTTTATTGAAATCGGTTCAGATTTAGATATAGCTCCCATATATATCTTTCGCCCGATATGGACTAATACTGTCCCAGAAGCCAGAGTTTTACCCAAATTTGGTTGAAATTTTTCACAGGGAGTAGAATTAGCATTGTAGCTATGCGTGCCAAATTTGGTTGAAATCGGTTCAGATTTAGATATAGCTCCCATATATAGCGTTCGACCGATTTACACTCATATGACCACAGAGGCCAATTTTTAACTCCGATTTTGTTGAAATTTTGCACAGGGAGTAGAATTAGCATTGTTGCTATGCGTGCCAAATGTGGTTGAAATCGGTTCAGATTTAGATATAGCTCCCATATATAGCTTTCGCCCGATTTACACTCATATGACCACAGAGGCCAATTTTTAACTCCGATTTAGTTGAAATTTTGCACAGAGAGTAGAATTAGCATTGTTGCTATGCGTGCCAAATTTGGTTGAAATCGGTTCAGATTTAGATATAGCTCCCATATATATGTTTTTCTGATTTCGACAAAAATGGTCTGATTTCGACAAAAATGGTCAAAATACCAACATTTTCCTTGTAAAATCGCCACTGCTTAGTTGAAAAGTTGTAAAAATGACTCTAATTTTCCTCTACTTCTAATACATATATATCGAGCGATAAATCATAAATAAACTTTTTCGAAGTTTCCTTAAAATTGCTTCAGATTTAAACGTTTCCCATATTTTTTTACTAACATTGTGTTCCACCCTAGTGCATTAGCCGACTTAAATTTTGAGTCTATAGATTTTGTAGAAGTCTATCAAATTAAATGTATGTATTTGGGACAAACCTTTTATATATAGCACCCAACACAATTGACGGATGTGGTATGGTATCGAAAATTTAGATCTACAAAGTGGTGCAGGGTATAATATAGTCGGCCCCGCCCGACTTTAGACTTTCCTTACTTGTTTCTTCTTCATATGGGGCCGTTTTGCCGCGATTTCGACCTTAAAACGTTCCAATAACGCCATATAATAGTCACTGTTGATGGTTTTTGCCTTCTCAAGATAATCGATAAAAATTATTCCATGCGTATCCAAAAAAACAGAGGCCATTACTTTGCCAGCGGACTTTTGAGTCTTCCACGCTTCGGAGACGGTTCACCGGTCGCTGTCCACTCAGCCGACTGTCGATTAGACTCAGGGGTGTAATGATGGAGCCATGTTTCATCCATTGTCACATATCGACGGAAAAACTCGCGTGTATTACGAGTTAACAGCTGCAAACACCGCTCAGAATCATCAACACATCAAACTATGCAGCGCCATTGTGGACACCGCAGACTAGTGATACGCAGTGGAATAACATACAAACCTGTCAGAACGCTGCCCTTAGAACTGCGACTGGTTGTCTCCGCAGCACACCCCTGGATCACCTTTATGTGGAGACAAAGATCATCCCTCTGCGAAGACACAACTACATGTTGTCAAAGCAGTATCTCCTGGGTTGTTATCGCAGTAATCATCCAAACCACCATCTCATGGATGCACAACCACCACCCAGGAACGTAAGGGTTGATATACATAATCTAGAGCGCGACATCCAGCGCTACAAAAGAGAACCTCTAGATCAAGCAGCGTACCAGGCAGGTTTGAACAGGATTCATGAGGATACTGTAGCTGAAGCGGTGAGAAGCTACAAGGTTAATCCTGTTCTCGGAGTCCGTCCACCGCGCAGAGCACCGGAGGAAAGAGACCTCCCACGGCAGACTAGGGTAGTTTTAGCCCAGTTAAGATCAGGCAAGTGCAGCCGCCTCAATTCCTATTTATCAGTGATTGATAGCAGCGTAGCTGACGTATGTCCAATTTGCAACCATGGGCCACACGACACGCGTCATCTTTTCTCTTGCCCAGCTAAACCAACCCGACTTACCGCCAGGTCACTCTGGACGCACCCCACTTTAGTCGCAGAGTTCCTCGATCTGGCCACAAGCTGAAGTACCAAAGCGTATAACATAAAAATGGATGAAATCACAATAAACTGTTACAACAACAACATCAACACGTTGTTGTTTTTGGTCAAATGTGAGCTCGCGCGGCACCCATTTTGCACAGAGCTTCCGCATATCCAAATATTGATGAATGATATGACCAACACGTTCCTTTGATATCTTTAAGGCCTCTGCTATCTCGATCAACTTTATTTTACGGTCATTCAAAATCATTTTGTGGACTTTTTTGATGTTTTCGTCGGTAACCACCTCTTTCGGGCGTCCACTGCGTTCACCGTCCTCCGTGCTCATTTCACCACGCTTGAATTTTGAATACCAATCAATTATTGTTAATTTCCCTGGGGCAGAGTCCGTAAGCTCATAATCAAGCCAAGTTTTTGCTTCCACCGTATTTTTTCCCTACAGAAAACAGTATTTTATCAAAACACGAAATTCCATTTTTTCCCATTTTTTCACAATAACAAAAGTTGCTTCACAAAAAACGCTCTATCTCACAAACTAATTGACTTACAGACGTCAAATTTTGACACGAATCATTTGAAGATTGGTACTATATAACAAGCTATGTACCCTCCACCATGGATTGCGTAGAAACTTCTTCTAAACGTACCAAGAGGCCACAAAACCAAATCTCGGGATCGGTTTATATGGGGGCTATATATGATTATGGACTGATTGGCCAACTTTGGCATTGTTGTTAAATATCGTATACTACCACCACGTACCAAATTTCAACCAGATCGGATGAATTTTGCTTCTCCAAAAGGCACCGGAGGCCAAATCTGGGGATCGGTTTATATGGGTGTTATATATAATTATGGACTGATATGAACCAATTCCTGCATGGTTGTTGGATACCATATACTAACATCGCGTACCAAATTTCAACCGAATCGGATGAATTTTACTCTTCCAAGGGGGGTCCGAAAGTCAAATCTGGTGGTCGGTTTATATGGGGGCTATATATAATTATGCACCGATGTGAACCAATTTTTGCATGGTTATTAGAGACCATATACTAACACCATATACCAAATTTCAGCCGGATCGGATGAAATTTGCTTCTCTTAGAGGCTCCGCAAGCCAAATCGGGTGATCGGTTTATATGGGGGCTATATATAATTCTGGACCGATGTGAACCAATTTTTGCATGGTTGTTAGAGACCATATACTAACACCATGTACCAAATTTCAGCCGGATCGGATGAAATTTGCTTCTCTTAGAGGCTCCGCAAGCCAAATCGGGCGATCGGTTTATATGGGAGATATATATAATTATGGGCCGATGTGAACCAATTTTTGCATGGTTGTTAGAGACCATATACTAACACCATGTATCAAATTTCTGCCGGATCGGATGAAATTTGCTTCTCTTAGAGGCTCCGCAAGCCAAATCGGGGGATCGGTTTATATGGGGGCTATATATAATTATGGACCGATATGGACCAATTTTTGCATGGTTGTTAGAGACCATATACTAACACCATGTACCAAATTTCAGCCAGATCGGATGAAAATTGTTTCTCTTAGAGGCTCTGCAAGCCAAATCGGGGGATCGGCTTATATGGGGGCTATATATAATTATGGACCGATGTGGACCAATTTTTGCATGGTTGTTAGAGACCATATACTAACACTATGTACCAAATTTCAGCCGGATCGGATGAAATTTGCTTCTCTTAGAGGCTCCGCAAGCCAAATCGGGGGATCGGTTTATATGGGGGCTATATATAATTATTTACCGATATGGACCAATTTTTGCATGGTTGTTAGAGACCATATACTAACACCATGTACCAAATTTCAGCCGGATCGGATGAAAATTGTTTCTCTTAGAGGCTCTGCAAGCCAAATCGGGGGATCGGTTTATATGGGGGCTATATATAATTATGGGCCGATGTGGACCAATTTTTGCATGGTTGTTAGAGACTATATACTAACACCATGTACCAAATTTCAGCCGGATCGGATGAAATTTGCTTCTCTTAGAGGCCTCGCAAGCCAAATTTGGGGGTCCGTTTATATGGGGGCTATACGTAAAAGTGGACCGATATGGCCCATTTGCAATACCATCCGACCTACATCAATAACAAATACTTGTGCCAAGTTTCAAGTCGATAGCTTGTTTCGTTCGGAAGTTAGCGTGATTTCAACAGACGGACGGACGGACGGACATGCTCAGATTGACTCAGAATTTCACCACGACCCAGAATATATATACTTTATGGGGTCTTAGAGCAATGTTTCGATGTGTTACAAACGGAATGACAAAGTTAATATACCCCCCATCCTATGGTGGAGGGTATAAAAATAATGTGCATTTAATACTAGCGACAGCATCTATGTGTCAGACCGGTTACTTATCAGCCAACCTGTTATATTATCAAGTAACCCGCTACGACGATGAGTTTTCAAAGTAAACTATTAGATTTGATTCATGGTGGTGGGTATTTAAGATTCGGCCCGGCCGAACTTAATGCTGTATATACTTGTTTTTATAATGGACTCAATATTAGTTATACTCGCGGCACAACTCCCATAAAAATTTATCCCTTAATGTTCTTAAATATGGAAATGCGGTTTATCGCTCAAACCTATACCAATGTTAGCCCAGAAATGCTTATGTTTACTACTTCAGTAGGGGTGGTTTAGGGTATGATATAGTCGGCCCCGCCTGACTTTCTACTTTACTTACTTGTTTTTTTGTCAAAATTTGTTTGCTTTAAAATTTGTTGTTAAATCATTTTGTTAATTTTTTTCAATATTTCAAACATTCAATCCCTGTTTTCCTCCATGATTCTGATGGCTATGTTTTATACTGACAACTGCTGACATCCTGGGTAAGCAGCTTGAACAACAGCAACAACACATCAAAGTTAAATGCTAAACAACGCTAATGTTTTAAGAAGACTAACTACAGGACAACAACAACAACAACAACAACACTGAGAAACAATTCTTAATGTTTGCTTTGGCAAAATGCAATGAGTCCATCACGTGTTACCAATAAGACCGTCTATACAAATGACGATGCTCAGCTCAACCCTAATATGGATTGGTATACATGAATACTGGATTATCGTAAAGTAGTGCGAGGGAGGGGTATTTCTGTAAGCAGACGAGTAGATATCCCAGAAATTGAACTCATTTGAATTTTTGGTTTTTTTTTAGTCGTTTTTCGTTTTGAGGTTACCATTGAGGTTTCATGTACATTTATTTCATTTGGATATTTTAATGCAGTCATTGCGCTCCATGATGCATATGTAGAGACAGAGATTTCATTAAAAATTTAAAATGAATCGAAGCTTTTTTTCTTAAGAATATTGAAATCGATAAGAGTAGAGTGAAGAATAAAATGTAAATAATTTATTCGTTTCGAAGGAAATCATTGTGGAATGTTCAACTAAGGTGGATGATTTAAGAAAGCGGTTGATAATTTGTAATTCCATTTAAATCTATAGAAAAACAAGTAAGGAAAGTCTAAAGTCGGGCGGGGCCGACTATATTATACCCTGCACCACTTTGTAGATCTAAATTTTCGATACCATATCACATCCGTCAAATGTGTTGGGGGCTATATATATATAGGTTTGTCCCAAATACATACATTTAAATATCACTCGATCTGGACAGAATTTGATAGACTTTTACAAAATCTATAGACACAAAATTTAAGTCGGCTAATGCACTAGGGTGGAAGACAATGTTAGTAAAAAAACAAGTATATACGGCCGTAAGTTCGGCCAGGCCGAATCTTATGTACCCTCCACCATGGATTGCGTAGGAACTTCTACTAAAGGCTGTCATCCACAATCGAATTACTTGGGTTGCGATAACACTTGCCGATGGCAAGGTATCGTAAAACTTTTTAACACTGTCTTCTAAATTGTAAGTTAGTCAATAAGGGGTATATATTAAACAAAAAAAAAGGCCGATTAAATACGTATATAATTCAGTTTGACAAAATTTTCTATAGAAATAAAATTTTGACAAAATTTTCTATAGAAATAAAAACTTGACAAAATTTTCTATAGAAATAAAATGTTGACAAAATTTTTTATGGAAGTAAAATGTTGACAAAATTTTCTATAGCAATAAAATTTTGACAAAATTTTCTATAGAAATAAAATGTTGACAAAATTTTCTATAGAAATAAAATGTTGACAAAATGTTCTATAGAAATAAAATGTTGACAAAATTGTCTATAGAAATAAAATGTTGACAAAACTTTCTACAGAAATAAATTTTTTACAAAATTTTCTATAGAAATAAAATTTTGACAAAATTTTCTATGGAAATAAAATGTTGACAAACATTGCTATAGAAATAAACTTTTTACAAAACTTTCTATAGAAATGAAATTTTGACAAAACTTTCTATAGTAATAAAATTTGACAATTTTTACATGGCTGTTAGAGGCCATATACTAACGAAATGTACCAAATTTCAACCGCATCGGATGACTTTTGCTCCTCCAAGAGGCTCCGGAGGTCAAATCTGGGGATCGGTTTATATGGGAGCTATATATAATTATGGACCGCTATGGACCAATTTTTGCATGGTTGTTAGAGACCATATACTAACACCACGTACTAAATTTCAATTGGATCGGATGAATTTTGCTAATCCAAGAGGCTCCAGAGTTCAAATCTGGGGATCGGTTTATATGGGAGCTATATATAATTATGGACCGATATGGACCAATTTTTGCATGCTTGTTAGAGACCGTATACTAACATCAGGTACCCAATTTAAAACGGATCGGATGAATTTTACCCCTCCAAGAGGCTCCGGAGGTCAAATCTGGGGATCGGTTTATATGGGTGCTATATATAATTATGGACCGATATGGACCAGTTTTTGCATGGTTGTTAGAGACCATATACTAACACCACGTACCAAATTTCAATCGGGTAGGATGAAGTTTGCTCCTCCAAGAGGCTCCGGAGTTCAAATCTGGGGATCGGTTTATATGGGAGCTATATTTATGGACCGATATGGACCAATTTTTGCATGGTTGTTAGAGACCGTATACTAACATCAGGTACCAAATTTCAACCGGATCGGATGAATTTTGCCCCTCCAAGAGGCTCCGGAGGTCAAATCTGGGGATCGGTTTATATGGGGGCTATATATAATTATGGACCTATATGGACCAATTTTTGCATGGTTGTTAGAGACCGTATACTTAGACCACGTACCAAATTTCAACCCTTTCGGATGAATTTTGCTGCTCCGGAAGGCTCCGCAAGCCAAATTTGGGGATCGGTTTATATGGGGGCTATACGTAAACGTGGGCCGATATGGCCCATTTTGAATACCATCCGACCTACATCAATAACAACTACTTGTGCCAAGTTTCAAGTCGATAGCTAGTTTCGTTCGGAAGTTAGCGTGATTTCCACAGACGGACGGACAGCCGGACAGACGGACGGACGGACGGACATGCTTAGATCGACTCAGAATTTCACCACGACCCAGAATATATATACTTTATGGGGTCTTAGAGCAATATTTCGATGTGTTACAAACGGAATGACAAAGTTAATATACCCCCATCCTATGGTGGAGGGTATAATATGGGAAACATTTAAATCTGGAGCAATTTTAAGAAAACTTCGCAAAAGTTTATTTATGATTTATCGCTCGATATATATGTATTACAAGTTTATGAAAATTAGAGTCATTTTTACAACTTTTCGACTAAGCAGTGGCGATTTAACAAGGAAAATGTTGGTATTTTGACCATTTTTGTCGAAATCAGAAAAACATATATATGGGAGATATATCTGAATCTGAACCGATTTCAATCTAATTTTGCACACATGACTATACTACCAATTGTACTCCTTGTGCAAAATTTCAAGCTAATCGGGATAAAACTCTGGCTTCTGGGTCCATATAAGTGCATATCCGGCGAAAGATATATATAGGAGCTATATCTATATCTGAATCGATTTCAACCAAATTTGGCACGCATAGCTACAATACTAAATCTACTCCCTGTGCAAAATTTCAACCAAATTGGGCCAAAACTCTGGCTTTTAGAACCATATTAGTCCATATCGGCCGAAAGATATATATGGGAGCTATATCTAAATCTGAACCGATTTCAATCAAATTTTGCACACTTGACTATACTACTAATTGTACCCCTAGTGCAAAATTTTAACCAAATTCGGCCAAAAATCTGGCTTCTGGGGCCATATAAGTCCATATCAGGCGAAAGATATATATGAGAGCTATATCTAAATCTGAACCGATTTCAATCAAATTTTGTACACTTGACTATACGACTAAGTGTTATGTTTGTACAAAATTTCAAACAAATCGGTATAAAACTCTGGCTGCTGGGTCCATATTAGTGCATATCGGGCGAAAGATATATATGGGAGCTATACCTAAATCTGAACCGGTTTCTTTCAAAATCAATAGGATTCTATTCTGACCAAAATTAGGAATATGTGCCAAATTTGAAGGCGATTGGACTTAAATTGCGACCTAGACTTTGATCACAAAAATGTGTTCACAGACAGACGGACAGACGGACAGACGGACATGGTTATATCGACTCAGGGACCCACCCTGAACATTATTGCCAAAGACACCATGTGTCTATCTCGTCTCCTTCTGGGTGTTACAAACATATGCACTAACTTATAATACCCTGTTCCACAGTGTGACGCAGGGTATAAAGAACTATAGAATTGATTTACGAATAATTTTGAATTAGTTTCTGAAGAATTTAAAATAAAAGCTACTGCCTATTTTAAGGGAAATTTGTTATTGCATACTTTGTGGGATAAATAAGAGAAAAATATTTAATTTTTAAGGAATTCAAACAGCATGATGGAAAATCAACCACAAATGTACCCAGCAAAAAAATTTCGAAGTTCTTCTAAAGGCTCAACTTTATTTTAACTGCACAGGAAGTTCATTTAAGTCAATTTTTTTATAACTCACTTTTTTCATATTTTTAATGGGAAATTTAAAATTTGATTGTTTAAAATAGGTTAAAAACAGATTAAGAATTAAACAAGTATATACGGCCGTAAGTTCGGCCAGGCCGAAGCTTATGTACCCTCCATCATGGATTGCGTAGAAACTTCATCTAAACATTGCCATCCACAATCGAGTTACTTAAGTTGCGGAAACGCTTGCCGATGGCAAGGTATCTTAAAACCTCCTAACACCATCTTCTAAATTGTATGTAAGTCCATACGTGGTATATATTAAATCAAAAAAGATCGATCCAATACGTATATAATTCAGTTTGACAAAGTAGACATAAAATTTTGACAAAATTTTCTACAGCAATAAAATTTTAACAAAATTTTCTATAGAAATAAAATTTTCACAAAATTTTCTATAGAAATAAAAATTTTGACAAAAATTTCTACAGAAATAAAATATTAACAAAATTTTCTATAGAAATAAACTTTTGACAAAATATTCTATAGAAATAAAATCTTGGTAGATTATTTTTGGCTCGAGTGGCAACCATGATTATGAACCGAATAAAATTTGAACAAAATTTTCTATAGAAATACAATTTTGACAAAATTTTCTATAGAAATAAAATTTTGACAATGATGAAAATTTTATTATGAACCGAATAAAATTTTAACTAAATTTTCTCTAGAAATAAAATTTTGACAAAATTTTCTATAGAAATACAATTTTGACAAAATTTTCTATATAAATAAAATTTTGGTAGATTATTTTTGGCTCTAATGGCAACCATGATTATGAATCGATATGGACCAATTTTTGTGTGATTGGACCAATTTTGGTATGGTTGTTAGCGACCATATACTAACACCACGTTCCTAATTTGAACCGGAACCGGCCTCCTCCAAGAGGCTCCGGATTGGATGAAATTTGCTTCTCTTGGAGGCTCCGCAACCCAAATCTGGGGATCGGTTTATATGGGCGCTATATATAATTATGGACCGATGTGGACCAATTTTTGCATGGTTATTAGAGACCATATAACAATACCATGTACCAAATTTCAGGCGCATCGGATGAAATTTGCTTCTCTTTGAGGCTCCGCAACCCAAATCTGGGGATCGGTTTATATGGGCGCTATATATAATTATGGACCGATGTGGACGAATTTTTGCATGGTTGTTAGAGACCATATACAAACATCATGTACCAAATTTCAGCCGGATCGGATGAAATTTGCTTCTCTTTGAGGCTCCGCAAGCCAAATCTGGGGATCGGTTTATATGGGGGCTATATATAATTATGGACCGATGTGGACCAATTTTTGCATGATTGTTAGAGACCATATACCAACACCATGTACCAAATTACAGCCGGATCGGATGAAATATGCTTCTCTTAGAGGCTCCACAAGCCAAATCTGGGGATCGGTTTATATGGGGGCTATATATAATTATGGACCGATGTGGACCAATTTTTGCATGGTTGTTAGAGACCATATACCAACATCATGTACCAAATTTCAGACGGATCGGATGAAATTTTCTTCTCTTTGAGGCTCCGCAAGCCAAATCTGGGGATCGGTTTATATAGGGGCTATATATAATTACGGACCGATATGGACCAATTTTGGCATAGTTGTTAGAGACCATATACCAACACCATATGCCAAATTTCAGCCGGATCGGATGAAATATGCTTCTGTTAGAGGCTCCACAAGCCAAATCTGAGGGTCCCTTTATATGGGGGCTATACGTAAAAGTGGACCGATATGGCCCATTTTCAATACCATCCGACCTACATCGATAACAACTACTTGTGCCAAGTTTCAAGTCGATAGCTTGTTTCGTTCGGAAGTTAGCGTGATTTCAACAGACGGACGGACGGACGGACGGACGGACGGACATGCTTAGATCGACTCAGAATTTCACCACGACCCAGAATATATATACTTTATGGGGTCTTAGAGCAATATTTCGATGTGTTACAAACGGAATGACAAACTTAATATACCCCCATCCTATGATGGAGGGTATAAAAATAGTACAAATTATTTAAATTTTGTCAAAAAAATGCTAAACCCTTTTTAGAAAAATTGCGAATTTTTGAATATATTTGATGTCAAACGATCCAGGCAATCGTTATAATGCATTAAAAATCATTAAAAAAATTTTTAAATTATTTATTTGTCAAAATATCAAAAAAAATTTCTTAATTCACATCCAAAACACTGGATTCGCATGACACCTTAAGAAGTGATACATGACCCCTTAAGAAGTGATTCAACTGCCAGTGCAACGGCAGTTGAAATGGTGGACATCCGTCCTACGACAAGCCCATGTTAAATTCATCGCTTCTGCGTCAATTTTACACCACTTCCGGATCCAAAAAGAACATTTTCACTACTTTTTTGACGACGCTTTTTTTGCTGGGTAATAATAAAGATTTATAAAAAAAGAAACTAAAACCATTTATCCAATTTATTTGATAGACATTTCCCAATACTCTCTTAAATCATAAAATACATTACATTAAGTCCACCCATTGCGATGTTACCCACTTGTTGTCATTTATACCCCATTGTAACATATCAATAATAAATTTGAATTTAATGAATTCTAACATTTTTCTCCTTCACATATTATTGCATATTTTTAGGCCTCCCCTAAAAACCTGCATAATTATAGTATAATTTAGGGCTTATTTTAATCAAATATTTCTTTATAATTACTTCCTTGCAAACCGCATAAATTCTTCAACCAGTAAAAAAAAACTTATTTCACAATTAATAAGTCAAAATTTATATTGGAATTTCCGAGGACAACTTAACCTTTTCTTATTAGCAATGCAAATTTAATTCTTAATTTCGTAAATGAATGGCCAAAAGGAGAATTATAAGCAAATGTCAATGATGCGAAGGCCATAGGAAATGAAGAGACAACAACTAAATTAAGAATAAATATAAAGGACACTTATAAATATAAAGAAAATTGTCTCTAAAGGGAACAATAAGAAACTTTTAAGGAAACATCATTAATTGTAATATAGAGAAAAGTGCCAATATGTTTTGAAGGCAACGAAAATATGAGTCCATAAAGACAAGGTGACACAAATATCTAAAGTAAAAAAATTATAATTAAAAAATTATTAAAAGTTTATTTCTATAGAAAATTTTCTGAAATTTTCATTTTTGAATGATTTTTTTTTTTGAAAATTTCATTTCTATAAGAAATTTTTTAAAAATTTCATTTATACCGGAAATTTTCCAAAATATTCATTTCTATAGGAAATTTTCTGAAAATTTAATTTCTATAGGAAATTTTCTGAAAATTTCATTTCTACAGAAAATTTTCTGAAAATTTCATTTCTATAGGAAATTCTCTGAAAATTTCATTTCTATAGGAAACTTTCTGAAAATTATATTTCTACAGAAAATTTTCTGAAAATTTCATTTCTATAGGAAATTTTCTGAAAATTTCATTTCTATAAGAATTTATTCCAAAATTTAATTTCAATAAGAAATTTTCCAAAAATTTCACATCTATAAGAAATTTTCTGAAAATCGCATTACTCTGTAGGAAGTTTTGGAAAAAATTTCATTTCTTTAGGAAATTTTCTGAAAATTTCATTTCTATGGGAAATTTTGTGAAAATTTAATTTCTATAGGAAATGTTTTGATAATTTCATTTCTATAGGAAATTTTCTAAAAATTTCATTTCTTTAGAAAATTTGGTCAAAAGTAAATTTCTCTAGGAAAATTTTCAAAATTTTATTTCTAAAGAAAATTTTGTCAAAATTTCATTTCTATGGGAAATTTTGCCAAATTTTATTTTTATAGGAAATTTTGTCAAAAATTTAATCTTTAAAAAATGTTGTGAACATTTCATTACCATAGAAAATTTTGACAAAAATTTTTTCCATAGAAAAGTTTGTCCATTTTTTTCTCCAGGGAGTTTTGTCAAAATTTCATTTATATAAGAATTTTGGTCAAAAATTCACTTCTGTAGAAAATTTTGTCAAAAATTTATGTCTATAGGAAATTTTGTCAAAATTTGATGTCTATAGGAAATTTTGTCAAAATTTCATTTCTAAGGGAAACTTTGTCAAAATTTCATTTCTATAAAAAATTTGGAAATTTGGTCAAAATTTCACTTCTATTGAAAATGTTATCGAAATTGGAAGAAATTTTGTCAAAATTTAATGTGTATAGAATTTTTATTAATAATTTCATTATTGTAGGAAATTTTGTCAAAATTTCATCTCTATGGGCAATTTTGTCAAAATTTCATCTCTATAGGAAATTTGGTCAAAATTTCACTTCTATAAAAAAATGTTGTCAAAACTTGACGTCTATAGGAAATTTTGTCAAAATTTGATGTCTATAGAAAATTTTTTCAAAATTTCATGAATTTTTCTGAAAATATCATTTCTATAGGAAATTTTGTCAAAATTTAATTTCTATAGAAAATTTTCTGAAAATTTCATTTCTATAGGGAATTTTCGGAAAAATTCATTTCTATAGGAAATTTTCGGAAAAATTCATTTTATAGAAAATGTGGTCAAAATTTAATTTCCAAAGGAAATTTTTTCAAAATTTTATTTCTAAAGAACATTTTTTCAAAATTTTATTTCTAAAGAAAATTTTGTCAAAATTTAATTTCTATAGGAAATTTTTTCAATTTTATTTTATAAGAAAATTTTGTCGAAATTTCTTTCCATAGGAAAGTTTGTAATTTTTTTTTCTCCAGGGAGTTTTGTCAAAATGTCATGTATATAGGAATTTTGGTCAAAAATTCACTTCTGTAGAAATTTTTGTCAAAATTTTATGTCTATAGGAAATTTTGTAAAAATTTAATTTCTGTTCGAAGTTTTCATCTCTATGGGAAATTTGGTCAAAATTTCACTTTTATAGACAATTTTGTCACAATTTGATGTCTTTAGGAAATTTTGTCAATATTTCATCTCTATAGGAAATTTGGTCAAAATTTCATTTCTATTAAAAAATGTTGTCAAAACTTGACCTCTATAGGAAATTTTGTCAAAATTTAATGTCTATAGACAATTTTGTCAAAATTTCATGAATTTTTCTGAAAATTTCATTTCTATAGGAAATTTTGTCAAAATTTCATTTCTATTGGAAATTTTCTGAAAAATTCATTTATACAGGAAATTTTGTAAACATTTTTTTTTTCGATAGGAAATTTTCTGAACATTTCATTTATATAGGAAATTTTCTGAAAAATTCATTTCTACAGAAAATTTTCATTTTATAGAAAATGTGGTCAAAATTTAATTTCTATAGAAAAATTTTTCAACATTTAATTTCTATAGGAAATTTTGTCAAAATTTAATTTCTAAAGAAAATTTTGTCAAAATTTTATTTCTAAAAAAAAAATGTTGTCAACATGTAATTTCTATAGGAAATTTTGTCAAAATTTGATATCTATAGGAAATTTGGTCAAAATTTAATTTCTATAGAAAATTTCATCAAATTTTTTTTTTCTAAAGAAAATTTTGTAAGAATTTCATTTCTATAGGAAATTTTGTCAAAATTTTATTTCTATAGGAAAAGTTCTTTTCTATAGGAATTTTTATCAAAATTTTTATTCTATAGGAAATTTTTGAAAGTTTCATGTTAAAAAAAAATGTTGTGAACATTTCATTACCATAGAACATGTTGACAAATTTTCTTTCCATAGGAAAGTTTGTCAATTTGCTTTTATGCAGGAAGTTTTGTCAAAATTTCATTTATATTGAAATTGTGGTCAAAATTTCACTTCTGTAGAAAATTTTGTCAAAATTTAATGCCAATAGGAAATTTTGTCAAAATTTCATTTCTATAGGAAACTTTGTCAAAATTTTATTTCTATAAAAAATGTGTAAATTTGGTCAAAAATTTCATTTCTATAGAAAATGTTGTTTGAGTTTAAGTTTTATGGGGAATTTTGTCAAAATTTAATGTCTATAGGATTTTTTTTTTTTAATGTTTGTCAAAATTTCATCTCTATAGGAAATTTGGTCAAAATTTCACTTTTGTAGAAAATTTTGTAAAAAAATGATGTCTTTAGGAAATTTTGTCAAAATTTCATTCCTATTATTTGGCAAAATTTCATTTCTATAGGAAATTTGCCAAAAATTTCATTTTTATAAAAAAAAAAATTTGTCAAAACTTGGTGTCTATAGGAAATTTTGTCAAAATTTAATGTCCATAGAAAATTTTGTCAAAAGTCTATAGGATTTTTTTTTTCAAAATGTTTGTCAAAACTTCATCTCTATAGGAAATTTGGTCAAAATTTCACTTTTATAGAAAATTTTGTCAAAAATTGATGTCTTTAGGAAATATTGTCAAAATTTCATTCCTATTGAATTATTTGGCAAAATTTCATTACTATAAGAAATTTGCTAAAAATTTCACTTTTATAAAAAAATTTTGTCAAAACTTGGTGTCTATAGGAAATTTTGTCAAAATTTAATGTCTATAGAAAATTTTGTCAAAATTTAATCTCTAAGGAAATGTTGCCAAAATTTCATCCCTATAGGAAATTTTATCAAAACTTCATCCCTATAGGAAATTTTGTGCAAAATTTCGTTTTTTAGGAAATTTTGTCAAAATTTTATTTCCATAGGAAATTTTTGAAAAATGTATTATTTTTTCCTTCATGTCACCCTGTCTATAATCGGAAATTCTTAACCCCTTTACTAAATGATATGCTTAGCATTACCGATGTTAGTCATTCAGACATTGTAAGATGGCGTTTCTTATGCTATTTCTCCAATTCTTATTATAGAACAATTTTATGCTAATTTATAAGAAACAAGCCATGGCCAAAGATGCTGCAGACAAGGACTAACAAATTTAATGATGTTGATAACAACCTTTTTGCGAGGATATTTCTTGAACATCATCGCCGTCGTTTGCTTAAGACATTTCAATCATTGTGGTTTTCTGTTGTTAAACCACCACCAGAAAAGGATTTCTATCATCAATTGATTTGCATTTTTAAATATTTGTTAAAGATACCTACTACCAAAAGGGAATTTAAAATTACAGACTAAAAAGGACCAAGAGCATTAAAGCCACCCATCAGATAAAGGGGAAGGGAATTGCTTTAATTTATTATACGGTACAAGTTGTATGAGTTCTGGACAGGATATTATAATTAGATATTCAATGGCTTTGTCGAATATTTTCTCTGTCATGCTTTCTCTCTTACTCTCCCTCTCTCTCTTTGCAACAAATATTTTATGGTTTTTATTTCAGCATTTCGATCTGCTTCAAGTATCACTAATTTTCCTTTTATAATTATGGATTTTAATTATTTCCATCTGTGGTCAATATGATTAATGTTGTCATAGATGTGACGATACCCTGATTGTAGAAAGTGTAAATGAGGGCCTTTGTTTAGAGGCCTTCGATGAACTTTTTTAAAGATATTTCATATGGGTTTCCTTTATTCAATATTATCAAGGCCTCGATTTCAATATTCGTAAAATCCTTGATAATTCAATGAAAATAGGTGCTGATATTTTGATATTTTGAAATGGTATAAATTGAGCTTCATTTAATCAAATGTCATTGTTAATGTTAGTCGTTTGTCCTTCTTCGTCTAAGTGGATTTATGTTGTGATGGTCTTCTGGTCCTTGTGTTTGTGAGCTTGAAAATGGGAATGTTTGGGGTGTTAAAAAGGGTTAATTTTTGTAGTTATGCTAATAATGGATTAGCATCACATCAAAATGAAAATGAAGAAACGAACAAATTTATGTAAATTTCACAAATTTGTTTTTTTTTCTTCTTAAATCTCATTCTCCTTCATATTAAAGAGTATGATTTAGATATGGTTATTCTTGACTTGACATTTCATTTGGGATTTACAAAATCCAAATGACAGATGTTGCTCGCAAATACATACATAATTTACATAATTTTATGGACTAGTAAATTAATTAGAAAATTCAATTTTGATTAAATGTTTATGGTGTTTCAAATTTCCTATGAAAACAATTAAAAAAAAAAAAATCAAGCAATCGGTATAAAACTCTGGTTGCTGGGTCCATATTAGTGCATATCGGGCGAAAGATATATATGGGAGCTATATCTAAATCTGAACCGATTTCTTCCAGAATCAATAGGGTTCTATTCTGACCCAAATTAGGAACATGTGCCAAATTTGAAGGCGATTGGACTTAAATTGCGACCTAGACTTTGATCACAAAAATGTGTTCACAGACAGACGGACGGACGGACAGACCGACATGGTTATATCGACTCAAGGACCCACCCTGAGCATTATTGCCAAAGACACCATGTGTCTATCTCGTCTCCTTCTGTGTGTTACAAACATATGCACTAACTTATAATACCCTGTTCCACAGTGTGGCGCAGAGTATAATTGGAAACGAAATATTGGCAAATTTTGCTATAGCAAAGAAATTTTTAAAAATTTTCTTCAATAAATAAATTTCAGAGAAAAATAAACTTTTAATACAAATTTTTACAGAAAAGAAATGTTAAAAATTTTCTATGGCAAAGAAATTGTGACAAAATTTTCTAAAGAAATGGGATTTTGACAAAATTAAGATTTAGTTTTTAATTTCCTGTAGAAATGAAATCTTGACGAAATTTCCTATAGAAATGACATTTTGACAAAATTTCCTATAAAAATAAAATTTTCACAAATTTCACATAAAAAAATTTTTTTTTGATACATGTTCCTACAGAATGAAATTTTGAAGAAATGTCTTATAAAAAATTAATTTTGACGAAATTTCCTAAAGAAATGAAATTTTGACAAAATTTCCTATAAAAATAAAATTTTGACAAAATTTCGTATAGAAATTAAATTTTGACAAAATTTATTATTAAAATAAAATTTTAACAAAATTTTCTATAGACATGAAATCTTGACAAAATTTCCCATAGATATGACAATTTGACAAAACTTCCTATAGAAATGAAATTTTTATAAAATTCCTATAGAAATGAAATTTTGACAAGATTTCCTATAGAAATGAAAATTTGATATAATTTCCCATAGAAATGAAATTTTTACAAAATTTTCCATAGAATTGAAATTTTGACAAAATTTGCTGGAAAAATAAAATTTTGACAAAATTTGCTGGAAAAATGAAATTTTGACAAAACTTCTTTGAAAAATTAAATTTTGATAAAATTTCCTATAGAAATTAAATTTTGACAAAATTTCACATAGAAAATAAATTTTGATGAAATTTCCTGTAGAATGAAAGTTTGAAGAAATTTCCTATAGAAATTAAATATTGACAAAATTTCCTATAGAAATTAAATTTTGACAAAATTTCCTATAAAAATAACATTTTGACAAAATTTCGTATAGAAATTAAATTTTGACAAAATTTATTATTAAAATAAAATTTTGACAAAATTTCCTATAGACATGAAATCTTGACAAAATTTCCTATAGACATGCAATCTTGACAAAATTTCCTGTAGATATGACATTTTGACAAAATTTCCTATAGAAATGAAATTTTGCCATAATTTCCCATAGAAATGAAATTTTTACAAAATTTTCCATAGAATTGAAATTTTGAAAAATTTTCACAAAATTTCCTATAGAAATAAAATTTTGACAAAATTTCCTTTAGAAACGAAATCTTGACGACATTTCCTATAGAAATGACATTTTGACAAAATTTCCTATAAAAATAAAATTTTGACAAAATTTCCTATAAAAATAAAATTTTGACAAAATTTCCTATAGAAATTAAATTTTGACAAAATTTCACATAGAAAATAAATTTTGATAAAACTTCCTATAGAATGAAATTTTGAAGAAATTTCCTATAGAAATGAAATTTTGACAAAATTTCCTAAAGAAATGAAAATTTGACAAAATTTCCTATAATAATAAAATTTTGACAAAATTTCGTAGAAATTAAATTTTGACAAAATTTATTATTAAAATAAAATGTTGACAAAATTTCCTATAGACATGAAATCTTGAAAAAATTTCCTGTAGATATGACATTTTGACAAAATTTCCTATAGAAATGAAATTTTGCCATAATTTTCCATAGAAATGAAATTTTTACAAAATTTTCCATAGAATTGAAATTTTGAAAAATTTTCACAAAATTTCCTATAGAAATAAAATTTTGACAAAATTTCCTATAGAAATGAAATCTTGACGACATTTCCTATAGAAATGACATTTTGACAAAATTTCCTATAAAAATAAAATTTTGACAAAATTTCCTATAAAAATAAAATTTTGACAAAATTTCCTATAGAAATTAAATTTTGACAAAATTTCACATAGAAAATAAATTTTGATAAAACTTCCTATAGAATGAAATTTTGAAGAAATTTCCTATAGAAATTAAATTTTGACAAAATTTCCTAAAGAAATGAAAATTTGACAAAATTTCCTATAATAATAAAATTTTGACAAAATTTCGTAGAAATTAAATTTTGACAAAATTTATTATTAAAATAAAATGTTGACAAAATTTCCTATAGACATGAAATCTTGACAAAATTTCCTGTAGATATGACATTTTGACAAAATTTCCTATAGAAATGAAATTTTGCCATAATTTCCCATAGAAATGAAATTTTTACAAAATTTTCCATAGAATTGAAATTTTGAAAAATTTTCACAAAATTTCCTATAGAAATAAAATTTTGACAAAATTTCCTATAGAAATGAAATCTTGACGACATTTCCTATAGAAATGACATTTTGACAAAATTTCCTATAAAAATAAAATTTTGACAAAATTTCCTATAAAAATAAAATTTTGACAAAATTTCCTATAGAAATTAAATTTTGACAAAATTTCACATAGAAAATAAATTTTGATAAAACTTCCTATAGAATTGAAATTTTGAAGAAATTTCCTATAGAAATTAAATTTTGACAAAATTTCCTATAGAAATTAAATTTTGACAAAATTTTCTATAAAAATAAAATTTGGACAAAATTTCGTATAGAAATTAAATTTTGACAAAATTTATTATTAAAATAAAATTTTGACAAAATTTCCTATAGACATGAAATCTTGACAAAATTTCCTGTAGATATGACATTTTGACAAAATTTCCTATAGAAATTAAATTTTGACAAAATTTCCTATAGAAATGAAATTTTGCCATAATTTCCCATAGAAATGAAATTTTTACAAAATTTTCCATAGAATTGAAATTTTGAAAAATTTTCACAAAATTTCCTATAGAAATAAAATTTTGACAAAATTTCCTATAGAAATGAAATCTTGACGACATTTCCTATAGAAATGACATTTTGACAAAATTTCCTATAAAAATAAAATTTTGACAAAATTTCCTATAAAAATAAAATTTTGACAAAATTTCCTATAGAAATTAAATTTTGACAAAATTTCACATAGAAAATAAATTTTGATAAAACTTCCTATAGAAATGAAATTTTGAAGAAATTTCCTATAGAAATTAAATTTTGACAAAATTTCCTATAGAAATTAAATTTTGACAAAATTTTCTATAAAAATAAAATTTGGACAAAATTTCGTATAGAAATTAAATTTTGACAAAATTTATTATTAAAATAAAATTTTGACAAAATTTCCTATAGACATGAAATCTTGACAAAATTTCCTGTAGATATGACATTTTGACAAAATTTCCTATAGAAATTAAATTTTGACAAAATTTCCTATAGAAATGAAATTTTGCCATAATTTCCCATAGAAATGAAATTTTTACAAAATTTTCCATAGAATTGAAATTTTGAAAAATTTTCACAAAATTTCCTATAGAAATAAAATTTTGACAAAATTTCCTATAGAAATGAAATCTTGACGACATTTCCTATAGAAATGACATTTTGACAAAATTTCCTATAAAAATAAAGTTTTGACAAAATTTCCTATAAAAATAAAATTTTGGGAAAATTTCCTATAGAAATTAAATTTTGACAAAATTTCACATAGAAAATAAATTTTGATAAAACTTCCCATAGAATGAAATTTTGAAGAAATTTCCTATAGAAATTAAATTTTGACAAAATTTCCTAAAGAAATGAAAATTTGACAAAATTTCCTATAAATATAAAATGTTGACAAAATTTCGTATAGAAATTAAATTTTAATAAAATTTATTATTAAAATGAAATTTTGACAAAATTTCCTATAGACATGAAATCTTGACAAAATTTCCTGTAGATATGAAATTTTGACAAAATTTCCTATAGAAATTAAATTTTGACAAAATTTCCCATAAAAGAAATTAAATTGTGACAAAATTTCCTATAGATATGAAACTTTGACCAAATTTCCTAAAGAAATGAAATTTTGACAAAATTTCCTATAAAAATAAAATTTTGACAAAATTTCGTATAGAAATTAAATTTTGACAAAATTTATTATTAAAATAAAATTTTGACAAAATTTCCTATTGACATGAAATCTTGACAAAATTCCTATAGATATTACATTTTGACGAAATTTGCCTATAGAAATGAAATTTTCACAAAATTTCCTATTGAAATAAAATGTTGACTAAATTTCCTAAAGAAATGAAATCTTGACGAAATTTCCTATAGAAATGACATTTTCACAAAATTTCCTATAAAAATAAAATTTTGACAAAATTTCCTATTGAAATTAAATTTTGACAAAATTTCACATAGAAAATAAATTTTGATAAAACTTCCTATAGAATGAAATTTTGAAGAAATTTCCTATTGAAATTAAATTTTGACAAAATTTCCTGAAGAAATGAAATTTTGACAAAATTTCCTATAAATATAAAATTTTGACAAAATTTCGTATAGAAATTAAATGTTGACAAAATTTATTATTAAAATAAAATTTTGACAAAACTTCCTATAGACGTGAAATCTTGACAAAATTTCCTGTAGATATGAAATTTTGACAAAATTTCCTATAGAAATTAAATTTTGACAATATTTCCCATAAAAGAAATTAAATTTTGACAAAATTTCCTATAGATATGAAATTTTTACAAAATTTCATAGAGGAAATAAATTTTGATAAAATTTCCTATAGAAATGAAATTTTGACAAAATTTCCTGGAAAAATGAAATTTTGACAAAATTTCCCATAGAAATGAAATTTTGACAAAATTTCCTGGAAAAATTAAATTTTGACAAAATTTCCTATAGACATGCAATTTTGACAAAATTTCCTATAGAAATGCAATTTTGACAAAATTTCCTATAGAAATGCAATTTTTACAAAATTTTCTATAGACATCAAATTTTGACAAAATTTTCTATAAAAGTGAAATTTTGAACAAATTTCCTATAAAAATAAAATTTTGACTAAATTTACAAATATTGGAATATTGAATTAAATACCAAATTTTTCAAAATTTTCTTATAGCAAACAAATTTGTCAAAATTTTCATATAGTAATAAATAATCACAAATCTACTATCAAAGAAATTTAGACAAAATTTCTAATGGGACACAAATTTGGATACATTTTCGAATGAGAAACAAAACTAGACTAAATTCCTAATAGGAAAAATAGAAAAGAAGTTTTCACAAAATTTCTAAAGGGGAAAAAAATTACACAAATGTTCCAATAAGAAACAAACTTATGTGAAATTCTTAATAGGAAAGAGATTTCGACAAAATTCTATCACAATGGACTGAATATTGTAGTGAGCCTGAAACTTAATTGGGCTGCCACTTTAACCTTCCCTATAGCACAAAAAGTTGACACACTTTTATGTAATTATGAAACGTTGACAAAATTTCTTATAGGAAAGAAATTTTGACAAAATCTCTTATAGCAAATAATTTTTGACAAATTTTCCTACAACCAGAAAACTTTTATAAAATTGCCTACAGCAAGGTAATTTAGACAATCCCCTTGTAACGGGAAACAAATTTAGACAAATGTTTCTATAGCAAAGTAATTTTGAAAAAATTTTCTATAGCAAAGAAAATAAGAATAAAATTTTAACAGGAGTTGAATTTAGACGAAATTTCTTATAGAAACTGGATTAAGAAAAAAATTTGCAATAGAAAAGAAATGTTCCCAAAATTTCCTAATGAAGCGAAATTTTTCGAAAATTGTCAATAGAAATCAAATTTTCAAAAATTTTCTTTGGAAATAACATTTTCAGAAAATTTCTATAAAATTTAGCCTTTCATACAATTTGCTATAAATAGCAAATTTTCTTATAATCTATATTTTATAGGAAGAAAAATATTAACAAAATTTTCTATTGCAAAGAAATTTTTACAAATTTTACAAAAAATTAATAGCAAAGAAATTTCCTATAAAGAAGAAATTTAAATGAAATTTCCTATACCAAGGAAATTATTTAAGAATTTCCGTTAACACAGAAATTTTGACAAAACGTTCTTTAACATAAACATTTTTTTAAAATTTAATGAAACAAAGAAACTTAGAAAAAAATTCTCTTTTGTGAAAGAAATTTTGACAACTTATCCTATAACTAAAATATTTTGAAAACTTTTTTTTAGCAAAAAATTGATCAAAATGTTTCCTAGAACAAAAATTAATTAAAAATAAAATAAATACAAAATAAATTAATAAAAAAAATTCTATAGTAATGAAATTTTCGTTATAAAAATAGACATAAAATATTACTATAGCATAAAAATTTAGACAGAATTTCTAATAGAGAAAGAAATTGTGACAAAATTTCCTATAAGAACGAAATTTTGACATAATTTCCTTTAACGGAGAAAAATTGGGAAATGTAGCAAAACAAATTAATGAAAAATTCTTATAGAAAATAAATGTTCACAACAATTTCTATAACTAAGATATATTGAAAAAAAAATTCTTTAGGAAAAAATTTGCCAATATTTATAGCAAAGATATTTGAAAAAATCCATGTAACAAACAATTTTGACTCAAGAATTTTGTTTTAATAAAATATTCTATAGTAAAGAAATTTTGGCAAAATTTTCTATAGCAATGAAAGTTTGACGAAATTTCCTATACACTGAAAAAACAGTAAATCCACCATGAAGAAAAATTTTGGTTAATTTTAGGAAATTTAGATTATTTTTAGAAAAATTGAACTAAACAGAACTAAAAGCTCAGAAAATTGGTTCGTACTCACCAAATATATTTTTATACACAAATGTTGATAAATATGAAAATTCGTGTAAAATATCCTTATTGTTTAACATCCTGTAAATATAAGAATTATTTATCATCCATTAGCTACCTCAGAATATATATAAAAATTCTTAATACAGAAAATAATTTGTAGCCTAATTGCATGCTATGCATTAAAAGTCTTAAAATGCTCCAAAAGATATGCTACAAATAATGAAATATTTATTATATGTCAATTACTTGTATAATGCCTTTTATAATTCCTTTATATGTATAACAAATAGCGTGTGAACAAATTTTCTCCAAATAGTGGTGACCATATGGGCTGACCATAAGTTTAAAAACCTGTTAAGTGTCCATTGTTATATACCACCTTAGGGCCTAACCACTTCACTTGACATATAATATAAAAATAATATTTACTGTTTAACAGAATTTGCCAAGAATATAACTTAAGTATGTTAAGTATGGCAAACAATCGACGAGAACCAAATAAAACAACAAAGGCAACACATAGAAAAAAACCTGGTACTAAGGAAACTCGAACAAAACACAAACAAAAAAACGGACACAATATAAACTGTAGCATACTTTTAGGCCCCACTTCCTATACGTCATTTTAAATCATAAGGCACGTAGATTTGCTGCTTGTATTTGTCAAGCTAAGACTTAATTACATAAATGCTAACAAGATCTCAAGTAGACGAAGAGATTTGTGCCGAACAAAACAATACACAGAGGAAACATGACAATTTCCTATGTTCATATCATCTCTGGGTGGATAAGGACATCTGAGTATGCACAACATAAAGCCGCAGGTAATTTGTCTTCATTAGTTGGAAACTACACTTACCTAAAAGTAGGCATCTTTTGTACATTTATATATACATCCGCAATATATGCTACAATGCAAATGCATCTTTGAGCAACTCAACAAGATCTTATATGCGATAACAATACACAAATCTTCACTGACGACTAGAACATGTCAAAAACACAGACTTGCTTGTTTTTTTTGTGTGTTTGTATCCAAGGAAGCCGGATGAACTCAATGACATTTGAAACAGAAAATTTCCTACTAATTAAAGGCATGTAAATAGTTAAGAATGTAGCATATTAAACTCATTGTTAAAATGTTACGAATAACAATGATTGTGTTCAGGTACTTTAATGCTTGTGTTAAGTGGTGGCTGAAGTATAAGCATGTTATGTGAGACAAACAATAGTTTTGTGTAGACATATAAAAAGCCTAAAAGTAGGCTTTTCATTGCAGAAAAATAAGAGACCCTTTGAGTGTATACAAATGCGAAAAAAACAAGCAAATCTAAATACAAGCTTGTAAGAATGATGGAACTTGAAAAATGTTAACTAATGAGATTTTAACTAAAGACAAGCGGATGCTTTGAAAAAATATTGTGGTTGACATAAAAAAATGTTCTATAAAAATAAAATTTTGACAAAATTTTCTATAAAAATAAAATTTTGACAAAATTTTCAATAGAAATAAAATTTTGACAACATTTTCTATAGAAATACAATTTTGCCAAATTTTCTATAGAAATAAAATTTTCTACAGAAATAAAATGTTACCAAAATTTTCTATGGAAAAAAAAGTTGACAAAATTTTCTATAGAAATAAAATTTTGACAAAATTTTCTTTAGAAATAAAATTTTGACTTAATTATCTATAGAAATAAAATTTTGACAAAAGTTTCTATAGCAATACAATTTTGACAACATTTTCTATAGAAATAAAATTTTGACAAAAATTTTTTATAAAAAAAATGTTTGACAAAATTTTCTATATAAATAAAATTTTGACAAAATTTTCTATAGACATATAATTTTGACAAAATTTTCTATAGAAATAAAATGCTGACAAAATTTTCTATAGAATTAAATTAAAAAAAAAAAATTCTAGAGTACTAAAATTTTCTATAGAAATAAAATTTTGACAAAATTTTTTACAGAAATAAAACTTTGACAAAATTTTCTATAGAAATAAAAATTCGACAAAATTTTCTATAAAAATATAATTTTCACAAAATTTTCTATAGAAATAAAATTTTGACAAAATTTTTTATAGAAATAAAATTTTGATAAAATTTTCTATAAAATAAAATTTTGACAAAATTTTCTATAGAAATAAACATTTGACAAAATTTTCTATAGAAATAAAAATTTTGACAAAATTTTCGATATGAATACAATTTTGACAAAATTTTCTATAGAAATAAAATTTTGACAAAATTTTCTATAAAAATAAAATTTTGACTAAATTTTCTATAGAAATAAAATTTTGACAAAATTTTCTATAGAAATAAAATGTTGACAAAATTTTCTATAGAAATAAAATTTTGACAAAATTTTCTATAGAAATAAAATTTTGATAAAATTGTCTATAGAAATAAAATGTTGACAACATTTTCTATAGAAATAAAACTTTGACAAAATTTTCTATAGAAATAAAATGTTGACAACATTTTCTATAGAAATAAAATGTTGATAGATTATTTTTGGCTCGAGTGGCAACAATGATTATGAACCGATATGGACCAATTTTAGTGTGATTAGAGATAACTTAGACCGCTATGGACCAATTTTTTTTTTATTTTATAAAAAAAAAATTTGACAAAATTTTCGATAGGCATACAATTTTTGACAAAATTTTCTATAGAAATAAAATTTTGACAAAATTTTCTAAAGACATAAAATTTTGACAAAATTTATAAAATTTGGACAAAATTTTCAATAAATATAAAATTTTGACAACATTTTCAATAGAAATAAAATTTTGAAAAAATTTTTTATAGAAATAAAATGTTGACAAAATTTTCTATAGAAAAAAAATTTTGACAAAATTTTCTATAGAAAAAAAAATTTTGACAAAATTTTCTATAGAAATAAAATTTTGACAAAATTTTCTATGGAAATAAAATTTTGACAAAATTTTCTATAGAAATAAAATTTTGACAAAATTTTCTATAGAAATAAAATTTTGACAAAATTTTCTATAGAAATAAAATTTTGACAAAATTTTCTATAGAAAAAAAATTTGACAAAATTTTCTATAGGCATAAAATGTTGAAAAATTTTTTTTAGAAATAAAATTTTCTATAAAATAAAATTTTGACAAAATTTTCTATAGGAATACAACTGTGACAAAATTTCCTATAGAAATAAAATTTTGACAAAATTTTCTATAGAAATAAAATTTTGATTAAATTCTTTATAAAAATAAAATTTTGACAAAATTTTCAAAACAATAAAATTTAACAAAATTTTCTATAAAAATAAAAATTTGACAAAATTTTTTATAAATATAAAATTTTGACAAAATTTTCTATAAATATAAAATTTTGAAAAAAATTATCTATAAAAATAAAATTTTGACAAAATTTTCTATAGAAATAAATTTTCTATATAAATAAAATTTTGACAAAATTTTCTATAGACATATAATATTGACAAAATTTTCTATAGAAATAAAATGCTGACAAAATTTTCTATAGAATTAAATTAAAAAAAAACATCTAGAGTACTAAAATTTTCTATAGAAATAAAATTTTGACAAAATTTTTTACAGAAATAAAATTTTGACAAAATTTTCTATAGAAATAAAATTTTGACAAAATTTTTTATAGAAATAAAATTTTGATAAAATTTTCTATAAAATAAAATTTTGACAAAATTTTCGATAGGCATATAATTTTTGACAAAATTTTCTATAGAAATAAAATTTTGACAAAATTTTCTAAAGACATAAAATTTTGACAAAATTTATAAAATTTGGACAAAATTTTCAATAAATATAAAATTTTGACAACATTTTCAATAGAAATAAAATTTTGACAAAATTTTTTACAGAAATAAAATGTTGACAAAATTTTCTATAGAAAAAAAAATTTTGACAAAATTTTCTATAGAAATAAAATTTTGACAAAATTTTCTATGGAAATAAAATTTTGACAAAATTTTTCTTTAGAAATAAAATTTTGACTTAATTATCTATAGAAATAAAATTTTGACAAAAGTTTCTATAGCAATACAATTTTGACAACATTTTCTATAGAAATAAAATTTTGACAAAAATTTTTTATAAAAAAAATGTTTGACAAAATTTTCTATATAAATAAAATTTTGACAAAATTTTCGATAGACATATAATTTTGACAAAATTTTTTATAGAAATAAAATGCTGACAAAATTTTCTATAGAATTAAATTAAAAAAAAAAATTCTAGAGTACTAAAATTTTCTATAGAAATAAAATTTTGACAAAATTTTTTACAGAAATAAAACTTTGACAAAATTTTCTATAGAAATAAAAATTTGACAAAATTTTCTATAAAAATATAATTTTCACAAAATTTTCTATAGAAATAAAATTTTGACAAAATTTTTTATAGAAATAAAATTTTGATAAAATTTTCTATAAAATAAAATTTTGACAAAATTTTCTATAGAAATAAACATTTGACAAAATTTTCTATAGAAATAAAAATTTTGACAAAATTTTCGATATGAATACAATTTTGACAAAATTTTCTATAGAAATAAAATTTTGACAAAATTTTCTATAAAAATAAAATTTTGACTAAATTTTCTATAGAAATAAAATTTTGACAAAATTTTCTATAGAAATAAAATGTTGACAAAATTTTCTATAGAAATAAAATTTTGACAAAATTTTCTATAGAAATAAAATTTTGATAAAATTTTCTATAGAAATAAAATGTTGACAACATTTTCCATAGAAATAAAACTTTGACAAAATTTTCTATAGAAATAAAATGTCAACATTTTCTATAGAAATAAAATGTTGATAGATTATTTTTGGCTCGAGTGGCAACAATGATTATGAACCGATATGGACCAATTTTTGTGTGATTAGAGATAACTTAGACCGCTATGGACCAATTTTTTTTTATTTTATAAAAAAAAAAAAATTGACAAAATTTTCGATAGGCATACAATTTTTGACAAAATTTTCTATAGAAATAACATTTTGACAAAATTTTCTAAAGACATAAAATTTTGACAAAATTTATAAAATTTGGACAAAATTTTCAATAAATATAAAATTTTGACAACATTTTCAATAGAAATAAAATTTTGACAAAATTTTTTATAGAAATAAAATGTTGACAAAATTTTCTATAGAAAAAAAATTTTGACAAAATTTTCTATAGAAATAAAATTTTGACAAAATTTTGTATGGAAATAAAATTTTGACAAAATTTTCTATAGAAATAAAATTTTGACAAAATTTTCTATAGAAATAAAATTTTGACAAAATTTTCTATAGAAATAAAATTTTGACAAAATTTTCTATAGAAATAAAATTTTGACAAAATTTTCTATAGAAAAAAATTTGACAAAATTTTCTATAGGCCTAAAATGTTGACAAATTTTTTTTAGAAATAAAATTTTCTATAAAATAAAATTTTGACAAAATTTTCTATAGGAATACAACTGTGACAAAATTTCCTATAGAAATAAAATTTTGACAAAATTTTCTATAGAAATAAAATTTTGATTAAATTCTTTATAAAAATAAAATTTTGACAAAATTTTCAAAAAAATAAAATTTAACAAAATTTTCTATAAAAATAAAAATTTGACAAAATTTTTTATAAATATAAAATTTTGACAAAATTTTCTATAAATATAAAATTTTGAAAAAAATTTTCTATAAAAATAAAATTTTGACAAAATTTTCTATAGAAATAAATTTTCTATATAAATAAAATTTTGACAAAATTTTCTATAGACATATAATTTTGACAAAATTTTCTATAGAAATAAAATGCTGACAAAATTTTCTATAGAATTAAATTAAAAAAAAACATCTAGAGTACTAAAATTTTCTATAGAAATAAAATTTTGACAAAATTTTTTACAGAAATAAAATTTTGACAAAATTTTCTATAGAAATAAAATTTTGACAAAATTTTTTATAGAAATAAAATTTTGATAGAATTTTCTATAAAATAAAATTTTGACAAAATTTTCGATAGGCATATAATTTTTGACAAAATTTTCTATAGAAATAAAATTTTGACAAAATTTTCTAAAGACATAAAATTTTGACAAAATTTATAAAATTTGGACAAAATTTTCAATAAATATAACATTTTGACAACATTTTCAATAGAAATAAAATTTTGACAAAATTTTTTACAGAAATAAAATGTTGACAAAATTTTCTATAGAAAAAAAAATTTTGACAAAATTTTCTATAGAAATAAAATTTTGACAAAATTTTCTATGGAAATAAAATTTTGACAAAATTTTCTATAGAAATAAAATTTTGACAAAATTTTCTATAGAAATAAAATTTTGACAAAATTTTCTATAGAAATAAAATTTTGACAAAATTTTCTATAGAAAGAAAATTTGACAAAATTTTCTATAGACATAAAATGTTGACAAATTTTTTTTAGAAATAAAATTTTCTATAAAATAAAATTTTGACAAAATTTTCTATAGGAATACAACTGTGACAAAATTTCCTATAGAAATAAAATTTTGACAAAATTTTCTATAGAAATAAAATTTTGATTAAATTCTTTATAAAAATAAAATTTTGACAAAATTTTCAAAACAATAAAATTTAACAAAATTTTCTATAAAAATAAAAATTTGACAAAATTTTTTATAAATATAAAATTTTGACAAAATTTTCTATAAATATAAAATTTTGAAAAAAATTTTCTATAAAAATAAAATTTTGACAAAATTTTCTATAGAAATAAAATTTCGACAAAATTTTCTATAGAAAAAAAAAATTTGAAAATTTTCTATAAATATAAAATTTTGACAAAATTTTGTATAAATATAAAATTTTGACAACATTTTCTATAGAAATAAAATTTTGACAAAATTTTCTCTAGAATTAAATTTTGGACAACATTTTCTATAGAAATAAAATTTTGACAAATTTTTCTATAACAATAAAATTTTCACAACATTTTCTATAAAAATAAAATGTTGACATTTTCTATAGAAATAAAATGTTGGTAGATTATTTTTGGCTGGAGTGGCAACCATGATTATGAACCGATATGGACCACTTTTTGTGTGATTGGAGATCGGCTATGTATAACTATAGACCGATATGGACCAATTTTGCTATTGTTGTTCCAAATTTCAACCAGATTGGATGAAATTTGCTTCTCTTAGGACTCCGCAAGCCAAATCTGGGGATCGGTTTATATGGGGGCTATATATAATTATGGACCGATGTGGACTAATTTTTGCATGGTTGTTAGAGACCATATACCAACACCATGTACTAAATTTCAGCCGGATCGGATGAAATATGCTTCTGTTAGAGGCTCCGCTAGCCAAATCTGAGGGTCTCTTTATATGGGGGCTACACGTAAATGTGGACCGATATGGCCCATTTGCAATAACACCCGACCTACATGAATAGCAACTACTTGTGCCAAGTTTCAAGTCGATAGCTTGTTTCGTTCGAAAGTTAGCGTCATTGCAACAGACGGACTGACATGCTTAGATCGACTCAGAATTTCACCGCGACCCAGAATATATATACATTATGGGGTCTTAGAGCAATATTTCGATGTGTTACAAACGGAATGACAAAGTTAATATACCCTCCATCCTATGGTGGAGGGTATAAAAATTACAAATTACAAAAACTCTAAAAAATTTACAAACATTTTCAAACTTTCTTATTATTCTTATTATCACTGAAGAGGGTTTCCAGTACAAATCTTTCCTGGGTTCAAATCCAAATTTGAACCCAGTACTCATTGTGCACATAATGGATATTTTTCCATTTTTAATTGAAACCTTTGCCTAAGGTTCGCGATACAGTCAATCATTTTTGTATTGCCTACCTTAAGGCATCGATTATATTCAATTGCAGAACATTCACCTGACCACTTGAAATAAAGCTTCATTTCAACCCTGTCACATTACGAAACATGAATTCCTGTTTCCACGCATTTGACATGACTTTTATTACAATAGACTTGATTTTTTCTCTCTCAAAAATTCACTTTTGCATATTTTTTTTTTGTTTTGTGCTGAATAACTTTTTTTGAACTCCATGTACGGGCTACTTTACTGATTTCGCTGGAATGTGTTGCCACTAAATAAAAAGTCAAAAACAAAATATAAATGGATGAGGTACATTATATAAGTATTTTCATGCAAACATAATAAAAACAAAACCATCATCGACGTTAGCTCAGAGATATGACAACCTGGACATATAAAAACGCAAACTTTCAAACATCATCAGCCATCCATATACGAGCTCTGGAGACACATGAACCCCAACACCCAATGAACCAAATGCCTGCTGCCTTTTAAAAATTCACAGAAGCCAAAGCAATTGACCATTGTTCATAGTCCAGCCATTCGACAAGGATGTGAGTTGCCAAAAAACGAAACAAACGCATTACATAAAGAACGGCTGAATCCTCATCAGCATCGAACTTCAACAATTCTAGAGGAAGGATTTTTATTCGAACGAAAACAAAAAATAGATTGCAAACTCAATTTTCTGAACAAAAAAAAAATCGGCGAAAATTTTACTCTTCATATAGGCATACATGCCGGGGTACATGGCACCCCACCCAGCACATAGTGTTACCAAAATCTATATTCCTTTTTGGTAAAATAAAGGTAGATTTTTTTTCTCTGCACCTTTCTTTGTATCCATAGACATTTGTGTCCAGTACAATTCAAAACAAAACATTAAAACCTACACTTTTTGGCGTTTATTTGTAGCGCATTTTGTTGCGAGTAAAAAAATCCAACAAAATGGGAACAATTCTTCTTGGTTGTATAAAAAAGCAACAACATAGGGTGGTCAACGGTCAATACAAAAATTTCATTGTTATAGGAAATTTTGGCAAAATTTCATTTTTATAGGAAATTTTGTCTAAATTTAATTTTTATAGGAAATTTTGTCAACATTTCATTTATATAGGAAATTTTGGCAAAATTTCATTTTCATAGAGAATTTTATTTCTAACGAAAATTTTGTCAAAATTTCTCTTTTATAGGAAAATTTGTAAAAATTTCATTTTTATAGAAAATTTTGTCAAATGTTAATTTCTAAATAAAATTTTGTCAAAGTTTAATTTCTATAGGAAATTTTAGAAAAAAATCATTTTTATTGGAAATTTTGTCTAAATTTCATTTTATAGCAAATTTTGTCAAAATTTCATATTTATAAATAGGAAATTTTGTCAAAATTGTAAAAAGCCTCTTAGAGAAGTAAAATTCATCAGATCCGGTTGAAATTTGGTACGTGGTGTTAGTATATGGTCTCTAACAACCATGCAAAAATTGCTTCTTATCGGTCCGTAATTATATATAGCCCTCATATAAACAGATCCCCAGATTTGACTTCCGGAGCCTCTTATAGAAGCAAAATTCATCCGGTCCGTTTGACATCTGGTACGTGGTGTTAGTATATGGTCTCTAACAACCATGCAAAAATTGGTCCTTATCGGTCCATAATTATATATAGCCCCCATTTAAACCGATACATAAGATTCGACCTGGCTGAACTTACGGCCGTATATACTTGTTATAGATGATATTGTCAAAATTTCATTTTTATAGGAAATTTTGGCAAAATTTAATTTTTATAGGGAATTGTGGAAAAATTCCATTATAATAGGGAATTTTGTCAAAATTTCATTGTTATAGGAAATTTTGTCAAAATTTCATTTTTATAGAAAACTTTGTCAAAATTTCTTATCAATAGAAAATTTTCTCAAAATTTAATTTCTAAAGAAATTTTGTCCAAATTTTATTTCTATACGAAATTTTGTAAAAAATTCATTTTTATATGAAATTTTGTCATAATTCCATTTTTATCGGAAATTTTTGTCACAAGTTCATTCTTATATGAAATTTTGCCAAAATTTCAGTTTTATTGGAAATTTTGTCAAAATTTCATTTTTATAGGAAGTTTTGTCTAAATTTCATTTTTATAGGAAATTTTATCAAAATTTTACTTTTATAGGAAATTTTGTCAAAATTTCAGTTTTATAGGAAATTTTGTCAAAATTTCATTGTTATAGGAAATTTTGTCAAAATTTCATTTTTATAGGAAATTTTTGTCACAATTTCATTTTTATAGGACATTTTTGCCACATTTTCATTTTTTTGTCAAAATTTTATTTTTTAGGAAATTTTATCAAAATTTCATTTTTATAGGAAATTTTGTCAAAATTTTATTTTTTAGGAAATTTTGTCAAAATTTCATTTTTATACGAAATGTTGTCAAATTTTCATTTTTATACGAAATTTTGTCAAAATTTAATTTTTATACGAAATTTTGTCAAAATTTCATTTTTATACGAAATTTTGTCAAAATTTCATTTTTATACGAAATGTTGTCAAATTTGCATTTTTGTACGATTTCATTTTTATAGGAAATTTTTGTCACAATTTCATTTTTATAGGACATTTTTGCCACATTTTCATTTTTATAGGAAATTTTGTCAAAATTTCATTCTTATAGGAAATTTTATCAAAATTTCATTCTTATAGGAAATTTTATCAAAATTTCATTTTTATAGGAAATTTTATCAAAATTTCATTTTTATAGGAAATTTTGTCAAAATTTTATTTTTTAGGAAATTTTGTCAAAATTTCATTTTTATACGAAATGTTGTCAAATTTTCATTTTTATACGAAATTTTGTCAACATTTAATTTTTATACGAAATTTTGTCAAATTTTTGTAAAAATTATTTCAAAATTTCTTTGCTGTAGGAAATTTCCTCAAAATTTCTTTTCTGTATGAAATTTTGCCAATATTTCACTTCTACAGGAAATTTTTTCAAAGTTTTATTTCTATGGAAAATTTAGTCAAAATTTCTTTGCTAAGGAAATTTGTTCAAAATTTAATTTTTAAGTAATGGTTGTGATAATTCCGTTTTTATAGGAAGTTATGACCACCTTTGGTCAACATTTCTTTTCTATAGGAAATTTTGTAAAAAATTGGGTTCTTTAGAAAGTTTTATCAAAATATCTTGGCTATAGGAAATTTTGTCAAATTTTGTTTTTTTTATATGAAATTTTGTCAAAATTACTTTGCTTTAGGGAAATTTGTCAAAATTTCTTTCCTATAAAAAAAAAATCGTAAAAATTTCTTTACTAAGGAAATTTGATCAAAATTTAATTTCTAAAGATTTCGTGTGATAATTTCATTTTTGTAGGAAATTGTGACCACATTTTTACGCTTAGAAATATCCACACCCCTGTCCATTCCTTAGCCGCGATATCAACCAAATTCTCATCAAACCCAGGGCTTATTGTAAATTAAACAACGACTAAATAATGGTGTTGACGTTGAATGCCAATGATGCTGATGACTATGATGATTCAAACGACTTTTGTGGAACGAGGTCTGTGATGGTAAGTGCTTCAACCCATCAGATATTTGGTGGGAGATATTGAGCCCCACGATTATCAAAGGAGGATGGGCTATCCATGCATTGTTCCATTAAAAACAAGACTATAAAGCAATAGCAATGTTAATGTCCAATGTTTCTTCTTCTTCTTCTTCTTCTCCTTCTGTGCGTCATTTGTTTTGTTCACATCTCATTTTCACCCATGAGTGTTGGTCGTTGGAACAAATGCAACCCCTGCTTATGTTGTTGTTTTTTAGATGGCCGCGAATTTATTTGGCATTTTACCTTATTTTCTCTATTTTTTTTTCTTGGTCCAGCAACGGCAAATGGTATTCGCGTCTCCTGTTTTTGTATTTGTTGGCCAATACAAAAAAAATAAATAAAAATAATAAGCAATACAAACAGCAACAACCTTTCACCTCATACCCTTGGACCCTATTGGTCAATATGATGTTCTATAGTGAACTGAGAGCTAAACCTCTGAACGTTTCACCGACACCGTAGTCCTGGTCACTTGGCTTGCCACTTGGACACAATGAGCATCAACTCATTTTCGTATTTCTTTTTGGCCAAATTTCCTGTGTTTGGCATTGTTTGGTTGTTAATTCAGCCAAAAATAGAAATAAACCACGATCAGTGCCATCATCAGCGTTGTCGTTGTAGTCGTCGTCTCATTCGTACAGGACTCACGATAACGACGAAAGCCAAAGAGAATCGTCAGCAAAAAAAAAACGCAAAAGAATAATGTCAGCCAAAAAATAAAACAGGATTAAAGAAGAATTGATGATGATTTTTGTATGCGCACTTTCTTTCCCACTCTCCTTTTGGCCAGATTCTCAAACTCATTGGTGTTGGCGGAAGAGGAAACATCGTCACGAAAATAGAAATAAACGAGCCAGAGACATATGGGTGACATACATGAATGTTGAACTATTGAGATTCTCTAGAGATAGATAAGAGATAGAAAATGAGGAAGTGAAAGTGGAAGACATTTTCCAGAATTATTTCTTAGTCCAGTAGGTCGTGAAGGATAGCTTCCTTCGGACATATATGGGTATACTTACCTATGTCTATATTCCATTTCGTTTCTACAGAAAATTTTGTCAAGTTTTAATTTTTATAAAAAATTTTGTCAAAATTTCATTTATAGAGGAAATTCCAATAAAAATTTCAATTCTATTGGAATTTTTTTTCAAAATTTCATTACTATAGGAAATTTTGTCAAACTATCATTTAAATAAAAAATTGTTGGCAAAATATTATTTCTATAGGAAATTTTGTCAAAGTTTTATTTTTATAGGAAATTTCAACAAAATTTCATTTCAATGAAAAATTTTGTCAAAATTTCATTTCTATAACAAATTTTGACAAAATTTCTTTGCTATAAAAATTTCGTCAATATTTCTTTGCTATAGGAAATTTTGTCAAAATTTAATTTCTATAGGAAATTTCAACAATTTCTATGGGATACTTTGGTCAAGATCTCACTTCTATAGTGAATTTTGTCAATACGTAATATCTATATAAAAATTTGTCAAAAATTGTTTTTATAGGAAATTTTGTCAATTTTTTTTTGCAATAGAAAATTTTGTTTAAATTTTTTTTTTGCTTTAGAAAATGTTGTCAAAATTTAATTTCTATAGGAAATGTTGTCAAAATTTAATTTCTATAGGAAATTTTGTTAAAATTTAATTTCTATAGGAAATTTTGTCAAAATTTTATTTGCTATAGGAAATTTTGTCAAAATTGCATTTCTAACGAAATTTTGTCAAAATAGCATTTCTAACGAAATTTTGTCAAATTTCATTTCTATAGGAAATGTTGTCACAATTTCATTTCTATAGGAAATTTCGTCAAAATTTCATGTCTACAGGAAATTTTTGTCAAAATTTCATATCTATAGAAAATGTTGGCAAACTTTTATTTCTAACGAAATTTTGTCAAAATTGCATTTCTGACGAAATTTTGTCACAATTTCATTCCTATAGGAAATTTTGACAAAATTTCATTTCTATAAGAAATTTTGTCAAAATTTCATTTCCATAGGAAATTTTGTCAAAATTTCATTTCTATAGGAAATTTTGTCAAAATTTTATTTCTATAAAAAACTTTTGTCAAAACTTCATTTCTATAGTAAATTTTGTCAAAATTTCATTTCTATAGAAAATTTTGGTGAAATTTTATTTCTTATATAGGAAATTTTGTCAAAATTTAATTTCTATAGGAAATTTTTGTCAAAATTTCATATCTATAGAAAATTTTGGCAAAATTTTATTTCTAACGAATTTTTGTCAAAATTTCATTTCTATAATAAATTTTGTCAAAATTTCATTTCTATAGGAAATTTTGTCAAAATTTCATTTCTATAGGAAATTTTGTCAAAATTTCATTTCTATAGGAAATTTTATTAAAATTTCATTTCTATATGAAATTTTGTCAAAATTTGGCAAAATTTTATTTCTAACGAATTTTTGTCAAAATTTCTTTTCTTTAATAAATTTTGTCAAAATTTCATTTCTATAGGAAATTTTGTCAAAATTCCATTTCTATAGGAAATTTTGTCAAAATTGCATTTCTAACGAAATTTTGTCAAAATTTTATTTGCTATAGGAAATTTTGTCAAAATTTCATTTCTATAGGAAATTTTTGTCAAAATTTCATATCTATAGAAAATTTTGGCAAAATTTTATTTCTAACGAATTTTTGTCAAAATTTCATTTCTATAATAAATTTTGTCAAAATTTCATTTCTATAGGAAATTTTGTCAAAATTTCATTTCTATAAGAAATTTTGTCAAAATTTCATTTCTATAGGAAATTTTTGTCAAAATTTTATTTCTATAGAAAACTTTTGTCAAAATTTCATTTCTATAGGAAATTTTTGTCAAAATTTTATTTCTATAGAAAACTTTTGTCAAAATTTCATTTCTATAGAAAATTTAGGCACACTGTTATTTCTAACGAAATTTTGTCAAAATTTCATTTCTATAGGAAATTTTGTCAAAGTTTCATTTCTATAGGAAATTTGGCAAAATTTTATTTCTAACGAAATTTTGTCAAAATTTCATTTCTAACGAAATTTTGTAAAAGTTTCATTTCTATAGGAAATTTTTGTCAAAATTTCAGATCCATAGAAAATTTTGGTCAAACTTTCATTTCAATAGGAAATTTTGTAAAAATTTTTTTTCTATAGGAAATTTTGTCAAAGTTTCATTTCTATAGGAAATTTTGGCAAAATTCTATTTCTATAGAAAAATTTTGTCAAAGTTTCATTTCTATAGGAAATTTTGTCAAAATTTTATTTCTAACGAAATTTTGTCAAAATTTTATATCTAACGTAATATCTATATAAAAATTTGTCAAAAATTGTTTTTATAGGAAATTTTGTCAATTTTTTTTTGCAATAGAAAATTTTGTTTAAATTTTTTTTTTGCTTTAGAAAATGTTGTCAAAATTTAATTTCTATAGGAAATGTTGTCAAAATTTAATTTCTATAGGAAATTTTGTTAAAATTTAATTTCTATAGGAAATTTTGTCAAAATTTTATTTGCTATAGGAAATTTTGTCAAAATTGCATTTCTAACGAAATTTTGTCAAAATAGCATTTCTAACGAAATTTTGTCAAATTTCATTTCTATAGGAAATTTTGTCACAATTTCATTTCTATAGGAAATTTCGTCAAAATTTCATGTCTATAGGAAATTTTTGTCAAAATTTCATATCTATAGAAAATGTTGGCAAACTTTTATTTCTAACGAAATTTTGTCAAAATTGCATTTCTGACGAAATTTTGTCACAATTTCATTCCTATAGGAAATTTTGACAAAATTTCATTTCTATAAGAAATTTTGTCAAAATTTCATTTCCATAGGAAATTTTGTCAAAATTTCATTTCTATAGGAAATTTTGTCAAAATTTTATTTCTATAAAAAACTTTTGTCAAAACTTCATTTCTATAGTAAATTTTGTCAACATTTCATTTCTATAGAAAATTTTGGTGAAATTTTATTTCTTATATAGGAAATTTTGTCAAAATTTAATTTCTATAGGAAATTTTTGTCAAAATTTCATATCTATAGAAAATTTTGGCAAAATTTTATTTCTAACGAATTTTTGTCAAAATTTCATTTCTATAATAAATTTTGTCAAAATTTCATTTCTATAGGAAATTTTGTCAAAATTTCATTTCTATAGGAAATTTTGTCAAAATTTCATTTCTATAGGAAATTTTATTAAAATTTCATTTCTATATGAAATTTTGTCAAAATTTGGCAAAATTTTATTTCTAACGAATTTTTGTCAAAATTTCTTTTCTTTAATAAATTTTGTCAAAATTTCATTTCTATAGGAAATTTTGTCAAAATTCCATTTCTATAGGAAATTTTGTCAAAATTCCATTTCTATAGGAAATTTTGTCCAAATTGCATTTCTAACGAAACTTTGTCAAAATTTTATTTGCTATAGGAAATTTTGTCAAAATTTCATTTCTATAGGAAATTTTTGTCAAAATTTCATATATATAGAAAATTTTGGCAAAATTTCATTTCTAACAAAATTTTGTCAAAATTTTATTTCTATAGGAAATTTTGTCAACATTTTATTTTTATAGAAAATTTTGTCAAAATTTTATTTCTATAAAAAACTTTTGTCAAAATTTCATTTCTATAGGAAATTTTTGTCAAAATTTCATTTCTATAGAAAATTTTGGTGAAATTTTATTTCTTACGAAATTTTTTCACAATTTCATTTCTATAGGAAATTTTGTCAAAATTTAATTTCTATAGGAATTTTTTGTCAAAATTTCATATCTATAGAAAATTTTGGCAAAATTTTATTTCTAACGAATTTTTGTCAAAATTTCATTTCTATAATAAATTTTGTCAAAATTTCATTTCTATAGGAAATTTTGTCAAAATTTCATTTCTATAAGAAATTTTGTCAAAATTTCATTTCTATAGGAAATTTTTGTCAAAATTTTATTTCTATAGAAAACTTTTGTCAAAATTTCATTTCTATAGAAAATTTAGGCACACTGTTATTTCTAACGAAATTTTGTCAAAATTTCATTTCTATAGGAAATTTTGTCAAAGTTTCATTTCTATAGGAAATTTGGCAAAATTTTATTTCTAACGAAATTTTGTCAAAATTTCATTTCTAACGAAATTTTGTAAAAGTTTCATTTCTATAGGAAATTTTTGTCAAAATTTCAGATCCATAGAAAATTTGGTCAAACTTTCATTTCAATAGGAAATTTTGTAAAAATTTTTTTTCTATAGGAAATTTTGTCAAAGTTTCATTTCTATAGGAAATTTTGGCAAAATTCTATTTCTATAGAAAAATTTTGTCAAAGTTTCATTTCTATAGGAAATTTTGTCAAAATTTTATTTCTAACGAAATTTTGTCAAAATTTTATATCTAACGTAATATCTATATAAAAATTTGTCAAAAATTGTTTTTATAGGAAATTTTGTCAATTTTTTTTTGCAATAGAAAATTTTGTTTAATTTTTTTTTTTGCTTTAGAAAATGTTGTCAAAATTTAATTTCTATAGGAAATGTTGTCAAAATTTAATTTCTATAGGAAATTTTGTTAAAATTTAATTTCTATAGGAAATTTTGTCAAAATTTTATTTGCTATAGGAAATTTTGTCAAAATTTTATTTGCTATAGGAAATTTTGTCAAAATAGCATTTCTAACGAAATTTTGTCAAATTTCATTTCTATAGGAAATTTTGTCACAATTTCATTTCTATAGGAAATTTCGTCAAAATTTCATGTCTATAGGAAATTTTTGTCAAAATTTCATATCTATAGAAAATGTTGGCAAACTTTTATTTCTAACGAAATTTTGTCAAAATTGCATTTCTGACGAAATTTTGTCACAATTTCATTCCTATAGGAAATTTTGACAAAATTTCATTTCTATAAGAAATTTTGTCAAAATTTCATTTCCATAGGAAATTTTGTCAAAATTTCATTTCTATAGGAAATTTTGTCAAAATTTTATTTCTATAAAAAACTTTTGTCAAAACTTCATTTCTATAGTAAATTTTGTCAACATTTCATTTCTATAGAAAATTTTGGTGAAATTTTATTTCTTATATAGGAAATTTTGTCAAAATTTAATTTCTATAGGAAATTTTTGTCAAAATTTCATATCTATAGAAAATTTTGGCAAAATTTTATTTCTAACGAATTTTTGTCAAAATTTCATTTCTATACTAAATTTTGTCAAAATTTCATTTCTATAGGAAATTTTGTCAAAATTTCATTTCTATAGGAAATTTTGTCAAAATTTCATTTCTATAGGAAATTTTATTAAAATTTCATTTCTATATGAAATTTTGTCAAAATTTGGCAAAATTTTATTTCTAACGAATTTTTGTCAAAATTTCTTTTCTTTAATAAATTTTGTCAAAATTTCATTTCTATAGGAAATTTTGTCAAAATTCCATTTCTATAGGAAATTTTGTCAAAATTCCATTTCTATAGGAAATTTTGTCCAAATTGCATTTCTAACGAAACTTTGTCAAAATTTTATTTGCTATAGGAAATTTTGTCAAAATTTCATTTCTATAGGAAATTTTTGTCAAAATTTCATATATATAGAAAATTTTGGCAAAATTTCATTTCTAACAAAATTTTGTCAAAATTTTATTTCTATAGGAAATTTTGTCAACATTTTATTTTTATAGAAAATTTTGTCAAAATTTTATTTCTATAAAAAACTTTTGTCAAAATTTCATTTCTATAGGAAATTTTTGTCAAAATTTCATTTCTATAGAAAATTTTGGTGAAATTTTATTTCTTACGAAATTTTTTCAAAATTTCATTTCTATAGGAAATTTTGTCAAAATTTAATTTCTATAGGAATTTTTTGTCAAAATTTCATATCTATAGAAAATTTTGGCAAAATTTTATTTCTAACGAATTTTTGTCAAAATTTCATTTCTATAATAAATTTTGTCAAAATTTCATTTCTATAGGAAATTTTGTCAAAATTTCATTTCTATAAGAAATTTTGTCAAAATTTCATTTCTATAGGAAATTTTTGTCAAAATTTTATTTCTATAGAAAACTTTTGTCAAAATTTCATTTCTATAGAAAATTTAGGCACACTGTTATTTCTAACGAAATTTTGTCAAAATTTCATTTCTATAGGAAATTTTGTCAAAGTTTCATTTCTATAGGAAATTTGGCAAAATTTTATTTCTAACGAAATTTTGTCAAAATTTCATTTCTAACGAAATTTTGTAAAAGTTTCATTTCTATAGGAAATTTTTGTCAAAATTTCAGATCCATAGAAAATTTGGTCAAACTTTCATTTCAATCGGAAATTTTGTAAAAATTTTTTTTCTATAGGAAATTTTGTCAAAGTTTCATTTCTATAGGAAATTTTGGCAAAATTCTATTTCTATAGAAAAATTTTGTCAAAGTTTCATTTCTATAGGAAATTTTGTCAAAATTTTATTTCTAACGAAATTTTGTCAAAATTTTATATCTAACGTAATATCTATATAAAAATTTGTCAAAAATTGTTTTTATAGGAAATTTTGTCAATTTTTTTTTGCAATAGAAAATTTTGTTTAAATTTTTTTTTTGCTTTAGAAAATGTTGTCAAAATTTAATTTCTATAGGAAATGTTGTCAAAATTTAATTTCTATAGGAAATTTTGTTAAAATTTAATTTCTATAGGAAATTTTGTCAAAATTTTATTTGCTATAGGAAATTTTGTCAAAATTGCATTTCTAACGAAATTTTGTCAAAATAGCATTTCTAACGAAATTTTGTCAAATTTCATTTCTATAGGAAATTTTGTCACAATTTCATTTCTATAGGAAATTTCGTCAAAATTTCATGTCTATAGGAAATTTTTGTCAAAATTTCATATCTATAGAAAATGTTGGCAAACTTTTATTTCTAACGAAATTTTGTCAAAATTGCATTTCTGACGAAATTTTGTCACAATTTCATTCCTATAGGAAATTTTGACAAAATTTCATTTCTATAAGAAATTTTGTCAAAATTTCATTTCCATAGGAAATTTTGTCAAAATTTCATTTCTATAGGAAATTTTGTCAAAATTTTATTTCTATAAAAAACTTTTGTCAAAACTTCATTTCTATAGTAAATTTTGTCAACATTTCATTTCTATAGAAAATTTTGGTGAAATTTTATTTCTTATATAGGAAATTTTGTCAAAATTTAATTTCTATAGGAAATTTTTGTCAAAATTTCATATCTATAGAAAATTTTGGCAAAATTTTATTTCTAACGAATTTTTGTCAAAATTTCATTTCTATAATAAATTTTGTCAAAATTTCATTTCTATAGGAAATTTTGTCAAAATTTCATTTCTATAGGAAATTTTGTCAAAATTTCATTTCTATAGGAAATTTTATTAAAATTTCATTTCTATATGAAATTTTGTCAAAATTTGGCAAAATTTTATTTCTAACGAATTTTTGTCAAAATTTCTTTTCTTTAATAAATTTTGTCAAAATTTCATTTCTATAGGAAATTTTGTCAAAATTCCATTTCTATAGGAAATTTTGTCAAAATTCCATTTCTATAGGAAATTTTGTCAAAATTGCATTTCTAACGAAATTTTGTCAAAATTTTATTTGCTATAGGAAATTTTGTCAAAATTTCATTTCTATAGGAAATTTTTGTCAAAATTTCATATATATAGAAAATTTTGGCAAAATTTCATTTCTAACAAAATTTTGTCAAAATTTTATTTCTATAGGAAATTTTGTCAACATTTTATTTTTATAGAAAATTTTGTCAAAATTTTATTTCTATAAAAAACTTTTGTCAAAATTTCATTTCTACAGGAAATTTTTGTCAAAATTTCATTTCTATAGAAAATTTTGGTGAAATTTTATTTCTTACGAAATTTTTTCAAAATTTCATTTCTATAGGAAATTTTGTCAAAATTTAATTTCTATAGGAATTTTTTGTCAAAATTTCATATCTATAGAAAATTTTGGCAAAATTTTATTTCTAACGAATTTTTGTCAAAATTTCATTTCTATAATAAATTTTGTCAAAATTTCATTTCTATAAGAAATTTTGTCAAAATTTCATTTCTATAAGAAATTTTGTCAAAATTTCATTTCTATAGGAAATTTTTGTCAAAATTTTATTTCTATAGAAAACTTTTGTCAAAATTTCATTTCTATAGAAAATTTAGGCACACTGTTATTTCTAACGAAATTTTGTCAAAATTTCATTTCTATAGGAAATTTTGTCAAAGTTTCATTTCTATAGGAAATTTGGCAAAATTTTATTTCTAACGAAATTTTGTCAAAATTTCATTTCTAACGAAATTTTGTAAAAGTTTCATTTCTATAGGAAATTTTTGTCAAAATTTCAGATCCATAGAAAATTTGGTCAAACTTTCATTTCAATAGGAAATTTTGTAAAAATTTTTTTTCTATAGGAAATTTTGTCAAAGTTTCATTTCTATAGGAAATTTTGGCAAAATTCTATTTCTATAGAAAAATTTTGTCAAAGTTTCATTTCTATAGGAAATTTTGTCAAAATTTTATTTCTAACGAAATTTTGTCAAAATTTTATATCTAACGAATTTTAGTCAAAATTTCATTTCTATAACAAATTTTGTCAAAATTTTATTTCTATAGGAAATTATGTCATAATTTAATTTCTATAGGAAATTATTGTCAAAAATTTTATTTCTAACGAAATTTTGTTAAAATTTCATTTCTATAGAAAATTTTGGCAAAATTTTATTTCTAACGAAATTTTTGTCAAAATTTCATTTCTATAGGAAATTTTGTCAAAATTTTATTTCTAACGAAATTTCATTTCTATAGGGAATTTTTTAAAATTTTATTTCTATAGGAAATTTTTTCAAAATTTCACTTCTATAGGAAATTTTGTCAAAATTTCATTTCTATAGGAAAATTTTATTTCTATAGGGAATTTTGTCAAATTTTATTTCTATAGGAAATTTTGTCAAAATTTCATTTCTATAGGAAATTTTTGCCAAATATTTCATATTTATAGAAAATTTTGGCAAAATTTTATTTCTAACGAAATTTTGTCAAAATTTCATTTCTTTACGAACTTTTGTCAAAATTTTATTTACTATAGGAAATTTTGTTAAAATTTCATTTCTATAGAAAATTTTTCCAAAATTTCATTTCTATAAGAAATTTTGTCAAAATTTTATTTCCATAGGGAATTTTGTCAAAATTTTATTTCTATAAGGAGTTTTGTCAAAATTTCATTTCTACAGGACATTTTTGTCAAACTTTCATATCTATAGAAAATTTTGTCAAAATTTCATTTTTATAGGAAATTTTGTCAAAATTTTATTTCTATAGAAAACTTTTGTCAATATTTCATATCTATAGAAAATTTTGTCAAATTTTCATTGTTATAGGAAATTTTGTTAAAATTTCGTTGCTATAGGAAATTTTCTTAACATTTCATTCCTATAGAAAATTTTGTCAAAATTTTATTGCTATCGGAAATTTTGTCAAAATTTAATTTCTATAGGAAATTTTGCCAAAATGACGCTTAGAAATATCCAAAAACCCTTACCATTCATCATAGCCGTTCATTTCTTTCGCATTGTGTGGAAATGTCCATATCCGAATATCATTATATTGGTCAAAACAACGAATAAAACAGAAAAAATTTACATATTTCCATTCTATAATGTTTTGTTCCATTTTTTGACAATCGCAAATGCAAAAAAACACACTCACACACATCCATATCCAAAATATCCAAAAGATATGGGAAAAGTCCTTGCATGCAGCAGAAACAGCAACAATAGTAGTAAAGTGAACACCCCAATAGGCCAGCACCAAAAACACTCTATATGAGTACGTAACATCTCACCCTTTTAGGATATCTACCAAAAAATAACTCAGGGTCTTAAAAGTAACCATCACCAATGAATCCTCCGCCCCCTCCCCCATCACGTAACCCAGTATGCCTCACGTGTACATTTTGTGTGCTGAGTGATGTGTCCACATATCAGCCAGCCAGCCAGCCACCCATTTAAAAGCACATGGAGGTAGGTGGTATCAACAATTTTCGACTTTTTGGTCACTTGAGCAAATGCGTTAATTTTGTTGTATTTTTTTTTTGTTACGAATAAAGGTGGCAGCTAGGCATATTGAATATGGGTTTGAGGTTATACAACGAAAAATAAGAACATTTTGACAAAGTTTCAATAATCCAAGCAAACGTGTAGTCTTTCTTCATTTGTATCGATAAACAAAACTGGACAGTAGAAAATAAAAAAAAATCGTTTACTAGCAATGCCTTGAATTTAAGTATATTTTTTTATAAGCATAAAAATTTTCCTTTAATTTATGTTAATTTAATTTATGCTTCCTCTTTAATATCTTGGTTAAGGAGAACTATCCCTTGTTGTGCTTTACCAAAAAATGTCTCTAGTGAACATTTCTCATTTATAAAATGAATCAAAAATAGCACAAAAAAGTGTCATTTACAATAAAAGGTGTCACATTATTTAAAATTGCACAAAACGTAGCACACTTCTTCAGAATTTTGGAATCTCTGTTTTTTGTTATTAATTAACCTAATACCCATTTCCCTCAACGAATTTCACTACTTGACACTGATCGCTCAGTGTAGAATCCCGGTTTATTTAACAAAGAACATTTTCTTTGCATACTTTCGGGCGGTATATTTACAACTCACTAATTTATAGTAGTGTATTGGGCGCATATGACGTGGCAGAAAACTTTAAAAAATATGACATTTGGTAATACAAACAAAAGGTTGCCAAACACTATCATCTCTTGCAAAAAGAACGACAAATTGGTAACACCTTATAGAAACAGTTGGGGAATTCATATAAAAATATTTCCTAATCCAACATCGGCGTAGGTACCTAATCGTTGAGAGGGAGAGAAGATATCTGTAGAGTATTACTACTATAATATTTTTATTTTAACAATATATTCGTCCGAAACTCATACTGACAATTTTTGAATGGCTATTAGAAATCACAATTTCATTTCTATAGGAAATTTTATAAAAATTTTGTCAAAATTTCATTTCTGTAGGAAATTTTGTCAAAATTACATTTCTAAAGGATATTTTGTCGAACATTCATTTCTACAGAATGTTTAGGCAAAATTTCATTTTTTAAGGAATTCTTGTCAAAATTTCATTTCTACAGGATATTTAGTAAAAATTTAATTTTTATAGCAAATTTTGTCAAAATTTCTTTGCAATAGAAAATTTTGTCAAAGTTTCTTTGGTGGAGAAAATTTGGTCAAAATTTCAATTCTATATGAAATTTTGTCAAAATGTAATTTCTATAGGAAATTTTGGCAAAATCTAATTTCTATAGGAATTATTGTCAAAATTTCACCTTTATATTAATTCTTGTGAAAATTATTTTCTCTAGGAAATTTTGTCAAAATTGTATTTCTATAGGAAATTTTGTCAAATTTTCATTTCTATAGGAAATTTTGTCAAAATTAATTTTTTATAGGAAATTGTGTTTACTTTTTTTGCTTTAGAAAATGTTGTCAAAATTTCATTTCTATGCCAAAATTGCTTTGGTATAGGAATTTTTGTGAAGATTTGTAACTAAAAGAAATTTTCTCACAATATCTTTGCTACAAGAAATTTTGAGAAAATTTTTTACTGTAGGAAACCTTGAAAAAAAAATTTTTTGCCTCTCGAAATTGTATCAAAATTTCTTTGCTATATGAAATTTTGTCAAAAATTTCTTTGTTTGCGATTTTCATTTCTGTAGGAAATTTTGTCAAAATTTCATTTCTATAGGAAATTTTGTTAAAATTTCATATTCCTAGAAAATTTTGTCAAAATTGTTGCCTATACGAAATTTTGTCAAAATTAAATTTCTGTAGGAAATTTTGTCAAAATTTCATTTCAATAGGAAATTTTGTGAAAATTTTATTTCTATAGGAAATATTGCCAAAATTTCATTTTTATAGGAAATTTTGTCAAAATTTAATTGCTATAGAAAATTTTGTCAAAATTTAATTTCTATAGAAAATTTTTTCAAAATTTCATTTCTATAGGAAATTTTTTCAAAATTTCATTTCTATAGAGAATTTTGTCAAAATGTCATCTCTATGGGAAATTTGGTAAAAAATTTACTTCTATAGAAAATTTGGTCAAAATTTTATGCCTATAAGAAATTTTGTCTAAATTTCATTTTCATAGGAAATTTTGTCAAAATTTTATTTCTATAGGAAATTTTGCCAAAATTTCATCTCTATAAGAAATTTGGTAAAAAAATTTACTACTATAGAAAATTTTGTCAAAATTTTATTTTTATAGGAAATTTTGCCAAAATTTCATTTCTATGGGAAATTTTGCCAAAATTTCATCTCTATAGGAAATTTGGTAAAAAAATGTACTCCTATAGAAAATTTGGTCAAAATTTGATGGCTATAAGAAATTTTGTCTAAATTTTATTTTCATAGGAAATTTTGTCAAAATTTTATTTCTATAGGAAATTTGGTCGAAATTTCATTTTTGTAGGAAATTATGTCAAAATTTCATTTCTACAGGAAATTTTGTCAAAATTTAATTGCTATAGGAAATTTGGTCAAAATTTAATATCTATAGGAAATTTGGTCAAAATTTTATTTCTATAGGAAATTTTGTCAAAATTTTATGCCTATAGGGAATTTTGTCAAAATTTTATTTCTATAGGAATTCTTGTAAAAATTTAATTACTCTAGGAAATTTTTGTCAAAATTTCATTGCCAACATGGTCCGTACTACCACACTTTTGTACTCAACTGTAATTGCTTGCCTGCATTATAGCCGATGTTTATACATATTTTGTGGGTAAAGGTTGAAGTGCAACAGCTCGAAAGGCAATAGTTCCGAAATTTTGTCAAAACTTTATTTTCCTAGTAAATTTTATCTTAATTTCATTTTTGGAGGAAATTTTTTCAAAATTTCTATAGGAAATTTTGTCAAAATTTCTGTAGGAAATTTTGTCAAAATTTCATTTCAATAGGATATTTTGTCAAAATTTTATTTCCATAGGAAATTTTGTCAAAATTTTATTTCTATAGGAATTTTTTCCAAAATTTCATTTCTATAGGAAATTTTGCCCAAATTTCATTTCTATAGAAAATTTTGTCAAAATTTCATTTCTATAGGAAATTTTGCCCAAATTTCATTTCTATAGAAAATTTTGTCAAAATTTCATTTCAATAGGAAATTTTGTCAAAATTTCATTTCAATAGGAAATTTTTCAAAATTTTATGTCTATAAGAAATTTTGTCTAAATTTAATTTTCTTAGGAAATTTTGTCAAAATTTTATTTCTATAAGAAATTTCGCCAAAATTTCATTTCTATAGAAAATTTTGTCAAAATTTCATTTCTATAGGAAATTTTGTCAAAATTTTATTTCTATAGGAAATTTTGTCAAAATTTCATTTCAATAGGAAATTTTGTCAAAATTTCATTTCAATAGGAAATTTTTCAAGATTTTATGTCTATAAGAAATTTTGTCAAATTTTCATTTCTCTAGGAAATTTTGTCAAAATTTCATTTCTATAGGAAATTTTGTCGAAATTTAATTTGTATAGGAAATTTGGTCAAAATTTAATTTTTATAGGAAATTTTTTCAAAATTTCATTTCTATAGAAAATGTGGTAAAAATTTTATGTCCATAGGAAATTTTGTCAAAATTTTATGTCTATAGGGAATTTTGTCAAAATTTCATTTCTATAGGAATTCTTGTAAAAATTTAATTTCTCCAGGAAATTTTTGTCAAAATTTCATTGCCAACTTGGTCCTTACTACTACAAACGTGAGTATAAACACTTTTGTACTCAACTGTAATTGCTTGCCTGCATTATAGCCGATGTTTATATTTTGTGGGTAAAGGTTGAAGTGCAACAGCTCGAAAGGCAATAATTCCGTGGACTGAGCTAAAGCAAACAGCTCCCCTTTCATTTTAAGCAGTTGAATAATTTTCACGCTTTTTTTAGCTTAGCCATAGCATATTCCAATAACTCAGTGAGAAAGGTGGAGGAAATTTTTATTTTTGGCAAAATCCAAACGAATGAGTTTGCTGATTAAACATTAATTAAGAAGAACAATGCTGTATGGTATAACACAACTGTACTACCCCTAACCATAAACTTTGAAAGGGGTGGTGGGGGTGGGGGAATACATACACTGGTCATTGGTGAACCATATAGAAGCGTGCATTAATGCTTGACCATTTGGATATTCGTCTCTATGGATTTCCGCCATTTATTGTTGCTGTAGTTTTCTCCACTCCCCATTGTCGGTTTGGGGCGCACAATTGTATTTTGTTCAATTTCTGCTACCAAATGAAATCGAAAAGGAAAATTATTTTGTTTTTTTTTCGTGAAAAAAATACGAATGATCACAAAAAACTCATGGAATTTCTATGAAAATTTTGCTGAAGTCTTTTCACATGGTCATACATATTTATTTTCTATTTTTCTTCAATAGACTTAATGGCAAAATTTCGAAACCAGCCAAGAAGTGTTCACATGTATTCACCCAAAAGCTCATAATGCGGATGATGGGTGCTTTGAACGGGAGCACAGCACCAAATGTTTGACCATGGCCTGCTATTCTTGCGTTTGGATTCCTCTGCTGTATCATATTGGTCAGCGTGTGGTGGTGCTTGAAAGATGCCAGGGCTGGTTTTTTTGCCAATTGCCAAAAAACGTAAAAATCATTGACAGACATAATAAATTAAAAATGCCAACAGAAAATTTGGTTTTATTTTAATTTTATTATACATTCACTTATTCTGCACAGCGATGTGGAAACTCCAATGAAATTTCCATAACCAAGGGAAGGGAAAATGATGTTTTTGTTAGCAAAATTTCATTTCTATGGAAAATTTTGACAAAATTTTGTCAAAATTTCATTTTTATACGAAATTTTGTAAAAATGTCTTTGCTGTAGGAAATTTTCTTTGGTATATGATTTTTTTTTCTTTGGTATATGAATTTTTGTCATAATATCTATAGAAGAAATTGTCAAAATTTACTTTCTATTGAAATTGTTTAATCATTTCTTTCCTATAGAACATTTTGTCAAAATTTCTTTGGTTTAGGCAAGTTTGTAAACATGTCTTTCCTATAGGAAATTTTGTCAAAATTTCATTTCTATAGTAAATTTTATCAATATTTTATAACTATACGAAATTTTATCAAAAGTTCATATTTAAGAAATTTTATAAAAAATTCATTTCTTAGGAAATTTTATCAATCTTTCATTTTGATAGAAAATTTTATCAAAATTTCATTTTAATAGAAAATTTTATCAACATTTCATTTTGATAGGAATTTTTCTGAAAATTTCACTTCTATAGGAAATTTTCTGAATATTTCGTTTCTATAGGAAATTTTCTGAAAGTTTCATTTCTGTAAGAAATTTTCTGGAAATATCATTTCTATAGGAAATTTTATCAAAATTTCATATCTATAAGAAATGTTGTCAAAATTTACTTTTTATTGGAAATTTTGTCAAAATTTCTTTGCTATAGGAAATTTTGTAAAAATTTTATTTCCATAGGAAATTTTATCAGAATTTAATTTCTGTAGGAAATTTTATCAAAATCACATTTCTATAAGAAAAGTTAACAAAATTTCATTTCTATAGGAAGTTTTCTGAAAATATCATTTCTATAGGAAATTTCCTGAAAATTTCATGTCTATAGGAAAATTTATTTCTGAAAATTTAATTTCTATGGGAAATATTTAAAAAAAATTATTCCTAAAAAAAATTCTGAAAATTTTACTTCTATAGGAGATGTTCTGAAAATTTCTTTTTTATGGAAAAATTTCCGAAAATTTAATTTCAAAAATAATTTTTTCTCCAAATTTTATTTCTATACAAAATTTTCTGAAAATTTTATTTCTGTAGGAAATTTTCTTAAAATTTCATTTCTATAGGAAATTTTTCTGAAAATTCATTTCTGTAGGAAATTTTCTGAACATTTCATTTTTCCATGAATTTTTCTAAAATGTTCATTTCTTTAGGAAATTTTCTGAAAAACTTCATTGCTAAAAAAATTTCTGAAGATTTCACTTCTGTATGAGATTTTTTGAAAATTTCTTTTTTTTTCTAAAAAAAATTTTAAAAATTTCACTTCTATAGAAGATTTTCTGAAATTTTTTTATGGGAAAATTTCTGAAAATTCATTTCTGTAGGAAATTTTCTGAACATTTCTCCATAAATTTTTCTAAAATTTTCATTTCTTTAGGAAATTTTCTGAAAAACTTCATTGCTAAAAAAAAAAATCACTTCTGTATCAGATTTTTTGAAATTTTTTTCTTGCTAAAAAAATTTATAAAAATTCCACTTCTATAGAAGATTTTCTGAAAATTTCTTTTTTATGGAAAATTTTCTGAAAATTTCATTTCTACAAAAATTTACTGAAATTTTCTGAAAATTTTAATTTTTATAGGAAATTTTCTGAAAATTTTATTTTTATAGGAAATTCTCTGAAAATTTCATTACTACAAATATTTCTGAAAATTGCATTACAACACAAATTTCTAAAAATTTCACTTCTAAAAAATTTCTGAAAATTTTGCTTCTGTTTCGAAATGTTCTTTTTACGTGAAATTTGCTGAAAATTTCATTTCTATAAAAAATTTCTGTAAATTTTATTTCTATCGGAAATTTTCTCAAAATTTCATTTCTATAGAAAATTTTCTGAAAATTTAATTTTTATAAGAAATTTTTTCAAAAGTTCATTTCTGTAGGAAATTTTCTATGAAATTTTCTATGAAGTTTTGTAAAAATTTCATTTCTCTATAAAATTTTCTAAAAACTTTATTGCTAAAAAATTTCTGAAAATTTCACTTCTATAGAAAATTTTTTAAATATTTATTTTTTATGGAATATTTTCTGGAAATTTCATTTCTAAAAAAATTTTATGAAAACTTCATTTCTTTAGAAAATTTTCTGAAAATTTCATTTCTATAGGAAATTTTCTGAAAACTACATTTCTAAAAAAATTGTGAAAATTTCACTTTTATAGGAGATTTTCTAATTTTTTTTATGGAAAATTATATTAAAACTTCGTTTAAAAAAATTTCTGTAAATTTCATTTTTAAAAAAAAATTTCTAAATTTTATTTCTATAGAAAAATTTCTGAAAATTTTATGTCTATAGGAAAATTTCATTTTTATATGAAATTTTCTCAAAATTTCATCTCTATAGGAAATTTTCTGAAATTTTCATTTCTATAGGAAATTTTCTCAAAGTTCGTTTGTTTCCCCTACAACAAAAAATGTCAAAATTTCTTGTTTATAGGACATTTTGTCAAAATTCATTGTCTATAGGAAATTTTCTGAAAATTTTATTTCTGTAGGAAATTTTCTTAAGATTTCATTTCTATAGGAAATTTTCTGAAAATTAATTTATGTAGGACATTTTCTGAACATTTCATTACTACAAAAATTTCTAAAAATTTCACTTCTAAAAAATTTTTGAAAATTTCGCTTCTGTTCTGAAATTTTCTTTTTACGTGAAATTTTCTGAAAATTTCATTTCTATAGAAAAATTCTGTAAATTTTATTTCTATAGGAAATTTTCTAAAAATTTCATTTCTATAGAAAATTTTCTGAAAATTTAATTGTTATAAGAACTTTTTTCAAAAGTTCATTTCTGTAGGAAATTTCTATGAAATTTTCTATGAAAATTTCTAAAAATTTCATTTCTCTATAAAATTTTCTAAAAACTTTATTGCTAAAAAAATTTCTGAAAATTTCAAATCTATTGAAATTTTTTTAAATATTTATTTTTTATGGGATATTTTCTGGAAATTTCATTTCTAAAAAAAAATTTCTGAAAACTTCATTTCTTTCGAAAATTTTCTGAAAATTTCATTGTCATAGCAAATTTTCTGAAAAATACATTTCTAAAAAAGTTATGAAAATTTCACTTTTATAGGAGATTTTCGAAAAATTTTTTTATGGAAAATTATATGAAAACTTCATTTAAAAAAATTTCTGTAAATTTCATTTTTAAAAAAATTTTCTCTAAATTTTATTTCTATAGGAAATTTTCCGAAAATTTCATTTCTATAGGAAATTTTCTGATAATTTCATTTCTTTAGGAAATTATCTGAAAATTTCATTTCTATAGGAAATTTTCTCAAAGTTCATTTGTTTCCCCTACAACAACAAAATTTTGTTTCCCCTACAACGAAAAAATGTCAAAATTTCTTGTTTATAGGACATTTTGTCAAAATTCATTGTCTATAGTAAATTTTCTTAAGATTTCATTTCTATAGGAAATTTTCTGAAAATTAATTTATGTAGGACATTTTCTGAATATTTCATTACTACAAAAATTTCTGAAAATTTCACTTCTAAACAATTTTTGAAAATTTCGCTTCTGTTCTGAACTTTTCTTTTTACGTGAAATTTTCTAAAAATTTCATTTCTATAAAAAAAATTCTGTAAATTTTATTTCTATAGGAATTTTTCTAAAAATTTCATTTCTTTAGAAAATTTTCTGAAAATTTAATTTTTATAAGAAATTTTTTTAAAAGTTCATTTCTGTAGGAAATTTTGTGAACATTTAACTTCTCTTTGAAATTTTCTAAAAATTTCATTTCTCTATAAAATTTTCTAAAAACTTCATTGCTAAAAAAAATTCTGAAAATTTCACTTCTATAGAAAATTTTTTAAATACTTATTGTTTATGGGATATTTTCTGGAAATTTCATTTCTAAAAAAATTTTTCTGAAAACTTCATTTCTATAGAAAATTTTCTGAAAATTTTATTTCTATAGGAAATTTTCTGGAATCTACATTTCTAAAAAAATTCTGAAAATTTCACTTCTGTAGGAGATTTTTTAAAAAATTCTTTTTTATGGAAAATTTTCTGAAAATTTCATTTAAAAAAAATTCTGTAAATTTCATTAAAAAAAAAATGTCTCTAAATTTTATTTCTATAGGAAATTTTTTGAAAATTTCATTTCTATAGGAAAATTTCTGAAAATTTCATGTCTATAGAAAATTTTCTGAAAATTTCATTCCTGTAGGAAATTTTCTGAAAATTTCATTTCTATAGGAAATTTTCTCAAAGTTCGTTTGTTTCCCCTACAACAAAAAATATTTTGTTTCCCCTAAAACAAAAAAATGTCAAAATTTCTTGTTTATAGGACATTTTGTCAAAATTCCTTGTCTATAGGAAATTTTCTTAAAATTTTATTTCTGTAGGAAATTTTCTTAAGATTTCATTTCTATAGGAAATATTCTGAAAATTAATTTATGTAGGACATTCTCTGAACTTTTCATTACTATAAAAAATATCTGAAAATTTCACTTCTAAATTTTTTTTGAAAATTTCGCTTCTGTTGTGAAATTTTCTTTTTACGTGAAATTTTCTGAAAATTTCATTTCTATAGAAAATTTTCTGAAAATTTAATTTTTATAAGAAATTTTTTCAAAAGTTCATTTCTGTAGGAAATTTTCTATGAAATTTTCTAAAAATTTCATTTCTCTATAAAATTTTCTAGGAAATTTTCTGAAAATTTCATTTCTTTAGGAAACTTATTCAAAATTTGTTTGGTGTAGGGGAATATTTGTTAAAATTTCTTGCCTATAATAAATTTGGTCAAAATTTCTTTTCTGTAGAAAAATTTGTAAAAATTTCTTGTCTATAGAAAATGTTGTCAAAATTCCTTGTCTATAGGAAAATTTGTCAAAAATGTAATTTCTATGGAAAGTGTTTTCAAAATTTTTTTTTTATTTTGTCAAAATTTACTTTCTTTTGGAAATTTTGAAAATATCTTTGCTATAGGAAAATTTTGTTAAAATTTCTTTGTTATAGGAAAATTTTGTTAAAATTTCTTTGTTATAGGAAATGTTGTTAAAATTCTCTGTTATAGGCAATTTTGTGAGAATTTCGTTGTTATAGGGATTTTTATCATAATTTCATTTTTATAGGAAATTTTGTCAAAATGTCTTTGGAGTTGGTATTTTTATCAACATTTCTTTGTTATAGGAAATCTTTGTATATTTTTTTTATTTCAGCTGAATTGACTAAAATATAGGTTAAGTGGCAACCCGATGTATCAGGCTCACTTAGACTATTCAGTCCATTGTGATACCACATTGGTGAATTTCTCTCTTATCACTGAGTGCTGCCCGATTCCATGTTAAGCTCAATGACAATGGACCTCCTTTTTATAGCCGAGTCCGAACGACGTTCCACATTGCAGTGAACCCACTTAGAGAAGCTTTAAAACCCTCAGAAATATCACCAGTATTACTGAGGTGGGATAATACACCGCTGAAAAACTTTTTGGTGTTCGGTCAAACCATCGGGCTGCAAGATGGTTGGATGGACGGCCGTTTCGTAATTACCACATTCCTCATCAGCATCCTCTACTTGCAGCAAAACTATCAACCAATTATCAGAATAAATTTCGGTAATTCACTAAACTCAAGTAAATTACACTTGTACCTCCCAAGAAAATGGATTTTGATAGGATATTTTGTCAAAATTTCATTTAGTTTTTTTTTTTTTTTTGCATATTTAAATAAACCTAAAAACCATATTCCTAAGCTTAATATGAACAACAATAGAGCTTAAAAAATCAAAGTGGATATAAAATCCACTTGAAAATATACTTCACAATAAGTGAAAAATATAGGAATTGGCATGCATTTTAAAGTAATCTTGGCAACGAAAAAGAATATTTGAATGCTTTTAATTTCTTATTTTGTAATTAAAATCTATTGATTTTTTTTCATATGTTTGCGATATGTTCAAGAAGATTGCCATTGCATGTTTGCTATGACATAACAAAATCCTTAATTAAAACAAAACATAAAATTATAAAATAAATAACCAACATTTTATACATGGCCCAAGAGATAGACATAATATGCAAACATACACAGCGAAAAAAAAACATGCACAGAAAAATTTGTTGACATTTCTGTTAAAAATGAAAATTGTATATACACGCAGAGAAGGAATATGATCACCTCAAACATGTTTCAAGAGCAAAATGTTATTTTTGGATGATGACCATGTAACATGTTTGTCGCAAAAATGTTGTTTTCTCGCCAAACATAACATGATTTCCGAAAACATATAGATAATTTCTGAGAAAATAACATGATGGTGGTCACCTTCCAAAAATAATTTTTTGCTCTTGAAACATGTTTGAGGTGATCATATTCCTTTTCTGGGTGTAGGTTAGGTATAGTGACAGTCCGATATTTCAGGCTCACTTAGACTATTCAGTCCATTGTGATAAAATAAATTTTTGTATAGAAAAAATTTTTTTTTAAATGTTTCATATAGATATGAATTTTTTTTAAAGAAATTCCTAAAGACCAATTTGGCAAACATAAGATTTCACTGTTGGTTAGAATATTTCTGTGATTTGGATTTTTGACAAAAGTGCCTTTAGAAATTAAATTAAAAAAAAAATCCTTGGAAAGATTTGTTGCAAAAATTTTCCTATTTTTTGTTTAGTGTATGTCTATATTCTTTTATATACTTGCATAAATCCTTTGTGCTGTACATACATAGATGTATTCCTTTAGGAAGAATCTATTCAGCTTCCATTCCTCCTATCCATGACCATCTCTAATGTACTTTACATACTAGAGTGTTAAGAAAATTTCCTCTAAGAATCTTTGAGAAATTTTCTCAAAATTGCAATGACTCTTAATCACTCCACACTTGTGTGTGTGTGCAAAAGGATGTCTGCTGCATTTCATTTACTCTCTATCAAATGGCTAAAATACAAGGACATAATTTGTTAGATGACAGCAACTAATACTACTACTGCCAACCTAACTAATACCATGACTATTATCAAAATTTCTTCGTATTGTTCATTTACCCGCACAAACTTCATAACTCTTCCTCCTTCCGATGATTGTATATAGAGTAGAGAAATCTCCACAGTGATTGCAGCAGTAGGTCCTGTTGCCTTGTTGTTAATATATGCAATCTGTCTCTATACATTTAGCATTCTACATAAAATGCATTTTATCCTAATAATAATGCAATATAACAGTAAAATGCAGCAAATACCATAGCTACTGAAGACCAAAAGGCAGAAACAGCATTCTCTTCCTCCTCCTCCAACAACGAACCATGTCTTCTCATTTCCCAAATGTCCTTTAAGCCTTTGCTGTAACCAAATGATAGAAGAGAAGTTGGGAGGATTTTTGCCTATTTTGCCAGAATGTGTCTGTACAGTAGAGACATTAGACTACTTGTCATTATTGTTCATTTACTTAAAAGTTTCCAACAATTTTATGAATAACAAACTTAAACACATACCACCATACTTCAACACAAATGCGTATTGTGTATTCGCACATATTAGTAAATATAATTTGGGATAGGTTAACGCTACGAGGACAAGTTTTGCACACATGCAATGAAATTTTTTAGAAAATCCATAGAGAAATGAAATTTTCTAGAAATTTCCTATGGAATTCCATATAGAAATGACATTTTCAGAAAATTCCATAGAAAAATAAAATTTACAAAAAATTTCGTAGAGAAGTGAAATTTTCCAGAATATTCCGCAAAGATGAGAAATTTTCAGAATATTCCATAGAGAAATGAAATTTTCTAAAATTTCATTTCCGTAAGGAATTTTGTGAAAATTTCCCTTTTCTACGGAATTGTGTGTAAATTTTATTTTTTTATAGAATTTTCTGAATATGTCATTTCTCTATGGAATTCTATAGGAAATTTCATTTCGCTATGGAATTTTTAAAAAATTTAATTTCTATAAGAAATTTTCTAAAAATTTAATTTTTATAGGTAATTTCTTAAAAATTTCACTGCTTTCGGAAATTTTCTGAAAATGTCACTGCTATAGGAAATTTTTTAAAAATTTCATTTTTGTAAGAAATTTTCATTCCTATAGGAAATTGTCGAAACATTTCATTCCATAAGGACATTTCATTCCATAAGGACATTTTCGGCATACTTAATTTCTATAGGACATTTTCGGAAAATTTAATTCCTATAAGAAATTTTCGAAAATTTGCCTTCAATGGGAAATTTCTGGAAAATTTTATTTTCGTAGGAAAATTTCAGAAATATGGAATTTTTTTAAAAATTTCATTTTTATAGGTAATTTCTTGAAAATTTCACTACTTTCGGAAATTTTCCGAAAATTCCAATGCTATCGGAAATTTTTTAAAAATTTCATTTTTGTAAGAAATTTTCTAAAAATTTAATTTTTGTAGGAAATTTTTATTCTTATAGGAATTTTCTAAAAATTTCATTCCTATAATAAATTTTTTAAAAATTTCATTTTTATAGGTAATTTTCAGAAAATTTCACTGCTTTTGGAAATTTTCTGAAAATTTCACTGCTATAGGAAATTTTTTAAAAATTTCATTTTTTAAGAAATTTTTTAAAAATTTCATTTTTGTAAGAAATTTTTTTAAAAATTTCATTTTTGTAAGAAATTTTTTTAAAAATTTCATTTTTGTAGGAATTTTTCATTTTTATAGGAAATTGTCGAAACATTTAATTCCATTAGGACATTTTAGGAATATTTATTTTCTATTGGACATTTTCTAAAAATTCATTCCTATAAGAAATTTTCAAAAATTTTCCTTTTAATAGGAAATTTTCCGAAAATTTCATTTTCGTAGGAAATTTTCCAAAATAGAATTTTCTGAAAACTTAATTTCTATTGGAGATTTTTTAAAAATTTCATTTTTGTACGAAATTTTATAAAAATTTCATTTTTGTAAGAAATTTTCATTCCTATAGGAAATTGTCGAAACATTCCATTCCATTGGGACATTTTCGGGATATTTAATTTCTATAGGATATTTTCGGAAAATTTCATTCCTATAAGAAATTTTCGAAAATTTTCCTTTCAATAGGAAATTTTCGGAAAATTTTATTTTCGAAATTATCGAAACATTTCATTCCATTAGGACATTTTCGGAATATTTAATTTCTATAAGAAATTTTCGGAAAATTTCATTCCTACAAGAAATTTTCGAAAATTTTCCATTCAATAGGAAATTTTCGGAAATACAATTTTCTGAAAACTTCATTTCGACTGCAGATTTTCTGAAAATTTCTGTGGCAAATTTTTTGAAAATTTCGCTGCTATAGGATTTTTTTTTTAAATTTCATTTTTGTAAGAAATTTTCATTCCTATGGGAAATTGTCGAAACATTTCATTCCATTAGGACATTTTCGGAATATTTAATTTCAATAGGACATTTTCGGAAAATTTCATTCCTATAAGAAATTTTCGAAAATTTTCCTTTTAATAGGAAATTTTCGGAAAATTTTATTTTCGTAAAAAATTTTCAGAAATAGAATTTTCTGAAAACTTCATTTCTATTGGAGATTTTGTGCAAATTTCTGTAGCACATTTTCTGAATATTTCATTTGTAAAGAAATTTTTGAAAATTTCACTGCTATAGGAATTTTTTTTTTTAAATTTCATTTTTGTAAGAAATTTTCATTCCTATAGGAAATTGTCGAAACATTTCATTCCATTAGGACATTTTCGGAATATTTAATTTGAATAGGACATTTTCGGAAAATTTAATTTCTATAAGAAATTTTCGAAAATTTTCCTTTCTATGGGAAATTTTCGGAAAATTTCATTTTCGTAGGAAATTTTCAGAAATAGAATTTTCTGAAAACTTCATTTCTATTGGAGATTTTCTGAAAATTTCTGTAGCAAATTTTCTGAAAATTTCATTTCTAAAGAAATTTTTTAAAATTTCATTTTTATAGAAAATTTTCTGAAAATTTTCATTTTTGTAAGAAATTTCCATTCCTATAGGAAATTGTCGAAGCATTTCATTCCATTAGGACATTTTCGGAATATTTAATTTCAATAGGACATTTTCGGAAAATTTCATTCCTATAAGAAATTTTCGAAAATTTTTTTTACAACAGGAAAATTTTATTTTCGTAGGAAATTTTCAGAAATACAATTTTCTAAAAACTTCATTTCTATTGGAGATTTTCTGAAAATTTCTCTATCAAATTTTCTGAAAATTTCATTTTTAGAGAAAATTTTCTGAAAAATTCATTTCTAAGGGTAATTCTTGGAAAATGTCTGTTCTATAGAAAATTTTCTGCAAATTTCATTTCTTTTTAGAAAATTTCCCTTTTGAAGGAAACATTTTTTAAAATTTAATTTTTGAAGGAATTCTATATAGAATTATTTGACAATTTCATTTCTATAGGAAATTTTCTGAAAATGTCATTTCTAACATATAGGAAATTTTCTCTCTGTGCAAAATTTTCTGAAATTTTAATTTCTCTTTGGGGAACGTTACAAAACTTTCATTTGTATACGAAATCTTTTGAAATTTAATTTAGCTGCAGGATTTTTATACCCACCACCATAGAATGGTGACGGGGGTATAATAAGTTTGTCATTCCGTTTGTAACATATCGAAATATCGGTTTCCGACTATATAAAGTATATATTCTTGATCAGGGAGAAATTTTAAGACGATATGTTATAAGCATGTCCGTCTGTCAGTCTGTCTGTCTGTCTGTTTTAATCAAGCTACAGCCTTCAATATAGGCCGTATCGTCCTGAAATTTGGCACAGATTAGCCTTTTGTTTGCAGGCAGGTCAAGTTCGAAGATGGACTATATCGGTTCAAGGTTTGATATGGTCCCCATATAAACCGGCCTCCCGATTTGGGTCTTGGGCTTATAAAACCCGTAGTTTTTATCCAATTTGCCTGAAATTTGAAACGTAGAGGTATTTTAGGACCAACAAAAAGTGTAAAATGGTGCCTATCGGTCCATGTTTTGGTATAGCGCCCATATGGACCGATTTCCCGATTTTGCTTCGTGGGCGTCTAGAAAGTGTATTTTCTATCCGATTTCCCTGAAATTGGAAATCTAGAGGTATTCTAGGACCATAAAGAGGTGTGCCGAAAATGGGGTGTATCGGTCCATGTTTTGATATAGCCCCCATATAGACCGACCTCCCGATTTTACTTCTTGGGCTTCTAGAATCTGTAGTTTTTACCCAATTTGCCTGAAATTGGAAACCTAGAGGTACTGTAGGACCATAAAGGGGTGTGCCGAATATATTGAGTATCGGTACAGTTTTTCATATAGCCCCCTTATAAACCGGCCCTCCGATTTGAGGTCGAGATTCTAGAACTACACTTAAATGTGCTGAATACTGCGTGTATCTTTCCAAGTTTTGGTATAGCCCCCATTACACCGAACTCCCGATTTAACTCCTAGGGTTTCTAGAAATTGTAGCTTCTATCCGATTTGCCACAAATTGAAAATATACTGGCATTTTAGACCCATAACAAAGTGTATATGATTTAGTTTTATCGGTCCATTTGGTAAGACCTCCATATAGACCGATTTCACTTATTGAGGGTATAGAAGGCGCACTGATCATGAAAATTGCTTGAAACTGAATGAAAAATTTCCAGATTTTACTTCTCGTAGTCATTTAAATAATTGAGATGAAAATCCATAGATTATGGATTTCAAATCCAGGCGTTATTTCATCATTTTCTTGCACACTTACAAGAGATGTTTATGATTCCTCTAAAACTCAAACAAAAAATGATTCTTATAAATTCAGAATCTGATGTAGTCTTCATAGGTAAAATCTTTACATTTATCTGTGGGAAGCGTACTGGTTGAACTGATCTGCTTGGGAAATATCTGTCATCAAACCCCCCTGAATTTTTCAAAGAAAACTATTATATTTGATTCATGGTGGTGGGTATTTAAGATTCGGCCCGGTCGAACTTCTATATGGAATTATTTGAAAATTTAATTTCTGTATGAAGTTTTATGAGAACTTCATTTCTATTTGAAATTTTGTGAAAATTTAATTTCTGTTGGAAATTTTCTGAACATTTTATTCCTATAGGAAATTTTCTACAAATTTCATTGATATTGGAAATTTTGATATTTAGGAAATTTTCAGAAATTTTCCAACAACCATGCAGGAATTGGTTCATATCAGTCCATAATTATATTTAGCCCCCATACAAGCCGATCTCCAGATTTGACTCCGGTGCCTTTTGGAGAAGCAAAATAAATCCGATCTGGTTGAAATTTGGTACGTGGTGGTAGTACACGCAAAGAAAAAAAAGTTTGGAAAACGTGTGCCGAAAACGTTTTTCTTTTGTTAGAGTTTTTTGAATTGCTTCGAAAAGTATACATTTTTATCACCAAAAAAATTCGTTTGTTACAAAATTTTTATTTTTTCAGTAAAAAAAGTTATTTTTGAACCAACAACACAGTCCATTTCGTTTATATCAAACACTGTTCTTTTCTAAATTTAGGTCTTTAATAAGACACATTTTACAGTTCATAGTAAAAATTTAATATAGTAGAATGTAATGTTGAAAATTTTTTCGGAATCTTCCGATCATATCTGGAATATATGTAAAAAAAAAAAAAGAAAACTTTGGTCGAAGCAGGGATCGAACCCACGACCCTTGGCATGCATGTCAGACGTAGCAACCACTGCTCCACGGTGCCCAACTAAATGTATTTTTCTGTTAAATAAACTTTGTTTAATCGGCTCGTGGGCGCCGCAAGCTATGCTATATAAATATAACTTAGTTATATGGGTAATTATCTATTGATGACAATAACGGCTACATGGCTCAGTGGATAGTGTGTTGGCTTACAAATTGCATGGTCCGCGGTTCGATTCTCCGTCCAGGCGAAAGGTAAAAAAAAATTTTAAAATTTATAAAATCGTATAATTCCTTCTACATTGTTTGTGTTACAGAAAAAGGTGCTAAGAACTAAAAAACTTCGTGGAAGTGGGAAAGATGTGAGGGAAAATGCAATTAGCCAGAAAAAAATTTTTTTGAGTTAGTCTTTATGAAATTGTTTTTACATCCTGGAAAAGAATAAACGTTTATCACAAAAAAATATACTTTTCTTCCAAATACACTTCCTTTCAACGAAAAGCAAATGAGAAACGAACTTTGTTTGTCTAAAATTTCGTTTGGGAGGAAAGAATTATTTTTTTGCGTGTATATGATATTTAACAGCCATGCCAAAAGTGGTTCATATGAGTCCATACTCATATATAGCCCCCATATACACCGATCCCGAGATTTGGTTTTAGAGCCTCTTGAAGGAGCAAATTTCATCCGAGTCAGTTGAAATTTGGTACATTGTGCTAGTATATGGCCGTTGACAACCATGCCTAACTAGGTCCATATCGGTCTATAGTTATATATAGCCCTCAGATAAATCGATCACCAATCACACAAAAATTGGTCCATATCAAGTTCATAATTGTATATAGCCCCCATATAAGCGACCCCCATATTTCAATTCTCTACCACGTATAGACTAACTCACAATTTAGAAAACGATGTTAAGAAGTTTTAAGATACCACAACCCAAGTAATTCGATTTTGGATGACAGTCTTTCGTAGAAGTTTCTACGCAATCCATGTACATAAGATTCGGCCTGGCCGAACTTACGGCCGTATATATAGTTTTTTTTTTTTTAATTTTATTTCTAAAGGATATTGTCTGCACATTTTATTCCTATAGGAAATTTTCCATAAATATAGAAAATTTTGTCAAAACTTCATTTCTATAGAAAATCAACATTTCTATTCAAAATTTTCTGAAAATGTAGATATATGAGTATGGTAAATTTTTTTGAAAATTTAATTTTTATGGAAAATTGTTTGAAATTTTAAATTCGTTGGGAAATCTTCTCAAAATGTGATTTCTCTATAGGAAATTTTCGGAATTTTTTTTTGTGTAGTAAATTTTCTCAAAATTTAATTCAGCTATAAAAAATTTGCTTAATTAAAAGAAAAGGGTGTTCAATGAGGAAGAGTATATTCAATGGAAGCGTTGGTTCAACAGTAGTATCTTAAAATGCTTATATTTTTATATTCTTTCTATAACCATAGCAGCAATCAGTTTGGTTTTGATGAAGGGTACATGCAACGGAAGATTCAGTGTAGGTTCAACGGGTAAAATTTTAACACACTCATATGCAATAGGCTTTTCTAATTAATGTGGTTTATAATGGATTACAATTTTAAATTAACCTGAAGTATGTGACGACGAAAGATGCTTGTTTTTGGCTCCACAGATGAAAGGACTTTTCGTTTGTTATGGTCGATTCGTATTTGAGAAGAGTGGTATCCCTTCCACCTTGCGAATTTCCCATGCACAACCTTTTCCTTGACCTAAAGGAGAGTAGTCTCTCTGATCACGAATCGTTTTGTCCTACCTCTATCACGCAGAGAAGGAACATGATCACCTCGTATTGCAGAATGTTAATATTGGGTGAATGACATGGAATATTTTTGCCGCAACAACGTTGTTTTCTCACCAAACATAAAATAGTTGTCGAAATCAAATACATAATGTACGAGGAAATAACATGGTTGCGACAAACATGTTACATGTTTATCGTCCAAAAGTCAAATTTTGCTATAAGAGTTGATGATATTCCTTCTCTGGGTAATGGCTGAAACGGAGTGGAGAAGGCTCCGTCAAATCTTATTCCGACACACCGTTCGATGACAAGGAGAACGACATGCTTACTCTCATCTCTGAGCCCATGCACATCAGGGATGGAAAATACAATTTTTAAGAAAGTACAAAAAAGGTACTTTTTTGAGCGAAAAATACTTTTCACCAAATTTTAACAAAAATTCCATTGGAAGATTATTGTCGCTTACAAAGACTACCGTAGTATTGTAATCGCCGCTGCCACAGCTCTACTTTATGGTACTACATATTTTTTTTTGGATAAATAAAAATGAATTTTTGACGAAATTTTCTATAGAAATAAAATTTTGACGAAATCTTCTATAGAAATAAAATTTTGACAAAATCTTCTATAGAAATAAAATTTTGACAAAATTTTCTATAAAAATAAAATTTTGAAAAAATTTTCTATAGAAATAAAATTTTGACAAAATTTTCTATATAAATAAAATGTTGAGAAAATTTTCTATAGAAATAAAATTTTGACAAAATTTTCTACAGAAATAAAATTTTGACAAAATTTTGTATAAAAATAAAATTTTGACAAAATCTTCTATAGAAATAAAATTTTGACAAAAATTTCTATAAAAATAAAATTTTGAAAAAAGTTTCTATAGAAATAAAATTTTGACAAAATTTTTTATAAAAATAAAATTTTGACAAAATTTTCTATATAAATAAAGTGTTGAGAAAATTTTCTATATAAATAAAATGTTGAGAAAATTTTCTATAGAATAAAATTTTGACAAAATTTTCTATAAAAATAAAATTTTGACAAAATTTTCTATAGAAATAAAATTTTGACAAAATTTTCTATAAAAATAAAATTTTGACAAAATTTTCTATATAAATAAAATGTTGACAAAATTTTCTATAGAAATAAAATGTTGACAAAATTTTCTATAGAAATAAAATTTTGACAAAATTTTCTATAGAAATAAAATTTTGACAAAATTTTCCTTAGAAATAAAATTTTTACAAAATTTTCTATATAAATAAAATTTTGACAAAATGTTCTATATAAATAAAATGTTGAGAAAATTTTCTATAGAAATAAAATTTTGACAAAATTTTCTATAGAAACAAAATTTTGACAAAATTTTCTATAGAAATAAAGTTTTGACAAAATTTTCTATAGAAATAAAATTTTGACAAAATTTTCTATAAAAATAAAATTTTGACAAAATTTTCTATAGAAATAAAATTTTGACAAAATTTTCTATAAAAATAAAATTTTGACAAAATTTTCTATATAAATAAAATGTTGAGAAAATTTTCTATAGAAATAAAATGTTGACAAAATTTTCTATAGAAATAAAATGTTGACAAAATTTTCTATAGAAATAAAATTTTGACAAAATTTTCTATAGAAATAAAATTTTGACAAAACTTTCTATAGAAATAAAATTTTGACAAAATTTTCTATAGAAATAAAATTTTGACAAAATATCCCATAGAAAAAAAATTTACAAAATTTCTTATAGAAATAAAATTTTGACAAAATTTCTTATAGAAATAAAATTTTGACAAAATTTCCTATAGAAATAAAATTTTTACAATATTTTCTTTATTTTTGCAAAATAAAAATTTTTGTTGAATTTTTCTTCAAATTTTGGTAGATTACTTTTGTCTCAAGTTTCGACAATAATTGTAATGTTTTGCATTATTTTAGAACGCGATCGATAACTTCTTATCTAGATAGTGTTCGTGGGGAAGCGTATTATAGAATCACGTGCTTTTCGACTAAAACACTATTGAAATTCACGCAAATCGTATTTGTGGCGGTGGCTTTTACAATATCGCGATTTTCTTCCCGCATGAACTTGTTTGTTTTGCCAAATTTGTAAAAGACTATAAGCAAATAAGTTTGTTAAAGACTTTCTCAAAATATTAAAATATTTTGTCAAAACTATTGTACCAATATCTGATATCGGCTCAAAAATGTGTACACAAAAGGTACTAAATCATTCGAGGGGGTACTACGGTACTGACCAGGTTGAAAAAGTATTGAAAAAAGTACTATAGTATTGCATTGAATTTTAAAGAAAATAAAATTTATTTTGCCAACTCCTAAATTTTAAATATTTTCTTTTTTAGTCTTATATTCGCTTACAAAGACTACCGTAGTATTGTAATCGCCGCTGCCACAGCTCTACTTTATGGTACTACATATTTTTTTTTGATAAATAAAAATAAATTTTTGACGAAATTTTCTATAAAAATAAAATTTTGACAAAATTTTCTATAGAAATAAAATTTTGACAAAATCTTCTATAGGAATAAAATTTTGACAAAATTTTCTATAAAAATAAAATTTTGACAAAATTTTCTATAAAAATAAAATTTTGACAAAATTTTCTATAGAAATAAAATGTTGAGAAAATTTTCTATAGAAATAAAATGTTGACAAAATTTTCTATAGAAATAAAATGTTGACAAAATTTTCTATAGAAATAAAATTTTGACAAAATTTTCTATAGAAATAAATTTTTGACGAAATTTTCTATAGAAATAAAATTTTGACAAAATTTTCTATAGAAATAAAATTTTGACAAAATCTTCTATAGAAATAAAATTTAGAAAAAATTTTCTATAAAAATAAAATTTTGACAAAATTTTCTATAAAAATAAAATTTTGACAAAATTTTCTATAGAAATAAAATGTTGACAAAATTTTCTATAGAAATAAAATGTTGACATAATTTTCTATAAAAATAAATTTTTGACGAAATTTTCTATAGAAATAAAATTTTGACAAAATTTTCTATAGAAATAAAATATTGACAAAATCTTGTATAGAAATAAAATTTTGACAAAATTTTCAATAAAAAAAAAAAAAATTTGACAAAATTTTCTAAAAAATTAAAATTTTGACAAAATTTTCTATAGAAATAAAATTTTGACAAAATCTTCTATAGAAATAAAATTTTGACAAAATTTTCAATAGAAATAAAATTTTGACAAAATTTTCTATAAAAAAAATTTTGACAAAATTTTCTATATAAATAAAATGTTGAGAAAATTTTCTATAGAAATAAAATGTTGACAAAATTTTCTATAGAAATAAAATTTTGACAAAATTTTCAATAGAAATAAAATTTTGACAAAATTTTCTATAGAAATAAAATTTTGACAAAATTTTCTATAGAAATAAAATTTTGACAAAATTTTCTATAGAAATAAAATTTTGACAAAATATCCCATAGAAAAAAAATTTACAAAATTTCTTATAGAAATAAAATTTTGACAAAATTTCTTATAGAAATAAAATTTTGACAAAATTTCCTATAGAAATAAAATTTTTACAATATTTTCTTTATTTTTGCAAAATAAAAATTTTTGTTGAATTTTTCTTCAAATTTTGGTAGATTACTTTTGTCTCAAGTTTCGACAATAATTGTAATGTTTTGCATTATTTTAGAACGCGATCGATAACTTCTTATCTAGATAGTGTTCGTGGGGAAGCGTATTATAGAATCACGTGCTTTTCGACTAAAACACTATTGAAATTCACGCAAATCGTATTTGTGGCGGTGGCTTTTACAATATCGCGATTTTCTTCCCGCATGAACTTGTTTGTTTTGCCAAATTTGTAAAAGACTATTAGCAAATAAGTTTGTTAAAGACTTTCTCAAAATATTAAAATATTTTGTCAAAACTATTGTACATATATCTGATATCGGCTCAAAAATGTGTACACAAAAGGTACTAAATCATTCGAGGGGGTACTACGGTACTGACCAGGTTGAAAAAGTATTGAAAAAAGTACTATAGTATTGCATTGAATTTTAAAGAAAATAAAATTTATTTTGCCAACTCCTAAATTTTAAATATTTTCTTTTTTAGTCTTATATTCGCTTACAAAGACTACCGTAGTATTGTAATCGCCGCTGCCACAGCTCTACTTTATGGTACTACATATTTTTTTTTTTGATAAATAAAAATAAATTTTTGACGAAATTTTCTATAAAAATAAAATTTTGACAAAATTTTCTATAGAAATAAAATTTTGACAAAATCTTCTATAGGAATAAAATTTTGAGAAAATTTTCTATAAAAATAAAATTTTGACAAAATTTTCTATAAAAATAAAATTTTGACAAAATTTTCTATAGAAATAAAATGTTGAGAAAATTTTCTATAGAAATAAAATGTTGACAAAATTTTCTATAGAAATAAAATATTGACAAGATTTTCTATAGAAATAAAATTTTGACAAAATTTTCTATAGAAATAAATTTTTGACGAAATTTTCTATAGAAATAAAATTTTGACAAAATTTTCTATAGAAATAAAATTTTGACAAAATCTTCTATAGAAATAAAATTTTGACAAAGTTTTCTATAGAAATAAAATTTTGACAAAATTTTCTAAAAAAATAAAATTTTGACAAAATTTTCTATAAACAAAAATTTTTACATAATTTTTTTAGAAACTAATTTTTGACAAAATTTTCTATAGAAATAAAATTTTGACAAAATTTCCTATAGAAATAAAATTTTGACAAAATATCCCATAGAAAAAAAATTTTACAAAATTTCTTATAGAAATAAAATTTTGACAAAATTTCCTATAGAAATAAATTTTTTACAATATTTTCTTTATTTTTGCAAAATTAAAATTTTTGTTAAATTTTTCTCCAAATTTTGGTAGATTACTTTTTTCTCAAGTTTCGACAATAATTGTAATGTTTTGCATTATTTTAGAACGCGATCGATAACTTCTTATCTAGATAGTGTTCGTGGGGAAGCGTAATATAGAATCACGTGCTTTTCGACTAAAACACTATTGAAATTCAAGCAAATCGTATTTGTGACGGTGGCTTTTACAATATCGCGATTTTCTTCCCGCATAAACTTGTTTGTTTTGCCAAATTTGTAAAAGACTATTAGCAAATAAGTTTGTTAAAGACTTTCTCAAAATATTAAAATATTTTGTCAAAACTATTGTACCATATATCTGATATCGGCTCAAAAATGTCTACACAAAAGTTACTAAATCATTCGAGGGGGTACTACGGTAGTGACCAGGTCGAAAAAGTATTGTAAAAAGTACTATAGTACTGCATTTTCCATCCCTGGTGCACATCCGTCCGTTCACCATAAACCCGACTTCCCCACATATTTCATCGTTGAGAATCCCATTCGAATGCTGTCCATTGGAAGCTGTGGACAACTCGGGTCTCGGGCCTCGGTTTAATATCTGGCCTCGAACTTACTACTCCAGCACCCAGGATAAGCTGGCGCCATCAAGAGAATTCTTTGCACAATTTCTGGAAATTAATTGCCGTGCAATTAATTATTTCCTCTTAAACCATAAGTCTTCTCTCTTCTTTGTCTACTAAAACATTCGTTTCTGTGACGTACCCTGGCCCTGTGCGTCTTTCCCCAGCTAAAGTTGGGAAAATCCCAACAAGTACCACATTGAATCTATAATCAATCCCACATATAACTGATAAAGCTTAAATACAAACCCACCTTATTGATTTTTTGCATTTTCTGCGAGATGTCTAGACTTTGGTCATCTTGAAGAATAGTGCATACGTTGACTAATCCTTATACAAAATTAACAAAGGCATAGTCGAGCATACATACATATTTGACCAAGTTGGTGTTGGTATTCTTATATGTTTATCCAAAATAAAATTTTGTCCTTTAGGAATCACTATCTCCAATAATCAAATTCAAAAATATTCTCCCTTTCTGCCCATGGGCCATACTCACTACGAAACGAATTTAATTAGACAACATTATAAACAAGGTCTACTAATAAGGCAAACTTCTATTCCATTTGCATGCTTATAGCCTTTCAGACAATCGGGGGATAGTGTTGCATAGATAAGTGAGTGTGTGTCTATAGAGTGTATGTTTGTGTGTTAGTTTGAAAATCTGGTTTATTAATGCCCAAAATAGCAAACTTAAGTAATCGCAGAAGAACAGACATACTATACGCCATACCAAATCACAAAAACATTATTATCCCGAAACTTGTCTCCAACAAAAGTTCCCTGGATTCGTTCATCCTTTCGCATCCAAGTGCCTCTACTACATCACAATGTCCTGTGGTTGCCTGATTATGTAGCATTTCTAATACTAAGGGAGTTTGTGTGTGTGTGTGTATAATTTTCTAAGGCAGCATTACTGTATTTATGAAAAGAGTGCGAGAGAGGGAGGGAAAGAGTGGTGGAAAGACAGAGAGAGAGAGGGCGAGTATGAGAAGTAGGAATGGTCATATGCAAATGTCTGAACTGAAGTTTTATGCTGTTGCTGCCGTAAAAGGATTTCACAGTACTGGACAAATTTCTAATTGTATTGCAACCATTGCCGTCTTTTCTGCTAATGTTGCTGTTGCTGCTGGTATTGCTGCTGCTACTGATATTCCTCCTCGAACAATGACTTCGAACATTTTTAATCAGCATCACATCGAGAGGAACATTTACATTTAACCAATTCCCACCCCCCCCCCACACGTCGGCAATACCTACTCATTCGTAATTTCTCTCCCCTGCATTATTAGATCACAAACTTTTCATTTGTTCCAAAAACAAAAATCCAAGAGAGCTGATGACAGCCCCTCGCCCCCATACGGTATGGGCTACATGGATTTTAGATGGTTTTCTAAGGACTGGTCGCTGGACTTTATTGGTCCTTCTACCTCCAGCCATCTATCTTTGCATTAAGAAAGTGCAGAAACTTCGAAAACAAGATTTTCATGTTATAATGCAAAATGTATGAATATCCTGCGTAAGTCATCATTGTATTAAATTCTAAATGAGTTGAACACCCTGTGTTTTTGGGAAAGAGTGAGTGTGAAGAGATACCGAGAGAGCGATAGAGCGAGAGAAGAAGCTTGTATGGATATTCAATGTTAAGTTTTCCTTCTCACATCGAATTGCTTGCATTTCTATTGTAGTTTGGATAGGTCAATGTAGTGGGGAACATAGAGGGAATTTTTGCAAAAGGACATGCCATGAGTTATGCTGGAAATGTAAATTTTTGTGAAAATGTATTGTGTTCTGGTAATGCTAAATAAAGAAAACTAAATGTAGATTTTTAATGATATGCATTAGAAGCTTAATTAATACAGGTTCGTAGGTGAGAGTGCCTTTTAGGGGGGATATAACCATTAAAAGGGAAATTTGATAAAGGTGAGAGTCTTGAAATTACGACTTCTCATTTCGATCTAACCGAGCCTTGGAGTTTTAAAAATTGTAAGCCAGAAAATCCCTATAGTGGAATGAAGACCCAAATATTTCAGTGGTTGAACTTGGTGGTTAAACTGCAAACTGCGTAGGTTGGAACTGTAAGCACTATTGCCATTTGTGACAAAAAAATCCTACCAAAATTTGAAGAAAAATTTACCAAATTTAAACAAAACATATTTTGAATTTTTGGTAAAATTTTTAAAAATTATATTTTCATAGAAAAATTTATTTTTATAGAAAATTTTTCCAAAAATTTATTTCTACAGAAAATGTTTGCCAATATTTTATTTCTATAGAAAATAATTGTCAACATTTTATTTATATAGAAAATGTTTGCAATACTTCATTTGTATGGAAAATTTTGCTAAATTTAATTTCTATAAACAATATCTGCTAAATTTTAGTTCTATAGATATTTTTTTGAAAATTTGTCATTGCTATTGAAATATTTTGAAAAATTTTATTTCTAGAGAAAATTTTCGCAAAATTTTATTTCTATAGAAAATTTTGCCAAAAATTTATTTAGTTTTGTTTTGTTATTGTTGGTTTATTCTTCAATCATTATTGTTATTTTTCAACATCCAACCTAGTTTAAAGATTGTAAGCCAGAAAATCCCTACACCCAAAGAAATTTGTTAGTAGGGACAGCAGAAAAGTCTGCTAAAACAGCAGAAAGTCTGCTGAAAAAGGGACAGCAGTCACTGTTTGCTGAAATAGCAAACATTTCCTGCTATTTTTGAAGCTCGATTACACTAAAACATGTTTTATTTTGGCTAAAACAAATAAAAATGTCAACTTAGGAACTATCCTAACATAATTAACACAATATTTTATGAATATCTATAGCATTTGACCAAAAATCTGAATATTTATCGAACTGAGGCATAACAGCAAACAAAATGTTTGCTGATCGTATTTAGGAGCTTGTAAGTATATTACAGTGCAAAAATATACCAAAAACTACTTTTGGTTCTTAAATAGGTGTTTAACTGTGTATATATAAACACAAGGTTCGTAGCCAAATAATGAGAGATGTACATATTCGCCCCCTTTTACAAATACGGGAATAGATTTTGCGGGACCTTTTGAGATCAAGACATCTAGTCTTCGAAACGCTGTTGAATAAGGGAAGCGGGGGTAAAGAGTATGAAAACCCATCTGAAAAAAGTTACAGGCAGTTTGAAATTTACATTTGAAGAGTTTACGACTCTTTTGGTACGCATTGAGGGTATTTTGAATTCAAGGCCTATTTCTCCAATAACTGAAACGTCTTCGGAATGTTTAGCATTGACACCTGGTCATTTTTTGAAGGGATCCCCCCTAGTAGCTATACCGGAGGATTATTCTGAAAATATTTCTTTAATTAATCGATGGCAACGCCTGAAAGTTTTACAAATGCACTTTGCCAAACGCTGGAAAAATGAATATATTTCGGAATTACAGCGGAGGTATAAATGGAAGGTTTCTCAGAAAAATCTGAATGAAAATGATTTGGTTGTGGTAAAAGATGATAATTTACCTCCAACTGAGTGGAAGTTGGGGCGTGTAGTTAGGGTATTATCCGGAAATGATTCAAGAGTCCGAGTAGCGGAGTTACGTACTCAAAATGGTACGATAACTCGACCACTCATAAAACTTTGTATTTTACCAAACTCACGGTAACAACTCACATCTGATCGAGCCTCTTGCATAATAATCTTAACTTCTAAATAATTTCTTAGCACCCAAAAATGTAAAGTCTGCTACCAAAAACATCACTTGAGATTCTGCGTGCAATTCAATAAGATGACGGTTTTGGAGAGAGTACGCGTTGCCAAGGAAAAAGGGTACTGTTTCAATTGCCTGTGTGCGTCACATACGCGAGAATGGTGCCGATCCCGGAAGACTTGCGCAGTATGCAACAGAGCCCACCATACGAAACTACATGTGGATCGTCAAAATGACAGCAGCAACCGAAACCGTGAGCCCAAACAAGTTCAAACCAAAGGCAATAGAGCAAAGACACGGTTAAATTCAAGCTCTACTAATACTCGTTCCCATACGTCACGGTCACCACACTCAAATCCAAATCACCGGCCTAAACAAACAAACCCACAAGTAAGAGAACGTTTAGGAGGACGGTTAAAGAAGCATGTGTTCTTACCAACAGCTATGGTCAGGGTAATGACCAACACTGGAACAAGTAAAGCCAGAATAATGCTCAATTCGGGTGCAGCAGAGTCTGTCATTTTAAAGTCGTTTGTAAGAGACAACAAATATCAAACCACGAAAAAGGATGGGAAACAATTTTGCACAGTGAATCTACAATCGTTCCATGACCATTCAGTGAAGGTGCAAATCCATGGTGTGGTACAGGATAAATTTCAATCTACTCTACCAGAAAAAGTACCTCATAAAATTCTTGAAGACACATACAGCCAATTGCCGGACCTGGCTGATCCACATTTCTATCATCCAGTCAACATCGAGATTATGATCGCCAATGACGAGTTGCCCAAAATTCTGAAGGCCGGTTTGATCCAAACAGCTACTCACATGCCAATAGCTCAAAGCACTGTGTTTGGTTGGGTGATTTCTGGAGCCCGATACTATTAACGTTGCGATACCGCAAGAGGCCGCGCCATGTTAAACTGTGTTTAACAAATTTATAATTTCATGTAGTTTTACGAGTAAACTTTTATTTGGCTGAATTTAAATGAATTTAATATACATTAATTGAAATGAATTTCTAATTACTCAACCTAGCTTAAGCCCATAACTATTTCCATCCTTATCAGGTGGCAACTATATATTCATTAACAAGAACAAAAGAGCTCTCATCCAATGGATAAATGGTTTCCACTGAGAATTATTATTATTGTTGCAACCTTTTATTGCTGAATTTAAAATATGATGGCTTCCTTCACTTTTTTCTCCTTAACATTACTTACTTAGCAATCTGAAGTCCAAGCGGTAAGGGTGAAAGAAGCTGCAATAAACTTTAACAACAAAATCCTAAAACGAAACATTTGGTGTTTTTCTTTTCTTTCCATGTTGGGAATTTATGCATTTCTTTACAATCTGTGAGGTTACAAAATTAATACAGTCCATTTCTAGCACACTGTCACAAGATTGTACAATAGGCTTTGGGGAAAATTTTATAACCTAAAAATTTTATAAATTGTTGTTCATTACGCTCTGAAGTACAAAAATATAACAGCAGACATCGACTGCTGTTTTTAGCAGACTTTTTTCTATGAGTGTATAGTGAACTGAAGACCCAAAGATCTCAGTGGTTGAACTTGGTGGTTAAACTGCAAACTGCGTAGGTTGGGACTGTGGTTGGAACTGTAAGCACGGTTGCCATTTGTGACAAAAAAAATCTACCAAAATTTTAAGAAAAATGTACCAAATTTAAACAAAATTTATTTTGAATTTTTGGTAAAATTTTTAAAAATTATATTTTTATAAACAATTTTCATAGACAATTTTATTTTTATAGAAAATGTTCCCAAAAATTTATTTATACAGAAAATTTTTGCTAATTTTTTGTTTCTTTAGATAATTTTTGTAAAATTTTATTTCTATAGAAAATGTTTGTCAACATTTTATTTCTATAAAAAATGTTGTCAAAAATTTGTTAAAATTTTATTTTCATAGTAAGTTCTACAAAATGTCATTTCTATAAACAGTTTTTGCAAAATTTTGGTTGTATAGAATTTTTTATTTTTTTGCAAATTTGTCATTGCTATTGAAATATTGAAGTTGATCCGAACACCAAATTGGAATAAATATAGGCTCGAAGATATCAGTGGTGGAATAGAAAAAAAATTTTGCCAAAAATTTCAATAGAAAAAAAATTGACAAAATTGTCTTTAGAAATAAAATTTTGACAAAATTTTCTATGGAAATAAATTTTTAACAAAATTTTCTACAGAAATAAAATTTTGACAGAATGTTCTATAGAAATAAAATTTTGACAACATTTTTTATGGAAATAAATTTTTAAAAAAATTTTCTATTGAAAAAAAGTTTGACAAAATTTTCTATAGAAATAAAATTTTGACAAAATTTTCTATAGAAATAAAATTTTGACAAAAATTGCTATAGTAATAAAATTTTGACAAAATTTCCTATAGACATAAAATTTTGAAAAAATTTTCTAAAGAAATAAAATTTTGAAAACATTTTCTATAGAAATAAAATTTTGACAAAATTTTCTATAGAAATGAAATTTTGGCAAAATTTTCTATAGAAATAAAATTTTGACAAAATTCTTTATAGAAATAAAATTTTGAGAAAATTTTCTATAGAAATAAAATTTTGATAAAATTTTCTATAGAAATAAAATTTTGACAAAATCTTCTATAGAACTAACATTGTGACAAAATGTTCTATAGAAATACAATTTTGACAAAATTTTCTATAGAAATAAAATGTTGACAAAATTTTCTATAGAAATACAATTTCGACTAAATGTTCTATAGATATAAAATTTTGAAGACCCAAAGATCTCAGTGGTTTAACTTGGTGGTTAAACTGCAAACTGCGTAGGTTGGAACTGTGGTTGGAACTGTAAGCACGGTTGCCATTTGTGACAAAAAAATCTACCAAAATTTTAAGAAAAATTTACCAAATTTAAACAAAACTTATTTTGAATTGTTGGTAAAATTTTTAAAAATTATATTTTTATAGACAATTTTCATAGAAAATTTTATTTTTATAAAAAATGTTCCCAAAAATTTGTTTATACAGAAAATTTTTGCAACTTTTTTATTTCTTTAGATAATTTTTGTAAAATTTTATTTCTATAGAAAATGTTTGTCAACATTTTATTTCTTTAAAAAAAAATTTGCAATATTTCATTTATATGGAAAATTTTTGCAAAATTTTATTTTCATAGTAAGTTCTGCAAAATTTCATTTCTATAAACAATTTTGGTTTTATAGACTTTTTTTGCAAATTTGCCATTGCTATTGAAATATTTTTAAAAATTTTATTTCTATAGAAAATGTTTGTCAAAATTTTATTGCTATAGAAAATTTTGCAAAAATTTATTTCTTTCTTATTTCTTGTTTTTGCAAAATTCTATTTCTATAGAAAATGTTTGTCAACATTTTTGTTTCTATAGAAAATATTTGTATACATTTTTTTCTATAGAAAAATTGTACAATATTTTATTTCTATAGAAAATTTTTACAATATTTTATATTTATAAAATTGTTTTGTCAAAAGCTCATTTCTATAAAAAAATTCTGCAAAGTTTCATTTTGACATCTCTATTGAAATATTTTGCAAAATTTTATTTCTATAGAAAATTTTTGCAAAATTTTATTTTCATAGTAAATTTTTGCGAAATTTCATTTCAATAGAAAACTTTGCCAAATTGTATTTCTTTACGAAATTTGGTCAAATTGTTATTTCTACAAATTGAAAATCCACCAAAACATCAAGAATTCTACTAATCTACCAAACAGTAAAAAATCTAACATTTTTGGTAAAATTCTACCGACTGTAGCAACAGTGAATGTAAGTTGGAAATTTATCAATTTATCAAAATTTTGGCAAAAATTTCTATGGAAATAAAATTTTGGTAAAAAATTGTTGACAAAATTTTCTATAGAAATAAATTCAAAACCAATCTACCAAACAGTAAAAAAATCTACCATTTTTGGTAGAATAAGAAGGTCTCAGTGGATAAGCTGTGGGCCTGAAGTTCTTAGTGGTGTAACTATTGATCCGAAAATTAAATTGGAATAAATATAGGCTGAAAGATCTCAGTGGTGGAATAGAAATAATATTTTGCCAAAAATTTCTATAGCAAAAATTTAACACAATTTTTTATCCCTTTCCGACCGTGTACGCACAATTGTGCGGGTAAGTTTAAGTCTCTATAATTTCTTTAATATATGACGTACTGCGATAAGAGCGGCAAAAAAATAATGGTGTATGCTCTCTCTTTGTCTAAGAATGTGAAGAACCGTTATAAATATTTGCTTTTCATATTAATTTTGTAGATTCAGCAGTGTACTTTGCGCATTTGTAAAAATAAGTGGAAGATGTATGTTTGCAAATATATTAAAATTATTTAAATTGTGGACTATTTCATCAAACAAGTGTTTTCAATAAGAAAACATTTTAAATATTGTATGCACACAGTAACTTCGTGATTATTTTGTGTTTTTTGATATTTTTACGTCCGGACTTTTACCGGAATTTACCGGACTGCAACAATTGTACGTATCCTGAAAAAAAAACAGGATACAGGATCAAACTGAACAAACTTAATAATTTAAAATGCTCTATGTACACATAAATAACAGAATTGAAAAATTTAGGAAAATCTATCACGTGGATCGGCTATAGGTCGGAAAGCGTTATAGAAATAAAATTTTGACAACATTTTCTATGGAAATAAAATTTTGACAAAATTTTCTATGGAAATAATTTTCTATAGAAATAAAATTTTGAAAAAATGTTCTCTAGAAATAAAATTTTGACAAAATTCTCTATCGAAATAAATTTTTGACAAAATTTTCTATAGAACTAAAATATTGACAAAATTTTCTACAGAAATAAAATTTTGACCAAATTTACTATATAAATAAATTTTTGACAAAATTTTCTATAAACAAAAATTTTTACATAATTTTTTTAGAAACAAATTTTTGACAAAATTTTTAATCGATATAAAATTTTGTCAAAGTTTTCTATAGAAATAAAATTTGACAAAATTTTCTAAAAAAATAAAATTTTGACAAAATTTAGGTTGAGTGAAATTTTAACAAAATATTCTATGCAAACAAATTTTTGACAAAATTTTCGATAGAATAAAATTTTGACAAAATTTTTACATGGGAACAAATTTTTGGCAAGACTTTCTATGGAAATAAAATTTTAAAAAATTTTTGACAAGGTTTTCTATAGAAAAAAAAATGTTGACAAAATTTTCTATACTAATAAAATTTTGACAAAATTTGGGTTGAGTGAAATTTTAACAAAATATTCTATGCAAACAAATTATTGACAAAATTTCCGATAGAATAAAATTTTGACAAAATTTTCTATAGAAATAAAATTTTGGCAAAATTTTCTGTGGGAATAAAATTATGACAAAATTTTTAATGGAAATAAAATTTTGGCAAAAATTTCAATGAAAAAAAAATTTGACAAAATTTTCTATAGGAATCAAATTTTGACAAGATTTTCTAAAGAAATACAATTTTGACAAAATTTTCTATTGATATCAAATTTAGACACTGCTAACTATGCATATTTCTCTTATTTCTTCTCCTGCATTACTTTACGAACGGTTTCCACAATAGTTTTAGTTTCATATTATTCATAAAACCACCCGCTCGCTTCCACACCTCTGATTAATTTCATACTTAATTCATTTAAGCTACGATAGTTCATTTATTTATGTGTCTGTATTAGTAATATTAGTTTGTTGAATATGTAAATGTATAAATTTTGGCAATTGCTGCCCGCTACCGCAGCTGCCCCCTCTCCATAATACGTGTTTTTCGACTGCTGCTGCTTCATGGCATTACGAACAAATCGTCGTCCAGTTCTTGCCATCTTGCCGTCAGAACTGCAAATCAAAAGCAGAAAATTTTGTAATAGCATGGAATATGTAGTTGAAAGGTTTGAAGGAGGTAACGTAAGCAGAAGATGAACAACATCATTGACATTGGCACACTGATGGTGGTCACAAGGAATAATTTGGCAAACCCATTTAAGTCATACAAATAAACATGCAGACTCACTTGTGTCTTACTTAACGGGCAAATGCTTTACAATGAGAAGTACCTGCCGGGGCCATTGAAGTTTGGGGCCCATAAGATGTTTGCGAAGGAACATCTAATGTAGATTTCACATCTACCTCTAAAAGAGTCACAATAAAATTTTTTCAAAAAAGCCACAAAAATATTCTAGAGATCGCATTCCAAATTGATTTACAAAAGAGGCACCTTTTCACAAGATAAGATCAGAAGATCTCCGTTTCAAAAAGCCACAAAAACATTCTAGAGATCCCATTCCAAATTGATTTAGAAAAGAGGCACCTTTTCACAAGATAAGATCAGAAGATCTCCGTTGCATTCTACACAGAGGAAAAATGATAACTGTATTAGATTCTGAGTATTACTTAGGAATTTTCCGAAAGGAAATTATTGGCATGCGAAACCTACCTTTTGAACCTCTAGATTGCTGACTGTATACAATCACAATAGAATGATTTTGGTTGACATTGAGAATTAATTCTTTGACTTTCATCTACAGTTCCAACAATAAACCTTCAGTCCCTCACTCTATCCATTGAGACCTTCTGACCTAGAGTTCCAGCATTAAACCTTCAGATCCATGTGGCCTTCTCCACTGAGACCTTCTGATCTAGAGTTCCACCTCAAAGATATTAGTGGTAGTAGCTCCACAATGAGACCTTTTGACCTACAATGCCATCACTGAGATCTTCTGGCTTACGATTCCAACCTTGAAACTATCAAACTTACAGCTCCACACTGAGATCTTCGCATCTAAGGTTCCCCCACTAAGATATTCAGGTCTACAATTCCACCCTTTTGACCTTCGATATCTACAATTACACCACTAAAAACTTCAGGTCCATAGAACCTAGTGTTCAACTGCTGAGACCTTGGTGACCGAAATTTCACCAATGAGACTTTATGACCTAGAGTGCCATCGCTGAGATCTTCTGGGTTACAATTCCATCCCTGAGACGATCAAACTTACAGCTCCACACTGAGATCTTCGCATCTACATTTCCCCTACTAAGACATTCAGGTCTTCTATTCCACCGTTGTGACCTTCGATATCTACAGTTACATGACTAAGAACTTCTGGTCAATAGAACCTAATGCTCAACCGCTGAGACCTTCGTGACCGAAGTTCCATTAATGAGACTTTTTGACCTACAGTGCCATCGCTGAGATCTTCTGGGTTACAATTCCATCCTTGAGACGATCAAACTTACAGCTCCACACTGAGATCTTCGCATCTACATTTTCCCTACTAAGACATTCAGGTCTTCTATTCCACCGTTGTGACCTTCGATATCTACAGTTACATAACTAAGAACTTCTGGTCAATAGAACTTAATGCTCAACCGCTGAGACCTTCGTGACCGAAGTTCCATTAATGAGACTTTTTGACCTACAGTGCCATCGCTGAGATCTTCTGGCCTACAATTCCATCCCTGAGTCGATGAAACTTACAACTCCACACTGAGATGTCCGCATCTACAGTTTCCCCACTCAGGTCTACTCTTCCACCACTTAGATCTTTGAGCCTATAGTTATACCAGTTTTATCTTCGGATTTAAGACTTTCAGGCCCACAGTGCATCCACGGAGAACTTCGGACATAGAGTTCATCCACTGCGACCTTCGGGTCCGCAGTTCCACCTCTGAGACCTTTCGGCCTACAGTGCCGCCATTGAGATCTTCTGGCTTACAAGTTCAACCCTGAGGCAATCGAGCATACAGTTTTACCAAATGTACCATTTTTATCTACTATTCCACTACTAAAATCTTCTAGCCCATATTCTATCTACTGGAACCTTCTAACCTGAATTCTACCACTGAGGCCTTTGGGTCTACTGTCTATCATTATGATCTTCTGGTCTTCAATTCCAAGTTTGCGACCGTCGAGCTTACAGTTCCACTATTAAGATTTTCGGACCTGCAGTTCCACCACTGACATCTTCGATCTTTTAGATACACCAACTAGATTTTCGCATCTACAGTCCCACAACTAAAAACCTTCGGGCTCAAGGTCTATTCACAAAGGCCTTCAGATCTAGAGTTCAATAACTAAGACCTTCAGTTTATTCACTTAGACCTTCTGACCTAGTGTTCCACCACTAAAGGGATCTTCTGGTCTTCAATTCTAAGCCTGCGACCATCGAGCTAACAGTTCCACCACTGAGACTTTCGCATCTGCAGTTCCATCACTGACATCTTCGAATTTATAGATACACCAACTAGATCTTAAAAACTACAATCTCACAATTAAAAACATTCGGGCCCAAGGTCTATTCACAAAGGCCTTCAGATCTAGTGTTCAACCGCTAAGACCTTCAGTTTATTCACTGAGATCTTCTGACCTAGTGTTCCACAACTCTCACAACTAAAAACCTTCGGGCCCCAAGGTCTGTTCACAAAGACCTTCCGATCTAGAGTTCAAACGATAGGACCTTCAGTTTATTCACTGAAACTTTCTTAACTAGTATTCCACCAGTAAGCCTACGGACCTGGAGTTCCACCACTGAGGCGTACGGGACTGCAGTTCCACCATTGAGGCCTTCGGGCCTGAGATTTTTGGATCTGCTATTCCACTGAGATCTCAGAGCCTATAGTTATACCAATTAAATACCAACTAGATTTACATCTCCACTCCACTAAATCCTTCCACTGCGTTCTTCTGACCTTCAGGTCAGTGCAGTCTATGCACTGCGGCCTTCTGACCGAGAATTTCATTGCGAAGGCCCTCGGAACTCCAGTTCCATCACTGAGATTTGCGGGGCTGTAGTGCCACCACTGAGATTTTCGGGGCTGCATTTCCACCACTGAGATTTTCGTGGCTGCAGTTCCACCACTGAGAACTTGGACCTTCACTTCCACCAACGAGATTTTTGGGCCTACAGTACCACCACTGGGACCTTCGCTTCTGTAGTTCCACCACTGAGACAATCAGACCAACTATACTACTACTGAGAGCATCGTGCCTTTCGTTTACCAATTAGATCTTCAGATCTGCACTTCCACCACTAAAACATTCGGTCCCATAGTTTATCCACTAAGACCTTCGGACAGTTCCATCTTGAGTCTTCGTTTCACCCCTGAGACCTTCGCATCTACAGTTCCGCCACTGAAACATTCGGACCTACTATTCCACACTGAGATCCTTGGATTTATAGTTCCACGACTAAAATTCGCGGAAACCTTCTGTTTCTCCCACGAGGGAGAACTTCCACAATTGAGGCCTTCAGGTTTGCGGTCCACCACTTAGACCTAGTAGCTAAGAGTTATAATATTGATATTTTCCACCACCGAGACCTTCGCATTTGCAGTTCCACCACATTAGGTCTTACAAAACTAGAAGACCTCATAAACCTTCGATCAACTACGCATCAAAACGTTCCAGGTCCAGTTCCTCATAAACTGCATGGAATATTTCCCACAAGATTATTATAAGGAAATGAACCTCTCAAGCAAAAACTTTAAAAACCAAGGATGTGTATACCAATGCTCTACTGCTACTCTCTACCGACTAGAAGAGGTTATTTGATTTCTCCAAATAGGCCTCTGTACGAGTACAATGTCCCTCGAACCTACCACTTTCCTTTACATCCTTTTAGAGAGTACAAGAGAATTCCTGGAAGAGTATCCGTCCAAATAAATAAAATTTCTCTATTTCTCCGAAATAAGAGAAATACGTCCAGTATCGGATACGACGTCAACAACTTCAAATGAATCTCATTTGCATATAAATTAGTACCAGGACATCATTTTCTGGTATGGGGAGGGGAAGAGCAGAGCGGAAAGAAAATGCACTCTTAGCGAATCCTTCGCCATTTTTGCAAAAGGACTAGCATTTAACATTGACCAGTGTTTGGATGTTGATGTAATGTGAAGGCTTTGACATTTTCCAAAATTGTAAAACCCAAAAGGATATTCCACCCACCCTACACATACGCACTCACGCCTTTCTATTAAGTTGATTTAGCCCTTTTTATTGTTTTAACTGCCTGCTAGAGACGCAATGTGTGCGTCATATGGCTTAAGATTTCCCTTCGTATTATAAAGTTTTCTCTATTCTCTATTCTGGTATGTGAATTAAGGACATCCAGCAGATGTACAAGACACAAGTTGATGTTGATGTTGGCCAAAAGACATTGTCACATAATGAGGAATATGAAAATAAATTGGGTTTGCAATGGGGGTCTACCTTAAAACAAATGTTCCAGGAGAGATAGCTAGTGGAGTAGGCAGGAGATATAGAGTCGTGGATTATATTGTAAGTAGGTTCTCCGTTTCGATTTGTGGTTTATTGAGATACCCTTAAACTTTCTTTCTGAAATGTGGCACATAGTGGAATAAAAGATGGATTATATTGAGACGGCGGTTGGTTTTCTTCATTTCTTGGAGGACAACTGGCAAACAAATGATAGAGTACGACTCACAATTAGCTGTTAGTGGTACGATTGCGACATGTCCAGTTTTTCGGGAAAAATCAGGCGATAATTTGCTTGACAGTGCTTCGTGCATGAGCAATTTTTATTGGATTTGGCTCATCTTGAAATATCCATACAGTCGACCGCTGTTTACTTTCGTATTTCGAAGCACCGCGATCATATTTTTAGTGCATTTCATTCGACCAATCTACACAAGCCTTTTTTGAGCGATTGACAAATTATGTGGGATCCAACGCGACCAAATTTTATTGATGGTCAAATGTTCGTGAAATGTATGCTAATGCCTAAGGTTATCGCAATCTCACAATAGATCACATGATGGTCTTCGAGTGATCTTCGACCTCGGTTGACGAGCTCTTGTTGGTTTACTAGGACCTAAAGTTTCAGTGGTGGAATTGCAAATGCGAAGGTCTCGGTAGTGGAAAATCTCAATATTTGAACTGTGGACTACTAAGTCTACGCGGTGGACTGTAGACCTGAAGGTGGAACTTCAATCTCGAGGGTGAAACAGAAGGCCTCCGTGGATAGATAGTGGATTTTAGTCGTGGAACTATAGATCCAAAGATCTCAGTGGTGGAATAATTGATCCAAACGCATCAGTGGTGGACCGCCAAATGCAAAGGTCTCAGCGGTGGAACAAAGCCTCAATGGTGTAGATCTAGGTCTTGGCGGATGAACTATAGACCTGACGGCTTTAGTGGTGGAAGTGCAGATCTGAAGATTTAATTGGTATAACTATAGGCACGAAGATCTCAGTAGTGGTATAGTTGGTCTGATTGTCTCAGTGGTGGAACTACAGATGCCAAGGTATCAGTGGTGATACTATAGAGCCAAAAATCTAAACGATGGGACTGTAGGCTAGTTGGCCTCAGTGGTGGAACCGCAGTTCCAATGGTTTCAGTGGAGGAACTGTAGGTTAGGTTAGGTATAGTGGTAGCCCGATATTTTAGGCTCACTTAGACTATTCAGTCCATTGTGATGCCACAGGTAGTGAATTTCTCTTATCAATGAGTGCTGCCCAATTCTATATTTAGCTCAAAGACAAAGGACCACCTTTTTATACCAATCACCATAGGATGGAGGGTATATTAACTTTGTCATTCCGTAACAGATAGAAATATTGGTCTAAGACCAATATGAAATTCTGAGTCGATGTAGATGTATCCGTCCATCTGTCCGGCTGTCCGTCCGTCTGTGGAAATCACGCTAACTTCCGAACGAAATAAGCTATCGTCTTGAAACTTGGCATAAGTAGTTATTATTTATGTAGATTGGATGGTATTGGAAATGGATCATATTGGACCACTTTTACGTATAGCCCCCATATAAACGGACTGCCAGATTTGGCTTGCGGAGCCTCTTAGTGAAGCAAATTTCATCCGATCCTGTTGATATTTGGTACTTGGTGTTAGTATACGGTCTCTAACATTCACGCTAAAATTGGTCCATATAGGTCCATAATTAAATATAGCTGCCACATAAACGGATCCCCAGATTTGACCTGCGGAGCCTCTTGGAGGAATAAATTTCATCCGATCCGGTTGAAATTCGGCATCCATGAACAAAATTGGCATGGATATCGGTTCATAATTATATATAGCCCCCATATAAACCGATCCGTAGATTTGATCTCCAGAGCCTCTTGGAGGTGCAAATTTCATCCGATCCGGTTGAAATTTTGTATGTTGTGTTAAATTGTGCAAAAATTGCTCCAAATCGATTCCTAATTGTATATAGCCTCCATTGTGGTACAATGGTTAGCATACCCGCCGTGCATACATAAGGTCGTGGGTTCGATTCCTGCTTCGACCAAACACCAAAAGGTTTTTCAGCGGTGGATTATCCCACACCAGTAATGCTGGTGACATTTCTGATGGTTTCAAAGCTTCTCTAAGTGGTTTCACTGCAATGTGGAACGCCGTTCGGACTCGGCTATAAAAAGGAGGTCCCTTGTCATTGAGCTTAACATGGAATCGGGCAGCACTCAGTGATAAGCGAGAAGTTCACCAATGTGGTATCACAATGGAGTCTAAGTGAGCCTGATACATCGGGCTACCACCTAACCTAACCTAGTCTCCATCTAAATCGACCCCCATATTTCACTTCCGGCTCTCTAATTATCACGCAACAGTTCATATCGGTTCGTAATTATTTATAGACTCCCTAATATATAACGACCAAGAACGGAATTAGATACATATTTAATCGGCATTTTTATCTAATATATATCCCGTTTGGACCGACTTACAATTTAGAAGACGATGTTAAGAAGTTGTAAGATAACTTGCCCGCGGTTAGTATTATCACAACCCAAGTACTTTGATTGTGGATGACAGTTTTAGTAGAACTTTCTACGCAATCCATGGTGGAGGGGTACATAAGATTCGACCTGGCCGAACTTACGGTCGTAAGTTATTATTACGGTGAAGCTACTTAGAGCAGCTTTGAAACACTCAGAAAGGTCACCAGTATTACTGAGAGGGTATAATCCACCGCTCAACAACTTTTTGGTGGAAACTGGGATTAAACCTACGAGCTTTTATATGCAAGGCGGGCATGTTAATCACTACACCATGATAGCTTGTTATAATGTTGCCGTCATCTTGAAACTGATGTAGGTTAGGTTTCACATTATGGTGAAACCACTTAGAGAAGCTTTGAAACATTCAGATATGACACCAGCATTACTGAGAGGAAATAATCCACCGCTGAAAAACTTTTTGGTGTTCGGTCGAAACTGAGATTGTATGCAAGGCGGGCTTGTTTCGGTGGCTCGCTGATTTAGCAATAATGTCAAATGATATGGTTTCTTGAAACATGACAATTAGTCATCTTATCAGTAAGAATCTGCGAGGTCAAGATGACGACGAAAACCTTACTTCTGTTTCTCTTTTTCCACTTTTATGTCAGTTGAGGCTCCATGAAATAACTCCCCAAAATAAAAAATGAAATATGTCCCAAATTTCTTCCACAGAGAATAAAAACAACGATTTTTGGGGAGTTATTTCATATTTTGGGGAACTATTTCATTTTCAATTTTGAGGAGTTATTTCAAATGAAATCACACCCAAATTTGTCATAATGAAATAATTCCCCAATGCGGATTTTGGGGGGTTATTTCTCTTTTCTTAGTTTTAAAATAATACATAAAAGTAATGGCAGGAACCGTTATGTTTGTAAATTTCTTGCACACCTGTTTATAGTCCTAAAACAACCTCCAGATTTTCAATTTCAAGCAAATTGGACAACAACTACGGTTTCTACACGCCCAAAAAGTAAAATCGGGAGATCGTCTATATGGGGGCTTTACTAAAAACCGACCAATACTCACAATTTTCGTCGCATCTCTTTATGGTCGTAAAATATTTCTAGATTTCACATTTCGTGCAAATTGGAGAAAAACTACGTTTTCTATAAGCCCAAGAAATAAATTCGGGAGATCGGTCTATATGGGGGCTATACCAAAACATGGACCGATACTCACCATTTGTGGCACACCTCTTTGAGGTCTTAAAATACATCCAAATTTCCAATTTCAGACAAATTGGATAAAAACTAAGGATTCTATAAGCCCAAGGAGTAAAATCAAGAGATCGGTCTATATGGGGGCTATAGAAAAACATGAACCGAGACTCACCATTTTTGAAACGTCTTTATGGTTCGAAAATACACCTAGATTTCCAATTTCAGGTAAATTTGATAAAAACTACAGTTTCCAGAAGCCCAAGAAATAAAATCGGTAGACTGATCTATATGGGGGCTATACCAAAACATGGACCGATACTCACCATTTTTGGCACACCTCTTTACGGTCCCAAAATACCTCAAGGTTTCAAATTTCAGATAAATTTAATAAGAACTACAGTTTCTGTAAGCCTACGATCCCAAATCGGGAGGTCGCTTTATATGGGGACTATATCAAAACTTGCCTGCAGACAAAAGACGAGTTTGTGCAAAATTTAAGCATGATTGTTTCATTATTGAAGACTGTAGCGTGATTACAACAGACAGACGGACATTGTTATATCGTCTAAGAATTTCTCCCTGATCAAGAATATATATACTTGTATGGTGGTGGGTATAAAAATGGCGCATTATCATAAAATATTATTGTTATGATTCCAGACTGTTTCACGCAGAATGCTACATCCGATGATGAAGAGACTAACGAAGTGGACGTGTATCCAAACTCGGTTAATGAATGGGTAGTGTGTAGGGATACTACTCCTATTCTCGTGATTAGGCCTTGCAGATATTTATAAATTGATGGTTAGGTTAGGTTAGGTTAGGTTAAAGTGGCAGCCCGATTAAGATTCAGGCTCACTTAGACTATTCAGCCGTCGAACTGAACGGACGTGTTTTCTAATAGCGGAGTATTTCATCGTAATAAGTACTTATTACGAATTTCACGTGTGGTGGAAATAATAAACCACCATGCAGCGAAATTCAAAGTCATCCAAACATTAGCAGACTGCTTAAGTTAACGTTTTCCAGATCCGCCAGTAATCTGAAGCTATATGCTCGTAAAAGTTGCTTGCGCTTTACACAAAATGCAGGACACTCACACAAGAGGTGTTTAATTGATTCTTTTTCCTCCGCATCATGACAGCTCATACAATAGTCATTATACTTCGCACCAATAGTTTTTGCAAAATCGCCTATCAGGCAGCGACCCGTTATAGCAGTTATCAGGAGTGATATCTGACGTCTCGAGAACATTAGCATATCTAGTGTGCGGTTTAAGTTGAAATGGGGCCATATTTGCTTGGTGTCATTACAACCCTTGCAATTCTCCCATCGAACATTTGCCATCATAACAGCCTTCTCACGCAGCATGAGCTTGCAGGTAGCTAGAGGCATACCAACAAATTCTAGTTCCCCTGGAATATGTAAGGTAGTCCCTAGCCTTGCCAACTCATCCGCTTCGCAGTTCCCCGGTATGTTCCTATGGCCAGGCACCCATATTAGGTGGATATTGTACTGCTCAGCCATCTCATTGAGAGATTTGCGGCAGTCGATGGCCGTTTTCGAGTTGAGGAACACAGAGTCCAAGGATTTTATTGCAGGTTGACTGTCTGAGTATATATTAATGCCCACATTTTTTGGAACATTACTTCTCAGCCAATTCGCCACATCTCTTATTGCTAATATTGCAGCCTGAAAAACACTACAGTGATTAGGTAATCTTTTCGCTATTCGAAGTTCCAGATCATTAGAATATACTCCGAACCCCACTTGTCCATCCAATTTGGAGCCATCAGTGTAGAAATCTATATATTCTTTATTCGCCGGGGTCTGTGTGCACCACGCCTCACTGTTGGGGATTAGAGTCTCTAACTTTTTGTCGAAAAGTGGACTCGCCAAAGTGTAATCCACTATGTTAGGCACATCTGACATTATTTTGAGGACAGAACTGTGACCGTAACCTTTTTCCGACCACAGCGATAGTTCGCGCAACCGCACAGCCGTTGTTGCAAATGATTAATAAGACTCCTGGCTGATTTTCGTACTTTAGTTAAAAAGTGGTTACAAATATTACATCTGTTAGAAGTTGAAATTGTTATGAACTATAATGAATAATGTATTTTATTCATAAATTTATTAGTATTTTTACGAAATAAGTCCCCAAAATATTGGGGATATATTTCATTTTGCGTTTTAGGGATTTATTTCATTTTTGGGGTATAATTTCATGAAATATTTTGGGGATTTATTTCATAATTAAATAAGTCCCCAATTTTGGGAACTTATTTCATTTTGGGGAGTTATTTCATGGAGCCGTCTGTTGACATGGGGCGCACAAAAATCTATTTCACGTAGCCTATTAATATAAAAATTTAAATTTTTATATTATTTCAAATTCGATATTCAATTTTACGGATACATGATTTCATTGCAATATCAATTAAAATCTGTGGTTATCACTTCTCAACACACACACACACACACAAAAACGACAGCAACTTAAATAAAATACCACTGAATTTTCATGAATTCAGCAATGTACTACCCTGCCAACATTTGGGTGATAGTTTTATCGCCTTTCGCTAAGATGTCACTATTTCGGATCGCTAGGAAGTTTTCTGGTAGTAAAATCGCAAGCACAGCAACAATAAAAACAACTATCGCGTGTGGTGTTTCCGTTTCGAAACAAATTCGACTCTAACAGCGATCAAAAATCTAAATATAGACTCCATACATCGACATAGCTAATTTTTCAATAGCACCTCTCTGAGAGTACATGTGTGTAAAAAGTCACTATCAACCAATGAGCGTGGGTGGCACAGAGGGAGAGCCTCTGACTTGAAAACGAGAGGTTCCGAGTTCAAAGCTCGGTGCGGCCGATCATCATTTTTATTTTTTAAAAAATAACTATCGCTTTTTTGACTTCTTTTGGTCACTGGTTTGATTCCCCGAGAACACTATCGCGTAGTGGGACATTTGTTCCCGAACGGGGACACTTACTCGATACGAAAATGATATCGCATATGAAAGTTTTATCTTCCAGGGTGAATCTTCTTCGATACACTTTCGATAGAAAATGTTTGCAGGGTATGTGCATGTTCACTACACACACATAAATATACTCATATATGTATTCTGTATACTAGACAAAGACATTGGTATATGACAATCATATTTCAGGTATCAAATGACAATCTCCTTAAGTGTTTCTTATGACCAAACATCCGGCCTACAATGCAAAATTCTCTTCAGATATAAAATCACTGCCGTCCTGTTGGCTTACCACAAGCAAACCATCTTAAAAGCCTTAGAAGCTACTTCTCTGCCCTCTCTCTTGCTGGTCTAAATAACCCACTCCCTCTCTCTCTCTCTCTCACTTTCTCCCCTCTTCCTAAGAGGATTTCTTTTACTTGGCAACAATTCAATGAACTATGGATAAAATTTCTTTTGCTACCAGCATAATTGAAGAAAATTGCAAATGCAAAAACTGCATTAAGAAATGCATTCTAGAGTAGTCTAGCTTATTTGGAGCTCTCTATATGTATTCAATTGTGTATAGAATATGTGTTGCTGAGTGTATATGTATGTGTTGCTGTGTGTGAATAAACATATGTCTAACATAACGTCTTGGCATGTCCTTTTCTTGTCCTCTATGTTATACTAATACTAAGATAATTTTTATGTAAATGCCTGTATTTTATACAAATCTTGCATATGAATGCCGCCTAAGCCCAATCAAATGCATTTTGGGTAAGCATACAATTGAACTTAAGATATGTATTTGGTTTAGGTATGTATTAAATATATACAAATATTATTATATAATAAATATATGTATATGTTTTAGATGTGTTTATACTTCGATAAGCAATTTTTGCTGGTATATGGATATTTGCATAAGCTTGCCAATATGAATGCAGTTAAAATTAAACGAATCTGCTAGGAAATAAAACTACCGAATGAAATTTTGAAAGTGCCACAAAATAAGAATAAATCAAGAATTGGACCCCCAAGGTCGCTTAAATTATGACCACATTTGAAAGGTGTATACGAGGTTAATTCTAATGCGACGATATAACCAGCAAAAAAAAATTGAAATTTTTATATGAAAAACTTTTTCTTAGCCATATCTCCTAAACTAAGCGTCCTAGAGCGAAAAGGGCTTTAATACATGACCACCCATTAAAAAAAAACACCCAAATCATAAAAAAATGAAATTTTTATATGAAAAACTTCTTTTGGCCATACCTCCTAAACTAAGCGTCCTAGACGAAAATAACTCAATTCGTGACCACACCAAAAAAAAAATGTAAAATCCACCCAAACCCTAAAAAAAATTTTAATTATTATATGAAAAACTTCTTTTGGCCATAACTCCTTAAATATGCGTCCTAGATCCAAAAGGACGTTAATTTGTGACCACCCCCAAAAAATCACAATTTTGATGAAAATCCTGAAAAAATGAAATTTTTATATGAAAAACTTTTTTTAGCCATATCTCCTAAACTAAGCGTCCTAGTGCGAAAAGGTCTTTAATTCGTGACCACTCGAAAATATTGAAAAATCCACCCAAACCTAAAACAAATTGTAATTTTTATATGAAAAACTTCTTTTGGCCATAACTCCTTAAATATGCGTCCTAGAACCAAAAGGACCTTAATTTGTGACCGCTCCCCAAAAAATCAAAATTTCGATGAAAATTCTAAAAAAATTAAATTTTTGTATGAAAAACTTCTTTTGGCCAACTCCTTAAATATGCGTCCTTGAGCCACAAGGGTCTTAATTTGTGACCACCCCCAAAAAATCAAAATTTCGATGAAAATCCTGAAAAAATCTAAATTTTTATATGAAAAACTTATTTTGACCATAGCTCCTTAAATATGCGCCAAAAGGACCTTAATTTGTGACCACCCCCAAAAAAATCAAAATTTCGATGAAAATCCTGAAAAATTTAAATTTTTATATGAAAAACTTATTTTGGCCATAACTCCTTAAATATGCGTCCTAGAGCCAAAAGGACTTTAATTTGTGACCACCCCCCAAAAAATCAAAATTTCGATGAAAATCCTGAAAAAATTTAAATTTTTATATAAAAACCTTCTTTTAGCCATAACTCCTTAAATATGCGTCCTAGAGCCAAAAGGACCTTAATTTGTGACCACCCCCAAAAAATCAAAATTTCGGTGAAAATCCTGAAAAAAAAATAAATTTTTATATGAAAAGCTTATTTTGACCATAACTCCTTAAATATGCGTCCTAGAGCCAAAAGGACCTTAATTTGTGACCACCACCAAAAAATCAAAATTTCGATGAAAATCCTGAAAAAATTTAAATTTTTATATGAAAAACTTATTTTGGCCATAACTCCTTAAATATGCGTCCTAGAGCCAAAAGGACCTTAATTCGTGACCACCCCCAAAAAATCAAAATTTCGATGAAAAAATTGAAATTTTTATATGAAAAACTTCTTTTGTCCATAACTCTTTAAATATGCGTCCTAGAGCCAAAAGGACCTTAATTTGTGACCACCCCCCAAAAAATCAAAATTTCGATGAAAATCCTAAAAAAATTTAAATTTTTGTATGAAAAACTTATTTTGGCCATAACTCCTTAAATATGCGTCCTAGAGCCAAAAGGACGTTAATTCGTGACCACCCCCAAAAAATCAAAATTTCGATGAAAATCCTGAAAAAAATTAAATTTTTTTATGAAAAACTCGTTTTTGACATATCTCCTAAACTAAGCGCCCTAGAGCGAAAAGGACCTTAATTCGTGACCACTCGAAAAAATTTAAAAATTCACCCAAATCCTAAAAAAATTGAAATTTTTATATAAAAAACTTCTTTTGGCCATATCTCCTAATCTAAGCGCCCTAGAGCGAAATTGACTTTAATTCGTGATCAACTCCAAAATATTGAAAAAATCCACCCAAGTCCTAAAAAATGTAAATTTTTATGTGAAAAACTTCTTTTTATCATATCTCCTAAACTAAGCGTTCTAGATCGAAAAGGACTTTAATTCATGAACACACACAAAAAATTGAAAAATACACCCAAATCCTAAAAAAAATTTTTAATTTTTTTATGAAAAACTTATTTTGGCCATATCTCTTTAACTAAGCGTCCTAGAGCGAAAAGGACCTTAATTCGTGACAACTCGAAAAAATTGAAAAATTCACCCAAATCCTAAAAAAATTGAAATTTTTATATAAAAAACTTCTTTTGGCCATATCTCCTAAGCTAAGCGCCCTAGAGCGAAAAGGACTTTAATTCGTGACCACGCTCAAAAAATTGAAAAATACACCGAAGTCCTAAAAAAAAATTTAATTTTTATATGAAAAACTTATTTTGGCCATATCCGAAAGTGGTTCAAAAATGGTGCAGAAGCTTGGGCTTGTTATAGGACGGATGTCCACCATTTCAACAGCCCGTGCACTAAGTTTGCATCACTTCTCAAGGTGATATCCGAATTCAGTGTTTTTTAATGCGAATTAAAAGAAATTTAATATATTATCAAAAAACAAAAAATAATGTCATATGATTTTTAATGCATTCTAGCTCTTGTCTGAAACATTTGACATCAAATAATTTCACAAATACCCAATTTTTCTTGAATGGATTTAGAATTTTTTTGACAAAATTTTGAATAATTTTTACCATTTTGTTAATTCTTAATCTGTTATTAACCTATTCGAAACAAATAAGTTTAAATTACCCATTCAAAATATGAAAAAAGCGGGTTATAAATAATTGATTTAAAATAACTTCCTGTGTAGTTAACACAGAGAACATCTTTGGGAGCACATTTCTGGAAGTGCTTTTATTGTCTTTGTCTTTGAAACAACTCCCAATTTTTTGTTGCTGGTTAGCAAAAAAATATGTGGAAATACTTCTACAGACACAACTTTAAAATCACTTCTAAAACTGTTCTTTATTTTACTACTCAGGAAGTTCTTTTAATTCAATAACATATTTTTCATATTTTCAAGGGGTAGTTTTAACTTTTTTTGTTTGAAATAGATTAAAAACAGGGTAAGGATTAATACAATTTTTTTAAATATTTCAGATCAAACGTTTCAACCGGATCGGATGAATTTTGCTCCTCCAAGAGGCTCCGGAGATCAAATCTGGGGATCGATTTATATGGCGGCTATATATAATTATGGACCGATATGGACCAATTCTTGCGTGTTTGTTAGAGACCACATTCTAATACCATGTTCCAAATTTCATCCGGATCGAATGAATTTTGCTCCTCCAAGAGGCTCCGGAGGACAAATCTGGGGGTCGATTTATATGGGGGCTATATATAATTATGGACCGATATGGACCAATTCTTGCGTGTTTGTTAGAGACCACATTATAATACCATGTTCCAAATTTCAACCGGATCGAATGAATTTTGCTCCTCCAAGAGGCTCCGGAGGACAAATCTGGGGATCGATTTATATGGGGGCTATATATAATTATGGACCGATATGGACCAATTCTTGCGTGTTTGTTAGAGACCACATTATAATACCATGTTCCAAATTTCAACCGGATCGAATGAATTTTGCTCCTCCAAGAGGCTCCGGAGGACAAATCTGGGGATCGGTTTATATGGCGGCTATATATAATTATGAACCGATGTGGACCAATTTTTGCATGGTTGTTAGAGACTATATACTAACACCATGTAGCAAATTTCAGCCGGATCGGATGAAATTTGCTTCACTTAAAGGCTCCGCAAGCCAAATCTTGGGATCGATTTATATGGGGGCTATATACAATTATGGACCGATATGGACCAATTCTTGCATGGTTGTTAGAGACCATATACTAACACCATGTACCAAATTTCAGCCGGATCGGATGAAATTTGCTTATCTTAGAGGCCTCGCAAGCCAAATTTGGGGGTCCGTTTATATGGGGGCTATATGTAAAAGTGGACCGATATGGCCCATTTGCAATACCATCCGACCTACATCAATAACAACTACTTGTGCCAAGTTACAAGTCGATAGCTTGTTTCGTTCGGAAGTTAGCGTGATTTCAACAGACGGACGGACATGCTCAGATCGACTCAGAATTTCACCACTACCCAGAATATATATACTTTATGGGGTCTTAGAGCAATATTTCCCCATCCTATGGTGGAGGATATAATAAAGGTGTAACAAAAAATACTGATAAAAAAAGTGAAATTGGAAAAAAATTTGTTTTTTAGTTTTTTTACATTTCTTCATCCAAATGAACTTCCACGGCACAAATTCTAAAGCAATTCAAAGGATCCAAAAATGAAATACTTCCGTCCTATGAAAAGCCCATGAAAAATTCATTGGAGATGATCCAAGTTTGCACCACTTCTGGTTCAAAAATTTGGCGATCCAAAATACTTTTTTGGAAACCCTTTTTTGTTGGGAAAGTGTATAGATCCTAATGGGGAATATTTTGAAAAACAATAAAGCGATTTTCGATGATTAATATATTGTTTTTATTCTTTAATCCGGTATTTGAAAAAAGACAATTCTCGTATCCTTCTCCAGATATACGACTTGGATTATGATTTTATGAATGCTGATGGGTGAGTCTATTTTCGAAGCACATTTATTAGGAGAAAGCGTTGATTTCGTTGGTTTCTTAAGCTACGTTGAATACCTGTGTCATGAAACGGTGCAGAAATTCCCTCAGATAGTGCTCAAAATCTCCACTAAGAAATATTATTCTTACCTATTGATAAGAGATTAATAAGAAGTTGTTGCCAATTGCCTTCTTCATGTGTACATGCAAATGCATCTTTTACCATATCTTGATCTCAAGCATTGCAATTTCTTAATATTGCAACTAAGCATCTTATGATGCTTAAATTTATATACATACGAGAGTACAATTATATGGCCTTATAGGCTGTATAACCAAACACATACAAATCACACAAACAGGTATGGCAGAGTTCATAGAAATGGATGTGTCAATTTTGAGAGAGAGAGAGATAGAGAGCGAGTAAATATATGCATATATGCATCAAATGCATTGCAGTTTATATTCATATAATAAAACAACAATAACAACAACAACCACACGCCAATATATTAGTACTTGAGATTGTATCTTGATTTTCTCTGAGCAAATTTCAAAGTTGAATATTTTTCTAATTACCATATGGACAAAGAACTTGATAAGTAAGTACTGATGATATAGAAGAAATCTGCACATACTCGTACTTGAAATAATTTTGACAATACATAATAGGACTGCAAAATAATGTGAAAATATATATGTAGAGTCTATCATAAGATTTTTCATCCCTAATATATTTTAATATATATTGAAAACGGAGTTTTATTATATAAAATTGTTATGTACGAGTATTGCTATATGTTAAATGTGAATATATATACTTTGAATCTTTGTGAACACCTAAGGCATACACAGGTATATAACACTTTGAAGAATTATTCATATCTATTTTAGATTGAACGAAGCAAAAATATTTTTCTTACATTCTAATTGAGTTTGTTGAAGTCTTTTAGTCAATCTTTTTAAACTCATATAAAGAAACCTTTTAGAAAATTTGGTATTCTTTATTAGAGTTTCAATCTTAAATTTCTAACAGAAATGTAAACAATTAGAAATGTAAACAATAACAGAAATGTAAACAATCAGTATCACGGATTAATCAGTCTGATTTGCCGTAACCAGATTGCCAATTAGACTCTTAAACTAAAAAAAAAACAAAATATTGAGCTATAATTATTCTACCTAATCTTGGTCCACATCGGTCCATAATTATATATAGCCCCATATAAACCGATCCCCAGATTTGGCTTGCGGAGCCTCAAAGAGAGGCAAATTTCATCCGATCTTGCGAAATTGAGTACATGGTGTTGGTATATGGTCTCTAACAATCATGCTAAAATTGGTCCACATCTGTCCACAATTATATATAGCCCCCATATAAACAGATCCCCAGATTTGACCTCCGGAGCTTCTTGCAGAAGTAAAATTCATCCGATACGGTTGAAATGTGGAACGTGGTGTTAGTATATGGTCTCTAACATCTTTGCAAAAATTGGTCCACATCGGTTCACAATTATATATAGCCCCCATATAAACCGATCCCCAGATTTGACCTCCGGAGCCTCTTGGAGGAGCTAACTTCATCCGATCCGGTTCAAATTTGGAACGTGTTATTACTATATATGGCCGCTAACAACCATACCAAAATTGGTCCATATCGGTCTATAGTTATGTATAGTCGATCTCCAATCACACAAAAATTGGTCACAGTTGCCACTCGAGCCAAAATTAATCTGCCAAAATTTTATTTCTATAGAAACTTTTGTCAAAATGTTATTTCCATAGAAAATTGTGATAAAATTTTATTTATATAGGAAAGTTTGTTAAAATTTTATTTTTATAGAATATTTTGTTAAAATTTCATTTTTTTGTCAAAACTTTATTTCTATAGAAAAATTTTTCAAAATTTTATTTCTATAGAAAATTTTGTTAAAATTTTATTTCTATAGAAAATTTTGTCAAAATTTTATTTCTATAGAAAACTTTGTCAAACTGAAATATACGTATTTAATACGTATTTTTATACCCTCCATCATAGGATGGGGGTATATTAACTTTGTCATTCCGTTTGTAACACATCGAAATATTGCTCTAAGACCCCATAAAGTATATATATTCTGCGTCGTGGTGAAATTCTGAGTCGATCTAAGCATGTCCGTCCGTCCGTCCGTCCGTCCGTCCGTCTGTTGAAATCACGCTAACTTCCGAACGAAACAAGCTATCGACTTGAAACTTGGCACAAATAGTTGTTATCGATGTAGGTCGGATGGTATTGAAAATGGGCCATATCGGTCCACTTTTACGTATAGCCCCCATATAAAGGGACCCTCAGATTTGGCTTGTGGAGCCTCTAACAGAAGCATATTTCATCCGATCCATCTGAAATTCGGTACATGATGTTGGTATATGGTCTCTAACAACCATGCAAAAATTGGTCCACATCGGTCCATAATTATATATAGACCCCATATAAACCGATCTCCAGATTTGGCTTGCGAAGCCTCAAAGAGAAGCAAATTGCATCCGATCCGGCTGAAATTTGGTACATGGTGTTGGTATATGGTCTCTAACAACCGTGCAAAAATTGGTCCACATCGGTGTATAATTATATATAGCGCCCATATAAACCGATCCCCAGATTTGGGTAACGGAGCCTCAAAAATAAGCAAATTTCATCCGATCCGCCTGAAATTTGGTACATGATATTGGTATATGGTCTCTAACAACCATGCAAAAATTGGTCCACATCGGTTCATAATTATATATAGCCCCCATGTAAACCGATCCCCAGATTTGGCTTGCGAAGTCTCCAAGAGAAGCAAATTTCATCCAATCCGGTTGTAATTTGGAACATGGTGTTAGTATATGATCTTTAACAAGCGTGCCACAATTGGTCCATATCGGTCCATAATTATATATAGCCCTCATATAAAACGTTCTCGAGATTTGACCACCGGAGCCCCTTGGAGGAGCAAAATTCATCCGATCCGGTTCAAATTAGGAACGTGGTGTTAGTATATGGTCGCTAACAACCATACCAAAATTGGTCCAATCCCACAAAAATAGGTCCATATCGATTCATAATCATGGTTGCCACTAGAACCAAAAATAGTCTACCAAAATTTTATTTCTAGAGAAAATTTTGTTAAAATTTTAGTCGGTTCATAATAAAATTTTCATCATTGTCAAAATTTTATTTCTATAGAAAATTTTTTTTCAAATTTTATTCGGTTCATAATCATGGTTGCCACTCGAGCCAAAAATAATCTACCAAGATTTTATTTCTATAGAAAATTTTGTGAAAATTTTATTTCTATAGAAAATTTTGTTAAAATTTTATTTCTGTAGAAAATTTTGTCAAAATTTTTGTCTACTTTGTCAAACTGAATTATATACGTATTGGATCGATCTTTTTTGATTTAATATATACCAAGTATGGACTTACATACAATTTAGAAGATGGTGTTAGGAGGTTTTAAGATACCTTGCCATCGGCAAGCGTTACCGCAACTTAAGTAATTCGATTGTGGATGGCAGTGTTAAGAAGAAGTTTCTACGCAATCCATGATGGAGGGTACATAAGCTTCGGCCTGGCCGAACTTACGGCCGTATATACTTGTTTGATTTAATATATACCACGTATGGACTTACTTACAATTTAGAAGACGATGTTAGGAGGTTTTAAGCTACCTTTTTTAAGTTACGTTTGCCATCGGCAAACTTTACCGCAACTCAAGTAATTCGATTGTGGATGGCAGTGTTTAGAAGAAGTGGAGGGTACATAAGCTTCGGCCTGGCCGAACTTACGGCCGTATATACTTGTTATAACTCGTTTTTCGCATATTTTTAAAGGATAATTTATTTTTTTTAATGGGTTAAATACAGCGCAAGAATTAAATTAATAAAATGGTACAAATTATTTAGATTTTTTGCTAAATCTATTCTAAAAAAAATGCGAATTTTTGAAACTAGTTGAAATCAAACGTTTCAAACAAGCGTTAGAATGCATTAAAAATAATAAAAACAAATAATACAAAATATTACAAATATTACAATTTTTTTAATTCACATCCAAATCACTGAACTCGAATCACACCTTAAGAAGTGATGCAAATTCAGTGCAAAGGCAGTTGAAATGGTGGACATCCGTCCTACGACAAGCCCATGTTAAATTCATTGCTTCTGCGTCAAGTTTGCACCACTTACGACTCCAAAAAGAATATTTTCACGACTTTTTTGGCAACGCTTTTTTTGCTGGGATGTGTACAAATCGAATGACAAAGGTAATATAACTCCATCCTATTGTGAAGGGTATAAAAATGTGCATTACCATCCATCTTCGCACTTTTATTTTTGCTTAAGTCTCACTATTTAAGTCAAAATTTTATACTATCGACTCTTTCCATTATTAAAAATTAGAAAAAATATTTTCAGCGTTTTATTTAAATACTTCTTTGATTCAATTTTTTGGTTCAAATTTGTTTGTGTTTATAATACAGTACATTAATCGATTTAAAAGAATCATATTACCATAAAAAAAAATCATTTTCCACCAAAAAATAAAACACAACACTCCAGGAAGCACAATAACCACTCTTTGGATACAATTCAATTTTTTCCACATTAATATTTAATAACAGCAAAATCAATTGACATAAACAATATGTAATTAAGGATAAATTCATTATGACCATATTACAACACCACACAGACGTACACACACACACATACAAAGAAAACGAAAGGCCAACAATTACAATACATTGATATGTAATTATAAATTGGTCTATAAAACCCCTTGAAAAAGGGGTGATGGATGTACCATAATAAATAATTTTGGTTGGTAAATATTTTTAATTTCCTGACGAAAATGACTTTTTAATGAAGTCCTTTATTGAAGTTTATAAGCAAACGCACCATGATGTATAATAATAATGACGAATATCGTCATCACCGTTATAATGGCAAGAGTAAAAAGGGGAGAGAAGTTTGTCTCGCTCTCTCTCATTCTCTTTAGTAGTTGATATCTTCATGAAGTGCGTAAATTACTTATATATTTTAAGGGTAAATTTTCTGATAATTATGCATAGGAAATTAATTAATTTTTTATTAAATAAGAATTTTGTATTTTCATTTGTCTACACCTTTTAATATTTTTTGAATTTATTAGTGCCTTTTTACAAGTTGTTGGTGTACGTATTTCTGATGACAAATAACGCCTTTCTATTTCAATTATTTTTTTTTTTAACTATAAGCCACTATAATCAAATAAGTTGCAATTTAGCCTTAAGTTATATGTGCGACTAAATTTGTATTGATGTAGGTATTTTTCATATCTGTTGAAATTTATAAGAAAATATGAAATAAGACAAATTGGCCATAGTAACGCCTCTTTGGAGCATTCAAATAGATTAAACAATTTATTAAGAGTTTGGTTAATAAAAGACCAAACATTAAAATATATCTTTATATTAATAATTATAATGGAATTTTAAAAACACGACTTATTTATTTTTTTATAAAAATTCTGAGTACCAATTACACTAAAACTATGTTATGAAAGACTTGGTAACCTTAATTTTAGCATACGAAAGTTACACAATATTATTAAGAACAAATTTTATGTTAAATTGATATCAATACAGCCTGATTTTTCGCCCAAAATAATTATTCTATATATTTTTCAATTTCCATACGAGCTTATTGGACATGAAGATTAAGGAATTGATATTTTTGTTTTATTGAAATAAATTTTTTATAACATATTTTTTTTATTTATTTATTTCTTTTTTCGTTAAATTTAGGACACGAATTTAAATTTTCCATCCCTCCATTAATCTTGTATGTCTTTGAAGTGAGGAAAATTTTATTAATTTTGGTAACGGAGAACATTTTTGATTCCCAATAATAATCTTTAAATTATCAAAGATATTGAATCTGTGAAACAGAGGTCCAGCTATTGGACCACTATAAATTATTATGTATCCTAAATTTTAGGACATGCAATTTACATAACATTAAAAGAAAATTTATTTAAAATAAAGAAATTTTAATTTTTTCTATTAAATTTTTATAATAAATTACTGCCTATTTCATTATAAATATAATTAATCGATAAATAAATAAATAAGTTGGTGCCTATGTTTGCAACAACTAGAAAAATACGAGATAAACACATGATGTCTTTGGCAATATTGCTCATTGCTGGCCCCTGAGCATGGTTACCATACGTGCCAAAATTAATCTACCAACATTTTAATAAAATTTTACCAAAAATCTACCAAATTTAAAATAATCTTATTTTGAAGCTTTTTATTAAATGTTGGTGGTTAGTATGAAAAACAATTTTTTTTCTTCGAAACATATGGTTTATTTTTTTATTTTAGAACTTTGTTTAGTATTTGCAATATTATATATTATTATATCTCCTATAAGAAACACTTTTTTGGTGAATAAATATCCTTTGAATTGTAAATGTGACGAATTTTAAAGGCTTTAACGATTTTATCTTGTACCAACTTCCACAAAACGAGAAAACTTACTCAAAATGGACTTTGTCAGTATGACCTAATACGAAACTTAATATTGTTAAAGATATTGAATTTATAGAAATTTTTATCAACATTTATTTCAATAGAATATTTTGTCAAAATTTTATTTTTATAGAAAAATTTTTTTTTTTTATTTTATAGAAATTTTGAGAATTTTATTTCTATAGAAAATTTTCTCAAAAGTTTATTTCTATCAAAAATTTTCTCAAAATTTTATTTCTTTCGCAAATTTTCTCAAAATTTTATTTCTATTGAAAATTTTGTCAAAATTTTATTTCTATAGAAAATTTTCTCAAAATTTTATTTCTATAGAAAATGTTTTCAAAAGTTTATTTCTATCGAAAATTTTATCAAAATTTTATTTCTATATAAAATTTTCTCAAAAGTATATTTCTGTAGAAAATTTTGTTAGAATTTTATTTAATTATATTTGCTTAGTTCGGCTTGAGGTCATGTGAATAAAAACAGATGTTGTTGTTTTTTGAGTTGTATTTTTATATTTAAAATTTTCCAATATTTCGAGACATCTCCGATGCTCGTCTTCAGGGAAATTAATTTAAATTTAAAGAACAGTGAACTTCTTTACAAGGGAGTATATTTACAACTGTTAAAGAAGTTCACTGTTCTTTAAATTTAAATTAATTTCCCTGAAGACGAGCATCGGAGATGTATCGAAATATTGGAAAATTTTAAATATAAAAATACAACTCAAAAAAAAACAACATCTGTTTTTATTCACATGACCTCAAGCCGAACTAAGCAAATATAATTAAAAGTTTAAAGGTCAACTAATTAAAACAACAGTATTTTATTTCTATAGAAATTTTTCTCAAAATTTTATTTCTATAGAAAATTTTCTCCAAATTTTATTTTTATAAAAAATTTTCTCAAGATTTTATTTGTATGGAAAATTTTCTCAAAATTTTATTTCTATAAAAAATTTTTTGTCAAAATTTTATTTCTAGAGAAAATTTTGTCAAAATTTTATTTCTATAAAAAATTTTTTGTCAAAATTTTATTTCTAGAGAAAATTTTATCATCATTTCTGTAAAAAATTTTGTCAAAATATTATTTCAATATATCTGGTTTCCATAGACAATTTTATTTCTATAAAAAATTTTTTGTCAAAATTTTATTTCTAGAGAAAATTTTATCATCATTTCTGTAAAAAATTTTGTCAAAATATTATTTCAATATATCTGGTTTCCATAGACAATTTTGTTAATATTTTATTTTTATGGATATTATTTTCAAAAATTTATTTTTTCTATAAAATTGATTATTTGGAGAGTCATATTATCTGGAAAGGAAGATTTTGGAAAACCTACAAAAACATCAAAAATTCTAACATCTACCCAACAGTAACCATTACCATTTTTGGTAGAATTCTACCAAAATGGACAACATTTTATTTTTAAAGAAAATTTTGTCAAAATTTTATTCCTATATAAAATTTTATAAACATTTTATTTTTATAGAAAATCTTGTCGAAATTGCTTTTTTTTTGTCGAAATTTGAAATACTCCTTAGTTGGACAGGAAAATTTTGCAAAATCTACCAAAACATCAAGAATTCTAACAATCTACCAAACAGTAAAAAATCTACCATTTTTTGTAGAATTCTACCAACTGTGGCAATTGCCCGTCTGTCCGGTCGTCCGTCTGTCTGCACTGAACTTAAAATATTGTCTTAAGACCAAAGATTTAATGTCCTCAAAATACGAATGTATTTCTCTGATATAAAGTGTTTTCCTTGTTGACAATAAACGACAATTAACTTTTCAATGAAGACGGGTTTTCCTTATAGTTAAGTAATCATAGTTGTTACAGTTGGTAGAATTCTACCACGAAAAGTAGATTTTTTACTGTTTGGTAGATTAGTAGAATTCTTGAAGTTTCGGTAGATTTTGCATAACGTTCCTCTCCAACTAAGAGGTACTTCAATTTTGTATAGAAATAACATTTTGACAAAGTTTTCCATAGAAATGAAATTTTGACAATTTTATATATTTGTACAATTTTTTATATTTTTACAATTTTTTTACAAAACTTTGGCAAGATTGTCTATAGAAATAAAATTTTGGCAAACTTTTCTATAGAAATACAACTTTGGCAAAATTTTCCATAGAAATAAAATGTTGGCAAAATTTTCTAGATAAATAAAATTGTGGCAAAAATTCCTAGAGATCCAAAATTTTAGTAAAATTTTCTAAAAAAATACAATTTTGGCAAAATTTTCTAGAGATCTTAAATTTTGGTACAATTTTCAATAAAAATAACATTTTGAGAAAGTTTTCCATAGAAATGAAATTTTGAAAATTTTTTATATTTTTGCACTTTTTTTTCAAAATTTTGGCAAAATTGTCTATAGAAATAAAATTTTGGCAAAATTTTCTATAGAAATTAAATTTTGACAAACTTTTCTATAGAATTACAAATTTGGCAAACTTTTCATTAGAAATACAATTTTGGCAAAATTTTCTAGAGATCTAAAATTTTAGTAAAATTTTCTAGATAAATACAATTTTGGCAAAATTTTCTAGAGATCTAAAATTTAGGTACAATTTTCAATAAAAATAAAATTTTGAGTAAGTTCTCCATACAAATGAAATTTTGACAATTTTTTATATTTTTACAATTTTTTTACAAAATTTTGGCAAAATTATCTATAGAAATAAAATTTGGCAAACTTTTCTATAGAAATTAAATTTCGGCAAACTTTTCTATAGAAATACAACTTTGGCAAAATTTTCCATAAAAATAAAATTTTGGCAAAATTTTCTAGATAAATGAAATTGTGGCAAAATTTTCTAGAGATCAAAAATTTTAGTAAAATTTTCTAAACAAAAACAATTTTGGCAAAATTTTCTAGAGATCTAAAATTTTGGTACAATTTTCAATAAAAATAAAATTTTGAGAAAGATTTCCATAGAAATGAAATTTTGACAATTTTTTATATTTTTTATATTTTTACAATTTTTTTACAAAATTTTGGCAAAATTGTCTATAGAAATAAAATTTTGGCAAAATTTTCATTAGAAATAAAGTTTGCAAAATTTTCTATAAAAATAAAATTTCTGGTAAAATTTTATAGAGATCTAAAATTTTGGTAAAACTTTCTATAGAAATAAAATTTTGGTAAAACTTTCTATAGAAATAAAATTTTGGCAAAATTTTCATTAGAAATAAAATTTTGGCAAAATTTTCTATAGAAATAAAATTTTGGCCAAAATTTCCCATAGAAATAAAATTTTGGCAAAATTTTCTAGAGATCTAAAAATTTTAGTAAAATTTTCTGGATAAATACAATTTTGGCAAAATTTTCTAGAAATCTAAGTTTTGGTAAAATTTTCAATAAAAAGAAAATTTTGAGAAAGTTTTCCATAGAAATGAAAACTTGAAAATTTTTTATATTTTTACAATTTTTTTTTACAAAATTTTGGTAAAATTTGCCATAGAAATACAATTTTGGCAAAATTTTCTATAGAAATAAAATTTTGGTAAAATTTTCTAGAGAAATAAAATTTTGGTAAAATTTTCTAGAGAAATAAAATTTTTGGCAAAATTTTCATTAGAAATAAATTTTGGCAAAATTTTTTATAGAAATACAATGTTGGCAAAATTTTCTAAGGAAATACATTTTCTAAATAAATAAAATTGTGGCAAAATTTTCTAGAGACCTAAAATTTTAGTAAAATTTTCTAGATAAACACAATTTTGGCAAAATTTTCTAAAGATCTAAAATTTTGGTAATATTTTCAATAAAAATAAAATTGTGGCATATAAAATTTTGCTATAGAAATAAAATTTTGCCAATTTTCTATAAAAATAAGATAATCTGGCAAACTTTTCTAGATAAATAAAATTTTGGCAAAATTTTCTAGGGATCTAAAATTTTGGTAAAATTTTCTATAGAAATAAAATTTTAGCAACATTTTCTAGGGATCTAAAATTTTGGTAAAATTTTCTAGAGAAATAAAATTTTTGCAAAATTTTCTGGTTAAATAAAATTTTGGCAAAATTTTCTAGAGAAATAAAATTTTTATAAAATTTTGTAGAGAAATAAAACATTACCAAATTATCTAGACCAATAAAATTTTGACAAAAATATAGGATTTTCAATTTGGTAGATTTTTGGTAGAATATTCTTCAAATTTTGGTAAATTATTTTTGGCACGAGTGGCAACCGTGTAAGTAATACGTCTTCAGAAAATGGGGTATCTTTACATGAAAGGAATTTTGCTTGACTAAAGAAAACTTGGCTTGAATAATTTTGAAAAAATCTTCAAAATTAATGAAATTGCATAAAAATGGCTCTTGGTGTAAATATTTCCAACATTTGTTACTAACATTCTGCTACGTTCCAGGGTATTAACCGGTTTACATTTTAAGTTTAGAGATTTGGTAGAAGTGAACAAAATTGCTTGTCCAAATCGGTTTAGATGGGAATATAATCAATAATATGTGTGGGACCAAACAAAATGCAGTGTGCAGGGTATAATATAGACGTCCCGAACCCACTTTTGACTTTCCTTACTTGTACAGAGTAAAAATGTATTTAACATTTATATCATTGTTTTATATAGAATTGTGAAAAAAAAGTAAATGTTCATGCCCGATGAGCTCGTAATAAAATTGTTAAAATATGTAAATAAAAAATTTCAATTTATCTCCCACCCACATTTTATTGAAAGACATTCCTTGGAAATTAATAATGGGAAGATTAACTAGTTTTACCTACAATAAAAAATTCTTCGCATACTTTTAGGAAGAACACTTGGCCGCAATGGGGAAATCGATCATGTCCGTAATCTCAACGGAATTTGAGATCAAAATAAGAAGGAAAGATGGCACAAAAATATAAAAAGTATAACATTTAGTAGCACATATGTATCACTACATGAAAAATTGGCGAAATATGCCATTATAGTTCCTCAATAGTACACATGACTGTAATCTAAGAAAGTTTCGCCATATTAGAATTCTTATTGGATCCAAAAACAACGGCGTCCAAAAATATTTAGCTAGTTTTGTTTATTGTTTTTTTGTCTTCAATTACTCCACCCTTTATTGCATTTATATTTGAGATATCTAAATGTGTGGTGATTGCCTTTCAAATACATTTCCTTTGCCAATTCATAAATATTTCATGTGTGCTCTGACTGACAATTACCTATGGTAATTTTCTTACCAAATTTATTTATTCAATTGCTTCAACGTAATTTGGGATTTTCTTAATGTATTTTAAAGAGATGCTTGTTGTTTTTGCTTTGGTTAGATACTTATCGTGATTTCATACAAATTGAGAGTTTTTTGTTTGTTTTTGAGGCCATATAGAGTCTGCTAGAATTTTTTTTGTTTGTTTTTGGAATATTTTAATAAAATTAAATTGCCGTTAAATGTCATTATATCGAGCACTTTGAATAAGTAGTTAGGTCTTTAAAGGATGTAAAAGCCACTATACGAGTATATAATAGCTTTTTGTCGAAATGGATAAGCATATATCTCTACGGCTCTGGAATCTAACTCACAATTGCAAGATGGACCTATCTATGTATAGAGGGAGCTATATTTGAATATGGACGGCCATGGATCATATTTAATCACATCTCTCTGAGGCACATGCATATTTGGCAAATATGATTTTACTTAGGGCCTATGCCGAACCCCAAATCTTTTCGTCAATCTTTTATTTTTACAGAAAAATTTAATATAGTTTAATAGAATATATTCTCCAAATCTTATTTCTACAGACAATTTTGTCAAAATTTTATTTCTATAGAAAATTTTGTCAAAATTTTATTTCTATAGAAAATTTTGTCAAAATTTTATTTCTATAGAATAAAATTGTCAAAATTTTATTTTTATAGAAAATTTTGTTGAAATTTCATTTCTATAGAAAAATTTGGCAAAATTTTATTTCTATAGAAAATTTTGTCAAACCTTTATTTCTATAGAAAATTTTGTCAAAATTTTATTTCAACAAAAAAATTTGTCAAAAGTTTATTCAATAGAAATTTTGTCAAAATTTTATTTCTACAGAAAATTTTCCCAAAAGTTTATTTCTATAGAAAATTTTGTCAGAATTTTATTTCTATAGACAATTTTGTCAAAATTTTATTTCTATAGAAAATTTTTTCAAAATTTTATTTCTATAGAAAATTTTGTCATAATTTTATTTCTATAGAAAATTTTTTCAAAATTTTATTTCTATAGAAAATTTTTTCAAAATTTTATTTCTATAGGAAATTTTGTCAAAATTTTATTTCTGTCGAAAATTTTGTCAAAATTTTATTTCTATAGACACATGTCTCAAAATTTTATTTCTATAGACACATGTCTCAAAATTTTATTTCTGTAGAACATTTTATTTCTATAGAAAATTTTATCAAAATTTTAATTCTATAGAAAACTTTGTCAAAATTTTATTTCTATAGAAAAACATTCTCTGTAGTCGGTATGGGGATAAGGAACCAAAGAATTAAATTCAGAAAAATTTTATTTCCATCACAATTTTTTGTCAAAATTTTATTTCTATAGAAGGTTAGGTTAGGTTAGGTGGCAGCCTGATGTATCAGGCTCACTTAGACTATTCAGTCCATTGTGATACCACATTGGTGAACTTCTCTCTTATCACTGAGTGCTGCCCGATTCCATGTTAAGCTCAATGACAAGGGACCTCCTTTTTATAGCCGAGTCCAAACGGCGTTCCACATTGCAGTGAAACCACTTAGAGAAGCTTTGAAACCCTCAGAAATGTCACCAGCATTACTGAGGTGGGATAATCCACCGCTGAAAAACTTTTTGGTGTTCGGTCGTAGCAGGAATCGAACCCACGACCTTGTGTATGCAAGGCGGGCATGCTAACCATTGCACCACGGTGGCTCCCTTATTTATTTTCTATAGAAAATATATAAGAAAAAAACTTAGAACATTTTCTGCAGTCGGTATGGGGATAAGGGACCAAGGAATTAAATTCAGAAAAATTTTATTTCCATGACAAATTTTTGTCAAAATTTTATTTCTATAGAAAATTTTGTCAAAATTTTATTTCTATAGAGAATTTTAACAAAATTTTATTTGTATAGAAAATTGTGTCAAAATTTTATTTCAATAGAAAATTTTGTCAAATTTTATTTCTATAGAAAATTTTAACAAAATTTGATTTCTATAGAAAATTTTGTTAAAATTTTATTTCTATAGAAAATTTTTTTTAAAATTTTATTTTTATAGAAAATTTTGTCAAAATTTTATTTCTGTAGAAGATTTTGTCAAAATTTTATTTCTATAGAAAGACTTGTTAAAATTTAATTTCTATAGAAAAATTTGTCAAAATTTTATATCTATAGAAAATTTTGTCAAAATTTTATTTCTATAGAAAATTTTGTTAAAATTTTATTTCTATAGAAAATTTTGGCAAAATTTCAAATCGGACGTATATAACAAGGACAAGATTCAAATTGCTTCACGCACATCGAGAACAGTAAAGGAATTATTCAGCAACACAAAGTCAAAAATAAAGAATGAGGACAGGAGTAACATAGTGTACAAAATTAAATGTAATGGAGACAAGTCCAACATATGCCCAATGGCATATGTTGGCACTACAATGACCAAACTTATGACAAGACTTTCGTCGCATAAATCAGACCTTAAAGCTGTAGACAAATCAGTAGAGCAAAAAACAGCACTTGCAGCTCACTGTGCAACAACAGGACACAAGCCCAACTTCACAGACGTCGAGATACTTGCTCAAGAGAATAATCATAGGCGTAGATACACTCTTGAGATGCTTAATATAATAGATCTCTCTCCTGACAAGAGAATGAATTTCAAAAAAGACACGGAAGAATGCGCGAGAATGTATCGACACATCATAAAAAAGCATCGACACAAACGAAGCTTAGTGTACGGTGGCTTGCAGAACGAACAGCATCACACGAACTCACGTTAGTTATTTTCAATATATTATATCTAAAATAATATTGTGATTTGTGAACATTAAAAGTAATTTAATTTTTGTAATTTATGTAGATACAAAATCCCAGAAGATGGTTGGTGGCACTAACCGAAATATTGGAAATAAATATTAAAACAAATCAATAATCGATTGTTTCTATGACCTCAAGCCGAACAAAATTAATAATCAGAATAACAATTTTATTTCTATAAAAATAATTTGTCAAAATTTTATTTCTATTAAAAATATTGTCAAAATTTTATTTCTATTGAAAATTTTATTTCTACAGAAAATTTTCCCAAAATTTTATTTCTATAGAAAATTTTGTCAAAATTTTATTTCTATAGAATAAACTTGTCAAAATTTTATTTCTAGAGAATAAAATTGTCAAAATTTTATTTCTATAGAAAATTTTGTAAAAATGTTATTTCTATAGAAAATATTGTCAAAATTTTATTTCTATAGAAAATTTTGTAAAAATTTTAATTGTATAGAAAATTTTGTCAAAATTTTATATCTATAGTAAATTTTATCAAAATTTTATTTCTATAGAGAATTTTGTCAACATTTTATTTCTAAAGAAATTTTTGTCAACATATTATTTCTAAAGAAAATTTTGTCAAAATTTTATTTCTATAGAAAAATTTGTCAAATTTTTATTTCTATAGACAATTTTGTCAAAATTTTATATTTATAGAAAATTTTGCCAAAAGTTTATTTCTATAGAAAATTTCGCCAAAATTTTATTTCTATAGAAAACTTTGTCAAAATTTTATTTCTTTAGAATAAAATTGTCTAAATTTTATTTCTATAGAGAATTTTGTACAAATTTTATTTCTATAGAAAATTTTGTCAAAATTTTATATCTATAGAAAAATTTTGTCAAAATTTTATTTCTATAGAAAATTTTGTCAAAATTTAATATCTATAGAAAATTTTGTCAACATTTTATTTCTGCATAAAATTTTGTCAAAATTTATTCACTAGAAATTTTGTCAAAATTTTATTTCTACAGAAAATTTTCCCAAAACTTTATTTCTATAGAAAATTTTGTCAAAATTTTATTTCTATAGAAACATTTGTTAAAATTTCATTTCTATAGAAAAATTTGTCAAAATTTTATTTCTATAGACAATTTTGTCAAAATTTTATTTCTATAGAAAATTTTGTCAAAATTTTATTTCTATAGAAAATTTTGTAAAAATTTTATTTCTATAGAAATTTTTATCAAAATTTTATTTCTATAGAAAAATTTGTTAAAATTTTAGTTCTATAGAAAATTTTGTCAAAATTTTATTTCTGTAGAAACATTTGTTAAAATTTCATTTCTATAGAATAAAATTGTAAAAATTTTATTTCTATAGAAAATTTTGTCAACAATTTGTTTCTGTAGAAAATTTTGTCAACAATTTGTCTCTGTAGAAAATTTTGTCAAAATTTTATTTCTATAGAAAATTTTGTCAAAATTTTATTTCTATAGACAAATTTCTCAAAATTTTATTTCAATAGAAATTTTGTTAAAATTTTATTTCAATAGAAATTTTGTTAAAATTTTATCTCAATAGAAATTTTGTCAAAAATTTATTTCTGTAGAAAATGTTGTCAAAATTTTATTTCTATAGAAAATTTTGTCAAAACTGTATTTCTATAGAAAATTTTGTCAAAATTTTATTTCTATAGCAAAATTTTGTCAAAATTTTATTTCTATAGACAAATTTCTCAAAATTTTATTTCTATAGACAAATTTCGCAAAATTTTATTTCAATAGAAATTTTGTTAAAATTTTATTTCAATAGAAATGTTGTTAAAATTTTATTTCAATAGAAATTTTGTCAAAAATTTATTTTATTTCTATAGAAAATTTTGTCAACATTTTATTTCTATAGAAAATGTTGTCAAAATTTTATTTTTATAGAAAATTTTGTCAAAGTTTTATTTCTATAGAAAATGTTGTCAAAATTTTATTTCTATTAAAAATATTGTCAAAATTTTATTTCTATAGAAAATTTTGTCAAAATTTTATTGCTATAGAAAATTTTGCCAAAATTTTATTTCTATAGAAAAATTTTTCAAAAAATGGATGGTCAGAATTGACTGTTGCGAAACGTTTGCGAAATATCTAGTTTCTCAGCAAAAAAACTGCCGATAATTTACTTGGAAGTGCTATTTAATTAAGCCTTAAAACCTAATTATTAACTCTTCTGATTAATATGTATTTAGTATAACTACCTGCGCTTTGCCTGGCAAATGTATTCTTGATTTTCAAACCCCATTATGTGGATGCTCCTCCCGCTACTCAAATGCTGTCGCTTGTTAATATTTTGAATTGTCAAGAAATATGTGAATGTTTCACGGAATATCCATATTAAGCAAACAAATTTTTGAAATTAAAATTTTTTAGGTAATTATCTTATAGTTCTCAAAGTTTACAAAGACCATTGAATTCACTTCACCTCTTTCACCTAAACAATTCACAGGTTCAAATGTAATGGACAGGTTGCATGTACTTTATTAATTAATTATACTACTTTTTTGCCAGCATAATGTTTAACATGAATTGCAACAATAAATAATAAATAAATATTTTAAATTTTATTTTAAACTAACTTAAGGGACAGGTCGTCTGCACCTCATGGCTAATTAACACAGAGAGGAGCCAGAAAATATTAACAAAGAAATTTAAACACTTTCATACAAAACACAACAATGTTTCTTATTGTCTTGGGTCACAAAACAAATGAAATACTGCCAGAAGGAAGTGCCAGAACAAAACATTTTCTGATCTTAAATGGCTTTGCATTGCTCATTATGAAATGTTCATGGAGGTAGAAATCACTCAAATGTTTTAAGTCTTCAACTACCAGGTTATAATTTTCCTATTTGTCTTAATACCGGTGTTTATATTAACGCTGTTATGCTTGATGTCCTACTATGGTAGTACTAAATATTTATGAAATTTTGTGGCCAATACTATTGCCATGTAATTATGGCGGTTAGGTACTTATACAACATTGTTGTAAATGGCATGAATACATGCACTTTCATTGATACTTCTCTTCTCATTGAGTCTTCTCTGGCACTCATTATCATATTCTAATTGAAGGGTTACTCATTCGATCGTTTATCACTTTTGGACAACGCTGAAGTTATGGTGAATTTAATTCGTTGGACCATTATCCCCCATACTGACTAAAGAGAATGTTCTAAGTTTTTTCTATAGAAATAAAATTTTGACAAAAGTTTTTATAGAAATAAAATTTTGACAAAATTTCCTATAGAAATAAAATTTTAACAAAATTTTCTATAGAAATAAAATTTTAACAAAATTTTCTATAGAAATCAAATTTTGTTAAAAATTTTCTATAGAAATAAAATTTGACAAAATTTTCTATTGAAATAAAATTTTGACACAATTTTCTATACAAATAAAATTTTGTTAAAATTCTCTATAGAAATAAAATATTGACAAAATTTTCTATAGAAAAAAAAAAATTTTAAAATTTCTATAGAAATAAAATTTTGTTTAAATTTTCTATAGAAATAAAATTTTGTTAAAATTTTCTATTTATGTAAATTTTTGTTAAAGTTTTCAATAGAAATAAAATGTTGACAATATTTTGTATAAAAATAAAATTTTTCTGAATTTAATCCCCCAAACCGACTACAGAGCATGTTCTAAGTTTGTTTGTTTAGAAATAAAATTTTGACAAAATTTTCTATAGAAATAAAATTTTGACAAATTTTTCTATATATAGAAACAAAGTTTTGTTAAAATTTTCTATAGAAATAAAATTTTGACAAAATTTTCTATAGAAAAAATAATTTTGACAAAATTTGCTATAGAAATAAAATTTTGTTAAAATTTTCAACAGAAATAAAATTTTGAGACACGTTTCTATTGAAATAAAATTTTGACAAAATTTTCTATAGAAATAAAATTTTGACAAAAATTTGTGAGAGAAATAAAATTTTGACAAAATTTTCTTTAGAAATAAAATTTTGACAAATTTTTCTATAGAAATAAAATTTTTACAAATTTTTCTATATATAGAAACAAAGTTTTGTTACAATTTTCTATAGAAATAAAATTTTGAGACAGTTTTCTATAGAAATAAAATTTTGAGACAGTTTTCTATAGAAATAAAATTTTGACAAAATTTTGTATAGAAATAAAATGTTGACAAAATTTTCTATAGAAATAAAATTTTGCCAAATTTTTTATAGAAATAAAATTTTGACAAAATTTTCCATAAAAATCAAATTTTGACAAAATTTCGATAGAAATAAAATTTTCTATAGAAATAAAATTTTGACAAAATTTTCTATAGAAATAAAATTTTGACAAAAATTTGTCATGGAAATAAAATTTTTATGAATTTAATTCCTTGGTCCCTTATCCCCATACCGACTGCAGAAAATGTTCTAAGTTTTTTTCTTATTTATTTTCTATAGAAAATAAATAAGGGAGTCACCGTGGTGCAATGGTTAGGATGCCCGCCTTGCATACACAAGGTCGTGGGTTCGATTCCTGCTACGACCGAACACCAAAAAGTTTTTCAGCGGTGGATTATCCCACCTCAGTAATGCTGGTGACATTTCTGAGGGTTTCAAAGCTTCTCTAAGTGGTTTCACTGCAATGTGGAACGCCGTTCGGACTCGGCTATAAAAAGGAGGTCCCTTGTCATTGAGCTTAACATGGAATCGGGCAGCACTCAGCGATAAGAGAGAAGTTCACCAATGTGGTATCACAATGGACTGAATAGTCTAAGTGAGCCTGATACATCAGGCTGCCACCTAACCTAACCTAACCTTCTATAGAAATAAAATTTTGACAAAAAATTGTGATGGAAATAAAATTTTTCTGAATTTAATTCTTTGGTTCCTTATCCCCATACCGACTACAGAGAATGTTTTTCTATAGAAATAAAATTTTGACAAAGTTTTCTATAGAATTAAAATTTTGATAAAATTTTCTATAGAAATAAAATGTTGTTAAAATGTTCTACAGAAATAAAATTTTGACAAAATTTTCGACAGAAATAAAATTTTGACAAAATTTCCTATAGAAATAAAATTTTGAAAAAATTTTCTATAGAAATAAAATTTTGAAAAAATTTTCTATAGAAATAAAATTTTGACAAAATTTTCTATAGAAATAAAATTTTGACAAAATTTCCTATAGAAATAAAAATTTTGATAAAATTTTCTATAGAAATAAAATTTTGTTAAAATTTTCTATAGAAATAATTTTGACAAAAATTTGTGATGGAAATAAATTTTTTCTGAATTTAATTTCTTAGGTCCCTTATCCCCCATACCGACTACAGAGAACGTTCTAAGTTTTTTTTCTATAGAAATAAAATTTTGACAAAGTTTTCTATAGAAATAAAATTTTGACAAAATTTTCTATAGAAATTAAATTTTGAAAAATTTCCTATAGAAATAAAATGTTGACAAAATTTTCTATACAAATAAGATTTTGAAAAATTTTCTATAGAAATAAAATTTTGATAAAATTTTCCATAGAAATAAAATTTTGTTAAAATTTTCTATAGAAATAAAATTTTGATAAAATTTTCCATAGAAATAAAATTTTGTTAAAATTTTCTACAGAAATAAAATTTTGATAACATTTTCTATAGAAATAAAATTTTGACAAAATTTTTTATAGAAATAAAATTTTGGAAAAATTTTCAATAGAAATAAAACGACTTAAGTAGGAGGTTCCTCGCTTCATTTTTACCACACAATCACCAACAAATTCTTCGGTTCTACAAGAAATCTAAACTGATTCTGAAATTTTATGTTATTTCGATTGTTTTTTTGTTTGTGTATGAACAAAAAAAAATGAAAAAATTACAGCTTTTTAAATTGTTATATTACATATCAGCTACCTTAAGTCATATGCCGTATTTACACCCCGTGACTTATGCCACGAAGCAGATATCTCAATTCGTTCAAATTTTCTGTTAGTTCAACAGACTGACGGATATGAGTAGATGGACCCAGAATTTCTCCAAGACCAAGAATTTGGGGGGTCTCAGACAAATTTTTGTATTCAATAAAAACGGAAAAACAAGCATAGTGAAAACGCCAATCTACATCAAAAAAAAATCTTTTCCATACCCAGCAAAACAATATGGAAGTTCTTCTAAAGGCACAACTTTAAAAGCACTACCAAAAATATCCTACCAAAAATGTTCTTTATTTGAACTACACATGAAGTTATTTTAATTTAGTTTTTTTTTAAGTCGCTTTTTTGATATTTTTAATGGGTAATTTTAACATTTTTTGTTTCAAGTAGATTAATAGAGTAAGAATTAATAAAATGGTATAAACTATTTAAATTTGGTCGAAAAAATGCTAAATCCATTTTGGAAAAATTTGCGAATTTTCGAAAATATTCGTCAAACGCATTAATGCATTAGAATGCATTAAGAATCATAAAAACATTTTTTTGTTTAAATTTATTTAAAAATTATTTATTTGGCAAAATATCACAACATTTTTTAATTCACATCCAAAACACTACTTTAGGATCGCACCTTAAGAAGTGATGCAAATTCCGTGCAGTGGCTGTTGAAATGGTGGTTCTCCGTCCTATGACAAGCCCATGCTAAAGTCATCGCTTCTGCCAATTTTGGACAACTTCCACTACTTTTTTTGGCCACGTGTTTTTGTTGCTGGGTATTTGTACGATACGTTCTTCATAAACTTTTCTTCGTACATATATTCTTCATTAAAGTAAGACCATAGGTTTGAAAAAAAAAATGGAAAATTTCGTTTAAAAAAACTCAATATATTGAAGTTTCAATGGAAAATGTCCTTTGCAGTGAAATATTGACATTTTTCGTTCATTTTACGAATTCTTTGGGTGTATAATCAATTTGGATATTTGCTCATATAATTAAAATATCTTCGAATTTAATCCTTTATTGAATTAAAATTTCTTTAGTTTATCTATTTTCAAAGAATTTCATTTAATTTTTTTTCTTGTCATTTTTATTGAAAGCAATTACTTTCATAATTTGGAATTTATCCAAAATTGTGAAATCTCTTTAAATGCATAATCATTAAGATTCCAATTTGAGAGATTTTGCCAATTTACCATTGGGGAATATAATTGACCCAGTTAAGTTGCCTTTCTTTTACACAACGAAGAAAATAATCTTAGAAAAATAATAAATAATGCAATTTTCCATAAGGATAAAATGCCATTTCTTAGAAAGACAATTACCTTTATAATATCTCTTAAGAGTGCATATAAATCTTAAACTAAGCCATTTACTTATTTCAATAGAAGAAGACAAAAAATTTAAACAATTTTAATATAACGAGATAAGGGGGTGTTAAATTGATTGAAAGAAATATGCCAATAGTCGCAAGAAGTATGGTTGGAATGTTAACCATGTAACTGAAGAGGCATTATGCGGCAACTATAGATTCACATTCAAAATCTAAATTCTCAAACGCTCACAAAAAAATTCAAAAATCTTGATCTAGAATGATAAGGGGGTGTTAAGATGATAGAAAGTCCAAAGAACTATGGTTGGGAATTTTGCCATACAAGAAAAAGAGGCCTTATTCTAAAACTTCAGATTTACATTATAAACTCTCACGCCCTCACATTCTACTTCTTCAAACATTTACAAAAAGAGATTTTAATAAAAAAAAAATCTTTTTTTTTAATATTTCCAATTCCCAAAGGCAATTTTTAGTTGTTATCAAATAAGCAGTAAAATAAAATAAAAGAGAAAACTACCACAAAAAAAAAACAATCTCTTAGGTAATGAGAAATAAAAAAACCTACTCTTCTTAAACTTAAGTAAAATCTCTTAACTTACTCCTTAAGAGTTGCTAAGAGACCAAATCATCCTAGCAAAGCCAATGTAGAAAACATTGGCCTTAAGGGAAATATTAAAACTGGTTTGTTGTGTTTTACTTCCTTTGGGGATTTTTCTTGAAATATCTCTCATATAATGTTGACTGAGCAGTAGCTTTGCTGTTACAGCAATGCTACTGCGACAAAAACAAAAACACAAGACATGCGTCATGAGCATTGTCTTGATGTTGAAGTCATGCGGTATGCGGATAATGAAGAAATGGGTTAGGTCAGTAATTAAAATGCAACAACAACAATACAAGGCATCAACATAGGTTTTAGTTAATGGAGAGGGGTAAGAAGTATTCCATTGTCTTGCTAGTAAAGAGAATATAACTAATATAGATATTTAAGAGCTTTTAACGGAAGAATAAAATAAGATAGCATTTGCAATTAGAAGAATTGATTGCTATATCGAAAATTTAGGGGAAATTTTCATACTACATTTATACGCTGTGCCACACAGTGGAACAAAATATTATGAGTTTGCATATCTACGAAAATTTGAAGAAAATTGTACCAAAAACTACCAAACAAAAATTTGATTTTGCAAAATTTTATTTCTGTAGAAAATTTTGTCAAAATTTTATTTCTATAAAAATTTTGTCAAAATTTTATTTCTATAGAAAATTTTGTCATACCCTCGTCACACTTTATTTTATTTCTATAGAAAATTTTGGTAAAATTTTATTTCTATAGAAAATTTTATCAAAATTTCATTTCTACAGAAATTTTTGTCAAAATTTTATTTTTGCAGAAAATTTTGTCAACATTTTCTATAGAGAGCTTTATTTCTATAGAAAATTTTGTCAAAATTTTATTTTTGTAGAAAATGTTGTAAAAATTTTATTTTTGTAGAAAATTTTGTCAAAATTTTATTTCTATAGAAAATTTTTTCAAAATTTTATTTTTGTAGAAAATTTTGTCAAAATTTTATTTCTATAGAAAATTTTGTCAAAAATGTATTTCTCTGAAAAATTTTATCAAAATTTTAGTTCTATAGAAAAGTTTGTCAACATGTTATTTCTATAGAAAATTTTGTCAAAATTTTATTTTTGTAGAAAATTTTGTCAAAATATTATTTCTATAGAAAATTTTGTCAAAATTTTATTTTTAAGAATTATTTTTCATAGTTTCGGCTATAGGTCGATTAAAAAACATAGATATGATGTTTTTCTTTTATTTTTATTTCCAATATTTCGGTTGACTTCGTCAAAACCGTTTTCAAGGCTGAAGTGAAACAAAAAACAGAAAATTGTTTTTAAATTTAATTACAAAAATCACTAACAAACAAAACCAAACAATAAATTATTAAACTATTATAATTTACATTTGTTCTGGTGTACACAGCTTCACACTCTGTTTTACACTGAATTTAACTTTCTATTGTGCTTTTGTATTGTATGTCTATATATTCGAGCGCAGTTCTCAATGTCTTTCTTGTAATTCATTCTCTCGTCAGGTGGAGTGTTGATAATGTGTAGCATCTCAAGAGTAAATCTGCGTCTGTAATTGTTTTCGTGGTCTAAAATTTCTACACCTTCAAAGTTTGGCTTGTGACCAGTCTGCGCACAGTGGGCCGCGAGTGCTGTTTTCTGCTCCATGGGTTTGTCAGTGGCTTTAATGTCAGATTTGTGAGAAGATAATAATATTTTGCATTAAGGATACACGATATTTCAAATTTGAGGACAGAGTTTATGAGCAACTAAAAGGCATGCCCATGGGATCCCCCGCTTCACCAATCATAGCGGACATCATTATGGAGGAACTTTTGGACGACGTATTTAAGAAGACAACCAAGCCTCGTGTAGTAACTAAGTATGTAGATGACATATTCGTCATTATAAAAAGATCAGACGTCGAAGAAACGCTTAACGCTTTAAATTCTTACAACCGACAAATCCAATTCACGAAGGAAGAGGAGCTGGATCAAAAGTTGCCATATCTTGACACAATAGTTCATAGACAAGGTAACCAACTAAAATTAAACTGGTATCAAAAACCAACAGCTTCTGGACGTCTACTTAACTTTTATTCCAATCATAACAAACGTATCATAATTAACACTGCGACTAACTTCATCAGAAGAGTACTCAGCATTAGTGATCCTGGATTTCACTTGGAAAATGAAGAGAAAATTAGAAAGATACTTACCAATAATGACTTCCCAAAAAGAACAATTCAGAATCTAATAAATAATGTAAAATCGAAACAGATGAACAACAAAAATGAGAATAACGAAAAAGTTATGAAAATTTACAAGCCAGTGACTTATATAGCTGGCTTTTCGGAGCGACTGTGTAAGTCTGATATATACGAAAAAGATAAATATCAGCTCGCGTTAAAGACTACCAAAACAGTAAAGGGACTATTTAGCAAAACTGAAACCAAAATTAAAAATGACGATAAAAGCAATATAATATATAAGATTAAATGTAAAGGTGACAAATCTAATTTATGTCAAAAGACATATATTGGCACTACAATGACAAAACTCAAAACCAGACTATCTTCTCACAAATCTGACATTAAAGCCACTGACAAACCCATGGAGCAGAAAACAGCACTCGCGGCCCACTGTGCGCAGACTGGTCACAAGCCAAACTTTGAAGGTGTAGAAATTTTAGACCACGAAAACAATTACAGACGCAGATTTACTCTTGAGATGCTACACATTATCAACACTCCACCTGACGAGAGAATGAATTACAAGAAAGACATTGAGAACTGCGCTCGAATATATAGACATACAATACAAAAGCACAATAGAAAGTTAAATTCAGTGTAAAACAGAGTGTGAAGCTGTGTACACCAGAACAAATGTAAATTATAATAGTTTAATAATTTATTGTTTGGTTTTGTTTGTTAGTGATTTTTGTAATTAAATTTAAAAACAATTTTCTGTTTTTTGTTTCACTTCAGCCTTGAAAACGGTTTTGACGAAGTCAACCGAAATATTGGAAATAAAAATAAAAGAAAAACATCATATCTATGTTTTTTAATCGACCTATAGCCGAAACTATGAAAAATAATTCTTAAAGATAAATAAAAAGGTCAACGATAATTATCCAGAAATAAAAATTTTATTTCTATAGAAAATTTTGTCAAAATTTTATTTCTATAGAAAAGTTTGTCAAAATTGTACTTCTATAGAAAAGTTTGTCAAAATTTTATTTCTATAGAAAATTTTGTCAACATTTTATTTCTATAGAAAATTTTGTCAAAATTTTATTTCTATAGAAAATTTTGTCAAAATTTTATTTCTATAGAAAAGTTTTGTCAACATTTTATTTCCATAGAAAAGTTTATCAAAATATTATTTTTATAGAAAATTTTGTCAAAATTTAATTTCTGTTTTGTTTTTTATTGTGGGTTTGTACTTCAATCATATTCGTTGTTTTGATCTCAGCTTTAAAACCATTGTTGACTAAACTACAATAGTAGATTTAACCAACAGAGGAAAAGAATGTTTCTCAAATTTATTTGGGCAAAGCCATATAGACTGCAAGATGGTTGGATGGACGCACGTTTCGGAATTACCCCATTCCTCATCAGCATCCTCTACTTGCAGCAAAACTATCAACCAATTATCAGAATAAATTCAGGCAGTTCACTAAACCCAAAGTAAACCACACTTGAACCTGCCGAAATAAAATTTTATTTCTAAAGAAAATTTTGTCAAAATTTATTTTCTGTTTGTTGTTGATATTGTTGACCTTTTTATTTTAATTTTTATGATTTTTTATCTCATAATCTCGGCTATAGGTCTATAAATTAAACTTGAAATTGTTGGTTTCTTGCTTTTTATTTTCCGATATTTCGGATGACTTCGTCAGAACCGTTTTCAAGGATTGTTACTTCGCTGTTGAGTAGAAAAACAGACAGCGAAGTAACAAGACAACAGAGTAAATCCTTGAAAACGGTTCTGACGAAGTCAACGAAATATCGGAAAATAAAAAAAAAACAATAAACCAACAATTTCAAGTTTAATTTATAGACCTATAGCCGAGATTATGAGAAAAAAATCATAAAAAATTAAAATTTATTTTCTATAGAAAATTTTGTCAACATTTATTTTCTATAGAAAATTTTGTCAAAATTTTATTTCTATAAAAAATTTTGTCAATATTTTATTTCTATAGAAAATTTTCTCAAATTTCTATTTGTATAGGAAAATCAAAATTCTATTTCTCTAGAAAATTTTGTCAAAATTTTATTTCAATAGAAAATTTTGTCAAAATTTTATTTCTATAAAATATTTTGTTAAAATTTTATTTCTATAGAACATTTTTGTCAAAATTTTATTTCTAGAGAAAAGTTTGTTAAAATTTTATTTCTATAGAAAATTTTGTCAACATTTTATTTCTATCAAAATGTTGTCAAAATTTCATTTCAATAGAAAATTTTGTCAAAATTATATTTCTATGGAAAATTTTGCCAAATTATATTTCTATGGAAAATTTTGTCAATATTTTATTGCTATAGAGCCACCGTGGTGCAATGGTTAGCATGCCCGCCTTGCGTACACAAGGTCGTGGGTTCGATTCTTGCTTCGACCGAACACCAAAATGTTTTTCAGCGGTGGATTATCCCACCTCAGTAATGCTGGTGACATATCTGGGGGTTTCAAAGCTTCTCTATGTGGTTTCACTGCAATGTGGAACGCCGTTCGGACTCGGCTATAAAAAGGAGGTCCCTTGTCATTGAGCTTAACATGGAATCGGGCAGCACTCAGTGATAAGGGAGAAGTTCAACAATGTGGTATAACAATGGACTGAATAGTCTAAGTGAGCCTGATACATCGGGCTGCCACCTAACCTAACCTAACCTAACCATTGCTATAGAAATTTTTTTAAAATTTCTATTTCTATAGGAAATTTTGTCAAATTTCTATTTCTATGGAAAATTTTATCAAAATTCTATTTCTATGGGAAAGTTTGTCAAAATTTTATTTCTATAGAAAAGTTTGTCAAAATTGTATTTCTATAGAAAAGTTTGTCAAAATTTTATTTCTATAGAAAATTTTGCCAAAATTTTATTTCTATAGAAAAAAGTTTGTCAAAATTGTACTTCTATAGAAAAGTTTATCAAAATTTTATTATTATAGAAAATTTTGTCAAAATTAAATTTCTGTTTTGTTTTTTATTGTGGGTTTGTACTTCAACCATATTCCTTGTTTTGATCTCAGCTTTAAAACCATTTTAAACTAAACTACAAGAGTAGCTTATACAACAGAGGAAAAGAATGTTTGTCAAATTTATTTGGGGTAAGAAGTATATAGACTGCAAGATGGTTGGATGGACGCACGTTTCGGAATTACCACATTCCTCAGCAGCATCCTCTACTTGCAGCAAAACTATCAATTAATTATCATAATAAATTCAGGCAGTTCACTAAACCCAAGGTGAACCACACTTGAACCTTCCGAAAAAGGTTTACGATAGCCGGCTTATGCCGAAATAAAATTTTATTTCTAAAGAAAATTTTGTCAAAATTTTATTTCTATAAAAAATTTTGTCAATATTTTATTTTTATAAAAAATCTTGTCAATATTTTATTTCTATAGAAAATTTTTTCAAAATTCTATTTGTATAGGTAATTTTATCAAATTTCTATTTCTATAGGAAAGTTTGTCAAACATTTATTTTTGTAGAAAATTTTGTCAAAATTTTATTTTTTGTAGAAAATTTTGTCAAAATTTTATTTCTATAGAAAATTTTGTCAAAACTTTATTTCTACAGAAAATATTGTAAAAATTTTATTTTGATCTCAGCTTAAAAACCATTGCGTTGACTAAACTACAAGAGTAGTTTAACCAACAGAGGAAAAGAATGTTTCTCAAATTTATATGGACAAAGCCCTATAGACTGCAAGATGGTTGGATGGACGCACGTTTCGGAATTACCACATTCCTCATCAGCATCCTCTACTTGCAGCAAAACTATCAACCAATTATCAGAATAAATTCAGGTAGTTCACTAAACCCAAAGTGAACCAGACTTGAACCTTCCGAAAAGTGGTTTACGAAATAAAATTTTATTTCTAAAGAAATTTTCTTTGTCAAATTTTTTTTCTATAGAAAATTTTGTCAAAATTTTATTTCTATAAAAATTGTGTCAATATTTTATTTCTATAGAAAAATTTCTCAAAATTCTATTTGTATAGGAAATTTTATCAAAATTCTATTTGTATAGGAAATTTTATCAAAATTCTATTTGTATAGGAAATTTTATCAAAATTCTATTTCTGTCGGAAATTTTGTGAAAATTTTATTTTAATAGGAAATTTTGTCAAAATTTTATTTTAATAGAATATTTTGTCAAAATATTATTTCTATAGAAAATTTTGTCAAAATTTTGTTTCTATAAAAATGTTGTCAAAATTTTATTTCAATAGAAAATTTTGTCAAAATTATATTTCTATGGGAAATTTTGTCAATATTTTATTGCTATAGAAAATTTTCTCAAAATTCTATTTCTATAGGAAATTTTATCAAAATTCTATTTCTATAGGAAATTTTGTCAAAATTTTATTTCTATAGGAGATTTGGTCAAAATTGTATTTCTAATTTTGACAAGATTTAATATCTGTAGAATATTTTGTCAAAATTTTATTTCTATAGAAAGTTTTGTCAAAATTTTATTTTATAGTTAATTTTGTCAAAATTTTATTACTATTGAAAGTTTTATTCTATCGCAAATTTTGTCAAAATTTTGTTTCTATCGCAAATTTTTCAAAAGAAAGATATATATGGAAACTATATCTAAATCTGAACCGATTTTACAAGTATGTATGTGTTTTGGATCAGAGATTCTGATCCAAAACACATACTTGTGACCTATTTGAAGATGATTATACTAAAACTGCGGTCTAGACTTTGATTACAAAAATGTGTTCACAGATAGACGGACGGACGGACGGACATAGATCGACTAAGGGTCCGACCGTGAGCATTATTGCCAAAGACACCCTGTGTCTGTTTCGCCTTCTTCTGGCTGTTGCACACTTATACACAAACTTATAATACCCTGTTCCACAGTGTGATGTTGGATATAGAAATGAAAACCGTTTTACTTTGTTACATGACATATTAAACATTTTTTTTTTTAATTAATCCTGTATATAATTTTTTTTTTTTAAATTAAGACATAATCATTGTTTTTTTTTCATTCCTAATTAATTAATTTGGATATCAAAAAGTGGAGTTCAATCAAAATCCTTCATATACTGACATCTTCATACTCTAATAAATATTCTCTGCCACAAGGATGACATGACGATTTCTATTTTTCCGTTTGTTTGCTATTCATTATAAAAATAAACAAAAAAAAAAAGAAAAAAACAAAGAAATCACAAAAACACCAAATAAAGAAAAAAATAAAACTCTTAAACCAAAACTGTCATGTTGGGTATTAATGAAGTCATTTGTCCCTAGTTTGTCAATGTCATAAACCCTGTATTTTGTCTAAAGTTATTTCCGTTTCCGCTGTGTCAGAGTATCTTTTGCTGTCACTCAATGACAACAATCGCAATCACCAACATAAACACATTTAAATTTTCAAGGTCCATTCCAGTCCAGTTCCATCTATGTATCCATGGTCTGGCGATTATAGCAATATTCACCTTCTCCATTTTATGGTCATTGTAACTTTCACAGGGATCAGACAATCAAACAAGAAAATCAAAAGTCAATGGGAGACATATGAAGTTCAATGAATGTCAACTATAACTTTTGCATTTCCTTCTTATTCCACTATTTTTCTTACTCAAAGTATTCGATATATGTATGTTTGCTATGCTATAAAATATAGAAAAATCAAATTGATGAATTTAGTGTTGAAGTCAGATGAGGAGGAGGAGGAGAATAAAAAGTAATGGCAAATGAAGAAAGCGAAATTTTGCTAAAGGAGAACTACATTAATATCGAGATAGTTAGAACCATATCCAATAGATATATCGAAAGGAATACCAGATTCAAAATTCTATACAAATTAAATCAAAACTTTATTATCTTGACTAATTTTTATCATTAGACTCTCTGGTAGATAAGCTTCCATAATTTAACGATGAGATAAAAACAAGTAAGGAAAGCCTAACGACGGGGGGACTATATTATACCATGCACCTCTTTGTCGATCTACACACGCAGAGAAGGAATATGATCACCTCAAACATGTTTCAAGAGCAAAATGTTATTTTTGGATGGTGACCATGTAACACATTTGGCGCAAAAATTTTATTTTCTCGCCAAACATAACATGCTTTCCGAAAACATATACGTAATTTCTGAGAAAATAACATGCTTGCGGCGAACATGTTACATGGTCACCATCCAAAAATAACAACTTGCTCTTGAAACATGTTTGAGGTGATCATATTCCTTCTCTGGGTGCATTTACGATACCATCTGAAATTCTTCAAAACATTTTGGGTAATATATAAAAGGTTTATATTTCCATATAATATATTTAAATCTTAACCGATTTGGACAAATGTTTTTAGACTCCTATAAAATCTATAGACTTAAAATTTAATGGGATAATACCCTGGGGCCCCCTGGGGAGCACAATGTTAACAAAAAAATATGGAAAATATTTGAATTTAAAGACAGTTTTTTACAATTTCGAACAAAGGCATTTATGATACGTTGGTCGATGGGAATATATTAAAGGCCATTTTTACAAGTATGTTAGTAGCGATTTGCAAAGAAAAATGTGGGTATTTTGAAAATAGATGCGCTAATTGTCTTTGTCTATAAAAGAGATTCTGACCAAATTTAGTATACATTGCTCAAATTTTAATTGTTCTCTCTGTGAAAAATTTCAAGAAAATCTAAGTGACATTCTGACCTCTGGTGGTTATGAACCGATATCAACCAAAATTTGCATCCATACTAGAATTATAATTTTAATGGACTAAAACCGCCACCTGGACAAAAATATGTTCATAGACAGACGAACGGACAGACATGACTACACCCAGAAAAAAGTGACCCCTTCTTTAAGGTAAAATGAACTCATTGTGAAGAAAGTTGAACTTCGTATAGCGCCAAAGACATTTTTATTTGTTTGAACGATGTGATTTTCGTAGAAATTAGGAATAATGCATTCCATATATTAGTTAACATTTTCCTATATTTATATACCACTATACTACAGAATGAAAAAATTTAACTAATTTGAGTTCATATATGGAATGATTTTATTGAAATTTTTTCATTCATTTCGACAAATCTTACACATTTGTGGTAAAACTTTTACTTCATAATTAGAACTGCTTACCTTCGTTTTTAAATACAATTTTATTTATTTCTATAAGCAATTTTATCTTCAATAAAAGACATGTTTTATTAATATATTGAATATATTTATTAAGAATCAACAGCATCGAATCTCTTTGAAATATTAGTTTATTATTCCACTATTTCCAATTTCCGTGTGATATTATCAACTGTAAAACGCACTTTTTCTTCTTCTTGTACTTTTCACTTTTAATAAGTTGCTGCCTAACGATTTTGTCCTCCTTTTACAATTTCAATACCTACAAATATAAAAAATCATAAAACATTTTTGTTGCAAAAGGTTAGCGTCACTGAATATTACCTGATAATTGAAGATTCTAAAATGAAGACAAATGAAAGGGTTGTTATTCTGCTGGTGTTTTCTTTCTTTATACACTATCACGAACATTGATAGATTAATTTAAAAAACGAAAATTTTTCTCACTAATTTAAAATAACAAATATTTTATATATTTTATTTGTTATTTATTATATTATTTTACCATATTATTTTTTAACAATCTCTCCGTATACCAAAACAACGCGATTCCAACTAAAAAAACAACCGACGCGCAAATATATCGATTACACCCACGCGCAAACACATCGATTACGATGACAGGTATCGATTACAGGTAGACAGTAGAAATTTAGGAAAATTTCCTATATTCTAACAAGTGTGTTTCCTTAAGTTTTGAAAGGATTGCATACTTCTTAGTACGAATGAACTAAAATATTTTTCTATGCCAAGTGTTGTTCGTATGTATGAAAAACTTTCCATTATAAAGGAAGTCGCAATTATCATTTTGTAAGAAATTTTACTAATTTTGAGGAAACTTGGTTTTAGTTCGGTTTTTGCTTATTTTTACGAATGCTTTGTTATCGGTGAATAAAATTTTCTTTTTCAGTAGTAAATTCTTATACCCAGCGAAGAAAATAGTATGAGTAAAATTCCATGCCTTATTCTAGTTAATGAACTATTCCTAACTGCTTACAGTTTAGGATTTTTTTACTGAAACGAATAAATTGTATTATTTTTCACAAAAATTTACCTCAATGGAAATAAAATGGATAAACTATATTGATGAAAATTTTTTCCTTTAGTTTCGAAGGCACTTTTTTCTGGGTGTAGATTGACTCAGGACGACGGTTGTCACTCGAGCCAAAAATTATCTATCAAAGCTTGGAAAAAAATTTAACCACAAAACTAACAAACAAACAAACAAAAAAAATCTTGTCAAAATTTCATTTCTATAGAAAATTTTGCCAAAATTTATTTTATAAAGAAAATTTTGTCAAAATTTATTTTATAAAGAAAATTTTGTCAAAATTTTATTTCTATAGAAAATTTTGTCAAAATTTTATTTCTATAAAAAAATTTTTCAAAATTTTATTTCTATAGAAAATATTGTCAAAATTTTATTTCTATAGAAAATTATCTCATAATTTTAACAAAATTTTATTTATTTCTATAGAAAAATTCCATAGAATATTTCGCCGAAATGTTATTTCTATAGAAAATTTAGTCAACATTTTATTTCTATAGAAAATTTAGTCAAAATTTTATTTCCATAGAAAATTTTGTGGAAATTTTATTTCTATAGAAAATTTTGTCAAAATTTTATTTATCTAGAAAATGTTATCACAATTTTATTTCCAAAGAAATTTTTTTCAAAATTTTCATTCTTTAGAATATTTTGTCAAAATTGTATTTCTATAGAAGATTTTGTTAAAACTTTACTTCTTATTTTGATATATATTATTTCTATAGAAGATTTTGTTAAAATTTTATTTCTAATTTTGTTAAAATTGTATTTCAATAGAAAATTTTGTCAAAATTATATAATTTCAATTCAATTTCAAAATTTTGTCAAAATTTTATTTCTATAGAAGATTTTGTTAAAATTTTATTTCTAATTTTGTCAATTTTTATTTCTATAGACAATTTTGTTAAAATTTTATTTCTATAGAAAATTTTGTCAAAATTGTATTTCTATAGAAGATTTTGTTAAAATGGTTTTTCTAATTTTGTCAATTTTTATTTCTATCAAAACTGTTGTCAAAATTTCATTTCTTTAGTAAACTTTTTGAAAATTTTATTTCTATATAAAATTTTTTCAAACTATTTTTATTTCTATAGAAAATTTTGCCAAAATTTAATTTCTTTGGGAAATTTTGTCAAAAGTTTATTTCTTTAGAAAATGTCGAATATTTGTTTCTTTAGAAATTTTTTTTTCAAAATTTCATTTCTACAGGAAATTTTTTCAAAATTTCTTTGCCATAGAAAATTTTGTCAAAATTTTATTTCTATAGAAAATTTTATAAAAATTTTATTTTCATAAAAAAAAAATTTTATAAAAATGTTATTTTCATAAAAAAAATTATAAAAATTTTATTTTCATAAAAAATTAGTCAAAAAAAAAAAATTAGTCAAAATTTTATTTCTGTAGAAAATTTAGCCAAAATTTTATTTCCATAGAAAATTTTGAGGAAATTTTATTTCTATAGAAAATTTTGTCAAAATTTTATTTATCTAGAAAATATTATCTCAATTTTATTTCCATAGAAAATTTTGTCAAAATTTTCATTCTTTAGAATATTTTGTCAAAATTGTATTTCTATAGAAGATTTTGTTAAAATTTTATTTATCTAGAAAATGTACTCAAAATTTTATTTCCAAAGAAAATTTTGTCAAAATGTTCATTCTTTAAAATATTTTGTCAAAATTGTATTTCTATAGAAGATTTTATTAGAATTTTACTTCTAATTTTGTCAAATTTTATTTCTATAGAAGATTTTGTCTAAATTTTATTTCTATAGAAAATTTTGTCAAAATTTTATTTCTATAGAAAATTTTGTCAATATTTTATTTCTATAGAAGATTTTGTTAAATTTCTTTTCTAATTTTGTCAATTTTTATTTCTATCAAAAATTTTGTCAAAATTTTATTTCGTTAGAAAACTTTGTGAAAATTTTATTTCTATAGAAAATTTTGTCAAAATTTTATTTCTATAGAATATTGATTTTAGACCCCATAAAATATATACCGATCGACTCAGAATCACCTCCTGAGTCGATCTAGCGCTTGGTGTCCGTCCGTCCGTCCGTCTGTCCATGTATTTGTTGTTCACAGGATTCCGGTCGCAATTATTAACCGATTTGGATGAAATTTGGTAGAGGGTGTTTTTTGGGCATAAGGACGAACGCTATTGAATTTGGAAGAAATCGGTTCAAATTTAGATATAGCTCCCATATATATGTATCGCCCGATTTCGACAAATGGAGTCACATTGCGCTTTTTTACAAACCGATCTTCATCAAATTTTGAACATAGTAAACTTTTTCATCACCCTTTAAGTCTGCAAAATTTCATCGAAATCGGTTCAGATTTAGATATAGCTCCCATATATATGTATCGCCCGATTTTCCCAAATTTGGCCATAAAAACCTTTTTTATTAAGCGATCTTACTCAAACTTGGCTTACTCTAATCTTTTATGGTACTGACAATATATACCAAAAATAATCGAAATCGGTTCAGATTTAGATATAGCTCCCATATATATGTATCGCCTGATTTTGCAAATGTGGCCGTAAAACCCTTATTTACAAACCGATAGTGCTCAAAGTTGGCTAAATATAATCTTCTATAGCTCTAACTGTATGTGCAAAATTTCATCGAAATCTGTTCAGATTTAGATATAGCTCCCATATATATGTATCGCCCGATTTTGCCAAATTTGGCCGTAAAACCGTTATTTATCAATCGATCGTAACCAAGGTTGGCTAAATGTAATCTTCTATAGCACTAACTGTATGTGCAAAATTTCATCGAAATCGGTTCAAATTTTGATATAGCTCCCATATATATGTATCGCCCGAATTTGGAAAATTGGCCCCTAATAACCTTATTTTTGACCAAAGGGGCCTCATTTATTAACTGATCGTACTCAAATTTTACACAAAGTGACCTTTTGTGGTATCAATCATACCTGCAAAATATACAAATTGGTTCAGATTTAGATATAGGTCCCATATATATGCATCGCTCGATTTTGTCATATTTGGCCATAATACTCTTATTAATTAACCTATGTTATTCAAATTTCAAATTTTGATGTACTAGCTGATCATATTTAGACTTACATGTAGCTCTTACATAATAATATTGCCCGATTTTTGCAAATTTGGATTTATTACCCACAACTAATTGAACGATTTCCTCTTTTTTAATAATGGACTCAATATTAGTGGCATACTAACTCTTTTGGTGCAAAATAAACTATAGCTCCTAATATTAGATATTTCTGCTCAGATTGTGACAAGACTCCCGTAAACATGTACGCCCCTTTATGTTCTCCAAAACCTATATATACCAATGATACTCCAAAACCTATACCAATGATACCCCACAAATGCTTATGTTTACTAATTCAGTAGGGGTGGTTTAGGGTATGATATAGTCGGCCCCGCCCGACTTTCTACTTTACTCACTTGTTTCAAAATTTCTTTGCTATAGAAAATTTTGTCAAAATTTTATTTCTATAGAAAATTTTGTAAAATTTTTATTTTCATAAAAATTTTTGTCGAAATTTTATTTCTATAGAAAATTTTCTCAAAATTGCATTTCTACAGAAAATTTCTTAAAATTTTCTTTGCTATAAGAAAATGTATCAAAATTTCATTTCTATAGGAATTTTTTTCATAAATTCATTTCTATAAGAAAATGTATCAAAATTTCATATCCATAGGAAATTTTGTCAAAATTTTATTTCTAGAACAATTTTTCTCATAATTTCATTTCTATAGCAATTTTTCTCATAATTTCATTTCTATAGCAATTTTTCTCACAATTTTCATTTCTATTGGAAAATGTACCAAAATTTCATTTTTATAGGGAAATTTGCCAAAATGTCATTGTCATAAAATATTTTATAAAAATGTTATTTCTATAGAAAATTTTCTCAAATCCCATTATTAGATACCGTAGAGAGTTTGAACCTGACTATCCGAGAGACAGACAGACCGGTGGACTTAATGGACAGATTGAAACCAATATGTCTTTGTATTACCCAAGGAAATTACAAGGATTTCTGCTGCCATTATTCTAATTAAATGCAATCATCAATTAAATATATATTCACATAATTTCAATCCCCTCCTCCAACTGTCGTTACAATACGAAACTATAGAGAATAACCACATTACACAAAACCATAGGAATTAATTATGAAATATGCATGCATACATATTTCAAAAATAAGGATATTTTGATTGAATTGAAATTTGTAAATGCACTTTATCGTAAAAAGGATATGCAAGGATGATATTCCATAGACGTCGTATTACCACACGGAAACCACAAAACCATATCTTTCACTTTAGGAAACATCCATATACGAACTGTTTTCCCCTCAAACCTCAAAACTCAGAGCTGTTGTTTGTAAGACCACTTACCAGGAATATTACCAAGAATCTAGGTAATGCTGGCTTATTTAATGCAGCCAGCATGTGTATGTCTATGCCATCAATAGATTTCTAAAACTGTAACGAAACTGTTAACCTCATTGACCGTACGCATACGTTAAACATCGAATGTGAATTAGTGAGAGGCTAACCATGCTAGCAGATATGAAGACACCATGCGTCCATTGTTGCTGGAAGGATATCACATGCACACACAAAATATTTTCCACCGCCATCATTTACTAACTGACAATGACTTGTAGTTGTCGGATGATCCAAGTCGACTTGAAATTTTATGCTATTGCCTCCGCCCCATTCCTAGGTCGATATCCAATGGATGGTTGCTGGTGGTCTTCTATTTAGAGATATCATTCGCCTTGGTAATCAGAGTATGGTAGGCAGATTGAGGTTGGCAACGTAGTGGCAACTCTTGCTGCTACTACGCCGTTAAGTAAAGTTGTGCGAGGCTGTCATTAACGAAGACCCGAATGGCCAACCCATTCCTACCTTAACGGAGAATTAGAGCTAGTAAAAGGAAAAGAATTCTGTTACGCCAGCATTTGCTTCATTTCTGGTTAAACAGCAAGACAAGAAGAATATAGCGACCATATGAAATGACAGAAAATGCATGCATAATTTCTAAACATAATTTAATTTATAAAGACGAAAATACCTCCCAAAACTAACGAACATGAAGAACTGTGAGGAGAAATGATGCTGCTAGCACACCATTCGATTTAGTTCAATAAAAATTGCATATAGGTGCAATGAAATGGATATTTGAAAAAAAAAATCCTATAGAAATGAAATTTTGGCAAAATTTCTTATAGACAATTTCATTTTTATCAAAATATCATTTCTATGGAAAATGAATATTAGCAAAATTTCTAATAAAATACTGGCAAAATTCCCTATCGAAATGAAATTTTGACAAAATTTCCTAAAGAAATGAAATTTTGACAAAATTACCTAAAGAAATGAAATTGTGACAAAATTTCCTAAAGAAATGAAATTGTGACAAAATTTCTTCTAGAAATGAAAGTGTGACAAAATTTCCTATAAAAAAAATTTTGACAAATTTCTTCTAGAAATGAAATTGTGACAATATTTCCTCTAGAAATTAAATTGTGACAAAATTTCCTTTAAAAATTAAATCTTGACAAAATTTCCTATAGAAATGAAATTTTCAGAAACTTCCCTATAGAAATAAAATTTTCAGAAATTTTCCTATATACGAGTAATTTTCAGCAAATTTCCTATAGAAATAAAATTTTCAGAAACTTTCCTATATGAGAGTAATTCTCAGCAAATTTCCTATAAAAATAAAATTTTCAACAAATTTCCTATAGAAATGAAATTTTCAAAAAATTTCCCATAGAAATGAAAATTTGAAAATATTTCCTAAATAAATTACATTTTGGACAAAATTCCTACAGAAATTAAATTTTGCCAAAATTTTGTATAGAAATAAAATTTGATAAAAATTTCGTATAGAAATGAAAATTTCCGCAGATCTCTTATATTTTGACAAAATTTCCAAAAGAAATGATATATTCACAAAATTTCCTTTAGAAATTAAATTTTCTAATTATTTCCTATGGTAATAAAATTTTCATAAAATTTCTTATAAAAATTAAATTTTTACACAATTGCTTTTAAATATAAAATTTTCGGAAAATTTCCTACGAAAAAGAAAATTTCACAAAATTTTCTATAGAAATGAAATTTTCGAAAATTTCCTATAGAAATAAAATGTTCAGAAAATTTCCTGTAAAAATTAGATTTTTACAAAATAGCTTTTAGAAATAATTTTTTCGGACAATTTCCTATGAAAAAGAAAATTTCACAAATGTCTTTAGAAATTAAATTTTGACAAAATTTTCTATAGAAAAGACATTTTCCAAAAATTTCCTATAGAAATGAAATTTTCCAAAAATTTCCTATAGAAATGAAATGTTCAGAAAATTTCCTGTAAAAATTAAATTTTTACAAAATGGCTTTTAGAAACAAAATTTTCGGAAAATTTCCTACGAAAAAAAAAAATTCAGAAAATTTCGTCTAGAAATGAAATTTTGACAAAATTTCCTGCAGAAGAGAAATTTTGACACCATTGCTTTTAGAGAATTAATTTTCAAAAAACTTCCTATAAAAATTTACTTTTTATAATTTTTTTTTTTGAAATGAATTTTACAGAAAATTATATTTTCAAAAAATTTCCTAGAGACATTATATTTTCAGAAAATTTCCTGTAGAAATAATATTTTGCCTATATTTCCTATGGAGGCGAAATTTTCAAACAAAAAATCCTATAAAAATTAAATTTTTTAAAAATTTCCTACAGAAATTAAATTTTCAAAAAAGTTCCTAAAGCAATAAAATGTTCACATAATTTCCTATAAAAATTAAATTTTTACAAAATAGCTTTTAGAAATAAAATTTTCGGAAAATTTCCAACCGAGAAAAAATTTTTAAAAAATTTCCTGTGGAAGTGAAACTTTGACAGCATTTCCTTTACAGACTTAATTTTTATGAAACTTTCTATAAAAATAACGTTTTTAGAAAAAAAAATTTTTGAAATGAATTTTACACAAAATTTGTAATAGAAATTAAATTTTCCAAAAATTTTCTTTAAATCTTAGAAAATTTAGTTCAGAAATGAAATTTGCAAAAAAATTCTTATGGAAATGAAATTTTGACAAAATTTCCTATAGAATTGAAATTTTGACACAATTTTCTATAGAAATGAAATTTTGACAAAATTTCCCATACGAATAAAATTTTGAAAAAATTTCCTATAGAAATTAAATTTAGAAAAAAAAAAATCCAACAGAAATTATATTTTGAAAAAATTTTGTATAGAAATGAAATTTGATAGAAAAAAAATTTTCAGAAAATTTCTTATAGAAATGAAAGGTTTTGTAAATTTCCAGAAAATTTCCTTTAGGAATTTTCCAATTATTTCCTATAGTAATAAAATGTTCATAAAATTTCCTATAAAAATTAAATTTTTACACAATAGCTTTTAGAAACAAAATTTTCGGAAAATTTCTTACGAAAAAGAAAATTTCACAACATTTTCTATAGAAATTAAAATTTCACAAAATTTTCTATACAAAAGAAATTTTCCGAAAATTTTCTATAGAAATAAAATTTTCCAAAAATTTCCTATAGAAATGAAATGTTCAGAAAATTTCCTGTAAAAATTAAATTTTTACAAAACAGCTTTTAGAAACAAAATTTTCGGAAAATTTGCTACGAAAAAGAAAATTTCAGAAAATTTTCTATAGAAATGAAATTTTCAGAAAATTTTCTATAGAAATGAAATTTTGAAAAATTTCCTACGGAAGTGAAATTTTGACAGCATTTCCTTTACAGACTTAATTTTTAAAAAACGTCCTATAAAAATAAAATTTTTAGAACAAAAAATTTTTTGAAATGAATTTTACAGAAAATTTCGTATAGAAATTAAATTTTCCAAAAATTTCCTGTAAATTGAAATTTTGACTACATTTCCTATAGAGGGGAAATTTTCAAAAAAAAAAAATTTATAACAATTTAATTCTTAGAAAATTTCTTTTAAAAATGAAATTTGCAAAAAACTTCTTATGGACATGAAATTAAAAAAGAAATCCTTTGGAAATGAAATTTTGCCAAAATTTCCTATTGTGAAGAAATTTTCAGAAAATTTCCTATAGAAATTAAATTTTGACAAAATTTCCTATTGCAAAGAAATTTTGATAAAATTTTCTATTGCAAAGAAATGTTGACAAAATTTCCTATAGAAATGAAATGTTGACAAAATTCCCAATAGAAACATAATTTTGACAAAATTTCCTACACAAATGAAATATAAACAAGTAAGAAAGGCTAAAGTCGGCCGGGGCCGACTTTATTATACCCTGCACCACTTTGTAGATCTAAATTTTCGATACCATATCATATCCGTCAAATGTGTTGGGGGCTATATATAAAGGTTTGTCCCAAATACATACATTTAAATATCATTCGATCTGGACAGAATTAGATAGACTTCTACAAAATCTATAGACTCAAAATTTAAGTCGGCTAATGCACTGCGGTTGAACACAATGTTAGTAAAAAACAAGTAAGGAAAGTCTAAAGTCGGGCGGGGCCGACTATATTATACCCTGCACCACTTTGTAGATCTAAATTTTCGATACCATATCACATCCGTCAAATGTGTTGGGTGCTATATATAAAGGTTTGTCCCAAATACATACATTTATATATCACTCGATTTGGACAGAATTTGATAGACTTCGACAAAATCTATAGACTCAAAATTTAAGTCGGCTAATGCACTAGGGTGGAACACAATGTTAGTAAAAAATATGGGAAACATTTAAATCTGGAGCAATTTTAAGAAAACTTCGCAAAAGTTTATTTATGATTTATCGCTCGATATATATGCATTAGAAGTTTAGGAAAAGTGGCGATTTTACAAGGAAAATGTTGGTATTTTGACCATTTTTGTCGAAATCAGAAAAACATATATATGGGAGCTATATCTAAATCTGAACCGATTTCAACCAAATTTGGCACGCATAGCTACAATGCTAATTATACTCCCTGTGCAAAATTTCAACTAAATCGGAGCAAAAAATTGACCTCTGTGGTCATTTGAGTGTAAATCGGGCGAAAGCTGTATATGGGAGCTATATCTAAATCTGAACCGATTTCAACCAAATTTGACACGTATAGCTATAATGCTAATTATACTCCCTGTGCAAAATTTCAACTAAATCGGAGCAAAAAATTGGCCTCTGTGGTCATTTGAGTGTAAATCGGGCGAAAACTATATATGGGAGCTATATCTAAATCTGAACCGATTTCAACCAAATTTGACACGCATAGCTATAATGCTAATTCTACTCCCTGTGCAAAATTTCAACTAAATCTGAGCAACAAATTGGCCTCTGTGGGCAAATGAGTGTAAATCGGGCGAAAGCTATATATGGGAGCTATGTCTAAATCTGAACCGATTTGGCTGATATTTTGCAAGTTTTTCGAGACTCATAAAATATTCGGATGTACGGAATTTGAGGAAGATCGGTTGATATACACGCCAATTATGACCAGATCGGTGAAAAATATATATGGCAGCTATATCTAAATCTGAACCGATTTTTTCCAAAATCAATAGGGATCGTCTTTGAGCCGAAACAGGACCCTATACCAAATTTTAGGACAATCGGACTAAAACTGCGAGCTGTACTTTGCACACAAAAATACATCAACAGACAGACAGACGGACGGACAGACAGACAGACAGACGGACATCGCTAAATCGACTCAGAATTTAATTCTAAGACGATCGGTATACTAAACGATGGGTCTCAGACTTTTCCTTCTTGGCGTTACATACAAATGCACAAACTTATTATACCCTGTACCACAGTAGTGGTGAAGGGTATAAAAATTCCTATAGAAATGAAATTATAAAATTTTCTATAGAAATCAAATTTTGAGAAAAGTTCCTATAGAAGCGAAATTTTGGAAATTGTTGATAAATTGTTTTTATTATTTTTATTTTATTTTTTTTTATTTGTGTTTAATTAAAGAAAATATTGGGTAAAATTTAATTTATCTGAGTCAATATTTGTCTGCTGACCTAAGAGATTTTTATTGAATTATTCAATGAAACTATCATCCACCATAGTGGATATTTCATGCAGTAACTTTCTACTTCCTATTGGCGTTTCCAAACATCAATTTCCTTTACCGTTTGTGTTTTGTGTCAAATCCATTTTTTACCAATTAACTTTAATCCTAGAAAAGTCATTCAACCTTAGAGGAACAGCAAACTCCTCTTCAGACACTCCCACAAAAATAACATAGAAAAAAACCGAAGTCGAATAAGCTTGCCAACCATACTCACCTACATCCTAAAAACAATGAATACTTAGAAGGACGATGACGTTGAGGACTTCTTCCTCCTTCGTCCGCCCCAACAAAACTCAAACACTACAGGAACAATTGAAAAGGAACGGCTACAAGAGTGGAAGTGCATGCCAGACAAATCGAAAAGACAAACAATTCAAATATTTTTCTTGTGAATTCCAAACCGGTTGAGATGTTCGTTTGGTCCTTTACTACATCCATTTGTTGGTGGTTCACGTTCTTTTGATTTTTTAAATTTCTATGCTTTTTTGTAGTCGTTTTTTTTTTTGTTTTTTCATCCGGTCTTATGTGGGTGCAGACATTGTGGATGAGGGCAAAATAAAATCGATGTCACTAAAGCTTCCGGTTATGAAATGTACCCAGCAATCCTTCTCACTTGGCAAAGTGGTTGTTAAATCCAAGGAAGCTGGTATTGGATCGATGCATAAACAAACAATTTATCTAAAGGATTAAAGGAAAATCGAGATGTGGTACAGGGGCCCTATAATGCAAGGGAATTTCGATATTAGCCATAGTAAAGAGCAAGAAGAATGAAATGATGTGTCAATATTATTTGTAGGAATTTCCATTTCTTTTAGATCTACACTGTGCTCCGCAAAAGGGAGAAGAACGCCGCTTTAAAGGCAAATTTAAAAAAAGAGAAGAAATTTTAAAATTTCATTTCAGGAAATGTTCCATAAATTTGATTTCTCTAGGAAATTTTTTGAAAATTAATTTCTATGGGAAATTTATTGAAAACTTAATTTCAAAGGGAAGTTTTGCCAAAATTTTATGTCCTATGTAATTTATGATAATTTAGTTTACATAGAAAACTATCTTGAAATTTAATTTCTGTAAATATTTTCTTAAAATTTAATTTCTTTAGGAAATTTGATAAAACTTCATTTTTGTAGGAAATTTTCTGGAAATGTCTTTGAAATACGAAATTTTCTGAAATTTTATTTTTGATAAATTTTTTGTTTTTAAATTTCATTTCTTATAGGAAATTTTAAAAATTTACTTTTTTTGTAGGAAATTTTTGGCTATTTATATCTCTACAGGAATTATTCTGGAAATTTCGTTGCTATATGAAATTTACTGAAAATTAGTTTTGTATAGAAAATTTTTTGAATATTCATTTTATATGAAAAAATTTCTGAAAATTTTATTTCTATAGAAAATTTTATGAATATTGCATTTCTATAGAAAAATTTGTGAAAATTTAACTTCTCTAAGAAAATTTCTGAAAATTTAATTTCTTAGGAACATTTTCTAAAAATTTCTATATTATAGAACAGTTTCTCAAAATTTATATACTATAGAAAATTTTCGGAAAATTTCATTTCTATAGGAAATTTTTTGAAAATTTCAGTTCTATAGGAAATTTTTTGAAAATTTCAGTTCTAAAGAAAATTTTTTGAAAGTTTCGTTTCTACGGGAAATTTTCTGAAAATTTCATATCTATATGCAATTTTTTAAAAATTTCTTTTCTATAGGAAATTCTTTGAAAAATTCATTTCTATAGGAAATTTTCTTAAAATGTAATTTCTCTAGGAAATTTTCTAAAAATTTTATTTCTGTAGGAAATTTTTGAAAATTTCATATCTGTAGGAAATTTTTGAAAATTTCTTTTCTTTTCTTTTAGGAAATTTTCTGAAAATTTAATTTCCCTAGGAAATTTTCTAAAAATTTAATTTCTATAGAAAATTTTTTGAAAATATAATTTCTTTTAGGACATTTTCCGAAAATTTCATTTCTCTAGGAAATTTTCTAAAAATTTTATTTCCATAAAAAATTTTCTGATAATTTTATTTCTATAGGAAATTTTCTAAAAAAATTCATATCTATAGGAAATTTGCTAACAATTTCATTGCCATAAATCATTTTCTGCTTTTGTAAATTTTCTGAAAATTTCTTTGCTATTGTACATTTTTCGAAATTTTCATTTCTATAGAATACTTTCTAAAAATTTAATTTCTTTTAGGAAATTTTATGAAAATTTAATTTCTCTAGGAAATTTTCTAAAAATTTAATTTCCCTAGGACTTTTTTTGAAAATTGAATTTCTATTAGGACATTTTCCGAAAATTTCATTTCTCTAAGAAATTTGCTAAAAATTTTATTTCCATAAAAAAGTTTTCTGAGAATTTTATTTCTATCGGAAATTTTCTAAAAAAAATCATATCTATAGGAAATTATCTGACAATTTCTTTGCTATTGTAAATTTTCTGAAAATTTCTTTGCTATTGTAAATTTTCTGAAAATTTCTTTGCTATGGTAAATTTTCCGAAATTTTCATTTATATAGAATATTTTCTGAAAATTTAATTTCTTGTAGGAAATTTTATGAAAATTTAATTTCTCTAAGAAATTTCATTTCTCAAGGAAATTGTCTAAAAATTTAATTTCTCTAGGAAATTTTTTGAAAATTTAATTTCTTTTAAATTTTCTGAAAATTTCTTTGCTATTGTAAATTTTTCGAAATTTTCATTCCTATAGAATATTTTCTGAAAATTTAATTTCTTGTAGGAAATTTTATGAAAATGTAATTTCTCTAAGAAATTTCATTTCCCTAAGAAATTTTCTAAAAATTTAATTTCTGCAGGAAATTTTCGGAAAATTTAATTTCTTTTAGGAAATTTTCCAAAAATTTCATTTCTCTAGGAAATTTGCTAAAAATTTTATTTCCATAAAAAATTTCCTGATAATTTTATTTCTATAGGAAATTTTCTAATAAAATCATATCTATAAAAAATTTGCTGACAATTTCTTTGCTATAAACCATTTTCTGAAAATTTCTTTGCTTTTGTAAATTTTCTGAAAATTTGTTTGCTATTGTAAATTTTCCGAAATTTTCATTTCTATAGAATATTTTCTGAAAATTTAATTTCTTGTAGGAAATTTTATGAAAATTTAATTTCTCTAAGAAATTTCATTTCTCTAGGAAATTTTCTAAAAATTTAATTTCTTTGCTATTGTAAATTTTCCGAAGTTTTCATTCCTATAGAATATTTTCTGAAAATAAAAATTAATTTTTTTTGTAGGAAATTTTCTGAAAATTTAATTTCTGTTAGGACATTTTCCGAAAATTCAATATCTCTAGGAAATTTGTTAAAAATTTTATTTCCATAAAAAATTTTCTGAGAATTTTATTTCTTTAGGAAATTTTCTAAAAAAAAATCATATCTATAGGAAATTTGCTGACAATTTCATTGCTATAAACCATTTTCTGAAAATTTCTTTGCTTATGTAAATTTTCTGAAAATTTCTTTGCTACTGTAAATTTTCATTTCTATAGAATATTTTCTGAAAATTTAATTTCTTGTAGGAAATTTTATGAAAATTTAATTTCTCTAAGAAATTTCATTTCTCTAGGAAATTTTCTAAAAATTTAATATCTTTAGGAAATTTTTGGAAAATTTAATTTCTTTTAGGACATTTTCCGAAAATTTCATTTCTCTAGGAAATTTGCTAAAAATGTTATTTCCATAAAAAAATTTTTTGAGAATTTTATTTCTATAGGAAATTTTCTAAAAAAAAATCATATCTATAGGAAATTATCTGACAATTTCTTTGCTATAAACCATTTTCTGAATATTTCTTTGTTTTTGTAAATTTTCTAAAAAATTTCTTTGCTACTGTAAATTTTTCTGAAAATTTCATTTCTATAGAATATTTTCCGAACATTTCATTTCTATAGAATATTTTCTGAAAATTTCATTTCTATAGGAAATTTTCTGAAAAATTTCTGAAATATTCGCTTCTATAGGAAGTTTTGAAACTTCTTTTGTATACGAAATTTTCTGTAAATTTTATTTCTATAGGAAATTTTTTGAAAATTTCATTTTTATAAGATATTTTCTGAAAATGTAATTTCATTTAGGAAATTTTCCGCAAATTTCGTTTCAATTGGAAATTTTTTGAAAATTTCATTTTTATAGGAAATTTTCTGAAAATTTAATTTCTCCAAGAAATTTCCTGAAATTTTGAAAAATTTCTTTAATTTAAGAAATTTTCTAAAAATTTCATATCTATAGAAAATTTTCTAAAAATTTCTTTGCTATACAAAATTTTCTGAAAATGTCTTTGCTATTGTAAATTTGTCGAAAGTTTCATTTCTATAAAAAAGTTTCTGAAAATTTAATTTCTCTATAATCTTTTCGCAAAAATTCGTTTCTTTAGGAAGTTTTTTAATAATTTCTTTGGTATACGAAATTTTCTGAAAATTAATTTTCATGGGAAATTTATTTATTATTAATTTCAAAAGGAACTTTCACCAAATTTTAGTTCCTTGGAAATTGTATGATAATTTAATATATATAGGAAATTTTCTTAAAACTTCGTTTTTTATAGAATATTTTCTTAGAACTTATATTTAAATTAATGTTTAAAATTTTATATTTGTAAAAAATTTTCTGAAAATTTGTTTGGTATACCAAATTTTCTGAAAATTCATTTTTTATAGATTTTTTTGTTCTAATTTCATTTCTCATTTATAGGAAATTTCATTTCATTTATAGGAAATTTTTAAACATTTTATATATTGTAGTAAATTTTTGGCTATTTTTATGTCTGGATATTTTTCTGGATATTTCTTTTTCATATGAAATTTTCTGAAAATTAATTTTGTATAGAAAATTTTTTGAAAATTCATTTTTTTATAGAAAAATTTCTAGAAATTTTCTGAATATTTCAATTCCACCGGAATTTTTTTTGGAAATGTTACTGCTAAAGACAATTTTATAAAAAAATGTCATTTGCTAAGGAAATTTTCTGCAAATCCTATTTCTTATAACTTTCTGAAAATTTAATTTAATTTGGAAAATTTTATGAATATTTAATATCTTATAGGACATTTTCTGAAAATTTTATCTTTTACAGGAACCAATTAGATCTATGGGAAATATTCATTATTTGTAAGAAATTGTTAGTTTCTGTGCCAATTGTTATAGGGATTTTGTTTTCGTTAATTTCATTTTAACAGGTAATTTCATTCCTTATAGGAATTTTTCTAAAATTTTTTAAAATAAGTTTTTTTTTAATTTTCGGAAATTTTCTAAAAATTTCTTTAATATCGAAATGTTCTGAAAAGTCTTTTGCTATAGAAATCTGTAAATCTTTTTTATATGAACTTTGCTTGGTATAGGACATTTTCTGATTTTTTTGGAATTCTTTGAGCAATTTTCATTTCCTGAAAATCTTTTAAAGATAGGCAATTTCCCGCATATTTCTTTGCTGTCGAATTGTTTTTTATGTTTAGGAAATTTTCGGAAAATTTATTTTAATATGAAATTTTCTCAAAGTATCTTTGCTATACAAAATTTTTTGAAAATATTTCTTATATGAATTTTGCTTGTTGTAGGAATTTTCTGAGTTTTTCTTTGGAAGTTTTTGGACAATTTTTATTTCTATTGGTTGTTTTTCTGAAGATCTCTTGGTGATAGGTAAATTTCCGCATCTTTCTTTGTTGTAAAATTTTTTAAAAAGTTCTTAGCTATAAGCAATCTTCTGAAATTTGTTTTATTTGTAGGAAATTTAGTGAAAGTTTTTTTGACATACGAAATTTTGTGAAAATATCGTTGCTATACGAATTTTGTCGTTTTTTTTTTGTGAAAATTTCTGAAAATTTGTTTTTTTTTAATATTTTTAAAAGTTTAATTTTTTATAGGAAAGTTTTCTAAAAAATTTTTCTGAAATTTTAGTTACAATAGAAAAAAAGCGATTTTCTAATAAATTTCTTTTTTATAGTTATTATCTAATTTTTTATACCATGGAGTGAAATCCAATTTCCCATCTCACCCAACTTTAGCGAATGTAGCATACTTTTTTTTTTCATTTCCCCAACAAATTTGTGAAAGATATTTGATTTTCATTTCGTAACACTTTCCAGACGCCCAAGGTTTTGTTCTTTCCATCCCCTCCTCTATCCACAAAGCAAAGAAAGTGTTTTGTATGGCAATACTGCATGTACTATAGCAGTCAATTCATGTCTAGTCCATGATTTGGGGAGACATTCAGATATGAAACTGAAATGGAAGATGGTATAGAATACAACACACACACATATATAACAACACATACATTTGTATATCAACATAGACTTTGAGAAAAAAAACACACGACTAAACGTCTGAAGATTTCAAGGACATTTGTCCTTTTTACTGATCCAGTTTAGTATTGTGTGGTTGTTTCTGTTGTTCATGTTCCAGCAGTTACCAAATCTCTAACACTGTAGACCAAACACCATCTGTGTATGTGTGTGTGGAGAAGAAGAAAAGGTGTTTGTATTTCAAATGGACATTTATTTTGTAAATAAAAATGTGTTCGAAAGAAAGCAAAAGTGTTGATGTTTGTATGCAGAGGTACAAGGCACAACACATACACTCACTTACACACACACACAATTTGGCTTTTCCTTAGGTTGCCGGCTATGGTGAAAGAGAAACGGAAGTATTTAAGTGACTGCAATTTAGAAAAGAATGAAAAAAACTTTAAGCTTTTGTTGTGGGAGTTTAAAAATTGCATGCTTCTCACAGATAAAAATTGGAAGAACATTTCAAGGATACTAACACCTTACATCACAAAAGGGACTCTTTGATTCTGTTCATGTTTAATTTCTATGTTATTCAAAATGCTTACTTCTTAGTATTCTAAAAATTTTTGAAGATTGCAGTTTGCAGTTTGAACCGGTCTGTTACTAGCAACGAAGAGGACAAACTGTAGACAATGCATTTGAGCTTTTAGGTCTACCTGTTTAATCCACAAACTATTATATCATTTTATTTATAATTAACTTTTCAAATCGATCTATTTTTTGAAAATTTCATTTCTAAAGGAAATTTATGAAAATGTCATTTCTATAGGATATTTTGTCAAAATTTGATTTCTATAGAAAATTTTATAAAAATTTGATTTCTAAAGAAAATTTTGTCAAAATTTTATTTTCTATGGAAATTTTTATAAAAATTTGATTTCTATAGAAAATTTTATAAAAATTTGATTTCTACAGTAAATTTTGTCAAAATTTTATTTTCTATGGAAATTTTTATCAAAATTTGATTTCTATAAAATTTGTTAAAATTTCAATTCTATAGGAAATTGTGCAAAAATTTCATTTCTATGGAAATTTTTTTAAAATTTAAATTCTATACGAAATTTTGTCAAAATTTCATTTCTATAGAAAACTTTGTTAAAATTTTATTTCTATCGCAAATTTTGTCAAAATTTAATTTCTATAGAAAATTTTGTCAAAATTTTATTTCTATCGCAAATTTTGTCAAAATTTAATTTCTATAGAAAATTTTTTCAAACTTTCATTTTATAGGAAATTTTGTTAAAATTTCATTTCTATAGGAATTTTGTTAAATAGCAATTCAACAGGAAATTATATCAATATTTCATTTCTATAGGATTTTTTTCAAAATTTGATTTCTAAAGAAAGTTTTGTCAAAATTTTACTTCTATGAAAATTTTTATCAAAATTTGTTTTCTATAGGAAAATTTGTTATAATTTCAATTCTATAGGAAATTTTGTTAAAATTTCAATTCCATAGGAAATTTGGTCAAAATTTCATTTCTATGGGAAATTTTGTCAAAATTTGATTTCTATAGAAAATTTTATAAAAATTTGATTTCTAAAGAAAATTTTGTCTACATTTTTTTTTCTATGGAAATTTTTATCAAAATTTGATTTCTATAGGAAAATTTGTTAAAATTTTATTTCTATAAGAAAATTTGTTAGAATTTCAATTCTATAGGAAATTGTGCAAAAATTTCATCCCTATGGAACTTTTTTTAAAATTTAAATTCTATAGGAAATTTTGTCAAAATTTCATTTCGTTAGGAAATTTTGTTAAAATTGCAATTCTATAGGAAATTTGGTCAAAATTCCATTTCTATGGGAAATTTTGTCAAAATTTGATTTCTATAGGAAAATTTGTTAAAATTTTATTTCTATAGGAAATTTTGTTATAATTTCAATTCTGTAGGAAATTTTGTCAAAATTTTATTTCTATAGAAAATTTTTTCAAACTTTAATTTGTATTGGAAACTTTGTTAAAATTTCATTTCTATAGGATATCTGTTAAAATTGCAATTCTATAGGAAATTATGTCAATATTTCATTGTATAGGATTTTTTTAATTTGATTTCTATAGAAAATTTTGTCAAAATTTAATTTTTATAGGAAATTTTTTGAAAAGTTGACTTCTTAGGGAATTTTCTGAAAATTTAATTTGTATGGATAATTTTCTGAAAATGTAATTTATATAGGAACTTTTGTCACAATTGCATTTCTATAAGAATATTTTTACAATTTCATTTCTATAGAAAAAATTTCACTTCGATAGGAAATTTTGCAAAAATTTCGTTTCTACGGAAATTTTTTAAATTTCAATTCTATAGGAAATTTTGTCAAAATTTCATTTCTATAGGAAATTTTGTTAAAATTTTATTTCGATAGGAAATTTTTCAAAAATTTCATTTCTATGGAAATTTTTTTAAAATTTCAATTCTTTAGGAAATTATATCAAAATTTCATTTCTATAGGAAATTTTTCAAAATTTCATTTCGTTAGGAAATTTTGTTAAAATTGCAATTAAATAGGAAATTTGGTCAAAATTTCATTTCTATAGAAAATTTTGTCAAAATTTGATTTCTATAGAAAATTTTGTAAAAATTTGATTTCTAAAGAAAATTTTGTCAAAATTTTATTTCTATAGAAAATTTTTTCAAACTTTAATTTGTATAGGAAACTTTGTTAAAATTTATTTCTATAAGAAAATTTGTTAAAATTGCAATTCTATAGGAAATTATGTCAATATTTCATTTCTATAGGATTTTTTTTTTTTAAATTTGATTTCTGTAGAAAATTTTGTCAAAATTTCATTTTTATAGCAAATGTTTTGAAAATTTGACTTCTTAGGGAATTTTCTGAAAATTTAATTTGTATGGACAATTTTCTGAAAATGTAATTTATATAGCATTTTTTTTTAAATTTGATTTCTGTAGAAAATTTTGTCACAATTGCATTTCGATAGGAATTTTTTTACAATTTTGTTAAAATTTCATTTCGATAGGAAATTTAGCAAAAATTACATTTCTACGGTAATTTTTTTTAAATTTCAATTCTATAGGAAATTATGTCACAATTTCATTTCTATAGGAAATTTTGTTAAAATTTTATTTCTACTATGGTCAAGTGTTCCAAATTTGGTTGTGTTCCAATACTGGTTTGATGCAGACAATTTTTATTTAGCTACTTTCTCCAACATTTCACGCAAATTTCTATGTCGGTTGCACTAAATTATTAATAAAATGTTTCACAAAGTGTTTTTGTTCGTTTAAGAGTTTAAAAAATTGCTAAAACAAGCGAATTAAGTTTTGTTACGAATGCAAAATGAAAAGAGAAACCGAAAAAAAGTTGCAACGTCTCATGGAACATGTATGATATTAATCTCTGTTTTTTCAAGAAAAAGAGGAAGAGCAAGCTTATCTCACGTCTTCTTTATTAATGGTCTTTGGTATACGCTCACATAACCACACAATCAAAACATACCAAATTAAGTGGGGACGGTAATTAAGCAAAGTGAAAAACAAACACATTTTGCACACTGCCAATCTAAAGCTATAACTGTACCTGAGTTTAACATGAATCTCAACTAACACATAACAAACCATCTTCATTTACTCGATAATTTGGTAAACGAATAGAATTGCAAACACTCGGTATGAAATCAAATTGCAAACTCATACAACAACAAAGCAATTTCATGGCTTACAAACACTCTCAACAATAATAATAAATACATACCTAATTGTATCCGCTTGTGTATTTAAGTTTACTAAAATTAATCTTCAATTTAGCATTGTAACTATCTTTTGCGATTATCTGTTTGTTCTTAATTATTAACAAAATGAAAATGTTATACATAACACACACTTTAAACACAAGTTTCACTCAAATAAATATATAAAGTGATCAAGGTCACAGTATTGAAACAAAAAAAAATCACGCGCACACCACAAGATCAAAACCGGAACTAACTATGTCGATGTGTATGCATCAAATTAAAAAGTTTCCAAATGGAGACGGAAACTCACTCTCCAAAATTGCGAGAAACTCTCTCTCTCTCCCAAACTGCAAGAAACTCTCTCAATAGAGAACGTAAAATAAGTAACTCTCCAAACTCTACAATGGTTTTGCAAATTCATTGAGAACACTAAATCTTACACTCTCGGATATTTTTATGGATCTAACGGTTCTGATTTATTAATGCGGTAGTGTGGTATACGCATTGATATCATGTATTGTGTAAAACGCTAAACAGGGAACATCAAATTTAAGAAATGTCCACTAGAGTCCTAAAAAAAACAATAAGTCATCGAATGGATTTGCCAGCATATGCACTCTGACTAAAACAAAAACAACAATCGACAAGTGTTTGTTGTTAGTGGTCAAGTAAAGTGCATATACCACCTATGTGTAAACACAACCATAGCGATTAGCGTTAGACGAATACTTGTTAACGTAGATTATACATCTACGTTAACAAGTATCCGTCTACCGTGATAAAATTTTAAAAACCGATGTTGTAAGTGAACTCAGAAAAATAGGACCTTTATTTTTCAAATTTAGTTGATTCGAGTATTCAACACACAAAGATTAATTGGATGAATTAAATTTTTGTAATTTTTGATACTATGATATTTCATGTTTCAATCAAAAAAACCTAATGCGGCCGGGCCGAATTTTTGATATAACCACCATCATGATTAAAGTGAAAATGTTTCTTCTGAACATCATTTATCGTTAGGGTTGCCAAATGACATTCACATTTGAGTTTCGATATCATATTTCCTTATCAAGTAAACCAAAAACATAACAGTCTCATTTTTATACCCTGCACCACACTGTGGAACAGGGTATTATAAGTTAGTACATATGTTTGCAACACCCAGAAGGAGACGAGATAGACATATGGTGTCTTTAGCAATATTGTTCAGGATCGGCCCCTGAGTCGATCTAGCCATGTCCGTCTGTGAACACATTTTTGTACTCAAAGTCTAGGTCGCAATTTAAGTTCAATCGACTTCAAATTTGGCACAATTATGTATTTTGGGTCAGAATATAACCCTATTGGTTTTGGAAGAAATCGGTTCAGATTTAGATATAGCTCCCATATATATATTTCGCCCGATATGGACTAATACAGTCCCAGAAGCCAAAGTTTTACCCCAATTTTGTTGAAATTTCGCACTAGGAGTACAATTAGTAGTGTAGTCAAGTGCGCCAAATTTTATTGAAATCGGTTCAGATTTAGATATAGCTCCCATATATATCGTTCGCCCGATTTACACTCATATGACCACAGTGACCAATATTTAACTCCGATTTAATTGAAATTTTGCACAGGGAGTAGAATTAGCATTGTTGCTATGCGTGCCAAATTTGGTTGAAATCGGTTCAGATTTAGATTTAGCTCCCATATATGTGTTTTTCTGATTTCGACAAAAATGGTCAAAATACGAACATTTTCCTTGTAAAATCGCCACTGCTTAGTCGAAAAGTTGTAAAAATTACTCTAATTTTCCTAAACCTCTAATACATATATATCGAGTGATAAATCATAAATAAACTTTTGCGAAGTTTCATTAAAAATGCTTCAGATTTAAATGTTTCCCATATTTGCTTACTAACATTGTGTTCCACCCTAGTTCATTAGCCGACTTAAATTTTGAGTCTATAGATTTTTTAGAAGTCTATCAAATTCTGTCCAGATCGAGTGATATTTAAATGTATGTATTTGGGACAAACCTTTATATATAGCCCCCAACACATTTGACGGATGTGATATGGTATCGAAAATTTAGATCTACAAAGTGGTGCAGGGTATAATATAGTCGGCCCCGCCCGACTTTAGACTTTCCTTACTTGTTTAAAACTCAATTAAGTCTTTAATTGGAAAAATTTACGTGAAATTTTTTTCTGTGTATTGATAAATAATTTTTAAATGTAGCGTTATTTTTGGCATTTTATTACAATTTTTTAGCATTGTTTTAATGTTTGTTTTAATTTTGCTGCAAAATTTATTTAAATCTGGTCACACTGATTTTCAGTATTCTGCTGGTAACAGTACGGACCAAATGCAATAGATTAAAAAAATGCATAGGTAGATCAACTCATAACTTCACAGAAAAAAATATGTGTATACATTCTATGCCTTTCAGTTAGTTTTTAGATGAATGCACTTTTTTTAGAACGTGTAATTTGTCTCCATCTTATGTATCGGGTAATGGCAGCAGGGTTGCCAGTATTGGGGATTTTCCCCAAATTTGGGATATTTTTTCGTGAATGGGGACAAAATTTCTGAGTTCGGGACTTGGGGATTTGTTGGGGAATTTCCATAAATTTGGGCATTTTTGTGGGGATTTTTCGAGAAATCGATTTAATCTTTTTTAACAAAATTTTTTTTTCTATAGAAAATTTTCTCAAAATTTTATTTGTATAGAAAATTTTGTCAAAATTTTATTTCTATAGAAAATTTTGTCAAAATTGTATTCCTTTTTTTGTCAAAATTTTATTTGTATAGATACAATTTTTTGGCAAAATTTTATTTCTATTGAACATTTTCTCAAAATTTTATTTCTATAGAAAATTTTATCAAAATTTTATTTCTATAGAAACTTTTGTCAAAATTTTATTTATATGGAAAATTTGGTCAAAATTTTATTTCTATGTAGAAAATTTTCTCAAAATTGTATTTCTATGTAGAAAATTTTCTCAAAACTTTAATTCTATGTAGAAAATTTCTTAAAATTTTATTTCTATGTAGAAACATTTCTCAAAATTTTATATCTATGTAGAAAAATTTCTCAAAATGTTATTTCTATATAGAAAATTTTGTCAGAAGCTTATTTCTCTAGAAAATTTATGAAGTACCTCTTTGCAAAATCTACCAAAATATCAAACTATAAAAAATCTACCATTTCTGGTAGAATTCTACCAATTTTGGCGAAATGATACTACTCAATTTTACTACATGAATATTTAGAAGTTAATTTTCGTTCATAAATACCAGGTGAACGAACTCCCATTTTCATATCTCCAGCATTTTGGTGTTGTGGTTTCAAATCTTGATCATATTGCAGCTTGCTGGATTTGACAACATTTTATTTTTAAAGTATTAATGATTTTCTACAGCAGAGCCTTTTGCTTTGTTTCTTTTTTTGTTCAAAAAAAAAAAAAAAAACTCAAAAATCTATTGGGGATTTTTGTGAGGAATTTAAGTTTAAATTGGGGATTTTTGGGGACGAAAACATGATAATTTGGGGATAATAGCCAGAAAAATCAGTGATGCCAACTCCCGGAAGATAAAAAGCACTAAAACTGTATTTTAAATTCTAACATACCTGCTCTACTAAAAAAAAACTAAGTTGTATTATAGAAGTATTGATTTTATTTGTAATTTTATGCTCCTTGATCAATTTGAATGCTTTCATCCAATTCATTTTGGTCAGTAATGTCTTTTTTTTAGAGCAGAAAAAACATTTTTTCGACATTAAATTTGGAAATATTAATATTTATTTCAGTTATGCTTGCTTTTGTTAATTTAATACAAACGTTTTTAATTACATCTTTACCAAGTTCAGAAATTCGGCACTCGTCGCTAGACATTTCCCAACAAAAATTCCTATTACCAGGTATGACTATAAGTATGCCTTGGCGCAGGCTAAATACAATAAATACCAATATTCTATATTTGGCAATGTAGTTGAGTTTAAGCTTTTGAAAGTCTATTCCGAATTTTTGTATGAAAAGATATCGTCAATTAATGGAAATCAACAAGCACTAAATTTGGTGCTAAAAGCACCAAATTGGCATCACTGAGAAAAATACTGGCAACACTGAATGGCACAGTGTTGCCAGGTTGGGGGTTTTCCCCCCAAATTTATGGGTTTTTTACACGTATAGGGGGATTTTTAGGGGTAACATTTATTTGGGGGGATTTTTGGGGGTAAAAAATATTTTAGATCTTATAAAGTAGAGCAATTCTCAACAAAATTTGGAACAATTCTGGCATGAACCCATGTTCCTAAATACAAGCAAGTATGCACTGACATTCTTTTTTAAACGCATCTGTTGAAGGGGCATTTTTAATATTTGATACAATTAAAAACAAGGTTAGGTTAGGTGGCAGCCCGATGTATCAGGCTCACTTAGACTATTCAGTCCATTGTGATACCACACTGGTGAACTTCTCTCGTTTCACTGCCCGATTCCAAGTTAAGCTCAATGTAAAGGGACCTCCTTTTTATAGCCCAGTCCGAATGGCGTTCCACATTGCAGTGCAACCACCTAGAGAAGCTTTGAAACCATCAGAAATGTCATCAGCATTACTGAGGTGGGATAATCCACCGCTGAAAAACTTTTTGGTTTTCGGTAGAAGCAGGAATCGAACTCGAATTTGTGACAAGTGGTGTAATGATTTTATCTAATGATTTTCATTTACTTCAAAAGAAAATTTTTAGCATAAAAAACTTATTTTGTCTAAAATTTTGTTCCTCAGAAAAAATCTTCTTTAAGTTTATATATTTGTGTTAAATTTAATTTTTTAAGTGTATCACTACAGGATTTTTAACGAAATTTTGGACCTCTTTTTGTATTATTTACATACTTAAAATTTTTGGGGGTTTTTGAAAAAAGTCTAGACCAATTTAGGGGTTTTTTTCTTAAGGTTTGGGGGGAATCAAAAATTACCTGGCAACACTGGAATGGCAGTCACTAATTTCAACAACAACAACATTGGATCAATTGAGTATAGAAATTGTTTAAAGAGATTGAGAGAGAAGAGAGTCAAATTGAGAAAATATAATGATTTTGGCTTTTGCCCATTTGATGGGAAATCTAAGTAACGTGAATATAATTAAAAACAAAAACATTTTGCACACTGCCAATCTAAAGCTATAACTGTTTCGCATGAATCTCAAATAACACATAACAAACCATCTTCATTTCCTCGATAATTTGGTAAACGAATAGAATTGCAAACACTCGGTATGAAATGAAATTGCAAACTCTTACGACAACAAAGCAATTTCATCGCTTACAAACACTCTCAACAATAATAATAAATACATACCTAATTGTATCCGCTTGTGTATTTAAGTTTACTAAAATTAATCTTCAATTTAGCATTGTTACAATCTTTTGTGATTATCTGTCTGTTCTTATTTATTAACTAAATGAAAATGTTATACATAACACACACTTTAAACACAAATTTCACACAAATAAATATATAAAGTGATCAAGGTCACAGTATTGAAACAAACAAAAAAAAAAAAAACAAGCGCACAGCACAAGATCAAAACCGGAACTAACTATGTCGATGTGTATGCATCAAATTAAAAAGTTTCCAAATGGAGACGGAAACTCACTCTCCAAAATTTCGAGAAACTTTCTCTCTCTCTCCCAAACTGCAAGAAACTCTCTCAATAGAGAACGTAAAATAAGTAACTCTCCAAACTCTACAATGGGTTTGCAAATTCACTGAGAACACAAAATCTTACACTCTCGGAGATTTTTTTTATGGTTCTAACGGTTCTGGTTTATTATGTGGTAGTGTGGTATACGCATTGATATCATGTGTTGTATAAACGCTAAACAGGGAATGGATTTGCCAGCAAATTCACTCTGACTACAACAAAAACAACAATCGACAAGTGTTTGTTGTTAGTGGTCAATTAAAGTGCATATACCACCTATGTGTAAACACAACCATAGCGATTAGCGGTAGACGGATACTTGTTAACGTAGATGTATAGGTGATAAAATTTTAAAAATCGATGTTGTAAGTGCACTCAAAAAAAAAATAGGACCTTTATTTTTCAAATTTAATTGATTCGAGTATTCAACACACAAAGATTAATTGGATGAATTAAATTTTTGTAATTTTTGATACTATGATATTTCATGTTTGAATCAAACAAAAACCTAATGCGGCCAGGCCGAATTTTTAAAATAACCACCATCATTATTAAAGTGAAAATGTTTCTTTTGAAAATCATTTATCGTTAGAGTTGCCAAATGACATTCCGGGAAGAAAGTCACATTTGAGTTTCAATATCATATTTCCTTATCAAGTACAACAAAAACATAATAGTCTCATTTTTATACCCTGCTCCACACTGTGGAACAGTGTATTATAAGTTAGTGCATATATTTGCAAACCCCAGAAGGAGATGAGATAGACATATGGTGTCTTTGGCAAAAATGCTCAGGGTGGGCTCCTTAGTCGATATAGCCATGTCCGTCTATCCGTGAACACATTTTTGTAATCAAAGTCTAGGTCGCAGTTTTAGTCCTTTTTATAGCCGAGTCCGAACGGCGTTCCACATTGCAGTGAAACCACTTAGAGAAGCTTTGAAACCCTCAGAAATGTCACCAGCATTACTGAGGTGGGATAATCCACCGCTGAAAAACTTTTTGGTGTTCGGTCGTAGCAGGAATCGAACCCACAACCTTGTGTATGCAAGGCAGACATGCTAAACATTGCACCACAGTGGCTCCCTATATGGGGGCTATACCAAAATATGGACCGATAGTCACCATTTGCGACACACCTATTTGTGATCTTAAAATACCTGTAGATTTTTAATATCAAGCAAATCGGCAACAAAATATAGTCTCTAGAGGCCCAAGAAGAAAAACAAAGAGATCGGTCTATATGGGGGCTATACCAAAACATACCGACCAAAACATACAATACCAAAACGACAGACCGATACGGACCATTTTCGACACACCTCTTTACGGTCCCCAAATACCTCTAAATTTATAATTTCAGGCAAATCGGATACTAAATACAGTTTCTAGAAGCCCAAGAAGCAAAATCGGGAGATCGGTCTATATGGGGGCTATACCAAAACAAGGTCCGATGGGTACCATTTTCGGCACACCTTTTTACGGTCCTCAAGTACCTCTAGATTTTCAATTTCAGGCTAATTGGAGAAAAACTACGTTTTTTATAAGCCCAAGACCCCAAATAGAAAAATCGGTTTATATGGGGACTATATCAAAAATTGGACCGAGATAGCCCATCTTCGAACTTGACCTGCCTGCAACCAAAAAACGAATCTGTGCCAAATTTCAGGACGATAGCGCAATTATTGAAGGCTGTAGCGTGACTACAGCAGACAGACGGACATAGGTTAGGTTAGGTTATGTGGCAGCCCGATGTATCAGGCTCACTTAGACTATTCAGTCCATTGTGATACCACAGTGGTGAACTTCTCTCTTATCACTGAGTGCTGCCCGATTCCATGTTAAGCTCAATGACAAGGGACCTCCTTTTTATAGCCGAGTCCGAACGGCGTTACACATTGCAGTGAAACCACTTAGAGAAGCTTTGTAACCCTCAGAAATGTCACCAGCATTACTGAGGTGGGATAATCCACCGCTGAAAAACTTTTTGGTGTTCGGTCGTAGCAGGAATCGAACCCACGACCTTGTGTATGCAAGGCGGGCATGCTAACCATTGCACCACGGTGGACATGCTTATAGCGTCTTAGAATTTCTCCCTGATCAAGAATATATATACTTTATATAGTCGGAAGTCGATATTTCGATGTGTTACACACGGAATGACAAACTTATTATATCCCCATCACCATTCTATGGTGGTGGGGGTATGATAATAACATAACAATCAAATTCTATATTTGGCAATAAAGTTGAGTTTCTTAAGCTCTTGAAAGTCTAATCCAAATTTTTGTATCAATTAAACTTAATACTGTTCAAAATGAAAAAAAAACACCAAAAGCACTAAATGAAAATGCCTGAAAGCACAAATTGGTGTTTTTTGGAAAAGGCACCAAAAAGGCAATTTGCTACTTTTTAGAAATCAAAACCACTAAATTTGGTGCTAAAAGCACCAAATTGGCATCACTGATTTGCTCAGTTGGTTGACATCCGCTCTCCCAATTTAAACAGCAGTCTTGAGAGAGTCTCTACAAATTGTGGAGAGTGAGTTACCGTTTCTATTGGCTTACGTGTTAATTGATGACCTCCACTCAAAAAGCCTATTAATTTTTTTGCAAACTACATTTTTTTTTAGTTCGGTTTGTGTTCTTTCGGTGTTTGGTTGTCGTTTCGGTGTTGCGGTAGTTATGTTTCGATCGTTTTATGTATGCATTTAGTTTTGTAAAACTTATTTTGTTCTTGGGCATTTGATCTCAAATGATTGTGTGTGTATGTGTGAATATCAGTGTTATTCAATTTACTAACAATGACTAACGAGCTAAATTCAATAGAGACTAAATTCAATTCAAAATTTCCATAATGTCATTGTATAAAGGTAAGTAGATTTAAACATTTACTATTATAAAGAATATTTTTACTTGAGTAATATTTAGCAGTAAAATATTTTTGTTGCTGTGTTATATTCAGAATAATCCTAATGCATTGTCATGGTTCATTTCTTTCAATTCGTATTCTAATTTCTAATACAATCCCAGCTTTTTATTGGATGTGTGCGATTTTTACTTTAGCTTGGTGATTTTCAATTCAAATTTGCCATGTCATTGTGTAAGGTTTAAGAGAATTTCTATAAATTATGTAGAGTATGTTGCGAGTTTAACAGAGAGCCTACAAATTTTGGAGAGTGAGTTTACGTTTCCATATGCCTACGAGTTAATTGATGACCTCCACTCAACAGGCTTATTATGAAAATTTTTAGTTCGGTTTTTGTTGTTTCGGTGTTCGGTTCGGTGTTGAAGTATCTATATTTCGATCGTTTTTTGTATGCGCTTAGTTTTAATTTGAGTTACATTTGCAGTCAGCAAAATACAGAGGTACTCCCTACACACAAAATAATAGTTCTTTCTAACGAAACAAAATTTTAGACCAGCCAAAATTTCGTTGCCTCAAAACAACTTTTAGTGCACAGAAAAAAAAAATTTAACGAAAATTTTTCCATTTAAAATTTTAATTGAGTATTAAAAAATATTCAATTAAAAATTTAATTGATTCAACAAATTTTTTAATTGAAACAAAAATCAATCACAAAAATTAATAGTATCAATTAATTTTTTAATTGGATCAATTAATTTTTTAATTGGCCTTCAATTAATTTTTTAATTGATACTATCATTTCTGTGATTGAAGACATTTCAATTAAACAATTAATTGGATCAATTAATTTCGTGATTGAACCAGAAAACATTTTTTGTGTGTGTGTGTATTTGAAAACTCTTGTAAAAATTGATAAAGTTCATAAATTAAATTATGTACACTCATAAGTTCGATTCCAAAAAACAAAAACTTTAAATCAAAGTAAAAAAATTAAAAAAATTTTTGACAGTATTTACATACACTCAAAAAAAAACAAGAGCGGCACTAAAGTCAATGTAGCTTTACATTACCTTATGGACATTATTATAATTTTGTAAAAATTTGCCTTATATGAAAAAGTTTACACAAATGAAGGAAATAATTTTACTAAATTTGAATTTGACATAAAATAGTTCAGGCTTTATTAAAATGTTCAATTTTTACAAATATTCAGCAAATTCGAACTAAGAAATTTTCTTTAACTAGTGAAAGAAATCCACTTTCAAATTGAAGTCCTAAATTATATCGATTTTTTTATACCCTGCTCCACACTGTGGAACAGGGTATTATAAGTTAGTGCATATGTTTGCAACACCCAGAAGGAGACGAGATAGACACATGGTGTCTTTGGCAAAATTGCTCAGGGTGGGCTCTTGAGTCGATATAGCGATGTCCGTCTGTCCGTGAACACATTTTTGTAATCAAAGTCTAGGTCGCAGTTTTAGTCCAATTGACTTCAAATTTGGCACAAGTATGTGTTTTGGCTCAGAATAGATCCCAATTGATTTTGGAGGAAATTGGTTCAGATTTAGATATAGCTCCCATATATATATATATATATATATATATATATATATATATATATATATATATATATATATATATATATATATATATATATATATATATATATATATATATATATATATATATATATATATATATATATATATATATATATATATATATATATATATATATATATATATATATATATATATATATATATATATATATATATATATATATATATATATATATATATATATATATATATTTTGCCCGATATGGACTTATATGGTCCCAGAAGCCAGAGTTTTAACCTAATTTGCTTAAAATTTTGCACAAGAAGAACAATTAGTACTATAGTCAAGTATGCCAAATTTTATTGAAATCGGTTCAGATTTAGATATAGCTCCCATATATATCTTTCGCCCGATATGGACTAATACGGTCCCAGAAGCCAGAGTTTTACCCCAATTTGGTTGAAATTTTGCACAGGGAGTAGAATTAGCAATGTAGCTATGCGTGCCAAATTTGGTTGAAATCGGTTCAGATTTAGATATAGCTCCAATATATAGCGTTCGGCCGATTTACACTCATATGACCACAGAGGCCATTTTTTGCTCCGATTTAGTTGAAATTTTGCACAGAGAGTAGAATTAGCATTGTAGCTATGAGTGCCAAATTTGGTTGAAATCGGTTTAGATTTAGATATAGCTCCCATATATATGTTTTTCTGATTTCGACAAAAATTTGATAGACTTCTAGAAAATCTATAGACTCAAAATTTAAGTCGGCTAATTAATGCACTAGGGTGGAACACAATGTTAGTAAAAAATATGGGAAACTTTTATATCTGAAGCAATTTTAAGGAAACTTCGAAAAAGTTTATTTGTGATTTATCGCTCGATATATATGTATAAGAAGTTTAGGAAAATTAGAGTCATTTTTACAACTTTTCGACTAAGCAGTGGTGATTTTACAAGGAAAATGTTGGTATTTTTACCATTTTTGTCGAAATCAGAAAAACATATATATGGGAGCTATATCTAAATCTGAACCGATTTCAACCAAATTTGGCACGCATAGCTACAATGCTAATTCTACTCCTTGTGCAAAATTTCAACTAAATCGGAGCAAAAAATTGGCCTCTGTGGTCATATGAGTGTAAATCGGGCAAAAGCTATATATGGGAGCTATATATAAATCTGAACCGATTTCAATCAAATTTGGCACACTTGACTATACTACTAATTGTACTCCTAGTGCAAAATTTCAACCAAATTCGGCCAAAAATCTGGCTTCTGGGGCCATATAAGTCCATATCGGGCGAAAGATATATATGGGAGCTATATCTAAATCTGAACCGATTTCAATCAAATTTTGCACACTTGACTATACGACTAAGTGTTATTCTAATACAAAATTTCAAGCAAATCGGTATAAAACTCTGGCTGCTGGGTCCATATTAGTGCATATCGGGCGAAAGATATATATGGGAGCTATATCTAAATCTGAACCGATTTCTTCCAAAATCAATAGGGATCTATTCTGAGCCAAAACACATACTTGTGCCATATTTGAAGTCGATTGGACTAAAACTGCGACCTAGACTTTGATTACAAAAATGTGTTCACGGACAGACGGACAGACGGACATCGCTATATCGACTCAGGAACCCACCCTGAGCATTTTTGCCAAAGACACCATGTGTCTATCTCGTCTCCTTCTGGGTGTTGCAAACATATGCACTAACTTATAATACCCTGTTCCACAGTGTGGAGCAGGGTATAAAAATTATAGCCTATACAAATTTCTAAAACTATCGTATTATTTATGGGAGCCCTGTCAGCAAATCAATTATTCTGAACCACAATTTAATATATGCATTACTAAAAAATTTCCGCTATATAATCTACCATCCTCGAAGCACTACAAAAACTTATGAAAAGACAGTTTTGTTTGGCACGTTTCTTTGCAATTACAAACAGCGTTGCCACAAAGAAATTTAATTGGGCACCAAAATTTTTCTAAAACCGAACCAAAATTCCCATCAGCGGACCATTTTCCAAATTCAAGTTTATCGACTTTATATTAGAGAAATGTGTCTTCTATGCTAAGCAAAATTTGCATTCGTATTTTAAAGACATGAAATCTTTGACCTCATGATAATATTTTTTTGAGTGTACTTTCAATTTAAGAAAACAAAACGGCCATAAGGGAACCCTCTCCCCACCTTCGCTCCACTCCGACCTGATATCGGACTATCACGTACCCTATATTAATTTCACAAACTACTCAATGGTCCCTATAAATTCTATCGAAGTAAATCGACAAAGTTTATTTCACTTTTCCCCTTCCCCAACCAGATATCGAAAAATCATATACTAATTTAAAAAGCATGTATTAATTTAATCATCTCCTCCCACGTTCCCTGTAAATTTCAAGTAGATCGGAGATGTTTAAAGATTGCTCTAACATATTGATTTAAAGGGACGTCACTTTCCCCGATACATTATCGACAATCACCCAAGTGGATAGCACCGATAACCTTCCCTGAAAATTCCTGAAACTTTCCTTCAAGTGTGGGGCAAGGAAGGTTGCCTCCCCGTTCATAACCTTCCCCCACTGCCTTTGTAAATTTCAAGTAAACTTAAGAATTTTAGTTTTTTTTCAGTTTTAGAGGAGATCCTCCTCCCCGGCCAAATATCGAAAAGTGATGTAGCGTATCTTTTGTAAACGTCCCAGAAAAAGCAAATTATAAGCCCAAATGTCAAAAAGCAGGACAAGGGGCGGCCCCTCTTCAGTCCAAATATCACAAAATCAGGTATCAAATATTAATATCGTAACCTCTCCCCAGTCCTCTGTAAATTTCAAGTAACTTGGTAAAGTTTAATTGTTTCTCTGTATGTACTTAAGAGAAGCGGATGTCTCCCCATGTCCTTTTATTTTTCCCCGACCAAATATTAAAAAATCAGGAACCTGATATAAATTTCATAACCTCACCCATTTTTTCCGTAAAATTTCAAATTTAAAAAAAAAGTCGGGCAAAGGGGAGGTCCCCCTCTTCGTCCACATATGAACCCATCAGGTACCCCATATTAATTTCGTAACCTCACCGCATGTTCTCTGTAAATCTCAGATAATTTAGAGAATTTTAGTTTTTTCGCTGTACTTTAAAAAAAGTCGAACAAAGGGAAGGTCTCCCAAATATCGAAATATAAAGTAGCGGATCTTTGTCTAGATGTCAACCCCAACCTTCAATGAAAATGATGTCAAGCAAATCGGCCAACTTTGGTCCAATTTTCAAAAAGTCACACAAAGGCCCCCCTCCGCGACCAGGTGTCAAAAAATGAGGTACCCTTTTTTCACCACATAAGCGCCCCCTACGATCTTTGAAAGTTTCAAGTAAATCGGTTCAGCCGTTTCCGAGCCTACCCGGAACATACAAATAAACAAACATACTTTGAATTTTATATATAGATTTTGCCTAAGGGTGTTTTCGTTTCGCAAAGTATATGTTGCCTTGGTGTTACACTATTTTTCCCCCTCATTGTATTTTCGCCCAAATTATAGAGCCATTGCAAAGTTATTTTTAATTCATAATACTGTGATGGACAAATGATCCAAAATCAGAGACAGTGCCCACTATATTTTGCATTTCATTTCGAGAATGTTGTACCTTTTTCCCAATCGAAATCGCGTAATTCCGCACTAAGACTTGTCCAAAAAGACTGAACCGGAAGTAAAAAAATCGATAGGAGATCCCGGGATGTACTTTAAAAGAAATTCCAATTTTTTTTGCTAGGCTATCATAACCTAGGATTGAAAGAATGTGACCTATGATGTGATTGAAATAAATCAAGTAAAGGAAAATAACTCAAAACATGATGCTGTATGAAATCTACTATATAAACAATTTTCTGAATGGTAAATCTCTTTTATTTAAAATTTGGCCAATTTAATTGTCATCCTATTATCCATTGCAAACAATCATTATCGACTTAAATTGGTAAAAAAATCCCCCACTTCAATGATTACTCACACACACACACATTTACATATCATTATAATCCCAGCATAGCCAGCATCATTATCCTTTTCTATTGATTAATGTTTGACAAAAAGAGACAGAACTATCAGTGCATTGCTATATGTTTTCTCTGATTATATGCAAAAACAACAAACTACGAATAAAAAAAGAAAAGAAAAAATCATTTTTATATGTAGGAAAAAAAAACGTTCTTGATTTTTTTTTCACATTCCTTCTTGCGCATAGAAAATGCTTAAAACCCAATGTCTCCCCTTTTTGTTTTGCTGGGGCTATAGTGGGTAAATTTTTTTCCTTAAACAAAGCCAACCATCCTCCATCGAAGGACCAATCACATCTACTGTTTGCCTACTCGTTGTGGTTTTTTCTCCTTGCCACATGAGCGATGGAAAGCACATTGAAGGATGCTAACAAAGAAAATTTTCTATTCGTTTTTTACGCGAAATTTTCCACCACCGTGTTAATGTGGCCATACAAAGAGGCATCCACAGAAAAAGAGAGAAAGAGAGAGAGAACGCTCTAAGGGTCCTAGTCTATAACTTTAGTTCACACACACGCCAAAAGTTAATAGCTTTTCATGAAAATCTCTACTAGGAGATGTTAACTTAAAGAATTTTTTTAAGAGAATATTCTTCTTCTTGAGATTTATATAATGGCATAAGAGTAAGGTCTTTTCTTTAAGAGAATGCAGACTTTTTGTTTGGTAATGCAAAGAGATTTTTAGGAAATAGAAAGTAGAAAATAGAAAAGAGTAGTAATGCTCTTCCTAGCACTCTTATTCTAACTAAATTCAAATTTTATATATTAGGGAGATTTTTATGGATTTTATAAAATTGTGTAAAATATACTCCCACTAAACTCCAACTTGCGGATTTATGAGAACCAAAAATTATAGTTCCATTGACGTATCCTATAAACAACATCGTTGAATTTTGCTGATATAGCCTACAAAATGCCAAGGACATCTATAGACAACACTTTTTAATTATGTGGTTATTTGCTCACTTTTTTAAGCGTTGACATTACCGTGCCACCAAAGTCTCCACCTTTTATATTTTTGTGCAACCTTTTTTGCCATTTTGTGGCACTTTTTATTTAATTCTGTTTTAGTACAATAGGGAGCCACCGTGGTGCAATGGTTAGCATGCCCGCCTTGCATACACAAGGTCATGGGTTCGATTCCTGCTTCGACCGAATACCAAAAAAGTTTTTCAGCGGTGGATTATCCGACCTCAGTAATGCTGGTGACATTTCTGAGGGTTTCAAAGCTTCTCTAAGTGGTTTCACTGCAATGTGGAACGCCGTTCGGACTCGGCTATAAAAAGGAGGTCCCTTGTCATTGACCTTAAAATGGAATCGGGCAGCACTCAGAGATAAGAGAGAAGTTCACCAATGTGGTATCTCAATGGACTGAATAGTCTAAGTGAGCCTGATACATCGGGCTGCCACCTAACCGAACCTAACCTAACCAAGTACAAAGGTTTTTGTAAATTTTAGATTCCAGTGCCTTAACACAAAATCGAACTAATGTGTTCAATACAATAATTTTGAGCACTACTTCATTCCCAAACCATAGTGTTATCAAGTGAACATTTGTGATGCCTGAAAATTGCAATACAATTTTTTCTGTAGTATATAAAACAGGTTCTTCTATGAACTGTTGATTTTATTGGATGATTTTAAATGATGTGGAAATAAAATGATTAAAAATTCGTGAGTTGTAGTTAAAAAAGGCATAAAATTTTCCTTGTTTCTACAACGCTTTGTGGAAATCTCAAAATGTGGAGTAAAATTTAGTTCAATTTTCGCACGATATAGTGCTTTCTTGCTATAAAACAGTTTTTTTTTCTGTGTCGGGTTCACGGTTCCCACGGTTGGTAGAATTCTACCAAAAATGGTAGATTTTTTTTACTGTTTGGTAGAATGGCAGAATTCCTGATATTTTGGTAGATTTTGCAACCTCTCCACCTAAGAGGTACTCCCATAGAGGTTATTTCCATAGAAAATTTTGTCAAAATTTTATTTCTAAAGTAAATTTTGTCAAAAATTTTAATTTCTATAGAAAATTTTAGTCAAAATTTTATTTCTATAGAAAATTTTGTCAAATTTTATTTCTATAGAAAATTTTGTCAAAATTTTATTTCTATAGAAAATTTTTTCAAAATTTTATTTCTATAGAAAATTTTGTCAAAATTTTATTTCTATAGAAAATTTTGTTAAAATTTTATTTCTATAGAAAATTTTGTCAAAATTTTATTTCTATAGAAAATTTTCTCAAAATTTTATTTCTATAGAAAATTTTGTTAAAATTTTATTTCTATAGAAAATTTTGTCAAAATTTTATTCTATAGAAAATTTTGTCAAAATTTTATTTCTATAGAAAAGTTTGTCAACATTTTTATTTCCATAGACAATTTTGTCAAAATTTTATTTCTATAGAAAATTTTCTCAAAATTTTATTTCTATGGAAAAATTTTCTCAAAATTTTATTTATATAGAAAATTTTCTAAAAATTTTATTTCTATAGAAAATTTTGTCAAAATTTTATTTGTATAGAAAATTCTGTTAAAATTTTATTTCTATAAAAAATTTTGTCAAAATTTTATTTCTATAGAAAAATTTTCTCAAAAATTTATTTCTATAGAAAAATTTTCTCAAAATTGTATTTCTATAGAAACATTTTCTCAAATTTTATTTCCATAGAAAAATGTTGTCAAAAATTTATTTCTATATAAAAACGTTCTCAATATTTTATTTCTATAGAAAATTTTGTCAAAATTTTATTTCTATAGAAAATTTTGTCAAAATTTTATTTCTAAAGAAAATTTTGTCAAAAATTTTATTTCTATAGAAAAATTTTGTCAACATTTTATTTCTATAGAAAATTTTGTTAAAATTTTATTTCTATAGGAACAAAAGGAAAGAGATATGCTTGCAAATTTGTTTAGGCTGTAGCCGACTATTAAACCTTTTTTCGGATGGTTCAAGTGTAGTTCCCTTTAGGTTGAGTGATAATTGGATGATAGTTTTGCTGCAAGTAGAGGATGCTGATGAGGAATGTGGTAATTCCGAAACAGCTGTACATCCAACCATCTTGCAGTCTATAGGGCTTTGCCCAAATAAATTTGACAAGCATAATTTTCCTCTGTGGGTTAAGCTACACTTGTAGTTTAGTCATTGCATGGTTTTAAGCTGAGATCAAAATCAACAATAAAATTTTATTTCTATAGAAAATTTTGTTAAAATTTTATTTCTATAGCAAATTTTGTCAAAATTTTATTTCTATAGCAAATTTTGTCAAAATTTTATTTCTGTAGAAAAATTTTATTAAAATTTTACTTCTATAGAAAATTTTGTCAAAATTTTATTTCTATAGAAAATTTTGTCAAAATTTTAATTCTATAGAAAATTTCGTTAAAATTTTATTTCTATAGAAGATTTTGTCAAAATTTTATATCTATAGAAAATTTTGTCAACATTTTATTTATATAGAAAATTTTGTCAAAATTTTATTTCTATCAAAATTTCGTCGAAATTTTATTTCTATAGAAAATTTTGTCAAAATTTTATTTCTATAGAAAATTTTGTCAAAATTTTATTTTATAGAATGTTTTGTCAAAATTTTATTTTTATAGAATGTTTTTTCAAATTGTATTTCTATAGAAAATTTTGTCAAAATTTTATTTATATAAAAAATTTTGTCAACACATTGAAATATCGATTCCCGTCCATATAAAGTATATAGAATTTTTGATAAGGGAGAAAGTTTTAAGACTATTTAACCATACATGTTTGTTGTAGCCTCCATATATGGCGACCTGCCAATCTGGGGTCTTGGGCTTCTAGAAACCGATCCTATGTCTCTAAAATTGGAAATCTAGAGGTGTTTGAGGACCATAATTAGATGTGCCGAATATGGCGTGCATTGGACCATGTTTTGGTATAACCCACATATGGATCGATTTCCCGATCGATCGATCCCGTAGTTTTTATCCAAATTGCATAAAATTGAAAATCTGGACCACAAATAGGTCTGTCAAATAGGGTGTGTTTCGGACCATGGCTGGGTATAATACCCATATGGGCCGATATTCGATATGCCTATTTTAGGCCCAGAAAGACCTGTGTCGAATTTATATTTTATAGGTTCATTTTTTAAATCTCCCCATTTCACTTCTCGAGGTGAAAGAAGACACACTGGCTATTTGAAGTACTCGAAACTAAAAGAAAAAATTCATATTTTACTTCTCAATGAGTACGATAACAGAATTTAGATTTCAAATCAAAGCATTTCAATCATTATCTTGCACGCTTACAAGAAACCTTTGAGATTCCTCTAAAGTTCAAACTAAACTAAAATGGTTCTTATAAATCCAAAATCTGGTGCTATTCCCATATACAGCATTTTCACTTGAAATGAAACCTTTTTTGAATTCCAATGAATCTCTAAAATCAATCAAGCCCACAAAATTGTTATCGAATAAATTGCTACATCGCTTAAAAGCTAAAAAATACCTTTTTGTGGGATAATTATGTGTTACTTTCTTACGAGTGCACTCAACCACTGCTGAAATTATTTCTTAACGAAGTTTTATTTTGAGAATACTCAACTTCCCAGCAAAAGAATTTGGAAGTTGTTCCAAAGGCACAACTTTAATAGCACTTCCAAAAATGTCCTCTATTTTAAGTTCTTTTAATTCATTTTTTATAAAACGTATTTTCATACTTTTAATGGGTAATTGTAACTTTTTCTGTTTCAAATAGGTTAAAGACATCATAAGAATTAATAATAGGGTACAAATTATTAAAATTTTGTCCAAAAAGAAAATGCTAAATCCAATCTACAAAAAGTGCAAAGTTTTGACAATATTTGAGGTCAAATGTTCAAGACAAGTATAAGAATGCATTAAAAATCGTAAAAAAAATTTAAAGATATTTATTTGGCATTCGGATTACACCTTAAGAAGTGATGCAAATTCAGGGCAACGCAATCTATTTGAACTTGAACCATAGAATATCATCCTAACCAATGGCAAGAAGTTGCGCAGAAGTAGTCAAACGGTATGGCTATAGTATAAACAATTTTCCTTAGAAAAAAAAAATTGACATAATTCTCCATAGAAATAAAATATTGACAAAATTTTCTATAGAAATAAATTTTTGACAAAATTTTCTATAGAAATAAAATTTTACCAAATTTCTATAGAAATAAAATTTTGACAAAATTTTCTATAGAGATAAAAGTTTTACAAAATTTTCTTAAGAAATAAAAGTTTTACAAAATTTTCTTAAGAAATAAAATTTTGACAAAATTTTCTATAGAAATAAAATTTTGAAAAATTTTCTATAGAAATAAAATTTGACAAAATTTCTATAGAAATAAAATTTTGAAAAAATTTTCGTTAGAAATAAAATTTTGACAAAATTTCTATAGAAATAAAATTTTGAAAAAATTTTCGTTAGAAATAAAATTTTGACATAATTCTCCATAGAAATAAAATTTTGACAAAATTTCTATAGAAATAAAATTTTGAAAAAATTTTCGTTAGAAATAAAATTTGACCAAATTTCTATAGAAATAAAATTTTGACAAAATTTTCTATAGAGATAAAAGTTTTACAAAATTTTCTTAAGAAATAAAATTTTGACAAATTTTTCTTAAGAAATAAAATTTTGACAAAATTTTCTATAGAAATAAAATTTGACAAAATTTTCTATAGAAAACAAATTTTGACAAAATTTTCTATAGAAATAAAATTTTGACAAAATTTTCTATAGAAATAAAATTTTGACAAAATTTTCTATAGAAATAAAAATTTGACAACATTTTCTATAGAAATTAAATTTTGACAAAATATTCAATAGAAATTAAATTTTGACAAAATTTTCAATAGAAATAAAATTTTGATAAAAATTTCCTACGGAAATAGAAGTTGGCAAAATTTTCTATAGAAATCAAATTTTGACAAAATGTTCTATAGAAATAAAAATTTGACAAAATTTTCTATAGAAATCAAATTTTGACAAAATTTTCTATAGAAATTTCGAATCAAAAACTTACAATGGGTTATTGTAGCCATTGCATTCTTTTCGTATGATATGGTCAGTTGCCTAATGTAAAAGTCATAAAATAGCCTTTGGAAAGTTTTAAAACGAAAAATTGGTATTAAGTGTTTGCAAAAGGCTTACGCAATCTATTTGAACTTGAACCATAGAATATCATCCTAACCAATGGCAAGAAGTTGCGCAGAAGTAGTCAAACGGTATGGCTATAGTATAAACAATTTTCCTTAGAAAAAAAAATTTGACATAATTCTCCATAGAAATAAAATATTGACAAAATTTTCTATAGAAATAAATTTTTGACAAAATTTTCTATAGAAATAAAATTTTACCAAATTTCTATAGAAATAAAATTTTGACAAAATTTTCTATAGAGATAAAAGTTTTACAAAATTTTCTTAAGAAATAAAAGTTTTACAAAATTTTCTTAAGAAATAAAATTTTGACAAAATTTTCTATAGAAATAAAATTTTGAAAAATTTTCTATAGAAATAAAATTTGACAAAATTTCTATAGAAATAAAATTTTGAAAAAATTTTCGTTAGAAATAAAATTTTGACAAAATTTCTATAGAAATAAAATTTTGAAAAAATTTTCGTTAGAAATAAAATTTTGACATAATTCTCCATAGAAATAAAATTTTGACAAAATTTCTATAGAAATAAAATTTTGAAAAAATTTTCGTTAGAAATAAAATTTTGAAAAAATTTTCGTTAGAAATAAAATGTTGACAAAATTTTCTATAGAAAAAAAATTTTGACAAAATTTTCTATAGAAATAAAATTTGACCAAATTTCTATAGAAATAAAATTTTGACAAAATTTTCTATAGAGATAAAAGTTTTACAAAATTTTCTTAAGAAATAAAAGTTTTCCAAAATTTTCTATAGAAATAAAATTTGAAAAAAATTTCTATAGAAATAAAATTTGACAAAATATTCTATAGAAAACAAATTTTGACAAAATTTTCTATAGAAATAAAATTTTGACAAAATTTTCTATAGAAATAAAATTTTGACAAAATTTTCTATAGAAATAAAAATTTGACAAAATTTTCTATAGAAATTAAATTTTTGACAAAATTTTCAATAGAAATAAAATTTTGATAAAAATTCCCTACGGAAATAGAAGTTGGCAAAATTTTCTATAGAAATCAAATTTTGACAAAATTTTCTATAGAAATTTCGAACTTACAATGGGTTATTGTAGCCATTGCATTCTTTTCGTATGCAATTTAAAAATAAAACAAATTTCTTTGAGGTCAGTTGTAAAACAGGGGTTTGGTAACATTATAATTAAAAATATTTATTTTTACGAAATTGTGACCATTTGGTTGGAATACATATCACCTATCATACTTAGGTTAGGTTAGATTAGGTTAGTTGGCAGCCCGATGTATCAGGCTCACTTAGACTATTCAGTCCATTGTGATACCACATTGGTGAAATTCTCTCTTATCACTGAGTGCTGCCCGATTCCACGTTAAACTCAATGACAAGGGACCTCCTTTTTATAGCCGAGTCCGAACGGCGTTCCACATTGCAGTGAAACCACTTAGAGAAGCTTTGAAAACCCTCAGAAATGTCACCAGCATTACTGAGGTCGGATAATCCACCGCTGAAAAACTTTTTGGTGTTCGGTCGAAGCAGGAATCGAACCCACGACCTTGTGTATGCAAGGCGGGCATGCTAACCATTGCACCACGGTGGCTCCATCATACTTATTGACTATCATATAAGCAAACTAAAAATTCTACAATTTCTTCAACAAAAAAAGTTTGTCTTAAATTTGATTGGGGAAGAAGTAAATATATTATCTTACCCCCATTTTCATGAAGCTCTGTTTGTGCTATGTTAACTAACAAAGTTTTAAACACATTTGTCATCTTACTGCAAAATATTTTTCAGCTAAATTTAACCGGAGAGAAGATTTTTTAGTTTATTTCTGTTAATAACCCTTAAATTATAACATTTTTATAAATGTCATTTGTTTGCTTCATGGCTTTCCGTATGTACACCGTAATTATACCCCCAATATCATCCATCATCTGAGTCAACATTTCGTTAAAACTTACAAAAGGTTGCGTTTGATTTGAAAAAAGTTCCATTTGATTTGAAAAAGGATTCATTTCAGTTTCAAAAGGATTCATTCGAGTTGAAAAAGGTTTCATTACATTTTTCAAAGGGATTTATTTGATTTGAAAAAGGTTTCCTTTGAAGTGAAAATGAACACATATAAACTTTAAGTCTATCATTGGAATCAAATTTCTTAGAGGGTTTTTTTAATCCTCCTGTGATTCCATATATTTTCAAGTAACCGGCTACGACAAGAGGCTTAACGAGATTACTTATTTTAATCTCGATCTTTAATCTCTTAAAAATTTCCTATACCAGACCTAACGTCTAAGGATTGGAGCTTTGAAATGGGTTAAAAAGTTTCGGCCCCAAATATTTTATTATATTCACAAATTTCCCCTTCATTTGTAATGATTTATTTTGCTTAGTATAACTAAACTGAATTTCTCTCTCTCTCTTAAATTCCTAAAATCTCTTCGAAAAAGAATTAGAAAAAGCTCTAAAAAATCTCTTCTCTTTGTAGAGATAGCAAAACTGTTATTACTAGCATAAGGGTATTACGAAAAATCCTTATCCTTTTTATCTTCATACATACACATACATACAATGAAAAGCTAAGAACAATTTTTTTCTATTTATTTTCCACATTAACGCATTTCATGGTACAGCGAGAGTAAAAGACAGAATGACAAAAAAAACGACCATATACGACAGGTTCTAGCCATTACCCACAAAGTGTAGAGCTCACACATAAACACTCGCAGGAAAAAAGACCAGCACTCAGAACATAGTGGAAAAGCTATGGCCTTAGAGATAAGCATATCTCATACATAGACATAACAATCTCTCACACATTTATACTTAGAGTAATTTATAAGCTTTTTGCCATAACTGTGTGAGTGCGTATAATGTTAGAAAATCTCATTTTCTATGTTCCATGGTATTTTTGTAAGGACCAAAGCCAAGCCTACTCACACACACGATGAGAATTATAGACTCATATACGCATACACCCGTACAATATTAGCACTGGAAGAGACCCTCCCTCCCCCACCCCAACCACATTCAATTGTTGAGTACATAAAAAACGAAATAAGGCCCACAAAATACACAATTTTCTAAACCAATCGCAACACATTTTACGGCTCGTTTTTGTTTTTTTTTTTGGTATTCGTTTGGCGACGCATATAATGCGCGCAAAGCGTAAAACGACGTGTCTACATCTACCCCCAATATGTAGCTCTCCTCAGGCTCCATATGCCCCCCTTCTCATCTTGCTACATAGCTGTAATGAAGGAAGCAGGATGAAAACAAAACTATTTAACGCTAACCTTAACCTCCTCCCCCTCTTGTATTACCATACCTAAGCGATATATAAGCCAACAGAAAGAATGGGTGAGAGAGATGGCAAAAGAAAAAAAAATACAAAGCATTAGTCTGTCTGCTTATATTCAAAGAGGCTGTATTTTCTGTGAAGCATAAAAAAACAAAAAAAATGAAGAAACACTAAAATCGTAATCAGTATCTGCAGTTCTTGCATAATGCCAGTAAATACGCGTATGTGTGTGTGCGAAATCCCTTCCTTTGGGGATTTTAGAAGAATGGGTTTAGCTAAGCGTATGAGTTATATTAATTGATGTCGCCCTGGCATTTTAGGCGTTTTGGGGAACCACAATATAAAAATTCTATGCTGTAAAATGACAACAAATCGTAATTTGTTTGCATTATCTGTGACAAAGAGTTCACAATTTTTTTTGTTTGCATCTGCCATAAGGGGGATATAAAAACAATTTCAATTTAGATAAAAATATTTTTCTCTAAAAAAATTATATACAGTAACTAAGTTGAACTGTAAATACTTTTTTTTGTAGAAAAACATATTTTAATTTAAATATAAATAAATGCTAGCAGTTGATTTATTCCTATTCAGTATGGTTAGAATGTCTATCTTGTATATGGAACCTGCATATACCAAAGTTTATGGACAAAAATTTAATTTTATGAAAAAACAAAAGCTAAGAAAAACAAGTACATACGGCCGTAAGTTCGGCCAGGCCGAAGCTTATGTACCCTCCATCATGGATTGCGTAGAAACTTCATCTAAGCACTGCCATCCATAATCGAATTACTTAAGTTGCGGTAACGCTTGCCGATGGCAAGGTATCTTAAAACCTCGTAACACCATCTTCTAAATTGTATGTAAGTCCATACGTGGTATATATTAAATCAAAAAAGATCGATCCAATACGTATATAATTCAGTTTGACAAAGTAGAAATAAAATTTTCACAACATTTTCTAAAGAAATAAAAATTTTGACAACATTTTCTAAAGAAATAAGAATTTTGACAAAATTTTCTATAGAAAGAAAATTTTGACAAAAATTTCTACAGAAATAAAATTTTAACAAAATTTTCTATAGAAATAAACTTTTGACAAAATTTTCTATAGAACTAAAATCTTGGTAGATTATGAACCGTGATTATGAACCGAATAAAATTTGAACAAAATTTTCTATAGAAATAAAATTTTGACAAAATTTTCTATAGAAATAAAATTTTGACAATGATGAAAATTTTATTATGAACCGAATAAAATTTTAACAAAATTTTCTCTAGAAATAAAATTTGACAAAATTTAGAGTAAGCCAAGTTTGAGTAAGATCGCTTAATAAATAAGGTTTTTATGGCCAAATTTGGGAAAATCGGGCGATACATATATATGGGAGCTATATCTATATCTAAATCCGAACCGATTTCAATGAAATTTTGCAGACTTAAAGGGTGATGAAAAAGTTAATATTTGCAAAATTTGATGACGATCGGATTATAAAAAAGCGCAACGTGACTCCATTTGTCGAAATCGGGCGATACATATATATGGGAGCTATATTTAAATTTGATCCGATTTCTTCCAAATTCAATAGCGATCGTCCTTGTGCCCAAAAAACACCCTGTACCAACTTTCATCCAAATCGGTTAATAATTGCGACCGGAATCCTGTGAACAACAAATACATGGACAGACGGACAGACGGACGGACGGACGGACGGACGGACGGACGGACGCCAAGCGCTAGATCGACTCAGGAGGTGATTCTGAGTCGATCGGTATATATTTTATGGGGTCTAAAATCAATATTTCTTGTAGGCACATTTTTGGCCGACCAAACTTATTATACCCTGACCACTATGTGGTTTAGGGTATAAAAATATTTTTGAAAGCGATTTAATAAATAAAACGTTGACTAACTTTTCTATAGAAATAAAATTTTGAGAAAATTTTCTAAAGACATAAAATTTTGACAAGATTTTCTCTTGAAATAAAATTTTCTTTAGAAATAAAATTTTGAGAGAATTTTCTAAAGACATAAAATTTTGACAAGATTTTCTATAGAGACGGAAATGACGTTTTGAAAAAATTATCTATAGAAATAAAATTTTGAGACAATTTTCTATAGGAATAAAATATTGAGAAAATTTTCTATAGCCATAAAATTTTGATAAATTTTTTTTTTAGAAATAAAATTTTGATAATTTTTTTTAGAAACAAAATTTTGATAAACTTTTTTTAGAAATAAAATTTTGATAATTGTTTTTTTTTTTTAGAAATAAAATTTTGGGAAAATTTTCTATAGAAATAAAATTTTGACAAAAATTTATATAAAGGGTGATTCTTTTGAGGTTAGGATTTTCATGCATTAGTATTTGACAGATCACGTGGGATTTCAGACATGGTGTCAAAGAGAAAGATGCTCAGTATGCTTTGACATTTCATCATGAATAGACTTACTAACGAGCCACAACGTCGAATTTTCAGTGAATGGGCCCTAGAAAAGTTGGCAGAAAATCCGCTTTTTTATCGACAAATTTTGTTCAGCGATGAGGCTCATTTCTGGTTGAATGGCTACGTAAATAAGCAAAATTGCCGCATTTGGAGTGAAGAGCAACCAGAAGCCGTTCAAGAACTGCCCATGCATCCCGAAAAATGCACTGTTTGGTGTGGTTTGTACGCTGGTGGAATCATTGGACCGTATTTTTTCAAAGATGCTGTTGGACGCAACGTTACGGTGAATGGCGATCGCTATCGTTCGATGCTAACAAACTTTTTGTTGCCAAAAATGGAAGAACTGAACTTGGTTGACATGTGGTTTCAACAAGATGGCGCTACATGCCACACAGCTCGCGATTCTATGGCCATTTTGAGGGAAAACTTCGGAGAACAATTCATCTCAAGAAATGGACCGGTAAGTTGGCCACCAAGATCATGCGATTTGACGCCTTTAGACTATTTTTTGTGGGGCTACGTCAAGTCTAAAGTCTACAGAAATAAGCCAGCAACTATTCCAGCTTTGGAAGACAACATTTCCGAAGAAATTCGGGCTATTCCGGCCGAAATGCTCGAAAAATTTGGACAAAATTTTCTATAGATATAAAATTTGGACAAAATTTTCTATAGATATAAAATTTGGACAAAATTTTCTATAGATATAAAATTTGGACAAGATTTTCTATAGATATAAAATTTGGACAAAATTTTCTATAGATATAAAATTTGGACAAAATTTTCTATAGATATAAAATTTGGACAAAATTTTCTATAGATATAAAATTTGGACAAAATTTTCTATAGATATAAAATTTGGACAAAATTTTCTATAGAAATAAAATTTTGACAAAATTTTCTATAGATATAAAATTTGGACAAAATTTTCTATAGATATAAAATTTGGACAAAATTTTCTATAGAAATAAAATGTTGACAAAATTTTCTATAGAAATAAAATTTTGACAAAATTTTCTATAGACATAAAATTTTGACAAAATTTTCTATAGATATAAAATTTGGACAAAATTTTCTATAGAAATAAAATTTGGACAAAATTTTCTATAGAAATGAAATTTTGACAAAACTTTCTATAGATATAAAATTTGGACAAAATTTTCTATAGATATAAAATTTGGACAAAATTTTCTATAGATATAAAATTTGGACAAAATTTTCTATAGATATAAAATTTGGACAAAAGTTTCTATAGATATAAAATTTGGACAAAATTTTCTATAGATATAAAATTTGGACAAAATTTTCTATAGATATAAAATTTGGACAAAATTTTCTATAGATATAAAATTTGGACAAAATTTTCGATAGATATAAAATTTGGACAAAATTTTCTATAGAAATAAAATTTTGACAAAATTTTCTATAGATATAAAATTTGGACAAAATTTTCTATAGATATAAAATTTGGACAAAATTTTCTATAGAAATAAAATTTTGACAAAATTTTCTATAGAAATAAAATTTTGACAAAATTTTCTATAGACATAAAATTTTGACAAAATTTTCTATAGATATAAAATTTGGACAAAATTTTCTATAGAAATAAAATTTTGACAAAATTTTCTATAGAAATGAAATTTTGACAAAATTTTCTATAAAAATAATATTTTGACAAAATTTTCTATAGAAATAAAATTTTGACAAAATTTTCTATAGACATAAAATTTTGACAAAATTTTCTATAGAAATAAAATTTTGACAAAATTTTCTATAGAAATAAAATTTTGACAAAATTTTCTATAGAAATAAAATTTTTACAAAATTTTCTATAGAAATAAAATTTTGACACAATTTTCTATAGAAATAAAATTTTGACAAAATTTTCTATATAAAAACAAAAAATTCCGAAATTTTTCTATGGAACTGACATTTTGAAAAAATTTTCTATGGAAATAAAATTTTGAGAAAAATTTCAATAGGAATAAAATATTGAGAAAATTTTCTATAGAAGTAAATTTATGAGCAAAATTCCTATAAAGAAATTCTGACAAAATTTTCTATAAAAAAAAAATCGATAACTTTTTTTTTTAGAATTAAAATTTGGGAAATAAAATTTTGACAAAATTTTCTATAAAAATAAAATGTTGACAAAATTTTCTATAGAAATAAAATTTTGACAAAATTTTCTATAGCAATAAAATTTCGACAAAATTTTCTAAAGCAATAAAATTTTCTATAGACAAAAATTTTGATAAGATTTTCTATAGAAATAAAATTTTGAGACAATTTTCTATAGAAATAAAATTTTGACAAAATTTTCTATATAAATAACCATTTGACAAATTTTTCTATAAAAATAAAATTTTGATAAAATTTTCTATAAAAATAAAATTTTGATAAATTTTTTATAGAAATAACCACAAATATTTATACAACAATTCCAAAACAAGATTTTTTAATTTTGTTAGATATTTGGTAAAATTTCCTTCAAATTTTGGTAATAAAACCGTTTTTATTCGTTACAGAATCGAAAGCCGATTAATGGATTCTTTTCAATTGAGTTTTTGAAAAAAAATCGATTTTTGGCTTTATTATCTTTAAATGATTTATAAAATATAAATTCTGAAAAACAAAATCTAAATGATTAATTTCAATAGGGATATTTATAAAACGCCATGCAAAACAAAAAAAATAACAAAAACAAAAAATTGTTCCCCCATAAACACCCAGCAACCTTCGGACACCATCCCTTTAACCATAATGGATACAAGGTGTTGTCCAACCCAATGGGTACACAATTTTCCATACTACTATTGTTACCAATTTTGCCAATTTTATTTTTAAACATTTTTTTTTGGGGTTTTAACTCTATCTCATTTATCATTTAAACTGTTTATGTATGTTTGCTGGGCAAAGAATAAATGTTCGAAAAAGAGAATCGTGAAAATAGCAAAAAACACCAAATAAAACTCGCTCGCACAAACTTCTCGCTCCAAATACAAATAACAAATAGCAAATGTTCAAAGAATAAAAATAACAATTCACCAAACGATGCTGGTCATCATTGCAAAAATTAAAGGGATGTAGAGGTAGGCCATGGTTTCGCAATATTTTTTAAGGGAGGGGGGAGTATTTTTGCGATACATAGAGGAATGGCAAAAGATTTTGGCTTAACGAGAACGTGTGGTCAATGGCCAGTATAGCCGCCTCACCATAACCAATGCTCTATACCTCTACCTCTACACCTCGGTAGCTATAACAGTTTGTCTGTCTATAGCCCTGGTAGTGTAGGACAAAAATACATATTGTGAGTTATTTTTTTTTTTTTTTGTGTTATAATTCTGGTCGAATGGCAATACCAAAAAAAAAAAGGAAAATAGTGAAAAACCGCGTCGTCTGTGAATTTTGTTGTTTCTATGGACGGGAAATGGGTACACAGAGCAACACAAATGCACACACACACACATACATAGACACATACACAAGGGACCCTGTGACCACCAACAACAATTGCAAAGTAAATAAAATAACAAAAATCATATGGAAAATAAAGCAAAAACTTCCAAAATAACAAAGAAGTCAACTACATTGTTATTTCGAATAGCAATAACAAATACATCATTCAAACAATCACACACACACTCACTTACTCACTCGCTAGCTCACCCGCTCACATACTCTCATGTCCATAGAGTACAAACATATCTCTACACCTTGACTCATTCTCTTGGTAATGTTACCCCCATTTGTTGCTGTTAAACAGGATACGGAAGTAGCAACAAACATCAGCAGCTGCAAGAAGCTCCCATCACCACAACTATAGCAATAACGCAAACAAAAAACAAAACAAAACTGATTTTTTTTGGTTACAAAATTTTATTTTGTTTGGTGTTTTTCGCAACATGTCTGTTTTATCTTTAGGCCCAAAGACTATAGAAAAATGTATAGGCAAAAGTCTCTGCGACATATTATATGGAGGTAGATATGCAAGCATGAATAGGTTTTTCGTTGCGTTGTTTTCGTCTTTGTTTTTTTTTTTTGGTCACTCATTGGTGTTTTTGGTAGCCTTTGCCTTAGTATAGTAGGGATCATTGAAATCTATATGAGAGTAAGACAGAACATGAACCTTTAAAAAAAAATGCAATTAAATTATGTAAAAAAATAAAAACAAACTAAATTTTACATATTGTTACAATTTATATATAGCGAGTTTTCTTCGAATAGGAAGCTGTAAAAGAAAATGCCTATTTGTAGACTGTCAAATGAAGGTTCGATATAGCTGCTATAAGATGGATTTTAAAAAATCACATTTGCATGACAAAACTGTCCATCACTAAGGGCAACAATGGGGGCATTTCAGAGATCTCACCAACACAAAAATGCATTCTTGTGTGGCCGAGCGGCATTTTGTGTGGGTGAGTTGCTTATATTTGCATTATTTGACATTGGATTTGTTCACTCAATTTATTATAACTTTGTAATTTTTCGGTCTTATTTCTTCTAGTTGATCTTATTACTTACGATAGAGTATCATCTATACGACCATGAATAGAAAATGTTTTTTTCAGTGATTTGTATTTTTCCGGTGGAAAGGGGCCACTGCAAAACATGATTTTTTTAATTTGTCCTTTTTACATCAATATTTGTGAACCACTGAATTTATCACAGCTCCAGATTATTCGTCATCTCTATACCTTTTATTTAAGTATCAACAACGATATAATCGGACATTTCTAACTCCAGATATATTTTTTATACCCTAAACCACATAGTGGTCAGGGTATAATAAGTTTGATCGGCCAAAAAATGTGCCTACCAGAAATATTGATTTTAGACCCCATAAAATATATACCGATCGACTCGGAATCACCTCCTGAGTCGATCTAGAGCTTGGTGTCCGTCCGTCCGTCCGTCTGTCCATGTATTTGTTTTTCACAGGATTTCGGTCGCAATTATTAACCGATTTTGATGAAATTTGGTACAGGGAGTTTTTTGGGCACAAGGACGAACGCTATTGAATTTGGAAGAAATCGGATCAAATTTAGATATAGCTCCCATATATATGTATCGCCCGATTTCGACAAATGGGGTCACATTGCGCGTTTTTTCCAACGGATCGTCACCAAATTTGACAAAAGGTAATCTTTTCCATCGCCCTTCAAGTCTGCAAAATTTCATCCAAATCGGTTCAGATTTAGATATAGCTCTCATATATATGTATCGCCCGATTTTCCCAAATTTGGCCACAAAACCTTTATTTATCAACCGATCTTACTCAAAGTTGGCCAAATATAATTTTCTACAGCACTAACTATATGTGCAAAAAATCATCGAAATCGGTTCAGATTTAGCTATAGCTCCCATATATATGTATACCCCGATTTTCCCAAATTTTGCCATAGAACCCTCATTTATTAACCGATCTTAGTAAAAGTTGGCTAGATCCAGTCCTCTATAGTACTAACTATATGTGCAAAATTTCATCGAAATCGGCTCAGATGTAGATATAGTTCCCATATATGTATCACCCGATTTTGAAAAATTCGCCCCTAATAACCTTATGTTTGACCATACAGGCCTCATTTCTTAACTGATCTTACTCAAATCTTGCACAAGGTAACCTTTTGTGGTATTAATCAAACCAGCAAAATATTATGCAAATTGGTTCAGATTTAGATATAGCTTCCATATATATGCATCGCTCGATTTTCCCAAATTTGGCCATATTACTCTTATTTATTAACCAATGTTACTCAAATTTCAAATTTTGATGTACTAGCCGATCGTACTCATACGTACTTGTAGCTCTTACATAAGAATATTGCTCGATTTTTACAAATTTGTATTTATTACCCACACTAATTAAACGATTTTCTCTTTTTTAATAATGGACTCAATATTAGTGGCATACTAACTCCGTAGGTGCAATATCAACACAGCCAGTGTTGCTAGAAGTAGTGGAAATTCCCTATCTGTAGGATTTTTCTAATATTTAGCGTCTTGTAGGGACGTAGGGCCACAATGTAGGACATTTTCACTCAACACAATTTGTAATAATTTTTATATTTTGGTGGCTCTAGAGGAGGAAATTAGAAGTCGGCAAGGCTTGATCTTTAACAATGTGTGGTAAACTTTATTCCTGTAGAGAATTTTGTCAACATTTTATTTTTATAGAACATTTTGTCAAAATTGTACTTCTATAGAAATTTTTCTCAAAATTTTATTTCTGTGGAAAATTTTTCTCAAAATTTTATTTCTGTGGAATTTTTTCTCAAAATTTTATTTCTATAGAATTTATTGTCAAAAATTTATTTCTATAGAAAAATTTCTCACAAAAATTTGTTTATAGAAACTTTTTCCAAAATTTTATTTTTATAGAGATTTAACAAAAAAGATTACTAAAAGATTACTAAAAAAGATTACTAATTTTTCACTTAACAACAAGTAAGTAAAGTAGAAAGTCGGGCCTAAACCACCATTACAGAATTAGTAATCATAAGCATTTGTGGGGTAACATATATGTCTAGGAGATAAACCGAATTTGCATATTTAAGAAAATTAAGGGGTACATGTCTATGGGTGCTTTGTGTCAATCTGACTATAGCTCATAATCAATGTTGCCACGGAAAATGTTCGGTTTACCCTACAAGGACAAAAAAAGTTCCCTACTTTCCCATACATTCTTAAACAATTTTCCCTACTATATTTTTCGTTAAATTTAAAAAAATTTACAAAACAAAAATGGTTCTAAGTACTTTATTATCTTAAAACATGAATATGCAACGTATATAACTTAGAATATAAATTTGTATTACCACCACGGTTGCCACAGTTGGTAGAATTCTACCCAAATTAGTAATCTTTTTTGCTAAATCTCTATAAAAATAAAAATTTTGACAATAAATTCTATAGAAATAAAATTTTGAGAAAAAATTCCACAGAAATAAAATTTTGAGAAAATTTTTTATAGAAATAATATTTTGAAAAAAATTTCTATAGAAATACAATTTTGACAAAATGTTCTATAGAAATAAAATGCTGACAAAATTTTCTACAGGAATAAAGTTTACCACACCTTGTTGAAGATCAAGCCTTGCCGGCTTCTAATTTCCTCCTCTAGAGCCACCAAAATGTAAAAATTATTACAAATTGTGTTGAGTGAAAATGTCCTACATTGTGGCCCTATGTCCCTACAAGACGCTAAATATTAGAAAACCCCGACATATACACTGGCTGCGGTGATATTGCACCTACGGAGATAGTATGCCACTAATATTGAGCCCATTATTAAAAAAGAGAAAATCGTTAAATTAGTGTGGGTAATAAATACAAATTTGTAAAAATCGAGCAATATTCTTATGTAAGAGCTACAAGTACGTATGAGTACGATCGGCTAGTAAATCAAAATTTGAAATTTGAGTAACATTGGTTAATAAATAAGAGTACTATGACCAAATTTGGGAAAATTGAGCGATGCTTGTAAATATATGGAAGCTATATCTAAATCTGAACCAATTTGCATAATATTTTGCGGGTTTGATTAATACCACAAAAGGTTACCTTGTGCAAGATTTGAGTAAGATTAGTTAAGAAATGAGGCCTGTATGGTCAAACATAAGGTTATTAGGGGCGAATTTTTCAAAATCGGGTGATACATATATGGGAACTATATCTACATCTGAACCGATTTCGATGAAATTTAGCACATATAGTTAGTACTATAGAGGACTGGATCTAGCCAACTTTTACTAAGATCGGTTAATAAATAAGGGTTCTATGGCAAAATTTGGGAAAATCGGGGTATACATATATATGGGAGCTACAGCTAAATCTGAACCGATTTCGATGATTTTTTATACATATAGTTAGTGCTATAGAAGTTTATATTTGGCCAACTTTGAGTAAGATCGGTTGATAAATAAAGGTTTTGTGGCCAAATTTGCGAAAATCGGGCGATACATATATATGAGAGCTATATCTAAATCTGAACCGATTTGGATGAAATTTTGCAGACTTGAAGGGCGATGGAAAAGATTACCTTTTGCCAAATTTGGTGACGATCCGTTTGAAAAAACGCGCAATGTGACCCCATTTGTCGAAATCGGGCGATACATATATATGGGAGCTATATCTAAATTTGATCCGATTTCTTCCAAATTCAATAGCGTTCGTCCTTGTGCCCAAAAAACTCTATGTACCAAATTTCATCAGAATCGGTTAATAATTGCGACCGGAATCCTGTGAACAACAAATACATGGGCAGACGGACGGACGGACGCACGGACACCAAGCGCTAGATCGACTCAGGAGGTGATTCTGAGTCGATCGGTATATATTTTATGGGGTCTAAAATCAATATTGCTGGTAGGCACATTTTTTGGCCGATCAAACTTATTATACCCTGACCACTATGTGGTTTAGGGTATAAAAAGCGAAAAACTTAAAATAACGGGATATCTCAAAAACTGTTGCATAAATTTTTTATTTTTTTAAAAATTTTCGAATTCAGCAGATCAAAATACATAAGCAAAAACACATCTCATCAAATGTACACAGAAAAAAATATTTTGTAAACCGTGTGTATCGGTCTAATTTTCATCCGATTTGCCTGGAATTCAAAATCTTGTTTTAGCCCATATAGGTCGATCCCCCAGACATGCATATAAGCATGTCAGTCCGTCAGTCCGTCAGTCCGTCAGTCCGTCCGTCTGTTGAAATCACGCTAACTTCCGAACGAAACAAGCTATCGACTTGAAACTTGGCACAAGTAGTTGTTATATATGTAGGTCGGATGGTATTGCAAATGAGCCATATCGGTCCACTTTTACTTATAGTCCCCATATAAACGGACCCCCAGATTTGGTTTGCGAAGCCTCTATGAGAAGCCTATTTCAACCGATTTGGCTGAAATTGGGTACGTGCTTTTATTATATGGTTCCTAACAACCATGCAAAAATTGGTCCATATCGGCCCATAATTATATATAGCCCCCATATAAACGGACCCCCAGATTTGGCTTGCGAAGCCTTTAAGAGAAGCATATTTCATGCGTTCCAGCTGCAATTTGATGCATGGTGTTTGTATATGATCTCTAACAACCCTGCAAAAATTGGTCCCCATCTGTTAATTATTATATATAGCTCCCAAACCGATCCCCAGATTTAGTTTGCGGAGCCTCTAAGAGAAGCAAATTTCATCCGATCCGGCTGAAATTTTGTACATAGTATATATAGTATATAGTCAACAAAAACCCTGCAAAAATTGGTCCACATCGCTCCATAATTATATATAGTCCCCATATAAACCTATCCCCATATTTTAACTCCGGAGCCTCTTGGAAGAGCAAAACTCATCCGATTCGGTTGAAATTTTGTACGTGGTGGAAGTAGATAGTCTCTAACAATCATGCAGGAGTTGGTCCACATCGGTCCATAATTATATATAGCCCCCATATTAACCGATCCCCAGATTTGACCACCGGTGCCTTTTGGAGAAGCAAAATTCATCCGATCTGGTTGAAATTTGGTACGTGGTGTTAGTATATGGTCTATAACAACCATGCAGGAATTGGTCCATATCGGTCCATAATTATATATAGCCCCCATACAGCCGATTCCCAGATTTGAACTCCCGTGCCTTTTGGAGAAGCAAAATTCATCCGATCTGGTTGAAATTTGGTACGTGGCGTTAGTAGATGGTCTCTAACAACCATGCAGGAATTGGTCCATATCACTCCATAATTATATATAGCCCCCATAAAAACCGATCCCCAGATTTGAACTCCGGAGCCTTTTGGAGAAGTAAAATTCATCCGTATATACGTATATTACGGCCGTATATACTTGTTCTTCTTTCATGTACTATCAAAGCCTTTTAAATAGGTGTTAAAGACAACTTTAATTTCCACATTCAGACTCGAGTTCAAATAAAAATTATGCCGGATTTCAAGCAAAAACGTCTTTGATAAAAACGTCTGATAAAAAAATCCTATTTTTGAAGGGTTTTTTGCTATGTAGTCAAGATACAAACATTCAACAAATTTAAAGAAAATTTCCATTATTTTAAAGAATTTTTCAGAATCATTAAAGCCAAGATGACTTTAGTCAAACGAATTTTTATATCACGCAAAGATACCCAGTTTTAAGTTAAATCACTTAACTATAAGGACAAAATGACTTCATTGAACAGTTTATCGACTTTTGGGCAAGAAAAAAATTTTATATCATAGAAATGCGTCTTCTATGCTAAGCAAAATTCGCATTCGTATATAAAGGACATGAAATCGTTGATCTCATGACAATGTTTCTTTCAGTGCAGAAATATATTGGAACCATAAAGTGATATCTCAACTTTGGTTCATATCGGTAAGGGTTTGATACAATCCTCACTTCATATAAAAATTTCAATTTTTTCAGGATTTTCATCGAAGTTTTGATTTTTTGGGGGTGGAAGAAGTCTTTCATATAAATTTTTTTTTAGGTTTTGGGTGGATTTTTCAATTTTTTGCGGGTGGTCACGAATTAAAGTCTTTTTCGCTCTAGGACGCATATTTAAGGAGTTATGACCAAAAGAAGTTTTTCATATAAAAATTTAAATTTTTTTTAGGATTTTCATCGAAATTTTGATTTTTTAGGGGTGGTCACGAATTAAGGTCCTTTTGGCTCTAGGACGCATATTTAAGGAGTTATGGCCAAAAGAAGTTTTTCATATAAAATTTCATTTTTTTCAGGATTTTCATCGAAATTTTTATTTTTTTGGGGTGGTCACGAATTAAGGTCCTTTTGGCTCTAGGACGCATATTTAAGGAGTTATGGCCAAAAGAAGTTTTTCATATAAAAATTTCAATTTTTTCAGGATTTTCATCGAAATTTTGATTTTTTTGGGGTGGTCACGAATTAAGGTCCTTTTGCCTCCAGGACGCATATTTAAGGAGTTATGACCAAAATAAGTTTTTCATATAAAAATTTCAATTTTTTCAGGATTTTCATCGAAATTTTGATTTTTTGGGGTGGTCACGAATTAAGGTTCTTTTTGGCCCTAGGACGCATATTTAAGGAGTTATGGCCAAAATAAGTTTTTCATATAAAAATTTCAATTTTTTCAGGATTTTCATCGAAATTTTGATTTTTTGGGTGTGGTCACGAATTAAGGTCCTTTTGGCTCTAGGACGCATATTTAAGGAGTTATGGCCAAAATAAGTTTTTCATATACAAATTTCAATTTTTTCAGGATTTTCATCGAAATTTTGATTTTTTGGGGTGGTCACGAATTAAGGTTCTTTTTGGCCCTAGGACGCATATTTAGGGAGTTATGGCCAAAATAAGTTTTTCATATAAATATTTAAATTTTTCAAGGTTTTTCATCGAAATTTTGATTTTTTGGGGGTGGTCACGAATTAAGGTCCTTTTGGCTCTAGGACGCCTATTTAAGGAGTTATGGCCCAAATAAGTTTTTCATATAAAAATTTCAATTTTTTCAGGATTTTCATCGAAATTTTGATTTTTTGGGGGTGGTCACAAAATAAGGTCCTTTTGGCCCTATGACGCATATTTAAGGAGTTATGGCCAAAATAAGTTTTTCATATAAAAATTTCAATTTTTTCAGGATTTTCATCGAAATTTTGATTTTTTGGGTGTGGTCACGAATTAAGGTCCTTTTGGCTCTAGGACGCATATTTAAGGAGTTATGGCCAAAAGAAGTTTTTCATATAAATATTTAAATTTTTCAAGGTTTTTCATCGAAATTTTGATTTTTTGGGGGTGGTCACGAATTAAGGTCCTTTTGGCTCTAGGACGCATATTTAAGGAGTTATGGCCAAAAGAAGTTTTTCATATAAAAATTTCAATTTTTTCAGGATTTTCATCGAAATTTTGATTTTTTGGGGTGGTCACGAATTAAGGATCTTTTTGGCCCTAGGACGCATATTTAAGGAGTTATGGCCAAAATAAGTTTTTCATATAAAAATTTCAATTTTTTCAGGATTTTCATCGAAATTTTGATTTTTTGGGTGTGGTCACGAATTAAGGTCCTTTTGGCTCTAGGACGCATATTTAAGGAGTTATGGCCAAAATAAGTTTTTCATATACAAATTTCAATTTTTTCAGGATTTTCATCGAAATTTTGATTTTTTGGGGTGGTCACGAATTAAGGTTCTTTTTGGCCCTAGGACGCATATTTAGGGAGTTATGGCCAAAATAAGTTTTTCATATAAATATTTAAATTTTTCAAGGTTTTTCATCGAAATTTTGATTTTTTGGGGGTGGTCACGAATTAAGGTCCTTTTGGCTCTAGGACGCCTATTTAAGGAGTTATGGCCCAAATAAGTTTTTCATATAAAAATTTCAATTTTTTCAGGATTTTCATCGAAATTTTGATTTTTTGGGGGTGGTCACAAAATAAGGTCCTTTTGGCTCTAGGACGCATATTTAAGGAGTTATGGCCAAAATAAGTTTTTCATATAAAAATTTCAATTTTTTCAGGATTTTCATCGAAATTTTGATTTTTTGGGTGTGGTCACGAATTAAGGTCCTTTTGGCTCTAGGACGCATATTTAAGGAGTTATGGCCAAAATAAGTTTTTCATATAAAAATTTCATTTTTTTCAGGATTTTAATCGAAATTTTGATTTTTTGGGGGTGGTCACGAATTAAGGTCCTTTTGGCTCTAGGACGCATATTTAAGGAGTTATGGCCAAAATAAGTTTTTCATATAAAAATTTCAATTTTTCAGGATTTTCATCGAAATTTTGATTTTTTAGGGGTGGTCACGAATTAAGGTCCTTTTGGCCCTATGACGCATATTTAAGGAGTTATGGCCAAAATAAGTTTTCAATATAAAAATTTGAATTTTTTAAGGATTTTCATCGAAATTTTGATTTTTGGGGGTTGTCACGAATTAAGGTCCATTTGGCTCTAGGACGTATATTTAAGGAGTTATGGCCAAAATAAGTTTTTCGTATAAAAATTTCAATTTTTTCAAGATTTTCATCGAAATTTTGATTTTTTGGGGGTGGTCACGAATTAAGGTCCTTTTGGCTCTAGGACGCATATTTAAGGAGTTATGGCCAAAATAAGTTTTTCATATCAAAATTTGATTTTTTTAAGGATTTTCATCGAAATTTTGATTTTTTAGGGGTGGTCACGAATTAAGGTCATTTTGGCTCTAGGACGCATATTTAAGGAGTTATGGCCAAAATAAGTTTTTCATATAAAAAATTGATTTTTTTAAGGATTTTCATCGAAATTTTGATTTTTTTGGGGGTGGTCACGAATTAAGGTCCTTTTGGCTCTAGGCCGCATATTTAAGGAGTTATGGCCAAAATAAGTTTTTCATATAAAAATTTCAATTTTTCAGGATTTTCATCGAAATTTTGATTTTTTGGGGGTGGTCACAAATTAAGGTCCTTTTGGCTCTAGGACGTTATGGCCAAAATAAGTTTTTCATATAAAAATTTCAATTTTTTTCAGGATTTTCATCGAAATTTTGATTTTTTGGGGGGTGGTTACGAATTAAGGTCCTTTTGGCTCTAGGACGCATATTTAAGGAGTTATGGCCAAAATAAGTTTTTCATATAAAAATTTAAATTTTTTAAGGATTTTCATCGAAATTTTGATTTTTTGGGGGTGGTCACGAATTAAGGTCCCTTTGGCTATAGGACGCATATTTAAGGAGTTATGGCCAAAATAAGTTTTTCATATAAAAATTTGATTTTTTTAAGGATTTTCATTGAAATTGTGATTTTTTGGGGGGTGGTCACTAATTAAGGTCCTTTTGGCTCTAGGACGCATATTTAAGGAGTTATGGCCAAAATAAGTTTTTCATATAAAAATTTGAATTTTTTAAGGATTTTCATCGAAATTTTGATTTTTTGGGGGTGGTCACAAATTAAGGTCCTTTTGGCTCTAGGACGTTATGGCCAAAATAAGTTTTTCATATAAAAATTTAAATTTTTTAGGGATTTTCATCGAAATTTTGATTTTTTGGGGGTGGTCACGAATTAAGGTCCCTTTGGCTCTAGGACGCATATTTAAGGAGTTATGGCCAAAATAAGTTTTTCATATAAAAATTTGATTTTTTTAAGGATTTTCATTGAAATTGTGATTTTTTGGGGGGTGGTCACTAATTAAGGTCCTTTTGGCTCTAGGACGCATATTTAAGGAGTTATGGCCAAAATAAGTTTTTCATATAAAAATTTGATTTTTTTCAGGATTTTTATCGAAATTTTGATTTTTTGGGGGTGGTCACGAATTAAGGTCCTTTTGGCTCTAGGACGCATATTTAAGGAGTTATGGCCAAAATAAATTTTTCATATAAAAATTTCAATTTTTTCAGGATTTTCATCGACATTTTGATTTTTTGGGGGTGGTCACGAATTAAGGTCCTTTTGGCCCTAGGACGCATATTTAAGGAGTTATGGCCAAAATAAGTTTTTCATATAAAAATTTGAGTTTTTTTAAGAATTTTCATCGAAATTTTGATTTTTTTGGGGTGGTCACGAATTAAGGTCCTTTTGGCTCTATGCCGCATATTTAAGGAGTTATGGCCAAAATAAGTTTTTCATATAAAAATTTGAGTTTTTTAAAAATTTTCATCGAAATTTTGATTTTTTGGGGGTGGTCACGAATTAAGGTCCTTTTGGCTCTATGCCGCATATTTAAGGAGTTATGGCCCAAATAAGTTTTTCATATAAAAATTTCAATTTTTTCAGGATTTTCATCGAAATTTTGATTTTTTGGGGGCGGTCACGAACTAAGGTCCTTTTGGCTCTAGGACGCATATTTAAGGAGTTATGGCCAAAATAAGTTTTTCATATAAAAATTTCAATTTTTTCAGGATTTTCATCGAAATTTTGATTTTTTGGGGGTGGTCACGAATTAAAGTCCTTTTGGCTCTAGGACGCATATTTAAGGAGTTATGGCCAAAATAAGTTTTTCATATAAAAATTTGAATTTTTTCAGGATTTTAATCGAAATTAAGGTCCTTTTGGCTCTAGGACGCATATTTAAGGAGTTATGGCCAAAATAAGTTTTTCATATAAAAATTTGAATTTTTTAAGGATTTTCATCGAAATTTTGATTTTTTAGGGGTGGTCACGAATTAAGGTCCTTTTGGCTCTAGGACGCATATTTAAGGAGTTATGGCCAAAATAAGTTTTTCATATAAAAATTTGAATTTTTTCAGGATTTTCATCGAAATTTTGATTTTTTGGGGGTGGTCACGAATTAAGGTCCTTTTGGCTCTAGGACGCATATTTAAGGAGTTATGGCCAAAATAAGTTTTTCATATAAAAATTTGATTTTTTTAAGGATTTTCATCGAAATTTTGATTTTTTGGGGGTGGTCACGAATTAAGGTCCTTTTGGCTCAGGACGCATATTTAAGGAGTTATGGCCAAAATAAGTTTTTCATATAAAAATTTGAATTTTTTAAGGATTTTCATCGAAATTTTGATTTTTTGGGGGTGGTCACGAATTAAGGTCCTTTTGGCTCTAGGACGCATATTTAAGGAGTTATGGCCAAAATAAGTTTTTCATATAAAAATTTCAATTTTTTAAGGATTTTCATCGAAATTTTGATTTTGTGGGGGTGGTCACGAATTAAGGTCCTTTTGGCTCTAGGACGCATATTTAAGGAGTTATGGCCAAAATAAGTTTTTCATATAAAAATTTGAATTTTTTCAGGATTTTCATCGAAATTTTGATTTTTTGGGGGTGGTCCTTTTGGCTCTAGGACGCATATTTAAGGAGTTATGGCCACAATAAGTTTTTCATATAAAAATTTCAATTTTTTAAGGATTTTCATCGAAATTTTGATTTTGTGGGGGTGGTCACGAATTAAGGTCCTTTTGGCTCTAGGTCGCATATTTAAGGAGTTATGGCCAAAATAAGTTTTTCATATAAAAATTTCAATTTTTTAAGGATTTTCATCGAAATTTTGATTTTTTGGGGGTGGTCACGAATTAAGGTCCTTTTTGCTCTAGGACGCATATTTAAGGAGTTATGGCCAAAATAAGTTTTTCATATATAAATTTGATTTTTTTAAGGATTTTCATCGAAATTTTGATTTTTTGGGGGTGGTCACGAATTAAGGTCCTTTTGGCTCTAGGACGCATATTTAAGGAGTTATGGCCAAAATAAGTTTTTAATATAAAAATTTCAATTTTTTAAGGATTTTCATCGAAATTTTGATTTTTTGGGGGTGGTCACGAATTAAGGTCCTTTTGGCTCTAGGACGCATATTTAAGGAGTTATGGCCAAAATAAGTTTTTCATATAAAAATTAAATTTTTTAAGGATTTTCATCGAAATTTTGATTTTTTGGGGGTGGTCACGAATTAAGGTCCTTTTGGCTCTAGGACGCATATTTAAGGAGTTATGGCCAAAATAAGTTTTTCATATAAAAATTTCAATTTTTTAAGGATTTTCATCGAAATTTTGATTTTTTGGGGGTGGTCACGAATTAAGGTCCTTTTGGCTCTAGGACGCATATTTAGGAGTTATGGCCAAAATAAGTTTTTCATATAAAAATTTTAATTTTTTAAGGATTTTCATCGAAATTTTGATTTTTTGGGGGTGGTCACGAATTAAGGTCCTTTTGGCTCTAGGACGCATATTTAAGGAGTTATGGCCAAAATAAGTTTTTCATATAAAAATTTGAATTTTTTAAGGATTTTCATCGAAATTTTGATTTTTTAGGGGTGGTCACGAATTAAGGTCCTTTTGGCTCTAGGACGCATATTTAAGGAGTTATGGCCAAAATAAGTTTTTCATATAAAAATTTCAATTTTTTCAGGATTTTCATCGAAATTTTGATTGTTTGGGGGTGGTCACGAATTAAGGTCCTTTTGGCCCTAGGACGCATATTTAAGGAGTTATGGCCAAAATAAGTTTTTCATGTAAAAATTTGAATTTTTTAAGGATTTCCATCGAAATTTTGATTTTTTGGGGGTGGTCACGAATTAAGGTCCTTTTGGCTCTAGGACGCATATTTAAGGAGTTATGGGCAAAATAAGTTTTTCATATAAAAATTTGAATTTTTTCAGGATTTTCATCGAAATTTTGATTTTTTAGGGGTGGTCACGAATTAAGGTCCTTTTGGCTCTAGGACGCATATTTAATGAGTTATGGCCAAAATAAGTTTTTCATATAAAAATTTCAATTTTTTTAAGGATTTTCATCGAAATTTTGATTTTTTGTGGGTGGTCACGAATTAAGGTCCTTTTGGCTCTAGGACGCATATTTAAGGAGTTATGGCCAAAATAAGTTTTTCATATAAAAATTTGAATTTTTTAAGGATTTTCATCGAAATTTTGATTTTTTAGGGGTGGTCACGAATTAAGGTCCTTTTGGCTCTAGGACGCATATTTAAGGAGTTATGGCCAAAATAAGTTTTTCATATAAAAATTTGATCTTCTCAGGATTTTCATCGAAATTTTGAATTTTTGGGGGGTGGTCACGAATTAAGGTCCTTTTGGCTCTAGGACACATATTTAAGGAGTTATGGCCAAAATAAGTTTTTCATATAAAAATTTCAATTTTTTCAGGATTTTCATCGAAATTTTGATTGTTTGGGGGTGGTCACGAATTAAGGTCCTTTTGGCCCTAGGACGCATATTTAAGGAGTTATGGCCAAAATAAGTTTTTCATGTAAAAAATTTAATTTTTTAAGGATTTCCATCGAAATTTTGATTTTTTGGGGGTGGTCACGAATTAAGGTCCTTTTGGCTCTAGGACGCATATTTAAGGAGTTATGGGCAAAATAAGTTTTTCATATAAAAATTTGAATTTTTTCAGGATTTTCATCGAAATTTTGATTTTTTAGGGGTGGTCACGAATTAAGTCCCTTTTGGCTCTAGGACGCATATTTAATGAGTTATGGCCAAAATAAGTTTTTCATATAAAAATTTCAATTTTTTTAAGGATTTTCATCGAAATTTTGATTTTTTGTGGGTGGTCACGAATTAAGGTCCTTTTGGCTCTAGGACGCATATTTAAGGAGTTATGGCCAAAATAAGTTTTTCATATAAAAATTTGAATTTTTTAAGGATTTTCATCGAAATTTTGATTTTTTTGGGGTGGTCACGAATTAAGGTCCTTTTGGCTCTAGGACGCATATTTAAGGAGTTATGGCCAAAATAAGTTTTTCATATAAAAATTTGATCTTCTCAGGATTTTCATCGAAATTTTGAATTTTTGGGGGGTGGTCACGAATTAAGGTCCTTTTGGCTCTAGGACACATATTTAAGGAGTTATGGCCAAAATAAGTTTTTCATATAAAAATTTCAATTTTTTCAGGATTTTCATCGAAATTTTGATTGTTTGGGGGTGGTCACGAATTAAGGTCCTTTTGGCCCTAGGACGCATATTTAAGGAGTTATGGCCAAAATAAGTTTTTCATGTAAAAATTTGAATTTTTTAAGGATTTCCATCGAAATTTTGATTTTTTGGGGGTGGTCACGAATTAAGGTCCTTTTGGCTCTAGGACGCATATTTAAGGAGTTATGGGCAAAATAAGTTTTTCATATAAAAATTTGAATTTTTTCAGGATTTTCATCGAAATTTTGATTTTTTAGGGGTGGTCACGAATTAAGGTCCTTTTGGCTCTAGGACGCATATTTAATGAGTTATGGCCAAAATAAGTTTTTCATATAAAAATTTCAATTTTTTTAAGGATTTTCATCGAAATTTTGATTTTTTGTGGGTGGTCACGAATTAAGGTCCTTTTGGCTCTAGGACGCATATTTAAGGAGTTATGGCCAAAATAAGTTTTTCATATAAAAATTTCAATTTTTTTCAGGATTTTCATCGACATTTTGTTTTTGTGGGGGTGGTCACGAATTAAGGTCCTTTTGGCTCTAGGACGCATATTTAAGGAGTTATGGCCAAAATAAGTTTTTCATATAAAAATTTAAATTTTTTCAGGATTTTGAATTTTTTAAGGATTTTCATCGAAATTTTGATTTTTTAGGGGTGGTCACGAATTAAGGTCCTTTTGGCTCTAGGACGCATATTTAAGGAGTTATGGCCAAAATAAGTTTTTCATATAAAAATTTGATCTTCTCAGGATTTTCATCGAAATTTTGAATTTTTGGGGGGTGGTCACGAATTAAGGTCCTTTTGGCTCTAGGACGCATATTTAAGGAGTTATGGCCAAAATAAGTTTTTCATATAAAAATTTCAATTTTTTCAGGATTTTCATCGAAATTTTGATTTTTTGGGGGTGGTCACGAATTAAAGTCCTTTTGGCCCTAGGACGCATATTTAAGGAGTTATGGCCAAAATAAGTTTTTCATGTAAAAATTTGAATTTTTTAAGGATTTCCATCGAAATTTTGATTTTTTGGAGGTGGTCACGAATTAAGGTCCTTTTGGCTCTAGGACGCATATTTAAGGAGTTATGGCCAAAATAAGTTTTTCATATAAAAATTTGAATTTTTTCAGGATTTTCATCGAAATTTTGATTTTTTAGGGGTGGTCACGAATTAAGGTCCTTTTGGCTCTAGGACGCATATTTAATGAGTTATGGCCAAAATAAGTTTTTCATATAAAAATTTCAATTTTTTTAAGGATTTTCATCGAAATTATGATTTTTTGTGGGTGGTCACGAATTAAGGTCCTTTTGGCTCTAGGACGCATATTTAAGGAGTTATGGCCAAAATAAGTTTTTCATATAAAAATTTCAATTTTTTTCAGGATTTTCATCGACATTTTGATTTTTTGGGGGTGGTCACGAATTAAGGTCCTTTTGGCTCTAGGACGCATATTTAAGGAGTTATGGCCAAAATAAGTTTTTCATATAAAAATTTGAATTTTTTAAGGTTTTTCATCGAAATTTTGATTTTTTGGGGGTGGTCACGAATTAAGGTCCTTTTGGCTCTAGGACGCATATTTAAGGAGTTATGGCCAAAATGTGTTTTTCATATAAAAATTTAAATTTTTTCAGGATTTTGAATTTTTTAAGGATTTTCATCGAAATTTTGATTTTTTGGGGGTGGTCACGAATTAAGGTCCTTTTGGCTCTAGGACGCATATTTAAGGAGTTATGGCCAAAATAAGTTTTTCATATAAAAATTTGATCTTCTCAGGATTTTCATCGAAATTTTGAAGTTTTGGGGGGTGGTCACGAATTAAGGTCCTTTTGGCTCTAGGACGCATATTTAAGGAGTTATGGCCAAAATAAGTTTTTCATATAAAAATTTCAATTTTTTCAGGATTTTCATCGAAATTTTGATTTTTTGGGGGTGGTCACGAATTAAGGTCCTTTTGGCCCTAGGACGCATATTTAAGGAGTTATGGCCAAAATAAGTTTTTCATATAAAAATTTCAATTTTTTCAGGATTTTCATCGAAATTTTGATTTTTTGGGGGTGGTCACGAATTAAGGTCCTTTTGGCCCTAGGACGCATATTTAAGGAGTTATGGCCAAAATAAGTTTTTCATGTAAAAATTTGAATTTTTTAAGGATTTCCATCGAAATTTTGATTTTTTGGGGGTGGTCACGAATTAAGGTCCTTTTGGCTCTAGGACGCATATTTAAGGAGTTATGGCCAAAATAAGTTTTTCATATAAAAATTTGAATTTTTTCAGGATTTTCATCGAAATTTTGATTTTTTGGGGGTGGTCACGAATTAAGGTCCTTTTGGCTCTAGGACGCATATTTAAGGAGTTATGGCCAAAATAAGTTTTTCATATAAAAATTTGAATTTTTTAAGGATTTTTATCGAAATTTTGATTTTTTGGGGGTGGTCACGAATTAAGGTCCTTTTGGCTCTAGGACGCATATTTAAGGAGTTATGGCCACAATAAGTTTTTCATATAAAAATTTGATCTTCTCAGGATTTTCATCGAAATTTTGAAGTTTTGGGGGGTGGTCACGAATTAAGGTCCTTTTGGCTCTAGGACGCATATTTAAGGAGTTATGACCAAAATAAGTTTTTCATATAAAAATTTGAATTTTTTTCAGGATTTTCATCGAAATTTTGATTTTTTGGGGGTGGTCACGAATTAAGGTCCTTTTGGCCCTAGGACGCATATTTAAGGAGTTATGGCCAAAATAAGTTTTTCATATAAAAATTTGATTTTTTTAAGGATTTTCATCGAAATTTTGATTTTTTGGGGGTGGTCACGAATTAAGGCCTTTTGGCTCTAGGATGCATATTTAGGGAGTTATGGCCAAAATAAGTTTTTCATATAAAAATTTGAATTTTTTAAGGATTTTCATCGAAATTTTGATTTTTTTTGGGGGTGGTCACGAATTAAGGTCCTTTTGGCTCTAGGACGCATATTTAAGGAGTTATGGCCAAAATAAGTTTTTCATATAAAAATTTGAATGTTTTCAGGATTTCCATCGAAATTTTGATTTTTTGGGGGTGGTCACGAATTAAGGTCCTTTTGGCTCTAGGACGCATATTTAAGGAGTTATGGCCAAAATAAGTTTTTCATATAAAAATTTGAATTTTTTCAGGGTTTTCATCGAAATTTTGATTTTTTGGGGGTGGTCACGAATTAAGGTCCTTTTGGCTCTAGGATGCATATTTAGGGAGTTATGGCCAAAATAAGTTTTTCATATAAAAATTTGAATTTTTTAAGGATTTTCATCGAAATTTTGATTTTTTGGGGGTGGTCACGAATTAAGGTCCTTTTGGCTCTAGGACGCATATTTAAGGAGTTATGGCCAAAATAAGTTTTTCATATAAAAATTTCAATTTTTTAAGGATTTTCATCGAAATTTTGATTTTTTGGGGGTGGTCACGAATTAAGGTCCTTTTGGCTCTAGGACGCATATTTAAGGAGTTATGGCCAAAATAAGTTTTTCATATAAAAATTTGAATTTTTTAAGGATTTTCATCGAAATTTTAATTTTTTGGGGGTGGTCACGAATTAAGGTCCTTTTGGCTCTAGGACGCATATTTAAGGAGTTATGGCCAAAATAAGTTTTTCATATAAAAATTTGAATTTTTTAAGGATTTTCATCGAAATTTGGATTTTTTAGGGGTGGTCACGAATTAAGGTCCTTTTGGCTCTAGGACGCATATTTAAGGAGTTATGGCCAAAATAAGTTTTTCATATAAAATTTTCAATTTTTTCAGGATTTTCATCGAAATTTTGATTTTTTGGGGGTGGTCACGAATTAAGGTCCTTTTGGCCCTAGGACGCATATTTAAGGAGTTATGGCCAAAATAAGTTTTTCATGTAAAAATTTGAATTTTTTAAGGATTTCCATCGAAATTTTGATTTTTTGGGGGTGGTCACGAATTAAGGTCCTTTTGGCTCTAGGACGCATATTTAAGGAGTTATGGCCAAAATAAGTTTTTCATATACAAATTTGAATTTTTTCAGGATTTTCATCGAAATTTTGATTTTTTGGGGTGGTCACGAATTAAGGTCCTTTTGGCTCTAGGACGCATATTTAAGGAGTTATGGCCAAAATAAGTTTTTCATATAAAAATTTGAATTTTTTAAGGATTTTCATCGAAATTTTGATTTTTTGGGGGTGGTCACGAATTAAGGTCCTTTTGGCTCTAGGACGCATATTTAAGGAGTTATGGCCACAATAAGTTTTTCATATAAAAATTTGATCTTCTCAGGATTTTCATCGAAATTTTGAAGTTTTGGGGGGTGGTCACGAATTAAGGTCCTTTTGGCTCTAGGACGCATATTTAAGGAGTTATGACCAAAATAAGTTTTTCATATAAAAATTTGAATTTTTTTCAGGATTTTCATCGAAATTTTGATTTTTTGGGGGTGGTCACGAATTAAGGTACTTTTGGCCCTAGGACGCATATTTAAGGAGTTATGGCCAAAATAAGTTTTTCATATAAAAATTTGATTTTTTTAAGGATTTTCATCGAAATTTTGATTTTTTTGGGGTGGTCACGAATTAAGGTCCTTTTGGCTCTAGGATGCATATTTAGGGAGTTATGGCCAAAATAAGTTTTTCATATAAAAATTTGATCTTCTCAGGATTTTCATCGAAATTTTGATTTTTTGGGGGTGGTCACGAATTAAGGTCCTTTTGGCTCTAGGACGCATATTTAAGGAGTTATGGCCAAAATAAGTATTTTATATAAAAATTTCAATTTTTTAAGGATTTTCATCAAAATTTTGATTTTTTGGGGGTGGTCACGAATTAAGGTCCTTTTGGCTCTAGGACGCATATTTAAGGAGTTATGGCCAAAATAAGTTTTTCATATAAAAATTTCAATTTTTTAAGGATTTTCATCGAAATTTTGATTTTTTGGGGGTGGTCACGAATTAAGGTCCTTTTGGCTCTAGGACGCATATTTAAGGAGTTATGGCCAAAATAAGTTTTTCATATAAAAATTTCAATTTTTTAAGGATTTTCATCGAAATTTTGATTTTTTGGGGGTGGTCACGAATTAAGGTCCTTTTGGCTCTAGGACGCATATTTAAGGAGTTATGGCCACAATAAGTTTTTCATATAAAAATTTGAATTTTTTAAGGATTTTCATCGAAATTTTGATTTTTTGGGGGTGGTCACGAATTAAGGTCCTTTTGGCTCTAGGACGCATATTTAAGGAGTTATGGCCACAATAAGTTTTTCATATAAAAATTTGAATTTTTTAAGGATTTTCATCGAAATTTTGATTTTTTGGGGGTGGTCACGAATTAAGGTCCTTTTGGCTCTAGGACGCATATTTAAGGAGTTATGGCCACAATAAGTTTTTCATATAAAAATTTGATCTTCTCAGGATTTTCATCGAAATTTTGAAGTTTTGGGGGGTGGTCACGAATTAAGGTCCTTTTGGCTCTAGGACGCATATTTAAGGAGTTATGGCCAAAATAAGTTTTTCATATAAAAATTTCAATTTTTTCAGGATTTTCATCGAAATTTTGATTTTTTGGGGGTGGTCACGAATTAAGGTCCTTTTGGCCCTGGGACGCATATTTAAGGAGTTATGGCCAAAATAAGTTTTTCATATAAAAATTTGAATTTTTTCAGGATTTCCATCGAAATTTTGATTTTTTGGGGGTGGTCACGAATTAAGGTCCTTTTGGCTCTAGGACGCATATTTAAGGAGTTATGGCCAAAATAAGTTTTTCATATAAAAATTTGAATTTTTTCAGGATTTTCATCGAAATTTTGATTTTTTAGGGGTGGTCACGAATAAAGGTCCTTTTGGCTCTAGGACGCATATTTAAGGAGTTATGGGCAAAATAAGTTTTTCATATAAAAATTTGATTTTTTTAAGGATTTTCATCGAAATTTTGATTTTTTGGGTGTGGTCACGAATTAAGGTCCTTTTGGCTCTAGGATGCATATTTAGGGAGTTATGGCCAAAATAAGTTTTTCATATAACAATTTGAATTTTTTAAGGATTTTCATCGAAATTTTGATTTTTTGGGGGTGGTCACGAATTAAGGTCCTTTTGGCTCTAGGACGCATATTTAAGGAGTTATGGCCAAAATAAGTTTTTCATATAAAAACTTGAATTTTTTAAGGATTTTCATCGAAATTTTGATTTTTTGGGGGTGGTCACGAATTAAGGTCCTTTGGCTCTAGGACGCATATTTAAGGAGTTATGGCCAAAATAAGTTTTTCATATAAAAATTTGCATTTTTTAAGGATTTTCATCGAAATTTTGATTTTTTGGGGGTGGTCACGAATTAAGGTCCTTTTGGCTCTAGGACGCATATTTAAGGAGTTATGGCCAAAATAAGTTTTTCATATAAAAATTTCAATTTTTTAAGGATTTTCATCGAAATTTTGATTTTTTGGGGGTGGTCACGAATTAAGGTCCTTTTGGCTCTAGGACGCATATTTAAGGAGTTATGGCCAAAATAAGTTTTTCATATAAAAATTTGATCTTCTCAGGATTTTCATCGAAATTTTGAATTTTTGGGGGGTGGTCACGAATTAAGGTCCTTTTGGCTCTAGGACGCATATTTAAGGAGTTATGGCCAAAATAAGTTTTTCATATAAAAATTTCAATTTTTTTCAGGATTTTCATAGAAATTTTGATTTTTTGGGGGTGGTCACGAATTAAGGTCCTTTTGGCTCTAGGACGCATATTTAAGGAGTTATGGCCAAAATAAGTTTTTCATATAAAAATTTGAATTTTTTAAGGATTTTCATCGAAATTTTGATTTTTTGGGGGTGGTCACGAATTAAGGTCCTTTTGGCCCTAGGACGCATATTTAAGGAGTTATGGCCAAAATAAGTTTTTCATGTAAAAATTTGAATTTTTTAAGGATTTCCATCGAAATTTTGATTTTTTGGGGGTGGTCACGAATTAAGGTCCTTTTGGCTCTAGGACGCATATTTAAGGAGTTATGGCCAAAATAAGTTTTTCATATAAAAATTTGAATTTTTTCAGGATTTTCATCGAAATTATGATTTTTTAGGGGTGGTCACGAATTAAGGTCCTTTTGGCTCTAGGACGCATATTTAATGAGTTATGGCCAAAATAAGTTTTTCATATAAAAATTTCAATTTTTTTAAGGATTTTCATCGAAATTTTGATTTTTTGTGGGTGGTCACGAATTAAGGTCCTTTTGGCTCTAGGACGCATATTTAAGGAGTTATGGCCAAAATAAGTTTTTCATATAAAAATTTCAATTTTTTTCAGGATTTTCATCGACATTTTGATTTTTTGGGGGTGGTCACGAATTAAGGTCCTTTTGGCTCTAGGACGCATATTTAAGGAGTTATGGCCAAAATAAGTTTTTCATATAAAAATTTGAATTTTTTAAGGTTTTTCATCGAAATTTTGATTTTTTGGGGGTGGTCACGAATTAAGGTCCTTTTGGCTCTAGGACGCATATTTAAGGAGTTATGGCCAAAATGTGTTTTTCATATAAAAATTTAAATTTTTTCAGGATTTTGAATTTTTTAAGGATTTTCATCGAAATTTTGATTTTTTAGGGGTGGTCACGAATTAAGGTCCTTTTGGCTCTAGGACGCATATTTAAGGAGTTATGGCCAAAATAAGTTTTTCATATAAAAATTTGATCTTCTCAGGATTTTCATCGAAATTTTGAATTTTTGGGGGGTGGTCACGAATTAAGGTCCTTTTGGCTCTAGGACGCATATTTAAGGAGTTATGGCCAAAATAAGTTTTTCATATAAAAATTTCAATTTTTTCAGGATTTTCATCGAAATTTTGATTTTTTGGGGGTGGTCACGAATTAAGGTCCTTTTGGCCCTAGGACGCATATTTAAGGAGTTATGGCCAAAATAAGTTTTTCATGTAAAAATTTGAATTTTTTAAGGATTTCCATCGAAATTTTGATTTTTTGGGGGTGGTCACGAATTAAGGTCCTTTTGGCTCTAGGACGCATATTTAAGGAGTTATGGCCAAAATAAGTTTTTCATATAAAAATTTCAATTTTTTAAGGATTTTCATCGAAATTTTGATTTTTTGGGGGTGGTCACGAATTAAGGTCCTTTTGGCTCTAGACCGCTATTTAAGGAGTTATGGCCAAAATAAGTTTTTCATATAAAAATTTGAATTTTTTAAGGATTTTCATCGAAATTTTGATTTTTTGGGGGTGGTCACGAATTAAGGACGCATATTTAAGGAGTTATGGCCAAAATAAGTTTTTCGTATAAAAATTTGAATTTTTTAAGGATTTTCATCGAAATTTTGATTTTTTAGGGGTGGTCACGAATTAAGGTCCTTTTGGCTCTAGGACGCATATTTAAGGAGTTATGGCCAAAATAAGTTTTTCATATAAAAATTTGATCTTCTCAGGATTTTCATCGAAATTTTGAATTTTTGGGGGGTGGTCACGAATTAAGGTCCTTTTGGCTCTAGGACGCATATTTAAGGAGTTATGGCCAAAATAAGTTTTTCATATAAAAATTTGAATTTTTTAAGGATTTTCATCGAAAATTTGATTTTTTGGGGGTGGTCACGAATGAAGGTCCTTTTGGCCCTAGGACGCATATTTAAGGAGTTATGGCCAAAATAAGTTTTTCATGTAAAAATTTGAATTTTTTAAGGATTTCCATCGAAATTTTGATTTTTTGGGGGTGGTCACGAATTAAGGTCCTTTTGGCTCTAGGACGGATATTTAAGGAGTTATGGCCAAAATAAGTTTTTCATATAAAAATTTGAATTTTTTCAGGATTTTCATCGAAATTTTGATTTTTTAGGGGTGGTCACGAATTAAGGTCCTTTTGGCTCTAGGACGCATATTTAATGAGTTATGGCCAAAATAAGTTTTTCATATAAAAATTTCAATTTTTTTAAGGATTTTCATCGAAATTTTGATTTTTTGTGGGTGGTCACGAATTAAGGTCCTTTTGGCTCTAGGACGCATATTTAAGGAGTTATGGCCAAAATAAGTTTTTCATATAAAAATTTCAATTTTTTTCAGGATTTTCATCGACATTTTGATTTTTTGGGGGTGGTCACGAATTAAGGTCCTTTTGGCTCTAGGACGCATATTTAAGGAGTTATGGCCAAAATGTGTTTTTCATATAAAAATTTCAATTTTTTAAGGATTTTCATCGAAATTTTGATTTTTTGGGGGTGGTCACGAATTAAGGTCCTTTTGGCCCTAGGACGCATATTTAAGGAGTTATGGCCAAAATAAGTTTTTCATGTAAAAATTTGAATTTTTTAAGGATTTCCATCGAAATTTTTGATTTTTTGGGGGTGGTCACGAATTAAGGTCCTTTTGGCTCTAGGACGCATATTTAAGGAGTTATGGCCAAAATAAGTTTTTCATATAAAAATTTGAATTTTTTAAGGATTTTCATCGAAATTTTGATTTTTTAGGGGTGGTCACGAATTAAGGTCCTTTTGGCTCTAGGACGCATATTTAAGGAGTTATGGGCAAAATAAGTTTTTCACATAAAAATTTGATTTTTTTAAGGATTTTCATCGAAATTTTGATTTTTTGGGGGTGGTCACGAATTAAGGTCCTTTTGGCTCTAGGATGCATATTTAGGGAGTTATGGCCAAAATAAGTTTTTCATATAAAAATTTGAATTTTTTAAGGATTTTCATCGAAATTTTGATTTTTTGGGGGTGGTCACGAATTAAGGTCCTTTTGGCTCTAGGACGCATATTTAAGGAGTTATGGCCAAAATAAGTTTTTCATATAAAAATTTCAATTTTTTAAGGATTTTCATCGAAATTTTGATTTTTTGGGGGTGGTCACGAATTAAGGTCCTTTTGGCTCTAGGACGCATATTTAAGGAGTTATGGTCAAAATAAGTTTTTCATATAAAAATTTCAATTTTTTAAGGATTTTCATCGAAATTTTGATTTTTTGGGGGTGGTCACGAATTAAGGTCCTTTTGGCTCTAGGACGCATATTTAAGGAGTTATGGCCAAAATAAGTTTTTCATATAAAAATTTCAATTTTTTTCAGGATTTTCATCGAAATTTTGATTTTTTGTGGGTGGTCACGAATTAAGGTCCTTTTGGCTCTAGGACGCATATTTAAGGAGTTATGGCCAAAATAAGTTTTTCATATAAAAATTTCAATTTTTTAAGGATTTTCATCGAAATTTTGATTTTTTGGGGGTGGTCACGAATTAAGGTCCTTTTGGCCCTAGGACGCATATTTAAGGAGTTATGGCCAAAATAAGTTTTTCATGTAAAAATTTGAATTTTTTAAGGATTTCCATCGAAATTTTTGATTTTTTGGGGGTGGTCACGAATTAAGGTCCTTTTGGCTCTAGGACGCATATTTAAGGAGTTATGGCCAAAATAAGTTTTTCATATAAAAATTTGAATTTTTTAAGGATTTTCATCGAAATTTTGATTTTTTAGGGGTGGTCACGAATTAAGGTCCTTTTGGCTCTAGGACGCATATTTAAGGAGTTATGGGCAAAATAAGTTTTTCACATAAAAATTTGATTTTTTTAAGGATTTTCATCGAAATTTTGATTTTTTGGGGGTGGTCACGAATTAAGGTCCTTTTGGCTCTAGGACGCATATTTAAGGAGTTATGGCCAAAATAAGTTTTTCATATAAAAATTTCAATTTTTTAAGGATTTTCATCGAAATTTTGATTTTTTGGGGGTGGTTACGAATTAAGGTCCTTTTGGCTCTAGGACGCATATTTAAGGAGTTATGGCCAAGTAAGGAAAGTCTAAAGTCGGGCGGGGCCGACTATATTATACCCTGCACCACTTTGTAGATCTAAATTTTCGATACCATATCACATCCGTCAAATGTGTTGGTGGCTATATATAAAGGTTTGTCCCAAATAAAGGGTGATTTGTTAAGAGCTTGATAACTTTTTTTTAAAAAAAAACGCATAAAATTTTCAAAATCTCATCGGTTCTTTATTTGAAACGTTAGATTGGTCCATGACATTTACTTTTTGAAGATAATTTCATTTAAATGTTGACCGCGGCTGCGTCTTAGGTGGTCCATTCGGAAAGTCCAATTTTGGGCAACTTTTTCGAGCATTTCGGCCGGAATAGCCCGAATTTCTTCGGAAATGTTGTCTTCCAAAGCTGGAATAGTTGCTGGCTTATTTCTGTAGACTTTAGACTTGACGTAGCCCCACAAAAAATAGTCTAAAGGCGTCAAATCGCATGATCTTGGTGGCCAACTTACCGGTCCATTTCTTGAGATGAATTGTTCTCCGAAGTTTTCCCTCAAAATGGCCATAGAATCGCGAGCTGTGTGGCATGTAGCGCCATCTTGTTGAAACCACATGTCAACCAAGTTCAGTTCTTCCATTTTTGGCAACAAAAAGTTTGTTAGCATCGAACGATAGCGATCGCCATTCACCGTAACGTTGCGTCCAACAGCATCTTTGAAAAAATACGGTCCAATGATTCCACCAGCGTACAAACCACACCAAACAGTGCATTTTTCGGGATGCATGGGCAGTTCTTGAACGGCTTCTGGTTGCTCTTCACTCCAAATGCGGCAATTTTGCTTATTTACGTAGCCATTCAACCAGAAATGAGCCTCATCGCTGAACAAAATTTGTCGATAAAAAAGCGGATTTTCTGCCAATTTTTCTAGGGCCCATTCACTGAAAATTCGACGTTGTGGCTCGTTAGTAAGTCTTTTCATGATGAAATGTCAAAGCATACTGAGCATCTTTCTCTTTGACACCATGTCTGAAATCCCACGTGATCTGTCAAATACTAATGCATGAAAATCCTAACCTCAAACGAATCACCCTTTACATACATTTAAATATCACTCGATCTGGACAGAATTTGATAGACTTCTACAAAATCTATAGACTCAAAATTTAAGTCGGCTAATGCACTAGGGTGTAACACAATGTTACTAAAAAACTATGGGAAACATTTAAATCTGAAGCAATTTTAAGGAAACTTCGCAAAACTTTATTTATGATTTATCGCTATATATATATATATATTAGAAGTTTAGGAAAATTAGAGTCATTTTGACAGCTTTTCGACTAAGCAGTGGCGATTTTACAAGGAAAATTTTGGTATTTTGACCATTCTTGTCGAAATCTGAAAAACATATATATGGGAGATATATCTAAATCTGAACCGATTTCAACCAAATTAGGCACGCATAGCTACAATGCTAATTCTACTCCCTGTGCAAAATTTCAACTAAATCGGAGTTAAAAATTGGCCTCTGTGGTCATATGAGTGTAAATCGGGCGAAAGCTATATATGGGAGATATATCTAAATCTGAACCGATTTTAACCAAATTTAGCACGCATAGCTACAATGCTAATTCTATTCTCTGTGCAAAATTTCAACTAAATCGGATCTAAAAATTGGCCTCTGTGGTCATATGACTGTAAATCGGACGAAAGCTATATATGGGAGCTATATATAAATCTGAACCGATTTCAATCAAATTTGGCACCCATAGCTACAATGCTAAATCCACTTCCTGTGCAAAATTTCAACCAAATTGGGCCAAAACTCTGGCTTTTAGGACCATATTAGTCCATATCGTGCGAAAAATATATATGGGAGCTATATCTAAATCTGAACCGATTTCAATCAAATTTTGCACACTTGACTATACTACTAATTGTACTCCTACTGCAAAATTTCAACCAAATTCGGCCAAAAATCTGTCTTCTGGGGCCATATAAGTCCATATCGGGCGAAAGATATATATGGGAGCTATATCTAAATCTGAACCGATTTCAATCAAATTTTGCGCACTTGACTGTACGACTAGGTGTTATGTTTGTACAAAATTTCAAGCAAATCGGTATAAAACTCTGGCTGCTGGGTCCATATTAGTGCATATCGGGCGAAAGATATATATGGGAGCTATATCTAAATCTGAACCGATTTCTTCCAAAATCAATAGGGTTCTATTCTGACCCAAATTAGGAACATGTGCCAAATTTGAAGGCGATTGGACTTAAATTGCGACCTAGACTTTGATCACAAAAATGTGTTCACAGACAGACGGACGGACGGACGGACGGACAGACGGACATGGTTATATCGACTCAGGGACCCACCCAGAGCATTATTGCCAAAGACACCATGTGTCTATCTCGTCTCGTTCTGGGTGTTACAAACATATGCACTAACTTATAATACCCTGTTCCACAGTGTGGCGCAGGGTATAAATATAGGAAACATTTAAATCTGAAGCAATTTTAAGGAAACTTCGCAAAAGTTTATTTATGATTTATTGCTTGATATATATGTATAGAAGTTTAGGAAAATTAGAGTCATTTTGACAACTTTTCGACTATGCAGTGGCGATTTTACAAGAAAATGTTGGTATTTTGACCATTTTTGTCGAAATCAGAAAAACATATATATGGGAGATATATCTAAATCGATTTCAAACAAATTCATATGGCCTCTGTGGTCATATGAGTGTAAATCGGGCGAAAGCTATATATGGAAGATATATCTAAATCTGAACCGATTTCAATAAAATTTGGCACGCATAGCTAATAATAGCGAACGATATATATGGGAGCTATATCTAAATCGGATCCGATTTCAATAAAATTTGGCACACTTGACTATAGTACTAATTGTACTCCTAGTGCAAAATTTCAACCAAATTGGGGTAAAACTCTGGCCTGGGACCGTATTACTCCATATTGGGCGAAAGATATATATGGGAGCTATATCTAAATCTGAACCGATTTCAATAAAATTTGACACACTTGACTATAGTACTAATTGTTCGTCTTGTGCAAAATTTTAAGCAAATTAGGGTAAAACTCTGGCTTCTGGCGCCATATAAGTCCATATCGGGCGAAATATATATATGGGAGCTATATCTAAATCTGAACCGATTTCTTCCAAAATCAATAGGGATCTATTCTGAGCCAAAACACATACTTGTGCCAAATTTGAAGTCGATTGGACTAAAACTGCGACCTAGACTTTGATTACAAAAATGTGTTCACGGACAGACGGACAGACGGACATCGCTATATCGACTCAGGAACCCACCCTGAGCATTTTTGCCAAAGACACCATGTGTCTATCTCGTCTCCTTCTGGGTGTTGCAAACATATGCACTAACTTATAATACCCTGTTCCACAGTGTGGAGCAGGGTATAACAACCATGCTAAAATTGGTGCTTTATTTTATCTAGCTAGCACCCATAGAAACCGATACTCAAATTTCGCTTCGGGAACTTCTTGGTGAAGCTAAATTTATACATTCCAGTACTAGATTAATGTGCCATATAGGGTAACACAATACAACATACAATAATTCAGAATGGACAAATTCCACTCGCATCAGCCCCATTATGAAAATTTTGGTCTAGAAAGTAATCCATTATTATTAAATTAACGTATGAAGAATATTAATTAAGTCTGTATTACTTATACGCTGCAGAGTACTTCGTTCTTGCAAACGAAGTATATCGACCAAAGTATTTTGTTTGGGCCTAACACAAAGTACATATTTATGCCGTTGTCCTTGAACATTTTTTCAAAGCAATGTGCTTTATATTTATTAACACCTTTCTGTTTTTGTAGTTTTTATAGGCGTTGGTTACGTTTGGGAACCTTCCAGAGAGATGTTTTAATTTTAATTTATAAAATTCAATAAATGCTTCAATAAATATTTCAATTTGAATTTTTGCTCTACGCATCTCAACATAATACCTGAAATATTTCGCGTTTTTAGGCCATAGACAAAATGTATGTTACAATCATTGCAATTCAAGCTACATACATAAGAGGCAGACAACTTTTTTTTGTTTTTGTGGAATGCAATTCATTGCATTCATTGCAATGCATTGAAACATGCATTGGAGACTAGAGAGATGCGTGTTTTGCCATTCCAGTATTTTATTGCATTGCCATAGATAGCAAAGCGTAGGATTTTCTGTTATTTTGTTTTGTTCATCATAGCCTATAGATCTCCATTTTGTGTGTTCATGGTTAGGGTTCAAAATTCGTTGCATGTGACCACCAGCTGTTGCATTTTGGTATCGCTTTCACTGGTGGGGTTGAAAAAAAAAAAAAAACACAATGCAATGCAATGCATTTGGGGGTTTGTTAAAGCCGGTGTTTGGCCAATGTTAAAGGTCATTTGAAGTGCAAAGCAAAGCAAAAAAAAAACAAAAAATGCAAAAAAAATCACGAAAAAAGAGAATGTGCAACAAAAAATGCATAAAACAAAAGACTAAAGGAATTTGTGGAAATATAACAATCTGTCTGATGAATACCATCACTGTCACTATCTTGACAAATGTTGCGTGGCTTTTGTGTGGTAAGAGCCAAATATGGTGTTTGACATAGTTTTGACACGATATTGATTGCTAAGGCAATACACATACGGCAAGAATGATACAATGGCAAAACAATGAGAAATAAAAACAAAACCAATTGACCTTAGGTTTCATGTGGCGTATAATGAATGGTTTGAGTAAATATAAATTATACTTCTTAAGACTAGATGGCGTATGAATAATATTAAAATTAGCGTATAATTAATATTAATTTTATATAAATTACCTAACTGATTTGAAAACATATTTTTAGGGAAATTTAAAGCTTATCAAAGGATTCGTTTGCACCCACTGTAAATTTGGTAATACACGGAAAAGAGAAATAGATTTCATTTGGCGTATGATGAATGTTTTGAGTACCCAACGGGAAATGGATCAACCACAGGATCGGTACAGGACTAGTGCCTGGTATATATGGACCAGTCCCAGTTCTGGTCAAAACGTATGGAAGGGACCAGTCACTTTAACATGGGTTTGTCATTGACGGGGTAAATTTACACTTTAGGACACGTCTTGGACTCATTCCAGAGGACAATTTAGGAACATTCCATAGACAGGTCCTCAGAAACCAGTCCCGAACGAACTCTAAGAAAACTGTTTCATTTTGGACAACCGAATCGCATCCGCAATAAAAAAACTTTGGCTGATAAGTCCCCGATCTAACAAAGAAAATCATATTTTTTTGTCAAAATTCGTTATTATTATTCAACATAGTTCCCTTCAAAAGCGATACAACGATTATAACGACCTTCCAATTTTTTGATACCATTTTGGTAGTAATCCTTCGGTTTTGCCTCAAAATAGGCCTCAGTTTCGGCGATCACCTCTTCATTGCAGCCAAATTGCAGCGAGCATCCTTTTGAGGTCTGGGAACAAGAGCATCCTTTTGAGGTCTGGGGGCCAGATCTGGAAAATACGGTGGGTGGGGAAGCAAGTCGAAGCCCAATTCATGAATTTTTGTCATCGTTCTCAATGACTTGTGGCACGGTGCGTTGTCTTGGTGGAACAACACTTTTTATACCCTGTGCAACACTGTGAAACAGGGTATTATAAGTTAGTGCATATGTTTGCAATACCCAGAAGGAGACGAGATAGACACATGGTGTCTTTGGCAAAAATGTTCAGGGTGGGCTCCTGAGTCGATATAGCCATGTCAGTCTGTCCGTCTGTCCGTGAACACATTTTTGTAATCAAAGTCTAGGTCGCAGTTTGAGTCCAATCGACTTCAAATTTGGCACAAGTATGTGTTTTGGGTCAGAATAGATCCCTATTGATTTTGGAAGAAATCGGATCAGATTTAGATATAGCTCCCATATATATATTTCGCCCGATATGGACTTATACGGCTCCAGACGCCAGAGTTTTACCCTAATTTGCTTAAAATTTTGCACAATAAGAAAAATTAGTACTATAGTCAATCGTGCCAAATTTTATTGAAGTCGGTTCAGATTTAGATATAGCTCCCATATATATCTTTCGCCCAATATGGACTAATACGGTCCCAGAAGCCAGAGTTTTACCCCAATTTGGTTGAAATTTTGCACAGGAGGTAGAATTAGCATTGCAGCTATGCGTGCCAAATTTGGTTGAAATCGGTTCAGATTTAGATATAGCTCCCATATATAGCTTTCGCCCGATTTAAACTCATATGATCACATAGGCCAATTTTTTGCTCCGATTTAGTTGAAAGTTTGCACAGGGAGTAGAATTATCATTGTTGCTATGCGTGCCAAATTTGGTTGAAATGGGTTCAGATTTAGATATAGCTCCCATATATATGTTTTTCTGATTTCGACAAAAATTGTCAAAATACCAACATTTTCCTTGTAAAATCGCCACTGCTTAGTCGAAAAGTTGTAAAAATTACTCTAATTTTTCTAAACTTCGAATACATATATATCGAGCGATAAATTATAAATAAACTTTTGCGCGAAGTTTCCTTAAAATTGCTTCAGATTTAAATGTTTCCCATATTATACCATCCACCATAGGATGGGGGGTATATTAACTTTGTCATTCCGTTTGTAACACACCGAAATATTGCTCCAAGACCCCATAAAGTATATATATTCTGGGTCGTGGTGAAATTCTGAGTCGATCTGAGCATGTCCGTCCGTCCGTCCGTCCGTCTGTTGAAATCACGCTAACTTCCGAACGAAACAAGCTATCGACTTGAAACTTGGCACAAGTAGTTGCTATTGATGTAGGTCGGATGGTATTGCAAATGGGCCATATCGGTCCACTTTTACGTATAGCCCATATATAAACGCACCCCCAATTTGGCTTGCGAGGGCTCTAAGAGAAGCAAATTTCATCCGATCCGGCTGAAATTTGGTACATGGTGTTAGTATATGGTCTCTAACAACCATGCAAAAATTGGTTCACATCGCTCCATAATTATATATAGCCCCCATATAAACCGGTCCCCCGATTTGACTTGCGGAGCCTCTAAAAGAAGCACATTTCATCCGATACACCTCTCTAATGACCATGCAAAAATTGGTCCATATCGGTCCATAATTATATATAGCCCCCATATAAACCGATCACCAGATTTGACCTCCGGAGCCTCTTGGAAGACCAAAATCCATCTGATTCAGTTGAAATTTGGTACGTGCTGTTAATATATGGCCTCAAACTTCCATGCAAAAATTGGTCGAAATCGGTCCATAATTATATATAGCCCCCATATAAACCGATCCCCAGATTTGACCTCCGGAGCCCCTTGGAAGAGCAAAATTCATCCGGTTCGGTTGAAATTTGGTACGTGATGTTAGTATATGGTATCCAACAACCATGCAGGAATTGGTTCATATCAGTCCATAATTATATATAGCACCCATATAAACCGATCCCCAGATTTGACCTCTGGTGCCTTTTGGAGAAGCAAAATTTATCCGATCTGGTTGAAATTTGGTACGTGGTAGTAGTATATGATATTCAACAACCATGTCAAAAGTGGTCCATATCAGTCCATAATCACATATATCCCCCATATAAACCGATCCCTGGATTTGGTTTTGGAGCCTCTTGGAAGAGCAAATTTCATCCGAGTCAGATGAAATTTGGTACATTGTGCTAGTATATGGCCGTTAACAACCATGCATAACTATGTCCATATCGGTCAATATTTATATATAGACCTCAGATCCCTATCAATAATTGTATATAGCCCCCATATAAGCGACCCCCATATTTCAATTCTGGTTCCCTACGTACCGTGCAAAAGTCCATATCGATTCGTAATTATTTGTAGACTTACCTACACATACTTTTTTTGTCTAATGTATACCACGTATGGACTAACTCACAATTTAGAAAACGATTTAAGAAACCACAACCCAAGTAATTCGATTGTGGATGACAGTCTTTCGTATAAGTTTCTACGCAATCCATGGTGGAGGGTACATAAGATTCGGCCTGGCCGAGCTTACGGCCGTTTATACTTGTTTTTTACTAACTTTGTGTTCCACCCTAGTGCATTAGCCGACTTAAATTTTGAGTCTATAGATTTTGTAGAAGTCTATCAAATTCTGTCCAGATCGAGTGATATCTAAATGTATGTATTTGGGACAAACCTTTATATGTAGCCCCCCAACACATTTGACGGATGTGATATGGTATCGAAAATTTAGATCTACAAAGTGGTGCAGTGTATAATATTGCCGCGATTTCGACCTTCAAACGCTCCAATAACGCCATATAATAGTCACTGTTGATGGTTTTTACCTTCTCACGATCATCGATAAAAATTATTCCATGCGCATCCCAAAAAACAGAGGCCATTACTTTGCCAGCGGACTTTTGAGTCTTTCCACGCTTCGGAGACGGTTCACCGGTCGCTGTCCACTCAGCCGACTGTCGATTGGACTCAGGAGTGTAGTGATGGAGCCATGTTTCATCCATTGTCACATATCGACGGAAAAACTCGGGTATATTACGAGTTAACAGCTGCAAACACTGCTCAGAATCATCAATACGTTGTTGATTTTGGTCAAATGTGAGCTCGCACGGCACCCATTTTGCACAGAGCTTCCGCATATCCAAATATTGATGAATGATATGACCAACCCGTTCCTTTGATATCTTTAAGGCCTCTGCTATCTCGATCAACTTCATTTTACGGTCATTCAAAATCATTTTGTGGATTCTTTTGATGTTTTCGTCGGTAATCACCTCTTTCGGGCGTCCACTGCGTTCACTGTCCTCATTTCACCACGCTTGAATTTTGCATACCAATCAATTATTGTTGATTTCCCTGGGGCAGAGTCCGGAAACTCATTATCAAGCCAAGTTTTTACTTCCACCGTATTTTTTCCCTTCAGAAAACAGTATTTTATCAAAACACGAAATTCCTTTTTTCCATTTTTTCACAATAACAAAAGTTGCTTCACAAAACACACTCTATCTCACAAACTAATTGATTTAAAGACGTCAAATTTTGACACGAATCATTTCAAGGTTGGTACTATATAAAAATAATATCCATTTAATAGTAGCGACGCCATCTATGTGTCAGACCGGGGACTTATCAGCCAACCTGTTAGGTTATATTGATAATTTTATTTCGGCCCAGCCCACAATCGGAAATCATTACTGCGAATGGCAAACTTATTAGACCCTCATCACCATTCTATTGTGATGAGTATAAAAAATTTACAAAATCACTTTTTATATACACAAAAAAATCCATGTTCTTCATAAAATAAATCTTTAACAAGATTGTTTTAAAACTCATCAAACAAAACTATGTAGAAAGGATTATAAACTACAAGATTTCCTTGTAGGTTTAAAAGTTCATATATAAATCTTAAAAAAAATGTTTAAATTTGTCTATATATAAATAATACATATACATTTATTACCATATACCTCTACAAGAGTTTTGTTTTAAACACATCCTTCGAATTTGGATTTTATTTTTTAAATTTTGTTATGCGTTTTTGTTTTTTGTTATTTATTCCATATTCCTCTTGTTTCTTGTTGATATAGTGTAACCATAGATTTATCTGCTGCTCCTGTTTGTTTGATTGTTTTATTGTCTATGGCGTTTGTATGCGTATCGGTTAGTTACACTTCCGTTTATGTCTCGTCTCTCGAATGATTTCGCATATGGCCTATGGACAATTCAGTCTATGGAAATCAAAGCAAATTGAAGTGAGTATATTGCGAAATTGGGAGTTTTTCCCTGGATTTTCTTTTTTTTTTTTTGGTATATTTATATGTGTGTGTAGTATTTATTTAAAAAAATGCCTGTCTATCTAGACAATATATTTGAAATATTTATATACATATAGATGTATATATATAAATACAAAGGTTTTTTTGTTGTTGATATATATATTCGTGTTATTTTATATGTGAGAAAATAAAAATTATATATTTTTATTATTTTTTCCATATGTCTATATTGTATCTACATATGTGTCGGGGTTGCATTTTTTGCCTAAAGCATTTGAGAAATTGTTTCGTATTTTTTTTTTTTAGATTTGTATTTTACTAGGGAACCTCTTTTTTTAGTGGGGAATTTCCTGTTTTTTATTCACACATTTCAATTGATTTGCCATATGTTATCATTGACCGTTTATCTCAAGGTCAATCGATAAAAATGTGAGTTTACCATATTAAAAAATGAGGGTTTTTGCTACCTTTTTAAAAACTTTCTATGCCAATAGATTATTCCCAATCAAAGGCTGGCTATGGCAAGCCAATGCAATTTATATATCAAGTATGATATTTAAGCAGTGTCAATGTCTATATAATTTGAATTTTTGAGAAAAATTTCCTACCATAAAATTGAAAATATTTAATCCTGTGAAAATTATGACTTCTATGTAAACCAATAGACAATTTGGAAGGAGAGATCCAAATGTCAGCTATATTAAAAAATTGAATGATTTGATTCATCTTCATATTCGAGGTAAATCAAATTAAATTTCCGTCTCTACAAGAGACAAAGAACCCGGATCCATTTTTATAGCTTCCACCACACAGTGGTTCCAAATCGCTTTTTTATACCCACCACCATAGAATGTTGACGGGGGTATAATAAGTTTGTCACTCCGTTTGTAACACATCGAAATATCGATTTCCGACTATATAAAGTATATATATTCTTGATCGGGGAGAAATTCTAAGGCGATATAGCCATGTCCGTCTGTCTGTCTGCTTGTCTGACTGTCTGTCTGTCTGTCTGTTGTAATCACGCTACAGTCTTCAATAATAAAGCAATCGTGCTGAAATTTCGCACAAACTCGTCTTTTGTCTGCAGACAGGTCATGTTCGAAGATGGGCTATATCGGTCCAAGTTTTGATATAGTCCCCATATAAACCGACCTCCCGATTTGGGGTCTTGGGCTTATAAAAACCTTATCCAATTTGCCTGAAATTGGAAATCTAGAGGTATTTTATGACCTCAAAGAGGTGTGCCAAAAATGGTGAGTATCGGTCCATGTTTTGGTATAGCCCCCATATAGACCGATCTTCCGATTATATTTCTAGGGCTTCTAGAATCGATAGTTTCTATCCAATTCGCCAGAAATTGGAAATCTAGAGGTATTGTAGCACCATAAAGGGGTGTACCAAAAATGGTGACTATCGGTTGATGTTTAGGTATAGCCCCCATATAGACCGATTTCCCGATTTTACTTCTTGGGCTTCTAGAATCTGTAGTTATTATCCAATTTGGTTGAAATTTAAAATCTAGAGGTATTTTAGGACGTGTGTTAAAAATGGTGAGTATCAGTCCAGGTTTTGGTATATCCCCCATATAGACTGATCTCCTGATTTGGGATCGTGGGCTTATAGAATCCGTATTTTAGAACAATAAAGTGTTATGCCGAAAATGGTGATTATCTGTCCATTTTTTGATATAGCCCCCATATAGACTGATCTCCCAATTTTATTTCTTAGGCTTCTAAAGGGTGATTCTTTTGATGTTAGGATTTTCATGCATTAGTATTTGACAGATCACGTGGGATTTCAGACATGGTGTCAAAGAGAAAGATGCTCAGTATGCTTTGACATTTCATCATGAATAGACTTACTAACGAGCCACAACGTCGAATTTTCAGTGAATGGGCCCTAGAAAAGTTGGCAGAAAATCCGCTTTTTTATCGACAAATTTTGTTCAGCGATGAGGCTCATTTCTGGTTGAATGGCTACGTAAATAAGCAAAATTGCCGCATTTGGAGTGAAGAGCAACCAGAAGCCGTTCAAGAACTGCCCATGCATCCCGAAAAATGCACTGTTTGGTGTGGTTTGTACGCTGGTGGAATCATTGGACCGTATTTTTTCAAAGATGCTGTTGGACGCAACGTTACGGTGAATGGCGATCGCTATCGTTCGATGCTAACAAACTTTTTGTTGCCAAAAATGGAAGAACTGAACTTGGTTGACATGTGGTTTCAACAAGATGGCGCTACATGCCACACAGCTCGCGATTCTATGGCCATTTTGAGGGAAAACTTCGGAGAACAATTCATCTCAAGAAATGGACCGGTAAGTTGGCCATCAAGATCATGCGATTTGACGCCTTTAGACTATTTTTTGTGGGGCTACGTCAAGTCTAAAGTCTACAGAAATAAGCCAGCAACTATTCCAGCTTTGGAAGACAACATTTCCGAATAAATTCGGGCTATTCCGGCCGAAATGCTCGAAAAAGTTGCCCAAAATTGGACTTTCCGAATGGACCACCTAAGACGCAGCCGCGGTCAACATTTAAATGAAATTATCTTCAAAAAGTAAATGTCATGGACCAATCTAACGTTTCAAATAAAGAACCGATGAGATTTTGCAAATTTTATGCGTTTTTTTTTTTTTAAAAAGTTATCAAGCTCTTAACAAATCACCCTTTAGAATCCGTAATTTTTACCCAATTTGCCTGAAATTGAAAATCTAGAGGTATTCTAGGAAAATAAAGAGATGTGCCGAAAATGGTGATTATCGGACCATGTTTCGATATAGCCCCTATATAGACCGATCTCCAGATTTAATTCTTAGGCTTCTAGAATCCGTAGGTTTTATCCAATTTGCCTGAAATTGGAAATCTTGAGGTATTCTAGAACCATAAAGAGGTGTGCCGAATATATGGAGTATCGGTACAGTTTTTGATATAGCCCCCTTATAAACCGGCCCTCCGATTTGGGGTCTTGATTCTAGAACTACAATTAGATGTGCTGAATACTATGTGTATCGGTCCATGTTTTGATATAGCCCCCATTACACCGAACTCCCGATTTAACTCCTAGGGTTTCTAGAAATTGTAGTTTTTATCCGATTTATCCACAAATTGAAAATATACTGGCATTTTGGACCCATAACAAAGTGTATATGATTTAGTTTTATCGGTCCATTTTGTAAGGCCTCCATATAGACCATATAGACGATTTCACTTATTGAGGGTATAGAAGGCGCACTGATCATGAAATTTGCTTGACACTGAATGCAAAATTTCCAGATATTACTTCTCGTAATCATTTAAATAATTGGGATGAAAATCTACAGATTTTAGAATTCAAATCATTTTCTTGCACACTTACAAGAGATGTTAATGATTCCTCTAAAACTCAAACAAAAAATGGTTCTTATAAATTCAGAATCTGATCTAGTCTTCATAGGTAAAATCTTTACATTTATCTGGGGGAAGCGTACTGGTTGAACTGATCTGCTTGGGAAAATATCTGTCATCAAACCTCCCTGAAATTTTCGAAGGAAACTATTATATTTGATTCATGGTGGTGGGTATTTAAGATTCGGCCCGGCAGAACTTACTACTGTATATACTTGTTTTAAATTCCATTTTTTTGTTTTGGGAATTAAAATATGAATTGAAATCTATATAACTTTTGAACTAATTATTATGATACCACAAAAATGCCCAAATTTATGGAATTTCGCCACCAAATACCCAACTCAAAAATTTTGTCCCCGTCCACAAAAAAAAATATCCCCTATTTGGGGAAAAGTCCCCAATACTGGCAACTCTGATCTTGAGGGCATTGACTGGTATTGCCTTGGTTGTCCCTTATCGATTATGCGGCCCCATATGAATTCTCATTTTTTTTGTGTTGTTAAATTTTAGCACAGTGAAGTCAGTATTTTGAGAATTTAAAAAAACAGAATACAGAAATTTGGCCAATTTTTCAAAGGCACCTAAATTCTTTATGTCGTAAAATTGTTTATACCTCCCAATCTTTTTTTTCTTATAGAACAACAAAGAAAGCTACGTTTTATCGGTTATTTTGGTCAAGTAGTGTATGAGTTCTTTTCAGTATTTTGAGAATTTAAAAAAACAGAATACAGAAATTTGGCCAATTTTTCAAAGGCACCTAAATTCTTTATGTCGTAAAATTGTTTATACCTCCCAATCTTTTTTTTCTTATAGAACAACAAAGAAAGCTACGTTTTATCGGTTATTTTGGTCAAGTAGTGTATGAGTTCTTTTCATCCCAAAATTGAAAATTTTTAAAAATGAAAAAATTTTGTTTTGAAAAATTCTCATTTGGCAAAACACCGATTGTTAAGCCGATATCTTTTCCAAAAATCTTCATGTGTCCACTAACTAACTGTAAAAGGTGTCAATATCCCACTGGTAAACAGATGAGAAATATGCAAATTATCAAAAAAATAATAGTTTTTTAGCATATGTCCCCACTTTGGGGATTTTTAATGCGAATTTTGGGAATAATATATTCAGCACTATTGCTTACAACAAATTTCCCTGCAAAACTCTAGAAAAATCATAATGATACCATAATTAGTTTAAAAGTTATATAGATTTCAATTCATATTTTTAATTCCTAAAAAAATGGAATTAAAAAAAAAAAAAACAAGTATATACGGCCGTAAGTTCGGCCAGGCCGAAACTTATGTACCCTCCACCATGGATTGCGTAGAAACTTCATCTAAACACTGCCATCCACAATCGAATTACTTAAGTTGCGGTAAGGCTTGCCGATAGCAAGGTATCTTAAAACCTCCTAACACCATCTTCTAAATTGTATGTAAGTCCATACGTGGTATATATTAAATCAAAAAAGATCGATCCAATACGTATATGATTCAGTTTAACAAAGTAGACATAAAATTTTGACAAAATTTTCTACAGAAATAAAATTTTAACAAAATTTTCTATAGAAATAAAATTTTCACAAAATTTTCTATAGAAAGAAAATTTTGACAAAAATTTCTACAGAAATAAAATTTTAACAAAATTTTCTATAGAAATAAAATTTTGACAAAATTTTCTATAGAAATAAAATTTTGACAATGATGAACATTTTATTATGAACCGAATAAAATTTTAACAAAATTTTCTCTAGAAATAAAATTTTGATAAAATTTTCTATAGAAATAAAATTTTGAAAAAAAATTTTCTATAGAAATAAAATTTTGGTCCATATGAACCGATATGGACCAATTTTTGTGTGATTGGACCAATTTTGGTATGGTTGTTAGCGACCATATACTAACACCACGTGAATAATTTGAACCGGATCGGATGAAATTTTCTTGGCTTTGAGGCTCCGCAAGCCAAATCTCGGGATCGGTTTATATGGGGGATATATATAATTATGGACCGATGTGAACCAATTTTTGCATGGTTGTTAGAGACCATATACTAACACCATGTACAAAATTTCAGCCGGATCGGATGAAATTTGCTTCTCTTTTAGGCTCCGCAAGCCAAATATGGGGATCGGTTTATATGGGGGCTATATATAATTATGGACCGATGTGGACCAATTTTTGCATGGTTGTTAGAGACCATATACCAACACCATATACCAAATTTCAGCCCGATCGGATGAAATATGCTTCTCTTAGAGGCTCCACAAGCCAAATCTGAGGGTCCCTTTATATGGGGGCTATACGTAAAAGTGGACCGATATGGCCCATTTTCAATACCATCCGACCTACATCGATAACAACTACTTGTGCCAAGTTTCAAGTCCATAGCTTGTTTCGTTCGGAAGTTAGCGTGATTTCAACAGACGGACGGACGGACGGACGGACATGCTTAGATCGACTCAGAATTTCACCACGACCCAGAATATATATACTTTATGGGGTCTTAGAGCAATATTTCGATGTGTTACAAACGGAATGACAAAGTTAATATACCCCCATCCTATGATGGAGGGTATAACAAGTATATACGGCCGTAAGTTCGGCCAGGCCGAAACTTATGTACCCTCCACCATGGATTGCGTAGAAACTTCTTCTAAACACTGCCATCCACAATCGAATTAATTGAGTTGCGGTAACGCTTGCCGATGGCAAGGCATCTTAAAACCTCCTAACACCGTCTTCTAAATTGTAACTAAGTCCATACGTGGTATATATACTAACACCACGTTCCAAATATGAGTCGGATCGGATGAATTTTGCTCATGCAAGAGGCTCCGGAGGTCAAATCTAGGGACCGGTTTATATGGGGGCTATATATAATTGTGAACCGATGGGGACCAATTTTTGCATGGATGTTAGAGACCATATACTAACACCATGTTCCACATTTAAACCGGATCGGATGAATTTTGCTCCTCCAAGAGACTCCGGGGGTCACATCTGGAGAACGGTTTATATGGGTGCTATATATAATTATGGACCGATATGGACCAATTCTGGCACGGTTGTTAGAGACCATATACCAACACCATGTACCAAATTTCAACCGGATCAGATGAAATTTGCTTCTCTTAGAGGCTCCGCCAGCCAAATCTGGCGATCGGTTTATATGGGGGCTATATATAATTATGAACCCATGTGGACCAATTTTTGCGTGGTTGTAAAAAAATTGGTACAACACCATGTACCAAATTTCAACCGGATCGGATGAAATTTGCTTCTTTTTGAGGCTCTGCAAGCCAAATCTGGGGATCGGTTTATATGGGGGCTATATACAATTATGGACCGATGTAGACCAATTTTTGCGTGGTCGTTAGAGACCATATACCAACACCATGTACCAAATTTCAGCAAGATCGGATGAAATTTGCTTCTCGTTGAGGCTCCGCAAGCCGAATCTGAGGGTCCGTTTATATGGGGGCTATACGTAAAAGTGAACCGATATGACCCATTTGCAATACCATCCGACCTACATCAATAACAACTACTTGTGCCAATTTTCAAGTCGATAGCTTGTTTCGTTCGGAAGTTAGCGTGACGGACGAACGGACATGCCGTGATCGACTCAGAATTTCACCACGACCCATAACATATATATACTTTATGGGGTCTTAGAGCAATATTTCGATGTGTTACAAACGGAATGACAAAGTTAATATACCCCCATCCTATGGTGGAGGGTATAAAAATGGTTCCTTCTACAAGAAACGTTCAATTGTCGTAAGTTTTGTTTTTCATAGGCCTTTGCTTAAAAATGTTTTAGTGAACCGAAATGAAGCCAGCCACTGGACATCGCCTAATTTAACGCTGAACTCAATGTCCTTGCCATAACCACCACGCTTTTCATTGCAAACCAATTGAAAAAAAGATCTTGAAAGAATTTTTATAAAATTGGTAGATTTTTTTTAATTTTTGATGTACAAGATATTTGCATAGGTCTTAATACAGTTTCACCAAACTCTAAAAAATTTTACCTCGCAGGCGTTATTTTAATTTTTATATGGTGTCAAGGGTTTAACCTCTCAAATACCCAGATAAAATTCAGCCAAATGCTGCCAAAAAATAGAGACCTTGACATTTCCTCTACAGGATTTTATTTTAAATTAAGAGACAATGGTGGTAGAAACTCAATATCAAAGAGCTTGAGTTTTAAAGCTATAGACCAGAATTTCTAATGTGCCAATTTTGGCTGTGCCAATTTTTTGCTGCACAGCTAAATGTCATACTTGTTACAAATTTCTTCCACATTTTTCCATGTTGTGTCACATTTTAATTAATTATTTTTTTAGTGCAATAGTTTTCGTAATTTTTTAGAGAATATTTTCTATAGTAGGTAAATCGGGAACTGTTAATTTCAAGGATTTAGTTTCGATGAAATGCAGGACCTATGGCAGTGTTACCACTGTACCACTTTATTGTAAAAGTTGTCATTTTTTAAGCGTTGACAAATTTATGCTAAATGTCATATGTTTTTACAATTATATGCCACATTTTTTGCCATGTTGTGCCACTTTCTAATTAATTATTTTTAGTGCATTAGTTTTCGTAAATTTTGTTCTCGGACCCCTTTAAAAATACGAATGTGATCAAACTAATGCGAGCTGTTTTTCCTTCTCAAACCATAATGTCATCAAGCGGAAAATTAAAACCCCCTAAAATATGCAGAGAATATTTTCTGTTGTAGGCAACTCGGAATCTTCTGTAAAGTTTTAATTTCAAAGATTCGGTTTCGATGACTTTTTTTTAATTATCATACAACCTAACATTCCAAGTGGCACTTTTTGTGCCAATAAAAACCTGTGCAAATATTAAAAAAAATCTACAGTAGGTAAAGGTGGATCTCCCATGATCTAATTTAAACAAGCGACTTCATCTTATAAAATTCTTTTATTTCTCATTTTTTTTTTTATAAAAAGTTTCCCATTTTTGTGCAACTTTTTTCATTGCAGGTGACACTTTTTGCGCTATGTTTTAGAAATTTCCAATGGTCAACGGTAAGTCTCAAAAATTAATTTAAAGTTCTATCCTTCGAATTTGCACATTTCATTAATGACACAAAATAAATAAACTTGAATTTCAAAGAAAAATCTTCTTGCTATTACTATCATCACAAAATATAATCGTAAATGTAGAAGAAATAAGCTCATCTAAAAGGTTTCCAAAAAGGTGAAAGAAAATCGTCCATAGAAAACCATCACAGACGGGTAGGGAATATAAAGAAGCCCAAAAGAAAAACCACGCATAAAACTCCCAACAAAAATTTTAAGACACAAGAAAATTTTGAAAAAAAGAAAAATTTTCCACAAAAAAAAACAGAAAATGTAAAATAGAGGCAGAAGATAACTGCCTCAATGATAAACCAAAAATGCAGCATTTAACTGCTTAACAAAAGGTTGCAGCAGTAAACTCCGCTTCACACAAAACGAACAGAAAATGCATAAAAACTCAAAGCTTACTTACATGGTAATTCTATCGCACAAAAACACCATCTCCATCCACATCTACGAATGTTCTACACATAACAGAAACTAGAAATTATCCAAAGTTTTACGATTGTGTGTGTGTGTGTGGGGATGTTGTTGTTAGTTAACGCAAAAATGAAAATCGCCGGGAAACCCAGGGAGTAAAAAGGGTTAAAGCATTTAATTGCATTTTTTTTGTATGTTTTGTGATTCATCCAAAACATGCATGTGTGGATGTAAGCTGTTTGGTAGAAGACCGTATACGCTATAAAAAACACTATGTGTGAATCACAGAGAGCGCCTAAAAATAGGCTTTTTATTTTTCCATTTTCTTAGTTAACTATACATGTATGGGGAATAATGTGAGGGTGTGTGAACGCGAGAGAGAGAGAAAGCGAGAAAATGTGTACAGAAATCCAACTCTACACTGGGGCCAATAGAAAGGGATGTAGAAAAGAGTGATAAGAAGTTAAAAAAAATTTAAATTTATTGAAATATGATAAAGAATTTATTTTCTATAGCAATAAAATTTGGATAAAATTTTCTAGAGAAATAAAATTTGGATAAAATTTTCTATTTGAACAAAATTTTCTATTTGAAAAAAAAAAAATAAAATTTTTGACAAAATCGTCTATTGAAATAAAACTTTGACAAAATTTTCTAGAGAAATATTTTTTTTTACATAATTTTCCATTAAAATACAATTTTCACATAATTTTCTATAGAAATAAAATTTTGACAAAAATCCTACAGAAATAAAATTTTGACAAGATTTTCTATAACAATAAAAAATTTGGCAAAATTTTCTAGAGAAATAAAATAAAATTTTAGTAAAATTTTCTATAAAAATAAAATTTTGGCAAAATTTTATATAGCTATAAAATATAAACAAAATTTTCTATACAATAAAATTTTGACAAAATTTTCTATAGAAATAAAATATTTACAACATTTTCTAAAGAAATAAAATTTTTGCAATATTTTCTATAGACATAAAATTTTTATAAAATTTTATACAGAAATAAAATTTTGAAAAAAAATTCTATATAAATAAATTTTTGACAAGATTTTATATAAAAAAAATTGGCAAAATTTTCTAGAAAAATAAAATTTTGACAAAATTTTATATATAAATAAAATGTTGACAAAATTATCTAAAGAAATAAAATTTTGCGAACATTTTCTATAGAAATAAAATTTTGACAAAATTTTCTATAAAAATAATTTTTTTTTTAATTTTTCTATAGAAACACAATTTTGACAAAATTTTCTATAGAAATATAATTTTGACAAAATTGTCTATAGAAATAAAATTTTGACAAAATTTCCTATAGAAATACAATTTTGAGGAATTTTTTTATAGAAATAAAATGTTCCCAAAATTTTGTATAGAAATAAAATTTTGACAAAATTTTCTACAGAAATAAAATTTTGACTAAATTTTCTAAAGAAATAAGATTTTGACAAAATTTTTATGCATAGAAAATTTTGACAAAATTTTCTACAGAAATAAAATTTTGACTAAATTTTCTAAAGAAATAAGATTTTGACAAAATTTTTATGCATAGAAAATTTTGACAAAATTTGTCTATAGAAATACAATTTTACCAAATATTAAATAGAAATACAATAGTGGCAAAATTTTTTATAGTAAAAAAAATTTTGACATTATTTTCTATAAAAATAAAATTTGGAAAAAAATTTTCTATAGAAATAAAATTTTGACAAAATTTTCAATAGAAATAAAATTTTATTGAAATTGTCTATAAAAATAAAGTTTTGACAAAATTTTCTATAGAAATAAAAATTTTGACAAAAAATTCTACTGAAATAACATTTTGACAAAATTTTCTATAGAAATAAAATTTTCTATGGAAATAATTTTGATAAAATCATTTATAGCAATAAAACTTTGAAAACATTTTCTACAGAAATAAATTTTTTGTTAAAATTTTCTATAAGAATAAAATTTTAAGAAATTTTTCATAGAAATAAAATGTTTTGTTTTGTTATTGTTGGTTTTGTTCTTTAAGCATTGTTGTTGTTTTTTATTTCAGCTTAAAACCATACATTGACTAAACTACAAGAGTAGCTTAACCAACAGAGGAAAAGAATGTTTGTCAAATTTATTTGGGCAAAGCCCTATAGACTGCAAGATGGTTGGATGGACGCACGTTTCGGAATTACCACATTCCTCATCAGCATCCTCTACTTGCAGCAAAACTATCAACCAATTATCAGAATAAATTCAGGCAGTTTATTAAACCCAACAAAAACCACACTTGAACTTGAAAACGACAAAATTTTATAGAGAATTACATTTTTTACAAAATTTTCTATCAAAATAAAATTTGAAAAAATTTTTCTATAAAAATAAAATTTTAGCAAAATTTTCTATAAAAATAAAATTGTTGACAAATTTTCTACAGCAATAAAGTTTAAGCAAAATTTTCTATACAATAAAATTTTGACAAAATTTTCTATAAAGAAATAAAATTTTTATAGCATTTTCTACAGAAATGCATTTTTGAAAAAATTTGCTATAGTAATAAATTGTTTACAAAAATTTGCTATAAAAATAAAATTTTCTATAGAAATAAAATTTTGACAAAAATTTCTATAAAATTAAAATTTTGACATAATTTTCAATAAAAATAAAAATAAAATTTTGACAAAATTTTCTAAATAAACACATTTTCAATAGAAATAAAATTTTATTGAAATTGTCTATAAAAATAAAGTTTTGACAAAATTTTCTATAGAAATAAAAATTTTGACAAAAAATTCTACTGAAATAACATTTTGACAAAATTTTCTATAGAAATAAAATTTTCTATGGAAATAATTTTGATAAAATCATTTATAGCAATAAAACTTTGAAAACATTTTCTACAGAAATAAATTTTTTGTTAAAATTTTCTATAAAAATAAAATTTTAAGAAATTTTATATAGAAATAAAATGTCGACAAAATTTTATAGAGAATTACATTTTTTACAAAATTTTCTATCAAAATAAAATTTGAAAAAATTTTTCTATAAAAATAAAATTTTAGCAAAATTTTCTATAAAAATAAAATTGTTGACAAATTTTTACAGCAATAAAGTTTAAGCAAAATTTTCTATACAATAAAATTTTGACAAAATTTTCTATAAAGAAATAAAATTTTTATAACATTTTCTACAGAAATGCATTTTTGAAAAAAAAATTTGCTATAGTAATAAATTGTTTACAAAAATTTGCTATAAAAATAAAATTTTCTATAGAAATAAAATTTTGACAAAAATTTCTATAAAATTATAATTTTGACATAATTTTCAATAAAAATAAAATTTTGACAAAATTTTCTAAATAAACACATTTTTGACAAAAATTGCTATAGTAATAAATTGTTTACAAAAATTTGCTATAGAAATAAAATTTTTACAAAATTTTCTATAGAAATAGAATTTTGACAAAAATTTCTATAAAATTAAAATTTAACATAATTTTCGATAGCAATAAAATTTTGACAACATTTTCTAATGAAATGCATTTTTGACAAAATTTGTTATAGAAATAAAATTTTGACAAAATTTTTTATAGAAATCAAATAAAACAAAATGTTGACAAACTTTTCTATAGAAATAAAATGTTGCCAAAATTTTCCATAGAAATAAAATTTTGACAAACATTTCTATAAAATTAAAACATAATTTTCCATAGCAATAAAATTTTGACAAAATTTTCTAAAGAAATACATTTTTGAGAAAATTTGCTATAGAAATAAAATTTTGATAAAATTTGCTATAGAAATAAAATTTTGACAAAAATTTCTATTGAAATGAAATAAAACAAAATGTTGAAAAACTTTTCTATAAAAATAAAATTTTTACAAAATTTTCTATAGAAATAAAATTTTGACAAACATTTCTATAAAATTAAAATTTACCATAACTTTCGTAGCAATAAAATTTTGACAAAATTTTCTAAAGAAATACATTTTTGAAAAAAATTTGCTATAGTAATAAATTGTTTACAAAAATTTGCTATAGAAATAAAATTTTGACAAAATTTTCTATAGAAATGAAATAAAACAAAATTTTGACAAACTTTTTTATAAAAATTAAATGTTGACAAAATTTTCTATAGAAATAAAATTTTAACAAATTTTTCTATAGAAGTAAAATTTTGACAAAATTTCCTATAGAAATAAAATTTTGACAAAATTTTCTATAGAAATAAAATGTTGACAAAAATTTTGAATAGATTAAAACTTTTTTTATAGTAAATTTTGAAAAAATCTTCTATATAAATAAAACTTTGACAAAATTTTCTATAGGAAAAAAAGTTTGACAACATTTTCTAAAGAAATAAAATTTTGACAAAATTTTAATAGAAATAAAATGTTGACAAAGTTTGTCTGTAGAAATACAATTTTACAGAATATTCACTAGAAATACAATTGTGGCATCATTTTTTATAGTAAAAAAATGGTTGATATTATTTTCCATAAAAGTAAAAATTGGAAAAATTTTTCTATAGAAATAAAATTTTAACAAAATTTTCTACAGAAATAAAATTTTGACAAAATTTTCTATAGAAATAAAATTTTATTGTTGTTTTTGATCTCAGCTTAAAGCTATGCATTGATTAAACTACAAGTGTAGCTTAACCAACAGAGGAAAAGTATGCTTGTCAAATTTATTTTTATAGTCGGCTACTGCCTAAAACAAATTTGCAAGCATATCTCTGAAGAGAAGCCAACAATAACAAACAAAACGAATGAAGATAGAGGAAGCACGCTTAAAAACAAACCCAGCCATTTACATTCAAATCGATGATTTGAGTTTGGCAAAGGACAAGAGATATGGTTGCAAATTTGTTTTAGGCAGTAGCCGACTATCAAACCCCTTTTTCGGAAGGTTCAAGTGTATTTCACTTTGGGTTGAGTGAATTACCCGAATTTATTCTGATAATTGGTTGATAGTTTTGCTGCAAGTAGAGGATGCTGATGAGGAATGTGGTAATTCCGAAACAGCTGTACATCCAACCATCTTGCAGTCTATAGGGCTTTGCCCAAATAAATTTGACAAGCATACTTTTCCTCTGTTGGTTAAGCTACACTTGTAGTTTAGTCAATGCATGGCTTTAAGCTGAGATCAAAAACAACAATAACGATTGAAGAGAAGCCAACAATAACAAACAAAACGAATGAAATAAAATTTTGACAAAATTTTCTATAGAAATAAAATTTGGACTAAATTTTCTATAGAAATAAAATTTTGAAAAAAATTTCGATAGCAGTAAAATTATGTTTCTATGGAAATAAATTTTGACAAATTTGTCTTAGAAATAAAATGTTGACAAAAGCTTTCTTTCTCAAATCCTAGTTTAATTAAGCGAGCAATTTTAACGCCTGAAAATATGCAAAGAAAATTGTATGTAGTAGGTAAATCGGAATTCCCTCACGAAACATATTTACAACTGCAGATGTCTTAATAAAATACCTTAGCCAAGCTTAGTAAAATTATAAGTTAGCGCTTTGGCCTCCAAAAAAGTACTGTGCCCGCTTCTAACCCAAATGTTGTATACCGTGGAATAAATATGAGCATAGTGTTCCTTTGTAAATTTTGATGGATCGCTGTGCTTCTTTTGAATAATGAAGGAAATCCCACAAAAATTCCATAATTTCGTCCAGGTCCATGAAAAATATCTTCAATTTGGGGGACATTTCCCATTACTGGCAACAATGCCCCTAGTATATCGAAGAAAGCACCACGTCTTTCTCAGTTGTCTCAAATATTATTTTTTTTTTTAAATCTGAACAGATTTTTCCTGTGTTGTTGATTTTTGTTTAAGTATTCCTTCATAACCATTTTCCTTTGCTTATTCTTTAATATCACAAATTTTTCATCACTCTACTGATGCATTTTTTAACTCAGCTGAACTATAAAACGTAGAAAAAAATATAAAAAAAGTTGATGTTACTATTTTGTTTTTTTTTTTTTTGAAATATCTGTATGCAGAAAATTTTATTTGTGTATTAAGTCAGCTGTACATAAGGGCGGAGCCTAAATGTCCCCTGTTCATATATATATATATATATATATATAGCATATATGCGTATGTGTATGTGGGGACATCTACACATACATCCCAGTTTATAGTTGAGAAGGTTCAACCATTCTGCTAGTATTCATCTGTTATTGAAAAAAAGACACACAGAAAAACGCATTTTTCTCCCTCATCCCATTCGGAGAACCCAGCATTACAATCACTATTGCCGAATGCGAAATGAGGTAAGGCAGGTTTTTTCGTGCTATATGGGTGCCTGGCTGTTATTTTGGTTTTTCCCCCACACTATAAAGGACATCATACATACACACACGCATATTCTGGCAAAATGTTGGCTAGTTTTTTAGGCGAAAAAATTTGTTTGACCGTTTTTTCTTCTTCGGCTTTTGAGGTTTTTAGCTGCTGTAGATTTTTTAATGCCAAATGTGTTCAGTCTCGTTCTTGTCCACCCAATATGAAGCCCATGTCCATTTTTGACTACGCAACCCTGCCTGGAATATTTTCCAATGCATTTTTTGTTAGAAATTTCCCATATAGCAATGGTGTACAAAAACTGTTGTGGGCTTTTAGGCGCAGTAAATGATAAATTGAAGAGTAGTAGTTAAGGCGTCATGGTGGATAAAGACCCCTTTACGAAAAATAACCTAGGCAGTATGAATCTGCAGCTGATAAAGTATTGACTTAGATACATTTTTCGAATAAAATGGTCTTTTAAATTAATTTGGAAAGTTTAATAAAATCGAGAGATATCCCTGGTACAGAGAGTAAGCAATCGAAATATAAAAATCGAACCATTTTTATAACAAGGTCTTAATTCATCGGACCATCTAAATCAAATCCTCTACTCTATCCTTTCCCGTTTGTCATGTGATACCATCTATGATTTCTTATTTCTTCTTTTTTTCCTATTAATTTATTTCGTCTATCATTTGATTAGTGAGCAATTTGTGAAAATAAAACTACATATGAGTTTGTATCTTTTTTTTATTGTGTTATTTTGCAACACAAATTTGAGTTAACGGCCTACAAAGCTAAGCTACAAATGCCAATTTGGTCAATCGATAGCAATATAGCAACTAGACTAAAAATCAAAGAGCAAAATAGTGCTATACAAACAGAATTAAAATTTAATTGCTTTGCTCTATAGCGAAAGACTATTCAAATTAAAAAAATTGCAAATATGAAAAGAATTTATACATATCATAGGATATGTAAGGAAATATTTCTTAATTGATATTAATTAGTTAAATATTGTGGATAATTATGTTTATGGAAATAATATGCCATTTGATTTTCCAAGAAAATTATAATGAATGACAAATTGCATTAGAGTACATGTTAGCGTATGAATATTATTATTTAATTATCCATGGAGCGTATGATTTATAATCATTTTGACTAAATTTCATTTCTAGAGTAAATTTCGTAAAAATATCATTTATATAAGAAAATTTTGTCAAAATTCCATTGCTACATGAAATTTTGTCAAAATTCCATTGCTACATGAAATTTTGTCAAAAATTTCTTTGCTATAGGAAATTTAGTCAAAATTGCTTGTCTATAGGAAATTTTGTCAAAATTGCTTGTCTATAGGAAATTTTGTCAAAATTGCTTGTCTATAGGAAATTTTGTCAAAATTTCTTTGCTATAGGAAATTTTGTCAACATTTAATTTTTATAGACATTTTGTCCAAATTTCATTTCTAATTTTCTTTCTATAGTATTTTTGTTTTTTTTTTCCGAAATTTCATTTTCTTTGCTGTAGGCAATTTTTTCAAGATTTCATTTCTACAGGAACTGTTGTGAGCCACCGTGGTCCAATGGTCAGCATGCCCGCCTTGCATAGACAAGGTCGTGGGTTCGATTCCTGCTTCGACCGAACACCAAAAAGTTTTTCAGCGGTGGATTATCCCACCTCAGTAATGCTGGTGACATTTCTGAGGGTTTCAAAGCTTCTCTAAGTGGTTTCACTGCAATGTGGAACGCCGTTCGGACTCGGCTATAAAAAGGAGGTCCCTTGTCATTGAGCTTAACATGGAATCGGGCAGCACTCAGTGGTATAACAATGGACTGAATAGTCTAAGTGAGCCTGATACACCGGGCTGCCACCTAGCCTAACCTACAGGAACTGTTGTCAAAATTTAATTTCCATAAAATATTTTCTGAAAATTTGATGTTTATAGTACATTTTTTTTAAATTTCATTTTAAAAGAATTTTTTTTTTTTCAAAATATCATTTCAACAGTCTATAGTAAATTTTGTTAAAATTTCATTTCTAAAAGAATTTTTGTTTTTCTAAATTTCATTTCTACAGTAAATTTTGTTACAATGCCTTTGCTGTAGCAAATATTGTCAAAATTTCTTTTCTGTAGCAAATATTGTCAAAATTTCTTTGATATAGAAAATTGTATCAATATTTCTTTGCTTTAGAAAATTTTTGTCAAAATTTACTTTCTATAGGAAATTGAATCAAAATTTCACTCCTAGACATTTTTGTCAGAATGTTACTTTTATAGGAAAATTCATCAAAATTCCACTTCCATATAAAATTTGATCAAAATTTCTTCCCCATGGAAAATTTTATCAAAAATGTTTTCCTATATAAAATGTCACTTCAATAGGAAAATTCATCAAAATTTCACTTCTATATAAAATTTTATCAAAATTTTTTTCTTATAGTAAATTTTATTAAAAGTTCTTTCCTATGGGAAATTTTATCAAAAAATGTTCATCAAAATGTCTTTCTTATAGAAAATGTTATCAAAATTTCTTTCAAAAAAAATATGTCAAAATTTCTTTTATTAAAATTTATTTCATATAGAAAATTTTATAAAAATTTCATTTCTATCAGAAACTTTGCCAAATTTTCATTTCTTTAGGAACATTTCATCTCTATAGTAAATTTTGTCAAAATTTCTTTGCTATAATTATACCCTTCACCACTACTGTGGTACATTTCATCTCTATAGTAAATTTTGTCAAAATTTCTTTGCTATAATTATACCCTTCACCACTACTGTGGTATAGGGTATAATAAGTTTGTGCATTTGTATGTAACGCCAAGAAGGAAAAGTCTGAGACCCATCGTTTAGTATACCGATCGTCTTAGAATTAAATTCTGAGTCGATTTAGCGATGTCCGTCTGTCTGTCTGTCTGTCCGTCTGTCTGTCTGTCTGATGTATTTTTGTGTGCAAAGTACAGCTCGCAGTTTTAGTCCGATTGTCCTAAAATTTGGTATAGGGTCCTGTTTCGGCTCAAAGACAATCCCTATTGATTTTGGAAAAAATCGGTTCAGATTTAGATATAGCTGCCATATATATTTTTCGCCGATCTGGTCATAATTGGCGTGTATATCAACCGATCTTCCTCAAATGCCGTACATCCGAATATTTTATGGGTCTCGAAAAACTTGCAAAATACCAGCCAAATCGGTTCAGATTTAAATATAGCTCTCATATATAGCTTTCGCCCGATTTACACTCATTTGCCCAAATAGGCCAATTTTTAACTCCGATTTGGTTGAAATTTTGCACAGGGAGTAGAATTAGCATTGAAACTATGCGTGCCAAATTTGGTTGAAATCGGTTCAGATTTGGATATATCTCCCATATATAGCTTTCGCCCGATTTACACTCATAAGACCACAGAGGCCAATTTTTAACTCCGATTTAGTTGAAATTTTTCACAGGGAGTAGAATTAGCATTGAAACTATGCGTGCCAAATTTGGTTGAAATCGGTTCAGATTTGGATATATCTCCCATATATAGCTTTCGCCCGATTTACACTCATATGACCACAGAGGCCATTTTTTTGCTCCGATTTAGTTGAAATTTTGCACAGGGAGTAGAATTAGCATTGTAGCTATGCGTGCCAAATTTGGTTGAAATCGGTTCAGATTTAGATATATCTCCCATATATAGCTTTCGCCCGATTTACACTCATATGACCACAGAGGCCAATTTTTAACTCAGATTTAGTTGAAATTTTGCACAGAGAGTAGAATTAGCATTGTTGCTATGTGTGCCAAATTTGGTTGAAATCGGTTCAGATTTAGATATAGCTCCCATATATATGTTTTTCTGATTTCGACCAACATTTTCCTTGTATAATCGCCACTGCTTAGTCGAAAAGTTGTAAAAATGACTCTAATTTTCCTAAACTTCTTTGCCTAAACTTTTGCGAAGTTTCCTTAAAATTGCTTCAGATTTAAATGTTTCCCATATTTTTTTTTACTAAAATTGTGTTCCACCCTAGTGCATTAGCCAACTTAAATTTTGAGTCTATAGATTTTGTAGAAGTCTATCAAATTCTGTCCAAATCGAGTGATATTTAAAGGTATGTATTTGGGACAAACCTTTATATATAGCACTCAACACATTTGACGGATGTGATATGGTATCGAAAATTTAAATCTACAAAGTGGTGCAGGGTATCATATAGTCGGCCCGCCCGACTTTAGACTTTCCTTACTTGTTTTTTTTTTCAAATTTTCTTTTCTATAGAAAATTTTGCCAAAATTTCTGTGCTATAGGAGATGTTGACAAAATTTTTTCAATATAGGAAACTGAATCAAAATTTCATTTCTATAGAAATTTTTGTCAGAATGTCACTTCTATAGGAAAATTCATCAAAATTTCACTTCCACATAAAATTTTATCAAAATTTCTTCCCCATGGAAAATGTTATCAAAAATTTTTTCCTATAGAAAATTTTATCAAATTTTCTCCCCTATAGGAAGTTTTATCAAAATTTCAGTTCTATAAGAAATTTTTGTCAGTATTTGATTTCTAAAGGAAATTTTGTCAAAATTTCACCTCTTTAGGAAATTGCATCAAAATTTCTTTCAACAAAAAAAATATAGGAGATTTTATTAAAATTTATTTCCTATAGAAAATTTTATCAAAATTTCTTTCCGATAAAAAATATTTTCAAAATTTCATTTCTTTAGGAAATTTTGTCAAAATTCCATAACTAGCAGAAAATTTGTCAAAATTTCATTTCTATAGGAAAAAATTTCAACATTTCATTTTATAGTAAATTTTGTCAAAATTTCTTTGCTATAGAAAATGTTTTCAAACTTTGCTTTCTATAGATAATTTTGCCAAAATTTCTTTGCTATAAAAAATGTTGACAAAATTTCTTTGCTATAGGAAATTATGTCGAAATTTCATTTCTGTATTAAATTTGTTAAAATTTCTCTGCTATAGGAAATTTTATCAAAATTTCTTTGCTGTAAGAAATATTTTCAAATCTTCTTTGCTATAGGAAATTTTGTCACAATTTCATTTCCATATATAAATATCTATAGAAATAAAATGTTGACAAAATTTTCTATGGAAGTAAAATGTTGACAAAATTTTCTATAGCAATACAATTTTGAAAAAAATTTCTATAGAAATAAAATGTTGACAAAATTTTGTATCGAAATAAAATTTTGACAAAATTTTGTATAGAACTAAAATGTTGACAAAATTTTCTACAGAAATAAATTTTTTACAAAATTTTCTATAGAAATAAACTTTTGACAAACATTTCTATAGAAATAAACTTTTGACAAAACTTTCTATAGAAATGAAATTTTAACAAAACTTTCTATAGTAATAAAATTTGACAAAATTTTCTATGGAAATAAAGTTTTGGTAGATTACAAAAATTTTCTATAGAAATAAAATTTTGACAAAATTTTCTATGGAAATAAAATTTTGACAAACATTTGTATAGAAATAAACTTTTGACAAAACTTTCTATAGAAATGAAATTTTGACAAAACTTTCTATAGTAATAAAATTTGACAAAATTTTCTATGGAAATAAAGTTTTGGTAGATTATTTTTGGCGATATGGACCAATTTTTGTGTAATAAGTCATCGGCTATATATAACTAAAGACCGATATGGACCAATTTTTACATGGCTGTTAGAGGCCATATATTGACAAAATGTACCAAATTTCAGCCGTATCGGATGAATTTTGCTCTTCCAAGAGGCTCCGGAGGTCAAATCTGGGGATCGGTTTATATGGGGGCTATATATAATTATGGACCGATATGGACCAATTTTTGCATGGTTATTAGAGGCCGTAAACTAACATCAGGTACCAAATTTCAACCGGATCGGATGAATTTTGCCCCTCCAAGAGGCTCCGGAGGTCAAATCTGGGGATCGGTTTATATGGGGGCTATATATAATTATGGACCGATATGGACCAATTTTTGCATGGTTGTTAAAAACCGTATACTAAGACCACGTACTAAATTTCAACCGGAGCGGATGAATTTTGCTCCTCCAAGAGGCTCCGGTGGTCAAATCTGGGGATCGGTTTATATGGGAGCTATATATAATTATGGACCGATATGGACCAATTTTTGCATGGTTGTTAGAGGCCGTATACTAACATCAGGTACCAAATTTCAACCGGATCGGATGAATTTTGCCCCTCCAAAAGTCTCCGGAGGTCAAATCTGGGGATCGGTTTATATGGGGGCTATATATAATAATGGACCGATATGGACCAATTTTTGCATGGTTGTTAGAGACCATATACTAACATCAGGTACCAATTTTCAATCGGATCGGATGAATTTTGCCCCTCCAAGAGGCTCCGGAGGTCAAATCTGGGGATCGGTTTATATGGGGGCTATATATAATTATGGACCGATATGGATCAATTTTTGCATGGTTGTTAGAGACCGTATACTAACACCACGTACCAAATTTCAACAGGATCGGATGAATTTTGCTGCTCCGGGAGGCTCCCCAAGCCAAATTTGGGGATCAGTTTATATGGGGGCTATACGTAAACGTGGTCCGATATGGCCCATTTTCAATACCATCCGACCTACATCAATAACAACTACTTGTGCCAAGTTTCAAGTCGATAGCTTGTTTCGTTCGGAAGTTAGCGTGATTTCCACAGACGGACGGACAGCCGGACAGACGGACAGACGGACGGACGGACAGACGGACAGACGGACGGACGGACGGACATGCTTAGATCGACTCAGAATTTCACCACGACCCAGAATATATATACTTTATGGGGTCTTAGAGCAATATTTCGATGTGTTACAAACGGAATGACAAAGTTAATATACCCCCATCCTATGGTGGAGGGTATAAAAAAAGAGATAGAAAATTGCAATTTATTTACAGAGGTTTGATGTAAGGCTTATTAAAATTTTCAACTCATATGCATATAACTCCACTTTTTAAAGGATCTTTAGGAAACAAAATAAAAAGATACGAAAAAACGAAATTTCGCATAATGGTGTTCCACCTGTCTATGTGTCATGATGGATGTTGTCTATTCGCTGTTTACCCATTTCGTTCCCTTATTTCTACATCCCCCGAAATATCATTTCGAAGTTTAGTATGAGCTTTTGCTATTTTTCTGATTTTGGTGATAGGACATTTGGAAATTTGTGTTGTTTTTTTTTTTTGCAAGAATTTTCACTGATTATGTAGAGAAGAGAATTTGATTGCTAGTAACCAGTGGAGAGTGCCTCTACTTAAATACGAGGACAGTGGAGAAATATTTACTAAAACTGTTTTATGTTTAAAAGACTTGAATTTTGGACCTCTTCCAATCGAAGCATCGAAAAATTAGATATCAAATTTTTGTTTGGAGGCTGTTGGGGCTCTATTTCATGAGCCCAGAGTTACGGTTATGCCACTTTAGTAGCAAATTTATCACTGTTTTAGGTGCTGACCCTTTTGTGCCACTTTTTGATTGTGCTACTAAATGTCAAACTTTTTACGAAACAAGCTATCGACTTGAAACTTGGCACAAGTAGTTGTTATTGATGTAGGTCGGATGCTATTGCAAATGGGCCATATCGGTCCACTTTTACGTATAGCCCCCATATAAACGGACCCCCAAATTTGGCTTGCGAGGCCTCTAAGAGAAGCAAATTTCATCCGATCCGGCTGAAATTTGGTACATGGTGTAAGTATATGGTCTCTAATAACTATGCAAAAATTGGTCCACATCGGCCCATAATTATATATAGCCCCCATATAAACCGATCCCCCGATATGGCTTGCGAGGCCTCTAAGAGAAGCAAATTTCATCCGATCCGGTTGAAATTTGGTACATGGTGTAAGTATATGGTCTCTAACAACCATGTAAAAATTGGTCCACATCGGTCCATAATTATATATAGCCCCCATATAAACCGATCCCCCGATTTGGCTTGCGAGGCCTCTTAGAGAAGCAAATTTCATCCGATCCTGCTGAAATTTGGTACATGGTGTTAGTATATGGTCTCTAACAACCATGCAAAAATTGGTCCACATTGGTGCGTAATTATATATAGCCCCCATATAAACCGATCCCCCGATTTGGCTTGCGAGGCCTCTAAGAGAAGCAAACTTCATCCGATCCGGCTGAAATTTGATACGTGGTGTTAATATATGGCCTCAAACTCCCATGCAAAAATTGGTCCACATCGGTCCATAATTATATATAGCCCCCATATAAACCAATCCCCAGATTTGACCTCCGGAGCCCCTTGGAAGAGCAAAATCCATCCGATTCGGTTGAAGTTTTGTACGTGGTGGTAGTATATGATACTTAACAACCACGCCAAAAGTGGTCCATATCAGTCCATAATCATATATAGCCCCCATATAAACCGATCCCGAGATTTGGTTTTGGAGCCTCTTGGAGGAGCAAATTTCATCCGAGTCAATTGAAATTTGGTACATTGTGCTAGTATATGGCCGTTGACAACCATGCCTAACTAGGTCCATATCGGTCTATAGTTATATATAGCCCTCAGATAAATCGATTTCCAATAACACAAAAATTGGTCCATATCAAGTTCATAATTGTATATAGCCTCGATATAAGCGACCCCCATATTTCAATTCTGGCTCTCTACGTACGTAATTATTTGTAGACTTACCTACACATACTTTTTTGTCTAATGTATACCACGTATGGACTAACACACAATTTAGAAAACGATTTAAGATACCACAACCCAAGTAATTCGATTGTGGATGACAGTCTTTCGTAGAAGTTTCTATGCAATCCATGGTGGAGGGTACATAAGATTCGGCCTGGCCGAACTTACGGCCGTTTATACTTGTTGTGCCTCGTTTTTTCGATGTAGTGCTACTATTCTAATATTTTTGTCCATTAATTATGATAGCGAATCTCTTTAAAATTACGGATATGTTCGGTGCCTTATATTCGGTAAGGTATAGTCGCCGCCAGTTATTTCAGGCCCACTTAGACTATTCAGTCCATTGTGATACCAAACGTTTTGACCTCCTCTATACTCAATGAGTGCTGCCCGATTTTATGTTTAGCCCAATGGGAAGAGACCTCCTTTTTATATTCGAGTCCGAACGGCTTTTCACATTATGGAGAAACCATTTAGAGTGTAGCTTTGAAACACTCAGAAAAGGGATAATCCACCGCTGAAAAATATTTTGGCGATCAGTCAAAATTGAAATTGAACTCTTGACAATCCGGGCTGTCTAACCTATGCACCACGGTGGCTCTCATCAATCTCAACAAATAATTGACCTACTTAGGACGCCTGAAAATATGCAGTGGAAATTTTGTGTAATTGCTAAGATCCATGAACTGTTAATTTCATCGTTCGCTGATATCGCTGATATGGCAATGAAATTATTGTTGGGTTCACTTAGATCTACATTGTGGCTGATATGTATTGCTACTTACTTCCGCTGATCTGAAAGTTGTTTTTTTTCAGTGACAATTCATTTTATTGTTCACAAGCTTAAAAATGCATTTAGATCTATTGCATTCAAAAATAAAGTTATATGTGACGGAATTAAAGAGTGATAATGTGATTAATTGGCATTTGGCCGGAAAACCACAAGGCCTATCGCTAGAGCCTTCCAGCATTTAAGATGTCAGTAAATGTTTTGTTTCTCGTATCGTTGGTCACTACCTGATATTGACAGTATTACATCGTCCACCAAAAAGTGGACGAAAAAGTGATAACAATTCCAGAAATTATTCCAAAAGTTAAGGTGGTAGAAATCTAGCTCGTTAGCTGACGATATCGCGGGTAAGAATGCAAAACATATTGAAAAATGAGCTTGGAATGAAACCAATAAAGTTCCAAAAAGTGCCAAAGCACTTCGATGCACAAAACAAGTTAGACAGGAAAGAGCCATGGAGTAGATTCAAATGCACGAAAGTTACCACTTACCAAATTTGATTTTCCCCGATTAGGAGACATTCTGAATTGAGTAGTTTGTAAACAAACAAACTGATCGGATTTTCTTGTCAAAGAAAATCCTGCGCAGGCAAACATTTCGGCGGCGCCCTATGGACATTCCAACAGGACTTCTTCTTCGCTTCATTTCTACCGCACAATGGCCACCAAAATCTCCAAAGTTCATTCCGTTGGACTTTTGCGCCTGGAGAGTAAGGTTGGCAATAAACAATACCAAAATATCGATAGTCTCAAGCTGATTCGTTGCTGCTGCATGATGACTTTGTCAGACCTTTGAAGGCTATAATTAGTGCCAAATGTAGCCAATTCGAACAAATCTAAATTAATTCCAATAGCGCTTATTATTTGCGACATTAGTTGCTTATGGACGATAAACTGAAAAAACGCTTTAATTTGTCGCATAGTATATATGCCACCCTGTATTAAAAAAACTCGACACCATAATTTCATAGAAAACATTTCAAAATTAATTTCATTCGTACTTTTTTATTGTAAAACAAGTGTGCCACATTTTGTGCCACCTTTTTGATGCAAGGGACACTTGGACTTTTATGTGTGGGGCATTTTGCAGAGTTAGGTTGGTACGAAAAAATACAAAACTGTCGATCGTCTGAAAATGGCCAAAATAACGCAAAGCCACATTAGTGAATCGGGTGATGGCTTTGTCGGCTGTTTGAAGGTCATAATTTGTACCCAATTCGAAGAAATCAAAGAAACTGATTCTAAAATTTAATGTTATTTCCAACATTTTTTGCTTTTGAAAAAAAAAATAAAAAATATAGAGTTGCTTTGTAGTATTACATGTCAACCACCATATAATTTGATAAAAAAAAACAAGAAAAACAAACGGGACTCCATAATTTCATAGAAAATAGCTCAAAAATTCATTTAATTCGTATTTTTTTTTTCATAAACAAAGTATGCCACGTTTTATGCCACCTTTTATTATACAAGTGACACTAGGACTTTTCCATTTTTGATAGTAAAGTGGACACTTTTCGGTATTTTGAAGAGTATGTTTGGCACTAAAAAGTACCGAAGTATCGATCTTCTCCAGATAGTGTTTCGCAGCCAATAACCAATAAGGAGAACCTTTCGTGCAGCGTGTGATGGTTTTATCGGCTCTTTGAGGGCCATAATTCGTAACAAAGGTAGCCAACAAATTTAAATTAAACAATAAACTAAAACAACAATAAACTAATTCGTAACAAAGATAGCCATCACATTTAAATTAAGCAATAAACAAGCGCTTTAAATATCAGCCACCTTGTAATTTGAAAAAAAAAACGTGATTCTAACTTTCACAGAAACAAAGCTTTAAAATCTATTTAATTCATTTTTCATTGTAAAACCAGTATTCCACGTTTTGTGCCACCTTTTTAAAATTATGAGAAGTGACATATTTTATGACAAGTGACACTTGGTCTTTCGCATTGTGAATATTGGGGGCATTTTGAAGAAATAAGTTTTTAAATTCATTTTATTTGCATTTTTCTTTATAAAAAAAATTGTTGACACTTTTTGTGCCACCTTTTCAAAATTAAATATGCCAACTTTTATTACAAGTGACTCTTGGACTTTTGATGCTGGTTCGTTTGGAAGCGTAAATTGGTCACTAAAAGTACCAAAGTGTCGATCTTTTCATGAAGGGACTTCGCTGGTAATAAGCAAAAATACAGCAAAGCAATTTTCATGCTGCGTGTGTCATAGCTTTTTCGGCCGTTTGAAGATCAGAATTCGTGCCAAACGCGACATCATAATTTCATAGGAAATTTTTAAATTTTTTTTTTTAAATATTTTGTATATATTTCTCGACTTCATAATTTCATAGGAAAATTTTTAAAATATTTTTTTTTTAATATTTTTTATATATTTTTCGCTTTTTTTTTTTTGGTAAAAAAAGTGTTTGACACTTTTTGTGCCACCTTTTCAAAATTAAATATGCCAACTTTTATTACAAGTGACTCTTGGACTTTTGATGCTGGTTCGTTTGGAAGCGTAAATTGGTCACTGAAAGTACCAAAGTGTCGATCTTTTCATGAAGGGACTTCGCTGGCAATAGGCAAAAATACAGCAAAGCAATTTTCATGCAGCGTGTGTCATAGCTTGAAGATCAGAATTCGTGCCAAAGGTAAAAAAACGCGACTTCATAATTTCATAGGAAATTTTTTTAAATTTATTTTTTAAAATATTTTTTATATATTTTTCAACTTCATAATTTCATAGGAAAATTTTTTAAATTTATTTTTTTAAATATTTTATATATATATATATATATATATATATATATATATATATATATATATATATATATATATATATATATATATATATATATATATATATATATATATATATATATATATATATATATATATATATATATATATATATATATATATATATATATATATATATATATATATATATATATATATATATATATATATATATATTTTCGCTTTTTTTTTTTCTTTGTAAAAAAAGTGTAACATTTTTAAAGTCACTGTGCCACCTTTTATTGTAAGTGACACTTTTAGTGCCTCTTTTTAGAAATTCTCAATGGCATGCCTCCATGAGGCCCATTTTTTTAATGGGTGGTAAACTCTTTGGGTGGTTCAATAATTTTGAAAGTACTCTAAACGGTGCCAATGAAAAGTGTTTACCACCTGTGGCATTATTAAAAAAAATAAGAAAAAATCTTGTTTCAAAAAATTTCTATTTTTTGATGTTTTTATACAAATCCCTTAAAAACCACTGTTCCTTATAGCCATAAAAATTAAAAAAATACCCAGGTAAAGTAGACAATCTATTGCTGTTTTTAATTCGTCCAATCTCTATTCTCTTCCTTTTTAGCTGAAAGTCCAGTCATCTTTTTTTCCTCCTATGAATCTAGCTGTTGGATCAGTACTGTACCACTTGTCCTCATAAATTGCTTGGCTTAGATAGTGGCAGGAGGGACTAGGGTGGCGCCAATGGTCATCATGTATGGTAGTTGTTTTAACTTCACAAGTTGCCCTCACCACATGGGTGTTGCGGAAAGCTTATGCATGTCTGTAATGTCCTACGCTTTTTGTGTTCATCCTAAGCCCCCCAAACTCGGACGAAACCAACAAAAAAGCGCTGAACTTCGAAAAAAATGAGCAACAAAATTAACAACAAAACTCTGTTTAATTTCTATCAAAATTGCCAAAAATAATGGCAAAAAACAACAACAACCACAAATACTAAAGTACTATGAAATGGCGCGCAAATAAAAATTCCGCGTCTAAATGATGTACTTGATGAGGAATTTGTCCATAGACTGGTAAAGGTGGTAACTCAAAAAAACTGCTGTTTGGAACATCCCCTCTTCCGCCACCCCAAAAACTTTTGATTTAAAACAGCAGGACATTCACATGAGTTTTTGGTATGTGGCTGCAATCCTTAAGTGTATATGCATATGTGTGTGTCTGTTTGAGACTCGGACTGGTTCTGTACTCCTGTTTCTTTTTTATTTCCAAACGTATTATTTATCATTTGTTCAATTTAGTTGGTTAGCGAATCGTTGTTCGTTCGTTTTTTTCTTTGTTTTTCTTTTTTTCGTCTAACTTTTTGGCCTTTCTTAATTTTTTTCTCTTTGGCTCCCTGTGCCCATAGCGAGCGTGTCCTTTTGATAGCCAAAGGATATGTTCACATAAATTGCATTAGCCACACAAAATGTTCAAAATGTACGATGAACATAAAGTGTTGGTAATATTTTTCATCATTTACGTCCAAATCATCAGACCGACGGACAACATTGACAGGCACATGAATCGTGATGGTCTTCAATGATGAGAAGATGATTTTGGCAGCAGTTGGAGGTGAATAAATAAATTTTAAAGATTTTGCAGGGATATTTCAAATAAATTAATGTCCTAGACAATTATTGAAGATATCGTATTTTCATCGTAGGGATTAAAATGAGAATCAAAAACAATTTTTGGGGTCCTATTTTCTTTAGGTTGTGGGGTTCATTTTCATGGACTAATATTCGCAGAGCCGTAAAACACACAATGGATATTTGAATGCGTTATAAAAATGAAGCCCAGCAAAATGAGCCCCAAAACCCATATTTGACAAGGCCACAAATGTGAGGTAAGTATGAGCCCCAACAAAATCTACCTGAAGCATGAAAATTGACCCCAAAATAAAAGTAGGTCTCATTTTCACTTTTTATTTAAAAGAAATTAATCCTAACTGATAAAAATAAATCTCAAATGATGGAAAAAATATGAATTTTTAAAAACCAAAAAATTAAATATATGGTCCTTAATACGGAATTTTGCTACTCGTGCCAAAAATAATCTACCAAAATTCGAAGGAATTGTGACCAAAAATCTAGTCTTTGTCTATGATAAAAAACTTTATTTCAATAGAAAATTTTGTCAAAAATTTATTTCTATAGAACATTTTGTAAAAATTTTATTTCTATAGAAAATTTTGTCAAAAATTTATTTCTATAGAAAATTTTGTCAAAAATTTATTTATATAGAAAAATTTGTCAGAAATTTATTTCAATAGAAAATTTTATCAAAGTTTTATTTCTATAGAAAATGTTGTCAAAATTTTATTTATATAGAAAAATTTGTCAAAATTTTTTTTTTTAATTTTATTTCAGAAATTTCTATTTCTGTTAAAATTTTATTCCTATAGAAATTTTAAGTACCTCTTAGTTGGAGAGGAATATTTTGCAAAATCTACCAAAACATGAAGAATTCTTCCAATCTACCAAATAGTAAAAAATCTACAATTTTGGTAGAATTCTATCAACTGTTGCAACCGTGGTCAACTTCATTTAGATTTTGGGGCTAATTTTCATGGGGCCCATATTTATAACGCCATATATTATAATGTAAGTTTTCCTGAGCACTATTTTGTATAATAAATGAGCAGCAGGAAATTGAAACAGGATCCCAAATTTAGCTGAATCTTGAAAATCAAATTTTATTTGGTATTTTATTTCTATTGAAAAATTTGTCAAAATTTATTTTTATAGGAAATTTTATCAAATTTCATATCTATAGAAAATTTTTTCAAAATTTCATTTCTATAGAAAATTTCCTCAAAATTTTATTTCTATAGAAAATTTTGTCAAAACTCTATTTCCATAGAAAATTTTTGGTAGAATTCTATAAACTGTTGTAACCGTGGTCATACTTCATTTAGATTTTGGAGCTAATTTTCATGGGGCCCATATTTATAGCGCCATATGTCGATATAATTATATCGCCATATATAAATTTAAACAAGATCCCAAATTTAGTTGAATCCTGAAAATCAAATTTTATTTCTATAGAAAATTTTTGCAAAATTTTATTTCTATAGAAAATGTTTGCAAAATTTTATTTCTATAGAAAGCTTTGTCAAAATTTTATTTTTACAGAAAATTTTTGCAAAACTTTACTACTATAGAAAATTTTGTCAAAATTTTATTTCTTTTGTAAAATTTGTCAAAATTCTATTTCTATAGAAAATTTTGTCAATATTTTATTTCTATAGAAAATTTTGTCAACATTTTATTTCTGTTGGAAATTTTGTAAAAATTTTTTTCTATAGAAAATTTTGTCAAATTATTATTTCGATAGAAAATTTTGTCTAAATTTTTATTCTATAGAAAATTTTGTCACCATTTTATTTCTGTTGAAAAATTTGTCAAAATTTTATTTCTATAGAAAATTTTGTCAACATTTTTATTCTATATAATTTTTTTTTTTAAATTTTAGTTCTATAGAAAGTTTTGTCAAAATTTTATTTCTATAAAAAATTTTTGCAAAACTTTACTTCTATAGAAAATTTTGTCAAAATTTTATTTCTTTTGAAAAATTTGTCAAAATTTTATTTCTATAGAAAATTTTGTCACAATTTTATTTCTATAGAAAATTTTGTCAAAACTTTATTTCTATAGAAAATTTTGTCAAAACTTAATTTCTATAGAAAATTTTATCAAAATTGTATTTCTATAGAAACTTTTGTCCAAATTTTATTTCTATAGAAAATTTTGTCCAAATTTTATTTCTATAGAAAATTTGGTTAAAATTGTATTTCTTTAGAAAATTATGTCCAATTTTTATTTCTATAGAAAATGTTGTCCAATTTTTATTTCTATAGAAAATTTTGTCAACATTTCATTTGTGTAGAAAATTTTATCAACATTTTATTTCTATAGAAAATTTTGTCAAAATTTTATTTCTATAAAAAATTTTGTCAAAATTTTATTTCTATAGAAAATTTTGTCAAATTATTATTTCTATAGAAAATTTTGTCAAAATTTTTATTCTATAAAAAATTTTGTCAAGATTTTATTTCTATTGAAAATTTTGTCAAAATTTCATTTCTATAGAAAATTTTTCAAAATTTTATTTCTATAGAAAATTTTGTCTTAATTTTATTTTTATAGAAAATTTTGTCAAAATTTTATTTCTATAGAAAATTTTGTCAAAACTTTATTTCTATAGAAAGTTTTGTCAAAATTTTATTTCTATAGAAAATTTTTCAAAATTTTATTTCTATAGAAAATTTTGTCAAAATTTTATTTCTATAGAAAATTTTGTCACAATTTTATTTGTATAGAAAATTTTTCAAAATTTTATTTCTATAGAAAATTTTGTCAAAATTTTATTTCTATAGAAAATTTTGTCACAATTTTATTTGTATAGAAAATTTTGTCACAATTGTATTTCTATAAAAAATTTTGTCAAAATTTATTTCTGTTGGAAATTTTGTCAAAATTTTTGTTTCTATAACAAATTTGGTTAAAATTGTATTTCTTTAGAAAATTTTGTCAAAATTTTATTTCTATAGAAAATTTTGTCAAAATTTTATTTGTATAGAAAATTATGTCACAATTTTATTTGTATAGAAAATTTTGTCACAATTGTATTTCTATAAAAAAATTGTGTCAAAATTTTATTTCTGTTGGAAATTTTGTCAAATTTTTTTCTATAAAAAATTTGGTTAATATTGTATTTCTATAGAAAATTTTGTCAAAATTGTATTTCTAGAGAAAATTTTTCAAAATTTTATTTCTATAGAAAATTTTGTCAAAATTTTATTTCTATAGAAAATTTTGTCAAAATTTTATTTCTATAGAAAATTTTGTCAAAATTTTATTTCTATAGAAAATTTTGTCAAAATTTTATTTCTATAGAAAATTTTGTAATTTTGTCAAATTTTTATTTCTATAGAAAATTTTATTTCTATAAAAATTTTTGCAAAATTTTATGTCTAAAGAAAATTTTTTTCACCTTTTTTCGGAAGGTGAAAGTGTGGTTCACTTTAGGTTTAGTGAACTGCGTGAAATTATTTTGATAATTGGTTGATAGTTTTGCTGATGAGGAATGTGGTAATTCCGAAGCGTGCGTCCATCCAACCATATTGAAGTCTATAGGGCTTTGCCCAAATATATTTGACGAACATTCTTTTACTCTGTTGGTTAAGCTACACTTGTAGTTTAGTCAATGCATGGTTTCAAGCTGAAATCGAAAACAACAATAAACATTGTCAAAAGTTTATTTCTATAGAAAATTTTGTTAAAATTTTAGTTCTATAGAAAATTTTTTCAAAATTTTATATCTATAGAAAATTTTGTCAAAAATTGTATATCTATAGAAAATTTTATCAAAATGTTATATCTGTAGAAAATTTTGTCAAAATTTTATATCTTTAGAAAATTTTGGCAAAATTTTATTTCTGTTGGAAATTTTGTCAAATTTGTTTTCTATAGAAAATTTTCTCAAAATTTCATTTATATAGAAAATTTTGTCAAAATTTTATTTCTATAGAAAATTTTTCAAAATTTTATTTCTATAGAAAATTTTGTCTAAATTTTATTTCTATAGAAAATTGTGTCCAATTTTTATTTCTATAGAAAATTTTGTCCAATTTTTATTTCTATAGAAAATTTTGTCAAAATTGTATTTCTATAGAAATGTTTGCCAAATTGGTATTTCTTGTCGAGAACGGATGTCCACCATTTCAACAGCCGTTGTACTGAATTTGCATCATTTCTTAAGGTGTGGACCGAATTCATTGGATGTGAATTAAAAAATTGTGTGATATTTTGCCAAATAAATATCTTTTAAAATTTTTAATGCATTGTTTTCTGCAACGTTTGATCTTAAATATTTTCAACAGTGCACAATATTTCTAGAATGGATTTATCATTTTTTTTCGACAAAATTTAAGTATTATTTTTTTTTATTCTTACTCTGTTTTAGCCTATTTGAATCAAAGTTGAAATTATCCGGTAAAAATATGAAAAAAGCGAATTATAAAAAATTTATTTGGGAGGACATTTTTGGAAGTGTTTATAAAGTTGTACCTTAAGAAGAACTTCCAAGTTTTTTTACTGGCACAGTATATGAATTGAATTTTATATTTCTTATGCTTATTATGACATTTTTGGAAGTTGTACCTTAAGAAGAATTTCCAAATTTTTTTACTGGCACAGTATATGAATTGAATTTTATATTTCTTATGCTTTTATATATAAAAAATCTATAAAAATTCTTTTTTGAGATAAATAGTTCATGCCGTAAGTTTTCCAAAGTTAGCTTCAATTGTTGTGAATTTTACATATCCCTATTAAAAGAACTCTTTGTTCATCTTAGTTTAGTTTCCTGCCAATATTAGTTGCCTATTTCACAAAACAATTATGACTTTTCATAACTAAATCTTACGTGTTTTTGTACATGGAACCTTATAAAAGTTCTATGATCAACTTAGAACTTTTCATAGCCCACCACCACATCATAAGACAAAAGGGCCGGAACATTTGACATTTTCTAATTGAATTTTACCACATTTACGTTACGAAGAGATGGAAACCACAGCAAAAAGGATCAACCAGCCAACCAACCAACAGTCAACATTTGCAAATATCAATAGAAGTAATTCATGTGTTTGGGGAAAAACTTTATGGATTCTTCGATGGAATACCACTACAATGAACCATTAAACACTAACTAAGTGTATGTGATGATTATATAAATGCGTGTACATAGAATACATGCATGCATGCACTTGATTTTCTTGTTACATGCAACGTATCGGGCATCACCAAGGATCTCGTAGGAATCTATGTAAATTGTCATGTCATTCTCTGCTAAGTTTTCAGGATGTTAGCTATGCGATTTTCTTGTCGTGTAATAATTTCCATTTTGTATGAAATTAACTCTCTTTCTTCAATAGAACTTCATTTCCTGGTATATAGTGAGTATAGAACCAGTTACAGGAGAGGCTAAAGTTCGTAGAAATTTCACAAAATATTACCTTGATGCATTTCTGTTTACGCTCAAGAAAATAAGGATTAATGTAGGCAAAAAATCATCCCTAATCCGGGAAAATCTTTTAATCTTCGCATTTCCCTCCAAAAAGCTAACCCATATTATACCCTCCACCATAGGATGGGGGGTATATTAACTTTGTCATTGCGTTTGTAACACTTCGAAATATTGGTCTAAGACCCCATAAAGTATATATATCCTGGGTCGTGGTGAAATTCTGAGTCGAAATAGTTATGTCCATCCGTCCGTATACACGCTCACTTCTGTAACATATACTCCCAAACATATTTTGCTTCAAGCATATACATTTTTGGGTATTGCCCAAACATTTATATGTTTGATCTCTTCCAATATATAATATGTTTGAAAGCATATTGGTCTAAACAATATATGTTTGGGTAGTCTAAGTTCCAAACTTTTTGTATTTTTGCATCCAAATTCAATAATGTTGTCTTCCAAAAAACAATATGTTATTATGTGAACATATAATATGTTTGGAAGCATTTTGCACCCAAAAATATTATATGCTTAAAAAAAATTCTCCCAAACAATATTGTGCTCAAAATTTTATTTATTTATTGATATATTTACAATCATAATGAATTATGAAAATAAACAGGTAATATAGGTGCTAACAACATAGGTTTTCGACCTGAATGCTCAAAATTTTGTTTCTGCCCAATTGTATATTCCCCCACATCTTTCTCACTTCCACGAGATTTTTTAGTTCTTAGCACCTTTTTCTGTAATACAAACATTGTAGAAGAAATTATTCAATTGTATGATTTTTTTTTATTTTAATTTTACCTTTTGCCGGACGGGGATTCGAACAGCGAACCGCACAGTTTGTAAGGATCAAAGAAGTAGCTGATCAATTGCCCAAGGAAAAATAAAATGTTAATTTTGTAATAACAAGCAACAACCACCAACTTAATTCAATATCGCTTCCTGTTAAATAGCGCTCCAAGCTACTAAACACATATATGTTTATAGGCTATTTCTAAATTAATATATGTTTACATCCAAGCATATTATATTTACACACATTTTATGTCCCAAACATAATATGTTGTAACATATTAACATATATGTCCCAAACATGTTATGCTAGTTTATGAACATTATATGCTTGCACTCAAAAATATTGTGTTTAAAAATTTGTGTTCCAAACATATAATGTTTATAGCCAAACATATGAAAAACAGTATTTTTCATCCGTGTAGGAATGAATTCTAAAAATCTATTTCTATAGAAATAAAATGTCCAAATTTTATCTCAATAGAAAATTTTGCCAAAATTTTATTTCTATAGAAAATTTTGCCAAAATTTTATTTCTATAGAAAATTTTGCCAAACTTTTATTTTTATAGAAAATTTTGTTAAAATTTCATTTCTATACAAAATTTTGTCAAAATTTTATTTCTATAGAAATTTTGTCAACATTGTTTTTTGAAAATTTTGTCAAAATTTTATTTCTATAGAAAATTTTGTCAAAAATTTATTTCTATAGAACATTTTTCAAAATTTTATTTCTATAGAAAATTTTGTCAAAATTTTATTTCTATGGAAAATTTTGTCAAATTTTTATTCCTATAGAGAATTTGCTCAAAATTTTATTTCTGTAGAAAATTTTGTCAAAATTTTATTTCTATAGAAAATTTTGTCAAAATTTTATTTCTGTAGAAAATTTTGTCAAAATTTTATTTCTATAGAAAATTTTGTCAAAATTTTATTTCTATAGAAAATTTTGTCAAAATTTTATTTCTGTAGAAAATTTTGTCAAAATTTTATTTCTATAGAACATTTTGGAAAATTTTATTTCTATAGAAAATTTTGTCAAAATTTTATTTCTATGGAAAATTTTGTCAAAATTTTATTTCTATGGAAAATTTTGTCAAAATTTTATTTCTGTGGAAAATTTTTCCAAAATTTTATTTCTATAGAAAATTTTGTCAAAATTTTATTTCTATAGAAAATTTTGTCAAAATTTTATTTCTATAGAAAATTTTGTCAAAATTTTATTTCTGTGGAAAATTTTGCCAAAATTTTATTTCTATAGAAAATTTTGTCAAAATTTTAAATCTATAGAAAATTTTGTCAAAATTTTATTTCTATAGAAAATTTTGTCAAAATTTTATTTCTATAGAAAATTTTGTCAAAATTCTATTTCTATAGAAAATTTTGTCACAACTTTATTTCTATAGAAAATTTTGCCAAAATTTTATTTCTTTGGAAAATTTTGTCCAAATTTTATTTCTTTGGAAATTTTTTGTCAAAATTTTATTTCTACAGAAAATTTTGCCAAAATTTTATTTGCCAAAATTTTATTTCTATAGAAAATTTTGTCAAAATTTAATTTGTAGAGAAAATTTTGTCAAAATTTTATTTCTATAGAAAATTTTGTCAAAATTTTAAATCTATAGAAAATTTTGTCAACATTTTATTTCTATAGAAAATTTTGTCTAAATTTTATTTCTGTAGAAATTTCTGTCAAAAATTTATTTCTACAGAAAATTTTGTCACAATTTTATTTATACAGAAAATTTTGCCAAAATTTTATTTCTATGGAAAATTTTGCCAAATTATATTTCTATAGAAAATTTTGTCAAAATTTTATTTCCTTGGAAAAGTTTGTAAAAATTTTATTTCTATAGAAAATTTTTTTCAAAATTTAATTCTTTAGAAATGTTTGTCAAAATTTTATTTCTTCAGAAAATTTTGCCAAAATTTTATTTCTGTAGAAAATTTTGTCAACATTTTGTTTCTTCAGAAAATTTTGCCAAAATTTTATTTCTATTGAAAATTTTGTCAAAATTTTATTTCCTTGGAAAATTTTATAAAAATATTATTTCTATAGCAAATTTTCTCTAAACTTTATTTCTATATAAAAATTTGTCAACATTTTATTTCTATAGAAAATTTTGTCAAAATTTTATTTCTATAGAACATTTTGCCAAAATTTTATTTCTGTAGAAAATTGGCTCAAAATTTTAATTCTATAGAAAATTTTGTAAACAATTTTATTTCTATAGAAAATTTTGTCAGAATTTTATTTCTATAGAAAATTTTGTCAAAATTTTATTTCTATAGAAAATTTTGTTAAAATTTTATTTCTATAGAAAATTTTGTCAAAATTTTATTTCTATAGAAAATTTTGCCAAAATTTTATTTCTTTAGAAATTTTTGTCAAAATTTTATTTCTACAGAAAATTTTGCCAACATTTTATTTCTATTGAAAATTTTGTCAAAATTTTATTTCCTTAGAAAATTTTATAAAAATTTTATTTCTCTAGCAAATTTTCTCAAAACTTTATTTTTATATAAAAATTTGTCAACATTTTATTTCTATAGAAATTTTTGTCGAAATGTTATTTCTAAAGAATATTTTGTCCAATTTTTATTTCTATAGAAAATTTTGTCAACATTTTATTTCTATAGAAAATTTGGTCAAAATTTTATTTCTGTAGAATTTTTGTCAAAAATTTATTTCTACAGAAAATTTTGTCAAAATTTAAAACTCTTAGAAATAAACTCTTAGAAATCTTTTTCATTTTAGTAATCCGAATCGCACCAGAAAGGAAATATGTTGAACAGTAGATTATTCTGATAATTTTATTTCACTGATAATTCTATTTCACTATATAATGCTCTCAGCAACCGTTAGTTATACAAACTAGCTACGAGAATCGTACCATTTGTAAATTTAACATTTAAGCTCTCTTACCATTTTTCTATAGTGTTATGGAAAATATAAAAATGTTCACATGTGTTCGCAATGATCTTCAACAACACTTATTTTTTCTCGAGTGTAGCCTATTTGATTCCATATATTCACAATATTTTCAATGGTTTATTTTCGCAGAAAGTTTCCTTGGAAATTTATAACTTCATTAAATAATTGCGCTAAAATGTATTTGACAAAAATCATCTACTCTCAAAATTCTATTCGATTTGCAAACCTACAGTAAGTACAGTCCATCATAACTGCAATCATTCTCATTCATATGTAACAAAATACAGGGGTGTCATCTAGGGCAATTGTGAGGGCTCTACGCTGTAATGTCTCAAATGAAATCAGATTTCAAATAGAAAATGATAATAAAGCCACAATCTTTATTGAAGTAAGTCCAAACAAATTAAAATAAAGCCCCAAGCAAGTGTGCAGCAACTCGATATATTTCTTGGGACTTAATCTCTTAATTTGGATATTTTTTGCAATTCATGATTCCACGAACCAATGCAGTTCCCGTCTCCACAAAATAATACCACAAATGAAAAAATACCCCATCGGGAAAATGAAAATAAGTGCCCAAGTGAGAATACACAAAACCACGACAACATATATTAGCGTAATATCTCTTGATTTTGGGACTTATTTCTAATTCCTGGATTGACGAAATAACGCACTTACTGTCTTAACAAAATATTGCCCCAAATAAGAGAAAAGACTCCAGCGAGAAAACGAAAATAAAAGGCCAAGTTAGTGTACGGAAAAGATCGACAATATATCTTACGATGATATCACTGGTTTTGGTACTTATTTTCAATTGCTGGCTGTACGAAATAATGCCCCAAATGAAATAAGATTCCAAAGAGAAAGTGGAATAAAAGCCCCAAGTAATTGTGCAGAAAACAACAACAATATCCTTTGAGAGTTATATCTTGACTTGGGGACTTATTTCCAATTCCTGCCTACACAAAACAATGGTTTAAATGAAAAAAGACCCCAAAGAGAAAATTAAAATAAACCCTCTAGCTGGTATATAGAAATCAATAACAGAAAATCTCACATAAAATAAGATCCCAAAGAGAAAATAAAAATAACGGCCTCAGCGACTATAAAGAAAATAAGGAGACTGACTTAGGAACAGAACTCCAATTTCTGGTTCCTCGAAATAATGCCCCTAATAAAAAACGAAAATTAAGGCCTAGGTGTGTATACAGAAAACAATAAAATATTTCTAAGGGTCTTATCTCTTGATTTGTGGATTTATATCCAATTTCTGGCTCCATATGAGAGAAGACCCCAACGAGAAAATGAAAATAAAGCTCCAAGTGCGTGTACAGAAATAAGAAAAAATTTCCAATATGTTTTTTGCAGGAAATAATGGCCCAAATGAAATAATTCATTGGGAACTTATTTCCGATTTCTTGGTCCACGAAATAATGGCCCAACTAATCCCAATAGACCTAATAAGATCTCGAAGAGAAAATTAATATAAATGTCCCAGGCCCGTATACAGAAAACAACAACAACAATATTTTTTAGGTTGTTATCTCCGTATTTGGGGTCTTATTTCCAAATCGTGGCTTGGCGAAATAATGGCCCAAATGAAATAAGACCCTAAATATGAAATGACAATAAAGCCCTAAGCAAAAAAACTACACAATTTCCAATTCATGGCTTCTGGAAATAATGGCCCAAATGAAATAAGACTCCATAGAAAAAATTAACATAAAGCACCAAGCGAGTGTAATTTTTTTATTTCTGGCTCCACAAAATCATGGCTCAAATGAAATAAAATCCTAAAGAGAAAAATGAATACGAAGGTCCCAGGTGTGTATACAGAAAACAACAACAATATTTCATAGGGTGCTATGTCTTGATTTGGGGACTTATTTCCATTGTCATTATTTTCATGGCTTGATGAAATAATGGCCCAAATGAAATAAGATCCTATATAGGAAATGCAAATAAATCCCCAAGCCACAACAATATTTCATAGGGTGCTATCTCTTGATTTGGGGACTTATTTCCTATTCCTGGGGTTTTGGATCCTTTATTCAAAAAAACCCAAATTAAATAATATCTCAAAGAGAACATAAAAATCAAGTTTCCAGTAGGTCAATCAAAATATTTGTTGTTAACTCTCTATTTGGGTTCTTATTTCCAATTCCTGGCTTGACGAAATAACGGCCCAAATGAATGAAATGACCCCAGATAGGGCATGACTCCAAAGAAAAAAATGAACATAAAGCACCAAACGAGTGTAATTTTTTTGGAACTTATTTCCTATTTCTGGCTCCACGAAATCATGCCTTGATGAAATCATAGCCCAAATGAAATAAGACCCCAAATAGGAAATGACACTAAAGCCCCAAACTAAAGAACAGAAAACAAGAACAATACTTCATAGGATGTTATCTCTTGATTTGGGGACTTATTTCCTATTGCTGGGGTTTTGGATCCTTGATCCAAATATGCCCCAAGTGAAATAAGATCCCAAAGAAAAAATAAAAATCAAGCTCCCAGCGCGTCAATAAAAATATTTGGGTGTTTATTTGCAATTCCTGGCTCCACGAAATAATGGCCCAAATGAAACAAAGACCCCAAAAGATAAAATAAAATAAATTCCTAAACGTATGTTCAGAAAGCAGCGGCAATATTTTTTTTGTGTTATCTCTTGATTTGGGGACTTATTTCCATTGTCATGCCTTCACGAAATAATGGTCCAAATGAAATAAGACCCTAAATAGGACAATAAAATTAAGCCCCCAGAAAACAAAACAACAATGATTTCGAGACTTGTTTCCAATTCTTGGGATTTCGAGACTTGTTTCCAATTCAGAAAACAGCGACAATATTTATTTGGGTGTTATCTCTTGATTTGGGGGCTTATTTCTTATTCCTGGGGTTTTATTTCATTTTCACTTTGGGGAATTATTTTCTATTCCAGGGGTTTCATTTCATTGGGCCCAATTGCATCCTTTCAATACACTCTGCTATAGAAATACTTGTCAAGCGGCAATATTTTTTTGGGTGTTATCTCTTGATTTGAAGACTTATTTCCATTGCCATTGTTTTCATGCCCTGGCGAAATAATGGCCCAAATGAAATATGACCCTAAATAGGACAAAAAATATAAGCCCCAGAAAACAAAAGAACCATGATTTCGAGACTTATTTCCATTTCTTGGGGTTTTATTTCATTTTCACTTTGGGGCATTATTGCATTGGGTCCATTGGGTGGTTACTTCGAATTCCTGGCACCACTAAATAATGGCCCAAATGAAAAAAGACCCGAAATATAAAACAAATTCTTAAACCTGTGTTCAGATAACAGCGACAATATTTATTTGGGTGTTATCTCTTGATTTGGGGAATTATTTCCAAATTGTAGCATAACGAAATAATGGCCCAAATGAAATAAGACCCTAAATAGAAAATGCCAATAAAGCCCCAAACTAAAGTACAGAAAACAACAACAATATTTCATAGGGTGTTATCTCTTGATTTGGGGACTTATTTCTTATTCCTGGGGTTTTTTTCATTTTCACTTTGGGGAATTATTTTCTATTCCAGGGGTTTTATTTCATTGGGCCCAATGGCATCTTTTCAATACACTCTGCTATAGAAATACTTGTCAAACGGGAATATTTTTTTGGGTGTTATCTCTTGATTTGGAGACTTATTTCCATTGTCATAGTTTTCATTCCCTGACGAAATAATGGCCCAAATGAAATAAGACCCTAAATAGGATAAAAAAGAAAGCCCCAGAAAACAAAAGAACCATGATTTCGAGACTTATTTCCATTTCTTGGGATTTTATTTTATTTTCACTTTGGCGCATTTTCTCATTTGGCCCATTGGGTGTTTACTTCGAATTTCTGGTACCACTAAATAATGGCCCAAATGACAAAAGACCCCAAATATAAAACAAATTCATAAAACTGTGTTCAGAAAACAGCGACAATATTTATTTGGGTGTTATCTCTTGATTTGGTGACTTATTTCTTATTCTTGGGGTTTTATTTCATTTTCACTTTGTGGAATTATTTTCTATTCCCGGGGTTTTATTTAACTGGGCCCAATGGCATCCTTTCAATACACCCTGCTATAGAAATACTTGTTAAGGATTCATGTATGCGTGTGTGAGTGTGTACAATTTCAAATATTCGTTCATACCCTCGCATATAAACATTTGTGTGCATGTATTTCTAATCACAGGCTTTTATACCAGCAAAAGAGCAATGGTAAAAGTTTTCCATTGTACGCGAATGAGATGTTGTGGCTTATGAACTTCTAGTTTCTATGTCTAAATACATTCCACGATGCCACAATGCGAGTGTCCATATTGAATTCCATCGCAGTACACCAAGTCAGAAGGAAATGGTGTCGCAAATGGGTAAAATCAATTGGCAAAAGTTCAAATTAACACATCAAAGTACAAAATTTCACAATGCAATTTTTGCCACTACAAAGAATCAGAGGGCATACAATAAGAAGGTACGAAATAAGGAAGTACATGTAGAGAATTATAAGAATACATTTCTATGGAGACGAAAGTAAAAGGAAACTATTTACATACACATAGAAAAAAATGTTTTAACGAGAACATTAAAAATAAATAGTGGGCTTCTCATAAGTATTTTTTATGGATTCCAATAAAAATTGTAATTTAAAGAAACAAAATAACAAAAAATACAAAATCCTCAAAAAAAATCTTAGCCTAAATTCGATTTTTTTTAGCTCTTTTACTGGTTATATCTACGTATGTATTTTGATCAGTAATTATAATAAAAATATTCCACTCATACGTTTTAATATAGCTCCTTCAATTTGAAGCCTTTATCAAAATGAAAAATAAAAAAAAAAACAAATTTAATAAAATTTTCCAATATACTCTACAAGAAGGACATCAATTATTTCTCTCTTAAGTATTTCAATTTGACTTCTCTTCCATAAAATGTCATTAATTTGTTTTCTTTTTTTAGTAAAAAAAAAAATAAAAATAAATTCTTAGAAATTTGTCCATAGCACACTTAAAGGATTTGTATAACCGTTGCCATAGTCCAAACAACATTTATGAGAAAATTTCCAATATGTAACTCAATTAAGAAAACTCTTCATATGTGTTTTGTTAAGAAAACTTTTTAATTGCAGAATTGCAAAGTTTTCCCATTCTGTTTCGGTTTTTCTTATGCATCATCATCATCATCACCATCGTCGTCGTCAATAACATAGACATTTTCTTGTTGCTAGCTAGTTTCTAATTTCAAACTAAATATCAATTAAAATCAATAAAATTTTTCCTTCGAAGATAGGAATTTTTATGCAAATGGAAATAAGTGGGAAGAGCGTTAAAGTTTTAAGGGAAAACGACTCTTTCATACACTACATGTAATCCAGGTTAATGACACATGTCTACATATACACTACCGGTAAGCTACCGAGGGATGTCAGTGATGAAGTGACTGATCTATGAGTGATCATTAATGTGATGAACCTTGCAACTTATTCCACCACACCGTTCACCTAATAAACGCCAGAAGAGGCATCTAGATGCCATAGGCAATGGCTTCAATATAAAGAACATATCAACTCTTTATCTCCTACAGTTCAGAAAAAGACAGCAGCTCCCATTTTGGTGAAATTGGTGACCTTTCAGTTCCCAAATTTCTTACTGACCATGTTAAAGAGAGAGGGAGAGAGAGAGCGGGTTAGTCCTCTCCGCTAGTCGATAGCTTCAACATTTCACCATAATATGAGGCTATAATTCTTGGAAATAGATTCAGCGAACATGTTACAGCTAATTACATAAGGGTAAGAAAAGAGCTGCACACTAAAAAGGAAGTTAGTATTTGTGCTGCGTGTAGAGAACCTCATTGGATGAAATAAATGCAATGACCTCTATATATTGAGCTGTGAAGCACCCATTAAAATTGAACTTGGATAGGAAACTCCGGAGCCTAAGATTATCCCCATTGTCACTAAAGGAGCTCCCTACATGGACACCTAAGTTCTAAAGCAGATAAACGATATATGTCTACATATACATTATCGGTAAATTACCGAGAGATATCAGTGATGAAGAGGCTGATCTATGAGAGATCTTCAATATGATGAAACGTACAACTTATTCCGCCATATTGTTCCGAATCGATGGTTTCAACATTTCGCCAGAATATGAGGCTAGGATTCTCGGGATCTTATATGACAGTCATGACACTGCTACTTATATAAGGAGCAGGAAGGAGCTGTTAGTACTTGCACTGTGGATAGAGAATCCCAGGTGATAATTTAAATGGCAATTGACCTCCCAATATTGAGCTGTGAAGCACCCGTCAAAAGAGGAATGAAATAATCTAAAATCTTGGATAGGGAACCCCACTTGACCACCATTATTTTGAGCCTAAGATCATCCCCATTGTTATCAAAGGAGGTCGCTACATGGATCCCTAAGTTCTAAGCCTGGTAAATGAAATACGTCTACATGCATAACCGGTAAGTTACCGAGCGATGTCAGTGATGAAGAGGCTGAACTATAAGAGATCATTAATTCGATGAATTTTTAGACTTACTTCGCCACACTGTTCACCATATGAAGGCCAGAATAGGTGTCTGTATAACAGAGCCGATGACTTCAACATTTCGCCAGAATATGAAGCTAAGATTTTCGGGATCACATTCGGCGGTCATGACACTGCCACTTATATAAGAGGCAGAAACGATGTGCTCAATAAAAAAATGAAGCCAGTACTTGTGCTGCGGATAGAGAACTTCAGTTGATGATTTAATTGCAACTGGATCTTTGAATGTTATGCTGTGAAGCCCCCGTCGAAAAAGGAATGAAATTATCTAAAAACTGGGACAGGAAACCCCCATATTTTGAGCCCACGAATGTCACTCATTGTCACCAAAGAAGCTCCCTACATTGATCCTTAAATTCTAGAGGACTACGATTATTTTGACAAAGAGAAAACAGAAGACAATCTCGGAAATGAGACCGTCGTAGAATTTGATATTGGAATGCGTTCCTGGACGCGTGCTACTTATTTACAATGAAACCTTCCGGCCTACAGTTTCCACACTCACTTTTGCGCTCTACAGCTCCCCCATTAAATTCTTCGGATCTACAGTTTCCACAGAATTCTTCCGATATGCAGGCACTCAAATGACTTCTTCGGATCTACAGTTTCTCACAGAATTCTTCCCATATGCAGTCCCTCAAATGACTTCTTCAGATCTACAATTGCAAACGGAATTCTTTGGATTTTCCGGTCTCAGTTTTTCCGCTCTACAGTTTCGCCACTGAATTCATCGTATCTACACTTCCCCAAAGAATTCTTCCGATATGCAGTCACTCACATATCTTCATATAATCTACAGTAGCTCAGTAAATTCTTCGGATCTTCAATTACCCCAGAGAGTTCTTGAGATTTACAGTTACAACCACCCAATAAGATCTTGAGGTCTATAGGTTGTCGACCAAGTTCATCAGATCTAGAGTATCTCACTATGTTCTTCTGATTAACATTTCCTCTTAAAGATCATCGGGTACCCATTCCCTCCTTTAGATTTTCGCATATACACTTCCCTTGTTTTCCTTCGGATTTACAGTTCCATCAATGAGATTCTAGGTCTACAGTTTGGATATAGAGTTCCATTTTTGGAGTTCATCACATATACAGTATCCCAATGAGTTCTTCGGATAGCCAGTTCCACTACAAAAATATTTGGGTACGCAATCCTTGCTTTAACATCTTCTAGTATACACTTTCCACATATCTGGAAACTTAAAAACGCATCAACTCCAGATAACGTACAGTGCAGAATAGACAACTATTTCCGATAAACTATAAATTGACGACTTTTTGAATGAATTGAAGTTCCCACGAACTCCCGGGCATCTGCAAACTTTAGAGCGCCTGAACTCCTGATCACCTATAGTTCATCAAAGACGCATATTCCCGACTTCTTAATTTTCAGAAATTCTGCTACCACCAAATTCTGGCCATGTTAGAGAGAAAGAAAGACTCAGTCCACTCCTTCGACTCATCGCTTTGATAGTAACAACAATTAACTTTAGACCCAAATCAGTTGGGAATTTCCCATAATTGATGGGCTCATCAACTCCCGGTTCTCTACCGTTTATCTGGAAACCAACCAACACCATCACAAGATCAACTGCAACCCAAAAAGCTCATCAGCGTTCTGGGAATACAACAGCTCCCGGTCAATAAATAAAATTTACGAACAAAATTTTTATCAACTAACGATCATCTGGAATCCTAGCGACATCCTATCAACGAAATCAATTGTTACCGATCATCTACGAAATTGTTATCAACGACCCAACAACACGCCAGAAAGTCTCATTGGAGGAACTGTAGACCCGAAGGCATCAGTGAGAGAATTCATTAGAGCAACTGTTTGGCCGTAGGTTTCAGACTTGTAGACCCAAAAATCTCAATAGAGGAACTCAGAATCTGGAGATCATGAACGTTGCAGTATGGGAATTATAGACGCCAAAGTCTCAGTAATGGAATTAGAGGCCGAAAGTCTCTGTAGGGAAATGTAGACCCAAAAGTCTCGGTAGGGGAATCGGAGACCCACAGGTCCAACTGGAGGAATGTGGGTCTCAAGAAGTTAAATGTATGAACCTTGCGGTATGGGAATTGTAGACGAAGAAAATTAAGAAATTAGAGGCCGAAAGTCTCTGTAATGAACCTGTAGACCCAAAATCTCGATAGAGGAATTGGAGGCCCAAATATCTCAGTGGACGAATTTTAGGCCCTGACGTGGGGGAACTGAAGGCCAAAAGGACTCAGTAGTGTAATGTTGGCTTGAAGATATTTATAAGGGAACTGTAGACCCGAAATTTGAAGTAAGGGAACAGTAACTCTCACCAGTTTACGATCATCAAGGAACAGAAATGCTCACTAGCTACCGGTCATTTGAAAAGGAACTAGCGCTCAATCAACTGTCAACCGGAGGACTCTTCAATTTTTGATCACTTATAGCACTATGAAGACATCAATTGTCGATCAACTACAAATCAATTGTTGTAGTTTCCGATAATTCTCACAATATTAGAATGAGATCAACAAGAACCATTTGTAACCCTTCTGCAATTCAACCAACTCACCGAAGAGCATGTGCTCTCGTTTAATTAGAGAGAAAATTTCATATACAGATTGTAAACTAATTTTTATCATCGAAATCGTTAGGTGAGGCTATGTTGAAAAGGGGGTTCATGTTGCCCTGTCTCATGTCGGCTGATATACACCTAAGCCAGTATTCAGCTTGTTTTGCGCTCTAACTTCTTTCTTTCCAGCCCCAGTTTCCGAATTTACTCTTAACCGATATGGTTAACTCTTTGCCTTGTAAAGGCAGGACAGTGTTCCAAGGTATCATCATCTACAAAAGACGCCCTACATACACCATCCTCTGCTGCTTGTATTTGACACAGATGTGGTCACAATTCTAGATAGCTTCTCAATATACCCATGGTCCTCCTGACTGTCCTTCTACTATCCTTGAGTAGTTATCCTGTCTTTTTGTTAAATGGGTCCGATCATTGCAATATATGTCTCTCGTTCCCATTCATCAACAGTGCCAGCTTTTGCCTCTATTGGACATATGTTCCCTAAATTCACTTCCCTATGTGTCCTAGCTCTCATCCAAGATGTCACGTCACCGATATGATGCGGATCCTGCGTATTCCGAGTATTCGTTGATCATGCCTTTTGCATTTCAATACGGATTGCTATCGAAACTAATATCTACCTTGATTACCTCCTGCAATCTGTGAAAATGTGCCGAACATGTTCCGAGCCATTTAACACTTCAGTTCTAACACTAACACTAAGGAGCCACGTAGTTGCAATGATTAGCATGTCCGCCTTGCCTTCAATCCCGCCTTGGGTTCAATCCCACGACGTAGTCTTGGTTACTGTCTCAGGTATAGGACATGTCAATCATAGCCATGGGAAAGTAAAACTAAATTGTAAGTTTGGACGTGACAAAGTGGATTGCGAGAAATAAATAAAAAATCTGGTAATACTCATGGAACTCTGAGGTATGGTAATCAAATCCGTTCCGTGATGGTAAGCCATTATGTACAAGCATATGGTAATTGTGGGAGTATTACGCAATTGATCTTGGTAAGCTCAACTACTTATCCAGTTTTTCCTATTAGGAAGACCATAAGAAGATGACTGACCTTATCGCAGTCGAGGAGAAAACCATGATACTTATCTTTTCCCTTAAATTCAAGTAAATGAAGTCCATAATAGTGTATAACATACTTCTAAATCTATTGTGAAGAGTATATTAGAACCCGAACGTCTACCTGCTTTATTGGTATTAACATTTTATTTTTTAAATTAAATTTTATTGATTTTAATTTAATTAAAAATAATTTATTTCATATATACTTCAGACTGAAATTACCTAAATCATAAATTCACAGAATTCAAATTTCTTTTATTGCAATTGCAATTTCTTGTTATTTCTCTAGATTTCCAATTAAGACCGATGAAACTATGCTACAAGTTTGTTAATAACCATGTATAACTTACACTAATTGAAGAAATATACAATACATTCATCTACATTTTGATATATATGAAATATTCGTAAAACCATAAAACATCTCAAACGAGTACGAAAAGTTATCGTGAAGAAGAAATTTTTAAAATATAACATCAATATTGCGTAGAATATTAAAAAGTTTTTCTCTACATGATGCTGGACATAATGAAGAGAAGAAGAATTACATGAAACCAAGTAGAAGTTCTTCCCGTAGTTTATATTGGACTTGGAAAGACGACACTAACCACCAATGTCCAAGATGATGATGTTGCTTGAAGATATTTTAATTGGGGCTGAAGATGGGCGTACTTCTCCTACTACTGTGTTTGGAAAACCAATACATTTTTGAATATGGAAGTTTTGTGTTCTATTTCAAATTTATTTTAAAAGCTTCGAGAAGAATATAAAACTTTAATAACTACTAATTTATAAAGACTTTCTTTCATATGCAATCATCACATACATACATCACAAATTAAAGAAACACTTCTTTATACATACTAATATTTCGAAAAAGTAGAATATTTTTGGAGTGATGGATTTTTTAAACAAATGGAACTAATTGAAACAAGAGAGAAGATTCACAAGATCGGCATCCCAGCAATACCTTTAAATACCATCAACTCTACTCGTTCCCATTGGTCGGTGAATCCCTCAACGACATCGCTACACTTTGCTCCTGTCTGTTCCAACGCGCCGTAAATCCCTAGATACGTACCTTTCTGCTGTTTGTGTATTTATAAAGGAAAGAGTATGGGGAGTTGTGCCCCCATTCTCTCTCTTTACATTTGTCTTGTTTGTGTACTTACCAAGGTCACAGTCAGTTTAGATCCTCACCATCCTATTGACCTTCGTTGTGCATTTGGCTTGTAGACTTACCAACGTCACAGTCACCTTCGATCTTCACAATGCCATTGGCCTACGCTTTATAAAGGGTGATTTGTTAGGAGCTTGATAACTTTAAAAAAAAAAAAAACGCATAAAATTTGCAAAACCTCATCGGTTCTTTATTTGAAACGTTAGATTGGTCCATGACATTTACTTTTTGAAGATAATTTCATTTAAATGTTGACCGCGGCTGCGTCTTAGGTGGTCCATTCGGAAAGTCCAATTTTGGGCAACTTTTTCGAGCATTTCGGCCGGAATAGCCCGAATTTCTTCGGAAATGTTGTCTTCCAAAGCTGGAATAGTTGCTGGCTTATTTCTGTAGACTTTAGACTTGACGTAGCCCCACAAAAAATAGTCTAAAGGCGTCAAATCGCATGATCTTGGTGGCCAACTTACCGGTCCATTTCTTGAGATGAATTGTTCTCCGAAGTTTTCCCTCAAAATGGCCATAGAATCGCGAGCTGTGTGGCATGTAGCGCCATCTTGTTGAAACCACATGTCAACCAAGTTCAGTTCTTCCATTTTTGGCAACAAAAAGTTTGTTAGCATCGAACGATAGCGATCGCCATTCACCGTAACGTTGCGTCCAACAGCATCTTTGAAAAAATACGGTCCAATGATTCCACCAGCGTACAAACCTCACCAAACAGTGCATTTTTCGGGATGCATGGGCAGTTCTTGAACGGCTTCTGGTTGCTCTTCACTCCAAATGCGGCAATTTTGCTTATTTACGTAGCCATTCAACCAGAAATGAGCCTCATCGCTGAACAAAATTTGTCGATAAAAAAGCGGATTTTCTGCCAACTTTTCTAGGGCCCATTCACTGAAAATTCGACGTTGTGGCTCGTTAGTAAGTCTATTCATGATGAAATGTCAAAGCATACTGAGCATCTTTCTCTTTGACACCATGTCTGAAATCCCACGTGATCTGTCAAATACTAATGCATGAAAATCCTAACCTCAAAAGAATCACCCTTTATTTCGGCTTGTGTACTTACCAAGGTCACAGTCGAACGCGATATCTCCACTTACTCAGGTCGAAGTCAATTCGAATCTTCACGATTCCTCTGCTCATGGTTACCAATGGAGGAATTTTATGCCTGAAGTTCTTAGTAGGGAAATTGTAGGGCCGAAGACCTCAATGGAGGAATTATAGGCCAGATGGTTTTAGTGGGACAACTGTATGTTGGAAGGTCTCAGTAGACTTGTTGGCTCGAAGATCTCAATAACGGCACTGTGATCCCAAACGTATCAACAGCTTAATTGTAAGCGTAAAGGTTGCAGTATAGGAATTGTAGACTTTAAAGGCTCAGTAGAAGAATTAGAGACCGAAAATCTCTGTAGAAAACCTGCACGCCGGAATATATGGATAGACGGATGAGAGGCCCAAAATGTCTCAGTGGAGAAACTTTAGGCCCGCAGGTAGGAGGAATTTTAGGCCTGAAGTTCTTAGAAGGGAAATTGTAGGGCCGAAGAGCTCAGTGAAGGAATTATAGGCCAGATGGTTTCAGTGGGACAACTGTATGTTGGAAGGTTTCTGTAGACTTGTAGTCTCGAAGATCTCAATACCGGAACTGTAATCCCAAACGTACCATCAGATTAAATGTAAGCGTAAAGGTTGCAGTATAGGAATTGTAGACTTTAAAGTCTCAGTAGAAGAATTAGAGACCGAAAATCTCTGTAGGGAACCTGCACACCCGATGTATGGATAGACGGATTAGAGGCCCAAAATGTCTCAGTGAAGAAACTTTAGGCCCGAAGGTCTCAGTGGAAGGCTTGAAGGCTCAAAGTTCTGTGAAACTGTGAGCCCCAAGGTCTGAAGAGGTCAATTAGGGAGCCTGAAGGTTGCAGTAGTGGGAACTGTAGACGCCAAAATATCAGTAGAGCAATTAGAGATCAAAAGTCTCTGTAGAAAACCTGCAGGCCCAAAAATCTGGGTATACCGATTGGAGGCCCAGATGTCTCAATAGAGGAATTTTAGGCCTGAAGGTGTCAGTGGAAGACCTGCAAGCTCGAAGATTTCAATAGCGAAACTATGAGCCCAAAGGTCTCAAGGGGTCAATTACAAGCCTGAAGGTTGCAGTAATGGGAATTGTAGACCCCAAAATCTCAGTAGGTTAGGTTAGGTTAGATGGCAGCCCGATGTATCAGGCTCACTTAGGCTATTCAGTCCATTCTGATACCACATTGGTAAACTTCTCTCTTATCTCTGAGTGCTGCCCGATTCCATGTTAAGCTCAATTACAAGGGACCTCCTTTTGATAGCCGAGTCCGAAAGGCGTTTCACCTTGCAGTGAAACTACTTAGAGAAGCTTTGAAACCCTCAGAAACGTCACCAGCATTACTGAGGTTGGATAATCCACCGCTGGAAAACTTTTTTGGTGTTCGGTCGAAGCAGGAATCGAACCCACGACCTTGTGTATGCAATGCGGGCATGTTAACCATTGCACCACGGTGGCTCCTCAGTAGAGGCATTATAAACCGAAAGTATCTGTAGGGAACCTGAAGGCCCAAAAGTCTGGATATACGGATTGGAAGCCCAAATGTCTCAGTGAAGGAATTTTAGGTCTGAAGGTCTCAGCAGAAGAGCTGCCAGCTCGTAGATCTCAATATCGGACCAGTGGGCTCTAAGGTCTCAAGAGGTCAATTGTAAGCCTGAAGGTTGCAGCATGGGAATCGTAGGCGCCTCAGTAGAGGAATTAGAGTGTGAAAGTCTCGGTAGGGCACCTGCAGGCTCGAAAGTCTCGGTAGACGTATTGGAGCAGTGTTGCCAGAAGTAGGGGAAATTCACTACATGTAGGTTTTTTCTAATATTTAGAGTCTTGTAGGGACATATGGATACAATGTAGGTATTTTTATACTCAACACAATTTTTAATAATTTATATATTTTAGGGCTCTTTTGCAGGAATTTAGAAGCCGGCAAGCTTGATCTTTAATAATGTTTTGTAACCACGGTTACCACTCGTGTCAAACATAATCCACCAAAATTTGAAGAAAATTTTATCACAAATCTAGCAAACAAATATTTTTACATAAAATTTTCTCTAAATTTTATTTCTACATAAAATTTTGTCAAATTTTTATTTCTATTGAAAATTTTGTCAAAATTTTATTCCTATAGAACATTTTCTACAAGTTATATTTCTATAGAAAATTTTCTCAACATTTTATTTCTATAGGGAATTTTCGCAAAATTTTATTTCTATAGATTTTTTTCAAAATTTTATTTCTATCGAAAATTTTCTCAAAATTTTATTTCTATAGAAAATTTTCTCAAAACTTTATTTCCATAGAAAATTTTCTCAAAATTTTATTCCTATAGAAAATTTGTAAAAATTTTATTTCTAAAGAAAATTTTGTAAAAATTTTATTTCTAAATAAAATTGTCTCGAAATTTTATTTCTATAGAAAATTTTCTCAAAACTTTATTTCTATAGAAAATTTTCTCAAAATGTTATTGCTATAGAAATTTTTTTCCAAATTTTATTTCTATAGAAAATTTTCTCAAAATTTTATTTCTATAGGAAATTTTCTCAAAATTTTATTTCTATAGATTTTTTTTAATTTTATTTCTATCGAAAATTTTCTCAAAATGTTATTTCCATAGAAAATTTTGTAAAAATTTTATTTTTATAGAAAATTTCTTAAAATTTTATTTCTATTGAAAATTTTCTCAAAATTTTATTTTTATAAAAAATTATGTCAAAATTTATTTATATAATATTTTTTTCCAAATTTTTTTTTTTTATGGCAAATTTTCACAAAATTTTATTTCTATACAAATTTTTTAAAAATTTTATTTTTATGGAAAATTTTGTCAAAATATTATTTCTATAGAAAATTTTGTTAAAATTGTATTTCTATAGAAAATTTTCTCAAAATTTTATTTCTATAGAAAATTTATAACATTTATATTTCTATAGATTTTTTATCAAAATTTTATTTTTATGGCAATTTTTCTCAAAATTTTATTTCTATAGAAAATTTTGTAAATTTTGAAATTTTGATTTTTATAGAAAATTTTTTATTTCTAAAGAAAATTTTTTCAAAATTTTATTCCAATAGAATTTTTTTCAAATTTTTTTTTTCTATCAAAAATTTTCCCACAATTTTATTTCTATATAAAATTTTGTCAAAATTTTATTTCTATATAAAATTTTGTCAATATTTTATTTCTGTAGAAAATTTTGTCAAAATTTTAATTCTATAGAAAATTTGGCAAAACTTTATTTCTATAGAAAATTTTGTCATAATTTTATTTCTATAAAAAATTTTGTCAAAATGTTATTTCTATAAAAAATTTTGTCAATATTTTATTTCTATAGAAAATTTTGTAAAAATTTTATTTCTATAGAAAATGATGTCAAAATTTTATTTCTATAGAAAATTTCTCAAAATTTTATTTCTATAAAAAATGTTGTCAAAATTTTATTTCTATAGAATTATTTTCAAATTTTTATTTTTATGACAATTTTTCTCAAAATTTTATTTCTATAGAGAATTATGCCAAATTTTATTTCTATTGATTTTTTTTTCAAAATTTTGCTTTTATGACAATTTCTCAAAATTTTATTTCTATAGAAAATTTTGTCAAAATTTTATTTCTATAGAACGAAAAATATTATAGGGGAAATTGTAGGGAATTGTTTTGGGAATGTAGGGGAAAGTAGGGAACTTTTTTTGTCCTTGTAGGGTAAACTGAAAAATTTCCCTGGCAACACTGTATTGGACACCCAAAGGCCTCAGTGGAGAAATTTTGGTAGAGGAGGTGTAGTCCTGAAAATCTCAATAGCGAAACTGTATGCCCGAACCTGTGTAAATCTGAATGTTGGGAATTGTAGACGAAAATTTCGGTAGACGGATTTGAGGCCCAAAAGCCCAGTGGATGAAGTTCAGGATCAAACGTGTCAGTAGGGGAACTCTAGGGGCGAAGGGCTCAGAGTGGGGACTGTTGGTCTGAGGAACTCAATAGAATAATTGTTCGCCCGAAGGTGTTAAAAAGGAAATTGTGGACCCAAAATGTACAGTAAGCGAACAGTACACAGAAAAAAATTCACGAAAATTTTTCCAATTAAAATCTTAATTGAGTTTTAAAAAATATTCAATTAAAAATTTTATTGAATCAACAAATTTTTTAATTGAAATAAAAATCAATCACACAAATTAATAGTATCAATTAATTTTTTAATTAGATCAATTAATTTTTTAATTGGCTGTCAATTAATTTTTTAATTGATACTATCATTTCTGTGATTGAAGAAATTTCAATTAAAAAATTAATTGGATCAATTAATTTCGTGATTGATTCAGAAAAAAATTTTTTGTGTGTACAGACGAAGGTCTCAATGGAGATGCCATATGTCAAAATATCTCAGTAGGTGTATTGTAGACCTGAAATTTATGGTAAGGGAACAGTTTACATGAAAGTCACAACGGAGGCGCCGTATGCCAGAAGATCTCAGTAGGAGAACTGTAAGGCTATAGGTCGAACTATAGATAAAAACTCAAGAGTCCCTGCCCTGCCAGCTTCCGATCCATGCTCTCTTTTCTAATGGCGACGGAATAGACAGAAATTACTCTCTTTCATGCGTGCTACTAAACGAAATCCGAACTTTTATGAATCCACCAAAAATATTTTCTTCAAAACTTTATAGAGTAGCTGACACGAGTTATTTTATTTAATTTTACTTTTTTTGTGTTATTTTACATTATTTTATTTTATTTACTTATTTATTTATTTTATCATATTATATTTTACCTTACTTTATATTATTTTATTTTACATTATTGTATTGTATTTTATTTTACTTTACTTTACTTTAATTTGTTTTATTTTATTTTATTTTATTTTATTTAATTTTACTTTATTTTACTTTACTTTATTTTGTTTTGTTTTATTTTATTTTATTTTATTTTATTTTATTTTATTTTATTCTATTTTTAAATTATGCTCACAAACATAAAAATCTATCATTCCAAATTATTACCCTACTTCCTATAAATTGAATATTTGCCATATTCATGCACAAACAATATTACGTATGCAACATCATCTTCATCAGCAGCAATAACAATAATAATAAAAACATGTATTTCAAATATAAAAATCATATTAGAAAATTTTCTCTAAAATAATTTCAAGAAACTCTAGATGACTACAAGAAAATTTCATTTGTTTTTCTCTCGAACTCCTTACATCTTTTCGACCCTCTTTCATCATGCATAGAGATGGTCATATTGCATACATACTTTGAAGATGGTGTTGCTATAGATGCTGTTATAGCCTTTTTAACTTGTCTAATATACACTACACTTTTATGTTTTACAAGAATATCTTTGTGTAGAAGAAGAAGCAGAAATCTAGGATGTTTATTATGCTATTGGTTTTTTTATTGATGATGATGATGAGAGAGTTAGAGAGAGAAGTATAAGTGATGGTATGTGTGAATGTAGTAGAAAGGTTAGAAAATTTTGCCCCAAAAATTTACTTAAAAGTTATGGTCAAGTTAAAAGTTTATTGTTGATTGAACACTAATTAAGTTTGTTGCATCAAATTCTATTCCTAGCTCTCCCCTTATTCCCACTCTATTTCCCTCTCACACTTCTCACAGTTTGGAGTTTGGAGAGCTTGAATGCCAAAAATGCAGTATATATATGCATATATGTTATATCTCACTGAAAGACAATTCATATGATAAAAAAATAACTTAAAAAATAAAATACCAAAAGAGTTTTTCTTTAATAAATATAAATTGCTATATGTATATACAACATATACAAACAAAACTTTTTTAGTACAATTACGCTACCTGTTTTAGGACAATGTGTTGTTTGTACATCAAAACAAGTACAAAGAAAACAATAACAAATAACATTTTGACAAAATTTTCTATAGAAATAAAATTTTGAGAAAATTTCCCATAGAAACAACATCTTGACAAAATTTTCTATAGAAATAAAATTTTGCCAAAATTTTCTATAGATACAAAATTTTGAAAAAAAAAAATTTTCTATAGAAATAAGATTTGGACAAAAGTTTCTATAGAAATACCATTTGGACAAAATTTGCTATAGAAATAAAATTTTGACAAAATTTTCTTTAGAAAGCAAATGTTGACAAAACTTTCTATAGAAATAACATTTTGACAAAATTTTCTATATAAATAAAATTTTGACAACATTTTCTCTAGAAATAGAATTTTGACAAAATTTTCTCTAGAAATAAAACTTTGACAAAATTGTCTATAGAAATAAAATTTTGACAAAACTTTCAATAGAAACAAAATTTTAATGAAATTGTCTATAGATATAGAATTTTGACAAAATTTTCTATAGAAATAAAATGTTGACAAAACTTTGTATAGAAATAAAACTTTTTACAAAATTTTTTATAAAAATAAAATTTTGACAAAATTTTCTATAGAAATAAAATGTTGACAAAATTTTCTACAGAAATAAAATTTTGACAAAATTTTTATAGAAATAAAAATATGATAAAATTTTGTATAGAAATAAAACTTTGACAAAATTTTGTATAGAAATAAAATTTTGAAAAATTTTTTATAGAAATAAAATTTTGACAAAATTTTTTACAGAAATAAAATTTCGACAAAATTTTCTATAGAAATGATAAAACTAAAATTTTGACAAAATTTTCTATAGAAATAAAATTTTTGACTAAAATTTTTTTATAGAAATAAAATGTTTACAAAATTTTCTATAGCAGTAAAGTTTTATCAAAATTTTCTATAGAAATAAAATTTTGACAAAATTTTCTATAGAAATAAAATTTTGATAAAATTTTAAATAAAAATATAACAGACAATATTTTCCATAGAAATAAAATGTTGACAATACTTTCTACAGAAATAAAATTTTGGCAAACTTTCTATAGAAATAAAATTTTGACAAAATTTTCTATAGAAATAAAATTTTGACAAAATTTTCTATAGAAATAAAATTTTGACAAAACTTTCTTTATAAATGAAATTTTGACAAAATTTTCTATATGAATAAAATTTTGACAAAATTTTCTATAGAAATGAAATTTTGACAAAATTTTCTATAGAAATAAAATTTTAACAAAATTTTTTATAGAAATAAAATGTTGATATAATTTTTTTATAGAAATAAAATTTAGACAAAATTTTCTATAGAAATAAAATTTTAACAAAATTTTCTACAGAAATAAAATTTTGATAAAATTTTAAATAAAAATATAACTTTGACAATATTTTCCATAGAAATAAAATGTTGACAATACTTTCTATAGAAATAAAATTTTGGCAAACTTTCTATAGAAATAAAATTTTGACAAAATTTTCTATAGAAATAAAATTTTGACAAAACTTTCTTTATAAATGAAATTTTGACAAAATTTTCTATATGAATAAAATTTTGACAAAATTTTCTATAGAAATGAAATTTTGACAAAATTTTCTATAGAAATAAAATTTTAACAAAATTTTTTATAGAAAAAAAATGTTGATATAATTTTTTATAGAAATAAAATTTAGACAAAATTTTCTATAGAAATAAAATTTTGACTAAATTTTCTATAGAAATAAAATGTTGACAAAATTTTCTATAGAAATAAAATTTTGACAAAATTTTCTATAGAAATAAAATTTTGACAAAATTTTCTACAGAAATAAAATGTTGACGAAATTTTCTATATAAATGAAATTTTGACAAAATTTTCTATAGAAATAAACTTTTGACACATTTTTCTATAGGACTAAAATTGTGAGAGATTCTCTATGGAAATGAAATTTTGACAAAATTTTCTATAGAACTAACATTTTGACAACATTTTCTATGGAAATAAAGTTTTGACAAAATTTTCTATAGAAATAAAAATTTTACGAAATTTTCTATAGAAATACAATTTTGAAAAAATTTTCTATAGAAATAAATTTTTGACCAAATTTTCTATAAAACATAAATTTTGACAAAATTTTCGATAAAATATAAATTTTGACAAAATTTTGGCAAAATTTTCGAAAGAAATAAAATTTTGACAAAACTTTCTTTATAAATGAAATTTTGACAAAATTTTCTATATGAATAAAATTTTGACAAAATTTTCTATAGAAATGAAATTTTGACAAAATTTTATATAGAAATAAAATTTTAACAAAATTTTTTATAGAAATAAAATGTTGACATCATTTTTTATACAAATAAAATTTAGACAAAATTTTCTATAGAAATAAAATTTTGACTAAATTTTCTATTGAAATAAAATGTTGACAAAATTTTCTATAGAAATAAAATTTTCTATAGAAATAAATTTTTGACAAAATTTTCTATAGAAATAAAATGTTGACGAAATTTTCTATAGAAATAAAGTTTTGACAAAATTTCCTTATAAATGAAATTTTGACATAATTTTCTATAGAAATAAACTTTTGACAAAATTTTCTAAAGAAACAAAATTTTGACAAAATTTTCTATAGAAATAAAATTTTGACACATTTTTCTATAGGAATAAAATTTTGAGAGATTCTCTATAGAAATGAAATGTTGACAAAATTTTCTATAGAAATAACAGTTTGACAACATTTTCTATGGAAATAAAGTTTTGACAAAATTTTCTATAGAAATAAAAATTTGACGAAATTTTCTATAGAAATACAATTTTGAAAAAATTTTCTATAGAAATAAATTTTTGACCAAATTTTCTATAAAACATAAATTTTGACAAAATTTTCTATAAAATATAAATTTTCTATAGAAATAAAATTTTGACAAAATTTTCTATAAAATATAAATTTTGACAAAATTTTCTATAGAAATAAAATTTTGACAAAATTTTCTATAAAAATAAAATTTTGACAAAATTTTCTATAGAAATAAAATTTTGACAAAATTTTCTATAGAAATAAAATTTTGCCAAAATTTTCTATAAAAATAAAATTTTGACAAAATTTTCTATAGAAATAAAATTTTGACAAAATTTTCTATAGAAATAAAATTTTGACAAAATTTTCTATAGAAATAAAATTTTGACAAAATTTTCTATAGAAATAAAATTTTGACAAAATTTTCTATAGAAATAAAATGTTGTCAAAATTTTCTATACAATAAAACTTTTTACAAAATTTTTTATAGAAATAAAATTGTGACAAAATTTTCTATAAAAATAAAATGTTGAGAAAAATTTTCTATAGAAATAAAATGTTGACAAAATTTTCTATGGAAATAAAATTTTTACAAAATTTTCTATAGAAATAAAATTTTGACAAAATTGTTTTTCTTTTCGAAATAAGAAACCGCACAAAATTTAAGGACGCTCGGAGTTAAACTGCGAGCTGTACTTTGCACACAAAAATACATAAATATACAGACAGACGCCAAATCGACAAATCGACTCATAATTTAATTCTAAGACAATCGGTATACTAAACGATGGGTCTGAGGCAGCTATTTCTTGGCATTACATACAAATGCACAAATATAGTATACCATGTACCACAGTAGTGGTGAAGGGTATAAAAATGAACATCGACTCTTTATAATATTCGAAATGTTTAATCTGCCAATTTTAAAACTGAACAATGAAACCTTAAACCCATACTTAAAGACACAACTCTAATTTTTTATTCAATTCTACAACCAGCACTACAACTTCTACATGAATTTAGTAAAGAAGTAGATGAACCAAAGTCCAGTCCGAAAACACAAAACCGAAAAAAAAATCGGCAAGTATTAAACATGTACGAGTATTGTAGCCATTTCTGGTTATATGTTTTACTGGTTTTTTTAATTCAATTTATTTTTGAATTTATACACATTTATCCACATGAGATTCATTTCCGTTTCCCACCCGTCTCCACATACCAATATAGCTGTTATTCCGTTTTCTCGTGGTCAAAATCCCATCAGAAGTGGGGTGGCGGGAAAGGAAAACTTTGCCAACTAAAAACCTTTTTATGTGTTCCTTGTCGTTGTTTTTTTCTGGTTTCACGTTTTTAGCTTATTTTTTTTGTTTTGACTCACAGAAAAAACGCGAAAATATTATCCTTCCTCGTAAATGGTAAGGAATCAATGGTTTTGGCCCCCTTTGGATTGAGTGTGTATGAGTTTATTTTTTGCTACCATTGAGTATCCATTTTTATGGCGATAGGAAGTTTGGCAGATAAATTTAATGAAAATTGATGAAACAAAAGTTTACGAAGGTAATTGTGGGTAATACATTAATGAGGCTTTGAGATGCAAATGTCCAAACGATGCTCATGTTTGGATTTTTATTTAACGCCCCTTTTTCTGGATACTGGAGAAGGTGTTGACAATTTTTAATGATTGATGAAATTCGTTGAATGGCTAAAGGTTTATTGAAAACGTCTACCACGTACAGAAACATAAAACAATAATTTCAATTTATTACATATTATATGCGGTTAAATAGATTTTAGATATTGATTTGAAATTTGAAAAATTTTGAAAAAAATTTCCTATGACAAACAACTTATGTCAAACTTTCATATAGCAAAGAAATTTTGAAAAAGTTAAGAAATTTAAAAAAAAAATTTCCTATGGCATAGAAATTTTGACAAAATTTCCGGAAGAAAAAAAATTATGAAAATTAAGAAAGCACAAAATTTTAAACAAATTTTCCTAAAGCACAGAAATGGTACCAAACGTTTCTATAGAAAAACATTTCTACAAAACTTTCTCATAGAATTTAAATTTTGGCAAAATTTCCTATAGAAATGAAATTTTAAGAAAAATTCCTATAGAAATGAAATTTTGACAAAATTTCCTATAGAAATGATATTTTGACAAAATTTTCTAGAGAAATGAAATTTCAACATAATTTCCTATAGAAACGAAATTTTGACAAAATTTACTATAGAAATGAAATTTTGACAAAATTTCCTATAGAAATAACATTTTGACAAAACTCCTTAGAGAAATGAAATTTTGACAAAATTTCCTAGAAAAATGAAATTTTGACAAAATGTCCTAGAGAAATGAAATTTTGACAAAATTTTCCATAGAAATAAAATTTTCACCCTATTTCCTATAGAAATGAAATTTTGACACAATTTCTTTTAGAAATAAAATTTCCTATAGAAATGAAATTTTCACAAAATTTTCTAGAGAAATAAATTTTGACAAAATTTGCCATAGAAATGAAATTTTTACAAAATTTTCTATAGAAATGAAATTTTGACGAAATTTGCCATAGAAATTAAATTTTGACAAAATTTTCTATAATGAAGAAATCTTGCTATAGTAAAGAAATTTTGGCAAAATTATCTAGAGAAACGAAACTTAGACAAAATTTCCTAGAAAAATTAACTTTTGACAAATTCTCCTTCAGTTTTTACAAAATTTCCTATAGAAATGAAACTTTAACAAAATTTCCTAGAGAAATGAAATTTTGAAAAAATATCCTATGGAAATACATTTTTGACAAAATTTTCTATAGAAATAAGATTTAGACAAAATTTTCTATAGAAATAAGATTTTGACAAAATTTTCTATAAAAATAAAATTTTGACATAATTTTCTATAGAAATAAGATTCTGACATAATTTTTTCTACAGAAATAATATTTTGACTATAGAAATAATAGAAATGCAATTTTCGCCCTGTTTCCTATTGAAATGAAATTTTGACAAAATTTCTTAGAGAAATTAAATTTTGACACAATTTCTTATAGATATGAAATTTTGACAAAATTTTCTATAACGAACAAATTTTGGCAAAATTTCCTATGGAAATTAAATTTTGACACAATTTCTTATAGATATGAAATTTTCACAAAATTTTCTATAACGAACAAATTTTGGCTATATTTCTTATAGAAATTAAATTTTGACAAAATTTCCTACAGAAATGAAATGTTGACAAAATTTCCTATATAAATGAAATTTTGACAAAATTTCCTATATAAATGATATTTTGACAAAATTTCCTATAGAAATGAAATTTTTGACACAATTTCTTATAGATATGAAATTTTGACAAAATTTTCTATAACGAACAAATTTTGGCAAAATTTCCTATAGAAATGAAATTTTGACAAAATTTCCTATAGAAATGAAATTTTGACAAAATTTCCTATATAAATGAAATTTTGACAAAATTTCCTCTAGAAATGAAATTTTGACACAATTTCTTATAGATATGAAATTTTGACAAAATTTTCTATAACGAACACATTTTGACAAAATTTCCTATAGAAATGAAATTTTGACAAAATTTCCTACAGAAATGAAATGTTGACAAAATTTCCTATATAAATGAAATTTTAACAAAATTTCCTATAGAAATGAAATTTTGACAAAATTTTCTATAGAAATGAAATTTTGACAAAATTTCCTATAGAAATGAAATTTTGACAAAATTCTCTATAGAAATGAAATTTTGACAAAATTTCCTATATAAATGAAATTTTGACAAAATTATCTATATAAGTGAAATTTTGACAAAATTTCCTATAGAAATGAAATTTTGACAAAATTTCCTATAGAAATGAAATTTTGACAAAATTTCCTATAGAAATGAAATTTTGACAAAATTTCCTATAGAAATGAAATTTTGACAAAATTATCTATATAAGTGAAATTTTGACAAAATTTCCTATAGAAATGAAATTTTGACAAAATTTTCTATAAAAATGAAATTTACACCCTGTTTCCTATAGAAGTGAAATTTTAACAAAATTTCCTATAGAAATGAAATTTTGACAAAATTTCCTATAGAAATGAAATTTTGAAAAAATTTCCTATAGAAATGAAATCTTGACAAAATTTTCAATAAAAATGAAATTTTCACCCTATTTCCTATATGAAATTTTAACAAAATGTCCTATAGAAATCCAATTTTGACAAAATTTCCTATAGAAATGAACTTGAACATGAAAATGAAAATTTCTTATACAAATGGAATTTTGACAAAATTTCCTAGAGAAATGAAATTTTGACAAAATTTCCTACAGAAATAAAATTTTGACCCTATTTCCTATAGAAATGAAATTTTGACAAAATTTCCTATAGAAATGAAATTTTGAAGAAATTTGCTATAAAAATGAAATTTTTTTTTTTTCTCTTTATATCTTTATTTGCAATCTATTTACAATACACAAATATTAAGCAAATTGGTTGGATGAATTTACAATACATGACATGTTATGTTAAGCTCCATTAAACTTAAATCATTAGATGAAATTGTTCAAAAACAAAATTTATATCATAAAAACATAACTTTTATACCATGAAATTTGCAGACTATATACATATAATTTTGACTTAAGTTAAAAAGGGCAAGTCGAGAACACTAAGTCTTTTCAGTCTTTTTAATTCATTTGTATCATCAAGGAGAGTTATAGCTAGAATATTCGAGTGGTTACTTAGTCTATTGAGGTAACTTGTACTACTTTTTCGTATTACATCTCGAACCATTGGGACATCAAGATCTTTGTGTATATTTTTGTTGGTCATAAACCACGGTGCACTTGTAATCATCCTTAACGTTTTGGATTGATATCTTTGCAGTATCTCAACGTTTGAGTTGCTTGCTGTACCCCAAAGTTCAATTCCATATGTCCAGATTGGTTTTAACGTTGTTTTGTATAGCAATAATTTATTTTCTAATCTCAACTGTGATCTTGGACCTAGAAGCCAGTACATTCGCTTTGTTTTAATTTCAAGCTGTTGTCGTTTTGATTTTATATGCTCCTTCCACGTCAATCGTCTGTCAATATTTAGTCCTAAGTACTTTACGCAATTTGCCATTGGAATAACATCTCCATTTAGATAGACCTCCGGACAGTTACCTTTGTTAAGTGTAAATGTTACATGATTCGATTTGTCAGTATTTACTTTTATATTCCACTTTTTAAACCATGTTTCGATAATATCTATATGGTCTTGTAATATTTCTGAGGCATCTACACATGATTTATTTACGGCCAATACTGCAGTATCATCGGCATAAGTAGCTACGGTCACCTCTTCACTAGTGGGAAAATCGCTGGTAAAAATGGTATACAATATTGGTCCTAACACGCTGCCTTGAGGAACTCCAGAATTTATGCAACCAATATCAGAGTTTTCTTCATTGATACTAACATAGAAACGCCTTTCATTTAAATATGATTTCAACAATAGGTAAAAAGGTGTGGGTAGTAAGATCTTCAATTTGTATAACAGACCATTATGCCAGACTTTGTCAAATGCCTGTTTAACATCTAGAAAAATGGAAGAGCAATATTCTTTATTCTCCAAACAATCTCTAATGGTTTGAATGACTCTATGACATTGTTCAGATGTTCCGTGACCTTGTCTGAATCCGAATTGGTGATCAGGTATAATATTGAGCTCACGCAATATGGGCACCAGTCTTTTTTGTACTAGCTTTTCAAATACCTTTGATATTATAGGTAGCAAACTTATGGGTCTGTAGGAGCTTATAGAATTTTCTGGCTTTTGAGGTTTCAAAATCATGATAATTTTGGCTAACTTCCATTGAATGGGGATGTATGTCAAACGCAACGCCGCGTTGAATAGAAGAGTAAGAAAAATTATACCTTTTCTTGGCAGCGATTTCAAACTTCTTCCATCAATTAGGTCGTAACCGGGAGATTTTTTAACATTAAGTTTCTTCAACTCGTTACATACTTCATTCACAGTGAATGCTTTGATCGGACGATACATTTGACAGGGTACATCAAGAAATTCCCGAATTTTCTTATCATCAGACGCCTCACAGATAGAAAATGGTGTAAAAGTTTCCTCCAGAAGAGATTTAAACGCATCAACTTTACTTTTATCTGAACGACACCAAGTACCAGAGGCAGTTTTTATTGCAACGTTCCTTTTTTGTGGTTTCTTAAGATATTTTGTAGCTCTCCATAGATTAAATTCATTGTCTGAAGGTTCAAGGTTACGAAGAAAATAATTGACGGAGTCATTCTTGTAGCATATTAAATGGGTTTTCAAGATTCTTGTGGCTCTGTTCAAATTAGATCTGTCGGAGGGTGATCTCGTCTGTTGCCATATTTTCCGTAATCGTCGTTTTTGTTTTATTAATTTTTTTATTTCGAGTGTTACTCGGTGTATCGATACATTTGTGTCTGAAATTTGTGGCGTAGCTATGGAAGCGGACTGATGTATCAAACCCGTAAACATTTCAACAGCTTCTTCTAACTCAGCACCAGTTTTTAATGAAAGATTTAAGTTTATATTATTTTCAATCCAAGATTGAAAAAGTGTAACATCGGTATTACGTGAAAATATCCTAAGTGTTTTATTTTGAAGGCATGGTGACGTAGCTAAAGCAACTATTATTGGACTATGATCAGAGTTCAAATCGTGACTTTCAGATATCTGTAAAGATGTAGGGGAAATTCCTTTAAATATTATAAAATCAAGCAAATCTGGTATTTTATTGGGATCACTTGGCCAATAAGTAGGGCTTCCTGTCGACAGCACATTGTAGTGGTTATTGCAAATGCATTTGTAAAGTTCCCTACCTTTGGGATTTATCAGCCTTGACCCCCACCACGTATGTTTGGCATTGAAGTCGCCACCCACAATGAATGAGTTTCCAATAGTTTTAAAGAAATCATTAAAATGTGCGCATTTTAAAGTGAATCGTGGTGGAAAATACACTGAGTACACTGATATGTTAGTGTTATTACAACAAATTTTAATTCCTGCTGCTTGTAGATATGGCTTAGTAAATGGTTCACTGACTTCGTATTTAATATTAGATTTTATTATTACTGCTGATCCTCCATGAGCCCGATCGTCGGGGTGATTTGTTTGGACAATGTCATATCCATATATTCTAAAATACGATTTAGAGGTAAGATGCGTTTCGGAGACAAGTAGAATATCAATAGCATTTGTTTTTAGAAAATATTCTATTTCATTTAAATGATTCAGAATGCCATTAGCATTCCATTCTGCTATAACAAGACTTAGTTGCATAGTTTGGTCATTATCATTGACATCATGTTCATCAACGTATTAGTAAGCTCAATTTGTTTAGCCAACATAGCTTCTATTTTCTGTAAAACATTGCCTATAGCAGATTCATCATTTCTTAGTACTTGCGCATAAGTTGCATTATTCGCTCCCATCATTTGGGGAATATTTTGGAACCTATTATCTGCTTGAGTAAATGATGAATTACTTATACGTTCTTTAACCTTGTTTATAGATGATGATCTTGTATGTAAAAGTGTTTGATAGAATGAACATCCACGATAATTGGCAGTATGTTGCTGTGAACAATGGACACAGGTTGGAGGTATATTTGGCAATTTTTGACATTCAGAAGTAGCATGATCTGCTCCACATTTAACACAACGAAAATTTTTCTTGCAATATGATTTTGTATGACCGTAGTCCTGGCATCTATGACATTGCACGATGTCATCAAATTTCTTTGGGGCTTCGACTGAAATAATGGCGTTATCAAGCGACTTTATATCATAGACATCCTTGTTATTGGGGCCGGGGTCTAGATCAACAAAAAACATTGGCAATGGTTCTTTTGTAAGACGACTTATAACATTTCTCACACTTCTAACCTGATGTCCCAAACTTAACAACATAGCCTTAATATCCGAAACTGGAGTGGAGTGGTGTAGCCCTTTCAAAACTACTCTAAAAGCCCTCTCTTGTTTTAGTTGAAACGTATGGTAGTTACACTTAACGGAATCAAAATACTTAACAAGTTTTCTGTATGATTCTACATTCTTAACTACTAATCTAACTTGTCCATCTCGTAACGACTTAAAGTGGTAGTCTGTATTAGAAATAACTTTATTGATTTTGTTCACCATTTTACCAATATCCTGAACATTAGGTATAAATATAGGTGGTGGTTTAGGAACAGAATCTGCCGCTTCATTATTGTTATCATCAGGTTCATTTGATGCCAAAGTTTCAAATCTGTTTGAAGTTGATGGTCGATCTTCGATATGCCTTCTTTTTTCGTTCAACTTGTTAGGCGAACCCGCAAATTTCCTTTTTATTGGTACTTGCTGCCAGCTATTTACTTCATTATCGTTATCGTCATCATCATCATTATTAAGCCCATCATCACTTGATGAGCTCAGGTTTAACGACTCACTGATTGGAGCACTCATTGTTATTATTGTTATGGTTATTTTTTTTCGTTAATGTTGAATGACAAAAATATTTGTTGCTACAACAATGCACCAAATGTGCCGACACTTGGTGCATTCACTTGAATAGTTTTTGTTTTGAAACAAACCAAACGGTTTATTATTTTTTTTTTTTTACGACTTATGAATTGTTTGTGTTTAGATTTTGTTTACGAAAAAATTTGCACAGAAAAACTGCAGTGAAGCACAAACACGTCTTTCAGCTTTCGCAGTCTAACGACGAAATTTTTACAAAATTTTTTATAGCAAAGATATTTTGAAAAAAAATTCTATAGAAATGAAATTTTGACAAAATTGTCTATACAAAATATATAAATAATTAGTAAATATCGTTTATAAATAGAATCTTACATTTTTTTTTGGAATTTCGGACGCCAAGAATAAAAATGGTATGACGTGGTTATTTCATCCTTGAAAATATTTCATCACTTCAACATTTTGTAAAAAAGTAAAAAAGAAGGCTGAACAAAGATTTCACCTTATCGTTAAGTCAATTTAAATGCGGGTTTCGTCATACCAACATAATCATTAAGAAGAAGGCAGAAAAAAGGTCCAATAAACCCTTAAGCATTACAGCATAAAACCGCGTAATTTCTCTACGTTTGTTTTAGAAGGGACAATACCAAACCAAACATATTATCAGTGACCGTATAAGCCTTAGTCGCACATATGAGAAGAAACGGGGAACACCAACAAAAAAGCACCAAGAGTGAAAACCATAACATAACTTTGGTTAAGTAAAACCATTGTTAAACAATTCTTAGACTCATTTTCTGTGACCAAAAAAAAAGGAAAAAAAAAAGGTTTTGTCCAAGATCCTCCCCCAAACGAAATCCTTTCTCATACCTTCGATCATTATTTTTGGGTACTTTGGTTAACCTTGACAATGTTTTGTTTATTTTGGCTGAGAATTATTTAAAATAAGGATAACAATGGCAATTCATTTATCTTATTTTGTCAAAAATCACCGGAGTCAACATAAATCATTTCATCGACCTTTTCGAAGTTGAATTGTCAACACAACGAAAATATTTCGTTGTGTATTTGTAAAGCTTATCTTTAGAGTACATCAAGATTTTAGCTCATTTTCACCAAAAAGATTTGAAATTCTTTAGCGGTTTTGCATGGTGACAATTCGGTGAATGGCTAAGGATATTTGTGGTTGAAGGTGTAACATCGAGTGATGACATTGGTTCTTCATGGTAATATGTACAAAAAGTTGGAGTGGTATTGGTGCCCTTACGATTTTCATTTTATGGTCGTATTAAATTTGCTACGATTTAGAGGAAATCATTTTTGAATTGAAATTGAAAATGTGAAATATCATTACGAGATATTTAGGAAACATTTCATTAACATAGGAAAGAAATTGTGTCAATATTAGATTACAAATCGCTTTAATAAAATGAATCAAAATGTCTTTGCTATCCAAAATTTGGCCATAATTTCTTTCCCAAAGAAAATTTTGTCACCATTTTTGTTATCAAAATTGCATTCCTATAGGAAATTTTGTCAAAATTTCCTTCTAATATAATATTTTGTCAAAATTTCATTTTCAAAGGAAGTCTTCTCAAAATTTCATTTCTATAAGAATTTTTTTCAAATTTCATTTCTACAAGATATTTTGCCAAAATTTCATATCTATGGGAAATTTTGTCAAAATTTCTTTTCCATAGGAAATTTTATCAAAATTTATTTTCTATTGAAAATTTTCAGAAATTCTCATATCTATTGTCAAAATTTCATTATTATAGAAAATCTTATCAAAATTTCTTTACTACACTGAAAAAAAAAACAGTGAACCCACCAGGAAGAAAACTTTCGGTTAATTTTAGAAAATTTTGAATATTTGTAGAAAATTTTAACTAAACAGTATTACAAACGTTGGCATCACGCCGATGTCATAAAAATAAGTACATATTTTTCGACAAATTCAAGAAAATTTATTAGACATAACCAAGTTTTTTCACTTGTTAAAGAAAATTTTGTAGTTTGAAGGAAAAACTTGGAGTTCAAAATTGTATTACGCATTTTTAGTAAAATTTACAAATTAAAAGAAATTCTGAACTAGTTTGTGGAAGACATGAATTTAGTTCATCTTCATTGGAGTATATTTTTTTCCTCGGGTTTAGTTAATTTAATTAACGTACACAAAATAATTCCATGAACTTAATACACATAATAATTCCATGAACTAAAATAAACTTAAATTGGCTTTAGTGATATAGAGAGTTCACTTTTTTTTTTTGAGTGTATAAAAATTTTGATAAAATTTCGTTGCTATAGGAAGTTTAATTACAATTTTTTTTTTCTAGAGAAAATTTAGAAAAAATTTCATTCTATTAGGAAATTCTGTCAAAATTTCTTTACTATAGAAAATTTGTCAACATTTCTTTGCCACAGGAAATTATTGTCCAAATTTTATTTCTATACCAAAGATTGTCAAAATTTCTTTGCTGTAACAAATTTTGTCACAATTTCATTTTTATAGGAAATTTTCCAAAAATGTAATTTCTGTCATTTTGTCAAAAATTTATTGCCATAGAAAATTTTGTCAAAATTTCTTTGCTATAGGAAATTTTGTCAAAAATTCTTTACTAAGGGAAATTTTATCAAAATTCCTTTACTATAGTAAATTTTGTCAAAATTTCATTTCCATAAGTAATTTTGTCAAAATTTCATTCCTATAAGAATTTTTTTTAAAAATTTCATTTCTATAGGAAATTTTTTAAAATTTCATTCATTCCTATAGGAAATTTTTTAAAATATCATTTCTATATGAGGATTTGTAAGAACTTCATTTCTAAAGAAAATTTTGCTAAACTTTCATTGCTATAGGAAATTTTGCCAAATTTTCATTTTCATAGAAAATTTCCGAAAATTTCATTTCTATAGGAAATTTTGTCAAAATTTAATTTCTACAGGAAATATTGTGAAAATGTTATTTCTATATGGAATTTTGTGTGAATTTCATTTCTGTAGAAAATTTTTTTAAACTTTCTTTGAAATAAGTTCTCTTATCAAAATTTCTTTGCTGTAGAAAATTTTGCCAAAATTTCATTTCTATAGGAAATTTTGTCCAAAATTTAATTTGTATAAGAGACTTTACCAAAATTTCATTTCTATCGAAAACTTTGTCAAAAATTCATTGCTATAGAAAATTTTCAGAAATTTCTATTTCCATAGAAAATTTTGTCGAAATTGCTTTGTTTTAGGAAATTTTGTCAAAATTTCTTTATTATAAAAAATTTGTCCAAATTTCTTTGATTTTTGTAAAAATGTCATTCTAACAGTAAATTTTACCAAAATGTCTTTATTGTGGAAAATTTTGTCAAAATTTCTTTTATTTCTGTAGGAAATGTTGTCAAAATTTCATTTCTGTAGGAAATTTTGTCAAAATTTATAGTAATGAATTTCTGACAAAATTTTCAGAAATTCTCAATTCCATAAAATTGTTGTCAATATTTCGTTGTCATAGAAAATCTTGTCAAAATTTCTTTACTATAAAATTTCGTTTTACCAAATTTCTTTTATATAGAAAATTTTGTAAAACTTTTATTCTAACGGTAAATTTTGTCAAATTTTCTATATTATAGAAAAGTTTGTCAAAATTTTAGGAAAGTTTTGTCCAAATTTTTTTTTCTACAGAAAATTTTGCCAAAATTTCATTTCTATAGGAAATTTTGTCAAAAACTTATTTCTATATGAGGTTTTGTCGAAATTTCATTTCTATCGAAAACTTTGTTAAAAATTCATTGCTAAAGAAAGTTTTCAGAAATTTGTATTTCCATAGTAAATTTAGTCAAAATTGCTTTGCTATAGGAAATTTTGTCAACATTTCTTTATTATAAACAAGTAAGGAAAGTCTAAAGTCGGGCGGGACCGACTATATTATACCCTGCACCACTTTGTAGATCTAAATCTTCGATACCATATCACATCCGTCAAATGTGTTGGGTGCTATATATAAAGGTTTGTCCCAATTACATACATTTAAATATCACTCGATTTGGACAGAATTTGATAGAATTTTACAAGATCTATATACTCAAAATTTAAGTTGGCTAATGCACTAGGGTGGAACACAATTTTAGTAAAAAACCAGTAAGGAAAGTCTAAAGTCGGGCGGGGCCGACTATATTATACCCTGCACCACTTTGTAGATCTAAATTTTCGATACCATATCACATCCGTCAAATGTGTTGGGTGCTATATATAAAGGTTTGTCCCAAATACATACATTTAAATATCACTCGATCTGGACCGAATTAGATAGACTTCTATAAAATCTATAGACTCAAAATTTAAGTCGGCTAATGCACTAGGGTGGAACACAATGTTAGTAAAAAAAAATATGGGAAACATTTAAATCTGAAGCCGTTTTAAGGAAACTTTGCAAAAGTTTATTTATGATTTATCGCTCGATATATATGTATTAGAACTTTTGGAAAATTAGAGTCATTTTTACAACTTTTCGACTAAGCAGTGGCGATTTTACAAGGAAATTGTTGGTATTTTGACCATTTTTGTCGAAATCAGAAAAACATATATATGGGAGCTATATCTAAATCTGAACCGATTTCAACCAAATTTGGCACGCATAGCAACAATGCTAATTCTACTCTCTGTGCAAAATTTCAACTAAATCGGAGTTAAAAATTGGCCTCTGTGGTCATATGAGTGTAAATCGGGCGAAAACTATATATGGGAGATATATCTAAATCTGATCCGATTTCAACCAAATTTGGCACGCATAGCTACAATGCTAATTCTACTCCCTGTGCGAAATGTCAACTAAATCGGAGTAAAAAAGGGGCCTCTGTGGTCATATGAGTGTAAATCGGGCGAAAGCTATATATGGGAGATATATCCAAATCTGAACCGATTTCAACCAAATTTGGCACGCATTGTTACAATGCTAATTCTACTCCCTGTGCAAAATTTCAACTAAATCGGAGTTAAAAATTGGCCTCTGTGGGCAAATGAGTGTAAATCGGCCGAAAGCTATATATGGGAGCTATATCTAAATCTGAACCGATTTGGCTGATATTATGCAAGTTTTTCGAGACCCATAAAATATTCGGATGTACGGAATTTGAGGAAGATCGGTTGATATACACGCCAATTATGACCAGATCGGTGAAAAATATATATGGCAGCTATATCTAAATCTGAACCGATTTTTTCCAAAATCAATAGGGATCGTCTTTGAGCCGAAACAGGACCCTATACCAAATTTTAGGACAATCGGACTAAAACTGCGAGCTGTACTTTGCACACAAAAATACATCAACAGACAGACAGACGGACAGACAGACAGACAGACAGACAGGCAGACAGACAGACAGACAGACAGACAGACAGACAGACAGACAGACAGACGGACATCGCTAAATCGATTCAGAATTTAATTCTAAGACGATCGGTATACTAAACGATGGGTCTCAGACTTTTCCTTCTTGGCGTTACATACAAATGCACAAACTTATTATACCCTGTACCACAGTAGTGGTGAAGGGTATAAATATGGGAAACATTTAAATCTGAAGCAATTTTAAGGAATCTTTGCAAAAGTTTATTTATGATTTATCGCTCGATATAGATGTATTAAAAGTTTAGGAAAATTAGAGTCATTTTTACAACTTTTCGACTAAGCAGTGGCGATTTAACAAGGAAAATGTTTGTATTTTAACCATTTTTGTCGAAATCAGAAAAACATATATATGGGAGCTATATCTAAATTTGAACCGATTTCAATCAAATTAGGCACACATGACTATACTACCAATTGTACTCCTTGTGCAAAATTTCAAGCTAATCGGGATAAAACTCTGGCTTCTGGGTCCATATAAGTGCATATCGGGCGAAAGATATATATGGGAGCTATATCTAAATCTAAACCGATTTCAAGCAAATTTGGCACGCATAGCTACAATGCTAAATCTATTCTCTGTGCAAAATTTCAACCAAATTGGGCCAAAACTCTGGCTTTTAGGACCATATTAGTCCATATCGGGCGAAAGATATATATGGGAGCTATATCTAAATCTGAACCGATTTCAATTAAATTTTGCGCACTTGACTATACTACTAATTGTACTCCTAGTGCAAAATTTCAACCAAATTCTGCCAAAAATCTAGCTTCTGGGGCCATATAAGTCCATATCGGGCGAAATATATATATGGGAGCTATATCTAAATCTGAACCGATTTCAATCAAATTTTGCACACTTGACTATACTACTAATTGTACTCCTAGTGCAAAATATCAACCAAATTCGGCCAAAAATCTAGCTTCTGGTGCCATATAAGTCCATATCGGGCGAAAGATATATATGGGAGCTATATCTAAATCTGAACCGATTTCTTCCAAAATCAATAGGGTTCTATTCTGACCCAAATTATGAACATGTGCCAAATTTGAAGGCGATTGGACTTAAATTGCGACCTAGACTTTGATCACAAAAATGTGTTCACAGACAGACGGACGGACAGACGGACAGACGGGCGGACAGACGGACATGGTTATATCGACTGAGCATTATTGCCAAAGACACCATGTGTCTATTTCGTCTCCTTCTGGGTGTTACAAACATATGCACTAACTTATAATACCCTGTTCCACAGTGTGGTATAAATATTTGTCCACATTTCTTTGAATTTTGTAAAAATTTCATTCTACAAGTAAATTTTACCAAAGTTTCTTTATTGTAGAAAATTTTGTCAAAATTTATTTTATTCCTTTAGGAAATGTTGTCAAAATTTCATTTCTATAGGGAATTTTGTCACAACTTCATTTCTGTAGAAAATTTTGTCAAAATTTAATTTCTATAGAAAACTTTGTCAAATATTCATTGAAAATTTTCAGAAATTTTCATTTCCATAGAAAATTTTATCAAACATTTCATTACTATAAATAATTTCGTCAAACTTTTATTACCAGAGGAAATTTTATCGAAATTTCATGTCTATAGAAATTTTTGTCAAAATATTTATTTCTATTTCATTTCTAAAGGAAATATTGCTAAAACTTCATTTCTGTAGGACGTTTTGTAAAAATGTCGGCGCTATAGCAAATTGCTATAGGATATTCATTCTAATAGGAAATTTCTCAAAATTTGTCCAAATTTCTTTACTATAAATTTTGTCCAAATTTCTTTATTATAAATTTTTAGCTTTTCTTAACTCTCCACAATTCATTTCCAACTCTAAATTTCACAATGCCTCCATGTTTTTCCCTATTAATATTACAGATTTCTACTCTACTATGTATATTACAAATATTTACAAAACTTCACACCTTTTGCCAAGACAGTGTAAAATACTAACCACACACTTGTATACCCACACTTGCACACTTGCTCAATTTGCAATGCCACATAAATGGTGGTAATTAAAATATTAAATGAGAACTCAATTAAAATACTCATATTCAAATGTGTATACATATATTTTTCACAATAATTTTTCAATTATAATTTACAAAAATGAAACCTCATTGAAATATATTGACCTTTCACCAGAGAATATTTACTGATGCCAGACCGTTGATAGGCGCAACAGCCACAATTGTGGCAAACATATGGAAACTGTTCGAATTAACCTATGAGCTATAATTATGTGAACATAATATAACGAGGATAGGAGTCAAGAGGAATGGTCATAATCAAAGAGAAAAGGTTTCTTTCTAATGAGATAGTCCAAATAACGGTATTGGCCATAGAGGGGAGATAAACAAATTTAATGAGATAAAGATTTCCTATCTCACATCATATAACGATGCATTCGATTACCCACCTCGTTTGCCAATTATGTTTATTGCAACTCACCACACCCAGCGGGAAAATTGCGAAGTACCGCAAAAATCATGCCTTCTTAACCCATGATTTTGGGATCCTTAACACCTTCCCATATGCCTTCTCCTATCATGCATGCTAAAATGCCTTGCACTTCCTTTCTAAAAAATGCCCGCAAACATTATTCTGTGCCTTCTTTGGGAATTGGAAAAAGAAGGACCTACATTGTTGTTATAAGAATGAAAATTCAGTTTTTTTTTATATAATCATCAAACAAACATTTGTATCAACATTTTTAACAGGACACGGTTTTAATCCGATTTGCCTCAAAATTAGAATTTGCTGTTATTTCGCAAGATAATTTATATTTAGATATAGTTGTTGATTTTAGTTCTAGAGCATGTAATGCGCTATTCTCATCCATTTGCCAGATATTTGGAAATTAGTATCCCTCCCCGCCTTCCAATGTATTTAAAATAGAATATATATTTTTACCCTCCACCATAGGAACAAACAAATCAGGAAAGTGAAGTTTTGTATTCGAAACAGCATTTCTGACGATGTCTTAAAATTTACTTATTTTTGGGATTAAGTTGGACATATAGTTAGTTGTAGATCAATTTACCCACATATTTTCCATTGGTTTTACTTTATACGTTTGTTTTGATCGTGATATTTTTCTATTTGTCTTCTAACATATATTATTTGTTGTTGTTATATTACAGTTTTGTAATGTTGTTGTGAGAACATACACACAGAATAATTTATTTGACTTCAAATCTTTTGAACTTTCCTTAAGGATTTCGTTATTGAATCTGAAATATTGTTTTTTTTTTTTTTTATATAAAGTCACTTTTTGGAAGTTAACTAGCTCTAGATCTAGGCTCTGTGAATTTAAAGCTAGGATACAGGTCTCATTTATTGAATTTTCGTTCACTTTTTGCGATATATCAACACAGGTATACAGCTATAAATAAATTTCGAATAAAAAATACATTTTAATGCAACAAATGTTTTCGGATTTTCAAATAAATGTTTAACCAAAAATGCAAAATTCTCCAAATAGGTATTAGCCTATTTTGAATTTTTTTTTTTATCTTTAATACAAGGGTTCAATATCACAGTTAATTAAAAGATTATTCACTTAAATAATTTTTCTTCTTTATATTAAGTGAAGTCGGCCTTACTTTAAGGTCCTATAACTTTGATATAGGCACGATCATTTCAAAGATTCGTGTACTAAATTTAAATAAAATAGATTTTAGTTTAAGATTATGAACTTTTTTCAATTATTGTTTGTTTGTATATGTGCAGTTTTATCTCTACATGGTCACTATAGTTTGTTCTCCCTTGTTTTTGAAAAATACAATTAAAAAAATAAAAAGTATAGCACTTGTTGCATTACATATCAGCCACCCTGTACATATGGGTAGGTATATATAACTCCGATCAGGTTTGAACTGAACATAGTAAAAGTGCTTGCCACTCAAAACAAAGTTTGTTCAAAATTTCAAAAAATTGGCTGAGTAATATGGGATATAAACTCAAATCGGACGATTAAATATACGGGCGCTATATATATACCTGACACGATCTTTTTGAAAATTGACAGAGATACTACTATTAACAAGAAAACGTTTTGCCAAATTTCATGTAAATCGGTTGTTCCCTTGAATTAATACCAGTTTGGGGGTCAAATACCCCACTGTGCGACGGGATACTTTGTACAAGTAGCTACTATTTATGTAGGTCGGATGGTATTGCAAATGAGCTATATCGGACCACATTTAGGTGTAGCCCACGATCCTCTTAGAGGAGACAATTTTATCACATCCGTGGCTTGTAACAACCAGGAAAAAATTAGTCCTAACCGATCCCCCGATTTTATTTCCTGCGCTTTCTGGAGATGAAAAATTCATTCGATCCAGTTGAAATGTGGTACGTGGTGTTAGTAACTGGCCTCTAACAACGATGCAAATGTGGCCCATATCGTTCCAAAGATATATGTAGCCTCCATAAAAAACAATTTACATTATTTATTTATTATTTAATTTATTATAATTACAAATTACAATAAACTTATTTATACGGGCACTAGCAACTAGAGGCTATCTGCCTAAGCAATTTCCATATTTGGTTTCCTGCGCTTCTGCAGGGGCATATTTCATACGATCCAATCGAAATTGTAAATTTTTATGTTAACCGATCAAGAACTGATTTAGCTTATATAGGTATTTAATCTACCTCCATGTACATTAAGGCAATGTTAAGAGGTTTTAAGATACCTTGTCTTTAGTAGAACTTTCTTCGTAATACATGGTGGATGGTCCATAAGACTCGGCCTGCCTGACATTCCGGTCGTATTTACTTATTTTTATAGTGCGGTTAAATAAATAAACATAAATCTTTCTAAATAATTAATAATTAAATTAATAATAACAAAAATCTATAACTTTGCCTATGGTAGAATCTGTTCGAACCCACCAATGATCCCATACTCATTATTTGTTGGCTGCCAAGCTATTAATTTGCTTATGTCTAGTTACTCCTAACTTTGGCCTTCTAGAAGTCATTCTCTGTAACATATAAAAGATCCGATACCCATTACACGTTTACTTCCAACAGAAGGGAACGCGGAATGACCTCACGTGTAGCTTAAGTTCACCTTTTGGTGCCCACATCACATATATGTGTCGTAGGCCAGTGGATGAGTGTAGGACTACCAATAACGAGGACCCCGGTTCAAATCCCGACGGAGCAGAAAAATAAAAATACACTTGAGGTAAATATTAAAATCAAAAAAAGAAGATAAACTGTATAGGAAAAGTAAGTCAAATTAAATTCTAACGTAAAAGGTATGAGGGCAAATGTTCAGTTCATAGACAACCTTGCCTTCAAAATATTTATTTTTACACGCTTTCTTTTACGCCTTCCTGACCAGTCCTGTTTGAGGGCCTTCTTTGGAAGGCATGATTTTTGTACTTAGTATGAAGGCCTGATAACATGGCATCGACGACACCACCTCTAGAAGGCATACGAATAGAAGCGAGAGGCAAGGCCTTGGTCTCCAATCCAATCCAATGTTATTTTGAAATGAACACGTAATGCAGCGCCCAGGCCTTATAGCTACCCGGACAGCACTTCCATCATCGATTCCACGTCCCTTCCATTTCCCGCTGGGCAATAAAGCAAGTACTTGAGAATGTATTTGTTTGTTCGCATTTCAATGGGAAAGTGTGAAAAACCAAATTTGGTTTTTATGTCCTTAGCACCGGATGTTTATTGATAATTTGTAAATTATTATTTTGTTGATAAATAGTAGTAATAATAATAATAATAACAAAAAAAACCACATGACATCACACCAATAGCAAAGTAAACATCATCACCTACACACACACACATATACATATCACCTACAAATCTCTTTTTGTGTCTCCATAGGCATTGCCAATGGCAACAACCACAGGGCTCCAAATATTTGCGGCATATAGTGAATGTAATGAGTTTATGAAAAAATTATGGAATCACCTCCTTCCCGTGGTGTAGATACTGTTGTTGTTGTTGTTCATTAGTGTTCAAATGAGTTGACTGTAATGAAATTATCGCAAAATTATCTTTTAATAATAAAATATGTGCTTGGGCCAAATCTGTCATATAATGGTGGAGAATGTCTAGGTGAGATAAAAATAGAAAATTTAATAGGGAGACATACATAATAAATCAATTAAAAAATTATATTAAATCAATAAAGAATTTCAAATCTCAATTTTAATACAAAAAAAAAAAAAAATTCGACCTTCAGTTCGTCCTTTGAAGTGGAGATAAGTTAATGGAAAATTCATACGATAAAACAATTTAAAAATTATATTAAATCAATAAACAACTTTGAATCTCAGTTTTAATAAAAAAAAAAAAAAAAAAACATTTCGGTCTTCAGTTCGTCCTTTGAATTGGAGATAATTTAATGGGGAAATGCATTGAATTTCTCTACTCTTTAACCGCTACGAAATGGTGCCGTCATTAATGGTGCAAGGTATGCGTTACCGTTGAGATTTTCTATAAAGTATCATTCACAATGAAAAGGTGCCACAATTATTTACAAAGGGAGTCACTAAAAATGACATACGATAGGAGAATGGGACTTCCCCTTGCAAGACTTTAATAAAAAACATCTTAAGTTGACAAATGTATTCCTACTGAAAAAGCAAGATATTGAAATTTGCAATCCTTCATTAAAGTCGTGTGTCTTAGAAGTAAAGCAAATGTTTATTAAAGTAAAGAAAACATATTTGATTTTGATGAGAATTACAATATAATACAGTTTGATAGAATCCTTAATGGTTTGGAAGATTTTGCATTTTCTATAGAAATAAAATTTTAACAAAAATTTCTACAGAAATAAAATTTTGACAAAATTTTTTTTAAAAATAAAATTTGGACATAATTTTCTATAGAAATAAAATTTTGACAAAATTTTCTATAGAAATAAAATGTTGACAAAATTTTTTATAGAAATAAAATGTTGACAAAAGTTTCTGTAGAAATAAAATTATGCAAAAATTTTCTATAGAAATAAAATTTTGCAAAAATTTTCTACAGAAATAAACTTTTGACAAAATTTTCTTTAGAAATAAACCTTTGACAAACTTTTCTTAAAAAATAAAATTTTGACAATATTTTCTTTAGAAATACAGTTTTGACAAAATTTTCTATAGAAATACACTCTTGACAAAATTTTCGTTAGAAATGAAATTTTGACAAAATTTGCTATAAAAATAAAATTTTGACAAAATTTTCTATAGAAATAAAATTTTAAAAAAAAGTTTCTACAGAAATAAAAATTTTGACAAATTTTTCTATAGACATAAAGTTTTGATAAAATTTTCTATAGAAATAAAATTTTGACAAAATTTGCTATAAAAATAAAATATTGACAAAATTTTCTGTAGAAATAAAATTTTAACAAAATTTTCTACAGAAATAAAAATTTTTACAATTTTTTCTATAGCAATAAAATTTTTATAAAATTTTCTATAGAAATAAAATTTTGACAAAATTTTCTATAGATATAAAATTTTGATAAAATTTTCTATAGTAATAATATTTTGACAAAAGTTTCTGTAGAAATAAAATTTTGACAAAATTTTCAATAGAAATAAAATTTTGTTAAAATGTTCCATAGAGATAAAATTTTGCAAAAATTGCTATAGAAATAATATTTGAAAAAAAAATCTATAGAAATAAAATTTTTACAAAAGTTTTTATAGCAGTAATATATTGACAGAATTTCCTATAGAAAAAAATTGACAAAATTTTCTATAGAAACAAAAATGTTGACAAAATTTTTCATAGAAACAAAAATTTTGACAAAATTTTCTATGAAAAAAAAACTAAAATTTTGACTAAAGTTTTCATAGACATAAAATATTGAAAAATTTTTCTACAGAAATAAATTTTTGACAAAAATGTTGGCAACATTTTCTATAGAAAAAAAATGTTGTCAAATTTTTCTATAAAAATACAATTTTGACAAAAAAAATTCTATAGAAATAAAATTTTGACAAAATTTTCTATAGAAATAAAATTTTGACAAAATTTTCTATAGAAATAAAATTTTGACAAAATTTCCTATAGAAATAAAATTTTGACAAAAGTTTCTGTAGAAATAACATTTTGCAAAAAATTTCTTTAGAAATAAACCTTTGACAAACTTTTCTTTAGAAATAAAATTTTGACAATATTTTTTTAGAAATAATAGAAATATAGAAATAAAATTTTGACAAAATTTTCTACAGAAAAAAAATAAAATTTTGACAAAATTTTCTATAAAAATAAAATTTTGACAAAATATTATATAGAAATAAAATTTTCTATTGAAATAACAATTTTGACAAAATTTTCTATAGAAGTAAAATTGTGAAAAAATTTTCTATAGAAAAAAATTGACAAAATTTTCTATAGAAACAAAAATGTTGACAAAATTTTTCATAGAAACAACAATTTTGACAAAATTTTCTATAAACAAAAAACTAAAATTTTGACAAAAGTTTTTATAGACATAAAATATTGACAAATTTTTCTACAGAAATAAAATTTTGACAAAAATCTCAAAAGAAATAAAATTTTGACAAAATTTTCTATAGAAATAAAATTTTGATAAAATTTTCTATAGAAGTAAAATTTTGAAACAATTTTCTATAGAAATAAAATTTTGACAAAATTTTCTATAGAAATAAATTTTTGACAAAATTTTCTATAGAAGTAAAATGTTGACAAAATTTTCTATAGAAATAAAATGTTGACAAAATTTTCTATAGAAACAAAATGTTGACAAAATTTTCTATAGAAATAAAATTTTGACAAAATTTTCTATAGAAATAAAATTTTGACAAAATTTTCTATAGAAATAAAATTTTGGTAAAATTTTCTATAGAAATAAAATGTTGGTAAAATTTTCTATAGAAATAAAATTTTGGTAAAATTTTCTATAGAAATAAAATCCTATAGAAATAAAATTTTGCAAAATAAGTTTTTTTTGTTTGATAAAATTTCTTCCATATTTCGGTAGATTATTTGCGGCTCGACAGGAAACTGCGACACGAAATTGGCCCGCAGCAGTATTGTGGCCCATTCAGTCATAAGATGATCAACATTTAAAGACTGCAACTGCTGCCACTCGTGCCAAATATAAACTTACAACATTTGATGAAAATTCTACCAAACATCTAACAAACATCTACCAAATTTAAAAAAATCTTATTTTTTTTAATCAAAATTTTATTGTTATAAAAAATTTGGCAAGATTTTATTTCTCTCCAAAATTTCGTCAAAATTTTATTTCCATAGAAAATTTTGCCAAATTTTATTTCTATAGAAAATTTTGCAAAAATTTTATTTTTATAGAAAATTTTGCCAGAATTGTATAAATATACAAAATTATCCAAATATCATTTCTATAGAAAACATTCTCAAAATTTTATTTCTCTACATAACTGAAGTACCTCTTAGTTAGAGAGAAATATTTTGCAAAATCTACCAAAACATCTAGAATTCTACCAATCACCAAGTAGTAAAAAAAATCTGCGTTTTTTTTGGTAGAATTCTACCATCTGTGGCAACTAAGAAAATATTGTGTGTAGGATCCATACAAACCAAATTCATATTCTTTCCTTCCAATACTTTCTTTGAAGAAATGTCTCCTATTCCCATATTATTTATTGCATCATCGCTCATGTCTATAAAATATATTTTATAAATTGTCGCATATCCTTTTGTTTCATTTCTTCGTCTCTATTTTCCATAAGACCAGCCACAAAAAAAGGTCACCATGTGCTAGAGTTGCGAACAATAAACCCCAGCACTAATTAAAACATCAGATGAAATTTCAACCGTAGTCAAGTTTGTTTCACCCACCAGCAAACAAGAGACCACCGTCCAAAAAAAAAACATCAAAATATTTTTGCTGTCACATTAAAATTAATTTTTATATTTTTATAACCCATGTACCATCATTGACGTATTCGCGAGAAGAAAAAAAACCAAACAAATGAAATGGGAAATAAAGAGCACACATCACATAGGTTTTCTTTCTGGTAAACAGAAAGAATGAAAGAAAATCAAATAAATCATAAAATAAAAACTTAAAAAAACCGATGGACTAGATAGACTTTTGAGTCACTATAGTATGATAATTTTCTATTGGATACCAATGAAATTTCAAGAGTTCCTAGTTTTGGGAATTCAGAACACCATGGCAAATGGCTCGATCTATACACGCAAAAAAAAAATAATTCTTTCCTCCCAAACGAAATACTTTTTTGATAAACGTTGATTCTCTTGCTGGATGTAAAAACTAATTGCATCTTTCCTCGCACATTTCGCCTGGACGGAGAATCGCGTGGACGGACCATAGATGTTATTTATATCAACTGACAATTATCGCTATGGCCATCAACGCACAAGCAAAGCAAACAGTTAAGCAGTTATATTTACATAGCATAGTTTTGGGCGGCCACGAGCCGATATAAAGAAACTTTATTTGACAGAAACATACCTTAAGTTGGCCACCATGGATCAATGGTTAGAATGACCGCCACGCATACAAAGGGTCATGGGTTCAATCCCAGCTTCGACCAAACAACAAAATTTTTTTTTGTACATATATTTCAAAAATGTTTGGAAGATTCCGTAAAGATCCTCGATTTTTACCATTAAACTTATCTTACATGGTTGCAAAAAACATGCGACATGTTCACCATCCAAAAATAATATTTTTCTCTTAATGATGTTTGAGGTGATCATATCCTCCTCTGTGTGCACTATCTGAGAACATTTTTTTGTGATCAAAGTCTAGATCGCAGTTTTAGTTCAATCGACCTCAAATTTGGCAAAAGAATGTGTTTTTTTTAAGATTTTTATACCCTCCACCATAAGATGGGGGGGGGGGGGTATATTAACTTTGTTATTCCGTTTGTAACACATCGAAATATTGCTCTAAGACTCCATAAAGTATATATATTCTGGGTCGTGGTGAAATTCTGAGTCGATCTAAGCATGTCCGTCCGTCCGTCTGTTGAAATCACGCTAACTTCCGAACGAAACAAGCTATCGACTTGAAACTTGGCACAAGTAGTTGTTGTTGATGTAGGTCGGATGGTATTGCAAATGGGCCATATCGGTCCACTTTAACGTATAGCCCCCATATCAACCGACGCTCAGATTTGGCTTCCGGAGACTCTAAGAGAATCAAATTTCATCCGATCCTGCTGAAATTTGGTACATGGTATTAGTATATGGTCTCTAACAACCATGCAAAAATTGGTCCATATCGGTCCATAATTATATATAGCCCCCATATAAACCGATCCCCAGATTTGACCTCCGGAGCCTCTTGCAGGAGCAAAATTCATGTGATCCGGTTGAAATTTGGAACGTGGTGTTAGTATATGGCCGCTAATAATCATGCCAAAATTGGTCCATATCGGTCTATAGTTATATATAGCCGATCCTCAATCACACAAAAATTGGTCCATATCGATTCATAATCATGGTTGCCAATCGAGCCAAAAATAATCTATCAAAATTTATTTCTATACAAAATTTTGTCAAAATTTTATTCCTATAGACAATTTTGTGAAATTTTATTTCTATAGAAAATTTTGCCAAAATTTTATTTCTATAGAAAATGTTGTCAAGAATTTAATTATATAGAGAATGTTGTCAATATTTTAATACTATTGAAAAATTTTGTCAAAATTTTATTTCTATAGAAAATTTTGTCAAAATTTTTTTTTCTATAGACAATTTTGTCAAAATTTTATTTCTATAGAAAATTTTGCCAAAATTTTATTTCTATAGAAAATTTTGTCAAAATTTTATTTCTATAGAAAATTTTGTCAAAATTTTATTTCTATAGAAAAATTTTGTCAAAATTTTATTTCTATAGAAAATTTTGTCAAAATGTTATTTCTATAGAAACTTTTGTCAAAATGTTATTTCTATAGAAACTTTTGTCAAAATTGTATTTCTATAGAAAGTTTTGTCAAACTTAATTATATACGTATTTAATCGGCCTGTTTTAGTTTAATATATATCCCGTATGGACTACCTTGCAATTTAGAAGACGGTGGTAGGAAGTTTTAAGATACCTTGCCATCGGCAAGTGATGCCGCAACCCAAGTAATTCGATTGTGGATGACAGTCTTCAGTAGAAGTTTCTACGCAATCCATGGTGGAGGGTACATAAGCTTCAGCCTGGTTGAACTTACGGCCGTATATACTTGTTTTTTTTTTTAAGAAATCAGTTCAGATTTAGATATAGCTCTCATATATATCCTTCGCCCGATTTACACTCATATAACCACAGAGCCATAGTTTTAATCCGATTTAACATATAAGAAATTTCGAACAGGGAGTAGACTTAACGTTGAACGATGTGAAATGGTATTGAAAATGTAGTTCCAGAAAGTGGTGCAGGGTTTAATATAGACGTCTCCGCCCAACTTTAGACTTTTCTTACGAGTACTTGATTTTTTTTTTTCATTTAATTGCTCAAAAGCAAAAAATATTGGAAATAAGACCAAATTTTATAAATTCTTAGATTTTTTCCAATTGGCTATCTTTGGCACGAATTATGACCTTCAAACGGCCGACAAAGCCATCACACGAAAGTGGCTCTACAGTATTTTGACTCATTTGCGACGAAAAGTCGTCTTAAAATTATACATTTTTTTTGTATTTTTTAGTTCCAACTTTACTCTCCAAAATACTTCAGGCGTAAATGTCCAACCGATTAAGATTCGGAGATTTTAGTGCCCATTATGGGGTAGACCTCCTTTCTTTTTTAAGCCCCGTCTTGATTGATGGGTGCTGAGTGCGATGGTGGTGAATCCTGTTGCAATGTTCATAGTCTGAGCGCGAAATATTTATCTGCCCCAGGCCTTCAAAACTGTCTTTAGGACATTTTCCCGATAATATTCGACAAAGCCATCATACACTGCACAAAAATGGCTATACGATATTTACACCCATTTCCGCAAAAAGCCGTCTGAGCGACACTTTGGCCAACCTTACTTTCCAAAATGTCCCAGAAGCAAAACTTCAACGGGTGAGATCCGGAGATTTTGGTGGCCTTTATGCAGTAAAAAATAAAGCGAGGAACCTCCTTTTAAAGTCATTCTTGGTTGACGCGTGCTGAAAGCTTTGGCGCTAAGTCCTGTTGGAATGTCCATGGTCTAACGATGAAATTTTTATTTTTACATTTTTTATATCCTAAACCACATAGTGGTCAGGGTATAATAAGTTTGATCGGGCAAAAAATGTGCCTACCAGAAATATTGATTTTAGACCTCATAAAATATATACCGATCGACTCAGAATCACCTCCTGAGTCGATCTAGCGCTTGGTGTCCGTCCGTCCGTCCGTCTGTCCATGTATTTCTTGTTCACAGGATTCCGGTCGCAATTGTTAACCGATTTTGATGAAATTTGGTACAGGGACGAACGCTATTGAATTTGGAAGAAATCGGATCAAATTTAGATATAGCTCCCATATATATGTATCGCCCGATTTCGACAAATGGGGTCACGGTGCGCGTTTTTTTTTTTAAACGGATCGTCACCAAATTTGGCAAAAGGTAATCTTTTCCATCGCCCTTCAAGTCTGCAAAATTTCATCCAAATCGGTTCAGATATAGCTATAGCTCCCATAAAGGGTGATACGGTCAAAATTTGGTCAATATAAACTTGACGTATTTCTTTCAATTTTGCATTTAAAAAACCTGAACACCCCTCATTTTGAAGGTGTGTGTGTGTAGAATGTTGCTCTTATTTTGATTTTGGAATTCACTCTTCAGTTGTCAAAATGCCGTCCAAGCAAGAAGATCAGCGTATCAAAATTTTGCTCGCGCATCGCGAAAATCCGAGCTACTCGCACGCAAAGCTGGCAAAATCGCTAAAAGTTGTCAAATCAACCGTTACAAATGTAATTAAAGTGTTTGGGGAACGTTTGTCGACAGCCAGGAAGTCTGGATCGGGGGGAAATCGAAAACCGGAAGCCGTTGAGACGACGAAGAGAGTTGCCGGTAGTTTCAAGCGAAACCCTAACCTCTCTCTCCGAGATGCCGCAAATAAGCTGGGTGTATCGTCTACAACCGTGCATCGAGCCAAAAAACGAGCCGGACTATCGACTTACAAGAAGGTAGTGACTCCAAATCGCGATGATAAACAAACTACGACGGCCAAAGCGCGATCCCGGAGGCTGTACACGACGATGCTGACTAAGTCTGACTGCGTGGTAATGGACGACGAAACCTACGTCAAAGCCGACTGCAAGCAGCTTCCGGGACAGGCGTTTTATACGGCAAAAGGAAGGGGAAAGATAGCAGATATTTTCAAGCACATAAAACTGTCAAAGTTCGCAAAGAAATATCTGGTTTGGCAAGCCGTCTGTACCTGTGGCTTGAAAAGCAGCATTTTCATAGCTTCCGGGACTGTCAACCAAGAAATTTACGTGAAAGAGTGTTTGAATAAACGTCTGCTGCCTTTCCTGAAGAAACACGGTTGTTCCGTACTGTTTTGGCCGGATTTGGCATCTTGCCATTACGGTAAAATGGCCATGGAGTGGTACGCCGCCAACAACGTGCAGGTGGTTCCCAGGAACAAGAACCCTCCCAACACGCCAGTGCTCCGCCCAATTGAGAAATACTGGGCTATTGTCAAGCGGAACCTAAAGAAGACCAAAAAACTGCTAAGGACGAGCAGCAGTTCAAGGCAAACTGGCTTTCTGCGGCGAAGAAAGTGGACAAGGTGGCTGTACAAAATCTGATGGCAGGTGTCAAGCATGAGGCCCGGCAATTCGGATTTGGAAAAGCGAAAGCCTAACTGAATATTTTTCCTGAATTTTATACTAATAGAACTTGAAAAAGAAATTTAATTTGATTGATAAATAAACGATTTCACCGATTTATACGAGTTTTCCCTTGACCAAATTTTGACCGTATCACCCTTTATAAAGGGTGATTCTTTTGAGGTTAGGATTTTCATGCATTAGTATTTGACAGATCACGTGGGATTTCAGACATGGTGTCAAAGAGAAAGATGCTCAGTATGCTTTGACATTTCATCATGAATAGACTTACGATCTGCCACAACGTCGAATTTTCAGTGAATGGGCCCTAGAAAAGTTGGCAGAAAATCCGCTTTTTTATCGACAAATTTTGTTCAGCGATGAGGCTCATTTCTGGTTGAATGGCTACGTAAATAAGCAAAATTGCCGCATTTGGAGTGAAGAGCAACCAGAAGCCGTTCAAGAACTGCCCATGCATCCCGAAAAATGCACTGTTTGGTGTGGTTTGTACGCTGGTGGAATCATTGGACCGTATTTTTTCAAAGATGCTGTTGGACGCAACGTTACGGTGAATGGCGATCGCTATCGTTCGATGCTAACAAACTTTTTGTTGCCAAAAATGGAAGAACTGAACTTGGTTGACATGTGGTTTCAACAAGATGGCGCTACATGCCACACAGCTCGCGATTCTATGGCCATTTTGAGGGAAAACTTCGGAGAACAATTCATCTCAAGAAATGGACCGGTAAGTTGGCCACCAAGATCATGCGATTTGACGCCTTTAGACTATTTTTTGTGGGGCTACGTCAAGTCTAAAGTCTACAGAAATAAGCCAGCAACTATTCCAGCTTTGGAAGACAACATTTCCGAAGAAATTCGGGCTATTCCGGCCGAAATGCTCGAAAAAGTTGCCCAAAATTGGACTTTCCGAATGGACCACCTAAGACGCAGCCGCGGTCAACATTTAAATGAAATTATCTTCAAAAAGTAAATGTCATGGACCAATCTAACGTTTCAAATAAAGAACCGATGAGATTTTGCAAATTTTATGCGTTTTTTAAAAAAAAAAAGTTATCAAGCTCTTAACAAATCACCCTTTATATGTACCGCCCGATTTTTCTAAATTTGGCCATAAAACCCATATTTATCAACCGATCTTACCCAAATTTGGCTAAATGTAGTCTTCTATAGCACTAACTAAAGGGTGATTTGTTAAGAGCTTGATAACTTTTTTTTTTTAAAAAACGCATAAAATTTGCAAAATCTCATCGGTTCTTTATTTGAAACGTTAGATTGGTCCATGACATTTACTTTTTGAAGATAATTTCATTTAAATGTTGACCGCGGCTGCGTCTTAGGTGGTCCATTCGGAAAGTCCAATTTTGGGCAACTTTTTCGAGCATTTCGGCCGGAATAGCCCGAATTTCTTCGGAAATGTTGTCTTCCAAAGCTGGAATAGTTGCTGGCTTATTTCTGTAGACTTTAGACTTGACGTAGCCCCACAAAAAATAGTCTAAAGGCGTCAAATCGCATGATCTTGGTGGCCAACTTACCGGTCCATTTCTTGAGATGAATTGTTCTCCGAAGTTTTCCCTCAAAATGGCCATAGTATCGCGAGCTGTGTGGCATGTAGCGCCATCTTGTTGAAACCACATGTCAACCAAGTTCAGTTCTTCCATTTTTGGCAACAAAAAGTTTGTTAGCATCGAACGATAGCGATCGCCATTCACCGTAACGTTGCGTCCAACAGCATCTTTGAAAAAATACGGTCCAATGATTCCACCAGCGTACAAACCACACCAAACAGTGCATTTTTCGGGATGCATGGGCAGTTCTTGAACGGCTTCTGGTTGCTCTTCACTCCAAATGCGGCAATTTTGCTTATTTACGTAGCCATTCAACCAGAAATGAGCCTCATCGCTGAACAAAATTTGTCGATAAAAAAGCGGATTTTCTGCCAACTTTTCTAGGGCCCATTCACTGAAAATTCGACGTTGTGGCAGATCGTTCGGCTTCAGTTCTTGCACGAGCTGTATTTTATACGGTTTTACACCAAGATCTTTGCGTAAAATCTTCCATGTGGTCGAATAACACAAACCCAATTGCTGCGAACGGCGACGAATCGACATTTCACGGTCTTCAGCAACACTCTCAGAAACAGACGCAATATTCTCTTCTGTACGCACTGTACGCATTCGTGTGGTTGGTTTAATGTCCAATAAAGTAAACTGAGTGCGAAACTTGGTCACAATCGCATTAATTGTTTGCTCACTTGGTCGATTATGTAGACCATAAATCGGACGTAAAGCGCGAAACACATTTCGAACCGAACACTGATTTTGGTAATAAAATTCAATGATTTGCAAGCGTTGCTCGTTAGTAAGTCTATTCATGATGAAATGTCAAAGCATACTGAGCATCTTTCTCTTTGACACCATGTCTGAAATCCCACGTGATCTGTCAAATACTAATGCATGAAAATCCTAACCTCAAAAGAATCACCCTTTACATGTGCAAAAAATCATCGAAATCGGTTCAGATTTAGCTATAGCTCCCATATATATGTACCGCCCGATTTTTCTAAATTTGGCCATAAAACCCTTATTTAGCAACCGATCTTACCCAAATTTGTCTAAATGTAGTCTTCTATAGCACTAACTATATGTGCAAAAAATCATCGAAATCGGTTCAGATTTAGATATAGCTCCCATATATATGTATAGCCCGATTTTCCCAAATTTGGCCATAGAACCCTTATTTATTAACCGATCTTACTAAAAGTTGGCTAGATCCAGTCCTCTATAGTACTAATTATATGTGCAAAATTTCATCGAAATCGGTTCAGATGTAGATATAGCTCCCATATATGTATCACCCGATTTTGAAAAATTCGCCCCTAATAACCTCATGTTTGACCATACAGGTCAGTAACCTCGATCATTTTCTCGATCATAAATTGCACAACAAATACCTCTATTTAATATCCTATCTAAATTCCCTATCTTCGTGAGTGGAACAAGTTATGCCTCGAACTAAAATACCTCATTTTATTTATACCTCAAAAATGTAACTCAAATAAATACGCACACCTTCCAGCTCCCCAATGCAATAGGAGATTTCATTTTGTTTTTTTTTTATGTTGTTATATTTAGCCTCCTCTCGAGTCAGCTAGCGCGAAAAAAACCTTAACAATATTTGTCTTGTTAATAAAAATAATATTTTTTTTATAAAAAAAACCCACACCTCATCTCAATTTTCGTTATTTTTCTTCTTCTCCGGCAGGATATGGCCCAAAGAGGATAGGCAAAGTACAGACACTCACACATCATCTATACATGTGGATGTTGCAAATTAAGATTTTTTTTACAAGTAAACCATCAGCTCAAATGACCAAAGAGGGAGAGAGAAAAGGTAACATAAATTTCCCACCACAGGATACTATAAACGTATGTGTGTGTGTTTTTCCCTTCTTCTGTAGATTCATTTGGATTTGTGCATCCCGTTTTTAGGATTCCTTTAATTTTTTTCCATTCCTTGCTTACATGTGGATTTCAACTTGAATATACACAATGTTAGTTAAAAGTTAATGAGACAACATAACTTTTTTTGTTTTACTCTAGGATGCCCTACACATCTTCCATCCATCCACTTCCACTTGTATATGAGGTCCTTGTTACAAACAAAAAGTTCGAGTTCAGTTGAATACTAGTCGCCGATGATTTTGTTTTTCTTTTTCCCAAGGTCTAAAGTAGAAAAAAAAATGTGAAAATTACGCGAACATATAAATTGTGGTTGTGTGGCATATAAATGGTGCTCACATGGGACATGGTCATATTCTAGCTATCCATTCCTTGTGCTCCATATGTGCCAGAAATGATGTAGTGGTATGAGGTTATTACACCTTCTCCAAGAATTGTAGTGGTAATCATGGGAAAAACTTTGCCATCAAATAAAGTGAGCTTAGCTGAGTGAGCGTGAGGGAGTGAGAGAGGGGGGAGAGCGAACATACAAAAAGTTTCGTTAACAGAAGGCATTATTTTTTCATATGAACCTAGAGAAAAAACGGAACTACTACAGGATATATTATATTTTGGAAAATTTGTATAAGGAATTGAGGAAAATTAAAAATGAAATAAAATATATGGACATTAGAGTGTATGGTTACAAATAAAATTATAATATTTTAGATTAAACATCATCAATGCGACCAGCCGTCCACATTTCATTTCTATAGGAAATTTTGTCAAAATTTCGTTTCTATAGGAAATTTTATCAAAATTTCATTTCTATAGGAAATTTTGTCAAAATTTCATTTCTATAGGAAATTTTGTCAAAATTTCATTTCTATAGGAAATTTTGTCAAAATTTAATTTCTTTAGGAAATTTTGTCAAAATTTCATTTCTATAGGAAATTTTGTCAAAATTTAATTTCTATAAAAAATTTATAAAAATTTCATTTGTATAGGAAATTTTGTCAAAATTTCATTTGTATAGGAAATTTTGTCAACATTTCATTTCTAAGGAAATTTTGTCAAAATTTAAAATGTTTGACAAAATTTTTTATAGAAATAAAATTTTTGACAACAGTAAATTTACTTTCTATGTTATATGAGCCGAACTTGGCTAAAATTTGGCCAGATGTATGTATAGCCCTCAACAAATTTAAAATCTTAAAATACGAAGCTAGATTATAAGATTAATGAGAAATTTAAAGAACCTTCAATGTATTATCCACTCTACTCTTTGCTCTCACAATTTCTTACACATTTAGAGTATAGTCTCTCTCTCCCCCACGTCATTCCATCACATACATTTACATTAATATTCTTCCGCTTACTGTTGTTGTTTTTGCTCTCATTTCATTTTTGTACAAAAAAAAAAACACACAACATTAATTTTTGGTGTGAAAAAAACTATTGTTGGCTAACACCAACCAACTTCTACCACCACATGGAAACGAGAGCAATCAGCAGCTCTACCTTACATATCAGTAACCGCCAACCATACTCATGTGGCATACGGGTAACGGATGTGTTGATGTGCTACCCTAGTGGCGAGGGACAAAATCCAAGTCAGAAAACAAATGAAAATCTCTAGAAAAAAATGAACCTGCCCCCTTCCAGCAAGAAAAGCGTCCAAATGACAAAAAGCCAAAGCAACATTAGTTGGATTTTCCTGGTGTCGCGTTAACATTTGAAATTTATGATTTTGTAGCAAAGGTGACAAGGACAATGGTCATTTATTTTAACAAAATGCATTTACAACAATCCACATAAACATATACAGTAAAAGGGGAGAGCGAAACAAGGGATTTTTTTATTGTGAAAACTTTGAAGTTTTTAGGTGGATAAAATATTAAATAATATAACTATCAGGAATTTTTAGTTTTTTTTTTTTTTTTTTGGAGTGGAGGATAACGTACAAGAGGATATTCATATGATTTATTAGAAAACAGATTAAGGGAAAATGTGATTTGTTAAACAAAAATACAAGAACTGAGCTCAGTTTAAATGGGATGAATTGTATTAATTGTAGTTAAAAAGCAGATGACGTGGATGATTCAACTGTATGGCCCATAATCGAACACTGTTCAACCTGAAAGCTTTCTTAGAACCCAAATTTATAGCAGGATATACACCGATTTTCTGCAATGACTTATGTCTAAATAATAAAGGGTGATTTGTTAAGAGCTTGATAACTTTTTTTTTTTAAAAAACGCATAAAATTTGCAAAAATCTCATCGGTTCTTCATTTGAAACGTTAGATTGGTCCATGACATTTACTTTTTGAAGATAATTTCATTTAAATGTTGACCGCGGCTGCGTCTTAGGTGGTCCATTCGGAAAGTCCAATTTTGGCAACTTTTTCGAGCATTTCGGCCGGAATAGCCCGAATTTCTTCGGAAATGTTGTCTTCCAAAGCTGGAATAGTTGCTGGCTTATTTCTGTAGACTTTAGACTTGACGTAGCCCCACAAAAAATAGTCTAAAGGCGTCAAATCGCATGATCTTGGTGGCCAACTTACCGGTCCATTTCTTGAGATGAATTGTTCTCCGAAGTTTTCCCTCAAAATGGCCATAGAATCGCGAGCTGTGTGGCATGTAGCGCCATCTTGTTGAAACCACATGTCAACCAAGTTCAGTTCTTCCATTTTTGGCAACAAAAAGTTTGTTAGCATCGAACGATAGCGATCGCCATTCACCGTAACGTTGCGTCCAACAGCATCTTTGAAAAAATACGGTCCAATGATTCCACCAGCGTACAAACCACACCAAACAGTGCATTTTTCGGGATGCATGGGCAGTTCTTGAACGGCTTCTGGTTGCTCTTCACTCCAAATGCGGCAATTTTGCTTATTTACGTAGCCATTCAACCAGAAATGAGCCTCATCGCTGAACAAAATTTGTCGATAAAAAAGCGGATTTTCTGCCACTGATTTTGGTAATAAAATTCAATGATTTGCAAGCGTTGCTCGTTAGTAAGTCTATTCATGATGAAATGTCAAAGCATACTGAGCATCTTTCTCTTTGACACCATGTCTGAAATCCCACGTGATCTGTCAAATACTAATGCATGAAAATCCTAACCTCAAAAGAATCACCCTTTATAAGTTAGGTAAAGCGGTAATCTGATCCAATAGACACACGGAGCCCAGCGTTATCGTTGAGAATTTCTAGAAAGTGGCACAAAAAGTTTCACGCGCCATAAAAAGTGTCCCAAACATTTTGAAAAAGTGGCTCACCCAAAAAATTTTATTTTTTTTTTAAGTTTTTGATCAATATTTTGTGGTTAGTATGGAAAAAAATATTTTTTTTTTTTGCGAATAAAAAATAATTTTTAAATATCCCTTGAATTGTAGATATGTCGAATTTTAAATGCTTAAAAGATTTTAGCTTGCACCAAGAAGAGAAAGTTACTACTTCTAAACAAGGGAGAACTTACTCAAATGGACTTTGATTGTATGAAATTACAGGATAATTAAAATCTTTTAAGTTATTGAATTTATAGCAAATTTTGTCAAAATTTTATTTCTATAGAAAATTTTGTCAAATTTTTATTTCTATAGAAAATTTTGTCAAATTTTTATTTCTAGAGATTTTTTTTGTCAAAACTTTTATTTCTATAGAAAATTATGTCAACATTTTTATTTCCATAGAAAATGTTTTCAAAATTGTATTTCTTTAGTCAAAATTTGTATTTCTAAAGAAAATTTTGTTAAAATTTGTATTTCTATAGAAAATTTTCTCAAAATTTTATTTCTGCAGAAATCTTTGTCAAAATTTTATTTCTATAAAAAATTTTATTAAAATTTTCATTTTTATAGAAAGTTTTGTCAAAATTTTATTTCGATAGAAAATTGGCAATCTTGTCAAAATTTTTATTTTGATAGAAAATTTTATTAAAATTTTTGAAGTTTTTGATCAATATTTTGTTGTTAGTATGGAAACATTTTTTTCGAATAAAAAATCATTTTTAAATATCCCTTGAATTGTAGATATGTCGAATTTTAAATGCTTAAACGATTTTAGCTTGCATCAAGAAGGGAAAGGTACTACTTCCAACTTACTCAAAAGGACTTTGATTGTATGAAATTACAGGATAATTAAAATCTTTTAAGTTATTGAATTTATAGCAAATTTTGTCAAAATTTTATTTCTCTAGACAATTTTGTCAAAATTTTATTTCTATAGAAAATTTTGTCAAATTTTTATTTCTATAGATTTTTTTGTCAAAATTTTTATTTCTATAGAAAATTATGTCAAAATTTTTATTTCCATAGAAAATTTTTTCAAAATTTTATTTCTTTAGTCAAAATTTATATTTCTAAAGAACATTTTGTTAAAATTTGTATTTCTATAGAAAATTTTCTCAAAATTTTTGTCAAAATTTTATTTCTATAAAAAATTTTATTAAAATTTTTATTTTTATAGAAAGTTTTGTCAAAATTTTATTTCTATAGAAAATTTGCAATCTTGTCAAAATTTTTATTTTTATAGAATTTTTTTTTAAATTTTTGAAGTTTTTGATCAATATTTTGTGGTTAGTATGGACAAATTTTTTTTCGAATCAAAAATAATTTTTAAATATCCCTTGAATTGTAGATATGTCGAATTTTAAATGCTTAAACGATTTTAGCTTGCACCAAGAAGGGAAAGTTACTACATCTAACTTACTCAAATGGACTTTGATAGTATGAAATTAATTACACTATAATTAAAATGTTTTAAGTTATTGAATTCTCTAGACAATTTTGTCAAAATTTTATTTCTCTAGACAATTTTGTCAAAATTTTATTTCTATAGAAAATTTTGTCAAATTTTTATTTCTATAGATTTTTTTTGTCAAAATTTTTATTTCTATAGAAAATTATGTCAAAATGTTTATTTCCATAGAAAATTTTTTCAAAATTTTATTTCTTTAGTCAAAATTTATATTTCTAAAGAACATTTTGTTAAAATTTGTATTTCTATAGAAAATTTTCTCAAAATTTTATTTCTGCAGAAATTTTTGTCAAAATTTTATTTCTATAAAAAAATGTTATTAAAATTTTTATTTTTATGGAAAGTTTTGTCAAAATTTTTTTTTCTATAGAAAATTGGCAATCTTGTCAAAAATTTTTATTTTTATAGAAAATTTTATTAAAATTTTTGTTTCTAAAAAAAATTTTGTTAAAATTTGTATTTCTATAGAAAATTTTGTCAAAATTGTATTTCTAAAGAAAATTTTGTCAAAATTTTTATTTCCATAGAAAATTTTTTCAAAATTGTATTTCTTTAGTCAAAATTTGTATTTCTAAAGAACATTTTATTAAAATTTGTATTTCTATAGAAAATTTTCTCAAAATTTTATTTCTGCAGAAATTTTTGTCAAAATTTTATTTCTATACAAAATTTTATTAAAATTTGTATTTCTATAGAAAATTTTGTCAAAATTTTATTTCTAAAGAAAATTTTGTCAAAATTTTATTTCTATAGACAATTTTATTAAAATTTTTGTTTCTAAAAAAAATTTTGTTAAAATTTGTATTTCTATAGAAAATTTTGTCAAAATTGTATTTCTAAAGAAAATTTTGTCAAAATTTTTATTTCCATAGAAAATTTTTTCAAAATTTTATTTCTTTAGTAAAAATTTGTATTTCTAAAGAACATTTTGTAAAAATTTGTATTTCTATAGAAAATTTTCTCAAAATTTTATTTCTGCAGAAATTTTTGTCAAAATTTTATTTCTATAAAAAATTTTATTAAAATCTTTATTTTTATAGAAAGTTTTGACAAATTTTTATTTCTATAGAAAATTGGCAATCTTGTCAAAATTTTTATTTTTATAGAAAATTTTATTAAAATTTTTGTTTCTAAAAAAAATTTTGTTAAAATTTGTATTTCTATAGAAAATTTTGTCAAAATTGTATTTCTAAAGAAAATTTTGTCAAAATTTTTATTTCCATAGAAAATTTTTTCAAAATTGTATTTCTTTAGTCAAAATTTGTATTTCTAAAGAACATTTTATTAAAATTTGTATTTCTATAGAAAATTTTCTCAAAATTTTATTTCTGCAGAAATTTTTGTCAAAATTTTATTTCTATACAAAATTTTATTAAAATTTGTATTTCTATAGAAAATTTTGTCAAAATTTTATTTCTAAAGAAAATTTTGTCAAAATTTTATTTCTATAGACAATTTTATTAAAATTTTTGTTTCTAAAAAAAATTTTGTTAAAATTTGTATTTCTATAGAAAATTTTGTCAAAATTGTATTTCTAAAGAAAATTTTGTCAAAATTTTTATTTCCATAGAAAATTTTTTCAAAATTTTATTTCTTTAGTCAAAATTTGTATTTCTAAAGAACATTTTATTAAAATTTGTATTTCTATAAAAAATTTTCTCAAAATTTTATTTCTGCAGAAATTTTTGTCAAAATTTTATTTCTATACAAAATATTATTAAAATTTGTATTTCTATAGAAAATTTTGTCAAAATTTTATTTCTAAAGAAAATTTTGTCAAAATTTTATTTCTATAGACAATTTTGTCAAAATTTTATTACTATAGAAAATTTTGTCAAAATTTTATTACTATAGAAAATTTTCTTAATATTTTATTTTTATCGAAAATTTGATTAAAATTTTTATTTTTATAGAAAGTTTTGTCAAAATTTTATTTCTATAGACAATTTTGTCAAAATTTTATTACTATAGAAAATGTTGTCAAAATTTTATTACTATAGAAAATTTTCTTAATATTTTATTTCTATCGAAAATTTTATTTAAATTTTTATTTTTATAGAAAGTTTTGTCAAAATTTTATTTCTATAGAAAATTGGCAATCTTGTCAAAATTTTTATTTTTATAGAAAATTTTATTAAAATTGTTGTTTCTAAAAAAAATTTTGTTAAAATTTGTATTTCTATAGAAAATTTTGTCAAAATTGTTTTTCTAAAGAAAATTTTGTCAAAATTTTATTTCTATAGACAATTTTGTCAAAATTTTATTACTATAGAAAATGTTGTCAAAATTTTATTACTATAGAAAATTTTCTTAATATTTTATTTCTATCGATAATTTTATTAAAATTTTTATTTTTATAGAAAGTTTTGTCAAAATTTTATTTCTATAGAAAATTTTGTCAATTCTTTTTTTTTCTATAAAGAATTTTGTCAAAATTGTGAAAATGTTATTTCTCTAGAAAAAAATTTGTAAAAATTTTATTTCTATAGAAAATTTTGTAAAAATTTTCTTTCTTTAGAAAATTTTGTAAAAAATTTATTTCTATAGAAAATTTTGCTAAAATATTATTTCTATAGAAAATGTTGTCAACATTTTTATACCCTCCACCATAGGATGGAGGTATATTAACTTAGTCATTCCGTTTGTAACATATCGAAATATTGCTCTAAGACCCCATAAAGTATATATTCTGCGTAGTGAAATTCTGAGTCGATCTAAGCATGTCCGTCCGTCCGTTGAAATCACTTTAACTTTCGAACGAAACAAGCGATCGACTTAAATCTTGGCACAAGTAGTTGTTATTGATGTAGGCCGGATGGTATTGCAAATGGGCCATAACGGTTCACCTTTACGTATAGTCCCCATATTAACGGACCCCCAGATTTTCAGAGCCTCTAAGAGAAGCATAATTCATCCGATCTGAAATTTGGTACATTGTGTTAGTATATGGTCTCTAACAACCATGCAAAAATTGGTCCATATCAGTCCATAATTATATATATCCCCCATATAAACCGATCCTCAGATTTGGCTTGCGGAGCCTCTAAGAGAAGAAAATTTCATCCGATCCGGCTGAAATTTGGTACATGGGGTTAGTATATGGTCTCTAACAACCATGCAAAAATTGGTTTGCGGATCCTCTAAGAGAAACAAATGTCATCCGATCCGGCTGAAATTTGGTACATGATGTTTGTATGTGGTCTCTAATAACCAAGAAAAAATTGGTTCATATCGGTCCATAATTATATAAAGCCCCCATATAAACCGATCCGCAGATTAGTCCTCCGGAGCCTCTTGGAGAAGAAAATTTTATCCGATCCGGTTGAAATTTGGTACGAGGTGTTAGTAAATGGTCTTTAACAACCATGGCAAAATTGGTCCATATCGGTCCATAATATTTAGCCATAATATTTATTCATCCGATCCGGCTGAAATTTGGTACATGGTGTTTGTATGTGGTCTCTAATAACCAAGAAAAAATTGGTCCATATCGCTCCATAATTATATATAGCCCCCATATAAATCGATCCCCAAATTTGTCCTCCGGAGCCTCTTAGAGGTGAAAATTTCATCCGATCCGGTTGAAATTTGGTACGTGGTGTTAGTAAATGGTCTTTAACAACCATGTCAAAATTGGTCCATATCGGTCCATAATCATATTTAGCCCCCATATAAACCGATCCGCAGATTTGGTTTTGAAGCCTATTGGAGGAAAAAAATTTATCCGATTCAGTTGAAATTTTATGTTTTGTGTATCTATATGGACACTAACAACCATGCAAAGATTAGTCCATATCGGTCCAATATTATATGTAGCCCCCATATAAACTGGTCTCTAGATTTGACCTCCAGAGTATTTTGGAGAAGCAAAATTCATCCGATCCGGTTGAAATTTGGTATGTGGTGTTAGTATATGGTCTATAACAACCATGCAAAAATTGGTCCACATCAGTCCATAATTCTATATAGCCCCCATATAAACCGATCCCCTGATTTGGTTTTGGAGCCTCTTGGAACACACAAATTTCATCAGATGTATAGCCATTAGATTAATCGATGCCCAATCACACAAAAAATGGTCCATATCGGTTCATAATTGTATATAGCCGCCATATAAAGCGACCTCCATATTTCAGTTCTGGCTCTCTAACTATCGCGCAAAAGTCCATATCGGTTCGTAATTATTTGTAGACTTACTATATACCTCTTGTGTCCAATATTAACACGTATGTACTAACTTACTATTTAGAAGACGATGTTAAGAAGTTTTAAGATACCTTGCCATCGGTAAGTATTACAACAACCCAAGTAATTCGATTGTGGTTGACAGTCTTTAGTAGAAGTTTCTACGCAATCCATGGTGGAGGGTACATAAGATTCGGCCTGGCCGAACTTACGGTCGTATATACTTGTTTTTTGTTTTTTTTATTCTAACGCAAACCTACATTTTCTTTCATGGGGGTTTTGTCTTTTTCAGTTTTTTTTTGTATGTTAAAGGTTCCATATTTTTTGTAGTGAATTCCCCAAATCATCGAAATACCTCAACTAATAACAGTTAGAATAAAATATTTAATCCACCCTTTTTAGAATAAATCACGCTTCTAGTGTTTCATACTCAAAAATAAAAAATAAAAAAATCAAACACATTTAGCCCAAAAATATGCTATATTTTTTATTTGATTTTACAGCAGCCTAAACAAATAGCCACGAGTATTGTTACCAATATATTTTATACATATTTTTTGTCATTATAAAACGTATTTAAACAAAAGAAAAATGTATTATTATATGCCCTCAAAAAAATACCAAAATTATCGTATTAAGCGATAATATTATGGTCACCACCTTCTTTTTTATATTATTCGCCCTCTCCACAACAACAAACCTCGAATAAATTGTCGTTGACCCTTCTAGGCATGAAAAAAAACTGTTCAAGAAATTATTTATAATAATTATCATGGGTATATGCGGCCGTCTGTTGGTTGGTTTGTTTATCTATCTATCAGAGTTCAAGTAAAACACCTTAATTACAATTGTTCAAATGTCCTTTGTAAATAAATGTTTTACCTTGCTTATGGTATTAGCAATACACTGGTAGTAGATGGATAGAGAAATTATAGAAAAAATAGAAACACAAAATTATTTAGTAGTGTTGTCGTGTCAACCTCTGTTTTTTTAACCCATATTTCGATACTGGTATTTTCTTGGTAAAGTCTCCATAGTGCAATTTTCTATTTCTATTTAAAAATTTGTTACAATTTTATTTCTCTAGAAAATTTTGTTAAAATTTTATTTCTAGAGAAAATGTTGTCAAAATTTAATTTCTTTTGAAAATTTTATCAAAATTTTATTTCTTTAGGAAATTTTGTAAAAATTGTTATTATTTTAGAAAATTTTTGTCAAAATTTTCTATCCATAAACAATTTTGTCAAAATTTTATTTCTATAGAAAATTTTATCAAAATTTTATGTCTATAATTTTTTTGTTTAATTCTATTTCTATAGAAAATTTTGAGAAATTTTTATTTCTATTTTTCAAAATTAAATTTTATTTCTTTTGAAAATTTTGTCAAAATTTTATTTCTTTTGAGATTTTTAAAAATTTTATTTCTATGGAAAATTTTGTCAAGATTTTATTTTTATACAAAATTGTGTCAAAATTTAATTTCTATAGAAAATTTAGTCAAATATTTATTTCTATAGAAAATTTTGTCAAAATTTTATTTTTATACAAAATTTTATCAAAATTTAATTTCTATAGAACATTTAGTCAAATATTTTTTTCTATAGGAAATTTTTTTAAAATTTTATTTCTATAGAAAATGTTTTCAAAATTTTATTTCTTTTGAAAATTTTGTCAATATTTTATTTCTTTTGAAAATTTTGTCACAATTTTATTTCTAAATATTTTTTTTTTTAATTCTATTTCTATAGAAAATTTTGAGAATTTTTTATTTCTATAGAAAATTTTGTCAAAATTTTATTTCTTTTGAAAATTTTATCTCTTTTGAAAATTTGGTCAAAACTGTATTTCTTTTGAGATTTTTTTTCAAATTTTATTTCTATACAAAATTTTGTCAACAATTTATTTCTATAGAAAATTTTGTCAACAATTTATTTCTATAGAAAAATTTTGTCAAAATTTTATTTTTATATAAAAATGTTTGTCAAAATTTAATTTCTAAAGAAAATTTAGTCAAATTTTAATTTCTATAGAAAACTTTGTCATAAATTTATTTCTCTAGAAAATTTTGTCAATATTTGATTTCTTTTGAAAATTTTGTCACAATTTTATTTCTATAGACAATTTTTTCAAAATTTTATATCTTTTGAAAATTTTGTCAAAATCTTATTTTTATACAAAATTTTGTCAAATTTTTTTTCAAAATTCTATTTCTAAAGAAAATTTTGAGAATTTTTTATTTCTATAGAAAATTTTGAGAATTTTTTATTTCTATAGAAAATTTTGTCAAAATTTTATTTCTATAGACAATTTTTTCAAAATTTTATTTCTTTTGAAAAATTTGTCAAAATTTTATTTTTATACAAAATTTTGTCAAAATTTAATTTCTATAGAAAATTTAGTCAAATTTTTATTTCTATAGAAAATTTTGTCATAAATTTATTTCACTAGAAAATTTTGTCATAAATTTATTTCACTAGAAAATTTTGTCAAAATTTTATTTCTATAAAAACTTTTGCCAAAATTTTATTTCTCTAGAAAAATTTTTCAAAATTTTATTTCTATAGAAAAAGTGTGAAAATTTTATTTCTATAGAAAATTTTATCAAACTTTTATTTCTATTAAAAATTTTGTCAACATTTTATTTCTATTAAAAATTTTATCAAAATTTTATTTCTATAAAAAATGTTGTCAAAATTTTATATCTATGGAAAATTTTGTCAAAATTTAATTCTTTGGAAAATGTTGTCAAAATTTTGTCAAAATTTTATTTCTATAAAAACTTTTGTCAAAATTTTATTTCTCTAGAAAAATTTATCAAAATTTTATTTCTATAGAAAATTTGTGAAAATTTTATTTCTATAGAAAATTTTGTCAAAATTTTAGTTCTATAGCGAATTTTGTCAAAATTTTAATTCTATAGGAAATTTTGTAAAAATTGTATTTCTATAGAAAATTTTATCAACATTTTATTTCTATTAAAAATTTTGTCAAAATTTTATTTCTATTAAAAATTTTGTCAAAATTTTATTTCTATAAAAAATGTTGTCAATATTTTATTTCTATGGAAAATTTTGTCAAAATTTAATTCTTTGGAAAATGTTGTCAAAATTTTATTTCTATAGAAAATTTTTTCAAAATTTTATTTCTTTTGAAAATTTTGTCAAAATTGTATTTCTTTTGAGATTTTTTAAATTTTATTTCTATAGAAAATTTTGTCAACAATTTATTTCTATAGAAAATTTTGTCAAAATTTTATTTTTATACAAAATTTGGTCAAAATTTAATTTCTATATAAAATTTAGTCAAATTTTTATTTCTGTAGAAAAATTTTGTCATAAATTTATTTCTCTAGAAAATTTTGTTAAAATTTTATTTCTATAAAAGCTTTTGTCAAAATTGTAGTTCTATAGGAAATTTTGTCAAAATTTTATTTCTATAGAAAATGTTGTCAAAATTTTATTTCGTGTGAAAAGTTTGTCAATATTTTATTTGTTTTGAAATTTTTTTATTTCTATAGAAAATTTTGTCAAAATTTTATTTCTATAGATTTTTTTTTCAAAATTTTATTTCTTTTGAAAATTTTGTCAAAATTGTATTTCTTTGAAATTTTTTTTTTAAATTTTATTTCTATAGAAAATTTTGTCAAAATTTTATTGTTATATAAAATTTTGTCAAAATTTAATTTCTATAGAAAATTTAGTCAAATTTTTATTTTTATAGAAAATTTTGTCATAAATGTATTTCTCTAGAATTTTTTTTCAAAATCTTATATCTATAAAAACTTTTGTCAAAATTGTATTTCTATAGAAAATTTTGTCAAAATTTTATTTCTCTAGAAAAATTTTTAAAAATTTTATTTCTATAGAAAATTTGTGAAAATTTTACTTCTATAGAAAATTTTTTTACTTCTGTAGCAAACTTTGTAAAAATTTTATTTTTATAGAAAATTTTATCAAAATTTTACTTCTATAGTAAATTTTGTAAAAATTTTATTTCTATAGAAAAGTTTATCAAAATTTTATTTCTATTAAAATTTTGTCAAAATTTTATTTCTATGGAAAATTTTGTCAAAATTTTATTTCTATAGAAAATTTTGTCAAAATTTTATTTCTCTTGATAATTTTTCAAACTTTTATTTCTACAGAAAATGTTGTTAAAATTTTTTTCTATAGAAAATGTTGTCAAATATTTAGTTTTATCAAATCTAGCTTTCATTTGTCGGCTCGTATCTGGTGTTGTTACCGGTCACCTTATTTAAGTTGGGTTTTCTTCCCAGAAATTTAATCCTTTTCCAAAATCCTCCTCTACATTATTTTCGTATATTCTACATTCTTTATTATTGAGCACTTAAATCCTCGAAAGGTTAGATAAACGAAGGAACTGAAAAAAGAAACCCAACAACAATAATAATAAATGTCACGAATTCACGTTTTAATTTCCAAATTAAATGATAGAGTCCCCGTTAGTATGATTGTGTGTGTTGTTGTTGATATTGTTATTGTTTTAACTACGTAATTACTTCATTAATTTCGTGCATTATTTAGTGTAATTTTATTTAATTTTCTCTCTAGCTATTGTCCAATGTCATTCCAATGTAGATAAATAGAAGGAGGCACTTTAACTGAAGTTGAATTGTGTAATTTTTTCTTCCCCATTAAATGTCCTTATGTCCCATGACCAAATGCTAAGGCAGGGGAGGTTAGTATATTTGCGTGTATCCAATTACAGATAGTTTTTTTTCTACACATAAAAGTGTCATTAGTTTCATTGTGGAAGATCCAAAAATTAGGCAAATGTAGGCGACAATATTATTGAATGTCATAATTAAATATTATTAACTTTTAATGATATCCTATGGGAGTGGTGTGGAGGGAAATGGGGTAGACGATAGGGTTAATATTGTTATCAATGACTTTGGGGTAGGTTACAAAAACAAATTGAGTTCTAATTTTGGAACAGTAAGCATAGCATATTTTGGATATTCGGCAAAGGTGTTTTCTGTCATCAAATTAAAACAAGAATAAACAGCCAAATGCTTGGTCCAGCCAGAGTTAATGTTATGCCACTTTTTTGTTTTTGTTTTCTAAAGAAAATGTTGTCAATATTTTATTTTTAAATAACATTTTGTCAAAAGTTTATTTCTATAGAAAGTTTTCTGAAAATTTTATTTCTATTAAAATTTGGCCAAAATTTTATTTCTATAGAAAATTTGTGAAGTACCTCTTAGTTGGTGAGAAATAATTTGCAAAATTTACCAAAACATCAAGAATTCTACCAATCTACCTAAAGTCTACCATTTTTGGTAGATTTCTACCAATTGTGGTAACCGTGATGGCACCATGGTCGAATTTTATGCGGAGCGGGTTACAGTTCATATTTTTCTTTTCAAGCTTAAGTTAGGTTATGTTGAAAAGAGGTTTCAGTTTGCCTCGTTTCATGTCGGCTGGCATACACCAAAGTCAGTATTCGGCTTGTAGTGTTCTCTAACTACTTCTTTCCATTGAACACTTCTTTTATTCCTGAAACTCTATGTCTCTTACGAAATTCCAAATTTATTTCCAGTCCCTGTTTCCAAGCTGGGTCAGTTCCCGAATCACCTCTTCACCGATATGATTAACTCTTTGCCTAATAATGATATGACAGGGACAAAGGTAGTGTTCCAATGTCATCCTCAAGAAACATCCCAGCAAAAAATACTTCAGCAGTAAGAGTTCACTTGCGCTTTTGGCATAAAATAAAGTAGGCAGTGCATCCACACTGCATGGATCGGTGGCAATAACGTAAACGAGTAATCAAACTAGTTTATGATCATTCGTTTACGTTATTGCAACCAATTCATGCAGTATAGATGCATGAAAGGTAGTGCTGGTTTCCTTCACGGCAACAATGACATAAAATAGGAAACTCAAAATTATATATCACTTCTGAGCAATATTGCTATTGAAATGAGCAATTATATCAGCGCTATGCAGAAGCAGCTCTAAATCGGGACATCGCCAAAAATCAGAGCTGATTCGGTTGTTTTGTGAGCAGTTGGTACTGCCTCTCTCCCTTACAATCCTGCCGAAATAGTGCTCCATTTTTTGCTGGGATGCACCACCCTATTCTCCTATTTGGCAAAATTGTGCTCTCAATTCCTTGAGTAGAGGTGTTACCGCATAGCATTTTCGTCGACTTTCCAACCGTTGCATTGGTCCACATCGCTGTGTCTCCCGTGCACATTCTTTCAACTCGGCCCTCGTTGCCTTTATTGGTTTTGCGCTCTCAAGTACACTATAGCACTAAAAATGAGCCCATTAAAAAATAAACAAGTATATACGGCCGTAAGTTCGGCCAGGCCGAAGCTTATGTACCCTCCACCATGGATTGCGTAGAAACTTCTACTGAAGAGTATCATCCACAATCGAATTACTTGGGTTGTGGTAACACTTGCCGTTGGCAAGGTATCTTAAAACTTCCTAACAAAGTATTAAACTAAAAAAGGCCGATTAAATAAGTATATAATTAAGTTTAAAGTTTCTATAGAAATAAAATTTTGACAACATTTTCTATAAAAGTAAAATTTGGAAAAAATTTTCTAAAGAAATAAAATTTGGAAAAAATTTTCTATAGAAATAAAATTTTGAGAAAATTTTCTATAGAAATAAAATTTTGAGAAAATTCTCTATATAGAAATAAAATTTTGACAAAATTTTCTATAGAAATAACATTTTGACAATGTTTTCTATAAAAAACAAGTAAGGAAAGTCTAAAGTCGGGCGGGGCCGACTATATTATACCCTGCACCACTTTGTAGATCTAAATTTTCGATACCATATCACATCCGTCAAATGTGTTGGGTGCTATATACAACGATTTGTCCCAAATGCATACATTTAAATATCATTCGATTTGGACAGAATTTGATAGACTTTTACAAAATCTATAGACTCAAAATTTAAGTTGGCTAATGCACTAGGGTGGTTTTAGTAAAAAAAAATATGGGAAACATTTAAATCTGAAGCAATTTTAAGGAAACTTCGCAAAAGTTTATTTATGATTTATCGCTCGATATATATGTATTACAAGTTTAGGAAAATTAGAGTCAGTTTTACAACTTTTCGACTAAGCAGTGGCGATTTTACAAGGAAAATGTTGGTATTTTGACAATTTTTGTCGAAATCAGAAAAACATATATATGGGAGCTATATCTAAATCTAAACCGATTTCAACCAAATTTGGCAGGCATAGCTACAATGCTAATTCTACTCCATGTGCAAAATTTCAACTAAATCGGAGCAAAAAATTGGCCTCTGTGGTCATATGAGTGTAAATCGGGCGAAAGCTATATATGGGAGCTATACATAAATCTGAACCGATTTCAATCAAATTTGGCACGCATAGCTAGAATGCTAAATCTACTCCCTGTGCAAAATTTCAACCAAATTGGGCCAAAAATTCGGGCTTCTGGGGCCATATAAGTCCATATCGGGCGAAAAATATATATGGAAGCTATATCTAAATCTGAACCGATTTCAATCAAATTTGGCACACATGACTATACTACCAATTGTACTCCTTGTGCAAAATTTCAAGCTAATCGGGATAAAACTCTGGCTTCTGGGTCCATAAAAGTGCATATCGGGCGAAAGATATATATGGGAGCTATATCTAAATCTGAATCGATTTCAACTAAATTTGGCACACATAGCTACAATGCTAACTCTACTCCTTGTGCAAAATTTCAACTAAATCGGAGCAAAAAATTGGCCTCTGTGGTCATATGAGTGTAAATCGGGCGAAAGCTATATATGGGAGCTATATATAAATCTACACCGATTTCAATCAAATTTGGCACGCATAGCTAGAATGCCAAATCTACTCCCTGTGCAAAATTTCAACCAAATTGGGTCAAAAATCTAGCTTTTAGGACCATATTAGTCCATATCGGGCGAAAGATATATATAGGAGCTATATCTAAATCTGAACCGATTTCAATCAAATTTTGCACACTTGACTATACTACTAATTGTACTCCTAGTGCAAAATTTCAACCAAATTCGGCCAAAAATATGGCTTTTGGGGCCATGTAAGTCTATATCGGGCGAAAGATATATATGGGAGCTATATCTAAATCTGAACCGATTTCAATTAAATTTTGCACACTTGACTACACGACTACGTGTTATGTTAATACAAAATTTCAAGCAAATCGGTATAAAACTCTGGCTGCTGGGTCCATATTAGTGCATATCGGGCGAAAGATATATATGGGAGCTATATCTAAATCTGAACTGATTTCAATAAAATTTGGCACACTTGACTATAGTACTAATTGTTCTTCTTGTGCAAAATTTTAAGCAAATTAGGGTAAAACTCTGGCTTCTGGGTCCATATAAGTCCATATCGGGCGAAATATATATATATGGGAGCTATATCTAAATCTGAACCGATTTCTTCCAAAATCAATAGGGATCTATTCTGAGCCAAAACACATACTTGTGCCAAATTTGAAGTCGATTGGACTAAAACTGCGACCTAGACTTTGATTACAAAAATGTGTTCACGGACAGACGGACAGACGGACATCGCTATATCGACTAAGGAACCCACCCTGAGCATTTTTGCCAAAGACACCATGTGTCTATCTCGTCTCCTTCTGGGTGTTGCAAACATATGCACTAACTTATAATACCCTGTTCCACAGTGTGGAGCAGGGTATAAAAATTTGTTAGATTATTTTTGGCTCGAGTGGCAACCATGATTATGAACCGATATGGACCAATTTTTGTGTGATTGGGGATCGGCTATATATAACTATAGACCGATATGGACCAAATTGCCATGGTTATTAGCGGCCTTATACTAACACCACGTTGCAAATTTCAACCGGGTGAATTTTGCTCCTCCAAGAGGCTCCGGAGATCAAATCTGGGAACGGTTTATATGGGGTCTTTATATAATTATGGACGATATGGACCAATTCATGCGTGTTTGTTAGAGACCACATTCTAACACCATGTTCCAAATTTCAACCGGATCGGATGAATTTTGCTCCTCCAAGAGGCTCCGGAGAACAAATCTGGGGATCGATTTATATGGGGCCTATATATAATTATGGACCGATATGGACCAATTCTTGCGTGGTTGTTAGAGACCATATACTAACACCACGTACCAAATTTCAACCGGATCGGATGAAATTTGCTTCTCTTAGAGAAATCGCAAGCCAAATTTGGGGGTCGTTTATATGGGGTCTATACGTAAAAGTGGACCGATATGGACCAATTTTTGCATGGTTGTTATAGACCATATACTAACACCATATACCAAATTTCAGCCGGATCGGATGAAATTTGCTTCTCTTAGAGCAATCGCAAGCCTAATTTGGGGATCCGTTTATATGGTGGCTATACGTAAAAGTGGACCGATATGGCCCATTTGCAAATCCCATCCGACCTACATCAATAACAACTACTTGTGCCAAATTTCAAGTCGATAGCTTGTTTCGTTCGGAAGTTAGCGTGATTTCAACAGACGGACGGACGGACGGACATGCTCAGATCGACTCAGAATTTCACCACGATCCAGAATATATACTTTATGGGGTCTTAGAGCAATATTTCGATGTGTTACAAACGGAATGACAAAGTTAATATACCCCCATCCTATGGTGGAGGGTATAAAAATATAGTGCTGTTGCATCACATATCAGCCGCCCTGTATTTAAAATTTATTGAGCAATCCTCAAAGACATATAAGCGCTGAACTAGTTTTCCTTCTCATTTATTTTGCATTACTATTTATAGTATACCCATTACATATTCCATTACTTTAATGCTATTAGTAATGAGATGATATTACTCTGATAACTATAGGAATATTGCAAAACATCCACATAAACATTACGTTATTATTATAATATAAAAATGTTTAATTAATGATGCGGAGATTTGTTCCACTCCATTTAGCAAAATTCAAAATTCTTCATATTTTTCCGATATACAAATTTTCCATTGAAATGTCATGACATCAAAGAGCTAAAGCATACTAACATTCACTCTTATATTTATGGTCACATCAACTGCAACTACAAATGTAACACAAAAACTTCACTAAAGCTTTCCTCTATCGACTCACTATAACGCACTCTTACTCCCAACTCCGTAATGTTTAGAGATAAAAGCAAAAAACAACTAAAAGAGTACAAATCAAACTCTTATTCTGTTAGTCAACTGCTAACCTTGTAATATCAGACAACAGCCTTTTTTCTCTTTTTACGGTTTGTTTTTTTTTACAGTCCACCATAACATTTTATGAGGTTAACATAAACAACACTCAACTGTTAAGCGACAAAAAGCACGTGGATTTTTCTGTTGTTTTGCCTTAAGGATTGGCTGATGGCTGAACTAAAGGTGAGTACGGTAGAATTATAGGTAACAGGGCAACAAAAATATGTAAACAAAATCCCATGCAGTTAACGTAAGTGTTTGCTCAAAGTGGGGTCATTGTAAAAAATGTCAAAAACAAAGCTTTCTTTTAACAGAGATCTAACAGTAGTTGCTGTAGCCAACTTGCTTGTATTGAAGAACTGGATGTTGGCGCCATCGACTGAGCTGAGAAAAAAATACCAACAGCTCTGTATGTTAGTCTAGTTGTTGTTATAGTCTCTGGGGGAATTTTTTCATATATTCTTTTTTGGATTCGTATTCGTAAACAATTTTTCTGATTGGTTGGTTGGTGTGGAGACGAGTTGGGTGTTTTTATAGCTCTCTATATACAACATAGGGAGCATACATAAGCAGCTATGGTTGCAATAGAGAAGGCAAAGCCCCTTATTTACAAATGTTCTTCTTTGCTGGTTAGGCTTTTTACAACGATATTTTGGAGCAGGGAAGGGAAGTGTATGTATGTAATGTTGGGGTTTGAGTGCGTTTAGATAAATTGCTCCATGACACAATCGCACAGCGGGCGAGTGTGTGTGTGCTTATGTGTGTAACTCCCTCCCAAGCATTCAGAGGAAGATTGTTCATGTTTTACCGTTACATTTACAATATTGAAGCGTTGAGAATTTTTTTTCTAATCAATTTTTTTAGTTGTCTTATTAACGCGTAGCATCAGTGTACCGCCATTACACGTATGTGTGGAGAGAACAAGAATAAGACTCCATAAAATCACTCTCTATTATCAGGGATGGGAAAACTTAGATATATTATAAAATATTCCATCGAGTTAACGATAACAAATTTCAACAGTCCTTGTGCCCAAAAAATTGTATTGGAAATTTTCTGAAATATTTATTCATTTCCATAGGAAATTTTCTGAAAATATCATTTCCATAGGAAATTTTCTGAAAATATCATTTCTATGGGAAATTTTCTGACAATTTCATTGCTATAGACAAATTTCTCAAAATTTCATTTCTATAGGACATTTTATGAAAAAAAATTTCTATAGGAAAATTTCTCAAAATTTCATTTCTATCCGAAATTTTATGAAAATATTTTTTCTATAAAAAAAAATTCTGTGAAAATTTCATTCCCATCGAAAACTCTCTGAATATTTCCTTTCTTTTTTAAAATTTTAATTTCTATGGAAACTTTCCCAAAATTTAATTTCTATAGGAAGTCTTAAAAAACAACTCATTTCTATAGGAAATTTTCTCAAAATGTAACTTTTATGGGAAATTTTCGAAAATGTTCATTACTACAGTGCACATGAAACGTGAAAAGTTAAAACAAAGAAAGTTCACGTTAACGAAAATGTTCACGTTAGCGAACTTTAGCGAATTTCAGAACAAAACATAGCCATATTCGGTAGTTTTACACGTTCTAGCGTGATAGTCCTTTATTTTTGTTATTTGTAATATTAAAAACTTAATTTAATTTCATGAAAATTTAAAAAAAGAGATCGGAAAAATATCAGTGGGTATGGAGTTATAAAGCAATTGAAGTTATTAATTAAAATTCACGAAAAAAGCCAATCTAGATCACTAAAAAATTCCGTAGGCGTATTTGAAGTTGTATTTTGCATTGTGAAACATCATCAACATCAAATTTCATGTTTTTCAGCGTTACGGAGTAGTTGGTGTAAGAAAAAGCGTGTTCACGTTAGGCAGTGTTCACGTTACCGCGATTACACTGTATGAGAAATTTTCGACTAATTTCATTTCGATAGGAAATTTTCGAGAAATGGGTAATTTTCGGAATATTTCATTCCTATAGGAAATTTTATCGAAATTTCATTGTCTAGGATTTTTTTTTAAATTTCAGTTCTATAAACAATTTTGTCGAAATTTCTTTTCTATGGAAAGCTTTGTCAAAATTTCATCTCTATATAAAATTTGTATTTCTATAGAAAATTGTCATTTCTTTAGGTAATTTCTTATATTTCATTTATACCGGTTTTTCGCTTCAGGAAATTTTTGCCAAAATTTCTTTCTTATAGTAAATTGATTTTTTCCCCATATTCGGTGTTTTTAGTAGGATTTTTTTGTCAAAATTTAATTTCTGTAGAAAATGTCGTCAAAATTTATTTCTATAGGCAATTTCGTCAAAATTTCATCCCTATAGGAAATTTTGTCAAAATTTAATCTCTATAGGAAATTTTGTCAAAATTTCATTTCTATAGGAAATTTTGTCAAAATTTAATCTCTATAGGAAATTTTGTCAAAATTTCATTTCTATAGGTATTTTTGTCAAAATTTCATGTCTATATGAAATTTTGTCAAAATTTCATCTCTATAAGAAATTTTGTCAAAATTTCATCTCTATAAGAAATTTTGTCACAATTTTATCATCTATAGGAAATTTTGTCAAAATTTCATCTTCATAGGAAATTCTGTCAAAATTTCATCTCTATAGGAAATTTTGTCAAAATTTCATCTCTATAGGAAATTTTGTCAAAATTTTATTTCTATAAGAAATTTTGTCACAATTTTATCATCTATAGGAAATTTTGTCAAAATTTCATCTTTATAGGAAATTCTGTCAAAATTTCATGTCTATAGGAAATTTTGTCAAAATTTCATCTCTATAAGAAATTTTGTCTCAATTTTCTGTGTAATAAATTTTGTCAAAATTTCATGTCTATAGGAAATTTTGTCAAAATTTCATCTCTATAAGAAATGTTGTCTCAATTTTCTGTGTAATAAATTTTGTCAAAACTTCATCTCTATAGGAAATTTTGTCAAAATTTCATCTCTATAGGAAATTTTGTCACAATTTTATCATCTATAGGAAATTTTGTCAAAATTTCATCTTTATAGGAAATTCTGTCAAAATTTCATCTCTATTGGAAAATTTTTCAAAATTTCATCTGTGTAATAAATTTTGTCACAATTTCATCCCTATAGGACATTTTGTCAAAATTTCATCTCTATAGGAAATTTTGTCCAAATTTCATTTCTATGTGAAGTTTTGTCAAAATTTCATTTCTGTAAGAAATTTTGTCACAAATTTATCATCTATAGGAAATTTTTTCAAAATTTCATCTCTGTAGGAAATTGTGTCAAAATTTCATCTCTATAGAAAATTTTGTCACAATTTTATCATCTATAGGAAATTTTGTCACAATATTTCGTCTCCATAGGAAATTTCATCAAAATTTCATCTCTATAGGAAAATTTTTCAAAATGTCATCTCTATAGGAAAATTTTTCAAAATTTCATCTGTGTAATAAATTTTGTCACAATTTCATCAATTGTCAAAATTTCATCTCTATAGGAAATTTTGTCTAAATTTCATTTCTATGTGAAGTTTTGTCAAAATTTCATTTCTGTAAGAAATTTTGTCACAATTTTATCATCTATAGGAAATTTTTTCAAAATGCCATCTCTGTAGGAAATTGTGTCAAAATTTCGTTTCAATAGAAAATTTTGTCAAAATTTAATTTCTATAGAAAATGTCGTCAAAATTTCATTTCTATAGAAAATTTTGTCAAAATTTAATTTCTGTAAAAAATGTCGTCAAAATTTCATTTCTTTAGGCAATTTCGTCAAAATTTCATCTCTATAGGGAATTTTGTCAAAATTTCATCCCTATAGGAAATTTTGTCAAAATTTCATTTCTATAGGAAATTTTGTCAAAATTTAATCTCTATAGGAAATTTTGTCAAAATTTCATTTCTATAGGTAATTTTGTCAAAATTTCATGTCTATATGAAATTTTGTCAAAATTTTGACAAAATTTCATCTCTATAAGAAATTTTGTCACAATTTTATCATCTATAGGAAATTTTGTCAAAATTTCTTTATAGGAAATTCTGTCAAAATTTTATCTCTATAGGAAATGTTGTCAAAATGTCATCTCTATAGGAAATTTTGGCAAAATTTTATCTCTATAAGAAATTTTGTCACAATTTTATCATCTATAGGAAATGTTGTCAAAATGTCATCTTTATAGGAAATTCTGTCAAAATTTCATCTCTATTGGAAAATTTTTCAGAATTTCATCTGTGTAATTTTGTCAAAATTTCATCTCTATAGGAAATTTCGTCAAAATTTCATCTCTCTAGGAAATTTTGTCAAAATTTCATCTCTATAGGAAATTTTGTCAAAATTTCATCTCTATAGGAAATTTTGTCAAAATTTCATCTCTATAGGAAATTTCGTCAAAATTTCATCTCTCTAGGAAATTTTGTCAAAATTTCATCTCTATAGGAAATTTTGTCAAAATTTCATCTCTATAGAAAATTTTGTCACAATTTTATCATCTATAGGAAATTCTGTCACAATATTTCGTCTCCATAGACGAAATATTGCATCTATAGAAAATTTTGTCAAAATTTCATTTCTATAGGAAATTTTGTCAAAATTTCATCTCTATAGGAAATTTTGTCAAAATTTCATCTCTATAGGAAATTTTGTCAAAATTTCATCTCTATAGGAAATTTTGTCAAAATTTCATTTCTATAGGAAATTTTGTCAAAATTTAATCTCAATAGGAAATTTTGTCAAAATTTCATTTCTATAAGGAATTTTGTCTCAATTTTATCATCTATAGGAAATTTTTGTCAAAATTTCATTTCTATATGAAATTTTGTCAAATTTTCATCTCTATAGGAAATTTTGTCAAAATTTCATCTTTTGTCAAAATGTCATCTCTATAGGAAATTTTGTCAAAATTTCTTTGGTTTAGGAACATTTTCAAAAGTTTTTCTGATAAGAAACTTTTTGCTTTGTTTCTTTGTTACAAAACATACAAAAATGTAAAAAGAATTGTCAAAATGTTTTGCTTATAAAGAATATTGTTAAAATTTATTTATTGTACTTTCCATCTCTGTAAGCATTCTACCGAATAGGGGTTAACATTAAGTGTTGTTTTTTTATTTTTCTTCATCATCAACATCAATGTAGTGGGTCTTATATACTGTTAGTTATTAACATGGACGCGTGGGGTTCTCTATGCCTGTGTGAGTATGAGGCGAGGCAAGTGTTTTCGTAATGAGCTAAAACTCATTTTGTTACACACATTGCTTGCCGTCATGCCTCTCTTTCTGACTCATATTAGGGCGGTGTTGTTAAAATTAAGGGGGAGCCTACCTCCACCTATTTCATGCTTAGTTGGTTGATGTCTCTTTGTAGTTGTTGTTGTTGTTCTGATTGTTTACTAATGTTGCCTATGTACCCATACTTGGCTTGGTATTTGCTGCGTGTTTATGTTAATCACTACACTACACTGACTGACTACCATTGCCAACTAAAATAGTGAGAGAGCGAGAGAGGAGGCTGCGTGTTGGTGTTTTAACGAGAACCACAACGAACGCCTATTTGTTTTTTTCACAACCCCCATACTCATTGCATCTCTTTTACACCTGGAGGCTTTGATGCCATCCCTAGTTTTGTCCCACACATATATATACTCACACACCATATAGGCCCACGACTCTACGCCTTTTTCAGATTTGTAGTTTTTTGTTAAATTTTTTTCATTCTTTGCCTTCTCTATTATTCACCACGATTTCCATAGGTTTTTTGCCTCATTTCTAAAGCGATGAATTCGTTTTTCTATTCAGGCCTCCGTTTTTTTGTGGATTCATTTTATGCTTTGGCAGTTTACCCCACTGCCCCCTCGGTTACTTGCCATATCACACACAGCAAACGATGCTGGCTCATCTTGTCTGAAATCGTGGCGTATATGTATGCTTAGTTTTTAATTTAAAACAACTTTTAATTGCAATTTTCCCTCTTTGGGAGTTATTTTCCTCTTCTTTTTTCGTTGTTGTTTCGATGGCTTGCGATGAGCCCCGGTGGATGTTGGGGGGTGGGGGTTAGTTTTTTCTTTAGTCCTGGAAAATGTTTCAATTATGTAAAATGAAAGGCTACAAAACGAAATGTAATTAAAAGGTCTAAACTGTAGCTGGTAGTGTGGCAAGGTGGAATTAGAATTGAATGTTAGATGTGATTTAATTGCGAGTAGTTTTATAGTCAATTAAAAAAAAATTAAATTTTGTGAAATAGGATTTAATATTCATAAAAAAATGGTTATTCCTTTCAAAAAAATTCGAAAAAAATGTTATATTTAATTTAAGAAATAATTAAACATATGAAATTAAAAATTTTAATTAATTAAAATTAAACATTTGATTGATGTTTAAAATTTTTTCAAATTAATATATTAACTTTTTAATCAAGATAGAAACATTAAGCTTATTTAATCAATGATTGAAAATGTTAAAATTTTTAATTAAAAAAAATAATAGATACAATTAACTTTTTAATCAAACTTGGAAGACTAAGTCAATTAAAAAAGGTGATGGTTTTTTTTTTAATTTTTAACTAAAAATTTATTTCAAAATTTATTTCAACCAAAAACATTAAGTCAGTTAAGAATGTAATTGAAAATAGTTACGTTTTTAATGAAAAAATCAATTAAGTTTTCCAACACCAACATCAATTAAATTTTTAATTGAATAAATTAAAAACTTACCAGAAATTTGCCAATGAAATCCACTAATTTTTTAATCATGTATTTTTTTAATGTCCAATTACAACTGTTATTGATACTATCATTTTAGTGATTGGAGACATTTCAATTAAAAAAATTCATTGGATTGATTAATTTCGTGATTGAATCAGAAAAAAATGTTTTTGTGTTCACATGTTGCTGTCAATAATAAAATAGGGAAAACCCCTTATTATGAAAAATGCTCTTCTAAAATCCATACCCAGAACGAAACCGCTGTGGATGGTCGAAGAGACGCTTGATGGAAACCACGAAATAAATTGGTACAATTCATTTTTAATTGGATCAATTTATTTCGTGTCAATAACAGATATGATAGTATCAGTTAATAAATTAATTGGAAGTCAATTAAAAAATTAATTGATACTATTAATTTTTGTGATTGATTTTTCTTTCAATTAAAAGATCTATTGAATCAATAAAATTTTTAATTGAATATTTGTATACCCTCTTTGTATACATTCCGTTTGTAACACATCGAAATATTGCTCTAAGACCCCATAAAGTATTATATTCTGGGTCGTGGTGAAATTCATAGTCGATCTGAGCATGTCCGTCCGTCCGTCTGTTGAAATCGCGCTAACTTCCGAACGAAACAAGCTATCGACTTCAAACTTGGCACAAGTAGTTGTTATTGATGTAGGTCGGATGGTATTGCAAATGGGCCATATCGGTCCACTTTTACGTATAGCCCCGATATAAACGGACCCCCAAATTTGGCTTGCGAGGCCTCTAAGAGAAGCAAATTTCACCGGATCCGGCTGAAATTTGGTACATGGTGTTAGTATATGGTCCCTAACAACCATGCAAAAATTGGTCCACATCGGTCCATAATTTTAAAAAGGCCCCAATATAAACCGATCCCCCGATTTGGCTTGCAAGGCTCTAAGAGAACCAAATTACATCTGATCCGGCTGAAATTTGGTACATGGCGTTAGTATATGATCTCTAACAACCATGCAAAAATTGGTCCACATCGGTCCATAATTATATATAGCCCCCATATAAACCGATCCCCCGATTTGGCTTGCGAGGCCTGTAAGAGAAGCAAATTTCATCTGATCCGGCTGAAATTTGGTACGTGGTGTTAGTATATGGTCTCTAACAACCATGAAAAATTGCTCCACATCGGTCCATAATTATATATAGCCCCCATATAAACCGATCCCCAGATTTGGCTTGCGAGGCCTCTCAGAGAAGCAAATTTCATCCGATCCGGCTGAAATTTGGTACATGATGTTAGTATATGGTCTCTAACAACTATGCAAAAATTGGTCCACATCGGTCCATAATTATATATAGCCCCCATATAAACCGATCCCCCGATTTGGCTTGCGAGGCCTCTAAGAGAAGCAAATTTCATCCGATCCGGCTGAAATTTGGTACATGGTGTTAGCATATGGTCTCTAACAACCGTGCAAAAATTGGTCCACATCGGTTTATAATTATATGTAGCCCCCTTATAAACCGATCACCTGATTTGACCTCCGGAGCCTCTTGGAAGACCAAAATTCATCTAATTCAGTTGAAATTTTGTACGTGGTGTTAATATATGGCCTCAACCTCCCATGCAAAAATTGTTCGAAATCGGTCCATAATTATATATAGGCCCCATATAAACCGATCCCCAGATTTGACCTCCAGAGCCCCTTGGAAGAGCAAAATTCTTCCCATTCGGTTAAAATTTAGTACGTGATGGTATCCAACAACCATGCAGGAATTGGTTCCTATCAGCCCATAATTATATATAGCTCCCATATAAACCGATCCCCAGATTTGACCTCCGGTGCCTTTTGGAGAAGGAAAATTCATCCGATCTGGTTGAAATTTGGTACGTGGTGATCGTATATGATATTTAACAACCATGCCAAAAGTGGTCCATATCAGTCCATAATCATATATAGCCCCATATAAACCGATCCCGAGATTTGGTTTTGGAGCCTCTTGGTATATGGTCGTTAACAACCATGCCTAACTAGGTCCATATCGGTCTATAGTTATATATATCCCTCAGATAAATCGATTTCCAATCACACAAAAATTGGTCCATATCAAGTTCATAATTGAATATAGCCCCCATATAAGCGAACCCCATATTTCAATTCTAGCTCTCTACGTACCGTACAAAAAGTCCATATTGATTCGTAATTATTTGTAGACTTTACTATACATAACTTTTTTGTCTAATATATATCACGTATGGACTAACTCACAATTTAGGAAACGATGTTAAGAAGTTTTAAGATACCACAACCCAAGTATTTCGATTGTGGATGACAATCTTTCCTAGAATTTTCTACGCAATCCATGGTGGAGGGTACATAAGATTCGGCCTGGCCGTAAATACTTGTTATAGAAATAAATTTTTTACAAAATTTTTTATAGAAATTAAATTTTGCCAAAATTTTTATAGAAATAAAATTTTGACAAAATTTTCTACGAGTATAGAAATAAAATGTTGACAAAATTTTCTCTAGAAATATAAATTTGATAAGATTTTCTATAGCAATAAAATGTTGATAAAAATTTCTTTAGAAATAAAATTTTGATAAAATTTTATATAGAAATAAAATTTTGATAAAATTTTCTGTAGAAATGAAATTTTGACGAAATTTTCTATTGACATAAAATTTTGCAAAATAAGTCTTTTGGTAAAATTTTCTCCACGTTGTGGTAGATTATTTTTGGCTCGAGTGGCAACCGTGTGTCCTAGACGTGTTTCGAAGCATCGCGGTCGTATTTTTGGAACATTTTTTCAACCATTCGACACCAATTTTTTTTTTGAGCGATTGACAAGTTTTGTGGGATCCAACGCGAAAAAAAATTTTTGACTGTCAAATGTTCATACAAAATTGAATGTATGCTGGTTCCACTAATGGCTAAAGTTGTCTCAATCCCACTATAGGTGACGATCTTGCAATATCTCTTGGCGCCTAGAATCAATGGTTTCCGAAACAACAACTGATCTTGGACGACCTTTACGAAATTCGTTTTGGAGTGAACTATGAATGCGGTTGAATTCACCATACCATCGATTGTTTTATTTTCGGGGTTACGCAATCCTTGTATGGTAGTTTTTGATAAAAATTCTTTACTATAGAAACATTTTCTCACAATTTCTTTGCTATAGGAAATTTTGTCAAATTTTCATTGCTATAGAGAACGTAGTCAAAATTTCGTGACTATAGAAAATTGTGACAAAATGTATGTGCCATTGGAAACTTTGGCCTATTTGCAAAAAAAAAATTCACAATTTCTTTGTTATAGCAAGCTTTGTTAACATTCCATTCCTGTCAGACATTTTTCTTAGCAGGGAGCCACCGTGGTGCAATGGTTAGCATGCCCGCCTTACATACACAAGGTCGTGGGTTCGATTCCTGCTACGACCGAACACCAAAAAGTTTTTCAGCGGTGGATTATCCCACCTCAGTAATGCTGGTGACATTTCTGAGGGTTTCAAAGCTTCTCTAAGTGATTTCACTGGAATGTGGAACGCCGTTCGGACTCGGCTATAAAAAGGAGGTCCCTTGTCATTGAGCTTAACGTGGAATCGGGCAGCACTCAGTGATAAGAGAGAAGTTCACCACTGTGGTATCACAATGAACTGAATAGTCTAAGTGAGCCTGATACATCGGGCTGCCACATATCCTAACCTAACCTTTTTCTTAGCAGGAGGCAATGATATGTGTATGCCTACATCTGGTATTTTAGAAGACTCCAAAAATATCCTATCTATTATTTTATCTGTATTTCATCGAAAAACACTTTATGAAATTGACAGTTCACGGTAATAGCCTTGTTTACCATAAATACCAAAAAAATCTTGGCATACTTTTAGGCGGTGCCCTCTTCCGCTCGAATAAAATTTGGTATGGGAATAAGAGGTGTGCGAGTGAAGCTAATTTCACTCACGCTCATGCACATTCATGAGAAATCTAAGCTTTAGTCTGGACGTGGACTAAAAGGAAATCGGTTCCGAGTTGGAAATCATACCCCGAAGGAACACGGCTGGATTTTTAAGCGGTATCCTGGATTGTGGTGGAATCCAGCGCATGGGTGACGTACTATCAGGTGCATAAGGAATTGTTCTACCCTGAGAGAAATATTATCGTCAAGATCGTACAATGTGAGAGAAATGTAGAGATTGAAAGGTGTATTGTAGAACACGTTCTCCGCAACAAAATGGTTGACATGGATGCGACAACATGAGAAATCTAAGCTTTAGTCTGGACGTGGACTAAAGAAGATGGTCACGTGTGAGTTCACCTCGAAGTAATGTGAAAACGGTTCCGAATTGTAAATCGCACCCCCAGAGAAGAGGGATGGATTTTTAACCGATATCATTCATTGTGATGAATTCCGGACGCAATCGGACGCAGTGTCAGGTGTATAAAGTATTTTCCTACCCGTACTTGAAGATGAAATTGGGCATGTGAGAGGAACTGTAAGGCGTTTTCTAAAATACTATCTCCGCAAGAAAATAATTGACATGAATTCGACAACATGACAAATCTAAGCTTTAGGCTGGACGCGGACTACAAGGAGACGGACACAGACCACGAAGGGTCCACCTAGAAATAATGTGAAAGCGTTTCCGAATCTTAACCGAATCATACCGCGAGGGATACATTTTTAACCGGTTTCATTGATTGTGATGGATTCCGGCACGCAAGCGAACGCTCTGTCAGATGTCAGGAGAAGCCGCATTAGTAATAGCAGGAACGATCCCATAGATCTTCAGGTGATTGAGCAGAAAAATATAGTCGAGGCGAACTTGATACCACACATCTAACAAGAGACCACAGATAAATGGCAGGAACGAGACAAAGAGCAAATGAGCATACCGACTTATAATCGACAAGGAATTTTGGCAAGAGAGGCGATATGGCAAACTGACGTAGTTATTACATGACTCAGATACCCTCGGTTCATTTCGCACCTAAATGAACTTTATCCATTAAAAAATTAATTTGAAGTCAATTAAAAAATTAATTGATACTATTAATTTTTATACCCTTCACCACTACTGTGGTACAGGGTATAATAAGTTTGTGCATTTGTATGTAACGCCAAGAAGGAAAAGTCTGAGACCCATCGTTTAGTATACCGATCGTCTTAGAATTAAATTCTGAGTCGATTTAGCGATGTCCGTCTGTCTGTCCGTCTGTCTGTCTGTTGATGTATTTTTGTGTGCAAAGTACAGCTCGCAGTTTTAGTCCGATTATCCTAAAATTTGGTATGGGGTCCTGTTTCGGCTCAAAGACGATCCCTATTGATTTTGGAAAAAATTGGTTCAGATTTAGATATAGCTGATATATATATTTTTCACCGATCTGGTCATAATTGGCAAACTGACGTAGTTATTACATGACTCAGATACCCTCGGTTCATTTCGCACCTAAATGAACTTTACGGGAAAGTGCAGCTCAGGCAATTACATTTACGAACAAGAAGAGGTCACGGATGATACCAAGCATACATTCTTTAGATGTAATAGATGGGGTGAACGAAGGACAGCGCTTGAATATGAAATTGGACATGTATGCCAGAGATATATAATCTAAAAGATGGTAAAAATTGAGAGGAACTGGGAGACTGTAAATCGTTTCGTAGAACACGTTCTTCGCAAGTAAAAGGTTGAAGGTTGAAGTCAGCGTCCATGACTTAAAGGACACTGTCACGTGGGGTCCACCTTGAAGTAATGCGAAAGCGGTTCTGGGGTGGAATGGATGAGGGTTGTGGGTTTAGCCGGTATCCTCGATGGATTGCGTACACTGGTGGCCACACTGTCAGGGGCACAAAGAATTTTCCAAGAAAAAAAAACAGAATAAGTAAATTGGTCTCAATAGATAGAAGTATACGTTAAGGTAGCTACAGAGGATAACTTAAAAATTTTCTCCAAATTTCAAAATTTTCTATATAAATTATGAAAAAAATTGGGACAATTTCAAAAAATTTCCACTGAAGATTACCTTCATATGTGTAGCCAATTTTTTGTTTACGCTCAAGCTATTTGCAATAATGCCTAAAACCGATATATTATTGCCCATTAGACCTTCATAAAACTTAGATCTCCCCCAACCAAAGACAAAGAGATCCTTGTCTATACCAATTGTAACTAAGGCTAACAAAGATATGGACCATAGACAAAAAAAAACACCCACCATTTCACAATAGTATCCTTTTGTGGACTAACCTTTTGCTGCAGGACATAAGAAGGGTCGTATTATCCGAAATGTGCGTAAGTGAAACAAAACAAAAAACACAGACAAAAAGCCAATACGTCCCATAAAAATACTCGACCACCACAATCTTTTGGGCCACATTAAAAACAACCCAAAAGGAGATGTGCGTTAAGCTGATTGGTTAGCTGCTGGTTGAAGGGGGGACCGAACAACTACAATTATATATAAAAGAGAATAAGCTCATATACACGCATACAGATAAATACATCGAAGGCATACAACAGGTCCTGGTCCTGGTTCTGGATATTTCACATGTATTGTATATAAGAGTATTGTGAACAATAACAAATTTTGTATTGCATTGGCAAATGACCATAGTAAAGTAGAGGACATTAAAAATACCATGGAGCATTCTAGTATACCATGTGTGTGTGTGTGTGTGCGTACATCTGTAGTGGGGAGAGAGCAAATATGAGAGTGATTTGAAAAACCGCAGAAAACACAATGGCCGTGTTGTATTCCGATAGTTACACTCACACAATAAAAAAAAACCCTAAACCCAACGAGGAGAACAAAGTAGGAGACATAATCTCGGTTGCCACAGTTGGTAGAATTCTACCAAAAATGGTAAATTTTTTATTGTTTGGTAGATTTGTAGAGGTGTTGATGTTTTGGTAGATTTTGCGAAACATTCCTCTCCAACTAAGAGGTACTTCAATTCTAAAAATTTTGACAAAATTTTCTATAGAAATAAAATTTTGACAAAAATTTCTATAGAAATAAAATTTTGCCAAAATTTTATATCGAAATAAAATTTTGAGAAGATTTTTTACAGAAATAAAATTTTGACAAGATTTTCTATACAAAAAAAAATGTTGACAAAATTTTCTATAGAAATAAAATTATGGCAAAATTTTCTATTGAAATAAAATTTTGACAAAAATTTCTATAAAAATAAAAATTTTGACAACATTTGCTATAGAAATAAAATTTTGACAAAATTCTCAATAGAAATACATTTTTACCAAAATTTTCTATAAAATAGTTTTTTTTTAATTTTCTTTAGAAATAAAATTTTTACAAGACTTTCTATAGAAATACAATTTTGGAACAATTTTATATAGAAATAAAATTTTATACAGAAATAAAATTTTGACAAAATTTTCTATAGAAAAAAAATTTTGACATTTTCTATAGAAATAAAATTTTGACAAAATTTGGGATTTTTAATAAGTAGATTTGTGGTAAAATTTTCTATAGAAATAAAATTTTGACAATATGTTCTATAGAAATAAAATTTTGAAAAAAAATTCTACACAATAAAATTTTGACAAAATTTTCTATAGAAATAAAATTTTGACAAAATTTTCTATAGAAAATAAATTTTGACATTTTCACTAGAAATAAAATTTTGACAAAATTTGGGAATTTTGATAAGTAGATTTGTGGTAAAATTTTCTATAGAAATAAAACTTTGACAATATGTTCTATAGAAATAAAATGTTGACAAAAGTTCCTATAGAAATAAAATTTTGACAAAATTTTCTATAGAAATAAAATTTTGACAAAAATTTCTATAAAAATAAAAATTTTGACAACATTTGTTATAGAAATAAAATTTTGACAAAATTTTCTATAGAAATACATTTTTACCAAAATTTTCTATAAAATCGTTTTTTTTGTTTAATTTTCTATGGAAATAAAATTTTGCCAAAATTTTCTATAGAAATAAAATGTTGTCAAAATTTTACATAGCAATAAATTTTTGACAAAATTTTCTGTAGTAATAAAATTTTGACAAAATTTCCTATAGAAATAAAATTCTTACAAGACTTTCTATGGAAATACAATTTTGGCACAATTTTATATAGAAATAAAATGTTGACAAAATTTTCTATAGAAAAAAGTTTTGACATTTTCTATAGAAATAAAATTTTGACAAAATTTGGGATTTTGATTAAGTAGATTTGTGGTAAAATTTTCTATAGAAATAAAATTTTGACAATATGTTCTATAGAAATAAAATTTTGAAAAAAAATCTATAAAATAAAATTTTACCAATATTTTCTATAGAAATAAATTTTTGACAAAATTTTCTATAAGAATAAAATTTTGACAAAATTTGGGATTTTTAATATAGTAGATTTGTGGTAAAATTTTCTATAGAAATAAAATTTTGACAATATGTTCTATGGAAATAAAATTTTGAAAAAAATTTCTATAAAAATAAAATTTTGACCAAATTTTCTTTAAAAATAAAAATTTAACAAAATTTTCTACTGAAATAAAATTTTGACAAAATTTTCAATAGAAAAAAAAGGTTGACAAAGTTTTCCATTGCAATAAAATGTTGACAAATTTTTTATAGAAATAAAATTTTGATAGAATTTTCTATAGAAATAAAATGTTGAAAAAATTTGGGATAGATTTGGGTAGACTTGTGGTAAAATTTTCTATACAAATAATTTTTTTACAAAATTTTCTATAGAAATTAAACTTTGCCAAAATTTTCTATAGAAATAAAATTTTGACAAAATTTTCTATAGAAATAAAATTTTGACAAAATTTTCTATAGAAATAAAATTTTGACCAAATTTTCTATAGAAATAAAATTTTGACAAAATTTTCTATAGATATAAAATTTTGACAACATTTTCTATAGAAATAATTTTTTTACAAAAATTTCTATAGAAATAAAACTATGCCAAAATTTTCTATAGAAATAAAATTTTGACAAAATTTTCTATAGATATAAAATTTTGACAAAATTTTCTATAGATATAAAATTTGACAACATTTTCTATAGAAATAAAATTTTGTCAAAATTTTCTATAAAAATAAAATTTTGACAAAATTTTCTATAGAAATAAAATTTTGACACAATTTTCTATAGAAATAAAATTTTTACAAAATTTGGGATTTGTGGTAAAATTTTGACAGTATGTTCTATGGAAATAAAATGTTGAAAAAAATTTCTATAAAAATAAAATTTTGACCAAATTTTCTTTAGAAATAAAATTTTAACAAGATTTTCTACAGAAATAAAATGTTGACAAAATTTTCCATAGAAATAAAATGTTTGCAAAGTTTTCCATAGCAATAAAATGTTGACAAAAGTTTTTATAGAAATAAAATTTTGATAAGATTTTCTATAGAAACAAAATGTTGGCAAAATTTGGGATTTTTAATGTGGTAGATTTGTGGTAAAATTTTCTATAGAAATGAAATTTTGACAATATGTTCTATGGAAATAAAATTTTGGCAAAAATTTCTATAAAAATAAAATTTTGACATAATAGAAAAATGAAATTTTGGCAAAATTTTCTACAGAACTAAAATTTTGACAAAATTTTCAAAAGAAATAAAATTTTGACAAAGTTTCCCATAGCAATAAAATGTTGACAAAGTTTTCCATAGAAATAACATTTTTGACAAAATTTTCTATAGGAATAAAATTTTGACAAAATTTTCTATAGAAATAAAATTTAGACAAGATTTGGGATTTTTAATTTGTGGTAAAATTTTCTATAGAAATAAAATTTTAACAAAATTTGGAATTTTTTAATTTGGTAGATTTGTGGTAAAATGTTCTTCCAATTTTGGTAGATTATTTTTGGCACGAGTGGCAACCATGGACATAATGGGATATGCTCACACTCTCACGTTTCTCTCCATTAAAAACTAGACCAATACCCTTACAAATGTGTCTAACTCTATCGTTCAACCTCAAATAGTAATTAAAAATCCGTAGTTTTTTTCTACTCTTTAGATTAGCATGGTAATGATGATGATGCTAGCAATCATTATCATATAGCCTAGGCCAGATCATTAAATCTAAAATGGAATTGAAAAAATTGTTAGAGAAACGCAAAACAACGCCTATAAAAAGACATAAAAAATATTACAGTAAAAAAAAAATTGGAAAATATTCCAACAATTTTCTGAAATTGCAATTTTCATAATTGCTTTGTGTATTGGGGGACATTCTTTAGTTGGCACGAACACACGTACACACACACACATACTGTTACATGTTATGCCGTCAACATGTTAGTTTAATTTGTTTAATGTTGCCTACTTTTAGGCGCTTCTTTTATCCTTCTTTTTTACCTCACATCCTGGTGAATCAGCCATTTGGCCATTGTTCATATTTTGTATATAGGGAAAAAATAAATTAAAATAGATTGAATATATTTTTTAAATTAATTGATATGAAATAAATGGAAACAAAATTTAAATTCAGCTACATCGATCGTATGATACTCTATATATAACCAACCAATAAAAGGAATTTCTGACAGCATTAAAAAAATAGAAAATTAATAGAATTGAAAAACCATTATTTCAGTCCAGCCAATTCACCGGATGTGCACCCTAGGCATAGTCGATTCAGTAGACATACTAACTTTAGCCTAACCAATTCGTCGAACGCACAACTCTCTTAGAGCCGGTCCACTAGGCACCATAAATCTAACTAAGTCAAATAACCGAATGTGTACCTACGTGGAGTCGAAAGAGTAGGTAACTTAAATGTAAATACATGGACATGATCCAGCAAATCTCGCCTGTTAGATATGCGCCTATCTCCAACGCAAAGGAAAAAACTATGGGGACAAGCCTTGACAGAGTAATTTATTCCCAAAACTTTGGGCCTCACCTTCCCCATAGAGATCTCTGGACCTACTGTTCCTCACGGAGACCTTCGAACCTACTGCTTCCACACAGATACCCTAGGGTCTACTATTCCCCACAGAGACCTTCGGACATATTGTTTCCCACTAGGAGCTGGAGTTGCTACCTACGTGGAGTCGAACCAGTAAGCGACCTAAAACACCCAACGCTCTAATACCTGGAAATGCTCCATTGAGTCTCACCTATCTGAGGCGTTTTCCAGAGCAAAGGTAGAACAACTATCGCGGCAAGCCTTGACAGAGATATTCGCTCTTTGATCCACCCCATCGAAGTCGAAGAATCCAGGCGTAGTGCCGTTCTAGGCCGCGTTCCCACCGAAGTCTACACCTTACAGACGCAGTACCGTTTCAGGTACCGTCTGCAGCGAGCCTACTGCTCCCCACAGAGACTTTCAGGACTACTCTCCCACACAGAGATCTTCGGGCCTACCGTTCCTCACACAGACCCTCGGGCCTACCGTTCCCCACAGAGACCTTCGGACCTACTGTTCCTAACAGAGACCTTCGAACCTACTATTCCCCACAGAGACCCTCGGACCTTTTGTTTCCCACTAGCAGCTGGAGTTGCTGCCTACGTGGAATCGAACCAGTAAGCAACCTAAAACACCCAAAGCGCTAAATACTTGGAAATGCTCCATTGAGTCTCGCCTGTCAGATCTGCGCCGTTTTCCAGAGCAAGGGGAGAACAACTATCGCGAGAAGCCTTGACAGAGAGATTCGCTCTCCCCATCGGAGTTGAAGAATTCTCCCCATCGGAGTTGAAGAATTCAGACATAGTGCCGTTCCAGGCCACGTTCGTACCGAAGTCTACATCTTACAGACGCAGTACCGTTTCAGGCAACGTCTGCAGCGAGCCTACTGTTCCCCACAGAGACTTTCAGGACTACTCTCCCACACAGAGATCTTCGGGCCTATCGTTCCTCACACAGACCCTCGGGCCTCCTGTTCCCCACAGAGACTTTCTGATCTACTGTTCCTAATAGAGACCTTCGAACCTACTATTCCCCACAGAGACCCTCGGACCTTTTGTTTCCCACTAGGAGCTGGAGTTGCTGCCTACGTGGAATCGAACCAGTAAGCAACCTAAAACACCCAAAGCGCTAAATACTTGGAAATGCTCCATTGAGTCTCTCCTGTTAGATCTGCGCCGTTTTCCATAGCAAAAGTAGAACAACTATCGCGAGAAGCCTTGACAGAGAGATTCGCTCTTTGATTCTCCCCATCGGAGTTGAAGAATTCAGACGTTGTGCCGTTCCAGGCCACGTTCCTACCGAAGTCTACACCATACAGACGCAGTGCCGTTTCAGGCACCGTCTGCAGCGAGTCTACTGTTCCCCACAGAGACTTACAGGACTACTCTCACACACAGAGATCTTCGGGCCTACCGTTCCCCACACCGACCCTTGGTCCTCCTGTTCCCCACAGAGACCTTCGGACCTACTTTCCCCACAGGGACCTTCGGACCTTTTGTTTCCCACTAGCAGCCGGAGTTTCTGCCTACGTGGAGTCGAACCAGTAAACAACCTAAAATACCCAAAGAGCTAAATTCTTGGAAATGCTCCATTGAGTCTAGCCTGTTAGATAGAACAACTATCGCGAGAAGACTTGACAGAGAGATTCGCTCTTTGATTCACCCCATCGGAGTTGAAGAATTTAGACGTAGTGCCGTTCCATACCACGTTCCTACCGAAGTCTACACCATACAGACGCAGTGCCGTTTCAGGCACCGTCTGCAGCAAGCCTACTGTTCCCCACAGAGACTTACAGGACTACTCTCCCACACAGAGATCTTTGGGCCTACCGTTCCCCACACCGACCCTCGGTCCTCCTGTTCCCCACAGAGACCTTCGGACCTACTTTCCCCACAGGGAACTTCGGACCTTTTGTTTCCCACTAGCAGCCGGAGTTTCTGCCTACGTGGAGTCGAACCAGTAAGCAACCTAAAATACCCAAAGAGCTAAATTCTTGGAAATGCTCCATTGAGTCTCGCCTGTTAGATAGAACAACTATCGCGAGAAGCCTTGACAGAGAGATTCGCTCTTTTATTCACCCCATCGGAGTTGAAGAATTTAGACGTAGTGCCGTTACATGCCACGTTCCTACCGAAGTCTACACCTTACAGACGAAATACCATTTCAGGCCTCGTTTCAGGTACAGATGTCCACATCCCAATAGTACTACAGAGACCTTTGGGCCTACAGTTCCCCACTGATGCTTTCGGGCCTACTGCCCGACTAACATCTTCAGACCTAATATTCCCCACAGACACCTTCGCCTACTGTTCCCCATAGAAACCTTCGTTCCTACTGTTCCCCGAAAACACCTTCGGGCCCAGTGTTCCCATTAGAAACCTTCGTTCCTACTGTTCTCCGAAACCACCTTCAGGCCCACTGCGACCTTCTGGTCTATAGTTCCTCATACATACCTTCGTGCCTTCTGTTCCCTACAGAGACCTTCGGGTGTATAGTTCCTCTACTGAGATCCTCAGATCTACAGTTCGAACACAGAGACCTACGTAGAGTAGAGAAGTTTGCATGCTAGTTGTCAGTGATACTAAAACCGACCGTCAGTGATACTAAAATCGACCCCAAGCGGTTACCGACACCGGAACAACTATCAAACTACTGGCGATACCAAAGCTGAAACCACACCGCTATTGCAACCATCAACTGCAGCAACCCAAAGATGCCCGAAAACAGGAAAAAAAACTTTAATCAACGAACCGTCATTCTCATCAATCACCGATCAACAACGAACAGAACTTCTCATCAAGTACCGAACACCAACAAATTGACCAGAATACCAGTTCCCGATCACCACGAATGGACGAACACACGACATCCCGACCATACAACGAATCAACGTTCCCCACGTTAATCGATCCTCAACGACCTGAACATCTCATGAACTACGGACTTCTTACGAATCAAATCTTCATCGATCATTTTCACCTCCCCGCCAACCATCTGCAAATCCATCGACATCCGATCATCTCGCCTTCATCTAACAGCGACCGAAACCCTCAACTACCGAACACCTCATCTACAAATCGAAGAAATCCCGACTGCCTACTCTCCATCAGATCCTGATAATACTGGAGTAATTATCATATATCACATAAGTGGAGAGATAATCCGGAGAATCGGACACCCAGAAGGCGACTGAGCTTATCTCCGCTCGCTAGAAAACCACGTTACAGTACGTCTTACAGGCGCCGTTCTAGGTCACGTCTCAACCATAGAACCATCTCGTACTTCTTGTAGACTCAGAGGCGTCCCAGGCCACGTCACCCTCGGTGAAGTCATCACCTCCAAATGGATTCATAGCATACAAGTGTATTTAATCTTCGTCAAATGGCCAAAAAAAATCAGTGAAGTCTACGTTTTCTGTGGCGAACCCTTCCCCTGCGTACATACGGGGAAACCTATCGCTACAATACGACGGTTCACACCTTCCACCTTGCCGAGGTCAACCTGCTATCATCTCATCCATTGTGGGACTTCTTTTGCTCTAAAAAGCCACTCTCTGAGTACAAATTTTTGGAGTCGCCTTGGCTACGAATTTCCAGACCTCGAGAGCACGAATTTTCTTGACGAGTTGAAAACTGTACAGCATCGCAGGATCAAGCGGACTTTAACTTTATGTCTCATATAAAGACTGATAAATTGATTTAGGGACAATCGATATCCTCAATTTCGTCCAGACCAATGTTATTACTTTATGACCTCATAGTAATATAAGTTAGAAAAATTGCTATTAAAATTTTATTTTTATTCCCATAGTATATTTTTAAAAAATTTAATTGCTAATATATTTTTACTTAAATATATTGTTTTTCATTATTTCCAACTATATTCATTTCTATGAATGTGTAGCGAAAAATTACTCTCTCACCAACACACAAACACATGGGAAGAAATTTAAATGGATTCATTTGATGTTTGTGTGTGCTTGCATGAGAGTGAGTGTGCATGTGACAGTTTTGTAATTTGTTATAGCATTCTTTTAGGCGGCATTAGCCACAACCACCTTTATATGGGACAAATGGTAAAAACTGAATAACAACGAAAAATCACACAAAACAATCATGAATACAACACCAACAACAAAGCAAAAGAAAAAAAAAAACTACATACAATTGCAATTTTTAGCGTAATGACTTTTTAAAATTGTAATTTGGATTTTAGCGTTTTTTTTTGTGGTTCTTTCACTAGTCCATTCAATTGCTTTTGTCTAAACCAAGGGATTTTATTGGTATATACGAAAAAACACACACACACTCAACCAAATTTTTGTTTTGCATGATGTATTATTGCTGAAATTGCAAAAGTTAATAAATGTTAAATATATATGTGGGCTAGGGTAAAAAATTAAAGGGATAATATTTCTTTATACATTTTTCTTTGTTTTGGAAATGTCTGAAGCGAAGAAAAGGCTTGAAATGTAATCAAATTGCAGATATTTTGATTTATTCCAAACTTAAAAAGACTTAGTTTCCATTTTTAAGAAACATAAAGAATTAAAAAAAAATATGTTTCTAATTAACGAAAAGCTTAGAATAAATCAAAATACAACAATATTGATAGCATTTATATTTGAAGTATTACGTTTCTTCACTTGAAGTATTTAAAAAAAAATCCAAAACAAGATGAAAATCGTTTGTTTAAAAATTGCCTCACGTGAATTTTAGGATAATAAAGCTGATATTTTATTTTATCCAAAAACCAAAAGAAAAATTCAAATGATAAGAGTTACAAAAATCAATGTTCATTGGACATTATTTTAAGCCAGAAATAAGCTTGATTGTAAACAGCATTAAAAACCTGAAATGTGGATTTTTGAAAACGAATTTTAATTAAACAAATATAAAATTAAAAAAACACAATTAAATTAAATACAATTGATTATAATTTTTTTTAATAATACCTCAAGTGAAAACTACTAAAAAACTGAGATTTGTATAGCAAAAAAAATTGACAAAATTTCATATATATAGAACATCAATGTTATTTAAAACTAGCGTAACCCGGCCCGCTTCGCTGCGCCTTCCGAAGCGTATTTGGAGGAACATTTTGCGTTAACTTAGTCAACTATATCGTTCGTGCTGAAAACAAATTCGAAAAGATTTGAATTCTGTTAAACAAATCGATCTGCTTGATTTTCCGTTTATAGGTACAAATACGGCGGGAGAGGGTGTACCCTTACCTCCAAATTTTTTTAATAATGTTCTGTATTCAAGTAGTTGGACAATATTCTATATTTATTGTGAATTTTAAGTGTGGTTTGTCAAGGAAAGGTATCCTTTTCCTCAACATATCTGAAAATTAAGTACTATATTATCCAATAAATCGGAAAAAGCAAAAATAGTAAAAAATTTTACCACATTAACATTTGCTAAAATGTTGGAAAATAATGCACCCTCTACGTTGGCTGCCAATTTCATGTAAATTTAAGTTCTTTACTAAAAAGAAGTCTGGCAGAAGCCTGTGCAAAAATCATAAAATTATGTACCGAGTTCCCATTTACGGACAACTTTCAATTTAAGAAAAAAAAAACGGACAAAAGGGAACCCTCTCTCCACCTTCGCTCCACTCCGACCTGATATCGGACTATCACGTACCCTATATTAATTTCACAACTACTCAATGGTCCCTACAATTCTATTGAAGTAAATCGACAAATTTTATTTCAATTTTGCCCTTCCCCAACCAGATATCGAAAAATCATATACTAATTTAAAAATCATGTATAAATTTAATCACCTCCTCCCACGTTCCCTGTAAATTTCAAGTAGATCGGCAATGTTTAAATTTTGCTCTATTGTTTTAAAGGGACGTCACTTTCCCCGATACAATATCGACAAACACCGTAGTGAATAGCATCCCTAACCTTTCCTGAAAATTCTTGAAACTTTCCTTCAAGTGTGGGGCAAGGAAGGTTGCCTCTTCGTTCATAACCTTCCCCCACTGCCTATGTAAATTTCAAGAAATCTTAAGAATTGTTGTTTTTTTTTGCAGTTCTAGAGGAGGACCTCCTTCCCGACTAAATATCGAAAAGTGATGTAGCGTATCTTTTGTAAACGTCCCAGAAAATGTCAAGCAAATTATAAGCCTAAAAGGGCGGCCTCTCTTCCGTCCAAATATCACAAAATCAGGTATCAACTATTAATATCGTAACCTCTCCCTAGTCCTCTGTAAATTTCAAGTAACTCGGTAAAAGTTGAATTGTTTCTCTGTATGTACTTAAGAGAAGCGGATGTCTCCCTATGCCCTTTTATTTTTATTAAAAAATTAAGAACCTGATATAAATTTCATAACCCATTTTTCCGTAAAATTTCAGTCGGGGGAGTTTAGTTTTGTTTGTACTTTCAAAAAAAAAATCGGCCAAAGGGGTGGTCTTCCTCCCCGACCAAATATCGAAAAATAATGTAGCGGATTTTTGTCTAGATGCCAACCCCAACATTCAATGAAAATTTCAAGCAAATCGCATAATTTTGTTCCAAGTTTCAAAAATTAGGGCAAGGGGGAGGTCCCCCTCCCCATGCGCATATGAAATCATCGGGTACCCCATATTAATTCCATAACCTCACCACATGTTCTCTGTAAATCTCAGATAATTTAGAGAATTTTAGTTTTTTCACTGTACTGTAAAAAAACAGAGGGGAGGCCCCCCTCCGCTACCAAATATCGAAATAAAAAGTAGCGGATCTTTGTCTAGATGCCAAACCCAACCTTCAATGAAAATTTCAAGCAAATCGGTCGACCTTGGTCCAATTTTCAAAAAGTCCGCCAAAGGGGAGGTCCCCCTCCGCGACCAGGTGTCAAAAAATGAGCTACCCTATTTTCACCGCATGAACGCCCCCTACGATCTCTGAAAGTTTCAAGTAAATCGGTTCAGCCGTTTCGGAGCCAACTCGGAACATACAAACAAACAAATAAATAAACAAACATAGATTGAATTTTATATATAGATAGATATAGAAAAACTTAATGAAAACTCAAAGACATTACCTTAGAAAATTTGTGTTCCTGCTTGGAAAAAAAGAAATAATATGTTCACCGAATTTCCCGTAGTACATTTTTACAAAGTTTCCTATAGAAAAGAAATTTTAACGAAATTTTATACAACGAAGAAATTTTTAAATTTTTTGCAAAATTTTGCAAAATTTTATTTCTATAGAAAATTTTTGCAAAATTTAATTTCTATAGAAATTTTTTGCAAAATTTAATTTCTATAGAAAATTTTTGCAAATTTTTATTTCTATAGAAAATTTTGTTTCTATAGAAAATTTTTGCAAAATTATATTTCTATAGAAAATTTTTGCAAAATTTTATTTCTATAGAAAATGTTTGTAAAATTTTATTTCTATAGAAAATTTTTGCAAAAGTTTATTTCCGTAGAAAATGTTTGCAAAATTTTATTCCTATAGAAAATTTTGTCAAAATTTCATTTCTATAGAAAATTTTTGAAAAATTTTATTTCAATAGAAAATGTTGTCGATTTTTGAATTTCTTTTTATACCCACCACCATGGAATGTTGATGGGGGTATAATAAGTTTTTCATTCCGTTTGTAACACATCGAAATATCGATTTCCGACTATATAAAGTATATATATTCTTGATCAGTGAAAAATTCTAACACGATATAAGCATGTCCGTCTGTCTGTCTGTTGTAACCACGCTACTGCCTTCAATAATGGCGCTACCGTCCTGAAATTTGGCACAGATTCGTTTTTTGTTTGCAGGCAGGTCAAATTCGAAGATGGGCTATATCGGTCCAAGTTTTGATATAGTCCCCATATAAACCGACTTCCCGATTTGGGGTCTTGGGCTTATAAAAACCGTAGTTTTTATCCAATTTGCCTGAAATTGGAAATCCAGAAGTACTTGAGGATCAAAAAAAGGTGTGCCGAAAATGGTGCCCATAGGTCCATGTTTTGGTATATCCCCCATATAGAACGATCTCCCGATTCTGCTTCTTGGGCGTCTAGAAACTGTATTTTCTATCCGATTTGTCTGAAATTGAAAATCTAGAGGTCCGTATCGGTCCATGTTTTGGTATAGCCGCCATATAGACCGATCCAAAAGATGTACTCCCAAAGATGTTCTTTTAAGTACACTGGAAGTTCTTTTAATTCAATTATTTATAAATAGATTTTTACTTATTTTTAATGGGTAAATTATTTTTTTTTTGTTTCAAAAAGGTTAAAAACAGAGTAGTAAAAATTATTGATTCACATCCAAAACACTGAATTCGAATCACAGCGTAAGAAGTGATACAAATTCAGTGCAACGGCTGTTGAAATGGTGGACATCCGTCCTATGACAAGTCCATGTTAAATTCATCGCTTCTGTGCCAATATTGCACTATTTCCGGATCCAAAAAGAACATTTTCACTACTTTTTTGGCGACGCTGAGCTTCTAGAATGATTCATGGTGGTGGGTATTTAAGATTCGGCCCGGCCGAACTTACTGCTGTATATACTTGTTTAATTTAACTCCAATTTCAATTGAAATAATATTGGTGATATCATTTTGTATACTCCTAATTTAATCGTTTCTTTCTGATTTTTCTTAGTTTTTATTACTAAAATGTCAAGCTGTGTACTTTACAAACTGAAAGCCTTCTCGCCCGAAAATATCTAACATCAGGTTTCTACTTAAACAATTCTCTGCTCGGTGCTATCACTATTCTCAACTAACAAAGTCACGACATAATATACTTTCAATCATCTTTTTTCACGAACAAATAAATATGGTAAAAAAATATATATAAAGCCGGCTGAAAAATAAAGGCAATAAAACAAAAACCTAGTATGCAATAACCGGCATTCAATAGTAGTAAAACCCCCCAAGAACAACTCATTCCTATTATCTCACGTTCAAGTTCAAATATCAAAATTTCCAACATAGTGGCCTACTTTGAAATGCCAAGAGCTAGAGAGATATGAAAGTTACTATTTTTTGCCGATATCTGCTATCATTTAGGGGTCTCTAGGCCCACATAGAGACCATAAAATACGCTACAACCACTCCCACTTTTTTCTTTTATCCACCACTCAGGCCTATGGCCATACATCATACGTAAGTGTAAAATGTTTTTATTTGAACAACTGCTGATTGGGAATACCTCAAACAAAATTAACACTCAATAGAAAAATTAATATCAAATAGAATTTCTAATTGTTTCCTAAATAACTATGAATGTGAAAAGTGTGGATAATAAAATAAATATTTTGACTCTCATGTAAATAAACCTTGATTGCTGAGAGATAAGAGATTATGATACTGGGGAGCATTGTCTTCAAAAAAGTTTGTAGATTTTTATAACCAGTGTTAATTTCTTTTTTAATAATATAGAGCAATAGGATCTAATAAAAATTATGATGGGTTTCAGTGTAGAATGTTTGGTTGATAATCAAATAAAATACACCAGGGGAAAATCGTATAAAGAAATTAAATTTTGGGCCAAATTTTCGAAACCAAACAAAACATTTGAAAAGAAACAAATTATGAATTTTCTAAAGCCGAGAAATTTTGTAGAATAATCAAATGGTAAAAAATTATCACAAAATTTTGTATAGGAAAAAACAAAATTGCATATATAGAAAATCAATGTTATTTGTTTCTTAAAGAGATAAATAGGATTTAATAAAATTTATGAAGCATTTCAATATAGAAAAACTTAATGAAAACTCAAAGACAATACCTTAGGAAAAATTGTGCTCCTGCTTGGAATATTTTGACAAAGTTTCCTATAAAATGATAAAATTTCCGATAGGAAAGACATGTTGATAAAAATTTTTCGATAGGAAAGAAATGCTGACAAAATTTCCAATAAGAAAGAAATTACGACAAAATTTTCTACAGACTTTTTTAAAAAATATTTCCTATAGCAAAGACATTTAAAAAACAAAAAATCTAATACAAACAAATTTTGGCTGAATTTCCTAATGCACAGAAATTTTGACAAAATATACTGTAGGAAATAAATCCAAAGAAATTTTAGTTAAATTTCCTAATGCAAATAAATTTTGACAAAATATCCTGTAAGAAATAAATTTTGACAGACTTTATATATGGAAGAGATTTTTAAAAAAATTTTTATAATGAAGAAATTTTGACAAAATTTTATATAAAAATAAATTCAGACAATATTTCTTAAGGCATAGACATTTTGACAAAATCACTTGTAGCAAAAAAAAAAAAATGACAAAATAGCCTAATACAAAGAAATTTTGGCTAAATTTCCTAATAGAAAGAAATTTTGAAAAAAAATATTCAGTAAGAAATAAATTTGACAAATTTTATATGTCATTTTGACAAAATAAATTTAGACAATATTTCTTAAGGCATAGAAATAGCAAAAAAATGACAAAATAGCCTAATACAAAGAAATTTTGGCTAAATTTCCTAATGGAAAAAAGTTTTTACAAAATGTCCTGTAAGAAATAAATTTGATAAATTTTATGTATGATTTTGACAAAATCTCCTGTAGAAAAAATTTTACAAAATTTCCTATAGTAAAGAAATTTTCTAAAATTTCCTAACACAAAAAAATTTTGGGCTAAATTTCCTAATGCAAAGAAATGTTATCAAAATCTCCTGTAAGAAATTAATTTTGACAGACTTTTATATATCAAAGATATTTTGACAAAGCTTCCTATAGCAAAGAAATGTTGGCAAAATTTTCTATAACGAAGAAATTTTTAAAAAATTTTTAAAGCAACGAAATTTTGACAAAATCTACTGTACCAAAAACAAATTGACGAAATTTCCAATACTAAAAAAAAAATTCACAAAATTTTATATAACCGAGAAAGTTTTACAAATTTTCTTAAAGCTAAGAAATTTTGACAAAATCTTCTGTATCAAAAAAAAAAAAAAAATACAAAATTTCCAATACTAATAAAATTTTCAATATATAATGAAAGAAATATTGAAACAAATATCGTGTAAGATTTTTACCAAATGTTCTATAGCAAAGAAATTTATACAAAATTTTAAATATTGAAGAAATTTAGAAAAAATTCCCTAAAGCATAGAAATTTCCAATAGTAAAGAAATTTTCACAAAATTTTATATAACCGAGAAAGTTTTACAAATTTTCTTAAAGCTAAGAAATTTTAACAAAATCTTCTGTATCAAAAAAAAAAAAATTAAAAAATTTCCAATACTAAAGAAATTTTCAATATATAATGAAAGAAATTTTGCAACAAATATCGTGTAAGAAATAAAGTTGACAAAATTTTATATTTCAAAGAGATTTTTACCAAATGTTCTATAGCAAAGAAATTTTTACAAAATTTTCAATATTGAAGAAATTTAGAAAAAATTCCCTAATGCATAGACATTTTGAAAAAAATTTGACAAAATTTCCAATAGCAATGACATTTTCACAAAATTTCCTAATACAAAGACATTTTGACCAAATATCCTGTAAGCAATAAATCTGACAAACTTTTATATATCAAAGAGATTTTGAAAATTTTTCTATAGTAGAGAAATTTTGAAAAAAATGTCTATAATCAAGAAATTTTGACAAAATCTTCTGTAGCAAAAAAAAAAAGTCCAAATTTCCAATAGTAAAGAAACATTCACAAAATTTCCTAATCCACAGAAATTTTGGCTAAATTTCCTATAGTAAGAAATAAATATGATAAACTTTTATATATCAAAGACATTTTTACAAAATGTTCTATAGCAAAGACATTTTAATAACATCTCCTGTAGAAAAAAATTGACAAAATTTCCAATAGTAAATAAAAATTTCACAAAATTTCCAATGCAAAGAAATTTTGACAAAATCTCCTGTAGCAAAAAAATTGACAAAAATTTCCAATAGTAACGAAATTTTCAAAAAAATTTCCTAGTCCAAAGAAATTTTGGCTAAATTTCCTAATGCAAAGAAATTTTGTCAAAATATCCTATAAGAAATAAATTTGATAAACTTTTGTATATCAAAGAAATTTAGACAAAATATCCTACAGCAAAGAAATTTTCACAAAATTTTCTATAACTAAAAAATTTTGAAAAATTTTCCTATATCAAAGAAATTTTAACAAAAACAACAAACAGATTTCTTATAGCGAAGAAATTTTTACAAAATCTCCTGTAGCAATGAAATATTGAGCAAAATCTCCTGTAGCAAAAAAATTGACAAAAATTTCCAATAGTAACGAAATTTTCACAAAATTTCCTAATCCAAAGAAATTTTGGCTAAATTTCCTAATGCAAAGAAATTTTGTCAAAATATCCTATAAGAAATAAATTTGACAAACTATTGTATATCAAAGAAATTTAGACAAAATATCCTACAGCAAAGAAATTTTCACAAAATTTTGTATAACTAAAAAATGTTCCTATATCAAAGAAATTTTAACAAAAATAACAAAAAGATTTCCTATAGCGAAGAAATTTTTACAAAATCTCCTGTAGCAATGAAATATTGACAAAATTTCCTATAGCAAAGACATTTTTATAAAATTTGCTATACGAAATTTTGGCAGAATTCTATATGATATAAAGAAATTTTGACAAAATTTTCTACAGCAAAGATATTTTGAAAATATTACGTATAGAAAAGATATTTTAACTAAATTTCCAAATGCAAAGAAATTTTGACTAAATTTTCTAATGCACAAAAATTTTAGCTAAATTTCATAAAATATTTTTTTTTGTACAAAATTTAATATTGTAAAGAAATTTTGACAACATTTCCTACAGGAAAAAATTGGAAAATTTCCTATAAGAAAGAGATTTTGACAGAATCTTAAAGGAAAGAAATTTTGAATAAATTTAAAATAGCAATGAAATATATACAACATTTCCTATTACGATGAATTTTTGACTAAATTTACTTAAGCAACGCAATTTTAACAAAATTTCTTAGAGTAAGACCATTCTGATAATATTCCCATTAGACATGAAAATTAAAAAAAAAATCCCATAGGCAAAATTTCATTTGAATTTTTTAGTTTTTGTCAAAATTTCATTTGTTAAAATTTCCTTTTGAAATGAAATTTTTGTTAATTTTTTTTTTACCCCAATTTCTTTGAGTGTATCATGAACTTTCATATCTGAAATGTAGAGCTAATTAAGCGCCAAAATCTTGTCAGGTGTTAACAAATCATAAAGTCTCTTCTTCGTGTATTCTACGAACCATCATCTTAATGACAATAGACAGTATTTAGTTTGCTAGGTCACACGCACATAACACAATTAGGAATATAAAAAAACGACATAAATAAAATAATAATAAAATGATATGAAAAACTCAAATTAAAATAAATATTTATTAACTATTTGCGTACAGAGACTCATAATGTCATTCATCTATCCATCCATCGAGTCTATCAAAAAGTTTTTTTTAATATAATGTCTGCTACGCTTCAAAAACAATTGTCATTTGACAAAATGAGGTGGAACGGGTTAATACAAATGCGCTATTTAAATGGTAAATGATAAAGAAAAAGTGATTAAATAAGGAATTTTTGAGAAGAATATGCATAAAAGAAATTTAATATGTTTATTTAATAATTTAATAAATATGGTTCGAGCAACAAAAAAAAAACAGCAAATATTAAATAATGTGAAGTGAATTATAAATTCCCAAATTTGTGCCAAATATACACTGAATTAGAAAAATTATCTAATGTTTAATTGAAAATGAAATATGCATAAAATAATTATCCACACATCTTTGGATGAAGACAAACAACTGCCGGATGACTTTAATGTCCATAGAAAAAGTGACTTAGAAGTGTTTTCTATAATTGTTTGTGTTCCAGAAAACGTTTTATGGAAATGTTAAATGATAAAATACCTAATATGGAATATAATGTGAAAAAAGAAAAAATAAATCCTAATAATTGATTTCGCAAGAAAAAAAAATATTTTTCCAACCCGTAATATAACAAAAAAATTATATTACTTATTATATTACAGAAAAAATATAAAAATTTAAAAATTTTTTATAATACAAAAAATATATAAAAATACTGCAAATTAAAAGAAAATTTCTATAAAAAACAAAATTTCTATAAAAAAAGAAATTTTGACCAAATTTCTATACAAAAGAATTTTTTACAAAATTTCTTATACAAAAAAATTCACAAAATGTCTTATATAATATAAAATAAAAAAAAATATATTACTGATTATATTACAGAAAAAATATAAAAATTTAAAAATTTTTTATAATACAAAAAATATATAAAAATACTGCAAATAAAAAAATATATATATTACGACATATAATATGTAGTTTTGTAACAATAGAAGGTTGCTGTTGCTGCAAAAGGTGGCAAATATATGAATAGGATATGGATAAATTGATAGATGATGAAACAAGCAGACACTGGTACAAGCCGTAGTTAAAGAGGCCGTCGAAGCAATATCCTGCGAATATAATGCGATCGGAGACTGTCTCACCGATTTTGTCAACCTTGTTCAGAGATCTACAAGATTGGATTGATATCGACTATCTGGGACGGTACTATGCGGTATTGTTCCAATTCTTTGAATTGAATTGAAGAAAAAAAGAAAATAGAAGCTTGAAAGTATGCAAAGAAACCTTTCTATAGTGGTCAAATTGTGCTAATCTCTTGAACTATCAATCGATTACACGATTGTTAAAATATATTATATATTGCATTTTTAAAGAGCGATTTCACAATTCTATATATACCTACAAATATTGTGATATAAAATATATATAGTGGAAAGTATATTTTTTTCTCGGAGAATATTTTGACAAAATTTCTATAAAAAACAAGTAAGGAAAGTCTAAAGTCGGGCGGGGCCGACTATATTATACCCTGCACCACTTTGTAGATCTAAATTTTCGATACCATATCACATCCGTCAAATGTGTTGGGGCTATATATAAAGGTTTGTCCCAAATACATACATTTAAATATCACTCGATCTGGACAGAATTTGATATCTATAGACTCAAAATTTAAGTCGGCTAATGCACTCGGGTGTAACACAATGTTAGTAAAAAAATATGGGAAACATTTAAATCTGGAGCAATTTTAAGAAAACTTCGCAAAAGTTTATTTATGATTTATCGCTCGATATATATGCATTAGAAGTTTAGGAAAATTAGAGTCATTTTTACAACTTTTCGACTAAGCAGTGGCGATTTTACAAGGAAAATGTTGGTATTTTGACCATTTTTGTCGAAATCAGAAAAACACATATATGGGAGCTAAATCTAAAACTGAACCGATTTCAACCAAATTTGGCACGCATAGCTACAATGCTAATTCTACTCCCTGTGTAAAATTTCAACTAAATCGGAGTTAAAAATTGGCCTCTACGGTCATATGAGTGTAAATCGGGCGAAAGCTATATATGGGAGATATATCTAAATCTGAACCGATTTCAACCAAATTTAGCACGCATAGCTACAATGCTAATTCTACTCCCTGTGCAAAATTTCATCTAACTCGGAGCAAAAAATTGGCCTCTGTGGTCATATGAGTGTAAATCGGGCGAAAGCTATATATGGGAGCTATATCTAAATCTGAACCGATTTCAACCAAATTTGGCACGCATAGCTACAATGCTAATTATACTCCCTGTGCAAAATTTCAACTAAATCGGAGCAAAAAATTGGCCTCTGTGGTCATTTGAGAGTAAATCGGGCGAAATCTATATATGGGAGCTATATCTAAATCTGAACCGATTTCAACCAAATTTGACATGCATAGCTACAATGCTAATTCTACTCCCTGTGCAAAATTTCAAATTGGCCTCTGTGGGCAAATGAGTGTAAATCGGGCGAAAGCTATATATGGGAGCTATATCTAAATCTGAACCGATTTGGCTGATATTTTGCAAGTTTTTCGAGACTCATAAAATATTCGGATGTACGGAATTTGAGGAAGATCGGTTGATATACACGCCAATTATGACCAGATCGGTGAAAAATATATATGGCGGCTATATCTAAATCTGAACCGATTTTTTCCAAAATCAATAGGGATCGTCTTTGAGCCGAAACAGGACCCTATACCAAATTTTATAAAAAACAAGTAAGGAAAGTCTAAAGTCGGGCGGGGCCGACTATATTATACCCTGCACCACTTTGTAGATCTAAATTTTCGATACCATATCACATCCGTCAAATGTGTTGGGGCTATATATAAAGGTTTGTCCCAAATACATACATTTAAATATCACTCGATCTGGACAGAATTTGATATCTATAGACTCAAAATTTAAGTCGGCTAATGCACTCGGGTGTAACACAATGTTAGTAAAAAAATATGGGAAACATTTAAATCTGGAGCAATTTTAAGAAAACTTCGCAAAAGTTTATTTATGATTTATCGCTCGATATATATGCATTAGAAGTTTAGGAAAATTAGAGTCATTTTTACAACTTTTCGACTAAGCAGTGGCGATTTTACAAGGAAAATGTTGGTATTTTGACCATTTTTGTCGAAATCAGAAAAACACATATATGGGAGCTAAATCTAAAACTGAACCGATTTCAACCAAATTTGGCACGCATAGCTACAATGCTAATTCTACTCCCTGTGTAAAATTTCAACTAAATCGGAGTTAAAAATTGGCCTCTACGGTCATATGAGTGTAAATCGGGCGAAAGCTATATATGGGAGATATATCTAAATCTGAACCGATTTCAACCAAATTTAGCACGCATAGCTACAATGCTAATTCTACTCCCTGTGCAAAATTTCATCTAACTCGGAGCAAAAAATTGGCCTCTGTGGTCATATGAGTGTAAATCGGGCGAAAGCTATATATGGGAGCTATATCTAAATCTGAACCGATTTCAACCAAATTTGGCACGCATAGCTACAATGCTAATTATACTCCCTGTGCAAAATTTCAACTAAATCGGAGCAAAAAATTGGCCTCTGTGGTCATTTGAGAGTAAATCGGGCGAAATCTATATATGGGAGCTATATCTAAATCTGAACCGATTTCAACCAAATTTGACATGCATAGCTACAATGCTAATTCTACTCCCTGTGCAAAATTTCAAATTGGCCTCTGTGGGCAAATGAGTGTAAATCGGGCGAAAGCTATATATGGGAGCTATATCTAAATCTGAACCGATTTGGCTGATATTTTGCAAGTTTTTCGAGACTCATAAAATATTCGGATGTACGGAATTTGAGGAAGATCGGTTGATATACACGCCAATTATGACCAGATCGGTGAAAAATATATATGGCGGCTATATCTAAATCTGAACCGATTTTTTCCAAAATCAATAGGGATCGTCTTTGAGCCGAAACAGGACCCTATACCAAATTTTAGGACAATCGGACTAAAACTGCGAGCTGTACTTTGCACACAAACATACATCAACAGACAGACGGACAGACAGACAGACAGACAGACGGACATCGCTAAATCGACTCAGAATTTAATTCTAAGGCGATCGGTATACTAAACGATGGGTCTCAGACTTTTCCTTCTTGGCGTTAAATACAAATGCACAAACTTATTATACCCTGTACCACAGTAGTGGTGAAGGGTATAAAAAAAAAAACAAGTAAGGAAAGTCTAAAGTCGGGCGGGCCGACTATATTATACCTTTCACCACTTTGTAGATCTAAATTTTCGATACCATATCACATCCGTCAAATGTATTGGGGGTTATATATAAAGGTTTGTCCCAAATACATACATTTAAATATCACTCGATCTGGACAGAATTTGATAGACTTCTACAAAATCTATAGACTCAAAATTTAAGTCGGCTAATGCACTAGGGTGGAACACAATGTTAGTAAAAAAATATGGGAAACATTTAAATCTGAAGCAATTTTAAGGAAACTTCGCAAAAGTTTATTTATGATTTATCGCTCGATATATATGTATTAGAAGTTTAGGAAAATTAGAGTCATTTTTACAACTTTTCGACTAAGCAGTGGCGATTTAAGAAGGAAAATGTTGGTATTTTGACCATTTTTGTCGAAATCAGAAAAACATATATATGGGAGCTATATCTAAATCTGAACCGATTTCAATCAAATTTGGCACACATGATTATATTACTAATTGTACTCCTTGTGCAAAATTTCAACCAAATTGGGCCAAAACTCTGGCTTCTGGGGCCATATAAGTCCATATCGGGCGAAAAATATATATGGAAGCTATATCTAAATCTGAACCGATTTCAATCAAATTTGGCACACATGACTATACTACCAATGGTACTCCTTGTGCAAAATTTCAAGCTAATCGGGATAAAACTCTGACTTCTGGGTCCATATAAGTGCATATCGGGCGAAAGATATATATGGGAGCTATATCTAAATCTGAATCGATTTCAACCAAATTTGGCACGCATAGCTACAATGCTAAATCTACTCCCTGTGCAAAATTCCAACCAAATTGGGCCAAAACTCTGGCTTTTAGGACCATATTAGTCCATATCGGGCGAAAGATATATATGGGAGCTATATCTAAATCTGATCCGATTTCAATCAAATTTTGCACACTTGACTATACTACTAATTGTACTCCTAGTGCAAAATTTCAACCAAAAATCTGGCTTCTGGGGCCATATAAGTCCATATCGGGCGAAAGATATACATGGGAGCTATATCTAAATCTGAACCGATTTCAATCAAATTGTGCACACTTGACTATACGACTAAGTGTTATGTTTGTACAAAATTTCAAGTAAATCGGTATAAAACTCTGGCTGCTGGGTCCATATTAGTGCATATCGGGCGAAAGATATATATGGGAGCTATATCTAAATCTGAACCGATTTCTTCCAAAATCAATAGGGTTCTATTCTGAACCAAATTAGGAACATGTGCCAAATTTGAAGGCGATTGGACTTAAATTGCGACCCAGACTTTGATCACAAAAATGTGTTCACAGACAGACGGATGGACGGACAGACAGACGAACGGACAGACGGACGGACAGACGGACATGGTTATATCGACTCAGGGACCTACCCTGAGCATTATTGCCAAAGACACCATGTGTCTATTTCGTCTCCTTCTGGGTGTTACAAACATATGCACTAACTTATAATACCCTGTTCTACAGTGTGGCGCAGGGTATAAAAATTATGCCATCTAGATTTTGCCATCATCATATAAATTTAATCTCGGATCAGATAATATCGAAACTATCTATCTAAATGGACATGTATGTCATATAGATAAAACAAACACATTCAAATGGGAGTAGCCGGTAATCTTTTATTATTCAGATAAATGTTTGTGTATCACAGATAAATATTAAAGAAAAAATAATAAGCACAAAAAATAAAGAGAAAAGACTAAAATTAATTTAGACAATATTTTATATATGTACATAAATTTTGTGCACATAATTAAAATTTAATTGCTTCGTTCGCAGAAAATAAAATATTACGACAAAAAGACACGTACATTTAATATAAAGTCTCGCTCGTGATCTATTATCGAAGATCACATTGTAGTAAGTCAACTTTTTTGAAGAGTGAAAGTGCACCATATGGGGACTATTAACATAGTAGAATGTAGTAGCAATTTTTATAATTTTTGTTTAAATAAAATTTCCATACAATACAATAACTAGAGGCAATTAATATAGCATCACTTTTGGTTACTACAAAGATATTATACTGCAGTATTATTATTTTTTGAACATTGAACTAAGTTACAAAAATAGTAAAACATGTATAAATGGCATTTTATGTTTAAAAGCTAGTTTTTCCAAATTTAAATAAACTCACCACACTAAAACGAAATTCACAACATCCTTAGAACAGCCATTCCAAATTGAGTCCTAGGTATAGATATTAGCTTCGTTTGCACATACTGTGTCGGTTTGTGGGATATCAATGGTGAAATGATCAGAGGATACTACTAAGTTGAATTATTGGCAAGATTCGACGGCCGAAAATAACGACCCTACTTGGCGGAGAAAAACAATTATTTTTTCCCCATAATAATGCACCAACTCACACCTACTTTCTCGCTATAGAAATACAATTTTGCGAAATTTTTCTTTAGAAATAAAATTTTGCCAAAATTTTCTATAAAATGTTGACAAAATTTACTATAGAAATAAATTTACTATAGAAATAAAATTTTGACAAAATTTCTATAGAAATAGAAAGTTGACAAAATTTTATATCAAATTAGAATGTTTTCATACAAATACCATTTTGAGAAAAGTTTCGATTGAAATAAAATTTTGAAATAATTTTCTATAGAAATAAAATTTTGAGAAATTTTTCTATAGAAATAAAATTTTGAGAAATTTTTCTATAGAAATAAAATTTTGAAAAAAAACTTTATGGAAATAAAAATTAGATAAAATTTTCAATAGAAATAGAAATAAATTCTTAAAAAAATATAAATAAATAAAATTTTCAAGAAAACTATCAATAGAAATAAGATTTTAAGAAAATTTTCTATACAAATAAAATTTTAAAAGTATTTTTTAGAAAAATTTTGAGAAAATTTTGTTTAGTAATCAAATTTTGACACAATTTTCTGTATACATAATTTTGATACAATTTTCTGTAAAAATAAAATTTTGTTAAAATTTTCTATAGAAATAAAATGTTGATAAAATTTTCTATATAAATAAAACTATGACAAAATTTTCTATAGAAATATATAAATAAAACAAGTAAGGCAAGTCTAAAGTCGGGCGGGGCCGACTACATTATACCCTGCACCACTTTGTAGATCTAAATTTTCGATACCATATCACATCCGTCAAATGTGTTGGGGGCTATATATAAAGGTTTGTCCCAAATACATACATTTAAATATCACTCGATCTGGACAGAATTTGATAGACTTCTACAAAATCTATAGACTCAAAATTTAAGCCGGCTAATGCACTAGGGTGAAACGCAACGTTAGTAAAAAATAAAAAATAAAAAAAATATGTATTTGAAGTTAAAGAAAATTACAGTCAGTTTTACAACTTTTCGACTAAGCTGAGGCGATTTTACAAGGAAAATGTTGGTATTTTGATCATTTTTGTTGAAATCAGAAAAACATATATATGGGAGCTATATCTAAATCTGAACCGATTCCAACCAAATTTGGCACGCACAGCTACAATGCTAATGATACTCTCTGTGCAAATTTCAACTAAATCGGAGTAAAAAATTGGCCTCTGTGGTCATATGAGTGTAAATCGGGCGAAAGCAATATATGGGAGCTATATCTAAATCGGAACCGATTTCAATGAAATTTGGCACACTTGACTATACTGTTAATTGTACTCCTAGTGCAAAATTTCAACCAAATTGGGCCAAAACTCTGGCTTCTAGGACCATATTAGTCCATATCGGGCGATAGATATATATGGGAGCTATATCTAAATCTGAACCGATTTCAACCAAATTGGGCACGCATGGCTACAATGTTAATTCTACTCCCTGTGCAAAATTTCAACTAAATCGAAGTAAAAAATTGGACCCTGTGGTCATATGAGTGTAAATCGGGCGAAAGATATATATGGGATCTATATCTAAATCTGAACCGATTTCAATCAAATTTGGCACACATGACTATACTACAAATTGTACGCCTAGTGCAAAATTTCAACCAAATTGGGCCAAAACTCTGGCTTCTGGGGCCATATAAGTGCATATCGGATGAAAGATATATATGGGAGCTATATCTAAATCTGAACCGATTTCTTCCAAAATCAATAGGGTTCTATTCTGACCCAAAAAAGGAACACGTGGCAAATTTGAAGGCGATTGGACTAGTATTGCGACCTAGACTTTGATCACAAAAATGTGTTCACAGACAGACGGACGGACAGACGGACATGGTTATATCGACTCAGGGAACCACCCTGAGCATTATTGCCAAATACACCATATGTCTACCTCGTCTCCTTCTGGGTGTTACAAACATATGCACTAACTTATAATACCCTGTTCCACAGTGTGGCGCAGGGTATAATAAATGACAAAATATTCTATAGAAATGAAATTTTGACAAAATTTTCTATAGAAATAAAATTTTGCGATCGTTTCATATAGAAACAAAATTTTAACAAAATTTTTTATAGAAATAACATTTTCCAAAAATTATCTATAAAATTAAAGTTTTGCGAATAATTTTTAAAGAAATAACATTTTGCGAAAAGTTTTGTATAGAAATAAAATTTTGCGAAAATTTTCGATAGAAAAAATTTTTGGAGAAAATATCCTATAGAAATAAAATTTTTAAAAATTTTTCTACAGACATAGGATTTTTACAAAATTTTCTATAGAAATAAAATGTTGCGAAAATTTTCTATAGAAGTAAAAATTTGCAAAAATTTTTGAAAAAATTTTCTTTGGAGATAAAATTTTAAGTAAATTTTCTATAGAAACAAAATTTTACAAAAAATTCCTACAGATGTAAAATTTTTACAAAATTTTCAACAGAAATAAACATTTTACAAAAATTTTTACAGAAATAAACATTTTACAAAATTTCTACAGAAATAAAATTTTTACAAAATTTTCTCTAGATATAAAAGTTTGCATAAATTTTCTAAAGAAATAAAATTTTACAAAAATTTCCTCCAGAAGTAAAATTTTTCCAAAATTTTCTACAGATATAAAATTTTTCCAAAATTTTCTACAGATATAAAATTTTTACAAAATTTTCTACAGAAATAAGTTTTTTACAAATATTTCTGTAGATATAAATTTTTTACAAATTTTTCTGTAGAAATAAAATTTTGCGAAAATTTTCTATAGAAATAAAAAATTTCTAAAGAAGTAAAATTTGGCAAAAAAACATTTATAAAATAGAATGTAAAAAAAAAATTCTGTACAAATAAAATTTGGAGAATATTTTCTATAGAAATGAGATTTTGAGAAAATCTTCTACAGAAATAAAATGTTGAGAAAATGTTCTATGAAAATAAGAGAAAATTTTCGAATAATAACTAATTTATTTTTATTATTATTATTAAAATTATGTTTTATTATACTTCTTAAGGTACAGATAATTGTTTTGTTTTGTTTTTTTTTTTATTTTATAGCATTTTCCCTGGTGGTCGGATCATTCCTACTTTGTCCTTGGTTAACATCTGCCCAATTTGAAGGATGTGATCATACATTTCAATTAAATCCTGGTTATTCATATCTGGAATCACCATACTATCCCCTAGAGTATCCAGAGGGAACATCATGTCGTTATAAATTTGTGGCTCCACTTGATTATGAAATATCGGTTAATTGCAACATAAGTATAGCAACGGTAAGAAAGAAAGGAAATTAGATAAAGTGAAAACTAAAGATAGGGAACATCCACAATTGCCTAAATTTTGTGCACTCCTATGAAGTTAATTTTAAAGAGAAAATTATACTAAAATTATCCAAGTTTGAGAGGTTTTAAAATTCTATTGTATCTCTATTTTCTAGAGTAATAATGCCTGTGGTACAGAACATTTCTATTTTGCCCGAGATGGTGATGAATATCTTCGGGGTTCTGAACAATTTTGTGGTGTTGGAAATATTGTTCGCAATTCCTTATTTCGTTCGGTGGTATTCGCCTATATCTCTACGGGGACCAAGAAGCCAACAGGGACATTCCGTTGCCAGATGTATGTGTCAAAACAAAATTGTGATTGCGGCTGGTCCGTAAATACGAAAATTGTCAATGGTCAAGAGACAGGCATTAATGAATATCCTGGTATAGTAGCTTTGAAAACCCATGAGGATAATCCACCATTTTGTTCGGGGACCATAAGTAAGGCGAGATATAAATAAAATTTGTAATTTAAAAATTTTAATATTTTTGTTTTATTTTTTTAGTATCTCATTATCATATACTAACGGCTGCCCATTGTACTGAGCAGGTACCAAATCCCTCCAGTTATATAGTCAAAGCAGGTGATCATAATTTATTGAATAGTAAGTATCCCAAATTACCAAGAAATTTTGTATACATTAGAGATTAATTTTGAAAAAAAAATCCTCTTAGATTATGAGACGAAATATGCAGCTACCTATTACATTGCTCAAATTATCCAACATCCTTATTATAGCAGTGGTCCTACCATAAACAATGACATAGCCTTATTGAAAACCACAGGACCAATTGAGTGGACTAGAGGTGTGGGACCCATGTGTTTGCCTCCAGCAGGGACTACGTAAGTATTTATGATTCACAAAAAATTTTTGAATTAATCTCAACTTCCTGACTCTTCCTTTCATACCAGTCCCGATACCTATACCTACACTTATGTCGATATCATTGGATGGGGTACCACTTCGTTTGCTGGTCCCCTTTCAGACTATTTACAAAAGGCCACAGTTTTGGTTACTGACAATGCTTCTTGTGCTCAGACCTATAATGATACCACAATTTATCAATCTCAACTCTGCACCTATGATTACATGGGTAGCAGTAAAGATTCGTGTCAATATGATTCCGGTGGCCCTGTAATAAGACGCTCAACTCGTCAATATCTTATCGGCTGTATTAGTTTTGGTAAATTTTGTGGTCAAGGAGGTTATGCTACTGGTGTCAATACTCGTGTCTCCTCATATTTAACTTGGATCTATCAAAATACTGATTATTCCACATGTAATGTTTGAAAATTTTAAACTTTTGTTAGAATTTTTATTTTGAAAATAAAACAAAACTAAGAAGTGAAATTCGTAGGAATTTAATACATAAATTTAGGTTGGGTATATGGACTATACAAATAGAAGTAAAATTTTGCAAAAATTTTTCATAGAAATAAAATTTTCGGAAAATTTCTTATAGAAATAAAATTTTTGCGAAAATTTTCTATAGAAATAAATTTTAGAGAAAATATCCTATAAAAATAAAATTTTGAGAAAATTTTCTTTGGAAATAAAATTTTGAGAAAATTTCCTATAGAAATAAATTTTAGAGAAAATATCTTATGAAAATAAAATTTTGAGAAAATTTTTAAGAAAATTTTCCTTGGAAATAAAATTTTGAGAAAATTTCCTGTAGAAAAAAAAATTTCGGAAAATTACTTATAGAAATAAAATTTTGCCAAAATTTTCTATAGAAATAAATTTTAGAGAAAATATCCTATAAAAATAAAATTTTGAGAAAATTTTCTTTGGAAACAAAAATTTCCAGAAAATTTTCTTTGGAAATAAAATTTTGAGAAAATTTCCTACAGAAAAAAAATTTTCGGAAAATTAATTATAGAAATAAAATTTTGCGAAAATTTTCTATAGAAATAAATTTTAGAGAAAATATCCTATAAAAATAAAATTTTGAGAAAATTTTCCCTGGAAACAAAAATTTTGAGAAAAATTTCTTTGGAAATAAAATTTTGAGAAAATTTCCTATAGAAAAAAATTTTCGGAAAATTACTTATAGAAATAAAATTTTGCGAAAATTTTCTATAGAAATTAATTTTAGAGAGAATATCCTATAAAAAATTTTTTTTGAGAAAATTTCCTATAGAAATAAAATTTTCAGAACATTTCTTATAGAAATAAAATTTTGCAAAAATTTTCTATAGAAATAAATTTTGGAGAAAATATCCTATAAAAATAAAATGTTGAGAAAATTTTCTCTGGAAACAAAAATTTTGAGAAAATTTTCTTTGAAAATAAAATTTTGAGAAAATTTCCTATAGAAAAAAATTTTCTGAAAATTACTTATAGAAATAAAATTTTGCGAAAATAGAAATAAAATTGTGCCAAAATTTTCCGAAAATTTCCTATAGACATAAAATTTGTCGAAAACTTTCTATAAAAATAAATTTTAGAGAAAATATCCTATAAAAATAAAATTTTGAGAAAATTTTCTTTGGAAACAAAAATTTTGAGAAAATTTTCTTTGGAAATAAAACTTTGAGAAAATTTCCTATAGAAAAAAAAAATTCGGAAAATTTCTTATAGAAATAAAATTTTGCGAAAATTTCCTATAGAAATAAAATTTGGCGAACATTTTCTATAAAAATAAAATTTTCAGAAAATTTTCTCTGAAAACAAAAATTTTAAGAAAATTAAAAAAAATTTTGAAAAAATATCATATATCAAAATAAAATTTTGAGAAAATTTTCTTTGGAAATAAAATTTTGAGAAAATTTCCTATAGAAATAAAATTTTCGGAAAATTTCCTATAGAAATAAAATTTTTGGAAAAATCTTATAAAAATAAAATTTTGCGAAAATTTTCTATAGAAATACATTTTAGAGAAAATATCCTATAAAAATAAAATTTTGAGAAAATTTTCTCTGGAAACAAAAAATTTTGAGAAAATATTATTTAAAATAAAATTTTGAGAAAATTTCCTATGGAAAAAAATTTTCGGAAAATTACTTATAGAAATAAAATTTTGCGAAAATTTTCTATAGAAATAAATTTTAGAGAAAATATCCTATAAAAATAAAATTTTTGTGAAAATTTTCTACAGAAATACAAATTTGCCAAAATTTTCTATAGAAATAAATTTTGGAGAAAATATCCTATAAAAATAAAATTTTGAGAAAATTTTCTTTGGAAACAAAAATTTTGAGAAAATTTTCTTTGCAAATAAAATATTAAGAAAATTTCCTATAGAAATAAAATTTTCGGAATATTTCTTATAGAAATAAAATTTTGCGAAAATTTTCTATAGAAATAGAATTGTGCCAAAATTTTGTGTAGACATAAAATTTTCCGAAAATCTATAGAAATAAATTTTAGAGAAAATATCCTATAAAAATAAAATTTTGAGAAAATTTCCTGTAGAAATAAAATTTTCCGAAAATTTTCTATAGAAATTAATTTTAGAGAAAATATCCTATACAAATAAAATTTTGAGAAAGTTTTGAGAAATAAAATTAGAACTAACACTCTACCGAATTTGGTTGAAATCGATTTAGATATAGCTCCCATATATATTTTAGGCCCGATATGCACTTATATGGCTCCAGATGCTACGATTTTCCCTGATTGTTGCACAAGGAGTATATTCGACTGTATCGTCTAGTGTACCAAGTTTGCTTTAAATCGGTTCAGATTTTGGTATAGCCCCCATATAAACGTACATTTGTAGAAATGCATTATTTCGCTCGAGTTAGTGAGGTTAAGTGCAAATTTTTAGTGCATTTTACTATACAACTGGCTAAATATAATATGTCATTGGAAAGGTATTTGAGAGGACTTTTTTTTGAAAGTTTTTGGGCAAGGAATATTTTTTGTTTAAATTCAAATTTTTTGTGAATTAAAAATTTGTATTGAAGCCTTTATAACCTTTGAGCATTTAGTAAGACAGGAACAGACTCCCTTAATGTCATGCTACATCTATTGCCTGTAGACATTTTGGCCAAAAAGTCAGCTGCAACAACGGCTGTGCGGTTGCGCGAGCTATCGCTGTGGTCGGAAAAAATGTACGGTCATAGTTCGGTCCTCAAAGTAATGCCAGATGTGCCTAACCTAGTGGATTACACCCTGGCAAAACCACTTTTCGTGTTTTTCAGGCTGAAATATTGGCAATAAGAGAGGTGGTGAATTGGCTGAGAAGTAATGTTCCAACAAATATTGGCATTAATATATACTCAGACAGTCAACCTGCAATAAAATCCTTGGACTCTGTGTTCCTTAACTCAAAAACGGCCATAGACTGCCGCAAATCTCTCAACGAGATGGCTGAGCAGTACAATATTCACCTAATATGGGTGCCTGGCCATAGGAACATACCGGGGAACTGCGAAGCAGTTCTGTTAGCAAGGCTAGGAACTACCTTACATATTCCAGGGGAACTAGAATCTGTTGTATGGCCCCATTTAAACTTAAACCGCACACTAGATATGCTAGTGTTCTCAAGGCGTCAGATAGCACTCCTGATATCTGCTATAACGGGTCGCTGCCTGATAGGCGAATTTTCAAAAACTATAGGTGCGAAGTATAATGACTATTGTATGAGCTGTCATGATGTGGAGGAAAAGGAATCAATTAAACACCTCTTGTGTGAGTGTCCTGCTTTTTGTGTAAGGCGTAAGCGAATTTTAGGAGCATATAGTTTTAGATTACTGGCTGACCTGGAAAACGTTAACTTAAGCAGTTTGTTAATGTTTTTGGAGCAATCTGGTTGGTTCCACAAAAGTAAATAATAGAGAAGGTTCAGTGGTTAAGACTAGAAGTGCCCATATGTAATAGGTACTTTTAGTTAAATGTGGTATCACAATGGACTGAATAGTCTAAGTGAGCCTGAAATTTAATCGGGCTGCCACTTTAACCTAACCTAACCTAACCTTTGAACTAATTATGATATCATTATAATTGTTATTGAGTTTTGCAGGACAAATTGTTTTAAGAAATAGTGCTGAATACATCATTCCCAAAATTCGTATCAAAAATCCCCAAAGTTGGGACATATGTTAAAAAAAAACCTAAGTTTTTTGTAATTTGCACATTTCTCAGCTGTTTACGAGTATATATTGAAACCTTTTACAATTAGTTTGTTAGAGGATATATAAGGCTTTATGGAGTTTTTCTGAACTGCATTCCGCTAATATTACATTATATTTTCTACGAAATCTGTACAAATCATTGACATGAGTAATGTTTTCGTAATCGCCTACCCCATGCCAAATAAACAATCTTTTGTAAATACTTAAATATAAAAAATTAAACAAATATTAAGGAATTTATTTTACACCAAAGATAAAAAGGTTTTTGAACCATCAAAAGGTAACTGTAGATATTAAATTTTCCTTATTCACATACAAACCAGCAGAGTTCATTTACTGCTGCCGGCAAAAAAAAATGTTATTTGCAATAATTTCGCGTTTATATTTCATTGGCCTTTTGATTATTGCATGGTGTGATCTATACTTGGCCCAGCAATGTTCAAATGCAGAATATTATATAGCAAATGATCGTCAAGTATTTAATATAACTTCACCTAATTATCCTAATGCCTATCCGAGAGGAACAAATTGTCGTTATCGTATTGTGGCTCCCATGGATCATATGGTTGTGGTGAATTGTGTTTTTGAAGTGGTAAGTTTAAAAATTCACCATAGTTTAAATTTTATATTCTTTATATTCTTTATATTCTTTTATATTATGATCTTAATTTCCCAGCTACCCGATACTTGTAACAATGACTATTTCCTAATATCACAAGATGGTGATTTTCAATTTGGCGATGGCGAACGTTATTGTCGTACCACTCGTATAACGAGATTTTCCCGATTTCGTTCGATTGTAGTGGCTTATGCATCGGTACGATCGAATATCATGCAACAAGGTCGTCTCTTTTGCCAGGCATATGCCAGGCGCCAGCCTTGCAATTGTGGTTGGTCTATTAACACCCGCATTACTAATGGCAGTGAAACAATGCGACATGAATTTCCCTCAATGGTTGCCCTTAGGGATATAAATTCACCACAGAGAGTACTTGTATTTTGTGGTGGAAATATTAGTGAGTAGTAATTTCAAAAGGCAAATTTTAAATATTTTTTTTTTTTTTTTTTTTTTTTAATTATTTAGTTAGCCATCGTCATATATTGACTGCTGCTCATTGTATGCGTATGTATTCGGATCCAAGAAGAATTGTCGCCTATGTAGGAGATCATGATTTGAGTGTGGGTGAGTGAAAATTTCTTTGGATATGGAATTTATAAAAAAAACAAGTAAGGAAAGTCTAAAGTCGGGCGGGACCAACTATATTATACCCTGCACCACTTTGTAGATCTAAATTTTCGATACCATATCACATCCTATATATAAAGGTTTGTCCCAAATACATACATTTAAATATCACTCGATTTGGGCAGAATTTGATAGACTTTTACAAAACCTATAGACTCAAAATTTAAGTTGGCTAATGCACTAGGGTGGAACACAATTTTATTAAAAAGATATGGGAAACATTTAAATCTGAAGCAATTTTAAGGAAACTTCGCAAAAGTTTATTTATGATTTATCGCTCTATATATATGTATTACAAGTTTAGGAAAATTAGAGTCAGTTTTACAACTTTTCGACTAAGCAGTGGCGATTTTACAAGGAAAATGTTGGTATTTTGACCATTTTTGTCGAAATCAGAAAAACATATATATGGGAGCTATATCTAAATCTTAACCGATTTCAACCAAATTTGGCACGCATAGCTACAATGCTAATTCTACTCCCTGTGTAAAATTTCAACTAAATCGGAGTTAAAAATTGGCCTCTACGGTCATATGAGTGTAAATCGGGCGAAAGCTATATATGGGAGATATATCTAAATCTGAACCGATTTCAACCAAATTTAGCACGCATAGCTACAATGCTAATTCTACTCCCTGTGCAAAATTTCATCTAAATCGGAGCAAAAAATTGGCCTCTGTGGTCATATGAGTGTAAATCGGGCGAAAGCTATATATGGGAGCTATATATAAATCTGAACCGATTTCAATCAAATTTGGCACGCATGGCTAGAATGCTAAATCTACTCCCTGTGCAAAATTTCAACCAAATTGGGCCAAAACTCTAGCTTTTAGGACCATATTAGTCTATATCGGGCGAAAGATATATATGGGAGCTATATCTAAATCTGAACCGATTTCAATCAAATTTGGCACACATGACTATACTACAAATTGTGCTCCTTGTGCAAAATTTCAAGCTAATCGGGAAAAAACTCTGGCTTCTGGGTCCATATAAGTGCATATCGGGCGAAAGATATACATGGGAGCTATATCTAAATCTGAATCGATTTCAACCAAATGTGGCACACATAGCTACAATGCTAAATCTACTCCTTGTGCAAAATTTCAACTAAATCGGAGCAAAAAATTGGCCTCTGCGGTCATATGACTGTAAATCGGGCGAAAGCTATATATGGGAGCTATATATAAATCTGAACAGATTTCAATCAAATTTGGCACGCATGGCTAGAATGCTAAATCTACTCCCTGTGCAAAATTTCAACCAAATTGGGTAAAAAATCTAGCTTTTAGGACCATATTAGTCCATATCGGGCGAAAGATATATATGGGAGCTATATCTAAATCTGAACCGATTTCAATCAAATTTTGCACACTTGACTATACTACTAATTGTACTCCTAGTGCAAAATTTCAACCAAATTCGGCCACAATTCTGGCTTCTGGGGCCATATAAGTCCATATCGGGCGAAAGATATATATGGGAGCTATATCTAAATCTGAACCGATTTCAATCAAATTTTGCACACTTGACTATACGACTAAGTGTTATGCTAATACAAAATTTCAAGCAAATCGGTATAAAACTCTGGCTGCTGGGTCCATATTAGTGCATATCGGGCGAAAGATATATATGGGAGCTATATCTAAATCTGAACCGATTTCTTCCAAAATCAATAGGGATCTATTCTGAGCCAAAACACATACTTGTGCCATATTTGAAGTCGATTGGACTAAAACTGCGACCTAGACTTTGATTACAAAAATGTGTTCACGGACAGACGGACATCGCTATATCGACTCAGGAACCCACCCTGAGCATTTTTGCCAAAGACACCATGTGTCTATCTCGTCTCCTTCTGGGTGTTGCAAACATATGTACTAACTTATAATACCCTGTTCCACAGTGTGGAGCAGGGTATAACAAGTAAGGAAAGTCGGGCGGGGCCGACTATATTATACCCTGCAACACTTTGTAGATCTAAATTTTCGATACCATATCACATCCGTCAAATGTGTTGGGGGCTATATATATAAAGGTTTGTCCCAAATACATACATTTAAATATCACTCGATCTGGATAGAATATATGGGAGCTATATCTAAATCTGAACCGATTTCAACCAAATTTGGCACGCATAGCTACAATGCTAATTCTACTCCCTGTGCAAAATTTCCATTAAATCGGAGTAAAAGATTGGCCACTGTGGTCATATGAGTGTAAATCGGGCGAACGATATATATGGGAGCTATATCTAAATCTGAACCGATTTCAATAAAATTTAGCACACTTGACTACACTTTTAATTGTACTCCTAGTGCAAAATTTCAACCAAATTTGGGTAAAACTCTGGCTTCTGGGACCGTATTACTCCATATCGGGCGAAATATATGTATGGAAGCTATATCTAAATCTGAACCGATTTCAATAAAATTTGCCACACTTGACTATAGTACTAATTGTTCTTCTTGTGCAAAATTTTAAGCAAATTAGGGTAAAACTCTGGCTTCTGGGGCCATATAAGTCCATATCGGGCGAAATATATATATGGGAGCTATATCTAAATCTGAACCGATTTCTTCCAAATTCAATAGGGTTCTATTCTGAGCCAAAACACATACTTGTGCCAAATTTTAAGTCGATTGGACTATAACTGTGACCTAGACTTTGATTACAAAAATGTGTTCACGGACAGACGGACATATCGACTCAGGACCCCACCCTGAGCATTTTTGCCAAAGACACCATGTGTCTATCTCGTCTCCTTCTGGGTGTTGCAAACATATGCACTAACTTATTATACCCTGTTCCACAGTGTGGCGCAGGGAATAAAAATCTTTGCAATGCAAAAAGAAAAAAATTGGTATTCGGCCATAAGTGCCCAGCAAAAAAGTTTGCAAGTTCTTCCAAGGTTAGGTTAGGTTAGGTTAGGTTAGGTGGCAGCCCGACGTATCAGGCTCACTTAGACCTTTCAGCCCATTGTGATACCACTTTGGTGAACTTCTCTCTTATCACTGAGTGCTGCCCGATTCCATGTTAAGCTCAATGATAAGGGACCTCCTTTTTATTGCCGAGTCCGAACGGCGTTCCACATTGCAGTGAAACTCAGAAATGTCACCAGCATTACTGAGGTAATGCCACCGCTGAAAAACTTTTTGGTGTTCGGTCGAGGCAGGAATCGAACCCACGACCTTGTGTATGCAAGGCGGACATGCTAACCATTGCACCACGGTTGTTCTAAAGGCACAACTTTAAAATCACTTCCAAATATGTCCTCCCAAAGAAGTACCTTATATTAACTACATGGGAAGTTCTTTTAATTGAATTTTTTATAACTCGGTTTTTTCATATTTGTAATGAGAAATTTTAACTTTTTTTGTCTCACATAGGTTAAAAACAGAGTAAAAATTAATAAAATGGTACAAATTGTTTAAATTTTGTTGAAAAAAAATTCTAAATCCAATCTAGAAAAATTGCGAATTTTTGAAAATATTTGAGGTCAAACGTTTCAGACAAGCATTAGAATGCACTAATACTCATAAAAATTATAAAAATTATTAATTTGGCAAAATATTACAAAATTTTTTAATTCACATCTCAAACACTGAATTCAAATCACACCTTAAGAAGTGATGCAAATTCAGTGCAGCAACTATTGAAATGGTGGACATCCGTCCTATGACAAGTCCATTTTAAATTCATCGCTTCTGCGCAAATTTTTCAACACTTCCGGGCCCAAAAAAAAAAACATTTTCACTACTTTTTAGGCGACGCTTTTTTTGCTGGATGGTATTAAATCTGCCATTAAAATAGCTCCATCCATATCCATCTCTATAGGTTAAGTTTCGGAGTGGGATTTAATTTAATCAGGCCCCCCAATTTCTCTCTTTCTCACATTTTTCTTATTATTATTTTTTTTTTTTTTTTGCAGTTGGTGAATCAAAATTCGAAGCTCAATATCGTATACAAAGAATCATTAACCATCCCCGGTATAGTGCAGGACCAATTGCCACAATTAATGACATATCCATATTGATCACCACCACACCCATAGAATGGTCCAGGGGTGTAGGTCCCATATGTCTACCATGGCGAGAAGCGTAAGTCCCATTTTAAGTCACCATTGTAGAATATCAATTACATTTTCGAATTCATTTTCTTTGAATTTATAGAGCCGAGACATTTACCTACATTCCAGTTGATGTTGCCGGTTGGGGTGTCCTAACTTTTGCCGGTGTAAAATCCAATACCCTACAAAAGGCTCAATTGATAACTGTGGAGAATCGTGTTTGCCAACAACAATACAATGGATCCATACAAAATTCTCATATCTGTACCTATGATTATAGGGGTCTGGGACAAGATGCCTGTCAATATGATTCTGGCGGTCCGGTAATCATGAGAAATTCACGTTTGCTACTTTTGGGTCTTATAAGTTTTGGTCAAGATTGTGGCCGAAGATATGGAACAGGGGTTAATACTCGAATAACCTCACATTTGCCATGGTTATGGAGTTATGTACAAAACGATGTTTGCCTTATATAGGGCGTAGATAAAGCAAATCAGATAGATACAGTGGAACCTTCTCATTATTGGACACTCTTAAAAGGAGGTACCTCTCACAACACATTAAATTTAACTCTTAAACAGGGGCATCTTTCAATCGTGGTTGTTACTCTTAAAATTGAATTTGGATTAAATTTATAGAAAAAATTCTCAAAATTTTATTTCTATTGCAAATTTTAGTAAAATTGTATTTCTATAGTAAATTTTCTCAAAAATTTATTTCTATAATTTTTTTTTTCAGATTTTTTTTTCTATAGAAAATTTTTTCAAAATTTTTATCCATAGAAATTTTGTCTAAATTTTATTTCTATAGAAATTTTTGTGAAGATTTTATTTCTATAGAAATTTTTTTCAAAGTTGTATTTCTATGGAAATTATTGTCAAGATTATATTTTTATAAAAAAATTTCTCACATTTTATTTCTACAGTAAATTTTCTCAAAATTTTATTTCTATAGAAAAATTTGTCTTAATTTTATTTCTATAGAAAATTTTCTCAAAATTGTTTTCTATAGAAAATTTTTTTAAAACTTTATTTCTATAGAATATTTTCTCAACATTTTATTTGTATAGAAAATTTTCTCAAAATTTCTATTCATAAAATTTTTTTCAAAAATTTATATATATATTTCTTCGACAATTTTGTCAACATTTTATTTGTATAGAAAATTTTGCTACAATTTTATTTCCATATAAAATTTTGTTAAAATTTTATTTCTATCGAAAATTTTGTCAAAATTTTATATCTATAGAAAATTTAATTTTTATAGAAAATTTTCTCAAAATTTTACTTTTATAGAAAAATTTCTCAAAACGTTATTTCTATATAAACATTTCTCAAAATTTTATTGCTATAGAAAATTTCCTCAAAATGTTATTTCTTTAGAAAAAATGCTTAATATTTTAGTTCTATAGAAATTTTTGTCAAAATTTTATTTCTGTAGAAAAATTTCTCAAAATTTTATTTCTATAGAAATTTGTATCAAAATTTTAATTCTTTAGAACATTTTCTCTACATCTCATTTCTATAGAAATTTTTTCAAAATTTTATTTCTGTAGAAAAATTTTTCAAAATTTTATTTCTGTAGAAAAATTTCTCAAAATTTTATTTCCGTAGAAAATTCTATCAAAATATTATTTCTATAAAAAATTTTCTCAAAATTGTAGTTTTATAGAAACTTTCTCAAAATGTTATATCTATAGAAAATTTTATTAAAATTTTATTTTTATAGAAAATTTTGTCAACATTCTATTTCTATAGGAAATTTTATTTCTATAGGAATTTTGTTAAATTTTTATTTCTATAGATATTTTTATCAAAATATTATTTCTATAGAAAATTTTCTCAAACTCCCAGCAAAATAAATATGGAAGTACTTCTAAAGGAACAACATTAAAAGCACTTCCAAAAATGTTCTCCCAAAGATGTTCTTTATTTTAACTACTCAGGACGTTCCTTTGATAAAATTGTTTATAACTCGCCTTTTTTCATATTTTTAAAGGATAACTTTTAGTCTTTTTGTTTCAAATAGTTAAAAAAAATATTATCAATAAAATGCTTCGAATTTTTTAAATTCTATTCGAAAAAATGCTAAACCCATTCTACACTGAAAAAAATATTGTCGTGAGGTCAATGATTTCATGTCTTCAAAATACGAATGCAAATTTTGATTAGCATAGAAGACGCATTTCTCAAATATAAAGTTTTTTTCCTTGTCCAAAGGTCACCAATGTGGTATCACAATGGACTGAATAGTCTAAGTGAGCCTGATACATCGGACTGCCACCTAACCTAACCTTGTCCAAAAGTCGATAAACTTTTCAATGAAGTCGTATTGTCCTTATAATTAAGTGATTTGACTTAAAAATGGGTATCTTAACATGAAAGAAAAAATTTATAGGCTAAGGTCAACTTGACTTTAATAATTCAGAAAAAATCTTTAAATTTAATGAAATTGTCTTTAAATTTGTTGTCTTTTTGCATCTTGACTACAAAGCAAAAAATCGTTCAAATATAGGACATGTTTTTCAAAACTTTATTTTAAAGACGATTTTTACTTGAAACATGGCATAATTTCTACTGGAAGTCGAGTCTTAATTTGGAAAAGAAAGCTGTCGTTAACTCCTTTTTAAAGGACTTTAATAGCATATGAAGAAAAAAAGCTGAAAAACGAAAAATTACTATTTGCTTCCTAGAAGCAAGTACACAAAACCCAAATTTAATAGAGAAGTATGTCTTAAAGTATCCTTACTTGTATTCTCCGCTTCTTTGGCTCGGAATCAATACCAACATTTTTAAAGTAAAGACAAAATCTTTGAAGCCGGGCATGATTTTTTTTCAGTGTAGAAAATTTGCGAATTTTGGAAAATATTTAAGGTCAAGCGTTTCAGATAAGCGTTAGAATGCATTAAAAATCATAAAAATTTTTTAAAATTATTTATTTATCAAAATATCACAAAATTTTTTTATTTAGATCCAAAATACTGAATTCGGAGCGCACCTTAAGAAGTGATGTACATTCAGTGCAACGGCTGTTGAAATGGAGGGCATCCATCCTATAACAAGCCCATGTTAAATTCATCGCTTCTGCACAAATTTTGCACCACTTCCGGATCCAAAAAGAACATTTTCACTACTTTTTTGGCGACGCTTTTTTTACTGGGATGTTATTCCTATAGAAAATTTTTTCAAAATTTTATTTCTATAGAAAAATTTCTCAAAATTGTGTTTCTATAGAAAATGTTCTAGCAATTTTATTTCTATAGACAATTTTGTCAAAATGTTATTTCTATAGAAAATTTTGTCAAAATTTTATTTCATTAGAGAATTTCTCAAAATTTTATTTCTATACGGGTAGAAAATTTTCAAACAATTTTATTTCTATATTTTGTCAAAATTTTATTTCTATAGAAATTTTGTCAAAATTTTATTTGTATAGAAAATATTGTCAAAGTTTTATTTATATAGAAAATTGAAGTACCTTTGCAAAATCTACCAAAATATCTTGAAGTCTACCTTTCTACCAAACAGTAAAAAATCTATCATTTTTGATATAATTCTACCAACTGCGGCAACCGTGCTTAGAATCTGCATTTCTGTTGTGCTAACTTAGGGGCAATTGATATTTTTTTGCACTAATTCCATAATTTTTAGATTTTTTGCCACATTTTTACCATGTTGTGCCACTAATAAATTCCTTTTTTAGTGCATTAGTGTTTATATATTTTGATACCGGATTCCTTTAAAATTGTAATCACTTACTGATTTTATATTTATTTAGTTTTGATTGTAGCGGCTCGAGCTCGAAATTAGTACCCACCTTTTACATAAAATCAAATTTATAAGTTTGTATAATTTTGAGAAATTTTTCCTTTCTCATAGCACAGTGGTCAGTTGGGACACCTGAAGATAGGCAATGAAAATTTTCTGCAATAGGTAAAATGGATTCTCCCAGGTCAGGGAGAATGATTTTTAATTAATGGGAGATAAAGTAAGTAATGTTCTACTTAAAAAAAGAAAGAATTAAAAATTTCGTATAATCCAATACATTCGTATTTTTATACCCTGCACCTCACTGTGGATGTCCGTCTCACTATGAACACATTTTTACTTTCAAAGTCTGGCTCGCACTCTTAATCCAATCGACCTCAAATTTGGCACAGGTATGTGTTTTGGGTCATCATAGAAACCTATTGATTATGGAAGAAATTGGTTCAGATTTAGATATAGCTCCCATATATATCTTTCGCTCGAGTTTCACTCATATGACAACAGAGCACAGGGTGTAGAATTAGAATTCTAGATATGCATGGCAAATTTGGGCAAAAATGGTTCACAGTTAGATATAGTTCCCATATATATCTGCACAAAATTAAAGCAACCATTAGTCTTCACTTCTGAGAGATTTTACTGTAGACAAAATTTTTATTTTTTATCTTTATTGGAATAATAAAAGTAACCGAAATGAACACAAGAGGCCTGGGTCCCTGATGTATGCCTTCATTGTCACAAAAGACCACTTAGTAAATTATTTAATAATGGATTTTAAAGTAAATTGATTTTTTGGAATTTTTGTTTTAAATTATGTCCCATCAATTTATAATAAAACTTGCAACAAAAGATTGTAATCATATCCTGCTTTTATAGATTTATTTTTGATTTTAGAGGCTAAACTAGAACTTAATACCCACAATAGACATAAAATCAAACTTGTAAGTCCAATACTATAATTTTGAGGAATTGTTTCTTTCTCATATCACAGTTTTACCAACCGGACAATTGTGGCGTCTGAAGATATGCAATGGAAATTGTCTGTAGTAGATAAATCGGATTATTTCCCGAATTCATCTATTGGTTTTCGAATAAATGAAGATAAAACAAGTATATACGGCCGTAAGTTCGGCCAGGCCGAAGCTTATGTACCCTCCACCATGGATTGCGTAGAAACTTCTACTGAAGACTTCATCCACAATAGAATTTCTTGGGTTGCGGTAACACTTGCCGATGGCAAGGTATCTTAAAACTTCCTAACACCATAGTCCATACGTGTATATATTAAACTAAAAAGGCCGATTAAATACGTATATAATTAAGTTTAAAGTTTCTATAGAAATAAAATTTTGACAAAATAAAATTTTGACAACATTTTCTATAGAAGTAAAATTTGGAAAAAATTTCTATAGATATAAAATTTGGAAAAAAAATTCTATAGAAATAAAATTTTGACAAAATTTTCTATAGAAATAAAATTTGGAAAAAATTTTCTATAGAAATAAAATTTGGAAAAAAATTTCTATAGAAATAAAATGTTGACAAAATTTTCTATAGAAATAACATTTTGACAATGTTTTCTATACGAACCGATATGGACCAATTTTTGTGTGATTGGGGATCAGCTATATATAACTATAGACCGATACGGACCAATTTTGGCATGGTTATTAGCGGCCTTATACTAACACCACGTTGCAAATTTCAACCGGATCGGATGAATTTTGCTCCTCCAAGAGGCTCCGGAGATCAAATCTGGGGAACGGTTTATATGGGGGCTATATATAATTATGGACCGATATGGACCAATTCTTGCATGGTTTTTAGAGACCATATACTAACACCACGTACCAAATTTCAATTGGATCGGATGAATTTTGCTCCTCTAAGAGGTTCCGGAGATCAAATCTGGGGATCGGCTTATATGGGGGCTATATATAATTATGGACCGATATGGACCAATTTTGGCATGGTTGTTAGAGACAATATACTGACACTACGTACCACATTTCAATAGGATCGGATGACTTTTGCTCCTCTAAGAGGCTCAAATCTGGGTCAAATCTGGGGATCGGTTTATATGGGGGCTATATATAATTATGGGCCTATGTGGACCAATTTTTGCATGGTCATTAGAGAACATATACCAACACCATGTACCAAATTTGAGCCGTATCGGATGAAATTTGGTTCTCTTAGAGGCTCCGCAAGCCAAATCGGGGGATCTGTTTATATGGGGGCTATATATAATTATGGACCGATGTGGACCAATTTTTGCATGGTTGTTAGAGACCATATACTAACACCATGTACCAAATTTCAGCCGGATCGGATGAAATTTGGTTCTCTTAGAGGCTCCGCAAGCCAAATCGGGGGATCGGTTTATATGGGGGCTTTATGTAATTATGGACCGATATGGACCAATTTCTTCATGGTTGTTAGAGACCATGTACTAACACCATGTACCAAATTTTAGCCGGATCGGATGAAATTTGCTTCTCTTAGAGCAATCGCACGCCAAATTTGGGGGTCCGTTTATATGGGGGCTATACGTAAAAGTGGACCGATAACAATAACAATATATATAACGAATAACAACTACTTGTGTCAAGTTTTAAGTCGATAGCTTGTTCGTTCGGAAGTTAACGTGATTTCAACAGACGGACGGACGGACTTTTTTAAAAATAGTGGCCCATTTTTATATTGGGAGTGACAACATTTTTGTGTCCCTTTTTTAAAAAATTTTCAACGATAAAACTGTTTACAATTCTGGACAAAATTTAGGCAATCGTGGATGTTCACTTCTGAGAGATTTTACTGTACACAAAATTTCTCTTTTTTATATCTTTTATGTTTAGAATAAGAAAAGTAACCGAAATGGGCATAAGTGGCCAAGGTCCTTAGTGTATGCTTTCATTGTCACAAGGACCACTTATATTATATTTTCATGCTAAATGATTTAATTTATGTATAATTGTTGATTTTTTATTGTCATTCTATTCATATTTTGTTGTGTTTTTTTTGTTTTGGTCTTTTAACAATGGTCCAAAAAAATCAAGGATAATGAGCATTGTTATCCTTTGATGTTGGCGATTGTTTTTCCCCGTTTTTTATCCCTTTTGCATAATTGTTACATTTCATGTTCACCATTGCAGTAAAACGCACAAACGGAAATTAGCGTAAAGGACACTTTACATTGTTCTGCGACAGTGAGAAGACAAAGACTTATTTTTATTTACTTTCAATTACAATTCAAGGGGGGCGGGGGGTTGATTTTCAAAATGATTTATTTTGTGTTGAATTCTATGGTTACTGCAATAGCGGTGCCGATAAAAGAATTTTGGAAATCATATGCAACAAGTTAATAAGGAGAACCAACAATGTAAAGGGTAAAAAATGATTTAATATAATATGAAATTTTATATTTGCAGTTAAAAAAGAAATTCACCAGACTTTAAGAAATTCACCTCACTTCGAGAAACTCACCACACCTGTAAATTATTTGGTATTGCCTTTAGTTATACTCAAACTCTAAGAAAACACATACTTTTCGTAAAAATAAGCATTTCTTACTTATGAGAAACTCACCACAGCTGAGTTGTTTTTGTAAAATGTTTCATTTTAAATGGAAATGCTATGGAAATTTTAGAAATCGATATTACGAGAGGCTACAACTTATTTTACCTCATCCTATGATGGAAGTTATAAAAATATATGCGGTATATTTTATATTTCAGCTCCAAAACTTCATGAGAGATTTAGTTTCATAAACGGAACCAAACAAAAAAATGCCTAGCTAAAGAAATTTGAATGTTCAACTTTAATTTTAATTTCTCCCATTATGTTATGCATCTAATAGAAATACAAAACATGCCACTTCATTTTTAGTAGCCTTTCGTAGCTAAGAGATTTTTGTCCTTAATTTATACACTAATGATGTTATAGAATAACAAGCGAATCACTATAACCCTTTAGTGAAATGTTTCTGTGTTTTTCTTTTTTTTTTGTATTGTCTGCTCCTACAACTAAATCAGGACATCATCAACAACAGCTATTTTCAAGTTGTTCTTTCTCTTCCTTTGGAGGTTTGTTTTCCACCACTGCGACTCTATGAGATGAGTTTTGAAGAACAAGTAGCAAAAAGGAAACAAGTCGCGTCAAGTATACTTTAATGCATTTTAACCATTGTTTTATTGTACTTCTCATTTTCCCCATCGTTGGTTTGGCCACATGCAGCACATTCTATAGTAAAAGTATGGGTATAGGATATTCGCTTGCATGCAACTCAAAGGAATCGCAATGAGTTGTTGCTGTTGTGTCCTTTTGCCATGATTTTCTGTTTTTTTTTACATTGCTCGTTGGTGTCTATTCTGCCACAATGAACAAATGAACTTATAAATACTTTGTTTTTTAAATACCCACCCGTAGCCAATACAATGTTGGGAAAATAACCATGATGATAAAGAGGCAAAGGCATAAAAAGGGGGTTAAAATCCTTTAGAGTCAACCGCAAACATCAAACCAAACCAAACGACACACATTCTGCTATATTTTATATTGCTTACCCTGGCCCATCACGAGACTTTTGGAGTAGCCTTTAAGATTTTTTTGAAGAATCCTTAACAAAATAATATAATAAAGAAAAATATGCACAAAAAACCTCAAGAACCTATAAAATACAATTCCATATTTTTGTAATAGATTTTTATTAACTTCCGTGTTAAATTGAGACAAAAAAAAATCAAAAAAAAGATACCGAAAACTGACACAGAAATGGGCATAATTTTATTGGAATTTATAAAAGGACATAGATATGTAAAAGAAAGGATATTTGAATCATATAAAGGCTTATGGAAGCCCTTCTTTAGTTTTTTTTTAATACGTATAAATTCTATTAACAATTTCAATATTGAATATAATTCAAAGCTTACTTTAAGGGGTAATATAAGAAATCGAAATATTTTAAATAATTCACATAATGGAGCTATCATCCTGAAATTTGATACAAATTCATTTTTCCTCTGTAGGTAGGTCAAATTCGGATTAAACTATATCGAATATCAGTCCAAACAAAACGGCTCACATTTGCTATATTTTTTATATTTTTTTATCCTGGCCCATCATCAGACTTTTGGAGTAGCCTTTAAGCTAAAATACAATTCCATATTTTTGTAATAGATGTTTATTAACTTCCGTGTTAAATTGAGACAAAAAAAAAAGATATCGAAACCAGACATAGAAGAGAAATGGGCATAATTTTCTTGGAATTTATAAAAGGATATAGATATGTAAAAGAAAGGATATTTGAATCATATAAAGGCTTATGGAAGCCCTTCTTTAGTTTTTTTTTTAATACGTATAAATTCTATTTACAATTTTAATATTGAATATAATTCAAAGCATACTTTAAGGGGTAATACAAGAAATTGAAATGATTTTAAAGAAATTTAATGAAGGCTTAATAGGGATAGTAAAATTTTTAAAAAATTCACATAATGGAGCTATCGTCCTGAAATTTGATACAAATTCATTTTTCGTCTGTAGGTAGTTCAAATTCGGATTAAACTATATCGAATATCAGTCCAAACAAAACGGCACACATTTGCTATATTTTTTATATTTTTTATCGTGGCACATCATGAGACTTTTGGGGTAGCCTTTAATATAAAAAACAATTCCATATTTTTATAATAGATTTTTATTAACTTCCGTATTAAATTGAGACAAAAAACAAAAACAAAAAAAAACAAGATATCGAAACCAGGCATAGAAGAGAAATGGGCATAATTTTCTTGGAATTTATAAAAGGACATACACAATCTTACACAAGTTTACATACCCTTGAGTTTTTACCTTTTAACTAAACATGTTTCTTGTTGATGTTTATAAGCCAGACTAAAAAATTTTTCTTGAAAATTAACAAATACTTAATTTACTAAAACTAAAGCATATATATCCATACTTTTTATATTTTGTTATTCAAAGAATATACAAATTCTTAAATCGTATGTAAACTTGTGTAAGACTGTGTAGATATGTAAAAGAAAGGATATTTGAATCATATAAGGGCTTATGGTAGCCCTTCTTCAGTTTTTTAATACGTATAAATTCTATTTACAATTTTAATATTGAATATAATCCATAGCATACTTTAAGGGGTAATACAAGAAATCGAAATGATTTTAAAGAAATTTAATAAAGGCTTAATAGGGATAGAAAAATATTAGAAAAAATTCACATAATGGAGCTATCGTCCTGAAATTTGATACAAATTTATTTTTCGTCTATAGGAGGCTCCGTAAGGGGGCTATATAATAATGCACCGATATAGACCAATTTTTGCATGGCTAGTGGGTATATGCCAGGGTTGGCATTTTGGTCCGATCAGACCAAAATTGGTCCAAAAAATTATTAATTTTTATATTTGGTCCGATGGTCGGACCAAATGGAATTTGGTTGAATTTGATCCATTTCCGTCAAATCGGTATTTTGTTTTTTCAAAATTATCCATAGAAATAAAATTTTCACAAAATTTTCTGTAGAAATAAAATTTTGATAAAATTTCCTATAGAAATAAAATTTCGACAAAATTTTCTGTAGAAATAAAATTTTGACAAAATTTTCTATAGAAATAAAATTTTGACAAAAAATACTATAGAAATAAAATTTTAACAATATTTTCTATAGAAATAAAATTTTCCCAAAATTTTGTACAGAAATAAACTATAGAAAAAAACAATTTTATATGGATACAAAATTATGGAAAAATTTTGTATAAGAAGAAAATTTTGTAAAAATTTTATATATAAATAAAATTGTTCGACTTTCTAACTTTCTATAGAAATAAAAGTTGAAAATTTTTCTATAGAAATAAAATATTGACATCATTTTCTATAGAAATAAAATTTTGGTTAAGTTTTCTATAGAACTGAAATTTTGACCAAATTTCCTAAAGAAATTACATTTTAACAAAATTTTCTATAGAAATGAAATTTTGACAAAATTTTCTAATGAACTAAAATTTTAATAAATTTTTCTACAGAAATAAAATTTTAACACAATTTTCTGCAGAAATAAAATTTTGACAAAATTTTCTACAAAAATAAAATTTTGCCAAAATTTTCTATGGAAATCAAATTTTGACGACATTTTATATAGAAGTAAAATTGTGATAAAATTTTCTATAGAAATAAATTTTTTATAGAAATAAAATTTTGACAAAATTGTGTACAGAAATAAAATTTTGACAAAGTTTTCTATAGAAATAAAATTTTGATAAAATTTTCTATAAAAATAAATAAAAATATGACAAAATTTCTATATTTTCTATAGAACTGAATTTTTGACAAAATTTCCTAAAGAAATTATGTTTTAACAAAAATTTCTATAGAAATGACATTTTGACAAAATTTTCTAATGAACTAAAATTTTAATAAATTTTTCTACAGAAATAAAATTTTGACAAATTTTTCTACAAAAATAAAAATTTCATATAGAAGTAAAATTGTGACAAAATTTTCTATAGAAATGAATTTTTTATAGAAATAAAATTTTGACAAAATTTTCTGTAGAAATAAAATTTTGACAAAATTTTGTACAGAAAAAAAATTTTGACAAAAATTTCTATAAAAATAAATAAAAATATGACAAAATTTTCTATCGAAGTAAAATTTTTTGGAAAATTTTTAACTTTTAAATGATATTAATATAAATTGAATTTGATTTAAAATTTCGCTCGGATCGGATGAAATTTGCTCTTCTTGGGGGTCGGTCTATATGGGGGCTATACCATGTGACCTACATCAATAACATCATCTTGTGCCAAGTTTCAAGTGAATATTTTGGTTCGTTCAGATTTTAGCGCGACATTGGATGGACATCGCTAGATCGAATTTCGCCACTAAGACCACGGAATAACAAAATTAATATACCCTCATCCTATGGTAGTGGGAGCTTTCGTCCTGAAATTTGGTAGAAAATAAGAAAAAGATATTAAAACTATGCCCATAGCAATGGACACAGTTTTAAAAAGTAATAAAAAAATTTCACGAAAAATTTTTCAATTAAAATCTTAACTGAGTTTTGAAAAAATATTAAAATAAAAATTTAATTGATTCAACAAATTTTTTAATTGAAACAAAAATCAATAATAAAAATTAATAGTATCAATTAAATTGTTAATTGACGTTCAAATTATTTCTTAATTAATAGTATTTTTTCTGTGATTGAAGACATTTCAATTAAAAATTAATTGGATCAACTAATTTCGTGATTGAAGACAACAAATATTTTTTTGTGTGTGGAAAGAAGGAGTACTGTTAGACCTCTTTTATTTTCTTTAATATTAATTTTATCCACAATTTCATAATAAGAAAGAAATTAATGCTCGTTATGAAAAATCCGTAGCCTACTTTTAGGCGGTATATAAAAATTTTGAAATGGACATACAACTTTGGTAAATTAAGTAAAATCTTCACTTAGATAAAAAAAAATATTGCAATCACATTGTTACTGAAATTCTAAGAGGATCTTGCAATGTCTCTCTGTCGTTTGTAATAAGTTTTGCATTCATTACTAACAGAGTTATAATTCTAAAATTCGTTACTGATGTTTTTATTATTCTGAAATGCGAATTTGGACTATGTCGGTTCATTTTCCGATATAGCCCATATATAAACCAAATACTTCATTTGATACTTGATGGCATAAAAGTCACATTTCCAACCCAAAAAATTCCGACAACAATTCAATGTAATTTGAAAAATTAGACCACTTTTCATTATAGCCCCCTACTTCAACATCAAAAACTTAAAACGTTCCTGAAAATTAAAATCTGGAGATAATCATTATGAAATGTTATGGTCATAGATTAAATCGGCATCTAGACATATCGCCCGATTTTATTCCTTAAGAACCCACAAGTCAAATTTTACATTTAATTGTCTTACATTTCGTACTATATGAAATCCAAAGAGATATCCATCCATTTTTTTCTATTTTTATCCCAATGATATAGAAACTTATTCTTATAGCTTAGCCATAATGACGATCGTAACAAAAATATTGCCTACTTTTCGGCTCTACGAATATATTGACTAATATTTCAAAATTTTCAGCAAACAAAATATCTAGAAATAAATAATAGAAATAATAATGATTTAAATCTTAAATTTTCATACAAATATATTTTGAAATTTAATAAAATAAAAATTGTTTTAAAAATTTCTTAAATGTCCTAAATCTGACTATGACAACATCCATTCCCCAAAGTGTATGGGAAGAAAACTTAAATATCCTTGTTTAACACTTTAATAGACATTCTTCATATCTTATCGAATGGAAAATATTTTCTTTAGAAAATTATATCTACATAAAGTAAAACTAAAATATTTGCCATATTATAGAAAATTCTTATCCAGGAAGGATAAAATTTGTCACAAATAGAATTGTATTTTTTTTATTTGTATATGATATAGGGCTTTGTTCTCATAGTCTAGTCCTAATGACGAATCAAACAATGAGTTTTATATATATAATAAAACACTTTTGATTAAGACTAATGCCTTGGTTAGCATTCCTTCTTCCTAGAAAGAAAATCATAACAAAAATATTGCCTACTTTTAGGCAATATTGTAATATTGACCTTTAACTATTTTTATTATTTTTTTAACTAAATCTGCTAATATTTTCAGCAAACAAAATTTAAATCTTAAATTTGTATCTAAGTGTTGCCCAGTATGTATGGTGGAAAACCTAAAAATATTCCTTGCTTAACACTTTAATAGACATTCTTCATCTCTTATCGAATGGAAAATATTTTCTTTAGAAAATTATATCTAAAGACAAATTATATTGTTGAGTGCAACCAAGCCAACAACAACAACAAATCCAAAAACAATTAGAAATTTTCTGTCATATGAACAAAATGACTATAGCATTGGACTTCATAAAGGGCTAAGGCGGGAGGATGATAGTAAGTGGGAATCTTTGAAAGTTAAAGACAAACGCCTTAGAAGGATGTTCTTGTCTCTACACGGCTGTTGATCAAATCACAAAATCTTTGACAAAAGACTTAATTTGCATTTAAATTAAAAATACAGGCCTGTTTAATGTTCAACTACGAACATTGCTTGACACAAAAATCACCAACTACATACACCATTATAGGCTTGCACTAGATTCCCAGTGGACAAAATGGGGTTATGTATGATCCATCCATGTCTTCACGTAATAGTGTCGAGAGCAAACTATTCCTATTGCTAAGATCAAAGTGTAGCATCTGTTCTTATCAGCTGCGTAAATTTTTTATAGGAATAAAATTTTGATAACATTTTCTATAGTTATAAAATTTTGATAAAATTTTCTATAGAAATAAAATTTTGACAAAAATTTCTATTAAAATAAAATTTTGACAAAATTTTTTATAGGAATAAAATTTTGATAAAATTTTGACAAAATTTTCTATAGAAAGAAAATTTTACAAAATTTTATATAGAAATAAAATTTTGACAAAATTTTCTATCAAAATAAAATTTTTACAAAATTTTCTATAGAAATAAAATATTGACAAAATTTTCTATAGAAATAAAATTTTGACAAAACTTTCTATAGAAATAAAATTCTGACAAATTTTTCTATAGAAATAAAATGTTGACAAAATTTTCTATAGAAATAAAATTTTGAAAAAATTTTCAACAGAAATAAAATTTTGGCAAAATTTTCTATAGAAATAAAATTTTGGCAAAATTCTCTATTGCAATAAAATGTTCGCAAAAATTTCGATAGAAATAAAATTTTGCCAAAATTTTCTATAGAAATAAAAAGTTGGCAACATTTTCTATAGAAATAAAATTTTGGCAAAATTTTCTACAGGAATAAAATTTTGACAAAATATTATATAGAAAAAAAAATGACAAAATTTTCTATAGAAATAACATTTTGACAAAATTTTCGATAGAAATAAAATGTTGACAAAATTACCTATAGAAATAAAATGTTGACAAAATATTCTATAGAAAAAAAATTATAAAATTTTCTATAGAAATAAAATTTTGACAAAATTTTCTATAGAAATAAAATTTTGACAAAATTTTCTATAGAAATAAAATTTTGACAAAATTTTCTATAGAAATAAAATTTTGACAAAATTTTCTATAGAAATAAAATTTTGACAAAATTTTCTATAGAAATAAAATTTTGACAAAATTTTCTATAGAAATAAAATGTTGCACAATAAATTTTTTATTTGGTATTTTTTGGTAAAATTTTCCCCAAATTTTGATAGATTATTTTTGGCTCGAGTGGCAACAGTGGTCGATAGGTGTAATAGTATATGATGTTCTCCACAGGGTAATACTGGATTTCTATATTCAAAAAGTGGAAACTAGTGGCAAAGCTGGAGGAGAGTGTGTAGATACCTTTAAGCCACTGTACTATCGAGGATTGGACACAATTTTTGTTGTACCATAAAATCACTCACTTTTTTATAGTTTTGTGTCAATTGTATGTATGTTATATTGTGCCACATTGGGCACCTCTACATGCCTTACTTTTTAAATTTTTGTTTGACCGTTTTAGCATATTGTAGCACTCTTGAAAAATTGTAATATTTTTTTAGATTTCAATAGGGTTCCTTAACATATAACATTCTAGCTATGAGTACTTTTTCTATCTGTTTTCAAGCAGACACTTGTGCCTCCTGAAAGTATGCAAAGAAAGTTGTCTTTATTAGGTAAACCCCTGAACAAGGGGCGATTTTTTCGTAAATTTTGCTGCGAATTGGAAAAATATTCTATTCTTTTCGAGGTACACTGGTAGAAAAATTATCGTAATATTAACGTAATTATTTATTGAAATAGCAAAATTAAATGAAACTTTTTGTCGAGTCTGGAGATACCTTTGAGCCACTTCAATAAAAAATTTGCGTTTTTTTCCAGAGATGGTTATTTTGACACCTTTTTGCTGTACCAACAAATGCCTTACCTTTTTATTTTATTGTGCTACATTTTTATCATATTGTGCCACTTCGGGCACTGTTTTGTGTTGTACCACTAACTGCCTCACTTTTTACACTTTTGTGCGTCCTTTATATCATATTGTGCCACTTTCTAATTGATTCCTTTTACACTGTAACTGTATTCCTTAACATACAACACAAATTACGTTTCTAATACTCTAGCTATGAGTACTCTTTCCATCTGTTTTCAAGCAGACACTTGTGTCTCCTGAAAGTATGCAAAGAAAATTTTCTATATTAGGTAAACTTAGCTGAAATGTTAATTTCAAGGGGTGATTTTTTCTTCATATTAAATTTGGTTTATTAACCCTGTAATTACCCTCTGGATATGTTAACTGTCATATTCCAAAACTAGTCTATAGATATGGTTAAGTATGCATGAATATTACTTTGCGGGAAAACTGATGTAAGGATGCAAAATATTTTCTCAATTCAATCTCTTGACGAATAATATGCTGCATTGCTTGCAGATAAACTTAAGACAATAGAATTTAACTGGCTTAATTATAATGTTATTAAAAATATTGAAACGTGGAAAATTATTTTTATCAATTAGAGTTTGGAAGAAAAGACGAATAAGTTTCAGAATAAGACACTCCCATGAAGAAAAGTAACTCGGGCGACAAAAACTTTCTTTATCAAATATCATTGGAGGTACCATAGTTCGATATTGGTAAGTAATTACTACTAAATTAAATCTTGTACACTTTTACCTATGATGAAAATATTTCTCTGCAGCATTGACAAAATCTAGGACTCTAGGAGTAGTAGTAGGCTAAATTTTATTGAAATTTATAAAAGGACATAGATATGGAAAATAAAGGATATTTGAACCATATAAAGTCTTATGATAGCCCTTCTTCAGTTAATACGTAGAAATTTTATTCACAATTCCAATAATGAAAATAATTCATAGCATACCTTATGGTATAGTACAAAAAATTGAAATGGTTTAAAACAAATTTAACAAACCCCTTATAAGGACAGTAAAATATGTAAAAATTACACATAATGGAGCTATCCTCCTGAAATTCGATACATATTAATTATTAGTCTTTGAAATAGGCTATATCAGATCATTTTTCCCACATAAACCAATATTTCAATGTTATTCCTTGAAGCCATAGAAGGCATACTATATTTTTTTTGGCTGAAATATGCTATAATTGTATAGAAATGTGAAAAGCACACTTCTTTATAATTGTATTAGATTTTTATAAAATATTGGATAAAAATAACAACACAAAATATAAAAAAACTGGCGTTGAAATGGGCATAATTTTATTGAAATTCTGTACAAAATAATCTATATGGAAATAAGGAATACTTAAATCCTACGTTAGCCCTCGTTTTATTTAATTATAAATTTTAATATAAATTTTATATGCAATTTTATAATAGCAAAGAAATTAATAAGATATTGCTAAACATGAAAAAAATCTGTAGCATACTTTTGGGAGGAATCCAAAAATTTTTGAAATGGGCAGAAAATTCAAATAAATTAAATAAAATCTTCGCATACACAGAAAAAAAAAATCACGAAAATTTTTCCAATTAAAATCTTAATTGAGTTTTAAAAAATATTCATTTAAAAATTTAATTGATTCAACAAATTTTTTAATTGAAGCAAAAATCAATTACACAAATTAATAGTATCAATTAATTTTTTAATTCACTGTCAATTAATTTTTTAATTGATACGATCATTTCTGTGATTGAAGACATTTCAATTAAAAAATTAATTGGATCAATTAATTTCGTGATTGAATCAGAAAAAAATTTTTTGTGTGTTGATAAATCATATTGCTACTGAAATTCTAAGGGTATGGTCACACTAGGCAAATATTTGCCCAAAATGAGTAGTGTCAAACTTTTTTTCAGGAGCGCTTTCGAAATAAAGGGTGATTTGTTAAGAGCTTGATAACTTTTAAAAAAAAAAAAAACGCATAAAATTTGCAAAATCTCATCGGTTCTTTATTTGAAACGTTAGATTGGTCCATGACATTTACTTTTTGAAGATAATTTCATTTAAATGTTGACCGCGGCTGCGTCTTAGGTGGTCCATTCGGAAAGTCCAATTTTGGGCAACTTTTTCGAGCATTTCGGCCGGAATAGCCCGAATTTCTTCGGAAATGTTGTCTTCCAAAGCTGGAATAGTTGCTGGCTTATTTCTGTAGACTTTAGACTTGACGTAGCCCCACAAAAAATAGTCTAAAGGCGTCAAATCGCATGATCTTGGTGGCCAACTTACCGGTCCATTTCTTGAGATGAATTGTTCTCCGAAGTTTTCCCTCAAAATGGCCATATAATCGCGAGCTGTGTGGCATGTAGCGCGATCTTGTTGAAACCACATGTCAACCAAGTTCAGTTCTTCCATTTTTGGCAACAAAAAGTTTGTTAGCATCGAACGATAGCGATCGCCATTCACCGTAACGTTGCGTCCAACAGCATCTTTGAAAAAATACGGTCCAATGATTCCACCAGCGTACAAACCACACCAAACAGTGCATTTTTCGGGATGCATGGGCAGTTCTTGAACGGCTTCTGGTTGCTCTTCACTCCAAATGCGGCAATTTTGCTTATTTACGTAGCCATTCAACCAGAAATGAGCCTCATCGCTGAACAAAATTTGTCGATAAAAAAGCGGATTTTCTGCCACTGATTTTGGTAATAAAATTCAATGATTTGCAAGCGTTGCTCGTTAGTAAGTCTATTCATGATGAAATGTCAAAGCATACTGAGCATCTTTCTCTTTGACACCATGTCTGAAATCCCACGTGATCTGTCAAATACTAATGCATGAAAATCCTAACCTCAAAAGAATCACCCTTTAGTTGGATACCGTTCTCGGACGATGTTCTTATCGTAATGTAATATATTCATTATGAGCTAAAAATGTTTGCTGGTTTGACTGTGGCGACGAATTTACCCTACACACAAACAAATTTCACGAAAATTTTTCCAATTAAAATTTTAATTGAGTTTTAAAAAATATTCAATTAAAAATTTAATTGATTCAACAAATTTTTTAATTGAAACAAAAATCAATCATAAAAATAATAGTATCAATTAATTTTTTAATTGGATCAATTAACTTTTTAATTGGCCTTCAATTAATTTTTTAATTGATACTATCATTTCTGTGATTGAAGACATTTCAATTAAAAATTAATTGAATCAATTAATTTCGTGATTGAATCAGAAAAAAAAATTTTTGTGTGTAAGACGTTTAAAAAATTTGTTTGAAAACGAGAATAATTTCCAATTAATCGAAAAAAGCGGATAAAAAATAGCGTCATCTATATGCTCAAAAAAGAAAAATAAAAACATGGACAAATATAGTTCATCTTTAGATCCGAATCGGATGAAATTCCCTCTTGCAAAAGGCTCCGTAAGCAAAATCTGGGGATTGGTTTATATGGGGGCTATACCTAAAGTGGTCCGATATGGTCAATTTATTGCAATTCCTTCCGACCTACACCATATTTTAAATCGATAGCGGAGGGACGGACGGGCATCGCTAAATCGACTAAGAATTTCACCGCGATGCTGAATATATATTTTATGGGGTCTAATACCAATAAAATAAAATAAAAACATTGGCATAATAAAATGAAAATTTTAACATATTTGTTTGTGGCCAAAATACCTCTATTTGATAACTGCTATACGCAGAAAAAAATTTCACGAACATTTTTCCAATTAAAGTCTTGATTGAGTTTTAGAAAATATTCAATCAAAAATTGAATTGATTCAAAAATTTTTTTTAATTGAAACAAAAATCAATCACAAAAATTAATAGTATTAATTTTTTAATTGACTTTCAATTCATTTTTTAATTGGTTTTCAATTATTTTTTTACTTGGTACTATCATTTCTATGATTGAAGACATTTCAATTAAAACAATTAATTGGATACATTTATTTCGTGATAAAATCAGAAAAAAAACAAGTACATACGGCCGTAAGTTCGGCCGTGCCGTTTCTTATGTACCCACCACCATGGATTGCGTAGAAACTTCTACGAAAGACTATCATCCATAATCGAATTACTTGGGTTGTGGTAATACTTACCGATGGTAAGGTATCTTAAAACTTCTTAACATCGTCTTCTACATTGTATGTTAGTCCATACGTGGATACGTGGTATATATTAGACAAAAAAGGTATACAAATAGTTACGAATCGATATGGACTTTTGCACGGTACTTAGAGAGCCAAAATTGAAATATGGGGGTCGCTTATATGGGGGCTATATAGAATTATGAACGTGATATGAACCAATTTTTGTGTGATTGGGGATCGATTTATCTGAGGGCTATAAATAACTATAGACCGATATGGACCTAGTTAGGCATGTTAGTTAATGGCCGCATACTAGCACAATGTACCAAATTTCAACTGACTCGGATGATATTTGCTCCTCCAAGAGGCTCCAAAACCAAATCTCGAGATCGTTTTATATGGGGGCTATATGTGATTATGGACCGATATGGACCACTTTTGGTATGGTTGTTAAATATCATATACTAACACCACGTACCAAATTTCGACCAGATCGGATGAATTTAGCTTCTTCAAAGGGCACCGAAAGTCAAATCTGGGGATCGGTTTATATGGGGGCTATATATAATTATGGACTGATATGGACCAATTCCTGCATGGTTGTTAGAGACCATATACTAACACCACGTACTAAGTTGCAATCAGATCGGATGAATTTTGCTTCTCCAAAAGGCACCGGCGGTCAAATCTGGGGATCGGTTTATATGGGGGCTATATATGATTATGGACCGATTTTGGCATGGTTATTAAATATTATATACTAACACCACGTACGAAATTTCAACCAGATCGGATAAATTTTGCTTCTCCAGAAGGCATATACTTACACCATGAACCAAATTTCAGCCGGATCGGATGAAACTTGCTTTTCTTGGAGGCTCCGCAAGCCAAATCGGAGGATCGGTTTATATGGGGGCTATATATAATTATGGGCCGATGTGGACCAATTTTTGCATAGTTGTTAGAGACCATATACTTACACCATGTACCAAATTTCAGCCGGATCGGATGAATTTGCTCTTCCAAGAGGCTCCGCAAGCCAAATCTGAGCGTCGGTTTATATGGGGGCTATACGTAAAAGTGGACCGATATGGCCCATTTGCAATACCATCCGACCTACATCAATAACAACTACTTGTGCCAAGTTTCAAGTCAATAGCTTGTTTCGTTCGTGATTTCAACAGACGAACGGACGGACTTGCTTAGATCGACTCAGAATTTCACCACGACCCAGAATATATATATTTTATGGGGTCTTAGAGCAATATCTCGATGTGTTACAAACGGAATGACAAAGTTAATATACCCCCCATCCTATGGTGGAGGGTATAACAATTGTGTGTAGCATTACTTGTAAAAAAATGTTTCTCCACGAAAATTGTTTTACTTGTGAAAATTGTTTTAGAAATTAAATTATTTAAGTTTGAAATAATGATAAGTCTCTGTGGTAACTATGTAAACATTTCGAAAATTTTAATTTTTTTGGTAAATATATAATATATTTACCTCCAAATAAATATTATTTTTCAGTTAGATTATTTTGGAAAATCTCATTAGTTTTTTTTATTAAATTTAAGCTTTATTAAAACCTGGTCTTCTCTTCCTTCCAATAAACATTTATTCAAGATACTTTTTTTACAATTCCCAAACGATTACAAAAGATTTTTGTAAAAAGCTATAGACATTATTCACAATTTTAGGCAATGGTTAGGCTCTTAAACAAAAGCCTTTATCTGCTAACCATTTATACATACAATAACCCTCCCTCCCCCCCGCCCTCCACCCCCCAAAAGCATGCTATGAAAAATTTACATTTTTCACATTTCCAATAGCCTAAGAATTATACACACTTTCCCAATACAAATTACCCCCCTTAGAAGTGCAGCAACTTTAGATCGAATGGCCAAATAAAACTGAGAAAAAAAACGGAATCCTATTTCAAAGGATATTGCAGTTGGGCTATAGAACGTTTAGCTAGTTACATGGCGCGTTTCTAGTTGCATATTCTCTGATGGCCGGTCATTAATTCAATAGGAAAGCTTTGAGTTTTTTTTCTCTTGTATTATAGCTAAATGCAAATTAAAAAAGTCTTGGTCGTTTTTTTTTTCTAAAACACACGTTCACACACACACATACACACTCCAGCGGAGTCAGTCATGTTCGTGCCTATCGTTGGGTTATTTGAAAGAGCCTCTCAATGCAAAAAAAAAACAGGGGCATTAATGCCAGAGTGAGCAAGACTCAATATGGCGAAAAATGAATGCACCAAAATTGCAATTTTCTAGCAGACAATTTTCTCGGTGCCGTTGCCTATTGGTTAGATGCAAAACACACATACACTCATCCCCTTTTGCATGAGACCGTATACAAGTACAGCCTCACTTGCCTTAGATGATGACGACGACGATGATGATGGGATGAATTGATGCCCCTGAGAACTAGAATGAGTATGAAGCTATGGTGGATGGGAGAGCCTAAATAAAAATACAACTTTGGCCTGCGCTATTTGTTGGTGTTTTGTTGTTGTTTTTTTTTACGACAACATTTTGCATCCACTATTGCATATTGCATGCAATCAGCCTAAAATGTATGCTATAGAAATTTGTTTAAAAAGAAATTACATAGAAACCATTGAAATACATTGCATACTTTTAGGAGGGTGAGTTAAAATCCTAAACATTGCCTAGGCAAGAACAATACCATCAGCTACTTCTGCTCCTACTTCTCTTCACACCCCTTACCATCAGTCTTCTTAGCAATTCACCAACTCAACGTCCATGAACATATGCTTCATCAGGATGACGACAACAACGAACGATGCTCTTATGCAGTTTTTTTCACCCATACGTTTGGCTTTACATATGAAATGCATGTGTACATTGCCCCCCTTTACCACCAAAGCAAAAAAAAAATTGCTTGGGTGTTATATGGAAACCCACCCACCACATTTGCTTTTTGATTTAACTGCAGTTCACATGGCGAACGTTTAATTATTTAGACTTTTTTATGAAAAGCCGCTCTTCTAAACAAAATACCCTAGAAAAAGTATAGCATATCTAAAAGGCAATGCATTTAGAGAGGATGAAAAGAAGGCAATAAAAAAACAACAAAATAAAATAAGACCATAGAAAGAAAAACGCCAGCGTCAACTTGAAACCTATTGATGAATATTGACATTTGAGTTATTTACTGAATATCTATGTAGATATGGGTGTGTGTGTCTGTGTGTGTTTACTGGTGAATTTCCGTTATCTTTTTTCCCATTTTCCCCCATTGCGAACAAATTCAAATACTTTGATGGTGGGCCATGGCTGACTGGCTATGATGTTCAATTCTTAATTGGCAAGATGGCACTGATGGCTATTTGGGTCTTGATTTGATTTGATTCCATTCGTTTGGAGAGCCGGGGAGAAGCATACTTTCAGGTGTTAATTAGTTGACAAATTCAAATTAATTGCATTGCTTGATGGGTAGGCTATAGCCATATGGGTATAGCTACTATACCTATCTAATTCTTTGCAAACTCAATTGAGTGTAAAGTGTTAATTTGTTCACACCTTAATGGAGAAATATTCAAATGAAATTCCTTACACCTATACAAGCCTATAAGTATGCTTTACAAATAATATAGATTCTAACACATGAAATACTTGTATAGCAAAATATGAATGCAATTGCTTTAAAAGGGTAGGGGGGAGTTGCAATGCAAATTTTTGAAATTTCTATATGGTTCGATTTAGTTATTCTATTATTTCAATGAAACGTGACATTTTTTCCAATTTTGCTATATGTTAAAAATATGAAATAATTTTTCTAGTATTATAAAAACCCCAAATATTTAATTTCAATAGAAACAATAGCCATGTTTAAAGCAAACACATAATTGAGGATCCATTTATATTCTCAACACGTATTAAGGCCATTACTAAGGATTCTAAAATAAACACATTTTTTATAACCTTTACAATAGGACTTCTATGAATAATGCTATGAAATATTTTACACAACATATCTGATCTATATACGGACGAAAAAGACTGTTTTTCATATGTTTGGGTGTAAAAATTATATGTTTGGAATTCAAATTTTTTAACACAATATTTTTAAGTGCAAGCATATAATGTTCATAACCTAGCATAACATGTTTGGGACAAACATGTTATATATTAATTTGGAAAGTCTATAAACATATATATGTTTAGAAAGAGAGACCTAGAGAGTATGCTATAAGTAAATTAATGGAAGTAACCAATATATCCACACAAAGAAACTTTCATTAAAATTGATTACTACCAGTGAATTTTTTGCTAAGGTGAAACATAATATGTTTGAACAATACAAACAATATTTTGTATGTTACAGAAGCGATTTTTTTTTGTGAGGGTGTACCTGCCCGTCCATCGAGTCATTTGCGTCTGTCCACCGGTTGAAAATTTCCTATACTGATGCCTTTGAAAGTTTTCCATATCTGCCCTTCCACCGAGTAATGCCTGCCCATCCCAGCAAAAAGTAGTGAAAATGTTCTTTTTGGATCCGGAAGTGGTGCAAAATTGACGCAGAAGCGATGAATTTGACATGGGCTTGTCATAGGACGGAAGTCCTCCATTTCAACAGCCGTTGCACTGAATTTGCATCACTTCTTTAGGTGTGATCGGAATTCAATGTTTTGGATGTAAATTAAAAAATTTTGTGATATTTTGTCAAATAAATAATTTTAATATTTTTTTATAATTGCTAATGTATTCTAACTCTTGTCGGAAACGTTTGACCTCAAACATTTTCAAAAATTCACAATTTTTTCTGATTGGATTTATCATTTTTGTCGACAAAATTTAAATGATTTGTACCATTTTATGAATTCTTACTCTGTTTTTACCCTATTTGAAACAAAAAAAGTTAAAATTATCCATTAAAGTATGAAAAAACCAAGTTATAAAAAATTGAATTAAAAGAACTTCCTGGGTAGTTCAAATAAAGAACATCTTTGGGAGTGCATCTTCTGGAAGTGCTTTTAAAGTTGTGCCTTTGGAAGAACTTCCAAATTTTTTTGCTGGGATATGTTAAAAATTTTCGATATCTGTCCGTCGTGTCATGGGTATGTCTGCCTGTTGAAAATTGCCTATATCTGTCCCTCCATCTTTAGAAAATTTCCTATGACTGTCCGTCCATAGTGTCATATTTGTCTGCCCGTTTGTTCAAAATTTTCTCGAACTGTCCATCCATCGGAGCAATTTTGTCTGTCCGTCCATCGAGTCATATTTCTCCGCATGTCTGTTGAAAATTTCCTATATCTGTCAGTCCATCTAGTCATATATGACTGCTGCCTTTGAAAATTGTCTATATCTGTCCGTCCATCGAGTCATATTATCCTGTCCGCCTGTAGTAAATCTCGTACATATCTGACCGTCCATTGACTCATATCTGTCTGTCTGCCTGTTAAAAGTGTTTGCTTGCCCATGTGTTAAACATTTTCGATATCTGTCCGTCGTGTCATATAGCTATGGCCTATATCTGTCCGTCCATCGAGTTATATTTATCTGTAGAAAAATTCCTATGACTGTCCGTCCATAGTGTCATATTTGTCTGCCCGTATGTTCAAAATTTTCTCGAACTGTCCGTCCATCGGAGCAATTTTGTCTGTCCGTCCATCGAGTCATATTTGTCCGCATGTCTGTTTAAAATTTCCTATAACTGGCGGTCCATCTAGTCATATATGACTGCTGCCTGTCCATCTGTAGTAAATCTCGTACATATCTTTCCGTCCATTGACTCATATCTGTCTGTCTGCCTGTTAGAAGTGTTTGCTTGCCCATATGTTAAACATTTTCGATATCTGTCCGTCGTGTTATATGGGTATGTCTGCCTGTTGAACATTGTCTATATCTGTCCGTCCATCGAGTCATATTTATCTGTAGAAAATTTCCTATGACTGTCCCTCCATAGTGTCATCTTTGTCTGACCGTTTGTTCAACATTTTCTCGAACTATCCGTCCATCGGAGCAATTTTGTCTGTCCATCCATCGCGTCATATTTGTCCGCATGTCTATTGAAAATTTCCTATAACTGTCAGTCCATCTAGTCATATATGACTGCTGCCTTTGAAAATTGTCTATATTTATCAGTGCGTCCATCGAGTCATATTATCCTGTCCGTCTGTAGAAAATCTATTACATATCTGTCCGTCCATTGACTCATATCTATCTGTCTGCCTCTTAAAATTGTTCTATATCTGTCCGTTCATCGAGCAATATTTGCCTGCCCACAAGTTAAAAATTTTCGATATCTGTCCGTCGTGTCATATGTGTATGTCTGACTGTTGAAAATTTCCTATATCTATCCGTCCATCGAGTAATATTAGTCTGTTGTTGAAAATTTTCTATATCTGTCTGTCCATCGAGTCATAATTGTCTGCCCGTTTGTTGAAAATCGGTTGTTGAAAATTTCCTATATCTGTCCGTCCATCGAGGCATATGCGTCTGTCCGCCTGTTGAAGACTTCCTATATATCTCTCCATCCATCGAGTCATATATGACTGCTGCTTTTGAAAGTTTTCTATATCTGTCCGTCCATTGAGTAATCTTTGCCTGCCCATATGTTAAATTTTCGACATTTGTCCATAGTGTCATATGTGTCTGCCCGCCTGTTGAAAATTTCCTATATCTATCCGTCCAACGAGTCATATTTGTATGTTCGCCTGTTGAACATTTTCTATACGTCCGTCCTTTGAGTAATAATTGTCTGACCGTTTGTTGAAAATTTTCTACATCTGTCCATCCATCGTGTCATATGTGTCTGTTCCCCTGTTGAAAATTTTGTGTATCATTCCTATACTTGTCCATCCATCGAGTCATATTTGTCTGTCCACCTTTTGAAAATGTTTTATATGTCCGTCGTTCGAGTCATAATTGTCTGTCCGTTTGTTGAAAAATTTCTATATCTGTCCGTTCATCGAGTCATTATTGTCTGTCCGCCTGTTGAAATTGATCTATACGAGTAGCTGTCCGTCCATATATTAAAAATTTTCGACATCTGTCCGTCGTGTCATATTTGTATCTTCGCCTGTTGAAATTTTTCTATATCTGTCCGTCTATCGAGTCATAATTGTCTGCCCGTTTGTTGAAAATTTTCTATATCTGTTCGTCCATCGAGGCATATGTGTCTGTCCGCCTGTTGAAAATTTCCTACATATCTCTCTGTCCATCGAGTCATATATGACTGCTGCCTTTGAAAGTTTTCTATATATGTGCGTCCATTGAGCCATATTATTCTGTCCTCCTGTTGAACATTTCCTATATATCTGTCCGTCCATCGAGTTATATTTGTCTGTCTGTCTATTGAAATTATTATATATTTGTCCGTCCATCGGGTAATATTTGCCTGCACGTGTGTTAAAATTTTTCTACATCTGTCCATCCGCCGTGTCATATGTATATGTCCCCCTGTTGAAAATTTTGTGTATCCTTCCGTTCTTCGGTCATATTTGTTTGTCCGCCTGTTGAAAATTTCCTATACTTGTCCATCCATCGAGTCATATTTGTCTGTCCGCCTGTTGAAAATGTTTTATATGTCCGTCGTTCGAGTCATAATTATCTGACCGTTTGTTGAAAAATTTCTATATCTGTCCGTTCATCGAGTCATTTTTGTCTGTCCGTTCATCGAGTCATTTTTGTCTGTCCGCCTGTTGAAGTTGATCTATAGCTGTCCGTCCATCGAGTAATATTTGCCTGCCCATAAATTAAAAATGTTCGACATATTTGTCATATTTGTATGGTCGCCTGTTGAAAATGTTCTATATATGTCCGTCCATCAAGTCATAATTGTCTGCCTGTTTGTTGAAAATTTTCTATATCTGTCCATCCTTCGAGTCATATTTATCTGTCCGCCTCTTGAAAATTTACTATAACTGTCCGTCCACCGAGTTATATGCGCCTGTCCGCCTGTCGAAAATTTCCTATATATTTGTACGCCCATTGACTCATATATGTCTGCCTGTTGAAACTGTTCTTTATGTGTACGTCCATCGGGTCATATTTGTCTGTTCGCCCGTTGAAAAGTTTCTATATGTCCATCGTTCGAGTCATATGTCTGACCGTTTGTTGAAAAATGTCTATATCTGTCCGTCCATCGAGTCATAATTGTCTACCCGTTTGTTGAAAATTATCTATATCTGTCCATACTTCGAGTCATATTTATCTGTCCGCCTGTTGAAAATTTCCTATAACTGTCCGTCCATCGAGTTGTCCGCCTATAAATATATCTTATCCTATATATCTCTCCGTTTGTTAAAAAATTTCCTATATATGTCCGTCCATCGTGTCATATGTGTCTGTCCGCCTATTGAAAATTTCCTATACCTGTTCATCCATGGAGTCACATTTGTCTGTCCGCCTGTTGAAAATGTTCTCTATGTCCGTCGTTTGAGTCATAATTGACAGCTCGTTTTTTGCAAAATCTGTCCGTCCATCGAGTTATATTTGTCTGACCGCCAGTTGAAGTTAATCTATATATGTCCGCCGATCGAGAAAATTGTCTATATCATTCCATCCATCGGTTCAATTTATATGTCCGCCTGTTGAAAATATTCTATATCTGTCCGTCCATCCAAGCATATTCATCTGCCCACCTGCAGAAAATTATTTATATCTGTCCGTCCTTCGAGTTATAATTGTCTTTCCACCTGTTGAAAAATTTCCAAAAAATGTATTACGTTTTTTTTGTATTTTTCTATAATACAAACCCTCGTTGAACTCAATTCCATTAGCATGACTCTTAGTAATGTGGCCATTCCGAAAATATTCTTTATTTTATACAAAATTTCACATCCGTTGCCTTACTTTTAATCCACTTCAAATGTGAAGCAACCCTGGTATTCACCGATGGTTGATCGGTGGCACAGGCAAATCCATAACTGACAATTCCAACTGCAAATAACCGCTCACCCCGAGCATACATAGCTCCACCAGAATCATACTGGCATGTATCTCTACCCGGTGTATATGTACAAAATGCTCCCGATGGTAAATAATGAATTAAATTTTGACATTTTTCTCTTGATATCACATCGAGCGTTGTTTTCAGCAAAACGGAAGATTGTTGACCGCCGAATGATGTGGTACCCCATCCAGCTGTCTCAACACGTTGACCCGATATTGGAGGCTTACGGCTACCATCTGACGTGACAATTGGTAAGAAAGGTAAACAAGCTGGTCCCACGCTACGATTCCATTCGATACTGTGGTGTGTCTTCAGCAAGGCTATATCATTGTGTACCCTTGTCGATGTCGATCGGAAAAATTCATGTACTATAACTTGGGATATATCATAATAACGGGTGTATATGGATTCATAAACTGAAAATAAGAGAAAGAACACAAAATAAATATAAAGAAATAAAATTTAATTTCCTAGGAAATTTTGATAAAAATTAATTTCTATAAGAAATTTTTTCATAATTTCATTTCAACAAAAAATTTTGTCAAAATTTTATTTCTATAGTAGATTTTGTCAAAATTTCATTTCTATAGGAGAATTTGTCAAAATTTCATTTCTTTAGGAAATTTTATCCAAATTTATATAGGAAATTTTATCAAAATTTCATTTCTATGAGAAACTTTGTCAACGTTTCATTTCTATACGAAAATTTATCAAAATTTCATAAGCTATAGGAGATTTTGTCACAATTACATTCCTATACGAAATTTTGTCAAAATTTCATTTTAACAATACATTTTTCAAAATTTCATTCTAACAATAAATTTTTTCAAAATTTCATTTTATCAGTAAATTTTGTCAAATTACATTTCAACAATAAATTTTGTCAAAATTTTATTTTAACAATAAATTTGTTCAAATTTCCATTTATATAGGAAATTTTATCAAAATTTTATTTCAATACGAAATTTTGTCAAAATTTCATTTCTATGAGAAATTTGGTCAACATTTCATTTCTTTAGAAGATTTTGTCAAAATTTCATTTCTTTACGAAAGTTTTTCTCTAAATTTCATTTTTACAGGAGATTTTGTGAAAATTTCAGTTCTATAGAAAATTTTGTCAACATTTCATTCCTATAGGAAATTTCGTCAAAATTTCATTTCTTTAGCAAATTTTATCAAAATTTCATATCTATAGAAAATTTCATCAAAATTTCATATCTATAGAAGAGAGTCACCGTGGTGCAATGGTTAGCATGCCCGCCTTGCATACACAAGGTCGTGGGTTCGATTCCTGCTTCGACCGAACACCAAAAAGTTTCTCAACGGTGGATTATCCCACCTCAGTAATGTTTGTGACATTTCTGAGGGTTTCAAAGCTTCTCTAAGTGGTTTCAGTGCAATTTGGAACGCCGTACGGACTCGGCTATAAAAAGGAGGTCCCTTGTCATTGAGCTTAACATGGAATCGAACAGCACTCAGTGATAAGAGAGAAGTTCACCAATGTGGTATCACAATGGACTGAATAGTCCAAGTGAGCCTGATACATCGGGCTGCCACCTAATCTATTCTAACCTATAGAAAATTTTGGTAAAATTTTACTTCTTTATGAAATTTTGTCACAATTTCATTTCTATAGAAATTTTTTGCAAAATTCCATTTTTATAGGATCTTTTGTCAAACTTTTATTTCTTTGGAGAATCTTTAGAAAACCATGTCAAATTGTCATTTCTTTAGAATATTTTGTCAAAATTTCATTTCAATAGGAAATTTTAAAATAATTTTATTTTGTATAGGAAATCTGCCCAAATTTTATTTCCGTACGAAATTTTGTCAAAATTTAATTTCTTTAAGAAATTTTGACACAATTCCATTTCTATAGAAAGTTTTGTCAAAATTTCATTTTCGTAGGAAATTTTGCCAAATTTTTATTTTTCTAGGAAATATTGTCAAAATTTCATTTCTATAAGACTTTTTGCCACAATTTCATTTTGATGCGAAATTTTGTCAAAATTTCATGTCTTGCCAGAATCTTGCCAAAATTTCATTTCTATAGGAAATTTTGTCAAACTTTCATTTCTCTAGAGATTTTGCGAAAAATTTAATTTCTCTTGGAAAGCTGTAAAAAATTTAATTTCTATTAAAAAATTTGCCAAAATTTCACTTTATAAGAAGTTTTATAAAAATTTTATTTCTATAGGAAATTTTATCAAAATTTCTTTAATACAGAAAATTTTGTTAATATTTCATTTCTATAGCATAATTTCACCTCTATTATAAAATTTTTCAACATTTCTTTGTCATTGAAATTTTTTTTCAATATTGTCAAAATTTCGTTTCTAGAAAATTTTGTCAAAATTTCATTTCAGTAGGAAATTTTGTTAAAATTTCATTTCTATAGGAGATTTTGTCAAAATTTCATCTCTGTGGGAAATTTTGTCAACATTTCATTTCTATAGGAAAATTTGTCAAAATTTCATAATCTATATGAGATTTTGTCAAAATGTCATTCCTATAAGAAATCTGGTCAAAATTTCATTTCTATTGGAAATTTTGTCAAAATTTTATTTCTCTAGGAAATATGATCAATATTTCATTTCTACAGAAAATTTTGTCAAAATTTTATTTCTATAGGAAATTTTGTCAAACTTTCCATTACTATGGGAAATCTGATCAGAATTTCATTTCTATAGGAAATTTTGTCAAAATTTCATTTCTATAGATATTTTTGTCAAAATTTCATTTCTATAGGAAATTTTGTCAAAATTATATTTCCATAAGAAATTTTGTCAAAAAATTTATTTTATAGAACATTTTTCCTAAATTTCATTTCTATAGGAAATTTTTCCTAAATTTGATTTCTATAGGAAATTTTGTCAAAATTTCATTTCTATAGGAAATTTTGCCAAAAATTTAATTTAAAATCTGATAAAAATTTCATCTCTATAAAAAACGTTTGTCAAAATTTCATTTCTATAAGAAATTTTGTCAAACTTCCACTTCTCTAGGAAATTTTATCAATATTTCATTTCTATTCAACATTTTGTAAAAAAATGGGAATTTGCTCAAAACTTCATTCTTATGGTAAATTTTGTCAAAATTTCATTGCTATTCAAAATTTTGTCAAAACTTCATTTCTATAGGAATTGATTTCTAAAAAAAATTTTGTCAAAATTTCATTTGTATAGGAAATTTTACCAAAGATTTCATTCCTCTTGGAAATCTGATCAAAATTTCATTTCTATAAGAAATCATGTCAAAATTTCATTTCAGTAGAACATTTTGTCAACATTTCATTTCTATATGCAATTTTTCTAAAATTTCTTTTCTATAGGAAATCTGATCAAAATTTCATTTCTATTCAAAATTTTGTCAAAAATTCATTTCTATGGAAAATTTTATTAAAATTTCGTTTCTATAAGAAATGTTGTCAAAATATCAGTTTTATAGAGGATTTTTGCTAAATTTTATTTCTATAGGAATTTTTTGCTCAATTTGATTTCTAAATTTTTTTTTTTCAATATTTCATTTCTATAGGAAATCTTGCGAAAAATTTAATTTGTCTTGGGAATCTGATTAAAATTTAATTTCTATCCAAATTTAGTCAAAAATTCATTTCTAAAGGAATTTTCTCAAAATTTCGTTTCTATAGAATTTTGTCAATTATGTCAAAATTTCATTTTAACAGGAAATTTTGTAAAAATTTCATTTCTATAGGAAATTTTCGCTAGGTAATCTGATAAAAATTTCATTTTAATAGGAAATTTTGGCAAAATTTTTTTCTGTACGATTTTTTTCAAAATTTCTTTCCTATAGGAAATTTTGTCAAAATATCTTTTCTATAAGAAATATTGTGAAAATTTCATTTCATTGGAAAATTTGTGCTATTTTTTAGGGAATTGTTTGTTTTTATTATTCATCTCACCTGTTGATGTATCATGTTCTCCAACTACTGCCTGCAATAATTCTGCTCTACTGGTATCCAATGTCGCATAACAATGGCCAGCCGATAGCAAATAACGGTGATGAACTGGAGACGTAACAAAAAAATAAAAAGAAACAGAAAGAGGAAAGAAAAACCAAAAATTAGGATATTCTCTTTAACACCTTTCGCTACACTTTTGAATGGACATCATTCCGTGCGATCTAAAATGAAAGGGAAATTTCAAAAACATGGATTCTTCTAACGTTTACTCACTTATGGCAGCCCCACAAAAAATTCTTTGAGTTTTTATTGAGATTATACCGGCCATTGAAGGAAACTCATTGATACCGGCCACACCAGAGGCTCCAACTATTTTTGTCGTAGAACCCCAGCCACATTCGCAAGGGGGTTTAACCACTTCAACCAAGCATGAAAAAGAACCCCCTCCGCCACCAGAGCGTACATACTCCTCTGTCGCTTGAGTGGGGCCAATGGTGGTCTTATAATCTTGACCAACAATAACTTTGGCTCCACGTTTTGTGGAAATCTTTGAAATGCCAATTGAGCCATTGCGCCACGTGCTGGCCGGTACTCTGTCGTTGATACCAAGGACACTTGTTGGTTCCTCTGAAGCACTGTAACTGAAGACATCTCCATCACTGGATTGGGTTAGCATGGTGAAGTCATGCATGTCGAGTTTGTTAGACAACAAGGCCAATACATAAGCAAACGAATTGCTAACTTTCTTATCTTCCGTCAAAGGAGCTTTGGGAGTAGTGGTGGTGGTGGTGGCGGAAGTCTGCTGTAAAGTGAACGTTGTTGAGAGGATATGAGAAGGAGGAGGCACTTGTGGAGTTATAGGTTCTTTAAGTGGCTTTTTTGTTGTTGTAGTGGTGGTGGTTGTGGTAGTACTTGTACTACTAGTGCCAGTCATTGTTATTTCCTCTGTGGCTTCATCCGTTTCTGTTTCCTTAAGGACATCACCTACAGTTCTTTTGTTTGAAGGTGTTGAAATATAAGAAAAAACTGCACGATTGAGGAAACTCGATCTCTCCATAAACCCACGACCACAAAAGTATTCGGAGCCTGTAAGGATTTCACTGCCTTCACGATTGAAATAGAAAATTTCATTCAAGCATTCTGTAGAGGAAGGCAACTGGAAAGAAACCAATATCGAAAAATTAAAAAAATAAAACTTGACTAATTTTTTTATAGAAATTATATTAAGTAACATTTTCTATAGCATTAAATTTTTACAAAATTTCCAAAAGCAAAGAATTTTGGAACAAGTTATAGAAATGAAATTTTAACATAATTTCCAATAGCAACGAAATATTGACTGTATTTTCTATAGAAACGATATTTTGACAAAATTTCTTAAAGAAATGAAATTTTGACAAAATTTCTACATTTTCCTATGAAAACGCTTTTTGGCAAAATTTTCTGTATTAACGAAGTTTTGGGAAATTTTCCTATAGAAATGAAATTTTGAGAAAATTTCCTATAGAGATGAAATTTTGACAACATTTTCTATACAATTCAAAATTTAACAAAATTTCCTATAGAAAACAAAAATTGACAAAATTTCCTAAAGAAATGAAATTGTGACAAAATTTTCTATAGAAATAAAATTTTGACCAAATTTCATAAAGATAAAATTTCCTAGAAATTTTGACAAAATTTTCAATGACAAAGAAATTTTTATAAAATTTCTAAAAGAGATGAAACTTAGAGAAATTTTCCTATAGAAATGAAATTTTGGCAAAATTTCCTGTATTACAGAAGATTTGAGAAATTTTCCTATAGAAATGAAATTTTGACAAAATGTCCTAAAGAAATTAAATTTTGACAAAATTTCCTATAGAAATGAAATTTTGACAAAATTTCCTATAGAAATTAAATTTAGACAAAATTTCCTATTAAAATGAAATTTTGACACAATTTCCTATAGAAAACAACTTTTGACAAAATTTCCTATAGAAATGAAATTTTGTTAAAATTTCCTATAGAAATAAAATTTTGACAAAAATTCCTATAGAAATGAAATTTTGACAAAATTTCCTAAAGAAATGAAATTTTGACAAAATTTCCTATAGAAATAAAATTTTGACACAATTTCCTATAGAAATAAAATTTTGATCAAATTTCCTAGAAATTTTGACAAAATGTTCAATGACAATGAAATTTTGATAAAATTTCTAAAAGAGATAAAATTTAGAGAAATTTTCCTATAGAAATGAAATTTTGGCAAAATTTCCTGTATTACAGAAGATTTGAGAAATTTTCCTATAGAAATGAAATTTTGAGAAAATTTCTTAAAGAGATGAAATTTTGACAATATTTTCTATAAAATTTAGATTTTGACAAAATTTCCTACAGAAAACAAAAATTGACACAATTTCTTATAGAAATGTAACTTTGACAAAATTTCCTATAGGAATGAGATTTTGATAAAATTTCCTATCGGAATTAAATTTTGACTAAATTTCCCATGGATATGAAATTTTTATAAAATTTGCTATAGAAATGAAACTTTGACAAAATTTTCTATAGAAGTGAAACTTTGACAAAATTTCCTATAGAAATAAAATATTGACGAAATTGTTTATAAAAATGAAATTTTGACAAAATTTCCCATAAAAATTAAATTTTGATAAAATTTCCTATAGAAATGAAATTTTGGAAATATTTCCTATAGAAATGACATTTTGACAAAATTTCCTATAGAAATGAAATTTTGAGAAAATTTCCTATAGAAATGAAATTCTGAAAAAATTTCCTATAGAAATTAAATTTAGACAAAATTTCCTATTAAAATGAAATTTTGACACAATTTCCTATAGAAAACAAATTTTGACAAAATTTCCTATAGAAATGAAATTTTGTTAAAATTTCCTATAGAAATGAAATTTTGACAAAATTTCCTATAGAAAGGAAATTTTGACAAAATTTCCTATAGAAATGAAATTTTGACAAAATTTCCTATAGAAATGAAATTTTGACAAAATTTCCTATAGAAGTGAAATTTTGACAAAATTTCCTATAGAAATGAAATTTTTTCCTATAGAAATAAACTTTTGACACAATTTCCTATAGAAATAAAATTTTGATCAAATTTCCTAAAAATTTTGACAAAATGTTCAATGACAAAGAAATTTTGATAAAATTTCTAAAAGAGATAAAATTTAGAGAAATTTTCCTATAGAAATGAAATTTTGGCAAAATTTCCTGTATTGCAGAAGATTTGAGAAATTTTCCTATAGAAATTAAATTTTGAGAAAATTTCTTATAGAGATGAAATTTTGACAATATTTTCTATAAAATTTAGATTTTGACAAAATTTCCTACAGAAAACAAAAATTGACACAATTTCTTATAGAAATGCAACTTTGACAAGTGACATTATCGGAATTATATTTTGACTAAATTTCCCATAGATATGAAATTTTTATAAAATTTCCTATAGAAATGAAAGTTTGACAAAATTTCCTATAGAAATGAAACTTTGACAAAATTTCCTATAGAAATAAAATATTGACGAAATTGTTTATAGAAATAAAATTTTGACCAAGAAATTAAATTTTAATAAAATATCCTATAGAAAGTAACTTTGATAACATTTCATACAGAAATTAAAATTTGAGAAAATTTCCTATAGAGATGAAATTTTGACAACATTTTCTATGGTATTCATAATAGTTTGACAAAATTTCCTATAGAAAACAACAATTGACAAAATTTCCTATAGAAATGAAATTTTGTTAAAATTTCCTATAGAAATGAAATTTTGACAAAATTTTTTATAGAAATGAAATTTTGTTAAAATTTCCTATAGAAATGAAATTTTGACAAAATTTCCTATAGAAATAAAATTTTGACAAAATTTCGTATAGAAATGAAATTTTGACAAAATGTTCTATAGAAATGAAATTTTGACAAAATTTCCTATTGAAATTACATTTTGACACAATTTCCTATAGAAATGAAATTTTGATAAAATATCCTAGAAATTTTGAAAAAATTTCAATGACAAAGAAATTTTGATAACATTTCTAAAAGAGATGAAACTTAGAGAAATTTTCCTATACAAATTAAATTTTGGCAAAATTTCCTGTATTACAGAAGATTTTAGAAATTTTCCTATAGAAATGAAATTTTGAGAAAAATTTTTATATAGATGAAATTTTGACAAAATTTCCTATAGAAATGAAATTTTGACAAAATTTCTTATAGAAATGAAATTTTGACAAAATTTCCTATTGAAATGACATTTTGACACAATTTCCTATAGAAATGAAATTTTGATAAAATTTCCTAGAAATTTTGACAAAATTTTCAATGACAAAGAAATTTTGATAAAATTTCTAAAAGAGATGAAATTTAGAGAAATTTTCCAATAGAAATGAAATCTTGGCAAAATTTCCTGTATTACAGAAGATTTGAGAAATTTTCCTATAGAAATGAAATTTTGAGAAAATTTCCTATAGAAATGAAATTTTGACAAAATTTCCTATTGAAATTAAATTTTGACAAAATTTCCTATAGAAATGAAATTTTGATAAAATTTCCTAGAAATTTTGACAAAATTTTCAATGACAAAGAAATTTTGATAAAATTTCTAAAAGAGATGAAATTTTGAGAAATTTTGACAAAATTTCCTATAGAAATAAAATATTGACGAAATTGTTTATAGAACTGAAATTTTAACAAAATTTCCCATAAAAATTAAATTTTGATGAAACTTCCTATAAAAATGAAATTTTGGCAATATTTCCTAAAGAAATGAAATTTTTACTAAATTTCCTACAGCAAAGAAATTATGCCAAAATTTCCAGGGGAAATTAAATGTTGATAAAATTTCCTATAGCAATGAAAATTGGATAAAATTGAAAATATACAAAAGTATAAAATTTTTATCTTCTTATACCCTTACCGTATTTAATTTGATGTCACATTTAAACTTTAAGGTATGATCATCTGGAGCTATAACTGTGTATCGACATGAAGTTCCTATTGGATAGTCACCAGGATAATATGGCGAATTAATAAAAATTTTTTCACCAGATTTCATATGAACTTTATGATTACATTGCTCAAATAGAGACCAAACATTAGGAAAAAGATGGATAAATACAAAGCTCCATAAAAATTTGTATTTCACTATAGAGGACATTGTAGATCCTCTTATGTTGATTTTTTTATTAAATTTTAATTAAAATTTCTTTATTTTTTTTTCAACACTATTTTCTATTGATTCATATATCGTGTTTTTCAATCACTTTCGGTTTCTCAAACTTTCTTCTTTCACTTCTCAGCAGCAACTGAATTCTTCGTTGAAATCAAATTTGGCCAAGATTTCAGTTTACCTTCACTTTCAACATAAATTTGGTGTTCATTCGTTTTTTTTTTTTTTAATTTTTCTCTTTTTTGTGCTTTGAACTTAACTTTTGTTTTACTTCCTCCCATGGGTCTTACAATTTATGGAGTCTGCTTCACTTCTTAATAAAGATTGATTTGAAAATACCGCGAGTTTTTTTTTCAAATGTTATCACGTGAATTTTTTTGTTGCTGTTTCGATTTTTGTTTTGTTGCCTTTGGTGTTAGAAACGTGTTTTGTGTGAGATTTTCTATTACTATGGAGATTTTTGCAGTTTGCCTTTTGTTTTGATTCCAATAGCATCGGCACCAACGTCTACCGGCTTTTCTTAAGCCGGTTTTTATTAATATATCACAGACGGCCGGACTATTGTTAACATCTCATAATAATAACATAGGCTATATTTTGTTTTGATTTATACCACCTACACTCCTGGAGAATATCTTATAAACAACATAGAAAACAATGACATTGTAATTCGACCATATACCCTATAGAAATTAAATTTTGACAAAATTTCTAGTTGCACAGAAAACTTGAAACGATGTCTTATAGAAATGAAATTTAGAATAAATTTCCTCTAGCAAGAAGTTTTATCCAAATACCCTAAAGCAAAGAAATTTTGACTAAAATTTCCAATATCAAAGTAAAGAAATTTTAACAATATTTTTTAACTAGAAAATTTTTCTATAGAAATTTGACAAAATTTGCTTCAGCAATGAAATATTTGACAAAATGTTCTATAGAAAATTAAATTAGACAATATTACCTATATAAAGGAAATTAAGAGAAAATGTTCTATGAAAATAAGCTTTATAAGTTAAGCAAATAAATTTTGTAAATTTTCTTCTTAAATAAGGAAATATTGACAAAATTTCTTATACTAAAGAAATTAAAAAAAAAAAAAATCTTATGGCACAGAAATTTTGACAAAATTTCCTACATAAATGGAATTTTGACAAATTTTTCTACAGTAAATAGATTTTGACAAAATTTTGCATTTATAAAGTTTCCTATAGCAGAAAAATTTGGTAAAATTTCCTGCATCAATGAAATTTTGACTCTATTTTCTATAGCAAAGGAATTTTGACAAAAATATATATAGCAGAAATATAGCAGAAATATTTGGTAAAATTTCCTGCATCAATGAAATGTTGACTCTATTTTCTATAGCAAAGGAATTTTGACAAAACTTCCTATATATATATATATGGAATTTTTGTCAAAGCAGACAATTTATGGTAATATTTCCAACAGCAAAGGAATTTTGACAAAATTTCCTGCAGCAGAGAAATTTTGACAATACTTCCTATATAAATAGAATTTTCTCAAAATTTGGAAAAAAGCAAAGAACTTTTGCCAAAATTTCCTATAACAAAGAAATGTTACAAAAATTTCCTTTGACACAGAAATTTTGACAAAATTTTCTATAGCAAAGAAATTTTGACAAAATTTCCTATAGCAAAAAAATGTTGACAAAGTTTCTTATATCAAAAAAAATTGACAAAATTTCTTTTGGCACAAAAAATTTTGACAAAATTTCCTATGGCACAAAAATATTGAAACATTTCTTTTAACAAAGAAATTTTGACAAAGTTTCCTATAGCAACGGAATTTTAACAAAATTTCCTTTTGCACAGGAATTTTGGCAACAAATTTTCTCTAACAAAGAAATTTTGACAAAATTTCCTCTAACAAAGAAATTTTTACAAAATTTCCTATAGCACAGAAATTTTGACAAAATTTCCTCCGACAAAGAATTTTGACAAAAATTCCTAAAACTTCCTATAGCAAAGAATTGTTAACAAAATGTTCTTTGGCATAGAAATTTTGATGAAAATTCCTATAGCACAGAATTTTTCACAAAAAATCTTAAAGCACAAACATTCCCATAGACATGACAAAATTTCCCATAGAAACGGAATTTGGAAAAAGCAAAGAAAGTTTGCCACAATTTCCTATAACAAAGAAATTTTACCAAAATTTACTTTGACACAAGAATGTTGACAAAATTTCCTATAGCAAAGAAATTTTTACAAAATTTGCTAAAGCAAAGGAATTTTGACAAAATGTTCTATGGCAACAAAATGTTGACAAAGTTTCTTATAGCAAAAAAAAATTTGACAAAATTTCCTATTGCACAAAAATATTGAGAAAATTTCTTATAACAAAGAAATTTTGACAAAGTTTCCTATGGCAAAGAATTTTTAGCAAAAATTTTCTTTGGCACAGAAATGTTGACAAATTTTCCTATAGCACAAAAATTTTGACAAAATTCCTAAAGCATAAAAATGTTGACAAAATTTTCTATAGAACATAAATTTTGACAAAAATTCCTACAGCACATACATTTTGACAATATTCCTGTAGCAAAGAAATATTGACAATATCTCCAATGACATAGACATTTTGACAAAGTTTCCTATGGCAAAGAATATGTAGCAAAATTTTCTTTGGCACAGAAATGTTTACAAATTTTCCTATAGCACAGAAATTTTGACAAAATTCCTATAACATAAAAATTATGACAACATTTCTAATAGCAAAGAAATTTTGACAAAATTTCCTACAGCACATAAATTTAACAAAATTTTGATAAAATTTCCTATAGCAAAAAAATTTTAACAAAATTTTCTTTGGCACAGAAATTTTGACAAAATGTCCTAAAACAAAGAAATTTTTACAAAATTTCCTATAGCACAGAAATTTTGACAAAAATTCCTAAAGCAAAAAAATTCGACAAAATTTCCTATAGAACATAAATTTTGACAAAATTTCCTATAGCACAGAAATTTTGACAAAAATTCCTAAAATTTCCTATAGCAAAGAATTTTTAATAAAATTTTCTTTAGCAAAGAAATTTTGATAAAAATTCTTATAGCACAGAATTTTTCACAAAAAATCTTAAAGCACAAACATTTTAACAAAATTTCCTTACGCACTAACAAAATTTCCCATAGAAATGGAATTTGGAAAAAAGCAAAGAAATTTTGCCAAAATTTCCTAAAGCAAAGAAATTTTTACAAAATTTACTATGGCACAGGAATTTTGACAAAATTTCCTATAGCAAAGAAATTTTACCAAAATTTCCTTTGACACAAAAAGTTTTTTCCTATAGCAAAGGAATTTTGACAAAATTTGCTAAAGCAAAGGAATTTTGACAAAATTTTCTATAGCACCAAAATGTTGACAAAGTTTCTTATAGCAAAACAATTTTGACAAAAGTTTCCTATAGCAAAGGAATTAAAAAAATCCATTTGGCACAGGAATGTTAGCAAAATTTCCTATAGCACAGAAATTTAGACAAAAATTCCTAAAGCAAAAAAATGTTGACAAAATTTCCTATAGAACATAAATTTTGACAAAAATTCCTACAGCACATAAATTTTGACAATATTCCTGTAGCAAAGAAATATTGACACTATTTCCTATGACATAGAAATTTTACCAAAATTTCCTACAGCAAAGAAATTTTACTAAAATTTCCTTTGACTCAAAAATTTTGACAAAATTTCCTATAGCAAAGAAATGTTGACAAAATTTGCTAAAGCAAAGGAATTTTGACAAAATTTTCTATAGCAACAAAATGTCGACAAAGTTTTTTATAGCAAAAAAATTTTGACAAAATTTCCTTTTGCACACACATTTTGACAAAAATTCTTATGGCACAAAAATATTGAGAAATTTCTTATAACAAAGAAATTTTGACAAAGTTTCCTATAGCAAGGGAATTAAAAAAAATCCTTTGGCGCAGGAATTTTGGCAAAATTTCCTATAGCACAGAAATTTTGACAAATATTCCTAAAGCAAAAACATATGCACTAACTTATAATACCCTGTTCCACAGTGTGGCGCAGGGTATAAAAATTTTGACAAATTTTCCTATAGCACAAAAATTTTGACAAAATTCCAATAGCATAAAAATGATGACAACATTTCTAATAGCAAAGAAATTTCGACAAAATTTCCTACAGCACATAAACTTTGACAAAATTTCCTATAGCAAAGAAATTTTAACAAAATTTTCTTTGGCACAGAAATTTTGACAAGATTTCCACTAACAAAGAAATTTTGACAAAATTTCCTCTAACAAAGAAATTTTTACAAAATTTCCTATAGCACAGAAATTTTGACAAAATTTCCTCTGACAAAGCAATTTTGACAAAAATTCCTAAAATTTCCTATAGCACAGAATTTTAAATAAAATTTTCTTTGGCAAAGAAATTTTGACAAAAATTCCTATAGCACAGAATTTTTCACAAAAATTCTTAAAGCACAAAAAATGTTAACAAAATTTCCTTTGTCACAGAAATTTTGACAACATTTCATATAACAAAGAAATGTTGACGAAATGTTCTATAGCAAGCAGATGTTGACCAAATTTCCTATGACAAAGAAATGTTGACAAAGTTTCTTATAGCAATTAAAATTTAACAAAATTTCCTTTGACATAGAAATTTTGACAAAATTTCCTAAAGCACACAAATTTTGACAAAAATTCCTATAACACAAAAATTTTGACAAAACATCGTATAGCACATAAATGTTGACAAAATTTTCTATGGCACAGAAGTTTTAACAAAACTTTCTTTGGCACAGAAATTTTGATAACATTTCCTAGAGCACAAAAATGTTGACAAAAATTCCTATAGCAAAGATATATTGACAAAATTTTCTCTAACAAAGAAATTTTGACAAAGTTTTAGTATAGCAAAGAAATTTTAACTAAATTTTGCTTTGGCACAGAAATTTTGACAGAACTTCCTATAGCAAATAAATTTTAACAAAATTTCCTTTAGCTCAGAAATTGTTGACAAAATTTCCTATAGAAACTAGATTTTTACAAAAATTCCTTTAGGAAAAATATTTAAGCAACATGTACTATAGTAGAGAGTTTTCGACAAAAAAAAATATCGACAAAATTTCTTATAGTAAAGAAATTTATAAAGTAAGGAAATAGTGACAATATGTCTTCAAAACTTCTTATAGGAAAGACATTTTTAAGAAATTTTGCACATAAATGATATTTTTGACAAAATATTATAGAGCGATGAAAATGCGACAAAATTTTCTATGGCATACAAATGCAGAGACAAATTCTTAGGCAATTTTTGTTGGAAATTTAAGTTTTACCATATTAGTTTATACACAGACCCATATCGCAGACAAAATAATATCGTTTTTATTTCATTGTCTCATTTTCCGTTGAACGTAATGTAGTTTTTTAAGGAAATTTTCATTTTTTTTCTTTTTTTGATTATCCAATGACGACCGCTTCATTCCCCCCCCTCATTGAGGCATTCATAACAAGTGACCAAAACGATAATCATTTCAATTCAGTTAGACACCAATTTTTATCTTTTCGTTTTCATCCAACCAACCAACCAACCAACCAATCATCCATTAGCCATTTCTGGCATAACACCCTATACCAAAATAGACAAATCTTTCATAAAACGAAAGAATAATCAAACAAAACTTGACCAAAATACATCATAGACATGAAGGAGAGTAATGCCAACACGAATGATAATAAAGAAAAATGGACATAATACTCCATGATGAAAATGAAAAATAAACAAAATTGAGTCGATATCAAATTGTGAAAAATTTCGTTTGGCAAAAAAATCTCGAGGAATCAAATGATACACAGGAAAATATTTGTACAATTAGAAAATACATTTTTGTCACAATAAAATATTTGTTTAATATCATGATAATCCAGTTATTCCAATCGATGTTGAAATTGTATTTTTGTCATAATAAAATATTTTTTTAATGTCATGATAATCCAGTTATTCTAACCGATGTTGAAATTTGTAAGATTTGCTATTGACTAATGTGGAGGATGATTGTCAACCTTTCGATCTATGCCGATATTTATATACAGTTCTCTACATTTTACATGGGATTTGAGCCATTTGAACATCGCTGATAATTTTTTTCAGTGCGGTTATTGACTGTGCCATTGTAATCATCTACATTTGCTTTACAACCGCGTACAGGATGAATTTCACTATAATGGTGCTTGTGTAAAAATATTATTGTACACGTCCCAATCTCATTGAAATCTAATCCAAGTTTTTTTTCTCATTTAATTTTTTTCGCCCCTTCAAAAACAAACACTTAAATATGTTGTATGTACCTAATGCCAATTTATTCAATGACCAAAAAAGCTTAAAATCCAAATGAAAAGATAATCACATATAATTTTTTTTTTTTTTTTGAAAATGGGGTCTAAATTAGATGGTCACTACATCACTAGCAGTAAATGGTTATATAACTATAAAAGTAAATTTTGACAAAATTTAATAAAAACTTTACAAAATTACCTAGCGAAATGGAATTTTGAAAAACTTTCTTGCAGAAATGAAACTTTGATAGAATTTTTCTACATACATAAAATTTTGACAAAAATTCGTATAGAAAAGAAATTTTGAAAAAAAACCTATATAAAAGAAATTTTGACAAAATGTCCTATGTGATAAAAATGTTGACAAAATGTCCTTTAGTAACAAAAATTGTGACAAAATGTCCTTTAGTAACAAAAATTATGACAAAATTCCCATACAAAAGAAAATTTGACAAAATTTCCTATATAAAAGAAAACTTGACAAAATTTCCCATATAAAAGAAATTTTGACAAAATTTCCTATATAAAAGAAATTTTGACAAAATTTCCTATATAAAAGAAATTTTGACAAAATTTCCTATATAAATGAAATTTTGACAAAATTTCCCATATGAAAGAAAATTTAACAAAATTTCCTATATAAAAGAAATTTTGACAAAATTTCCTATATAAAAGAAATTTTGACAAAATTTCCCATATGAAAGAAATTTTGACAAAGTTTTCTATACAAACGAAATTTTGAAAAATTTCCTATACAACACAAATGACGACAAAATTTCCTATGTAATAGAAATTTTGACAAATATCGTATATAATATAAAAGAAAACTTGACAAAATTTCCCATATAAAAGAAATTTTGACAAAATTTCCTATATAAAAGAAAATTTGACAAAATTTCCTGTATAAAAGAAATTTTGACAAAATTTCCTATATAAAAGAAAATTTGACAAAATTTCCTATATAAAAGGAATTTTGACAAAATTTCCTATATAAAAGAAATTTTGACAAAATTTCCCATATGAAAGAAATTTTGACAAAATTTCCTATATAAAAGAAATTTTGACAAAATTTCCTATATAAAAGAAATTTTGACAAAATTTCCTATATAAAAGAAATTTTGACAAAATTTCCCATATGAAAGAAATGTTGACAAAATTTGCTAACCAAACGAAAATTTGACAAGATTTCCTATATAAAAGAAATTTTGAAAAAAAAATCCTATATAAAAGAAATTTTGAAAAATATCCTATACAACACAAATGACGACAAAATTTCCTATGTAGTAGAAATTTTGACAAAATTTCCTATATAAAAGAAATTTTGACAAAATTTCCTATATAAAAGAAATTTTGACAAAATTTCCCATATGAAAGAAATGTTGACAAAATTTGCTAAACAAACGAAAATTTGACAAGATTTCCTATATAAAAGAAATTTTGAAAAAAAAATCCTATATAAAAGAAATTTTGAAAAATTTCCTATACAACACAAATGACGACAAAATTTCCTATGTAGTAGAAATTTTGACAAATATCGTATATAAAAGAAATTTTGACAAAATTTCCCATATGAAAGAAATTTTGACAAAATTTGCTAAACAAACGAAATTTTGACAAAGTTTTCTATACAAGAGAAATTTTGAAAAACATTCTTATATAAAAGAAATTTTGAAAAATTTCCTATACAGCACAAATGACGAAAAAATTTCCTATGTAATAGAAATTTTGACAAATATCGTATATAATATAAAAGAAAACTTGACAAAATTTCCCATATAAAACAAATTTTGACAAAATTTCCTATATAAAAGAAAATTTGACAAAATTTCCTATATAAACGAAATTTTGACAAAATTTCCTATATAAACGAAATTTTGACAAAATTTCCTATATAAAAGAAATTTTGACAAAATTTCCCATATGAAAGAAATTTTGACAAAATTTGCTAAACAAACGAAATTTTGACAAAGTTTTCTATACAAAAGAAATTTTGAAAAACATTCCTATATAAAAGACATTTTGAAAATTTTCCTATAAACACAAATGACGACAAAATTTCCTATGTAATAGAAATTTTGACAAATATCGTATATAATATAAAAGAAAACTTGACAAAATTTCCCATATAAAAGAAATTTTGACAAAATTTCCTATATAAAAGAAAATTTGACAAAATTTCCTATATAAAAGAAAACTTGACAACATTTCCTATATAAAAGAAATTTTGACAAAATTTCGTATATAAAAGAAAATTTGACAAAATTTCCTATATAAAAGAAATTTTGACAAAGTTCTCTATACAATAGAAATTTTGACAAAATTTCCTATATAAAAGAAATTTTGACAAAAATTCCTATATAAAAGAAATTTTGACAAAATTTCCCATATGAAAGAAATTTTGACAAAATTTGCTAAACAAACGAAATTTTGACAAAGTTTTCTATACAAAAGAAATTTTGAAAAACATTCCTATATAAAAGACATTTTGAAAATTTTCCTATACAACACAAATGACGACAAAATTTCCTATATAATAGAAATTTTGACAAATATCGTATATAAAAGAAATTTTGACAAAATTTCCTATACAAAAAGAAATTTGGATAAAATTTCATATACAACAGAAATTTTGACAAAATTTCTTCTAAAAGAAATTATCACAATGTGTCGTATACTAAAGAAATTTTCATAAAATTTCGTACATAAGGAATATTATAAAAAAAATCCTAAAGTAAGAAAATTTTCTAAGTAAAGAAATTTCAACAAAAGAAATTTCAACAACAAATCATATACAAAGTTTGACAAAATTTCCTGTATAAAAATATCTTTGACAAAATTTTCTCTATCAAAAAAAATGTTCACCAAATTTCCTATACATGAGAAATTTTGGAAAAAAAATCGTATAAAAAAATTGACAAAATTTCCTACAAAAGAAATTTCAACATAAAATCATATGCAAAGTTTGACAAAATTTCCTGTATAAAACTATTTTTGACAAAATTTTCTCTATCAAAAAAAAATGTTCACCAAATTTCCTATACATGAGAAATTTTGAAAAAAAATCGTATAAAAAAATTGACAAAATTTCCTACACCACTGAAATTTTAACCAAATTTACTATACAAAAGAAATTTTGGCAAACTTTCCTATACAAAGGAAATATTGACATTTCCTATTGAAAATAAATTTTGGCAAAATTTCCTACATAAAAGAATTTTTGATAAAATTTCCTATACAAAAGAAATTTTTAAAAACTTTCCTATACAAAAGAAATTTTCTTTATTGAAGAAGACTTGACAAAAAAAAACCTATAGAAAAGAAATTTAAATAGAATTTAATTTTGCAAAGAAATTTTGATAAAATTTCTTATACAAACGAAAAATTTGCCAAAACTTTCTATATAAAAAAACAGTAATTTTCACAAAAATTCGTTTATTAAAGAAATTTTAATAAATTTTTATATACAAATTAGCTAAAGAAATTTCTATTCATAAAATTCATATACAAAATTGAACAAAATTTCCTATATAAAAGAATTTTTGACAAAATTGACAAAATTCCCATACAGCAGAAATTTTGACAAATTTAAGAAAATTTCCTATACAGCAGAAATTTTGACAAAATATATAAAAGAAAGAATATAAAAGAAGAAGAATATACAATAAATTTTGACAATTTTTTTATAAAATTTCCTAAACAAAAGAAATTTTAACAAAAATTCCTACACAGAATAAATTTTGACCGAATTTCCTATATAAAGAAATTTTGACAAAATTTTCTATATAAAACAAAATTTTGATAAAATTTCCTATACAAAAAAAAATTGACAAAATGTCATTTATAAAAGAAATTTTGACCAAATTTCCTATGTACAAAAATTTTAAAAATTTTCTATATAAAAGAAATCTTGATAAAATTTTCTTTATTAAAGAAAGTTTTACAAAACTTCCTATAGAAAAGGAATTTAAACAGAATTTAATTTTGCAAAGAAATTTTGATAAAATTTCCTATACCAACGAAATTTTTACAAACTTTCCTATCTATAAGATATTTTGACGAAATTTCCTTTACAAATTAATTTTCACAACATTTCGTATACTAAAAAAATTTTATCAAATTTTCGTATAGAGAAGAACATTTTAAAAAATTTCCTAAAGTAGGGAAATTTTCGCAAAATTTCCCAAAGTAAGGAAATTTTCGCAAAATTTCCCAAAGTAAGGAAATTTGGACAAACTTTCCTATAGCTAAGAAAAAATTTTGTATATGAATTTTTGTCGAATTCATATACAAAATTTGACTAAATTTCTATGTGAAAGATATTTTGAAAAAATTTCCTATACAAAAGAAATTTTGATAAAATCTCATATCTAAAAAATATAGACAAAATTTCCTATGCAAAAGATATTTTGACCACATTTCCTATATAAAAGAATTTTTGACAAAATGTTATTTATAAAAAAAAATTTACCAAATTATAGCTAAGAAAAAAATTTGTATATGAATTTTTGTCGAATTCATATACAAAATTTGACTAAATTTCTATGTGAAAGAAATTTTGAAAAAATTTCCTATACAAAAGAAATTTTGACAAAATCTCATATCCAAAAAATATAGACAAAATTTCCTATGCAAAAGATATTTTGATATTTCCTATATAAAACAATTTTTGACAAAATGTCATTTATAAAAAAAAAAATTACCAAATTTCCTATGTAAAAAAATTTACAAAATATCATATATAAAAGAAAAACTTCCTATAGAAAAGAAATTTAAAGAGAGATTTACTTTGCAAAGAAATTTTGATAAAATATCCTATACAAACAAAATTTTTACAAAATTTCCTATATAAAAGATATTTTGAAAAAATCTCCTACACAAAAGAAATTTTGACAAAATTTCCTATATAAAATAAATTTTAACAAAATTTCCTGTATAAAAAGAAAACTTAACAAAATTTCCTGTGTAAAAAAAAATTTTGAAAAAATTTCCTATACAAAATAAATTTGGATAAAATTTCATATACAATAGAAATCTTGACAAAATTTCCTATACAAAATAAATTTGGAGAAAAATGTCTATATAAAAGTAATTTTCACAAAATTTCATATACTAAAGAAATTTTAACAAAATATACAAAAGAATATTTAAAAAAATACTAAAGTAAGGAAATTGTGACAAAATTTCCTATACATACAAAATTTTTACAAACTTTCCTATATAAAGAAATTATGACAATTTTGTGTATAGGAACAAAAGAAATTTTCACAAATTTCCCTATATGAAGTAAAGTTTGAAAAAATATCCTATGTAAAGTACAGATTGACAAAAATTCATATACAAACAAAAATTTTTGTCTACATTTTATTTAAAAAAAATAAATTTCTACAAAAATGTCTATACAAAAGAAACAAAACAGAACAGATTTGACGAAATTACCTACACAAAAGAAATGTTGACAAAATTTCCCATAAAGATTAAATTTTGATGAAATTTTCAATAGACTGAAAATTTTTGCATTCTTTTTACTCTCCTTTCTTTTTTTCTTTTGACTTTTAAGAATAAGTCTATATTTTATATTTTCATTAAAACTATAAAAAAGATTTATTATTCTAAAATCCAGAGATTTGTTTAATTGTCCCTGTGTTTGTAAGCTGTTACTTTCGCGCATAAGGGTCAGTATTTAACGCGTAAATACCCTTTCTATGGCCAAAATCACCATTAACTTTAACAAGAACTCTAACTTGTTTGAAAAGAACAACAAAAAAATAATGCAATTCCCCTAAAACCATTAAGGGACCACTTCCAAAAAAAAAGTCAACATCTTTGGCTTAATCACGTACGATGTTACCACCATCAGTAGAAATAAAAAGACATGGTAATTGATTCAAAAGCCATCAGGGCCTTTTTAATGGAATATTTCTCTAAATTTATAAGAAATATTTTTAAAATTTCTAAGGGACATTTTTACCAAATGCTTTTTTGCCAAAATTTCTTTGCTATAGGAAATTTTGTCAAAATTTCTTTGCTATACGAATTTTTTTCAAAATTTCTTTGATATAGGAAATTTTGTCACATTTTTTTTGCTATAAGAAATTTTGTCAAAATTTCTTTGCTATAGGAAATTTTGTCAAAATTTCTTTGCTATAGGAAATTTTGTCAAAATTTCTTTGCTATAGGAAATTTTGTCAAAATTTCTTTGCTATAGGAAATTTTGTAAAATTTTCTTTGCTATAACAAATTTTGCTAAAATTTCTTTGCTATAGGAAATTTTGTCAAAATTTCTTTGCTATAGGAAATTTTGTAAAATTTTCTTTGCTATAACAAATTTTGCTAAAATTTCTTTCGTATAAAAAATTTTGCGACAATTCCTTTATAATTTTGTCAAAATTTTTTGCTATAGGAAATTTTGTCAAAATTTCTTTGTTATAGGAAATTTTGTCAAAATTTCTTTGTTAAGGATTTTTTTTCAAAATTTCATTTCTATAGGAAATTTTTTTCAAAATTTCATTTCTATAGGAAATTTTTTTAAAATTTCATTGCTATTGGTCATTTTGTCAAAATTTCTTTGCTATAGGAAATTTTGTCAAAATTTCTTTGCTATAGGAAATTTTGTCAAAATTTCTTTGCTATAGGAAATTTTGTCAAAATTTCTTTGCTATAGAAAATTTGGTCAAAATTTCTTTGCTATAGGAAATTTTGTCAAAATTTCTTTGCTATAGGAAATTTTGTCAAAATTTCTTTGCTATAGGAAATTTTGTCAAATTTTCTTTGCTATAACAAATTTTGCTAAAATTTCTTTCGTATAAAAAATTTTGCGACAATTCCTTTATAATTTTGTCAAAATTTCTTTGCTATAGGAAATTTTGTCAATATTTCTTTGCTATAGGAAATTTTGTCAAAATTTCTTTGCTATAGGAAATTTTGTCAAAATTTCTTTGTTATAGGAATTTTTTTCAAAATTTCATTTCTATAGGAAATTTTTTTAAAATTTCATTGCTATTGGTCATTTTGTCAAAATATCTTTGCTATAGGTAATTTTGTCAAAATTTCTTTGCTATAGGAAATTTTGTCAAAATTTCTTTGCTATAGGAAATTTTGTCAAAATTTCTTTGCTATAGAAAATTTGGTCAAAATTTCTTTGCTATAGGAAATTTTGTCAAAATTTCTTTGCTATAGGAAATTTTGTCAAAATTTCTTTGCTATAGGAAATTTTGTCAAATTTTCTTTGCTATAACAAATTTTGCTAAAATTTCTTTCGTATAAAAAATTTTGCGACAATTCCTTTATAATTTTGTCAAAATTTCTTTGCTATAGGAAATTTTGTCAATATTTCTTTGCTATAGGAAATTTTGTCAAAATTTCTTTGCTATAGGAAATTTTGTCAAAATTTCTTTGTTATAGGAATTTTTTTCAAAATTTCATTTCTATAGGAAATTTTTTTAAAATTTCATTGCTATTGGTCATTTTGTCAAAATATCTTTGCTATAGGAAATTTTGTCAAAATTTCTTTGCTATAGGAAATTTTGTCAAATTTTCTTTGCTATAGGAAATTTTGTCAAATTTTCTTTGCTATAACAAATTTTGCTAAAATTTCTTTCGTATAAAAAATTTTGCGACAATTCCTTTATAATTTTGTCAAAATTTCTTTGCTATAGGAAATTTTGTCAACATTTTTTACTATAGGTAATTTTGTCAAAATTTCTTTCGTATAAAAAATTTTGCGACAATTCCTTTATAATAGAAAATTTTGTCAAAATTTTTTCCTAGAAGAAATTTTGAAATATCGAAATTTCTTTACTATAGAAAATGTTGTCCATGTCCGATTTTTTCATTTTTAATGTCATTTTTTAGGCCCATTGCAATTCCCCCCTGTAAGCCAAATTGCTATCTCAAATAAATATTTGTAGACGTTAAAAAATACTCGCATGTGTAACTTATGAATACTTTACCATTACGCTGATGAAAACCGTGAACAAAAACTATGAAAAAATTCAGCATATTTGACTTTGCCTGGACATTAAAATAAAACACAAAAAAAAAGAATTTAAGCCATCGTCCAGCCAGTGCTAAGATGTGAAACAAAGTCTCGTTAGAATTTAATTCGTTTTTATTTCTTTTTAATTTTTATTACATTTCTACAGTTTTTTTATTAGCTTTTTCAAAACCATGCCGTAGCAAAGTCCACAGATTCACCAGTGATGTCTCTTAGTTGAGGTATCCCCTAGTCTAAGTGTAGTGACTTGATGACGGACAAAATGTTAGTGGTTCGTTCCCATCGTTTGGAGCCTGTATATGGGGTTTTTGAATTGCTCGTTAAAGGGGATGGGTCTAGGAGATTTACATGTGCCAGCATGGAAAATTTTGTAGTTTGGGGCTTGACCATGTTAGTTATTGTCCTTTGGTGTGTGTTTACGACAAACACTCACGAAGGAGTAGGAAATTAAAAATGGCGAAATAAAGTTTAATTTTTTATATTCACTTGAAGCATTTTTGTTTTTTGGCGAGGATAATAAACAAAACAAGTACAGCGGCGACATTGGCGAATAAAAATTACATTTGGTAAAGGGAAAATACGATTTTCATACAGGGCCATATACATTGTACATGGACATGGACATGGAAAGAAAATAGGTTTCGCTTTTTGAAATAGAATAACAAAGTAAGAAATTTAATTAAAGTGACATGTTAAAGAAGTTTTGTAAAAATTTTTTCATAAGGGAAATTTTCACCATTGTCAGTTCTATAAGAAATTGTTGTCAAGATTTCTTTTATATAGAAAATTTTGTCAAAATTTCATTTCTATAGAACATTTTGTCAAAATTTTATTTTTATAGGAAATTCTGTTAAAATTTTATTTACATACAAAACTTTGACAAAATTTCTTTGTTATAGGAAATTTTGTCAAAATTTCATTTCTATAGAAAATTGTCAAAATTTCTTTGTTATAGGAAATTTGATCAAAATTTCATTTCTACAGGATTTTTCATTAAAATTTTATTCCTATAGGAAATTTTGTCATAATTTCATTTCTACAGGAAATTGTGTCTACATTTTTTTAAAAAATTTTGTCAAAATTTCAAGGAATTTATTTGTCAAAATTTCATTTCTAACGAAAATTTTGTCAAAAGTTTTTTGTTATAGGAAATTTGATCAAAATTTCATTTCTACAGGATTTTTCATTAAAATTTCATTCCTATAGGAAATTTTGTCATAATTCCATTTCTACAGGAAATTGTGTTTACATCTTTTAAAAAATTTTGTCAAAATTTCATTCCTATAGGAAATTTTTTCATAATTTCATTTCTGTAGAAAATTCTGTCAAAATTTATGTGCTATAGGAAACTTTATTAAAATTTCTTTGCCATAAGAAATTTTATCAAAATTTCTTTGCCATAGGATTTATTTGTCAAAATATCATTTCTACAGAAAAATTTGTCAAAAGTTTTTTAATAGGAAATTTGATCAAAATTTCATTTCTACAGGATTTTCCATTAAAATTTCATTCATATAGGAAATTTTGTCATATTTTAATTCTACAGGAAATTGGGTCAAATTTTTTTTTTAAAAATTTTGTCAAAATTTCATTCCTATAGGAAATTTTTTCATAATTTCATTTCTGTAGAAAATTCTGTCAAAATTTCTTTGCTATAGGAAATTTTATTAAAATTAATTTGCAATAGGAAATTTTATCAAAATTGTTTGCCATAGGATGTGTTTGTCAAAATTTAATTTCTAAAGAAAATTTTGTCAAAAGTTTTTTGTTATAGGAAATTTTATTAAAATTTCATTTCTATAGGATTTTTCATCAAAATTTCATTCCTATAGGAAATTTTGTCATAATTTCATTTCTACAGGAAATTGTGTCAACATTTTTTAATATAGGAAATTTTGTCAAAATTTCTTTGCTATAAAAAAATTTGTCAAATTTTTTTTGATATAAAAAATTTTGTCAAAATTTCATTCCTATAGGAAGTTTTTTTATAATTTCATTTCTGTAGAAAATTCTGTCAAAATTTCTTTGCTATAGGAAATTTTATTAAAATTTCTTTGCTATAGAAAATTTTATCAAATTTTTTGCCATAGGATTTTGATTGTAAAATTTCATTTCTAAAAAAAAAAAAATTTGCCAAAAGTTTTTTGTTATAGGAAATTTTATCAAAATTTCATTTCTATAGGGTTTTTTCATCAAAATTTCATTCTTATAGGAAATTTTGTCATAATTTCATTTCTACAGGAAATTGTGTCAAAATTTCTTTATTATAGGAAATTTTATCAAAATTTCATTTCAATAGGATTTTTCATCAAAATTTCATTCCTATAGGAAATTTTTCATAATTTTGTCAAAAATTATTTGCTATAGGAAACTTTGCAAAGAATTTAGAAACTTAAAATTTTCTTTGCCGTAAGTTTTTTTTTAAACATTTCGTTAGGTTAGGTTAGGTCAGGTTAGTGGAATGCCGATATTTCAGGCTCACATAGACTATTCAGTCCATTGTGATATCACAGTGGTGAACTTCTCTCTTATCACTGAGTGCTGCTCGATTCTATGTTAAGTTCAATGATTCTATGTTAAGTTCGAGTTCAAACGGCATTCCACATTGTAATGAAGCTTTGAAACACTCAGAAATATCACCAGCATTCTTTGCTATAGGAAATTTTGTCAAATTTTTATTTCTATAGGAAATTCTGTCAAAATTTCATTTCAGTTGGAAACTTTATCAAAATTTTATTTCTATAAGAAATTTTGGAAAATTTTCATTTCAATTCAATTAATATTTACGAGTATAGAAAATATTTTCAAAATTTCATGTCTATAGAATTTTTTGTCAAAATTTCATTTCTGTAGGAAATTTTATCAAAATTTCATTTCTATGGGAAATTTTGTAAAATTTTCGTTGCCATAGATTTTTTTCACATTTTTTTTTTTTTTTTTTTGCTACAGAAAATATTGTTAAAAATTCTTTGATGTAGGAAATTTTGTGAAAATTTAATTTTATAGAAAAATTTTGTCACAATGTCATTCCTATAGACAATTTTGCCAAATTTTTATTTCTATAGGAAATTTTGTCAAAATTTCATTTCCATAAGAAATTTTGTCAAAATTTAATCTTATAGGAAATTTTGTAAAAAAAAATCTTTGATATAGGAAATTTCGTCAAAATTTCGTTGCTATAGAAATTTTGTCAAAAGTTTTTTCATACAGAAAATTTTGATAAAATTTCTTTGATATAAGAAATTTTGTTAAAATTTCATTTCTAAGGGAAATTTTGTCAAAATTATAATTCTATAGGCAATTTTGTTGAAATTTCTTTGATATAGGAAGTTTTATCAAAAATTTCATTTCTATAGGAAATTTTGGCAAAATTTAATTTCTAAGGGAAATTTTGTCAAAATATTTTTGCTATAGGAAATTTCGTTGCTATAGAAAGTTTTGTCAAAATATCATTTCTATAGAAAATTTTGTCAAAAGTTTTTTCATACAGAAAATTTTGATAAAATTCCTTTGATATAAGAAATTTTGTTAAAATTTCATTTCTAAGGGAAATTTTGTCAAAATTATAATTCTATAGGCAATTTTGTTGAAATTTCTTTGATATAGGAAGTTTTGTCAAAAATTTCATTTCTATTGGAAATTTTGGCAAAATTTAATTTCTAAGGGAAATTTTGTCAAAATATTTTTGCTATAGGAAATTTCGTCAAAATTTCGTTGCTATAGAAAGTTTTGTCAAAATTTCAAACAAATTTCATTTTTGAAAATTTTGTCAAAAGTTTTTTCATACAGAAAATTTTGATAAAATTTCTTTGATATAAGAAATTTTGTTAAAATTTCATTCTAAGGGAAATTTTGTCAAAATTATAATTTTATAGCCAATTTTGTTGAAATTTCTTTGATATAAGAAATTTAGTCAAAAATTTCATTTCTATAGAAAATTTTGGCAAAATTTAATTTCTATGGGAAATTTTGTCAAAATATTTTTGCTATAGGAAATTTCGTCAAAATTTCGTTGCTATAGAAAGTTTTGTCAAAATTTCATTTCTATAGACAATTTTGTCAAAAGTTTTTCCATACAGAAAATTTTGTTAAAATTTCTTTCATATAAGAAATTTTGTTAAAATTTCATTTCTAAGGGAAATTTTGTCAAAATTATAATTCTATAGGCAATTTTGTTGAAATTTCTTTGATATAGGAAGTTTTGTCAAAAATTTCATTTCTATAGGAAATTTTGTCAAAATATTTTTGCTATAGGAAATTTTGTAAACATTTCTATGTTATAGATCTTTGCCAAATTTTCTTTGCTACAGGAAATTTCATTTCTATAGGAAATTTGGTCAAAATGTCTTTGCTATAAGGAGCTTTGTCAAAATTTCTTTGCCACAGAAAATTTTGTAATTTTTTTTTCTATAGGAAATGTTGTGAAAATTTAAGAATTTTTGTTAAAACTGATTTAATTTTTTGCATGTACCTATTCTTTATGATTCTGTTATAGGAAAACAAAATACAGAAATTAAACAAACAATCTCATCCTTCTGAGTGTTGGAGTGGCTGGTGAAGAAAAAAATTAAACGAAAGCTGCAAACAAATGAAATTAGTCTTAAAAATAAAGAATTGCAAAAAATAACAGCAAAATATATATAAAAAATATAAGATTGTTTTATGCTGGTTACCATGAGTTTCTCGTCGCTGCCTTTTTGGACTATGGCGAGTTTTCAAAGGTCCTGGCCACACAGCAAATGCTCATGTTTGCAGTAAAGGTCTCTGGCTTTGGGGTACTGGTACGGTGGTACTTTAGAATTCGCTACATAATTGCTTTATTTTTTTGTTGATGGGCGGCCAATGTGTTTGCTTAGTAATATAAATTAACTTGAGAAAAAAACACAAAACGAGCACATATGAAAATAATATCCAATTAACTTAGGTGAACATTTGTAAAAGGAGGGATTTATATTTGTATTAAATTTGCTTAATGAAGGTGGGATTATAGTTTGATTTTGTTAAAACTTTTATATTCTTGTGCTTCTATAGACGAATTTTTTCGTTTAGAAAATTCAATCAAAATTATATTTCTATAAAATTTTTTTTTTTTTCTTATAGGAAATATTTTAGAAATGTCCTTGTTGGAGAAAATTTTACCAAAAATTTTTTGTAATAGGAAATTTTATTGAAATATTACTTCTTTAGAAAATTTTGTAAAATTTTCAAAATTTCTGTTGAAATTTTGTCAAAATATCATTGCTATAGGATATTTGGTCAAAATTTCTTTGCTTTATGTAATTTTGTCAGAATTTGTTTGTGCAATTTTATTAAAATTTCTTTGATATTGAAAATTTAGTCAAAATTTCTTTTCTGGTGGAAATTTTTGTAAAAAAAACTTTACTAAAGACAATTTATTCTAAACTACTTTTATACAAAACGTTGTGTCAATATTTCTTTGCTATAGGAAATTTTGTCAAAATTTCTTTGCTACAGGAAAAATGATCAAAATTTCGTTTCAATTGAAAAATTTGTCCAAACATTTTTTTCTCAATTTCATTTCTATAAAAGTTTTGTCAAATTTTTAATTTCTATAAGAAATTTTTTCAAAATTTCTTTATTTCGTCTTAAAAAACTATGTGGAAATTTCGTTGATTTAGCAAATTATATCAAAATGTATATGCTTTCCATTAAAATTTCTTCGCCATAGGACAGTTTGTTAATGAATATTTGCAATTGTTGTTTTTTTTTTTTTTGTTAATTTGATTTATTTTAAATATTTTGGCAAAATTTAATTTTTTGAATATTTTTTCAAAATTTCAATTCTGTTGAGAATTTTATCAAAATTTCACTGTAGAAAATTTTAGCAAAATTTCATTTGTATAACAAATTTTGTCAGAATTTCATATCTGTACGAAATTAAAAAATATCTGTGCTATAGACCACTTTATCAATGTTTTGTGTTTGCAATGTTCTTTGCTATAGGACATTTTCATTTCATTTCTGTTGATAATATCAAAATTTATTTTTTTTTTGCGAAATTTTTTCAAAATTTTTATGCTACATGAAAAGTTATCAAAATTTCTTTTCAACATTTTGTCTATGTTATAGGAAATTTTGTCAAAATTCTTTTGCTATAGGAAATTCTGTCAATATTTCTTTGTTATAGAAAATTTTGTCAAAATTTCTTTGCTATAGGATATTTTGTCAAAATTTCATTGCTATAGGAAATTTTGTCAAAAATTCTTTGCTATAGGAAATTTTGTCAAAATTTCTTTGCTATAGGAAATTTTGTCAAAATTTCTTTGCAATAGGAAATTTTGTCAAATTTCGTTGTCATAGGAAAATTTGTCAAAATTTCTATGATATAGAATTTTTTTCAAAATTTCTTTGCTATAGGATATTTTGTCAAAATTTCTTTGCTGTAGGATATTTTGTCAAAATTTCTATACAATAGAAAATTTTGTCAAAATTTCTTGGCTATAGGAAATTTTGTCAAAATTTCGTTGCCATAAGAAAATTTTTCAAAATTTCTATAATATAGAATTTTTTCAAAATTTCTTTGCAATAGGATATTTTGTTAAAAATTTCATTGCTATAGAAAATTTTGTCAAAAATTCTTTGCTATAGGAGATTTTGTCAAAATTTCTTTGCTATAGGAAATTTCGTCAAAATTTCTTTGCAATATGAAATTTTGTCAAAATTCCGTTGCCATAGGAAAATTTGTCAAAATTTCTGTGATATAGATTTTTTTTCAAAATTTCTTTGCTATAGGAAATTTTGTCAAAAATTCTATGATATAGATTTTTTTCGAAATTTTGTCAAAATATCGTTGCTATAGGAAATTTTGTCAAAATTTTTTCTATGATATAGAATTTTTTTCAAAATTTCTTTGCTATAGGAAATTTTGTCAAAAATTCTTTGCTATAAGATATTTTGTCAAAATTTCAGTGCTATAGGAAATTTTGTCAAAAATTCTTTGCTATAGGAAATTTTGTCAAAATATCTTTGCTATAAGATATTTTGCCAAAATTTCATTGCTGTAAGAAAGGAAATATTTAGATAGGATTTTTTTTTTCAAAATTTCTATAATATAGAATTTTTTTTTTAATTTCTTTGCTATAGGATATTTTGTCAAAATTTCATTGCTATAGGAAATTTTGTCAAAAATTCTTTGCTATAGGAAATTTTGTCAACATTTCTTTGCTATAGGAAATTTTATCAAAATTTCTTTGCAATAGGAAATTTTGTCAAAATTTCGTTGTCATAGGAAAATTTGTCAAAATTTCTATGATATAGAATTTTTTTCAAAATTTCTTTGCTATAGGATATTTTGTCAAAATTTCTTTGCTGTAGGATATTTTGTCAAATTTTCTATACAATAGAAAATTTTGTCAAAATTTCTTGGCTATAGGAAATTTTGTCAAAATTTCGTTGCCATAGGAAAATTTTTCAAAATTTCTGTAATATAGAATTTTTTTTTAAATTTCTTTGCTATAGGATATTTTGTCAAAATTTCATTGCTATAGGAAATTTTGTCAAAAATTCTTTGCTATAGGAAATTTTGTCAAAATTTCTTTGCTATAGGAAATTTTATCAAAATTTCTTTGCAATAGGAAATTTTGTCAAAATTTCGTTGTCATAGGAAAATTTGTCAAAATTTCTATGATATAGTTTTTTTTTCAAAATTTTGTCAAAACATCGTTGCTATAGGAAATTTTGTCAAAATTTCTATGATATAGAATTATTTTCACAATTTCTTTGCTATAGGAAATTTTGTCAAAATTTCTTTGCTGTAGGATATTTTGTCAAAATTTCTATGCAATAGAAAATTTTGTCAAAATTTCTTGGCTATAGGAAATTTTGTCAAAATTTCGTTGCCATAGGAAAATTTTTCAAAATTTCTAGAATATAGAATTTTTTTCAAAATTTCTTTGCAATAGGATATTTTGTCAAAATTTCATTGCTATAGAAAATTTTGTCAAAAATTCTTTGCTATATGATATTTTGCAAAATTTCTTTGCTATAGGAAATTTTGTCAAAAATTCTATGATATAGAAGTTTTTTCAAAATTTCTTTGCAATAGGAAATTTTGTCAAAAATTCTTTGCTATAAGATATTTTGTCAAAATTTCATTGCTATAGGAAATTTTGTCAAAAATTCTTTGCTATAGGAAATTTTGTCAAAATATCTTTGCTATAAGATATTTTGCCAAAATTTCATTGCTGTAAGAAATTTTGTCAATAATTCTTTGTTATATGAAATAGTGTCAAAATTTCATATATTTAAATATGTATATATATACTCTATGTATATGTACCTTTTTGAGGCATGTTCAGAAATGAATTTTTCAAATGATTGAAAAATTGGAATAAAATTCACTAGAGCCCCCTATTGTTGATATTACGCATCTCAAGTAAGGCATCTTTAGCAGATGTGTGTCTTTGCTAAACATAAATATGAATCACCTTGTGTCTTTACTGCTATTATATCAAATACCATAACCAAATACTAGGCTGCTTTAAACTATTGACCAATAGATGGCGCTCAAGATCAGTATATCTTAAAACCAAACAACTTGCGTTACCAACTACTATGAACAAAAGATTTCCAAAGGTATGTAAAAGTGTGTGAAATATTGACATTTTCAAGATCCACCTGCAAGATATTGTATTCTGAGCACAATTACCACAGTCGGTAGAATTCTAGAAGATTTGTTATTGTTTGGTAGAATTCTTGACGTTTTTTCTATAGAAATTAAATTTTGTCAAAATTTTCTATAGAAATAAAATATTGTCAACATATTTTATAAAAATAAAATTTTTAAAAATTTTTTATAGAAATAAAATTTTGACAAAATTTTCTATAGAAATAAAATTTTGATAAAATTTTCTAAAGAAATAGAATTTTGACAAAATTTTCTATTGAAATAAAATTTTGACAAAATTTTCTACAGTAATAAAATTTTGTCGAAATTTTCTATAGAAATAAACTTTTGAGAAAATTTTCTATAGAAATGAAATTTTGAGAAAATTTTGTGTAGAAATAAAATTTTTACAAAATTTTCTATAGAAATAAAATTTAGACAAAATTTTCTATAGAAATAAAATTTTGAAAAAATTTTCTTTATAAATACAATTTTGACAAAATTTTCTATAGAAATAAAATTTTGAAAAAATTTTCTATAGAATTAAAATTTTGACAAAATTTTCTATAGAAATAAAATTTGGACAAAATTTTCTATAGAAATAAAATTTGGACAAAATTTTCTATAGAAATAAAATTTTTTTATAAAAATAAATTTTTCAAAATTTTCTATAGAAATAAAATTTTGAAAAAATTTTCTATAGAAATACAATTTTGACAAAATTTTCTATAGAAATAAAATTTTGACAAAATTTTCTATAGAAATAAAATTTTGACAACATTTTCTATAGAAATAAAATTTTGACAAAATTTTCTTAGAAATAAAATTTTGACAACATTTTCTATAGAAATAAAGGGTGATTTGTTAAGAGCTTGATAACTTTAAAAAAAAAAAAAACGCATAAAATTTGCAAAATCTCATCGGTTCTTTATTTGAAACGTTAGATTGGTCCATGACATTTACTTTTTGAAGATAATTTCATTTAAATGTTGACCGCGGCTGCGTCTTAGGTGGTCCATTCGGAAAGTCCAATTTTGGGCAACTTTTTCGAGCATTTCGGCCGGAATAGCCCGAATTTCTTCGGAAATGTTGTCTTCCAAAGCTGGAATAGTTGCTGGCTTATTTCTGTAGACTTTAGACTTGGCGTAGCCCCACAAAAAATAGTCTAAAGGCGTCAAATCGCATGATCTTGGTGGCCAACTTACCGGTCCATTTCTTGAGATGAATTGTTCTCCGAAGTTTTCCCTCAAAATGGCCATAGAATCGCGAGCTGTGTGGCATGTAGCGCCATCTTGTTGAAACCACATGTCAACCAAGTTCAGTTCTTCCATTTTTGGCAACAAAAAGTTTGTTAGCATCGAACGATAGCGATCGCCATTCACCGTAACGTTGCGTCCAACAGCATCTTTGAAAAAATACGGTCCAATGATTCCACCAGCGTACAAACCACACCAAACAGTGCATTTTTCGGGATGCATGGGCAGTTCTTGAACGGCTTCTGGTTGCTCTTCACTCCAAATGCGGCAATTTTGCTTATTTACGTAGCCATTCAACCAGAAATGAGCCTCATCGCTGAACAAAATTTGTCGATAAAAAAGCGGATTTTCTGCCAACTTTTCTAGGGCCCATTCACTGAAAATTCGACGTTGTGGCTCGTTAGTAAGTCTATTCATGATGAAATGTCAAAGCATACTGAGCATCTTTCTCTTTGACACCATGTCTGAAATCCCACGTGATCTGTCAAATACTAATGCATGAAAATCCTAACCTCAAAAGAATCACCCTTTAAAAGTTTGACAAAATTTTCTATTGAAATAAAATTTTGAAAAAAAATTCTATAGAAATAAAATTTTGAAAAAAATTTTCTATAGAAATAAAATTTTGTCAAATTTTTTTATATGAATAAATTTTTTCAAAATTTTCTATAGAAATCAAATATTGTCAAAATTTTTTATAGAAATTAAATTTTGTCAAAATTTTCTATAGAAAAAAAATTTGTCAAATTTTTTTATAAAAATAAAGATTTTCAAAATTTTTTATAGAAATAAAATTTTCTATTGAAATAAAATTTTGAAAAAATTTTCTATAGAAATACAATTTTGACAAAATTTTCTATAGAAATAAAATTTTGAAAAAATTTTCTATAGAATTAAAATTTTGACAAAATTTTCTATAGAAATAAAATTTGTTTCATGTTAGCCTGATACCGAAACAGGCAATTGACGTCCAAATGCATTATATCTAATTATTACAATTATTAATCTATATCTGTCCATAAAGCTCGAAAAATAATTGTATAATTAGATGAAATAAAATTTGGACACATTTTCTATAGAAATAAAATGGAGATGTGGAGCCAGCGAAGTCTCTGCTTACACTTTTTGAAGAATATATTGGGGAGCTGAATGACAATATAGATAACAATAATTTGGCAAAATTTGTTTGCTAAGCAAATTTTGGAAAAATCTTAGGAAATTTTCTCAAAATTTCTTTCCTGGGATACTTTCTCAAAATTTCTTTGGTATAAGAAATATTGTCAATTTTTTTTCTGTAGGAAACTTTTGTGAAATTTTCTTTGCTATAGGAAACTTTTGTGAAAATTTAATTTTTATCGGAAATTTGGTCAAAATTTCATATCTATAGGAAGTTTGGTTCCAAATTTCTTTGCTATAGAAAAATTTGTCAACACTTCTGTGAAATAAGAAATTTTATCAAAATTTCGTTGCTATAGGAAATTTTGTCAAAATTTCTTTCTAAGGAAATTTTCTCAAAATTTCTTTGCATAGCAAAGAATGTCAAAATTTCTTTGCTATAGCAAATTTTGTCAAAATGTCTTTCCTAGGAATTTTTCTCAAAATTTCTTTGCTATACCAAAGAATGACAAAATATTTTTGCTAAAGAGAATTATGTCTAAATTTCCTTGCTATAGGAGATTTTGTCAAAATTTCATTTCTATAGAAAATTTTGTCAAAATTTCTTTGCTATAGGAAATTTTGTCAAAATTTCCTTGCTAAAGAAAATTTTGTCAAAATTTCCTTCCTATAGGAAATTTTTTTCAAAATTTCTTTGCGCTAGGAATTTTTGTCAAAAGTTAATGTCTATAAGAAAATTTGTCAAAATTTCTTTGCTATAGGAAATTTTGTCAAAATTTCCTTGCTATAGGATTTTTTTTTTCAAAATTTCTTTGCGCTAGGAATTTTTGTCAACCGTTCATTTCTATAGAAAAAATTGTCAAAATTTCCTTTCCATAGGAAATTATTTCAAAATTTCTTTGCTATAGAAAATTTTGTCAAAATTTCCTTGCTATAGGAAATTTTTTTCAAAATTTCTTTGCGCTAGGAATTTTTGTCAAAAGTTAATTTCTATAGGAAAATTTGTCAAAATTTCTTTGCTATAGGAAATTTTGTCAAAATTTCCTTGCTATAGGAAATTTTTTCAAAATTTCTTTGCGCTAGGAATTTTTGTCAACCGTTCATTTCTATTCTCCTTAGATTTCATAGCATTTTTCGCAATACCGAATATCTTCTTTGTTATCATCCCCATAAAATAAGCAAACGTTCTAAACAACGGTAACAGGTACTTCCGGCTTCCTTTTGCATTTCCTACAATTTTCTGCTTTCCTCCTCTCAATTGCATAGCATTCAATAGAAATCCATTGAATTAGCCTTTGGTCAGTGTGAGGTCCTGTCAATATTTTTTGTTATATAAGACACTAGAACAAATTTTCAAAATTAAACAACAAGAAAAAATAATGATTACGACACATAAATGGAATACCCTTGAGAGAATGGGAGTTTTTTGTTTAGAAAAAAATTTCATACAATAGTCATTGAAGAAGGTTACAAGGATACTAAGATGCCGGTATATCCTTTGAAAGTCTTTAAGCAGAAAACCAATTTTTTCTGATACCAATCAATGGGAAGATCTAGCAGCTCTTATCCAATTAACGCGCTTTATTGTTAAGGAATATCCAACCACCTACCCATTTGTGAAACAGGCTATGTAATGGTCATTGATGATGATCGATGGATGCATTTACTAGGTTTTCCATAGAACACCCTCTTGAAGAAAAACTAATACCAAAAATATCTTGGTATTATGAATGTACCTGTGAGTTTTCCCAACCTTTACTAATTGCCAGCAAAATAGCCTTTGTCCATTTGGCTGGGGCACAAATGGGATTTGTGTTCTCCTTGGTTTTCTCTCAGGCTGAGATTTTCTGTTCAATACAACAACCTGTGTATCCTTTTTTCTCATTACTTTCATATTCGCCCATCCTCATTATTGTAAGGACTTAAGTGTATCGAATTTCATTGAGATTGATTTTGAAGCATCTTCCTTTTTCGGGATAATCATTTCCTTACGATTATGCAATATAGTTTTAAGAAAATCCAAATGCACATCATGGGGAACGAATTTATGTAAATATTTTGGAAAAAAATTCCCTTAATCTTAATATTGTCTCCCATATCTCTAGAACCCGTATCCCCAGGGATTTTATTAGAAAATTAATCATTTTTTTATTTTTGTCTCTAATTTTATTGTTTTATAAGTATGCATATGCGTAGGAAAGTGTTTGAGAAATTACAATTAAAGGACATTTTGAAAATTATTTATTGTTAAAGGATATTAGGGTTTTTATGAAAAGGCACCCGCATAAAAATGCACTCTCTTTATCTCTTGTGTTTTTTTTTTAAGAAATGATAAAAATCTTCGATCTTCATCATGGCCTTTTTTGTTGGAGGACATAATTGTTGTCCTATATATAGTGTACTATATATAGTGAAAAAAGTTTTTAAAACAAAGATTACGAACTTATACACAAAGAAAATGTCATTAAAAATCAGTCAACGAAAACTTTTCATTGATATAACGAAACATTTTCATTAATACAATGAAAATATTCGTTAATAGTACGAAACGTTACGTTGATTGACAGAAAATTCGTTATAATAACGAAAAATTTTGTTACATTAACGAATTTGTATCATTGGCTGACTTTTAACGAAACATTACATAAAAGGTAACTTTTCTATTAGTGTAATTTTAATTAAAATATCCATTTTAAAGAAATTTGACCTGAATATTGTGAAATTTGTCTGTCCCAAAAATTTTCCAATCTTTGCATTGGATTTAAGCTGAACAACAAAAAAAAAACAAATCATGATATTTTATAATTTGTTTTTTTTTTTTATTATTTTAAATTAAATTAATCCAATTAATTTTAATTTAATCATAGAAATGAACATCATCACTAACCGTAGTGAATTAAAGCACTAATTAATTCGATTAAATTGATTTTATAACTTTCTTTGCTATAGAAAATTTTGTCAAAATTTTTTTGCTAAAGCAAATTTTGTCACAATTTTTTTTGCTGTAGGAAAATTTGTCAAAATTTCGTTGCTGTAGGAAAATTTGTTAAAAATTTCTTTGCTATAGGAAATTTTGTCAAAATTTCTTTGCAATAGGAAATTTTGTCAAAATTTGTTTGCTATAGGAAATTTTGTCAAAATTTCTTTGCCATAGGAAATTTGTCAAAATTTCTTTGCAACAGTAAATTTTGTCAAAATTTCTTTGCTACAGGAAATTTGGTCAATACTTCTTTTGTATAGGAAAATTTTGTCAAAATTTCTTTTCTATAGAAAATTTTGTCAAAATTTCGTCAAACTTTCTTTGCTATACGAAATTTTATCAAAATTTTGTCAAATATCTTTTCTATTCGGGAATTTTGTAACAATTTCTTTGCTATATGATTTTTTTTTCAAAATTTCTTTGCTATTGGAAATTTTGTCAAAATTACTTTGCTACAAGATTTTTGTCAAAATTTCTTTGGTACAGGAATTTTGCAAAATTTCTTTGCTATTGGAGAATTTAATGAAAATTTCTTTGCTATCGGAAATGTTGTCAAAATTTCTTTGCTATAGAAAATTTAGTCAAACTTACTTTGCTATACAAAATTTTTTCAAAATTTCTTTGCTATAGGAAATTTTTTCAAAAATTCTTTGCTATAGGAAATTTTGTCAAAATTGCTTCGCTATAGGATATTTTGTGAAAATTTCTTTGCTATAGGAAAATTTGTCAAAATTTCTTTGCTATAGGAAAATTTTTCAAAATTTCTTTGCTATAGAAATATTTCTCAACATTTCTTTGCTATAGGAAATTTTGTCAAAATTTCTTTGCTATAGGAAATTTGTCAAAATTTCTTTGCTACAGTAAATTTTGTCAAAAAATCTTTGCTACAGGAAATTTGGTCAATACTTCTTTGCTATAGGAAAATTTCTTTTCTATAGAAAATTTTGCAACATTTCTTTTTCTATAGGAAATTTTGTAAAAATTTTGTGCAATAGAGGTTTTCGTCACATTTTCATTGCTATACGCAATTTTATCAATATTTCTATGCTACAAGAATTTTTGTCAAAATTTCTTTTCTATTGGGGAATTTTGTCACAATTTCTTTGCTTTATGATTTTTTTTTAAATTTCTTTGTTAATGGGAATTTTGTCAAAATTACTTTGCTACAGAATTTTTGGTCAAAATTTCTTTCCTACAGCAATTTTGCAAAATTCCTTTGCATTGGGGAATTTTGTCAAAATTTCTTTGCTATAGGAAAATTTGTCAAAATTTCTTTGCTATAGCAAAATTTATAAAAATTTCCTTGCTATAGGATTTTTTGCTATAGAAAATTTGGTCAAAATTTGTTTGCTATAGGAAAATTTGTCAAAATTTCTTTCTTACAGGAAAATTTGTCAAAATTTCTTTGCTATAGGAAATTTTGTCAAAATTCCTTTGCTACAGGAAGGTTAGCTTTGGTGGCAGCCCGATGTATCAGGCTCACTTAGACTATTCAGTCCATTGTGATACCACATTGGTGAACTTCTCTCTTATCACTGAGTGCAGTCCGATTCCATGTTAAGCTCTATGACAAGGGACCTCCTTTTTATAGCCGAGTTGGAACAGCGTTCCACATTGCAGTGAAACCACTTAGAGAAGCTTCGAAACCCTCAGAAATGTCACCAGCATTATTGAAGTGCTACAGGCAATTTTGTCTAAATTTCTTTGCTACAGAAAATTTATCAAAAAAGGCTTTAGGAAAATTTATCAAAATTTCTTTGCTATAGAAAATTTTGTCAACATTTCTTTGCTGTAGAAAATGTTGCCAAACTTTCTTTGCTATAGGAGATGTTTTCAAAATTTTTTGCTATAGGAACATTTGTCAAAATTTATTTTCTATTGGGTAATTTTGTCTAAATTTCTTTTCACACGGAAAAAACAGTGAACCCACCAGTAAGAAAAATTTTGGTTAATTTTAGAAAATTTTGAATATTTTTAGAAAATGTTAACTAAACAGTATAACAAACGCTGGCATCACGCCGATATCATAAAAATAAGTAAATATTTCTCGACAAATTCAAGAAAATTTATTAGAAATAATTAAGTTTTTTCACTTGTTAAAGAAAATTTTGTAGTTTGAAGTAAAAAATTGGAAAAAAGAAATTCTGAACTATTTTTTAGAAGAAACGAATTTAGTTAATCTTTATCCTTCATTTGTGTATATTTCTTCCTCTGTTTTAGTTAATTTAACTAACGTGCACAAAAAATTATTTGAGTAGAGGAAACTTTCTCCAAACATAATAACTCCATGAACTAAAATAAAGTTAAATTGGCATTAGTGAAATAGAGAGTTCACTTTTTTTGAGTGCAGTTGGCTAATTTTGCCAACATTTTTTGGCAATAAGAAATTTTGTCAAAATTTCGTTGCTACAGGAAATTTTGTCTAAATTTCTTTGCCAGAGGAAATTATGTCAAAATTTCTTTTCTATTGGATAATTTGGTGAAAATCTCTTTGCTACAGGAAATTTTGTCTAAATTTTTTTTTGCCACAGGAAATTATGTCAAAACTTCTTTGCTATTGGAAAATTTGTCCAAATTTCTTTGCTATAGAAAAATTTGTCAAAATTTCTTTGCTATAGAAAATTTTGTCAAAATTTCTTTGCTAGAGGAAAATTTTCAAAATACCCTTCCCATAGGATTTTTTTTCTAAATATCTTTGCTAAAGGAATTTTGTCAAAATTTCTTTGCTATAGGAAATTTTGTCAAAATTGCTTCGCTATATAATATTCTTTGCTGCAGGAAATTTTGTCAAAATTTCTTTGCTACAGGTAATTTTGTCAAAATGTGTGTACTTTGGTGATTTTTTTGCTAAATTCCTTTGCTATAGAAAAATTTGTCAAAATTGCTTTGCTATAGACATTTTTGTCAAAATTTTTCAATATTTCTTTGCTATTAGGAAATCTGTTTAAAATTTCTTTGTTATTGGTGTGTTGGTGGTATTTTGTCAACATTTCGTCTTTGCTGCAGGAAATTATTACAAAATTTCTTTGCTACAGGTAATTTTGTCAAAATTTCTGTACTTTGGGGATTTTTTTGCAAAATTTCTTTGCTATAAAAAAATTTGTCAAAATTTCTTTGCTATAGACATTTTTGTCAAAATTTCATTGCTCTAGGAAAATTTATCACAATTTCTTTGCGTTCTTTCTTTGGATTTGTTTTCAAAATTTCTTTGCTTCAGATAATTTTATTAAAATGTCTTTGCTACAAGAAATTTTTTCAATACTACATCAATAGCTACATTTTTTGTTAACAACTTAGTTGAATGAATTAACTTCAAGTAATTAATATTAATTAGTAATTAATTAATAATTATTAATCAATGGGGTTTTTTCAATTATTAAAAAATTAAAAAATAAAAAATTTTTACTTTATTATGCATTTATCTATGCATTTATTTATTATTTATTTATTATTAAGTTACAATTAAAATTGATAACTTAAAAATGTTTGATGGCTATGACAACTAAGGTCTTAAGCTCACGAGGTGTATCACATTTACTTTTATTATACACCAATAATAAAAGCAAAAGAAGATTTTTCGTACGATTCCCGAAAATAGTAAGAATGAACTACTGTATGGTTAAAATGGTCATAATGATTTTCTTCTTTACTTTTAGTTAGGTTAGGTTAGGTGGCTCCCTACTTTTAGTTAATTTTTTCTTCTATGAGAGGATGTAATTTCGTGAACTGCACTTAAAAAGTACAAAAGGGCATTAAATTTTCCTGGTTTTTTTTAACAACGCTTTGTGGAAATCTCAAAATGTGGAGTAAAATTTAGTTCAATTTTCGTGCGAGGTAGTTCATTCTTCCTATAAAACAGTTTATTTTTTTCGGTGTACTGTATCACACTGTATTTCGAACGATCGAGATAGCCGGTAAAAATATTGAACAAATAAATATTTCTTATTGCAGCAGGTCACCGATTATTGCACAAATGTGATCATTCATCTATACGAAAGTGGTCCTATATGACCTTAGTCGACGAAAAACTAAAAATAAATTGTCCAAAATGTAAGTTATATACGTAGTCATATAAATTTAATGAAATTTTACTTGCACACAAAAAAATATTTTTTTTTGTCTTCACCCACGAAATTAATCTATCCAATTATTTTTTAATCGAAATGTCTACAATCATAGAAATGATGGCATCAATCACCAAAGTCAATTAAAAAGTTAATTGTTCCAATTATAAAATTAATTGATGCAAATAATTTTTGTGACAGATTTTTGTTTCAATTAAAAAATTTGTTGAACCAATTAAATTTTTAATTGAATATTTTTTTAAAATTCAATTAAAATTTTAATTGGAAAAATTTAGGTTGTATATTTTCTGTGTGCATGAAGAAAAAAGAAATGAAAAATTAAAAAAGAGTATTGGCTTGAAATCGATACCAACATCATTAGTGTAAAGACAATATCCTTGACATAGCTATTTTTCTGTGCAATCCCCACCAAGGATTTATTTTAATAATTTCCAAAAATATACTTGAAAATTATACCGACGACCCTATTTTCTATTATGCACACACATTTTGTAACATTTACTAGCTCTTTAATCTACATTCCAAACATTTTTCTAAGGTTTGTTAAATGTTTGTAGCATCACTTAAAGATCTATGTAATTGTTTAGTCCTTGATAACCTTACACATATTTGCAACATTGAGGAAAATGAAAATTCCGCGGAATTTTGTCTATACGACAGTTAAATCATAAAACTATTAAATGAGTATTTCACGATGAAGCGACAATGAGTAACTCATTCAAGGACACAACAAAATTCCTTGAATTGTAAAGGATAGTATGTACATGGATTTGGTAAAAGGATGGATGGGTGTGATAAAGTTAAAGTCTTTAACTCTCTCTCTCACGAAGGCCCAAAGGGATTTTGTGGGTGCGTACACATAGATTTATTTGTTCTTAAAGGATAATACTTTATGAGGGTCTATAAAACCAAGGAAAATTTACCATATTCTGTTTGAAAAATCCCTAAAAGTGATTATTTGTTTGGTTTGCAATGAGTTAGCGTATCCTTTTTGGGATTTTAAAAGTGCCTGTGTAGAGAGCCCACAAGATATGACCAATGAAACATAGCCATTGTTCGATTGTATTGAATACAAGTTAATAATTAACATAATATTAGCATTTATCCTAGAGATTTTTGTAGGAAGAAGGATTTTTTTCGGAAAATTTCAAGGAGAAAAGTATTTGACATGCATGCGTAAAGGATAGTATATAGAGAAAGGATGGTGTAATAAATTTTAACAATGAAGTATTCGAAGAATTATTTAAAACATGTTATAGAATTGCATATTTTTTTACAATTTTAAAAAAGAAAAAATTGTTAAAAAATACTTTTTGAAGGTATCACATTAAAATTGCATAATGTTAACGTGAGACCTTACAATATTTCAAGGATACTCATGCTGGTTTGCAAGGAACTGAAAATTCTGGGAAATTTTATACTGTTTCATATCATATAAAGTAAATGAATATAATTTGATTAAAATTATTTTATTGTAACTTATAATATTTTTTTTACAGGACCTTTTTAATTATTTAGAATGTTATTTTTATTGAGTGGTATTTTAATCAAATTTGATTTAATTTAGATTAATTTAAATTAAATTAAAGTAACCGGATTTTTTTTAATGAATTAAGAAGTTCCATTTATATAATAATTTTATTTTATTTTGTTTATACTTCTTCGTTTTCTTAAAAATTATATAAAATTTAATTTAATGTAAATTAAATCAATGTAATTTAAATTCAATTCAATTAACCCGATTTGAAATAAGTTAGTGTGGTTAAATTTATTTATTTTTTTTATTTATTACAATCATAATAAATTATGAAAGTAATTGTGAAACAAAACAAGTGAGTAAAGTACAAAGTCGGGCGGGGCCGACTATATCATACCCTAAACCACCCCTACTGAATTAGTAAACATAAGCATTTGTGGGGTATCATTGGTATAGGTTTTGGAGTATCATTGGTATAGGTTTTGGAGAACATAAAGACGGGTACATGTTTATGGGTGTATTGTCACAATCTGAGCAGAAATGTCTAATATTAGGAGCTATAGTTTATTTTGCACCAAAAGAGTTAGTATGCCACTAATATTGAGTCCATTATTAAAAACGAGGAAATCGGTCAATTAGTTGTGGGTAATAAATCCAAATTTCTGCAAATAGGGCAATAGATTTATGTAAGAGCTACATGTAAGTCTAAATACGATCAGGTAGTACATCAAAATTTGAAATTTGAATGACATAGGTTAATAAATAAGAGTATTATGGTCAAATATGACAAAATCGAGAGATGCACATATATGGGACCTATATCTAAATCTGAACCAATTTGTGTAATATTTTGCAGATATGATTGATACCACAGAAGGTCACTTTGTGTAAAATTTGAGTACGATCAGTTAATAAATGGGGCCCCAATGGTAAAACAAAGGTTATTAGGCGCAAATTTTTCAAAATCGGGCGATACATTTATATGGGAGCTATATCTAAATTTGAACCGATTTCGATGAAATTTTGCACATACAGTTAGTGCTATAGAAGATTACATTTAGCCAACCTTGGTTACGATCGGTTGATAAATAAGGGGTTTACGGCCAAATTTGGCAAAATCGGCCGATACATATATATGGGAGCTATATCTAAATCTGAACCGATTTCGATGAAATTTCGCACATACAGTTAGAGCTATAGAAGATTACATTTAGCCAACTTTGAGTACGATCGGTTGATAAATAAGGGTTTTACGGCCAAATTTGACTAAATCGGGCGATACATATATATGGGAGCTCTATCTAAATCTGAACCGATTTCGAGGACATACAGTTAGAGGTATAGAAGACTATATTTAGCCAACTTTGAGTACTATCGGTTGATAAATAAGGGTTTTACGTCCAAATTTGGCAAAATCGGGCGATACATATATATGAGAGCTATATCTAAATCTGAACCGATTTCGATTATTTTTGCACATATTGTCAGTACCATAAAAGAATAGAGTAAGCCAAGTTTGAGTAAGATCGCTTAATAAATAAGGTTTTTATGGCCAAATTTGGGAAAATCGGGCGATACATATATATGGGAGCTATATCTAAATCTGAACCGATTTCGATGAAATTTTGCAGGCTTAAAGAGTGATGAAAAAGTTTACTATGTGCAAAATTTGATGACGATAGAAAGGCGCAACGTGACTCCATTTGTCGAAATCGGACGATACATATATATAGGAGCTATATCTAAATTTGATCCGATTTCTTCCAAATTCAATAGCGTTCGTCCTTGGGCCCAAAAAACGCCCTGTACCAAATTTCATCCAAATCGTTTAATAATTGCGACCGGAATCATGTGAACAACAAATACATGGACAGACGGACGGACGGACACCAAGCGCTAGATCGACTCAGGAGGTGATTCTGAGTCGATCGGTATATATTTTATGGGGTCTAAAATCAATATTTCTGGTAGGCACATTTTTTGGCCGATCAAACTTATTATACCCTGACCACTATGTGGTTTAGGGTATAATTAGGCACTAATAACAAAGGGGTTTGGCCTAAATTTATTTTCTTCAATTTATGTGAATTTATTTTAATTAAATTTAAACTAATTTATGAAAATTTAATTAAAATGAGTTTAAGTTAATGTAAATTAATTCACTACATATTTAAATTTCAATTTAATCTCAAATTAATTTAATTATTAATTAATATACATGAATTTAATTTTAATTTAAATTAATTTAAATTAAATTCGTGTATTTTAATTAAATTTAGAATTTAATTAAATTTAATTTAAATTAATTCGCTATATATTTTAATTTCAATTTAATCTCAAATTAATCTAAGTATTAATAAAAATAAATTTAATTTAAATTCAATTATTTTAATTAAAATAAAATTAATCTAATTTATTTATATTTTTATTTTAATCACTTTCAAATGTCAAATTGAAAAAGCGTTTTTTTTAACTAGTACTTAGACTGGTTCCAAGTAATCTAAAAGGTGGCAATAGGTTATTCCAAACATGGTTACAATAAAATGTCCATTTCATTAAAATTTATCTCAGAGTTACCAGAATTAGCACCCTCTGGTGAAAACTTCCTCAGGGTAAATTTACAATCCCAAAGCTTTAAGAGCTAGCAACTCATCACTTTAGATGTCTTAAAGTTACAGAAAAATTTTCTTTCCATAAAAATGGATCACAACTGGGACTCTCTTCTCAAAACTTCTTCAGAGAAAATTTAAAATCCCAAAGTATTACTTTCATAAATTCCAAAACAAGAACGGTAATCCTTTTATTTAACCCAAATCATAGGGAATACATATTGCTAAAAATCATTGTTATGACAAAGATTATATTTATCTATTACAGGATGATCCCAGGGATAACAGGTAGTATTTAGAAAATATTTACAAGTAAAAATGTCTAAGTTATTTGGTTTAGGATTTGTTTTTTGCAACAAACTGTGTAAACAATTATAAGGCAATTTCCCAGGATAACGCCCCCCACACCTAAACCTCTTTGCTAAATCCTCTCACACATCTAAACTGCTCGTATTGTGGAAATTGCCCTCAAGGCAGACTCAAATATTGTATCTGTCTCAAAAAGGAATATTGTCCCAGGAAAATTGCAGAATACTAACCAAATATTCTCATAATCCTTTAAGGATTCTAATAGCTCTACTTTTACATATGATGGTGGTTGTCTCACTAGTTTCCCAAGCAATTGAGACTGTCATAACATTCTCAAAGAAAACATAAAAAATCCTGGCGAAATATAAAATAACAAGACGACATGAGACTAAGGACATGTTGTAGGCTAGTCTCTAGAAATAGGAAAAAACTCCCACACTCTCATGGTGAGCATGCAAAATGCCCAAGGAAACGGAAATGCAAAAGAATAACAACAGAAAGTAAGTCATTGGCCTGGGTATAAATAAACTCGGAACTAACAATAACAGGACAATAGATCCTTTTTATTCATGGTGTGCCAAATAAAGGGAAAAACAAAACAAGAAAATCCCTGCGAATCCCAAATTCACACACACGAGCAAATCATAGAAGCCTAATAAAACCACATAGTTCACCTGAGTATTCTTCCGGTGCAAAAATCTTTGCCCACACATTAAATGACAAGGATCCTAAGGAATCCTGCTATACCCTATACAGCCAAGGTTTTCCAATTCTCCCCGAGAGTGTGTGAAAATTTATTTAATTTCTCCTCATCACCAGTACACACACATACTTAGAAAACAGGTTGATCATTGTGTTTGCTACTCCATTATCCTTGTTATCATTCTTCAATGCCAAGCGATGACAATAGTGTAACAGTTATGAAAACATTTTCATTTCTCCCCAGGTTTCCTGAACTCCTCTGAGTGTGCTGAAAGTGTGTGTGAGAGTTTGTGGGAAAGAAAATCTAGGACCTTATTTCTGCCATGAGAATTCACAAATAAGGAGTTCATCCTTTCGAACAGGTTGTTTTTTTCCTTTTCATGGCTTTATTGTTAACGGATCTCCACGTAGCAGTATTTAGGGAATCTGATTTTTTTTCACAAAGGCCACCCTCATAGCATAGGCATTCGAGTTCTCTATCTCTCTCTCTCTCTCTCTCTCTCTCTCTGTGATAGAATCATTAGATTGCCTAGATTTATAGAATGTGAATATGTGTTTTATTCGATATCTGTGACCAATTTGGGTTGGATCGGTAAAGTGGATATTTGTAAACAAATTCTTTTTGGGAAAACAGGTACATTTTTCAATTCAATTTACAAGTACCTAAGCATGGGAATTTAAGGAGGAGGGCATCTTGTTATCTATCATTTTTGAAAGGGTGTGGTGTTCGCGACGTGGGAAGATTATGCATTTTACAAAGTTTCAGTATGAGAGCTCCATTATTTAAGACAATAAAAATAACGAAATTATGCCGACAGACGGACAATCCCAGATCGTTTAGAATTTTAACCTGATCCAACATGTATGTGTATATTTCGCCAGTTTAAATGTAGCCTGTGATCTGGAAGTAGTAAAAATTCTAATCATCTTCAATGAGTTTTCCATGGGCTTTTCATAGAGCGGAAGTGCTTCGTGTCTGAGAAGTTTATTTAAATTAAGGATTAAAAAAATATGACTATTTGAAAAACATTTGCGCTCCAAACGAGAGTTGATCCTACAAGTTTTGGTACCATACCGGCCTTTGCCTTATATGTATTCAACAAGGTTTATTTATCCGCACATCAAGTGCTGCCGGTAAGCGGCTTGAGGTCTTTATTTCTAACGCGGAACATATTACAAATTACAATGGCGTGGAGTAGTTTGTAATCGGAATCGTTATGACATCGACTCTGACATTCAACTGCCTTCGTACTTCTGCTATCCATGTAGTGAATAGTGTGGCTCAACGTTGTCAGGAATGTTTGCTATCCTTTGGGGAACTCCCTGTTTCACTGTACGATGGCTTGACTTTCTATCTCTAAATTCCGCGTACGACTGGTGCTGTCGCCAAGCGATTTCTAGAGCTTGTTTCTACCGCGGAGGGCCAAACGACTTGAGGACCGCTGAGCTTATCACAAATTGCAGTAGCGTGAACTTAAAAATAGGCCTCAAATGTGACCCCTAGAATCTTGGCATAGTTTGTAGTCGGAATTGTTACGCCATTGTCCTGACATTCAACTGCCTTCGTACTTCTGCTATCCATGTAGTGAATAGTATGGCTCAACTCCTTCAGCAGGGGTTGCTATAGAGGATAGGTAGAGGTTGAACAGTACTGAAGATATCACTCCTCCTTGGGGAACTCCCTCTTTCACTCTACGATATCTTGACTTTCTATCTCTAAATTCCCATGTACGACGGGTGCTGTCGGCAAGCGATTTCCCACCGCGGAGGGCCAAGCGACTTGAGGACCTTGTTTCTACCGTGAAGCTAATAGTCTGGCGTGGGCAGACGACTTAAAACCGTTGTCGACTGTGCCCCCGAGTATCTTGTGGATTGTGTAGGGAATAGGTAGATAGAGGTTGAACAGAGCAGTACATGCTCTACGATGTCTTGACCTTCTATCCCTAAATTCCGCTTACGACTGGCGCTGCCGGCAAGCGACTTGAGGACCTTGTTGGACGAACTGCAGTGGCGTGGGTAGACGACTTAAAAAGGCTGTCGGATGTGACCAAGAGGTCTTGGCTTTCTATCCCTAATTTTGGGGTACGACTGATGCTGCCTGCAAGTGATTTGATGGCTTTTTCTGACGCGGAGTTTATCACGAACCATATTAAGTTAGGTTAGGTGGCAGCCCGATGTATCAGGCTCACTTAGACTATTCAGTCCATTGTGATACCACATTGTAATACCACATGAACTTCTCTCTTATCATTGAGTGCTGCCCGAATCCATGTTAAGCTCAATGACAAAGGACCTACTTTTTATAGCCGAGTCCGAACGGCGTTCCACATTGCAGTGAAACCACTTAGAGAAGCTTTGAAACCCTCAGAAATGTCACCAGCATTACTGACGTGGGATAATCCACCGTTGAAAATCTTTTTGGTATTCGGTCGAAGCAGGAATCGAATCCACGACCTAGTGTATGCAAGGCAGGCATGCTAACCATTGTACCACGGTGGCTCCCGAACTACATTGGCGTGGTCTTGAGGTCTTGGCTTTCTATGCATAAATTCCACGAACTACTGATGCTGCCGGCAAGCGATCAGACGACCTGTTTTCTACTGCGGAGTTTATCACGAACTGGTAGCGGTAGCGGTGTGTTTTCCATATCCTCGAACAGTCCGCCATGGCTGACCGTTTCGAATGTTTTCGATAGGTGAAGAGCCACGAGGACTGAACGGTGACACAATTTAGTCTGGTTTAGTGCTCTTTTTCCAAGGACAAATAGAGCAGTCTCTTTAGTTACTCAACTCCCAGTATCCCCAAATGCTTCAAAATTAGCATGTTGATTGTTGGCACTTGGAATCCATGTTGGTTACGAAACATTTTGCTTGTTGGTAGCTGGAAAATTCTTCTCAAGGCTGGAGAGTACCTACTGGCTACTGGCGAGAGAATGAAGAATCACCCTACCTATTTTCCAGACATCGGTTATAACTACTCAACTCCCAGATGCTTCAATATTAGCATAGAAATTCCATCGGGGTCCAACGCCTTGGATGGTTTTGCGCTGTTGAGGTAAATTGCGGTGTATAGCTCTCGGGATACTCAACAAACTGTCTGTTAATAAACCTCAAGCATATCTTCAGATCAGTCACCGTCACGTCGCCAAGGGTCACTGAATTACCATTATCCCTTGTCGCGGGTTTCAAGAGGTTTCTTATTGAGGACCCCTACTTACCTGTGCCTGTGCCTAGGATACATTGTTTGAGGTGCTCTAGTCAAATATTCCGATCGTTGATTATTTTACTAGTCTCTAGATTCAGTTGCCTGATTCTAGGACCAGTAGGGTTAGGTTCCTGCCAGTTGGGATGTGTTTTCTATGTCCTCGAATAGTATGGTATGACGAACTGTATCGAATGATTTCGAAAGGGCAAGAGCCACTAAGACCCACCTGTGACACGGCTTGGCCTGGCTGAGTGCTCTATTTTCAAATTGAGATATTACAAATTGAATAGTCTATTTAAGTACTTAACTCCCAGTATTCCCAGATGCTTCAACATTAGCATGAAAAGTCCATCGAGGCCCTACGCCTTGGATGGTTTTGCACTGTGTATGATATTGGTAAGTTCGGCTGAGGTAAATTGTGGTGTGTGGTATCGCTCTCGGGTTAATAAAACTCCCGCATCTCTTCGGATCAGTCACCCACACGCCGCCAAATTATATGCCTTTATTCCTTGTAGCGGGTTTCGAGGGCGTCTTACTGTTGACCACATCTTAGCTTTGCCTGGGCCTAGGTTACATTGCTTCAGGTGCTCTAACCAAGTTTTCCACTTGTACTCGTCGACTATCTAATTAATCTCTAGATTCAGTTCTCAGATTCTAGGATCAGCAGGGTTAGCACGACGACGTTCATCAGGGTCGTTTTCGAGTTTCGCCGCTTTTGCTGGGAATTTTGGCCTCACCTGGGCAATTCGACTGGCGGGGATGACGAGAGCGACGACGCAGAGTTAATTATGTCCCGGATCACCTTCAGAAAAACTTGAACATGAGAGGGAGACGTGAACTCACTAAAACGGCAATCTGTGTAATCGCAGAAACAGTCCCAGTTGGCTTTCTTTTGGTTGATGAACGTTCGGTGTTTAGAGTTTATGAAATCGGGAGGTCGGTTAATCGTGAGAATTATGGAGAGATGGTCTGGTCCTAATGAAATGGTGGGACAGGTAATTTATCAGATATATGTCTGGCGAACGGATGCAATCTCCAAAAATTCGTTCGCCACGAAGAACTTCCTTTTTAAACCATTCTTGGTTAAAGCGTGATGAGTTCAATTGTGCAGAAATGTCCGATAATATTCGTCATTTATTTTGACCCACTTTATCAATAAGATCCGATAATTTGTTTTGTTCACAAACTGAAATGGCTTCTCATCGGGAAAACCAAATTCGTTAACTGACCACTTTGGTGCAAACGAATCTCTTTCCCGTCTAACTTTTTTTGTGCATCCTGTGAGCTCTTGCACTTTGAAGTTGGTTACAAAACATATCATTTTTCTCCATTGAGGAAAATTTTGATTACTGATAATGCTGCGTAAAAATAAGCCACAAAATAATACCAATACCAAATTTCTCTATGATCTAAATTCGATTTCCTGGGAAAACTATTCCATATACAATTTCAAATATATAAAAAATCCCCCATCTATTTATTTTTCATTTGATACAAAAACAAGCCAATTTCCTCTGAAAAAATATTTTTCTTAGTAATTGTTTCATATTTCTCTTAATTACTTAGCATTATCCTTTTCATTAATAATCCTCAATCAATCCACAGGTTCTCATCAAATTTGCTAACCACTTTTTCGTTTTGTTTTTTGACAAATAAAAACCCACAAAAAAGTGTGAGGACTTGAAGATACCGCCTGGCCAACAAGTGCTGCGTGTGAAATTTTCAAAAGATAAACAAACTTTGTTTCCCATACTTAAACGGGATCCTGCGAAAATAAAGGATCTTACTCTGGCCTGAGAGGGAGAGTTAGAAAAAAAATACGAGAATACTTATCTCTTGATCTCTAGAGGTTATTGTTGTTAACATAAACCAATTTTGGGGAGCGCCTACTTATTAAAGATACCAGAGAGAGAGAGGGAGTGGAGGAGAACCTGTTTGTGAAAACAGAAAAACGGTACAAGGACAATAAAATTTATTTGCTTTTGTTTGTTTTTTCATACCTTTATCGGGGTGTTATTGTCCTTTTTGCAGTTCAACGCTTCAATTTTTGTTCGATATGTTTGAATGATCATCAACGATCCCAACACTGATGAGGGAGGATCTGTATACTTAGCAACTAAAATGGTTGTGTGTGTTTTTGTTTTTGTTTTTGTTTTTTGTTTTTCTATAAATTGTAAAAAGGTTCCCATGCTCATATCCAAAACTCTCTCATTTGGTATGTTGTATTTGTTGTTGTCTCAATGGACAGGTACTTAAGCAATTGTAAAGCGACAAATAAGTCACAAAATAAATGAATTAACCTGGTTGTGCTATAAGGACAAGGACATCAAAGATCAAAGTCGTTTCGGGTTTTTTGAAGCATTCGCTTAATTTATGTAGGAATTTTTAGTTAAGCGACCATTATAAATGAACTCTTATAGAAAGCGGCTCCTTTTTATACGCCGATTTCAAAAAGAAATTTAAACATTATGAAGTTCAATTAAACATCGATGTAAACACGATCTTTGTGATAGTTAAGAAATAGAAGTCCTTGAAATACTTTTTTTGTTATTCGTCTTTAATTGTTATCCTTTGTCAGAGTAGTGAATGGAGGAATATTTCATTTTTTTCTTTCGAATTGTAAAGAAAATATATTCGAATGTGAGTAATTTAGATGAAAGGATCAAATCCTTTTTAGCGAAGTGGTGATAGTGTTTGATTAAAAGATACATGATCGTATACCTGATGTGGCCATAGCTGCCGAGTGTGACATTCTAAGGACAGTAAGATGGTCCTGGGAGAATGGGACCCAAGAACAGATTCCAGAGGGAAGCAAGTGATCCATCGATGGATCGAAGATGGATAAGAGAACATTTGGAGGAACCAGACACTGATATTCTATTCCGATTACTGGATTACAGCACAATCTTGCAGGCAGAAAGAAGTACATGCCATAATGGAATGTGTTAATTGGGTCGCAAATAACATGAGAACACGAAACGTTAACATTTTCACAGATTGCCAGAGGGTAATGAGGGCAAGCAGACATAGCGAACCGTATTGGAACGCAAAAGCATGGTTAACGAATTCTCGGACTACGGCGGGGATGAATACGGCGGAAAATGAAGCGATGTGGTCGGACGGGCAACGAAAATACCATGGTGCGAAAAAGACTGGACAAATATTCAAGGAGAGTACGAGGGCCGTAGGAATAATTACCGGGCACCTAAAGTTGAGAGCGCATATGTGCCAAATTGGAGCAGCAGAGGATGGTTCATGTAGGTCATGTTTTGAGGATTATGATACCTTGGAGTACTACGAATGCTCGGAATACGGCGGGGATGGGAGACAACGGGGGCCGAGTTGGATGATACCAATAGCGTATACCAATGGAACGGGTGACGGAAGGGTGACGAAAATACTATGAGGTGGTCCAGATAAGAAATAGACTGGAGAATTTCCAAGGATAGTAGGACGACAATGAAGAGGAATGTGGGAACAATGACCGGCCACCTAGAATTTGAGGCAAATTTGTTGCGAATAGGAGCAGCAGAGGATGGTACATGTAGGGCGTTTTTGAAGATGGTGAAACCTTGGAACGCTACATTTGTTACTGCCCTGTTTTTTTTTATTTTCTAGGCAAAGAGATACCGTATCGGTGAAGAGGCGATTCCGATGTGTCAGACTCATTAAGACTATGGAGTCCATGGTACCAGTATCTGAACAAATAAAGTACTTATGTGTAACCTTAGACAGGAAACTAAAAGGGAAGAATCACATCAAAGAACGAACTGAGAGAGCTTACTGTGCAGAAGAGTGTTGGGCTCTAAATACATCCTGAATCCAACGGTAACTCACTGGATATGGAACGCAATTAGGCCAATCTTCAGTAAACCATACAGGACTTAAGGCCTATAGAGGTTCAGAGAAAAAGCGAAGACGCCATGGTTGCGATGAAATTGAAGATGTTTCGAGAATGGAACGAACACATGGACGAAGGTGGGCGAGAGGATGGGACTGGGCGTATATGTGGAGCACCCAGTCTCCGAGATCGTATTCCGATTACCACATCACAATCCTGCAGGCAGATACCGCATCAATCCATGATCGTTTACCTGACATAACAATATCTACCGGGTGTGATATTATAATGCCAGTAAGATGGCTCAGAGGGAAGTAGCTGCAGACACCGAAATTTTATATTGATTACCGGACCACAGCACAATCCTGCAGGCAGAGGTGTGTGCCATAAGGGATTGTGTCAACTGGATCGGAAATAACCAGAAATGGCAATAGCTGCCGAGTGTGACATTGTGACGCCAGTAAGATGGTTCTGGGAGAATGCGACCCCAGAACAGATACTAAAAGGAAACAGCCATAACGGATTGTGCTAACTGGCTCCGAGGCCACAAAATGTGACCATTTCCACAGATTTCCGAAAGGCAAAGAAGACAATACCAGACATGGCGAACCATCAAGGGACAATAGGGCAGATGGTGGGTGAAATGGCGGATATCGCAACAATCCATGATCGTTTATCTTAGATGGCAATAGCAACAGAGTGTGACATTGTGACGCCAGTAAGATGGCTCTGGGAGAATGGGACCGCAGGACAGATACCACAGGGAAATAACTGCTACACCAATGGATCGAAGATGGGTCAGAGTACGGAATTGGGCGTATATGTGGAGGACCCAGACACCAAAATTCTATTTCGATTACCGGACCACAGCACAATCCTGCAGGCAGAAGTGCGTGCCATAAGGAAATGTGTTAAATGGCTCGCAAATAACACGAGGCCACAAGACATTAACATTTTCGAATGAAGACAATAGCAGACATTACAGTTCGCTAACGAATCGTTTTGGAAATGCATAAGTAACAATCAACGAATACTCGCAATACAGAATAATCCACATCATATGGGTGCCGGGACATCTCGAAATATGAGGCGATAAGAGCTAGGACACGTAGGGAAGTGAAATTTGAGAACGCAAAGCCAATAGAAGCACCTAGGGACGAATGGGCGCATTGGAGACACATAAAGCGATGTGGACCAATACAAAGGTTCGGTAGCGAACAGAGAATGAAGCCGACCCATTTTTGTCGGCGGCGGCTAATACTAATTTTTTGCCTCCGGCGGCGGCGGCTTGATGACTAAGCCGATATAAATTTGTCTTATCGACGGCGGACAATTATCCATAATAAAATCAATTTGATGTTATCCGAATGGTAATGAGATTAGTTGTACAACTTATCTTACAATCACATTTACACATAATTTAAATGTTCTGAGCCAAATTTTTGCAAAATTATTATAGCAACTTGATACCGACATTTTGACAAAAAATGCAACCATTATTAATAATTTTTTCCGATTCAAATCAATTTTTGATTCATTGGCGGCTAACTTTGAGTCGAGATGAGTCGACAAATTCGGCGACGGCTTCGACTGGTAAAAACTAGTCGGCGGCGGCTAAAATCGGCGGCGCGACTCGGCAGCTTCATTCTCTGGTAGCGAACCGTATTAGAATGCACTTGGATGATCAACGAATACTCGGAATACGATAGAATCTGTATAATATGGGTGTCTGGACATGCCGGAATAAGAGGAAACGTAAAGCCACATGAACTGGTGATAAGAGTTAGGATACATAGGGAAGTGAACTTATAGAACGCAAAACCAATAGAGGCAACGCGGGCCGAGATGGATGAATGGGCGCACGGGAGACACATGAAGCGATGTCGACCAAAGCAACGGTCGGACGGGCAACAAAAATACCATGGGCGAAAAAGACTGGAGAGATATTCAAGGAGAGTAGGAGGACAGTAGGAATAATTATCCGATACCTAAAATTGAGAGTACAAATGTGCGCGAATTGGAACAGCTGAAGATGGTGCATGTAGGACTTGTTTTGAGGATGTTGAGACCTTGGAACACTACCTTAGTCACTTTTCTGCCTGTACAAGGCAAGGAGTTCGCCATATCGATGAAGATGGGATTCGGGACCTGGCCCAGCTGGGAAATAGGGACTGAAAACAAATTAGGAAATAAGTTAGTGACACAGAGTTCATGGAATAAAAGAAGATTACGATATTAGAGTGCATAAGAAGCCGAATACTGACTTAGGTATATGTCAGCCGACATGAGACAGGATAACCTGAAACCTCTTTTCAACCTAAAAAAACCTAACCTAAGGGGCCCATGGTGATACCACAGGTGGTGACTTTCTGTCGCATCAATCAGTGTTTCCCACTTTTAGGTTTAGCACAATAACAGGGAACCTATAACCTTATAACCGAGTCCACCAAGACTAAGAAATTTTATCCACTTTATTCAGTCAATTCCTTAAGGCTCAGAACTTCAGTTTGACTTTTGTATGTCTTTAGTCCTTACCACATTTTTACCGTGTGGTTTATGTTTCCATCTACAGGTTTCCTTAAATCTCTTCCCTTTGATTTATTGATCATAAAAGTTTCTTTCTTAACCCTGCTTTCTTTGATCGCATGACTTAAGTGTGTCTTGACTTCATTTCTTCAAAGAATTTTCCATTATAACTTCCACACGAATGACACATTCCTAGCAAATTTCATCTATTCAGATCTTTTGATTCGAAAAAATACAAATAAAATAAAATTGCGCATATTGTAAAAAAGAAAATACGCAGTAGATTTTTTTATCGTATATGCCAATGAGCAAGAACCACCCAAACGAACCCCATTCTTTGTTCTTGACAATAGGAAAATTTTAAATATTTCCTGCCCTACATAGAATTAAAACAAAAACCCCGTAGTAAGGAATATTAATAAACTTTCACACGCGTTTCATTTCACAAAAATATAAGACAACATATAAACACAGCCCTGCGATCATTCCATTTATATAACAAAAAATTTGTCCTCACACACTTGGGGTGAAGTGATAGAAAAACTGGTAGCCTTTGAAGGATTTTGGGGAGTTTTAGTCTTAGGCCTTTGGTGATCACATTGATATTTTGGCAAACACCATAAGCAAGCCCTCCCCTTTCTCTCAAGCATTTACGAAAACTCTCTCAACCCAATGCCATTGAAGGGAGGGAAGCAAAAAAATAAGTTTAGAAGGTGAAGTCCTGAAGAAACATTCCTCGCATGACTTCATACAGCCAAGGATAAATTACCCAACTCTGATTGTTGGAAATCTTTCAAGCGAAATAAAAATTCACAAAAACATTTCTTCTCAACAAAATCGTAGACACACAACATAACCAAAAGATCGTCGGCCAGCCGGCAGCTGTCCTTGCCAAGTTTTAAGCGAAATGGAAAAGAACATAAAAAACCCCTAAACTGGCTTTTGATTGAATGAACAAATGGGGATGGTGACCTAAAATGTCTGCCGAAAGGTCGTTGAGCTTGTACTTCTAACTGGGTAACATTACACTTGCGAACAAAAAATTACAAACAAAATTTCAAAAAGAAATACAGATAAGATTTACCATAGCAAAAAAAAATTGACGAAATTTCCTAACGAAAAAAAAGTCTTGGAAAAATTTCCTAGAGCAAAAAAAATTTTTTTTTTTGACAAAATTTCTTATAGCCAATAAATTTCGACAAAATTTCCTATAGCCAAGAAATTTTGATTAAAACAGTTTTTGGCAAACTCTCCCATAGAAACAAAATTAACAAAAGTGCCTCTTGCAAAAAAAAAATTTAAAAACTCTTATATGATAGGGAAATTTCGACAAAACTTCCTTTGGCAAAGAAATTTTGAAAAAAATTCATAAGACGCAGAAATTTCGACAAAATTTTCTATAGCCTAAAATTGTCTATAGAAATAAAATTTTCTATAGAAAATTTTTTTGCTTGGTAGTTTTTTGGTAGAATTTTCTGCGAATTTTGGTAGATTATTTTTGACTAGAGTGGCAACCGTGCTCGGTTACCGATTACTTTCTCGTAAATTCTTCAAAAATATTCTTTAGTGTCACAGTGCAATCAATTCTACCGGCAACTACCCCAAAATAACTTGTAGACAAACAGACCATAACCAATTTTCCTTATGAGATTTTAGAACGTTCACCTATAGTTTATTCCCTCGGATTCATTAGCATATCAAGTTATACTATTGCTATAGTACACTGTCTGTCTGTCTATAAAATTTCATATCTACTTTGAGGATTTCTTACGTGTGACCAGGTGTGTGTAAGACTTGTGACGACACACGCAAAATGCGCCTGGTGAGACAACAAATAAATGGCACAACTGGGGGTTGGACTCGGTGATATGATATGAAGAAATGCTTTGATACGAAAAAGACCAAATAAATGAAAGGTTGAGAATTTCACAATGTGTAACAATTTCGTAATTATAATTTCGTATGTGAAGGCATTCTCATGCGACATGAGGTTAGAGAATAAGGGGTTAAAATCTGAAAATCCAAAAAGACATGCGCAATAACTTTATGGATAATAAACATGGAGTTCTCAAGAAGTTTTAGGGTATTTTTTTGTTTAATTTTTTTATTACGAATTTTTCTTGTCTTTTCTTATGGCTATCCAAATTTTGATTGATGTTCTTATTTAATGTATATTTGCAAATTATTATGGTTAAAAAATGGTTTTGTATTACACATAAAAGGACAGTTTTTAAGCCTTTCGAAGATATACCAGAAAGCTTTAAAATATAACTGGTTTCTTATTTAAAAAATTATGTTCTTATATTAAAAAAATCTTGAAGAGGTAAGAGGTTTTATATTTCATTTTAATTTTCTATGTTAAGCCATTTAAAAATTTAAGCAATTTTCCAGTATTTAAAGAAGGTAATTGGACACCTGTATAATTGAATGATAATGTCAACTAAATCGTAATTAAGGTTCCCATATTGAATTCCATGGGAATTTAAATTTACAGGACAAATATAGGGCACGTTTTTAAGTTATTCGTTCGTTGTTTAAGTTATAATGCTTGGTACTGTTACCGAACGATTATGCTATTAGTTGAACAACTAATCATACAATCTAATAATTAATTGGAACAGAGAATGAAGCCGACAAGTCGCACAAACCATTTTAGCTGCCGCTGATAATTTTTTTCCAGTCGACACAACCGCATAATATGTCGACTCATCTCGACTCAAATTTAGCCGCCAATTTATCAAAATAATTTTTATTTAAATCAAGAAAAAATATTTATAATTATTATATTTTCTGCTAAAATTAGGAGCCTTCTATCCATATTCATTCAATATGAAGATACTATAAAAATTTTGCAAAAATATTGCTCAGAAAATATCAATATACATACTTATACAAATGTAAATTTGATTGTAAGATTGGTTGTACAACTAATCTCATTACCATTCAGATAACCTCAATTTTTATAATGGTTAACTGTCCGCCATTGAATAGGCAAATTTATATAGGCTTAGCCGTTAAGCCGTCGTCACCGAAAAGAGTGGGTCGGTCTGAATTGGAGGCGACAATTCATTCGCTCGGAGACGATACAAATGGCGACGTCCACGATAGAGAATGAAACTGGCTCATGTAATATTTGTCGCTGACGGACATTTATCCAATATAATAAAATATTGGGCTTATATTTCTGTACCCTGTAACGAAAATTCATCAAGATTTTTTCCTGTCCGTCTAATGTGGCCAGCAAGGTTTCGGCTCGGATAGGAGCACAACTACTTCTCAGTGAGAAGTAACTACCAAAATTGCCGAGCAATTGAAAAATAGGAGGGTGTTGTAGAGTCTCTCTTCCTCATTATATGTGGAATTTCACAGCAAATCATCGTACAATTTAAGTAGGACCTTATGGACTGTTCAGGCAGATAGAGAGACACTATGTCTAGTCCACTATCTATAGTTCTGAATATCCATTACAACCACAATTTTCCAACATGGTATCGTTCGGCTTTCAAAAATAGTTTCGTCAGAGGCGTTTCCACAGAAACTCTCGCCTCAAGTTCTCAACTCTTTCTTTGGTGGTTCAAAATCATTTATCTTTTCCAGGATCGTAACATCCTGATTACTAAAATGATCGTAATTAAAGTGTTATTCATAATGAATAGAGATAGGAAAGGGATAGAATAAGGTTAGGATAGGGATAGTTAACGATATAGGATAGGGTTGGGGATCTATAATAACCATGAATGATCAACTACCGTTCAAGCTTACTGACGGAAGGCGCTGTTAGGGATAGAATAGGGATTGGATATGGATGGGATAGGATAGGGATAAGATGGGGATAGGATAGGGATAGGATAGGGATAGGATGGGGATAAGATAGGGATAGGATAGGGATAGGATAGGGATAGGGATAGGATAGGGATAGGATAGGGATATGATAGGGATAGCATAGGGATAGCATAGGGATAGGATAGGATAGGATAGGATAGGATAGGATAGGATAGGATAGGATAGGATAGGGATAGGATAGGGATAGGATAGGGATATGATAGGGATAGGATAGGGATAGGATAGGGATAGGATAGGGATAGGATAGGGATAGGATAGGGATAGGATAGGGATAGGATAGGGATAGGATAGGATAGGATAGGATAGGATAGGATAGGATAGGATAGGATAGGATAGGATAGGATAGGGATAGGATAGGGATAGGATAGGGATAGGATAGGGATAGGATAGGGATAGGATAGGGATAGGATAGGGATAGGATAGGGATAGGATAGGGATAGGATAGGGATATGATAGGGATAGGATAGGGATAGGATAGGGATAGGATAGGGATAGGATAGGGATAGGATAGGGATAGGATAGGGATAGGATAGGGATAGGATAGGGATAGGATAGGGATAGGATAGGGATAGGATAGGGATAGGATAGGGATAGGATAGGGATAGGATAGGGATAGGATAGGGATAGGATAGGATAGGGATAGGATAGGGATAGGATAGGGATAGGATAGGGATAGGATAGGGATAGGATAGGGATAGGATAGGGATAGGATAGGGATAGGATAGGGATATGATAGGGATAGGATAGGGATAGGATAGGATAGGATAGGATAGGAATAGCATAGGGATAGGATAGGCTTCAAACGGCCGACAAAGTCATCCCTTGCGGGATAGGATAGCAATGCCACAATGCTACCAACCTTTGTCTCGAATTTTGGGCTTCAAACGGCTGACAAAGACATCACATGCTGCACTATTGTGGCTCTGCAGTTTTCTTGGTCCATTCGAAGACGCTTCGTCGTCTTAAGATGCTCGCCACTTTGGTATTTTTGCATCGATTGCGCTCTCCACAATACCCCCAGTAGCAAATGGATTAAGATCCGGAAATTTTGGTGGCCATTGTGCTATAGAAATGAAGCGAGGATGGCTACTCTTTAAGCCATTCTTGGTTGACGCGTAGTGAGGAATGCTGGACTGTCCATGTCTCCCAGATTTGCAATACTATCCTTGGGACATTTTCCCGATAATATTCGGTATTTCTTTTGATCACACAGCCGATGAATACAAACGATGTGCGACTTCCGTGCAAGCGAAGTAACTCCTTCGACATTTTTACATTCTATCTTTTATTGTACATCGTTGTGCTCTTGGGCTTCTTGAAACTTCTATGACAGTAGTCCAAGAGTTTTTTTTTTGTTTTTCAATATGTATTGCATCCATACTTGTGATATGTTGAGCTCACGAGTAACTTTTCTACTACGGCACCGTGGATTGTGATCAAATCCACGGTCGATGAATACAATTGAGGGGCGATTTTCGTGCAAGCGAAACTAACTCCTTTACATTCTAACTTTTATTGTACATCGTTGTGCTTTTAGGCTTTTTGGAGCTTCTATGGCTGTATTCCAAGCTTATTTTTCAATATTTATTGCGTGCATACTCACGATATGTTCACGAGCAAGTTTTCTATCACTGCGCCGCGGATTTCGATCACATCTGACCTTCATGTTTCGGATCACTCCTGGTGTTTTCGTGTTTTCTGTCCACTTTTCAACACAGTGGTAGGACCACTACGCCGTGGATTTCGATCAGATCTGGCCTTTACGTTTCGAATCACTTCTGGGTTTTCGTCCACTTTTCAATACTGTCAGTATTACGGCTGAGAGCCAGTTGTGGTTTTCCAGGATAGGGATGGGATAGGATGAATTCCATGACCACGCTAAATTCCATGACAAATAACTTTAATTCTGAATGGTTGATCTATTGCATGCAATGGTTTTGTCAGATTGCAAACATTAAAATGAATTGTCACAGGAATAAATGTGTCAGCTATCAGCGGAGCGGTTTAGAAATGATAGCAACCTGAAGTTGATTGAAATAAATACATAACCGCCATACTGTATATCCTTCGGTAAATGTTTTCGATTTATTATCGTATCCATAAGAGTACTCCCTGTGAAATTAGACTTTTTCTATAATCTAATCTCAGTCTGATATAAACTGACTGTTAAACTATCATATCCCAGTAGTCATTTTAGTGCTCCAAACTCACAATCTTGGCTACCTCGAGATTTGCTTGTGGTTCTTTGTGTTTCTCTGATTATCTTCAATATAATCATCGTCAAGACCGCCAAACTTTTGATTTTAAATCCTATATTTCTACATCTCCGTATCTCTCTTTTCCTTGTCGCATAATTAAGAACTGTGTAAATAGAAGGTTATTGAAAAATACTTTTAACAGTTTACCTTTCGAAAAATTTCTTTATAATCTCTCCATTGACATTGACCACTACTAAATAGATTCTGATATACGAATAACCCTCAATTTCTTTAGCCATTGACATTGACCATCATTATATGTGCTTTATATTTAATCATAATCGTTTTATGGCCAACACGAAAGAAAAATCTGGACTAACTACAAAAAATATTCTTCTTCTATGACACCATAAAAACTAAATCATTTTTTCTATCGTTTCGTGACATATGCCATAAATAAGTCAAAGATTTACAGGACATCAACATAAGTATTTTGTGTTCGCTTAAAAATTTACCTAAACATTTCTAGAGAATTTTAAATTTTATGGTTTTATAATCATCCACAAATGTTGAAAGATTTTCAATATCTCTCTCACACAGTGTGACTATGGTCATGAAAAACCCACATTATATTTTTCAATTAACACTCAAAAGGACCGTGACCAACTATCCTCAATAACGCACAACAATGGCAATCTCATTTAAACATGGCATAATGTGTTTATGATGGACTTTCAAAGAGGGAGAGAGAGAAAGAGAGGGAGAGAATATTAAACCTTAGTCCTTCCAATACTCATGAAAATCACTTGCTGTGTCTGTTTGGTTTTAGTCTTCTTCGCGAAAAAATAAAAATGTCCTTTAGCTTAGTTTATCCCGCTGATTTTTGAGCATAATTTCTTGTGTTTTTATTCACCATAGCATAAAGGTCTCCTAATTTGCTGGTAACCATGACAATGTTGATAACCTGCGGTGTTGATCCCCGCCAAGTTTAGCGATAGAATCTTTTGGTTTGAAGAGATTTCATTGTGCCATATTTACCAATATTTTGCGTGGAACCTTTAATGATTAGATTTAAATGTGATTTGGTCTATGGAACGAATCGAATATCTCTAAGATTTTAACAAATTAGCACCTTGTCAGATGGTCGAAAGAAAGTCATATGGATTTGCTTTACGAGGAATTTTTGAGGAAAAAGTCCTTGGATTGGAGTTTTAGCATACATATAAGAGAATGAAAGATAAAAGTCATTTTCAGGATATGCAAACAAATCTAACAATAGAAAATATTCAACATATCCAAATATCCGAAATTCTGACTTCGGATCTCAGCACAATTCTGCAAGAGGAAGTCTGGCGGAGTAGCAACAACTCATGATCGAGGCATTAATCGATAAATGTGAATTTCTAACAAGAAGACTCAGCACAATTCTGCGAAAGTTAGTCCACTATATAGAGTAATAATTCATGACCGTTTAGTTGGCTATCGTAAGCGCTAAAAATTAATTTCTGACTCCAGAAGGACTGACGTTTAAGGCCAAATGGTATACACATTTTACCACATGGTAATACACTTTTTACACCCCATCGAATGGAAATTGGGACCAAGGAGGTTGAAGAAGACTTTTCTGGTCTAGCGGGCTTTCTACACTTATGGACCCGGTAGGAATAGGATAGGGATTGGATAAGAATAGGATAGGGATAGTATGGGGATTGGATGGAGATACGATGGGGATATGACAGGGATGGAATAGGAATGGGATAGGATAGGGTTAGGACAGGGATAGGATAGGGATACGATAGGGTTAGGGCAGTGATGGAATAGGATAGGGTTAGGTCAGAGATAGAATATGAATGGGTTCGGATAAGGATAGGGATAGGATAAGATAGAGATAACATAGGGATAGGATAGGGATAGGATAGGGATAGGATAGGGATAGGATAGGGATAGGATAGGGATAGGATAGGGATAGGATAGGGATAGGATAGGGATAGGATAGGGATAGGATAGGGATAGGATAGGGATAGGATAGGGATAGGATAGGGATAGGATAGGGATAGGATAGGGATAGGATAGGGATAGGATAGGGATAGGATAGGGATAGGATAGGGATAGGATAGGGATAGAATAGGGATAGGATAGGGATAGGATAGGGATAGGATAGGGATAGGGATAGGATAGGGATAGGATAGGGATACGATAGGGATAGGATAGGATAGGGATAGGATAGGGATAGGATAGGGATAGGATAGGGATAGGATAGGGATAGGATAAGGATAAGGATAGGATAGAGATAGGATAGGGATAGGATAGGATAGGACAAGGATATGAAAGGGATAGGATAGGGATAGGATAGGGATAGGATAGGGATAGGATAGGATAGGGATAGGATAGGGATAGGATAGGGATAGGATAGGGATAGGATAGGGATAGGATAGGGATAGGATAGGGATAGGATAGGGATAGGATAGGGATAGGATAGGGATAGGATAGGGATAGGATAGGGATAGGATAGGGATAGGATAGGGATAGGATAGGGATAGGATAGGGATAGGATAGGGATAGGATAGGGATAAGATAGGGATAGGATAGGGATAGGATAGGGATAGGATAGGGATAGGATAGGGATAGGGATAGGATAGGGATAGGATAGGGATAGGATAGGGATAGGATAGGGATAGGATAGGGATATGGATAGGATAGGGATAGGATAGGGATAGGATAGGGATAGGATAGGGATAGGATAGGGATAGGATAGGGATAGGATAGGGATAGGATAGGGATAGGATAGGGATAGGATAGGGATAGGATAGGGATAGGATAGGGATAGGATAGGATAGGGATAGGATAGGGATAGGGATAGGGATAGAGATAGAGATAGGATAGGGATAGGATAGTAAATGAATTGCCACTGGTATAAATCTGTCAGCTGTCTGCTCAGGGATTTAGCAATGATAGCAGTTGGTGGCAATGCATATCAGCTACACTGTATTTACTTCACTTACCAAATTTCAACAAAAGATCTTATGAAATTTTCTGTCACAGTAAGGTCAGGAAATGACATCGGGGAATCGGTCTATATATAATTCTGAAGCGATGTGGATCAATTTTTGCATGGTAATTATATGGCATCTACTGCTATCTTCGTCCAGGAAGCTTAAATCTGGCGATCGCTTTATGAGGGGCTATAGATATTTATGGACCAATTTTTGTGTGTTAATTGGATGAAGGATACATGCCGAATTTCATCCCTATCTGGTGAAAATTGGGACCCTTGAACCGTGGGTGCCAATTTTCACCAAATAGGGTCAAATCTGATTAAAAGAAAGGGTGTTTGGGAATGTGAATTTAAAGAAATCAAAGTCGAAGAAAAAATGCGGCTTCAAAATAAGTAAGAAGGATGGGAGCTGGACGCATTCATATAACAGTTCACCAGCGAAACGATTGGAAGCAGTGTTGCCAGTATTTTCCGGGCCCTTGTCCCCAAAATGGAACGCTTTCATCCCCAAAAATTCACAGTTTCATTAAAAATTCCTTACAAAAATCCCCAATAAAAGTTTAACAAGTTTTTTGTAAAAAAATAAAAAAGTATGAATCAAAACTTAGGCTATGGTCACACTAGGCAAATATTTGACCAAAATGAGTGTGAAACATTTTTCTAGAAATATTTTCAAAATAGCTGGATACGGTTTTTGGAAAATAATCCTACCGAGATGTAATATATCCAATGTGAGCTAAAAATGTTTGCTGGTTTTTCTGTGGCGACGGATTCTTATTTGATTTCTGTCAAATATTTGCCCAGTGTGACCAAAGCATTAGTTCTGAATAGCCAAGAAATAAAATTGGGTAATCGACCAAGAGGCGTTGTTGTCCCGATATGAACTCTATTCTATATGTATGGAATAAATTTTCCAAACCACTGTTGTACGCAGATAAGTCCTTACGAAATAATGTCACATTAGTAAAAAATTTCTTAGGAAACAGAGTAAATTGTAAAGTATCTATAGGACCCCCAAATAAATACAGTGGAATAAAGAGTAGGGCAGTTTTTTATATTTTGGAGATTCTCTGAACTTCTTTAAGCCTGTAGAAATAAAGAATTTCATATAAACCATAATTCTTAATCTTTTTTTTTATTATACTGAATAGATTTCGAAAATTCCCCACAAAAATCCCCAAAATTTGTGGAAAATCCCTAAGTCCCCAACTCAAAAATTTTGTTCCCATCCCCGATTTAGGGAAAAATCTCCAATACTGGCAACACTGATTGGAAAAACGACGACGACTACAAAAGCCGTATGAATATTAACGGCTCTCAAAGCATTTATGGCACATTGGTTCCGAATAATGGTGATGAATGTTAGCGGATCTAGGACGTATACTCGTAATGAGGACGACAAAACTTTGTAACATTTCTTTTGGCACTTTGATACCCGATCAATAAAAATTCGGGCCTAAGGTGGTTCAACAAATCAAATCTGGGTATAAGTTTATATAAAGGCTATACCTAAATGTGGTATTTCACATTAGATGTGAAAAGGTTGCATTTGAATTCTAAAAGGTTTCACTTTATTTGAAGAAAAGGTGTCATTTCATTTAAATAAGGATTTATTTGATTGGAAAAATGTTTCATTTGCACTATCAAAAAATTCATTTGAACGTTTCATATATAAACCCAAGAGATAGTGAAGAGATTTATCTTGGGCCAAGTAATCATTTTTACAACATATCAGCTACCACTCCTTACTATAGATCTTTATTACTTCTTGTTATAATATTTCATTTGAAACCTTAACTTCCTTAAAAAAAATGGAGGAAATATCAATTCCCCATACAGGATGCGGAATCTATATCAAAGCAATGATTATTCAAAATCATTTCCTAATAATTACTAACCTTCTTGATCTTTTTTGACAAGATCCAAAAAGTTTGGCTCGTTCCATTTTATGAAAATAATTAAAATTACTTCCTTTCCAATGTTCCCTTTTGTCCGTAGATAAATTCTTACAAAATTATACAATGTAACCTTTAGCTACTAATTATTTGTTTTTTTTTGTCTCCCCCTCTTTGGAAAAAAGGACAAAAACATGTGACACGTTCCATTAAATGAACTTAAGTGTGTCCTTTTTGACAATATCACAAACAATGCCTCAATATCACCTCAACAAATATGAAAGGAAAATAGGAACCCCCCTAGAAAAATACGTTACAAAATATTAACAAATGTTAGGAATACAACAAATGTTGAGTCTATCAAATGAATGAATGAATCCACACCAGCAACCCCCAAAACAGTACGATGTTGAGCTAAGGATACCTTAGGGTTCTAGGGATGACAATAACAAAATTAAATAAAGAGAAAAAGAGCGCCAAGGATTTTAATGAGGCAGGATATACCAGAGGAATCCTGCTTATATTTTCATCTATACTATCTTATAAGTGATTACACAATGTTCTCTTATCTCTAAGATTCCTGTATTGGGCTGCCTTTATTATGGATTTTTTGAAACTCACTCTTAATCAGTACTCTTTAGTGTCTATTGAGTACATAATATCAATGCAAACAACTAAGAGTAGTGAGTTTTATACTTCCTACGCTCTTTATAACTCAAAATATCTTTTTCCAAAGAGATCAAAAGAGTAAAACTCTCAAAAACTCACCACTCATCTTGAGATATTTATCAAATGAGTTGTAACACACTATGAGTATATTCTCTCATTAGTCTGTTTGAATTTGTGTTTCTTCTTCTTATTACCTGGAACCTTTTATTTAGGAGACACTCTGCTCTTTATATTAAACGAAACAATTTAACAAAAGAGCAAGAAAAAACGTTATATTCCCTTAGACAAAAACACCCTCTTCTCTTTTATTTTATGGCCCAAATGATCCTTGCAACAGCAACAACAATCTATGAGTTTGGCTTCTTATTCATTTTTTTTTTTCAAATTTTGTTGTCACAAGAAGAACCGGTGTTGCATATCCTATAATCGAAAATTTGTGTGTGGGTATTTTCTCATCCATCATATATTTGAATCCATGTGGCACGCGCCACTATTGATTGACGCCAGATGTTTTTCTAAGGACATCTAAAACTATTTTAACGTATTTTTTCTATGGATGACTTTTTTGGTTCGGAAAATGACAGCAGTTTTTGGGGAAATATTTTTTAGTGCGAGAAAAGAGGATCATTAGAATAAGTAAATATGAAAAATAAAATTTCAAATTCAATTTTGATGGAATGCAAGATAAAAGGTTACTCTGAATACAGAAAAATTCCCTCTAAATTCAGAAAATTTCTCATAGTTTGACATGGTATTCCCGAATAAGAGAAAACAAAAAATGACAAAAACTTGCCGGTAAAAGAAAGGATGCTCAAGAATTGAACTTAGAAAAGCCAAAGTCGAAGAAAATAAGTGAGTGCTGAAATGGTTAAGAAGGCCAGGAGCTCCTGTTGGAGGAGCAGAAACTATGAGTTGAAGAAGACAAGGAAACTAGTGAAGGAGGGACGGACAATGCCGAATATGAGCAGCGGTAAATGGTTTATGATGAACAATATGTCAATGCCCTACTTTCAAGGCATATAGAACCCTCTGGCAGCTTGGAATCTGGGAGAGGAAACAAGTTGGAGAATTCTTTAGAGAGATGCGATGAAAAGAACGAATAAGAGAAAACAAAAATCGGTAAAAGAAAGGATGCTCGAGAAAGTGAGCTTAGAAAAGCCAAGGTCGATGAAAAATGAATAAAAAGGCCATGAGCTGCTATTGGAGGAGCAGAAACTATGAGTTGCAGAATACAAGGAAACTAGGGAAAATACAATGTCGAATATAAGCAGCGAAAAATGATTTATACTGGACATGTAAAGTGACTTTGAGGCACTGCATATGTCAATGCCATACTTTCAAGACATATAGAGCCCCCTATCAGCTTGGAATCCGAGAGAGAGGAAAGAAATTGGAGAAGTCTTTAGAGAGACACAGATTTCCCGGATGCTATGAAAAGAACGAGTAAGAGCTCACACAGGACATAACACACTTGGGTAACACATGGTAAGATGATGACATCTGTTGATGGTGTCTGGACCCGGAAGTTACGGAAGACTCTTACCTGTGTCAGTGTCCAGCGTTATCTTTTAGAAGAAACAAGATACTGGGCTCATTTTTATTTCAAGCTCTCACTGATCTGCGGGAGTACAGCCTGAAACTCTGGGCCTCTGGTTGGTTGTTCTAAGATTTCTTTTAAAGAAGACAGACAAGCGGAAGTTCTGAGACTATTTCAAAGTGGACCACTTCAGAAGGAAGAAGTTGGAAAGATTACATCGAGGAATCATAATGACTATAAGGCTTAAGGAACATATTTACCTTCATCACAATGGACTGAATAGCATAAGTGAGCCTGAAACTCTGGGACTCTGGTTGGTTGTTCTAAGATTTCTTTTAAAGAAGACAGACAAGTGGAAGTTCTGAGACTATTTCAAAATAGACCACATCAGAAGGAAGAAGTTGGAAAGATTACATCGAGGAATCATAATGGCTATATATTGGTCTAAATGGACATCAAATCAAGACAAAATTGATGTCATCCGCCTACAACCTAAGAGCTCACACCGAATACTGACTTAGGTATATGTCAATTCAATTCTGATAGAATGCAAGATGATGATCAAAGGTTACTCTGAATACGGTACTATTCTCATAGCCTGACAGGATATCCCCGAATGAGAGAAAACTAGAAAGCTAAAAATCTACCAGTAAAAGGAAGGGTAAAGGAAGCGAATATGGACTTAGAGAAAGAAAGGTCGAAAAAACGAGTACTGATATGGATAAGAAGGCCATGAGCTGGACACAAACCTTAGTCCGTGGATCAACGAAATGATTGAAAGAACGACAAGTATCATAGAGGGAAATCGACCGAGATTAAGCCAACGATCTACTAGGCCGTGTGAATTCTAACGGATCTAGAAGAGTTAATGGCACATTTTTCCCCAATAATAGAGATGATTGTTAGCGAATGTAGGACGTATGGTGGAGAAGACGAAATTTTGAAATATTTCTTTTGACACTGCCCGGACTTCAAAAGTGAATGACCTCATCATTTGAGAGAAGAAACGTTGCCACCTCGACACACTGCTACAACGACTGAAAGATATCTGGCGAATATTAGAATGAAGAAGGAGTATAGGATGCAGAAAAATCCTTCCTTGAAAAAATGAACACGCTAGCTATATGTATTGACATGAAGAAAGCTTTTCTTAGCTTAAATAGTTTCAGGTGAAGGAATCTATAACCGTATAAGGCTAAGTATATGGAGTAAACTTAAACAGAAACCTTAATTGGAAGTGTCACATCAAAAAGAGGTGTGAGAAGGCCCACTGATATTGGACATTATGAAGAAGAGAGTAAAGCTCAAGATGACTCCTGAACGCATAGCTTCGATAGTCCAATGGTTGAGATAAAATGCAACATAAGAATTTTTGCAACGGATGCAATCAATATACACACCCAGACAAGGAATATGATCACCCCAAACATGTTTCAAGAACAAAATGTTATTTTTGGACGATTAAAACGGAAATTGTCACCATGTTTCTCGAAAACTATGTAACAAACATATACATACATGGTTGCCGAGAAAACAATATTTTTGCGACAAAGATGTTCCATGTTCACCATTCAAAAATAACATTTTGCTCTTGAAACAGATTTCGGGTGATCATAATCCTTCTCTACGCGCACGCTGTGGTTAAGTACACCCAGAGAAGGAATATGATCACCTCAAACATGTTTTAAGAGCTAAATGTTATTTTTGGCTGGTGACCATGTAACATGGTTTTCCCAACCATGTTATTTTCTCGGAAACCATGTATCTGATTTCGGCAAGCAGGTTATATTTGACGAGAAAATAACATTTTAGTGACAAACATGTTACATGGCCACCATACAAAAATAATATTTTGCTCTTAAAACATGTATGAGGTGATCATATCCCTTCTCTGCGTGTAAGGTTCGATATAGTGGCTGACAGTTATTTTAGGTTTACTTAGAGAGATGGTGCGCTTCTATCTGCTTTTCAGAGTCAAGTCCGAACGATCTTTCATACTGTAATGGCACCAGCCCTTCTCAGAGAAGATAAACAAACGCAAGAAAACTTTTCCCCCAAAACCTGGGATTGAGCCCAGGACCCTTTGTATTCAAGGCGGGTATGCTAACCACGGTGACTCACAACTAGAACTTTCGAACAAAGACCGCTAAGGCGGCAATAATATTGAAGATTTTGAGAGTATGAACGGAAACACGAAATATGACGAACCATAAAACCTTAATAGGAAAAGGATGGTAGCGGCAAATCCAGCAACAATCCATGCTCTCATACTCGATACGATCCTCTGGAGTAGTGGGCAACCAAACCAGATACCATAATGAAATAATTGTCTAAGATGAGGAAGGAACTGATGGACTTTGACATTGTGATCTTATTCCAAATGCCGGATCACAGTAGAGGCAAATGAGCTAGGCACAATAAGATGTAAGAGTGGAGGACGCAAGGTGGATAAAAACCACTTCGAGAAAGACACTCGTGCAGTGTTGGAAGAATGGGCTCTGGAGGCATGCAGGGCAATTTGAAAAAGTAGAGCATGTTGTGAGGATAAATATACCTTCGATCCCTAACTGTGGCACTGTCCTGCTTTCTCAAAATAGAGAACATATCGCCAGGGACTACAAACCAACTTTGGAATTCTGTTTTTGCACCACTTGTTTTAAAAGAAAATGTGCCTCATATTATTGGTAAGGAGACTTCTTTTGCCACTGTATTTTTGGAAATTCTCAACGCTAACTCTGTTGAGAAGTATTAAAAAGTATTTACATACAATTGATTTTACTATGGTGGTAGTTTTTATTTATATAAATTGTGCCACTTTTGTAAAAGAAAGTGTGCCACCTTTTTGGCTATTTGTATCACATTAGTTATGGAAATTCTTAACGCTAACACGGCTCAGAAGTATTTGAAAATGACTACATTGGAACCCATAACTGTGGTGGTAGTTTTGCTTTATATAAAGGAGTGCCACTTTTTGTGCTACTCTATTGTAAGAGAAAACGTTTCTTATTTTAATGCTAATGAGACGTTTTGTGCCACTTTGTTGAAAATATCTACATTTGAAACCATAACTGTGGTAATTTCCTATTATGAAGAGCGAATCAGAGAATTGCGAATTTATAGGGGATTTTTATACCCTTCACCACTACTGTGGTACAGGGTATAATAAGTTTGTGCATTTGTATGTAACGCCAAGAAGGAAAAGTCTGAGACCCATCGTTTAGTATACCGATCGTCTTAGAATTAAATTCTGAGTCGATTTAGCGATGTCCGTCTGTCTGTCTGTCTGTCTGTCCGTCTGTCTGTTGGTGTATTTTTGTGTGCAAAGTACAGCTCGCAGTTTTAGTCCGATTGTCCTAAAATTTAGTATAGGGTCCTGTTTCGGCTCAAAGACGATCCCTATTGATTTCGGAAAAAATCGGTTCAGATTTAGATATAGCTGCCATATATATTTTTCACCGATCTGGTCATAATTGGCGTGTATATCAACCGATCTTCCTCAAATTCCGTACATCTGAATATTTTATGAGTCTCGAAAAACTTGCAAAATATCAGCCAAATCGGTTCAGATTTAGATATAGCTCCCATATATAGCTTTCGCCCGATTTACACTCATTTGTCCACAGAGGCCAATTTTTTGCTCCGATTTAGTCGAAATTTTGCATAGGGAGTAGAATTAGCATTGTAACTATGCGTGTCAAATTTGGTTGAAATCGGTTCAGATTTGGATATATCTCCCATATATAGCTTTCGCCCGATTTACACTCATATGACCACAGAGGCCAATTTTTAACTCCGATTGAGTTGAAATTTTGCACAGGGAGTAGAATTAGCATTGTAGCTATGCGTGCCAAATTTGGTTGACATCGGTTCAGATTTAGATATAGCTCCCATATATATGTGATATTTAAATGTATGTATTTGGGAAAAACCTTTATATATAGCACCCAACACATTTGACGGATGTGATATGGTATCGAAAATTTAGATCTACAAAGTGGTGCAGGGTATAATATAGTCGGCCCCGACCGAATTTAGACTTTCCTTACTTGTTGAAATTAACTTCTATTCTATGTCAAGCAAAAGAATTATCATGCTCCCTATGCCAGTTACTTCCTAACTTTCACTTGATAAATCATTTATGATGATCCTGTATCCATTGTCAAGGAAGAAGGAAGATTCTCACGATATTTTTGCCACCAAATAGGATTGATAATCATAAACAAAAACCCACAACTCTTAATAAATCCTGGGAATTTCCATGTTACCATGAAATCACATGGAACACCAACTAATCAAAAAAATCTCCCCCTAAAAGAAGAAACCGATCATTATTTAAATAAAATAACAAAAACGAATCACAAAATCAATTATCAACCTGTGAAACCACCAAACCAAGTACAAACCTTTACAATATAGATTTTCCCAGGCTCATAATGAGTTGCATAAGTATCCTTTGGAAATATAAAGGCAAGGCTCATAATGAGGCACACAGAGTACAGAAACACAAGGATAATGCATAATCAAGCAAAAATCATTAATACTTTCAAATAAAGACAAAACACCACAGAAACAAAAATCCGATACGATACGATATCAATGCTCTGAAATAAACATCAGAATCTCAAGCAGAAGAAAGAACAGAATCCTTTGCAATGCAAAGAAATTGAAAATATTCTCACAAGAAAAATGTTCTCAATCATATATTCAATATCCTTCGTACTGCATACACACGAAGATGCTGTGGGAATTTTTTTCTTTTAGTTTATACGAATTTGCACCCATTTTATTATGAATATGCAGCAGGTTTTTCGTCCTTTGCATCCAATGAGATATTACTCTCAAGCATGCAGATATCCTTGCATTGTGTAGTAAAGGAGAGCCAATGCATATTTGAAAAGGATCATTTTCCATTGAGCAGAGATCTTCTCGGTCATGACAACAAGTTGCTGACAACAAGATAAACACCTACAAAATCAACCACCATCACCAACCATCGACTTCGACAACAACATGAAATATATCAGCATAAGGATAATAAACACAACAAAAAAATCACAAGAAAGGTCGATGGGAATCACGAAAGAAAAGCAACAACAACAACATTACCAGTGAAGAAATGCAATGAGAAAACTGACTCATCAAAGGACTAATGTCTGAACAGCACCTGTTAGAGAGAAAAAGATTGAGAGTGGATTCGTTGTTTTTTCGGGGTTAGGCATGTAATTATATTCAGCTCCCATAGTTAGTCTACACTTGGAGAAATTTTGTTTGAGGACTATTTCATATCGCAGTTTGAGGACTATTTCATGTCGCAGTGCTCTGCATTCTCGAGGTGGAAGGACTGGTAAAATACTAAGGATATACAGAGAGAGAGCAGCAAAACAATTGGGTGTCCCATGGAAATCGTTACCGAACATCAATAGGAGACATTGGACATTGGTCTACATCACTGTCCAGCTTACTGGAGATAAAAATACCGCCTCTTACAGAAAGAATTGATTCAGAACATGACCCATTTTAAAAGCCAGTAGTGGAAACATGAAAATTCGTTAAAGGTACGGGACCACTCTTCCCAAAAATAATCTACCACAATTTGAAGAAAATTTTACCAAAAATCTACAAAATTAAAAAAAAATATATATTAAAGTTTCTATCAAAATTTTATTTCTATAGGAAATGTTACCAAAATTTTATTTCTATAGAAAATTTTGTCAAAATTTTATTTCTATAAAAAATGTTACCAAATTTTAATTTATATAGAAAAGTTTACCAAAATTTTATTTTTTATAGAAAATCCTACCAATATCTTATTTCCATAGAAAATGTTGTCACGATTTTATTTCTATAGAAAATTTTGTCAAAATTTTATTTCTATAGAAAATTTTGTCAACATTTTATTTCTATAGAAAATTTTGTCACCATTTTATTTCTATAGAAAATTTTATTTCCATATAAAATTTTGTCAAAATTTTATTTCTATACAAAATCTTGTCAAAAATGTATTTTTATAGAAAATTTTGTAAAAATTTTATTTCTATATAAAATTTTGTCAAAATTTCAATTTCATTTCTATAGAAAATTTTGTCACCATTTTATTTCTATAGAAAATTTTATCAAAATTTTAATTCTATAGAAAATATTGTCAAAGTTGTAATTCTATAGAAAATTTTGTCAAAATTTAATTTCTATAGGAAATTTTGTCAAAATTTTATTTCTATAGAAATTTTTGTCAAATTTTTAGTTCTATAGAAAATTTTGTCAAAATTTTATTTCTATAGAAAATTTTGTAAAAAATTTGTTCACATACACACAAAAAAATAACTGCAAATAAATATTAACAACTTTATTTGTATATAAATCTGCTGATGCTCAACAAATTTATCTATTGAATATGAGGCATTTGTTGTTGAAATGTGTTTGTAGATGCTTGACAGAGGAAATAATAGAAATATTCTGAAATTTCAACAAATTGTTTTGTTGCGAAAATAGTTGACTGCTATTGATATGAAAACAAAAACAAAAATACAAGACTGGTTACGCGCACATCGCTGAGAACATGTACGAAAGCTAAAATAAGTATGCGAAGAATACCGTTAGAACAAAATGAGTATGAGCACATGCATGTGTATGATAGCAAGCAAAGAGCTCTTTCATCAGAGAATACAGAAAAGCATTTATAAATGTCTCTGAAAAATTTGTATTTTTCAATATGGTAGTTTCTTAAATGTGTTTGTTGTATGAGATAATTAATAAAACCATATTAATATCGGGATTAGAGTTATTACAATTCTAATTAACTAGAATATACATCACTGGGTAAAAAGTTGTCAAAATGCTTGCTAGACCCTGGGCTACTCAAATTTAAAATCGTAATACATTTACAAAACTGAGTATAGGATTTTCGACACAAAAATGTTACATGTTCACCGTCCAAAAATAACATTGTGGTCATATTCCTTCTCTGTATGTACTTAACAAAATATCTCCAAAATTGTTCCTGCAATTTTGGTGCAATAATTCTGGCAATTTCAATTTAATTTTTTGTCAATACACCAATAAATTTGTTACAGTCATTGATAGACTCCAACAAACCGCATACAAATTTTTTCGTTCAAATTCAAAAATATTTGTTGAGGATTAAATGTAACGTTCAGCAACAAATATTTTGTTGCTCAACAAATTACTTACAAATTATGTTACTGAGAATACAAATTATTTGTTGCCTTCTGATGGTAACGATTGCTAACAACTTTTTTGTAATAATGGTTATTAAAAGTACAAATTAGTTTGTTGCAGGAAAATTAACAAATTTTGTTATTGGTTTTCCAACAAAAGTTATTGGTTCTCAAACTTATTTGTATCTGTGTAGAAAATTTTGTCAAAATTTTATTCACATAGAAAATTTTGTCAAAATTTTATTTCTATAGCAAATTTTTTCAAAATTTTATTTCTACGGAAAATTTTGTCAAAATTTTATTTCTATAGAAAATTTTATCAAAATTTTATTTCTATAGAAAATTTTGTCAAAATTTTATTTCTATAGAATTTTTTTTCAAAATTTTATTTCTATAGAAAATTTTGTCAAAATTTTATTTCTATAGGAAATTGAGCATTGGAGAGGAATAGTTTGCAAAATTTTATTTCTATAGAAAATTTTGTCACCATTTTATTTCTATAGAAAATATTGTCAAAATTTTATTTCTATAGAAAATTTTGTCAAAATTTTATTTCTATAGAAAATCTTGTAAAAATTTTATTTCTATACAAATTTTTGTCAAAATTTTATTTCTATAGAAAATTTTGTCAAATTTTTATTTCTATAGAAAATTTTGTCAAATTTTTATTTTTATAGAAAATTTTGTCAAAATTTTATTTCTATGGAAAATTTTGTCAAAATTTTATTTTTATGGAAATTTTTTTCAAAATTTTATTTCTATAGACACCGTGGTGCAATGGTTAGCATGCCCGCCTTGCATACACAAGTTCGTGGGTTCGATTCCTGCTTCGACCGAACACCAAAAAGTTTTTCAGCGGTGGATTATCCCACCTCAGTAATGCTGGTGACATTTCTGAGGGTTTCAAAGCTTCTCTAAGTGGTTTCACTGCAATGTGGAACGCCGTTCGGACTCGGCTATAAAAAGGAGGTCCCTTGTCATTGAGCTTTACATGGAATCGGGCAGCACTCAGTGATAAGAGAGAAGTTCACCAATGTGGTATCACAATGGACTGAAGTCTAAGTGAGCCTGATCGGGCTGCCACCTAACCTAACCTAACCTAACCTATAGACAATTTTGTCAAAATTTTATTTCTTACAATTTTTTTTTCAAAATTTTATTTCTATAGAAATTTTTGTCAAAATTTTATTCACATAGAAAATTTTGTCAAAATTTTATTTCTATGGAAAATTTTGTCAAAATTTTATTTTTATAGAAATTTTGTCAAAATTTTATTTCTATAGAAAATTTTGTCAAAATTTTATTTCTATAGGAAATTGAGCATTAGAGAGGAATAGTTTGCCAAATTTTGTCAACATTTTATTTCTATAGAAAATTTTGTCACCATTTTATTTCTATAGAAAATTTTGTCAAAATTTTATTTCTATAGAAAATTTTGTCAACATTTTATTTCTATAGAAAATTTTGCCAAAATTTTATTTCTATAGAAAATTTTACCAAAATTTTATTTCAATCAAAAATTTTACCAAAGTATTATTTCTATAGAAAATTTTGTCAAAAATTTATTTCTATAGAAAATTTTGTCAAAATTTTATTTCTATAGAAAATTTTGTCAAAATTTTATTTCTATAGAAAATTTTGTCACCATTTTATTTCTATAGAAAATTTTGTCAAAATTTTATTTCTATAGAAAATATTGTCAAAATTTTATTTCTATAGAAAATTTTATCAAAATTTTATGTCTATACAAATTTTTTTCAAAATTTTATTTCTATAGAAATTTTTGTCAAAATTTTATTTCTATAGAAAATTTTGTCAAAATTTTATTTCTATGGAAAATTTTGTCAAAATTTTATTTTTATATAAATTTTGTCAAAATTTTATTTCTATAGAAAATTTTGTCAAAATTTTATTTCTATAGGAAATTGAGCATTAGAGAGGAATAGTTTGCCAAATTGTGTCAACATTTTATTTCTATAGAAAATTTTGTCACTATTTTATTTCTATAGAAAATTTTGTCAAAATTTTATTTCTATAGAAAATTTTGTCAACATTTTATTTCTATAGAAAATTTTGCCAAAATTTTATTTCTATAGAAAATTTTACCAAAATTTTATTTCAATCAAAAATTTTACCAAAGTTTTATTTCTATAGAAAATTTTGTCAAAAATTTATTTCTATAGAAAATTTTGTACAAATTTTATTTCTATAGAAAATTTTGTCACCATTTTATTTCTATGGAAAATTTTGTCAAAATTTTATTTCTATAGAAAATTTTGTCAAAATTTTATTTCTATAGAAAATGTTACCAAAATTGTATTTCTATAGAAAATTTTGTCAAAATTTTATTTCTATAGAAAATTTTGTCAAAATGTTATTTCTATAGAAAATTTTGTCAAACTTTTATTTCATGAAGAATTCTACCAATATACCAAACAGTAAAAATTCTATCACTTTTTAACTTGAGACTGGTCACTTGGACTAAGTTATACAAACTAGGTTCCTTATCATCGAGATTCACCAAAAATTGTTGTAGGAGGACTATTTCATATCGCAGTGCTCTGCATTCTCAAAAAAGACGGACTGGAAAAATACCAAGGATCTTCTGAGAGAGGAAAGCAAACCAATTAGGAGTCCCATGGGAATTGTTATCGAATACCTTGGAGGTCTACATCACTGTCCTGCTTACTCGAGATGAAGATCCTGCCTCTTGCGGGAAGAATTAGTTCAAAATTTGACCCATTTTGAAAGCCAGTGCAGGAAATCTTGTAAGATTTAGAGCACACCACTGGCTGAATACTGGCATAGGCAGACGTCTGTCAGCAAGCAAACCTGGATCTTCTTTTCAACTTAACCTTGATCACACAACAAGGTTAAGTTGAAAAGTCGTCATGGAAGAGATAAAAATAAAAAACTCAATTTTAATACAATTCTCTCTGTGTGTGGATTTTCTGAAGGTACAACAAAGCCTTCCGAGTTTCGCTGTCGTAATGCAAATACTTAGCTGTATTAACGAAAACAATCTCAATTTTACTACAACTCTCTCTATCTCTCTTTGTGTAGTTTTTCTCAATGTACAACACAAAGCCTTCTGAGTTATCTGCCTGTGTGTAGTATATCTGTGAGCATTTATGCCCTCACCCTTCCTGCATCATTTACAATAGGTCTATCTCAAAAAAAGGAGAGTATACCATAGAAATTCATTCAAATTGACGGAAGTTGATCACACTTCTAACGTGCGAATAAATAAAACGATCTCATCGAATTTCAAAGGAAATTTCGATATCCTCCTTCATTTCTTACTGCCAATTTTGATGCGAAATGAATTGAGTGCAGGTCACACACAGAAAAAAAGAACAAACCCAACAAACAATAAAGGCAAACGAAAAAGAAGAACAAGAAATTGGTATTCTTATTAAGAGTTGTCATCTGAGAGGGACTAAAAGAAAACGGTTTAGTATTCAAGAAAACGGAAGTAATCGAACAAAAGGAAGCATTGATTTCCGTTCCAATTTGGAAGACATTATCTTTCCTCACAGCGGTAAAAAAAGGAAGTTAAACCATTTTATTTGTTTTATATTTCCATTATTCTTGATTTATTGTGCCTACTCATCTTTAGCACAACAAGTGTGAATACATAATTAACAGGTTTATGAGCCTTATTTGAAGCAAGACCTCCCCTAAATGGCAAAAATTATAGACAATTCCTTGTTTTTTTCTTTTTTTTCTTTTGATTTTCGACCTTTTTGCAATTAAATCGGTGTTTTTGAAATCTTTGATTTTTTAGTTCTTTATATTTTTGTATAAATTCAAGTGAATTCTTTTGGTTTCATGGAAGGTTTAGCAAATTTCATGCCTCGTTTTTATTTGGAGTCAATTAAAAAGGCGTTTTTGATATTTTTTTTGTTTTCTTTAAGAAATAGAAAACCCATTTTCATTGAATTGACCTGCATTGATTTTCATTGAACAGTAACTTTGAAATTCTACAAATTCAAATATATTGTTGTCATTATTCTATTTTATTTCCGGTAGCAAAAAATATTTCTTTAAAAATTCTTTCAATAGTCCCACGAATAGTTTAAAGAGAAGTTAGTTTAGTATCAATTTAAAAAAGGAGCCAAGATTTCATATCTCATGTGGGCTGATAAACATCTAAGCCAGCAGTCGGCTTATTATGCTTTACAAATTGTCTTTTTCTTATTATCATTTTCTTATTCTAAGAACTCGGTACCCTTAACTTATTCCCCAATTTTTTTTTTCTAGTCCCTGTTTCTGAAATATCCATTCGAGATCTACATCACGCCACAAGAGGGCTTCTACTTTTTTGTACTTGGATAAATCACATCCTACACACCGAGAAAAACTGATAACATACATACACATAAAAAAAATTCAATAAAATTGAGCTACCGAAAATTTCTCATTGGTATACCAAAAAAATTGCATTAGACCAAATTATACTTTTTATTAATAGTAAAAAATATTTCGTTATTTAATAGAAAATCAATACAATAACGAAATGTTTCATAAGTCAATCCCTTCAATGTTATATATAAATTATTACGTTATATTTCTAATAAGTATACTTTACATTAGATAACGAAATCCAAGTACACAAATTAGCCATCTTGTTAGTTGTAAATGGCATAATTTCATGAGTTGTTGTTTTGCCACTCTGCCCCCTTTATTATTGGAAGGCAACCTACTTTCCTACATCCACTTCCAGTTTCTTTCATCGTCATAATGCAATAATTTTATGCATGCATTCATACATTAGGGTGTCCCTATCATTGGATTTGCATAATCGTAGTATATTTAAACAGAGTGCCAAACACAATTAACAAAATTTGTAATTAAAAGCTTATGAAATAATTTGATAAATGCAATGTTATTACAATGAATTTATTTTTAATAAAGAAATAATTTTTTTATTGATTTTATCAAATAATTTCTTTTTTTAAAACCATTCCATTGGCTCTATTTGATATATTGATATATTCTTTGTGTGTAGAGTTTAAAAAGTCATAAAGGGTGATTCTTTTGAGGTTAGGATTTTCATGCATTAGTATTTGACAGATCACGTGGGATTTCAGACATGGTGTCAAAGAGAAAGATGCTCAGTATGCTTTGACATTTCATCATGAATAGACTTACTAACGAGCCACAACGTCGAATTTTCAGTGAATGGGCCCTAGAAAAGTTGGCAGAAAATCCGCTTTTTTATCGACAAATTTTGTTCAGCGATGAGGCTCATTTCTGGTTGAATGGCTACGTAAATAAGCAAAATTGCCGCACTTGGAGTGAAGAGCAACCAGAAGCCGTTCAAGAACTGCCCATGCATCCCGAAAAATGCACTGTTTGGTGTGGTTTGTACGCTGGTGGAATCATTGGACCGTATTTTTTCAAAGATGCTGTTGGACGCAACGTTACGGTGAATGGCGATCGCTATCGTTCGATGCTAACAAACTTTTTGTTGCCAAAAATGGAAGAACTGAACTTGGTTGACATGTGGTTTCAACAAGATGGCGCTACATGCCACACAGCTCGCGATTCTATGGCCATTTTGAGGGAAAACTTCGGAGAACAATTCATCTCAAGAAATGGACCGGTAAGTTGGCCACCAAGATCATGCGATTTGACGCCTTTAGACTATTTTTTGTGGGGCTATGTCAAGTCTAAAGTCTACAGAAATAAGCCAGCAACTATTCCAGCTTTGGAAGACAACATTTCCGAAGAAATTCGGGCTATTCCGGCCGAAATGCTCGAAAAAGTTGCCCAAAATTGGACTTTCCGAATGGACCACCTAAGACGCAGCCGCGGTCAACATTTAAATGAAATTATCTTCAAAAAGTAAATGTCATGGACCAATCTAACGTTTCAAATAAAGAACCGATGAGATTTTGCAAATTTTATGCGTTTTTTTTTAAAAAAAAGTTATCAAGCTCTTAACAAATCACCCTTTACTACGAATAAGCAGACATTTCTTTAAAATTAAGATAACGAATTGTTTGATTGTAACATAATGAAACACATTCATAAAGACAATAAAAATATTCGTTAATAGTATGAAAAGTTTCATTTATTATCAGGCAATTCGCCATATTAACGAATTTGTTTTATTGACTAAATTTTAATAACAAATTTCGTTAATATAATATCAGAGTATATTTAAAAAAATGTTGCAAAAAATATGTCACAAAATAATCCATTAATTAAAAGAACCACCCTATTATTCACACATTTTCTGTATTCGTATAATCAATAATAAACTTTTTGTATTGTGATACATATTTCTTAATTTAAACAAGTATATACGGCCGTAAGTTCGGCCAGGCCGAATTTTATGTACCCTCCACCATGGCTTGCGTATAAACTTCTACGAAAGACTGTCATCCACAAATTTCAACTCACTCGGATGAAATTTGCTCCTCCAAGAGGCTGCAAAACCAAATCTCTGGATCGGTTTATATGGGGGCTATAAATGATTATGGACTGATATGGACCACTTTTGGCATGGTTGTTAAATATCATATACTACCACCACGTACCAAATTTCAACCAGATCGGATGAATTTTGCTTCTCCAAAAGGCCCCGGAGGTCAAATCTGGCGATCGGTTTATATGGGAGCTATATATAATTATGGACTGATAGGAACCAATTCCTGCATGGTTTTTGGATACCATATACTAACATCACGTACCAAATTTCAACCGAATGGGAAGAATTTTGCTCTTCCAAGGTGCTCCGGAGGTCAAATCTGGGGATCGGTTTATATGGGGCCTATATATAATTATGGACCGATATCGACCAATTTTTGCATGGTCATTAGAGACCATATACTAATATCATGTACCAAATTTCTGCCGGATCGGATGAAATTTTCTTCTCTTAGGGGTTCCGCAAGCCAAATCGGGGGATCGGTTTATATGGGGGCTATATATAAATATGGACCGATGTGGACCAATTTTTGCGTGGTTGTTAAAGACCATATTCTAACACGGACGGAATTCACTCATATATAGAAAAGTGTCCAACTATAATTAAAATTGGAAAAGTCATGGAAAAGTATAAATTCGTTCAAAATTGCAAGAAAATTATTTCATTTAAAGGTGAAATAATTATAAATAAATACATAATAATATAATATAACAATAAATAATTCATTGCATCAATTAAAAAATTAATTGAGTTTTTCGACCAAAATCAATCAAATTAAAACCGTAGATTAATTATTTATTTATATATCAAGTATAAGCTTATTTCAGATTAATTCTGTAATAGATACTATCATTTTCGCATTTGAAGCAATTTCACTTAAAAAATTAATTGGATCAATAAATTTCGTGATTGAATCTGAAAAACAAAATTGTCCTTGCGGTTGTGGCATATTTTTGCAAGACTACAATATATTATTAAAAAAATATTAGAACCATTAAAATGACCACCCTATTATTCGTACATCTACTCTATTCTCAAACTCGTATAACCAATAGCACATACACACAAAAAAAATTTTCTGATTCAATCACCAAATTAATTGATCCAATTAATTTTTTAATTGAAATGTCTTCAATCACGAAAATGATAGTATCAATCAGTTTTAATTGGGCATAGAAAAAATTCTTGATTAAAAAATTAATTGATTTTTTCAGCAAATTTCAATTAATTTTTTAACTGATTCAATTAAAAATTTAATTGATGTTGATTACAAAACTCAATTAATTTATTAATTGAAAAAGGTAACAATTTTTTAATTACTTTCTGAATTGGCTTAGAGTTTTTATTTGGATTAACAAATGATTGTTTGAAATACATTTTTAATTCGTCTTTCGAATTAGATTAAAAAGTTAATTGTATCAATTAATTTTTTAATTACAAATTTTAAAATTTTCAATCATTGACTTAATTAACTTAATGTTTCTATCATGATTAAAAAGTTAATTGTATCAATTAATTTATTAATTAAAAAAATTTTCAACTTCAATTAACTTTTTAATTGGAAATATTTTGGTGATATTTTTTTCTGTGTAGTTTTTTAATTTGAGAAAAAAAAACAAATATAGCTTGAAATTATTCAATTACTTCAAAAGAACCACCCTAATATTCATACATATTCTATATTCTTACATTCATATAACATCAATATATATAAAAGTATGCTGTTATGAACTTAAGTTATTCCAATAAGTGTCCACTTTAATATATGGGTTTTACATCAAACGGAACCTACTGCATATTAAGAGCAATTTCATCGTCAAACCATTCCATCAATCAGTTGGACCGCATTGGTTTTGTCTTTGGTTCTCGGTCTGTGCAGTGTGATTGGGTTCAATGACAGAACACATCACAATGATCGTAATCAATGAACAGAACATAATTACTGGGGAAAAGGGCCAAAGGGCCTTTAAGATAATTTTTGGAGGTAAGGAAAGGTGAGCTTTTTAGGTATACAGAAGAAAATATCACGGAAAATTTTCCAATTAAAATTGTAGTTGAGTTTTAAAAAATATTCAATTGAAAATTTAATTGGTTCAACAAAAATCAATCACAAAAATTAGTTGAATCAATTAACTTTTTAATTGGATCAATTCGTTTTTGAATTGACTTTGGCGATTGATACTATCATATCTGTGAAGACATTTTAATTAAAAATTAATTGGATCGATTAATTTCGTGATTGAAGACAAAAAAATATTTTTTGTGTGTGTATGTTAGATATGTGCACGTAAGTAAAATGTAACTCTTATATCTCAGGCTTACTTAGACTATTCAGTCCATTGAGACTTAGACTATTCAGTCCATTGTGATAGTGAACTTCTCTCTTATCACTGAGTGCTGTCCGATTCTATGTTTAGCTCAATGACAAGGGACCTACTTTTTATAGCCGAGTCCTACCGGGGGACCTAACCTAACCTAACTTAACCTTCAAGAGTATAATTTTATTTTTGACCAAAAACATGGAACATTTGTGAATATTGCTAAATATTGTTTTCCAAACATAAATATACTTGCAGAAATCAGATACAGAATAATATGGTTGCGACAAACTTGTTTCATGTTTAAGGCAATCATATTCCTCTTCAGCTTGTAAACCATATTTATATAATCACCTCCTGGATCATCTAGGCGAAAAGGCGCAATATGTTCTGGCACAGGAACGAATGCTGTATAAATTGAAATAGCGGACCAATATCAGATACAGTGAAACCTCACAAACTTGTTTTCTATAGAAAATTTTGTCAAAATTTTATTTCAATAGAATTTTGTCGAACTTTTATTTCTATAGAAAATTTTGTCAAAATTTTATTTCTATAGAAAATTTTGTCGAAATTTTATTTCTATAGAAAATTTTAACGAAATTTTATTTCTGTAGAAAATTTTGTCAAAAGTTTATTTCTATAGAAAATTTTGTCAAAATTTTATTTCTATAGAAAATTTTGTCGAAATTTTATTTCTATAGAAAATTTTGTCAAAAGTTTATTTCTATAGAAATTTTATCAAAATTTTATTCTATAGAAAATTTTGTCAACATTCTATTTCTATAGAAAATTTTGTCAAAGGTTTATTTCTACAGAAAATGTTCTCAAAATTTTGCTGTTTAATTTGAAATAGCGGACCAATATCAGATACAGTGAAACCTAAAAAAATAGGACACTCTGAAAATAGGAAGCCTCTCAAAAGTGTACAATTGTCGTGAGACGTTTGCTGTGTTACACATTAAAATTATCGTCTATATAATTGACACCCCCAAAGCCAGGATATTGTGTCCACATCTGACAAGTATTACTGTATTATGATTAAGTTATACACTTAAAGAAATTTATAAACATGCAACAAACAAGTCTACTGTTTGCTATTCTGTAGCTATTCAACCTTAAATATGAATGAATTAATATTGCTTTAAAAATTATTTTACTGGCAAAAGGCCAAATAAAAGCCCTTTGAAAGGCCTACTTTTGTCTTCTCTCTATAATGTACAGAAGAAGAAGCTCATCTCTCTACATACACACACACACGTATGTATTCATAGGAATTTAAGCAACAAAAAGTATGTCAAATATTCTACAAGTGTACACTTGCTCTGAGTAATTGTTTAAGTACATGTCACATTCACCAATTGTATGAGAACAAAAACCACCAGATTCACAGTGAGAGGTGGCAAAGGGATAAAGAGTGTGTAAATAGGGAGTACATACATACATATCATTTATACAAAAGCTACAATAAAATTATGAACTCTCATAACGATGTGTTGTCTACGGTTGTAGTATATTGAAGAAAGCACTTTTTTATCTTATTTGCTCTTTTCTCATCTTCTCCTCATTTTATCAACATCCACAAATGTGTGTTGTTGTGTTTGTTCTGTTTTTTTTTTTTTCTCAAAAAAACCTATGCAAAGGACCTTGGAAAGAATCTCGTTAATGGTTGTAGTAGCCACCAGCTAGCTACCTCTGGTAAGTAATAACTGCAGCCATGTGAAACAGTTTCTTTTTTTTAATTTTTTTTATCAGCAATAATTTTTTGCGCATCGATTGAAATATACTTACACAAGGACGGACAAGAATAAATTGTTACAATGTCATTTGAGTACACAGTCAATATTTGTGATAGACACTTAACTTATGATGCCTAAGAAAGAGCAGCCATTATTGGACCATTCTCAACAAACTGGCTTTACACTAAAAAAATTATTGTACTAGAATTTAGAGATACAACACAAAAATATCAAAATTTAATTTACTTAAAATTGAGACCATGTTGAAATTTGTTAAAACAAAACCATATTTTCTACAAGCTAAAATTTCAACAGAAGCTGTTTTCGAAAATTTATTCTCAGAGTCATTTTCATTGGTGCTAGTAACCACGTATTTTATGCGAATAACATCTTCTTTCAAGGTCTCACATCAAAGGTTAGCACTAACCAAACCCAAACCAAACCATAGAATTGAAATCCTTAATTAGCATTGACTGGACTCTGCCACTCATTCTAAATTGTTATCCTTAATTAATCTAGCTACACTATCTTAGCAATCTGCATCAATAGTAAGCCAATTGAGTAGACAAAATAAAATCTAATTAACGCCCTTTGAAAATCTAGCAAATGGCTAAAGACAATTTCCTTTGATCTCAAACTAGGTTTGGTAAGGATAACCAGCATAACCCACCCCAAAAAGCTAAAGGTCAACTACTTCAATGATGACCCCTATAATTTAGCAAATTCTTTTCGTATGATCTTAAGAAAAAAGACCGATGGTTGAGAAATTTAAAATGTTGCCAATTTTTTTTTCAGCACAATAAACAAAATTAATGGAACAAAAGACCTTGATTGACGCCAATTCTATTTCAAAAATAAGGAGACGATATGCCAAATAAAATCCATAAAAAGAAAAATATCCTTATCATTCTTCTGTTATTTTTATGTAGCATTACTTTCACAGTTAGAAACTACCTTAATTAACCGACCACACACATTGGAGAATGTGGAGATGTACAACAACAAAATCAATATCATCTACGTGTGAAATACTTCCGTTAAACCGGATTTACACATTGACCATTACTTAGATGCCGGCCGCAATATCATAGGGTGATTCGTAAAGAACTTATGAAGGCAGCCGACTGACTACAAATATTGAGGGCGAATGAAAAATTTTATTAAGAATTTATTTTCCATAGGATATGTTGTTAAAAATTCTTTGCCATAGGACATTTCGTCAAATTTCCTTGCCATAGGAAATTTAGTCAATTTTTCTTTGACATAGGAATTTTCTCGAAATTTCTATATGCTATAGGAAATTTTGTCAAAATATCGTTGCTACAGTAAGTTTTGTCAAAATTTTTTTGTTATAGGATATTTTGTTAAAATTTCTGTGCTGTAGGAAATTTTGTTAAGATTTCCTTAATATAAAAAATTTTGTCATAATTTCTTTGCTATTGGGAATTTTGTCAAATTTTCTTTGATATAGGAAATTTTGTCAAAATTTTTTTCTTATAGGAAATTTTGTCAAAATTTCTGTGCTGTAGGAAATTTTGTTAAAATTTCTTTAATATACAAAATTTTGTCATAATTTCTTTGCTATTGGGAATTTTGTCAAATTTTCTTTGATATAGGAAATTTTGTCATAATTTCTTTGTATATTTCATGTTAGCCTGATACCGAAACAGGCAATTGACGTCCAAATGCATTATATCTAATTATACAATTATTTTTCGAGCTTTATGGACAGATATAGATTAAGGAACATGGTCAATAGAGCCATTGAATCTATATCTGTCCATAAAGCTCGAAAAATAATTGTATAATTAGATAATTTCTTTGTTGTAAAAATTTTTGTCAAAATGTCTGCTATAGAATTTTGTTCAAAATTTCCTACATTTTATCAAAATTTCTTTGCTATAGGAAATTTTGCAAAATTATTAAATAGAAATTCTTTGTTTTAGGAAATTTTGTTAAGATTTGTTTAATATAAGAAATTTGGTAAAAATTTGTTTTATTGGAAATTTTGTCAAAAGTTCTTTGTTGTAGGTATTTGTTCAAAATTTCGTTGCTATAGGAAATTTTGTCAAAATATCTTTGCAATTGAAATTTGTTCAAAATTTCATTGCTATAGAAAATTTTGCCATAATTTCGTTGCTATAGGAAATTTTACCATAATTTCGTTGCTATAGGAAATTTTGTCAATTTTTTTTTTGTTGCTATAGGAAATTTCGTCAAAATTTCTTTGCCAGAGGAAATTCTGTCAACATTTCTTGGTATGGAAAATGTTGTCAAAAAAATGCCTATAGTAACATTTTTGTAAAAATTTCGTTGCTATAAGAAATTTTGTCGTCATTTCTTTGCCATAGGAAATGTTTTCAAATTTTCTTTACTATAGGAAATGTCAAAAATTCTTGCTAAAAGAAATCTGGTCCAAATTTCTTTTCTATACAAAATTTTGTTCCAAGTTCGTTGCTAAGAAAATTTTGTCCATTTTCAATTTGTCCAATTTTCCGTTGTTATAGGAGATTTTATCAAAATTTCTTTGCTATATAAAATTTTGTCAAAATTTCTTTGCTATAGGAAATTCTGTCAAAATTTTGTGCAATACAAAATTTTGTCAAAATTTCTTTGCTTTAGAAAATGTTGTCAAAAAATTTTTGATATAGGAAATTTTGTCGAAATTCCTTTACTATCAGAGGGTGGGTCCCTGAGTCGATATAACCATGTCCGTCTGTCCGTCCGTCCGTCTGTCTGTGAACACATTTTTGTGATCAAAGTCTAGGTCGCAATTTAAGTCCAATCGCCTTCAAATTTGGCACATGTTCCTAATTTGGGTCAGAATAGAACCCTATTGTATTTGGAAGAAATCGGTTCAGATTTAGATATAGCTCCCATATATATCTTTCGCCCGATATGCACTAATATAGACCCAGCAGCCAGAGTTTTATACCGATTTGCTTGAAATTTTGTACAAACATAACACTTAGTCGTATAGTCAAGTGTGCAAAATTTGATTGAAATCGGTTCAGATTTAGATATAGCTCCCATATATATCTTTCTCCCGATATGGACTTATATGGCCCCAGAAGCCAGATTTTTGGCCGAATTTGGTTGAAATTTTGCACTAGAAGTACAATTAGTAGTATAGTCAAGTGTGCAAAATTTGATTGAAATCGGTTCAGATGTAGATATAGCTCCCATATATATCATTCGCCCGATATGGACTAATATGGTCCTAAAAGCCAGAGTTTTGACACAATTTGGTTGAAATTTTGCACAGGGAGTAGATTTAGCATTGTAGCTATGCGTGCCAAATTTGGTTGAAATCGATTCAGATTTAGATATAGCTCCCATATATATCTTTCGCCCGATATGCACTTATATGGACCCAGAAGCCAGAGTTATGGCGCAATATGGTTGAAATTTTGCACTAGGAGTACAATTAGTAATATAGTCATGTGTGCCAAATTTGATTGAAATCGGTTCAGATTTAGATATAGCTCCCATATATATGTTTTTCTGATTTCGACAAAAATGGTCAAAATACCAACATTTTCCTTGTTAAATCGCCACTGCTTAATCGAAAAGTTGTAAAAATGACTCTAATTTTCCTAAACTTCTTTATATATAACACCCAACACATTTGACGGATGTAATATAGTATCCAAAATTTAGATCTACAAAGTGGTGCAGGGTATAATATAGTAGGCCCCGCCCGACTTTAGACTTTCCTTACTTGTTTTGCTATAGAAAATATTGTCAAAATTTCTTTGCTATAGCAAACTTTGTCAAAATTTCTTTGCTATAGAATTTTGTTAAAAATTTCTTTGCTATAGATTTTTGTTTTTCAAAATTTCGTTGCTATAAAAAAGTTTGTCAACATTGCGAAAATTTAATTTCCCAAAATTCCATTACTATAGGAAATTTTGTCATAATTGCTTTTCTATAGGAAATTTGGTCAACATTTGTTTGATATTAGAAATTTTGTCACAATTTCTTTGTTGTAGAAAATTTTGTCAAAATTTCTTTGCAATAGGAAATTTTGTCGAAGGTTTTTTACTAAAGGCAAATGTGTCAAGATTTTTTTATTATAGAAAATTTCTTTAATGTGGGGAATTTTGTCAAAATTTCGTTGCTATCGACGAAATTTTGAAATTTTGAAATCCTTTTTTATATAACACTAAACACGGCTGTCACTCGACCCAGAAATAATCTACAAAATTTGAAGAAAAATTGTACTACAATTTTGTCAAAATTTTATTTCTATAGAAAATTTTGTCAAAATTTTATTTCTGTAGAAAATTTTGTCAAAATTTTATTTCTGTAGAAAATTTTGTCAAAATTTTATTTTTATAGAAAATTTTGTCAAAATTTATTTTTTAGAAAATTTTCTCAAAATTTTCTATAGAAATAACATTTTGAGAAAATTTTCTATATATAGAAAATTTTCTCAAAATGTTATTTCTATAGAAAATTTTCTCAACATTTTATTTCTATAGAAAATTTGGTCAAAACTTTATTTCTATAGAAAATTTCCTCAAAATTTTATTTTTATAGAAAATTTTCTCAAAATGTTATTTCTATAGAAAATTTTCTCAACATTTTATTTCTATAGAAAATTTGGTCAAAACTTTATTTCTATAGAAAATTTTCTCAAAATTTTATTTTTAGACAATTTTCTCAAAATTTTATTTCTGTAAACAATTTTGTCAAAATTTTATTTCTATAGACAATTTTGTCAAAATTTTATCAAAATATTATTTGTATAAGAAATGTTGTCAAAATATTATTTGTATAAACAAATTTCTCAAAATTTTATTCCTATAGAAAATTTTGTCGAAATTTTATTTCTATAGAAAATGTTGTCAAAATATTATTTGTATAAAAAATTTTGTCACAATTTTACTTCTATAGAAAATTTTGTCAAATTTTTTTTCATAGAAAATTTAGTCAAAATTTTATTTCTATAGAAATTTAGTCAAAATTTTATTTCTATAGAAAATGTTGTCAAAATTTTATTTCTATAGAAAATTTGGGAAGAACCCTATAGTTGAAGAGGAATATTTTGCCAAATCTACCAAACCGTTAAGAATTCTACCAATCTACCAAACAGTAAAAAATCTACCATTTTTGGTAGATTTCTACCAACTGTGGCAACAGCGAACCTATGGTACACTACTTCACTACCACTAGCATTGATTATTGTTGAACGATTGGACAACAAAAATCCAATCCAATAGCGTGAAATACTTCCGGTAAAACGGATATCGTTACTGACCATTGGTGATTAATCGACATACCGGTCAGACAACTAAACATGCTAAGCCTACACTTCCCATGGCGATGACCAGAGCAGGCAAAAAGGAATGTTTGAGAGGTCACAACAGGCAAATAAGAATGTCGACTCATTTCTACTCTTTTCTCCTTGACTGCTTTGACTAACACGACATCATCGGCCATTAAACATCTGTTGTCCAATTTTAATGTAGTCCTAACAGACCATCCAAAATTCCAATACACAATTGATTTAAATTCTTTGTAATGTTTGAATTTGATTTATTTACAAAAGAAACCACATTGAAAACATGAAGAACAGATCTCTTTTTTATAGTAAAACGAATCCATATGTGACAACTGGTCCTTTTTGGGACGATATTTTTTATGGGAGTAATGACTTGCCTTAGGCCACAGAGATTTACGGTTTTATAACTGATTGTTGATGGATCCTTATAAGAAAAAATAACAGTACAAATTGTGCCATGGTTAAACCAATAATGGAAAATATTTGGATTACTACACTTGCCATTAAAAAAATAATAATAATAATAAAAATAAAAAATTAGCTTTGTGGTTTTTTCGGTATCAAAAAAATGCATCCTTATTGCTTGTGACATGACTTTTTATATCCTTTTATCATCCTGGCAATAATGTGCCAAAAATGAAAGTATAATAACAATGCATGTTAAATATCTAAGGACCTTGGTAACAGATTTTATTTTATATCCATCCATCATTTAAACCACCTGACTGACATAGTGGAAATGGGTCACCATTCATTTAGTGTCGTTTAAATTGAAATGTGTGTGGAAACTCCAAAATGTTGACAAAATTTTCCATAGAAATAAAATTTTGACAAAAATTTCTATAGAAATAACATTTTGACCAATTTTTCTATGGAAATAAAATTTTGACAAAATTTTCTATAGAAATAAAATTTTGACAAAATTTTCTATAGAAATGAAATTTTGACAAAATTTTCTATAGAAATAAAACTTTAACAAAATTTTCTATACAAATACAATTTTGACAAAATTTTCTATAGAAATAAAATTTTGACAAAATTTTCTACAGAAATAATATTTTGACAAAATTTTCTATAGAAATAAAATTTTGACAAAATTTTCCATAGAAATAAAATTTTGATAAAATTTTCTATAGAAATAAAATTTTGGCAAAATTTTCTATAGAAATAAAATTTTGACAAAATTTTCTAAAGAAATAAAATTTTGACAAAATTTTCCATAGAAATAAAATTTTGACAAAATTTTCTATAGAAATAAAATTTTGACAAAATTTTCTACAGAAATGAAATTTTGACAAAATTTTCTATAGAAATAAAATTTTGACAAAATTTTCTATAGAAATAAAATTTTGACAAAATTTTCTATAGAAATAAAATTTTGACAAAATTTTCTATAGAAATAAAATTTTGACAAAATTTTCTATAGAAATAAAATTTTGACAAAATTTTCTATAGAAATAAAATTTTGACAAAATTGTCCATAGAAATTAAATTTTGACAAAATTTTCTATAGAAATGACAATTTGACAAAATTTTCTATAGAAATAAAATTTTGACAAAATTTTCTATAAAACTATCATTTTAACAAAATTTTCTATAGAAATAAAATGTTGACAAAATTTTCTACAGAAATAAAATTTTGACAAAATTTTCTATAGAAATAAAATTTTAACAAAATTTTCTATAGAAATAAAATTTTGACAAAATTTTCTACAGAAATAAAATTTTGACAAAATTTTCTATAGAAATAAAATGTTGACACAATTTTCTATAGAAATAAAATGTTGACACAATTTTCGATAGAAATAAAATTTTAACAACATTTTGAATTAAAATTAAAATTTTGACAAAATTTTCTATAAAAATAAAATTTTGACAACATTTTCTATAGAACTATCATTTTAACAAAATTTTCTATAGAAATAAAATTTTGACAAAATTTTCTACAGAAATAAAATTTTGACAAAATTTTCTACAGAAATAAAATTTTGACAAAATTTTCTATAGAAATAAAATGTTGACACAATTTTCTATAGAAATAAAATGTTGACACAATTTTCTATAGAAATAAATTTTTGACAAATTTTTCGATAGAAATAAAATTTTTACAAAATTTTGAATTAAAAATAAAATTTTGACAAAATTTTCTATAAAAATAAAATTTTGACAACATTTTCTATAGAAATAAAATTTTGATAAAATTTTCCATAGATATAAAATTTTGACAAAATTTTCTATAAAAATAAAATTTTGTCAAAATTTTCTAGAGAACTAAAATTTTCTACAGCAATAACATTTTGACAAAATTTCCTACAGATATAAAACTTTGACAAAATTTTCTATAGAAATAAAAATTTTCTATAGAATAACAATTTGACAAAATTTTCTATAGAAATAAAATTTTGACAAAATTTTCTATAGAAATAAAATTTTGACAAAATTTTCTACAGAAATAAAATTTTGACACAATTTTATATAGAAATAAAATTTTGACAAAGTTTTCTATAGAAATAAAATTTTGACAAAATTTTCTATAGAAATAAATTTTTGACTAATTTTTCTATGGAAATAAAATTTTGACAAAATTTTCTATAATAATAAAATTAAAAAAAAAATCCAAAGAAATACAATTTTGACAAATTTTTTATAGAAATAAAATGTTGACACAATTTTCTACAGAAATAAATTTTTGACAAAATTTTCTATAGAAATAAAATTTTGACAAAATTTTCTATAGAAATAAAATGTTGACACAATTTTCTACAGAAATAAATTTTTGACAAAATTTTCTATAGAAATAAAATTTTGACAAAATTTTGTATAGAAATAAAATTTTGACAAAATTTTCTATAGAAATAAAAGTTTAAGAAAATTTTCCATAGAAATAAAATTTTGACAAAATTTTCAATAGAAATAACAATTTGACAAAATTTTCTATAGAACTAACATTTTAAAAAAATTTTCTATAGAAATAAAATGTTGACAAAATTTTCTATAGAAATAAAATGTTGACAAAATTTTCTATAGAAATAAAATTTTGACAAAATTTTCTATAGAAATAAAAGTTTGACAAATTTTTTCTATAGAAATTATTTTTTTGACAACATTTTCTACAGAAACAAAATTTTGACCAATTTTTCTATGGAAATAAAATTTTGCAAAGTAATATTTTTTTGTTTAGTAGTTTTTTGGTATTTTTTTTCCAAATTATGGTAGATTGTTTTTGGTTCCAGTGGCAATTGTGACCTCAACCTCACTTCCTTAACCTGGTCATTACCTAACATCTAACACCCTTAAATCCGGTTTATCTGCCTTAAATGAAATAGCGTCTTCCTTGTCCCACAAGAACCTTAAAAATCTCAAATTTTTTCACTAAAAAAAAGAAATAAATCCCTAGAAAGGAAATCGATTAACATAAATTATACAACGATCGCTATGTCCACATCTCCTTATCCTTCATCATTTAACGAAACAATGATCCTCAATTTCCTCTTACAACTGGCAACTATGAGTGTTGTCATTCGTGGTAGGTAACCTCTAATCTCAGTGACATTAAAGTTCATTAAAACTGTCAAAACTATCAAACAAGCAATGAATTCCTTAAGGGATCCCCAAATACCCAAACCAAACACAAGCAACCACATAATCTACGAAGTTATTCCATCGATATCTTTCCATGATATTGGGTAGGGAGTTTGTTTTGAGGAGAATGAAGTAAAAGAAGCCACATAAAGATTATTTAAATTTAAAATGTAAATTATCTCTCCTTTACAAAGGAGCATACCCCTCCATATGGGGATAAAAAATTAGGGATGTCATTACAGATGGCAATTTGAAAGCAAAGGGATTCAGAGAATTCCAAAATTGAAATGTGAGTTAAAGCAACTAATTTCGTTAGACTAAATTTTTGAAAACTACTCAATATTCAGATGGGGTCGCAACCCAGCAAACTCTCTCATTAAAATTTTGACAAAATTTCCTATAGAAACGAAATTTTGACAAAATTTCCTATAGAAACGAAATTTTGACAAAATTTCCTATAGAAATGAAATTTTGCCAGAATTTCCTATAGAAATGAAATTTTTTCAAAATTTTCTATAGAAATCAAATATTGCCAGAATTTTCTATAGAAATCAAATTTTGCCAGAATTTTCTATAGAAATCAAATTTTGCCAGAATTTCCTATAGAAATTAAATTCTGCCAGAATTTCCTATAGAAATTAAATTTTGTCAAAATTTCCTATAGAAATTTTTACAAAATTTCCCATAGAAATGAAATTTTGTCAAAACTTCCTATAGAAATAAAATGTTGACAATATTTTCTATAAAAAAATGTGTATAGAAATGACAACATTTCCTATAGAAATTAAGTTTTGACAAAGTTTCCTAAAGAAATGAAATTGTGACAAAATTGCCTATAGACATAAAATTTTGCAAAAATTTTCTATACAAATAATATTTTGAGAAAGCATTCCATAGAAATGAAATTTTGGACACAATTTCCTATAGAAATAAAATGTTGGCAAAATTTCCTATAGAAATAACATTTTGACAAAATTTCCTATAAAAATGAAATTTTGGACAAAATTTCCTATAGAAATGTAATTTTCACAAAAATTCCTATAGAAATGAAATTTTGATAAAATGAAATGAAATTTTGGCAAAATTTTCTAAAATCGATAAAATTTTAAATTTTGACAAAATATCTTTAGAAAGGAAGTTTTGTCAAAATATTCTATAGAAATCAAATTTTGCCAGAATTTTCTATAGAAATCAAATTTTGCCAGAATTTTCTATAGAAATCAAATTTCGCCAGAAATTTCCTATAGAAATTAAATTTTGTTAAAATTTCCTAAAGAAATGAAATTTTCACAAAATTTCCTATAGAAATGAAATTTTCACAAAATTTCTTATAGAAATGAAATTTTGACAAAATTTCCTATAGAAATGAAATTTTGACAAAATTTCCTATAGAAATGAAATTTTGGCAAAATTTCCTATAGAAATGAAATTTTCACAAAATTTCCTATAGAAATAAAATTTTGATAAAATGAAATGAAATTTTGGCAAAATTTTCTAAAATTGATAAAAATTTTCTATAGAAATGAAATTTTGCCAAAATTTTCTATATAAATGAAATTTTGGCCATCATGAGCAATTACATTTTTTTTTGCATTTCAAAATTCTCATCGTATGATAATTCTATACATGGCATCCCTGCAAATCGATGGCTTTGCTTATGGATAGAGGATCATTTTTCTCTCCTCACTGTCTTTGGCAACATCATCCTTACGAAGTATGACACGAATGACACCCGTATAAGTAAAAGAAAAGCGAAGACCCAAAAAGTGGGCACTTAAAAATTCCCACACGAAAACAAAACAAATGTCAAACAGTTGTCGATAGTCCGTCCGTCCGTCCGTCCGTATGTCTGTCCTACCAGAACTCATTGCACCAGTCATCGTATTCTTCTTATCGTCCATAGCCGTTTTCAGTGATCGAAATATCGATGGTTCGTTAAACTGCAAGCAAAGAAAGAAGAATTGCATTGAGGCAACCAATATCATCGAGTCGAAGCCCTCACTGGACTGTGAAAACTAGAGTGTGAGAAAAATCCAAATTGATAAAAATATGAAAAATGACTCATAAAGTGATAGCATAAAATTATTTTTAAAACTGGAGTTTGTATTATTAGCATAGTTTTGAGAGAATAAAGGGGTGTCATAAAATAAAATTTTTATGAAGTTCAAACTGGTTTAGCCGAATGAAAAAATTAGGTTAGGGTAAGTTTAAACCCTTCGAATATGCCGGTACGAAATTCTTCTCAGCTGAAAATCTGTTTCTTACAAAATTTCTCCGCTTAGAATTAAATCGGTTCTACAATGCTCCATATACCACTGATAATTCAACACTTTGACTATAAACTTTGGAAACTTTGGCGAGCTATGTGACATGCCGTTTGGTCTTGATTAAAAAATGGAGGACTTATTGATAAGCGAGAAGTTCACCATCTGTCTTATTACATTGGAAGGGCTGCCCCTTTAATCTATCCTAACCTACCACAATGGACTGAATAGTCTAAGTGAGCCTGACGGGCTGCCACTTTAACATTTTACAGTGGACTGAATATCTCAGTGAGTCCGAACTATCACTCTACCACTACATCCCAGTATATAATGAGGTACTGAAGGCTAAATTGTGTCAAATTTATCACCACGAGATTGTCGAGAGCAGATCGAGGCAAAACGAACTATGAGATAATGTTTGGAATAGCCTTGAGAGATTCCATTGATCTCCCAAAAGACCGTGAGCACTATCAAAATAATAACAATTTCTAGGGAGATGAACCAATAGACCTAATCTAATCTCTGGAAGAGGAAAATGCCTAATCTCTGAAAGAGAGAAAGGATCCAGACAACAACAGCAAACAGAGAACCTAGCCTAACGTAACCTCAGGAAGAGGAGAGGATCATCTTGAAAGTATATGTGATGGACCAAGACGACAAAATTCTATTTCTTTTGCCGGGCCATTATAACATGAGGTTGGCAAGAAAGGATCGGGACACAATCGACTTTCAGAGAATATTTGGTATAACTCTGGGAGATGCTATTGATTCTCGAAGAGACCCTGAATACTGAGCTATGGGATAGTGGATCTAGACAAGACGAACTATCAGAGATTGTTTGGAATAATTCTGGAAGATGTTATTGATCTACCAAGAGACCCTGCGTACTGTCCAAATAGTAAACATTTCTATGAAGAACAATCAAGGAAGAGAACCTAGCCTCAGGAAGAGGAGAGGATCATCTTGGAAGTATATATGATGGACTCAAACGACGCACGACCAACTTTCAAAGAATGGTTGGTACTAGGCTATGGGATAGTTGATCGAGAAAAGACGAATTATCAGAGATTATTTGGAATAATTCTGGAAAATGTTTTTGATCCAAACAGTAAACATTTCTACGAAGAATAATCATGGAAGAGAACTTAGCCTAACGTAAGCTCAGGAAGAGGAGAGGATATGTGATGGAGTGGAAGTATATGTGATGGACCCAGACGACAAGATTCTATTTTTTTGCCGGGTCATTATAAAGTACTGAAAGCAAATCCACGACCAATAACGGATTATGTCAAATTTCTCAGCACGAACATGAGGTTGGCAAGAGAGGATCGAAGCACTACCAACTTTCAGAGAATGGTTGGTAGAACTCTGGAACATGTTATTGACCTTCAAAGAGTCCATGTGTACTGAGCTATGGAATAGTGGATTGAGGCAAGACGAACTATGAGGGAATGTTTTAAGTAACACTGGGAAATGTTATTGATCTCCGAACAGACCCTTTCTACGGAGAAGAATCAAAGAAAAGGACCCAACCTAACTTAACATAAGAAAGAACAGAGGAACAACTTGGAAGTGTATGTGATGGATTCAGACCACAAGATTCTATTTCTTAAGGTACTGAAGCTCGACCAATAACGGGTTGTGTCAAATTTCGAGAAAAGTGTTTGTAGATGTTATTGACCTTCGAAGCGTCCCTGAGTACTGCGCTATGGAATAATGGATCGCACCAAGATGAACAATCAGATATAGTTTGGAATGTATGAGGGCGAAGCTATAGATCTCCAAAGAGACCCTGGGTACTGAGCTATGGGATAGACCAAATATCACAGAATGTTTGGAGAGGCTATTGATTCCGAAGACACGCTGCGTACTATTCAAATATTAAAAAACTTCTACGGAGAAGAATCCAGCAAGAAGACCTAAACTAACTTAACCTGAGGAAGAAAAGAAGAACAGCTTGCAAGTGTATGTGATGGATCCAGACATCAAGATTCTATTTCTTCTGCTGGACCATAATAGGGATTGTGTCAAATGTCTCAACACGAACACGAGGTTGGTAAGAGTAGATCGAAGCTAGACGAACTATCACAGAATCTTTGGCATAGCTCTGGAAGATGATATTTATTTCCAAAGAGACCATATGTACTGTCCAAATATTAAAAAAAATCTACGGAGAAGAATTAAAAAAGTGGTCCTAACCTAACTGAACCTAAGGAAGAATTACGGGACAGGTTGGAAATGTATGTGATGGTGAAAGCCATAGATCGACAGATAACAGATTGTGTCACATTTGTCAGCCTCGTGTTCGGCTTACGAGAGATTATCGTGGCAATACAAAATATCAGAGAATGTTTGGAATAATTCTGGAGATGCCTTTGATCTCTATCGAAGAGACAAAACGAGCTATCAGAGGGCGTTTTGGAAACCCCCTATTATTGATCTCTGAAGAGACCCTGAGTACTTTCCAAATATTAACAATTTCTACGGAGAAGAGTCAAGGTAGAGATCCTAAACAATCTTAAGCTAAGAAAGAGAAACAGCTATGGGATAGTGGATCAAGACAAGACGAGCTATCAGAGGATGTTTTGAAACCCCCTTTTATTGATCTGTGAAGAGACCCTACGTACTATCCAAATATTAACAATTTCTACGGGGAAGAATCAAGGTAGAGATCATAAACTATCTTAAGCTAAGAAAGAGAAGAGAAACAGCTATGGGATAGTGGATCGAGACAAAACGACCTATCAGATAAAGTTTACAATAACTTTATCTGATCTCTATCGAAGAGTCTGTCTAAATAGTAAAAATTTCTACGGAGAAGAATCAAGGAGTGTTGCCAGAGCGATATTACTTTTTGTACATGTGACAATGCAGTTTTTTGCCATTTATGTCAACTGGATTTCGTTGCATGGAGATTTTTGGTAGATAAAGTAGACGAGAGCAGTGATGCTCCATTAGAATAATAATTGTTTTGTGATCATTGGCTCATATATCAAATCGCCTCTGAAGAAGCAATTCAATGATAATTGCGAAATATTAGGAATGATGGATTAAAATTAAATAAAGGAAACTAAGAGCTCAAGCTTAATAAAACTATTGACATTGATTTTTGGTACCTCTATGTCTAAGATTTATAATAGGAACCAATTGATATCTAAATTATATCACATTTCTCCAAATTTCATCTTAATTCCCACGTCTTACTTCCTGCTACTCTTTCTCTAAGTGTGGGATGTTTTAATACTTCAAATTACCACAATTGCCGGCATAGAGTTTTGTATCGAAGAATAATGCGTTTTCATCCATCTTTCATATGGGACCCAATAAGCATACATATCTCCATTGATGTATTTAATTACGGCATACCCTTACTAATATGGCAAGCCTATATACCAGCGCGTGGGTAGGTAAAGTTGCCAGCACATATCGGCGTTTATCAATTCAGATGTGATTGTTTCACCAACTAAACATCATGCATACAAATGTGTGCCACTTCCAAGTCTTTCCAAGCACCACTAGAGAACTAGATCAAGTAAACATATTTATACATGCAATTGATCGCCAATGAGGCAATGAAACGTCGCCTGTAAACGATAAATATTCTCTTCTAGGAAATGAATGCATCGATACTCATATTTCCCCATGTAGACTCCATGATGAGTTAACAACAGATCATCAATGAAGTTGCGTATACTAGATTCTATACGCAAAAATCTCACACAATTTATAGAGATGAATGAATGAATGCTATGACCATACCGGCCGGAAGGTAAAGAACTCGAAGAAAACAAACAGATTCTACCGTATTGAAATGTTTCGCTCTTTGTGGCAGTGGTGTTGATTTAACGCGTCCACATTGAAGAAGTGTGGTGGATTTTTGTTTTCACGAGCTTTGTTTGCATTTTGTTTTGGTTTTCTTTGTTCATTTTCTTTTCATTTATGAATTCTCTTATCAACAGTCCGTCCGCCAATGCAATGAGCAACTAAAACATTTTTTTACGCGGCGACAACGGGTATGTGAAGAATGTAGAAAATTAGGAAATTAGACAGATCTTATATTTTAAGGCCTTATCGAAGGCTAATATTCTGGTGTGTGAAATGAAAACCTTTTACTTACTCCGACCTTCGAATTTGATAGGCTAGAACCAGACACAATTAGCTTTGGAGAAATTCAGAACTATTAGCGTTCAATCTCAATGGAGCCGTTTAACCAAGTAGGTTCAGGATAACGAAAATATATAAAAATCTCGAAACGCTAACGGCGGCACTAATATTCGCTTTCAGGAAGACAACAACATATTCTATTCCTTCTGCCGGACCATAATAAAATACTGAAGACGAAAGCTCGACCAATAACGGATTGTATTAGATTTCTCAGCATCAACATGAGGTTGGCAAGAGAACATTGAGGCACAACCGACTTTCAGAGAATATTTGATATAACTCTAGGAGATGCTATTGATCCTCGAAGATATTCTGAGTACTGAACTATGGGATAGTAGATCGAGACAAGACGAACTATCAGATATTGCTTGGAATAATTCTGGAAGATGCTACTGAGACCCTGAGTACTGACCAAATAGTAAAACTTTCTACGAAGAATAATCAAGGAAGAGAAGCTACCCTAAGGAAGAGAAGCTACCCTCGACATGATCCTCTCCTCGAGAGGAGGAAAGGATCATGTCGAAACGTTAACAACGGCTCTAATATTCGCTTTCAGGGAGAGTTGTCCACTCTGAAGAAAAGTCCTAAAACACAGGGGAGATTCGCATAATTAAGGAAAAAATTCTGGAGGCTTAACATAGCGTAAGAAGGACAAGGAACCGAGGAATTCTGCCCGCCTAAGATCTGGTAAGCACGACATCATCAACTCCTACTTGTCCAGAATTGATAACAGTGTAGTTACCTTGAGTCCCATCCGTAACCCAACCTGAGAAAATGATACATATCATGTGGTCCTTGGTTGCAATTGGTGCTCACCTCGGCTATGCTATTATCAACTCTGGATAAGTAAGAGATGCAACTGATGCTCTTTCTCAGCAAATCGAACCTCCCTTGTTAGATGGGACATGATCGGCTGGTGAGTCGAAAAGATTTAGCAGGGCAAGCGAGCAAATGTCGCATTCGGCCCTTGGTCAAATATGGAACATATGTACATCAGTTATGCTGTTATCAATTCCGCATAAGTTGGGAGTTAAGACTGTGACACTTGCCCGATTTTAGTTAGACCAAAACAAGCCTGATCTTCCCTCGGAATTCTCTTTCCTCTAGGGGTATAGGCGATGCCTACGGTTAAGCTTACAAATATGGGACATATGTATATTAGTTATGCTTTTATCATTTCGCATAAGTTGGAGTTAAGACGTGGGCACTTGCCCGATTTCAGTTTGACCAAAACTAGCCTGATCTTTCGTCGGAATTTCCTTTCCTCTACTGCTACTCTCCGATATCATATCCTCATTCACCAATGTGGTATCACAATGGACTGAATAGTCTAAGTGAGCCTGATCCATCGGGCTGCCACCTAACCTAACCTATCATATCCTCATGCATTCTCCTTGAACTTGATTGGTATGCTGCCTTATCTCTTCATATGGTCTCTTTTGCAATACTGGATATTGCGCTCTAAACGACGAAGATTTACCCTGAAGTTTTTGGACGGTGGCTGTCTGGAATGTTGCCTGTTCTATGTAGAGACACTCTTATGCTACGCGGGATCTCGAACACCAGACCATGAAGATCTGCCTTGAAATTTGGATGGTTACAGCCACAAAAATCCATTAAGTACACAGGCTTGCAACAGAGGCTCTCTTGTATAAGTCTGGATCTTGATCTCAATACTCTGAAATTCCTGGATGGTACTATCACCATGATGGTGATTTGGATAGTTCCAGACATAAAATCCAGTAGTCACAGTTCCGACAGTACGTAGTTATGTCCTTTCATAGGGAGAATCTTACACTCCACATAAAGATGATCCAGTGAAGTGCCCCCTGTCGCAGTTCTAAGGATAGTGTTCTGCATGTCGCCCCACTGAGTGTAATTGTCTGGGAAGTCCTACTCCATAGTTATGTTATTTGCTGTTTGTAAGTAAGTTTGGGGACCTTGCTCCTGAGAGGTGGGTAGATGACTTGAAAAGACAGTCGAATGTAAACCTGAGAATCTCTGGAATAGTTTGTTGTAATAGAAATTACACCATGAAATCTGACATTCAACTGCCTACGTACTTCTGCTGTCCATGTAGTGACAGAAGAGCTGAAGATTTGGTGGAAAACAATGCCAAACTTGTCGCACTCCCAAGCCAGGGGGATCTACTTTCATCGGTCAGCAGCTGCTACATCAGCGTTACCAGTCATGTGTCGTCCATAGGTACAGACATTTGGATGAACGATATGGAAATGGAGTGGTATCAACAGAGGATGGATATATGGATAGTCTTGATGGATACTTTGGATTGCTATAAAAATCCATTCAGCTCAGCCACCTACATTTACATAAAAAAGAAATCACAGTTAATTCCGGCTATAACATCTCCAAATGAACGCGCTGGGCAGAGCGATGGAGTAAGCTTGAAAATGAGCAAAATGGTCCCCAAGATTATTCGCAAACAAAACTGAAAGGCCGTAAGGTGATTCGTTGATCATGTTCTTCGCAAGATAAAGGTCGACATAGATGCGTCATCCTGAGAAATAAAAGATGGAGTCTAGACTCAAACCACGAACGCTGAGGTGGAAATCAGCGTGGAAGGAAGCATACTGTAACGCAAGCGAAACTGGCGAGATCTGGAACACGTTCTTTGCAAAAAGGCTGACATGGGTACGTCGATATGAGAAATAAAAGATAGAGTCTGGACTCAAACTACGAACCAAAAAGGAGTAACGAGCGCGAAAGCAATTCTGAGGTGGAAATCATACACCGAAGGAAGGACGAAGGACTGTAAGCGCTGGGCAGAACGATTAAGGAAGTTTAAAAATGAGTATAACAGTCTCGAAGATTATCCGCAAACGACAGTGGAAGGCCGCAAGGCGATTTCTTGAACACGTTCTTCACAAAGCTGGTTGACATGGGTGCGTCGATATGAGAAATAAAAGCTGGAGTCAAGACGAAGACCACGAACCAAAAAGGGGTAAGTAATGCGAAAACGATTTGCGGTGGAAATCATACCCTGAAGGAAGAGGGATGGATTTTCTGCTGGTATTGTTGATTGCAAAGATGTCCGGCACAAGACAAGAACCATTTACATTTTTGTGACCTTTTCGACTATCATATAAAAAAACCATTGGAATTAGATTAAGGCCCTCTGAATCACATTCCTTTCATTGAACTCATTTACACACTCTCTCAAATGCTCAAGTACATAGCACTGAATGCGTTATCCATTGTTTGTTTGTCCGTCTCTCTGCGTCTGGTTTGTCCCCTTACATTAGAGGCATTATTTTGTATACTCCATTATATTGAACATTTGGGTATGTTTTGTCCAAACGATGATTTTTTTACGCTGTTCCATTTAAACACCAGCGTCAAGCAATTCAATTTACCGCCCTGACTCAGTCAATCAGTTTGTTTGAGATACAAATAGTTTGGAAGGGAGTACGTGCATACCATTTGTAAGAATGTGTGTCTATGGTTAATTAAATGTTGCTTTACTTTTAGATTTAGTATCTATCAGACCACCCTCGTATATTACTTGGAAATAGAATGAATGGACTAAAATCTAATAAATATTTCCAAGCTAGTTTTGATTTTTTTGTTTCACTGTAATATCACTTATGATGACCACCAATTGAAGGTTCCCTTATGCACATTCAAGTGGCATTTCATTGCGTTGATGAGGAAATACCAAATACGAACAATTGAGATGAATAAAGTTAATAAATATTTTCATTTTTTACGATGGTGTTGTTCATATAAACGATGTGATTGCAAGAAAAATATGACATGATAAAAATAAACACCAAACCAGTGCAAAAATGAAATAGACTTATTAGTAATGGTCATTGGAAGTGATCACTACGAGTATAACTTATTTCCTAACTTAATCGTATATTGAGAGTCTTACACGAGTAGGCAGTGGTGTGGGTGAGGTATTATTGGCATTCAAAAAAAATCCGCTTGGTTTGAATACCAGACATTAACGAAAATTCCGTTGGTCTGCTTTATCGACTGTTCACATATCCTCTCCGCAGTGTTGGCAATATTTTCAGGCGTTTGTTCCAAAATTGGGATACTTTTGTCCCCAAAGGTCCCCGTTTAAATTAAAATTTCTCAAAACATCGCCAACAAATGGGTGATAACCAGGCCTGTCAATAAAATATCAAGAAAAATAGTCACTTTTTCCGAGTAAATCGTCATAATCACTTCAAAAAATCTGCAATGTAAATAATAATAAAAATGTGCCAAAATTTTCTACAGGAATAAAATTTTGACAAAATTTTCTATAGAAATGAAATTTTGATAAGATTTTCTATAGAAATAAAATTTTGACAAAATTTTCTATAGAAATAAAATGTTGACAAAATTTTCTATAGAAATAACATTTTGACAAAATTTTCTATAGAAACAAAATTTAAAAAAAAAATCTATAGAAATAAAATTTAAAAAAAAAATCTATAGAAATACAATTTTGACAACATTTTCTATAGAAATAAAATTTTGACAAAATTTTCTATAGAAATAAAATTTTGACAACATTTTCTATAGAAATAAAATTTTGACAAAATTTTCTATAGAAATAAAATTTTGACAAAATTTTCTACAGAAATAAAATTTTGGCTAAATTTTCTATAGAAATAAAATTTTGACAACATTTTCTATAGAAATAAAATTTTGACAAAATTTTCTACAGAAATAAAATTTTAGCTAAATTTACTATAGAAATAAAATTTTGACAAAATTTTCTATAGAAATAAAATTTTGACAAAATTTTCTATAGAAATAAAATTTTGACAACATTTTCTATAGAAATAAAATTTTGACAACATTTTCTATAGAAATAAAATTTTGACAAAATTTTCTATAGAAATAAAATTTTGACAACATTTTCTATAGAAATAAAATTTTGACAAAATTTTCTACAGAAATAAAATTTTGGCTAAATTTTCTATAGAAATAAAATTTTGACAACATTTTCTATAGAAATAAAATTTTGACAAAATTTTCTATAGAAATAAAATTTTGACAACATTTTCTATAGAAATAAAATTTTGACAAAATTTTCTACAGAAATAAAATTTTGGCTAAATTTTCTATAGAAATAAAAATGTGCTAAAATTTTCTATAGAAATAACATTTTGACAAAATTTTCTATAGAAAAAAAATTTTGACAAAATCTTCTATAGATACAAAATTTTAACAACATTTTCTATAGAAATAAAATTTTGACGAAATTTTCTATGAAAACGAAATTTTGCAAAAAATTTTCTTAGAAATAAAATTTTGCAAACATTTTCACAGAAATAAAATTTTGCAAGAATTTACTATATATATAATAACAATTGCCAAGAATGTTCTATAAAAATATATTTTTGTAAGAATATTTTATAGAAATAAAAATGTGCAAAAATGTTCTATAGAAATAAAATTTTGACAAAATTTGCTATAGAAATAAAATTCCGACAAAATTTTCTATAGAAATAAAATTTCGACAAAATTTTCTATAGAAATACAATTTCGACAAAGTTTTCTATAGAAATAAAATTTTGACAAAATTTTCTATAGAAATAAAATTTTGACAAAATTTTCTATAGAGATAAAATTTTGACAAAAATTTCTATAGAAATAAAATTTTGACAACATTTTCTATAGAAATAAAATTTTGACAAAATTTTCTATAGAAATAAAATTTTGGCTAAATTTTCTATAAATTCAATATAAACCATTTCTTTCGAATAAAACAAATTTTTTTTATATAATAACCACAAAATTTGATCAACAACTTCAAAGTATTTTTTTTTTTTAAATTTGGTAGATTTTTGGTAAAAATTTCTTAAAATTTTGGGTAGATTATTTTCGGCACGAAAGGCAACCATGATACTAATACTGTAGATGTAAAATGAGCTATAGCTCCTACATGTATGAAATCTCTCCGTAGTGCAATGGTTAGCATGCCCGCCTTGCATACACAAGGTCGTGGGTTCGATTCCTGCTTCGACCGAACACCAAAAAGTTTTTCAGCGGTGGATTATCCCACCTCAGTAATGCTGGTGACATTTCTGAGGGTTTCAAAGCTTCTCTAAGTGGTTTCACGCCGTTCGGACTCGGCTATAAAAAGAAGGTCCCTTGTCATTGAACTTAACATGGAATCGGGCATCAATCAGTGATAAGAGAGAAGTTCACCAATGTGGTATCACAATGGACTGAATAGTCTAAGTGAGCCTGATACATTGGGCTGCCACCTAACCTAACCATGAAATCTCTCTGCAAAAATTTGCAATTTCACTATCTGACAACTGTCAAATGCATTCTCCCTTTTGCTGACTTTAAACGAGTAAACGAACTGCGTCTATTCAAAATTTTTGTGATAACTCTCTCTCTCTCTCTCTCTCTCTCTCTCTCTGAAAAAAAATAAAACATTTATATGTATTGAATTGCCGAACATTTAAGTTTATTTGCCTATATTGCGTCCCTGGACCGAAATATACATGATTGCCACTTTGAATTCAAAAGAAAGAATAGGCTCTGCTCCAAAAAAATTAATAATTGAAAATATGAATTTGAACCCATGACCCTTTGTATGCAACGCGGGCATGCTAACCATTGCTCTTGTTGCATGCCAATTAGAGAGTTTTGCCATGTGTTTCATAAGCTCGGTATGTATCTCTAGAGGATATTTCGTTTGCGTTAGAGGTGTGCGCGTGACTGAAATTTCACTCCCACTCACGCACATTCACGAAGCAAAATATTTATTCACGCACGCTCACGCACGATACGTGTGGTAGCCAATCCCACTTACGCACATTCACGAAATGAAAACCAGTACTCACGCACGCTCATGCAAGCATTACTTTTAAAGACTCACGTTCACGCACGATTCACGACAAATTCACGAGACTCACGATATTTTCACAAACGGAAATCAGCAAAGGTAACAAAGTTCAAAAATAGAATATGTTCGTGAGCCAAATTAATTTCAGATAACATACGAGCGTGAATTAAATCTTGATTATTTTCGTGAGCGTGATTTTGCAGAAATTTTATTCACGCACATTCACGAACCGATTTTATTTCTCACGCACGCTCACGAACGAAATATTTATTTTAGTCCCATTCACGCACATTCACGAGAGTTCATTTGGATTTTGTTCACGACCACGTTATTCACGTGTGAATCACGCATGTCACGCGCACACCTCTAGTTTGCATGCCAATAACACAGTTTTGCAATGTATTACTTATGAGAGAAAATGTAAACAATCAGCCTTGCGGAATTGCCGTTAGAAATTTAGCAATGCTTTCATAATGGGTAGCGGGAATTTCGTTAGAGGTGTATACCGGTCTTTAGAGAAATATTAAAAAAAACGATAACATCGTCCTAGTGAAAATTTCGCTTTGCATTTTTTAAGCCTCCGTATACAAAGATTATAAACTTGAGGAAGATAGGGAATTGGCTTGCGTCATACCAAATGTTGCATTTACCATGTTAATTCAATACATGTTTGTAATCTTTTAGTTGATTTTCGTTTTTTATTTTTTAAATGAAAAATTTAATTTTCTTAGTGAAACAATGTTAAATTTTAGGCAACAACAAAAAAGAAATACTTTTTCCCTTTTATGAAAATTTATTTCGTGCACTTAATTTCTTTTTATTTGCATTTTAATGCTATGTCAATACTTGTCGTATACGAGTTTGGTTCCAGTATTAAACTAATGTGGTAAATGGTTTGATGTGCTCAGTAGCCAATCTCCCATCTTCTGTAATCTATAATCTTTGTCCGTATACACCTCTAGTGAATATTTCGTTTGCATGCCAATAATACAGTTTTTCCATGTATATCTTATGAGAGAAAAATGTAAACAATCGATAATAACGCCTTGCAGAATTTTCTTTAGCAAATATACCATATTTTTTAGTGGTAGCAGAAATTTCGCTAAATGCCGGGATTAAAACCTCGTATGCATCCACTTCCCCACTTCGTTTACCAAAAATGTGGATAGGAATAAAAACAAAACTCACTAGAAGTTTCACTCTTTATTTTGCGGTTGAATTAAGTCCAACACTTTGAGTCATTGCAAAGAATTTAAACAGTGAGAATGATGATAATACAAAACAGCCAAGCATTCACCCACATAGTATGTATGCATATAAGAAGACGTGTGTGTGTAGACATGTAGAAATTCACAAACAAATCTAGCAACTATAGTTGTCGAATCTAATAAACGAATGATAGGACCCATCAAGCTATAGCAAAACAGTTATTAAGGGGATATTGAGTAAGATCGCGTGTGCGTGTGGGTGTGTATGCACCTCTCGGTACTCTCATATGGGTGAATAGGTTCTAGCGTTTCTTTTTTTTAAATTATTATTGTCTATAAATTGTTTTTAAATCGTTTGTTTTTATTATTGTGGTTGTTGTTGTGGCTTCAGTATGTACATATGTATGTATCTACAGAGTAACTACGGCTGGCCCGACATGATGGGCTACCATTGAAAATTATTTAAACAAAAATGTTTGCTTCTTTATGCTTTGGTTTCCCAATAAAATATTTTTGTTTAGTCAAAAAAAAAACAATACACATACATATTTTTAAGAGTTAATAAACTTTGTTGAACATTTGAAAAGGGGATATTGCCATATGGTGTGATTAAAAGGAAATATTCTGTGGCCAAGCATACAAATCTCAATGAAAAGATTACAAACAAAAACAAACAAAATAAATCCCAGAGAAAATATTTTAAAAATATTATAGTAAAAGATTTTTTGAGATTATTCAATATATGTACGTTAATATTTAAGTGTTTGAGTTTTTCATTAAAATTTCCGATTCAAAAACCCTAAATCAATTATCAATATTAGAAAGACTATACATATATGTTAGGGACTGTTAAATATTAAAATATTATTTTTTGACGTTGAAAGGAAATGTTTATTACAGAAATTATTGGATACATTTTACTGGCAAAGTAGGACAAAACAGACCTAATAATACATTCAATTTATCTCACACTCTCTCTCACTACCACCCACTTACTACTGGAAGATATCATTTGTTGGCAAATATGATAAAAAGAGGTGATAAAAATAACTTTTTCTTTTATGCGATTTGGAGACAAATCTACCAATAAAGTAAAAAATTTTCTATAGAAATAAAATTTTGACAAAATTTTCTATAGAAATAAAATTTCGACAAAATTTTCTATAGAAATAAAATTTCGATAAAATTTTCTATAGAAAAAATAAAATCTTCTATAGAAATAAAATTTTGAGAAAATTTTCTATAGAAATAAAATTTTGACAAAGTTTTCTATAGAAATAAAATTTTGACAAAATTTTCTATAGAAATAAAATTTTGACAAAATTTTCTATAAAAATAAAGTTTTCACAAAATTTTCTATAGAAATAAAATTTTGACAAATTTTTCTATAGAAATAAAATTTTGTCAAAATTTTCTATAGAAATAAAATTTTGTCAAAATTTTCTATAGAAATAAAATTTTCATAAAATTTTCTATAGAAATAAAATTTTGTCAAAATTTTCTGCAGAAATAAAATTTTGACAAAATTTTCTATAGAAATAAAATTTTGACAAAATTTTCTATAGAAATAAAAATTTTGTCAAAATTTTCTACAGAAATAAAATTTTCTATAGAAATAAAACTTTGTCAAAATTTTCTATAGAAAAAAAAATTTCATAAAATTTTCTATAGAATAAAATTTGGACAAATTTTGACAAAATTTTCTATAGAAATAAAATTTTGATAAAATTTTCTATAGAAATAAAATTTTGCGAAAATGTTCTATAGAAATAAAATTTTGCAAAAAATTTCTGTAGAAATAAAATTTTGCAAAAATTTTGCTATAGAAATTATATTTTGACAAAATTTTCTATACAAATAAAATTTTGAAACAATTTTATTGACAGCTTATATTTTATTATTTTAAAAGTAAATGATCGAACTTCAAATCAAATAAATTATATTCTCTATAAATATTTTAATAAACATACTGTTGTTAAATTGCCATTTTACCCGTCGTTCGATATGACACTTTTTAGTTTTCCATCACCCTAAAATGAAATCCCTCCACAAAATCTAGTAGTGATTGGATGTGTGTTGAAGCAGTTCATTTTGAGTGGTTTTCAAGTGGATCTAAATGTATATAAAAATATGTTTATGTCCATACATCAACATACACATATAATTTATGACTGTTATGTATGGAAATTAAAAAAAAAATTTTGTTTGTATTCACTTATGAAATTTACCTAATTTAGCTTTGACTCTATGTATGCAACATAGTGCACAATATGGGGGAGAAGCAACAAGAAATTAAAAAAGAAATTATTAATAAAAAAAACAGCACTATGCATTTTCTCTATTAGACATGCAAATATTAATGAATTTATTGAAGTAAAATTGTATGAATTAATGTAGGAATGTAAAGAGTGCAATTAGAAAATTACATACAGTCAAACCTCTCAGAAGTGCACACCCACGGTCGCCTACATTTTGTCCACATTTTCTACAGAAATAAAATGTTGACACAATTTTCTATGGAAATAAAATTTTTTCAAAATTTTCTATAGAAATAAAATTTTGTCAAAATTTTCTATAGAAATAAAATTTTGTCAAAATTTTCTATAGAAATAAAATTTTGTCAAAATTATCTATAAAAATAAAATTTTGAAAAAATTGTCCATAGAAATAAAATTTTGTCAAAATTTTCTATAGAAATAAAATTTTGTCAAAATTTTCTATAGAAATAAATTTTGTCAAAATTTTCTATAGAAATAAAATTTTGTCAAAATTTTCTATAGAAATACAATTTTGTCAAAATATTCTATTTAAAAATAAACTTTTGTCAAAATTTTCTATAGAAATAAAATGTTGACAAAATTTTCTATAGAAATAAAATTTTGTCAAAATGTTCTATAGAAATAAAATGTTGGCAGAGTGTCCGACTTTTAAGCTCTCGAGAGAATTGGAGAATTTCTTCTATACATGTTCTAAATTTATACAGACTCTAAACTTTGTAATCAATTAAAGGTATGCCATAGGTGCCTGGAGTGTGTAGGTGTTTCCCAAACCTATGGTAGCTACAGTAGCCAGTCAGTCAATCAAACAGCTGTTGTCTCATTGTTAATTAAGATAAAAAATATTTCTTTCTACGAAATGCCTAATACAATACCAAGTATTGAAGTATCATTCATTGATGAGTAATTTCATAATAATTTTTGTGTTTTTTTGTTTTTTCTCTTTTTTTTTGTTATTGTTCATAATAAAATCAAAGCATAAGCGTAAATCGTTTCTGGAGTTTGCCAAAACATTTGTAGCTGAAATCTATATACTTACGTTGGGTCAGTTAAACGTTGAAACAAGTCGGACTTTCTAATTTCCTTATTGGTGACTAAACTGCAATAATTTTATGGACTAGTGTCGAGGGTGTTTTTTTATGGGCAAACAAACCAGACACTGTCAATCAAGAGCAATTGAAACAGTCTGTCTATTGGAAATGGCTATGAAGCGGGTTTAAGATCCTCTACTATAGTACTACGTACACTTATAGAAAAAAAAGACTGCTGTTAATAGCTATAAAACACTGACTGCTGCTCAGAATCACCTCCTGAGCACGGTTTCCACTCGAGCCATAAATATTCTACCAACATTTGGAAAAAATTAAACCAACAAAAAAAATTTGTTAAAATTTTATTTCTATCGAAAATTTTTTGTCAACATTTTATTTCTATAGGAAATTTTGTCACAATTTTACTACTATAGAAAATGTTGTCAACATTTTATTTCTATAGAAAAATTTCTCAAATTTACTACTATAGAAAACTTTGTCAAAATTTTATTTCTATAGAAAATTTTGTCAAAATTTTATTTCATTAGAAAATATTTTTAAAATTTTATTTCTATAGACAATTTTTTTTAAACGGTATTTCTATAGAAAATTTTGTCAACAATTTATTTATATAGAAAATTTTATGAACATTTTATTTCTATAAAAAATTTTGTCACAATTTTATTTCCATTAGAAAATTTTGTCAAAATTTATTTCTATAGAATATTTTGTAAAAATTTTATTTCTCTGGAAAATTTTGTCAAAATTTTATTTCTATAAAAAATTTTGTCAACTTTTTATTTCTATCGAAAATTTTTTCAAAATTTTATTTCCATTAGAAGATTTTGTCAAAATTTATTTCTATAGAATATTTTGTAAAAATGTTATTTCTATGGAAAATTTTGTCAAAATTTTATTTGTATAGAAAATTTTATTTCTAAAGAAAATGTTTTCAAAGTTTTGTTTCTATAGAAAATTTTATCAAAAATTTATTTGTATAGAAAATTTTCTCACAATATTTCTATAGAAAATTTTGTCAAAATTTTATTTCTGTAGAAAATTTTTGTTTTGTTTGTTATTGTTGGTTTACTCTTCAATCGTTATTTTTGTTTTTGATTTCAGCTTAAAACCGTGCATTGACTAAACTACAAGTGTAGCTTAACAAAGGGAGTAAAAGCATGCTTGTCAAATTTATTTGGGCAAAGCAAATTTTATTTCTATAGAAAATTTTGTCAAAATTTTATTTCTATAGAAAATTTTGTCAATCTTTTATTTCTATAGAAAATTGTGTCAAAATTTTATTTCTATAGAAAATTTTGTCAAAATTTTATTTCTATAGAAAATTTTGTCAAAATTTTATTTCTATAGAAAATTTTGTCAAAATTTTATTTCTATAGAAAATTTTGTCAAACTTTCATTTCTATAGAAAGTTGTGTCAAAATTTTATTTCTATAGAAAATTTTGTCAAAATTTTATTTCTATGGAAAATTTTGTCAAAATTTTATTTGTATAGAAAATTTTGTCAAAATTTTATTTCTATAGACAAATTTGTCAAAGTTTTATTTCTATAGAAAAATTTGTAAAAATATTATTTCTATGGAAAATTTTGTCAAAATTTTATTTGTATAGAAAATTTTGTCAAAGTTTTATTTTTATAGAAAAGTTTGTCGAAATTTTATTTTTATAGAAAACTTTGTCAAAATTGTATTTTTATAGAAAAATTTTTCGAAATTTAATTTTTATAGAAAATTTTGTCAAAATTTTATTTCTATAGAAAATTTTTTCAAAATGTTATAGAAAATTTCGATTCCTGCTTCGACCGAACACCGAAAAGTTTTTCAGCGGTGGATTATCCCACCTCAGTAATGCTGGTGACATATCTGAGGGTTTCAAAACTTCTCTAAGTGGTTTCGCTGCAATATGGAACGCCGTTCGGACTCGGCTATAAAAAGGAGGTCCCTTGTCATTGAGCTTAACATGGAATCGGGCAGCACTCAGTGATAAAAGAGAAGTTCAGCAATGTGGTATCACAATGGACTGAATAGTCTAAGTGAGCCTGATATATCGGGCTGCCACCTAACCTAACCTAACCTATTTCTATAGAAAATTTTCTCAAAATTTTATTTCTATAGAAAATTTTGTCAAAATTCTATTTCTATAAAACATTCTGCCAATTTTTATTTCTTTAGAAATTTTTGTCAAAATTTTATTTCTATGGAAAATTTTGTCAAAGTTTATTTCTATAGAAAAGTTTGTCAAAATTTTATCTCTATAGAAAATTTTGTCAAAATGTTATTTCTATAGAAATTTTTGTCAAAATTTTATTTCTATAGAAAATTTTGCCAAAATGTTATTTCTATAGAATATATGATGGCTCCAAATTGGATGGACAAGTGGGGTTCGGAGTATATTCTAATGATCTGGAACTTCGAATAGCGAAAAGATTACCTAATCACTGTAGTGTTTTTCAGGCTGAAATATTAGCAATAAGAGAGGTGGCGAATTGGCTGAGAAGTAATGTTCCAAAAAATGTGGGCATTAATATATACTCAGACAGTCAACCTGCAATAAAATCCTTGGATTCTGTGTTCCTCAACTCGTAAACGGCCATCGACTGCCGCAAATCTCTCAATGAGATGGCTGAGCAGTACAATATTCACCTAATATGGGTGCCTGGCCATAGGAACATACCGGGGAACTGCGAAGCGGATGAGTTGGCAAGGCTAGGGACTACCTTACATATTCCAGGGGAACTAGAATTTGTTGGTATGCCCCTAGCTACCTGCAAGCTCATGCTGCGTGAGAAGGCTGTTATGATGGCAAATGTTCGATGGGAGAATTGCAAGGGTTGTAACGACACCAAGCAAATATGGCCCCATTTCAACTTAAACCGCACACTAGATATGCTAATGTTCTCGAGACGTCAGATATCACTCCTGATATCTGCTATAACGGGTCGCTGCCTGATAGGCGATTTTGCAAAAACTATTGGCGCGAAGTATAATGACTATTGTATGAGCTGTCATGATGCGGAGGAAAAAGAAATAAAGCGCAAGCAACTTTTTGGAGCATATAGCTTCAGATTACTGGCGGATCTGGAAAACGTTAACTTAAGCAGTCTGCTAATGTTTTTGGAACAATCTGGTTGGTTCAACAAAGAAAAATAATCAAGAAGGTTCAGCGGTTAAAACTAGAAGTGCCCATATGTAATAGGTACTTTTAGTTAATGTGGTATCACAATGGACTGAATAGTCTAAGTGAGCCTGAATCTTAATCGGGCTGCCACTTTAACCTAACCTAACCCAACCTATTTCTATAGAAAATTTTGTCAAAATGTTATTTCTATGGAAAATTTTGTAAAAATTTTATTTTTATAGAAAATTTTGTCTTAATTTAATTTTTATAGAAAATTTTGTCAAAATTGTATTTTTATAGAAAATTTTGTCGAAATTTAATTTCTATAGAAAATTTTGTCGAAATGTTATTTCTATAGAAATTTTTGTCAAAATTTTAGTTCCATAGAAAATTTTGTCAAAATGTCATGTCTATAGAAAATTTTGTAAAAATGTTATTTCTATGGAAAATTTTGTCAAAATTTTATTTGTATAGAAATTTTTTTTTCTTGTTTTTCTTTCTATAAAACATTTCTATACAAAATTTCCTCAAAATTTTATTTCTGTAGAAATTTTTGTCAAAATTTTATTTCTATAGAAAATTTTGTTGAAATTTTATTTCTATAGAAAATTTTGTCAAAATTCTATTTCTATAAATCATTTTGCCAATTTTTGTTTCTATATCAGCAAACACCTACTGCTTTCCCTCTTTCAGCAGACTTTTTGTATTTTAGCAGATTTTTCTGTTGTATATATCACACAAAAATGTGCCTTAAATATCAGCAGTAAATATTTTTTATACCAGAGTTATTTCCATAAGTGTAAAATTCAGCAAGTAATTAAAAAATAAAAAAATAAAAATTATTAGCATATTGAAATAAATGGAAAATTTTTGAGATTGTTGTTTTTGATTTAATATTTATTAAATTTTATTATTGTTATTTGTTATAATAATTTGTGTTTTTACAAAGTAAATGTAAACGTGTGTTTCATTTCAATTTATTTTGCTTTATATTTAAATTATATATTTTTGTTGTTATTATTTTTTTGTTTCTTGTATTATGAGCAATAATATTATAAATATATAGTTTTAATCATAGTTTATATAAGTAATGTATATACGACAGTTTGTTTTTTGTTTTTCGAGATTTCTTCTTTTTTGTTTTTGGTGAAAAGATTTGGGGCGTGGGTGGATTAGGGTGTTTAACAAAGCTAACTAGAGACTTAAACAATTATATTAATTATTATTTTTGTTTTTGTTACGATTATTATTGGCTTTAAAAAAAACTGTAGTTTCTACAAGAGCTACAAAGAGGCTTATATTTTCGTTTTTCTTTTGTTTTTTTGTTTTGTGACTGAAGACAGTTTTTAATATGTTTTTGTTATTTGTTTTGTTTTTTTTTATTATAAATAAATTTTAACTTTGATTTTGTTGTTGTTTGTCTTTTGTGACTTGTTTCTTTGCTTTTTAAAATTTTAATGATTAATTTAGCAAAATTTTCTCACATTTATTGATTTAATTTATAATCATTTTTGTTATAAATCAATTGATTTGTATTAATAGTAATTAGTTGTTTTGGTTTTAGTTATCATTACATGTTTAATTTTTTCAAGTGTTTTTTTATAATGTTGCATTTTATTTGGAGTTTCTTGGGGGTTCTTTAATTCCTAATTATTTTATTTTCTTTTTTTTTCTCAAAGGTTTTGGTTTTGGTTTTGTTTTTACTCTTCCTATTTTCTGTTACATCAGAGGAGTCTATCTTTACCTTAAAACAAATACATTTAAAGTATTTAAAATACAATTTTTTGGATTAAAACTAAATTTTTGCGTAATATTGAATGGAAAGAAAAAATGAAATAAAAAAAAATACATATTTGGTTAGATAACCTTCTTTAGAAAGAATTTAATGAAGCTGAGATAGTTTGGGTTTTACTTTAGGATGTTCTATAAACACACAAAAAGATAGTTTTTTTCTTCAATCACGAAACTAATTGATCCAATTAATTTTTTTAATTGAAATGCCTTTTTTATGAATGAATTGAAATGTCATCAATCACCGAAATGATAGCATCAATTAAAAAATTGGAAGTCAATTAAAAACTTAATTGATACTATTAATTTGTGCGATTGATTTTTGTTTCAATAAAAAAAAATCGTTGAATCAATTGAATTTTTATTTGAATATTTTTTAAAACTCAATTTTAATTGGAAAATTTTTCGTAATATTTTTTTCTGTGAAGTTTGACACAACAAAGAAGAAATGAATTTTTAATGTCGATGATTTTTTAAGTTTCTCAGTTAATATTTTAAAAGTGATAATAGATTAGGTTAGGTTATGTGGCAGCCCGATGTATTAGGCTCACTTAGGCTATTCAGTCCATTGTGATACCACAGTGGTGAACTTCTCTCTTATCACTGAGTGCTGCCCGATTCCATGTTAAGCTCAATGACAAGGGACCTCCTTTTTATAGCCGAGTCCGAACGGCGTTCCACATTGCAGTGAAACCACTTAGAGAAGCTTTGAAACCCTCAGAAATGTCACCAGCATTACTGAGGTGGGATAATCCACCGCTGAAAAACTTTTTGATGTTTGGTCGTAGCAGGAATCGAACCCACGACCTTGTGTATGCAAGGCGGGCATGCTATCCATTGCACCAGGGTGGCTCTGTTGTACCTTGAAATTCAAATTACCAAACAATATTGAAGGTATTTTTTTTCCATAAATGGTAACCTCTTATTTTTAACACCCCGAAAAACTTCCAAAGGGACCTTACGACCCATTGGAGGGTTAAATGGAAATTTTCGGGGGGTGTGGTATAGTTTCAGAGCCGTCGGTCGGACTCGCCTACAAAAACCGAGGTCCCCTCCCATTGACCTAAACATAGAATCAGGCTGCAGTCATTGATAAGATAGAAGTTCATTAACTGTGGATAGTCTAAGGGTCAGTTTCTCAATGACCTGTTTTTATTTATCGTACCGAAAAACATACGATCACATACAAAAATCTTACAAGTACTAAACGGTCATAAATGATCCAAATATATCGAGCTGCCACGATACCAAATCTAACCTAACCAATTGCAGTTGTTCAACTCAACTATGAAGTTGTTTAAAGGGAAGGTTAGTAATAATAGCAGAAAAGTTAGTTGTTTAAGAAGTTTTTGTCTGCTAAAAAAGAGAATGCAATCTCGTTTACTAGACCAGCAGAATTACTTACAGACTAAACGACTTTTCATGGTAAATAAATTCGATTAACTGGTCTTTGATGGAGATCAAAATCTATTAGCTTTTGACCTTAGATATCTGTAATGATTACCATCATTCTAGGTTCCAAACTGGTCACAGCGTAGTTTTTTAATGACAAAAAGGCAAAATCTCGTTTTGGGAGAGCATGGCCAAGTGATTATTTTTCAAAATATCACTTGGTCATATCCTGCAAGAATGTTGGGAACAATACGCTCATCCATTATAAGCGCGGGGTAATGGGCACGGTTTTCTAAGACTGTGAACCACATCGACTACCAGGAGAACACACAAACAAAATTTTTTTCTGATTCAATCACGAAATTAATTGATTTAATTAATTTTTTCATTGAAATGTCCTCAATCACAGAAATGAAAATAGAAAATTCTGTCAAAATTTTATTTCAATTTTTGTCAAAATTTTATTTCTTTAGGAAATTTTGTAAAATTTCATTTCTATAGAAATTTTTGTCAAAATTTTATTTCTATAGAAAATTTTTTCAAAATTTTATTTCTAAAGAAAATTTTTTCAAAATTTTATTTCTATAGGCAATTTTGCCAAAATTTTATTTCTAAAGAAAATTTTGACAAAATTTTTTTTTCTAAAGAAAATTTTGACAAAATTTTATTTCTAAAGAAAATTTTGTCAAAATTTTATTCCTATAGAAAATTTTGACAAAATTTTATTTCTATAGAAAATTTTGACAAAAGTTTATTTCTTCAATAGAAATTATATTCAAAATTTTATTTCTTTAGGAAATTTTGTAAAATTTCATTTCTATAGAAAATTTTGTCAAAATTTTATTTCTATAGAAAATTTTGTTAAAATTTTATTTCTATAGAAAATTTTGTCAAAAATTTTATTTCTATAGAAAATTTTGACAAAATTTTATTTCTATAGAAAATTTTGACAAAATTTTATTTCTATAGAAAATTTTGTCAAAATTTTATTTCTATGGAAAATTTTGTTAAAATTTTATTTCTATAGAAAATTTTGTCAAAATTTTATTTCTATAGAAAATTTTGTCAAAATTTTATTTCTATAAAAAATTTTGACAAAATTTTATTTCTATAGAAAATTTTGACAAAATTTTATTTCTATAGAAAATTTTGACAAAATATTATTTCTATTGAAAATTTTGTCAAAATTTTATTTCTATACACAAATTTTGTCAAAATTTTATTTCTATATAAAATTTTGTCAAAATTTTATTTCTATAGAAAAATGTTGTCAAAATGTTATTTCTATGGAAAATTCTTTTAAAATTTTATTTCTATAGAAAATTTTGTCAAAATTTTATTTCTATGGAAAATTTTGTTAAAATTTTATTTCTATAGAAAATTTTGTCAAAATTTTATTTCTATAGAAAATTTTGTCAAAATTTTATTTCTATAGAAAATTCTGATAAAATTTTATTTCTATAGAAAATTTTGACAAAATATTATTTCTATTGAAAATTTTGTCAAAATTTTATTTCTATAGAAAATTTTGTTAAAATTTTATTTCTTTAAGGAATTTTTGTCAAAATTTTATTTCTTTGGGAAATTTTGTTAAAATTTTATTTCTATAGAACATTTTGCCAAAATTTTATTTCTATAGAAAATTTTGTCAAAATTTTATTTCTATAGAAAATTTTGTCAAAATTTTATTTCTATAGAAAATTTTGACAAAATTTTATTTCTATAGGGAATTTTTGTCAAAATTTTATTTCTTTAGGAATTTTGGTTAAAATTTTATTTCTATAGAATAATTTTTTCAAAAAACATCTACCTATCTTCTATACCCTCTTCTCCTGAGACGATTTCAATGTCATAGGTGAACTACTGTATAATAATGGCATCTACCATGCTGCTCTTGCCTACTAGTCGATGGCGTGATAACTTCGATATCAAATTACCCCCATATTTTCGGGATCAAACTGTGAACCTGGGAAATTTTGGTCCCACATAGATCAGTTGGACCAAATCCACGGCAGGTAAGGGTCGTATGTAGAATTTAGAGATATTTAGTCGACCAGTCGATCCGATATTGTCATCCATGCCATAGTCCAACCATACTGCGAAAATATCGAAATTTTTTGAATCAATTAAATATTTAATTGAATATTTTTTAAAACTCAATTAAGAATTTAATTGGAAAAATGTTCGTACAGTTTTTTCTGTGTAGTATAAAACGCACTAAGAGCTATACTATGGCGAATTTTTTGACCGATTAGAACGTAAATTAAACATAGGTTAGGTTAGGATGAAGAGAGGAGTCGGTTTTCTCCGTCTCGTATCATACGACATACACCTAAGCCAGCAATCGGCTTGTGCGCCGATTGCTTCATTTTAAAATTCATTTTAAATAAGAAAGTTTGGTGGTATTATTTTCTGGTAATGAGGTTATTAAGTTCGAGCTTAGCCGCTACATTCAAAAATAAATCAATATATTATATCTCTTTGATGCAAATTTTATTAGAACTTGATGGGGAATAGCCCAAATCAAATGTTCACAAAGTTTATATTTTAGCGGCTAAAGTTGAACTGAATACCAACTTTTAAGAAAAAAAACGGCCCACTTGGTGAAAACCCGGTTCTATTTTACCATGATAACCCCTCGCCTCGCGCTTATCAAATTTGACATCGAACTATAAAGCTTTTCTCCACATTATCCCGATCAGTCGCAGGACAACAATATTAGTCGAGTGAGGAGGTCGGTCACGCAACCACAGAGCCCGATTTGTTCAAACCTAAAGAAAATGTATTTTTAACAAGTCAGAGATGTTAGAAAACCGATGGGTCAAGTGTATGAATTTAAACAGAGTCTAAGTGGGTTCAAACATGAATAACCATGTTTTCTAAATTTTTGTTTTTTGAAGGCCAAGTACAGAAATATGTTACTAAACTTTCTTTTTAATACGAAATTTAATTTTAACATAGGTACAATTTTAACAACTTTTCTAGATTATTTCATTTCTTTAGTATTTCATTTATTCAGATTATAAAAAAATACCTATAGCATCTATAGTACTAAGGCAAAATATTGAAGTTATATACAGTGAAACCTCTCGGAAGAGAACACCACAAGGCTACTTAAATTTTTCAACATTTAGAAAGTGTGCATTTATGAGATGTAATTTTTTCAGAGTTTTCACTGTATTTTCTATAGAATTTTGTAACCATCAGAGTTTGCAAAATGTATGTTGGCAAATTCAAAATGCTTAAGCGAAAATTGCTGACGAAAAAACGATCTATCATGGTTCGTTCATATTTAATATAAAACCAATTTTAAAATTTGTTTCAAATTTTAAATATTGAAAACATTTCTTCTTTATTTACACAAAAAAAAAGATTTATAGATATTCTTTTGTCAAGCGCTAATTCTACAGAGCATATATAAGCAATGAGGTTTACATGATAGTTAAAATAAAAACATAGAAGCCTTTAACAAAATTCTTGTTTTTTATATGTAAATATATATAAATCATTATGTATGCTAGAGAATATTGCAAATAGTATATAACACACAACTATACTTATCTATTTATAATAAAGATAATAGTAAAAAAATTGATAGTACACTACAAAAAAAAAATACAAGACTTAGATATATCCAATTTTGTTATGATATTAAGAGGAGAAAATGTTCAAGAAAAAAGAAGGACATAAAATAATAATTTTTATGAGATTTTGGCAGTTATTTTTTTTTTTTGTGTTTCATTTGAAATTCCATTTCTTGAATTTGTTTTTGTTTTAATTCAAAACAAATATTAAAGATATTCGTTTATCTTTGATAATTTTGGTTCTTTCTAAAGAAGTTTAACTTTGTAGCGTCAGAATTGTGGAGTTTCCCAAAAACAAAATTCTTAAATATTAAATTTTTTGATTTGGTGAGGTTGATTTTTCAGAAAACATTTCAAAATTTTCAAACTAAAATAGTGCAGTTTCCTAAATTATGATTTTTAATATCTGATTAATTGAGGTGTGGAAAGGTTAGGCAGGTGGGTATTGGGGGAGCAAAATTTGAAATAAAAAAATACTGTGCTTTTTTCGAAAATAGAAAAACTGGTCTTCATTCTACTCCTCCTTAAACAACAAGCCTTAGAACAAACCCTTCTTCTTTTTCTCCTTTTTGCCATCGGCATTATCCGTACTGCTATTCGCTCCCAGACTACGCCTCTTCAATTCTTCCAATGTGATGTGATTAACCTCTTCCCAATCTTTGCGTTCCCGCTCAAATTCTCGCCTCTTCTCCTCCAACTCTCGAATTTGCAATTCTAATGCCTTTTTGCGCTCCTCATGACGGCGAGCCAATTCAATTTCGGAATCTTTAAGTTTTTGCATCTTCTCCTTGACTTTCATGTCGAACACTTGTTCCATTTCCGCTTCCATTTTTTTCATTTTTAATTCATGCTCACGTTTCTCTTCCTCCATCTGGGTTAAAGGATTTTTGTTGGACAGGCGGGCCTTGCCATCTACCAAACCCAGCTCTGAAAGTTTGCGACATCTGTAGTTCTCATAGTGCACATTGTTGGTGACATCCTTCAAATCTTGCAGATGAGTCCTTATGACCATATTGCGTAAAGCAATGAAATCGCAATGTGATAGATTTTCCACCTCCACCAAACCCCAAGGGTAACGACGACCCCGCACCTTCTTGCCATCGGCCAGTTCAACTATGGTATTAGCTCCAACTACGGCAAAGGGTACACGTGTGCGTAAATTTTGTGTGGTTTTCGTTTCTTCGGCTGCATCTTCTAGAGTTGAGGGGAAGTCATAGATCTTGATTTTGTGCTGAGCGATTTCATTCAGAATTTGCTTTTTGAACAGATGCACTTCATCCGGGGTCAAAGTATCGGCCTTTGCAATGACAGGAACCAAATTTACTTTATCGGATAAACTCTGCATGCATGCTATATCCAATGGTCTTAGACCATGGCCGGTGGGACCAATGAAATAGAGACAACAGTGGACACGATTGTCTGGTATTTGTTTACGATAAACCCTCGATTCAGCTGTGAGATATTCTTCATACTTGGAATCCACATATTCCAGAATGGGAACCCAGCAATTGGTATTGTCCACACTATCACCAAAGCCTGGTGTATCCACAACTGTGAGCGTAAGATTCACACCATTCTCCTTCAACAAAACTTTGGTAGCCTCCACAGCTACGGTCTTTTTCTTCCTCAATGAGGGTCCTGGATACTGTTCGGCATTATATATATCGGAGAGAAACATGGAATTAATTAAAGTTGACTTGCCCAGACCACTGGCCCCCACAACCATCAGCGTGAATTCGAAGCCACGCTTGACTGCTTTGCGGTACACTTGGTTTGGCAGGTTGGCGAAACCAACATAACCTGCAATTTCCATGGGCTTATTACGTACTGGCAATGGTGGCTTTTGTTTTGGCTGTGTTAGCTGCTGTTGCTTTTGGTTCTCTTGTTCTTTCTCCTGCAGTTCCGTTGTCAATTTATTGGAATCATTATGGCCTACATTCGCAGAGGATTCTATGGAAGGGCCCCCATTGGCCTGTTGTTGTAATACAGCGGCTTTTGAGAGAACACTAGAACCGCCGGAACCACCTCCTCCGCCGCCACCGCCAATGGTGGGCAGGCTGGAAGGTTGTTGTTTATCTCGTAGGGCCAACTGGGCCAATGTGCTGGGCAGCGATGAAATTGCTCCATTCACATTTGAGCGGGGGCTGTTTTGCATGATGATGACGAATTATAGCTGCAGCTGCTTGGATTGTTGCAATGGATGATGATTCTCCTTTTGGTCGTTGTCGCCTTCGTATTTCTGCCTTTGCCTTATCTTCTACAAAACACACTCACACTCATACAAAAAAACACCACCAACACTGTACACACACACACGCCTTCACGGAGTATGAGGGTTTTTTCCTTCTTTCTTTATATATTTTTCTTAAATATATTTGATTTTAGTGTTTCAGCATGGAATTTTTCCAAAACTTAATACTTGTATTTTTCTATTACTTTCAATTTTAGCTTTAAATCAAATAAAAACAACACAATTTTCAGCCTTCAACAATTCCATGTCACACCTATTTTGCTGTGTGCTGTGACTCTCCTGCCTTTTCTTTTGCTCCTTGTTCTTCCTTTTCTTATCCACAAATTTAAGGTGGTGTTTCTTTTTCTTTTATTATCAACTACGTTTTGTTTTTCCCGTTTATTTGTGTGCTTTTGTCTTGATGACTAGTTTTAAACAATTTTGTTAATAATATACATATATTTTTATTTCTCAATCGTTTCTTCTGGTCACTTGCAATCAATAGCACTGCTTACTGCTGGTCTGGAGTCGTCGATAGCATTGTGAAGTCAATCAGTTAATTTGCGCTCGCTGAAAAATGTTTAAACATTTTCTGCTCTCCCTCTCTCAACAAATGCTCTCTATAATGCATGTTGCATGGGTAAGAGCGAGACAGCTGGTTTTCCAATTACTCATCGTCATTGTTGCCAGATACATACATATTTGATGAAAAGCGAAATTGACACTTTTAATATCAGTGGACAAATAGGCAGTGGAAAACAATTGCTTCCCAATGGACATTGGACAATAACCAATTCAACAGATTGACTTTTGAATCAGTATGAATAAATAAATAATTAATTAATCTCTTAAGGTGGGTACTAAGTTCGAGTTTAGTCGCTCAAATCAAAAATTAATCTATAAAAGGCATAATAAAATGTTAACTTTTCTTGGCAATTTTTGGCAACAATTGGAAAAGTTTATTTTCTTAAAATGTATTATTAAAGAATAGTAAACGTGAAAAATTGGATATTTTAGAGCCATAATTAGATTTTTCAAATTCAATTAAAATTATAATTGAAAAAATAGTTTTTATACTTTTATGTATGTTCGCTCTTCGGAGATATATATCATGGTTAAATCCTGTTATGCATTTCTGCCGGCAATATCGATGGCGGTATACGCCTCTAGTGGATATTTTCACTATCCATAAGAAATACATTGTTATATATTCTAATGAAAACATCGTGAGGAGTTATTATCGATAGTTTACATTTGGTCCCATAAGAAGCAAAACTGTATTATTGACACTCAAACGAATTTTCATCTTCCCATATGAAATGCCTTTCTATATTTGCTAACGAAAATTCCGGTATATATTCTGCCGAAAACTCCTTGTAACGTTATTATCGACCTTTCCATTTTTCTCCCATAAGAAACTTATGGCAGAACTGTATTGTTAGTATGCAACCGGCATATTCGCGAGATATGCATACCGGGCTCTTTAAGACCTGTATGCAGATCTAATGAAAATTACTGTTGCATGCCAATAATACAATTTTTCCTTGTATTCCTTATAGGAGCAATATGTAAACGATCGATAACAACGGCTCACGGAATTTTCGGTTGCAAAAATACTAAACAATGTCTTATGGGTAGCGGAAATTTCGTTAGAAGTGCGCACCGGGCTATGTGGAAGAAACTGTGGACGGTCGATAACATCGTCTGCTTTACCATTTCGGTATCACAAATGCCTATGCATTTCTGTTACGTAGATATGTATATCGGGCTTAAGAAATCTATGGCTATTTCTGCCCACGAAAATTCAATGCGATGTCATTACCGACAGATTTGCATAAAATATATGTAAAAAATTTCTTATGGGCTTTTAAATAACGCTCTGTATGAAATTCTAGCGACAAATCTCTTACCTATAAGATATGTATATTATTATATCATACATATTTTAAGGTCTAACTAATATTTCTGTTGTCTGCCAGTAATTCAATTATGGGAGAATATCAAAACAATCGATAACATAGTACTGTCACAAATTTCGCTATTAAAAATGCCTATACATATCTTATGTATAGGCATAATCATCGGGCTTTAGGTTACATTTAAGAACTACCCCAATATATTTGTTCAAAGCTACTATGCTCAACGAAAAGTTACTTGCCCCACTAACCATAATAAAGCATTTTGTTTTTGCTATTTTGCCGTATCATGAAGAACTGAAAATGGTAAGAAGCAGAAACCATAAGAAAATCCGAAAAAAACACACAACAACGAAAGTAGTACTGCGCTTGCTCAAATAAATTCACGTTTAGATTTTTATTTACAACCAAGAGTAACTGGCCACCCAATAAACGTGAATGGAATTCTTCAGTTAAAATTATAATTATTTGTTGTTTATAGAACATAATATTTTATTTTGCTGATAGGTGCCGTTATTAAAAAAAGAGACACACAAAATTTAGCTTCTTTTGACCGAATGACACTTTTAATAACTTTTCCCCTTACTCACTTTGAATTTTATTATTAGTTTTGAAGAAGGGGGAAGTTATGGAATTATATTAACAGAATAATATTTTTTTATGAAGAATCAATAGTTCCATGATAATAATAATAAAAGGAAGTTTGAAGAAAGGAAGCGGAAGATATGTTTGGCCTCATTTAGAGGAGACAGTTTTATATAATAAACAGATGAATGAACTGCCTTATCGATATTTAACAGAGCAATAGCTGCGCTCAAAAAAACAGCGAACCCACCAGAAAGGAAATTTTTGGTTAATTTTAAAAATTTTAAAAATTTTCACAAAAATAATTTAATATTTTTGGACAAATTTAAGAAAATTTACTGGACATAATTATTCATTTTTTTCAATTGTAAAAGAAAATTTCGTAGTTTGAATGAAAAAATTGGATTCCAAAATTGTAAAAATATCTTTAGTGCCAAACGAAGTTCGAGATGGGCCGATTATTGGTAAAATTGACAAATTTTAAGAAATTATGAACTATTTTGTGGGAGACACGAATTTAGTAAATCTTTAGCTTCATTTGTGTATTATTTTTACACTTTTTTAGTTCATAGGAGAAAGATGTACAACCACGGTTGCCAAAAATAATCTACCAAAATTTGAAGAAAATTTTACCAAATATCTACCAAATTTAAAAAATCTTATTTTGGAGTTTTTAATCCAATTTTTGTGGTTTGTATAAAAAACTCCAAAAAATGTTTTATTTTTAATTTAGAAGTTTATTTAAATATTACCATATATATTAGGATCTCCCTTATTAACGACAATTTTTTGGGTTTATAAATATCCCTTGAATTGAACATGTGTCGAATTTTTAACGTTTTAACGATTTTAACTTGCACCAACCAGGCAGAACATATTTACAATGGACATTGATATTAAAGATATTGAATTTATAGTCAATTTTGTGAAAATGTTGTTTCTATAGAAAATTTTCTCAAAATTTTATTTTATAGAAAATTTTTGTCAAAATTCTATTTTTATAGAAACTTTTGTCGAAATTTTATTTCTATAGAAATTTGTTTTCAAAATTTTATTTCTAAAGAAAATTTTGTCAACATTTTATTTCTATAGTAAGTTTTGTTTCTATAGAAAATTTTCTTTTTGAAAAATTTTTATTTCTATAGAAAAATTTGTCAAATTTTTATTTCTATAAAAAACTTTTTCGAAAACATATTTCAAATTTACAAATTAGGTTACAATTTTATTTCATTTTTAAAAATTGTCTCAAAAATTTATTTCTATAGAAAATTTTGTCAAAATTTTATTTCTATAGAAAATTTTGTCAAAATTTTATTTCTATAGAAACTTTTGTCGAAATTTATTTCTATAGAAAATTTTGTCACAATTTTATTTTTATAGAAAATTTTGTCAAAATTTTATTTCTATAGAAAATTTTGTCAAAATTTTATTTCTATAGAAAATTTTGTCAAAATTTTATTTCTATAGAAACTTTTGTCGAAATTTTATTTCTATAGAAAATTGTTTCACAATTTTATTTTTATTGAAAATTTTGTCAAAATTTTATTTCTATAGAAAATTTTGTCAAAATTTTATTTCTATAGAAAATTTTGTCAAAATTTTATTTTTATAGAAAATTTGGTCAAAATTTGTATATCTATAGAAAATTTTGTCAAAATTTTCTTTCTATAAAAAAATTTGCCAAAACTTTATTTCTATACATTTGGCTAAAATTTTATTTCGTTTTGAAAATTTTTTCAAAAATTTTTATTTCTATAGAAAAATTTGTCAATTTTTATTTCTATAAAAAATTTTATCAAAATCTTATTTCTATGGAAAATTTGGTTAAAATTTTATTTCTTTTTTTTTAAATTTTCTCAACAATTTATTTCTATACAAAATTTTCTCAAGTCATTTCTATAACAAATTGTTGGAGAGAATATTTGTGGAATAAGTGGCTTTGGACTCTGTCCAATGGAAAAAACTCCAACCCCGGTTATAGACAGTCCAATTATATCACTTCGTAATCGTTTTTGCCCACTTTGGGCACTGTTCATAGGATACTAAAAACCTTGAACCCCGACCACACTGAAAAAATATTTACGTGATATTAAAGATTACGCAACCTCAATTTTAGGATGCGCAATTTACACCCTATTAAGGATAAATTTCTTTAAAATAATGAAATTTTAATTAAAAGAAAGTTTATAATCTTTGCTTCAAAAATTTTTTTCATTAAATTTAGGACACACATTTTGAAAATTTGCGTCCCTACGTTAAAGTTGCATGTCTTTAAACTAAGGCAAATTTTTTTTAAGTAAAAAAAACACATTTCTGATTTAAAGAAATCGTCCTTAAATTAGCTGAAATATTTAATCTTCAAATTTAAGATAAAAACCCTTCAAATATAGGCTAAGACTTATTTTGAGGATTTAGCATCTTTGATTTAAAGTTTTTTTGGAATTAAGAAAATAATTTTTACTTCGAAGTATCCGTCATAATTTGGATTTTTAAACTGCCATTTGTTTGTAACGTGTACGTGCATAGCTCTATAATTATACCGGAAAATGGAATGAAAATTCGATAAATGAGATCCGTATCCCAATTTTAATTTTATAGATCCTATATTTCTTTGGCACGGAATCAATACCAAAATCCTTAAAGGAAGGTCAAAATCTTTGGATCCAAGTAAACTTTTTTGAGTGCAAGGGCCGTCCACCCTTATCGTTTTAGGTTCGCTTTAGTCCATTTTGGATCTATCTAAAGGAGAAAGTCTTAAACCTCGCCATCCATATGAAATCTGTTGCTACACAATTCTATTCGGAACAACAAAAAGGTGCACAGTTGCCACCATTGTCCAGACCCAGAAAGCGAAAATGCCACCCAATTGAAAACGAAGCACAATCCCAAAAAGTAATTGGGGCTCATTCTTATTTGGGGTTTATTTTCATAATGCACGCGGGCTCCAAAAATAAAATGTAGTCACACGAATTTTGATGCTGTTGTTTTCCGTATAATTATTTGGGCTCCTACTTCATTCAGATTTTGAGGCTCATTTTCACGGGGCCCCCATTCATAGCCTTCATAAGAGTTCATTTTCATTCCATAAAGATTACAATGTTGAAATACCCAGGAAAACCTGGGTAAATAATTGATGAACTGCTGTCCAAGAATATTTGTGCCTTACAGCCCCATACCACAAATGGGATAGTTTCCACAATCACTTAAAGAGATTCTGAATCCTACCATGTAGCACATACATTTGTGGTTTATATCTCACGCACTAAATTTTTTGCTCATATCTCGTCCATGCTTACAATTTATCTATTGGTAATGCTACGAAGAAGTACCTACCTCATAGGACATGTTCTCAGTGTTGCCAGTATTGGTGATTTTTTCCCAAAATCTCGATCTGTTTTCAATTCGCAAGCTGAAATGCAAAAATTTATGTTTTTTCAGTTTTTAAATTATTACAAGATTTCTAAAGCAGAGTATATTCCTTCATCTCTTAAAAAAAAAACTTATCAACAATTTATTGGGGATATTTGTGATTTTTTTTTTTGATTTTTGGCGTCAAAGTTTGGGGACAAGAGCCAGAAAAATACTGGCATCACTGAATGTCCTCGAGGAATTACTCAAGATTTCCATATAATAGGAATTTGCTTACCAATTTTGAATGACAGTCTTTGTTGGCTAAAATTAACCACTAAACATCTGTTAAAATATTTCCACACACAGAATTAAATTCAAATTTCCAGTTACAGGACCTTAAACTGCAAAAATAATATTGTACATTTTTAAACATTTAATATTTTTCAGTTTTTAAATTATTACGAAGTTTCTTTCCTATAGCGGAGTTGTAGAAAATTCTTGCCAAAATTTTATTGGGGATATTTGTTAGTAATTTTTAATTGGAGATTTTTGGGAACCAGAGCGTCAAAGTTTGGGGACAAGTGGCAGAAAAATACAGGCATCACTGAATGTCCTTGTGAAAGTAATCGCTTTTCAAAAAGACTTGTAAAAAATGTATTGGGGATATTTGTGGGGATTTTTTTTTTATTGGTGATTTTTGGGAACCAGAGCGTCAAAGTTTGGGGACAAGTGGCAGAAAAATACAGGCATCACTGAATGTCCTTGTGAAAGTAATTAAGATTTCCATTTAATAGCAATTGCTTACCAATTTTTAATGAGAGTTTTTGTTGACTCAAAATAAACTACTAAACATCTGTTAAAATATTCCCACACACAGTATTAAATTCAAATTTCCTCACACAGGACCTTAAACTGAGTCATAAACCTCAAAACTTAAACGAAATGCATTGTAATGCAACTCAACATTTCAACCCTTATGAAAACTTTAGCAATGGATTGCAAGTAAAAAGGTTCATCTACCAAAACCTATATCAATCCATGGACGACACAAGTACAGTTTTCAAATATAATCAAACCAAACAGTGCAATCCTTCAAACATTCCATAGCATAGGAAATTTTTGGGAGGAAGGAGGACTACCAACTAGGTATGGTGAGAAAAACTTTTTCTCACGATCGCCAACACAAACAACAACAGCAGCAGCACCACCACCACCAAAATCACCTTATGACTTCAATGACGCTTATTGTAAAGGTATGACGGAGTGTTGTTAGTCCTGGATGTCATGTTCCATAGAATGCCAAATTTGAATGTTGATCAAAACGACAAGGAGGCAAACAAAATCCACGTGCAAAAGGGGGAAGTCAGTCATACATTAAAAACAAGGACAAGAAAAAAACGAAAACCACCACCACCGCCACATAATCATCATCAGCTCTAACAACCTCCAGGCCGGGAAAAAAGCACTATGGACACACATACACACTCTGGGCAATACCTATGATATGCACATATCTTTCGTTCGTTGCGGAAGGAACTTGAGGAAGTCTCTTGCGAAGGACAATTAAAATTCTAAAGGTAAGGTAAGGAGATAAACAACAATAAGTGGGAGAGGGAGAGAACATAAGAAGCTAGCAAACAAGGCAAGACGCCCCTATTTCCAAATGAAGCGATCGCCCATTTGTACCTATGGGAATTTTTGTTCCCTTAGCATTTTGTGTCGCATGTGGTGGCATTTCATTTCAGGGGTAACAAAGGATCCTCATAAGGAAAAGTTTTAAACACGTGAGAGCCTGGGAACTTTTTTTACGTTTAGCCTTATTAGACATTTGTAGTCACTCCACACCCTTATCGATGACGCTACACAAATTCTTTGGAAAAGTCATAATGATTATGATTACAATTCCCAGAGTCCATCAGCTTATCAAGGCAAAGAAAAGAATCACACATGATCCTTGATGCACTATTCCCAAGTAGGGGAGGACGTTTAGTGAAATGAATTTTGTTGATTTTTTATCATCGTGTTTTATTTAAAAATAAATTCCATTGTTTACATAAAAAATCTATAAAAAGCTTTGCCTCCCACTTGAAGTGTTTCTGCTCCATAGGGAGATTTTACTACATGGAAATGTGTGAACATATGTATTTGAAAAAAAGGGATATCTTTTGTGGTGTAGGGTTTAAAAGGGATTATATATGTATGTGATCATATAAAAATCTTTAAAGATTTTGATTTACTTTTATCAGATGGTGATCATAAATTTTCCATAAACTTAAACAATTTCCTAAGAAGAAGGAGTATTGACATAAAATTTCGTGGTTATAAGTTGCAATCAGTGTTGCTAGTATTTTTCAGGCTCTTGTCCCCAAAGTGGAAGACTTTCGTCCCAAAATTTAAATTAAAATACCTAACAGTTAGACTGGATACAAAGTTGACCGTAAGTGCCGCCCAGCAAAAAAAAAAAAAAAATGGAAGTTGTTCTACAAATTTTTCTTTTAAAGCGCATCGATTTTTTAAACTTCCGATGCAGTCCCTTTTGATGACAAGACCACAAATATTTCTTTTAAAGCCCATCGCGGCATCCCCCATCCATTTTTTTTCAAACAATAGAAAATCAATAAAAACGAAAAAAAAGAAAAAAAGAAATTTCATCACCGCTGGGATTTGAACCTGTGCCGTTCGATTTTTCACTTCCATGGAAGTTCTTTTGAGAAAGTTTTGCAAATTACGTGAATTTTTTTTTTCACAAGGCCATTTTTTTTCGTAAGGCCATTTGGTCACAATTCAAGAAACAACGATGTGAACAGACCTGTGCAGGAACAGGAATAAAAGGGAGATTGCCAACACTGGATTCGTCGGTTCCCTGTCGCGGTTGCCACAATTCTACCAAAAATGGTAAATTTTTTACTGTTTGGTAGAATTTTTGATGTTTTGGTAGATTTTACAAAGCATTTATCTTCATGCTTAATTTTTCTATAGAAATAAAATTTTGACAAAATTGTCTATAGAAATAAAATTTTGACAAAATTTTCTATAGAAATAAAATTTTGTCAAAATTTTCTACGGAAATAAAATTTTGACAAAATTCTTATGGAAATAAAATTTTGACAAAATTTTCTATGGAAATAAAATTTTGACAAAATTTTCTATGGAAATAAAATTTCTATAGAAATAAAATTTTGACAACATTTTCTATAGAAATAAAATATTGACAAAATTTTCTATGGAAATAAAATTTTGCCAACATTTTCTATGGAAATAAAATTTTGACAAAATTTTCTATAGAAATAAAATGTTGACAAAATTTTCTATAGAAATAAAATATTGACAAAATTTTCTATAGAAATAAAATTTTGACAAAATTTTCTATAGAAATAAAATTTTGACAAAATTTTCTATAGAAATAAAATTTTGACAAAATTTTCTATAGAAATAAAATTTTGAAAACATTTTCTATAGAAATAAAATTTTGACAAAATTTTCTATAGAAATAAAATTTTGACAAAATTTTCTATAGTAATAAAATATTGAAAAAAATTTTCTACGGAAATAAAATTTTGACAAAATTTTCTATGGAAATAAAATGTTGACAAAATTTTCTATGCAAATAAAATTTTGATAAAATTTCCTGTAGAAATAAAATTTTGACATAATTTTCAATAGAAATAAAATTTTAACAAAACTTTCTATGGAAATAAAATTTTGACAAAAAAATTCTATAGAAATAAAATGTTGACAAAATTTTCTGTAGAAATAAAATTTTGACAAAATGTAGATTTTACAAAACATTCTCCTCCATACTTCAATTTTCTTTAGAAACAAATTTGACAAAATTTTCTATAGAAATAAAATGTTGAACAAATTTTCTATGGAAATATAGTGTTGACAAAATTTTCTATAGAAATAAAATATTGACAAAATTTTCTACGGAAATAAAATTTTGACAAAATTCTTATGGAAATAAAATTTTGACAAAATTTTCTATGGAAATAAAATTTTGACAAAATTTTCTATGGAAATAAAATTTCTATAGAAATAAAATTTTGACAACATTTTCTATAGAAATAAAATATTGACAAAATTTTCTATGGAAATAAAATTTTGCCAACATTTTCTATGGAAATAAAATTTTGACAAAATTTTCTATAGAAATAAATGTTGACAAATTTTTCTATAGAAATAAAATATTGACAAAATTTTCTATAGAAATAAAATTTTGACAAAATTTTCTATAGAAATACAATTTTGACAAAATTTTCTATAGAAATAAAATTTTGAAAACATTTTCTATAGAAATAAAATTTTGACAAAATTTTCTATAGAAATAAAATTTTGACAAAATTTTCTATAGAAATAAAATATTGAAAAAAAAATTTCTATGCAAATAAAATTTTGACAAAATTTTCTACGGAAATAAAATTTTGACAAAATTTTCTATGGAAATAAAATGTTGACAAAATTTTCTATGCAAATAAATTTTTGATAAAATTTCCTGTAGAAATAAAATTTTGACATAATTTTCAATAGAAATAAAATTTTAACAAAACTTTCTATGGAAATAAAATTTTGACAAAAAAATTCTATAGAAATAAAATGTTGACAAAATTTTCTGTAGAAATAAAATTTTGACAAAATGTAGATTTTACAAAACATTCTCCTCCATACTTCAATTTTCTTTAGTAAAAAATTTGACAAAATTTTCTATAAAAATACAATTTTTAAAAAATTTTCTATAGAAATAAAATGTTGAACAAATTTTCTATGGAAATATAGTGTTGACAAAATTTTCTATAGAAATAAAATATTGACAAAATTTTCTATGGAAATAAAATTTTGACAAAATTTTCCATGGAAATAAAATTTTGACAAAATTTTCTATACAAATAAAATGTTGACAAAATTTTCTTTAGAAAAAAATTTGACAAAATTTTCTATAAAAATACAATTTTTAAAAAATTTTCTATAGAAATAAAATTTTGACAAAATTTTCTATAGAAATAAAATTTTGACAAAATTTTCTATAGAAATTAAATTTTGACAAAATTTTTTGTAGAAATAAAATTTTGACAAAATTTTCTATAGAAATAAAATTTTGACAAAATTTTCTATAGAAATAAAATTTTTACAATATTTTCTATAGAAATAAAATTTTGACAAAAATTTCCTATAGAAATAAATTTTTGACAAAATTATCTATAGAAATAAAATATTGACAAAATTTGAGGTGATAATATTCCTTCTCTGGGTACCCGAATTTCATTCTACAACATTGCAAGTATAGCTTTAATGGGCCCGCGGGGGCTTACAAATTTATTTCAAAATCTGTAACCAATAACCGAATTTTCATCGACCGTTACAGAATATACATTTCCTTTTTTGATCTTTTGCAAATCGGATGTGTCCTTTTTGTCAGAATCTCCCTTATCTCCAGAGACAATAAAATAAACATCTTGAGATTTCCACAAGAACACCCTACACAATTTTGGCACACTTTTGATATAAAAATCTAACGAGAGAATAACAACAACAAACAAAAGCAATGGGATTAAAATTTGAAAAACCTTCTAAAGTCATAGGCAAAGGTGTGCAGTCAACTTCTTAAAGGACACTGAAGAAGAAGAATAAAACAAAAACGACCACTGGAAGAAAATACAACAACAAAAACACAACAAACTTCCCTTAGATTTAGTAACGGACATTACAGGCCATCATGAGTATGGGGTAGACAAACATCAAAAATTCAGGCGGCTGCAAAAAAAAAGGAACCCAAGATGTAACATCAACAAAAATCGTTGGTGGAGTGGATCATTGATCTTAAAAAGTAAAGGGCATGTGCCAAAATCAAGAATGGAGGTTATTACAGGGACTGCTATTAGATTTGATTCAATGAATGTAGGGAAGGCATGCGCTAAAGAGCAGCTGCTCATGGTCTCTATCATATGATCATGATGTAATTATGACTCTACATTATAGCCAGTCTAAGGAAATTCCAAGATGCTGAAGAATTTTTTCTCCCTTTTTTCCTTTCATTTTCTAAACATCTTGAAATGAAAACACAAAGGATTAAAGTAAAGGATTAAGCCATGAAGGGTATTTTGAAAAGGGTCATGATGTTCTAGTTAGAAGTGTTCTCTAATACAACTACAAGGAGCAAGACCTCAGGTGTTTACACAGATTCCCGCTAAGGAGTGTAAATGGTTTCTTGATTAAGATCATTAATGAAACACCTGATTTGATGGGGCTACTAAGTCATATGGATAACATATTCTAGGATCTAACTCTAAATGTGGAAAAGACCGAAAGAGTTTTGAGCTCGCAATTGAGCGCAAAAATAAATAGAAATAAAATTTTGACAAAATTTTCTATAGAATTAAAATTTTAAAAAAATTTTATATAGAAATGAAATTTTGACAAAATTTTCAAAAGAAATAAAATTTTGACAAAGTTTTCTACAGAAATAAAATTTTGACAAAATTTTCTATAGAAATAAAATATTGACAAAATTTTCTATAGAAATAAAATTTTGACAAAATTTCCTATAGAAATAAAATTTTCCTAATTTTTTTTTAAATATAATATTTTGACAAAATTTTCTATAGAATTAAAATTTTAACAAAATTTTCTATAGAAATAAAATATTGACAAAATTTTCTATAGAAATAAAGTTTTGACAAAATTTCCTATAGAAATAAAATTTTCCTAATTTTTTTGTTTAAATATATATTTTGACAAAATTTTCTATAGAATTAAAATTTTAACAAAATTTTCTACAGAAATTAAATTTTGACAAAATTTTCTATAGAAATAAAGTTTTGACAAAATTTCCTATAGAAATAAAATTTTCCTAATTTTTTTTTAAATATATATTTTGACAAAATTTTCTATAGAATTAAAATTTTAACAAAATTTTCTACAGAAATGAAATTTTGACAAAATTTTCTATAGAAATAAAATTTTGACTAAATTTTCTATAGAAATAAATTTTCCTAATTTTTTTTTAGAAATAATATTTTGACAAAATTTCTATAGAATTAAAATTTTAACAAAATTTTCTATAGAAATGAAATTTTGACAAAATTTTCTATAGAAATGAAATTTTGAAAAAATTTTCTATAGAAATAAAATTTTGACAAAATTTTCTATAGAAATAAAATTTTGACAAAATTTTCTACAGAAATAAAATGTTGACCAAATTTGCTATAGAAATAAAATTTTGACAAAATTTTCTATAGAAAAATGTTGACAAAATTTTCTATAGAAATTAAATTTTGACAAAATTTTCCATAGAACTAAAATTTTGACAAAATTTTCTATAGAAATAAAATTTTGACAAAATTTTCTATAGAAATAAAATTTTGACAAAATTTTCTATAGAAATTAAATTTTGACAAAATTTTCTATAGAAATGAAATTTTGACAAAATTTTCTATAGAAATGAAATTTTGACAAAATTTTCTATAGAAATAAAATTTTGACAAAATTTTCTATAGAAATAATATTTTGACAAAATTTTCTATAGAAATAAAATTTTGACAAAATTTTCTATAGAAATAAAATTTTGACAAAATTTTCTATAGAAATAAAATTTTGACAAAATTTTCTATAGAAATAAAATTTTGACAAAATTTTCTGTAGAAATAAAATTTTGACAAAATTTTCTATAGAAATAAAATTTTCCTAATTTTTTTTTAGAAATAATATTTTGACAAAATTTTCTATAGAAACGAAATTTTGACAAAATTTTCTATAGAAATAAAATTTTGAAAAAATTTTCTAAAGAAATAAAATTTTGACAAAATTTTCTATAGAAATAAAATTTTGACAAAATTTTCTATAGAAATACAATTTTGACAAAATTTGCTATAGAAATAAAATTTTGACAAAATTTTCTATAGAAATAAAATTTTTACAAAGTTTTCTATAGAAATAAAATTTTGACAAAATTTCTATAGAAATACAATTTTGATAAAATTTGCTATAGAAATAAAATTTTGACAAAATTTTCTATAGAAATAAAATTTTTACAGAGTTTTCTATAGAAATAAAATTGTGTCGAAATTTTCTATAGAATAAAATTTTGACAAAATTTTGTGTAGAAATACAATTTTTAGAAAATTTTCTATAGAAATAAAATTTCCTAAAAAAAATAAATTAAAACTACTATTACTTTTGGGTTCTTTAGGCAAATTAGACTGACATATCCACTAGATATCTAATTTTCTACTCAAATTAATCTACATTTAAGCTGGAAGTGTGCCACAAACTACCAAAATGTTGGTATAATTATTAACCCCAAACGATTTAAATGTTGATAAAAGAGTTTACACTAAAATAAAACTCTTTGCTATACTTCTGCATTTCCATAACCCAAACAACATTTAAAATTGATCCTTACACTTCCCAAAACCGAAAAACATACAAAAAACACCCACTTTTCTGTTTCTCCGTCTGATATTCACATCACATAATATTATTATGATGAGAAGTTTTTCAATTCCCACCAAAGTCAAATCGAACATATGGTCATGAAATTTTGGGCCGATGCAAACAGTAGCCTTCGAAGAGACTAAACGATTCGAATGCACGATTTTTATATTAATATTCGTTTTTTTATGCTCGTAAAAAATTACTACTCTCTATTACACGGCAGAGTAAGAAATAAACTGAAGAGAATACTTGATGTGGGAAAGAGTATTCGACATAAAAGGGGGTGCTGAATGGTTCAGGTTTGGAATGACAGATTTTTCGAGGATATATCATTTGTGCCTAAATTATTTGTGATTAAGTTCAAGCATGTATATGTGATTGTGCTATATTTGGTTCAAATACTACAAGCGGTTATTATCGATAATCTCAAACACCTCAAAGTGGTCACAATGTTTGTTTATTGCACTATAACATACATCGTTGCAATACTACTAGCAGCGCTTACAAGCCCCCCAAAGTATTTGTGTGAGAATTATTCTTGATCAAGTTCAAGCTTAATACCATGATTGCGTTATATTCGTTCTAATATCACAGACAGCCATTTTTGACCAGCTCAAATGCCTCAAAATGAACAAAATGTTTTTGTATTGCACTACTAATGGTTGTATTATATTGGTAGAGTGCCAAAAATTGTTTAAAAGCCTTCCTAAAGTCTTTGTGTCTGTAGAAGAAAAATTTACACTGGCAGCATTCCACGTTTTCCACAGTTGGTAGAATTCTACTAAAAATTGTAAATTTTTTACTGTTTGGTATATTGGTAGAATTCTTTACGCTTTGGTAGATTTTTTCTATAGAAATAAAATTTCGACAACATTTTATATAGGAATAAAATTCTGACAACATTTTCTATAGAAATAACATTTATATAAAATTTCTATAGAAATAAAATTTTGATAATTTTTTCTATAGAACTAAAGTTTCGACTAAATTTTCTATAAAATAAATTTTTTATACAATTTTCTATAGAAATAAAAAGTAGACAAAATTTCCTAAAAAAAATAAAATTTTTACAAAAATTTCCATAGAAATAAAATTTTGACAATATTGTCTAAATAAAATTTCGACTAGATTTTCTATAAAACTAACACTTAGACAAAATTTTCTACAGAAATAAAATTTAGACAAAATTTTCTAAAAAACAACAAAAAAATTGGACAGAAGTTTCTACAGAAATAAAATTTTGACAAAATCTTCTATGGAAATAAAATTTTGACAAAATTTTGTATAGAAATAAAATTTTGACAAAGTTTTCGATAAAAATAGCATTTTGATAAAATTTTCTATAGAAATAAAATTTTGACACAATTTTCTATAGAAATAAAATTTCGACAAAATTTTCTATAGAAATAAAATTTTGACAAAATTTCCTATAGAAATAAAATTTTGACAAAATTTTCTATGGAAATAAAATTTTTACAAAAATTTCCATAGAAATAAAATTTTGACAAAATTACCCATAGAACTAAAATTTTGACAAAATTTCCCATAGAAATAAAATTTCAACAAAATTTTCTTTAGAAATAAAAATTTGGCAACATTTTTCTATAGAAATAAAATTTTGACAAAATTTTGTATAGAAATAAAATTTTGACAAAGTTTTCGATAAAAATAACATTTTGATAAAATTTTCTATAGAAATAAAATTTTGACACAATTTTCTATAGAAATAAAATTTCGACTAAATTTTCTATCGAAATAACATTTAGAAAAAATTTTATATAGAAATGCAATTATGACAAAATTTTCTATAGAAATAAAATTTTAACAAAATTATCTATAGAAATAACATTTATATAAAATTTCTATAGGAATAAAATTTTAATAAAAGTTTCTACATAAATAACCTTTTTGACAAAAGTGTACAATGGAAATAAAATGTTGACGAAAATTTCTTTAAAAATATAAATTTGGCAAAAATTTTCTATAGAAATAAAATTTTGATAATTTTTTCTATAGAACTAAAGTTTCGACTAAATTTTCTATAAAATAAAATTTTGATACAATTTTCTATAGAAATAAAAAGTAGACAAAATTTTCTAAAAAAATAAAATTTTGACAATATTGTCTAAATAAAATTTCGACTAGATTTTCTATAAAACTAACACTTAGACAAAATTTTCTACAGAAATAAAATGTAGACAAAATTTTCTAAAAAAAAATTGACAGAAGTTTCTACAAAAATAAAATTTTGACAAAATCTTATATAGAAATAAAATTTTGACAAAATTTTGTATAGAAATAAAATTTTGACAAATTTTTCGATAAAAATAACATTTTGATAAAATTTTCTGTAGAAATAAAATTTTGACAAAATTTTCTATAGAAATAAAATTTTGACAAAATTTAGTATGGAAATAAAATTTAGAAAAAATTTTCGATTTAAAAAAATTTTGACAAAATTTTCTATAGAAATAAAATTTTGACAAAATTTCCCATAGAAATAAAATTTCAACGAAATTTTCTTTAGAAATAAAAATTTGGCAAAATTTTTCTATAGAAATTTTTGTAGATATAAAATTTTAACACTGGCAGCATTCCCAATATTGTTTACAAACCACCAAAAGCATTTGTGCCTTAATGATTAGTGATGAAATACAAGCTCTGATTGCATTATATTTGTTTCAAATATCATAAGCGGCTATTGTTGGTGATCTTAAAAACCTCAAAGTGGCATGTTTCAAAATGTACACTATCTGACACCAAAGAAAAAAGATAGATTCGAAAGAGGATTGGTAACTCTGATATGAATCCTATTGATTTCACGCAACGCTCAACCATATATTTTATATAAAATCCCCCGAATTATGCAAATTAGTCCCCAAAACCCTGTACTGAAAATTTGTAATCTGATAACAATTGTACGAATTTAAATTTCAAATTTCTTTCATGCCAAAATGGTACCCACTTTAATCCTTGATTATTATTAATACCTTTCTCACAGTTATGTTTATTACTCCTGATTAATTTCTATACCTCCCCCATCTCGAGTCTATTTCATATACACCAATGAAATATTTTATTCCAAACTCCCCCCATTACAAAAAATGGATTCGTTTTCCACAGACTCCCTAATGAGAAAGCCTTATTGCAAGAAAAAAAAATCATCAATATTTTCATATATTGTTTTGTGGGATCCTTGGTTAAAAAAAAACTGGACCGTGTACTCTCGCGTCTACCTAGCACACAACTCAATAAATGTTTGCATGTTGATGTCGTGTCCTGCCATGTCCACTTAACAAATTGTGGCACATGTGTTGAGGTCTTGGGAATTATGAATTGTGGTGTGACACCCTAAGAATAGTGACTGAGGAGTTTGTTCCACTTCATTCCCCATGATCCTCTAGGGAAGTTTGGTGTTCATTATTTTATGATGAATGTAATGGATTTCTTATTTATTTATAAACTTTTTTTGTTTTATTTTGAAATTATGAGAATCCTTGGCAACCACCCATATTCATTACGTCTTCATAATTTCTTGGTTTGTGTTGTGGGTGCTCAAGAGGGTGGCGCGGGAGAAAAAGTCATATATGCGTGATAGGATGGCAAAAGGTGATCATGGGAATTTAAGGAGATTCTAATTGAAATGTCAACGATATGTAAGACAGCCGATCATAATTGGAAAAGTACTGTTTTCTATAAAAAAAGATACTTACAGTCAAAATACCGTGTGAACTATTGCAAGGACTTTTATAAAAAAAATGTTTGTGATGGACTATGTGAGAACAGAATTTTTAAAAATCTTGGAAATTGGATTTTTGGCTAGAAAAAAATAAGTTAAATTAGATTTAAGGATGTGCAGTTTCTCGAATAAACAGCAGCCATTGTTTGACCTCAAGACCCTATGTATTTTTGCAATTCCTTTCAAACTTTTGTAATTCTTCTCAAACTTAGCTATTCACAAAAGCGGAGACATACACGGTTGTCACACTTGGTAGACTTCTATCGAAACTGATAGATTTTTTACTGTTTGGTAGATTGGTAGAATTCTTGATGATTTGGTAGAAAATATTCTATAGAAATAAAGTTTTGACAAAATATGCTATAGGAATAAAATTTTGCAAAAATTTTCTATAGAAATAAAATTTTGCAAAAATTTTCTGTAGAAATAAAATTTTACAAAATTTTCTTTAGAAATAAAATTATAAAAAAAAATTCTATAGAAATAACATTTTGACAAAATTTCCTATAGAATAAAAATTGGACGAAATTTATTTTAGAATAAAATTTTGACAAAATGTGTTATAGAAATAAAATTTTGCAAGAATTTTCTATAGATATAAAATTTTGCAAAAATTTTCTATAGAAATAAAATTTTACAAAATTTTCTTTAGAAATAATTTTTTTAGAAAATTTTCTATACAGATAAAATCTTGATAAAATTTTATATAGAAATAAAATTTTGACAAAATTTTCTATAGAAATAAAATTTTATAAAATTTTCTTTAGACATAAAATTTTATAAAATTTTCTGTAGAAATAACATTTTTAGAAAATTTTCTTTAGAAATTAAATTTTATTAAATTTTCTGTAGAAATAAAATTTTTAGAAAATTTTCTATACAGATAAAATCTTGATAAAATTTTCTATAGAAATAAAATTTTGACAAAATTTTCTATAGAAATAAAATTTTATAAAATTTTCTTTAGAAATAAAATTTTATAAAATTTTCTGTAGAAATAAAATTTTTAGAAAATTTTCTATACAGATAAAATCTTGATAAAATTTTCTATAGAATATAAAAAGGAGGTCCCTTTTCATTGAGCTTAACATGGAATCGGGCAGCGCTCAGTGATAAGAGAGAAGTTCACCAATGTGGTATCACAATGGACTGAATAGTCTAAATGAGCCTGATACATCGGGCTGCCACCTAACCTAACATAACCTATAGAAGTATAATTTTACAAAATTATCTATAGAAATAAAATTTTGCAAAAAATTTTCTATAGAAATAAAATTTTACAAAATTTTCTTTAGAAATAAAATTTTGACAAAATTTTCTATAGAAATAAAATTTTGACAACATTTTCTATAGAAATAAAATTTTGACAAAATTTTCTATAGAAATAAAATTTTGACAAAATTGCATATAAAAATAAAATTTTGACAAACTTTTCTATAGAAATAAAATTTTGACAAAATTTTCTATAGAAATAAAATTTCGACAAAATTTTGTATTTCTTTGGTAGGTTTTTGTTTAAATTTTCTCCAAATTTTAGTAGATTATTTTTGTATGGAATACAAATCAGTTTGAGTTGAAAAGCGTAAAATGACCATACATTTAAATTTAAAGACTAAGAAAATTTCAATTTACCTCTCTTATAGACCAAAAATGAAGTATCTAATTAATTTTAAAAGTTCTCTCTTAAGTGCTCTTTCCTACAAAACCCAATGAACAGAGTTGCCGCTATCTATTATATTACCCCACAGCCTTCTTAATAAAAACCACAAAATCTCTTTACAACAGTCAACGACAACAAAAATGTGCAACAGTGAAAATTAAAAGTTTTTTCTTTTGCTATATAGAAAAAGAAACATCTGCCTTTATTATCGTAGTTTTTCCTCGTCTTTGACATCTTAAAAGAAATTTTATTGATTGTGCACTGTGAAAAATGCCCTTAAGACATCATTAAATCTAATCCCTCTTTCTCGTTGTAAAATAATAAAAATTGTTTCTGACACAAGGCAAAATGCTCACATGCCATAAAAATAGACGCGTGTTGCAAAAATCGCATAAGGATCGTATGAAAAGACTCAGGTAAAAGAAAAACTTTTGGTCTTAAGAAAGCCGAGCACCAATAACCACCACCACCCCCTTTTTAGTAAAAGAAGAAAACGCAAGGCCCGAACTTTCTTTCAAGATAATCAAAAGGCGTCATTCAACCCCCAATTTATTAGCCACGGGCCAAATCACCACATCGTTCAGCACTATGTGTTATGATCGTATATAGAAACAGCTGCTGTTTTCAAACTTTCAAAAAGATTTTCTCTTCAAAGAATGCAAAACGAAGATGATGATGGTGAGGTCGAAGATGACGATGACCAAAAAAAGCCGGCTGTGCCAATTTCTTATAGCCTACCACATAATATTCCCTCCCCTTTTATAGATGAATTTCGTTTTTTTTTTCTTTAAGCAATGAAAAATCTTTTAATTATCCTGCCCTTGGAATATGGCCTGGGCAATGCTAATGAATTACTTTTCTTTTTGGATCATCGAAAACTAAAATTTAGGGACCTAAAACAAATTTTTTGGGAACAGCTGCAAGAAAATCGAATTAAAATCAAAGACAATTTTATAGAAAAAATATTGGTCTCTTTTTTTAAATTAATTAAAATTTAAATGATTTAAGATAAAACACTCGGTAGAATGAAATGCTACTTAATATTCTGATTATCGATATCCTTGTCAGTTGCTAATATTTTCTTGATCTTATTTCAAATTTTCGTCTTGAAGGTAAAGAAAGAATAGCGGCAATACTTAAACCTCTCTTCCTTCCTTATTACACTACTTGGTAGGAGTAAAGGTTAGGTTGAGAAGGGGAGTCGGATCCTATCCGCCTCATGTCACAGACATCTAGGAGGAATTAGGTTTGTTGTCTGATATTTTACTATCCCGTCTTTAACCTATATGTCAAGTTCCCTCTTGTTCGCCAAGTAGGTCCAAACTTGGATCATATCTCAGACCGAATGACAAGATTTACTTATCGAAGCCTTATTCTCTTGCACGATTTGTCAGATCCTAATACTGTTCGGGTTCCTCTACTTGTCAACCATTGGACTTCCTGGTTGTTCCATAGTGCCATGTGTGTGACATTCCCTAGATTAGATTAGGTTAGGTGGCAGCCCGATGTATCAGGCTCACTTAGACTATTCAGTCCATTGTGATAACACATTGGTGAACTTCTCTCTTATCACTGAGTGCTGCCCGATTCCATGTTAAGCTCAATGACAAGTGTTACTTGAAATCGCGAAACAATTTTTAATAGCGTCCTTTTGTTTTAGTTATTTGAAATAAAACACTTTTAAATATTTGTGATTCAATTTATTTCAAAGTTCAAATTAGCTTGTTAAATTCAAAGGCGCTTTAAAATAATTTGTTCTGAACTGATCTCCACTTTGTCACAAACTGTATCGTCTATAATGATTTTATTCGACAGGCAATTTTTGGTATACGTGACTTTAGTTAAAGGACCGTTACTCTAATATACATTAAAATTCATATGTATTGGAGAACAAAAGAAAGAGTATTTATGTATGTATTATATCATCATAAAGAGAGGATGAGAAATGAAATATTTAGCAAAAATAAAGAAAGATACAATAAAAAATGGAGTACGATAAAAACAATAAAGATGAAGGCAAAATACATTTAAGCGGCAACAGTTCCCTCCCCCGTAAACGAGTCCACAGGATCGAGTTTGCTCATAGGTTTGCCGGTTACATCCAGGACTGCCAATTTAGATACGGGTCTTTCCAATGTATTTTGCTTAGTTTTTACCACAGCTCTTCGAACTTGTCCATCATGAGCAACCACCGTATTGATAACGATTCCTTTTGGCCAACGGTTTCTTGGTAACTCCGGGTCAACAATAACAACTACATCACCATTTTTGATGGGCGATTGTTTTATAAACCACTTACTTCTTTTTGTTATGATGGGTACATATTCCTTCAACCACCTTTTCCAAAATTTATTGGCGAAATCTTGGGTTTTGTACCACCGTTGCCTTAAGTCGATGTTCTCAGTTGGAATTGGTTTATAGCCATCTGATGAACCAATCAATAGATGATTGGGTGTAATCGCCTCATCGTCACTGCATTCAAGAGAAACGAATGTTAGGGGGCGACAGTTTATGATGAACTCTGCTTCACAGAGCGCTGTCCTCAGGCTTTCATCGGTGAAACTCATCGAAGGGCATATAGCATACAACGCTGTTTTTATTGATCGGACGAGCCTCTCCCATACTCCGCCCATATGGGGCGCGGCTGGCGGATTAAACTTCCAACTTATCTGTTCAAAGCTGCCTTTAACAATAGTGTAATCTATCTCTTGTAGTGGGTTACATATAATTTTCTCCGCGGCTTTAAAATTGGTGCCATTATCTGAGTAGAATTCTCTTGGTGTTCCTCGTCTGGAGATAAAATTCCTTATAGCCATTATACAGGAGCTTGTATCCAAGCTAAACGCTACTTCGATGTGTACAGCACGTACGGTTAAGCACGTGAAAATGACTCCCCATCTTTTCTCACGTCTTCTACCCACTGAAACATGGAAGGGGCCAAAATAATCAACTCCAACGAAAGTAAATGGGCGCTCAAACGCTGCGAGCCTTGCTGCTGGAAGTGCGGCCATTTGTGGTATATTCGGTTTGGCATTATTGAGTTTGCACCATTGGCAATCCCGACGCACTCTTCTAAATAGAACTCTCAATTTTGGTATGTAGTAGTGACTTCTTATTTCATTAAGTGCTGTTTCATGAGATTGGTGGTAGAATTTCTCATGAAAGCTTTTTACTATTAAATATGTTAAATGGTGTTTACTGGGCAAAACAACTATATCTTCATGGTTGTTAAGGAATTCAGCTCTTCCTCTGCATTTTATGACGTCATTCTTGTCTAAGTATACATTGAGGGCCAATATGCCACTATTTTTCTCTACTGGCTTGCCATTTTTTAAGTATAGAAAATCTTTTCTGTATTCACTTTGCTGTGCGATTCTGATTAGAAATAATTTCGCCTTTTCGATTGTGTTGCTGTCGATTTTATATGTTTTTGTTGATTTCTTGTTTACTGCCATATCCTTCAATCTGTAGCAATATAAAAGGAATGTGGCGGTAGCACGATACATTCGTCTCCAATCTGAGAAGTACTTGAAGTTGAGTTGCAATTGCGCACACTTTTCAATAACGAGAGCGCTTCGTTTTATTTCTGTGTCATCGAGGGGACCGAAATCAGAACATTGAGGCCAATATGTATTACTAAGTCGTAGGAATTGGGGACCCTCGAACCACATCTGAGTGTTAGGAGGCGTAGGATTTTTTGTAGACAAATCGGCTGGGTTTAGTTTTGAGGGCACCCATCTCCACTGATCTACATTTGTTATTTCGAGTATTTCGCCAACCCTGTGCATAACGAATTGCTGGAAATTTTTTGGATCTTGTTGAAGCCATCGAAGAACTGTTTTGGCGTCAGTCCACCAAAACTTGGACCGTATTTTTAAACGATCGATGCCGGCAACTGTTCTAGCGAGTCTAGCTCCAAGTTGGGCTGCTAATAGTTCCATTCTTGGTATGGAAAACGGCTTCAACGGTGCCACCTTACTTTTGGCCGCAACTAAAGATACCGACACATTATTGTTTTCTACAGCCCTCAGATAGCATACAGCTGAATATGCATTTTCGCCGGCATCTACAAAGGTATGTAATTGGACGTCTTCTGGGTTTGAAATCGTAGGATAGAAGCAACGAGAGACTCGAACAGTAACGATTTTGTGAATATTACTTTTCCACTTGAGCCATTTTTGGTTTAGAGATTCACTTAATTCTTCGTCCCAGCCTATCTTAGAACGCCATATGTCTTGGAGTAACAATTTTAATCCTATGGTGTAACAGGATACAAAGCCAAGCGGGTCGAAAATGGACATAAGGACCTGTAGTGCTTCACGTTTTGTCGGTTTTAAGTCTTCATTTAGGATATTACGCTTTAGCCTGGCGAACCTGCAAATATACCTAAATTCATCGTCATTAGGCTCCCAATACAAACCTAGTATTTTCGTTGTTGAGCCCAAATCCTTGGGGTTTTGATGAGACAGCGTGGGCCCGTTTAACATTTCCAAAACCATTTTAGAGTTTGATGACCAATTATGCATCTTAAAGGAGGCTGCTTCATGGATTTCTTTGACTTGCATTGCTAGTTGTAATGCTTCTTCTTCATTTGGTGCACAGTCAATGAAATCATCGACGTAATGATGCTCTTGTATAGCAGCAACAGCTCGTGGGTATTTGTTTTTAAAGAGATCTGCATTTTTGTTGCGTATGTAGTGTGCTATACAAGGAGCACAGCTGATTCCGAATGTTAACGCTTTCATAACAAAAACACTAGGCTTGTGAGGTTCATCATTGGGCTCATACCATAAAAAACGTTGGGCATGCATATCATTTTCTCTGACGTTTACTCTGTGGAACATTTCGGATATATCGCCACAGATAGCCACTCTGTCCATTCGAAACTTTAGTAAGATCTCTACTAGCGGTTTAAGGAAATCTGGCCCAGGCATTATGAAATCATTTAATGAAACACCGTTCGATTTCGACGCGGCATCCCACACCAGTCTGACCTTATCAGGTTTATTAGGATTTTTTACGATGAATATAGGCAAGTACCAGGTTTTATCATTATGCTTTTCTGACTCTTCCTTTGTTAATTTTCTTGCATAGCCTTTTAAAATGAGGTTAGATATCTGAGTTTGTATTGCCGTACATAAGTCGGGATCCTTACGCATTTTTTTGTTTAAACAGTCCAAGCGGTTAAGTGCTTGATTGAAGCTGGCAGGCAGTCGTACATTTTCGTCACGCCATAATAAACCTGTTTCATAATGGTTATTCACTAGCTTACATGTTCTTTCCAATATGTGCATGGCTTTATTGTCTTCAGAAGAAAATAATTGTGTCGGACGGACTGACTCAAGAGTGAAATAACTTTTCACCATTTCATGCAGTTCCTCGTACTTTTTCTGGCAGTCACAGGAATGCATATTTATTCTAAAGTCTCGTGCTGTTTCTGAACTGGAGGCCTGCAGCGTCCATCCTAATCGTGTTTTTGATGCAATAGGTTGGTTGCGAGGACCTTCTCGTACTTTTAGGGGAACTGCCAAATGCCAATTGTCTACCCCTATTAAAATTGTTGGTTTCGCATTGAAATGCGACTGCAAGGGTAGATTTGATAAATACGGGTAACTCTTGGCAATTTGATGCATATCGACGGTTTGAGCTGAAAGGCCTAAATTGCAAACTGTATGTACTCCAATCAACTTGTATTTTTTATTGCTCGTTAAGCCTGATATGTCTAAGTTCGCCTTGACAGAGTCCGCTTCCATACGTGTAGTGTCCCCCGTCCATCTTAAGCATAAGGGGTCACCCTCACCCACAATACCCAATTCATCGAAAGTACTTTTTTCCATTAGGGTAACAGCAGATCCTTCATCTAGAAATGCATATAACGTCGTTATTTTATTTTTAGTGTGTATATTTATTGGAATGATTCTAAATAACGGCTGTGAATAGTCGTGTTTGTTGTTGTGAGCATTTACGACCGGGCTCTGATGAATTGGTTGGTCAATATTTTCAGCCACACTTTGTTGAATATCGAGCTTCTTATGAAGTAAAGGATGGTGTTTATATTTGCATCCGTCGACTCCACATTCGTTGTTGGAATAACACTTTCGTCTGTGCCTCCCCAAACACTGCCTACATAGATTTTTTCCTTTAATACATTCCCATTTTTCATTAAGGTTCATTTTTTTGAAGGTTTCACATTTGGGTACCTTATGACCTGGCTCACTGCATATTACACACATTGTACTTACGTTGTTTCTGCTGCTGTTAATTTGATTGCTGGTAGGATGAGTATTGTCATCTTCCCGACTATGAGTATTAATCGCAGAACCCACTTTACCGAACATTGGTGTTACTGTACATGCGGCTTCAGCCATTTGAAACAACCAGTCACTAAATACTTTTACGACAGGAGTAGTTTCATCTTTAAGCGACATCGCCCAGTTGAGTTTGTAGTTGTTCGGAAGCTTGTCGACCAATTCTTTCACAAGAAGTGGATTGTTCAAATGGGAATTTAATTTACATCCTTCCATTGTGGAACATATGTTGCGTACACACATCGCATATTCAATAAGTGCATCCAATTTGTCTTTAATTGCCGGCATATTTCTGGCCTTAGAAATGGCGCGGTCGAGGATATGCTCGGGCCTTCCAAAGCACATACGTAATGTTTCGATTATTTCCGGGACCATCTGTGGAAGAAGCAGCTTACTCTTAACAATTTCTCGGGCTTTTCCTTTGAGTGCAGTTTGTAGCCTAATTAAATTTTCCTCGTTGGAAAATCCGGCAACCGAGGTACTGTTTTCAAAACTACATATAAAAAGGGGCCACTCTTCCGGATCTCCGTTGAACGTTGGTAGCTGTTTTGGTATAGCATGTCTCGCAGCAACTTGTTCGGGCGTTGGTCCTCTAGTACGAGATGTTATCGACATTCCTGGTGTTATTAGTTGATCAGTCGGAATTAAATTTCCACTTGTCTCGGAAAGTATTTTATATTTAGATTCCAAATATTGGCGCTTAATTTCCATCTCCTCTTCCAGCTTCTGAAGTTCTAAATTCCGTTGCTTTGCAAGTTGTTCCATAGACACATTTACTCCGGACATTGGTTGAAGGTTTGATGTATTAGCTTGAGTAAATGTTTGCATTGAAATGGAATTTGGTATATGATAAGATGGTAACGGTGTTTTTGAAATTGACGATATTGGTGCTGTCACTAGTGATGTAGTTTTTGTTCCAAACGCTGTTGTCGGTTGTCTTACAAAATTCTTCGCTGTAGCTGTAACATTTGCTGACGGAACAAAATCTGAACTTGTTGTGACCAGCAACGATTGGTTTCCATAATGTACCACACCATTTCCATTGCCATTACTGGTAGGTGTAGACGTATGAGTTGCCAAATCAATTTGTCCATTAGATGTTAATGCGGTTCTGCAATTTGGACAATTCCAACTAATATTTGCTATCTCATTATCTACTCCCACACAGCCAAAGTGGTACCATTGATCACAACCATCACACTGTACCATTTCCTCCGTATCTTTCTCGGAACACATTTTACAGTTTTGATCGTTTACACTTTGCGGATCAGTCATTTTGACTTCAAGAGGTTATTGAAAATTATTTTAAAGAAATGTTACTTGAAATCGCGAAACAATTTTTAATAGCGTCCTTTTGTTTTAGTTATTTGAAATAAAACACTTTTAAATATTTGTGATTCAATTTATTTCAAAGTTCAAATTAGCTTGTTAAATTCAAAGGCGCTTTAAAATAATTTGTTCTGAACTGATCTCCACTTTGTCACAAACTGTATCGTCTATAATGATTTTATTCGACAGGCAATTTTTGGTATACGTGACTTTAGTTAAAGGACCGTTACTCTAATATACATTAAAATTCATATGTATTGGAGAACAAAAGAAAGAGTATTTATGTATGTATTATATCATCATAAAGAGAGGATGAGAAATGAAATATTTAGCAAAAATAAAGAAAGATACAATAAAAAATGGAGTACGATAAAAACAATAAAGATGAAGGCAAAATACATTTAAGCGGCAACAACAAGGGACCTCCTTTTTATAGCCGAGTCCGAACGGCGTTCCACATTGCAGTGAATCCACTTAGAGAAGCTTTGAAACCCTCAGAAATGTCAGGGTTTCAAAGCCACCGCTGAAAAACTTTTTGGGGTTCGGTTGAAGCAGGAATCGAACCCACGACCTTGTGTATGCAAGGCGGGCATGCTAACCATTGCACCACGGTGGCTCCCTAAGTTTACACTCGGTACCAGCGTTGCCCCAACTAAATTTGTTTTGGAGCAACATTTTTCCATATTTAGACAAAAATCGTAACAACGCACCATTTTTCCTCATTAAAAAAATATAACATTTAAAAGTTACGATTTTTTTATTTTACTTCGATAGAAAATTTTGTCAAATTTTTATTTCTATTCAAAATTTTTATTTCTATTTATTTCCATAGAAAATTTTCGCAAAATTTTGTCAAAATTTTATTTCTAAACAAAATTTTGTCAAAAAAAATTGTATAGAAAATTTTGTCAAAATTTCATTTCTACAGAAAATTTTGCCAAAATTTTATTTCTATAGAAAATTTTACCAAAATTTTATTCTTATAGGAAATTTTATCAAAATTTATTTCTATAGGAAATTTTGTCAAAATTTTATTTCTAAAGAAAAATTTTCAAAATTTTATTTCTAAAGAAAATTTTTCAAAATTTTATTTCTAAAGAAAATTTTTCAAAATTTTATTTCTATATAAAATTTAGTCAAACTTTTATTTCTATATCAATTTTTATCACAATTTAATTTCTATAGATAATTTTATCAAAATATTATTTCTATAGAAAATTGTGTCAAAATTTCATTTCCATATAGAAAATTGTGTCAAACTTTTAATTCTATAGAAAATTGTGTCAAAATTTTACTTCTATAGAAAATTTTGTCAAAATTTTATTTCTATAGAAAATTTTGTCCAAATTATATTTTTATAGGAAGTTTTGACAAAATTTCATTTCTATAGGAAGTTTTGACAAAATTTCATTTCTATAGGAAATTTCGTCAAAATATCATTTCTATGCAAAATGTTGTCAAAATTTTATTTCTATAGAAAATTTTGTCAAAATTTTATTTCTATAGAAAATTTTGTCAAAATTGTATTTCTATAAAAATTGAAACACATCTAAGATGGATTGGAGAAGAATATTTTGAAAAATCTACCAAAATATCAAGAATTCTATCAATTTACCAAATAGTAAAAAATCTACCAATTTTTGTAGAATTCTACCATTTGTGGTAATCGTGATTACTATGCCGATAAACCACCGCTGAAAATCATATTGTATACAAGGATGTAATGCTAATATAGATCCCATGATTATAAATTTGGAGACTTTACAAAATATGTTTATTAAAATGAAATTTGTGAGTGTTATCTAAACACTTAAATTACTTAAATGCCGACATACATAGAGTTCTTTTAAACCCATACAAAGAAAAAACTATACTACGACGTCATATTACCACTTGATGTATGTGATTTGAAATGAAATGTCATAAAAGTGACATGTCGTTCACATTTGATGTTAACTAACAAAATATAGGGGTCAATTTAGAAATGTCACATGGGCCCCCACTGCATGGAGATTCCATATATAAAAAAATAAATTAAAACAAAAAAAATCAGGAACTAAAATTCTACAGCAATACCGTTAGGGAAAAAAGATCATCAGTTTCCGTTTGACAAGCTAAGCATAAATACATTGAGCCTATAGAGAAATGACAAGAATTTTTATTACAATAAAATCATAAAAAGAATTAATCCAACACCCAAACCTTAAGAGATTTTAGTGAAATTTGAAATCTTGTAAAGAAACCACTCGTCAAGAGAATATTGAGTGAAAAAAAACTAAAATCATAAATTTTCCTTCGATGTGAGCACATTTTCTTAAGAGAGTAAAAAAAATATTGAGTGTAAAACATAATGAGCTAATGAGATATTTCTCAAGGTGTCTGGTTATTTGAGATGTCTTTAAACAACACAGGTAAAAACATAAACATACCTTTAATCCTCAACATAGGAAATGCTCTCTTCGTTTTCATCGTTCTCTCCCCCACTCATAGCCATGAGCTGTGTGTGTACCATATGCTTCTTGGGCAAAGGATATTAAGAGTAAAGATTGTGCGTGCGTATGTGTGCGTGGTGCTAGGTATGAGTATTTAATGGTGATATTGTTTATCTTTGAATTTGGCCTTCGTTGAGTTGTAACTTAATGCTCTGTTGGAACGTTTAAGGATCAGTATCCTTCAGAAGTTCATTGCGAACGCATTGCGCGAAGTCTTCGGATTTTTTCTAAAATTACAAATAGAAAAAATTACGAAGCGTTTATTTTTACAATAAATACAAGACATTAAAAACTATTTACTCTTTTAACAAAAAAGTGCAATTACCAACAAATCGAAAAGTTATACCAAAGTTATAAACAAAACAATCAAGTTGTGTTTTTATTAAAATAAGAAACTCAAAGAATTTTATATGGATATATCTGTGTGCTGATCTACATTAAAAAAAAAAACCGAAAACACTTGGATTACTTACATACCCCAATCATTGGATTATATACTTGTTATCAGTCTTCAATCAAAAAAAAAAAAACTACAAACCCATCACAATGGATTACAAAAATCACGACAATCACTCCGATGATGATTTTGATAGCTATAGTGATAGCTATCAACAATCGAATTCCTCAACACAAAATCAATTCAATACATCCACAGGACGTTTGGCAAATCCTGCTGGTTTGTCCAAAGCCGAATTGAGAAAGGTGAGTAGAGAAAATAAAATTGAAAATTATTTATAATAAATTTAAATAAATATAAAAAGTTCTCAGCCCAAAATATTTATGTATAAATGTTCATTTAAATTAAAATAAAATTATTACAAATAATAGTAACAATATTGAATATTATATTTTTATTAAATTAATACAAATTATAATGAAAAAATTTGAGAAATTATATTGGACATTAAAAAAAGCAATATAAATTCCTTTATTAAAATATAAAAAATAATTGCGACATATTCCTACTTGAGATATTTGAAAAACTCAATAGTTCCCCTTACAATGTCAAAAAAAAAATTAATAAACAACATATAGTCGTTAAAAAACTTTCACTCTTGAACATAAAATAAACAAAATTTTTTTTAAACATTTTTATAATTTTTTTTAAATATTTGAAATAAATAGTAATTTTAATAAAATAATCGTTAAACAAATTTTCACTTCTTGAACAAAAAATAAATATTTTTTTTTTACATTTTTATCATTTTTTTTTTTAATATATTAAATAAATAATAATTTTAACTAAACAAAATTATTACTAATTAAAATGAAAATATAAATTCCATTTTTAAAATAGCAAAAAAACGAATTCTGGCATATTTTGCGACTGGAAGAAATAAATGATTTCCGTAACAAATCAATAAACAAATAAAAATCGTTTACAAAATACTCAATTCTTATACAAAAAAATTAAAAATATATTACAAATTATTTCAATATCTTTATAATTTTTTCATTTTAATTATTTTTAAAATTTTTAATTTAATTGAATTAAATTTTAAATGATCTGTATTTTATTCTAAATTTAAAGGGCATTTTTATTTTTGTATAAATAAAATAAAAATTTTATTTATAAATTACCAAAATCGATAGTGTTTTTGTAATACTATGTAGGTTTTTTTATTTTTTTTGTTTTACCTTCTTTTAATAATTATTTTATTAATCCTTTGTTTTTCCTTTTTCCTTTGCAGACCAATAAACCCATCATGGAAAAACGGCGTCGGGCCCGTATTAATCACTGCCTAAATGAATTGAAATCCCTAATTCTAGAAGCCATGAAAAAAGACGTAAGTATTTTTTTATTTTATTGGAAGAACCTTTTATAAGTTTTGTTTTTCTAACTTCAAATACTCTTGGGGAACTAAAATTTAGTAAACTAGCCTTCTTAATCTTAGTTGATGTTGAGACATTGCCCAAGAAACAACTTAACAAAAAAGCCGCTAAAATCAAAGTCATCACTATGACCAAACAAAAAACATACAAACCAAAAAGCCGATATGAGAAAATTTTCTTAAAAACCTGTTTTCACAAAAATCCAACTGTGTATTTTTGAAAATCCTGCTGAGTATTGATGGGTTTAGGATTTCGCACACCTCACCATTAAAAGGGAATTCTCATTAAAAATCCAACTCTCCCAGTCATGAAACAAAAAAAACACAACACGAAAAAGAACTACCTCTCAAAAAATCAACTGAACTTTAGAGCATCTAAGGTTTATGAGAAGGTCCAGAAAACAAAAACCTGCGTGGGAACATTTTCAAGATAATTCCTTCTGCTTAAGTAAAAGCAAAAAAACAAATAATGAGTGTTGAAGCAATCTTCCTTATATCTACAAAAAAAAACTCTTTACTCTTGGCCTCTAAATACTGAAAGGGAATCTTTTTGAGCAAAAAATGAAAACAAAAAACGTAAACGATGATCCCATCATGCCTCTGTTGCCGCCGCCTAACTTCCCCAACAATTTATCTTATGCTCCTGATCGTTTTAACATTAAATGAATGAAATTTTCACATTCCTTGTGAGGCTCTAGGTTGCTGGGTTTGATTTTATGTTCCCACCTTCCCAAGGTGGTGGTGGCGATGCTGATTTTGCTAACAGACTTTGTTAGCCCTAAAAGATATGAGGCAGATCTTCATGTCTTCCATTCTAAAAGTTTTTTTTTTTATTTTATTTCATTCCAATACTCGAGCAAACGAAATCGTGTCTGCCTCATAAGCTATAACGACTACTTGGCCAGTTATTTGCCGGTATTACCCGGCACAAACAATAACAAGGAGTGTTGTTTGCCTGTATACAGCACCAACCAACAAAAACTTTGTAAACACTTGCTTTTGCCGTTGTTTTTTTTTGGTTTTCTTTTGGGGATTTTTTCTTTTTATTTCTTTTTACCTTATTTTGTTGTGAAATATTGACCAAGCAAATTGCAATCAATTAGAAGCTGCATGCTTTACTTACGTTTTCTGTTCTCATAAGATCGTCTGTGATTTTTCTGAACGAAAGTCCGTCCATGCTACAACATTATCAACGCTTAGCCGCTTGGTTTTTATGCGTAGCAAAAAAAAAACAATGTGCGAAATTTTTAAAATGCACAAGGAAAAAACGTGGAAGCATTTAATGGAGGTATAAAAACATTTGGGCGTCATTGGCGGCTTTTTAAAAAGCCCTTTAGAAGCCTGGGAAATAGGGATTTTTGACAAGTTCAGCAACATGACGTATAATGAGTCATGATAGGGTTACCATATCTCGGCAATTGATCGATCGACCAGAAAAGGCTTGTCATTATTTACTTTTTATAGAATCACTCACTTTTTTTAAATTTTTTGCATTCAAAAATTAATTGAAATTTCCTTTTTGTTTATTTTTAGCCTGCTCGCCACACTAAACTTGAGAAAGCCGATATCCTTGAGATGACCGTTAAACATTTGCAATCGGTTCAACGTCAACAACTCAATATGGCTTTGCAAACCGATCCCACAGTTATTCATAAATTCAAGACCGGATTCTCCGAGTGTGCCGAAGAAGTTAATCGTTATATCAGTCAATTGGATGGTGTGGATGAAGCTGTACGTCAACGACTTAATGGTCATTTGAGATCATGTGCCACTAGTCTTGATCAAATTGGTTCTATGACCAATTTCAATAATGGCTATCAACGTAATGGAGGACCAGGCAATCTATTTGCCTCGAATAATTTACCTTTGGCCGTTAACAATAATGGATCATTGTTTCCATCATTATCTCAGGATTTAAATGCTTCCCAGGGTATACAAATGGGTGGAGTTCAATTGATACCTTCACGTTTGCCCTCAGGAGAATTTGCTTTAATTGTTCCAAATACTACAAATGCCACACAAACCAGCTCTCTATTGAATGGCAACTCTAATGGGGGATTTCCAGTGTGGCCTGTATCGGGTGGAGCGTGTAGTAACAGCCAGAGTACATCACCCCAAATCAATGATTTTGCAGCTAATTTTAAACGTCTATCGGCTTTTACCAAACCTCAGAATTCCTTGATTACACCACCAAAAATTAATCCAAATAACATGTACCCACAGACAACTTTAACTAACACCAGTTATCAACCTTTAAGCCAACAACAGCAACAGGCTTTCCATAATACCACCAGCCCTCCATTGAGTCCTATTTCTTCGGTGTCTAGTCATAATGAAGATTCCATTATACACAATAGTTCCGATTTCTCTTTATCGCGACCCACATCACCACGCACCACCCAAAAACACAATAGCTTTTCGGGCGTTTTCACCACACCTCCATCATCTGCGGAAAATTCATTTGTACTCACCTCAGCCAATTTGCAACAGCAACAGGTGACATCTAGCTCAGAGTTGAATACAAGTTCAAGCTCTTCCTTGAAACGATCATTCTCCGAGACAGCAGATTCTAGTATATGTTCGGAAGATGATCAATCCTCAGCAAAGAAATATCGCCAAGACCAAGTTGCCCCTCTAGAAGGTGAAGATCAGGACAGCATGTGGAGACCATGGTGAAAATCTAAAAACATTTAAATGACATACTTCTGATTATTAATCTCTCTCAAAACTAATACACAGGAAAGTTTATTGTTAACAAAAATTTATTAAGTTTTATTTGAAATTTATATATGTTTTTTAAATTTTTTAATTATAAAACTTTGTAAAAAATTTTACATAATTTTTATTCACTCTCATCTTCCTTTTTCCACTTCAATATATATAAAAATTGTAATTAATTTTGTTTGATCAATATTGATTTTTTTATTTAAGTTTGCAAACAAATTTTTTCTGTGATTTGTATATAATTTTGTAAAAATTCATTTAGATTTGTGTTTAGTTGTGTTTTCTTCTTTTTTAATTCGTTTTAATTTTAAATAATTAAGTTTTTTTTATTATATGATAACTATTATATTTGTTAATTTTAAGTATTTAATCGATTACTTTTTTTGATGTGTTGAAACAACCCGTTTGTGTTTGTTCATTAATGAAATGTGTATTTCAATAATTGTGTTTAAGTTTTCAAACTTTCAGTCCAATTAAATTTTGTGAAAAAAAAGAGTTATAAGAATATGATGGTTGCAATTGTCTTTAAAAATATTGTAACAAAAATAAAACAAAATATTTAAAAATCAAAAATAAATAAATCTGCAGTATTTTTATTTGAGACCACTGGAAACCTACCACAATCTAGCAAAAGGGGTCGTATTGGTTGATAACTTGGAAAATAAATACTTCGGCAACCCATGCTTTCTGTACCATGAAGTTAAAACAAGGTGTCATCTCTGAAACAGCTGACTATAATAGTTTTTATGATCAGTGTTCTCCAAATGCTTTTTATTTTAATACTATAATCTTTATTGAATGACTATTTCTTCTTCTCATTGTATCCTAGTGGAATCATTCCACTGCGTGCTTTAAATATCCATACTCGTACAATGTGTCGATAAGAATATTTTTCATTCAGACAAAGGTGAGCCCTGTTTGGGTCCAGGTATTTATATAGACGTAGGTTTTCACTGTTACTTTTTCTATTCATTCTTTCTTCATACATGCGCTGATTCATATTATTTAGTAAGTTTGTGGCAAACGCATTCCAGCTCCTTAGAGAAGACATTCTTTACCATTGCAAATTTAGATTTTGGGCCAATGTTCTCAACTCTTTCGCCCAGAAAATATTTTGTTCCCATATAATGTCAGCAAGTTGATGTGTGACCCTGTTTTCCGTGTATCGAAACATTATTTCTTCTAAATATTTCAAATGTAACCCCAAGGTATATATTTGGGTATCTTCTACTTCCGTTTCCGTTTCTTTCTATGAACGGATGTCAACACGATTGCCAAGTGGAAGTTGTATTTAGCTGTTTGCCGATCAATCCAGACGTATGCAGCCCAAGTTTGGGGATTCTCTTATTTCGAAGAGGGAATACATTGCACATATATTTTTTAAAACGGATTTTGAGAGTATCCAGTTTTACCCCAAATTACAACATAAATACAGAAAATTGTTCGTCCGATATTACCTCCAGCGTCTGCCCACTGAACGTTGGCGAATGGTCCTCCGATGTTTTAATGAAACCCGGAGCGGAGTTAGTGGATGCTAGTACCTTCCCTAGTTTGAAATCCTGGGGTGTATTTTCAATACTGTTACAGTAATCAGTCCATGAGTTGTGTTGAGCCCTTCTCAATTCTTGCTTATATTCTCTCAGATTTATCTTGTAGGCGTCGCAATCCTCCCGTGCTCAGGTCGACATTGCAGAGCTTCCTGCAGAACAGGGCAATGACGATCGAGTTTTCCCCCCTTTGGATTTCCTATAGGGCATGCAGCTTTCAGTGAGATGCTGAAGGACTTAGTAAACCGCTTTACTGCGTGTTCCCGCACATTGCTCTTCTTTGTCTCTGGTATTTGCAGTATCATCATTTTGAAGGAATCCCTATATCTATGATGATCTGAGAAGCTATGTTCGCTAAAAACCTGCAGCTTGTGATAACTTGTGATGTCTGCCGTTTTAAGTCCATGATTGGTGCCATAGGTAGCAAACTCGAACAAATCTAAACTGATTCTGAAATTTGATGTTATTTTCCATTATTTTTCTTTTGAACAATAAAATATAAACAAGTATATACGGTCGTAAGTTCGTCCAGGCCAAATCTTATGTAATCTACACCATGAATTGCTTAGAAACTTCTACTAAAGACTAAACATGTTCTTAACATCGTTTTCTAAATTGTAAGTTAGTCCATACGTGTTATATATATAGGGAAGTCTACAAATAATTACGAACCAATATGGACTTTTGCGCCGTAATTAGAGACCCAGAATTGATATACAATTATGAAACGATACGAACCAATTTGCGTGGGATTGGGGATTGGTTTATCTGAGGTCTATATATAACAATAGACTGATATGGACATAGTTCGGCATGGTTGTTAGCGGCCATATACTAGCACAATGTACCAAATTTCAGCCGAATCGGATAAATTTTGCTCCTAAAAGAGGCTCCGGAGGTCAAACCTGGGGATCGTTTTATAGGGGGGCTACATATAATTATAGGCCGATATGGACCAATTTTTGCATGGTTATTAGAGACCATATACTAACACTACGTACCAAATTTCAACCGGATCGGATGAATTTTGCTCCTCCAAGAGGCTCTGGAGTTCAAATCTGTGGATCGGTTTATCTGGGGGCTATATATAATTATGGACCGATATGGACCGTGATGGTTAGAGACCATATACTAACACAATGTACAAAATTTCAACCTCATCGGAAGAATTTTGCTCCTTCAAGAGGCACCGGAAGTTAAATCTGGGGATCGGTTTATATGGGGACTATATATAATTATAAGCCGATATAGACCAATTTTTGCATGGTTATTAGAGATCATATACTAGCACTAAGTACCAAACTTCAACCGGATCGGATGAATTTTGCTCCTTCAAGAGGCTCCGGATGTCAAATCTGGGGATCGGTTTATATGGGGACTATATATAATTATAGGCCGATATAGACCAATTTTTGCATGGTTATTAGAGATCATATACTAGCACTAAGTACCAAACTTCAACCGGATCGGATGAATTTTGCTCCTTCAAGAGGCTCCGGATGTCAAATCTGGGGATCGGTTTATATGGGGACTATATATAATTATGGACCGGTATGGATCTGTTTTAGCATGATGGTTAGAGACCATATACTAACACCACATACCAAATTTCAAGCGGATCGGATAAAATTTGCTTCTGCGAGAGACTCCGCAAACCAAATCTGGGGGTCGGTTTATATGGGGGCTATACGAAAAAGAGATCCGATATGGCCCATTTGCAATACCATCGGACCTATATCAATAAAACCTACTTGTGCCAAATTTCAAGTCGATGGCTTACTTCGTTCGGAAGTTAACGTCATTTTTAACGGACGGACGGACAAGGCTAGATCGACTCAGAATGTCATAACGGCCCAGAATATTTTGGGGTCTTAGAACAATATTTCGATGTATTACAAACGGAATGACAAAGTTAATATACCCCCCATCCTATGGTGGAGGGTATAACAATATATCGCTTTACTTTGTTGTATTACATATACATCAGCCTTCTTCCATTTGTATGAACTTCATAAAACTTCGTCTCAGCTACCCTGTATTGTTTGATTGAGATCCTCAGTTTCCACATACCACACCAAGTACATCAAATGTACATAGATAGTAAGCAAATTCTCATAAACTATGACAAGAGTGAATGACCCATTGACCCTTATGCAATGAGACACCTGTTTGATTCTATCATTCCATATCCCATAAATTCGGAAAAATTCAAAAATTTTTGCAAAATTTCATGGTCACATCATCATCATCGTGACTATGTTGATATTTTAATACAGTAGAACGGAAATAAACGCTACACCCTAGAATGAAACAACCTTAACATTGATAGTGAAAATCGCAGAGCAAACTATTGCGGATATTTGTCGAGCAATTAAGGAAATAACCTTGAGAAAACATATTTTATTAATACAACAAAAACTACAACAACAACAAATCACCAAAGCACAATAGTACCAGCTAACTGATAACAAACATAATTCCAAGCCATTGTAAAGGAACGCCTATAAAAACCAGAGCTATGGCAAACATTTTGTAATAGTCATAACATAAAATTCAAGAGAAATTCATCGATTTCTTGAAAAAAAAAACGCAGTGTTCAATTCAGGCGTTTAGATATTGAAATAAACAAACCCAAGCTTAAAATAAAAAAAAAATATATATATTCGTTACTATGTTATATTCTAAGTATTTTTCATTCATATGCAGTCTAAGCCTTTGTTATACTTTGATAATCTGTAGTGAAGAAAATTTGGATTTGGATGACTATAGACCATCACCCAAATTAATGGGTCCAAAACGATTCAAACATTCTGAAGATGATACCACCCTCAATAAGCTAGACGATTCTTTGGCCAAAATCTCTACCATCTATATGCAAGCTTTATTTTCGGGAACTCATTCGGCAAAACTGGATATGAATATGCGTAAATTGGAGATTGAATTGTTTGATCTTTTGGATGTTCTCTATAAGGAAAATCGTCTAAAGGACTACATGAAATATGAAGCTGAAGTTACACGACAAATGATTTTATACAATATGCTCAAAAAACTCTTTGGTTTTGGCGGTGAAGATTCCGAAAAGGTTACGTGATGCACAATATCCAGTCGATGCTCTAGTTTTAATATTCCTTCTGTGATCATATCGTCGTAGTAGCTTTTAAGTTGTTGATGATGTATGTATTTCAAAGTATTCTAGCAAATAGTTTTAGAGGCTTTTAAATTTCAATAAATTATTATAAGATATACCGTTATGAAGTGAGCGTCAAGATACAAATGTCTTGATAGGGAACATTTGTTGTGAACGAGACCTTATTTTTTATATCCTCCACCATAACACATCGAAATATTGCCATAAGGCCCCATAAAGTATATATATTATGAGTCGTGGTGAAATTCTGAGTCGATCTAGCCCGTCCGTCCGTCTATTCAAATCACGCTAACTTCCGAACGAAATAAGCTATCGACTTGAAACTTGGCACAAGTAGTTGTTATTGATGTAGGTCGGATAATATTGCAAATGGGCCATATCGGACCACTTTTACGTATAGCCCCCATATAAACCGACCCCCAGATTTGGCTTGCGGATCCTCTTAGAGAACAAATTTCATCCGATCCGCTTGAAATTTGGTAGATAGTGTTACTATATGTTCTCTAACAACTACGCAATAATTGGTCCATATCGATCCATAATTATATATAACCCTCATATATACCGATCCCCAGATTTGTCCTCCGAAACCGCTTGGCGGAGCAAAATTCATCCGATCCGGTTGAAATTTAGTACGTGGTGTTAGTATATAGTCTCTAATAACCATGCAAACATTGGAGCATATCGGTCCATAATTACATATAGCCCCCATATAAACCGATACCCAGATTTGACCTCCGGAGCCTCTTGGAGGAGCAAATTTTATACTATTCGGTTGAAATTTGGTACGTGGTGTTAGTACATGGTCTCTAACAACCATGCAAAAATTGGTCCATATTGGTCCCCATATAAACCGATCCCCAGATTTGACCTCCGGAGCTTCTTGGAGGAGCAAATTTTATCCTATCCGGTTGAAATTTGGTACGTGGTGTAAGTATATAGTCTCTAATAACCATGCAAAAATTGGTCCATATTTTGTCCATAATTACATACATATACCGATCCCCAGATTTGACCTCCGGAGCCTCTTAGAGAAGCAAATTTCATCCTATTCGGTTGAAATTTGGTACGTGGTGTTAGTACATGGTATCTAACAACCATGCAAAAATTCGTCCATAGTGGTCCATAATTATATATAACTCTCATATATACCGATCCCCAGATTTGACCTCCGAAACCGCTTGGCGGAGCAAAATCAGATCCGGTTGAAATTTAGTACGTGGTGTTAGTATATAGTCTCTAATAACCATGCAAAAATTGGTCCATTTCGGTCCATAATCCATCCATCCATCGGTAAGTATTACCACAACCCAAGTAATTCGATTGTGGATGACAGTCTTTAGTAGAAATTTCTACGCAATCCATGGTGGAAGGTACATAAGATACGGCCTGGCCGAACTTACGGCCGTATAAACTTTTTTGTTTTCGGTGGAAGAAAAGTGCGGCAGACTCGCATTGAATGCTTGTCGAGGCATTTACTCCATCTCTTCCTATGGCCAATAAGAGCTCGTCCATTTTCTAGTCATATTAATCCATACTAAGATCCAACAAAAAATTAATATAAAATAAAAAGGATCACCCCTCTTTACAGAACAACAAACCTGCTAAACGGAACTGATTATAAATCCATATCCTTGTTTTTCATCTTCTCTGACTGAAGTAGAAAATACTCTCACCGTCGTGTGTCAGACACTCGCTAGCGTGGGTAATTTTTCGATTCATTTCAACAAAACAATCTCGAAGAGGGGTTCGTTCACACACACACACAATCGACTTGCATCTGTGTAGACATGGACACAAACTCAGAAACCTGATTTATCCTTTTCTCCATACATATGTATGTGCATAAAGAAAAATAAAATTTCTCAACCAACAAAACTCTTCAGGTTCTCACATACGCCTCCACTTTACTGTCGATGCACTTTGTATAAGGTGTTGTTGTTGTTTTTCCTTACCGATGTTGTTGTTGTATATTTTTATTTCTCACACATTTGAAATATGAGCTAAGAAACTCCCATGGCAAATTATGCAGGAAAAGGTAAATGTAGAAAGTTGCCAGATTTTTTGGAGGATGTACCATAGTCAGGACTTCCGTAGAAATAAAATATGAGCAAAAATTTTCTACAGATATAAAGTTTTGAGAAAGTTTTCTATAGAAATAAAATTTTGCCAAAATTTTCTATAGAAATAAAATTTTGCCAAAATTTTCTATAGAAATAAAATTTTGACAAAATTTTCTATAGAAATAAAATTTTGACAAAATTTGCTATAGAAATAAAATTTTGACAGAATTTTCTATAGAAATAAAATTTTGACAAAATTTTCTATAAAAATAAAATTTTGGCAAACTTTTCTATAGAAATAAAATTTGGACAAAATTTTCTATAGAAATAAAATTTGAACAAAATATTTTATAGAAATAAAATTTTAACAAAATTTTCTATAGAAATAAAATTTTGACAAAATTTTCTATAGAAATAAAATTTTGACAAAATTTTCTATAGAAATAAAATTTTGACAACGTTTTCCATAGAAATAACATGTTGACAAAATTTTCTATAGAAACAAAATATTGACAAAATTTTCTATAGAAATTAAATTTTGACAAAATTTTCTATAGAAATAAAATTTTGATAAAATTTTCTATAGAAATAAAATTTTGACAAAAATTTCTATAGAAATAAAATTTTGGCAAAAATTTTCTATAGAAATTAAATTTTGGCAAAAATTTTCTATAGAAATAAAATTGTGTACGGTGACTTGCAGAACGAACAGCATCACACGAACTCACATACAAAATCCCAGAAGATGGTTAGTGACACTAACCGAAATATTGGAAATAAATATTAAAATAAATCAATAATCGATTGTTTCTATGACCTCAAGCCGAACAAAATTAATAATCAGAATAAACATAAAATAGGTCAACAACACTCAAAAATATTTTTAAGAAATAAAATTTTGACGAAATTTTCTATAGAAATAAAATTTTGACAGAATTTTCTATAGAAATAAAATTTTTAAAAAAATTTCTATAGAAATAAAATTTTGATAAAATTTTCTATAGAAATAAAATTTTGTTGAAATTTTCTAAGGAAATAAAATTTTGACGAAATTTTCTATGGAAATAAAATTTTGACGAAATTGTCTATATAAATAAAAGTTTGACAAAAATTTTCTATAGAAATAAAATTTTTACAAAATTTTCTATAGAAATAAAATTTTGACAAATTTCTCTATTGAAATAAAATTTTGAAAAATTTTTCTATAGAAATAAAATGTTGACAAAATTTTCTATAGAAATAAAATTTTGACAAAATTTTCTATAGAAATAAAATTTTGAAAAAATTTTCTATAGAAATGAAATTTTAACAAAATTTCAGAAATAAAATTTTGACAAAATTTTCTATAGAAATAAAATTTTGACAACATTTTCTATAGAAATGAAATTTTCACAAAATTTTCTATAGAAATGAAATTTTAACAAAATTTTCTATAGAAATGAAATTTTAACAAAATTTTCTATGGGCATAGCATTTACAAAAATCGGAAAATCGGCATTTGCTATTTTTTGAGTAAAAAATCGTCAAAATGCCGATAAATCAGCAAACTTAGCAGCCTTGGATATTGTCAAGTCCCATGGCAAATAATGCAGGCAATGGTAAATGTAGAAAGTTGACAGATTTTTGGAGGATGTAGTCAGGACTTTCGTTTATGAGTACGAGTCCAAGGCAAGACTTCAGCTGAAGTAAGACCATTGAGTCCTGAAGATGATATCAAGGCTTGAGTGTGAACTACCTATTAACTATTAGCCGTTACTTGCAATCTAGTGGATCCTGTATTTGCCCAAAAATTTCGTAACTTTCTCAAAATAGTGGTAAAAACGTATGTGCAACTCCAAGGTTTAATTCCCCATGTTCCGATATTCGGAATCGCAAAAGTTTCGTTTGGCGATATTTGCTGAATCCAAAAGTTTATAGACTTAAATTTTGGTATTATTGTTCTTCTTCTTTAATAAGAACTTCAAATTAAAATAGGATTTAAGTCCTAGACAAATAAATTCTTATTATTTGCGATTCCGAATATCAGAACATGGGAGAATAAGTCATTCATTTATAACTTTTCCCAGATAAATATAAAAAACATCTGGCAACTCTTTATGGTATTTTCAATCATTAAAATCTTATTCAAGCATCAAACATACAGTGTATTCTTTATTTCATCCTTTAATATTCCTTGCCGATTTTCTCTCACCAAAAAAAAAACACTGATCACACGATCAATCGGTATGATCATCAAGGAACCTCATTAAGATCATTTATAGCCTGTATGTGCATACTAAAGTATGAGAGTATTCCCATATCTCTATTGATAGCTGCTAAGTTTTGAATATCGTCGGTCGTTTCACTTGTATCGTCCGATGCAATGTATGGCATTTAAGAAATTCCCACAGATCCTTGGAATATATGGCTATCATCTTGCTTTTGTTGTTCCTGGTGGCGTTTCGAGGCAAAAATCTTTGTTTGCTTTTGCCATTCCAACTCAATGTCCGTCTGTCATTTTGACAGTTCGACACAGCAGTCTGTAACGAAAACGATGTTGCTCTCTGGGCATTTTGTGGGAAGAGTTCGAAATGTTTATTAACCTTCGACTTTGGGTTACCAATGATGCTGCTACTCAATTTTAACAAGTGTATCTGTGAGTGGTGTCATAGAGATCCTTAAGGTTGATTGAACCACATTATTTCCTTCTCATGCTCTCCTGTTTTCTTGTTATGAGATATTGATGATGTTGTTGTTTTTATTATTTGCTTGTTGTAGTGATTTTCGTGTTTGTTATTGTTGTGTTTTACTCGGAGAGTTATTTGTTATGGTTTATTGCTCATTCAATGTTTTTCTTTTTGAAACGTTTATATGCTAGTGAATAGTGTGGGAATTTCCCAGGATACTTAAGGATATTTGAATACAAATAAGAATTTTATAGTAGTAGAATTTTATAGTTTGTAGTACATACAAAACATATTTTTAATATGATATATATTCGAATTTTAAGAGTTTCTTAGCTAAATTCCAATGTAAATTGGATTGCAAAGAATTAATACGAACTTGACTTGTAAGAAACATATAATGGTCTTGCATTTCAAATGTTACTAAACAATTATTTTGCAAATATTGACCGGTCTTTATAATTTTGTCAAAATATTGGTAATAGGTAATTTTGTGAAAATTTTCTTTGCTATAGGAAATTTTGTGAAAAAGTTCGTTGCTATAGGAAATTTGGCAAAATTTCTTTGCTATAGGAAATGTTGTAAAAATTTCTTTGCTGTAGAAAATGTTGTCAAAATTTCTTTGCTAAAATAAATTTTTGTTTAAATATCTTTGCTATAGAAAATTTTGTCAAAATTTCTTTGCTATAAGAAATTTTGTCAAAATTTCTTTGCTATAGAAAATTTTGTCAAAATTTCTTTGCTATAAGAAATTTTGTCAATATTTCTATGCTATAGGAAATTTTGCCAAAATTTAGTTGCTACACCGAAAAAAAGTAAACTGTTTTATAGGAAGAATAAACTAACTCTTACGAAAATTGAAGTAAATTTTACTCCACATTTTGAGATTTCCACAAAGCGTTGTTAAAACCAGGAAAATTTAATGCCCTGTTGTACTTTTCAACTGCAGTTCTCGAAATTACACCCTCTCATAAAAGAAGAAATTAACTAAAGTTAAAGAAGAAAATAATTGGCGCCAAATCATGCAAATCATGAAGAAATTAACTAAAATTAAAGAAGAAAATCATTGGCGCCAAATCATGACTATTTTTTTAACCATACAGTAGTTCATTCTTACTATTTTTCGGAATCGTACGACAATTTTGAACTTTATGCACTTTATACTTACGTTTAGTTCTTAAAATGTTTGAGACATATTTAAAAAAACGAAATTTTCATTGGGCTGTGGAAAATTTCGCAAAAAATAATAAAATTGTAACTACAAACAAATATTTTTTTTGCAATAAAAATAAGTTTAATTTAGCGTTAGTTTAACTACGGAAATTTTTTTCTGTGTATAGGAAAGTTTGTCAAAATATTTTTGCTACACTCCAAAAAAAAAAGTTTACTTGGATCCAAAGATTTTGACCTTCCCTTAAGGATTTTGGTATTGATTCCGAGCTAAATATACGGCTTCATTAAAATAAAGAAATTTTTTAGCGACCTATCTGACTTTAAATCTAGGACCAATAAAATTAAAATTGGGATACAGATCTCATTTATCAAATTTTCATTCAGTTTTCGCGGTTTATTAATAAAGGTACTCACGTACAAACAAATACCAGTTTAAAAATCCAAATTATAACGGATACTTCATAGTTAAAAATGTTTTCTTAATTCCAAAAAAAACTTTAAATTTAGCGTCTTAATCCTCAAAATAAGTCTTAGCCTATATTTGAAGCGTTTTTATCTTAAATTAAAAGTTTCAATATTTCAATTACTTTAAGGACAATATCTTTAAATCAAAAATGCGTTTCTTTACTTTAAGGAAAATTAGCCTTAGTTCAAAGACATGCGACTTTAACGGAGGGACGCAAATTTACATATTTTGTGTCCAAAATTTAATGAACAAATTTTTGAAGCAAAGATTATAAACTTTATTTTTATTAAAATTTCATTATTTTAAAGAAATTTGTCCTTAATATTTTGTAAATTTCGCATCCTAAAATTTAGGTTGCGTAATCTTTAGTATCACGTAAATATTTTTTTCAGTGTATAAGACATTTTGTCAAAATTTCTATGCTATATGAAATTTTGTTTATATTTCTCTGCTATAGGAAATTTTGTCAAAATTTCTTTGCTATAGGGAGTTTTGTCAAAATTTCTATGTATAGAAAATTTTGTTAAAATTTCTTTGCTACAGGAAATTTTGTTAAAATATCTTTGCTATAGGAAATTTTGTCAAAATTTCTTTGCTACAGGAAATGTTTTCAAAATTTCTTTGCTATAGGAAATTTTGTCAAAATTTCTTTGCTATAGGAAATTTTGTCAAAATGTCTTTACTGTAGGAAAATTTGTCAAAATTTCTTTGCTGTAGGAAATTTTGTCAAAATTTCGCGCTATAGGGAAATTTGTCAAAATTTCTATGCTATAGAAAATTTTGTCAAAATATCTTTGCTATCGGAAATTTTGTCAAAATTTCTTTGCTGTAGGAAGTTTTGTCAAAATTTCGCACTATAAGAAATTTTTTCAAAATATCTTTGCCAGAGGAAATTTAGTCAAAATTTCGTTGCTATAGAAAATGTTGTCCAAATTTCTTTGCTACAGGAAATTTTGTCAAAATTTCTTTGCTGTAGGAAAATTTGTCAAAATATCTTTGCCGTAGGAAATTTTGTCAAAATTTCGTTACTATGTTATATGAAATTTCGTTTAAATTTCATTGCTATAGAAAATCTATGCTATTGGAAATTTTGTCAAAATTTCGTTGCTATAAGAAATTTTATCAAAATGTCGTTGCTTTAAGAAATTTTGTCAAAATATCTTTGCTATAGGAAATTTTGTCAAAATTTCTTTGCTGTAGAAAATGTTGCCAAAATTTCTTTACATTGGGCAAAATTTCTTTGTTTAGGAATTTAGTTGCTTTATTTTGAAATTAATTTGGTCAAAATGGCTATAGTAAATATAGTCAAAATATCCTGGCTCTAGGACATTCTGGCTACAGTCAAGACTTGTCAAAACTTTAATTCTATAGGGAATATTATCAAAATTCCTTGTCTGTAAGAAATTTTATCAAAACTTCTGTGGTATAAGAAATTTTGATTTTTTTTTTGCTATAGAAAATATTATTAAAATGTCTATGCTATAAAAACTTTGGTCAAAATTTCTTTGCTATAGGAAATTTTGTCGAAATTTCTTTGTTACTGGAAATTTTGTCAAAATTTCTTTGTTATAGGAATTTTTTTCAAATTTTTCTTTGCTATAAAAAATGTTTAAAAAAATTGTTTTCTATAGGAACTTTTTTCAAAATTTCGTTGCTACAGAAAATTTCTTTGTTATAGGATTGTGTTGGAAATTTATTTGCTTAAATTTTGAAATTAGTTTGGACTTTTCTTGCTATAGGAAATTTCTTCAACATTTTTGGTTTTTGTTATAAAAAAAACCTTAACGAAGTTTCTTTACTATGGGAAATCCTGCCAAAATTTCTGCTACAGAAAATTTTTCTAAATTTCATTTCTAAATTAAATTTTCTTAAATTTTATTTGCTTTGTGAAATTCTGTTATAATTTCTTTGCTATAGGAAGTTTTTTTGAAATTCATTTGCTTTAAGATATTTCGTAAAAATGTCTTTGTTTGAATTTTTTTTTAATATTTTTACTATAAAACCTTTGCCAAAATTTTCCTTGCAAAAAGAATTTTTTCAAAACTTCTGTGATATTGGAATTTTTTCTTCAATTCAACTAGCAATTTTTTCAAAATTTCATTTTTATAAGAAAATTCGTCTCCTTTTTCAAAAATTTAATTATATTACCCGAATTTCAAAACCACCACTTTTCAATTGGCGTAGATAACAAAATGACATATTGCAAAGATCATTAGAATGGATTCCAAAAAAATTCCCATGGAGTCAAGTGCACACAGCACAAATCCACACACAACATAAGAACAATGTAAAACTCCTTCACAGGAATCCTTTTCATATCGCATCATTGTCACAGAAACGCTCAAGTCTATTGTTTCAATTTCCGAATTCCAACAAAGACAATACAAAAAAAAACATGCAAAATTAATTGTATGAGAATTTCACAAAGAAATGTAAACGAAATGACATTCAAATGGAAAAACTCACTTGTCGGCTACATCCAATAAGGTTCCCACACAATGTACCTGTTCAAATTTGTTTTGATTTAAATTTCTATTTTCTCACTCCTGCCGATTTCCCATGAAATGTTGAGAATTTCTGCTCTCGCTAGAGGGTCCAAGAAAAGGATATGCCTTTGTGTTATTGTCTATCTTATTGTAATGTAAAACAACATCAACCGGGATACACAGTTTTGCCATGGTAAAAAAGGATCGCCAAGATGTATTGAAATTGTATCCCATACTATTTGGATATTACCAAAAGATACATTTCAATCCATGAGATACATTAACATTTTAATTTTTCTCTAGATTTTTGTGAGTCATTTTTTGAGTAAGGTCTAGAAGTTATGCAAACATGTCTATGCATATACCATATATATTCTATTGTGTCACATTCAAGGATAATTCCTTAATTTCGTATGAATTTATACGATTTTTATGTGATACCTATTGTGATTTCTTGGAAGTCGTAATACAATTCTAGGAATATATGGCATACCAATTATTTTTAATTAGAACGATAATCGAAGAGTTTTGGTCAATTTAGATTTGATGGACTCGGAAAGTTGATTAAGTTATACACTGATTGTAATGTCACTTTATTTTAATACAGGGTAGTTGGTACAAAGTGTTTCTAATTGAAAACAGGCGATTATTTGTATGAAGTTTTACTACTGTAAAAATGACTTTGCTAAAATGTTGTATTTATTCTTTCCGAATTTCAATTACTATTATAATTTTAGACGTTGTTGAAAATGAAAAAAAAGTCAAAATTTCAACAATATTTTTGACATTTTGATCCGTTAAAAGTCACCTGATGAATTAAGGTTATCTTATAAATAATTCTACCCTGTAGGAAGTTTTGTCAAAAACTATTGTTTCCTATAGGAAATTTTGTCAAAATTTCCATACTATAAGAATTTTTGTTAAATTTTTTTGCTATAGATAATTTAGCCAAGATTTCGTGACTATTGGAATATTTTTTAAAATTTCTTTGCTATAGAAAGTTTTGTCAATATTTCTTTGTCATAGGAAATTTTGTCCAAATTTCGTTGCTATAGGAAATATTAGCAAAATTTCTGGCGTATGAGAAATATTGTCAACATTTCTTTGTTATAGGAAATCTTATAAAAATTTCTTTGCTGCAGGAGATTTTTTCAAAATTTCTTCCATACACGCAGAGAAGGAATATGATCGCCTCAAAAATGTTTCAAGAGCAAAATGTTATTTTTGTAGGGTGACCATGTAACATGTTTGTCACTAAAATGTTATGTCAAATATAACCTGCTTGTCGAAATTAGATACATGATTTCCGAGAAAATAATATGGTTGCGAAAACCATGTTACATGGTCACCACCTAAAAATAAAATTTTGCTCTTAAAACATGTTTGAGGTGATCATATTATTTTTTATTAGTTTCTTTGCTATAGAAAATATTGTCAAAGTTTTTTGAAATATTATCAACATTTCTTGTCTTTAGGAAATTTTATCCAAATTACTTTGCTATAGGAAATTTTGTCAACATATCTTGACTATATGAAATTTTATCAAAATTTCTTGACTATAGGAAACTTGGTGAACATTTCATGGCTATAGGAAATTTTATCAAAATTTCTTTTCCATAGGAAATTTTGTCAAACTTTCTAGACTATATGAAATTTCATCAAAATTTCTTGACTATAGGAAATTTTGTAAGAATTTCTTGGCCATAGAAAATTTTATCAAAATTTCTTTGCTATAGGAAATTTTGTCAACATTTCTTGGATACAGGAATATTTGTTCAAATTTCTTAATTATAAAAAGATTTTTTAAATTTCTTTGCTATAGGAAATTTTGACTTACTATAAGAATTTTTGTTAAATTTTTTTGCCATAGATAATTTAGTCAAGATTTCGTGACTATTGGAATATTTTTTAAAATTTCTTTGCTATAGAAGGTTTTCTCAATATTTCTTTGTCATAGGAAATTTTGTCCAAATTTCGTTGCTATAGGAAATATTAGCAAAATTTCTGGCGTATGAGAAATTTTGTCAACATTTCTTTGTTATAGGAAATCTTATAAAAATTTCTTTGCTGCAGAAGATTTTTTTCAAAATTTCCTCCTATAGGAATATTTTTTATTAATTTCTTTGCTATAGAAAATATTGTCAAAATTTCTTTGCAATAGGAAATTTTGTCAAAATTTTTTGAAATATTATCAAAATTTCTTGTCTTTAGGAAATTTTATCCAAATTACTTTGCTATAGGAAATTTTGTCAACATATCTTGACTATATGAAATTTTATCAAAATTTCTTGACTACACGCAAAAAAATAATTCTTTCCTCCCAAACGAAATTTTAGACAAACAAAGTTCGTTTCTCATTTGCTTTTCGCTGTAAGGAAGTGTATTTGGAAGAAAAGTATATACTTTTTGTGATAAACGTTTATTCTTTTCCAGGATGTAAAAACAATTTCATAAAGACTAACTCAAAAAAAATTTTTTTTTTCTGGCTAATTGCATTTTCCCTCACATCTTTCTCACTTCCACGAAGATGTTTAGTTCTTAGCACCTTTTTCTGTAATACAAACAATGTAGAAGAAATTATACGATTTTATAAATTTTTAAAATTTTTTTACCTTTCGCCTGGACTGAGAATCGAACCGCGGACCATGCACTTTGTAAGCCAACACACTAACCACTGAGCTATGTACCTGTTATGGTCATCAATAGATAAATATCCATATAAGTTATATTTATATAGCATAGCTTGCGGCGCCCACGAACCGAATAAACAAAGTTTATTTAACAGAAACAAACATTTAGTTTGTCACCGTGGAGCAGTGGTTGCTACGTCTGACTCTCATGCCAAGGGTCGTGGGTTCGATCCCTGCTTCGACCAAAGTTTTTTTTTTTTTTTTTTTTTTTTTTTTTTTTTTTTTTTACATACATTCTACATATGTTCGGAAGATTCCGAAAAAAATGTTCAACATTACATTGTACTATATTAAATTTTGAACTGTAAAATGTGTTTTATTAAAGACCAAAAGTCAGAAAACAACAGTGTTTGATATAAACGAAATGGACTCTGTTGTTGTTTCAAAAATAACTTTGTAACAAACGAATTTTTTTGGTGATAAAAGTTTAAAATTTTCGAAGCAATTCAAAAAACTCTAACAAAAGAAAAACGTTTTCGGTACACGTTTTCCAAACGTTTTTTTTCTTTGCGTGTATAGGAAACTTGGTGAACATTTCATGGCTATAGGAAATTTTATCAAAATGTCTTTTCCATAGGAAATTTTGCCAAACTTTCTAGACTATATAACATTTCATCAAAATTCCTTGACTATAAGAAATTTTGTAAGAATTTCTTAGCCATAGGAAATTTTATCAAAATATCTTTGCTATAGGAAATTTTGTCAACATTTCTTGTATACAGGAATATTTGTTCAAATTTATTGATTATAAAAATGTTTTTTAAATTTTTTTGCTATAGGAAATTTTGACAAAATATCTTTCACAAAGGAGATTTTTTCACAATTTCTTGACTATCAAATTTTCTTCCTATCGGAAATTTTGTTAAAATTTGATTACAAATTGTTTGCTATCGGAATATTGTCAAAATTTCTTTGCTATGGGAAATCCTACAGTTGCTATATGATATATTATCGAAATTTCTTGCCTATAAGAAAATTTTGTCAAAATTTCTTGGCTATAGAAAATATTGTCAAAATTTCTTTACTATAGAAAAATTTGTCAAGACTTCTTACCTATAGGAAAAAATGTTAAATATCTTGGCTATAGGAAATTTTGTCACAATTTTAATGCTAAAGATACCCTAAAGTCAAAACATTAGTTCTATTGGAATATTGTTAAAATTTTGTTGCTACAGGAAATTTTGTCAAAATTTCTTGGCTATAGGAAATTGTGTCAAAATTTCTCGGCTTCAGGAAATTTTGTTAAAATTTCTTTGCTTCAAACAAAATAGGAAATATAATAAAAAAATTTCTTGTCTATAGGACATTTTGTAAAGATTTCTTAGCTATAATTTTTTTTTCAAAATTTCTTGTCTACAGGAAACTTAGTCAAAATTTCTTGTACACGCAAAGAAAAAAAACGTTTGGAAAACGTGTACCGAAAACGTTTTTCTTTTGTTAGAGTTTTTTGAATTGCTTCGAAAATTTTAAACTTTTATCACCAAAAAAATTCGTTTGTTACAAAGTTATTATTTATTCAATAAACAAAGTTATTTTTGAAACAACAACAGAGCCCATTTCGTTTATATCAAACACTGTTCTTTTCTGACTTTTGGTCTTTAATAAAACACATTTTACAGTTCAAAATTTAATATAGTACAATGTAATGTTGAACATTTTTTTCGGAATCTTCCGAACATATGTAGAATGTATGTAAAAAAAAAAAAAAAAAAAAAAAACTTTGGTCGAAGCAGGGATCGAACCCACGACCCTTGGCATGAGAGTCAGACGTAGCAACCACTGCTCCACGGTGCCAAACTAAATGTTTGTTTCTGTTAAATAAACTTTGTTTATTCGGTTCGTGGGCGCCGCAAGCTATGCTATATAAATATAACTTATATGGATATTTATCTATTGATGACCATAACAGGTACATAGCTCAGTGGTTAGTGTGTTGGCTTACAAAGTGCATGGTCCGCGGTTCGATTCTCAGTCCAGGCGAAAGGTAAAAAAATTTTAAAAATTTATAAAATCGTATAATTTCTTCTACATTGTTTGTATTACAGAAAAAGGTGCTAAGAACTACATCTTCGTGGAAGTGAGAAAGATGTGAGGGAAAATGCAATTAGCCAGAAAAAAAAATTTTTTTTGAGTTAGTCTTTATGAAATTGTTTTTACATCCTGGAAAAGAATAAACGTTTATCACAAAAAGTATATACTTTTCTTCCAAATACACTTCCTTACAGCGAAAAGCAAATGAGAAACGAACTTTGTTTGTCTAAAATTTCGTTTGGGAGGAAAGAATTATTTTTTTGCGTGTATATGGGAAATTTTCACAAAATTTCTTGTCTATAGGAAATTTTGTCAAGTACGTTGACTATAAAAAATTTTGTCAAAATTTCTGGACTATACACCCAAAGAAAAAATAATTTCCTCCGGAATGAATTTTTATACAAACGAAATTCCCCATTCTTACAAAATACTTTCTTTTAGGACAAATAAACTGGAATTATAATAAGCGATTGAACGATTGTCTCCATTCTTTTTTACTTGCTTTTAAAGTAAATTTTTTTCGCGTCAAAAGAAAACTTCACTTGTCTAAAATTTCGTTCCTCAGAAAAGAAAACTCTTCTTTCAGTGTAGAAAATTTTGTCAAAACTTCGTTACTAAAGGATATACCATATTATCAAAATGTCTTTGCTATAGGAAATATTGTCAAAATTTCCTTTTATTTATTTTTTTTTTTTTGGAAACACTTCCGGTTGTCTGCCCCCCATTAACATATAAAAAGTCCTTCCATTGATACCATTTGTTGGTATGCTGATCTAAAGTCCTAAAAGTGAAATCCTTTTCTTCTTCTCTCTACTTCCGCATCCTCAGATGTGATTTTCCTTTAACAAAGATTCCTCCAAATCCACACCATATGCATTCTTACAACAAATTATTTTAATTTTATTATGATTTTTTTTCATGACGTTTATCTTCAAGGAAAAATTGAATTGCATTGCTCTGTTGGAAGAGTTATCCTCAATCATATTTCAAGATGGGAACATATTGTGTTATAATCACCTACAACATCCTTTTACAATGAGTGACGGACATATAATTTGGTGTAAAACGCAGCTAATTGAAAACATCCTACATCCCCTATGAAGGATATTTTGAACCTCAAGTGGAAATGGAAAGTGGTTAAATTTCCACAAGTAGTGATTCCCTCACGCTTATTTTCTCATGGATGGGAATTGGATAGAGTACAAGAACTATAAATTATGGTTAAAACAATAAGAAAACTCTGTATTAAGAATGAAACAGGTACAGAGTAAAAGACAAGATTGGGTATAAATAAATATGGACCGATATGAAACCAGATGATAGCACTGACATCACATGACAAGTTTCAACCCGATTTGATAAAAATCGTGGCCCAGAAGGCTCAAGAACTGAAATCTGGGAATTGATGAATAAAAAAATTTTGACAAAATTTTTTACAGAAATAAAATTTTGCCAAACTTTTCTATGGAAATAAAATTTTGACAAAATTTTCTAAGAAAAAAAATTTTGACAAAATTTTTTACAGAAATAAAATTTTGAAAAAATTTTCGTTAGAAATAAAATTTTGACAAAATTTTTTATAGAAATAAAATTTTGACAAAATTTTCTATAGAAATAAAATTTTGCAAAAATTTTCTATAGAAATAAAATTTGCAAAAATTTTCTATCGAAATAAAATTTGCAAAAATTTTCTATACAAATAAAATTTTCACAAAACTTTGTATAGAAATAAAATTTTGATAAAATTTTCTATAGAAATAAAATTTTTACAAAATTTTGTATAGAAATAAAATTTTGACAAAATTCTCGTTAGAAATAAAATTTTGACAAAATTTTCTATAGAAATAAAATTTTGCAAAAATGTTCTTTAGAAATAAAATTTTGCAAAAATTTTCTATAGGAATAAAATTTTGCAACAACTTTCTATATAAATAAAATTTTCACAAAATTTTGTATAGAAATAAAATTTTGACAAAATTTTCTGTAGAAATAAAATTTTTCAAAAAGTTTCTATAGAAATAAAAATTTAACAAAATTTTCTATAGAAATAAGATTTTGACAACATTTTCTATGGAAATAACATTTTGACAAAATTTTCTATAGAAATAAAATTTTGACAATATTTTCTATAGAAATAAAACTTTGCAAAATTTTTCTATAGAAATAAAATTTTGAGAAAATTTATATAGAAATAAAATTTTGACAAAATTAATAATAAAATTTTGACAACATTTTCTATAGAAATAAAATTTTGCAAAAATTTTCTATAGAAATAAAATTTTGCACAAACTTTCTATAGGAATAAAATTTTGCAAAAATTTTCTACATAAATAAAATTTTTACAAAATTTTGTATAGAAATAAAATTTTGAAAAAATTTTCTGTAGAAATAAAATTTTGAAAAAATTCTCTGTAGAAATAAAATTTTTCAAAAATGTTCTATAGAAATAAAAATTTAACAAAATTTTCTATAGAAATAAAATTTTGACAAAATTGTTTACAGAAATAAAATTTTGCCAAAATTTTCTATGAAAATAAAATTTTGACAAAATTTTTTACGAAAAAAAATTTTGACAAAATTTTCTATAGAAATAAAATTTTGACAAAATTTTCTATAGAAATAAAATTTTGACAAAATTTTCTATAGAAATAAAATGTTGGCAATATTTTCTATAGAAACAAAATTTTGACAAAATTTTCTATAGAAATAAAATTTTGGCAATATTTTCTATAGAAATAAAATTTTGCAAAATTTTTCTATAGAAAAAAAAATTGACAAAATTTTCTATAGATATAAAATTTTGCAAAAATTTTCTATAGAAATAAAATTTTGCAAAAATTTTCTATAGAAATAAAATTTTGACAAAATTTTCTATAGAAATAAAATTTTGACAAAATTTTCTATAGAAATAAAATTGTGACAAAATTTTCTATAGAAATAAAATTTTGCAAAAATTTTCTATAAAAATAAAATTTTGACAAAATTTTCTATAGAAATACAATTTTGACAAAATTTCTATAGTAATAAAATTTTGACAAAATTTTCTATAGAAATAAAATTTTGAGAAATTTTGCTATCGAAATAAAATTTTGCAAAAATTTCTATAGAAACAAAATTTTGCAAAAATTTCCTATAGAAATAAAATTTTGACAAAATTTTCTATATAAATAAAATTTTCACAAAATTTTGTATAGAAATAAAATTTTTCAAAAATTTTCTATAGAAATAAAAATTTGAAAAAATTTTCTATAGAAATAAAATTTTGCAAAAATTTTCGATAGAAATAAAATTTTTCAAAAATTTTCTATAGAAATAAAATTTTGACAAAATTCTCTATAGAACTAAAATTTTGACAAAATTTTCTATAGAAAAAAATTTGGACAAAATTCTCTATAGAAAAAAATTTGGACAAAATCCTCTATAGAAATAAAATTTTGACAAAATTCTCTTAGAACTAAAATTTTGACAAAATTTTCTATAGAAATAAAATTTTGATAAAAAATTCTATAGAAATAAAACAATTTCCATAGATATATAATTTTGACAAAATTGCATATAGAAACAAAATTTTGCAAAAATTTCCTATAGAAATAAAATTTTGACAAAATTTTCTATATAAATAAAATTTTCACAAAATTTTGTATAGAAATAAAATTTTTCAAAAATTTTCTATAGAAATAAAATTTTGCAAAAATTTTCTATAGAAATAAAATTTTGACAAAATTCTCTATAGAACTAAAATTTTGACAAAATTTTCTATAGAAAAAAATTTGGACAAAATTCTCTATAGAAAAAAATTTGGACAAAATCCTCTATAGATATAAAATTTTGACAAAATTCTCTTAGAACTAAAATTTTGACAAAATTTTCTATAGAAATAAAATTTTGATAAAAAATTCTATAGAAATAAAACAATTTCCATAGATATATAATTTTGACAAAATTGCATATAGAAATAAAATTTTGACAAAATTTTCTATAGAAATAAAATGTTGACAAAATTTTCTATAGAAATAAAATGTTGACAAAAATTCTGTAGAAATAAAATTCTAACAAAAATTTCTATAGAAATAAAAAATTTCCATAGAAATATAATTTTGACAAAATTGCATATAGAAATAATATTATGACAAAATTTTCTATAGAAATAGAATTTTGACAAAATTTTCTATAGATATAAAATTTCGCAAAAATTTTCTATAGAAATAAAATTTTGCAAAAATTTTCTATAGAAATAAAATTTTGACAAAATTTTCTATAGAAATAAAATTTTGACAAAATTTTCTATAGAAATAAAATTTTGTTGTTTTTTATTTCAGCTTAAAACCATACATTGACTAAACTACAAGAGTAGCTTAACCAACAGAGGAAAAGAATGTTTGTCAAATTTATTTGGGCAAAGCCCTATAGACTGCAAGATGGTTGGATGGACGCACGTTTCGGAATTACCACATTCCTCATCAGCATCCTCTACTTGCAGCAAAACTATCAACCAATTATCAGAATAAATTCAGGCAGTTTATTAAACCCAACAAAAACCACACTTGAACCCTCCGAAAAAAGGTTTTACATTGATAGCCGGCTTTTGCCGAAATAAATTCGAAACAAACATATCTCTTTTCCTATGCCACTGTCAAATCATCGATTCACATGGCTGGGTTTATTTTGAGCGTGCCTCCTCTTCTTTTTCCATTTGTTTTGTTTTGTTATTGTTGGTTTTGTTCTTTAAGCATTGTTGTTGTTTTTTATTTCAGCTTAAAACCATACATTGACTAAACTACAAGAGTAGCTTAACCAACAGAGGAAAAGAATGTTTGTCAAATTTATTTGGGCAAAGCCCTATAGACTGCAAGATGGTTGGATGGACGCACGTTTCGGAATTACCACATTCCTCATCAGCATCCTCTACTTGCAGCAAAACTATCAACCAATTATCAGAATAAATTCAGGCAGTTTATTAAACCCAACAAAAACCACACTTGAACCTTCCGAAAAAAGGTTTTACATTGATAGCCGGCTTTTGCCGAAATAAATTCGAAACAAACATATCTCTTTTCAAATCGATGATTTGACAGTGGCATAGGAAAAGAGATATGTTTGTTTCGAATTTATTTCGGCAAAAGCCGGCTATCAATGTAAAACCTTTTTTCGGAGGGTTCAAGTGTGGTTTTTGTTGGGTTTAATAAACTGCCTGAATTTATTCTGATAATTGGTTGATAGTTTTGCTGCAAGTAGAGGATGCTGATGAGGAATGTGGTAATTCCGAAACGTGCGTCCATCCAACCATCTTGCAGTCTATAGGGCTTTGCCCAAATAAATTTGACAAACATTCTTTTCCTCTGTTGGTTAAGCTACTCTTGTAGTTTAGTCAATGTATGGTTTTAAGCTGAAATAAAAAACAACAACAATGCTTAAAGAACAAAACCAACAATAACAAAACAAAACAAATGGAAATAAAATTTTGCAAAATTTTTCTATAAAAATAAAATTTTGCAAAAATTTTCTATGGAAATAAATATTTGACAAAATTTTCTATGGAAATAAAATTTTGACAAAATTTTCTATAGACATAAAATTTTTTAAAAATTTTTCGATAGAAATAAAAATTTGACAAAATTTTCTATAGAAATAAAATTAGACATGAGCATTGTAAGGAGAAAGTCTATTACTTTGTAAAATATAATATCTCGCTGAAGATGATCACCGATGGTGTATCGAAATATCCGAGAATAGCAATATTTCAATAAAAAGTAATGAAAAACATTAACACCAGCATTTTTCATTAGTCCATGACCTCAAGCCAAACAAATAATCCCAAAATTGTAAAATTCCAAAGGTCAACTAACAAAACTAAAAATAAAATTTTGATAAAATTTTCTACAGAAAACAAATTTTGACAGAATTTTCTATAGAAATATAATTTTGACAAAATTTTCTATAGAAATAAAATTTTGACAAAATTTTCCGTAGAAATAAAATTTTGCTAAATAACATTTATTTGTTTGGTAGTTTTTTGGTAACATTTTCTCTAAATTTTGGTAGATTATTTATGACTCGTGTTCGACATACAAGTAAAAACTACACGTGCATAGTTCCATACCTTGTTTCGTTCGGTGGCTCATATGTAATGCAACAAACTAAAGTGCTATATTTTGATTGTTCGAAGGCAAATATTGGAGGAGATAACACACAATTTTAGAATCAGTTTAGATTTTTTTCAATTGTCTAGTTTTGGCACTAATTATGGCATTCAACCAACTGGCAAAGCCATTACACGTTGCAAGAAAGTGACTATGCGGTTTTTTGGTCCAGTGCAGGCCATCCCGCCGTCTTGGGGATCGACACTTTGATATTTTTTAGTGCCAACCGTCTTGGGAGATCAACACTTTGATATTTTTTAGTGCCAACCTTACTCTCCAAAATGTCCTGGACAGAGAGATTTTAGTGGTCATTGTGCGGTAGAAATGAGACGAGGAACCTCTTTTTAGGCACTCTTGGTTGACGCGTGCTGAGTGCAATGGTGCAGAGTCCTGCTGGAATACCCATGGTTTGCGGCCGAAATGTTAATCAGAGCTGGGTGCGAACATAAGCACACCATTACAATCGACATCGCTGGAGTTCTAATATACCAATCAAATTTGCTCCATTTCGGAAATATAACCAAAAATTACAACTTTTACAAATACACTTACATATTACTTGGCTCTTTGCAGTCTAACTTTTTGTGCATTCTTGCACTTTTTGGAACTTCAATGGTTTGGACTAACCAAGCTTGTTTTTAATATGTGTTGCATCAGTGCTCTTGCGATATGTTCAGCTCATAAAAAAGTTGTTTACCATTGCGGCGTGGATTGATCAAATCTGACTTTTACTTTTCGGATTTATTGACATTTATACACGATACCAGCTTGTGGTTTTCCAAGCAAATATATATCAATCGCACTATCACGAATACCTTTATTTCTGAATACAATAAATCAAAATGCTTTTTCAAGCTTGTAAACAATACTTTATGAGGTCCACTATCAATATTTTTATGCAGACATAATGATAAATGTTTGTCTTTTAATGACATGACAATTACAAAAATGCAACAACGGAAACGATCTACTGTTTTCGTAAACTTTTCTATGAGTGTAGCAATACACTTTTTATACCACCATTCCCGCTCTATTCAATGATGTTATCACACTACAAGTAAGAATATTTGAATTCTTGTTGGAAACAAATGGGAACGCATTTTCAGCAAGTTGAATTCACATAGTTTTCAACTCTTATGCATATGTTTACGCCAATAACATGTGAACACACCTAGTGTACCACAGTCATAGCTTTTGACAACCAGTCTAACCGAAACCGCGATAAATCTTCTTATTTGTTGTTACAAATGCTAAACAATATGAGAACTCCTCCGACCCATCTTTTAAGTTTTGCCGAACAAATTCACAAGTTCGAAATATGTTCTACGGATTTTGCATCCAATCTTATTTGTATCGCATCTGACAAGAAGTTGATATTGGGATTAATAAGATTTCCTGTAAGTATGAAACATTTGCCGACCAAAACAAGCACATTGTTTACCCTAGTACATTTTTCAGGAGGAATCGGAAACTGAAACATTCGAATGGGAACGTCTCAAAGACATCTACAATGAAAATCGCTGTGATGCCTTAAGCTTTCATCCCGAGACATCGCTGGTAACTGTTCCGAAAACGGTTACATTTTGTTCTGCCGGTGGCGATTTTATTCTAAGAATATTTCGTACAGACTTACAAAATGCCGATACAGTACAAACACTTAAAGCCCATACGAATTATATAAATGATATTGCATGGGACACCGATGGTGAATTTCTGGCATCGGTAAGTGATGATCATTCGTGTAAGATTTGGTCTACCGAATCAAATTACGAGAATGTGATTACATTTTGTCTTTCATCGGCGGGCATGTCGGTAAAATGGCATCCGGAAGAACCACATAAAGTATTGGTTGCCGAAAAGAAAGGTGTGGTCCATATGTACAATGTGAGGTCACAGCAATCGATTTTATCACTTGAAGCGCCCAGATCTCCTCTAATGTCGGCCGATTGGTCCTTCAATAATTGTCACTTTATAACTGCTTTATCCTACGGTGATCTTGTTACATGGGATTTATCGAATAAACCTTGCTCGCCATCGGACGTTAAACAAATCCACGAAGACGGTGGTCGTTGTGTACGCTTTGCTCCAAACACAGAATTTGTAACAGCAAGTATAGGAAGACCAGATATAACCTTGAAAGTATGTACAGCTAAGTCAACGGTGCCCCTGGTGGAAGCATCATTAAAATTATATGCTGGTTTAAGTTGGCATCATCGTTTGCCATATATAGCTGCTGCCTATGATAGAAAACTCGGATTTTGGAAAGTTCAATTCAAATAGAATATACACACTTCAGGTTATATGCATTTTTTATTAAATATATTTTATTGCAAAAGTAGAAAAAAAATCATTTTATCTCGAGAAAATTTAATAATATTAAGCCCCATTTACGGATGCCAAATATTCCTTATAACGTACTTCCTGTTGAGCTTGTAGTTTTTGCAGTTTCTTTAGCTGACCCTTACTAACTTCTTTTCCCTCTTTGTCGTGGGTAGGTAAGCCCTAAAACAAAGAAATATAATAAGAGTGATTACTAGGCAACCTATAACGATGATAACTTACATTTTCATCAAATTTTGAATACTTGTCGGTTTCGCTTAAAAACATTTCCTTGGGATTTATTTTCTTTTGAGCTTCTTTTGCTGCTGCGGCCGCAGCAGCTGCTTCTTTTTTACGTTCTTTTTCTGCCAAACGTTCTGCTTCGGCAGCCTTTTTGGTTTCTCTTTCTTTCAAAAGTGTTTCACGATCTACTAACTTTACGGCATATTTACCGCCATCTTTATCTTCTAATCGTACCCCCAAATTAGGAAGAATTTCATCCCGAAGTTCATCGCATAATTTCAATATATCCGTGGCCTTCAATTGTTTGGCAAGTTCTCTTACTTGGTTTCTGAATTCAGCAGTCGTCTCTACATATGGTAATACGGTTGATTCCAAATCTACATTACCATCTGAACCACCGCCCACTGGGAAACCCATGCTGGGTTTTTGATTGATAGCACCAAAAATACACAAGAGGTTGGTAATGTAAGTGGCTATTTTACGTAATAAAAGGCAATTTAAACGCTCCTTATTGTCACGTATGTAAATATTGGCAGATGTAACGAGATCGCGGATAGCATCGAGGGCGCTGCGTGTGTCAATGTTGTCTAAAAATATTTCGAAAAAAATATGTATTTTTTGAGTTTTCAAACATCAAAATTTTGCCATACCGCATAGAGCCCTGTGTACAGCATTCCGGACATCGTTGTATTTCTTTTGAAGTCCTGCTTCGATAGATGTCCATGCATCAAATTGTCTACGAGGTTCATCGGTTGTTACATGCCGCGTAAGGTCTTTAACATTAAGGAAGAATTCCTATGGGAGAGTTACGAAATAAAAAATTATGCAATTAATACGTTTTCGATAATTTTTCAAAAAAGATAATTAAACATTTGATCTTTCAAATCATCCAAATGGAGATCATGTAAAAAATAAATCATAGAAAACTCGATAAGTCCAAAAATTCAAATTTTTCCTAAATTTAAGTCAAATTTTCTAATATTCTTAAAACAGTAATATTTTCAAAATTTAAACAAAATGAAAATTTCCTAAAAGCTCTCTCCTATTTTTCAAAATTATAAAATGGATGTAGATACCAAACATTTTTTTTAATTTACCCAAATCTGAAGCAGAGTATACCTACATTTAAGAAACGCTCATATTGTATAGCCATATCCATAGTATTGTCCGAATAATCCAAAGTGTCCTTCCATGAGTGCAATAGGAAAGCTAACCTCAATTGACATGGTGTATGCTTCTGCAGAGCTTGTTGGATTGTTATAAAATTTTTCAAGGATTTTGACATTTTGCATCCAGCAATTGTCAAATGGCCTGTATGCAAAAAGTATTTAACCCATTCTGCTTCATCAAATGCTGCCTCCGATTGTGCCAATTCATTATCATGATGAGGGAATTTAAGATCAACACCTCCAGTATGAATATCAAACATAGGGCCAAAGATATCCGAAGCCATTGCGGAACATTCAATATGCCATCCAGGTCGACCTTTTCCCCATGGACTATCCCACCAAGGTTCTCCCGCCTTGCTTGCTTTCCACAAAGCAAAATCATTGGGGGATCTTTTTTCTGTTAAACGTTCCTCTCCAACAGATAAATCACCTTCGCCCTCTTGGAGTGACTTCGTATCGCCATATGCTTCAGGAACCAGTTTAGCATAGAAATGTTTATCCTTGCCATCGAAAGCGTTTACATTGAAATATACCGAACCATTTGCTGCATAAGCTAAACCATTGTCTATGATCCTTTGGATGAAAGCAACAATTTGAGGAACGTATTCAGAAACGCGTGTAAGTACATCTGGAGGCAAAATCTAAAATCAAATAAAGGGAGAATTGGTGACTTTTTGTTAATTGAATTACTTTTGTTTTACAATGAAATGAAATTGAATACAATATTGAGAATATATTATGTCCGCTTTTATCTGGAAACTGGCAAATCAAAAATTTCCATTTAAAAATAATTTCCAAGGTGTTTAAGAGACTAGATTTCTTATCCTGCCCGTAATCGATTTGGCCCCTATGCGATAAAATCGGCCTAATTTTTATGAAATTGATAGATTCAAACATAGAATTGACACTGTTTATAAAACGGGCATATCACAGAAACAATAAAGATAATATTCAAAATATTATAAATGAATTTAAATTAATTTGAAATTGGGAATAAGAAATATTTTTCCTTACATTCAAGGCTTTCATATCTTTGTGAAATTGATCCTCCCAATAACGTGGCAGAGATTCAAAAATTGCATTATCGTTTATAGAGGAACCATCTTTCTTGTCCAACCAATCAGATATAGGATCTTTGGCTTCTGTGAGATAATTATCTCTTGCGTTACTGATCTCATCCTCACTGCCACTGGTCACTGCCTTAGATAGAATTTCTATCGCATGATTCATACGTTCGAATAATTTATCCAACATCACTTTTTTATCGGGATCGGTATTTTTTGCACAAGTATTTTGAAACTGGGACAAAACGGAACGTTGATCTTCCAATAATTGATCCAAGGGAGCATATGTCGCTCGCTGTTTGTAGCAATCAAAGAGATAATTTTGACGAGCACGTTTTATTATCTTATCATCAATGTCTGTAATGTTCATGACATAGTGGATATTGTAGCCAAAATAGTCTGATAAAACCCTCCTCAAAATATCGAATGATATATAGGACCTAAAACATTAAAAAAAAATAATTGAGAATTACAAAAGTAACGCATCAAATTACCTTGCGTGGCCCATATGAGAGGCATCGTAGACAGTTGGACCACAGCTGTACCATGTTACATTGTTTCCATCCAAAGGCACAAATTCCTCTTTTTGTCTGGTTAAACTATTGAATAAGCGTAATTTCGGAGCATCTGCTGTGACTGCAGGTGGCTGCCACATTGGCTGTTGACGTTTAGCCATTTTTTGGATTTTATCAAGGAGTTAAATGCAATAGGACTTAATAAATATATATAAATAATATGATGAAACCTCTCCACGTTGCAAGTAGTTACTGTATCAGCTGAGAATCTGCACTAGCAAACGATGACACACTTTTTCAAAACGGTATAGAGATGCCAAACGCGATATTGGCAAGATTTTGAATGTGTGAGTTATAATTTTTTAAAGGTAAATGGTTCATACTTTATGCGTCTTTCAATTTTCATTTCATTTTTATTTATTTATATGTTATACTAAGCCTACAAGGCCAATAATTAAAGTACAACTAGTCTTAAAGCCTAGGCAAAGAAATATAATCATAATTCTAACAACAATAATAATAATAAATGCAAATATGAATATAATCATAGTTATAAATGTAACTATCAAGATTGTTGAAATTTTGTTTGAAGGGCCCCCACCCCAAAAAAAAAGAAATGCAACGAGTCATTCGTATGGAAGTATGTGTCCTAAACATTACAAAGGGGATTTCAAATCTCATAAAAGGGGATTTTGAGATGATTGTGTACATAGTACAGCAAATAATTCATCACAAAAGCATTTAGGCATTCTCTAAACTCTTTTTCATTTTGCATTCCTCTAAACAACCCAATAAACACAGGATGAGCGTTTTTTTAAAATTGCGACTGCCATCCCTTGACCCAGCACATCGATTAACAATAATGTTATCGATTGAATGTCATTATTTCGATAACAGTCAAAGTGCCGAAAGAGGATACCGGCATACTGGATACTGTTTACAAGCAGATGAGAGAACGGCAATAGTAGATTTGCAGTTTCTGTGTCCTTAATTACATTTCTAAAATACAAGTCCAGATAAAATGCTATAGTATTACTAATCATAAGAAGAATTGCTTTTATTTATATTCCTATTGAAAGATCGTCATTTACATTCATTACAAAGTGGAAGAAACCATAAAAATGCATTTAGTTTCGTTCATGATTATTATGGGCTTGAGTTTGTCAAATACACTGGAAATTGATTCGAATGGATACCTAGCTTATTGTCCTTGCATGGGTAATTATAACGAAAACGTTTTATTTGACAATCTTCCTTACTTTAGTTAATTCTTCTAAGGACGATTTGGTAACCAAGCTGATCACTTTTTGGGAGCATTTGCTTTTGCCAAAGCTTTGAATCGTACATTGATTTTACCACCTTGGGTTGAGTATCGCAAAGGTGAAATGCGTTCAATACAAGTACCATTTGATAAGTACTTTGATGTGGAAGCTTTACAAACTTACCATCGTACTGTTTTGATGGCCGATTTTATGCAAAATCTAGCACCCTCTATATGGCCCGAAGAAAAACGTATATCGTTTTGTTATATGGAACGTAAAAGCATACAGAAAAAAGAGAACACAAAGCCCGGATGTCATGCAAAGGAGGGCAATCCATTTGGCCCGTTTTGGGATACATTTGAAATAAATTTTATTGAGTCGGAATTTTATGGTCCCCTGCATTTTGATGTGCATCATAGTAATATGGCAGAAAAATGGAATGAACGCTACCCCGCCACTACATGGCCGGTAATAGCCTTTACTGGCGCTCCTGCAAGTTTTCCTGTGCAAAAAGAAAACAAAGATCTACATACCTATCTAAAGTGGAATCAAAACTATCGCAATGCAGCTACAAAATTCATCAAAAATACCCTTCCTAAGGGCTCATTTTTGGGGATTCATTTACGTAATGGCATTGATTGGGTTAGGGCCTGTGATCACATTAAGGATAGCCAACAATTATTTGCATCTCCCCAATGCTTAGGATATAATAATGAAAAGGGCAATTTATATCCGGAGCTATGTATGCCATCCAAGGAATTAATAATACGACAAATAAAGCGTTTAATAAAAAATGTTAAACAAGATCATCCTAAAAATGAGATACGTTCCGTATTTGTGGCTTCTGATGCAAATCACATGATAACCGAGTTGAACAGTGCATTGCAGCGCATGAATATCTCCGTGTATCGTTTGCCAGACGATAACCCACATCTGGATTTAACAATTTTGGGTATGGCCAACCATTTCATTGGTAACTGTATATCATCATATTCAGCTTTCGTAAAAAGAGAAAGGGATGTTAAAGGCTTTCCTTCATATTTTTGGGCATATCCAAAGGAAAAAGAACGCCAAAATATGAAAGTTCACGAGGAACTTTAAAACCAATGCCGACAAAGAATATTTGTACGAAGTAATCTCAACATTCTCTTTTAAGTATAAAATAAAAACGACTTTTAGTGTTCCACTGTATCTCCCATTTAGGGAGATACCTTTTATATTTATTTTCTTTTATTAAATATATAGACGCCATAAAAAAATTAAACGTTGCTTGTTAAATGTGTGTTACTTGATTTCTCATATAGTCCAACCTAATGAACTAATTTTTGGCTACGAGCTAAATCCAATTGTACTGCTGATACCTGTGTCAATCCATCACGCACAGAACTCAAATTCTCTTTCCAAGCATGTAAAAGATCTCTCAATTGTTCCCATTGTGGGGCACCGAAAGTACGATGCATAGTGGAAGAAATATGTACTTTGCGATTGGCTTGATCAAGGCGGGCTCTTACCAATTTAGTCTTAAGCACTTCGATGACAAATGGTTCAACTTCATCTTCAGTAATTTGCAATTCCTTTGTTAGTGTCTCAAAGCTCATTTCTGGATTACTTTCTGCCAATTGCATAAAGGTGAGCAAACGCATTTTCTTCATGTTTTGTTCATGATTGAGGCCTTGAGAGTTAACGAATTCCTTGTGTTCTTCATAAAATTTTACGTAGGCTGGCAGCTTTTCCGATACGAAAATTGATAACAAATCGTGTATTAAATCACCTTCCAAGATGCGAACGGGTTTAAGAGCCAACAAGGGATCCAAAAGGAAGGTGTTGGGATCAGCTAATGCAGTGACTATGCACTTCATGGCATCCTCGCGTGCAACGCAAGCGTTGTCCGAAGTATATGTTCCCAACAACTCGATCATAACTTTAGCTGAAACCTCCAAGTTGGTGTCTTTAGTAACGTCGTGCAAAAGACGGTATAACTTTTGCATTTGTTCGGCCGAGGGAGGACAGTTGGCAAACTGTGTCTTAACTTGTTCAACGCCGGTAAAAACTTCCATAACATGGTCACATTGTTTGGCCACTTGTACCAAACGGTAGTATACATGGTAACGCAAGGGCGAGGCAGTATCGAGGTTATTGAACAGACGCCAAAGTGACTGCAAACATACTTTTGTCAGTGGTACATTGGGAGCTTTAGTCATCTTCTCACAATAAGCCAAAATGATGTTTTCACCACGATCCAGGGAGATCTGTAAATAAGTAAACATTGGTTAACACTGTGTTTTTTGATGGTTATTTGTCATCACTAACCGTAATCATTATGGACACAATGCTGTTCAATATGCAGTCAATTTGTGCTGGCTCCCCATCTTTGAAACACACATCACAAACTCCAATGATTTTATGCAAATCATCTTCTACGCCCTTGCTGGATTTTTCCGAGGAGATTTCAGCTCCCAAATTCTTGAAATATTTTCTTAGTTCCTGGACCTGTCAAACAGAATTGTTTAAGAACATCATACCAAGAAACATAACCTCAAATACAAATTGCAATATAGTTTTGTTTTTGTTCGGTCCCTCCGATATCATCCACGACATACCTGTTCATCCATGGAAAGGTCTATAAAAACTGGTGGGGAATTCATCATTTTATTTGTTGATTGTGTGTTCAGGATACTAAATAAATTAACTGCAAAATTAAGCACACACGTCGCTTCTTTTGATGGCAGCAGAAAGAGAAAACAAAATAATGACATTTGGTGTCAACACATCGTAGTGAGTGTTAGAAGTATGCAATTAGTCAAAACGTAACGATTTGTAATTTGAAAACGCAATACTTTCATATCAATTTGTCATTACATCAAACAAATATTAAACTACGTTCACACTATTCTCGATACTTGGAAATTGTCTTTGGAAACAAAAGCGAGACTTCAGATGTATAAAAAATTAGATTTCGATCATATTGGGAACGGGGTATTATGCTCCGTCCAGATTATAAGATTATCCGGACGACAGTGTTGATGTCAAACATATCCCAGATATTGGCCACATTATAAATTATGCTCGTAGACATAATCGATATTGCAGCTTGTTTATGGGATCGAGAACACTTACGACCGATAATTCATAGCGTTCGGTCACACTGTAAGATTCCTTACAAACACGGAAATTCCGTCCGGAAAAACTTGTAATCGAATTCGAATTCTGGTTTTTTCGCGATTTTAAAACGCATTTGCATACAAATAAGAGTTCAAAAAATTAAATTTCTAGCTTATTGTGAACGTAACATAACAATGTGGTGCTATAGCAACTATATATAACAACTATAGTTGTTGTTATAGGGGCGCATCAAGGGAGCTTGTGATTTATGCGCTTTACAGACTATCAGTTATTCCGGACGACAGTGCTCGTGTCGAACATATCCCATATATTGTGCACATTATAAGTTAAGTCCGAAGGCATAATCGATACTGCTGCATCTTTATGGGATCGATAACACATTTACCGATTATTTAGTCATCGCCGACAAGTCGTATCGATCCGACACACTGTAAGATTTTTTACAAACACCGACATTCCGTCCGGAATAACTGATAGTCTGTAAAGCGCATTACACCACTGATTATGTTGTGTGTTGAGATCAACAACCTCAAAAAAAGATTATTTATAGAATATAAGTATGACCGGAGGTAAGTGTAGCGCTAGTAAAGTTTCGTTGTAAAGCTGGCCCAAAAGCCATTTCATGATAGTTGATAGCTGCTTTCCACATTTTTTTACGAGAATGGTAACACTGCTAGTGTACAAATTTTTGTTCAAAATAACGCAACATCTCTACACCACTTTATTTTGCAACTAATTAGGCCATACGTTCTTCCACGATTCTAGTCCTGCATTTATTGACGGCATATGACTATAAAAGTGTCATCATGGAAGAGGTCCGAGAAGAATCACGCACAAATGAAAAGGACTTACCTGATATTAATACTAAACAGACAGAAAATGAATTCTATGTGAAAGCACAAAAGTATTGGTCAGAGGTGCCAGCTACGGTGAATGGTATGCTTGGAGGCCTCGGATATATCAATGCTGTTGATGTCCAAGGATCCACAAAATTTCTACGAGATTTGAAAATAAAGGATATGCACAAAAAATATGCATTGGACTGTGGAGCAGGAATTGGTCGAGTTACAAAGAATTTACTTATGCCATTATTTGAGAAAGTTGATATGGTAGAACAAGACCCAGCTTTTGCTGAAAGAGCACGTGAGTATTGTACAACAGATATGGGCTCGACGCTAGGCTATCCCAAGAGATTGGGCGAAATTCACAACATCGGCCTCCAGGAATTTATACCCACGCCAAAGAAATATGATGTCGTGTGGTCACAGTGGGTTCTAGGACACTTGACGGATGAGGATCTTCTGCAATTTTTCAAACGTATTAAAAATGGTTTGACAGCTAGCGGAATATTTATAATGAAAGAGAATGTCACATCCAACAATAAAACTGATATAGATGATACAGATTCTTCAGTAACAAGACCACTTAAAGAATATGAAAATTTTTTGAAATTGGCTGGCTACCGAATTTTGCGTATAACCAAGCAAACAAATTTACCGAAAGGGTTATATCCAGTACAAATGATAGCTTGTCGACCTCTACAAGATAATAATTAAGGCGCACAAATGTATTAGTTTTTTTCTAATAAAATGCAAACTATAGTTTAAATAATCGATAAAAAAATCAATTTGATTTTATGACTATTGTAAAGTCCAAATTCTCATATAAGTATAATTTTGTGAAGATGTGTGAAATGTAAGCATTAAATTCAATCGAATTTTATCAATTTTGTACACTGTATAAGTATCTTCATAGGTATTTAAGTAACTCATATATTTTTATATATTTTTTATCATATAACACTTGTTAATCTACTATATGTATAAATAAATGGACTAAAGAAGTCTACACCAAACAAACGAGTAAATTCATTAAAGCCGTTTAAATATTTGGCTATATGATGGCTGTAAAGGAAAATCAGAGACAAATTTGCGATTAGCAAAATATTCTATCAAGAATAAGGAAGGTAGATTAATATATGTGCTCGGAACCAAATGATCCAATAAATGATAGTATTATATATTTGAATTAGTCCAAGTTATATAATTAATGTAGCTGGCGTATATATAAATTAAAAACTATTTTAGACAAAGAAGGTTAAATATGGTCCGAATTTCATTTCCTGTCCTGTCCTCTTCGTTGACTTAAAGAATAGCAAAACAATTTGAAAACAACAAGTTTTGTGCACTCAATACCCCTATGGTTTTAATTCACAAGAAAGTTTCGATAACCAATCAAAATTGATTGCCAAGATTTGTTCCGAAATCACACTAAAATCTCAATAAAAAGAAATAAAAAATATGGTGACCATATTTTTTTGAAATATTTGCATACTTTCAGGCGTGTAGATGTAATACGAAACACCACTATTAGTGGCGATGCGATCACTACCAGAGTTACCGTTGGGCAGACTATAATTCTGATAGTTCGGCAGACTATATTTCTGATAAAATATATTTAACAAAAATTATTCTATTAGAAATATACATATTTTATATTGCAGTTAGTGATTTAGCAGATATCGACTAAAAAAATTATTTTTATATTAAAGAAATTACAAAAATATACAAAGGCCATGAAACCAAATCAGAAATTATTTCAGAAAGCATCTCTGAAACTGGTAAAGACTTACACCCATATACAAAAAAAGTTAAAGAAAACTTCAAGCCTACTTTTACCATATAAATGCCTTCGATAAACTGTCAATATAAATAAATTGTTTTGCATATGGAAATTATATTTTAAAATGTTACCCTAAAATTGTCAAATTCTATTATCATTTGACATAATAAGAAAAAATGGAATAATACAAAATTCTAAAGTTTTAAGCTTTTTTTGTATAAGTTAATAAAAAGAATGTGCCACTTTATAAAAATAACTGTGCCACTTTTATTTGACGTTTGCCACTTTTCGAAAATTCCCAACGGTAACGCTGATCACTACCATAATCTTAGTAATTCTTGATTAAAGTACTATGCAGGAATTATGGATTATTTAGAAATTGTAGCAAAAAGGAAAGATAGAAAACAAATAGAAAAATAGAAAGACAAATAGAGCCTGTAGTACAGTATCATCCTAATTTCTAAGAAAAAGCTATTTGGATTTCATTTATTGTTTCTATATTTTTCATATCTACCTCAATTTGGAAGGAATTACATGGATACAAGAAACTCTAATTTCGACAGTAGTTATACAATAAAATCTATTTTATAGTTTCATTACGGTTTAAAACCAAAGTATATACATTAACTCTACATATCGATGAATACCAACAATCAATTACATAAACTAACAACGTTTGGATTTTATTAAAAACAAAAACAAATACATTTGTACGCTACAACTAAACAGGACGACAAGCAATCATTTGAACTGGATATAAACCCTTTGGTAAATTTGTTTGCTTGGTTATTCGCAAAATTCGGTAACCAGCCAACTTTAGAAATTTTTCGTATTCTTTTAGTGGTCTTGTTACGGAAGAATCTGTATCATCCATATCAGTTTTATTGTTGGACGTGACATTATCTTTCATAATAAATATTCCACCTTCTGTCAAGCCATATTTAATACGTTTGTAAAATTGCAGTAGATCCTTATCAGTCAAGTGTCCCAGAACCCACTGTGACCACACGACATCATACTTCTTCGGGGTGGGTGTAAATTCTTGAAGACCCATGTTGTAAATTTCGCCCAATCTCTTGGGATAGCCTAGTGTTGAGCCCATATCTGTTGTACAATACTCACGTGCTCTAGCAGCAAAAGCTGCGTCTTGTTCAACCATATCAACTTTCTCAAATAATGGCATAAGTAAATTCTTTGTAACGCGACCAATTCCTGCTCCACAGTCCAATGCATATTTTTTATGCATATCCTGTATTTTTAAATCTCGTAGAAATTTGATGGATCCTTCGATATCAATGGCATTGATATATCCAAGACCTCCAAGCATACCATTCACCGTAGCTGGCACCTCTGACCAATATTTTTGTGCTTTCACATAGAATTCATTTTCCGTCTTTTTTGTATTAATATCAACTAATTTCGGGTTTTCATTTGTGCGTGATTCCTTTTCCATCATGAAAATTTGTCAGTTATATGGGCAGGACGAAAATAGGGGGTAGAACATATGGCCTGATTAGTCACAATATTTAGGTGATGTACGGCATATTTCTTTAATGACAAACAAAGGCGCAGCGTCACTTAAATATTGGCTGTGTTGCCATGTTCGTCAATAAAAATGTGCAAAGCAAATCTATAGTGCGCAGGACTTTTTAAATCGTCTATTATTTCCTTATTTATTAAAACAAAATGAGAATTTACAAATATGTGCGCAATTGTGTAGAAGAAAAATTTTTGGTGTGTAAATATAACCATAGCGATAGGCGGTAGGTGAAACATTTTTGCCGCAACGGCAAATACAATAAGCTTGACGGCGAATAATTCCCTTTTTCACGTTTCCTAGCGTTTTTGACAATATTAAACAATGAAGTTGAATAAAAACATACAATGGCTTGTTATTTGTTGAGTTATTTCAAGAAAAAATAATCTACACGTGTCCAGGCAACAGCAATTCCTAGTGGTGAGTTAAAAAAATTGATAAGCGATGGCAAAACTATCCAAGTTTTCGCCAAGGAGAATAAGTTTTAATTTAGCGACACGCCACTAGCCGTCACGGTATTCCGTCGCGGATTTTGGGCTTCCCATAAGAAATACACGTAAATAAGTGTTCGCCTACCGCCTATCGCTATGGTTATATTTACACACTTATATAGTTTTGAGTTTATACTCTTGGAAGATGCTTTTATCCCACGCTGTATTTAAAATAAACGTTTACTATAGATATTAAAATAAGGTCAACAACACAATACATCCAATATTTCAAACAAATAATTTTATATGTCATTATCTATATTTGTAATTAAATAAATACGAATTCTTGCGAACATTAAATATGTCTGAAGGGTTCATTATCACGTCGCACAGGGCATTATCGATAACATCGATGCTAGACAACATTTTTCGATTATGCTGAAATGTTCCCATCTCTGCAAGTGACGGCCATTTTTAATCGCCTTGTGAGCGGAGAGGTTTTATACTTACGTCTTACGTGAATTAATTCAATTGAAAAGAAAAGAAAATATAGTAGATAATTTGTGTTAAAATATAATATTAAAAACACAACAGTGAATAGTGAAAAATATTTATTTAATGAATTACGACTAATATTCACGAGCATTTTGCCATTTTGAAGGTGAGTTTTTGACTAATCGAGAGCATATGGCCTGAATTGATGACGACGAGGAAAATTTTTTCACCATATTTATTTTTAAAAGAAAGAAAACCTATTGTTAAACAAATTTTTGCTGTTTTTGGCAAAATTTGTAGAGAAATATATGGTGTGCTGGCATTGTAAAAATGAAAATCGTGGAAAATATAAAAATGTTTGCCAATAATACACACGTATACATATAAAAATATATGTATTTGCAAATGTAGAGATGTGTGTGTGTTCGTGTTGTGTGTGTCCGCTTTGTCGCGAGTGGTTTTTCGTGTGTTTGTTGATTGTGGGGTTTTTTTTGAAGTACGAAGTATGACAATTACACATAATCTAGCAAACAAAAAAGCCTTTGTCGATTAAAAAAAAAAAAACAACAATTGAATACATATATTTTATCATTTGTTTTTCTTCGTATATCAACAAATAATTGACAGAATTCCATTTCTATATTTTCCATTGCAGTTATTAAACCTATTAGGGGGCACAAAAAGTAGCCATGGATATAGCTACAAAGACCCAACGAGAATGTGAGGAACGTGTTGCTGAAGAATACCTATCCAGCTTGTCGGACCTGAATTGCAACAGTAAACCGCTAATAAACATGCTCACTATGTTGGCCGAAGAAAATATTGAATATGCAGCTGTTATTGTTAAAGTGGTCGAACAACATATAGCAAAGGTTAATAGAATCTTTAATTTTCTTTTTAATATCGCCTGGATATCGTGGTCCTTCGGTTGAAAATATGGGTGTACTCATATAGTTTAACTCATAAAAATTATCATCTGACACTGGGTTTATACATAACCTCATCTGGGTTAGAGATATATAGAGTCTGTAAACCTAAAAGAGTTTTAATGGCAATGGTGATTATATAAACGCAACTGGTTATATAGATACCATAAATTCCTTAGTAGAAATCCACATTTCATTATTGTTGATCATTAATCCTTCAATATTCTGGGAAATAAGTAAGTATAATTAACCATTTTGAAAACGTTTGAAATTGCAAGACATTTTACAGATATAGTGAAGATGGATGAATTATTTGATTATCTGGCAAAAATTGATTATCTGGCAAAAATTTCAAATGGTTCTTAAAAGTGATACCATTGTAAAAGTTTTGATATGAGGGCTAAATCAGAATCTAATATGGAACTCAAATTCTTAACAATTTGTGTATTTTCAAAATGTATCTATTCGAAAATTGATGAAACTATAACATCTTTCGAACGAACCTAGCGCTAACTTTCCCGCCCTATACGATGGCATCGTTTTCTTAAAAGGTTCGTTTGCACTATTACTAATGTCGAACGAACCCAGCGCTAACTCTCCCGTCCCATCCGCTGGCGTCGCTCTTAAAGGTTCTTTAGGGCCATCAATAATTTGAAAAAGGCACAACTAAAAAAATTACCAGTGTTCCTAAGTCTCCGAAATAATCTCTTTGTATTGTAAGGTAAAAAAACGTCTGAAGATATCAGTTTCTCGCTTCAAGTGGCTAATCGTATAAAAAACATATGTTTCTTTTACATAAAGAAACAAAGTTGGAGTATGTTTTTGGTACTTATTGTAGGGTAGTAGAATCCCATATGAACATAGTGCAAATATTTGATACTTTAACAAAGAATATATATTTCGTCAAAGCTGTTCTGTGGCTTTGTGAAAAGTTTTTCTAGTTAAATTATGAAGTTAATAAGAAGGAAGAGAGTTCTAAAAATAAAATGCATTGTATATGAAATTAAGAATCCCAAATTCCTAAAGCTTGTGTTCAGTAAATTTGAGTTATTTTAAAAGAAAAATTATTCAACATTTTAACGATGGCAATTTACTTGGCGTTTTCCTCATTGCTGACAACACCTGTCCATGCGGTGTTTTTCGTTTTTGTTTTTTTTTAGGGAAAGAAATGTGTAGAATATAAAGAATATTGTATTTACATTATTTTCTCAATTTACTTTTTATAATTCCTTTTATGCAGATGATTTTTTTACTGTAGTTTAAGCTATCCAAAGGGGTTTAAGTCGATAAAAAGAAGTCTTTTTAAATTTTGGAATAATATTGATACAGCGTTCTCGAGACCTACTAACCTCCTGTACACAGATCAAGGAAGGTTGCTACTATAATGGTGATTAGATAATGACACAGGTGGGTTTGTGACGTCTGTAAAGTAGCCCTTTATTACAGATAAGACACACATGAACCACGCTGCTATCAATTCCGAACAACCAGTAGTTGTTGCAGATGCATAAGCATCTGATCTGATCTTGTTTGGCCCTTTATATGGACGGTGGTGTGGTTCCAAGCTGGATTACAAAAACGTGTTTCAATGTGTCTGTAAAATGGTAGTCTAATTTTGAAAAAGTCGACAATTGGGTTGAGCCTAGCAAGGTTAGCCAATCAACTTTTACACCGTACATTTGATATATATGTAAATCTCCTTATTTACTCACAATTCTCTTGGCTTTCTAACCAATCATGCATATGGTCATGTAAAATTGCTTAATTTGGTCTTCATATATTTATCAGTTTTTATTCAGTAACTAAGCTTTAAAGCTATTAAAATTGATTTTACTAAACGTTTGATCTTCAATCATTAAAACATAGAGATAGCTTTTAACAAAAATTAAAAGGATTTTTAATATACAAGCTTTGCATTTTTTAAATTTGGACAAACACAAAAAACAACAAAAAACAAACAATGCATCCCTCTAAGACCAAAAAACGGCAGTACATACATATACAGTGAAACTTCCCAGTAGTGGAGGACACCCACGGTCCACAAAATTTTGTCCACATTTTGGAGGTGTCCAGTTTTAATGTGCTAAAATAGCAAACGTCCCACGAAAATTGTCTACTTTTGTGAGGTATCCGGTTTTAATAGTGTCTAAGTTTGAGAGGTTTTTAGACTTAATTTAATTTTTTATATTTTTCAATTTTACTATACAAAAGTAGAATTTTTTATGCAAACATTGTTTTTTTTATTACCAATGGATACTACTGTTCGAGATCACAAAACGAAAAGATGTCGAACCACTGCCAAATAATAAGTAAAAGTGGTTATTAAGTTTAAGTATCACAGATGAAAATCAAAACTATAAATCCAATAAACAAACATGTATCATTTAAACCCGTAGTTTTCCAAGTTTCTGTGCTAATTCATTGTCACTGCATTTCGCATAAACTCCGAAAACATGTCCACATAAATCATAAACTTATACATAAACATAAAATTTAGTTTAATTACGAACATTTCGTGTAAAGTCATTGTTTGAAGCAGAGTCTGATCTGGCTTTCATACATTGTCAGTCACGGTACCTTTTCTGGTTATTGTCATGACAACTGAATTATTATTATTATTATTTTTTTAATTTAGGAATAATTTCGCGCAACAGACAAGTGGACAATGCTTTAAACAGATAATTTTTTGGGATATACCATTATAATATCACAAATTGAACTTTTGCATGACCTTACCTATATTTTTTTTGCGTCTTTAATCACAACTTTAATTGATCCATTTAATTTTTAATGGGAATTGCTTCAATCACTGAAGTGATATCATCAATTTCGGGCAACAGACAAGTGATTAAAACAGATGAATTTATTTTGGAATATATCATTATAATATCACAAATTGAACTTTTTCATGGTCTTACCTATATTTTTTTGCCACTTTAATCACAACTTTATTTGGTCCATTTAATTTTTAATGGGAATTGCTTCAATCACTGAAGTGATATCATCATTTCCTAACTAGTTTCTAATAATAAATTTTGATAAAAAAATTAATCCACTTAGTTTTCTTTTGAATTTGAAATTTTGTTTTCAAATCAAATTAAGATGTTAACTAGTTTTTTCGGGCTCACTTTGACTATTATAATCCAATATGATACCAGAGTCTTTTCTCATCCCCTTTTCAATCTCCATTACTATCCAGCAAAAAAAAGGGGTCGCCAAAAAAGGAGTGAAAATGTTCTTTTTGGTTCTGGAAGTAGTGCAAAATTGGCGCAGAAGCGATGAATCGGTGGGGCTTGTCCACCATTTCAACAGCCGTTGCACTGAATTTGCATCACTTATTAATGAGTGATCCGGATTAATGGCGCATTTTTTTGCATTTTGCCCGGAAAGTGTACTTTTTAGGTTCTTTAAAAAAACACGTAAAAGTGCGAAAAGTCTTCGAATTCTGTTGTGAAAATAGCGCCTCGCATAGAGGCATATTGCGGGCATTTTCAGCACTGCCAACAAACGAGAGTGCTGCGATTGCCCTGTTTCCCTCTTTGAATTCTTTTCTGCCTGCTCAAATGATAGCATTATTTTAGGTTGCTGGTAATATTTTAAAAATGCGCATTCTGTACAGACAAAATGAACGTAAAGTACTTTTTTCAGAAAAGAAAATACCATAAAAGTATTTTGGATGTGAACTGAACAAATTTGTCATATTTTTCGAAATAAATAATTTTTATAATTTTTTACGATTTTTATTGCATTCTAACAAACGCTTGTTTGAAAAATTTGACCTCAAATATTTTCAAAAATGTTATTAATTCTTATTATGTTTTTAACCTATTTTAAACAAAAAAAAGTTAAAAATGCCCATTAAAATACGAAAAAAAATGAATTAAAAGAACTTCCTGTATAGTTAAAATAAAGAATATCTTTGGGAGGACATTTTTGAAAGTGCTTTTACGGTAAAGTTGTGCATTTAGAACAACTTCCAAATTTTTTTTTGCTGGGTATGTACAGCTTTTGAGTCGACTATGAGGCAACACAGTGGGAGCCAGCCCTTTTTGCTAAGGGCTGGTCTCATCCTCCATAACCTAACCTAACCTGAGTCGGAGAGACAAAACCAATCGCAATGAATGCGTAGGAATTTTTCATCCAAGATTAATTTTATAAATTGGAGTCTTTCTGGTCGAAATAAAATTGAGTTTCAAAAAACAGTAACACAGTAGAAAGAATTCTGTTTAGGGGTACCCGAACGAAAATAGTGTTTACTCTGCCTGGCCAAGACTGTTTTCTATGTGTGCGAAAGTATGCCAGCCCCACGTCTGCGTACGTCCTTGGAAGGAAACATCTATTGGATTATAGTAAGCTTTGGTGACTGATGGCAGACATACTGCCGAAAAGAGTTAATTTAGGTAATTGTAAATAAAATTGAACAAATTTTTTGTTTCAACCTGAAAGATTTCAAAAAATTTTGTTTCAACCTGAAAGGCAGTCAAGGGATAAAGGAAACGGTACTTCGTTGGTCCGAAAAGTACTTTGTCTACAAAACCAGAACACTTACAGTAAACAAATAAGTATAAAAGTCAAAAATACTAACGTACTAAACCATAGTAAACAAATAGTTTACGCGTAAAGGCCAACATTATGTTTGTGGTTCACAAGTGGAAATCTAAATTGAAAATGAAAAATATAAGTAAAAATACGGATATCCTTTAAAATCTTATTTTGCTTGGAGGGAATGGTACAGAGTTTATCTTATTTAATATGCCATAGTAAAGAAAAGTGAATGTGAAATCATTTATTATCTTTCATCTGTGAAATATGTACCTTTTTATTTATTGTTAATGTATTAAAATAAACTTATGTATATTTATATAATATGGCATAATCTCAATGGGAATATTTTAAAACCTTTCGATTTTGAGAACAAATTTTTGTGTTTGCATTTTTATTGGATAGGATATTCTTGGGCAATTTTTTTATATATACCAGTTGCGTTTATTTTATCAGCCATTCTCTTAGCCAAAGTGGTGGATTTTTCAAGAGAACGACCTATTATTCGCCATAAACATAACATTATTTTTATGTCTATCAGATATGACACAGGTATAGAAAAGTTAGTATTCTATAAAGAAAAAAAAACGGATTATATGGCAAATATCTATATTGAGAGTTTTCCAATACCTACTAATGAACTAAATTTGATTTGAATAAAGAATATACGAAACTTTATACACCAAAAAACACACTTCATACCAGAGTTTTTAGATGTTAAACAATTATTGTAAACAAATAAACAAATTTCTTAAGCAATTATATAGTTAATTGTTTTATTTCCCCTTAACGAAAACCAAAACGAAAAAATTAGACGATCCTAATACGTACGTTTTAATAGTTATAAGAAGAGCGATTGCTGCCAACAACATCAACAAACAATTTTATTTAATTTTTGCTTACGACAGGTTCCTCCAGAAATTAAATTGCCCATATTGTATTTAATCGATTCTATTGTAAAAAATGTCAAAAGCACATACGTGCAACTCTTCAGCCAATGTATTGTCAATTTATTTTGTGGAGTTTTTGAAAAGGTGAGTAAATTTCGTCACGAAATACGAAAGAAAATTATGTGAAATATATATCATGAACATTTCTTCTTCATCTGCTTGTATAATACAAAAAGGTCAACGAAAAAATCAGAGAACGAATGTATGCTTTAAGGCAAACATGGAACGAAGTATTCTCTGCTCAAAAACTATATGCTTTGGATGTCAAAATAAAGCGTTTGGATAATAATTGGCCTATTACTGCAAAACAGCCTTCTATTCATGTTAATCCAAACTTTTTGAAAACTGTAAGTATACAATCTTGAAAAATTCAGTTAGAAAAACATTCTTGACTTGTATTTTCAATTTCCAAACTTAGGCAAATCAAGCAATTCCTACGGAAATGGAAAAGATTTTGCAAGATAAGACACGTGAATTGTTGGAGTTAAAGAAGCGAAAACTTGAACTGGAATTGGAAGCTACGAAAAAGCATTTGGAGGAACAGGAAAAACAATTTTCAAAAACTGCTGAAGGTGTTCTGCCACCAGTTGATGCTTTGGTAGTTGCTAATGCATTGCAAACCGTTGGCATAAGACCAGCACAAATGGGCGGCCAAGTTATACCACCCGTAATGGCCCCTGGCTATATGGGACCCCAAGGAATGGCTTTAAACCACATGAGACCATCAATGTACCATCACAACATACGAGGTTTTAGGCCAAATTTACATCCGGCTATGATGGGTGATCAATCACAGGTAATTAATTATTCTTTATATCAAGAAAAAATTAAATCGAAATCAAAAAAAAAACGACGAGGTCTCATTGCAAAATGTATAATTTTGTGGTTATCAAAAGAATCCGGCTGTGTTGTCGTCTTGTATATTGTGATTTTTTATTAACGAAAACGATCATCGACTGCCTACACTATCCACGCATAAGGTCAGACAGCTCTCAATGGTAGAAGTTAATAACCCGTGAACTTATTAGTCCAATTATATCTGGACTAGCTTAATTGACTTTTTTTTCGAAAAATCGAAGTCGAGTTGAAGATTAAACATCAAATTCGATTTTTTCTTTTCTTAAGTCGTCTCATGATAGTGACCATAACCTACTTAATAATCGTAAAGGCCGAAAATCGACTTTAGATTACTTTGGACTCCACCTTTGGAAAAGTCAATATTTGACTTTTTGCAACTAAGAAAATAGAAAATTCGATATGACACCACGTTTGCCTCAGTTGGTAGAATTCTACCAAAAATGGTAAATTTTTTACTGTTTGGTAGAATTCTTGATTTTTTTCTTGTAAAATTTGCAAAACATTACTCTCCAACTAAAAGGTATCCCGATTTTATATAGTAATAAAATTTTGAAAAAATTTTCAATAGAAATAAAATTTTGACAAAGTATTCTATAGAAATAAAATGTTGACAAAATTTATTGTAGAAATACAATTTTGACTAAATTTTCCATAGAAATACAATTTTGACAAAATTTTCTATAGTAACAAAATTTTGACAAAATTTTCTATAGAAATAAAATTTTGACAAAATCTATAGAAATATGATTTTGACAAAATTTTCTATAAAAATAAAATGTTGACAAAAAATTAAATATTCACAAAAAATAAAATTTTGACAAAATTTTCTATAGAAAGAAAATTTGATAAATTTTCCAAAAAAAAAAAATTGACAAAATTTTCTATAGAAATAAAATTTGGACAAAATTTCTTATAGAAATAAAAATTTGACAAAAATTTTTGTAAAAATAAAATTTTGATAAAATTTTCCATAAAAATAAAATTTTGATAAAATTTTCTATAGTCATAAAATTTTGACATAATTTTGTATAGAAATAAAATTTTGATAAAATTTTCTATAGAAATAAAATTTTTAAAAAAATTTTCTATAGTAATAAAATTTTGACAAAATTTTCTATAGAAATAAAATTTTGACAAAATTTTCTATAGAAATAATATTTTGACAAAATTTTCTATAGAAATAAAATTTTGACAAAATTTTCTATAGAAATAAAATTTTGACAAAATTTTCTATAGAAACAAAATTTTGACAAAATTTTCTATAGAAAGAAAATTTGTAAAATTTTCCAAAAAAATTTGACAAAATTAAATTTCCCATAGAAATAAAATTTTGACAAATTTTCCCACAGAAATAAAATTTTGACAAAATTTTCTATAGAATTAAAATTTTGATAAAATTTTATATAGAAATAAAATTTTGATAAAATTTTATATAGAAATAAAAATTTTGACAAAATTTCCCACAGAAATAAAATCTTGACAAAATATTCTATAGTAATAAAATTTTGACAACATTTTTTGTAGAAATAAAATTTTGAGAAAATTTTCCATAGAAATAAAATTTTGACAAAATTTTCTATAGAAAGAAAATTTGATAAATTTTCCAAAAAAATTGACAAAATTTTCTATAGAAATAAAATTTTGACAAAATTTTCTATAGAAATAAAATTTTGACAAAATTTCCCACAGAAATAAAATTTTGACAAAATTATCTATAGAAATAAAATTTTGCAAAAATTTTCTATAGAAATAAAATTTTGCATAATTTTTTATTGAAATAAAATTTTGACAAAATTTTCTATAGAAATAAAATTTTGATAAAATTTTCTATAGAAATAAAATTTTGACAAAATTTTTTGTAGAAATAAAATTTTGAAAAAATTTTCCATAGAAATAAAATTTTGACAAAATTTTCTATAGAAAGACAATTTGATAAATTTTCAAAAAAAAAAAAAAATTGACAAAATTTTCTATAGAAATAAAATTTTGACAAAATTTCCCACAGAAATAAATTTTGACAAAATTTTCTATAGAAATAAAATTTTCCAAAATTTTCTATAGAAATAAAATTTTGCAAAATTTGTTATAGAAATAAAATTTTGACAAAATTTTCCATACAAATAAAATTTTGATAAAATTTTCGATAGAAATAAAATTTTGATAAAATTTTCTATAGAAATAAAATTTCGACAAAATGAAATTTCTTTAAAAATTTTAATTTTCGTGTTATTTCGATCAATTGAGAGTAAGATATCCATTGTTGTAGTCCTAATTAAATCCTAACAAAAAACTGTCACTAATATGAGGGATTCATGCGAAAACGTTTTTTTTTTATTAAACCACAACAATTTGAACAAAAACTTCAACAAAAGATTTTTTAAATTTGGTAGATTTGTGGTAAAAATTTCTTCAAATTTTGGTAGATTATTTTTAACACGAGTGGCAACCGTGTACGACACTCGATGGAATCCTAATATTGTTGGAACAGCAACACAAATTGGTGATGTTAAGGTATTTTTCATCAAATATGTTTAGAAACCACAGATTTTACTTCTAAAAATTAAATATATTGAAATGCACTATCTTAAAGATATACAAAGACAAATTTAATTACAATCCTATTAATATTCAGAGACTTATGGCCGTTCTGTTTGATATTATTCTTATGCAATCATGTCCACTCTAGAAAAAAATTAAAAGCAAGACCAATGCTTATTTTTTGCAGGCTATCGCTCCAGTTGCGAATATGGGTCCAAATATTAATAAGCCACGAGTGCACCCAGTAAATTCAGCATTAATCAGTTCGGTACGTCAACGTGATCCAAGGTTAGCACGTCAACAACAACAGCAGCAGTTGCAGCAGCAGCAACCACAGCAACAAATGCAGCCCCAACAGTTATCTAATCATCAGCAACATGCATTATCAAATCCTGCATCTGCATCAATTAATCAAAATCAAGCAGCACCAGTGGATACATCAAAATCATCTCGAAATGAAAGGAATCACAAAAGTAACGAGCGAAATCGAAAATCGCCCACAAGATCTACATCAACATCTAATAGTAGTAGTAGCCGTTCTTCATCTAGTCGTTCGGGTAAAAGTTCCAGTCGAGAAAAGGATAGAGATCGCAACAAACGTTCGGGGTCATTGTCCAAGAGTTCTTCTAGCGTTGATCGTAAGAAATCGGCGTCCACATCATCATATGGAAGCAAATTAGATAAACATTCATCATCATCATCCTCATCGGCTGCTGCTAAATGTGATAAAGATGCTTTTGAAATAGCTCCATTATCCAGTGCTTTTAAACGGAAATCCACCTCACCAAGTTCCTCGCCCAGTAAATCCCGAGAATCCAAACGTTCCAATAAAAGTCGTTCATCGCGTAGTAAAACCAGTTCACGCAGTCCATCCCCTGAATCAATGGGAAGCTACAAGAATGTCAATTCACGTAGGATGTCCACAACATCATCGTCGTCGGCGTCTATTATGGCATCACCGGAAAAGAAAATTTCAAAATTAACGGATACCACCACAGAACAGGATATGAAGATGAGCGCCGGAGATATTATAAATTCCAAAGATGGGCTTAAGTCAAATGTTGTAGACTCTACGTCTGCGATTAGTAGCACAGACAAAAGTAAGACATGCCTCCTTCACTACAATAATCTTGCATTAGTTATAATTATTTGTCAAAACAAATCGTTGTTTCTAACCCCAAAGAGTTGCATAAGTTTTCTATTTACTAGGTGGTATATTAGTATTTTCATATCTCTCTAAAAAGACAATGGTCTCAACATTTAGGTGGTTGGTTATAAGAAATCTGTGATAGTTGTTGATCTGTGATAAATTAAAAAAAGAGGCACCAATATGGTTTCACCTTCGTAGATTTATAATTTTTTGTATATATGAACCTATATCAGGCATATGAAAAATAGGTAGTAGACTGATTCGTTCCCCCTCTCTTGGCCGGCGGGCCAATATCCAAAAAATTATAATTAAGCTTAAAAAACGACACATTTATATCTAGTATTAAATTGTTTTAATACTCAAAAACAAAAAATAAACATTTTTAAAAATTGTCCTTCGTTGTTTTAATTCCCTGTTTTTTTCTGAAGTAATATCCTCTTTATTTTTTGTACAATATCCACCAAATTATGTATGATTCCTGGTTTTGAACTCTTTGGGGTTGATTATAAATTAAGTAATCCTAAAAACTCTAGAAAAAACCAAATAACACACAATGACTGTGATAAAATATTTAGTTGTGATTAGTATCAATCTTAGCGATGTAAAAAAAAATGTTTTCTTTCTTTTTAATTTTTAAACAAAGTGAAAAGAAAATAAAAATACGACACTTAAAAAAACTAACTTTGTACCAATCAAGAATATTGAGTCCATAGTGTGTGTATCCTTTGGATTAATATTAATTTTTTCTTATGCAAAAAAAAAGAACAACGTACTTATTGTAGTTTGCATATTTTTATATATATTTTTTTATTTTTAGTTTGTATGATTATGGTGATGATGTCGCCTTCACTCTTATTATTTTTTTGTTGTTAATTTTTATCATATAATTTTGAGTCAATTTAAATTTCAATTAGTTGGTCCGTTTGGTTTCTTGGATTTTCATTTAATTACCTTTTTTCTTCAATTTGTATATCTATGATGATTTTTTGCGTTTCTGTGCCTTTGATATTCTATCCAATCATAATGTTGTGTAAATTTCGCAAATCCCCTTATTAGCATTGCCACTGCCAGAATCTTCAACAGGTTTGATGGATATAGATTTGAGGCCACATCTGGTGCCAGATCATAGTATGCCGCGTACAGCTTCCACTTTAGATTCAAACTTGAATACCGTTATTTCCATGACAAATGCCATGACCAGCTTCGTTAGGAATATTGAAGATATTTCTTCGACAAGTGCTAGACAAGTAGCGATATCATCACCCAAAGTTTCGTTCAAAATTCAAAAAAGTTTTAATAAATTAGAAAAATCTACAGAAAATTTACTATCAGCCCCCTCTACGTCTTTTACTGGAAATAACAACAACAACAAAAATGCCTCTACAACGACACCGGCTGTGGTTGGTAATGATGTAAAAACAAAGTCTGAATTCGATATGAAAGATATTAAGCGGGACATGGATGGAGTTGGCAATGCGGCGGATAGTAGTGCTCGAGATGAAGTAAGTAAAGATCATGATGAAGATGTTAAGAAGAGGCCCTTAGCTCCAATCAAGGATGAGGAACCATTAGCAAAGAAAAGTAAACCAACAAAACTGGACAAGTGAGTACTTTCGAGTCACATAACCATCTCTAAAAAAATCTGGCATTGTGTTTTATTCTGGAAATTTTTGTTTTTTTTTTTTTTTGTATGTTTTAGTTTGTTTGGCTCTGAGGATGTAGATCTACGTCAATTGATGCCACCCTTATCTGTTAATACGCAAGATGACACAGCTCCACCACCGCCACCATTTAATTTATCCACAGAATCCAATGAAAATTGGGACAATGTTAAGGTATTTGAAAAATTCTTCTCATATACAAATAGCGAAAATTAATTTGTAACATTTTTAGACTGATGTGGCTAAAACACCATCTACGAAAAAGTCCAGTTTTGAAGATGTCCGTGCCAAGTTGGCAAAAACGGCCAAATTAAATAAATTACTAAAACTTGGTATGTGGCTTTGCAATTGCTTTTCTATTTCTCTTAATTTCATATGTTCATCGGTTTTTTCGTTTCGTTTTAGATAAACAAAATAAGGACATTGATCATCGTAATAAACTGGCTGAACTTCAAATGAATGAAGATACCCAAGAAGCAAATGATGAGAAAATCCGCACAATGATTGCCCAAGCACAAGAGCTGCTTGAATCGAAATCCATCAATCAGGAACAATATAAAAATCTGGTTAAAAATGTCATGTCCATTAATGAGGATTATAAATTGAAAGAAGCCAAACGTCGGGAATCTTTAAATGCCTTTAGGGATAGGTCTAATAATGATGATGGTAGCAATGATTCATCAGAACGTAATGCCGCCCGAGAAGCCATATTTAAGAAACGCATACCAAAATTAAGTAAGACTTCAAGTGAGGCCATCAATTCGGAGATATTAAACGAGGGTAGTTGTGGCAGTGGAAATATGGATGAACCCATGCGCCTCGCAGACGATAAACATGACTCAAATGATGAGCCGCCTATGCGTAGCAGTAGACGTGAGAAACGCGGTGGTGGTCACAAGGTATCCAAATGGGGCGATAGAGTTCCAGATCCTCCCATGATGCCAAGTGGCCCACGACCTTGGAATTCTTTGATGCAACAGAACAAAAGGGGAGGAGCCCCAATGCCGTTTAGGCCAAATATACCACCAAATGTGCGTCCACCGTGGCAAATGGGAAACAATAACAACAATAATGGCCCTCCACACTTCCCTAAAGCAGGGCCACCAATGGGCCCGCATATGCGTGGCAGTAATGTCATACCTCCAATTGGTCCACAATCACCTATCCCACCTCCAATGATACCCAGACCATGCAATTCCATAGATAATCCCCAAGAAGATATCGTTCGTACGATAACAATCGATGGAGCTGCCAAAGAAATTCGTTTTTACGACCATGTGGCCATTGTCTTTATGGAGGTGGATCAGCCCAGGGAAATTGGTTTCCAAAATGGCCAGCGTACTATATTCATAGATAATCACGAACCCATCACATTGCAATTTAATCACGATTACAAGCCTGTAACTATTGATGGTGAAACCTATAATTTACGATTTGGTTTCCCGTCCCGCGAATTGTTCATAGACGATCATTGGTATGAAATATACTTTGGTGGGCCAGCCATTAATGTTCCTATTCGAAATAAAATGCATATGCTAAAGGCCGAAGGACCTCCGCCTCAAGTTAATATAGGAAATTTAAGGCGTGACCTTGTGGTGGGAAAAATAAACATGATTGTTGATGCCCACAATGTTATACCCTTGTTCTTGGATGCCCGCGTCCAAACTTTTAAGCTAGGCGATATGGATCATACTATACAATTTGCTGACAACTTACTAACTGTTCTACTGGACGGTACACCCACTCGTGTTGAGTATGGAGGTCTACCCAAAAGTTTATATTTGGGAACAAATAAATACTTTATACGCTTTGGAGCTCTTCCTCAAGGAATTATTGCGGGGAAAGTACAAATAAAGGATATGATATATGTTGAAACTAAACCGCCAGCAAATGCGGATCCTATATTCAATACACCACCAGCTGCTCCAATGCTTGCTCCAACTGAAGCTGAGTTAGGGCAAGTTGATCTTCAAAAGCCCGCTGAAACATCGGTTCCTATACTACCAGCTGCTGCTTTGAGTAGTATCAATATCGATGAATTATTCCAAAAACTGGTATCCACCGGCATTTTGGGTGGCTCAAGTGGTATCCTACCAGCTGTTAATAGTAATACACAGACATCGGCGTCATCGGTAGAAAGTTCTGTAGCTACGAAACCCACAACAGCAGACTCCGCGGGAGAAGAAGTCCCACAACCAACTCCAGCTAGTGTAACAACAGAAGCCATAAAACCCATTGATCTTTCTAAGCCAGAATCGATAAAAACACGCCAATCAGCAATTGTAGCAACTCTATTCTCCGGCATGCAATGTAGTAGCTGTGGTGTTCGTTTTCCCCCGGAACAGACAATAAAATATAGCCAACATTTAGATTGGCACTTTCGACAGAACAGACGTGAACGTGACTCTTCACGTAAGGCTCATTCACGCAAATGGTACTACGATCTTAATGATTGGATTCAATATGAAGAGATTGAAGATGTGGACGAACGTGAAAAGAATTTCTTTGATACTCCACAAACTGATATAGAAATTATGGATGAAACATCAAATCAGCGTTCCACCAACTCGCCTATTCAAAGTTGCCCCGCAGGTCCGGATGATGTTGATCGAGCTTGTGATATGTGCCAAGAAAAGTTTGAACACTTTTACAATGAAGAGCTTGAAGAATGGCATTTGCGTTGTGCCATACGTGTCGAAGAGAAAACCTATCATCCTTTATGTTACGAGGATTATAAGGTATGAAATGATATGAGGGTGGGAATTGCAACTCTATATTCACTATGGTCTTACAATTTTCAGGCATCTCTTAATCCACCACAACCTGCCAAAGAAGAAGAAGAAGTAGAAGATACAACCGAGGAACCATCGCTCATACAAATCGATGATGATAATGCTGTCGATATTGTAATAAAAGTCGAAGAAGATAGTAAAGAAAGTAGGTATAGCTTCGGGGCTTCATGAGATCATTTATCTATCTAGCCATTCTCCATTTTTTAGAGAGCGATTCAGCTGCCAAACTCGATGATGAGGATGATGATGTGATCGTTTTACCAAACGAAGAACCATCGGTTACAGAAATCTACGATGATGATGATGATGACGAATATGTGCCTGCAAATGTCACCCGTGAACATATGGGCACCGTTCACGAAGAAGACGAGGGAGGTGATCTCAACGAAACAAATGAATCCGATGTAGAAATTCAAGAGCCACATATTCCATTTACCGATTTGGATACATATGTTGAGAAGGAGTTACCAGAGGGAACATCAAGGGATACATTTATGAATGTGAAAATTAAGGAGGAGCCCAATGCAGAGGAGGACGAAGATGATGGATTTGAAGATGTTGGCACAGTTTTAATTGCGCCAGATGAGATATCCATTCATAGTAGTGGTACGTAAATGGGGACTTTATAGTGGTGGTATTCCCTTCAATTTATTTATTTTTTTTTTTTTAATTCACAGAAGAAACGCAAACCCAACTAATAGAATCATCTACCTCTGCCATGTCTCCTATAGTGGAACGACCGGCCTCAACAACACCTTCAGTTATCAACGATGAAATTGAAACAAACACAGATATGCCTATAACCGATTTAAATAACTCTATGGATGGTAATATAGAGACTGGGGACGAACACAATTTGTCCGCGGCTGGCCCAGTGCCTGCTATGCCCTTGGCTAGTTTAGTTAATAAGATCAAAATAAATATTACAAAGAACACTGTAACCACAAATAGCACTGCTAGTAGTAGTAATAGCTCATCAACAATGTCCTCGAACACTTGTAAAAGTAATTCAGCCAACAGCAATACCAGTAGTTTGACTGATCATTCGAAGGGTAGCATAGGTAGTAGTGCATCGGGTGCAACGACATTCAATCACATACCAACCATATCCACAATACCAGTGTTATGCGGTGGTGGAACAACTATTACTAGTACACAATCCTCCATAGGTGGTGGTGGTCTATACGATGAACCCTCAAATATTCCTTCTTTAAGTGGCAGCGGCGGCGGCGTTAGCGATAATAGTGTAAGTAGTATATCAGTAATAGGCAGTATTTACGGTAGCAATGGACCAGCTACCGTAATTCGACCCATACCGCAAGCAACAAATGTCATTCCGCCAGCTAAACCTGCCACACCACCACCACCGCCACCTGTTGAAGAAACAATAACATATGAATTAAAGCCGGAACTGCAGAAAGCCACCCTAAAGAAAAAGGAGAAGGTGATATGTGGCAATGAAACTTCCGGTCTATGCTCCATTATGTAGGCAACATGAACTACTCTCAAATGGTTGCATACGCAACATTTGTATAATTCCAAATTGTAAATATTTATGTGGTGGAACACTTCACAAAAATGTCCCCTCTACATATACTAGTAGTTTTAACTATTCGTTGATTAGTATGTCCTTTTTCAAAAAAATAATGATAATTTAATGAATTTGCAACAGTTTTAGCAATGTAGGTTATTTTTATTCATTAATCGTTACTTATGAATCATTTTAGTTTAGTTCTTTATTTATACGCATCGACTTTTAGTCATATTCATTTAGCCATGAAAACTGTACTTTAATACATTTCTCTCTGTCTTGTGTTCGAATGATGCAACATCAATAGATAGAGGAAGGAAAGGTATTGAGATTGATTCAAATGTTGGGCATTTGGAACTCAATTCATAATACTACTACATCATTTCATATTTATTTACTGAAAACCGAAAAAAACACAATAAAGCAAGCAATGCTAATGGAAAACAACAACAACAAAATCTATATAAATAAATAAACGATTATTTACAAATTAAGTCCTTTTATTATTTTTTTAATGTTTAGTTTTGGTATTCGAATAAAAGATATTCTATTCATACATAAATAGTTGCTTAATCATATCATATTTATTATTTAATTGGGGGGTGAAACTATGGATTAATTTTCTTAATACCCGCTTAATTGTATTGAATAGAAAAAAACTCGACCTTCCTATGCTGGAAATATATCAATTTATTGAAAATAAAAATTTTGTTTTTATTTTGTTGTGGGGGTTAAAAATTGTTACAATTTTACTTGACTTTGTTCAATTTGATGTTCCGTCTTATTTACAATCGAAATATTAATTTTCGACAAAATAAATTGTAGCAATTTGGTCATGGTGAGCACGACTGAGAACTAATGTTTGTCCCTGCATCCCTGTGCGCAGTGACTGTCCCTTGCTTTTTTGGTTTGTTTGTTTATATTTTCGCACGAAAATTTTTTTAATTGGACTTTCGTTACGAAATTCCCGAATGCAAACATTTAAAATTGCTTAATGCATAGTTTAGGAAATTGGAACCAACAATCTCTTTTGAAGCATTCTTGTTATTTTTTTAGTTTTCAGTATAATCCCATCATTTAAATGATAAATGTTAGGTTAGGTTATGTGGCAGCCCGATGTATCAGGCTCACTTAGATTATTCAGTACATTGTGATACCACAGTGGCGAACTGTGGTATCACTGAGTGCTGCCCGATTCCATGGATCTGCTTTTTATAACTGAGTCCGAAAGGCGTTCCACATTGCAGTGAAATCACTTAGAGAATCGTTGAAACATTCAGAAATGTCACCAGCATTACTAAGGTGGTATAATCCACCGCTCAAAAACTTTTTGGAGTTCGGTCGAAGCAGGAATCGAACCCAAGACATTGTGTATGCAAGGCGGGCATGCTACTTTGCACCACTGTGGCTACCAATGATAAATATTTAGAAACAGACGTGTCAAATAGGAAGAACACAGTGGATGGGGCAGTACTTCGTAGCCTAATCTGAACATGGCTAGGCGAGAAGAGCAAGTATGGGTGCTAACATGGTGAGAAATCAAAATGTTCTTAGCCCTTTTCTCCTCAATACCATCCCATAAATTCGACACAGAGCAGTTCTTTGATGAGATAGGATCAATTATGAGGGATATAAAAGTGAGTACATTTTTTTCTTACCCAATTGTAGTGTAGTTCTACCCTCTCCAGGTAGTTCTTATTAATCACAGAAAATGGTAAGCTATCTTTCTTTCCCTGACAGTTTTCGCTTATGGAGTATGTTCGTGTATCTCCGGTTTTTGTTTGTGATTTCATGTTTCGTCAATTACTCAGAAACTCACTCAGATATGACTTAAACGTAGTTAAATCGTGCTCATAAATTATCATACGGTTTTGCTTGTTCAGCGGAGTGGAAAAATGGGCCAATGTTCTTGCTCAAAATTTCAAACCCACGGAATCTTTTTAAATGTCATGATTAAATTATTAGATTATACTTTTAGTTTATTTTTTATATAATTTATAGTTGTATTTAAATTTACTACATCCACTTCTATTCAGATTATAAAAAACTTTGTAATACAAATGTATTTAGGCCATGTAGGCTTAGTATTACTGAATAAAAACTGATAAATAAAAATAAATAAATAAATAAAATAAAAATGTCTACTGCCTCATAAATTTCGCGCACCTTAAATCGTAGGTCGCCCTTCCTGGCAACGGGGCGATGCTTAACCAACTCCTACCTGTGAGCACGTTGAAACTATTTAAAACTAGTTTTTTAAAAAGAAAATGTTGACCCCTATCTGCCGTTTGCAAGAATAAAGATAATATTAACAAAACACAATTAATTTTCTCAAGAAAGTGGTATGTACGCATGTTTTCTGTGTACACTAAACCAACAATATTGCAGGGTTTATGTAAATAAAAAAACATAACCTAACCTAACTTACACATTCGGTCACTACCTGGGTCGATCTAACCTTGCATGTTCGTTCTCGTAAATATTTCCATCTATAATCATTTAGTGCAAGCGATTTGCAAAAGTAAACAAATTTGGCAATTTTGCTCTCTTTTGAAGTCTTTGGGAATTAACGACTTCGAGTATGCAACCGAAGCTATTGTGTCTTGGCCTGTTTTCTATTTATTATTAATATATAACTTTGTAAATCACATCCTGTAATTATAAGATTTAAAAAAAAACTCGGAAAAAGACACAATAAGAAGAAAAAACACGCCTATTGTAAAACCCAAGTCGGGTGCCATAAAAACAGCTGATAAAAAATTGCCAAAATAAATACCATGACGCCGTTAAAAACTGTAGCTTGACTACAATGTCTGTCATTATAAAGACTTCATAACACTTCTGCCTTATGTGAATTTAAATGACTTCGAACACATTTAATCAGTCAAAATTTATTCCAACTCCTCCAGAGAAAGGTAGCTTTCCACTGGATCACGAGAGTCTTTGCAAGAAATACTATTTGCTATATATGCGATGCCTACGTCGCAGTGACGATCAAAGTTCAGAGTGTCGAAAGGAGGCTCAAGAATATCTTGGATGCCGTATGAAAAATCAACTTATGGAAGAGGTTGAATGGTCCAAATTGGGCTTTGAAGATACAAATACACGAAAAAAGCAGCAAGAGTCCCCGGGAATCTAACAGTTATGAAAGAAGAAAAAAATATTCTAATAGCTTGCACTGGAAGTGTTGCTACCATCAAGTTACCTGTGCTGATAGAGAAACTACAAACACTTCAATCGGAATTCATTATTAATGTTAGTCACTAGATAAAAAATAATATAATGGAATCTTTGGATACATTTTATTCATGCTTATTTAATTTTTCATACAGATTAAAATTATAGTTACCAATCACGCCAAACATTTTATAGATGCCTCATTATTGCCTAATGACATAGAATTATTGGATGATAATAGCGAGTGGCAGGCATGGACAAAACGCGGTGATCCTGTTCTACATATAGATTTGGGCAAGTGGGCTGACTTAATGGTCATAGCCCCATTGAGCGCTAACTCTTTGGCAAAAATTGCAGCTGTAAGTAATGGTGGTTGGTGTAGAATGGACTAATGGACTGGAAGATGATTATATATTTAGTATGGTGAATTAAATATGAATACCATTAACCATAGAAAACCATGACTACCTCTGCTTCCATCCAAATGAAATTGCAGATTAGGTACGGGGATTGGCAGTTGTTACAGTCACACTAAGCCATCTTCATTCTGGTACTTATTTTTCTTATCTAAGATAAAAGACCTCCTTATTGCCAAGTCCTAACCCCTTGTAACTCTGTGGGAAACTACTTAAATGAGGTTTAAAAATTCACCACTGTGGCCTTCAAACTAAGTTTTTAAAGAGTCATCTTAGACATTTTCAAATTTTATAACCATTGGCCCTTCAAATTTAAAAACAAATGTTTACATTTAATTTTAATTCATCTATGTTGTCTCATCACGTGTTTTTCTTTATTAGGGACTTTGCGATAATATATTGCTGTGTGTTGTTAGAGCATGGGATTTTAACAAAAAGCTGCTTTTCTGTCCTGCCATGAACACACGCATGTACGATCACCCTGCTACTGCGGAACATATTACCAAATTGAAATCTTGGGGTTACCATGAAATACCAACAATATCTAAAACATTAATGTGTGGTGATACTGGAAATGGAGCCATGGCCGAGGTGGATACCATTGTTGATCATATACTAAGTAATTTACGCATGTAACTTGTAAATAAATTTCATAAAACTACACAAATTGTCAACAATTTAAAATAACTCTACATGCACTGTGTAAAATGTCTCTATTATTTGTATTTCATTTTATATGAGAATAGGAATATTCCTCATCTAGAATCCAATAATATGAGATGATGGAGGCAAATTATATGTTGTAAACTTCAAGAAAATTAAATGAAAAGAATAGAGGAAAGGAACTTCATTAATTCAATCTTCTGGTCTGCAGTTTTAACACTGAGGGCAAACCAAAATTTTATTTCTACAGAAAATTTTATTTCTATAGAAAATTTTGCCAATTTTTTTTATAGAAAATTTTGTCAATTTTTTTATAGAAAATTTTGTCAATTTTTTTTATAGAAAATGTCAAAATTTTATTTCTATAGAAAATTTTGTCAAAATTTTATTTCTATAGAAAATTTTGTCAAAATTTTATTTCTATAGAAAATTTTGTCAAAATTAAATTTCTATGGAAATTGTTTTATTTCTATAGAAATTTTTGTGAAAATTTTATTTCTATAGAAAATTTTGTCAAAATTTTATTTCTATAGAAAATTTTGTCCATTTTTTTATAGAAAATTTTGTCAATTTTTTTATAGAAAATTTTGTCAATTTTTTTTATAGAAAATGTCAAAATATTATTTCTATAGAAAATTTTGTTAAAATTTTATTTATATAGAAAATTTTGTCAAAATTTTATTTCTATAGAAAATTTTGTCAACATTTTATTTTTATATGCAATTTTGACAAAATTATATTTCAATGGAAATTGTTTTATTTCTATAGAAATTTTTGTTAGAATTTTATTTCTATAGAATTTTTGTCAAAATTTTATTTCTATAGAAAATATTGTCAAAATTTTATTTCTATAGAAAATTTTGTCAACATTTTATTTGTATAGAAAATTTTGTCAAAATTCTATTTCTATAGAAAATTTTGTCAAAATTTTATTTCTATATGCAATTTTGTCAAAATTATATATCTATGGAAATTGTTTTATTTCTATAGAATTTTTTGTCAAAATTTTATTTCTATAGAGAATTTTGTCAAAATTTTATTTCTATAGAGAATTTTGTCAAAATTTTTTTCTATAGAGAATTTTGTCCAAATTTTTTTCTATAGAAAATTTTGTCAAAATTTTATTTCTATAGAAAATTTTGTCAAAATTTTATTTCTATAGAAAATTTTGTCAAAATTTTATTTCTATAGAAAATTTTGTCAAACTTTTATTTCTATAGAAAATTTTGTCAAAATTTTATTTCTAATGTTGTCAAAATTTCAGCTATTTTAAATATTAAACGTGTGACTATAGATAGGCCGGGATAAGACTTAGTGGATCCTTACATATTACTACGTCATGCCTATATCCAATACAAAAGGAACACAAACATATATTTAAATTTTTAATGTATTTTGTATTTTTTATTGTTATTTTTAATCAATATAACTATATATCTCTAAACATATGTACGTAGTGAATTATTAGTGTATGTAATGTGTATCTATATGTGTATCATAGCATTTATATTTTATTATATATTCTTTTATTAATAATACAACGAGTTTTCTTATTTTTCTTTCGTTTTTTTTCAATTGAGAACTTAATATCTAAATTACCAAAAAAAGTAATTTAAGAATAATGAAAGTATTCAAAATTACGATTATAACGATTTGTCGACAATATAAGTAAACCTTATAGATAAATGTGAATGAAATAAAAAATTATATACAATAGACACGAGACATTTATCATTATAAATATATGTATATGCTGCTGCTGCTAAACAAAATAATAATAAAATTTTGAAAACGCATAGAAAAATTCGAGTTTCTATCAACAATCATCCTACTTACTCACTTAGCATTATCTGGAGATTTATTCCTTTGTTACTTTAATGAGATGTGTGTTGAGTTTTTCGAAAGTGGGTGTGTGTGTATAGTAATATAACCAATATAAACATTTCTTATGGAATAAATGACGTATGGGATTTATATATATGCTATGTCACAATATGAATTTATATCTAATAAACAAACGGTGTCTGATTTCTGAAATAAACTTTTATATTTTTCGTGTATTTCAGTGTGTAATAAAAGTATTTTCCTTTTGTTTATGTATTTATAATGAAAATCTTAAAAAATAGTTTCAGAAATTATGCCTTAAAAAAGAAGATCTGTGAATATTATTTTTTCATCGTTATTAGTAGGTTTTATAAAATAGAAAACGAAAAGTTGCACATACTGCCTATTTTATTTATTTATTTTTTTATTTTATTTTATTATTTTTTTAATGTTTTTTTGTAGTATTATTTTCCATCAATTGTAATTGCCTTGGTGAATTTGCATAAATATTTACGAGGAGTGGGTATTATGTAATACATATATATTTATATGCTTTTTGTGTAGATTTTTTGGGGTGATATTAATTTTGTTTGTAGCATCAAAATGGTATCGAATATAATAACAAAAAAAAAGGTTTAATCTCTAGACTAAATTGGGATTTAACATTTCCACAATTATTAGAAGACTACATATTATAACTATAAAAAAAAGAATATTAACAAACAGAAAAATATAATTAAATAAATATTCTAAAGAATTTACAAAAAATGTTTTTCATCAAAATATCACGTCTTCTTCATACAGCTGCAATTTCTTCTCATTAATTCTATTATACTGTGGGTGAAATATGAGAAATTCGCTTTACCTAAGTATTAGACACTGTTTTAAATGTTATTATGGCCAAGGAGAGTTGTAGACAATCGAATTATATGATAGGGTATTTGAAAATTGAAAGTTTTAAAATAAAATTTTGTTTTGCCCACAGGGTAGTTTTTCGGGTGGCCAAACGCTTCATAACTTTCTGCTGCTCAGTTCTTTATAGCCGACTCCGAAGGGATTCGGAATTTTTTAAACACTTCAAAATGTCATCAGCATTACTGATTTTCAGTCGAAATGGGCCCTATCCCAGAATGAAGAAAAAATTTAAAAAAGAGGGGATGGCAATTAGATTCCAAATGCCATCCCTTGATATGATGTTGACTTTTACAGACCTAGGAAAAACATAAACGAAACGACACGAAAATTGTCAACATTGATTGGCCGCCAACAGACATACATCAATTTTGGACGAAGCAATAACCAAAGTGTCGATTTTGTGTAACATGAAAAATCGATTATCCGATTTTGAATTTGCCTTTTTTACAATGATTAATCGAAATCAAAAGATTTTTTCGCATACCGAAAAATTTAATTTCTTTCTTGTGAAATTTAAGAATTTAGATCTCTTTCATTTCAATAATAATCTGAGGACTTATCGACATTAAATTGATCTGCCGATTACTCGAATAAAATCGATTTGTACACTCACTGAATTCATTCGTAGATATATCTGAGTTGCCAACCTTTATTGAAATTCCTGTTATTCATAATGGATGTCTTGCTTTTCTTTTTTTCAATAAACTTGAGTGACCGATGGAACTTCCCGTAATCTTTTATCGGTGCAAATCAACAACTCTTATTTTCGTAAAAAGACTGTCACAATCTCATTAAATAAAATACGATTTGCGAAAGATTAAAACTTTTTATCTTTCCTAGGAATACAAAAATAATAAAACCAATATTTTTGCTGGCAGTTATGCCTGCTAGACTTGTTACCTAGGCTATTCATGAACATTTTCCATGTTGTGAATACCTACATATTTTTGCAATAGAAAAATATATATTCCACCTGGTTTACACACAATTGAAGGGATATACAAAAGAAAAAAATCATCGATGCTTTTCTACCACTTATAAAAGTCAATTTCCATATTCCCGCTTAAAACGTTATTACATGACATTTTGCATTGTTCGAAACTACCTGGAATTAGCGTCATTAGCCTTATTGGTTACTGGTGGTTCTGCTCAAACATACCTTTTTAAAATTGATACAATAGAAAATTTGCCTAATGACCTTGGCAGTGATTTGAAAATATTTAAAAAAATGTCGCTAATATCCGTAGTATGGAAAATATATAAAAACACGTTTACTTTCTATCCTTTTTTTTGAAAAAAAAAAACATTAAATGCTGTATCCATGCTAAAAATGATCATTTGTAGATCAACAGCCTATATCAATTTTCAAGACAAAGACGCCTATATCATTTTCCAAGACAAGAAGAGCCCAATAAATTAATAAGTTATACGTGAATATAAAAAAAATTGTCAAAATGCTCTACCTACCATATAGATCTTGCAATTGTCTACAATCTCCTTCACTTTTCGCCATAAACAAATACTTGTTGCACAGTGTCTTTTTTTTGTAGATAAAAAAGAGTTATAATCTTTTTAAGTGAGCGAATACTGTTATTTTAATATCTGCCATATACTTTGAAGTGGCGTTTGTATCTCTGCAATTCATCTAATCACACAGGACACACATAGTTTCGAGGAGGATATGCAATCATCATGACAAAAAGCTCCACAAGACTGACATATAACCATGGCGTTCAAAGAACAGGCACAGTTGTTTGGATCTTGGGTGGTTGTATTTGGACTGTTATTGCTGTTGACACTAGTTCCATCGTTACAATGTTGATGGGGAATTTGTAATGGCTGATTTGTTCGCATCCCACAATTAATACCACTGGCTACTGTGGCTGGCATAGACGTTGGAGTAGATGTTGTTACAATATAGTTTCCTGTACCATCAACCAAACCCGATGTGTCACCAATGCCTTCTATGTATATATTCCCTGGAAAAAAATAAATTTAAAAAACAGATAGTAAGAAAATAAATATGAAAATTCAGAAATTATAACAAAACAAAAATAAAAAAAATATGAGTGAAATCTCCTCAACGGGATTTAATTAAGACCGTCTATAGGAAGCTTTAATATTATCTTCCTATGTTTTCATTATTTGCATGTTTTTCCCTACTCTGTTCAGAGGTAGGTCAAGATCGGTGTTATATTTTCTCCCAAAATGGCGAAATGTATATCTTGTTAGTAGGGCAATCACAGATGAAAAATTACCAAAGATTCGTCGTCCTTACTGCACGGTTGCCACAGTTGGTAGAGTTCTACCAAAAATGGTAGACTTTTTACTGTTTAGATTGGTAGAATTCTCAATATTTTGGTAGATTTTGCAAAATATTCCATAGATATACAATTTTGTATTGCAATAAAATGTTGACAAAATTTTCTATAGAAATAAAATTTTGAGAAAATTTTTTATAGAAATAAAATTTTGACAAAATTTTCTATACAAATAAAATTTTGAGAAAATTTTCTATAGAAATAAAATTTTTACAAAATATAGAAGTAAATTTTTGAGAAAAATTTTCATAGAAATATAATTTTGAGAAAATTTTTCATAGAAATACATTTTGAAAAAATTTTCTATAGAAATAAAATTTTGACAAAATTTTGTATAGAAATAAAATTTTGACATTTTCTAAAGAAAAAAAAACAGAAGGTAATAAAGAAAAAAATATTATGAAAATATTTTCTATAGAAATAAAATTTTGAGAAATTTTCTATAGAAATAAAATTTTCAGAAAATTTTCTATAGAAATAAAATTTTGAAAAAATTTTCTATAGAAATAAAATTTTGAGAAAATTTTCTATAGAAATAAAATTTTGAGAAAATTTTCTATAGAAATGAAATTTTGACAAATTTTCTAAAGAAATTAAATTTTGAGAAAATTTTCTAAAGAAATACAATTTTGAGAAAATTTTCTATAGAATAAAATTTTGAAAAAATTTTCCAAAGAAATAAAAAAAAATTCTTTGGAAGTAAAATTTTACGGAAATTATCTATAGAAATAAAATTTTGAAAAAATTTTCTATAGAAATAAAATTTTGAGAAAATTTTCTTTAGATATAAAATTTTTTAAAAAATTTTCTATAGAAATAAAATTTTGAGAAAAATATAGAAATAAAATTTTTACAAAAGTTTCTATAGAAATAAAATTTTGAAAAATTTTTCTAAAGAAATAAAATTTTGAGAAAATTTTCTTTAGATATAAAATTTTGACAAAATTTTCTATAGAAGTAAAATTTTGACAAAATTTTCTATAGAAATAAAATTTTCAGAATTTTTTTTTTTAGAAATAAAATTTTGAGAAAATTTAATATATCGAAAAAATAAGATTTTGTTTGTTTTGTAGTTTTTTGACAAAATTTTCTCCAAATTATGGTAGATTATTGCGTTATCCAAATTTCATTTTTTATAAGTATTTTGTCCGCTATCCCCTTATTTCATTAGTTTACCTACCAGTTGTTATGTTCCGCCGAACAATTTGTGCAGTAGCGTTCGGTGTACTATTATGCATGTCTTGCAGGGAATTCAGCAAATCTACATCAACTGATGCTGGACGCCCGCGTCCTGATATCCCATTCATACCATGCAATTGATTCTGAAACATATTAATATTTTTCAATATAGTCTATTGAGAAATTACTTAAAATTCTGTATAAATTACCTGATTTTGAGGAACTGGTGGAGCGCTGGAAGCACGTGGAGCTTGATTGTCGGCAGCACCAACATTGGCGCGATGTAATAGGACATATTGACCATTGCCATTGTGATGAATATCGTGTGTTGCTTGAAGCTGTTGTTGTGTTACACCAACAGATTGTTGCATTATTGTCACTTTTTGTGGGACGCCAGTGACATTAGTTACCGGGGTTGCCACAGCCGTTAAATTGGCATTTTGTAGAACCGCTGATCCTTGGTTGGCAAAGATGTGACGTATTAAAGTTGGTGAGGATTTTCTTTGAACGTATTTCTTTCGTGGAAATCCCATACGTGGCCCAATCACCTGAAAATAGAATATAAATTACATTTGAAGGGAACACCTCTAACAAATATTTCCTAAAAACATACCTTATAGACTCCAGGTCTACCAACACCCATAACGTTAGATGGCAATGTAGCATTTGTTGGATTATTACTACCGCTCAATGTATTAATGATTACATCTTCTTGTGTTTTGACATTCGCTACCACAGTTGCTGCCGGCGGGGTTTTTGCAGTTGTTGGTGTTGTTGGACTTGCATGAGCATTTTGCAATTGTTGCTGCTGTTGTTGTTGACTCATTAGAGCCGATGGAGGTCGCAATTGAGCCTTCAAATTCTCTCGATTTGGACTATTTTGTATAACTGCCTGGCAAATTTGATAACTACGCTCGATATTTACCGCCCCAGGTGGTAATTTGTTAGCCGTCGACTTACGTCCTTTACCTGTATTAGAAGCCTTCACCACCGTTCGTTGTTGAGCTATTGTTGTAGGCACTCCCGAAGGCGGTAGAGTTTTAAGAACATTTACACTTACATTTGTCGCATTTAAATTGCTTGTATTATACAGTGTATTGGAGGCGGCAGTGGACGGAATGGCAACAGAAGAGGAGGCGGCAATGCTAGCGGGAATTGTTGCATTTCTTGTGGGCATCGAAATTATACTTAGTTGTTTGGGAATGAACTTAGGCGTTAAATTTGGAGTTGAATGTGGTGGCGCTGTCGATTGAGTCTGGTTATGTGCTGTTGTAGGTGCAGGTGTTGGATTATTTACATTTTGAAATGCGTTTATTGCGTGATGATGATTGTTAAGAAATTGTCTGGGAGCCGCTACTGTTTGCCCCATTTGCTGTTGTAATAAATAACACAAAGGTAAAGAATGCTTTAAAAATTTGAGTTTTTTTATATGGGCTAACTAACTGACTTTTTGTCTTGCTCAATTTTAGAAAAATTGTAACAAAATTGAAATTTGTCATTAGCATTTGCTACAACGAATAATTCATATTTACCTGTGATTGATCCCCCATGCTGGCTTGATGTAGATTTGGCCTAAATCCTCGTATGTTATGATGATACATTGACGGTCTAATGGGGTTTAGAGTCATGCCTTGAGAACTCATATAACCAGGGGCCATTACAGGTGGTATAACCTGGCCGCCCATTTGAGTGGGCCGTATACCGACTGTTTGCAAACCATTCGAAACAACAAAGGCATCCACCGGAGGCATAACACCTTCTGTTGTTCTACGTGGCTGAACCAAAAAATTACCAATTATTTGTCCATTGGAATCAACCAATATCTGTCTTTGTGGTTGAGCATTATGTATTGCTTGGGGACTGGATATTTGGGGTGGCTGCTGTTGCTGCTGTGTATGACTCTGACTCAAATTCGAGGCACTGAGGCTACCACTGCTACTACTACTGCTACACATGCTAATGTCATTCATACTATCATTTGAGTTGGTATTGGTTATCACGGTACTGGATACCTCCATTTCGGTCACTGACATTGGTACTTCACCCATAATTTCTGCAGATGTGAGCTACAAAATATAAATAAATGTAAGGCCATGCTAACACAAAACAAATATTTTCAAATGAAGTCTACCTCTCCCACATATTCATTAATCTGAGAAAGTTCCTGTTGTTGGTTGTGATCAAGAAGTTGCCTCTGTAAATTATCACTCAGTTCAATTGATTGTAACTGATGTTGCTGCTGCTGCTGTTGCAATTCATCTACAATATCCCTTACAGCTTCACTGGCAGCATCCAAATCGTTCTCATCATCCACCTCATCGATGGGATGTTCCTCAATTGTTTCAGAGGCAACATTCTGTAACATGGAATCATCTCTAACTGTTGCAATCTCATGATGATTATTCACATCGTCACCCATCACAACTTCTGTGTTAATGTTTGCAGCAACATTCATTTCGGCTGGATGATTAATCGATGACTGTAGCACATTGCAATAATTACTGGTTTGGGGTTGTTCATCATGTTGCTCCACCAATGTCCGACTTGGCATATGTGCATCCAATTTGAGACCACCAAAATTCCAATCATGATTTAAATGATGAAAAACATCACTTGCCGTAGGTTCCATGGTCATAGATTGGTTCTGGGCACTTTGTTGTTGGTCCTTTATTAGTGGTGCTGTTGTTGGAGTCAATGATACTACAGATGTTATCATTGCCTTAACATTATTTAATGTATTGGAAGAGGAGGCTGGCATGGCGAATGATGATGTTGATGTCATTGGCAGCGAATCAGCCGACAAGGAGGATGAAGTGGTTGTTGTTGAGACAACTGATGACGATGACGTCATGAGATTACTTTCATCCGTAGTTTCATCGGGTACAATCACTAAATGGTACACACATAAGAATATTAAAAATGATATTCGAATTGCTTGCTAAGTACTCTAATGTATGACAAATGGAACAACTTTAAATGAGGTTTGTCCACAAGTTACATTTATTGATATACTATTGTTTGTGACTAACATACTTAGAAAATAAAAGTAAGCATAGAACATGCAAAATTTAATATACAGGGTAACCAACAGAATGTGTTGCCAACTTCTCATAGGTTTATTTGCCAAATCAGAAATAACATCTACATAATTTTTGCCTTATTAACAACTGATTATATTGTTTGCAAGCCACCAAAAGCATTTATCGGCTATTTCAAATAGAGAGTTATTCGTGATAAAGTTCAAGCGCACTTGAGCTATTGCTTCACGTTTAGTTTAAAAACATAATATGTCAGTCCAAATAAGTCAAAGTGAACAAAATGTTTGTGTTATCGCGCCATAAATCGTTATATATTGATGATTTAAAGGTAAACCCTTACGTTATCCGAAAGGCAAACTATCTTACACGAAGACAAGAAAATAAGAATTGACAGAGCAAAGGAATTGATGCGGTTGCACGAACGTGGTGAGTTTCCGAACATCACATTCTGTGCAGAAAATGGTAGATTTTTAAATGTTTGGTAGATTGGTAGAATTTTTAATGTTTTGGTAGATTTTGCAAAATATTCCTCTCCAACTACGAGGTACTTCAATTTTCTATAGAAATAAAATTTTGACAAAATTTTCTATAGAAATAAAATTTTGACAAAATTTTCTATAGATATAAAATTTTGACAAAATTTTCTATACAAGGAAGATATTGACAAAATTTTCTATAGAAATAAAATTTTGATAAAATTTTCTATAGAAATAAAATTTTGACAAAATTTTCTATAGAAATAAAATTTTGACAAAATTTTCTATAGATATAAAATTTTGACAAAATTTTCTATAGATATAAAATTTTGACAAAATTTTCTATAGATATAAAATTTTGACGAAATTTTCTATAGATATAAAATTTTGACAAAATTTTCATATAAATAAAATATTGACAAAATTTTCTAAAGAAACAAAATTTTGACAAAATTTTCTATAGAAATAAAATTTCAAGAAAATTTTCTATAGAAATCAAATTTTAAGGAAATTTTCTATAGAAATAAAATTTTGAGAAAATGTACTATAGAAATAAAATTTGGACAAAATTTACTATAGAAATAAAAATTAAACAAAATTTTGTATAGAAATACAATTTTGACAAAATTTTCTATAGATATAAAATTTTGATAAAATTTTCTATATAAGTAAAATTTTGACAAAATTTTCTATAGAAATAAAATTTTAACAAATTTTTCTATAGAAATAAAATTTGGACAAAATTTACTATAGAAATAAAATGTTGACAAAATTTTCTATAGAAATAAAATTTTGACAAAATTTTCTATAGAAATAAAATTTCAAGAAAATTTTCTACAGAAATCAAATTTTAAGGAAATTTTCTAAAGAAATAAAATTTTGAGAAAATGTACTATAGAAATAAAATTTGGACAAAATTTACTATAAAAATAAAAATTAAACAAAATTTTGTATAGAAATACAATTTTGACAAAATTGTCTTTTGAAATAAAATGTTGACAAAATTTTCTATATAATTAAAATTTTGACAAAATTTTCTATAGAAATAAAATTTTGACAAATTTTTCTATAGAAATAAAATTTTCTATAGAAATAAAATTTTGAGAAAATTTACTATAGAAATAAAACTTTGACAAAATTTTCTATAGAAATAAAATTTGGACAAAATTTACTATAGAAATAAAATGTTGACAAAATTTTCTATAGAAATAAAATTTGGACAAAATTTTCTAAAGAAATAAAATTTTGACAAAATTTACTATAGAAATAAAATTTCAAGAAAATTTTCTATAGAAATAAAATTTTAAGGGAATTTTCTAAAGAAATAAAATTTTGAGAAAATGTACTATAGAAATAAAATTTGGCCAAAATTTACTATAAAAATAAAAATTAAACAAAATTTTGTATAGAAATACAATTTTGACAAAATTGTCTTTTGAAATAAAATTTTGACAAAATTTTCTATAGTAATAAAACTTTGACAAAATTTTCTATAGAAATAAAATTTCAAGAAAATTTTCTATAGAAATCAAATTTTAAGGAAATTTTCTAAAGAAATAAAATTTTGAGAAAATGTACTATAGAAATAAAATTTGGACAAAATTTACTATAAAAGCCACCGTGGTGCAATGGTTAGCATGCCCGCCTTGCATACACAAGGTCGTGGGTTCGATTCCTGCTACGACCGAACACCAAAAAGTTTTTCAGCGGTGGATTATCCCACCTCAGTAATGCTGGTGACATTTCTGAGGGTTTCGAAGCTTCTCTAAGTGGTTTCACTGCAATGTGGAACGCCGTTCGGACTCGGCTATAAAAAGGAGGTCCCTTGTCATTGAGCTTAACATGGAATCGGGCAGCACTCAGTGATAAGAGAGAAGTTCACCAATGTGGTATCACAATGGACTGAATAGTCTAAGTGAGCCTGATACATCGGGCTGCCACCTAACCTAACCTAACCTAACCTACTATAAAAATAAAAATTAAACAAAATTTTGTATAGAAATACAATTTTGACAAAATTGTCTTTTGAAATAAAATTTTGACAAAATTTTCATTTGAAATAAAATTTTGACAAAATTTTCTATATAATTAAAATTTTCACAAAATTTTCTATATAATTAAAATTTTGACAAAAATTTCTATATAAATAAAATTTGGAAAAATTTTTCTATATAAATAAAATTTTGGCAAAATTTTCTATGGAAATAACGTTTTGATAAAATTTTCTATAGAAATAAATTTTTAACAAAATTTACAGTAGAAATAAAATTTTGACAAAATTATCTGCAAAAATAAATTTTTGACAAAATGTTCTATAGAAATAAAATTTTGCAAAATAAGTTTTTTTTTTGTTTGGTAGATTTTTGGTAAAATTTTCTCTATATTTCTGTAGATTATGTTTGACTCGAGTGGAAACCATGATTCTGTGGCATTTTTCCAAAGTTGAAATTCCGAAGATATCCTATGTTGGAGCCAACATTTTGGCAGATATGAAGAAATGCATTCTTATTTTTTTCTCATGACACAAATTCTATCAAAAACCTGTCATGGCTTGGCAAACAAACTCAATCTCTTCCTCTCCTCTCTCTTTTTTCTGGTACTCTACAGAGATGGTCTGTACCAAACTTTATTAGGTTTGCGACTGTTGCAATTTTGTAAACGTCATAAACGTCACATGTAAATGTAGAAAAAGTAACATGATATGTCCGAAGAAGTTTCTTAAAATTATTAATGAATTTTAAAAAAGTAGAATAGAGTTATTTCAATGGAAGACTTCAAGCCAAAAATAATATCTCCCATGTTCCGATATTCCGAATCGTAAACTTTTTTGGCGCTATTTCCTCTTTAAAAAGAAGTTCAAATTGAAAATGGACTGAAGTCCGGGAATATGTAGATTTTATTTTTAGAAGAAAAAAATTCTTGCGATTTGAATCACTTTTTATCGAGGATCCAAAATAAAGTAAATTACAAAATGTTTATAATTTCTTTTGTTAAAAATTAGGTTTTGTACATTAGATTTACGAATTTATGACAGACGTATTATAACGTCGTAAATGTATCTCGCAAAAGTCAAATTTTGCGACAGACCAACCCTGGAACTTTATCCTTACAACTTCACACAATAGGCATCGTACTAAGATCAGGGTTTTGCATGAAAAACTGTTATATTCCATATATAAAAAAAAAACATTTTCATTTTTTCGAAAAGATAGTGATGCAACTCTGAAATTTGTACGAGAGACATTACATCAAAAAAGGTTGAATTTAAACTTCGCAGACTTAACATTTCAATTTCGACCAAACTGTTAATAAAGAAGATTTTTTGGGCATTATTCGTCCTTTGCGTGAAGGAACAATTCAACTAAAAAGACTAGAATTATGGGTCAATAACTATTGGTTTAGGTATCACGATAATGTACCGCCTTACACTGCATTCGTTCTTCGTGGCCATTTCGCAAAAAAAGTTCAAGCTATATTGTGCCGCAAAAACCGTATTCACTCCGTGTGATCTCTCCCAAAACTCAGGAGACCAATCGAGGGAACGCGTTTAGAGTCGATTGAAGGAATAGAAGTGTGGTTTACTATACAGAAAAGGGAATATTTGCCCATGATTCGTGTATTGGGATTTTATTGAGAGGGGATTACGTTGAAGGGGATTAAATTGAATTAGAAGAACAACACATTTTTCATTTTAGAAACAAATTCACTTTACTTATTGCTACTTGACATTGTTCAAGGAATATATTTATATCTTTTTAGACATTTTGAGTTTTAGAACTCTAGTATTTCACAGTCAAACGTTTAGTGTTTAATTAGGTGTAAAAAATTATAATAATTAAATAAACAAATGATATTTATATATATTTACGATATCAGAGGATCAGAAAATACATATTCACACATTTGAAATGACAACACACAGTTGACTTTTGTGATCATTGAAAAGCCTACTTTTGATTCCGCGACTTTTAATGAGTTCTCATCGTAAAATGATCATATCACAAGCAACATTTTAAATTTGCAAAAAAAAACTATAACCAAATCATATAATAACAATAGATGGGGGAAAAAAGAAAGACAAATTCATTTTTTTTCATAACAATTCAAATAAAAAAATGAACAATTCAATAATGTTTGCAATAAAAAATTAACAAAAATTTGAATTCCAAATATGGTACTACATATTTCAAAGCATGCTATGAAGATTTCTGTAATTTTGTATAGACTATATAGTGAAAATGATCTTACCACGATCAAGAGAGTTAGTAAATAAAAAATCGTCATCATTAACAATATTTTCAGCGGGAATTGGTGTATCCTCTACCGTTGAATCAGATTGATTGTTAGTTTGCACAGGTTTTGATTCTTTAGGTTTTTTACGTTTTGTTCAATCAGAGACAGATAGATACGATAGGATAGAAATGCAAAGAAATGAATAGGTCAGAGAAGAAAATATAGAAATTAGGTAGACTAAACTTACCCGTGGCACTGTCATCTGTGCTAACTTCTCCCGACTCCAAAACGTAATTTTCAGCATCATTAAATTTTTGCTCTATAACATCGTCATCGTCCTCATTATAACTGTTATCGATAACTGAATTTTCATAACTATCCAGTTTCAATGATAATTGGAGAGCTGGATGTTCGGATTCATCATGTTGATTTTGTTGATGTATATCCATAGAGGTAGCAGGAAATGAAAAGTATTGCCCGTGGTCATTGTTCGTTGTTGCACGGTGATCAATAAAGTCATTTTCCATTTCACTCTTTTGCTGATTATTATCACAGGTACTACTATTCACATTTAACATTGTTGTGGTGGCGACATCATTTCTCAAATCTTTATCATCATCTACGGCGGCGTCGTCCATTTCATTCACGATATCCATACAATTGTTATCGACATTTTGAAGATTATTGTGTTCTTCATTCTCTACAATATCATCCACAGTTAGGTCGTGATAAACTATATCTGGTGGCGTTATGGCCGTATTTGTAATTGGGGTAATTTCCATTTTAAACTTTTTGTTATTGGTCGGACCTTCTCTATCATCTTCATCCTCATTTTCACTATCACTTTTAATTTCAATAGGAACATTGCTGTCATCCATACTAATTTCATTTTCTTCCTCTCCTCCATCCATAATTGTAGGCTGATCGCTAATTTCATCCTTGTTTTGCACAAAATCATTGTTTGTTGGACTGGCTGAGGATCGCTTTGTTCCACGTCTGTGGGCTTCTTTTATGGATCTCATGGCAAATGCAGATGTTGTTGGTAGTTCCGTTGTGGAACATATATTTGTTGTTTCGCATCTGTCATTGACATCCGTCAACTGATTACACTATAAAGAAAATAATAATAAAAATAAAAAAAGCTATATTTAACAAGTTTCTATACTTGATACTCACGTTTTCTGGGTTATTTTCAGTCTTTACTTCAATTGTTGCTGGGTTATCGATGGTTTCAACAACACTACATTCATGCTGGTGTGTAGGTTTCAATGATGAAATGTTTTCACTTTTTACGGAGGATATTGCAATTGGATGTGCTGTTACACCCGATGTCGTTCCTACTTCAAATGAACACGAGGACATGGTTGATGATAACGAGCAAGTTGGTGAGTTCGAGGATAATGCTTCGGTTTTGGTTGAATTCGAGGCACTGGTGGTTGTGGATGATGTTGGCGTTTCTACTATTTCTAAGGTAGTACATTTTTGAGAAGTTTTATTGTTGCTACCTTCTTCACTTTTCAATTTAGTACTATTCAAGCAGGTTTCATTAAGACGATTTGTGTTTGATCGTTTAAAAGATTTTTCGCCCCATATGGGTTCGAAATGTTTCAATTTCCATGGATCCAATTTATTTTTTTCCCGTTCTGCTTCAGTTTTGAGTTTCATTTGATTTTCAGGTGTAAATTCTCCTTCCGAAAGACGCTCTCGCCATTCCAAACAAGCACGAGCAAAAAATTCATTATTTAGACTTGAAGGACCCAGTCTAATACCCTCTGTGGGTACTGTATTTTCCGGATTCTTATGCTCCACTTCTATAGCCTCGCGATCCACACTAGGCAACAATTGAATCAAATTGTACTGGTACAAAGGTGGGAGCATTGTAAATGTTTGCTTATTAAGCAGCGCTCGCAAATTTGTTGATGCTAATATTGAATCGGGCGTTTCCAGATCAATTTTACCATCTTTGGTCTGTTCGATTTGAGCGGCAGTAGATATTTTCTTTGATGATCGTCTTCTAGGTTTAATGCTAAATCCAGGAATTGATGCTAAAACCTCACGCATTGTTGAAGCTTGTGTTATTGCGGTGGCGGGGGTGGTGTTGTTTTGGGAAGTAGAAGCTGCAGCTGCGGCAGCAGCGGCGGCGACTGCCGCAGCCGCCATGGCAGCTTTAGCTTGCTGTTGTTGTTGAATACGTCTACTACTTGTGCCACGTCCTGATGTTGGACTGCTATTCACAACAGAAGTAGAGTTTGTACTGCTCCCCGAACATGATATGGAGGTATTTGCAGTTGAACTGGGAGTTAATGACTTTTTATCTGGTAATATCGGTTTAACAGTAATTCGTGGTACATGACGTCTAAAAGTAAAAACTCTCATTAGATGGTGAAATTTTAGAAAATATTTGAGGTGACTTTACCTTAGACTGTGGGAATGCTTTGTGGATGTTGAAGGGGCACTCCCGAGGGAATCCTCGGTAGAGCTGGTGTCTAAAGCCAGTGGATCCTTTTCATCTTCATCATCGATTATGTTTATGTGTGTTGTTGAAGCTTCCATATCGGCGATTCCCGTCGAATAGTTGTTCAAATCTGAATTTCCCGAAGTAATATGTGTACTAAATGGATCCACCCCTGCATATGAATTGGATGAATTTATAAACAATATCCTAGGTGTATTTTCTATAGATGCCCCTTTGCCTGTAGCGGATTCCCTTTTCATATTTCGCATAATTAGGGGCCGATATTCGATTTCATTCTACATATATAATCTTTCCTCTGCAAGAAATTTTCCTCCAGAACACTCCGTTGCTTAGCTTGTTTTTGTTGTTGTTGTTTTACTCTCGTCGTCGTTACTGTCGTCGTCTTCTTTTGTATCAAGTGTCTGTTGTAAACAAAAGATAATATTACAAATTAAAACATTCCCGTCTTCAATGAATTGGTAAAAGCTATACCTTTGAATAATTCACATATAGATGAATATACATATATATGTACATTCGCGTAATCTTGCCGAATTACAAAGATTTTCTTTCTCTTAATAGTTTTTCTTTTAACTCTTCTATCTTCTACAACTTTTATAAAAACTCCTTTGTAGTGATGCCAGATTGGCGTTTAGAAACAAACGTCGCGATAATTTTGTTTGGGGGGTAAAAGTTGTTTCATAATGTCAGACAACACTGCAGGTTGCTCTCGTCTATATATACCTATGGAAATGGTCGCAACTTCAACAACTACTACCTTTCTCCTTCAAGGAAAGAGGTCACACTTAAATCATTTTTCATTTTCTTTTGTGTGGCAACACCGTTTTAGTATTTTCCTTTTGTAGCTTGTTTTGCGTTTTTAACACATATTACAACAACAATTAAAAATTACCTTCTTCGCTTCTATTTTTCACTTGTTCCTTTATATCATATGCTGCTGCATTTTGCATTTATTTCAGTATTATTTGGGAACATCTTAATTTTCAACGTATATTTTTCATGTTAGTTTTCACATAAAGAGTAGTTTTTAGCTTGCCTTTGCCTCTCAAACAAAAGATAAAATTTATTCATTTGTTTTACGTTGGTTACTCTTCTTTCTCACTCGTCGATACATATTTATGAGGGCTGCTGCTATTACATACTATTTTCGTAAAATTCTTTCATTCTTATTTAATAAATTATCATAACACAAAATATAAAGATCACTTTTATTTCTTCAAATGAGACAATCTCTCCGTCTTTAATTATATTCAATTACTTTTTTTAATATAATATCTGTCGTCGCTTGGAGTAGTGAATGGCAAATCGGAGAACGATATTAGTTGATTATCGATTCATTGCCTTTGTAATCGATGGTTTTTCGATAACTTGAATAAAAGATTATCGATTTTCGATGTTTTATTAATAGTAGGTAATACACTCAAAAAACTGTTAGTAGAAGTACATATAGGAAAATGAACAAATATACGAAAAATCTGAAACTTGAAAATTTTTTGCTGGATTTTATATTAAAAAATGTGAATTAAATTTTTTAATATGCTACATTATATTCGTTTTCGTACAAACAGTAATATTTTATAGTCCAATTCTTCAACAATAATCAATATTTTGTAACAAGTGTACTAAAACTGTTTTCTTTATTTTTTCATTATTTCTGGTAGTTATTTATTTAAAGAAAATTTTGATGGTACATTGCTAGCAGACACGATATTGCGTCTTGTATTTTGGGCTTCCCATAAGAAATATGTTTATAAATATGTCTAGTATTAAACTTTGTATTGTAATATGCCTGATCTAAGCCATTCTCTGTAGCTGCTTACAGCTCTCTCGCGGTCGAGACGGTTTAACGGGAATGTTTGGAAAGGGAGTCGTAAAAAAAAGCCTCATAAATATATCAGATTTCTACAAATAGCCTCTTTCTATAATCTCATAATTGTTGGTGGCTGCTACTTTGAAACCACAGCCGATTTTTTTTTAATTTTATATATTTTGTCTTTTTGTTTTTAAATTTATTAGAATGGATAGAAAGAATCGTCTTCAGAATACACCGTTTATTCGAGTATAAAAAAATCGATTATTCGATATTTCGCATATTGTTTGTATTAATCGATAGGTTGAAACCGACTTCAGTTTCCCTAGAAATTTGTTGGATGTGAGCAGTCCAAAAAATGTTCTCCGTTTGTAAACAATCACATCCAGCCACAACAGTGGAATTTGCTATAACATGCCGGTTTTTCAATAATATTGATGAAAATTTGGTTGTTGCAGGTGCTAATATATTAAAAGTTTACAGAATCTTTCCAAATTTGGATAATTCCCAGAGGCAACAGAAAATAAACCCAAATGATTTGCGTACTCCACCAAAGATGAGACTAGAATGTCTGGCCTCATATACACTGTATGGTAATGTTATGTCCCTGCAAAGTGTTACCCTAACAGGTTCTATGAGAGATGCTCTATTGATTAGTTTTAAAGATGCTAAATTGTCAGTGGTACAACATGATCCGGATACATATGCCCTGAAAACTTTGTCTCTGCATTATTTTGAAGAAGAGGACATTCGTGATGGCTGGACTGGACGTTATTATATACCCATGGTTCGTGTTGATCCGGATGCTCGATGTGCCATTATGTTGGTTTACGGTAAGCGTTTGGTTGTTCTACCCTTTCGCAAGGAGAATGGTATCGACGAAATTGAATTGGCCGATGTAAAACCCATTAAGAAGGCACCCACTGCTATTATGTCACGTACTCCCATTCTAGCTTCATATTTAATAGCCCTTCGAGATCTGGATGAGAAAATAGACAATGTATTGGATATACAATTTCTACATGGTTATTATGAGCCCACTTTGCTCATATTGTATGAGCCAGTACGCACATTTGCCGGTCGTGTTGCTGTTCGTTCTGATACTTGCGTTTTGGTGGCAATTTCCCTAAACATACAACAGCGTGTCCACCCCATTATATGGACAGTGACAGGACTTCCTTTTGATTGTATTCAAGTATTCCCCATCCAAAAACCCATTGGAGGTTGTTTGGTTACATCGGTAAATGCCATAATATATTTAAACCAAAGTGTTCCCCCATATGGAGTATCACTGAACAGTTCAGCGGATCACAGTACTAACTTTCCACTAAAACCCCAAGATGGAGTACGTATCAGTTTGGACGCCGCAAATATAGCGTTTATAGATGTGGACAAATTGGTTGTATCCTTGCGGACCGGTGATTTATATGTGGTCACTTTATGCGTTGATTCCATGCGAACAGTACGAAATTTCCATTTCCACAAGGCGGCAGCTAGTGTTCTAACCAGTTGCATGTGTGTCTGTCAAAGTGAATACTTGTTTCTAGGATCTCGTCTGGGCAATTCTCTATTGCTCCATTTCACTGAAGAAGACCAAAGTACTGTCATCACCCTAGATGAATATGAAACAAATGATTCTGGCGGAGGGAATGTGGCAACAGCTGACGAAACCCGTAAGGCTCGTCGAATTGAAGACGAAGAACTAGAAGTGTACGGCTCTGGAGCAAAGACATCGGTGCAACTAAGAAAATATATATTCGAAGTATGCGACAGTATTTTAAATGTCGGCCCCATTAATTTTATGTGTGCTGGCGAACGTGTAGAGTTCGAGGAAGGTGGGACAACAATGCGACCTCAGGCCAGTCAATTGGCCGATCTTAAAATTGATATAGTGGCCTCAATTGGCCACAGTAAAAATGGAGCAATATGTGTATTTGCCAATTGTATTAATCCTCAAGTGATTACATCTTTTGAGCTAGATGGCTGTTTGGATGTGTGGACTGTTTTCGATGATGTGAGCAGAAAGACCAATCATCATGATCACCATGATTTTATGATATTGTCACAAAGAACATCAACGTTAGTGCTTCAGACTGGCGAGGAAATCAATGAGATCGATAATACAGGCTTTAGCTGCAATCAACCCACAATATTTGTTGGAAATTTAGGTCAAAATCGTTTTATTGTTCAGGTCACAACACGGTCGGTACGTTTGCTTCAAGGCAAGCGGCTTATACAAAATGTTCCCATAGATGAAGGAGCCCCCGTTGTGCAGGTGTCCATAGCAGATCCTTATGTATGTCTTCGAGTACTGCATGGTAAAGTTATAACATTGGCCTTGAGGGAAACTAAAGGTACACCACGATTGGCAATCAACAAAAACACAATTAGTAGTGTCCCTGCGGTAATCTCCTTAGCTGCCTACAAAGACTTGTCAGGACTTTTTACAACGAAATCCGATGACATTTTAAATCTGACAGGCAGTGGTGGAAACTCTCTGTACAGCGGTTTGGGTTATATGAAGGCTGAACCCAACATGAAAATCGAAGACGAGGAAGATCTTTTGTATGGCGAGACGGGAAATGCATTTAAAATGAACAGCATGGCAGATTTGGCCAAACAATCGCGGCAAAAGAATTCAGATTGGTGGAGACGTCTTTTGGTGCAGGTGAAATCTACCTATTGGTTGGTGGTGGGTCGTGAAAGTGGTACTCTTGAGATATACTCCATGCCCGATATGAAGCTTGTTTATTTGGTCAACGATGTGGGCAATGGCGATGCCGTTCTCACAGATTCAATGGAATTTGTACCAGCTACCCTCAGTCAAACTGACAATAAGCAAGGTATTCTACTGAATTGTATGCCGCAACATGTCAATTCACCCCTACCCATAGAGATAGCTATGGTTGGTCTTGGTTATCAAGGAAATAGACCTCTGCTAATGATACGCACACGTTTGGAATTGTTAATCTATCAAGCCTATCGATATGCCAAGGGGCACATGAAAATAAGATTCCGTAAGATAAACACCATAAATGTTCGTGATGATGATGACAAAACAATGGAAGTTGATGATGACGATAGCTCTGAGCTAGATTCCTATAATCTACAGGACAGATATATCAGTAAACTGAGATACTTCTCAAATATATCAGGATTGAATGGTGTGGTGGTGTGTGGTCCCAATCCATGTTTTATATTCTTGACTGGTAAAGGAGAGCTAAGAGTTCACAGATATACCAATGGTTATTTGAGAAGTTTCTCCGCATTTAATAATGTTAACTGTCCATTGGGCTTCCTAAGTTTCGATACGACGTTCGATTTAAAGATTTGTGTCCTTCCAACATATCTTACCTACGATTCTCCATGGCCTGCCAGAAAAGTTCCTTTACGATGTACACCAAAGCAAATTGTTTATCATCGAGAAAATCGTGTCTATTGTCTAATCACACAAACCGAGGAGGTCACTAACAAATATTACCGTTTCAATGGAGAGGATAAAGAACTGACAGAGGAAAATAAGGGTGAACGTTTTATGTATCCAACAATGTCAAAATTCACCATGGTTCTAGTGAGTCCCGAGACTTGGGAAATTGTTCCAGATGCCTCAATTGAATTTGAAAGTTGGGAGCATGTTACTGCTTTTAAAATTGTCAAATTGGCCTACGAAGGCACAAGGTCTGGTTTAAAGGAATACCTGTGTATTGGAACAAATTTCAACTACAGCGAAGATATCACATCTCGTGGTAACATACATATTTATGACATTATTGAGGTGGTACCGGAACCGGGAAAACCTTTGACCAAGTTTAAACTGAAAGAGATATTCAAGAAAGAGCAAAAAGGTCCAGTTTCGGCCATATCCGATGTCCTTGGTTTTCTTGTTACGGCATTTGGACAAAAAATTTATCTATGGCAGTTAACAGACGATGACCTGATTGGCGTGGCTTTTATCGATACCAACATATATGTGCATGAAATAATCTCAATCAAATCGTTAATCCTCATTGCGGACGTATATAAGTCAGTAAGTGTGCTACGATTTCAAGAGGAATTCCGTACCCTGTCTTTGGCTTCCAGAGATTTCCATCCATTGGAAGTTTTTGGCATTGAATTTATGGTGGACAATACAAATCTTGCATTTCTGGTATCGGATGCTGAAAAGAATTTCATAGTGTATATGTATCAACCCGAGGTTCGAGAGTCAATAGGTGGCCAAAAACTTTTACGTAAAGGTGACTATCATTTGGGTCAAACTGTCAATACCATGTTCCGTGTACAGTGTCACCAGCGTGGCCACATCCAGAAACAGCCATTCATGTATGAGAATAAACATTTTGCTGTTTTCGGTACACTAGATGGAGGCTTAGGTTACACACTACCACTGCCGGAAAAAGTCTATCGCCGCTTTTTGATGTTGCAAAATGTTTTGTTGTCATATCAAGAACATCTTTGTGGCCTTAATCCAAAAGAATTTCGAACAATTAAAATGGCAAAGAAACTTTCCATAAATCCAAGTCGCTGTATAATAGATGGAGATTTAATATGGTCATTTGCCAACATGACCGTAGCCGAACGTAATGAGGTAGCAAAGAAAATCGGAACAAAAACAGAAGATATATTAAACGACCTTTTGGAAATAGAAAGACTAACGGCAGTGTTTTAAGAAAACATACATCGTGTTATAGCCACAATGTACGCATATTATTATTATTATTTGGATATCGTAATTGGCCAATGGCTGATACCAATAAAATTAGATTTATATGTATTGTACCATATATATACAATGTGTTTGAATTGTTCAACAGATAGAAAAAAATTGATTTAAGAGCAAATATTTTATATACGTTGGAATTATAACTAAAGAATTTTACTGCCTTGCTGGTTGAGATGTTGATTTTGCTTGACATGCGTTTGCCGTTTCTTTTCCTCCTTAAACGCCTCAGCATTCGCCTTCTTTTCAATGCGTCGCTCCATTCGATATTCTTTAAGCAGGCGTTTTCGTTCACGTTTCTCCTCAGGGGTCTCATCCTTGGGACGTATGGATAAAACGCTTAGAGTAGACAATACGGATTTTGCACAGAGCGACTTGGGACCAGTCATATTAGAATCGGCGGATCCGTTGTCTAGTTTTGCTAATGCCTTGGCAGTTAATTGATTGTTGTCCCCATGTAAAACATTGATGGGCATTCCAGTTTTTTGATCAATCTCTATTTTGTTTAATGCTGAAGAATTTGAGTTTTGACGACTACGCCGTTTTGGTTCATCAATAAGTTTGGGGTGATTATAAATGTTTGAACATGTGGACAATATGGATTCACAGTCCCATTTTTTCTCCTTAGGATCTTCAACTTCGTATTCGATCAGTTCTTCATTAGGATCTTGACCTCCTTCCACAATATTTCGATATTTTTCAATTCGTTTTTTATCCCATTCTTTGTTATATTCTAGAATTTCATCAGACTTCTTGAATTGCTTATAGCAACCCAATACATATGGATGTTTTTGACCCCATGATCCTTCGATTTCTTCTGTTGCTAGATCGCCAAGTTCGGGGTCATCGTATGTAGCATAGAATCGCTCAAATCTATCATCCAATAAAGTTAACTGTTCGTTACGGCGAATGACGCTGGATGACATGGAGTACTCTGTGAATTGGGATTTAGTTTCTTCATTTTCAAAGCGTTTATTTCTCATGAGTGGTCCCAAACGATCCATTAGTTCGTCTTCATCTTCTTCTCCAGAACTGTTAAGGTCATCAGAGTCAAAATCTTCTTCGTCATCCTCCATTTCATCGTCCTCATCTTCATAGCTGTCTTCATCATCGCTACCATCTCCCATGGCTTGAAGCACGAAATCATCTTCCAACAAATTATCTTCATTTTCGAAATCAAAATCATCATCCAAAGCAGCTACAACGTCCGGATCCCAATCGGGCCTTGGTCCAGGTTGTGGTGCAGCTTTGTTAAGCATTCCCTCATCTTCTTCAAACTCGGTGGCAAACACAGAACTAGGCAAGTTCAATTTTGGTGCTGTCGTTAAACGGTTTTCATCGACTCGTTTTTTCACTTGATTTGGATTCTCAACATATTCCCATACAGTTTCCATTTCAGGTTTCTTCAAATGTTGCAGATAGTCGTAATCATCATCAAAATGAACACCATATTTGCGTTGTTCTTGTTTACGTTTGTCTACATCGGCTGGATCAGCATTTGCCTGTTTCTGTGGTTGGCGAGCTCCAGCTTCCACCAACACTCTTTGTGGTGCCTCAGAATCAGTAACCAAAGGGTCATGCTGGCTACGATGTACTAGGTGAAATGTTACGGCATTTTTGCGATCAATGAACGCCTTTTTTCCTTTTCCCTATTTATAAAATATCGAAAAATGTTTATTAGGAAAGTACAAATATCGCCTGTTACATGAGTAAATTACCATTTTGCAATTGTTTTATATGAAAAATAATATTTTCTTTCCAATCAACAAAAACAAACACATGTGCAAATGTCAAAATTATGACTAAAAAGAGTTGTCGTATTGCACAAATCGATTATGTATGTATTAGCCTTGCCACTTCAATTTAAATCTAGACGAAGCTACAAGGTAGTAAAGAAGAAACATCTGGTGGCAACACATGAATCAATCGACTTGAATGCTGGTCTAATCCCAAGGCATATTAAAGAGGTAAAGTCATGCAATCAGGTGACTAATATCGACATTCATTTTGTCAAAGGCTTTGTTTACGTTTAGTAGGTTTGTTTACATTCTTTGTGTACATAAATATTGCTTTTATTTACATTGTGTTACAATACAACAACACTACACATACACAAAATGTCAACTTAAGTGAGCTGTCATTTTAGTTTGACTTTCTAAATATCATGGGGTGTACACACGTTTGCTCGTGACTTTACCTTTAATTAATATGCCTTGGTCTAATCCTTTGAAAACTGATTTGATTATAGCTCCGTCCTAGAATCTAATAATTTTAGAAACTGGCTTTTAGTCATAAAGAAATCTTACGTGCAATATATTGCACAGTGTCAGTAGAAGTATAATAATAATTATGAAGCTGTAAATTAATTCATGGTAAATTGGTATTGGTTGGCGTTCGCGCACATTTCTGCTAATTTTAGCAAATAGAGTAAAATCTGTTTTTACTCTCTGGAAAAGTACTCAAAAAGACCTTAAGGTGAGTACTATGTTTAGTTTTTTTCACTAAAACACAAAATTAAAAGTACAAATAAATTTATGAAGACGAATATATTTTTATCAAGTCTTGCCAAATAATGTATGGAAAAGATATAAGGAATTGATTGCAAATAATTTTATATTTTTAAATTAATTAAAAAAGTAGCCGTGAAAACAAGCTGGTTTTCAGCTTGAAAACTGAACATAGTGCTCAGGTTTATGTAGAAGGTCAACTTTTCTCCAATGCATAATTTTAATCTATTCATAAATTGCTCATAATTTTAATCTATTCAATAATTTCCTTTTATTTAACGTTCAGCCTATTTCTGTTTGTCGATCGAGCTCTATCGATCGACTGAAATGCACAGAAACAGCAGTTTGTTTCCATTTCAGTCGATCGATAGAGCTTGATCGACATACAGAAACCGGCTGTTTATTATTCTGATTATTTATTTTGTTAATCTGACATTGGCTTGCTTTCTCTCCTTCTCTATATCAAGACATCTCAAAAGAACTTGGCAACACTACTTTACTAAGAGATAATTCAAGTAAAAAACGCTCCGCCAACGAATTGAACGCTTTTGAATTTTGTATGTCATCCAAGTTAGTGGTGTCATCTGGGAAAGATTTCGAGGTAAGCTTATAAGGAATGGAAATTATAGATCAACATCCAACATAGTTCTCCGAAATATATGGAAAATATTTTCTAATAGAAGAAAGTAAAAACGTTCCACGATGGAGGAGAGCGAAATAAAAAATGTATCTGGTGATGATGATGACAAGGGAAAGGGAGTTCCTAGAACAGCAAATCCAAACGATAGCGAAAACAAGGGTATTATTTTGAATTATTGTTGTTTTCCCCCGAAGTAAATTAACTAAATATCTTATGTAGACTTGAAGAAACGGCTCCTGGAATTAGAGGAAGAGAATCGAAAAATGCAAAATAATTTTAATGCTCAAAGAGCTAGATTGAAGGAGCTCTTTGTACAAAAGGAGCAAGAGTTGGATGGTCTTAAGACAAAACTAGTGGTAACAGAAATGAAGGCACAAGAAGAAATCTCTTCCCTACAACAGCTGGTACAAGGTGAATAATTATATGGACCATTTTTCTAATATTTATTAATTGTTTTCACTGTGTCTCAGATACTGTGGAGGAAACTGCTATTTGTAAATCAGAGTTGCAAATTTTAAAAGAACAACTTGCACACGTTACCCACGAGAATAAACAATTGCAGGAAAGTATGCAATTACATTCTACATCAAATACATCACAAGAACTAGTTCCACAAGTTCTAAGTCAAGTTAAAAAAACCATAGCAAGAAAACTGGGTGGTGATAACAATGCAAATACCTCTACTACGGATACTGCAGTCGATGATACCAAAAATAAAGGGGAAGGCAGCAAATATGTAAGATCATGTAGTAGGATGTTTCCCTATTTTGGTATGATTAAATATGTTTTCAGCATCAAGAAGATCCGGAGGTTCTACAATCTATAGTGACCCAATTACAAGAGGAAAGGGAAGCATTGAAAGAAAAACTTCGTAAAGCAGATGAAAAAATGCAAACGTCTCATAATCAAAATGACGACGTCGAGCATACTGAAACACAACAATTATCCACCTGCACCAATTGTGTGATCTTAGAAAATAGAATAGAAGAGCTTAATGCCAACGATAAAGTGGGTAAAGAAAAATTGGAAAAGTTAAGGAAACAACTGGATGAAGCTTTGAAAGATCTTGAAAAGGAGGCAGAGCTAAGAGGGGTTTTAGAAAATCAATGGCAAGAAAAACGTGAGGCCCATAAAAATGAAGTACATAACCTTAGGGAACAGGTGAGTCATTTAAATTCTTATGCTATGGTCACACTAGGCAAATATTTGACAGAAATCAAAAAAGAATGCGTCGCCACAGCCAAACCAGCTAACATTTTTCGCTCATATTAGATATGTAACGTCATGGCAGTATTATTTTCCAAAACCGGTAACCAGATATTCGGAAAATGATTCTGGAAAAATGTTTGACACTCATTTTGGTCAAATATTTGCCTAATGTGACCATAGCCTTAGTAAATCAAATAAAATCAACTTACAAATTACAATTTTTCTTAATTTCTATTAGGTTAGCGCAAATGAAAAGCAGCTGTTGGATCTGCAACAGAAATTTTTGGAAACCAAAGATGAGGTCTCACGACAATTACTTCGTATTAGTGTGGACCGGGAAAAGGTGAATAAACAGTTGGAATTGTTACAGGCCGACAATGACTATTTGTCGGGTCGTTACTTGGCTACGGCAGAAGAAATTGAAAATCAATATATCAATTTGCCAAACAACGTGGAGGAATTACACGAGGTTATTTTACGTCAGCAAAATGAACTTATACAGGCACGTTTAGGTTGTGATTATGAAAAGAAACGGTGTGTTACTTCTTTGGATGAAATACAAATACTACGTGATCAACTCGAAACATGTGAAAATGATATGGCAGCCTATAAGAAGAAAGTTAAAAGTGAAATTAAGTCTTTGCAGTAAGTTTTGTTGAATGTCGTCACATTTTTTGTTATTCTAATGTTTGAATTATATTTTAGGGAAAGAATAACGCAGCATATGAAAACTTTACAACAATGTGAATCTGCTAAAGTGTCATTGGAACGAAAGGAGAGCGAATTGAATAAACAGATTTCCACATTTAGAGTAGAAATCATAGAATTGCAAGATCAAAATGTAAGTCGATGTAGAAATGCGAAAGGATATTGGACAATTTCGTTTCTGTTTCCTAACTACTTTCCTTATTCCACTACAAAAACAAAAATTTACCAAAAATCTATCAAATTAAAAAACTTTATTTTGAAGTTTTTGATCAAAATTTTGTCAACATTTTATTTCTATAGAAAATTTTGTCAAAATTTTATTTCTATAGAAAATTTTGTCAAAATTTTATTTCTATAGAAAATTTTGTCAAAATTTTATTTCTATAGAAAATTCTGAAAAAAATTTTATTTCTATAGAAAATTTTGTCAAAATTTTATTCCTATAGAAAATTTTGTCAAAATTTTGATTTCTATAGAAAATTTTATCAAAATTTTATTTCTATAGAAAATTTTGTCAAAATTTTATTTCTATAGAAAATTCTATCAAAATTTTATTTCTATAGAAAATTTTGTCAAAATTTTATTTCTATAGAAAATTTTGTCAAAATTTTATTTCTATAGAAAATTTTGTCAAAATTTTATTTCTATAGAAAATTTTGTCAAAATTTTATTTCTATAGAAAATTTTGTCAAAATTTTATTTCTATAGAAAATTTTGTCAAAATTTTATTTCTATAGAAAATTTTGTCAAAATTTTATTTCAATAGAAAATTTTGTCAAAATTTTATTTCTATAGAAAATTTTGTCAAACCCGTATTTCTATAAAAATTGAGGTATATCTTATTTGGAGAAGAATATTTTGCAAAATATACCGAAATATCAAGAATTCTACCAATCTATCAAATAGTAAAACATCTACCATTGTTGGTATAATTCTACCAACTGTGGCAACCATGGTTGCCAGTATTTTTCAGACGTTTGCCCCCCCCAAGTTTTTATGAACAAAATAAAGAAATGGACTCTGCAGTAGAAAATCAGTATTAATGTGAAAATTGAAAAAAAAAATAAATAAAATAAAATTTTTGTCATACAAGCTGGCGGGCTGCCATAAGATCAAGATTTCGAAACACAGAACCAGGAGAGCGGTGATCGTTTTTCGAACCCTCGAGATAAAAGTGGGAGTTAGAATGAACAAACATTTACTTCTAAATACTAAAGTAATAAAAAAAAACAAAGTAGAAAATATCGACAAAACCGGAAAATTTTATAATTTTTCATTTATTCCCAAAACCTTGGAGAATTTTTGTTATTTGCGCTATTTCGAGGGCAAAAACGTGAAAAATAAATACTGTGGAATTCGAATACAGAAAGAACAAAAATATTTCGTTTTTTGAGAACCATTTTATTTTTTCCCCATTGTTATTTTATAATACTACAAATATGTTTCCTGGTTTTGTTATTTTTATAGGAAAAATTAACTAAAAATTTCGCTGAAGCCAAAATAAAAATAAAGAACCTTCAAGATGATCTTGCCACGAGCGAGCAAGTACAAAAAGATTTCGTTCAACTATCACAAAGGTTACAAGTACGTATATCCAAAAAAAAAAAAATCATATTGTTTTGTAGATATAGTGGTGTATTTACTACATATTTGCTTTATACTCTTTTTTTTGTAGATGTCAATGGAACAAATTAGAAATGCCCAATCTGAAGTTCGTTGGCAAGATGATGACGATATATCAAATTGTAATGCCTGCAATGTTCATTTTACGGTCACTGTGCGAAAAGTCCATTGTCGTCATTGTGGCCATATTTATTGTGATAAATGCCTTTCGAAAACTGTGCAATCTGGTCCCCGAAAACGACCGGCTCGTGTCTGCGACATATGCCATACACTGCTAACACCAAATATAGCCCCTTATTTCAGTCAAGAATCTTCACAGCCGACAACTTCCAGTAATACTTAGTATAATCTTCGTTAAAGTTTTGAAGCTACCAATTGTAATTGTAATGGTAATTTATAGGAAAAAAACTCTATGAAATTCTAATGCTTTAAATCTAATTTATCGTGATGATTAATTAAATTTGATTTAAAAAAATTTTGAATTTGCTATTTTGAACAATGGGATTTTGAATAATCCATCATATGTATTACGATATCCAAGTTAGCGATATCTTTTGCGTGTATTTATAGAAAAAAAAAACTATATATGAATATGAAGTCCATAAAAAAGTTTAATGATTCTTAGAATTTTTATATGTTATTGCCAAATTAATTTTATACATCTAGATGACAAATTGCCTTGATTGTAAAAGGGCATAAATAAAATAAAAAAAATAGGTTCATATACATATGCTTTGGATCTTAATCTTATTCTGTTTCCTGTTTAAAAATCCTCACTAATAATTTAAGAAATATATATTTTTTGGTTATTAATAAAATTAAATTCTTTTTGAATCATTCCACAGAAGTTTCAAGAATATCAATCAAAATCAAATTCCTTTATTGAGTTGATGATCAATAATGAAATTATGAAACAACAATGGGCGGATACAAGTCTAATGGGAAACTCAAGAATTTCGGTGCTACGCTTGTCTTATCGGTGAGTAGTATTAAGATTGTATTAATGAAGATCTATTGAACGACTGTTTGAATGTGTAAGTATGTTATGAAAGGCTCAAATATTGATATATATATATATATATATATATATATATATATATATATATATATATATATATATATATATATATATATATATATATATATATATATATATATATATATATATATATATATATATATATATATATATATATATATATATATATGTTGCCTAATATTTCACCGCTTGCTTCATTAGGTGGAAATTATTACATCTTTATATATTACGATATATAATAAGCAGTAACATGTTATTGGATCGAGAAGTGGAATATGGAAAATCAATATTTCACCGCTAGAGATTGTTCTTGCTTCATTAGGTGGCAATTATTATATCTTTAAATAAAGGGTGATTTGTTAAGAGCTTGATAACTTTTTAAAAAAAAAAAACGCATAAAATTTGCAAAATCTCATCGGTTCTTTATTTGAAACGTTAGATTGGTCCATGACATTTACTTTTTGAAGATAATTTCATTTAAATGTTGACCGCGGCTGCGTCTTAGGTGGTCCATTCGGAAAGTCCAATTTTGGGCAACTTTTTCGAGCATTTCGGCCGGAATAGCCCGAATTTCTTCGGAAATGTTGTCTTCCAAAGCTGGAATAGTTGCTGGCTTATTTCTGTAGACTTTTGACTTGACGTAGCCCCACAAAAAATAGTCTAAAGGCGTCAAATCGCATGATCTTGGTGGCCAACTTACCGGTCCATTTCTTGAGATGAATTGTTCTCCGAAGTTTTCCCTCAAAATGGCCATAGAATCGCGAGCTGTGTGGCATGTAGCGTCATCTTGTTGAAACCACATGTCAACCAAGTTCAGTTCTTCCATTTTTGGCAACAAAAAGTTTGTTAGCATCGAACGAAAGCGATCGCCATTCACCGTAACGTTGCGTCCAACAGCATCTTTGAAAAAATACGGTCCAATGATTCCACCAGCGTACAAACCACACCAAACAGTGCATTTTTCGGGATGCATGGGCAGTTCTTGAACGGCTTCTGGTTACTCTTCACTCCAAATGCGGCAATTTTGCTTATTTACGTAGCCATTCAACCAGAAATGAGCCTCATCGCTGAACAAAATTTGTCGATAAAAAAGCGGATTTTCTGCCACTGATTTTGGTAATAAAATTCAATGATTTGCAAGCGTTGCTCGTTAGTAAGTCTATTCATGATGAAATGTCAAAGCATACTGAGCATCTTTCTCTTTGACACCATGTCTGAAATCCCACGTGATCTGTCAAATACTAATGCATGAAAATCCTAACCTCAAAAGAATCACCCTTTATAACGATATATAATAAGCAGTAACATGTTATTGGATTGAGAAGTGGAATATTCAAAATCAACATCATTCACCCATGAGAGAGAAAAGTGGCGCTAGCATTTGGAGGAGTCCGATATTGGATCCAAACGGTTGTCGACTACTTAAATAAAAAACTTACCAGTATAACAGGAAGAAAAAATTTAGAGAAGTGGCACTACCTGGCCATTTTCTTTTTGTACTTTTGCATACACATACATTCTATTTTTATTTTCCATTTCATTCATTTTTGTGTTATGTTTTTTATGTCGAAATGTTTTTAATCTCTAAATTTACTTTTTTAATTTCACCACTAGTGATTATTATTTTTTACCATACCCTCAGGATCAAAACTATGTTAGTTATGGTTTTATTTACAAATTTGGCATTTTATTCTCATTTTATCCCATTAATACATTCTTTAAAGCAAATTCAAGTGCAGTTCTTATTTCTTCATAAATTTATAATATTCTAACTAAAACTATTAGTTTATATTAAATGCTAAATATTAAAAGAAAAAAAAACAAAATTTATTCCAAAGAAATTAAAAAAGGAAATAACTTAGAAAATAATACTGCACTCCAAAGGGTGGTCGATATATTCTTGCAACAATCAATCAATGTTTGATGAAATTTGTTTATTAAATATTAACTGGCTATTAATTTTCTTTAGCAAATAAAAACAAATGTGTATGAAATTTTCTCACAAGATGTTCGAGCTTTCGTAGTCATATAATAACAAATAAATAAATCATTTTCATTCAAAATGAAAATAAATAATATAACAATACAAATAAATGATAGCATAAAATATAGTAAAAATTCTGCTATTTACATATACATATTTTGTTTGTAGATGGAAGAAAATTATTTTAGTGATAGTCGATGTTTATATCCTGAGTGTTATGAAGGAAGGAAATTGGCTAAGATTTGTCAAAGGCAAAGCTGTAAATAGAAAAAATTATTGAAATTTTTGTTAAATAGTTTAAGTTAAAATGTAAACTACTTCTACAATAAGGGAGAACGTACAATGGCCTTTGATAGTAAGCCCGAAATTTAAAAAATTAAAATTTCTAAAGAAATTTAATTTATAGAAAATTTTGTCAAAATTTTATTTCTATAGAAAATTTTGTCAAAATTTTATTTCTATAGACAATTTTGTCAAAATTTTATTTCTATAGAAAATTTTGTCAAAATTTTATTTCTATAGAAAATTTTGTCACAATTTTATTTCTATAGAAAATTTTGTCACAATTTTATTTCTATCGAAAATTTTGTCAAAATTTTATTTCTATAGAAAATTTTGTCCAAATTTTATTTCTATAGAAAATGTTGTTAAAATTTTATTTCTATAGAAAATTTTGTTTCTGTAGAAAATTTTGTTAAAAGTTTATTTCTATAGAAAATTTTGTCAACATTTTATTTGTATCGAAAATTTTGTCAAAATTTTATTTTATAGAAAATTTTGTCACAATTTTATTTGTATAGAAAATTTTGTCAAAATTTTATTTCTATAGAAAATTTTGTCACAATTTTATTTCTATAGAAAATTTTGTCAAAAATTTATTTCTATAGAAAATTTTGTCAAAATTTTATTTCTATAGAAAATTTTGTCAAAATTTTATTTCTATAGTAAATTTTGTCAAAATTTTATTTCTATAGAAAATTTTGTCACAATTTTATTTCTATAGAAAATTTTGTCACAATTTTATTTCTATAGAAAATTTTGTCACAATTTTATTTCTATAGAAAATTTTGTCAAAATTTTATTTCTATAGAAAATTTTGTCAAAATTTTATTTCTATAGAAAATTTTGTCAAAATTTTATTTCTATAGAAAATTTTGTCAAAAGTTTATTTCTATAGAACATTTTGTCAATATTTTATTTGTATAGAAAATTTTGCCAAAATTTTATTTCTATAGAAAAATTTTTTTTTTTAATTTTATTTCTATAGAAAATTTTGTTAAAATTTTATTTCTATAGAAAATTTTGTCAAAAATTTATTTCTATAGAAAATTTTGTCAAAATTTTATTTCTATAGAAAATTCTGTCAAAATTTTATTTCCATAGAAAATCTTGCCACAATTTTATTTCTATAGTAAAATTTTGTCAAAAGTTTATTTCTATAGAAAATTTTGTCAAAAATTTATTTCTATAGAAAATTTTGTCAAAAATTTATTTCTATAGAAAATTTTGTCAAAATTTTATTTCTATAGAAAATTTTGTCAAAATTTTATTTCTATAGAAAATTTTGTCAAAATTTTATTTCTATAGAAGATTTTGTCAAAATTTTATTTCTATAGAAAATTTTGTCAAAATTTTATTTCTATAGTAAATTTTGTTAAAAGTTTATTTCTATAGAAAATTTTGTCAACATTTTATTTGTATCGAAAATTTTGTCAAAATTTTATTTCTATAGAAAATTTTGTCACAATTTTATTTGTATAGAAAATTTTGTCTATAGAAAATTTTGTCAAAATTTTATTTCTATAGAAAATTTTGTCAAAATTTTATTTCTATAGAAAATTCTGTCAAAATTTTATTTCCATAGAAAATCTTGCCACAATTTTATTTCTATAGTAAAATTTTGTCAAAAGTTTATTTCTATAGAAAATTTTGTCAAAAATTTATTTCTATAGAAAATTTTGTCAAAAATTTATTTCTATAGAAAATTTTGTCAAAATTTTATTTCTATAGAAAATTTTGTCAAAATTTTATTTCTATAGAAAATTTTGTCAAAATTTTATTTCTATAGAAGATTTTGTCAAAATTTTATTTCTATAGAAAATTTTGTCAAAATTTTATTTCTATAGTAAATTTTGTTAAAAGTTTATTTCTATAGAAAATTTTGTCAACATTTTATTTGTATCGAAAATTTTGTCAAAATTTTATTTCTATAGAAAATTTTGTCACAATTTTATTTGTATAGAAAATTTTGTCTATAGAAAATTTTGTCAAAATTTTATTTCTATAGAAAATTTTGTCAAAATTTTATTTCTATAGAAAATTCTGTCAAAATTTTATTTCCATAGAAAATCTTGCCACAATTTTATTTCTATAGTAAAATTTTGTCAAAAGTTTATTTCTATAGAAAATTTTGTCAAAAATTTATTTCTATAGAAAATTTTGTCAAAAATTTATTTCTATAGAAAATTTTGTCAAAATTTTATTTCTATAGAAAATTTTGTCAAAATTTTATTTCTATAGAAAATTTTGTCAAAATTTTATTTCTATAGAAAATTTTGTCAAAATTTTATTTCTATAGAAAATTTTGTCAAAATTTTATTTCTATAGAAAATTTTGTCAAAATTTTATTTCTATAGAAAATTTTGTCAAAATTTTATTTCTATAGAAAATTTTGTCAAAATTTTATTTCTATAGAAAATGTTGTCACAATTTTATTTCTATAGAAAATTTTATCACAATTTTATTTCTATAGCAAAATTTTGTTAAAAGTTTATTTCTATAGAAAATTTTGTCAACATTTTATTTGTATAGAAAATTTGTCACAATTTTTTTCTATAGCAAAATTTTGTCAAAATTTTATTTCTGTAGAACATTTTGTCAAAATTTTATTTCTGAAGAAAATTTTGTCAAAATTTTATTTCTATAGACAATTTTGACATACAAGTTTGTTTTTTTTTATAAAGAATTATTAAAAATTTAAGAACGCTATTCATCATGCCTGATATGAACCTTTTAAATCCCCCTATAACTATGAGAAAGCTTTTACTGTCCTTCATGGTTTTGCAATACTCACCTCACCACATAACTCTTCCTATGATTATAGCAAATAGAGCGACTGTAGCTATGCCAATAAAGCCCCACATTTTCAGTGTACCTACTAAAAGAAATAATTTTTTTTAATTAACATTTTTTTTAATTTAAAAAAGATAATGCTGTCATAAACGGCCATGTTAATTAAATAATGAAGCGATACAACAAGAATAACACTTACATATGACATTGTTATCCCTTTGGGTTGGAAGAAGACAAAATCACGTAACGGTAATTGCAATAATCGATTACTGTATACGGTGCAGTGGTGTTGATGGTGTGTTTGTTGTTTGACGGCTGGTGAGAGCATGAGATAGATGGTGATGGAAATATAAATGTCATGAGATAGTTTACCGTTTGTATTCGTTTGGTTTTTTGGTGTTTGAAGAATGATCATTACAATACAGACACATATACACATATATGAACTGTTATTGTATTATGTGTAGGTGGGTGGTAGGCGGTGAAAATCAGTGTACGTATTCCATTCATCAATGTCATTCAGTGATATTTCTCTTTTCCTTGAGTGATCTCAATTGGAATTATAAATATTGATTGATGTAAATGACGATTTTGACGATTTTTTTGATATTCTCGTCAACAATATAAAAAATAAATAATAGTATTATGTATGTAAATAACAAATGATAAATATGTTGTAAAGTTGATTGTAGTTTTATTTGTAACAACATATTATAGCACTTTTGTTTTTTTTTGCTTGATTCGTGTAATTTGTTTATTTGAAGATTATGTTGTTTTAATGATTACTATAGTTGAGATTCAATGAGCTTTGCGAAAATTTTAGACAATGAAAAGAAGTGGCACGAGTAGATCGTTTATTCTTGATGGTGGTGTTTGAACGAGACGGAGAACAAAATTAAAGAGATCTATATATCACGTCACTACATTTAGTAAATATTTGCCGATTTCGAAATACCTCCATCATTGCTGGGTAGAGGAGTAATATCTTTGCCATAATTATTAAGGAATTCGATGATAACACCATTGGTCCAGCCAAAACCTTTTTGTATGTCATATTCTCCGCCACCACCATGACCTCCAATAACTCTGGCATCATACTATTCAACAAAATAAAATATGAAAATTATATAAAAAGTTATTCCTTTGTTTGATAAATGAAAAATTCCATACCTTCTCAAACATTGCCTGTGTATCACGATAAGCCTTGAAATTTGATTGAACCCAGCGATATCCCCATCGTTTTGATAATTCTTTAGACTCCTCAGTTCCCAGATTTTCCAAGCCCTTGACCAATATATATTGCATAGGTGGCCAGACATTTGGGAAATCCCATTGTTCACCGGTATTATACAATGTATTGGGAACGCCCCCAGCATATTTATCTAATTCTGTTTTTTCAATATATTTCAATACCGATTCGGAAATTGCACCTTTATTATTAACATCGAATGACATTGTCCATAGGGGTGACAAATTTGTAGGAACAAAATAATTGCGAGGTTTATTATTTAATAAATCGTAGTCTAGCCAAGCACCGACTTCTTCATTCCAATGTACAGCTTGAATTGCCTGAATTATTTAAAGTAAACATAAAAAATATATAAAGTAAACATAAAAAATATATATCCCTGCTTCACTTACCTCTAAAATTTTAGATGCTTTATTTTCATATTCTTCTGCTTTCGATGTATTTCCCGCCTTTCTATAGAACTCCGCAATAATTTTAGCATTCCAATGTAATATAGCATTCAATTCAACAGGAACTATATACCGTGTTTTAAGATCTTTTAATTCGCCCTTATTGCCTCCAGTCTCGTTAATAAACCAACGTGAACTAAAATCCATACCAGACTCTGCACCTGCTTTTAGTTGAGCATAATGCTCCTCCTTATCTTCCTTTTTATCGAATGCACTGGCTGTCTCTATGTCTTCACGGTAGGATTCAGGTCGGGGCTCTGGATCATAGGTACCACCATACGTACACATATTGTAACCCTTAACCTGTACTGTATGGTTATTCATCCAATATTCGAATTCATGTTCCAAGGCATCCAATGATCGTATAGCAAAGTCATTGTCATTTGTAAATTCCACATACGATTTAATCATGGCCGTCAATAGGGGAGGCTGCGATCGTTTGGCATAGTAAATACGACCACCATTTGGTATGAAACCCAATCTCTCAATGATTGATAGGAAATTTTCCAGCATACCACGGGCTGTATCGTACATTTGTGAATACAAAAGGCCACGAATGATCCAATATGAGTCCCAATAATAGAATTCAATGAAACGGCCACCCGGTACTATAACAGGATTTGGTACAGATATTATGGAATACAGATTTGGATTTGCATAAACATCATCAATCATTTTGCGACCCAAAATTTTCCAAATGCCATTTAAATCGGATCCCCATTGTTTCAAATCAGGATCATTAATATTTTCCAGAAAATCAGGATGCTCTTTCCAATCATTTGGTGTCCAATCTTCGAATTCCTTACCAATGTCATCAAAATGGCTCTGTGAAAGAATGAATTGTAAACACTCGAAAGTTGTAATAGATTAATGCGGGCTTACATCAACAAACTCCTGTATTTGTGGTTTTGTTGGTGAATTATTGGTCATTGACATAAATGCTGTAAAATCGTTTAGAGTATCCTGGGGAGGTTTCTTCAGTTTCATGTCAACAAATGTCTTGGAATCACCATATAAGTGAGCCATTTGAACCGTGTGTAATAGATCGCCATAGCAATAGACTTGGCTGAAATTGAAGAAAATTTAGAAATTAGATATAATTTTTATAATAATCTAATAAATTTAAATAATGCCTTTTACACAAAAAAAATTTTCGTAGTTAAACTAACGCTAAACTTATTTCTATTGGAAAAAAATATTTGCTAGTAGTCAAATTTTATTATTTTTTTCGAAATTTTCTACAGCTTAATGAAATTTTACTTTTTTTAAGTATGTCTCAAAAATTGTATGAACTAAACGTGGGTATAAAGTTCAATGACCGTACACATAAGTTCAATATGAACTAAAGCAAACGAAGATCATCGTACGATTCCCAAAAATAGTAAGAATGAGCTACTGTATGGTTAAAATTGTGATGATTTTCTTCTTTATTTTTTTTAGTTCATTTTTTCTTCTATGAGAGGATTTAATTTCGTGAAAAAGTACAACAGGGCAATAAATTTTCCTGGTTTTAACAACGCTTTGTGGAAATCTCAAAATGTGGAGCAAAATTTAGTTCAATTTTCGTGCGAGGTAGTTCATTCTTCCTATAAAACAGTTCACTTTTTTTCGGAGTATGTTCGTTTTTCTTTTAGAAAACGAACGTAAAATATTGTCAAAATTATATTTCTATAGAAAATTTTGTCAAAATTTTATTTCTATAGAAAATTTTGTCAAAATTTTATTTCTATAGAAAATTTTGTCAAAATTTTATTTCTACAGAAAATTTTGTCAACATTTTATTGCTATAGAAACTTTTGTCAAAATTTTATTTCTATAGAAAATTTTGTCAAAATTTTATTTCTATAGAAAATTTTGTCAAAATTTTATTTCTATAGAAAATTTTATTTCTATAGAACATTTTTGTAAACTTTTATGTCCAAATTTTATTTCAATAGAAAATTGTGTAAATTTTTTTTCTATTGAAAATTTTATTTCTATAGAAAATTTTGTCAAAATTTTATTTCTATAGAACATTTTGTCAAAATTTTATTTCTGTAGAAAATTTTGTCAAATTGATTTTTTTTTTAAATATGGCCAACATTTTATTTCTACAGGAACCTCTTTTACCTCTTTTTGGAGAGGAATATTTTGCAAAAAAAAAAAAAATTAGAAAATTTTGTCAAAATTTTATTGCTATAGAAAATTTTGTCAAAATTTTATTTCTATGGAAAATGTTGTCAAAATTTTATTTCTACTGCGAATTTTGTCAACATTTTATTGCTATAGAAAATTTTGTCAAAATTTTATTTCTATAGAAAATTTTGTCAAAATTTTATTTCTATTGAAAATTTTGTCAAAATTTTATTTCTATAGAACATTTTTGCAAACTTTTATTTCTATAAAACATTTTGTCAAAATTTTATTTCTACAGAAAACATTTTTGCAAACTTATTTCTATAGAAAATTTTGTCCATATTTTATTTCAATAGAAAATTGTATCAAAACTTTTTTCTAAAGAAAATTTTGTCAAAATTTTATTTCTATAGAATTTTTTTTTCAAAATTTTATTTCTATAGAAAATTTTTTCAAAATTTTATTTCTATAAAAATTTTGTCAAAATTTTGTTTTTTTAGACAGTTTTGTCAAAACTTTATTTCTATAGAAAACTTTGTCAAAATTTTATTTCTATAGAAAATTTTGTCAACATTTCATTTCTATAGACAATTATGGTTAAAGGTGGGTATTAAGTTCGACTTTTTTCACTAAAGTGAAAACTAAAGCAGTAAAAAAAGGCCTAAAATTATACATATTTGTTGCAGATTTTATTATAACTTGATGGGGAATAGCCCAAAGCAAGTTTTCAAAAAGTTTGTATTCTTTAAAAAGTATTATTAGAGAAAAGTAATCGTGAAAAAATGGCGATTTTAGCGGCTAAATTCGAACTTAATACTCACCTTAATAGAAAATTTTGTCAAAATTTAATTCTATAGAAAATATTGTCAAAATTTTATTTCTATAGAAAATTTTTTAAAAATTTTATTTCTATAGAAAATTTAGTGAAAACTTTATTTCTATAGAAAATGTCAAAATTTTATTTCTATAGAAAATTTTTTAAAAATTTTATTTCTATAGAAAATTTAGTGAAAACTTTATTTCTATAGAAAATGTTGTCAAAATTTTATTTCTACAGAAAATTTTGTCAAAATTTTATTTCCATAGAAAATTTTGTCAAAATTTTATTTCTATAGAAAATTTTGTCAAAATTTTATTTCTATAGAAAATTTAGTCAATTTTTAATGGATAATTTTGTCAAAATTTCATTTCTATATACAATTTTGTCAACATATTATTTCTATAGAAAATTTTCCGAAAATGTTATTTTTATACGTTTGTCATTCCGTTTGTAACACATCGAAATATCGATTTCCGACTATATAAAGTATATATATATTCTTGATCAGGGAGAAATTCTAAGACGATATAACCATGTTCGTCTCTCTGTCTGGCTGTCCGTCTGTTGTAATCACGCTACAGTCTTCAATAATTAAGCTATCGTGCTGAAGTTTTGCACAAACTCGTCTTTTGTCTGCAGGCAGGTCAAGTTCGTAGAAGGGCTATATCGGTCCAGGTATTGATATAGTCCCCATATAAACCGATCTCCCGATTTCGGGTCTTGGACTTATAGATCCCGTAGTTTTTATCCAATTTGTCTAAAATTGGAAATCTAGATGTATTTTAGGACCATAAAGAGGTGTGCCGAAAATGGTGATTATTGGTCCATGTTTTGGTATAGCCCCCATATAGAGCCATCTCCCAATTTTACTTCTTGGACTTCTAGAAACCATAGTTTTTTTCCAATTTGCCTGAAATTAGAAATCTAGATGTATTTTAGGACCATAAAGAGGTGTGCCGAAAATGGTGAGTATCAGTCCATGTTTTGATATAGCCTCCATATAGACCGATCTACCGATTTTACTTTTTGGGCTTCTAGAAACCATAGTTTTTATCCAATTTTTCTGAATGTGAAAATCGGTACAGGTTTTGATATAGCCCCCTTATAAGCCGGCCCTCTGATTTGAGGTCTAGATTCTAGAACCGCCATATAGACCGATATAGAAGGCGCACCGATCATGAAAATTGCTTGAAACTGAATGTAAAATGTTCAGATTTTTTTGTTTCTGGTAATCATTAATGTAGAGTAAAATCTACAGATGCACACTTACACGAGCTGATTATGATTTCTCTAAAACTTAAACAAAAATGGTTCTTATAAATCCAGAATCTGATCTACTCTCCATATGTAGAAAATTTAAATGCATCTTCGGGAAGCGTACTGGTTGAACTGATCTGCTTGGGAGAATATTTGTCATAAAACCCCCTGAAATTCTATATATTTTCAAGTAACCCGCTACGACGAAGAATTTCGAAAGGAAACTATTATATTTGATTCATGGTTGTGGGTATTTAAGATTCGGCCCGGCCGAACTTACTGCTGCATATACTTTTTCAATTTAATATATTACAAATTGCATTTAACAAGAAATTTCTCTATGTGTTTATTCTAATAGAGGATTTGTATGAATTACAAATTTCTAGACACGTGAAATTAAGTGACGACAAGGACGTTCTTTCACAATTCTATGAATAAATCAATTAAAATACATAATTCAAGCATTAAACATATTATTGTAGCGGCCAAAGACCCCAAGAAATTTATTATTACACATACATACAAAAAGTTACGCGACATGTGTCGTTTGCATAGGTCCGTGGTAAGCACATGTTTAGTAAAAAAATATTTAATTACTCATGTATTAAATTGTTGAATCAATGTGCTAGAAGTAAACGTACAATTATACTAACGAGAGTATGCAAGTGCACAGGTAGAAAAATGTTGTTTTGAAAAAATATATGCAATAAAATTTTAATTGTTAAAATTTTGTTAAGAATTTGATGCACGAGTCTATTCTGATACCTAAATGATATCAGATTTTCTATGGATTTTTAATAAATTAAATGGAAGACCATTGCACATTATTACAGCCCTAATGTATGCTTAGTTATAGAAAATGACGGATATAAAAAGTTTAAAAAGGAAAAATATCTTAAACTTATGGAACAATCTCCACCAAATTCGGAACAATTCTGGCATGAATTCGAAGAAAAAAATGGTGGAGGATGTCAACCCAAGTTCTTAAATATAAGGAATAGCATTACTTTCGCTTTTCAAAATTCTTCTGTTGAAATGACACTTTCCGAAGAGCGTATATATTTGATGAATTTTGTTATTGTTTATTTTTCTACTTTATATACCGAATTTTCTCATATATATTTTTTTAAATAATTTGATTTAGAACATTTATAAATTATAAATAAAATTAATCACTGTAGGGTTTTTCACATAATATGGACCTTTTAACACTTCTAATTTTTTCTTTGAAAAATTGAGAACGATTCGGATTTTTTTTTCTTTATTAAGTTTTCTTTGGGAGCACGTTTGTCACAGTTGGTAGAATTCTACCAAAATATATCTACCAAACAGTAAAAAATCTACCAATCAGTAAAAATATCGATTTTTTACTGTTTGGTAGATTGGTAGAATTCTTGATGTTTTGGTTGATTTTGCCAAATATTCCTCTTCACCTGAGAGTTACTTCACAAATTTTCTATAAAAATTACAATTTTACAAGATTTTCTATAAAATTAAAATTTTGACAAAATGTTCTATAGAAATAAAATGTTTACCAAATTTTTTATAGAAATAAAATTTTGACAAAATTTTCTATAGAAGTAAAATTTTGAGAAAATTTCTATAGAAATAAAATTTTGACAAAATTTTGTATAGAAGTAACATTTTGAGAAAATTTTCTATAAAAATAACATTTTGACAAAATTTTCTATAGAAATCAAATTTTGACAACTTTCTATAGAAATAAAATTCTGACAAAACTTTCTATAAAAAAATAAAATTTTGAAATAAAATTTTGATAAAATTTTCTATAGAAATAAAATTTTGATAAAATTTTCTATAGAAATAACATTTTGACAAAATTTTCTACAGAAATAACATTTTGACAAAATTTTCTATAGAAATAAAATTTTGACAAAACTTTCTATAAAAAATAAAATTATGACAAATCTTTCTATAGAAATAAAATATTGGCAAAATTTTCTATAAAAATAAAATTATGACAAAATTTTCTATAGAAATAAAATTTTGACAAAATTTTCTATAGAAATAAAATTTTAACAAAATTTTCTATAAAAATAAAATTTTGACAAATTTTTCTATAGAAATAAAATTTTGACAACATTTTCTATAGAAATAAAATTTTGACAAAATTTTCTATAGAAATAAAATTTTGACAAAATTTTCTATAGAAATAAAAGTTTTACAAAACATGCTATAAAAAATAAAATTTTGACAACATTTTCTATAGAAATAAAATTTTGATAAAATATTCTATAGGAATAAAATTTTGATAAAATTTTTTATAGAAATAAAATTTTGATAAAATTTTCTATAGAAATAAAATTTTGACAAAATTTTCTATAGAAATAAAATTTTGACAAAATTTTCTATAGAAATAAAATTTTGACAAAATTTTCTATAGAAATAAAATGTTGACAAAATTTTCTATAGAAATAAAATTTTGACAAAATTTTCTATAGAAATAAAATTTTGACAAAATTTTCTATAGAAATAAAATTTTGACAACATTTTCTATAGATATAAAATTTTGACAAATTTTTCTATAGAAATAAAATTTTGACAAAATTTTCTATAGAAATAAAATTTGACATAATTTTCTATAGAAATAAAATTTTGACAAAATTTTCTATAGGAATAAAATTTTTACAAAATTTTCAATAGAAATACAATTTTGACAAAATTTTCTATAGACATAAAATTTTGACAAAATTTTCTATAGACATAAAATTTTGACAAAATTTTCTATTGAAATAAATTTTTTACAAAATTTTCTATAGAAATAAAATTTTGACAAAATTTTCTATAGAAATAAAATTTTGACAAAATTTTCTAGGTCACCACTTTGATATCACAATGGACTGAATGGTCTATGTGAACATGATACATCGGGCTGCCACCTAACCTAACCATTATATTTTATTCCTGCCATATTTTATATTTTATATGGACAATGGTTTATATCAAATTCTTTCTTTGGGTGTATATGGAATATGTATACATGCAAGTATTCACATACATTGATTTTAGTGTTCTTTATTTATAGTAACACATATCCGCAAAATATTTAAATTCATAAATTTAATAAATCTAAATTCATATCGCAAAGAATTAAAAGATGTGATTCATCATTTTTATTTCCTATAAATAAAATTTTGACAAAATTTTCTATAGAAATAAAAGTTTGACAAAACTTTCTATAAAAAATAAAATTTTGACAACATTTTCTATAGAAATAAAATTTTGATAAAATATTCTATAGGAATAAAATTTTGATAAAATTTTCTATAGAAATAAAATTTTGATAAAATTTTCTATAGAAATAAAATTTTGACAAAATTTTCTATAGAAATAAAATTTTGACAAAATTTTCTATAGAAATAAAATTTTGACAAAAGTTTCTATAGAAATAAAATTTTGACAAAATTTTCTATAGAAATAAAATTTTGACAAAATTTTTTATAGAAATAAAATTTTGACAAATTTTTCTATAGAAATAAAATTTTGACAAAATTTTCTATAGAAATAAAATTTTGACAAAATTTTCTATAGAAATAAAATTTTGACAAATTTTTCTATAGAAATAAAATTTTGACAACATTTTCTATAGAAATAAACTTTTAACAAAATTTTGCTATAGAAATAAAATTTTGACAAAATTTTCTATAGAAATAAAATTTTGACAAAATTTTCTATAGAAATAAAATTTTGACAAAATTTTCTATAGAAATAAAATGTTGACAAAATTTTCTATAGAAATAAAATTTTGACAAAATTTTTTATAAAGGGTGATTCTTTTGAGGTTAGGATTTTCATGCATTAGTATTTGACAGATCACGTGGGATTTCAGACATGGTGTCAAAGAGAAAGATGCTCAGTATGCTTTGACATTTCATCATGAATAGACTTACTAACGAGCAACGCTTGCAAATCATTGAATTTTATTACCAAAATCAGTGGCAGAAAATCCGCTTTTTTATCGACAAATTTTGTTCAGCGATGAGGCTCATTTCTGGTTGAATGGCTACGTAAATAAGCAAAATTGCCGCATTTGGAGTGAAGAGCAACCAGAAGCCGTTCAAGAACTGCCCATGCATCCCGAAAAATGCACTGTTTGGTGTGGTTTGTACGCTGGTGGAATCATTGGACCGTATTTTTTCAAAGATGCTGTTGGACGCAACGTTACGGCGAATGGCGATCGCTATCGTTCGATGCTAACAAACTTTTGGTTGCCAAAAATGGAAGAACTGAACTTGGTTGACATGTGGTTTCAACAAGATGGCGCTACATGCCACACAGCTCGCGATTCTATGGCCATTTTGAGGGAAAACTTCGGAGAACAATTCATCTCAAGAAATGGACCGGTAAGTTGGCCACCAAGATCATGCGATTTGACGCCTTTAGACTATTTTTTGTGGGGCTACGTCAAGTCTAAAGTCTACAGAAATAAGCCAGCAACTATTCCAGCTTTGGAAGACAACATTTCCGAAGAAATTCGGGCTATTCCGGCCGAAATGCTCGAAAAAGTTGCCCAAAATTGGACTTTCCGAATGGACCACCTAAGACGCAGCCGCGGTCAACATTTAAATGAAATTATCTTCAAAAAGTAAATGTCATGGACCAATCTAACGTTTCAAATAAAGAACCGATGAGATTTTGCAAATTTTATGCGTTTTTTAAAAAAAAAAAGTTATCAAGCTCTTAACAAATCACCCTTTAGAAATAAAATTTTGACAAAATTTTCTATAGAAATAAAATTTTAACAAAATTCTCTAGGTTACCACTGTCGTATCACAATGGACTGAATGGTCTATGTGAACATGATACATCGGGCTGCCACCTAACCTAACCATTATATTTTATTTCTGCCATATTTTATATTCTATTATATTTTATATGGACAATGGTTTATATCAAATTCTTTCTTTGGGTGTATATGGAATATGTATACATGCAAGTATTCAAGTATTCACATACATTGATTTTGATGTTCTTTATTTATAGTAACACATATCTGCAAAATATTTAAATTGATAAATTTAATAAATTTAAATTCATATCGCAAAGAATTAAAAGATGTGATTCATCATTTTTATTTCCTAGTAGATGTGAACGGCTTCCGCTCGAAATTTCATTTTTTGTTTCTAAACAAATCGAACATCCCTGTTTTCCCGCCAAATATATCGATGTTAGTGTTTTCAATCAATTAATTATGTATTATTAATGCGTACATACATATTTTACATTCACTTCCACAAAACATATGAAAATATGAGTTATGTGCGTAAGCAACGCACGTGCTTATGTCTGTCACAATGGGAGAATTTTAATTAGGTGACTAATAATACAATTTTGATTTACTTGATATTTAAACTGTTTATTCGAAAGGTTTAATATTTGATAATAACAAAATTGGAAAATTTTTTATTCGAAACTTCGAGAAAGATTCTAGATTTTTGAAAAATTATTTCCAAATATATTGCCCTGAAAAAAAAATCGGTTCACTCTTAACCAACTTTATTTTTGAGCACATAGAAGACTGTTCTTAGAAAGTACTTTTTTAAGTCTCAGACCCATAAAGATTCCGTCCGTCTGTTGATATCACGCTAACTGCCGAACGAGACAAGCTGTGGCTTTAAACTTCACCCAAAGAAAAATTGCTTTCCTCAGGAACGAAATTTTAGACAAACGAAATTCCCCATTTATGCAATTCAACGTTTGTCTCTAATTCTTTGGCGTCAAATGAAAACTTTGCTTGTCTAAAATTTCGTTCCGTAGAAAACTCAGTGTTGGCACAAGTAGTTGCTATTGATGTAGGTCGGATGATAGAGTTCTACCAAAAATGGTAGATTTTTTATTGTTTGGTAGATTGGTAGAATTCTTGATGTTTTTGTAGATTTTGCAAAATATTCCTCCTCCCCCAACTAAGAGGTATTTCACAAATTTCCTCTAGAAATAAAATTTTGACAAAATTTTCTATAGAAATAATATTTTAACAAAAAATATTGAAAACCACAATTTTCATCTGATTTGCTTGCATTTTAAAATTGAAGTATTTTGAGTCCAAATCTAATTTCTATACAAAATTTTAATTCTATATAAAATTTTTGCAAAATTTTATTTCTATAGAAATTTTTTGCAAAATTTTATTTCTATAGAAAATTTTTTGCAAAATTTTATTTCTATAGAAAATTTTTGCAAAATTTTATTTCTATCGACAATTTTTGCAATATTTTATTTCTATAGAAAATTTTTGCAATATTTTATTTCTATAGAAATCTACCAAAACATCAACAATTCTACTAATCTACCAAACAGTAAAAAATCTACCAATTTTGGTAGAATTCTACCAACTGTGGCAACAGTGCCTAAAATATCTCAATATTTTAAAATTCAAGCAAATCAGATGAACATTTTGGCTTCCATGCCTTGAAAAATCAAATCGGGAGATCGGTGTAGTATATGGAAGTTATATTGAAACATCGACCGATATAAACTATATTTGGAATAAAAAATTGATCAAACACTGCAAAATAAGATTTTTTTATTTGGTAGTTTTTTGATAATTTTTTTACAATTTTGGTAGATTATTTTTAGCTCGAGTGGCAACCGTGATTTTAGGTCCAAACCTAGTTATACCAAATCTCGTTTACATCGGTTGATGTTTTGGCATAAAAAATTGATCAAACACTGCAAAATAAGATTTTTTTTATTTGGTAGTTTTTTGATAATTTTTTTACAATTTTGGTAGATTATTTTTAGCTCGAGTGGTAACCGTGATTTTAGGTCCAAACCTAGTTATACCAAATCTCGTTTACATCGGTTGATGTTTTTGACTTCTTGATCCCATGAACACCACCGGATCCCATGAACGCATAGGAGTTTTGGGAATATATCTCGAATCATTGAGTAGCGATATTTTCATATAATTTTCTTGGACGCTTAGAAGAGAAATTTGAGAAAAAGTCTTACGGATTTAAATTTGATGTTGTCTCCATAAAAGCCGTACCATGTGAACAGGTAGTCTTGAAGGAGTATGTTCAATCAAATCCAAAGTCTTTATATTAACCCTCTAATGCCCAATCCCGCATTAAGCTTTTAGTAAAACGCACCTTAAGACAACAAAAATGAATATAATAAAAAGAAAACTTAGTTAAAACTATTCAAGAGGCTTTACAGCATATACTGAATTTTACCGTATACTTTTTTTGTTTAGTTTTCTTCTTTTTGTGTCGTTAACATTGAATATTAAACCGCTGGCAAAAAAATTCAGGCATTAGAGGGTTAATTTATGGCCTCAAATGTCCCCAACTGAGTCTTGAGGGTGGTGGGTATTTAGATTCGGCCCGGTCGAATTTCTTATTTCGTTTTAATTTTTTTCTTTTTCAAATAATTTTGTTTTTAATCTCCATGAACTTGTTGGCCTGTGTATTTTTTCTTTGCACCAAAAAAAAAAAATATTTTTATTAAATTATTTTGAATTACACCTCAGCAATTGTTGGCATGGAAGCCAAAATTTTCATCTGTTTTTTTAGTGACGGTTGCCACAGTTGTTAGAATTCTACCAAAGTTGGAAGATTTTTTACTGTTTGGCAGAATTCTTGATGTTTTGGTAGATTTCTATAGAAATAAAATTTTGCAAAAAATTTTCTATAGAGATAAAGTTTTGCAAAAATTTTCTATAGAAATAAAATTTTACAAACATTTTCTATAGAAATAAAATTTTGCAAAAATTTTCTATAGAAATTATTATAATTTGTCATTATAATAAATTAAGTAAAATAACAAAATTTGTATAGGAATAAAATTTTGCAAATTTTTTCATAGAAATACAATTTTGCAAAAATTTTCTATAGAAATACAATTTTGCAAAAATTGTCTATAGAAATAAAATTTTGCAAAAATTTTCTATAGAAATAAATATTTGACAAAATTTTCTTTTTTATATTTTTTTTTTAGAAATTTGAGAAAATTTTATGTTGTCTCCATATAAATTTTATGTTGTCTCCATATAAGCCGTACCATGTGAATAAGAAAATCCAAATTCTTTATATTAATCAAATATCCCTAACTGAGTCTTGAGGGTGGTGGGTATTTAGATTCGGCCCGGCCGAATTTCTTTATATACTTATTTCGTATTAATTTTTTTTTTTCTTTTTCAAATAATTTTGTTTTTAATCTCCATGAACTTGTTGGCCTGTGTATTTTTTTCTTTGCACCAAAAAAAAAAAATATTTTTATTCAATTATTTTGAATTACACCTCAGCAATTGTTGGTTCTTCATTGTTTAGTATACTAAGTAGTTGCTTTGCTGTTGATTTATTTTTTGTTTTTGATTTTTTTATGTCTTGCAAAAAAGTATACCTTGAATTGCAGCGGGTAGTAATACAGTCTATTTATGGTAATTATGGATGAATGGTTTTGGTGTTTATTTATTATTATTTTGCAGTAGAATTTATTTAATTTCTTACACTTACCAAGCTTCAAATTCGGTGTAATTACTGTCTCTTTTTTGTATGGAATTATCACTGTAAAAACTTCGGGCATATATGGTCGTTGACGTAAAGTAGATAGTTAATAATAAAAACACTGGAAGCCTTAAAGGCTGTAAATTTCTTATAGACATTTCACTGGTTTTGTTAAAGTACTGTTTTATTTCGTTATTTCAAATATTGCAAAATTGTCGAAATTACCGATTATTATAGCTGTTGTAATTGTGGGGTTTTATTTATTTATATATTTTTTTAGCACGATTTTCGTAGATTTTTATTATTATTATTATATTATGTATTTATTAATAGTTTTACTTGATTTTTTTACACTCGTCCCCCCGTATAATAAAATACTAAAAAATAAAAACTAAAAAAAAATATTTTAAATTATATATTATATATAGAAGTTCCGTTTTTTTACCGACTGACAACGGCGGTCAGTCGTATAATGCCTCTAATTCTTGTAAGATTTGTCTCTTTTATATGCCGTACATACATATGTATGGAGAAAATAATAAAGATATCCACAACAATTGTATCAGCAGACTAAAGTTTTATAGTATGAAGTATGATCGTGATTTTCTTTATATACATATATATCTCTGTGTATTTATTACACGATATTACTTCGTTTAATAATTTCTTTTCACACTCACAGCACAAGGCAAGGCAGCCAGTTCTGTCACTGGCTATTGTTATGGCCGTACTAAATGTATTGCTAAAATTGTCTCTCTGCTTTAAGTACTTTTTTTTTGTTGTAGTGCATGCATTGTGGTGATTGGTGTCAGTTAAGAGAGGTGGGTGGAGGATGGGTGTTTGTATTCGCTATAATGTTCTGAGTATTCACTAAAGTATGATTTTGATCTGTTATGTTGTTGTTAAATATTCATTAAAGGAAAACTAAAGTGTGATCGTGTGTGTGTGTCTCTTCGAAGGCATGTACGAATTTAAATTGTAAGTTTGATACCTCTTTTTGGGTTTGTTGTTGTTGTTATTATTATTGTTATTTGATTGAATTTTTTATATATATTGTTGTCTTAATGTGTGCAAATAGGCCAGGCGGGTTGCCTGGTTGTTTTTGTCAAAATTAATTTAATTGAATTACCAAAGTCACTGATATAAACCCTTCCATTTAACAACAAATGTCAAAGTCAAGAATCAAAGAAAATCTGCAAAACCGGCCTTTATGGGATGGAACCAATTTAATAAAAAAAAACAAACATACAAACATTGCAAAATTCTGCAATAATCAATATCAAAAATTCTAAGCAAATCGATCATAAATAAAAGCGATTGATTAATTAATTAGCTATAATATAATAAAAAGACATTTCGATTTTTTTTAATTTTTTTTTTAAGATAAGATTTTGATTTCTTGACGTGTATCATAAATGTGCAAAAGAGTACATGACCATAGAAAAATGAAAACGTCAATATAAAACAAAAAAAAAAAAAATAATTCCAGTACATTAAAAAAAACAAACAAAATTTCTAAAGTTATTTTCACTTAATTTTAGGACTGAAAATGCGCTAAATATATAATATGCAAAATGATAAAATAAGAACATCTGCATACACAAAAACAATTTCACAAAAATTTTTCCAATTAAAGTCTTAACTTAGTTTAAAAAAATATTCAATTAAAAATTTAAATGATTCAACAAATTTTTTATATTTTATTTTTTTTTTTTCATTTAAGTTTTTAATTGACTTTCAATTAATTTTTTTATTGATACTAGCATTTCTGTGCTTGAAGACATTTCAATTAAAAAATTAATTGGATCAATTAATAATAATTCTAGTACATTAAAAAAACAAACAAAATTTCTAAAGTTATTTTCACTTAATTTTAGGACTGAAAATGCGCTAAATATATAATATGCAAAATTATAAAATGAGAACATCTGCATACACAAAAACAATTTCACAAAAATTTTTCCAATTAAAGTCTTAATTTATTTTTTAAAACTATTCAATTAAAAATTTAATTGATTCAACAAATTTTTTTATTATATTTTGCATACACAAAAACAAGTTCACAAAATTTTTTCCAATTAAAATCTTAATTTAGTTTTAAAAAATATTCAATTAAAAATTTAATTGATTCAACAAATTTTTTATATTTATTTTTTTTTTCAATTGAGTTTTTAATTAATTTTTTTATTGATACTAGCATTTCTGTGATTCATTTCAATTAAAAAATTAATTGGATCAATCAATTTCGTGATTGGATTGGAATTTTTTTGTTGTGTACACATTTTTTCCAAAAAATAAACAAATTGTTCACATTAAACTACGTTTTTGTTTACAAATAAACGATTTGATTTTAGTAGAGAATAGAAATATTTTTACACTAAACAGTTTTTTTAACAATATTACTTTTGTCTGCATAGAAAAAAAAATTCACGAAATTAGTCGTAATTGAGTCTTTAAAAATATTCAATTAAAATTTAATTGATTCAACAATTTTTTTAATTGAAACAAAAGTCAATCACAGAAATTAATAGTATCAATTATTTTTTTAATTTGGTCAATTAATTTTTTAATTGAGTTTCAATTAATTTTTTAATTGACTTTCAATTATTTTTTTAATTGACTTTCAATTAATTTTTTAATTAACTTTCAATTAATTTTTTAATTGATACTATCATTTCTGTGATTGAAGACATTTGATTAAAAAAATTAATTGGATCAATTAATTTCGTGATTGAATCAGAAAACAATTTTTTTTGGTGTGGTAAATATTATTCGTGTTCAAATTTGTAGGTTTTTTAATTTTCGGGCAAAATTTGATTTTCAATTTTGGTTTCAGATTACACAGAAGTACTATAGATTTTTTCAAAACTGCGTTATAATGTAGATGCAACCAACTTGATTTCGTAGAATTCGATTACAAATTTAAGACGTAAGATTTTTTTTCTGTTTGTATCCTAGAAGATACAGTGCGCATTTAGGGGTTAAACTGTATTTGCCTGATATCGAATTTAAGTGGTTTCAAATTGCTACAATGTTGTCGTATGCCATATAATTTTGTGATTTGTGAAAAAATTTGAAATAAAAATCGATTTTTATAAAAAGTACTACTTTAAGAGAAACAACAGACCCATTTCGAAAATTATCACGTTCCATAAAATTAAGTCAAAGCATTAACTGACTCTAATTGCGAAATATTTTAGAAGTTGTTTATAAATTATTCCACCCTTATTTCACGCCTTGAAATGTTAATATGTGGACATTATTAACGGGGCTATTCTTTAAATGCTAGGCTGTTGATTGTCAGACACAGAATATTACGCCTATTGTGATGCTCATCAATTTTAAATCAATTTGTTTTAGTTTTGTTATGATTTACTTTAACTAATATATTGTAATAATAAATATAAAATAATTAAAAAATCATTTAAATCGATTTAATTTAAATTAGTTTAAATAACAACTAAATGAATTAAAAATGTAAGACATAAATATTACAACTAAGAAAGCTTTAGTTGCTAAGGCCATAAGCAAAATTAATCAATTTTATCTCGCCTTCATTGTGTTGCTTTAATTTAATTTTATTGATTTTATTAATTTTAAATTTTTAATATAATAATAATAAGTTTAATTAGCAATTAAATTAATTTAAACATAATTTTATTTAATTCAAATTAATTGGATTAAATTTATTTTGATTTTATTTATATGAAAACCATTTCCATACACAGAAAAAGATATCAACAAAATATTTCCATTTAAAAAGTCGATTGAAGTTGAATTTTTTTTTTATTAATTAATGAATTAATTGATACAATTAACTTTTTAATCAAGATAGAAACATTAAGTTAATTAAGTAAATGATTGAAAATTTTTAATAAAAAAATTAATTAATACAATTAACTTGTTATTCAAACTCGGAAGACTAAGTCACTTAAAAAAGTGATTTAAAAAAAGTGATTTTTAAAAAAGTTTTTTTTTTTTTTTAATTTTTATTTTTTTTTTGTTTCAAACAATCAATTTTCTAATCAAATTAAAAACACTAAGTCAGTTAACAAAGTACACACAAAAAATGTTTTTCTGATCCAATCACGAAATTAATTGATCCAATTAATTTTGTAATTGAAATGTACTACAATCACAGAATTGATAGTATCAATTAAAAAATTAATTGAAAGTCAATTAAAAAATTAATTGATCCAATTAAAAAATTAATTGATCCAATTAATTTTTGTGATTGATTTTTATTTCAATTAAAACATTTATTGAATCAATTAAGTTTTTAATTGAATATTTTTAAAGACTCAATTAAGACTTTAATTTTTTTCTGTGTAATTGAATATTTACGTTTTTAATGAAAAAAAAAAAAATAATTGATTCTTGCAATCAATATAAATTAAATTTTAGATTGAATCATTTAAAAAAATTAGTGAAATTTGCTAATGACATCAATTAATTGTTTACTCAAGTAGTTTTTAATGTCCAATTAAAACTGTGATTGATACTATCATTTTCGTGATTGAAGACATTTCAATTTAAACAAGTATATACGGCCGTAAGTTCGGCCAGCCCGAAGCTTATGTACTCTCCACCATGGATTGCGTAGAAACTTCTACTGAAGACTGTCATCCACAATCGAATTACTTGGGTTGCGGTAACACTTGCCGATGGCAAGGTATCTTAAAACTTCCTAACACCGTCTTCTAAATTACAAGGTAGTCCATACGTAGTATATATTAAACTAAAAAAGGCCGACTAAATACGTATATAATTAAGTCTAAAGTTTCTATAGAAATTTTGACAACATTTTCTATAGAAGTAAAATTTGGAAAAAATTTTCTATAGAAATAAAATTTGGAAAAATTTTTCTATAGAAATAAAATTTTGACAACATTTTTATAGAAATAAAATTTTGACAAAATTTTCTATAGAAATAAAATTTTTACAAAATTGTCTAAGAAATAAAATTTCGACAAAATTTTCTATAGAAATAAAATTTTGACAAAAATTTCTATAGAAATAACAATTTGACAATGTTTTCCATAAAAATAAAATTTTGGTAGATTATTTTTGGCTCGAGTGGCAACCATGAATATGAACCGATATGGACCAATTTTTGTGTGATTGGGGATTCGCTATATATAACTATAGACCGATATGGACCAATTTTGGCATGGATATTAGCGGCCTTATACTACCACCACGTTGAAAATTTCAACCGGAACGGATGAATTTTGCTCTTCCAAGAGAGATCAAATCTGGGGAACGGTTTATATGTGGGCTATATATAATTATGGACCGATATGGACCAACTCTTGCGTGTTTGTTAGATATCACATTCTAACACCATATTCAAAATTTCAACCGGATCGGATGAATTTTGCTCCTTCGGAGGACAAATAATTATGGACCGATATGGACCAATTTTTGCATGGTCATTAGAGAACATATACCAACACCATGTACCAAATTTCAGCCGTATCGGATGAAATTTTCGTTTCTTAGAGGCTCGGCAAGCCAAATCGGGGGATCGGTTTATATGGGGGCTATATATAATTATGGACCGATGTGGACCAATTTTTGCATGGTCATTAGAGAACATATACCAATACCATGTACCAAATTTCAGCCGGATCGGATGAAATTTGCTTCTCTTAGAGGCTCCGCAAGCCAAATCGGGGGATCGGTTTATATGGGGGCTATATATAATTATGGACCGATGTGGACCAATTTTTGCATGGTTGTTAGAGATCATATACTAACACCATGTACCAAATTTCAGCCGGATCGGATGATTCTGCCTAATTGTATATTCCCCCACATCTTTCTCACTTCCACGAGATTTTTTAGTTCTTAGCACTTTTTTCTGTGATACAAACATTGTAGAAGAAATTATTCAATTTTATGATTTTTTTATTTTAATTTTACCTTTTGCCGGACGGGGATTCGAACAGCGGACCACACAGTTTGTAAGGATCAAAGAAGTAACAGATCAATTGCCCAAGGAAAAATAAAATGTTAATTTTGTAATAACAAGCAACAACCACCAACTTAATTCAATATCGCTCCCTGTTAAATAGCGCTCCAAGCTACTAAACACATATATGTTTATAGGCTATTTCTAAATTAATATATGTTTGCATCCAAGCATATTATATTTACAAACATTTTATGTCCCAAACATAATATGTTCTAACATATTAACATATATGTCCCAAACATGTTATGCTAGTTTATGAACATTATATGCTTGCACTCAAAAATATTGTGTTTAAAAATTTGTGTTCCAAACATATAATATTTATAACGAAACATATGAAAAACAGTCTTTTTCATCCGTGTAGACGTAGGACATTACTACGTAGTTCTTCAGTAATGGCACAATTATGTGAACCCGAGTATTACCACATAAAATCAACCGAATATAAATCCATTACACTTATGCGTTGTTTGCGAAATGATTTACTCACAATATAAATGCAAAATGTGTTTTGTAAATAATTTATATTCTTATGTATTTAAATAGTGTGTCAACTTAATTACCCGGTTATCGACTTTCAGTTTATAAAAGTTAAATTGTATTTGCCTGATCTCTAGTCTAATTCGTTTCAATTTGGTACAATGTTGTCATATGCCATAAATTGTGTGATTTGTGAAAATCTTTCAATAAAAATAAATATTAGAAAAAATTACTATTTTAAGAGAAATAATCCCGTTTCGAAAATGATCACGTTTCATAAAATTAACTCAAAACATTAACTGCCACTAATTGCAAAATATTTTATCTTTAAAATTTGAATTTATCAAGGGAAATTCCCTTTTCACTGTTGACAGTTATTGTTAGACGAGTATGAGAAGATGTTTTGAAATGATTTTGATGAGAATTTGCATGTTACAAACTAAGGATTCACGTGAGTTGATATACAAATGTGTACGCAAAAGTTATTGTTGGAATGCAATCAAAGTAGCTTAAGATTCACATAAAAAAACCAAGCAAATTTAATAATTTTACATCCCCCTATAGAATTTGTTTCTAATTTATTCCACCCATATTTCACGCCTTGAAACGTTAATATGTGAATATTATTAACGGCGCTATTCCTTAAATATTAGACTGATGATTGTCAGACACAGTATAGCACTCTTATTGTGATGCTCATTAATTTCAAATCAATTAGTTTTAGTTTTGTTTTGATTTAATTTAATTAAATTTTTTAATAATATTTCTATTCACAAGACATGAGAACAGATGGACTGTAAAATGTTGCTAAAAACATCAAGAGAAAGGCCCTTGGTCCTGACGGCATACCCGTCATTAAAGAGATAAATAGCAAACAAGCGATCTGAAACCACAGTAGCCACTCGTTCCAAAAAGAATCCATCAAAATTTGGGGAAAATTTTACCAAAAATCTACCAAATTTATTTTGAAGTTTTCAATCAAATTTTTGGTGAACTTTTTATTTCGTCAAAATTGTACTTCTGTAGGAAATTTGGTTAAAATTTTACTTCTATCGAAAATTTGGTCAAAAGTTTACTTCTATCGAAAATTTGGTCAAAATTTTATTTCTATAGAAAATTTTGTCAAAATTTTATTTCTATAGAAAATTTTGTCAAAATTTTATTTCTATAGAAAATTTTGTCAAAATTTTATTTCTATAGAAAATTTTCTCAAAATTTTATTTCTATAGAAAATTTTGTCAAAATTTTATTTCTATAGAAAACTTTGTCAAAATTTTATTTCTATAGAAAATTTTGTAAAATTTTTATTTCTATAGAAAATTGTGTCAAAATTTTATTTCTATAGAAAATTTTGTCAAAATTTTATTTCTATAGAAAATTTTGTCAAAATTTTATTTCTATAGAAAATTTTGTCAAAATTTTATTTCTATAGAAAATTTTGTCAAAATTTTATTTCTATAGAAAATTTTGTCAAAATTTTATTTCTATAGAAAATTTTGTCAAAATTGTATTTCTATAGAAAATTTTGTCTAAATTTTAAATTTTGTCAAAATTTTATTTCTATAGAAAATTTTGTCAAATATATATTTCTAAAGAAAATTGTGTCAAAATTTTATTTCTATAGAAAATTTAGTCAAAATTTTATTTCTATAGAAAATTTAGTCAAAATTTTATTTCTATAGAAAATTTTGTCAACATTTTATTTCTATAGAAAATTTTGTCAAAATTGTATTTCTATAGAAAATTTTGTCTAAATTTTAAATTTTGTCAACATTTTATTTCTATAGAGATTTTTTTCAAAATTTTATTTCTATAGAAAATTTTTGTCAACATTTTATTTCTATAGAATATTTTCTCAAAATTTTATTTCTATAGAAAATTTTGTCAATATTTTATTTCTATAGAAAATTTTGTCAAAATTTTAGTTCTATAGAAAATTTTGTCTAAATTTTATTTCTATAGAAAATTTTGTCAAAATTTTATTTCTATAGAAAATTTTGTCAAAATTTTATTTCAATCGAAATTTTTTTTGAAATTTTATTTCTATAGAAAATTTCGTAAAAATTTTATTTCTATAGAAAAATTTGTCAACATTTTATTTCTATAGAAAATTTTGGCAAATTTTGTGTTTCCATAGAAAATGTTGTCAACATTTTATTTCTATAGGAAATAGAAGGTATCTTCTCTAATGTGTGGAAGGAAGAAAGATTATTCTGATCAACAAGGGCAAGGGCGACCTAGCGTCGCCATCGTCGTACAGTTCATTGTGCATGTTGTGTCGAGCTGGAACTATTCGAACGGCTCATCAAACCCAGACTTGACTAGGCTAACTATCAGAACTGTTGGGGGATGTGGCTAAAGGAGACGGACACGGACTATGTGAGGTCCACCTTCGAGTTGGTAATCATACCCCATGTGAAGAGGGATGGGTTTTTAGCACGTATCGTCGCAAGTGATGGAGTCCGGTACACGGTTGGACACATTGTCAGGTGCATAATGCTATGCCATGGCCATAGGCTAACTAATCAATTTCATTTAGATTTGTTTATTTTAATTTAATTTGGTAGATTTTAAAATAATTTGCTTTAATTCAACTTAATAATCTATTTTTATTTTTAAGTTTATAATTTATATTAATATAAATAATATTATTCTTTTTTATTTAATTTATAGTAATGTTATTTAATGTAGTTCAATTAATTAGCAATTTTAAAGCAATAATTTTAAAATTATTATTCATTTTATTCAAATTAATTAGACTAAATTTAGTATTATATTTATAATTTAATATTTTTATAATTTAATATTATTTATTAAATTTATTTTATATAGTTATATTTCATTTAAATTAAACTCAGTTCAATTTAATAGTGTTCTTAAAACGTCTAAACTTTTTTCTTTATTAATATTAATTTAAAATAATTGTGTTCAATTAAATACTGAATAAATTAAAATTATTTGTTTTTATTTTTTTATTAAAATAAATAATTTTTTTGCATGCTATAATATATTTTACATAGTATAATTTAATTTCGTTAGTCCAATTAGAAAGTGCTAAATCGTATTTAGTTTTAATCAAATATATTTTTTATTTCTAATTAATCCTGTAATTGAAGAATTTTAAATTAAAAACTAAATTGGATCGTGATGGGATCGAAAAAAATAAAACTTTTTCTGTGTATTGAAAAAATAAAAATTTATTTAAATTAAACTCAGTACAATTTAATACTGTTCTTTTGTTATTTGGGAGCCACCGTGGTGCAATGGTTAGCATGCCCGCTTTGGATACACAAGGTCGTGGATTCGATTCCGGCTTCGACCGAACACCAAAAAAAGTTTTTCAGCGGTGGATTATCCCACCTCAGTAATGCTGGTGACATTTCTGAGGGTTTCAAAGCTTCTCTAAGTGGTTTCACTGCAATGTGGAACGCCGTTCGGACTCGGCATAAAAAGGAGGTCCCTTGTCATTGAGCTTAACACGGAATCGGGCAGCACTCAGTGATAAGAGAGAAGTTCACCAATGTGGTATCACAATGGACTGAATAGTCTAAGTGAGCCTGATACATCGGGCTGCCACCTAACCTAACCTAACCTAATACTGTTCTTCAAAAGTCAAAACTTTTTTCTTTATTTATATTAATTTCAAATGTGTTCAATTAAATACTGAATTAATTAAACTATTTGTTTTTATTTTTTTTTATTAAAATACATTTTTTGCATGCTGTAATATATTTTACAATTACAAAGTGCTAAATCGTAATTTTTTTAATCAAATGCATTTTTTATTTCTAATTACTCCTGTAATTGAAGCATTTTAAATTAAAAACTAAATTGGATCGTGATTGGATCAGAAAAAAATTAGTATGAAAAATAGTTAAGATTATTGAATTCTCTTTCATAAATAATAATTCGGTTTTTGCTGTTTATCTTTGAAAATTCTATGGAAACTTCTAAATTCTTTTGATATAGTTTTAGTGATTTAGTATCTATCGAGTATACTACTGAAATATAGAATTATAAGCTCTCCATATTTTCTTCCCTTTTAACTTATTATCTTGTTTTTGTTTAAAGTACTTGAGGGGATTTCCAATTAACATTGAGTTTTAACATTTCTAGTTATTCTATCTGGGGAAAATAAAATACTACCATACATTATTTAAACTTCACTTGTTTATAAGAAACAGTTAAGATTATCAATTGAGGTTCTTTAAGTGGGTTGACAATAATTTAATTCAAATTAAGCCTTAAAACAAGGTAATTAATTGTTGAAAAGAAGAATACAAATAAAAAAAAAAAAACAAAAAAGTCTCAATGCTGATATTTTCAATAACATCGGTAAATAATTAAAGTAAATAAACTGCACATTAGTGGGCCAATGGTGATAACAATATCCTTTGTGAATAAACAAAAATAAACTAACCTTAAACATTAACATAAATGGAATGTACTACTTTTCTTATTTACTTACAGTTGGGGGTATTCCTTTAAGCTATAAAAAAAAAGATTGAAAAGTTGGTATGTTAATAAAATTCATATAAAATAAAATTAAATCAATTTAAAAAAAAATAGTTCCTAACAATTCATTGTATTCTTATTACCGAGATTAATTCGTTTAAAACGAAAATAATGATTTTTTCGTATGTCCCTAGATTCGGTGATGATTAATTCAACAAGTGAATTTAGTAGTGGATGGTGCCGACTATATGAAAGGCTACCTTCTATATTTGAAAAGTTTACAAACGGAACGACAAATCCATTATAACCATTCCCATGGTGGAAGGTATACAAATCAAACGTGATAATTTTTTACTTATAGCCCAATATGAATAAAATGTTATCGTATGGCATGTGTAATATGAAATTTTAGGAATTCCACAATTTCCTTTTTTATAATCACTATTCAATAAATGAGAACAATACGTCTGTTAATGTATGGAGGCAGAAAGATCATTGTACTACGGAAATAAGACATTTATATTAATATTCATTCAGTTTATATATCAGATACGATGTTAGATGCTTTACATATTAAACTAAATTTATTTATCATTTATTCTAAAAATGTTTGTATAAAAATTTAAAAACAAATGTCACCACTCTTGCCAACAAATGTCATCTATTTGGACTTTCAAATGAAGAATAATAAAATGAATTACAATTTCAAACCGTTTATATGACGTATAATGTAATTTTTGCCTGAGAAATTATTTCTGAGATTGTCTACCGTCCAACTATTTTATCTATGATTGGTATCTGTAATTGTTATAACACTTCCCTCTTTTTTTCGAACACCTAAAATATGTGAAAAAGTGTATTCAACCGGAAAAATGGATTATATGATGAGTTAAATAACAGGGTGATTTAGTTAGAAATGAGACTATATGGACGGAGAGATACAGGAGAGATAGAGCAAGAGAAAAAGAAAACAAGTGTACATCTCCGACCCAACAAACAATTGCGAATGCAATGTATCTATATTCAGTTACATTAGCCACTATATTTACAAACAATTATTTATACATACATGTTCTAAAAAATATATCCAAAAAGATAATAAAAAAAATAAATAAGTGTTATAGAAAAAATTTTTCCAATATAATAAAATTTTCTGATTTTTTTTATAGGAATGCATTTTTCCAAAAAAATCCCATTAAAGCGACATTTTTTAAAAAAAATCCTATAGAAATGAAATTCTCCAGAAAATTTTCTAAAGAAATTATATTTTCAGAAATTTTCTATAGAAATTTTCCAAAAATTTTCTATAGAAATGAAATTTTTGGGAAATTTCCTATAGAAATGAAATTTTTCGGAAATTTCCTATAGAAATGAACTTTTCAGAAAATTTCCTAAAAAATGAAATTTTCAGAAAAATTCCTATAGAAATAAAATTTTCAGAAAATTTCCTATAGAAATAAAATTTTCAGAAAATGTTCTACAGAAATAAAATTTTCCGGAAATTTCCTATAGAAATGAAATTTTTAGAAAATTTCATACAAACATAAAAATTAGCGGAAATTTCCTATAGAAAGGAAATTATCAGATGAAATTTTCCGAACATTTTCTGAAGAATTAAATTTTTTGAAAATTTCCTATAGAAATGAAAATTTCCGGATATTTCCTATAGAAATGATATATTCAGAAAATTTCCTATAGAAATGAAATTTTCAGAAAATTTCCTAAAAAATTAAAAGTTCCGTACCGAAATGAAATTTTCAGAAAATTTCCTATAGAAATTAAATTTTCAGAAAATTTCATACAGAAATAAAAATGAGCGGAAATTCCCTATAGAAAGGAAATTATCAGAAAATTTCCCTTGGAAATGAAATTTTCCGTACTTTTTTTGAAGAACTAAATTTTTTGAGAATTTCCTATAGAAATGAAAATTTCCTATAGAAATGAAATTTTCAGAAAATTTCCAAAAAAAATTAAAATTTCTGAAAATTTCCTATAGAAATTGCATTTTCAGAAAATTTCCTATAGAAACAAAATTTTCAGAAAATTTCCTACCGAAATGAAATTTTCAGAAAGTTTCGTACCGAAATGAAATTTTCAGAAAATGTTCTACAGAAATAAAATCTTCCGGAAATTTCCTATAGAAATTAAATTTTCAGAAAATGTCATACAGAAATAAAAATGAGCGGAAATTATCAGAAAATTTCCTTTGGAAATGAAATTTTCCGAACATTTTCTGAAGAATTAAATTTTTTGAAAATTTCCTATAGAAATGAAATTTTCAGAAAATTTCCTATAGAAATAAAATTTTCTGAAAATTTCCTACAGAAATAAAATTTTCAGAAAGTTCCGTACCGAAATGAAATTTTCAGAAAATGTTCTACAGAAATAAAATTTTCCGGAAATTTCCTATATAAATGAAATTTTCAGAAAATGTCATACAGAAATAAAAATGAGCGGAAATTTCCTATGGAAAGGAAATTTTCAGAATATTTCCTAAGGAAATGAAATTTTCCGAACATTTTCTGAAGAATTAATTTTTTTGAAAATTTCCTATAGAAATTATGTATTCAGAAAATTTCCTATAGAAATGAAATTTTCAGAAAATTTCCTAAAAAAATTAAATTTCCGAAAATTTCGTATAGAAATTACATTTTCAGAAAATTTCCTATAGGCATAAAATTTTCAGAAAATTTCCTACAGAAATAAAAATTTCAGAAAGTTCCGTACCGAAATGAAATTTTCAGAAAATGTTCTACAGAAATAAAAATTTCCGGAAATTTCCTATATAAATGAAATTTTCAGAAAATGTCATACGGAAATAAAAATGAGCGGAAATTTCCTATGGAATGGAAATTATCAGAATATTTCCTTAGGAAATGAAATTTTCCGAACATTTTCTGAAGAATTAAATTTTTTGAAAATTTCCTATAGAAATGATATATTCAGAAAATTTCCTATAGAAATGAAATTTTCAGAAAATTTCCTAAAAAATTAAAATTTCCGAAAATTTCCTATAGAAATGAATTTTTCAGAAAATTTCCTAAAAAATTAAAATTGCCGAAAATTTCCTATAGAAATGAAATTTTCAGAAAATTTCCTATAGAAATAAAATTTTCAGAAAATTTCCTACAGAAATAAAAATGAGCGGAAATTTCCTATAGAAAGGAAATTTTCAGAAAATTTCCTATAGAAATGATATATTCAGAAAATTTCCTATAGAAATGAAATTTTCAGAAAATATTATACAGAAATAAAAATTTCCGGAAATTTCTTATAGAAATGAAATATTCCGAAAATTTCCTATAGAAATGAAACTGTCGGAAAAGTTCCTATAGAACTTTTCCGACAGAAAATTTCCTATAGAATTTATATTTTCAGGGAATTTCTTATAGAAATTACATAGTAAATTTTGTTTAAATTACATTTGAGAGGGCCATGGTGGCGTAAAACATTACTTTGTATTACGTATACGTCACGTTTGTATTGCTTTCTTTGGTCTTACAATCACTGCTAAAAAATTTTGACTTTATTGGGGTGAACTTTTTTTGCGATTTCTGCGCAATATTTGTCTGTTGTGGCCTACACACCATGAATGAATTTAATAGTATTTTTTTTTTAATTTTTCTTGTACATCCATAAATGCATCTCATAATAAATAATAATAAGAATACAATAAGTGAATAGCACATGTGTAAAAGGAGATATGTCTATTTTTAGTTAATAAAAATTGTTTACTTGTGGTTATTGCTCAGTATTGTTATTGTTGTTTTTGTTCAGTGTCGCTTTAAGGATGTAAACATGTCTACCATAAGATGAACCCAATGAATATTTTCAATAATCTTGGTCATATGAAAAATTACAATTGTTATGTATGACAACAATGTTTGTCATCTCTTCGTATAACGGACATTTAATAAAAATACCTTGTTTATAAAAATATAATAATTTTTGTATGGACATCGAAGTTGTTGTATTATAATCATTCGATTTAACATGCAAACTACTTTAGTCCTTTAGTTACACCCTAATACATATTTATGGTTTATTATAACTGATGTCCGTATTGTCGACACTATAAATTCTATTCGAATCAATGCCCGACAAACACAATAACAACAACGCCAATAATTGCCAGTTGTAGCATTTGCATAGTCCATGTGTAGCCTTATACGCCACTTATTCACACAATACGAGTGATGCGCTTCTTTTTTTCCTAATGACTTTAAGTCACGTTTACGGTATTTACATTGTGTGGGAGTGTATAAATGTGTATTTAGTTGTAAACAAATAAACCGTTGGTTTCTTGAGAGAGAGAGAGATAGGGCGAGTGTATGTGTGTTGTTACAATCAGTTTCGATCTTATTTCGCTTTTATCAACCATGCTTTCTAAAGAGTGAGAATTAAATTGAATGCTTTATGAAGCGTGTTAATAAGAGAGAAAGGGAACGATTTAATGAGAGTTCTAATAAAAGGGTTATTCTGGCGCTCCATTGATTGATTTTGTGGCTCCGTAAAGAAAGTACTTCTTATCAACCTATATAAAAAATCCTATGAGAAATAAATAGTAATGCGTATATTATCTTTTAGCTTTATTGTATAACTCAAGGTCAAATCGAAAAAAGTGCTTTTACATTGGCAAATGCAATTTATCTTGCAATTATTAGAATCTCTCTCAGCAATTGGCCATTAATTCTTATCTTTTTAATAACCTGTATCCCGTTTATGGTTATCAAATAAACACCATTTAAAATATGACTTAATAAAAGTTATATTGTTATACATACTTACAAAATATGTAAAGAGCCAGTAAAGGTTGTTCATATGATAAGCGTTTCTAGGGAAAAAGGTATTGTGACCACTGACCACATTTGGTAGAATTCTACTACAAATGGTATTATTTTACTGTTTGGTAGATTGATAGAATTCTTGATGTTTTGGTAGATTTTGCGAGTTATTCCTATCCAGTTAAGATAAAAATAAATTTTTAACAAAGTTTTTTTTATAGAAATAAAATTTTGACAAAATTTTTCCATAGAAATACAATTTGGACAAAATTTTCTATAGAAATAAAATTTTGACAAAATTTTCTATTGAAATACAATTTTGACAAAATTTTCTATTGAAATACAATTTTGACAAAATTTTCTATAGAAATAAAATGTTGACAAAATTTTCTATAGAAATAAAATTTTGACAAAATTTTCTATAGAAATAAAATTTTGACAAAATTTTCTATTGAAGTAAAATTTTGACAAAATTTTTCCATAGAAATACAATTTTGACAAAATTTTCTATAGAAATACAATTTTGACAAAATTTTCTATTGAAATACAATTTTGACAAAGTTCTATTCTATAGAAATAAAATTTTGCAAAATAAGAATTTTTTGTTTAGTAGTTTTGACAACATTTTCTATAGAAATAAAATTTTTTTGATTAATAGTTTTTTGGTAAAATATTCTCCAAATTTTGTTAGATTATTTTGGGCTCGTGTGGCAACCGTGATTGTGACACTTGAATCTTCCATGAAAGATAGACTTGGACATATAAATAGGACAACAATTTAAATTTATATACTACACAAAGGTCTAAGATTCTGACATTAGGCACACATACATATATTCCTATATTGCCATATTTAAACGTAATCTATACTGGAAAAAAATATTTACATGATATTTAAGATCTGGTATCCTTATTTTAATTTTATTGATCTTAGACTTAAAGTCCGATAAGTCATTAAAAATATTTTTATATTAAAGAAGCTTCATCTCTGGCTCGGAATCAATACCAAAATTCTTAAGGGAAGGTCAAAATCTTTGGATCCAAGTAAACTTTTTTTGAGTGTACAAATCTAAAAACTTGCAAAAGTGGTTCCCCATCATCTATGTTTTCCTAATTTGAACCAGTGTGGCTTCTTTTTGGTTCCAAAGACCATCCCCGTCATAGAGATTTGTTTGATAAGTCTCGAGAAAACTATTTTTTCAGGGGTTAAACAGTTAAGGAAATTGCTGGGCGAAGTGTATTGGGACAGTTATTATCACATTCTTCTGTTATAAAATATGACATAATTTTCTTCTTACTCTCCCGCTCTCTCTCGGTCTCTATTTCCTATTGTCATAAAGAAGATCAACATTGTGGTGTACTTGGAGTGACTTAACATTTGAGTGTTGCCATATTTTTATGTTACTCTCACAATAGTTTCAAGGGGGAAAATACACATCTACACTGTGTAGTGTCAGATATATTTGTTTTTGATATCTTAAGCCTATTAAGGTTTTCCTTTCAAGAGACAATTTTACAATAATGCATTGAAAAAAAAATTGGGTCACTTTTTCATGGGCTCTTTAACTAACAAAGATCACTTTAATTCACTTCAACTGAATAAACTGTTCACACACAAAAAACTTCCATACAAGAAGATAATAATATATACATGTAATCTTTGTAATTCGCAGCTCATTGATAGGCCATTCACTTTAATTCTGCTTAAACTTATGTTGTGGTATCCTTTTTTAAATCTCAAATTCAAATGATTAGCACAAATCACTTTTTCCCACATTGTAATAAATTTCTTAAAATTTGAATTATTTATTATTGTAATTTAGTGTTGATTTTATGAAGACGGTTTGATTTCACGAATTTTTTATTCAAATTAAATTGCTGCGGGAGATAATCGCAATTTCTTTTTGGTGTTCACTTAAGATTCGAAATTATCATATTCAGTTTTTTTTTGGTTCTGTATTGTCGTCGCATTAATAGCTTCTGTTTATTGCAGTGTTAAATGAGAAATTATTTAATTGCAAAATTAAAAAAAAAACGTCTGTTTTTTTTAACAGATCTACTGGGGCTTATTAATTTTGATATTGTATTTAATATTTATGTTTGTTTTATTATATGACTTTTTGTTGTTTTATTTATTTCTGTTTTTTAATTGTTCTAATATCAATTATTAATTCTTTTAGTATCACTTTTTCGGAATATTTGTGGGACTTCTATTGTCGATCCTCACGGTTTGAAGTCAGACGCCTAACTAATATTGATATAGCAGAATCTTAAAAGGTTGGCGCACGTTTTTTTTATTGTATTTCGTTGGCATTTTTGTTTTTGTCTTTAATTTACCATTTGATAAACGTTATTATTAAACAATAGCCAGTTTGTAGATTCTTAAGAGAACATAGAAGTTGGTAGAAAAACAAATGGCATATCCCTCTACCACCACCACAACAATCATTAAGATTTCACACAAAACATTTTCCAAGCGAATTTTCATTCTTGTTTGTTTTGCTTCAATTTTTTTGCAAATAAGGAGATAAACTTCTTAGTTAAGAAAACAATTGATTGTAATCATTAGTAAAAAAAGAACAACAACAAAACAAGTTCACACAAGACTAACTGAACGCTAAAAGTGTTGACGTTTTTGTTTAATTAATTAAACCTTTTACGTATAATTGAAAGTAATTACATACTTAAGTTTTGCATGTGTGTGAATGCATAGAAATATACATAATTTGAATAAAATGTGATACACCGGTTAAATGGTACTATACTAAGTCAATCACTTTGGCAACCCTGAAAATTTTGAAAGAATCTGAAGACAAAGACCTTGCATATATAAGACAACCCTGCACTGAAAAATATATTGACCTAATATGGAAGATTATACAACTTAAATTTTAGGACTCGAAATTTACGCAATGCAAAGGACAAAATTCTTTAAAATAATGACATTTTAATTAAAAATTTAAAATAAATTTAGGACACAAATCTTGAAATTTTGCGTCCCTCTGTTGAAGTTGTAGATCTTTGAAGTAAAGCAAATGTTCCTTAAAATGAAGAAAAACATTTTTAATTCAAAGAAATCGTCTTTAACTCAACTGACATATTAAATTTTTAAATTTAAGATAAAAACGGTTCAAAAATAGTCTAAGACTTATTTTAAGGATTTGCATCTTTGGTTTAAAGTTTTTTCTTAGCATTAAGAAAACAGTTTTTACTTTGAAGTACTTGGCATAATTTGGATTTTGAAACTGGAATTTGTTTGTACATGAATATCTTTATTAATATATCGCAAACTGAGAATCAAAATGAGATGAATGAGATCTGTATCCAATTTTAATTTTATCGATCCTAGATTTAAAGCCAAGGACGTCCGTAAAAAATGTCTTTATTTTAACGAAGCCGCATCTTTGGCTCAGAATCAATACCAAAATCCTTAAAGGAAGGTCAAAATCTTTGGATCCAAGTAAACGTTTTTTGAGTGTGTTCTTATTGAGAGAGCAAACATCAAGGCTACAGAGGGATATGACAGATATGTCCAGGAAAAACGAAAAACCAAAATCCATGTTCCGATAATCGTAATTGGACATCACAAGATTTCGGAATTTCGGGATTTCGGACTTTTTATATGTTAACTAGTGAACTCTTGCCCAAAAGGACTGATATCCTCATTGTATCTAAACTCAAGACTGAGATTTAAAAATGTTGTAATTTTCATAAAAAAACCAAATCAAAGAGCAAACGGTGCGATAATATGATCTTAGTACTAGGCTTTTATATGGATGGCCTTTTGTAACGATTTTTACAGAGAGATCAAATGTCAAGGCTGTAGATGGCGCTGCAAGAGCAGTTGCCATTCGAACCAAAAATAATGTACCAAAATTAGGAGAAAATTCTACCAAAAAACTACCAAACAAACAATTTTCTATAGAAAATTTTGCAAAATTTTATTTCTATAGAAAATTTTGCCAAAATTTTATTTCTATAGTAAATTTTGGCAAAATTTTATTTCTATAGAAAATGTTGTTAAAATTTTATTTTGTACAGAAAATTTTGCCAAAATTGTATTTTTTACAGAAAATTTTGCCAAATTTTTATTATTTACAGAAAATTTTGTCAAAATTTTATTTTGTATAGAAAATTTTGCCAAAATTTTATTTTGTATAGAAAATTTTGCCAAAATTTTATTTCTATAGTAAATTTTGCCAAAATTTTATTTCTATAGAAAATGTTGTTAAAATTTTATTTTGTACAGAAAATTTTGCCAAAATTGTATTTTTTACAGAAAATTTTGCCAAATTTTTATTATTTACAGAAAATTTTGTCAAAATTTTATTTTGTATAGAAAATTTTGCCAAAATTTTATTTTGTATAGAAAATTTTGCCAAAATTTTATTTCTATAGTAAATTTTGCCAAAATTTTATTTCTATAGAAAATGTTGTTAAAATTTTATTTTGTACAGAAAATTTTGCCAAAATTGTATTTTTTACAGAAAATTTTGCCAAAATTTTATTTTTTACAGAAAATTTGGTCAAAATTTTATTTCTATAGTAAATTTTGGCAAAATTTTATTTCTATAGAAAATTTTGTCAAAATTTTATTTTGTACAGAAAATTTTGCCAAAATTTTATTTTTTAGAGAAAATTTTGTCAACATTTTTTTGTTTAGAAAATTTGCCAACATTTTATTTCTATATAAAACTTTGTCAAAATTTTATTTTGTTTAGAAAATTTTGTCAAAATTTTGTTTCTATCAAAAATTTTGCCAAAATTTATTTCTATAGAAATTTTTTTTATTATAAATTTGCCAACGTTTTATTTCTATATAAAATTTTGTCAAAATTTTTTTGTTTAGAAAATTTTGTCAAGATTTTATTTCTATAGAAAATTTTGCCAAAATTTATTTCTATAGAAATTTTTACAATTTTTTTTCAAAATTTTATTTCTATAGAAATTTTATTTTGTTTAGAATTTTTTTTTAAATTTTATTTTGTATAGAAAATTTTGTCAAACTATTATTTTTATAGAAAATTTTGCCAACATTTATTTCTATATAAAATGTTGCCAACATTTTTTTTCTATAGAAATTGTTGTCAAAATTTTATTTTATATAGAAATTTTTGTCAAAATTTTATATTGTTTAGAAAGTTTTGTAAAAGTTCTATTTTGTATAGAAAATTTTGTCAAAATTTTATTTCTATAGAAAATTTTGCCAAAATTTTATTTCGGTAGAAATTTTTGTCAAAATTTTATTTCTTTAGATAATTTTATTTCTATAGAAAATTTTGTCGAAATATAATAAAGGGTGATTTGTTAAGAGCTTGATAACTTTTTTAAAAAAAAAACGCATAAAATTTGCAAAATCTCATCGGTTCTTTATTTGAAACGTTAGATTGGTCCATGACATTTACTTTTTGAAGATAATTTCATTTAAATGTTGACCGCGGCTGCGTCTTAGGTGGTCCATTCGGAAAGTCCAATTTTGGGCAACTTTTTCGAGCATTTCGGCCGGAATAGCCCGAATTTCTTCGGAAATGTTGTCTTCCAAAGCTGGAATAGTTGCTGGCTTATTTCTGTAGACTTTAGACTTGACGTAGCCCCACAAAAAATAGTCTAAAGGCGTCAAATCGCATGATCTTGGTGGCCAACTTACCGGTCCATTTCTTGAGATGAATTGTTCTCCGAAGTTTTCCCTCAAAATGGCCATAGAATCGCGAGCTGTGTGGCATGTAGCGCCATCTTGTTGAAACCACATGTCAACCAAGTTTAGTTCTTCCATTTTTGGCAACAAAAAGTTTGTTAGCATCGAACGATAGCGATCGCCATTCACCGTAACGTTGCGTCCAACAGCATCTTTGAAAAAATACGGTCCAATGATTCCACCAGCGTACAAACCACACCAAACAGTGCATTTTTCGGGATGCATGGGCAGTTCTTGAACGGCTTCTGGTTGCTCTTCACTCCAAATGCGGCAATTTTGCTTATTTACGTAGCCATTCAACCAGAAATGAGCCTCATCGCTGAACAAAATTTGTCGATAAAAAAGCGGATTTTCTGCCAACTTTTCTAGGGCCCATTCACTGAAAATTCGACGTTGTGGCTCGTTAGTAAGTCTATTCATGATGAAATGTCAAAGCATACTGAGCATCTTTCTCTTTGACACCATGTCTGAAATCCCACGTGATCTGTCAAATACTAATGCATGAAAATCCTAACCTCAAAAGAATCACCCTTTATATAGAACATTTGTAGAAAGGAATATTTTACAAAATCTACCAAAACATCAAGCATTCTACCAATCTACCAAACAGTTAAAAATCTACCATTTTTGATAGAACCGTGGCTGCAAGTCGACAGAATTCCGTCTATTTTTCTCAACAAATAGAAAAATTTATACATTTCTCGCCAATATCGTAATTCTTTCTCCCCAAGGACATTCAGTATCGGAACATTAACTCCACATTGCCCGGTTTCGCAATATACATTTGTAAGTGCTTTAATACAAATGTATATTGCGAAACCGGGCAGTAAAAATGGAAATGATCGTCGTCTGCGAAATACACAAAAGTCCACACGCAGAGAAGGAATATGATCACCCCAACCATGTTTCATGAGCAAAATGTTGCTTTTTCACGGAAAAAATGTAACATGTTTGTCGACACCATGTTATTTTCTCGCTAATTATGTATCTGATTTCGGAAAGCATGCTATGTTTGACGAGAAAAGAAAATTTTTGCTACATGATCGCCGTGAAAAAGTAACATGGTGCTCTTGAAGTATGTTTGAGGTGATCATATCCCTTCTCTGGGTGCAGGCCCAGATTTCCTGTATTCCCCCTCACTCCTGGCCACAAATATTATCTACGGTTCTCTAGAAATAAATAAAGTAAACTCGATATCATTTAAAAGTATACCTATATTTTGTTCAAATAGCTTTAGATATATCTCCCAACAAATTTGAAGGACTTGTAATGATAACGAAATGTTTTCTTTGCTTATTTTTATAGAAATATTTTCTTATTTTTTATCAATAGTAATCTAGAAAATAAATTAAGATAATTAATTACCTTTTGAAATTATGATTATGCGAAAAAATATGACACTGATGTTGATCAATTTTGCGATAGGCAGCAGCTTTTAGCAATTTTCGACACTTATCGAAGATAACCAGAGTTCTATACATTATTGTGATATATGAAGATTAACATTTATAGCTGTTGTATAAACACTGTAGAGTATATGTTTTTTGGGAGAAATGTGATAAGAGAATTATATTGACGAAGTTGACGATGAAGTTATATTTTCTTTTGTAAAAAAATTGTTTTTTAATAAAATACTAAGCAATTATTTAGCTTTGCATTGTTGTAGTAATTTTTTATCATTGGCATTATCACATTATTGTTTTTTTACTATATTGGCAACTCTATAATTTCACAATTTCTTTTTCTAAGAATTGATAACAGCGAAAGAAACAACTATGTTCATAACACGTGTCGTTTTTTTTGTTTACATATCACAGCTGTTATAAGTATATGATTCGCCAACTCTCTTTACTTTCACATACTCTCACTTCATAAGCTAACAACAACACGACTTAGATATCACAATTGATGTGTGTACATTTGGGTCTGTACACACTAAGAAACTAATTAAATTCATTGTTCTTTTAATTATCGATTAAAACAAATTAAGATTATTATATAAACAAATGCGATTCATACAAATTGATAATGGTCTTTTTACTATATTGGCAAATCTATAATTTCACAATGTCTTTTTCTGTGAATTGTATTTTTTATTAATTACCAGCACTTATTTAGTTTTATATTATGGCAGTAATTTCTGTTATTTTTGACCCATCATATTTCATTATATTGGCAACGCTATAATTTCAGAATTTCTTTTTCTATGTATTGATAACAATAAACGCAACAACAACAACTATAGTTCATAACACGTGTCGTTTGTTTTGTTTATATATCACAGCTGTTATAGGTATATGACTCGCCAACTCTCTTTACTTTCACATACTCTCACTTCACAAGACTAACAGTAACAACAACACGACTTAGATATCACAATTGATGTGTGTACATTTGTGTTTGTCCACACTAAAAAACTAATTAAATACATTGTTCTTTTAATTATCGATTAAAAAGATAAAGATTATTATACAAACAAATGCGATTCATACAAATTGATAAGAGATTTTTCAATAAAACATTCATCGATATAATTTAAATGTGACGACGACGTCACATGTATCAAATAACATCGTTGTTGCTGTCTGATTTGTTACCACATTAAATAAACTTGTGAGTGAGTTTTTTTTTAAATAAATCATGATAATGAATCAATAAACAGAACAAAATAACCAAGCTTCGTGGGTTTTTTGAGATTGTCATACTTTTCTTTGGGTGGTAGGTACACCAGGTGTAATATTTTCACAGATTCGCTCAATACGATTAGTCCCTACCGACTGTTGCTGTGTAGTTCACGTTACTGACGCAATCCCATTGTAGAGAAATGCATTCTGAATTTCGAATAATAATAATAATCATTATATATTATGGGAAAATAAAACCGGCAATCATTCATTTGCAATGTATATAACGTAATTAGTTGCATTAGTATTTGGCTTTGGCGACGTTGATGTTCATACATATTTAGTATCGGTCATGGAGCTCAGTTAGTTTTAACAAATCCCTTCTATCTATCAGAATGTCTATGTCAATATCAAATACTCACGAGGTAGAATGCCACACCGCCAAACTATAGCCAATCACAACCATTTGCTATTCATTCCAGATATTCAAGACACTATCGTTTGCTTTGCAAATACGGTTTTTTTAGTTACACTTGTTTTTTGTGTATTTTTGTTTTGTTTTATAAAATAATATGTAATTGCGGTGGAATTATTTTAGAAACCTGTTGAGAGGAAAAAGTTAATTCAAGAATATTTGAACAGATGTTAAATGTTTGATTTTTTTTGCATATTGCATTTATTATTATTTATGTTATTGTATGCTCATATATAGTCGCCAATTTCGATTGTAATGTGGTGGGGATTATTAAAAAAAAAATAATACTAATTACTAATTGAATTTAGCCACTGTGTTTTTTATTGAATTGTTATTTTTTTGTAGAACACAAAAATCTTTAATGAGTTTCTTGTCGTGAGATAGAGATACCAATAGTAGATTACATCGCAAACAATTCATGAATGTCACCAAAGAGCATAGCGAAATATAAGTTGATTTTTCTCAAAAGAATCACAAATAATTGTTGGTTGTTTGAAAGTAGGGTATTCAATAAATTATTTATATTATTCGGTCATTGGCTGTTTAGATTGAAAAAAGAAATTGATTTACAATTTTAAAGGTCGGTTTGACAAATCAGCCGATCGCATATAAACATTTTTGCCGCACCTTTAGTGAAAATTTGGTTTAAAAGACGATAATACAGTTTTGTCGTTAGTTTCCAAAAGGATGGTATTATACAACTTTTACGGGGATTCCTATAAATTTAAGTTTTAAGTGGGTACAGACTGAAATCTCGACAGCATTTAGTGAAAATATGTTTATTTAAATCTTAAAATGCTTATATTTGTTACATTTCCTGCTAAAACACAGTAATTTTCATCCAAATTGATTCCTTACTATGTTTTTATAATAATTTAGTAAATATCACATAGAAAAAATATTTCCAAAATATTTCCAATTTAAAACCTGTTTGAAACTGAAAATTTAATCGATGTATGAATTTTAAATTTACTATTTTATATGTATAATAAATGCGGTTATTTATACACTGAAAAAATATTTACGTGATATTAAAGATTACGCAACCTAAATTTTAGGGTGCGAAATTTACAAATATTAAGGACAAATTTCTTTAAAATAATGAAATTTTAATTAAAATAAAGTTTATAATATTTCACCCAGAAAAAAGGGGCTCTAATGCCAACTGAACTTTATTTTAGTTCATGAAGATTAGTTGATTTTAGTTAAATTTTGCACAATATGAGTAAATGTTCCTTAGTTGAATAATTTTTTGCTAACTTTAATAACGTGAACTAAAAATAAGAAAAAAAGTTGTATACAAATATAGTGCACAATTTTACTAAAAAATAAAATAGTTCATATTTTCAGATGGCAGAAGTTTGCTTAAATTGAGTTCATAAGTTTCTCAAATGAGTAAATTTTACTAAAATTGTACCTGTCTCGAACTTCGTACAGCGCTAAAGACATTTTAACAATTTTTAAATTCAGTTTTTTCTTCCAACATATGAAATTTTCTTAAACAACAGAAAAAAATTAATTATTTTTAAAAAATTTTCTTCAATTTGACAAAAAGTATTAACTTATTTGTAACATGTTGCAATTAGAAAACTATTTTAGTTAACATTTTCTAAAATAAACCTATATTTTCTTCCACGGTGGGGTCACTTTTTCTTGGTTGTTGCTTCAAAAACAAAAATTTTAATTTAGGACACAAATTTTGTTCTTCCGTTAAAGTCGCATGCCCTTGAACTAAGGCTAATTTTCCTTAAAGTAAAGAAACAGATATTTCATTTAAAGAAATTGTCCTTAAATTAACTGAAATATTGAAACTTTAGATTTAAGATAAAAACGCTTCAAATATAAGCCAGCACTTATTTTGAAGATTTAGCATCTTTGGTTTAAAGTTTTTTTGAAATTAAGAAAACATTTTTTACTTTGAAGTAACTTTTATAATTTGGATTTTTAAACTGGCATTTGTTTGTACATCAGCACCTTTATTAATAAACCGCGGTCGCTAAAAAATTTCTTTATTTTAAAGAAGCCGCATCTTTGGCTCGGAATCAATACCAAAATCCTTAAGGGAAGGTCAAATCTTTGGATCCAAGTAAACTTTTTTTGAGTGTACCATCATTTTCGTGGTTGAGGCAATTTCAATTAAAAAAATTATTTGGATCAATAAATTTCGTGATTGGATACGCAAAGATAAATACAATGAAAATTTCATTAGTTTCGTAGCAGTTTGGATAAATTTAATTTAACTTTTTACCAGCGCCGAAAAAACATATTTTTAACGGCTTCGTCGAAAAGCAGCCGTAGCTAGCGAAAAAGTACCTTTCACTTCAGTGTACTTCATAAATTTTTGGTAGATAAATAAAAATAAATTTTTACAAAATTTTCTATAAAAAAAATTGACAAAATTTTCTATGGAAAAAAATGTTGACAAAATTTTCTATAGAAATAAAATTTTGACAAAATTTTCTATAGAAACAAAATTGATAACATTTTATATGGAAATAAAATGTTTACAAAATTTTCTATAGAAAAAAAATTGACAAAATTTTCTATAGAAATAAAATTTTGACACAATTTTCTATAAAAATAACATTTTGACAAAAATGAGAAATGAAAAAAAAAATAAAATTTTGACAAAAATTTTCTATAGCAATAAAATTTTGAGAAAATTTTCTATAGAAATAAAATTTTGACAAAATTCTCTATAGAAATAAAATTTTGACAAAATTTTCTATAGAAATAAAATTTTGACAAAATTTTCTATAAAAATAACATTTTGACAAAATTTTCTATAAAAATAAAACTTTGACAAAATTTTCTATAGAAATAAAATTTTGACAAAATTTTCCAAAAGAAAAAAAAATTTTGATAAAATTTTCTATATAAATAAAATGTTGAAAAAATTTTCTATAGAAATAAAATTTTGACAAAATTTTCTATAGAAATAAAATTTTGACAAAATTTTCTATAGAAATAAAATTGTGACAAAATCTTCTATAGAAATAAAATTTTGACAAAATTTTCCAAAAGAAACAAAAATTGATAAAATTTTCCAAAAGAAAAAAAAAATGATAAAATTTTCTGTAGAAATAAAATTTTGATAAAATTTTCTATAGAAATAAAATTTTGACAAAATTTTCTATAGAAATAAAATTTTGACAAAATTTTCTATAGAAATAAAATTTTGACAAAATTTTCTATAGAAATAAAATTTTGACAAAATTTTCTATAGATATAAAATATTGAAAACATTTTCTATATAAATAAAATGTTGAAAAAATTTTCTACAGGAATAAAATTTTGACAAAATTTTCTATAGAAATAAAATTTTGACAAAATTTTCTATAGAAATAAAATTTTGACAAAATTTTCCAAAAGAAAAAAAATTGATAAAATTTTCTGTAGAAATAAAATGTTGATAAAATTTTCTATAAAAATAACATTTTGACAAAATTTTCTATAGAAATAAAACTTTGACAAAATTTTCTATAGAAATAAAATTTTGACAACATTTTCTATAGAAATAAAATTTTGACAAAATTTTCCAAAAGAAAAAAAATTTTTGATAAAATTTTCTATATAAATAAAATGTTGAAAAAATTTTCTATAGAAATAAAATTTTGACAAAATTTTCTATAGAAATAAAATTTTGACAAAATTTGCTATAGAAATATTTGTTTGGTAGAGTTGTGGTAAAATGTTCTTAAATTTTTGGTAGATTATTTTGTGCACGAGTGGTAACCGTGGTTACGACACATTGTTAAGGATCAAGCCTTGGCGGGGAGCCACCGTGGTGCAATGGTTAGCATGCCCGCCTTGCATACACAAGGTCGTGTGTTCGATTCCTGCTTCGACCGAACACCAAAAAGTTTTTCAGCGGTGGATTATCCCACCTCAGTAATGCTGGTGACATTTCTGAGGGTTTTCAAAGCTTCTCTAAGTGGTTTCACTGCAATATGGAAAGCCGTTCGGACTCGGCTATAAAAAGGAGGTCCCTTGTCATTGAGCTTAACATGGAATCGGGCAGCACTCAGTGATAAGAGAGAAGTTCACCAATGTGGTATCACAATGGACTGAATAGTCTAAGTGAGCCTGATACATCGGGCTGCCACCTAACCTAACCTAAGCCTTGGCGGCTTTTAAATGTAAAAATTATTAAAAATTGTGTTGAGTGAAAAAGTCCCTACATTGTGCCCCTACGTCCCTACAAGACGCTAAATATTAGAAAAAAACCTACATGTGGAGAATTCCCCTTACTTTTGGCAACACTGATTTATTTTCTTTATATACTTCTATCCTAAAAAATCTGAGGATTTCTACAATGATATCCCTAAAGATTATCTCTCTTCTATTGTTATTCTTTAGCTGCCGTATGCAAAGTGTATGACCTTGGGAATTGAAACGTTTTTATCTGGCATTACTGCCACGTATTTTATAAATATTAGCATATTTTTAGGAGCTGCTAAAGTTAGCAGAGTTGCCGTTTCAATTTCATTAATTGACAAACATGGTAATACGATATATATAACTTTGTTGCTTCAGAAAATTTTTCGAAATTCGGAAACGCAAAATTTTCTTTTGACCATAATTTCTTAATCCTGAATCTTTCAAACTTAAATATTGGTAATATAGTTCTCTTTACTAAGAAGTTCAAATTAAAATTGTTTGGAGTCTATGAGGATCTCTATATTTTCGTTACGATAAAATAAATTCTTGCAATTTGCGAATCCGCATATCAGGACATGGGTGATAGTTTTTCATTACTTACGGAAACTACGGTTGCATTCTAATAGGACAATTTTTTCATATGGGACAATATGTAAACAATCTATAACATAGTCCTAGCGAAAATTTCGCAAAATAATAATAAAATATCAAAGAAAATAATAATAAAAATAGCGGAAATTCCCTTAGATCAGCATACCTGGCTTTAGCATTAATTTTTTCTGAACCCATGAGAAATGTGTGACTATTGTTTGGTATCAAATATTCCGGAGGCGTTATAATCGATTACATATTATTTTCCTCAGATGAAATAAATGGCTTAACACTGGCACAAACTAAATTTAGTATTTTTACTAGCAAATATTTCGTTAGGATGCTGCTTTGATTGTTTATATTTTTACTTCATAAATTTATTTCTTAATGTAATTCACATGTTTAGAATTTAGTACACTATAAATGTGCACGAAATACGTCTGTGTCTTCTCTAAACTGATAAGAAAACTATGGAAAACTGAGTCATAGGAACATAGTAACGTAGCAAATGTAATACTAGTTTAAAATAGTACAAACAAAAAATGTGTTATCAATAAACATAACATATAGTTCCTCTTTGATTTCTTGGCCAAGTTCAAGGTTTGTTTTCAATTATCAGTTCATATGGTGAACTACATTAAAAACGTGTAAATTTGTTTGAAATTTGTAATTTTTTAATAAAAGTAAAATAAACAAAAAAATACACTTTCATCGAAATAAGTATTTTCCAAAAAAGACCGGAATTTATGAAAAATGATTTTATTAATTTAAGTAATAAAGTTTGCCAATTATAAAAAAATGTATGTAATTGATTTTTCATTATTATTACATTTGTCAGTGAAAGGGAGTTGATGTCCTGCTTGTTTGATGCTTTTAGAATTTGTAACGACTGACTATTATAATGCCAGAGAATGAAGCCGACCCATTTTTATCGGCGACTTGACGGCTAAGCCGATATAAATTTTTATATTCGGCGGCGGACATTTATCCATTATAAAATCAAATTAAGGTTATCGGAATGCTTATTAAATTAGTTGTACAGCCAATCTTACAATCAAATTTACATATCATTCATATCTTTTGAGCAAGATTTTTGCGAAATTATTGTAGAAACCTAACATTGAATAATTGTGACGGCTTCGACTTCCAAAAAAGGGTCAGCAGCGGCTTCATTCTCTGGTTGTGGCATTTTTAATATTGCTCTCTGCATTTGGAGATAGTGAGAGAGATAAGATATATGATAAGAGGAACCATATTATTATAACAAATTAATTCTTAACTAATTTGCCATTGGCATAGAGTGGCCACGGAACTTTACATAACATAAGATTGTAGAGACTGGGAATATAAATCTGCGATATAAAAACTATCCCTATCTCGTAAGGACTGAATAGTCTAAGTGAGTCTGATACATCGGGCTGCCATCTAACCTAACCTAACATGTAAAGGGTGATTTGTTAAGAGCTTGATAACTTTTTTTAAAAAAAAAACGCATAAAATTTGCAAAATCTCATCGGTTCTTTATTTGAAACGTTAGATTGGTCCATGACATTTACTTTTTGAAGATAATTTCATTTAAATGTTGACCGCGGCTGCGTCTTAGGTGGTCCATTCGGAAAGTCCAATTTTGGGCAACTTTTTCGAGCATTTCGGCCGGAATAGCCCGAATTTCTTCGGAAATGTTGCCTTCCAAAGCTGGAATAGTTGCTGGCTTATTTCTGTAGACTTTAGACTTGACGTAGCCCCACAAAAAATAGTCTAAAGGCGTCAAATCGCATGATCTTGGTGGCCAACTTACCGGTCCATTTCTTGAGATGAATTGTTCTCCGAAGTTTTCCCTCAAAATGGCCATAGAATCGCGAGCTGTGTGGCATGTAGCGCCATCTTGTTGAAACCACATGTCAACCAAGTTCAGTTCTTCCATTTTTGGCAACAAAAAGTTTGTTAGCATCGAACGATAGCGATCGCCATTCACCGTAACGTTGCGTCCAACAGCATCTTTGAAAAAATACGGTCCAATGATTCCACCAGCGTACAAACCACACCAAACAGTGCATTTTTCGGGATGCATGGGCAGTTCTTGAACGGCTTCTGGTTGCTCTTCACTCCAAATGCGGCAATTTTGCTTATTTACGTAGCCATTCAACCAGAAATGAGCCTCATCGCTGAACAAAATTTGTCGATAAAAAAGCGGATTTTCTGCCACTGATTTTGGTAATAAAATTCAATGATTTGCAAGCGTTGCTCGTTAGTAAGTCTATTCATGATGAAATGTCAAAGCATACTGAGCATCTTTCTCTTTGACACCATGTCTGAAATCCCACGTGATCTGTCAAATACTAATGCATGAAAATCCTAACCTCAAAAGAATCACCCTTTAGATAATTCTTGCTTTGGACATACGTTGGTGGAACTGAAGACCTATATTATGACATCGAATCCTACATACTGCCTGTTACTATTTCTACACATAAATTACGTCCATCGGAGCTCGATATTAGCTCCGTTCAAGAACGCGATAATTTTTGATTCGTTTACACCAAAAAGCCAGTCGGCAGTTAAAAAAAGACTACATTTGGCAGTTATTAAATAGAGAAATATCAAGTTTTTGATAGAGATTTCATCCCCAGTAAAATCTTGCAAACCATATCATACGATGCCAGCTGGTTGTTGATAAGAAACAAAGCACCAATACAATGTACATGTTCCTCAACTGGAAGTTTAATAGAGGATCCGTTTTTGTTTTTGTTTTTAATATATTTAAATATTTGAAAACGTGAAGGTACGAATAGTTATTGGATGCCGTTCGAGTATTTTCAGCAATTTTAAGCAAAGAGAGTAAAATACACTCTTACCCTCCTGCTAGTTTTTACGGGATATTTTTTACTGGAAAATACGCGAACAGACCTTTTAAAGTTCAGCGTATGGCGTGCTTGTGTATTTAAGGCGCACTCAATAAGACAGAAACAGATTCCCTTAATGTCATGCATCTATTGTCTTTAGACATTTTGGCCAAGCACTCAGGTGCAACAACGGCTGCGCGGTTGCGCGAGCTATCGCTGTGGTCGGCAAAAAGGTACGGTCACAGTTCGGTCCTCAAAATAATGCCAGATGTGCCTAACGTAGTGGATTACTGGCGAAACCACTTTTCGACAAAAAGTTTGAAACTATAATTCCCAACAGTGAGGCGTGGTGTACACAGACCTCGGAGAATAAACGATATATAGATTTCTATACTGATGGCTCCATTTTTGCGTAGAATTCTATCGGATTGAGATCTGAGATTTTGGTGGCTATTGTGCAGTAGATATGAAGCGAGAAAACTCTTTTTTAAGCCATTACTGGCTGACCCGTGCTGAGTGCGATGGCGCTGAGTCCTGTTGGAATGTCCATTGTCTGCGGTCGAAATGTTTTGCTGTCCAGGGCTTTTGGAGATTTTGTTGATCATTGTGCAGTAGATATGTAGCGAGGAACCTTTTATTTTCATGTTTAAAGGGTGATACGGTGAAAATTTGGTCAAGGGAAAACGCGTGTAAATCGGTGAAATCGTTTATTTAAAAAATCAAATTAAATTTCTTTTTCAAGTTCAATTAGTATAAAATTCAGGAAAAATATTCAGTTAGGCTTTCGCTTTTCCAAATCCGAATTGCTGGGCCTCACGCTTGACACCTGCCATCAGATTTTGTACAGCCACCTTGTCCACCTTCTTCGCCGCAGAAAGCCAGTTTGCCTTGAACTGCTGCTCGTCCTTAGCAGTTTTTTGGTCTTCTTTAGGTTCCGCTTGACAATAGCCCAGTATTTCTCAATTGGGCGGAGCTCTGGCGTGTTGGGAGGGTTCTTGTCCTTGGGAACCACCTGCACGTTGTTGGCGGCGTACCACTCCATGGCCTTTTTACCGTAATGGCAAGATGCCAAATCCGGCCAAAACAGTACGGAACAACCGTGTTTCTTCAGGAAATGCAGCAGACGTTTATTAAACACTCTTTCACGTAAATTTCTTGGTTGACATTCCCGGAAGCTATGAAAATGCTGCTTTTCAAGCCACAGGTACAGATGGCTTGCCAAACCAGATATTTCTTTGCGAACTTTGACAGTTTTATGTGCTTGAAAATATCTGCTACCTTTCCCTTTCCTTTTGCCGTAGGTTTCGTCGTCCATTACCACGCAGTCAAACTTCGTCAGCATCGTCGTGTACAGCCTCCGATATCGCGCTTTGGCCGTCGTATCGCGATTTGGAGTCACTACCTTTTTGTAAGTCGATAGTCCGGCTCGTTTTTTGGCTCGATGCACGGTTGTAGACGAAACACCCAGCTTATTTGCGGCATCTCGGAGAGAGAGGTTAGGGTTTCGCTTGAAACTACCGGCAACTCTCTTTGTCGTCTCAGGGGCTTCCGGTTTTCGATTTCCCCTCGATCCAGACTTCCTGGCTGTCGACAAACGTTCCCCAAACACTTTAATTACATTTGTAACGGTTGATTTGGCAACTTTTAGCGATTTTGCCAGCTTTGCGTGCGAGTAGCTCGGATTTTCGCGATGCGCGAGCAAAATTTTGATACGCTGCTCTTCTTGCTTGGACGGCATTTTGACAACTGAAGAGTGCATTCCAAAATCAAAATAGGAGCAACATTCTACACACACACCTTCAAAAAGAGGGGTGTTCAGGTTTTTTAAATGCAATATTGAAAGAAATACGTCAAGTTTATATTGACCGTATCACCCTTTAAGCCCTTAAATTGATATAGACCCCATAACATATAAAGTTAGATGTGCATTACGGAACAGAGAATGAAGCCGACCCATTTTTGTCGGCGGCGGCGGACACTAAATTTTTGCCTCCGGCGGCGGCGGCTTGACGGCTGAGCCGATATAAATTTGTTCACTCGGCGGCGGACAATTATCCATTACAAAATCAATTTGAAGTTAATCGAATGATAATGAGATTAGTTGTACAACCTATCTTACAAACAAATTTACTTTTCGTTCTAATTTTCTGAGCTAAATTTTTGCTAAATTATTATAGCAGCTTAAATATGATTGGTTGTGTTCAAAATTTTGGAAAAAAATACGTCAAATATATATAAATTTTTCTGATTTAAATCGACATTTTTGATTAATTGGCGGCTAAATTTGAGTCGAGATGAGTCGACATATTCGGCGGCGGCGTCGACTGGCAAAAAATGGTCGGCGGCGACTGAAATCGGCGGCGCGACTCGGCGGCTTCATTCTCTGTTACGGAATTGTGTAACATTTGAATCACTGTGAATGTATTTATGTACAATGTGTGAATCATTTTTCTAATATCAATGTTCAGAAAATACTTATATTACCAGTTAATACCTCTTAATTCTAGATATTTTTTCAATCTAGCCTATTTTTAGCACTCTTTAAAGATCTTGACGTAGAGTAATTGAATTAAGAATTTATGATGGCATGTCCGTAAACAATCAATTATTTTTTGATGAATTGCAAATCAATTTATTGTAGTATATACTCATGTATATAGAATTTTACAAATCAAAGTGTCTACTGTCTAGCTAATGTAATATAATACTATCTGGCATAAATTACTATAACAAATATAAAACTTGAAGCTTTAAATTGCCAATTACTTGCCATTGGAAGAGTAGAATTCACTTACTGCATAGTCAGCAAAAAAATTGTTGTGCATGATATAGGAGGGCACGGCAAAAATAAATTTACAATATATACTAAAATTTAATAGTGTTACGTTTTTCGTTTATATATAAAGGGTGATTCTTTTGAGGTTAGGATTTTCATGCATTAGTATTTGACAGATCACGTGGGATTTCAGACATGGTGTCAAAGAGAAAGATGCTCAGTATGCTTTGACATTTCATCATGAATAGACTTACTAACGAGCCACAACGTCGAATTTTCAGTGAATGAGCCCTAGAAAAGTTGGCAGAAAATCCGCTTTTTTATCGACAAATTTTGTTCAGCGATGAGGCTCATTTCTGGTTGAATGGCTACGTAAATAAGCAAAATTGCCGCATTTGGAGTGAAGAGCAACCAGAAGCCGTTCAAGAACTGCCCATGCATCCCGAAAAATGCACTGTTTGGTGTGGTTTGTACGCTGGTGGAATCATTGGACCGTATTTTTTCAAAGATGCTGTTGGACGCAACGTTACGGTGAATGGCGATCGCTATCGTTCGATGCTAACAAACTTTTTGTTGCCAAAAATGGAAGAACTGAACTTGGTTGACATGTGGTTTCAACAAGATGGCGCTACATGCCACACAGCTCGCGATTCTATGGCCATTTTGAGGGAAAACTTCGGAGAACAATTCATCTCAAGAAATGGACCGGTAAGTTGGCCACCAAGATCATGCGATTTGACGCCTTTAGACTATTTTTTGTGGGGCTACGTCAAGTCTAAAGTCTACAGAAATAAGCCAGCAACTATTCCAGCTTTGGAAGACAACATTTCCGAAGAAATTCGGGCTATTCCGGCCGAAATGCTCGAAAAAGTTGCCCAAAATTGGACTTTCCGAATGGACCACCTAAGACGCAGCCGCGGTCAACATTTAAATGAAATTATCTTCAAAAAGTAAATGTCATGGACCAATCTAACGTTTCAAATAAAGAACCGATGAGATTTTGCAAATTTTATGCGTTTTTTTAAAAAAAAAAGTTATCAAGCTCTTAACAAATCACCCTTTACTACTACATGCCGATAATACAGTTTTCCACACATTAACGTACGAATCCCGATATGCACATCTAGGGAAAATTTCGTTTGTGTGTCGCGGTTTTGAAATGTATTTCTTGTGGGAGCAAAATGTAAACAGTCGATAACAACATCTCGTGAAATTGTTAACAGCAAATATATAGCAAAGCATTTCTTATGGATAGCGGAAATTTCGGCTGGAAGTGCATACCGGCCTTTATCGTAAAATAATATAAACTGAGTGTTAATTCTGCTAAAGCCTCATATATCTTCTACCCATAGGAAATACAAGACCATTAGAAATTTATAACATAGTTATATTTGCTAACGAAAATTCAATGAAGCGTTTTTGTCGATTATTTACAATTTACACAGAAAAAAATATCACCAAAATATTTCCAATTAAAAAGTTAATTGAAGTTGAAAATTTTTTCAATTAATAAATTAATTGATACAATTAACTTTTTAATCATGATAGAAACATTAAGTTAATTAAGTCAATGATTGAAAATTTTTAAATTTTTAATTAAAAAATTAATTGATACAATTAACTTTTTAATCAAATTCGGAAGACTAATTCTGTTAACCCTTTCACTACCGAAATAAACCTAATGTTAAAAACTTTAATTTTTCTTCTGTTTTTACTTGTACTACCAGCATGTAGAACAAAACTTGCCATTTGGCGCTATTTGGCCTATAATGTCCTTCAAAGTGTGAGCAAAAATACAAAAAAGAACCCGAAAAAGTGTCAGCTATAGTTTTCGTATGAATGTCCATTTACTAGAAACATACTGTAGAAAAATTGTCTCAAATTTTCGTATTTTTCGTTTATTTCTAAAGAAGTTTACAAAAATGTATTTTGGACCTCACCAATATAGAAAATATTTATAGGTTATTTAGATTAAAGCCTCTACTTTAAAATAACATCGAGAAATAAATCAAAACTAAGTGGAAAAATAGAATTTGGTGTCTTTTTCGAATGTCCTTCAAAGCGGACATCGGTAGTGAAAGGGTTAAAAAAAGTGCTGATTTTTTTTTTAATTTTTAATTAAAAATGTATTTCAAACAATCATTTGTTAATTCAAATAAAAACTCTAAGCCAATTCAGAAAGTAATTAAAAATAGTTACCTTTTTTAATTAATAAATTAATTGAGTTTTGCAATCAACATCAATTAAATTTTTAATTGAATCAATTAAAAAATTAATTAAAATTTGCTGAAAAAATCAATTAATTTTTTAATCAAGAATTTTTTCTATGTCCAATTAAAACTGTGATTGATACTATCATTTTCGTGATTGAAGACATTTCAATTAAAAAATTGGATCAATTAATTTGGTGATTGAATCAGAAAAAATTTTTTTGTGTGTAGAATACATTTAAATATTGTATTTCCTTTAGCGGAAATTTAATTTTCTTGCAAATATTCCTTATGACAGTATTTCAATTGGAATTTCAGTCAGAATTCCATAAAGAGTAATCAAAACCGGTCGGTGAAAACCGGTGGACCGGTTTTTGGTTTTGCACCGATTGTCGGTTTTGTACACTTCCAACATAGTTTTCGTCCAAACTATCAAAACAATATCAGAGATAATTCAATGAAATATAAACAATTGGTTTTTGTTCAATTTGGAACGTATATTTTGTCAACAAAATCTATGACATTACGTACGTTATTACCTTTGGGTAAAACCGGTTGTGCCGGTTATTTATTTTTTAAAACACCACCTACCGGTTTCAAAACATGGTCCGAGAAAAAACGACGACCGGTGTTGATCACTCTAGTTGCAAACCAGGCTTTGAGTATAAATAATTTCTTGCCGTTTTTACACATCCATAGCGATTGTCGTTCGGCGGCCTGACATGAAGTTATTGTAATGAATGACATTTTTTAACGAACAAATACGGGGATTGCCGACAAAGAGACCATTCAAACCGGTACAGTAGGTATATAAGCACATCTCATTTAAGAAAATTATGCATATAAGAAAGTCATTAAAACACCATACCCTAGTTTTCTTTTGAATAATAATTGCCTATAAGAAAAAACGCATATAAGAAACAAAAATTGTGTATTTTACTGAGTTTCTTATATCCGTTATCCACCGTATATCTCATTGATGGAAATTTCGTTTGTATAATAATAAATTTTCTCGAGAAAGAATAATACAATACCAATTATGTTAAATGATTAATGCACACACAAAACTCAGTGAAAGTGAAATAATTCAGTAGTTCGTACTATTCGGTGGTGAATTACTCTCGACATTAAACTAAATCATTTGTTATATTTGCCAAATTCTAAATATATAATTGGATGGACGATTGTTTCAATAAACGATCACATCTGGTGAGATTTTTTATGTTAAAGCAATGAGATTAATTATTGAACATTTATAAGGGATTCACTCCCTTATTGGGAATGGTTTAAACGGTAAAGCACAAAAAAGTTAAATGCAAATCGAAGGCTGAGAAAACTGGTGCATGATATCCATTTATCTAAAATGTGTTTGGCAAGTGGGGGCAAAATGTAAATAGTCGATAACGATGTTAAAAGCATATCAGAAAACAAGCATACATTTGTTACACGCAATGTTTGCTAGAGATGCGTACCACATTTTATAGTCACTATATATTTATATAGAGTTGCATACCAAAGAGTTGAAGCCATGTTGATATTCAACGGCGAAGTATTAAAGCAGTGTGTCTATGTTTCAATGCATTTAATAATGCATGTACTATGTTATCGATGAAAGTACAGTTAAAAGAAGTTTTATACTGATAGAGCGAGAGAAAAGAGAAACTTCAAACTGAAGATCTTAAAGGTAAACAAACCAATTTTAGATTATTGCCACTAACATTGTTGTGTTATGTTGACGTCGAAAATGAGAGACATAGCTTTCAAATACAAAACAAAAAAAAAACTAATAAACGTGACCACGCGTTACGGCAAGTTTTAGAAGATACATTTCATTGGTTTTCTAGTGCAATGCACGCGAAAATGCAATGAAAATTAAATAGTGAAAACAAATTCAATTTTTTTGCATAACAATTTCACTTTCCTATTTTAAAATTATGCAATATTTATCAACATTTTTAGAAAAGGTTTAAATACTTACTCCAAACTAAAATCCATTCTGAAGTATTGATAGTGAAACTTCTTTATTTAAACTACAACTATTTTTGTATTTATTTGGTTTTAATGACTTCTTTAGAAACAAAATATTTTGTTTTTTTTTTTGTTTGTTTAATTTTGTTTGTTTTTATTAGGACAACAGAAATCTCAATTCTTTGATTCGCTTTTTTTTGTTCTTATTTTTTATTACACGATGCAATTATCACGATTTTATCACTTTGTAATGCTTTCCGATTGCTTGTTTCCAAGTAAATGATGGCCAAAAACTTAGTTCTGCTGTTAATAAATACCCCGGCATATGAACGCTTTCAAATACCAACTACTCTTTTATAAACGACGCAACGACATTTTTACTCACTCGTAGTGGCAGTCATTGAATGACGTTGTCACATACACGTACCTCATGCAATATCCAACAACGTTTGTATGTGTGGATATAAAGTGGATAAACCACTTGCATGCATGCATGTATGTTTTTATGCTCTCAATAATGGATCTTTATTTACATTCAAGTGAGATATGTCGCCAAGGTATGCTGTTTTCCACAATTTGATTTATTTATTCATTTATCAGAGCATTGTAAATTCTTACTTCAAACCCTAATGCATCATTACACTCAAGTTGGTGTGAAGAGAGTGAGAGAGAGAGAGTGCGAGGAGAAGAAAGCTTTAGCATTAATCTCGTAATGTGTAACCTTTTTGACATAACCTCATAGTAGTTCTCACCAGATGTTCTTTATTTTATATGTATTTATACACTCATTGTGGAAATTAGCGCTTAAAAGTTGCAATGCAGAAAGATATAACATTTAAAAAATATTAAACTTATGCACATCAGTGCTCCATGTGTTTTTATGGGAATTTTCATTTCAGTAGGTAACGGATATAAGAAACTCTGAAAAACAAAGGTACGTGTTTTCATATAGGAATTTATTGTTCATAAAAAAAAAGAAAGAGTGATGTTCTTATATGCATATTTTTCTTATATGAGATGTGCTTATATACGTTACGTATCAAAATTAGACATTGATATACCAACAAAAATCTATATGATCAGGAAACGAATTTTTCCAAATTTTACTTCTTGAGCTGAAGCAAAAAAAAAAAAACAATTTATCTAAAATTTTAATTGCACTTTTTTTACGGAAAATGAATAGAAATATATGTAAAAAATGTCTTATGTGACATAGCATATTAGTTGACAATACACCCAGAAAAAAAGACAACTAATTTTTTTATATCTGATTTAACTTTATTTTAGTTCATGGAAATTAGTTGATTTTTGTTAAATTTCTCCAAATGTGAGAACATTTTTCTTATTTTAATTATTTTTTGGTTACTTTAATGACATGAACTAAAAATGAGAAAATAAGTTTTATACAAATGAAGTACACAATTTCACAATAGTTGACAATTTACTAAAATGAGTGAAGATTACTTAAATTACGTTCACAAGTTTCTCAAATGAGAAATTTTTTCTTATATTCTGTCTGTCTTGAACTCCATATAGCGCTATTTTAATAACTTTTAACTCCAATTTTTTCCTTCAAAATATTCAATTTTCTTAAACAACATAAAAAAATTAATAACTTATTTGTATAATGTTGCAATTAGTAAAATATTTTTGTTAAAATTTACAAAAAACAAAATCCTATAGTTTCTTTCATGGTGTGTTGACTTTTTTCTGGGTGTATTCATGTCATTCATTAATATCGTTTCTATCGATGATTGGCATCACTGTTATCTGTTGCATTCGTCAAGCCACAATATTTGTGAGAGCATACAAAACATGTTTTGACGAATGTGCCATTTATCCATTTGCTAGAAGTTGCAGGGGGCAAGGGGAAACTGGATAATAGATAACAGCGTACAAAAAGGGGCTCGTCTCTTTCACATACATTGAACAATAAGGGTATGTGAGTGTGTATTTCTCTTGGTATGGTGTGATTAGTTTACCAAGCAGACAGCAACGACGCTTAAAAGCTTAATGTAGTTTTTTTCGTATGAGAGATATGAACGAGGTGTTACGTTAATAAAAGTGCATGTACAGATAATTCTCACGAATATCACCAAATGGGATAGAGTTTTTAACTCATGGATTGATGGGATAAGAGGTTTTAAACTAGATTTAATGATGCTTCCATTTGAATGTCCATGATTTTATTCCCTTTACCTTAGGTCACACACACATCGATAGTGATTGTTTGTAGAAAACGAACATGTGTTCGTCTTAAGCCGAAATTTTGTTTGCGTGTCAATAACACAGTTTTGCCATGTATTTCTTATGGGAGCAAAATGTAAACAAACGATAATAGCGCCTCACGGAAATTGCTACTGTAAAAGAACAAAACTAATATTCGTTTTCAGAAGACCCGAAAGAGTTTGAGATGAGAGCATACCAGTGCTTAAAAATATGAACCAGATAAGGCCCAAAGGCTATTTTCAAACATTGGAAATAATGCTATGCTATATTTAATAGATATTGAAGATCAGCTACGTAATATTTATAATGAAAGAATGAATGATAAGCTGGAATCTAAGCTGAACATGGCAACTTGTAAGATAACTGCGTATTAAGGGGTGTATTCAAATCAGCAGATTCTTTGGAAATACATACAAATGACATGCTTTTATTTACAATTTCAAAAGAATGCTTTGTACGAAATTAGGATTAGTAATTTCAGGCTACTACAAAGTCCATGTCTGACGGTAATCGCCGAAAAGATAGTCCCATGGTGCAATGGTTAGCATGCCAGACTTAAGCACATTCTATCCCAATAATACGTTCTATCCCAGTTTCGCCAATTCCTCACAAAGTAATATGAATACCAATCTCCCCGGTCAGTTAATTGTAGAAACGGTTTGCTTGAGTAATTCCACTTGGAGATATAGAACTGTCAATTAAGTAATTTCAAGCTTTATTCAAATAAGGTATATATAAGCTTTGCATTGATTTAATTAAGATCTATTAACTATACACCATAAGCTGTCATATTTTTCGCTTAGGGGCGATGCAAATGTTTATATGCAGTGTAATTGAATTATTTTTCATAATATTGCGCATTCGAAAGTGTGAGGGTATATTTTTTTGTAGTCATATAAGGCGCAAATACCTAAATAAATTCAGGCAAGCAAGCATTCATATTTTAAAAATCCACATACTTACTTCAGTTTCATGCAGGCTCAGTTTTTGTGAGGCGGAAATCTTAATTAAAGTGTCTCTACACTTATTGTGTGATTTGCTTTAATTTTAAAACGCTTAAATCATTTCGATAATATCATCTCGCCGAAAACAAGAAATATGTACGATCAGCCAAAGGTAAATAACGAGCGGTAATGTCAATCCACACTTAATTGTTTGATAATTTGTGTATGGGAAAATGAGTGCGAACAGTAGGTATTACAAATTTGTGAGAATATGTGTCATTCACTCAGTTATTCGCATTTGCTTTTTATTAAACTTGAACATTTTCCAACTTGATATTAGAGAATTATTATGCCCGCTTATGTTTGTGGTGGCTCCATTATTTTTATTATACTTATATTTAATTATATTTTAAATATTAAAATTTCAATTTTCATCAAGTAACCTTAGATTTGAATTTTCTTATTTGTGTTTGTATTCATGTAACTTTATTATAATCAAACCAAACTAAATATTTTAACAAAGTAGTTTTAACATTACATTTCTTGTCAAGTATGCTAGCATAATATATTTCTGTTTTAATGTTTGAATTTTGCAAGAGAATCTAGTAGGCATTGCATTTTGGTTGCTTGCCTTAATTTTCCAATACATATTTTTTGAGTTAGTTAAAAAATATTTGTAGACGTGTTAAAAAGAAAAAATAAATATACCATCTTTTTTTGTAAAATTTGTGTTTTAATTTTTGAATTACAAAATACCACGTCAATTAGTGTTTTAATTTTTGAATTACAAAATACCACGTCATGTTTATCCCCAACCCTATTACTTATCACCGTTTATTGTCCACATAATTTAATAAAGAAGTGGAATCTCTGAAATAGCGTCAATGTGTAAATATAACTGTAGCAATAGGCGTTTTTTTGTTCTTTCCGAGTGTTTTGGATGAAAATATAGCATATTTTTTAATATTCAACATTGTAGTTGACTAGAAACGTGTAATATCTTGTTATGTGTTGAGTTATTTGAAGATGAAAGAATTTCCACGTTGCCTGGCACCAACAAAAGTGCCTAGTATGGATCTCTAGCGGAAATTTCGTTTACATGCCGATAATGCAGTTGTTGGCGTGTATTTCTTTTCTTTGCACATTGCAAAGTCTAAACGGTCGATAATAATTCCGGTCGGTAGCTAAACTAGCTAGGGTAGCGGAAATTTTGCTGGAGTTTTCATATAAACATTCAAATCAAGTAGATTTGTTACCATGTAAACACTTGTAAATAAGCAGTACGTGTTGCCAACTTCCCTACAATCACAAAGCTGAGTGAGTTGGGAACTTAGGTAGGGGCAAATTTGCCGCCGCCACAAAGTATGCTAAATATTTTTAAGGTTTGTATAACAAAGTATAATTTTATAGGAAGTACAGTGGTTGGCAATAGAATCCATTCTTGATTTTCTCCTTATAAAAAAATTTAACAAAATTAAATGGTCTCCAAATGCACTCATTTTATTGTCAGGAGAAAAAAGGCTTGTGGTTGTGATAATAAGTAATATTTAAATACCTGGGGAATATTAAAAGGTCAATTGATAATAGCGTTGCCAAACTCCATAATTTTAATATGCTAATCATTGCCAAATTCAATTAATTTATGCAAGTCTGTTAGATAGGACTAACTAATACGGAATGGTGATTTGTAAAACATTTTATTTTTTATTACGGCAATAATTAAGGATCAACGCCATTTACGGTCATTGAACTGATGCCGAAACTGCAACTATGTCTATAGAAAATTTTCTCAAAATTTTATTTCTATAGAAAATTTTGTCAAAATTTTATTTCTATGGAAAATTTAATCAAAATTTTATTAGTATAGAAAATTTTGTCAAAATTTTATTTCTATAGAAAATTTTGTCAAATGTTTATTTTTATAGAAAATTTTGTGAAAATTTTATTTCTACAGAAAATTTTGTAAAAATTTATTTCTATAAAAATTTTTGTCAAAATTCTATTTCTCTAGAAAATGTTGTCAAAATTTTATTTCTATAGAAAATTTTGTCAAAATTTTATTTCTATAGAAAATTTTGTCAACATTTTACTTCTATAGAAAATTTCGTCAAAATTTTATTTCTATATAATATTTTATCAGAATTCTATTTCTCTAGAAAATTTTGTAAAAATTTTATTTCTATAGAAAATTTTGTCAAAATTTTACTTCTATAGAAAATTTAGTCAAAATTTTATTTCTATAGAAAATTTAGTCAAAATTTTATTTCTATAGAAAATTTTGTCAAAATTTTATTTCTATAAAAAATGTCAAATTTTTATTTCTATAGAAAATGTTGTCAAAACTTTATTTTTATAGAAAATATTGTCAGAAGTTTATTTTTATAGAAAATGTTGTCAGAAGTTTATTGCTATAGAAAATTTTATCAAAATTTTATTTCTATAGAAAATTTTGCCAAATTTTTATTTCTATAGAAAATTGTCTATAGAAAATTTTCTCAAAAATTTATTTCTATAGAAAATTTTGTCAAAATTTTATTTCTATGGAAAATTTAATCAAAATTTTATTAGTATAGAAAATTTTTTCAAAATTTTATTTCTATAGAAAATTTTGTCAAATGTTTATTTTTATAGAAAATTTTGTGAAAATTTTATTTCTACAGAAAATTTTGTAAAAATTTATTTCTATAAAAATTTTTGTCAAAATTCTATTTCTCTAGAAAATGTTGTCAAAATTTTATTTCTATAGAAAATTTTGTCAAAATTTTATTTCTATAGAAAATTTTGTCAACATTTTACTTCTATAGAAAATTTCGTCAAAATTTTATTTCTATATAATATTTTATCAGAATTCTATTTCTCTAGAAAATTTTGTAAAGATTTTATTTCTATAGAAAATTTTGTCAAAATTTTACTTCTATAGAAAATTTAGTCAAAATTTTATTTCTATAGAAAATTTAGTCAAAATTTTATTTCTATAGAAAATTTTGTCAAAATTTTATTTCTATAAAAAATGTCAAATTTTTATTTCTATAGAAAATGTTGTCAAAACTTTATTTTTATAGAAAATATTGTCAGAAGTTTATTTTTATAGAAAATGTTGTCAGAAGTTTATTGCTATAGAAAATTTTATCAAAATTTTATTTCTATAGAAAATTTTGCCAAATTTTTATTTCTATAGAAAATTGTTGTTAAAACTTTATTTTTATAGAGAATTTTGTCAGAAGAAAATTTTGTAAAAATTTTGTTTCTATAGAAAATTTTATCAAAATTTTATTTCTATAAAAATTTTTATTAAAATTTTATTTCTATAGAAAATTTTGTCAAAATTTTATTTCTATAGAAAATTTTGTCAAAGTTTTATTTCTATAGAAAATTTTATTTCTATAGAATATTTTATCAAAATTCTATCTCTCTAGAAAATTTTGTCAAAATTTTATTTCTATAGAAAATTTTGTCAAAATTTTATTTGTATAGAAAATTTTGTCAAAATTTTATTTCTATAGAAAATTTTGTCAAATTTTTATTTCTACAGAAAATATTGTCAAAACTTTATTTTTATAGAAAATGTTGTCAGAAGTTTATTTTTATAGAAAATGTTGTCAGAAGTATATTGCTATAGAAAATTTTGTCAAAATTTTATTTTTATAGAAAATTTTGTCAAATTTGTATTTCTATAGAAAATTGTTTTTAAAATTTTATTTTTATAGAGAATTTTGTCAGAAGAAAATTTTGTAAAATTTTTGTTTCTATAGAAAATTTTATTTTTATAGAAAATTTTGTCAAAATTTTATTTCTATAGAAAATTTTGTAAAAATTTTATTTCTGTAGAAAATTTTGTCAAAATTTTATTTCTATAGAAAATTTTGTCAAAATTTTATTTCTATAAAAAAATTTTGTCAAAATTTTGATTTCTTTAGAAAATTTGGTCAAAATTCTATTTCTATAGAAAATTTTGTCAAAATTCTATTTCTATAGAAAATTTTGTCAAAATTCAATTTCTATAGAAAATTTTGTCAAAATTCTATTTCTATAGAAAATTTAGACAACATTTTATTATACTGGGTGAAAATATTAAATGTTCCCCAAAAAAAGCTCCAATTAGTTTATTTTGTTCTTTGAATACGATCGTTACAACTCGGCGCGTACATTGTTACTATAATTTATTAAAAGCATTGCCAAACATATCCTATGTCGTACATCAGAATTGCCAAGTAATGTGAATTTAAAATAAAGCTGTTAGTTTGATTCGTACCAATCCGTTAAGCAACAGCTGGGGTCTGTTATATTCCGCTATGATTATTCCTCTTGCATATGGAATAGTTCTCTTAAATTTTTGCAGAATTGCCAAGCATAGCGAATATCTCCCATATAAATTTGTTAACCATTCAGCTGCTGTATATTATGACTAATCCATATATAAAAGAGAGGACATAATACTCTTAAATATCTGCTATTTATTGAGTAGGTGATTTTATAGTAGAACGATTACTCTCCATTCAAATCGATGAAACCACTATTTGTTTACTTGACTTAAGGACAGCGTAAGAAAAGGACCACCAACCAATGTGACCATATGACCCATCTTCGATTAAATTTAAATATAAAAATGACGCATTACTTTCAAATTGATTGTGCTGTTTAATTGAAAGGGAACATATAATAGTTTCCAGTAGTTCCATTCATGTTTAAATGAATGGGATATTAGGGTGTCACAACAGTTATGAATGATAATGGACCAATGGAATTGATTTAACGATGCATAAACTTCACTTTAAAATTTTTTTTCTTCAAATTTAGGGTATGCATTTTTGAAATTTTCTAAAGTCGTATCTCATTAAAGCAAGGCAAATTTTCTTTAAAGTAAAGAAACACATTTATAATTTAAATAAATAATTTTTAATCGGTAACAATACCAAAATTTCAAGAGCTGATCAAAATATTTGGATTCAAGTAATTTTGTTTTTTTGAGTGTATACTACCAGTATGTTTGGTTTAGAATATCTAACGAAGATTTTAGTTCTTTCTTATTTGTTGAATTTGAAATTACAAGCTCTTTGGCACACCCTTATATTTATATACAAATGGAAATATTTAACAATATGGTGTAATGAAATTTGTTGCACTATGGGAAAATATATGGTACATAGAGAAATACTTAGAAGGTCACAATCAGCCAACAACTCTAAGGTACAATATAGATGGGAAACTTTTTTTTTAGTGCGCATCTTCAAAATAGGAACTATTGTTGTTTTAGTAAATAATATATATAGTAGACGTACTTAGGTTATGTGTTTTGTTTTTCCATATTTTGGGAGATTTAGTTTTATATAACATTGTCGAAACCAAAGTATTGACGTTTTCTGATGTTATTTAAGTGTGGTTGAAATAAAGTTTCAATGATGAAATTTAATTTGAGATTCACTTTTATCAGCATGTGATTCATTTATTTACTGCAAAATATGCACCCGAACAAAATGTAATACAATTATACATATATACAGATAATAAATATTAACTTAATAAGAAATTAACCTTAATTCTGGGAATGAGAACTGGAGGGATACTATATGTTAATTGTATAAAAAAAATAATATTGTATTATAAATTTTCATGAAATTGTCGAAAAATATTTATTTATTTGTATAATATCGATATAATATCGATAACGGCAATTGTAATACACTTTAGTCCAAATTTTCTAAAATTAAACCATATTTTCCTTCATTGTGAATTCACTTTTGTTTTGAGTATATATAGATTATTATAAAAAAGGTCATTTCTAAAGAAATAAAGTTTTGTCAAAACTTTATTTCTTTAGAAAATGTTTTCAAAATTTTACTTCTATACAAAATTTTCTCAAAATTTTATTTCTATAGAAAATTTTGTCAACATTTTATTTCTATAGAAAATTTTGTCAAAATTTTATTTCTACAGAAAATTTTGGCAAAATTTTATTTCAATAGAAAATTTTGTCAAAATTTTATTTCTACAGAAAATTTTAGCAAAATTTTATTTCAATAGAAAATTTCGTCAAAATTTTATTTCTGTAGAAAATTTCGTCAAAATTTTATTTCTATAGAAAATTTTTTCAAAATTTTATTTATATAGAAAATGTTGTCAACATTTTATTTCTATAGAAAATTTTGTCAAAATTTTATTTCTATAGAAAATTTTGTTAAAATTTTATTTCTATAGAATATTATATTAAAATTTTATTTCTATAGAAAATTTTATTCCTAGAGAACATTTTGTCAAAATTATTTCTTTTGTCGAAATTATTTCTTATTTCTAATGAAGATTTTCAAAATTTTATTTCTGTAGAAAATTTTGTCAAAATTTTATTTCTGTAGAAAATTTTGTCAAAATTTTATTTCTATAGAAAATTATGTAAAACTTTTTTCTATAGAAAATTTTGTTAAAATTTATTTCTATGAAGATTTTCAAAATTTTATTTCTGTAGAAAATTTTGTCACAATTTTATTTCTATAGAAAATTATGTAAAATTTTTTTCTATTGAATATTTTTGTCAAAATTTTATTTCTATAGCAAATCTTGTCAAACTTTCATTTCTATAGAAAATTTGGTCAAAATTTTATCTCTATAGAAAATTTGGTCAACACTTTATTTCTATAGAAAATTCTGTCAAGATTTTATTTCTATAGAAAATGTTTTCAAAATTTTATTTCTATAGAAAATTTTGTCAACATTTTATTTCTATAGTATATTTTATCAAAATTTTATTTCTATAGAAAATTTTATTCCTAGAGAACATTTTGTCAAAATTATTTCTTATTTCTAATGAAGATTTTCAAAATTTTATTTCTGTAGAAAATTTTGTCAAAATTTTATTTCTATAGAAAATTATGTAAAATTTTTTTCTATTGAATATTTTTGTCAAAATTTTATTTCTATAGCAAATTTTGTCAAACTTTTATTTCTATAGAAAATTTTTTCAAAATTATATTTCTATAGAAAATTTGGTCAAAATTTTATTTTTATAGGAAATTTTGTCAAAATTTTATTTCTACAGAAAATTTTTTAAAAATTTTATTTCTATAGAAAATTTTGTCAAAATTTTATTTCTAATGAAGATTTTCAAAATTTTATTTCTGTAGAAAATTTTGTCAAAATTTTATTTCTATATAAAATAATGTAAAACTTTTTTCTATAGAAAATTTTGTCAAAAGTTTATTTCTAATAATTTTTTTTCAAAATTTTATTTCTATAGAAAATTTTGTCAAAATTTTATTTCTATAGAAAATTTTTTCAAAATTTTATTTCTATAGAAAATTTTTTCAAAATTTTATTTCTATAGAAAATTTTTATTTCTAATGAAGATTTTCAAAATTTTATTTCTGTAGAAAATTTTGTCAAAATTTTATTTCTATATAAAATTATGTAAAACTTTTTTCTATAGAAAATTTTGTCAAAAGTTTATTTCTAATAATTTTTTTTTCAAAATTTTATTTCTATAGAAAATTTTGTCAAAATTTTATTTCTATAGAACATTTTTTCAAAATTTTATTTCTATAGAAAATTTTATTTCTAATGAAGATTTTCAAAATTTTATTTCTGTAGAAAATTTTGTCAAAATTTTATTCTATAGAAAATTTTTTAAAAATTTTATTTATGTAGAAAATGTTGTCAATCTTTTATTTCTATAGAAAATTTTGTCACAAATTTTATTTCTATAGAAAATTTTGTCAAAATTTTATTTCGAATGAAGATTTTTAAAATTTATTTCTGTAGAAAATTTTGTCAAAATTTTATTTCTTAGAAAATGTGGTCAAAATTTTATTTCTATAGGAAATTTTGTCAAAATTTTATTGCTATAGAAAATTTTTTCAAAATTTTATTTCTATAGAAAATTTTGTGAAATTTTTATTTCTATAGAAAATTTTGTCAAAATTTTATTTCTATAGGAAATTTTGTCAAAATTTTATTCTATAGAAAATTTTTTAAAAATTTTATTTATATAGAAAATGTTGTCAACCTTTTATTTCTATAGAAAATTTTGTCACAAATTTTATTTCTATAGAAAATTTTGTCAAAATTTTATTTCGAATGAAGATTTTTAAAATTTATTTCTGTAGAAAATTTTGTCAAAATTTTATTTTTATAGAAAATTATGTAAAACTTTTTTCTATAGAAAATTTTGTCAAAAATTTATTTCTAATGAATGTTTTCAAAATTTTATTTCTGAAAAAAATTTTGTCAAAATGTTATTTCTATAGAAAATTATGTAAAATATTTTTCTGTAGAAAATTTTATTTCTATAGAAAATTTTGTCAAACTCTTATTTCTATAGAAAATTTTGTCAACATTTTATTTCTATAGAAAATTTGGTCAAAATTTTATTTCTATAGAAAATTTTTTCAAAATTTTATTTCTATAGAAAATTTTGTCAAAATTTTATATCTATAAAAAATTTTGTTAAAAATTTTATTTCTACAGAAAATTTTGTTAAAATTTTATTTCCATAGATTTTTTTTTTCAAAATTTTATTTCTATAGAAAATTTTATTGCTATAGAAAATTTTATTTCTATAGAAAATCTGCGGAGTACATCTTAGGTGGAGATAAATATTTTGCAAAATTTACCAAAACATCAAGAATTGTATCAATCTACCAAACAGTAAAAAATCTACCATTTTTGGTAGAATTCTACCAAGTGTGGCAACCGTGATTAGAATACCTACAACTAGAACACATGACATATTTCTTTGAGCGTAAAAAGTATCAATAGCCCCAATATACATTAAAACCGAACTTAAGACATTGTTTCACACCTTACACCATTGTATAGAAATACCTTGCAAATTTATTATTATAACACATTTAAATTCATTTTAACAACTTAGAGCATTTTCAATGAGTCATATGATTGTTTTTATTAATGACGTTTCTCTCAACTAAACCTACGTTATTTTTTTTTTAATTTGAAAATGACCTACACACTCATAATGCATTAAGGTGATGATGATGTCAGATATATTGTTGTTGTTGTATTATAGCTCTTCGAATATTCATATGTAAAAAAAAAACATGCATTAGAAATATTTTGACAACGTCAACATCTGGTTACCATAAAAACCAGTATTACAGCTCCTCTCTTCTATTGTGAACAATCAAATGATGATGGGATTTCTCTTGAACTTAGCTGTACACAGCTAATAACAAAACTAATGCGGGTCGAAGACTCTGAGAGAAAGCACTGATATATCTGTGTGTTTTTTTGTAGTCAAAGAAATACTGTTAAGAGATTGTTGTTATTAAACTTGTACAGTCAGTCGTTTGTGGAAAACCGCCGAGTAAAGACGTCGTTGTCAAAACAAGTGAACATAAGAAAATTTAAAAATCATCCATAATGCCAATCAGTAAGTCAAAGTTTTGTTTATTTTCAAAAAATAAATTTATATGTAAAAAAGTGTGATTTATAGAATATATATCAGTGTTGTTTTAAGTGGCCCAATTTTGTATCGAGGAAAATAAGGTGTGTTTTCAATGTGAAGTTATGACCCCATACTTGAGAGTTGCTGGTTGGCACTTTTCCAAAAAGAAAATACCACAAAAGAAAATAAGAAAAAACACACACACAAATTCATTTAGTTTTATTTTTTTATATTTAAAATATATGTTCCTAGCATTTTCTTGCATATTTTGCTGAGAGTGTAGAATTTTGTTTTTTTTTTTGTGGTTAAGCAAATGAAAGTGGGAAAACAATATTCAAAAATATATATTCCAAATACATGCCCGATATTTGGTTTTTATATATAAAAAAAAAATAATATAATAAAAACGTTTAAATATTTAGAATTTAAAAATACTTTTTAACAATGTAAAAGATGCGATATCATAACATTTCTTTGTTTGCAATTAATTAAGAAAATAAATTAAAATAATATGATTATAATCTATTATTGCCACAATTGCTAAGGCATTCCAGCATACATCTAGACATACATAGAATAAACATCTAGTAGTAACATTTGTTGTTTGTCATTCAGCAATGGCCTTAAATATTCAACATTCCAGTTCTCCAGTAGCTTTCATCCAAAAACAACTGCATAGGATGATGATCAGTACCGGCGTAAGCCACCACCATACCGATCACACTGTTTTAATTATCATTATAATCGTCTGAATGATCATTATTCTCGTTTGTGAGATTTTGCGAATTACTTTTGGTACTTACCGCCTACCTCCGTCCCTCCCTATTCTATGTATATACATGCTCACATTGATTGATGTTCATTAGATAGGGTCGCGAAAAAAAGTTCATGCAGTCACCCCCCAGTTTTGTAGCATATTTGAAGACAATTTCAGAACACTAAAACTTTTTTTTTTCCGTGCACCCTACGACCCCCCGAAATGCAATTTACTGTGCTGTGTCGTCATTTGAAGTCCGATCGAAAAGAAACGCATATCGTTGTTCATGGTTGATCAGGGGCTATATTTCGTGCATTGGTCATTTTTGACTCCGACGTCAAATTTGATTTTTAATTTTTTTATTTCGCTTCGTATACCCCTATGATGCCCATTTCTTATAACCATTATAAAGGTCTTATCAAAATATGAAACTTTTGCTTTGGAAGTATTTAATTATATTCATAAACAAAAAAGTTACAGAGATTTTAAAAAGTCAATAGGTCACCCTACACCATCAAATAGCTTTTGCTGTGTTGTCATGATATCCGATCGAAACCACATGCACATCGTTATTCACATCTACGAAATTAATTTGAAAGGTATTTAATACACACAAACTGTTTATCTGTAAATTTCTAACCGTATCATTGTATACATACTCGTTGTGTGCACTACGGCATTTTCTGCGTTATGCAAAGTGCATGTGTTTTAGAACAATTTGAGAACAGTAGGCTCTCAAATCGTTCTAGCAAAAAATCTAACAAACACTTTCGCTACATGATTTCTTAAGTCTGTCCATATTTTTGTGAGAGAAGGCTGTTGATAGTATTTGAAAAAAGTGAAAACAAAATGAAATTCGAAGCTCGGGATATCGACAAAACTAAATTACCAACAAATCATCAAGTTATTGAATTCCTTTTATATTTAAAGAAAGCAGGCACCGCAAGTGTTAAAAAAATAAAAAGCTTACATGTTATATACAAGTTGCAATAAAAGTGGTAACAGAATTGTGGAAAATTACGAAGATTCCAATTGTCGGAAATACATCAATTAGAAAATTATTGATAAACCTTATAAATAAACGTGATGAAATAATAAGGAAACACTCAGTGTACTTGCAAACGGAATGGAAAACCTTATTTCGAATTTCGCAATGTAAGTGTAGAATTGAACTTAATAAAAAATGCAGCTGCCCCAACATTAAAAAAATATCTCCAAATACGAAAAAGTTTTTTATTGATGAATGTGGACAAGAAAACGAAAAAAAATACGGCGTAGTCAGATGTTGAAAGGCAGAAATTTAACCAATGTGTAAGCAGCATAACGATCTTCGTAATTTTCCACAATTCCGTTACCACTAACTTTTATTGTTAGATTGATTGTTAGATTTTAAAACAGTAGGCTCTCAAGTTGTTCAAGCTAAAACACAAGAACTTTGCATAACGCAGAAAATGCCGTAGTGCACACAACGAGTATGTATACAATGATACGGTTAGAAATTTACAGATAAACAGTTTGTGTGTATTAAATACCTTTCAAATTAATTTCGTAGATGTGAATAACGATGTGCATGTGGTTTCGATCGGATATCATGACAACACAGCAAAAGCTATTTGATGGTGTAGGGTGACCTATTGACTTTTTAAAATCTCTGTAACTTTTTTGTTTATGAATATAATTAAATACTTCCAAAGCAAAAGTTTCATATTTTGATAAGACCTTTATAATGGTTATAAGAAATGGGCATCATAGGGGTATACGAAGCGAAATAAAAAAATTAAAAATCAAATTTGACGTCGGAGTCAAAAATGACCAATGCACGAAATATAGCCCCTGATCAACCATGAACAACGATATGCGTTTCTTTTCGATCGGACTTCAAATGACGACACATCACAGTAAATTGTATTTCGGGGGGTCGTAGGGTGCACGGAAAAAAAAAGTTTTAGTGTTCTGAAATTGTCTTCAAATATGCTTCAAAACTGGGGGGTGACTGCATCAACTTTTTTTTTTGCCTTAGGCCGTGACCCTACCTAATGTTCATACAACATAGTAGACAATAGAATAATAAAAAGAAAACTTCTGAAAAAATGATGTCATTTTAGTGAATGGATTTTGTTTGGCTGAGAATCAAATGGAATTAAAAAACAAAACTGAGCTTTTTTTTGAAGTTACTTCTCTTAGCAAGTTCCATGAATGACTCTAATTTTTTATCACTACTATATGTAGGATTCACTCACAGAAAAACGTCTGTTAATAATAGTAAAACACCATCAGACAGAGAACTGTTACATATTTTAACAGTTTCATTTTTAGTTAACAGCAACAAATCTGTTATTTAACAGCCTTGCTGATAAAAACTCTAGGGTTTGCTGAAAATAACTGCTATTGGATGATTTAAGAACATGGAGGCTAAAAATCTACAGGGCAAATGACACGAAATGTTATTAATTGAAAAAGGATTATTTTTTGCTCTAAAAAAAATCATGAACAGCGCGGTCATTTCAAAACGATCCGTTCATGAAAGTGAATCAACACACATGTGTTGTCAAACTGAGAACATATGGGGTCAATCTGACAACGTTAAAATAACACCATGCGTTGTCAAAACAACAACCAGCGTTCATGATCTGAAAACGTAATGGTTACGAATTTAAAAACAAAATTAAAAAAAGATTTCCGCTACCGTGACTCGAACTTGTGTCATCTGCACCATACGCGTTGACAGTCGCCTTAGCACATTTCACCACCGGCGGAGTTGCCATAACAACGTCTAAGGATTATTTTAAGAATTTTCATGGCTAAAGAAAAACGAAATCGTGAACATTCCGTTTTGATTTTTTGTCAACGTTTCAGTTTCATTTTGTCACCGTCCGTTCACGATTGCGGAACGCAATTTTTTCTATTAGTGTACAGACTATCTATTCTATGGTGTAAAATTGTAGAGTTGTAGGAACTTCTAAGGTTTTACATTGAACTTTATTTTCAATGTATCCTACATGGATACAATCTGTATCCATTCGAGTCGAGTCACCACCACGGTTGCCACAGTTGGTAGAATTCTACCAAAAATGGTAGATCTTCTAGTAAAAAATTCTTGATGTTTTGGTAGATTTTGACACTCCTCTCCTCTCCACCTAAGAGGTTTCACACATTTTCTATCCAAATAAAATTTGGACAAAATTTTCTATCGAAATAAAATTTTAACAAAATTTTCTCTAGGAATAAAATTTTGACAACATTTTTTCTAAGAGTAAAATGTAGACAATATTTCCGCTAGGAATAAAATTTTAACATATTTTTCTCTTGGAATAAAATTTTGAGAAAATTTTCTCTAGGAATAAAATTTTGAAATAATTTTCTCTAGGAAGTAAATTTCGACACCATTTTATCTAAGAATAAAATGTTGACAAAATTTTCTATCGAAATAAAATTTTAACAATATTTCCTCTAGGAATAAAATTTTGACAAAATTTTCTATAAGATAAAATTTTGATAACATTTTCTCTAAGAATAAAATGTTTAGAAAACATTTCTGTAGAATAAAAGATTAACATAATTTCATCTAGAAATACAATTTTGACAACATTTTCTCTAAGAGTAAAATGTAGACAATATTTCTGCTAGGAATAAAATTTTAACATAATTTTCTCTAGGAATAAAATTTTGACAAAATTTTCTCTGGGAATAAAATTTTGAAATAATATTTTTGAATAAATTTTGAATAAAATTTTGACAAAACTTTCTATATAAAATTTTGATAACATTTTCTCTAAGAATAAAATGTTGAGAAAACATTTCTGTAGGAATAAAATTTCGACACTATTTTCTCTATGAATAAAATGTTGACAAAATTTCCTCTAGGAATAAAATTTTAACATAATTTTCTCTAGGAATAAAATTTTGACAAAATGTTCTCTAGAATAAAATTTTGACAAAATTTTCTCAAGGAATAAAATGTTGACAATTTTTTTTATAGAAATAACATTTGGACAAAATATTCTCTCTGATTAAAAGTTTGATAAAATTGTCTCTAGGATTACATTTTTCACAAAAATTTTATAGTAAAAAAATTGTGGCGAAATTTTCTTTTAAAATAAAATTTTTACCAAATTATCTCTAAGAATTTTCTCTAAGAAATTAAAATTTTGACATAATTTTCTCTAGGAATAAAATTTCGACACCATTTTCTCTTAGAATAAAATGTTGAAAAAATTTTCTATCGAAATAAAAATTTGACATAATTTTCTCTAGGAATAAAATTTTGACATAATTTTCTCTAAGAATAAAATTTTGACAAAGGAATAAAATTTTGACATTTTTTTTGTAGAAATAACATTTGGACAAAATTTTTTCTCGGATTAAAATTTTGACAAAATTTTCTCTAGGAAGAAATTTTTGACAATATTTTCTATAGTAATAAAATTGTGACAAAATTTTCTTTAAAAATAAAATTTTGGCTAAGTTTTCTCTAAGAATAAAATTTTAACAAATAAAATGTTGGCGGACTTTTCTATACAAATAAAATTTTGACAAAATTTTCTCCAGGAATGAAATTTTGACAAAAATGTCTCTAAGATTAAACTTTTCACAAAATTTTCTCTAGGAATAAAATTTTGACAAAATATTCTCTAGGAATAAAGTTTTGACCAAATTTACTATTAGAATGAAATTTTTACAAACCTTTCTATAGGATAAAATTTTGTCAACATTTTCTCTAGGAATAGAATGGTGACAAAATTTTCTCTAGGAATAACATTTTGGCCAAATTTTCTCCAGGAATAAAATTTTTCCAAAAATGTCTCTAAGATTAAACTTTTTACAAAATTTTCTCTAAGAATAAAATTTTGACAAAAATGCCCCTAGAAATAAAATGTTGACAAAATTTTCTCTAGAAAAAAATTTTACAAAATTTGCTATTAAAATATTTTCTCTAGGAAATAGGAAAATGTTAACAAAATAAAATTTTGAGTTTTCAAGGAATAAAATTTTCCATAGATATAAAATTTTGATAAACTATTCTACAGAAATAAAATTTTGACAAAATTTTCTATAGAAATAAAATTTTGACAAAATTTTCTATAGAAATAAAATTGTGGCATAATTTTCTATAGAAAAAAATTTGTCGGAAATACGATTTTGGTAATCTTTACGCTGCTTTATTTGTATATAATATACCCCCTTTTTCAATTCATTTAACGAACGTACACAAATATTATTTAAATTACTTTCTCGTATTGTAGAAATTTTAACTAAATCACAATAATCCCCATGAACTAAAATAGAGTTAATTTGGCTTTATTGCCCTGGATGGCTCACTTTGTTTTTTTGAGTGTAAATGAAAAATCTTGTTTTGGTTCCGATTAAACAAAAAATGGGTACCCTGCGACAAATTAAGCATGCTCCTATGTTTTTTACTACCTCCATAAATAGTAACCATTAAATAACCTGATAGTCAGTTAACGCTCCAGTGATTTCGAATTTATCCACTGCCTTAAATTCAAACGATCGTGATGAGTCTTTCTTTTCACCACACAAGTTTCCAAAGCCGCGGTACAAACAACGATGGGAAAAGGTGGGCGATCAAAAATGTCGAACAAACTGCATACAAATGCGGTGAACCACAGTCAGTCCTCCTCCCAATGATAGACGCATTTAAAATAAGAAATTTACATATGAAATTTGTAACTATATTTATGACAGTGTGTTTAAAGAAATTTTAATATTCATAGGAACGTGAGAAATGTGATATTAAAACGTATGTATGTTTGAGTATTATCATATATGTACATCCAAAGAAAATTGTTAGTAGACATAGCGGAAAAGCCTTTTAAGTGATACTTCACGATTATTTTATTTAATTATTTACTAGAAATAAAATTTTGACACAATTATCTATAAAAATAAAATTTCGACAAAATTTTCTATAGAAATAAAATTTTGAGAAAATTTTCTATAGAAATAAAATTTGGACAAAATTTTCTACAGAAATAAAATTTTGACAAAATTTTCTATAGAAATAAAATTTTGACAAATTTTTTATAGAAACAAAATTTTGACAAAATTTTTTATAGAAATAAAATTTTGACAAATTTTTTATAGAAACAAAATTTTGAGAAAATTTTTTATAGAAATAAAAGTTTGACAAAATTTTCTATAGAAATACAATTTTTAAAAAAAAGTTCTATGGAAATACAATTTTTAAAAAAAAGTTCTATAGAAATAAAATTTTGACAAAATTTCCCACAGAAATAAAATTTTGACAAAATTTTCTATAGAAATAAAATTTTAACAAAATTTTCTATAGAAATAAAATTTTGACAAAATTTTCTATAGAAATAAAATTTTGACAAAATTTTCTATAGAAATAAAATTTTGACAAAATTTTCTGGAGAAATAAAATTTTGATAAAATTTTCTATAGAAATAAAATTGTGACAAAATTCTCTATAGAAATAAAATTTTGACAAAATTCTCTATAGAAATAAAATTTTGATAAAATTTTCTCATGAAATAAAATTTTGGCAAAATTTTCTTTAGAAATAAAATTGTGACAAAATTCTCTATAGAAATAAAATTTTGACAAAATCCTCTATAGAAATAAAATTTTGATAAAATTTTCTCATGAAATAAAATTTTGGTAAAATTTTCTTTAGAAATAAAATTTTGAAAAAATTTTCTTTTTTCACTTTGTTAATTTCTTATCTTTATATTCCGCAAAAATTAAGACCATGAACAAAAAAATAAAAAATCGGCGACGGAAACAGCATTCCATTTTATCGGTAATTTAATTGTTTACTTCAAAATTAAACATAATTTCTTCAAAACTCCATAAGAATATAAAAAATGTAAAGCAGTTATTATCCCCTGATAATTATTTAAAAGTTATTAATAATTAGCTAATGAGGATGTAGTTAATTTATTTCCTCCGTATTCGTAGTGCGATGATTTTTTTAAAAAAGTTCAATGACATTTTTTTAATTCGAAAATGAAAGCCCCCTTAGGCTGTTCACAACTTTGAGTCACTGTAATCACTCAAATACCATAGCAGAGAAAATATGTGTGAGTGTGTAAGAGTTTCGTAGAGAGAGAGAGAGAGACTTAGAGAAACACAAACAATATAAATACTGGCATTTCTAAGCTTTATTGTTCACCTAGCACAATCATTAACAATAGAGCGTAAATTAAAACTTCACATATAAATACCGAGGCAAACGACCCTCCCAAAAATGTTATGCTCTTCTCTGATGGCGACATACCTTCAGGCATACTAAATTCGTGTCTGTAGCACAATCTAGAAAACTCTATTTTTTGTTTAATGATCTAGGGGTTTAGAAATATCTTTTGTTTATAACAAAAGGGTACAGTTAAGTTTATTTTTTGTTTATTACAAAACTTATTTTGTTTTTCTTTTTTCTTTCTCTTCCTTAGCTGTTGAAACACCCGATCAACTTTCCTATCAATTCCACCCAGTTACCGGTGGATTATTCACTTTCAAAGTTCGTTGCGGTCATGATGCTCATTTGGCCTTGACTACCCAACCCAGCGAGGGTGATCCTATGTATGAGATCTTCATTGGTGGATGGGATAATAGCAAGTCTGTTATTCGCAAGAATCGCCAAAAGCCAGATGTGGTTGAAGTACAAACACCTGGAATTTGCGATGCTGGAGAATTCCGTGGTTTCTGGATTCGTTGGTATGACAATGTCATCGCAGTTGGTAAGGAAGGAGAGGGAACCGCTTTTATGACACATGAAGACCCCGAATTGTTCCAAGTACAATTTGTTGGTGTTTGCACTGGTTGGGGAGCATGTGGCTCTTGGTTAATTGATGGTAAGTTTTCAGAAGTTTTAAAAAAGGACAAAAAAATTAACCCCTATTATTTTCCAACAGAACCTGAAACTGCTGTAGCCTCAGCTCCTGTTATGGGCTTTTCTGCACCACCAGCCACTGGTGGTCCCGCTGGCCAATGGGTACCCGCTGCAAATGGTGAAATTCCACCCCAAGCCATGCAAGGTGGTTTCGATGGCAGTGAACAATTGTACATCGCTCGTGCCACGCATGAGGGTGATGTTATTCCTGGAAAACTTCATCCTTCCCATGGCGTATGCTATGTGGCCTATGGCGGTGGTGAACATGGCCACAATGAATATGAAGTATTATGCGAGGGCTTTGGCACTTGGATTCCTGTTAATGATGGTAACATCCCACCAAATGCTGTCCAAGCCGGACAAACAGCTGACGGTGAGCCCCTAATGATTGGACGTGCTACACACGATGGTACCATAACTGTTGGAAAGGTACAACCTTCACATGGCTGCTGTTACATTCCCTATGGTGGTGAGGAATTGGCTTACAAAGAATTTGAAATCTATGTTAGTCAATAAACACCACACTATAACTTTAAACTATGTCCAGCTCCAAACACAGCAATCATAGACACTTTAGTAGGATGTTTTTGCACCACGACTCCAGTTAATTATGTTGTTTAGAGATTATCATGTTTTTTCGGGACAAAATTGTATTAGCATTAAAAGTGTAGAACATTACGCATGCGTATACGCCCAAATTAAAATCTCTCCCCCATTTGATATTGTATTCCGTTGTTATCGGGATAATCTCATTAAAAGAAAATAATATTATTTATGTAACTGTATTAATTTATATATAATTTATATATATTTTGCAAAATATTTGTCAATTAAAAAAATAAAAAAATAAATAAAAAAAAAGAAATAAAAAACGAAATAACGTAATCGTAGTCAATTCACAATGATTTTGCTTGTTTACATGTGTGTGCATTACAAACACTTGTTTACACGATTCATTTAACTGTTCACACGATTCAATCAATTGTTTACATGATTTAATCAATTGTTCACACGATTCAATCAATTGTTCACACGGTCAGTAAATTTTAATTAAAAATGTTCTGATGGAGAATTTTATATTCTTTTACAAATTGTTGCTGTTTCTAAAGAAGAAGGGAATGAAAAGAAATAATAGACACATTAAAAAGACAATTATTCTAAAGAACAAATAGCGTCTATCTACCGTGAACAGACAAAGAACAACCTAAATACCTATGTTGGGGTCATTTTGTGACCCAAGCACGGGTGCACACTCGAGCCAAAAATAATCTACCAAAATATCGAGAAAATTTTACTAACAAGCTACCAAACAAAAAAACTTAAAGAAAATTTCCTTTCTATAGAAGATTTTATCAAAGCTTTCTTTCCATAGAAAATTTTGTCAAAATTTTGTTTCTATAGAAAATTTTGTCAAAATTTTATTTCTAAAATTTTAGTTCTATAGAAAATTTTGTTAAACTTTTTTATTTCGGTGGAAAATTTAGTCAAAATGTTATTTCTATAGAAAATTTTGTCAAAATTTTATTTCTTTAGAAAATTTTGTAAAAATTTTATTTCTATAGAAAATTTTGTAAAAATTTTATTTCTATAGAAACTTTTGTAAAAATTTTATTTCTATATAGGTAGAAAATTTTGTCAAAATTTCATTTCTACAGAAAATTTTGTCAAAATTTCATTTCTATAGAAAATTTTGTCAAAATTTCATTTCTATAGAAAATTTTGTCAAACATTTTTTTTTCTATAGAAAATTTCGTCAAAACTTTATTTCTATAGAAAATTTTGTCAAAATTTTATTCCTATAAAAAATTTTGTCAAAATTTCATTTCTATAGAAAATTTTGTCAAAATTTTATTTCTATAGAAAATTTTGCCAAAATTTTATTTCTATAGAAAATTTTGTCAAAATTTTATTTCTATAGAAAATTTTGTCAAAATTTTTTCAAAATAATTTTTTTCTATAGAAAATTTCGTTAAACTTTTATATTTCTGTGGAATATTTAGTCAAAATGTTATTTCTATAGAAAATTTTGTCAAAATTTTATTTCTTTAGAACATTTTGTAAAAATTTTATTTCTATAGAAAATTTTGTAAAAATTTTATTTCTATAGAAAATTTTGTAAAAATTTTATTTCTATATAGATAGAAAATGTTGTCAAAATTTTATTCCTATAGAAAATTTTGTCAAAATTTCATTTCTATAGAAAATTTTGTCAAAATTTTATTTCTATAGAAAATTTTGCCAAAGTTTTATTTCTATGGAAAATTTTGTCAAAATTTCGTCAAAATTTTATTTCTATAGAAAATTTTGTCAACATTTTATTTCTATAGAAATTTTTTTAAACTTTTTTATTTCTGTGGAAAATTTAGTCAAAATGTTATTTCTATAGAAAATTTTGTCAAAATTTTATTTCTTTAGAAAATTTTGTAAAAATTTTATTTCTATAGAAAATTTTGTAAAAATTTTATTTCTATAGAAAATTTTGTAAAAATTTTATTTCTATATAGGTAGAAAATTTTGTCAAAATTTCATTTCTACAGAAAATTTTGTCAAAATTTCATTTCTATAGAAAATTTTGTCCAAATTTCATTTCTATAGAAAATTTTGTCAAACATTTTTTTTTCTATAGAAAATTTCGTCAAAACTTTATTTCTATAGAAAATTTTGTCAAAATTTTATTCCTATAAAAAATTTTGTCAAAATTTCATTTCTATAGAAAATTTTGTCAAAATTTTATTTCTATAGAAAATTTTGCCAAAATTTTATTTCTATAGAAAATTTTGTCAAAATTTTTTCAAAATAATTTTTTTCTATAGAAAATTTCGTTAAACTTTTATATTTCTGTGGAAAATTTAGTCAAAATGTTATTTCTATAGAAAATTTTGTCAAAATTTTATTTCTTTAGAACATTTTGTAAAAATTTTATTTCTATAGAAAATGTTGTAAAAATTTTATTTCTATAGAAAATTTTGTAAAAATTTTATTTCTATATAGATAGAAAATGTTGTCAAAATTTTATTCCTATAGAAAATTTTGTCAAAATTTCATTTCTATAGAAAATTTTGTCAAAATTTCGTCAAAATTTTATTTCTATAGAAAATTTTGTCAACATTTTATTTCTATAGAAATTTTTGTCAACATTTTATTTTTTATAGAAAATTTTGTCAAAATTTTATTTCTGTAGAAAATTTTGTCAAAATTTTATTTCTGTAGAAAATTTTGTCAAAATTTTATTTCTGTAGAAAATTTTGTCAAAATTTTTTCAATTTTTTTTCTATAGAAAATTTTGTCAAATTTTTTTTTCCATAGAAAATTTTGTCAAAATTTTATTTCTGTAGAAAATTTTGTCAAAATTTCATTTCTATAGAAAATTTTGTCAAAATTTCATTTCTATAGAAAGTTTTGTCAATTTTTTTTTCTATAGAAAAATTTATTCAAATTTTTTTTCTATAGAAAATTTTGTCAAAATTTTATTTCTATAGAAACTATTGTCAAAATTTTATTTCTATAGAAAATTTTTTCAAAATTTCATTTCTATAGAAAATTTGGTCAAAATTTTATATCAGGATTTTGATTACACTTTGGGGATGTTTTGAAGGTAATCACGAATTAAGCTATTTTTCGCTCTATGATATATAGCTCTTATTATACCCTCCACCATTAGATGGGGGGCATATTAACTTTATCATTCCGTTTGTAACACATCGAAATATTGGTCTAAGACCCATTAAGTACATATATTCTGGACCGTGGTGAAATTTTGAGTCGATCTAGCTATGTCCATCCGTCCGTCTGTCTGTCCGGCTGTCTGTCTGGCTGCCCGTCCGTCTGTGGAAATCACGCTAACTTCCGAACGAAACAATCTATAGACTTGAAACTTGACACAAGTAGTTGTTATTGATGTAGAAGGAAGAGCAAATTTCATCCGTTCCGGTTGAAATTTGGTACGTGGTGTAAGTATATGGTCTCTAACAACCATGCAAAAATTTGTTCATATCGGTTTATAATTTTATATAGCCCCCATATAGACTGATCCCCAGATTTGACCACCGGAGCCTCTTAGAGGAGCAACATTCATCCGATCCTGTTGATATTTTGTACGTGGTGTTAGTATATGGCCGCTAACAGCCATGGACAAATTGGTGCATATCGGTCCATAATTATATATAGCCCCCTGTGGAAATCACGCTAACATCCCAACGAAACAAGCTATAGGCTTGAAACTTGGCACAAGTAGTTGTTATTGATGTAGGTCGGATAGTATTGAAAATGGGCTATATGGGACCACGTTTACGTATAGCCCCCATATAGACCGATCCCCAGATTTGACCTTCAAAGCCTCTTAGAGGAGCAAAATTCATCCGATCCGGTTGAAATTTGGTACGTGGTGTTAGTATATGGCCGCTATCAGCCATGAAAAAATTGGTCCATATCGGTCCATAATTATATATAGCCCCCATATATACCGTTCCCCAGATATGACCTCCGGAGCTTCTTGGAGGAGCAAAATTCATCCGATCCATGCAAAAATTTGGTCATATCGGTCCATAATGTTATATAGCCCCCATATATACCGATCCCCAAATTTGACCTCCGGAGCCTCTTAGAGGAGAAAAATTCATCAGATCCGGTTGAAATTTGGTACGTGGTGTTAGTATATGGCCGCTAACAGACATGAAAAAATTGGTCCATATCGGTCCATAATTATATATAGCCCCCATATAAACCGATCCCCAGATATGACCTCCGGAGCCTCTTAGAGGAGCAAAATTCATCCGATCCGGTTGAAATTTGGTACGTGGTGTTATGTAAGGCCGCCAACAATCATGCAAAAATTGGTCCATATCGGTCTAAAGTTATATATAGCCGATCGCCAATCACACAAAAATGGGTCCATATCGCCAAAAATAATCTACCAAAATTGTATTTCTATAGAAAATTTTGTCAACATTTTATTACTATAGAAAATTTTGTCAAAATTTTATTACTATAGAAAAATTTGTCAATAGTTTATTTCTATAGAAAATTTTGTCAATGGTTTATTTCTATAGAAAATTTTGTCAAAAGTTTATTTCTATAGAAAATTTTGTCAAACTGAATTATATAAATACGTATTTAATCGCCTTTTTTTGTTTAATATATATCCCGTATGGACTAACAATTTAGAAGACGGTGTTAAGAAATTTTAAGATACCTTGCCATCGGCAAGTGTTAACGCAACCCAAGTAATTCGATTGTGGATGACAGTCTTTAGTAGTAGTTTCTACGCAATCCATGGAGGAGGGTACATTAGATTCGGCCTGGCCGAACTTACGGCCGTATATACTTGTTAGGACTTGTATTTAACCCTTAACAACCAGAAAAAAATTCTTACGTCTTAAAATTTTGACCGAGTTCTATGAAATTAAATTTGTTGCATTTGAAACATCATAAAACTATTTTTAAAAATTTGTTTTTCCGGAAAATTTGTAGTACTTCTGATTAATTGAAAATCAAATTTTGACCAAAAATTAAAAAAAAAGAACTACAAATTGGAGAATAATTCATATTTACCAGAGGTAAAATTAATGCTGATAAAACATCTGTGTGTATCTTTTTAATGGGCACTGTATTTTTTTTAATTACAAGCACTATTAAAAAAACATATATATTAAAAAAAAAAATGTGTATATTTTTTCGCAATTTCGGATTCGGCCAAGCCGAATATTAAATCTTCTCTTCCTCTCTTTCAATAATAAGTAAACATATAATTCATTCTGTTTCGTTATTTTATTGTAAATCACCTTTTATTGTTATTTTCTATTGATTTTGTTTTTTTTATTGTAGACATATTTTTGATTATTGTAAAAACATAAGGATATACAAAAACAATTATTGTTAATAGTTTATTAGGCATATCAACAATTCCATTTTACGAAATTCTAAACTATTTGCTTTGTTTAAGGACAATAATTAGAAAAACAGGGTGTAAAGTAAAATACAATTATCATAAATGAGATTAAAATTTATTGCCATAAAAGTAATAAAAAAACTTAACATAAAAAAATTATACAAAATTAAAAACAAAAAAAAATGTATTGCCACTAATTGTTGGGTGGTTATGTGATTTTTTTCCACAAATTTTAAAGACAACATATATTTTAATAATTATATAAAAAAGTGTTAAATTACTTAATAGTCATATAAACATAAAATTTGATCTTAATTATTGGACTTTATAAACACAAAACATAAATTATTATAATAAAAAGAGATGAATATATTTTTTTTGTTTTGTTATTTTTTTTTGTAATATTCGTTTCACTTGGTTTTTGTTCTAAATGATAATTCCCGGTTTATTTGAGTTTAAATGTGCGATTATTTTTTTCGGTCCTGTTTTTTTTTTTGATTTATGAATTATGCAATTTCATTTAATTTATTTAAATATTTTATCTAGATTTTTTAGATTTTTCGTTTAGTAATTTTTTTGTTTTGATTTTTTTCTTCTTATTGCTTATTGCGTAGAAAAAAATTAGAGGATTCTTTTATCTAGAGAGCCAGTTACAGAAAAGTGGTTTTTATCTATGGACACTTTGAGTAGGAGCTTGAGTTTGAGGAATAAGGTTGTGTTGTTGTTGTTGTTTTATTAAGTATAGGATTTCCGGTTTCTGTTTTTCTGTACTCATAATTTCCTTATACTCCTATCTGCAGCTGCAGAATTAAGTTTTGATCTGTAAAATAAAAATTATTATTAAAAATATTTTTATTATATAAAATAATTTTTATTTGTGATTAAAATGAAACACTTAAATAATTGCTTTTAGCAATTAAAGCCATAAAAAAATTTTAGCAAGGGGAAAAGTGTTATAAAACCAGCCATTAGGTGAGAGGTAAAAGGCAAGAGAACAAGGAGTTTGTCTATTTATAATTATACAAAATATATTAAGTATTAAAAAATTAAAAAAAAAAAATATATATTAATAAAAAAGGGTAAAAAATGTAAAAGAAATTTATATTCAAAATGTAAAAAAAATATTAATAATAAAACATAAATACAAATTTTTACATTGAAAGAAGAATTTTCCTTTCTGAGAAACTACATTTTAGAAAAGCGATGATTTCTTTTGACGCTATAAAATTTACTTTAAAAATAAATAAAGTCCACTGAAGACATCAGTTGAATCGTTTGTGTTAAATTCATTTGTAATTGTTCTTAAAGAAAATACTTTAAAACAAAGGGGAATTTCGTTTGTCTAAAATTTCGTTCTGGGGGAAGAGTTTTTTCTTTGGGTGTATATTTCGTTAAAATATCACATTTGTTTTGTTTACATAAAAATATGCATTAATTACAGATTTCTTTCAATACATAATAAAAGAAAGTGAACAACATTAACGAGATTCCTACTGTTCCTATCTACTATCTAGCTAAACCGCAAGAACGAGTTTGGAATCTTTGAATGTATAATAATTTCGGGTATATTTGCTCTAAAAGAAAATACTTTTCATTTGTAAAAATTTCGTTCTGTTTATATTGAGACACTGAGAAAAATAATATCAACCTTTCCCAAATATAATGCACAGAAATTAATTAGGAAAAAGCTAAAGAGATATTATTTTGAATCATCCAGTATTTCGGCAGTAACCATAACACTCTTAAAGTTGCCAAACACCTCGTCATTCAATTAGTAAAGCTCATGATATATTGACGAGATTCCTACAGTCCCTATCTACTATCTGGGCAAACCACTGCGAAAGGACCAAACTTGGAATCCATGAATTTTATCATAATTTCGGGTATAATTGCTCTAAAGGAAACTACTTTACGTTTGTCAAAAATTTCGCTTCGGTTATATAGACACACTGGGAGAAATAGTATTCACTTTTCCCAATCACAATTCACTAAAAATAATTAAGAAAATGCTAAAGAGATGTTATTTTGAATCATCCAGTATTTGGGCAGTAACCATAACACTCTTAAAGTAGCCAAATACCTCGTCATCCAATTAGTAAAGCGCATGAATGGATTAACGAGATTCCTACTGTCCCTATCTACTATCTAGCTAAATCACAGCGAAGAGAATGAACATGGAATCTTTAAATCTTATCATAACTTCGGGTTTATTTGGCTCTAAAGGAAAATACTTTACGTTTGACAAAAATTTCGTTCCGTTTACATGGAGGCACTGGGAGAAAAAGTATTCACTTTTCCTAAATATAATGCACAGAAATTACAAAAAGAAAAATCTAAAGAGATGTTATTTTGAATCATCCAGTATTTGGGCAGTAACCATAACACTCTTAAAGTAGCCAAATACCTCGTCATCCAATTTGTAAAGCGCATGAATGGATTAACGAGATTCCTACAGTCCCTATCTATTATCTGGCTAAACCACAGCGAAAGGACCAAACTTGGAATCTATGAATTTTATCATAATTTCGGGTATATTTGCTCTAAAAGAAAATAAATAATAAATCTAAAAAAAAATTATTCTATTTATATAGAGACACTGGGAGAAAAAGTATTCACTTTTCCCAAACATAATTCACAGAAAAAAATTTAGAAAAAGCTAAAGAAATATTATTTTGAATTATTCTGTATTTCGGGATTAACTACGCGATTCTCCTAAGTCTTGTCATTTAATTAGTGTCGCACATGACTGGATTATCGAGATTCCTATTGCACCAATCTACTATCTAGCTAACGTGCAGCTAAGGGAACGGGCTTTGGAATAATTAGTGAAGAAGATCCTGTTGAGATAGATTCTTTGAATTTAATTTCGGGTTTATTTCCTCTAAAATAAAACACTTTACGTTTGTCAAAAATTTCGTTGCGGAGGAAAGATTTTTTCTGGGTATAGGGCACACAATTTAGTAGATATAAGCAAAACAAATTTTTCATATACCAAATTTCGATTTTTTCAGTATTTGCATGGAATTTTAGATTTTTTTGAGGTGATCTCGGACTAAGCTCCGTTTCGGTCTACTATGTTTATTTTAGGAGATATGAGTAAAATAAGTTTTTCATATAAAAATTTTAATTTTTTCACAATTTGGATTTTTTGGGCGAGATTATAAATGGAACTTAATTTCGCTTTAGGATACAGAGTTTAGAAAATATGAGCAAATTAAGATTTTTTGATAAAAAAATTGCGATTTTTTCCAATTTGGATAGAATTTTCGATTTGTTTGGGACTGATCATAGGAGATATGAGTAACAAAAATTTCATATAAAAAAAAAGAAAAAAATTTTTAAATTAAAAAAAAAAATCATATAATTTTTTTTTTTCATATAAAAAAAAAATTTCATATAAACCATTTTTTATGTTCATATCAAAAAAATTTTTTTTCGATTTGGATGGAGCTTTGGATGCATAGTTTAGGAGATATGAGCAAAATACGTTTTTAATATAACAATTTCGGTGTTGTCAGGATTTGGAAATTAAAATAAAAATTTTGATTTTTATCACAATTTGGATTTTTTGGGCGAGATCATAAATGGAACTTAATTTCGCTTTAGGATACAGAGTTTAGAAAATATGAGCAAATTAAGATTTTTTTATAAAAAAAATTGCGATTTTTTCCCAATTTGGATAGAATTTTCGTTTTTTTTTTGGGACTGATCACCAATTAAGCTCCTTTTCGCTTAGTTTAGGAGATATGAGGAAAAAAAATCATATAAAAAAAGAAAAAAAATTTCAAATCAAAAAAAAAAAAAACAAAAAATTCATATAATTTTTTTTTTCATATAAAAAATCTTTTTCCTATAAAACATTTTTTTTGTTCATATCAAAAAAGTTTTTTTTTCCATTTGGATGGAGCTTTGGACGCATAGTTTAGGAGATATGAGCAAAATACATTTTTAATATAACAATTTCGGTGTTGTCAGGATTTGGAGAATAAGTTTAAACATGAAAAAATCCCTATATTTTCTAATGAATTATAAAAATATATTTAAATACAGTTCATATGCCAGAGATTCTGAGCAAAAAAATTATGGAAGTTTTTCCACAAACATCCCGGGATGCTATATCAATTTGTTTTTAGGAAAATATTTGAAAAAAAAAACTCATCACTGGCTAGATTTAAGTCTGTATTCTTTATTTTTTTATGAAAGCTTTTTTAGAAATTTATACAACGTATACGCACCATAGGTTCTGTACAAAATATTTTATCATTTTGTTAATATATAAAATTGATTTTTATAGAAAACAAATAATTTTGATTTAAATTTTCGTTAATCTCAATTAGGTATAAATAGAAAAAGTTTATGTGTGCGGCCAAAAATTGGGAGCTGTCTTCAAATGTTATGAGAGTATTTCAGAGGCTCCCAGCAAAAAAATTATGGAAGTTTTTTCACAAACATCGCGGGTTGCTATATCCATTTTCTTTTTTGAAAAAATATTTGATAAAAAATTCATCACTGGCTAGATTTAAGCATGTATTCTTTATTTTTTTATTCACAATAAGAGAAATATACCAAGCTGCTTTTATGAAAGCTCCTTTAAAAATTAAAACAACGTATACGCTCCATAGGTTCTGTACAAAACATTTTACCATTTTGTTAATATATAAAATTGATATGAGAAAACAAACATTTTTGATTTAAATTTTCATTAATCTCAATTAGATACGAATAGAAAAAGTTTATGTGTGCAGCCAAAAATTGGGAGTTGTCTTCAAATGTTATGGGAGTATTTTGTGGCAAACATTAGAAGCAAATAACATGCTATTAATATTGAGAGCAAGGAGAGAAAACGTAGACAAAAACAAAAACATATGTAACGCAACACGCTGAGTTTTTTTTCCAATAGCATGCAAATGAAATACTGCTTACCTATAGTTTTCAATGAAATGGGTTTAAATCACTTGAAAATATTATACCTATTTCGGGGGAGAAAAACGCCACGACATTGTTTCATCCTGAATATTGTAGTTCACATAAATTTCGGGCTATACTCGTTTGTTTATGAAAATTTTATATTGTGTTTTCTATTCAAATAATCATTTACAATAGTAAATTTAAATATTTAAAAGCTTTGAGAGAGAAAAATGGAAGCTTGACATAAATTCTATTAACGATATTTTTCTATATTTAGCTCTTTCATTGCTGAGCCCATTCATCCTGTTTGGAGAGGTCAATATGAATATTTTATGGAAATGGAAGAGAAATACAAATAGAGAGAGAGAGAGAGGGGGAGACACATACACAAAAAAGAGAAACAAATACAATGTTATGATTGTTTTCTGGTTATGGGGGAAGAGAGCGAGAGAGCATTATGAGAAAATGATTATCAGGCTTGAAATAAGCAATTATTTCGAGAGAGAGACTAATTATGAAAATAACGGCAAACTCTTATGCAAAAATTTAACGAATATTAGCAAAGCTTTTATCATAATTAAAACAAGATTTAACTGAAAGCAAATTATAATAATGAAAATTTAAGTGCTGACCTATTGCGTATGCATGTGGAGAACCAATTTAGTGAAGATTGAATGGAAACTTGAAAAAATTAATTTTATTGTTAAAGTTGGTAGGATATGACCAAAACAAATAACTACACCTCAGAGATGTAGTCAAAAAAAAAATCTGTATCAATGTTCAAAAAAGGGTGGTCCATTGTCGAGTCGAAATTATTATGACATAGATATACACACAAAAAAAAATTTTCTGATTCAATCACGAAATTAGTTGATCCAATTAATTTTTAATTGAAATGTCTTCAATCACAGAAATGATAGTATCAATTAAAAAATTAATTGAAGGTCAATTAAAAAGTTAATTGATCCAATTAAAAAATTAATTGATACTATTATTTTTGTGATTGATTTTTGTTTCAATTAAAAAAATTGTTGAATCAATTAAATTTTTAATTGAATATTTTTTACAACTCAATTAAAATTTTAATTGGAAAAATTTTCGTAAAATTTTTTTGTGTGTAGTTAGCTCCTCAACCCCACCCTACTGATGAATGAATAGACGGACGGTCTGATTAAAATTAGGGACGAAGGGATATTGGGGATCTATGAAATCTTCTTATGGGTTAACAAATAGTGTTGTTGAGACAACTTTAATTTTTTTTTATAAAATATGTACTCAGAATTTATATTTATATGTATATAAATATAATTTCTTCAAATTATTCGTTCTTCCAAAGTGAGGACAAAATTGAGGACAATCGAGATGGTCCATTTCTGAGAGGATTCATTGTACATATGTTCTGAACAATAAAGAAGGTATTTGGTTACACATGTATTTTATGTTTGTGTGATACTGCAATATTTTTTTATAATGCCAACAATCGTATTTCTTATGTGGAAGCAAAAAAAATGAAATGCATTCGAAAGGTCTACATACGAGTAAGCTTTAATAATTAAGCTCTTATGAGCTTTCACTTGCACTAAAATAAGTTGTGAGTTTGTAAGCGCAACAATTTTTTTTTTAATTTATGATAAACTCATTTAATTTTTTACCTAAAATGTTAAAATTTTGTAAAGAATGCATTTTTAAAAAATTTTCCCATAATAAATGAAATTTTCACAAAAAAGCTTAATGACATTCAGATTTTGGTCCAGATAAATAATTTCCAATTAAATAGATTCGTTTTGTTTTTGTCCGCAAAAAAGAAGCTTTATATAAATTGAGAGAAATATTTACATACGTTTCTTTTTTTTAAATCTCAAAAAAAAATCCCATTTCTATATAAAAACTATAATTAAATTAAAATTGTTAATGACATTGCAAAACAAAAAAAGCTTTTGAAAAAAGAATTTACAATGATGAAGAAAGCTCATCAAAAAAAATGAGATATTTCGTCTTGCTTTAATACAAGGTTGTAAAATTTAATTTGCTACACTGACAGAAAAAAGCTTTACCATTTAAATTGAGCCAACGAAACAATTTCCAAAATATAATGAACATTTTCGTTGATACAATGAATTTTCTATTTATTTTATGAAATATTTTAATGAACATTTTTTGTTATGTCAACAAACATATATTCGTTGGTTCAATTTATAATGAATTCCTCTTTGTATGTAATGTTCCAAAATGTACACAGAAAAAAATATCACCAATATTTTATTGACTAAAATTTTAATTGAATTAAAAAAAATACAATTAAAAATTTAATTGATTGAACAAATTTTTTAATTAAAGTAAAAATTAATTGTATTAATTAATTTTTGTGTATTTTAAAATAAATTCAAATTGAATTAAAATTCATTAAAAATTTAATTGATTTTTGAATCAAAATAAAAATCAATCACAAAATTTAATTGTATCAAATAAATTTTTAACTCATGTTGAAAAATTATTTTTTTTTTGTCTGAACAAATTTTTTAATTAAAATAATTATCAATCACAAAAATTAATTGTATTAATTAATTTTTGTGAATTTTAAAATAAATTAAAATTGAATTAAAAATTTAATTGAATTAAAATTCATTAAAAATTTAATTGATTTTTCAATCAAAATAAAAATCAATCACAAAATTTAATTGTATCAACTAATTTTTTAATTGATGTTGAAAATTTATTTTTTCTGTCTGAACAAATTTTTTAATTAAAATAATAATCAATCACAAAAATTAATTGTATTAGTTAATTTTTGTGAATTTTAAAATAAATTAAAATTGAATTAAAATTTTAATTGAATTAAAATTCATTAAAAATTTAATTGATTTAATTTTAATTTAATTTAATTGTATCAATTACTTATTTAATTGATGTTGAAAATTTATTTTTTCTGTCGATAGTTATGTATATATAAAAAATAGTCAATATCATCATATTCACTTATATAATAATACAAAAAGCCTTCTACATTAAAAGCTCACAAAAATTATATCTTCATAAACTCATTGAAGAAGAAGAAAAAAACTAAAATGTGTATATGTTTTTTGTTTTTGTATGGTGTACGAAGTAAGAAGAAGTGTTCTAAATAGTTTTTATTTAAATGAATAAAAATTAAATTAATTAAATTAAATGATATTCTTCTTTGCATTTATTTTATATTAACTAAATGTAAATCATTTTCTGTGAGTACCGGAAACGAGGCCCTGTTTTGTTTTTGTTGATAATATACGAACGAGTAATTTTTTTTTAAATTAAAAAAAGAAAATAAAGAAAATATAGTAGATATTAGATTATATTTATAGAAAGAAAATATATTTAGGATAAAAACGAACTAAAAAAATAATTATTTGATGGAAGTTTTCTCAAATACTTACAATTCCATTGAGAGTACAGTTGGATTGGGACAGGCTTGTGGGGCACGAATATGACACTGTTTGTGACAAATCAATTGACAATCACGACACTCATATCCTTGTTTGCCAGGTCTTCGAGGTATGGATTTCATACAGATGGAACATTGTAAGCCACTGCTGTAATACAAAAGTGATTGGGTAAAATTAATTTAATAAAATTTGTTTTGAAAATTGAAGTTTATGTTTTAATTTAAGCACTTTTAAAATACGATCCCAATAAGCTTTGAAGCTACCTAATGTGTATTCCTAGCTAAGAGTATTCTCCCTTATTCATTAACTTCTAATATAACAGGAGAGATCATAGACCTTATAATCAGAGATGGTCTGTCGTAAACTGTAAGGTATTTGACATACATTTACGACGTATTTTACCATACGTCAAAAACGTCGTAAACCTTCGTAAAATACTTAGTTTTTGACAATATACGAATTTATATTGAATGCTTTTATAGAACCGTTTATTTCGTACTTTTTTTTAATTTTTGTATTTATGAATGACTTTTCATTATAAAAAAGAAAATGCTAACCTTCGTAAATTATTTAGTTTTTGTCAAAAATATATTTTTTGTACAGTACGTTTATTAGAACCATTTATGTCTTACTTGATTTGAGAATGATTATTAATAAAATTAAATATGCGTGGTTGGTATTTTGCATGCCCCCACGTTGTGCCTAAATCTGTGCCACAACAATGAAAACGAGTTGCATTCAAATGTTTATGCCAGCGAATCGTGCAAATTTCGTTTGAATAAAAATTTCAAAATATTATTATAAAAAATCTAAAATACTTCAATATGACTTTTTCATGGCTTAGGATACTAAAAATAGTTTTTTTAATCAAATCTAAGGGTCCTGTAGGCGTTTTTGACATTTATTACGTTTTTTACCTTTTATACAGGTATATGACGTTTTCGACGTTTACAACTATTTGACAGTAGAAAACCCAACAAATTGCTACTTGGACCATCTCTGCTTATAATACATAAATGATCCACTATTCTCTTTAAAAAAATGTGTCAGTTCCAAAAATTAATTTTCTGACATTTCGTTTTGATTTTTTCGTAAAGAGTCAGTCCCAAACATTAATCTTAATCTTCGGAACTGTCAAACATAGTTTGACACCCATGGCTCATCTATGTATTATAAGGTCTATGGGAGAGATATCTATGCCTCTAATAAGAGACATATGCCTCTAATATAACAATTTAAGGAAGAGACTGAACGAGTTAACGATCTAGTCAAAAGACACAGACATTGACGTAACTAAGAACTTCTCTCTTATTCGTAGTTAAGCATATTCTCTCTTAATCATCATACCTCTAATACATAGACCTTATAATACGTAGATTATCCACTATTCTCTTCAAAAAAATGTGTCAGTTTCAAAAATTAATTTTCTGACATTTCGTTTTGATTTTTTCGTAAAGAGTCGGCCCCAAACATTAATCTTCGCGCATTTGGTTTTGTGTTGTTCGTAAAGAGCAATGCTGCTCAAAATTAAATTTAGTATTTTCGCGGTTTTGGTCACAATTTTTTGTTCAAATATGAACTTTTAATATATTAATTTATTTATAAATCCTCTGTTGCAACATAAACGTTCTAATTTTGTGTAAAATTGGCAAACTACAAAAAGGAAAACGAAAGAGATTGTAATCGTGCTCTTATTTTTCTCGTTTATTCTTAATCTTCGGAACTGTCAAACATAGCTTGACACCCATGGCTCATCTATGTATTATAAGGTCTATGCTCTAATATAACAAGAGAGTCCTATGCTACTAATAAAACATGAGAGACCTACATATGCATCTAATATAAAAATTTAGAGACTGAACGAGTTAACAGATATTGACGTTACTAAGAGCTACTCTGTTATTAGTAGTTAAGACTATTCTCTCTTATACACCATTCTAATATAACAGAAAAGTTTTGTTTTTGTAATTAAAATACAATTGACTCAACTATTTTGTTTTGGAGTTTTGTTTTTGTAATTAAAATACAATTGACTCAACTATTTTGTTTTGGAAACAAATCATAAGATATTATAAACCTTATAAAATTACAAAAAACAAATATTTCATCTAAACGTAAATTAAATATAAATTAATTACTAATAATACAATAAATAATTGATACCTCAGTAAAAAAAATTAATTGAGTTTTTCGCCAAAATAAATTCAATGTTTATTTGGAACAATAAAAAAATTAAGATCCGAAAAAATCAATTCTGCTTGTTTCTGTAATTAAACAAACTATATTTAAACTTACCCGCTTAAATGCTTGGCAATAAAGGTATGATCATTGTATATGTGCAATTTGGTTCCTTTGCGGCGCCATCTGGGACGTTGTGCGATATTAAGAGGCACAATAAAGTGTCTAGGGAAACAAACACAAAAGAAGGAAATAGTTTTAAAGACACATATATGTATATAATATAAAATATTAAAAATTCTTAAATAAATAAATAAAACAAAATACTCGATACTCAAGTGCTTTGAAAATATTTACGTTGAGGAATACAAATCCTACATAAATGTCCTATAACCCGACTATGACTGATGTGATCGTATTTTTTAACTGGACTTCCTCAATTTTTCTCGGAGAATATTTTTACCAAAAAATTTACCAAATAAAAAAATCTATTTTTTGCAGTGTTTGGTCAAAGTTTTGTGGTTATTATGAAAAAAATGTTTCTTATTTTTTATTATTTTATTAGTCAAAATTTTTTTGCTTAAATTTTATTTCTATAGAAAATTTTATTTCTATAGAAAATTTTGTCAAAATTTTATCTCTATATAAATATTGTCAAAACTTTATCTCTATCTACAATTTTGTCAAAAATGTTTTTGCTCAATCTGTTTGAGAAATAGTAGCTCCTATTAACCACCAAGAACCAGATTTAGATGTAAAGAACATGTACATATTGTAATCACGGTTGCCACTCGAGCCAAAAATAATCTACCAAAAATTTAAGAAATTTTTACCAAAAAAGTACCAAATAAAAAAAAATCTATTTTTTGCAGTGTTTGGTTAAAGTTTTGTGGTTATTATGAAAAAAATGTTTCTTATGTTTTATTATTTTATTTTAATATTGACTTTAGAGAAAATTTAGTGAAAATTTTATTTGTTTAAATTTTATTTCTATAGAAAATTTTGTCTAAACTTTATCTCTATATATTTTGTTAAAATTTTATCTCTATAGAATATTTTGTCAAAATTTTATTTTTATGGACGATTTTGTCAAAATTTTATATTTATAGAAAATTTTGTCAAAATTGTATCTCTATAGAAAATTTTGTCAAAATTTCATCTCTATAGAAAATGTTGTCAAAATTTTATTTTTATGGACAATTTTGTCAAAATTTTATATTTATAGAAAATTTTGTCAAAATTGTATCTCTATAGAAAATTTTGTCAAAATTTCATCTCTATAGAAAATTTTGTCAAAATTTCATCTCTATAGAAAATTTTGTCAAAATTTTATCTCTATAAAAAATTTTGTCAAAATTTTATCTCTATAGAAAATTTTGTCAAAATTTTATCTCTATAGAAAATTTTGTCAAAATTTTATCTCTATAGAAAATGTTGTCAACATTTTATTTCTATAGAAAATTTTGTCAAAATGTTATCTCTTTAGCAAATTAAGTCAAAATTTCATTTCGTTTGTAGAACATTTTTTCAAAATTTTATCTCTATAGAAAATTTTGTCAAAATTTTATCTCTATAGAAAATTTTGTCAAAATTTTATCTCTATAGAAAATTTTGTCAAAATTTTATCTCTATAGAAAATTTTGTCAACATTTTATTTCTATAGAAAATTAAGTCAAAATGTTATCTCTATAGCAAATTAAGTCAAAATTTCATTTTGTTTGTAGAAATTTTTTTCAAAATTTTATCTCTATAGAAAATTTTGTCAAAATTTTATTTCTAAAGAAAATTTTGTTAAAATTGTATCTCTATAGAAAATTTTGTCAAAATTGTATCTGTGTAGAAAATTTTGTCTAAATTTTATCTCTATAGAAAAAAACTTATCATTTTTTGAATTCTACCAACTGTGGCAACCGTGATTGTAACCGATTTGCATAAAAATATTACTGAACTTTTTAATGAAATAGTATATCGCATATTTTCCTTTCCAAAATTAATCACAAATGTCTTTGATATATGTATGTATTACTCTCACATAAAAATGAATATGTAAAAAACATTTTATAATTTTATTGTACAAAAAAAATTTTAAATGTTCACAAACATTTCTTATGATGACTTTTTAATACCATTATTATCGGTGATCGGCTTATTTTTTTACCATTGCTCTCTTACAAAAAATTCTTAATGCACTCCCTAAAACGGGGAAAATTCACCAAATGCAACAAGAACATAACTCTCTTGAAAGAAGTACATATCCCTATATGACATCACTATTTCAATATCTACATATTTAATTATTATAAAGTAATTTTTTGTCTAATAGTTTTTACATATTTTTAAAATAAATAAATTTAATTTGGCAAATCTAATATTTTGAATCATTTTTATAATATCGTATCCGGCTACGAGAACATGATAACACCTAAAACATCTAATTACCCACTACACTCCCCCATCCACCCTATCAATAACATATACATAGTACAATACTATTACTCCCATTGCTTTAACTCTCTTCTACCAAAGTACTCCGAGTGGCTCTAAAACTGTCTCTCCACATCAGCATAACAAAAAACCAAGCAACAGCTACTCAAACTAACACAACAATCAAAACAATTTTTGAAAAATGCAATTTTCTCCACTAGAACTCGATTAATTTAACAATAATATTAATATTATATGTAATAATTAATATATGTATATAATATATAATATAAATAATTTAATTTAATATAATATAATTTTATTGTTTGAAACATGAGAGGTTTATTAAATAAACTCCAAAAGCGAGTGGTTTTCTATGGTGACGCGTTGAAACTAGAGTCATCAAAAAACCGTTTTTTTTTTAAGTCATGGTTTCTCGGCCTTAAAAAATAACAGATTATTTACCGGTGGAGGGTGTTTTTTAAATCAAATAACTGGTATGACGGGTTCAATGGAATTTTCCCAAAAAAGTTATAAAACGCGTAGCTTTGAAAGGAAAATCTAATTTTATTGACACCAAAACCAACGTAAAAAATAATTAACCAAATTTTGCATTTAATTGGAATTGTTTTATAGCAGTTTACTACTATACTCAAATCCAATTGCCTAAATATGTCATTGAATTGATAATTTTATATTGAAATCACAAAGCACGAAATACGGATTCTGAGGCTTTGAAGAGACCGGTGGTGCCGGTCCACTGAAAAAGGAATTTTCAATAAAACCGACAATCAGAAGCATTGGTTTTTTACACCGTTTAGAATACAAATAGACACTTACCTCTTAATACCATTTTCAATAGTCTCCAGCACCAGTGTGGATGCTTCATGGACGTAGGTTTTTGTGCTGGCCGAAGAGAAACCTGAGATGGCTGAGGACTCTGAAATTGAAGAACGTCTTGAGTGATCTAATGTGGGTGACATGCCTGAGCGTCCTATACACAGATCCCACAGACCCACACAAATCAAAAATTTTTTTTGGAAAAATCAAAGTTTAAACCCAATTTTTAAAATTATAAAACAAAAAATGTTAGCAACAAAATGTAATGGACAAAAAAAGAAAATTAAATAAAAAAATAGATAAAAGTGCATTGAGGAGAAAAAAAAAATAAAATAAAAAATGGGATTTTTTAAATTAAAAGAAAAAAAAAAACAAAAAACAATGTTTTAAACCATAACACCGGTTATATACAAAACCATAATGTTGTTGTTTTTATTTTGTTGTTGATGTTGTTTGTAGGTCAAAACCGGATGAAGTTGAGTCCAGTGTAGAATTTCAAACCAAAATATATCAAAATTATAACGCCAGGAGTGCCAAACCAAACCATAATTATAAAACAAATGAAAATTGTATTCGTTTGTTTTTGGTCAAAATATGAAATGAGAAAAGATAAATAAATAAATAAAAAAATTAATAAATTTTGTTTAGGAATCATATATTTTGTTTACAAAATATATAAGCAAAAAAAAACAAAAAAAACGTTTTTCCAAAATATTGACAATAATTTGTGTTTTTAAATTTTTGAACATTTTTTGACATAGTGATATATAGCAATGTGATGTATTGCCGTGGGCATGTGTGTGTGCGCGAGTGTGGTGAGAGAGGCGTGTATATGAGTGAGAGCGTGAATTAGTGTTGTTGTTGTTTGGTAATACATACAGTTGTTCGTTTTTTTTGTATTAGTTTAGTTTTGTTACAAAGACAAACATTTAGTTCAACAGTTTTTGTGTTTTTTTAAGTAGATTTTTTTTATCGTTGAAGAAGAGAAAGACATATATATTTTTTTAAAAATTTTTTTAGTAGAAAATAAGAAAAGAAATGAAAGAAATGGAAATTAAAATTACACACAGGATAGGGAAATGAAAAATGACATGATTTATATACTATGGAACGAAACAAAAATAAATATTGAATATATCAAAGGTAAAATATACACATAAATATATTACGTAATTATGGTTTTAATATATATGTGCTTTTACGTTAATGAATGATATGTCTGTCTAGTCAAATAATGCATAGAAAAAATATCACCAAAATTTCTTTTTCAATTTAAATCTTAATTGCAGTTGAAAAACTATTCAATTAACAAATTATTTGATTTTTAATCAATTAAAATTCTAACACACATAGAAAAATATCACGAAATTTTATTTTTCCACTTAAAATTTTAATTGAATTTTAAAAAAATTTTCGTGGAAAATTTTTTTTTGGTTCAACAAATAATATAAATAAATTTTTTAATTGGATCAATCAAATTTTTGATTGACTTGATTTTCCAATTAAATAAAATTCAAATACACATAGAAAAAATATCATCAAATTTTATGTTTCCATTTAAAATTTTAATTGAATTTTAAAAAAATTTCCAAGGAAATTTGTTTTTTGGTTCAACAGAATTTTTAATCAAAATAAAAAATCAATTACGTTAATTAATTGGATCAATAAAATTTTTGATTGACTTGATTTTCTAATCAAATAAAATTCAAATACACATAGAAAAAATATCACCAAATTTTATTTTTCCATTTAAAATTTTAATTGAATTAAAAAAAAAAACCAAGGAAATTTGGTTTTTGGTTCAACAAAATTTTTAATCAAAATAAAAAATCAATTACGTTAATTAATTGGATCAATCAAATTTTTGATTGACTTGATTTTCTAATCAAATAAAATTAATAGAAAAATATCACGAAATTTTCTTTTTCCATTTAAAATTTTAATTGAATTAAAAAAAAAATCGTGGAAAATTGTGTTTTTGGTTCAACAAATCAATATAAATTAATTTTTTAATTGGATCAATAAAATTTTTGATTGACTTGATTTTCTAATCAAATAAAATTCAACTACACATAGAAAAAATATCACCAAATTTTATTTTTTCCATTTAAAATTTTAATTGAATTTAAAAAAAAAAAAAATTCCAAGGAAAATTTTTTTTTGGTTCAATAAAATTTTTAATCAAAATAAAAAATCAATTACGTTAATTAATTAATATAAATAAATGTTTTAATTGAATCAATTTATTTTTTGATTGATTTGTTTTTTGTTTATTCAAATAAAATTCAAATACTCATAGAAAATAAAAATCACCAAATGGTATTTTTCCATTTAAAATTTTAATGAATTTTAAAACATTTCCAAGGATTTTTTTTGGTTCAACAAAATTTTTAATCAAAATAAAAAATCAACTACGTTAATTAATTAATATAAATTATTAATTAATATCAAATTTTTGATTAACTTGATTTTCTAATCAAATAAAATTCAAATAAACATAGAAAAAATATCACCAAATGGTATTTTTCCATTTAAAATTTTAATGAATTTTAAAAAATTTCCAAGGAAATTTTTTTTTTGGATCAACAACATTTTTAATCCAAATAAAAAAAAATCAACTACGTTATTTAATTAATATAAATAATTTTTTTTTTGTGGATCAATCAAAAATTTTTGGTGATTGGTTCTAGCATATCTGTGATCGTAGAAATTTCAATTAAAAATTAATTTTGTTTTTTTTTTTGTTTTTGGATTTCGTAATACATAGAAAAAAATATTACCAGATTTTATTTTTCTATTTAAAATTTTACTTGAGTTTTAAAAATTTGCCAAACAAAAATTTTTTTGGTTTAACAAATTTTTTAATCAAGATAAAAAATTCAACCACATAAATTATTTGTGTCAATTAAATTTTTAATTGGATCAACTAAATTTGTTGGTGATTTTTTTTTGTTTTGGATTTCGAGATACACAGAAAAAAATATTACCAGATTTTATTTTTCTATTTAAAATTTTACTTGAGTTTTAAAAATTTTCCAAACAAAATTTTTTTTGCTTTAACAAATTTTTTAATCAAAATAAAAAAAATCTACCACATAAATTATTTGCGACAATTAAATTTTTAATTGGATAAATTAAATTTTTTGATGATTGGCTCTAGCACATCTGAGATTTCAGAAATTTCAATTAAATAATAATTGGATCAATTAATTTCGTCATTGAGGACAAAATGTACTTTTTTCTGTGCGTTAAATGAAATAGTGGAACTTTTTTGGACTTTGGAGTACGATTTTCGAAGTGGCTATCCTTAGTCAGCTATCCTTAGTGGGGATTCTGAATTTAATATGAAACCCTAAGCTTTTTCGTCCCATAGAGGCTATTTTGTACACAATTTAGTACACAAAGTCAGCAATGTATTCTTTGATAGTCCCATGGGGACTAAATTTAGTACAAAATTTAGTATAAAAACTCAAAGCAAATATTTTTTCTCATATAGAGATTTGTGATGGAAGAAAAACAATATGATAACATAGACTCTGTTTTGTATGATATTTGTGTATACACAGAACAGAACTTGTATGCGAACATTGTACCTTTTTTGGTACTATTATGGAAATACGTACAAATTCTATTTATCTTATTTACAGAATGCAACAGTAGAGAATTTTGACAATTGCAAGTATCGCTATTTATTGGATACAGTTATATTTTGCTCCTTCTGTGAGAAGTTTATGTACTCTGTTGTTATAGCTGGTACGCCGTTGGCCCTTTCTAGTACCTTGGGAAACGATTTTCGAAATGTCTATGCTTAATCACATTTCAAGTTTCTCATAATAGACATTTGTCATGGCAGAATTTAAAAACCTAAGCTTTTTTATGTCCCATGGGTACTAAATTTAGTACAAAAACTCAAAGCAAAGAGTTTTATTTTATTTGTGGTGACATCAAATTATATTTGTGGTGGAGGAAAGAGAATTTTGTGATGGTAATGTCAATATAAACCATTTTTCATATGTACACTCTGAACAGAACTTGTATAAAACAGGGGTAAACTGCGAACATAGTATCCTTTTCGATACTATTATGGTAGTACGTACAAATTCTATTTATTTTATTTACAAAATACAATAGTAGAACATTTTGATAATGTGTAAGTAACTGCCTTCATTGTATCTAGTATTGGGATATTTTGTACTTATTTTTAGTACCTTGTAGAGCGGTTTTCGAAATTTTGTACTTATTTTTCTGTTTTAAGTACCTTGTACAGTGTTTTTCGAAATTTTGTACTTATTTTTCTATTTTCAGTACCTTGTAGAGTCGTTTTCGATATTTCCTTCGTTTGTTTACACATTGGAAAATTTGAAGATTCTGTGCCAAGTTATTCTATAAACATATCCCATAATACTTAATTGGTACCAAAAATAAGTACAAAAACTTACAGAAAACCTATTATATTTTGTCAGAGAATCTATACAAAAAAGTCATGGTGATTTCAGGTGATATTTGTGATGAAAGAAAACTTGGAATTAATGGTGATGACAAGAATACGTTTTTTTCTAAAGGTGTTGTGGATGGGGTGGACTATTGGGTAATTACCAAGTGAATTGCTTTTGGACAATACAGCACGATCGACAGATAATGAACGTGAATCACCGTTAAGTGTTCCTGTTGGAGTTGTAAGATTATGTTGATGATGTTGTTGTGACGTTAAAGCGCCACGATCAGCCGAATGGGTGCGTGTCTTGGAACGACTTAAACGTTTTTTCAAGGTACCAAAGAAATTGCGTTTCTTACTGCGGCCACGATCATCCAAATCTTCAGCAGGTGGGGCCAAAGGCTGCTGGGTGACCATACCACCATTGCGAGGTAAACTATTGCTATTGTAGCCATTGTTTGTGTAGGAGCTATTATTACCATTGCCATTGGCTGGAGAATAAGCACCCATGGAGGAGGCACCATTCAATTGATAATTATTATGACCATTGGGCGAGGAGGCAGCATTGGGTTGGCCATACTAAATATGAAGAAAAAAATAAAAAAGTTAGATGGGTAAAAATAACAAGAAACTTATACATACATTTAATTTTAAGAGCTTTTCTTTAAAAAAAAATTGAGCTTAAAGTTCTGAAGCTTTATATACAAAATTTCAACCCAAATCTCTGAAGTTTTAAGTTCAAATTTTGATGCAGAGCTTTTATCTTAAAGCTCCCAACCTTTAATTTTGATCTTAAAGCTTTAAACTAAAATGTTGATCTTAAAGCTTTAAGCTCAAATTTTGATCTTAAAACTCTAAATCTGTAAGATTTAAATTCTGAAGCTTTATAATCAAAATTTGAACCTAAATCTCTGAAGTTTTAAGTTCACATTTTGATGCAAAGCTTTAATTTTGATCTTAAAGCTCTAAAGATATAATTTTGATCTTAAAGCTCTGAAGATATAATTTTGATCTTAAAGCTTTAAATTTAAATTTTGTCTTAAAGGTTTAAAGCTTTAAGTTCTGAAGCTTCAAATTCCAAATTTCAACCTAAATCTCTGAAGTTTTAAGTTCAAATTGTTATCCAAAGCTCCAAACCTTTAATTTTGATCTTAAAGCTTTAAGCTCAAATTTTGATATTAAAGCTTTAAATTTAAATTTTGATCTTAAAGGTCTAAAGCTGTAAGCTTTAAGTTCTGAAGCCTCAAATTCCAAATTTCAACCTAAATCTCTGAAGTTTTAAGTTCAAATTTTTATCCAAAGCTTTAATTTTGATCTTAAAGCTCAAAAGTTATAATTTCTATCTCAAAGCTCCAAACCTTTAATTTTGATCTTAAAGCTTTAAGCTAAAATTTTGATATTAAAACTCTAAAGCTGTACGCTCAACATTTGATATTAAAGCTTTAAGCTCAAATTTTGATCTTAAAGCTCTAAAGCTGTAAGTTCTGAACCTTTAAATTCAAAATTCCAACCTTTTTAAAATTAAATTTTTTATCAAAAGCTTTAATTTTGATCTTAAAGCTCTAAAGTTGTAATGTTTATCTCAAAGCTCCAAACCTGTAATGTGGAGCTTAAAACTTTAAGCTCAAATTAAAGCTCTAAAGCTTCAAGCTCAAATTTTGATCTTAAACTCAAATTTTGATCTTAGAACTTTAAAACTTATGCTTAAATCTATTACAATTTAAAAGCTTTAATTAGTAAAAAAACAGAAAACAATTCTAAACTTTTTTAGCTTTTTCTAAGCTTTTTTTCAAAAAGTTCTCATTTAATAAACTTTGCATGCTTTTAAGAACTTTGCTTTAAATACAAAAAAAACATAAATCTGAAAACTTTGCAAGTTTTGAGCTTTCTGTAGAGCTTTTACGTAGGTGATTATGATTTTTTTTGTTTCGTTGCAGCTACACTTACCTCTGTTGTAGAATCTCCCAAAGCACTATCGTTACCTGTGGTAATATCTAAGGACGGTTTTTCATTTAGGCACTCATTTTGTGGATACGAATCAGTGGGACTAGCTGTTATATCTGTGGTCACTGATGTATCCTGGGTAATTTGTTCTATATTCTCTAGACTATCGAGAGGCAGAGATTCGTTAGCCTCCAATTCTCCAGTGCTATCCAAAGCTTTTGAGACGGCGGCATTTAAAACATCTTGAGATTCTTTAACTTCGATTTGTCCATCTTTATTAACTTCGACCTTAGTTGGGGTTAAGGTTCATTTTTTTGTGTATTTGCAAAATTTTGACAATTTAAGCGAGCATTAATAAAAGCAGAGTTTTCGTTTTGCATTAACCGTAGTATATAGGTTTGTCATGTCCAAGAACATAGAGTTTTAGATTTAGAGAAACAAATAAAATGCCATGAAAAGAGAACATTTTGGGGGTTAGCATTTGAACAAATTCTATTCTAAGGAAAAAAATATTAAAAATAATATAAATATTTTTTTTTTGGGTTATTTACAACTAACTAGACGTTAATGATGCTCTTCAGCTTATCTTTGACCATTTTAAAAAATGACTGAATAAGTGAAAGCAACTAAAATTTTAAAAAAGAAAATTTTGTTAGAAAAAAAAAAACGAAGATTATGAAAATCAAACAATTTGGAACGCAACTTCAACAAAATTAAAAACAAAAAAAAAACTTAAAATGTTATGAGTTTTAGTCGAAATGAATTTTTTCGTAAAATTTGAATTTACCTTAAATGCATTGGGATTACTAGAATTCTGTTCGAATAATGATGGTGGTGCAGTTGTTTTTTTTTTATATGATGACAGAGACCAAATTGTAAAGGACAACGTTTTTCATAATGATTTAAAGTGTGTTTTTTTTTTTCAATTATGATGGTAAAACAGCATGTGCACAGGAACCATAATCATGAAAATAAAAATGAAAAATAAATAGATTCATAATAAAAATCAATCAAGCAATAATCTGATAAAAAAAGTCCACCAGAAACAAAGCTGAAAATGAATGTGGTCTAATGGTGTAATAATGAAAAAAAAAGAGATCGATAATATGTTGAACTATTTAAAAATTAAAAAAATATCTTAATGTGCAACTATTACGAATTTCTAAAGTGGTGATATATCAAGCCCCCCTGCCTTAATTATTAGAAATTTTATTGCTCTCTTAATGTCTCTCACGACAAGGAGAATGTTATGAATGATATATTTGATAATCTCTTAAACAGTGCTCAATTTATAGACTTGTCCAAGAGTTGAGTGCTAATCTTGTTTGTATTGTTTTTTTCTTTTAGTGTCCTTTGATTTCAAGTGAGTGGTGTATATTAGAAATTTCATTGCTCTCTTGCTCTTTTCCCATATATCAAAACAAGGAGAATGTTATGAATGAGAATATCAAATATTCTCTTATAGATTTGCAATACAAGAGAATTGAGTAGGAAAATCATTATTTCCTTTGGTGTCAGAGTTGCCACAATTAATTTTCATTTTGGACCAACATTTTTCCAAAATTGGACCAAAATTCGTACCAGCGGACCAATTTTTTAAATTAAATTAATATAATTTAAAAGTCAAAAGTTCCCAAAATTTTTACTTCGATAGAAAATTTTGTTAAAATTTTATTTCTATTCAAAATTTTTATTTCTATTTATTTCTATAGAAAAAAATTGTCAAAATGTTTCTTTTATAAATTTTATCCAAATTTTATTTCTATAGAAAATATTGTCAAAGTTTTGTTTTTATAGAAACTGTTGTCCAAATTTTATTTCTATAGAAAAATTTTTCATAATTTTATTTCTATAGAAAATTTTGTCAAAATTTTATTTCTATAGAAAATTTTGTCAAGATTTTCTATTGAAATAAATTTTTGGCTAAATTTTCTATAGGAATGGAATTTTGAAAAAATTTCCTAAAGAAATAACATTTTGACAAAATATTCTTTAGAAACTAAAATTTTTATAGAAATAAATTTTTGGCTAATTTTTCTATAGAAGTTGAATTTTGACAGAATTTCCTAAAGAACTTAAATTTTGACAAAATTTCCTATATAGAAAATTTATTTATTTTTCCAAAATTTTATTTCTATAGAAAATTTTGTCAACATTTTATTTCTTTAGGAAATTTTGTCAAAATTCCATTTCTATAGAAAATTTAGCCAAAAATTTATTTCAATAGAAAATTTAGCCAAAATTTTATTTCTATACAAAATTTGTACAAAATTTTTCCATAATTTTGTAGCTATACAAAATGTTATTTCTATAGAAATTTTCGTCCAAATTTTATTTCTATAGAGAATTTTGTCAAAATTTTATTTCCATAGAAAATTTTCTCAAAATTTTACTTCCATAGAAAATTTTCTCAAAATTTTATTTCTATAAAAAATTTTCGCAAAACTTTATTTCTATAGAAAATTTTGTCAAAATTTTCTTTCTATAGAGAATTTTGTCAAAATTTTATTTCCATAGAAAATTTTCTCAAAATTTTATTTCCTAGAAATTTTTTTCAAAATTTTATTTCTATAAAAAATTTTCTTAAAATTTTGTTTCTATAGAAAATTTTGTCAAAATTTTATTTCTATAGAAAATTTTGTCAATTTTTTTTTTATAGAAAATTTTGTCAAAATTTTATTGCTATAGAAGATTTTTGTCAAAATTTTATTTCTATAGAAAATTTTCTCAAAATTTTATTTCCATAGAAAATTTTGTCAAAATTTTATTTCTATATAAAATTTGTACAAAATTTTGTCATAATTTTGTAGCTATACAAAATTTTATTTCTATAGAAAATTTTGTCAAAATTTTATTTCTATAGAGAATTTTGTCAAAATTTTATTTCCATAGAAAATTTTCTCAAAATTTTACTTCCATAGAAAATTTTCTCAATATTTTATTTCTATAAAAAATTTTCTTAAAATTTTGTTTCTCTAGAAAATTTTCGCAAACCTTTTTGTCAAAATTTTACTTCTATAGAGAATTTTGTCAACATTTTATTTCCATAGAAAATTTTCTCAAAATTTTATTTCCATAGAAAATTTTCTCAAAATTTTATTTCTATAAAAAATTTTCTTAAAACTTTGTTTCTCTAGAAAATTTTCGCAAAACTTTATTTCTATAGAAAATTTTGTCAAAATTTTATTTCTATAGAAAATTTTGTCAATTTTTTTTATAGAAAATTTTCTCAAAATTTTATTGCTATAGAAGATTTTTGTCAAAATTTTATTTCTATAGAAAATTTTCTCAAAATTTTATTTCCATAGAAAATTTTATCAACATTTATTTCTATAAAAAAATTTTCTTAAAATTTTGTTTCTCTAGAAAATTTTCGCAAAACTTTATTTCTATAGAAAATTTTGTCAAAATTTTATTTCTATAGAAAATTTTGTCAATTTTTTTTATAGAAAAATTTCTCAATATTTGATTGCTATAGAAAATTTTGTCAAAATTTTATTTCTATAGAAAATTTTGTCAAAATTTCATTTCTATAGAAAAATTAGCCAAAAATTTATTTCTATAGAAAATTTTTCCAAAATTTTATTTCTATAGAAAATTTTGTCAATTTTTTTTATAGAAAAATTTCTCAAAATTCTATTTCTATAGAAAATTTTGTCAAAATTTCATTTCTATAGAAAAATTAGCCAAAAATTTATTTCTATAGAAAATTTTTCCAAAATTTTATTTCTGTACAAAGTTTCTATAGAAAATTTTGTCAAAATTCCATTTCTATAGAAAATTTAGCCAAAAATTTATTTCAATTGAAAATTTAGGCAACATTTTATTTCTATAGAAAATTTAGCCAAAATTTTATTTCTCTATAAAATTTGTACAAAATTTTTCCATAATTTTATTTCTATAGAAAATTTTGTCCAAATTTTATTTCTATAGAAAATGTAGCCAAAATTTTATTTCTATAGAAAGTTATCGCTAAATTTTATTTCTATATAAAATTTTTGCAAAATGTTTGCATAAATTGTATATATACAAAATTGTTTTAAAGTTTTTTTCTGTACAAAATATTATCTCTATAGGAAATTTTGTTAATATTTTATTTCTATGGAAATTTTAGTTAAAGTTTTATTTCTAGAAAATTTTGTCAAAATTTTAAAAATTTTGACGAAACTGGACCAAAATCAATTAAATTCTTTTTGGTCCGATCATCGGACCAAATTTATAATTTAATAATTTTTTGGACAAATTTTGGTCCGATCGGACCAAAATGGCAACCCTGTTTAGTGTATTTTTTATTTCAAGTGAGATATTTATATTATTGTGTTGCTCTCTTACTCTCTCTTTCTCATAACAAGGAGAATATTATGAATGATATATTTGATATTCTCTTAAACAGCTTTGAATTGATAGACTTGCAATAACAAGAGGGTTGATTGGTAAACTGGTTTATATAGAAAATTGTTTTTGGTTAACCCTCTAAAGCCCAAACCTGCCTTTCGATGGTATTTAACTTCAAAAACTTCCATCCAATATATGCGTCTTTTAAATGTTTATAAATAAATACAGAGGCTGATAGGCGAACTTCTGAGGAAGAGACGAATTTTAGCCATTCTAGGGCAATCAATCCTCCAAAGGAATATGAAAACATACACTTCCCAAGGGGAAATTTTATCACCTCTGGTTTAAAATGTTTTTGCTCCCTTAGAAAAAATAAAATTAAAGTGGCGATATTTGTAAATAATGAGGCACTGACTTTATGTGTAAGACATAAGCGATGTTTGAGAGAAGATTTTGCTTGTATGATGATTTTATTGATAACCCATTCAACATATTATCGATCGGCTCTGGAATAACCAATTCCTTCCAAACCAATTGCTTCCATTTACTGAACACACTTACCCTCTGAACACTATGTATAATCAATGTACTCTTGCTGGGCTGACCATTGGTGGTATTTAAGGCGCCCTCCTGTAAGGCACGTACAGCAGCATCAGCCAAATTGGAACCATTCTTCATATGCTCATTTATGCTAGGCGTACTAATGTGTAAAGCCTCTTTCAGTTTATATGGCCTAGGGCCGGCAGGTATTTCAGCGCCCTCAATGAACACAAAGTCCACGGTTATGGAACCGTGGACTTGTTGTGTCTCATAGGGGCGAGGTTGCAAAGCCAAAACTTGTGTTGATGCTGGACCAACGGCCAACTCATCAATGCCTACCAAACCAAGACCCAAAAACTTGGGACTACCAGTAGCATCGGCAGGACGATCATAGACTTCGAAGAGGATCTCGGCAGATTGTTGGGACAAATCGCTGTAATTTAAAGATTTTTTTTATAACAAAGAAAAGTTTTTTTTGTTTTAAGATGGAGACTCACAATAAGAAATGTTCATCCCAGTAGGGTTGATTGCCTTGTCGGGCACCAGTTTGATTCTTTTGTGGTGGCTCATCCATTTCCACTACCACATAGGGATCTCGGGCATCCTTTAAACCTTCGCCTTTGACTATTTTCACCAATAAACGTCTACCCGAAATCATAGGTGTTGCTCCATGGGAACCCATGCCAAAGTCCAAGTTGTTCTAAAGTATGTTTTAGATTTTTTTCGATTTCGATTTTTTTCGAGGGGAAATGTAAAGAATATTTAAAAATGAATAAGATTTGTTAAGCCAAGTGAAAGGGACTAAAACATAAATTTTTCTTAAAATAAAACCAAAATAAAAAAACTCCAAAATATGCCTTTTAAGGATGGGGTTGATATGGATGGTTAAGGGTTTTTACTAATTTTATTTAAACTAATTTTTTGTGATATCTATAGAGACAAGGATTGGAATTCAACAAAAAAAAATTCAAAAATTTGCCAAAAATTTTAGTAATGATAAAAATATTGCAAGTGTCCCTGTAAAATAAGAAAAATCAAAAAAATGAAAGAAAAAATAATTGGAAATTAAAAATTTTACCAACCAATTATAAACTGATGCTTAGCCAAAAAAAATGGTGTCTTCAGTTTTATGTATTGGGAAACAGGATTTCATTTGAATTTTTTAACAAAACTTTAATTTAATGAAATGAAGGATTTTTAATTATGTAAAATAAATAAAAATATATAAATAAAAATAATTAAATTATATAAAATAATTTGCATATAATTAATAGTCGAACTTTCCAATAATGGATCTTTAGGGGACCACAAAATTGCTTCATTCTATAGAAACTTCATAATTTTAAATGAAATTTTCCCTTGATTTTTTTTTTAAATATATATAATATATATAATAAAATTTATAATATGTAATAAATATATATAATAAAAAATATTAAATTGGGTTATGACCAGATTTCAGAAAATCGGGCGCAGTGTTGCCAGTATTGGGGATTTTTCCCCAAATTGGGGATATTTTTTTGTGAATGGAGAAGAAATTTCTGAGTTGGGGACTTGGGGATTTGGTGGGGAATATCCATAAATTTGGGGATTTTTGTGGGGATTTTTTTGAGAGATCGGTTTAATCTTTATTAAATTTTATTTCTATACGAAATTTTATTAATATTCTATTTCTATAGAAAATTTTGTCAAAATTTTATTTCTATATTGAAAATTTTGTGAAAATTTTATTTCTATAGAAAATTTTGTCAAAATTTTATTTTTATAGAATATGTATGTCAAAATTTTATTTCTATAGAAAATTTTGTCAAAATTTTATTTCTATAGAAAATTTTGTCAAAATTTTATTTCTATAAAAATTTTTGTGAAAATTTTATTTCTATGGAAAATTTTGTTAAAATTCTATTTTTATATAGAAAATTTTGTTAAAATTCTATTTCTAAAGAATATTTTGTCAAAATTTTATTTCTATTTTATCAAAACTTTATTTCTATAGAAAATTTTGTCAAAATTTTATGTCTATAGAAAATTTTGACAAAATTTTATTTCTATAGAAAATTTTATCAAAATTGTATTTCTGTAGACAATTTTGTCAAAATTTTATTTCTATAGAAAATTTTGTCAAAATTTTATTTTTATAGAATATGTATGTCAAAATTTTATTTCTATATAGAAAATTTTGTCAAAATTTTATTTCTATAGAAAATTTTGTCAAAATTTTGTTTCCATATATAAAACTGTGTCAAAATTTTATTTCTATAGAAAATTTTGTCAAAATTTTATTCTATATAGAAAATTTTTTGAAAATTTTATTTCTATAAAAAATTTTCTCAAAATTTTATTTCTATATAGAAAATTTTGTTAAAATTCTATTTCTATAGAATATTTTGTCAAAATTTTATTTCTATATAGAAAATTTTATTTCTATAAAAAATTTTGACAAAATTTTATTTCTTTTTTTGTCTAAATTTTATTTATTTATGTATAGAAAATTTTGTCAAAATTTTATTTCTATAGAAAATTTTGTCAAAATGTTATTTCCATAGAAAATGTTTGCAAATTTTTATTTCTATATAGAAAATTTTGTCAAAATTTTATTTCTATAGAAAATTTTGTAAAAATTTTATTTCTATATAGAAAATGTTGGTAAAATTTTATTTCTATATAGAAAATTTTGGTAAAATTTTATTTCTAATTTGCCAAAATTGTATTTCTATAGAATAAAATTTTGTCAAAATTTTATCTCTATTGAAAATTTTGACAAAATTTTAATTTATAGAAAATTATATCAAAATTTTATTTCTATAGAAAATTTTGTCGAAATTGTATTTCTATAGAAAATTTTGTCAAAATTTTATTTCTTTAAAATATATATGTCAAAATTTTATTTCTGTATAGAAATTTTGTCAAAATTTTATTTCTGTATACAACATTTTGTCAACATTTTATTTATAAAGAAAAATTTGTCAAAATTTTATTTCTATAGAAAATTTTGTCAAAATTGTATTTCTATTGAAAATGTTGCCAAAATTTAATTTTTATTAAATAAATAAAAAATTAATATACAAAGTTATGAAACATAAATGCAAACGATGATGAAAGCTCTCCTAGCCTGTGATTTATATTCTAAAATATATAATTTGCAATGAGTTAGATATGATATGTCATACATATTCTCATAATAAATATAAATAAATTATAAATGTACAGAGTAAAATAAAATATAAATAAAAAATATATATTAAGTTATATAAAAAATAAATATAAAAATAATAAATAATTTGTAAAAATTTGAGATGATTAGGCATATTTTAGAGTTTCCCATGAAAATGCTTTATGTTAAATGTTAAAAAATAAAAAAGGAAATGTTAATTTTATATTTCAATGTGGTTGGGACCTTAGAACATAGAGAAGTGTTTTCATAAAGTGTTCCAAAAACCAAAAAAAAAAAAAACAATACATTTCGAATTGTTTCTTATAAAGTGAAAAAAAAAAACAAACTAAATCTGTATATCAAACACCAATGTCTGTAAGTTAACATAGATCATTGTGTAAATTAACATAAACAAAATTGTAATGTAACATTGTAACATTGCACCAGGTATGGGGGAGTAATCAGAGGGAACCAGGATACCAGATTTGTTTATGCCTTAAAGAAAAATCAACAGTATTAACGATAGACGATTTAACATGCTGTTATGATATTCTCCCATAGAGGGAGAGTAAAAGAGTGCATACACATGACAAAAAATATGTATGTATGTATGTAGGTTTTTTTTTCATATAAAACAGAATCTTCTCTCAATGTTCTTACGCTCACCGCCACTGTTTCATATTGCATGGGATATATTACAGGCAAATCAATGGGCTCAGATTCAGATCTGGGGCAAGTTGTATACATGGAAAAGTCCACAGGATAAACGGTATCACGCAAGGCCCGAGTCATCATGTCGGTGATGACAGCTTGAACTTGAGTTTCCTCTTGGTCCATGGGTTTGATGGCACCCACACTGTTCATGGTAATACGGATCTGTAAAGGTAAAGAAAAGATCAGTAATTGTAAGTTAATTGATTGTTTTAGTAGTGGTATTTATCACATAGAGAAATGCAGTGAAACCTCTCAAAGATGTGCAGTTATGAGAGATTAATTTTAATGTGTCAATATAGAAAATGTTTCAAGACAATTGACCTCTTTGGAGAGAAGTTTAGTTTTGAGTGTGTCTAAGTTTGAGAGGATTCACTGAAAAGGCTTCTGAGTTATTGCTAAGTTTGTTAGTTTTTTTTTATTTTTCTTCAGAATGCCCAAGTTTGAGATGTTTTACTATAAGATTTTTCTGTTACTAAACTTAAATCTTTTAATTTTTTTCAACTTACATCTGGGAATCCCTCTACACGCATATCACCCTTCAAGGTATTATAGTTCATGGCATTAGCAATACGTGCCCTAAATCTGGATACAGTCAATTTATAATGTGAAACTTCTACTTTGCCCGATTTTTGACGGAAAGCTTTCACTTGGAATACTGGCATGGCATCGCAATCGAAAGTGATTAGCTATAAATAATTTAAAAAAAAAATATTTTAAAATTTAATCCAAAATAAATATTTTTATTATTAGTTGTAAATACAAACCATATCAGCGGGATTATTTTCATCGGCATTACAGAAAATGTTACTCAAGCCAGGTGGGGGGCTATCAGGTAAAACACGTACAATTTCAACGGAAACACCTTGCTGTAAATGACAAGAAACGAAAATTTAGGATATATTATTTTTAAAACTGTAAGTAACGCAAACAATACAAACAATTTATTCAATATTTATTACTTTAGTTATGATAGGCTAATGAATAGGCCACATAGTGGTTGATATGTTATACACTATATATATTTTTAAATTTATTTTGTTAGAAATTTAAAAATGTTGGAAATAATTTTAGAATCACCACCGTGGTACAATGGTTAGCAAGCACTGTTTCTACTTAAGCCAAAAATAATCTACCAAAGTTTTACCAAAGAAATTTAAAATTTTATTTCAATAGAAAATTTTGTCAAAATTTTATTTCTATAGAAAATTTTGTCAAAACTTTATTTCTATAGAAAATTTTCTTAAAATTTTATTTCTATAGAAAATTTTCTTAAAATTCTATTTCTATAGAAAATTTTCTCAAAATTTTATTCCTATTGAAAATTTTCTCAAATTTTTATTTCTATTGAAAATTTGCTCAAAATTTTATTTCTATAGAAAATTTTGTCAAAACTTTATTTCTATATAAAATTTTGTCAAAAAAAATTTTGTTTGGCAAAGGAAAAGAGATATGCTGGCAAATTTGTTTAGGCAGTAGCCGACTATCAAACCCTTTTTCGGGAGGTTCAAGTGTAGTTCACGTTGGGTTGAGTGAATTACCCGAATTTATTCTGATAATTGGTTGATAGTTTTGCTGCAAGTAGAGGATGCTGATGAGGAATGTGGTAATTCCGAAACAGCTGTACATCCAACCATCTTGCAGTCTATAGGGCTTTGCCCAAATAAATTTGACAAGCATACTTTTCCTCTGTTGGTTAAGCTACACTTGTAGTTTAGTCAATGCATGGCTTTAAGCTGAGATCAAAAAACAAAAAAACAACAATAACGATTGAAGAGAAGCCAACAATAACAAACAAAACGAAAAATTTTATTTCTATAGAAAGTTTTGTCAAAATTTTATTTTTATTGAAAAAATTCTCAAAATTTTATTTCTATTGTAAATTTTCTCCAAATTTTATTTCTATAGAAAATTTTGTCAATTTTTTTTAGATAATTTTGTCAAAATTTTATTTCTTTAGAAAATTTTGTCAAAATTTTATTTCTAAGAAAATTTTGTCAAACTTTTATTTCTATGAAAATGTTTTCAAAATTTTATTTCTACAGAAAATTTTCTTAAAATTTTATTTCTATAGAAACTTTATCAAAATTTTATTTCTAAGAAAATTTTTTCAAAATTTTATTTCTATGTTCCAAAAACTGATATAGTTTGGATTTTATTTTTTTTTGCATTTTTTTTAATTATTGGACATTTTCTACTGTAGGTCTATGTCTATGGTGGAGGGTATATTAACTTCATACCGAAATCATCTTTGTATTTTATTTTTTTCCATTTTTATTTGCTGATTTATTTATGTTTAGCATAATGACATCATAATCAAAAATTCATTCCCTTGGTATTGTCAAAAGTCACATTAATGGGCTACATAAAAAATTGCAAAATGGACTTTACATACGATCATTAATGATAATAAATATACATAATAAATATCAACTGTAGACAGGTTTATAATAGTTGATACTCAATAGTTGAATATTTTACCAAAATAGCTAATAATGTTCTCAAATGGAGACAGTCATCAATATTAATTCAATACTGGCACTTTGCTTGATGTTGAATTTATTTGGAAATTAATTTTGTTTTTTATGCAAATGATTGTAATGAATTTACATATCATGGTCTCTACATAAGTTATGAGTGATATGATATGAAGTGTCCCATTGTGTCTCAGTGTAAATTTGAATATGAAAGATGTGTGCCCTACACAAAGGCAAATTTTTCACATTTTTTTTGTAGTAAATAAAAATACTTCAATAATAACGAAATATATATTTTTTCATTATCTGACTTGCTAAAGGGAAGAATTAAATTCCTTTTATTTATTATATTACATTTTCATTTAATTGTGAACTAATGAATGTCGACTTTCATGCCTTGGGGTTCTTTCCCCTCCATGTTTGATCATTGATTACCGAACATACCCAAAAATTAACAATAACAACAACGACAAATTAGTTCACAGTTCTCAATACTAAGGCCAAGGTCGAAATTGGACCAAGCGAAATAAACTTAAATACAGACACATTAAGCTTTGGTATTTTATCGAGGGAGAGTGTGTGTGAGAGTGAGAGAGGGGGAAATTCTCATACACATTGTATTGGGAGTGAGGCAGAAAATGTGAAGACGCTAAATTCGATATGTAATTGCTTCTGACTACTAAATGTACATAAATAATTGAATAAATACTTTAATGATAATAGGCAAATGATACGAAAAAAAAAATTACTTTTTTCTTTAAATATGATTTGGAAAAGAATTCCATATATTAGGGATGCCTATACGGAAAACAATATATGCCAATATCGTTATGTATAGCAACAGTAGTATTTTTCATCCGAAGCGAAATTTTAATTCGATCCGATAGAAAACACGTGAATGTTGGGCCATATCGACCCCACAATTTAGTTATTTATTAGTATTTCTAGTATAAACAGACAATATATTATAAATTGTATACTGATAGAAGAGTTTTCTTTTCTGGGGAAAGACATTTTAGATAAAATTTTCTACAGAAATAAAATTTGTGACAAAATTTTCTATAGAAAAAAAAATTTACAAAACTTTCTATAGAAATACAATGTTGAAAAAATTTTTTAGAAAAAAATTTGTGACAAAATTTTCTATAAAAATAAAATTTTGACAATATTTTTTTTCTATAAAAAATGTTGAGAAAAGTTTATTTCTATAGAAAATTTTGTAAAAATGTTATTCCTATAGAAGTAATATTTCTATGGAAATAAAATTTTGACAAAATTTTCTATAGAAATAAAATTTTGAGAAAATTTTCTATAGAAATAAAATTTTGACATAATTTTCTATAAAAATAAAATTTTGGCAATATTTTATTTTTATAAAAAAATGTTGAGAAAAGTTTATTTTATAGAAAATTTTGTAAAAATGTTATTTCTATAGATATAAAATTTTGATAAAATTTTCAATAGAAATAAAATTTGTGACAAACTTTTCAATAGAAATAAAATTTTGTGACAAAATTTTTTATAGAACTAAAATTTATGACAAAATTTTCTATAGAAATAAAATTTGTGACAACATTCTCTATAGAAATAAAATTTTTCACAAAATTTTCTATGGAAATAAAATTTTTCACAAAATTTTCTATAGAAATAAAATTTGTGACAAAATTTTCTATAGAAATAAAATTTTGACAAAATTTTCTATAGAAATAAATTTTTTAGAAATTTTTTTAGAAATTAAATTTTGACAAAATTTTCTATAGAAATAAAATTTTGAGAAAATTTTCTATAGAAATAAAATTTTGACATAATTTTCTATAAAAATAAAATTTTGGCAATATTTTATTTTTATAAAAAAATGTTGAGAAAAGTTTATTTTATAGAAAATTTTGTAAAAATGTTATTTCTATAGATATAAAATTTTGATAAAATTTTCAATAGAAATAAAATTTTGACAAAATTTTCTATGAAAATAAAATTCTGAGAAAATTTTCTATAGAAATAAAATTTGTGACAAAATTTTCTATAGAAATAAAATTTTGACAAAATTTTCTATAGAAATAAAATTTCGGGAAAATTTTCTATAGAAATAAAATTTTGACAAAATTTTCTATGGAAATAAAATTTTGAGAATATTTTCTATAGAAATAAAATTTGTGACAAAATTTTCTATAGAAATAAAATTTGTGACAAAATTTTCTATAGAAATAAAATTGGTGACAAAATTTTCTATAGAAATAAAATTTCGGGAAAATTTTCTATAGAAATAAAATTTTGACAAAATTTTCTATGGAAATAAAATGTTGAGAAAATTTTCTATAGAAATAAAATTTGTGACAAAATTTTCTATAGAAATAAAATGTGTGACAAAATTTTCTATAGAAATAAATTAGGTGACAAAATTTTCTATAGAAATAAAATTGGTGACAAAATTTTCTATAGAAATAAAATTTCGGGAAAATTTTCTATAGTAATAAAATACTGACAAAATTTTCTATGGAAAAAAAATTTTGAGAAAATTTTCTATAGAAATAAAATTTGTGACAAAATTTTCTATAGAAATAAAATTGGTGACAAAATTTTCTATAGAAATAAAATTGGTGACAAAATTTTCTATAGAAATAAAATTGGTGACAAAATTTTCTATAGAAATAAAATTTTCACAAAATTTTCTATAGAAATAAAATTTTCACAAAATTTTCGAAATAACATTTTGAGAAAATTTTCTATAGAAATAAAATTTGTGACAAAATTTTCTATAGAAATAAAATGTGTGACAAAATTTTCTATAGAAATAAAATTGGTGACAAAATTTTCTATAGAAATAAAATTTCGGGAAAATTTTCTATAGAAATAAAATATCGGGAAAATTTTCTATAGAAATAAAATTTTGACAAAATTTTCTATAAAATAAAATGTTGAGAAAATTTTCTATAGAAATAAAATTTGTGGCAAAATTTTCTATAGAAATAAAATCTCGGGAAAATTTTCTATAGAAATAAAATTTTGACAAAATTTCCTATGGAAATAAAATTTTGAAAAAGATTTCTATAGAAATAAAATTTTTGACAACATATTCTATAGAAATAAAATTTTGGACAAAATTTTCTATAGAAATAAAATTTTGACAAAATATTCTATATAGAAATAAAAGTTTTATAAAATGTTCAATATTGAAATAAAATTTGTGACAAACTTTTCAATGGAAATAAAATTTTTATAAACTTTTCTATAGAAATAAAATTTGTGACAAAATTTTCTATAGAAATAAAATTGGTGACAAAATTTTCTATAGAAATAAAATTTTGGGAAAATTGTCTATAGAAATAAAATTTTGACAAAATTTTCAATGGAAATAAAATGTTGAGAAAATTTTCTATAGAAATAAAATTTGTGACAAAATTTTCTATAGAAATAAAATTGGTGAAAAATTTTTTTATAGAAATAAAATTTCGGGAAAATTTTCTATAGAAATAAAATTTTGACAAAATTTTCTATGGAAATTAAATTTTGACAAAATTGTGTTATATAAATAAAACTTTGACAAAATTTTCTGTAGAAATAATATTCTGACAAAATTTTCTATACAAATGAAATTTTGACAAAAAAATTTCTATAAAGATAAAATTTGTGACAAAATTTTCTATTGAAACAAAATTTTTAGAAAATTTTTTATAGAAAGAAAATTTTGTAAAAATTTTCTACAGAAATAAAATTTTGACAAACATTTTCTATAGAAATACAATTTTGAGAAAATTTTCTATAGAAATACAATTTTGAGAAAACATTTTACTTGAGACTCACTGTAAGTCGAATTTAAATAATGATGTGTTGATGTGTCTTAAATATATTTCAATAAATTCTCATTAGAAAGGCTAGCTCGTTTTCGAACATTTTGAATGTCGTATGCCATAATATCAACAGAAACTGAAGAAAAAAGCTTACGTAATTTTACTTATTCAAATTTGACATGTTTCTTTTTTTATGAATCATTTTTGTGATTATTCTTTTTTACATTTTGTTATTGATGGTATTTTTTAAACCTTAGAGATACGGTTTTATTTTTAAACTGAAAAATGTGGTTAGAATTTGAAAAAAAATATCTACACAATTGTTTCAAAAAAGGGTACACACAAAGAAAAAATAATTTTCTACGGAACTAAATATTAGATAAACGAAACTCCCCTTTCTTATGAAGTATTATCGTTTTAACCAAATTTACCCATCTTTATGACAAGTGATTTAACTATTGTCGCTATTCTGGTTTATTTGCTATTAAAGAATATATTTCGTTCATGAGAAAAGAAATCTCTTGTTTCAGTGCAGGTATCTCCTTTACATTAATCGATAATTATTAATTATAATTTACATTAATCGATAATTATAACATTTTATGGTCGTAGTGAAATTGCGAAATTTTTCCTAGCCACAAGTAAGATTTTCTAATCCTCAAAAATGTGTGAGCTTAAAATCCACCCACATATTTATAAATATTTTACCTTTGAAAAAGTTTTTATTTTTTTTTAATTGATTATGTTTTCGACCTCAATCAGATTTTTAATTGGTATTATGCTAATGAAATTTTTCTATGTACTGCTATTACAAACACACACCATGGCCCTTCTATATGGGCTCCGATTTGGTTTAGAAATGTAGTACAATTGACCCTACCTCCAATTGACCCTTATGTGACTCATTACAATAATAAAATAATAAACAAAAGTGTCAATGGCACTATAAAAAAATCTAAACTTTAACCTACCATTGGCAACAGGCAAATCGTCACATACGAGATCTTCTCTCTGTATAATTTCAAATGAAAAGAATAGTGAAAAAACGTCATGAATAAGTGTCCGCAAAATGAATCAATGTATACTGCCTGAATAAATACTGAAACTTTCACTGGCATTGACATCATTTGTGAGAGAACTCAGGCCAACGACATTGGTGCATTCAACACCACCATGTGCATGTGTATGTAACTGTGATTGTTATTGTGCCACTGTGACACAATCGTTACGATTCTCCATGGTCTGCCATTTATGTATGGAAATTATGACAAGGCATAGGCACAAATATAGTCAGAGTGTCTATTGGTACAAATTGATAACCAACTAAGTGTCATTCATGCACAAGACAAAGAGATAATTAACTGTCGACTATGGTCAATCACAGTGGATACATGCAAAAAAAAAAAATAAAATAAAACGTTTGGTAATGGCCCCATAAAATTGCATCGTGAGCAAAAATGATAACCAAAAATTTGTTTAGTTCATTTTTAACTAATAATATACAAAAAATCATTAATCGTCGTCATTTTGTCAAAGGATGGTTGTCTAGGGCTAAGAATTAAATGCCTTTTTTGTTTTATTACATTTTTTTCTTAATTGTGAACTACCACTTTTATGCCTTCGGGTTCTTTCCTCTCCATGTTAGATCATTGATTACCAAACATACCCAAAAATTAACAATAACAACAACAACGAAAAATTCAGTCACAGTTCTCAATACTAAGGCCAAGGTCGGAATTTGACTAAGCGAAATAAACTTAAATACAAACACATTAAGCTTTGATATGTAATCGAGAGCGAGAGAGAGAGAAAAGGAAATTCTCATTCACATTGCATCGAGAGTAAAGACGGAAGATAGAAAATGCGAAGACACTAATTTCGATGTGCAATTGCTTGTGACTATCAAATATAAATAACTGAATAAATACTTTAATGATAATAGGCGAGTGATGCCAAAAAATATTGAGGTTCTCCCTAAATACGATTTGGTAGAGAATTCCAAAATATTTTAGGGATGCCTATATGGAAAGAAATATTCCGAAATCATGAACAAAAAAAAATACCAGCATTGCTGAGAGGATATAAACCACCGCTGAAAAACTTATTTGGTATTCAGTCGAAACTGCGATTGAACCCACCATGCTTTGCATCCAGATTTCCATTTCCCTATTTGTCTTCTTATGCTTCTAGACACCTCAATTTTTATCCAAGTTGCCTGAAACTGGAAATCTAGATGTATTTTTGGTGCATAAACGAGTGTGCTGATCGGTCCCTTAAACCATATAAACCACCGCTGAAAAACTTATTTGGTATTCAGTCGAAACTGCGATTGAACCCACGATGTTTTGCATGCAGATTTCGATTTCCCTACTGGTCTTCTTGTGCTTCTAGACACCTGAATTTTTATCCAAGTTGCCTGAAACTGGAAATCTAGAGGTATTTTTGGTGCATAAACGAGTGTGCTGATCGGTCCCTTTTTCAGTATAATCGCCATATAGACTGATCTCCCGATTTGACTTATGGGGCTTCTGGACATCTCAATATTTATTCGATTTGCCCGACAATTAAAATCTAGAACTTGTTTTAGGTCCGTAAATAAGTGTGTCGAAGATGGTGTGTATCATTCCATGTTTTGGTATGGCCCCCATATAGCCCGATTTACCGATTTGACTTCTTAGATTTCTGGACACCGCAATTTTTATCCGATTTGCCTGACAATTTAAATCGGAAGATTTTTTAGGTCCACACATAAGTGTGGCGATAATGGTGCGTATCGGTCCCTGGTTCGGTATAATCCCCATATACACCGATCTCCCGATATGACTTTTTGAGCTTCTGGACATCTCAATATTTATCCGATTTGCCCGAAATTCAAAATGTAGAGGTATTTTAGTCCACACTGTTTCGCTATAATCGCCATATAGTCCGAACTCGCAATTTGAATTCATGGGTTTCTGGACACCGCAATTTTTTTTCCGACATGCCTGAAAGCTGAAATCAGGAGATATTTAGGTCCAAATTCGGTGTGAATCGGTCCATGTTTTGGTATAGCCCCCCAAATAGCCCGATCTCCCGCTTTAACCTCTTGAGCGTCTAGACTACCCAGTTTTTACCCGATTTGAAATCTAGAAGTATTTTAGGTCTATAAAAAGGTGTGCTGAATTTCGTGTGAATCGGCCCTTTTTACTGGTATAACCCCGATATTGAGCGATCTCCAAATTTAACCACTTGAGCGTCTAGACAACCAATTTTTTCCGATATCCTTGGAAATTAAAATCTTGCTTTCTTAGATCTACAAATAGCTAAATATGGTGTATTCGGTCCAGGTTTTGATATATATGTTTACTTGGGAGTGTATCTGTCTTCAAATTTATCTGAAATTCTTTATATTTTCAAGTTATCCAGGTGATGGGCTAGTTATCGGTATTTGAGATTCGGTCCGGCGTATATACTTATTTTATATCCTATGATCCATAGCTGAACAATCTGATCAGCATTTATAAAAAGTGGCACAAAAACACTGACTATAAAAAAGTGGCAAATCAATTAAAAAATGTGACACAAAAGTGCCTTATTTTTATACAAAAAAAAAAAAAAAAAAACAATAAAATGATTTTTTGTTTTTTTTTATGAAATTATGATGACGAGTTTTTCTAAACAAGCACAATAATTATTTTATCTTCATTTCATCGAGAAAATAAATCCTTCAACTTAACAGTTTATGGGTGAATCTAGCTCACTTGCAAGGCGAACATTTCCTTTGCATACTTTCAGGCTTCAGGAAAAAAGTGCTCAAAGTTGGGTTATATTTTACTTTTTAAGTTAAAATTTAATGGACTAATAGTATATTAATTACTATTTAATAAAAATGTATTATTTAAGTTTTTTTTTTTTTATATATTTTTTATTTAATTAAAATATTAATTGGTATAACTAATATTAAAAAAAGAATATATATATAAAATAGTATAGGAAATATAATTTAATTCGAATGTGTTTATTTTATAACAGCAGATCTTATTATTCAATCGTTTTTATGTTCTCAGATTCATTGATAATCAGATTGTTTTTGTTTTTCTAATAATTAATCAATCCCTGTGCATACACTGTGCATGCCACACTGTCCAAACCAAATCATTTCAAAATTTTACTATGTATGTACATTGTAAAGAATATGATTGAATGTGATTCATTTAATTTTTTGTACATTTATAAATTGCATATTCAGAGTAAGGAAACTACAATGAATGCATTCAATTGTTTATTCAAAAAAAAATCATCATCATCAGAAGAGAAGAAGTGGGCTCACCATCAGTAATGATGAACGATAACCAATGGTCAATGATTGATTCTAATGAAAATTATTACATTGGAATAGTTTTTTTTTCACATTCTGATTAAATTAATGACGAAGATGATCCCATGTAAAAATAGATTTTAATCTCAATGACATCATTGCGGTTTTTGATTTCCTTTTCATAGCATATTTTGATTGTTTGAGTTTCTAGCAAATCTCCCTCCAATTTCTGGTCGGTGATGTCACACTTTTTGGGTTTTTAAATTAATAAAGTTATGGCCTTTTTGAATTGTTAATGAGGTCGTTAATGTTGTTTTGTTGCTGTTGTTTTTTGGTTTTGGCCGTAACAATTCTACTCTTTGATAATAATAATATGGTCAACTGGTCATTATAAACTGGATAAGAATGCCCGCTAAGTCCCATAAATAATTCACGCCGTAGTGAATGTTCGAAAGGCTTGATGTGGGTAATAAAATGGAAAAGAAATGATGGGATATCTTTTACTCGAACGTGAACGTTCTATGTTTTTTTTTCTATCGAAAAATTTTATTTCTATATAAAATTTTGTCTAAATTTTATTTATATAGAAAATTTTCTCAAAATTTTATTTTTATAGAACAATTTATCAAAATTTTGTTTCTATAGCGGATTTTGTCAAAATTCTATTTCTGTAGAAAATTTTATTTCTTTAGATTTTGTCAAAAGGTTATTTCTATAGAAAATTTTCTCAAAATTTTATTTCTATAGAAAATTTTATTTCTATAGAAACTTTTCTCAAAATTTTATTTCTATAGAAAATTTTCTCAAAATTTTATTTTTATAGAGAATTTTTTCACAATTTTATTTCTATAGAAAATTTTCTCAAAATTTTATTTCTGTAGAATTTTTTAATTTTATTTCTGTAGAAAATTTTGTCAAAATTCTATTCCTGTAGAAAATTTGGTCAAAATTTTATTTCTATAGAAAATTTTCTCAAAATTTTATTTCTATCGAAAATTTTCTCACAATTCTATTTCTATATAAAATGTTGACAACATTTCATTTTTATAGAAAATTTCTAGAGAAAAATTTTCCAAATTTTATTTCTATAGAAAATTTTGTCAAAATTCTATTTCTGTAGAAAACTTTCTCAAAATTCTATTTCTAAAGCAATTTTATTTCTATAGAAAATTTTATCAAAATATTATTTCTAGAGAAAATTTTCCCAAAATTTTATTTATTTAGAAAATTTTGTAAAAATTTTTTATTTCGGTACGAAATTTTGTCAAAATTTTATTTCTATGGAAAACTTTGTCAAAATTTTACTTCTATAGAAAATTTTATCAAAATTTTATTTCTATAGAAAATGTTATCGAAATTTTATTTCTATAGAAAATTTTATCAAAATTTTATTTCTATAGAAAATTTTGTCTAAATTTTATTTCTATAGAAAATTTTATCAAAATTTTATTTCTATAGAAAATTTTGTCAAAATTTTACTACTATAGAAAATTTTATCAAAATTTATTTCTATAGAAAATTTGGTCAAAATTCTATTTCTGTAGAGAATTTGGTCAAAATTATATTTCTATAGAAAATTTTGCCAACATTTTATTCCTACAGAAAATTTTGTCAAAATTTTATTTCTGAAGAAAATTTTGTCAAAAGGTTATTTCTATAGAAAATTTTCTCAAAATTTTATTTCTATAGAAAATTTTCTCAAAATTTTATTTCTATAGAAAATTTTGTCAAAATGTTATTTCTATAGAAAATTTTGTCAAAATGTTATTTCTATAGAAAATTTTGTTAAAATTTTATTTCTATATAAAAATTTTATCAAAATTTTATTTCTATAGAAAAGTTGGTCAAGATTGTATTTCTATAGAAAATTCATGTACTCGTTATTAGGGCCTTCCCCTAACGTAACATGTTAAGCCCTTTTAGTATTACAAATACCAATAATTTGACTTACCTCATCTGAATTTTTACGTAGGGTATCATTTAAGGCAATTACCCAGGCCATTAGCAATTCATTGACAATAACCAAATCACTATAAAGCCAACGGAATACTTGACTCGTCCACGTAACAGAAGTCTAGAAAAAACAACAAAAATATTTTTCATTTATTCATTCGTTAATTTATTCAGTCACAAATAACTCACTGTTTCTGGTCCAACAACATTTGAGGGTGGTGGTACATAACGTTTCTTTCGATTTTCAGGACCTGTAGAACTCTGGCGTACCACACGTCTCCTAGCACCAGCTGCTCCACCAATGGTAATTCCGCCAGCACCACCAGGTCCTGGTGTACGGCCACGACCACCTCCAGCCGATGATTTGGTTAGCAAATCTTTCACTTCACTTTTGCTAGCCAAAATATCACGTGGTTCCGATAAACGCTTTTCAGTTTTGGCCACACCACCCGGAGCCACACTGCCCTGTCGACTGTTACTGGTACTGGCCGGTTTATCCTTGACCATATATTTCTGGTATAAAAATTTACACAGCCATACTAAGAAGAGGGCCAATACGGCCCATATAAATATGAACATAGCTAATGAATCCATTGTTATATCACCAAGACCTTCAAATGTGCAAATATAATCATCGATTTGATCGGCTAAATCCATAATAACGGAACGCAATGGGATTTGCGATGATTAGCAGATGTGATGCATCATATCTGGAATGAAAGGAAGGGGAATGTTTTTATTATTATGGGAAATTGCTTTAGTTGGAAATATATAGAAATAAAATGTTGATAACATTTTCTATAGAAATAAAATCTTGAAAAAATTTTCTATAGAAATAAAATTTTGACAAAATTTTCTAAAGAAATAAAAATTTTGACAAAATTTACTAAAGAAATAAAATTTGGACAAAATGTACTATAGAAAGAAAATTTTGACAAAATTTTCAATAGAAATAAAATTTTGACAAAGTTTTCTAAAGAAATAAAATGTTGACTAAATTTTGTATAGAAATAAAATTTTGACAAAATTTTCTATAGAAGTAAAATTTTGACAAAATTTTCAATAGATATAAAATTTTCACAAAATTTTCTGTAAAAATAAAATTTTAACAAAATTTTCTGTAGAAATAAAATTTTGAAAAATTTTTCTATAGAAATAAAATGTTGACAAAATTTTCTATAGAAATAAAATTTTGATAAATTTTTTTCTAGAAATAAAATTTTGACAAACTTTTCTATAGAAATAAAATTGTGACGACATTTTTTATAAAAATAAAATTTTGACAACATTTTCTAAAGAAATAAAATGTTGACAAAATCTGCTATAGAAAAAAAAATTTTGACAAAATTTTCTATAGAAATTAAATTTTGACAAAATTTTCTAAAGAAATAAAATTTTGACAAAATTTACTAAAGAAATAAAATTTTGACAAAATTTTCTAAAGAAATAAAATTTTGACAAAATTTTCTATAGAAATAAAATTTTGACAAAATTTTCTATAAAAATAAAATTTTGATAAAATTTTCTATGGAAATAAAATTTTGACTAAATTTTCTATAGAAATAAAATTTAGATAAAATTTTCTACAGAAATAAAATTTTGCCAAAGTTTTCTAAAGAAATAAAATTTTGACAACAGTTTTTATAGCAATAAAATGTTGACAAAATTTTCTATATAAATTAAATTTTGACAAAATTTTCTATAGAAATCAAATTTTGACAAAATTTTCTATAGAAATCAAATTTTTCTATAGAAATAAAATTGACAAAATCTGCTATAGAAAAAAAAATTGACAAAATTTTCATAGAAATAAAATTTTGACAAAATTTTCTATGGAAATAAAATTTTGACAAAATCTTCTATAGAAATAAAATTTTGACAAAATTTTCTATAGAAATAAAATTTTAACAAAATTTTCTATAGAAATAAAATTTTGACAAAATTTTCTATAGAAATAAAATTTTAACAAAATTTTCTACAGAAATAAAATGTTGACAAAATCTGCTATAAAAATAAAAATTTTGACAAAATTTTCTATAGAAATAAAATTTTGACAAAATTTTCTATAGAAATAAAAATTTGACAAAATTTTCTATAAAAATAAAATTTTGACAAAATGTTCTATAGAAATAAAATTTTGACAGTATTTTCTATAGAAATAAAATTTTCTATAGAAATAAAATTTTGACAAAATTTTCTATAGAAATAAAATTTTGACAAAATTTTCTATAGAAGCAAAATTTTGACAAAATTTTCTATAGAAATACAATTTTGACAAAATTTTCTATAGAAATAAAACTTTGACAAAATTTTCTATAGAAATAAAATGTTGACAAATTTTTCTATAGAAATAAAATTTTGACAATTTTTTCTATAGAAATTAAATCTTGGTGGTTCTATAGAAATTAAAACCATTCATTTTGATTACTTTTATTCCCAGAATTGTTTGCACTTGATTTGAGTTGCCAGGTTTGCATATTATTGTATGTTTTCGTGGCATACTTTCAGGCGATGCATGTAATGGCTTGAAGACACTATGTTATCAAAAGAAAAGCGTATTTTAGTATTAACTAAAACGACAAAAGTCCGATTATATGTTAACGCAAAGATAACATCCGTAGAATTAAATGCGGTTTGGGGAAAAATAAAAAAAAACTGAATAAAAGTTATTATAAAAAGTGGCACAAAATGATAAAAGTGTAGCATAAAAATGTGAAAAGTAAAGTAATTAGTGGCACATAAGTATCGCCGCTTAAAAACGTGACACAATAATCCACCAATGACCAAATTTTTGGTGTTCGGTCAAAGCTGGGGTTAAACCCATAACCCTTTGTATGCATTGCAACAAGGTGGCTTTGCATAAACATGCAAAAAGTATGGCATTTAGTGTCTCACAAACAGTGCTATTGTTTTGTCACATTAGTGGCAAATATGACGCTTTTTCAAGCGGTGGTAGTTAGGTTAGGTTTAGTGTCAATTTTTCTGGCTCACTTAGTTCAATTCAGTCCATTGTGATAGCACAGTGGTGAATTTCTCTTTTATCACTGAATGCTGCCCAATTCTATGTTCCGAGTTCGAACGGCTTTGAAACACTTAGAAATTTCATGCTATGAAATACTCAGAAATCTCGAAACTGGGATTGAACCCATGGCCCTTTGAAAGCAAAGTGGACATGCTAACTATTCCACCATGGTGGATCCAAAGTCCAATATTATATTTGTAAGCATTTTTTCCATTTTTTTAACCATGTTTTCAATGAATACGTGCGCCGCCTAAAAGTATGCAAATATTTTTCTCTAGTGTAGATAAACTGCTTTAACCCTTAAATGCTCACTGTATCTTTTAATATACAACGAGAACAAAATTCTTACGTCATAAAATTTTGACCGAATTCTACAAAATCAAGTTTGTTGAATTTAAAACATCATCAAGCAGTTTTAAAAAATTATGTTTTTTATAGTAATTCTGTGTAAACTTAACCCTTATAATACGTTGGGTATTAGGTCGTATTTTTCATCACCGAATTTCAATTACTTGATAGAAATTTGTTAATTATATTCGAACAGTAAGATATGGTGTTGAAAAATACGATATGGGTCATCAAATGACCCAACGTAGTATAAGGGTTAAACCAAAATTGAAAGAAAATTGAAATGAAATTAAAAAAAAACCCTACAAATTGGAGAATAATTAATTTTTACAAGAAATTAAAGGAATGTTGGTAAACAAATTGTGTAGTATAACAATATCTCTATTGTCGATGCTCTACTACAATCAAAATGTTTATTTGTAAACAAAAACTTAGTTTAATATCTACTGGATCTTTTAAGATACAACCGTTGTTTTTGCCAAAAAAAAGAAAAAACGAAAATTTTGAAAAAAAAAATTATTATGCAGATGTTCTTTTTTACCATTTTCCATATAATATTTTTTATTTTATTTTTGAGGAATCGGTGTTCTTGTGTATTTAAGATAAGAAAAGCTTGATTATTTAATAAAAAATCATAACAATAATAAAAAGTTTTATTGTATCAAGTGTAAATTTTGTATGATTTTTTTTTAGATTCAAAAGACTTTGTGATGTTTTCTAAGAGTTTACAAGTTTGTGATAACTTAGTGGTTGGCGAGATGTTCTATGAGCGTTGGAAGTTGGCCATCCCGGTAGAGTGAAATTTTGATGTTGTTGCAAATTTGTTGCAATTATGAACCTATTCCCATGGTTTCTTTGTTAACATTGAGAATTTCAAAAAAGTGGCACAAAAAGTGTCATTCATAAAGTGAAAATATTTTGTTCGCTTTAAGCCCGGTTGCAAAATTTACTATGCGATTGTTACGTTTAAATATAAATTATTAAAGCCGATCAAAATATAATATAGAGAATAAACTGTTTGATCAATAAACTATTCGGCAAACTATTACGTGTCTAATAGATCGTTTTGTTCTCAATAATGCTTTTTCCAATTCGGCATCCAATTCAAATATCACTTATATCCCATCCCAAAAACGAAATCACATTTGAATATCCAGAAATTTCATCGTAGGTATAAAAAATAATTTAAAATTCTGTATATAGTTTTACCTGAATAGTCTTTCATATTTATTGAAAACACTTATTCTAAATTGCTGATCTGAAAATAAACAAATCAAGAAATTACGTTGCAATGCATTTGTTGGCACCTTTATAATTTTTGGATGTTAGGTATCGCCCATAAGAAATCTTAGATTTTTCACAAATGTAAATAACGTAGATGCGATATATATATATAAAAGTAAATTCAATTGTTTCTTTCATACAAACACTACATATCCATATACAAAAAAAATTCTGACAATTAAACAGATTTCATATATATTTTCACCATTTTTTTGCAAGCAATGAAAAAAAAAGTCGGCGAAAAATACATCTGGGGTTTTGCGAGCAAAAAAATGGACAAGTAAATTAAAACAACTAAGCACAAAATTATTTTAAAAATACACAAACAGATGGGAGATATAAAAATTAAATTTTTTTTTGAGGGGAATAAAAAGGAGATCCCAAGAATATAGAACAAGCCACTAAACATTTGATTTTTCCTTCACAATTTTTTCACATTTCATTTTTATTTGTATTTTCTGTTCGATTTTCTTTGCGTTTTGTTTTTTTTTCTGATTTGTTAGAAATCTAGTGGTCTACCAAGAACATTTTGTATTTTGGGTTATTAATAGAAACGATTTTCAAATACGACGGATATTTTAATATGTATCTCCGAAAGATTTTCATATTTTTTTTTTTTTTTTGGGGAAAATTTAATTTTCACTTCAAGTTTTTTTTTAACTCACTTGATGGACTCTTTTTGAAATTATTATATTTAAAAATCAAATTGTTAGGAATTTATTTATTAAAAAATTATGGAAAATTAAAAATTATATATTAAGTTAACAATTGTTTCGAACTAAAACTAAACCGAAATTAAGGTAACAGAAGGAACGGAAAAAAGCAGAACTGAAGCGCGTTTATCGGAAAAAGAAAAATTTTGCTTTCAAAAACCAAAAGAAAACTGAATTATGCTTTACGAAAATATCGTTTGGTAAGTGGCTAAAACAAAAAAAAAAAGAGAGAGAGAACCACATAGAAGTATAGTGGCGCAGAGATCTATAAGCAAATAGAGGGAGAGAGAGCGAAGAAATAGATCAAACCCCCAAGCCAATTAAATACAATGAACGGCATCCCTTGATGTGTTTACAGTTCCTTATACCCTTCAGAAAATTATTGGAAACGTTGACGTTTTTAATTAAAATATTTAACATAATTTAGGGTGGTATTATTTTTATATAATTTCTTTTAATAATTGAGTAATAAATATAATGTAGAGCTATAACTTATTAAAAAATTTTGATTTTCTAAATTAGATAAATATTTTTCATTATTTTTATTTACTAGTTTTATTTAAAATGGTTACATTTTAAATTAAAATATTAATTGGAATAATGTTAATTTTATATAATTTATTTTATTATATAGTAAACAATAATTATTATGTAAAGCAATATCTTATTAATAGTATAATTTTATATAATTTATTTTAATAATTAAGTAATGAATATAATATGAAGCAATATCTTATTAAATATATTTTTTTAATTTTGTCCAAACATATATTACTTTATCTTTTTTTATTACTTTAATTTGAAATGGTTACATTTTAAATTAAAATATTAATTGGAATAATGTTAATTTTGTATAATTTATTTTATTATTTATTAAGCAATATATAATGTAAAGCTCTATCTTATTAAAAAATTGTTCATCATTGTTTCTAAATTAGAAAAATATATTACCTTATTTTTAATTATTAGTTTAATTTAAAATGTTTACATTTTTATTTAAATATTAATTTTATACAATTTATTTTAAGAATTAATTAATAAATATAATGTAAAGCTATATCTTATTAAAAAAAGTTGATCATTGTTTCTAAATTTGAAAAATATATTACTTTATTTTTATTTATTAGTTTAATTAAAAATGTTTACATTTTTAATTTAAATATTAATTGGAAGGGGTAAAGGTTATATACTTTATTTTAAGAATTAAGTAATAAATATAGCGCAAAGCTTTATCTTATTAAAAAATATTTTATCGTTGTTCCTAAATTTAAAAAAATATATTACTTTATTTTTATTTATTAGTTTAATTTAAAATGTTAACATTTTTAATTTAAATATTAATTGGGATGGGGTAAAGTTTATATACTTTATTTTAAGAATTAAGTAATAAATATAATGTAAAACTATATCATATTCATATATATTTATTTAAAAATTTAAAAAATATATCTACTATATTTTTATTTATTAGTTTAATTTAAAATGTTTACATTTTTAATTTAAATATTAATTGGGGTGGTATTAATTTTATATAATCTATTTTAATAATTAAATAATAAACATAACGTGAAACTATATCATATTAAAACATATTTTACCATTGATTCTAAATATTATTATATATATTACTTTATTTTTATTTATTGGTTTAATTTAAAATGTTTGCATTTTTTTGAAGTATTAAGTGAGATGATGTTAATTTTACATAATTTATTTTAATAATTAAGTAATAAATATTATGTAAAGTTATATCTTCTTAAAAACAATTTTGATCATTTTTTCTAAATTAAAAAAAAATATATTACTTCATTTTTATTTATTAGTTTAATTTAAAATGTTTACATTTTTAATTTGAATATTAATTGGGATGGGGTTATTTTTATATAATTTATCTTAATAATTAAGTAATAAATATAATGTAAAGCTATATATTATCAAAAAATATTTTATCATTGTTTCTAAATTAAATGAATATATTACTTTATTTTTATTAATTAGTTTAATTTATTTTTTTTTTAATTTTTGATTAAAATATTAATTGGGGTGGTGTTAATTATATATAAACTTATATCTTATTAACAAAATATTTCATCATTGTTTCTAAATTACAAAAGATATATTACTTTATTTTAATTTGTTAATTCAATTTTATTTATTATGTATTGAGTTAAATTTTTTTATTTAATTGATTCAATTAATTTTACAATTGAAATATCTTCAATCACTGATATTATCAATCACAGATATAATTATAAATAAAAAGAATATGTGATTAAAAATTTAGTAGATGTTTTCGCCACTTTCAATTAATATTTTTTTATTAATTAAATTAAATATTTAATTGATTTTAACTGCAAAACGCAATATTTTTTTTAATTGAGGTAATATATTATTTAGTTGGAATTAATTTCCTCTTTTAATTAATTTTTTATTGTTTCACTTTTTGATATATTTTTAGATTATAGTTATAGATTTTCAATGGATTCGAGACAAAATTTAATTTAACAATTCATAGAAAAAATGTCCCAAAAATATTTACAATTAAAAAGTTAATTGAAGTTGAAAACTTAAACAATTAATATATAACTGATACAATTAACTTTTTAATCAAATTAAAAAATAAAGTCAAATAAAAGCAAAAAGAAAGGAAATTGATTTTAATTAAATTAAAAAATATTAATCATATTGTACATATACAATTGATTGGATAATTGAAAGTATATAAATGATTGGAAATATTTTATGGTTTATTATGGTTTTAAATTCTTTAATAAATAAATACTTTTTGATGGACTTCATTTCCTGTTTCAATTAAGTTTTTGATTTAATTAAATTAACGATATTTTTGATTGAAAATATTTTGTTTCATTTTATTAAAATTTTAATTGGGTTAATTAATATAAATAAATATTTTTTGTTGGTCTAAAGTTGAAAATTTAAACAATTCATATATAACTGATACAATTAACTTTTTAATCAAATTACAAAATAAAGCAAATAAAAGAAAAATAAAGGAAATTGATTTTAATTAAATTAAAAAATATTAATCATATTGTACATATACAATTGATTGGATAATTGAAAGTATATAAATGATTGAAAATATTTTATGGTTTATTATGGTTTTAAATTCTTTAATAAATAAATAAATAATTTTTGTTTGTCTTCATCTCCTGTTTCAATTAAGTTTTTGATTCAATTAAATTAAAAATATTTTGTTTCATTTAATTAAAATTTTAATTGGGTTAATTAAGATTATAATTAAAAATTTGCAATAAATTTCTTTACTGACTTCATTTTTTAAATTGATCAATTATTAATTAATCAATCAATTTAGATTTCTTAATTTATTAGTTTTTCACTTTCAATCATCTTTTTAATTGGAAACAAATTTTTCCGTCTACTCTAAAAATATCATCTATTTACAAGATACCATATAATTTTATATTCACTTCATAAGCTAATAAGAGGAGTGGGCCAGTGCAATCGAACATCCCAATATTCGTATTGTGCTAGGCACTTACTCGATAACGGTAATCTATTGAATATTATCTATGTTCGTAATTTCTGTATAAAATCTCTAAGTCTTATGTCGATACACAATATTTACCGGCGTTACTAATTGTAAATTCCATGTGTGAGAGATATTAGCGGCAATGCGCCAACTCCAAGAGATGAATGATTTAACAAGTTATGACGTCATTTCTGTATTTGCCTTTCCATATGAAATAATGTTAAACACTTTCGGCAACGATCGATTAATCTCACACGACGATGGTCTGGTATGTTTTTGTTTTAGATGGCTGTGTTAACTCAGATGCTGTTGTTGTTGTTTATTTTCTTCTTCATATTTATGTCATATACTGGTTGTGCATTATGATTGAATGTCGTAGGAGGGGGGGAGGGGGCTGAGAGTGAATATTACGCATACGCAGGTAGGTGTTTTACCCTGTACAGAGAAGGATAGTTCTCTTGTGTGACAATGCATGTTAGATGCTAACAAAAGATATCTCTTGGCACATATGTGCCAAATGCCTACACGCATATAAGCTCAAAAACAAATGGGTGTAAATAAATTTACACATGTATGTATACATTAATATTTACAGGAGTGCCAAATAATTGTCATAAATAACAAAATTTTAATTGAAATTTTGATAATATCATAATTATAATTCAGTAACTTTGTAAAAATTACACACACCAAATTTTATGGTGTTATGAATGTATGGACCATTATTTTTCGTTTCGCTTATTTATTTATGTTTATTTACCAAATTTAGCCAATTTTTTGATTATCGAAAGCAATTGGTTTTGTTTGTGTATTTTTTTGTTGGGTATATGCTGGCATGTGGCAAGATGCGAGTGGTGTTTTGTTGAATGTTTGAATTGCATCACAAAAATAGATATCAACAACTGCAACAGCTGTTAGGATCGGTAACATCATCATCAACATATCGTACGTACATCACTGACACCTCATATCTGACGTCATTTGACCAACTTGGCTAGTTTAGCAATGCGTGTATGGCAAACAAAAAATCATATGCTATTCATGCTTCCTTAATTTGTTGTTTTTTTTTTTATTTTTTATTTTATATAAAATAGTTGTTCCGTTATTCGATTACAAAATTGGGAATGTACAAATTTTACAATGTTTTTTATAGTATTTATTGTTATATTTGTATAAAGAAAAAGCTTGATTTTTCAAATGCCTTTTCATGTCATATTCCATTGCTTTTTGAATGACAGAAACCACATTGACCGGAAATAGTGTTACCAGATAATAATCAATATTATGTAAGCTTAAAAAAATATTTAAAATTGCAAGATTTGTTTAGTGTATAATGAAATATTCTAAATAATGTAATAATACACATATATGAAATTCTAACGGACATTGACATTTGATGGACTAAACGACGATTTATTATGATTTTATTTCCCCCTCACAGAGAGAGAGACCGTGCACAGATTGCGTGCCTGTTTATACACCGCTTACTTGTTTGTAAAGTCTTTAACTAAAAAACAAAAGCGTTTCGTGTAATATGAACATACATATTTGAAAAACTATCGCAATTTACATTTCTTACAAAAAAAAAGCGAAACAAATTTAGTTAATTTCCAATGTTTTGATTGCCAATTACCGCAATATTTCAAAGTCTTAATGGTGATAGTTCATCCCATAAAATGATGAAATTGGTCAATACATTATTTTTTCACATAAACATCAAAAATATATATATTAGCTAACTTGATGAGGATTGATGAGTTAGTAGCCCATAAATACAGCGCAACAAAGTAAAGCCCTAATTTGTTTCGTTATTTTCATTTCCTTGTTCAAAAGCATAAAATGTTGGAAATAACATAAAATTTTAGAATCTGTTGAGATATTTTCGAATTGGCTACCTTTAACACGAATTATCTCCTTCAAATGGCCGACAAAGTTATCTCACACGAATTTTCTATAGAAATAACATTTTTGACAAAATTTTCTTTGGAAATAAAATTTTGACAAAAATTTTCTATAGAAATAAAATTTTTGACAAAATTTTCTTTGGAAATTAAATTGTGAGAAAATTTTCTATACAAAGAAAATTTTGACATATTTTCAAAAGAAATAAAATTTTGAAAAAAAATTTTACAGAAATAAAAAACAAATTAAATTTTGACAAATTTTTAAAAAATTGTCAATAGAAATAAAATGGTGACAAATTTTTCGTTGGAATTAAAGTTTGACAAAATCTCCTAAAGAAATAAAATTTTGAGAAAATTTTCTATGGAAATAAAGTTTTGACAAAATTTTCTATACAAATAAAATTTTGACAAGATTTTCTATAGAAATAAAATTTTGTTAAAATTTTCTATAGAAATAAAATTTTGAGAAATTTTTCTGTAGAAATAAAAATTTGAGAAAATTTTCTATATAAATAAAATGGTAACTAAATTTTCGTTGGAAATAAAATTTTGACAAAATTTTCTATAAAAATAAAATTTTGATAAAATTTTCAATAGAAATAAATTTTTGATAAAAATTTCTATAGAACTACAATTTTGACAAAATTTTCTATAGAAATAAAATTTTGTTAAAATTTTCTATAGAAACAAAATTTTTAAAAATTTCTATAGAAATAAAATTTTGAGAAAATTTTCTATACAAAGAAAATTTTGACAAATTTTCAAAAGAAATAAAATTTTGAAAAAAATTTTACAGAAATAAAATTTTGAGAAAAATTTCTATACAAGTTAAATTTTGACAAAATTTTAAAAAATTTTCTATAGAAATCAAATTTTGAGAAAATTTTCTATAGAAATCAAATTTTGAGAAAATTTTCTATAGAAATAAAATGATGACAAATTTTTCGTTAGAAATAAAATTTTGAAAAAAAAAATTCCTACAGAAATAAAATATTGAGAAAATTTTCTATAGAAATAAAGTTTTGACAAAATTTTCTATACAAATAAAATTTTGACAAGACTTTCTATAGAAATAAAATTTTGTCAAAATTTTCTATAGAAATAAAATTTTGAGAACTTTTTCTTTAGAAATACAAATTTGAGAAAATTTTCTATATAAATAAAATGGGAACTAAATTTTTGTTGGAAATAAAATTTTGACAAGATTTTTATAGAAATAAAATTTTGACAAAATCTTCAATAGAAATAAAATTTTCACAAAATCTTCTATAGAAATAAAATTTTGTCAAAATTTTCTATAGAAACAAAATTTTGTCAAAATTTCTATAGAAATAAAATTTTGTAAAAATTTTCTATAGAAATAAAATTTTGCAAAAATTTTCTATAGAAATAAAATTTTGCAAAAATTTTCTACAGAAATAAAATTTTGCAAAAATTTTCTAAAGAAATAAAATTTTCAGAAAATTTTCTATAAAAATAAAATTTTGACAAAATTTTCTATAGATATAAAATTTTGAGAAAATTTTCTATTGAAACAAAATTTTGTCAAAATTTCTATAGAAATAAAATTTTGTAAAAATGTTCTATAGAAATAAAATTTTGCAAAAATTTTCTATAGAAACAAAATTTTGCAAAAATTTTCTACAGAAATAAAATGTTGCAAAAATTTTCTATTGAAATAAAATTTTCAGAAAATTTTCTATAAAAATAAAATTTTGACAAAATTTTCTATAGAAATAAAATTTTGAGAAAATTTTCTATAAAAATAAAATTTTGACAAAATTTTTCTATATAAATAAAATGGTGACAAAATTTTCGTTGCAAATAAAATTTTGACAAAACTTTCTATAGAAATAAAATTTTGACAAAATTTTCTATAGAAATAAAATGTTAACAAAATTTTCTATAGAAATAAAATTTTGACAAAATCTCCTACAGAAATAAAATGTTGCAAAAATTTTCTATTGAAATACAATTTTGACAAAATTTTCTATAGAAATAAAATTTTGTCAAAATTTTCTATAGAAACAAACTTTTTAAAAAATTTCTATAGAAATACAATTTTGACAAAATTTTCTATAGAAATAAAATTTTGTAAAAATTTTCTATAGAAACAAAATTTTTAAAAAATTTCTATAGAAATAAAATTTGCAAAAATTTTCTATAGAAATAAAATTTTGCAAAAATTTTCTATAGAAATAAAATTTTGTAAAAATTTTCTATAGAAATAAAATTTTGCAAAAATTTTCTATAGAAATAAAATTTTGCAAAAATTTTCTATAGAAATAAAATTTTCAAAAAATTTTCTATAAAAATAAAATTTTGACAAAACTTTCTATAGAAATAAAATGTTGAGAAAATTTTCTATATAAATAAAATGGTAACTAAATTTTCGTTGGAAATAACATTTTGACAAGATTTTTATAAAAATACAATTTTGACAAAATTTTCTATAGAAATAAAATTTTGTCAAAATTTTCTATAGAAACAAAATTTTGTCAAAATTTCTATAGAAATAAAATTTTGTAAAAATTTTCTATAAAATAAAATTTTGCAAAAATTTTCTATAGAAACAAAATTTTGCAAAAATTTTCTACAGAAATAAAATTTTGCAAAAATTTTCTATAAAAATAAAATTTTGACAAAATTTTCTATAGATATAAAATTTTGACAAAATTTTCTATAGATATAAAATTTTGAGAAAATTTTCTATTGAAACAAAATTTTGTCAAAATTTCTATAGAAATAAAATTTTGTAAAAATTTTCTATAGAAATAAAATTTTGCAAAAATTTTCTATAGAAACAAAATTTTGCAAAAATTTTCTACAGAAATAAAATTTTGCAAAAATTTTCTATAGAAATAAAATTTTGACAAAATTTTCTATAAAAATAAAATTTTGACAAAATTTTCTATAGAAATAAAATTTTGAGAAAATTTTCTATTGAAATAAAATTATGAGAAAATTTTCTATTGAAATAAAATTATGAGAAATTTTTCTATATAAAATGGTGACAAAATTTTCGTTGCAAATAAAATTTTGACAAAACTTTCTATAGAAATAAAATTTTGACAAAATTTTCTATAGAAATAAAATGTTAACAAAATTTTCTATAGAAATATATTTTGACAAAATCTCCTACAGAAATAAAATGTTGCAAAAATTTTCTATAGAAATACAATTTTGACAAAATTTTCTATAGAAATAAAATTTTGTCCAAATTTTCTATAGAAACAAACTTTTTAAAAAATTTCTATAGAAATACAATTTTGACAAAATTTTCTATAGAAATAAAATTTTGTCAAAATTTTCTATAGAAACAAAATTTTTAAAAAATTTCTATAGAAATAAAATTTGCAAAAATTTTCTATAGAAATAAAATTTTGCAAAAATTTTCTATAGATATAAAATTTTGCAAAAATTTTCTATAGATATAAAATTTTGCAAAAATTTTCTATAGAAATAAAATTTTCAAAAAAATTTCTATAAAAATAAAATTTTGACAAAACTTTCTATAGAAATAAAATGTTGAGAAAATTTTCTATAGAAATAAAGTTTTGACAAAATTTTCTATAGAAATGAAATTTTGACAAAATTTTCTAGAGAAATAAAATTTTAACAAAACTTTCTATAGAAATAAAATTTTGAGAAAATTTTGCTAGTTAATGAGTTCATTTATTTCCTCTCATAAATAAAAGCTTATTTTTCTTGCTCTAAAAAGTTCCATATTATTTTAGTAAAATTATCTTTATAACCAGAATGCATTTTAATTATGAATTATTCACAGGAAAAAAAAGCCCAATTAACTCTTAACGTCATGGAGATTAACCCTGGGTCAACTTTCATAGCGGTCCCCTCCACTTTATCAACATCAACAATTATTCTTAATTCACTTGAACACTTTTTAATTATAAGCTGATTTGTAGCCTCCGGTTTGCTTTCCACCATTCTAAACGATGGCCATAATAAAAATACAGTCAAAATAAAACGAGGTAATTTTTCTTTAGTGATGCAATCGGTTGACCTGATTTGGCCTAAAACCATAACAGAAAAAAGCAAAAAACTAAAGAACAGCAATTTTTAAAAGAAACAAAATCTTCCGGTTTTGTTTCTTTCATTCAGTCAGTCTACTACAGAGGCAGTATGGTTTGTGTTTCTATTTTGCCTTGATGGTTCTTTTGGCGGCATGAGGAGAAATTCATATTCACTATGAGAATGAAAGAGCAAAAAAAAACTAAAACCTAGAAAGAAATTATGTTAATTTTAGATACCAAACAAAAAGACCAGCAACTATATAATGCTCATAGAAAATGCTGTGGAAAATTTGAAATTTCCAACAAAAAAATCAACTTCAAATAACTCGAAAGATTTTCACTAAAATATTGCTCTAAAGAAAATTGCGGAAATTTTTGTGATTACCTTAATTTTTGAAAATTTCGACAGATGCTAGCAATAAATCATAGCCTCTCGGAATTTGCTTGAACTGTAAGAAATATAAACATTTCCAAATTACTAAAATTTAGTAAAGTGTTGATTTTACAAAGAACACATGTAACAGGTAGCCATAGCAGAGGTGAGGGCAATGAATAGTCGGATTGTGTGGGATAGGTTGTGAGTTTTTGGAAAACAATTGTAAACATTCTAGGACTGCCCTTCAGGGAATATTATTAACACTACGTGCCTAATTAAATTTGTTACTAAAAAAGCCATTCAAAATCAACTAAATTAATCAATCTCACTTAAGATTTCTGAAGGTTGAAGAAGATCCTAAAAAACCATAATTGACGTCTTTATTGCCATTTTCGAGAATTTTAGAACCAAAAATTTTGTTAAAATTTTCTATAGAGAGAAAATTTTCTATAGGAATAAAATTTTGACAACATTTTCTAAAGAAAGAAAATCTTGAAATTTTCAGGGACGGTTGAAGGGGTCGTCTAGGCAAAGAAAAACTACTTTATTTTTCGATATTTGGTCGAGGAGGGGGCCTCCCCTTTTGTTGGACTTTTTTTGAAAATACAGTGAAAAAACTAAAATTTGGCGACTTACTGAAATTTTTCGGAGAACTTGGGGGAGATTATGAAATTTATGAGGTATATAATTTTTTAATATTTGGTCGGGGAAAAATAAAAGGGCACAGGGAGACTCATTTCTCCTCAAGTACATACCGTGAAACAATTAAACTTTTTCAATTTACTTTAAATTTACAGGGGATGTGGGGTAGGTTATATTATTATAATGTATATCTGATTTTGTGATATTCGGAAGGGAGGAGGGACCTTCCCTTGTCCTGCTGTTTAAAAATTGGGCTTATATTTTGCTTGAGATTTTCTGGGAAGTCTAGACAATAGACGCTATATGATTTTTCGATATAGGGACCTCCTCTAAAACTGAAAAAAACTAGAATTCTCAAGTTTACTTGAAATTTACAAGGGCCGTAGGGGAAGGTTATGAAATGAATATGGTGTACTTGATTTTTCGGTATTTGGACGGGATCCTTTTCCTTGCCCCACACTATGAAACATGATGGAAATATTTACTTGAAATGTTCTCCGTGTCCAACACTTTAACAAATCTTAATATGGTCAATTGTTAAGGACTTTTACTTTTTTTCCGATTTATTGGACGATATGTTGAGGAGAAAATACAAACCACGCTTGAAATTCACAGGAAATGTAGAAGATTGTCCAACGATTTGAATACAGAAAAATTAAAAAAACAAAAAATTGGTTGGTGGGAACACCCCCTACCAGACGTTTGTTATGTCGGTCCATTTTACATAGGCATAACCGCCCTATTTCTGTATATAAACGAAAAAACAAGTAGTCGGCTTTTTCGAAATGTACGGGACACGTGTGTGGAAACCATGGAGATATTAATCAGTACTTCAGTTTTTGAGCCAGACTTCTCCTGACCCTACTCTTTAAAAGGGTTCAAATCTTTTCGAATTTGTTTTCAGATCGAAGGATATGGTTGACTAAGTAAACGAAAATATGCTCCGAGAGGCGCAGCGAAGCGGGCCGGGTTACGCTAGTTTTCTATAGAAATAAAATTTTGATAAAAATTTCTTTAGAAATAAAATTTTGACAAAATTTTCTATAGAAATAAAATTTTGTTAAAATTTTCTATAATATGTTGACAAAATTTTCTATAGAAATAAAATTTTGATAAAATTTTCTATAGAAATAAAATTTTGATAAAATTTTCTATAGAAATAAAATTTTGACAAAATTTTCTATAGAAATAAAATTTTGACAAAATATTCTATACAAATAAAATGTTGACAAAATTTTCTATAGAAATAAAATTTTGACACAATTTTCTATCGAAATAAAATTTTGACAAAATATTCTATACAAATAAAATTTTGACAAAATTTCCTATAGAAATAAATTTGGACAAATTGTTCTATAGAAATAAAGTTTTGACAAAATTTTCTATAGAAATAAAATTTTGATAAAATTTTCCATCGAAATAAATTTTTGACAAAATTTTCTAAAGACATTAAATTTGACAAAATTGTCTATAGAAATAAAAATTTTATAAAATTTTCTATAGAAATACAATTTTGACAAAATTTTCCACTGAAATAATATGTTGATAATGCTTTCTATAGAAATAAAATAATTGGCAAGATGTTCTATAGAAATAAAATTTTTACAAAACTTAAATTTTGACAAAATATTCTATACAAATAAAATTTTGATTAAATTTTCTATAGAAATAAAATTGTGACTAAATTTTGCTCTAGAAATAAAATTTCGACAAAATTTTCTATAGAAATAAAATTTTGTTAAAAATTTATATAAAAATAAAATTTTGTTAACATTTTCTATAGAACTAACATTTTGAAAAAATTTCTATGGAAATAAAATTTTGGTAAAATTTTCTATAGAAATAAAATTTTGTTAAAATTTTCTATAGAAATAAAATTTTGACAAAATTTTATATAGAAATAAAATTTTGACAAAATTTTCTATAGAAACAAATTTTGACAAAATTTCCTATAGAAATAAATTTTGACAACATTTTCTATAGAAATAAAGTTTTGACAAAATTTTCCATAGAAATAAATTTTTGACAAAATTTTCTATAGAAATAAAATTTTCTATAGAAATAAAATTTTGACAAAATGTTCTACTGAAATAATATGTTGGTAATATTTTCTATGGAAATAATTGGCAAGATGGTCTATAGAAATAAAATTTTTACAAAATTTTCTATATAAATAAAATTTTGACAAAATTTTCTATAGAAATAAAATTTTGAAAAATTTTCTATAGAACTAAAATTGGGACAAAATTTCCTATAGAAATAAATTTTGACAACAGTTTCTATAGAAATAAAGTTTTGACGAAATTTTCTAAAGAAATGAAATTTTGACAAAATATTCTATAGAAATAAAATTTTGATAAAATTTTCTATAGAAATAAAGTTTTGACTAAATTTTCTATACAAATAAAATTTTGACAAAATTTTCTATAGAAATAAAGTTTTGACAAAATTTTCTGTAGAAATAAAATTTTTATAAAATTTTCCATAGAAATAAATTTTTGACAAAATTTTCTAAAGAAATGAAATTTTGACAAAATTTTGCTCTAGAAATAAAATTTTGACAAAATTTTCTATAGAGATAAAACTTTGACCAAATTTTCTGTAGAAATAAAATTTTCACAAAATTTTTTGTAGAAATAAAATTGTGACGAAATTTTTTATAAAAAATAAAATTTTGACAAATTTTTCTATAGAAATAAAATTTTGTTAAAATTTTTTATAGAAATAAAATTTTAACAAAATTTTGTTTAAAATAATATTTTGTTAAAATTTACTAAAGAAATAAAATTTTGACAAAATTTTATATAGAAATAAAAATTTTACAAAATTTGTTATAGAAATAAAAATTTGACAATATTGTCGATATATAATTTGAAGCTACTCTTAGATATTGTGAATTGTTTTTTTTTTAGCTTTAATTTAAAGAATAGACCTCATAGATCATATACGCAAAACTTCGCTGAGATCATTGCCCTTAGATTTGAAACGATTTCGTCATGAAAACAACTGTGTGAGATTGTCTCATACCATTTACCATGTAAAATTATTGAAATGATCTCATCTTTTGGTAGATCTTGAATTTCTGTGAAGAAATGAAGAATTCTATTGTTCAAGAATCGTTTTGTTTTTTGTTCTTCAATGAGCTCCCAGTAATGAAGGCACAAAGTACCATTAATTTTTTGTTGCTCTTTAACCTTCTATGCTCCCTAAGCTTGAAACAAAAACAAAAACAAACGATTCTCCTGCTTTTTTAATTTCTCCTCTTTCTGTATGGCCATCATACAAAGAAGGCTTTTCAAATAATTACAAAATTACGTTATTCACTCTTATAGCCATTCATAGTCACAACTAATTTGCGGGGGGAGGGGGCGAAAACACTTCACACCACCGCCTGCCTGGTGTGTCTACCTTGATTAACAGTCGCCACTTACAGCGACAGTGGCTGTCAACATTTGGTTGTTGAACGCAAAACTGTTATGCTTCAGAGGCATGTTGGGGCACTTAAAATGTTCAATTGTAAAATTTGGTAAATTATATACACTTAGAAAATAATTTTATTATAATTATATAATATAATTATTATTAGTATTATTTTGTTTGAAAAACGTATTTCTCAAATTTCAATTTTATGCAATTTTTCCTAGATTCTAGTTTCTTTAAATTCGTTATTTTATTAAATTTTTCCCAAATGATTCCAGAACAGAGACTTTATTGAATTTAATTTAATTTAATTTTTTAAGAGATTACAGACTTAAAAAATAAATATTCTTCTCTCCCTGTTTGATTTAACTTGATCAAAATTTTAGTTTCTTATTTTTTTTAATTCGTTATTTTTATTTTCCAAATATAAATGACCTTCCATTTTGGTCAGTGTAATTCGAAAAATGTATTATTAGTTATCATTGAGGTGATCATTGTGTTGTTCATCACAATTACCCATAACGAATGGCTAGAAACTGTTGGCTGACATACCGACAGACAGAAACAATCGCTTTGTTGGTGGCATCCACGACAATATCCGTTTTTGATGGTGGCTGGTGCCACAGTTGGGGCAAGCCGTAATGGCGTTGAAAATAATGAATGGCATTCTCATTCATCAAGATGCTTTGGTTACGTTACTCACTTTAATTACTCTACTGATCATTATCTCGTAAATTATTAACTTAAACATAGATTATTGACCCGCGAACAAATAAAATATCATTGTGTATTTGTGATGATTAGATTGATAGCAAAAAAAAAAGACATACAATTTTGGACAAATTTGTGAAAATCGAGCGACACATACAGGTGGGAGCTATATCTAACTATGAACCGATTTCAATGAAATTTTGCGTGTTTAAGGGTGTTTAAAAATTTACTTTGTTTTAAATTTGATCAAGCGCAATATGACCCATTTGTTGAAATCGGGCGATATATACATATGGGGGCTACATACAAATTTGATCAAATATTTTCCAAATTCAATAGCATTCTCATTTATCAAGAATGAGATGGCATTTGTCCCAAAAAACGCCATCAACAAAATTTCGTCGTCCGACAATCCATCACCTGCTCTCTCCGATGGTAGCCTGAGCTTAGGCCCATTACATTTAAAATTAAATTATGTTTTAACATATCAATGTTATTATCTTCTAGTTGATCTCTTGCTCCAATCACTCCTCGCTCTTTTATTTTTAACAGAAATTTTTTCTCACAGATTTCAACACAAATATTTTTGAAATAGGGCGATATATACATATGGGGGCTACATACAAATTTGATCAAATATTTTCCAAATTCAATAGCATTCTCATTCATCACGAATGAGATGGCGTTTGTCCCAAAAAACGCCATCAACAAAATTTCGTCGTCCGACAATCCATCACCTGCTCTCTCCGATGGTAGCCTGAGCTTAGGCCCATTACATTTAAAATTAAATTATGTTTTAACATATGAATGTTATTCTCTTCTAGTTGCTCTCTTGCTCCAATCACTCCTCGCTCTTTTATTTTTAACAGAAATTTTTTTCTCAGAGATTTCAACACAGATATTTTTTCTCCATGTTTTAATCTTGACCAAAAAACTTCTGGCCGTTATTTTTAGCACCTCAACCAAATTCCAGCCTATACAAAATAGATCAAAGTGCAACGCAGCAGTTGTGTTCTGCTAAGAAGAACTATTTTTATGGAAAACAACAGCCCATTTGTATTTCTGTGAAAGTAATTGCTCCTCAGTGCATCACAAATAAAATAAATGTGATAAAAGTTTTATGTGCGCATAAAATTTACATAAGAAAAGTTTTTTTTTTTTGCAAATTGCCTCACATGGCAGTTGTGTGTATGTCCGTCCGTGTGTTGTTCAGCCTAGTGGTGGAGGCCCACATTTGAATTTTGCTCGCTGCAGTGAATGGATACCATAGCGGCGGCCATAGACTAAAAACGGTTAATGGTGCTTCTTTTAACACCGCTCAGTAATTCACTCATGTCCCAAGCAACCGCAATTGATGCAAGAAACAGACCACACCGCTATAAACTATCCCCTTCCAAGTAAAATGTGACCAAATGGATTGCGCAAACTTGTTGCCACAAATAATTCCGCAAGAAAAAAATATTCCGCATGAAAAAATAAACCAAACCGACAAAAGAATTTAAATGAAATAGTGTCACTTTCGGCATATGTCGACCGTTATACATTTTTTTGTTGCTTCAAACAGTTATGGTCAATGGTTAAATTTCAATTCATTTTTTGTTGGTAGCCATACTAAGTCAAAGCGTGACTAACTTTTAAGGTAGTTGTATGTGGTACTGGTCTGGGTGGCGTTTTGCATATTCTCACATTCATTCAATTACAATATTATTTTTCTTGGCTTTCATAGTTCCATTTACAGTGCTGCAGGCAGACATGATGACTGCACAAAATTAAATTATTTGTCCCACTAAGGCGAGGTAAATGACCTCGAAGGGTTTGTAACTATATTTAGTTGCTAATTTTTTTTCACAACATTGATGACAATATTGGAAAGATTATTAAGAAAATGCTAACAAATGTAGTTGAAGAAGATGGCTTAAGAGAGTGAGAGAGGAAAGTTCACCAACTTGATATCACACTATACTTCTATGTCCATTTGTGTCTGTAACAATAGATATTCACCATATAACGGCTTAATAGCACAGTGAGAGGGTATTAAAAGAGTGAGAGCGAGAGAGTATCACAATAAACCTCCTTCCTCTATGTGGGTCTGTAACAATAGATATTCACCATATAAAACAAAACCTAAGTACAACCACTCTACTCAATGTCATTGGTATATTTTAACAAAATAATAAGAATATTTACCAAAGCTTTGAATATTCATATATACGGATTGACTTGCAAAATACTCACCTAAAAAGAAAAATTAAAGTAATGAAATATTTATTAGTATATGTCGAAATGTTTTATATATGTGTATTGTGTGTATAGAAGAAAAAAAATATTTTAAACAAATCACATTTACCCCCATTTTCATAGAGCTCCGTTAGTGCACCGACATATCTGTCATCTTGCCTTCCACATACCAGTCAGAAATTTAACTGCTGAAAATTTTTCAGTTAAAGTTAACCGGAAAAATATATTTGCAATTTACTTTCTGTTAACTGGCAGTTAAGGCCTAACGGAGCTATATGAAAATGGCCGTTAATACAGATACAAAAACTGATTTAAAATATCGACATTGTATACCCTTAACAAAGAACCACAAATATTTCTCAAACTAAAACTATTTTATAGAATAATTTTTTTTAAATAGAATATTTTATTTTTTTTTTAAGTTAAAAGCTTGACTTAATATTTTTTTATGAAAACAAAAAATATCAATAATTATTTTAATGAGATTTTTTAAACATTTCTTTATTTCATTATTACCCCCCAAAAAATAACACTAAATATTTGATATATTGACTTAAAGTTAACACTTTGAGTTTAGTTAAAAAGAAAATTATAGCTTTGCAAATATTTTCCATTTTACAAATGTACGTGTATATTAATGTTAAATTAACAAATACATTTGTCTGTGTAAATATTTGCAATCGACTTGCTAAATGGTATACTGAAATATCAACAATATAAACATTTGTCAGTCAGCAATTGAATTTCGCCCAAGAAATATCAACTCATCCATGATAATAAACCAAGTAATGAGGTGCATAAACATGTAAAAAATTTGAATATTGTTGGCAAAAAGGTAATAACATTAAATAGAATAAAAAGAAAATATATATTTTTAGATTTAGCCATTAAGTCATTAATCACACCAATATGAACATAATAAAAAAATAATACAAAATTCAATTTCTAGCTTAAAACAAAATTTATCAAATAACACTCCCTACAAGTTTTGTTTTTTTTTTTTTTTGCATTAAATTATTTGCAAAATTGTAGATTTATTTAATTCAACATAATGTTTTGTATGAATTTGTTTTTTTGCAATTTTTTTTTCCAACGGAAATACCTCATTTGCGGGAAATCAATTAGACACTCAAAAAGTATTTCAAGAGGATTTGAAATAAAAATAACCTACAAAAAATATTGTCGTTAGCACAATGATTTCTTATTACGTTAATAAGCGGAATTAACTGATGAGTCATGAAATTCGGAAGCGAATTAGATAATTTGAAGAAAAATTTTGTATAATATATAAATAAAATCTCTCTTCAGTCTAAAAACGAAGGAATGTTCTGGAACTGAGGGAATTCTATTAACTAACATTTATAATTTAATAACAATCCTGTCATTAATTTAGATATACACAAAATACAACAAAAAATCGTATCAGTTCCTACTGATCGTAAAGAGCAAAATTGAATTTCGTGGTTTTGGTGCCAATTCTTTTTTTAATATAATTAATAATCTATGATTCAATCCATAATATATTCCAATATATGTGTAAGTATTGGAGTATACTCTCTCGAGAGTACCCTCTTTAGTTCTCTGAGTTAAATCTTCACATCCTCCCTGTATAGGGTCTAATGAGATTTTAATGTTGCCGGTTAATTGCACTACATATTCCTCTTTATACTTACATATGTACATATACTATATATATGTATGTGTACACATTCATATTTTAATCCCCCCATTCATGATTTGAATGCTATATACATACAAATGGTTTTGCATCTAAGCATTTCAATGTAATTTCACATTAAAGCTCATTTTGACAGTGTTGATCTACATTTTAATTTAATAGAAATGACTGCGTGTCAAATTTAATACACATAAATGTTGATTCCCATTGCAGACCACGAGCTGCTACTCATATGAAAGAGGGCAAAATTTAAATAAATTGAAAATAATCACATTTTTCCCAACACTCACTGAAGGAGCAAACATTAAATTTATGTAAATATCAACAGACGGGGGATTGGTACACATTTTTCCGAAACCTATTTAACAGTGTGAATATGCTTATAAACAAACAATGTTTACAAATAAATGTATGTAAACGCTTGACAGCATACCAGTATCATTTCCGCTGTGCGTGTGCGGGAAGAATAACAAGATGTATGAGCAAATATTCATAAGGGTATTTATTCTGTCATTTTATATGATTTAATTTCTTGAAATTTAAAATTGTAATTATAATTATTTAGTTGTACTACTATTAAATTATACGGTAGTTTAGAAATGAATTTGAATTAATGTCACTTCACATATGGCTCAGGCCTGTGGAAGTGTGAAAAAGTAGGTTAAAGATTTTGAAATATCGTTGATAGACCCATATATAAAATTGACCCCGAAAATTAAAATAAAATTCCCTGGGTTGTTGTTGCAATCTCAAATTTGACAACTTTATGATATTTTTGGCATTTTTCTGAATTTAACTAAAATTCCATATTTCAAAAACGACTCAATTTATTCGAAAAAAAAATCTTTTTTCTTGATGTTAAAGGGTGATACGGTCAAAATTTGGCCAAGGGAAAACGCGTGTAAATCGGTGAAATCGTTTATTTAAAAAATCAAATTAAATTTCTTTTTCAAGTTCAATTAGTATAAAATTCAGGAAAATATTCAGTTAGGCTTTCGCTTTTCCAAATCCGAATTGCCGGGCCTCACGCTTGACACCTGCCATCAGATTTTGTACAGCCACCTTGTCCACCTTCTTCGCCGCAGAAAGTCAGTTTGCCTTGAACTGCTGCTCGTCCTTAGCAGTTTTTTTGGTCTTCTTTAGGTTCCGCTTGACAATAGCCCAGTATTTCTCAATTGGGCGGAGCTCTGGCGTGTTGGGAGGGCTCTTGTCCTTGGGAACCACCTGCACGTTGTTGGCGGCGTACCACTCCATGGCCTTTTTACCGTAATGGCAAGATGCCAAATCCGGCCAAAACAGTACGGAACAACCGTGTTTCTTCAGGAAAGGCAGCAGACGTTTATTCAAACACTCTTTCGCGTAAATTTCTTGGTTGAAAGTCCCGGAAGCTAGGAAAATTCTGCTTTTAAAGACACAGGTACAGATTGCTTGCCAAAACAGATATTTCTTTGCGAACTTTGACAGTTTTATGTGCTTGAAAATATCTGCTACCTTTCCCCTTCCTTTTGCCGTATAAAACTCCTGTCCCGGAAGCTGCTTGTAGTCGGCTTTGACGTAGGTTTCGTCGTCCATTACGACGCAGTCAAACTTCGTCAGCATCGTCGTGTACAGCCTTCGGGATCGCGCTTTGGCCGTCGTATTTTATCATCGCGATTTGGAGTCACTACCTTCTTGTAAGTCGATAGTCCGGCTCGTTTTTTGGCTCGATGCACGGTTGTAGACGATACACCCAGCTTATTTGCGGCATCTCGGAGAGAGAGGTTAGGGTTTCGCTTGAAACTACCGGCAACTCTCTTTGTCGTCTCAGCGGCTGCCGGTTTTCGATTTCCCCCCATTCCAGACTTCCTGGCTGTCGACAAACGTCCCCCAAACACTTTAATTACATTTGTAACGGTTGATTTGGCAACTTTTAGCGATTTTGCCAGCTTTGCGTGCGAGTAGCTCGGATTTTCGCGATGCGCGAGCAAAATTTTGATACGCTGCTCTTCTTGCTTGGACGGCATTTTGACAACTGAAGAGTGAATTCCAAAATCAAAATAGGAGCAACATTCTACACACACACGCCTTCAAAATGAGGAGTGTTCAGGTTTTTTAAATGCAAAATTGAAAGAAATACGTCATGTTTATATTGACCAAATTTTGACCGTATCACCCTTTATTAAGATTAATAATAACATAATAATTATAAAAATCTTATTAAAATAATAAAAACTAATGCATATATTCATAATAATTTACTGACAGTTTATCGAAGGAATTTATATGTTAAGGTAAGGGCAAATCGGATAAAAACTACGGTTTCTAGAAGCCCAAGGAGTTAAATCGGGAGATGGGTCTATATGGGGGCTATACTAAAACATGGCTCTATACACACCATATTTGGCTGACATTTTTGTGGTCCTAAAATACCTAGGTTACCAATTTCAGGTAAAGTGGATAAAAACTACAGATTCTAGCAGCCCAAGAAATAAATTCGGGAGGTAGGTCTATATGGGGGCTATACCACAACATGGACCAATTCTCATCGATACACCTCTTAAAGGTCCTCAAATACCTCTAGAATCCAAATTTTCAAATTTTTAACAAAAGAAAAAATGTATTATGTCTAGTTAATTTTTCTTAAATTTGTCCATAAATATTTACTTACTTTTTCATATTGGCGTTTGTTATATTGTTTTTTTTTTAACAATTTCTATATGTAAACTATATTTTTTCCTGGTGGGTTCACTTTTTTCTGGTGAGTGTGTTGTTAGGTTTTTTAGGAACGGCTTTTGCTACTGCTTTTAGATTTTAAATGGTCATGAGTATCATACGATTTCTTTAATATTTAATCGAGCAACAATTTCATCATTATTGGATATATCATTGATATAAAAAACCAAGTCGATTATAATTTCCATTCCAAAGTGATCTTTTAATTCTTTCAACCTTTGGCCAATTTGCTATAAGATTATCAGACCGCATGGTTTGACAATTTTAGGTGTGACTTATTTTTATTTGCTAAAATATATGAGATCACACCTCAAAAAAAAAAAACGCAATGCAATTTTATTATTTAATTTCCAATTCCAAAAAGGCAATACAGGCAAAAAACGTAATAGATGAGATCATTTCAATGGGCCGTAAATCAATGAAAAAAATAAAAATCCATCCATAATTGAATTTGTACGTGATATTCAAAGTTCTTGCATTTGTACGATATATCAAACAATAATGAAACAATAATGATATTTTTTTTGCAATTTTCTAAGAATTTATAAAACAGGAAAAATCAATATAACTAAAGACTGAAAGTAAGATATGTAAAAAATATAGCAAATATTTTCATTCTACTGTATGAAAATATTTGCTATACTAGGACATACTTTAATTTAATCGCTTCCAAAATATCTCGCCCATAATCTATTGGGAGCTTTCCAATGATATCTCTAGTTTACAAAATAAAATTGTTTTCATATACATTTGATGAGATCTGACTTTTGTAGTTTGATCTGCTGAATTCGAAAAAAATGAAAAAGAAAGTTTTATAGAACAGTTTTTGAGATATCCCGTTATTTTTAGTTTTTCGCTCTTTTTTCACTAAACAGATTATATCTCGAGTTAGAAATGTTGGTACTTAAATGAAAGGTATTGAGATGACGAATAATCGTGTATAATTGGATCTGTGATAAGTTAAGTGGTTCAAGAAATACATGTTTTAAAATGTCTCTTTTCCAAGTACAAACCATTGCAAAAAAAATATTTCTCTTCATGGTCGTATAGATGATACTCTAACGTAAGTAATAAGACCATTTAGAAGAAAAACGACCGAAAAATGACAAAGTTATAAGCAATTGAGTGAACAAATCCGATGTCAAATTATGTAAATACGGGCCACTCACCCACACAAAAATGCATTTTTATGTGGGCGAGTGATATTTTTGTGTGAGTGACTGGCTCATATTTGCATGATTTTCTTCGCAACGGTGAGCATCAAATAAAGATCCCTCATTAAAGAACCTCTTTGGCTTTTGACTCCTATTTGCTATTTGTTTCTCTTGTTTTTTTTTTTTTTCAAAACAGTAACTCTGTATGAGTTTGTGTACACAAAAAAAAAGAGGAAAGAAATCGAGCGCACCTTATCCTCCGCCACCCGACAACCCAATTCCCGTCCAGGGACATTGCTAACCAGGTTGATCATTTGACACTCACCATACCCCATATTTGTCTATACGATACCTTATGGGAGAGAAGAGTACATGGTTGGTCTTATTACTTTAACGTAAGTAATAAGACCTCATCTCATCTCTTCTTTTCTCATCTCATCTCAATACCTTTCATTTAAATACCAACAACGATACAATGGACTTTTCTAACTAGAGATATAATTTGTTTAGTGAGTAAAGAGTGAAAAACTAAAAATAACGGGATATCTCAAAAACTGTTCCATAAAAATTTGTTAACATTTTTTCCGAATTCAGCAGATCAAAATACATAAAAAAGTCACCTCTCATCAAATGTATATTTTCAGTGTAAACTAGTGTATGTAGTGTAACATATATTTGATGTTGTCTACAATTACAAAATCGTACTTTCAACTTAACTTTGACATTGAACTCGGCTCAGACCGGCGTTTATTTTCCAATATAGACAAAAAACAAGTATAGAGAAACAAAAAACAATATACCATTAAATATAATATTTACATACACGAGTATTTAAACCAAATGCTAATTATAGCTTAGTTTTACGTTACAACAATAATACCATATAGAACAACAACAACAATAAAAATATAGCAGCTCCATACCGGCTAAGGTTTGAAACAGAAAATAAAGTAAACTTAAAAAAAAAACTACAAAGTACAACCAATCACGCACAGTCTGACTTTTGCCTTATCGATATTTATACAAAAAAAAAAAGAACCTAACGAGTAAATTTATAGAAAACAAAAACATAGCTTGAAATGGAAAATTGAAATTGAGTTGAGTTGAGGACTATGAGCAAGGCGGCTTTACCATGTAATTATTATTGAAGCATGATTGTAATTACGTGTCTGTGTCTGGATATTGAACTTGTAATTTTTTTCAAAACTAAGCCTTTTTTAGAAGTTTCGAATCATTGCTTTTTTTTATAAAAAAATAGATTTTTAATAGGTTAACTAAACACACAGAAAGACAAAGATCAATAGCGATCGATTCATTGTTCAGGGTAGGAAAAATTTTATTAGTGGTAGTTAGAAATTCCAAAAGGTTAGTCAATTATTTTGTCAAAATTTTATTTCATTAGAAAATATTAGCAAAATTTTATTTCCATAGAAAATTTTGTCTAAATTTTATTTCTTTAGAAAATTTTGTCAAAATTTTATTTCCTTAGAAAATTTTGTCAAAATTTTATTTCTTTAGAAAATTTTGTCAAATTTCATTTCATTAGAAAATTTAAGCAAAATTTTATTTCTATAGAAACTTTTGTCAACATTTTATTTATATAGAAAATTTTGTCAAAATTTTATTTCTATAGAAAATTTCATAAAAATTTTATTTCTATAGAACCTTTCATCAAAATTTAATTTCTATAGCAAATTTCATCAAAATTTTATTCCTATAGAAACATTCATCAAAATTTAATTTCTAAAGAAAATTTTGTCAAAATTTTACTTCTATAGACAATTTTGTCAAAATTTTATTTGTATAGAAAATTTTGTCAAAATGTTCTTTCTATAGAAACTTCCATCAAAATTTAATTTCTATAGAAAATTTCATCAAAATTTTATTCCTATAGAAACATTCATCAAAATTTAATTTCTAAAGAAAATTTTGTCAAAATTTTACTTCTATAGACAATTTTGTAACAATTTTATTTCTATAGAAAATTTTGTCAAAATTTTATTTCTATGGAAAATTTTGTAAACATTTTATTTCTATAGAAAATGTTGTCAAAATTTTATTACTATAGAAAACTTTGTCAACATTTTATTTCTATAGAAAATTTTCTCAAAATTTTATTTCTATAGAAAATATTGCTAAAATTTTATTTCTATAGAAAATTTCGGCAAAATTTTGTTTCTACAGAAAATTTTGGTAAAATTGTATGTCTGCAGAAAATGTCAAAATTTTATTCCTATAGAAAATTTCATCAAAATTTTATTTCTATAGAAAGTTTTGTCAAAATTTTATTTCATTAGAATATTTTATTTCTATAGCAAATGTTGTCAAAATTTTACTTCCATAAAATTTTTTGTCAAAATTATATTTGTGTATAGAAAATTGTGTCAAAATTTTATTTCTATGGAAAATTTTGTCAATATTTTATTTCTATAGCAAATCTTGTCAAAATTTTATTTCTATAAAAAATGTTGTCAAAATTTTATTTTTATAGAAAACGTTGTCAAAATCTTATTTCTATAGAAAACGTTGTCAAAATCTTATTTCTATAGAAAATTTTATTTCTATAGAAAATTTTGTCAAAATTTTATTTCATTAGAAAATTTTAGTAAAATTGTATTTCTATAGAAAATTTTGTTGTCAAGATTTTTTTTTCTATAGAAAACGTTGTCAAAATCTTATTTCTATAGAAAATTTTGTAAAAATTGTATTTCTATAGAAAATTTTGTCAAAATTTTATTTCATTAGAAAATTTTAACAAAATTTTATTTCTATAGAAAATTTTGTCCAAATTTTATTTCTATAGAAAATTTTGTCCAAATTTTATTTCTATAGAAAATGTTGTCCAAATTTTATTTCTTTAGAAAATTTTGACAAAATATTATTTTTTCTTTAGAAAATTTTATCAACATTTCATATCTTTTGATAATTTAGTCAAAATTGTATTTCTTTCGAAAATTTTGTCAAAATTTTACTTGTATAGAAAATTTTGTGAAAATTTTATTTCTATAGAAAATTTTGTCATAATTTTATTTCTATAAAATCTTTTGTCAAAAATATATTTGTCTATAGAAAATTTTGTCAAACATTTTTTGTCAAAATATTATTTCTATATAAAATTTTGTAAACATTTTATTTCTATAGACAATTTTGTCAAAATTTTATTTCTTAGAAAATTTCTCAAAAATTTATTTCTATAGAGAATTTGGCAATATTTTATTTCTATAGCAAATGTTGTCAAAATTTTATTTCTATAGAAAATTTTGTCAAAATTTTATTTCTATAAAAACTTTTGTCGAAATTTTATTTCTATAAAAAATTTCATCAAAGTTTTATTTCTATAGAATTTTTTTTTCAAAATTTCATTTCATTAGAAAATTTTAGCAAAATTTTATTTCTATAGCAAATGTTGTCAAAATTTTATTTCTATAAAATCTTTTGTCAAAATTATATTTCTCTATAGAACATTTTGCCAACATTTTATTTCTATAAAAAATTTTGTCAAAATTTTATTTCTATAGAAAATTTTGTCAAAATTTTATTTCTATAGAAAATATTGTCAAAATTGTATTTCTCTAGCAAATGTTATCAAAATTTCATTTCTATAGAAAAATTTTTCAAAGTTTTATTTCTATAGAAATTTTTGTTAAAATTTTATTTGTCTATAGAAAATTTCGCAAAAAATTATTTTCTATAGAAAATTTCATCAAAATTTTATTTCTATAAAATTTTTTTTCAAAATTTTATTTCTTTAGACAATTTTAGCAAAATTTTATTTCTATAGCAAATGTTGTCAACATTTAATTTCTATAAAAATCTTTTGTCAAAATCATATTTGTCTATAGAAAATTTTGCCAACATTTTATTTCTATAGAAAATTTTGTCAAAATGTTATTTCCATAGAAAATTTTGTCAAAGTTTTATTTCTATAGAAAATTTTGTAAATTTTTATTTTTATAGACATTTTTGTCAAAATTCTTATTCTATAGAATACTTTGTCAAAATTTCATTTCTATAGAAAATTTTGTCAACACTTTATTTCTATACCAAATGTTATCAACATTTTATTTCTATAGAATATATTGTCAAAATGAAATTATAAATGAAATAATTTTGTCAAAATTTTCTATAAAAAATTTTGTCAAAATTGTATTTCTATAGCAAATGTTATCAAAATGTTATTTCTATAGAATACTTTGTCAAAATTTTATTTCTATAGAAAATTTTGTCAAAATGTTATTTCCATAGAAAATTTTTTTAAAATTTTATTTCTATAGAAAATTTTGTCAACACTTTATTTCTATAGAAAATTTTGTCAAAATTTTATTTCTATAGAAATTTTGCCAAATTTTGTCAACATTTTAATTCTATAGACAATTTTGTCTAAATTTTATTTCTATAGAAAATTTCGTCAACATTTAATTTCTATAGAAAATTTCGCAAAATTTTATTTCTATAGAAAATTTCATCAAAATTTTGTTTCTATAGAAAATTTTGGCAAAGTTTTGTTTCCATAGATAATTTTCTATAGAAATTTTTGTCGAAATTTTTATTCTATAGAAAATTGTGTCATAATTTCATTTCTATAGAAAATTTTGTATATTTTTATTTTTATAGACATTTTTGTCAAAATTCTTATTCTATAGAATACTTTGTCAAAATTTCATTTTTATAGAAAATTTTGTCAAAATTATATTTCTATAGCAAATGTTAACAAAATTTTATTTCTATAGAATATATTGTCAAAATTTCATTTCTATAGACAATTTTGTCAAAATTGTATTTTTATAGCAAATGTTATCAAAATGTTATTTCTATAGAATACTTTGTCAAAATTTCATTTCTATAGAAAGTTTTGTCAAAATGTTATTTATATAGAAAATGCTGTGAACATAAAATTTTTTTTTAGTTCTCTTCGAAATCTGTAACAGAGCCCTCCTTATGGTGTCGATAAAGGGCCAAAATCACCATTCACCCTTATTTTTAATTTTTGTTTTGTTTTTGTCATTTATAGAACTCTTAAATTCCAATGCAAAACGAAACTTTTAATGAGCCCATAGCTCAATTTATTGATTATCCGCATTATAAATAAAACACACCATAGCCAAAAAAAAATCTACCATTACTCTTTGTCCTTAAACCACAAAAATTAAGGCACGTTTTGGAAGCACGTTTTTCAGTTTTCGGGTAGCATTTACTTTGCCACCAATTACAGACAAAAAAACACAACAACAAAAATAGAAGATGGAGAGACGAAGAGAAAGAGAGAGAATCATGTACTCAGAGCATAGAGACAAACAAAACTTAAAGCCATTTCTATTGATTTTCCTGAGAAAAATAGCAACGACCTAAATTAAAGCGATTGTGTTCGGTCGATTTTCACAAACAACAATACAACAGAAGGACGAACGCTTAATAAACAGACAATCGGCGAATAACGGTAATAAAGGCATACCAGCAGCAAAGCATATCCAAAATGGGTGCACTTGTCTTTTTCGTTATGGGGATTATTTGCTAGGGAGGGATTAAGTCCTGGGGAACAATATTATGAGCATAGCGCTAGTTTGGACTGTCATTTAATGGTGTCAGCGAATGTTTGTCAACAACTTGAGATTCGTATTTTTCTTCTCTTTAAGTTATGGTTGTGGTGGTAGAGACATTGGCGCCTAGGATATTCTTCCCTCCATCCCAGAAAGACGCACCTTTAAACTACTATCCTTAGTGTCTTGTTGTTGAAAATTATGTGTGTTCTACTATAGCGTCAAAAGAAAATTAGGTTAAATGCTTACTTATCATCAGTAGTAGAGCTCATTTAAGGATAATTAAAAGTGTATTCCATGATATATGTAAATATTTCATGACATATATATGTCATATCATGTGTCTAAAGGGAATGCGGGGAAGGAGGACAATATGACATGAACAGAATATAAATTGGGAAGCTTGAGCTTTGCCCAAAAGTAGAAAAAGGGAATGGGGGAAATGAAGGGAAAACCATTTATGAGAACTTTTTGTGTTTGTGGCAATTTTGCCGATTTTTTACTCCAAAAATGTCGATTTGCCGATTTTACCCTGCACTTTTAGTTTAGAAAATTAAAGACAGATTTTAGAATCAGAATTTAAGGAGTTAAACTTTTTAAATTTTAATTAAATTTTTGAAAATATTGAAATACATTTTAAAAGTTTTAGGAAATAAAGAGCAATTTTATTGGCAACCCTGGTACCAGCACTTTCGACCTTTCTTTTTCAACAAAGAAGAATTGATTGTTTCCAGAGAATTATGACGATTTATTTATGAAAAAGTGACCATTTTCTTGAAATTTTATTGGCAACCCTGGTATCAGCACTTTCGACCTTTCTTTTTCAACAAAGAGGAAATGATTGTTTCCAGAGAATTTTGGGTACTTCACAGACCTTAGAATGTTGGAGCAAGTACAGAATAGTTAGAATCTGTCTCAAATTAGTTCCTTTATCCCTTGATGCATATGCAATGTAGACAGTGCATTTGATTATTTATGATTTACAGCAGGATAGTTTGATAGAGATAGAGAGTTGAGCTCTTTTTTGTGCTCTCTTATTTAATGAAATATGTATGTGGTCACGCATAGATGACAATCTACAAGGAATATTTTCAAGTCCATTTACCAAATATTTAAAAACTTATCACTTGTCAAAGCACAACACCCACCCTATGGATGACAGAAGAGATGATAGACTTTAATAGGCTCAACAACGTAAACATTATTATTCTAATGACACACCAAAGATCTTAATTAAAGGGCCCACCACAACAGGCATTTGCGTGAGAAATATGTGAAAAATGGAGAATATTTATATTTACTTTTATTCGCTTAACTCACACACACACACCTTTATTTAAAGATCATTTACGCAAAATTTGCATGTGTTTAACTACACTCATATTTACATGGACTTGTAAGTGGTAGGTTCGTTCGTATAGAAATTTTGTATACCCACCACAATAACAACAATAGCAATCTTTTTTAAGGTGGTTACACATAACATTTGCGGTCTCCTATTTTTTTGTTGCCAAATTATGCAAAACGCAAGTATAATTTTGGGCACATTAAAAAAGTTGGAGTAGTCATTACTATTCTTAATGGTAGCCTGCTTATAAAACTGTGAATTATTGCACACATTTCAATGGCGAGCGAAGAGTGCAAAGTTTCAAAGCCTCTGAGCGACGAAAGTTTACGAGAGACATTAACTGCAACTAGTCAGGCAATCGGGTGAATTGTGAATGTAATCTTCATGACCAAAGGTAATGTGTGTGATAACATGAATTAGTAAAAAAATGAAAGTAAAGTTCGTCCTTCCACACCAGAAGGATAGCGAAAACTGACAACACTCATGTTTTGCACCTATATAATGGACTAAAGGATTTTTGTAGTATTTTTTCATGGACGAATATTTAACAGAGGACGTTTTATGGGGATATAAATTAGAATGTAAAGTGTATTTTTTGAAGCAGAATTGGGACATAAACTCAAAAATGAGATTGTGTGATTTCATTTTGACCTTTAGGGAGTTTAAAAATAATTAATAATAATTATTTACTACTATATGCGCTGAAAGTGGAGAATTTCGAAAATTAATAAAATTTAACTACAAACAAAAATTTTATACACACATGACAAGTTTTCTTTCTTTGAAAAAAAAAAAATAAAGAAAAAGGCTTTGCTGTAGAAAATCAGTAATCATTTAAAAATTAAAATTTTGTCAAATCCAGCAAAATGCAATAAGATCAAGATATCGAAGCACAACACCAAGAGGCTAGAGATCGTCTTCCAAATGGTGGAGATATGAAAATGGGAGTTCGGTCACCTTGTATTTGTGAACGAAAATTTACTTCTAAATATTCAAGTAGTGAAGTTGGATGGTAGATACGTTGCCAAAGTTGGTATAAATCTACCAGAAATGTTAGATTTTTTATTGTTTGGTAAATTGGTAGAATTTTGATGTTTTGGTTGATTTTGCAAAGAGGTACTTCATAAATTTTCTATAGAAATAATCTTCTGTCAAAATTTTTATATAGTAATAAAATTTTGACAAAATTTTGTATATATTTTAACAAAATTTTCTATAAAGAAATAAAATTTTGAGAAAATTTCCTGTAGAAATAAAATTTTGACAAAATTTTCTATATAGAAATAAAATTTTGACAAAATTTTCTATAGAAATCAAATTTTGACAAAATTTTCTATATAGAAATAAAATTTTGACAAAATTTTCTATAGAAATAAAATGTTGATGAAATTTTCTATAGAAATAAAATGTTGATGAAATTTTCTATAAAATGTTGACGAAATTTTCTATAGAAATAAGATTGTGAAAAAATTTTCTACATAGAAATAAAATTTTGACAAAATTTATCCATATAGAAATACTATTTTGAAAAAATTTTCTGTATAGAAATAAAATTTTGGAAATTTTCTGTTAAAAAAAATTAAGAAAATTTTCTATAGAAATAAAGTTTTGACAAATTTTCAAAAAAAAATAAAATTTTGAAAAAATTTTCTGTAGAAATAAAATTTTGAGAAAATTTTCTATAGAAATAAAATGTTGACAAAATATTCTATAAAGAAATAAAATTTTGACAAAATTTTCTATATAGAAATACAATTTTTAGAAAATTTTCTGTAGAAATTAAATTTTGAAAAATTTTCTACATAGAAATAAAATTTTTAAAAAATTTTCTATATAGAAATACAATTTTGACGAAATTTCTATACAAATAAAATTTTGAGAAAATTTTCCATAGAAATAAAATTTTGACAAATTTTCTATACAAATAATATTTTGAGAAAATTTTCCATAGAAATAAAATTTTGACAAAATTTTCTATAGAAATAAAATTTTGACAAAATTTTCTATAGAAATAAAATTTTGACAAAATCTTCTATAGAAATAAAATGTTGACAAAATTTTCCATAGAAATAATAATTTTGACAAAATGTTCTATATAGAAATAAAATTTTGACAAAATTTTCTATATAGAAATAAAATTTTGAGAAAATTTTCTATAGAAATAAAATTTGGAGAAAATTTTGTATAGAAATAAAATGTTGACGAAATTTTCTATTGAAATAAAATGTTAACGAGATTTTCTATAGAAATAAAATTTTGAGAAAATTTGCTATAGAAATAAAATTTTGAGAAAATTTTCTATATAGAAATAATTTTGACAAATTTTCTATACAAATAACATTTTGAGAAAATTTTCTATAGAAATAAAATTTTGAGAAAATTTTCTATATAGAAATACAATTTTTGGAAAATTTTCTAAATAGAAATAAAATTTTTAGAAAATTTTCTCTAGAAATAAAATTTTGACAACATTTTCTATATAGAAATCAAATGTTGACAAAATTTTCCATAGAAAAACATTTTGACAAAATTGTCTATATAGAAATAAAATTTTTAGAAAATTTTCTGTAGAAACAAAATTTTGAAAAAAAAGTTCGACATAGAAAAAAAATTTTGACAAAATTTTCTATATAGAAATACAATTTTGACAATATTTCTATACAAACAAAATTTTGAGAAAATTTTCTATAGAAATAAAATTTTGAGAAAATTTTCTGTAGAAATAAAATTTTGAGAAAATTTTCTATAGAAATAAAATTTTGAGAAAATTTTCTATAGAAATAAAATGTTGACAAAATATTCTATATAGAAATCAAACGTTGACAAAATTTTCCATAGAAATAAAATTTTGACAAAATTTTCTATATATAAATAAAATATTGAAAAAATTTTCTACATAGAAATAAAATTTTGGAAAATTTTTCTATATAGAAATACAATTTTGACCAAATTTTTATACAAATAAAATTTTGAGAAAATTTTCTATAGGAATAAAATTTTGAGAAAATTTTCTGTTGAAATAAAATTTTGAGAAAATTTTCTATAGAAATAAAATTTTGAGAAAATTTTCTATAAAAATAAAATGTTGACAAAATATTCTATATAGAAATCAAATGTTGACAAAATTTTCCATAGAAATAAAATTTTGACAAATTTTCTATACAAATAAAATTTTGAGAAAATTTTCTATAGAAATAAAATGTTGACGAAATTTTCTATAGAAATAAAATTTAGACAAAATTTTCTATATAGAAATACAATTTTGACAAAATAGAAATAAAATTTTGGAAATTTTCAGTTGAAAAAATTTTGGAAATTTTCTATAGAAATAATATTTTGAGAAAATTTTCTATAGAAATAAAATTTTGAGAAAATTTTCTATAGAAATAAAATTTTGAGAAAATTTTCTATAGAAATAAAATGTTGACAAAATGTTCTATATAAATAAAATTTTGTTAGAAAAACATTAAAGCGATTTCTCGCAAAAATCCCCACCAAATCCCCAAGTCTCCAACTCAGAAATTTCGTCCCCATTCTCGAAAAATATCCGCATTCGTATTTAAAACATAAGAAATCTACTAAATAAATATTTTTTGTCAGTGTAAGAAGATCTTCTTTGTGTTTGCCCATACAGAGTTGATATTAAAAATTGACTGCTTAAACTTCATAGGCATTTACATATAGGTGTGGCTCTATATGGACCATACTTATTGTACTGTGTTGGATTGAGGTCACAAAAATATTTAAGGTAAATTCCTATTTTTGTGAATTAAATGATTGAATTGAATAAGATAGAAAAAATGAAATAATATGATATTCTAAAATTTAACACAATAATCTGAAATCTGTTCTATATACAGTGAGCAAAAAAAAGTTGTAAACCAATATGAAATAAATTATGGACGGTTCTGAAAAATATGAAGTACATGTGTATTTATTATAACTTAAATTAAAGCTCGGATCTCAAACTTTAATTTAAGGTATAACAAATATATATTTACTTCATATTTTCATAATAGTTTCACAATATGTCCCATATTGGTGTACAACTTTTTTCTTTGCTGTATATTTAAAGAGACTTCATAGCGTATGATGAACTCATTACGAGATTACAAATATTACACATACGTCCATGTGGTAATTGAGTCCATTCACATTATTCTCGACTCGATGATATTTGTTCTGTTTTTACTCTCATCTCACTCATCAAATCTCCGTCTACATCAGTGAATTAATTAGCTCAGTAAGTTCTCTATATCAATAATGCTCTGAGAAGGAGAAAAACCCCGTTATTTGCCAGGTATATTTAACTCATCAGTGAAATGTATGTTTATAATTTGTGATACTCCAATTTGGGGGAAAATTCCCGAATACAATGACTGGAAAATTTCCGAATTTCCATAATCTTCTGGCTCATGTTGTGGTTGCGGATTACCAAATCCTCAAACATCTTATATATCGCTTAAACCAGCATGCCCTGAAGTAATGCCAAAGGGAGAAGCTCAGTTGCATGGCTAAAGCAGGAAGAATTCCCTAGAGTTCCTGTAGACTAGGACGCCTCCCAGAAAAATGTCTACCTTTCAGTAAAGACTCCTAAAGTCTAATGCCCGTATTCATAATTATTTACTGAGAGTTTATCAATGGAATTTGTATGGTAATAGTAGGTTTGAAGTTTACTTTAACTTTTATGAATATGGGGATAAATAAATAAAAACATTTTTATTCAAATAACCTTTGTTTTCATGATAGAACTAGCAAACTAAACCACTTTTCGATTTCGTTATTTTTATGGAGAAACCACAACAATAGAGGCTATAGTTACTACATGGAAAGTGTTTGAAGATACTGTGAGCAAAATTTCACATGAAAACCACATTGTAAAAATGACGTCACAATATTTAATGTTTGTGTGCTAATCAAGTGTGAGAAAAAAACCCACCCTCTCTCTCTCTCTCTCTCGTCGAGTGGAAATTATTTATTCACATTTTTAGCTCTATGATTCAAAGCAGGCAAAACAATTTCTGTTACATTGTCTTCGCTTACCCTTCATTGCGGAATTTTTGTTTAGTGAGATGTATTGAAATTTATAGCTTATAACTTTGGCATAGTAACACATTGAAAGACTAGCTGAGAGGTGTTTTAAAATGTTAAAAACCATGACTTGGGGTATAGTAATCAGAAGTTAGAGTGGCGACTATATTTGAACTAAGTAATTTCATTGAAAATCTTTTAATTTAAACTTGATTAAAATTATTTTATTTATTTATTTTTATTATTTTAATTTAAACTTTAAATAAATCTAATTGATTAAGTTTTATTAAAAATAAATTAAAATATGGTATTTAATAAAAATTTAAGAAAATAAATTAATTTAACCTAAATAAACAAAATTAAAAAATTACAACTCTTTGAATTTAACCGAACTATTATTAAAGTAATTCAAAAAAATAAATTTAACCTATTTCTTTGAAATAAATAAATTTTGTTTTATCATATCATATTATGTGGATTCATAGAAAATTCAATAAATATAGTTAAATTAAGTTGAATTTGAACTAAGTAATTCATTCATTCAAATTATTTTAATTTAAACTTTATTAAATTTATTTTATTTAATTATTTTTATTATTGATTAAATTTTATTAAAAACAAATTAAAATATGACATTTAATAAAAAATAAAGAAAATAAATTAATTTAACGTAAATAAACAAAATTAAAAATATACAACTCTTTGAATTTAACCGAACTATTATAAAAGTAATTTTACAAAAATTAAATTGAACCTATTTCTTTGACATAAATAAATGTTGTTTTATCGTATCATATTATGTAGATTCATAGAAAATTCAATAAACATATTTAAATTAAGTTGAGTTTGAACTAAGTAATTCATTCATTCAAATTATTTCAATTTAAACTTTATTAAATTTATTTTATTTATTTATTTTTATTATTTTAATTTAAACTTTAATTAAAGTTAATTGATTGAATTTTATTAAAAACAAATTAAAATATGGCATTTAATAAAAAGTAAAGAAAATAAATTAATTTACCATAAATAAACAAAATTAAAAAATATGCAACTCTTTGAATTTAACCGAACTATTATAAAAGTGATTTTACAAAAATTAAATTGAACCTATTTCTTTGAAATAAATAAATTTTGTTTTATCATATCATATTATGTGGATTCATAGAAAATTCAATAAATATAGTTAAATTAAGTTGAGTTTGAACTAAGTAATACATTCATTCATATTATTTTAATTTAAACTTTATTAAACTTATTTTATTTATTTTTATTATTTTAATTTAAACTTTAAATTAAATTGAATTGATTAAATTTTATTAAAAACAAATTAAAATGTGGTATTTAATAAAAAATAAAGAAAATAAATTAATTTAACCTACACAAACAAAATTAAAACATATACAACTCTTTGACTTTAACCGTATTATTATTAAAGTAATTAAAAAAAATAATTTAACCTATTACATTGAAAAAAAAAAAAACATATTTTTTCTTTATTTTTATTTTTGATTCGACCTTTTCTAATTGTTTTTAGACATCAGATATTTTTTCTTTATTTATTATATTATGTGAATTCATAGAAGATCCAAATTCTGTATTTAAATTAAGTTTAATTATATTGAGTAAATAATTTAATTTAAATTAAATCAAACAAGTATATACGGCCGTAAGTTCGGCCAGGCCGAATTTTATGTACCCTCCACCATGGATTGCGTAGAAACTTCTACGAAAGACTGTCATCCACAAGTTTCAACTCACTCGGATGAAATTTGCTCCTCCAAGAGGCTCCAAAACCAAATCTCGGGATCGGTTTATATGGGGGCTATAAATGATTATAGACTGATATGGACCACTTTTGGCATGATTGTTAAATATCATATACTACCACTACGTACCAAATTTCAACCAGATCGGATGAATTTTGCTTCTCCAAAAGGCACCGGAGGTCAAATCTGGCGATCGGTTTATATATATAATTATGGACCGATATCGACCAATTTTTGCATGGGTGTTTGAGGCCATACATTAACATCACGTACCAAATTTCAACTGAATCAGATGAATTTTGGTCTTCGAAGAGGCTCCGGAGGTCAAATCTGGGGATCGGTTTATATGGGGTTATATATAATTATGGCCCGATATCGACCAATTTTTGCATGGGTGTTTGAGGCCATATATTAGCATCACGTACCAAATTTCAACTGATTCAGATGAATTTTGGTCTTCCAAGAGGCTCCGGAGGTAAAATCTGGTGATCGGTTTATATGGGGGCTATATATAATTATGGACCGATATGGACCAATTTTTGCATGGTTGTTAGAGACCATATACTAACACTATGTACCAAATTTCAGCCGGATCGGATGAAATTTGTTTCTCTTAGAGGCTCCGAAAGCCAAATCGGGGGATCGGTTTATATGGGGGCTATATATAATTATGGACCGATGTGGATCAATTTTTGCATGGTTGTTAGAGACCATATACCAACACCATGTACCAAATTTCAACCGAATGGGAAGAATTTTGCTCTTCCAAGATGCTCCGGAGGTCAAATCTGGGGATCGGTTTATATGCACAAAAAAAAAATTTTTCTGATTCAATCACGAAATTAATTGATCCAATTAATTTTTTAATTGAAATGTCTTCAATCACGAAAATGATAGTATCAATTAAAAAATTAATTGACAGTCAATTAAAAAATAATTGATCCAATTAAAAAATTAATTGATACTATTAATTTGTGTGATTGATTTTTGTTTCAATTAAAAAATTTGTTGAATCAATTAAATTTTTAATTGAATATTTTTTAAAAATCAATTAAGATTTTAATTGGAAAAATTTTCGTGAAATTTTTTTCTGTGTGGGGTTATATATAATTATGGCCCGATATCGACCAATTTTTGCATGGGTGTTTGAGGCCATATATTAACATCACGTACCAAATTTCAACTGAATCAAATGAATTTTGGTCTTCCAAGAGGCTCCGGAGGTCAAATATGGTGATCGGTTTATATGGGGGCTATATATAATTATGGACCGATATGGACCAATTTTTGCATGGTTGTTAGAGACCATATACTAACACCATGTACCAATTTCAGCCGGATCGGATGAAATTTGTTTCTCTTAGAGGCTCCGAAAGCCAAATCGGGGGATCGGTTTATATGGGGGCTATATATAATTATGGACCGATGTGGATCAATTTTTGCATGGTTGTTAGAGACCATATACCAACACCATGTACCAAATTTCAGCCGGATCGGATGAAATTTGTTTCTCTTAGAGGCTCCGAAAGCCAAATCGGGGGATCGGTTTATATGGGGGCTATATATAATTATGGACCGATGTGGACCAATTTTTGCATGGTTGTTAGAGACCATATACTAACACCATGTACCAATTTCAGCCGGATCGGATGAAATTTGTTTCTCTTAGAGGCCTCGCAAGCCAAATTTGGGGGTCCGTTTATATGGTGGCTATACGTAAAAGTGGACCGATATGGCCCATTTACAATACCATCCGACCTACATCAATAACAACTACTTGTGCCAAGTTTCAAGTCGATAGCTTGTTTCGTTCGGAAGTTAGCGTGATTTCAACAGACGGACGGACATGCTCAGATCGACTCAGAATTTCACCACGACCCAGAATATATATACTTTATGGGGTCTTAGATCAATATTTCGATGTGTTACAAACGGAATGACAAAGTTAATATACACCCCCATCCTATGGTGGAGGGTATAGAAACCGTATCTGCAGGCCATGACTGACACTGCACAGAAAAAAATTTCACGAAAATTTTTCCAATTAAAATCTTAATTGAGCTTTAAAAAATATTCAATTAAAAATTTAATTAATTCAACAAAGTTTTTAATTGAAACAATAATCAATCACACAAATTAATAGTATTAATTAATTTTTTAATTGGATCAATTAATTTTTCAATTGGCTGTCAATTAATTTTTTAATTGATACTATCATTTCTGTGATTGAAGACATTTCAATTGGATCAATTAATTTCGTGATTGAATCAGAAAAAAAAATTTTTGTGTGTGTATGGCACACAGTTTGGAATGGCCCATATGATGGAAGTCCATTATGATTTAATTAAATATAAAAAAAATTAAATTTTTAAAAAATTTAATTTAATTTATATTTAATTATTTCATTATCATAACTTCCATTTTTAATTTTTTTTTTTTATAAATTTAATTTAATTTTGTTCAATTGTTATGTGAGCCACTGTATTTTTTTACATCGAATATTTGTCTTGAATTTACACTCCATTTAGTTTGCTTGATTTTTATTGACGAGAGTATGTATGTCATGACTTTTCCTTGATTTTGTTTTGTTCTTTAAATGCACAAAATCATACCCCAGCCCACCCCACACCACACCCCATCCGTAACCTCCAGAAAAATGTTATCAATGCGCAGGACACGCATTTCACAGTTGCTATAGAGGAAATATAATTCCAACGAAATTTCAACACAAAGCAAAAGTTACGAAGAAGACATAAAAGATAAAATGAAACTAAACTGCAACTTTGTTTATCAGGACGACGTCTATTGTTTTTTAGCGAAACGTGTCATGTTTTTGTTTGTGCTTAAAATCCCTACCATCAGAGTCATAATAAAAGTAATGGCCATGAATGGTTGTGCAATTTCTGTTATACATGTAGATGGAAAGAAAGCATGAAGGATGTGCAAGAATCCTTTTATGTAGTTATGGCGTCATGGCATAGCAAAAATGTATTACCCTCTTAAAATGAATGGCATCGTAGAATAATGAAACGGAAAGAGTTTAACTTTGTTTAATAGAATGTACCGGATGGATTGGTGGGCGAATATGGAATGGAGAAAATTAGAGAATTTCACATTGATAATTTTACCTACTACAGAAAAATTTTCTTTGCATACTTTTAGGCGGTTCCAGTGTCCGTTTTGGAAAAATAATGAATAAAATCAATTTAAAAGTGGCACAGCATGGGAAAAAATTAGTAAAAAAAAAAATTATTATAGAGATGCAATTTTCACAAAATTTCCTATAGAAATTAAATTTCGACAAAATTTTTTTTAGTAATGAAATTTGAACACAATTTCATATGGCAAAGAAATTTTGACAACATTTTTATGGAATTTAAATTTGACAAAATTTCCTAAAAAACAAAATTTTGACAAAATTTCCAATAACACAGAATTTTTGACAAAATTTCCTATAGTTAAGAAAAATTTCCTATAAAAATGAAATTTTGGCAAAATTTTCTATAGCAAAGAAATTTGGACACAATTTCCTATGGCAAAGAAATTTTGACAAAATTTCCTATGGCAAAGACATTTTGACAAAATTTTTTATGTAAATTAGTAAAAAAAAAAAAAATTATAAAGTAAGGAATCTAGGGGCACATTAAAAAAAGTGTCACTTTTGCATTATGCGATGCTACTAAGTATTTGTAGTGAACATTTCTAATCATGCATTTCTCCATACTGTATACTCTAGTGTTGAATTGAAAAAAAAACAATAACAGAGGAGTCCATGAAGAGCTCTAAAGGACATGTTAATATTTGCACAATAGAATTTAATACAAGGTGTGATGCAATTTGCTCTACATTTTCCCAGAAAAACTTGATCATAGATAATGCGCAGAATATGGAAGATTGGAAGAAATGATACCATGACTGAAAAGTGATGAGGTTGAGAAAATATTTGAGTAACTACTTAACACATATGATGAACCTAATGCTTATAATTCAGTCAAGTTACACTTCCAAAATCCACTTTTAGTAGAGTAGTATAGAGCCTAATTTGAATGGGTTATAAGAGTTTTCATTTCCTTCATCAAAATCAGTGTCTATTTGAATTTTCAAAAAACGAAAAAATCCGCTATTTTCACTAAATGCTCCACTCTTCAAATATTGACTTATTCAATATCTTCCGCACCATCATCATTGTATAAATTTACAACAGGTTTTATGGAATTGCAAAATGAACATTCGCATCACCACTGTAATGCTATTACACGAAGGCCACATCTCAAACCAGGCATAACCAACTAAAAAGCCATGAAAGATGACTCTGGATAGAAAATTAACTACTACCGGTCGATTATAATAAACGGTGACGATTAATATTGAAACTGCCATGGGACTGGTTATATTTTGAAGGTATAGATCAGTTACTATCATACAGACAGACTGAATAATTTTCGCATTCTACAGAGTCTAGGAAATAACTTGCATTTCTAGGGCAACTGGATTATTTTGATGAAACTCGAGCAACCTGTAAAATCATTCTACCAAAGAAGGCTAATAGGATGATGAATGGTCAACGAAAGCCATATATGTTAGCCATGCGAGGCAAAATTTCCTATAACAAAGAAATGTTGACAACATTTTCGATAGCAAAGAAATGTTGACCAAATTTTCGAAAGCAAAGAAAATTTGACAAAATTTCCCATAGAAATGGAATTTTGACATAAATTTCTATGGCCCAGAAACTTCGACAAACTATTTTATAGCATAGAAATTTTGACAAAATCTTCGAAATTTTTTTTTCACGAAATTTCCTATAGTCAAGAATTTTTGACAAAAATTTTCGATGGAAGTGAAATTTTGCTAAAATTTTTTTATAGTAAAAAAATTTTGACAAAATTTTCGATAGCAAAGAAATGTTGATCAAATTTTCGAAAGCAAAGAAAATTTGAAAAAATTTCCCATAAAAATGGAATTTTCACATAAATTTCTATGGCCAAGAAACATCGACAAAATTTTTGATAGCATAGAAATTTTGACAAAATCTTCGAAAATTGTTTTTTTTTTTTCACGAAATTTCCTATGGTCAAGAATATTTGACAAAAAGTTTCTATGGAAGTGAAATTTTGATAAAAATTTTTTATAGTAAAAAAAATTTGATTAAAATTCCTATAGCAAGGAAATTTTAATAAAATTTTCTATAGAAATAAAATTCTGACTAAATTTTCGATAGAATAGAAATATTGACAAAATTTTCTATAGCTAAGAAATTTTGACAAAATATCCTATATTAAAGAAATTTTGACGAAATTTCTATAACAAAAAAATTTTGACACCATTTTCTAAAGCAAGAAATTTTGACAAAATTTTCGATAGTAGAGCAATTTTGCCAAAGTTCTATAGTCAAGAACTTTGGACAAAATTTCTTATAAAAATGAAATGTTGACAAAATTTTCGTTAGCAAAGAAATTTTGACAAAATTTCCTATTGATATGAAATTTGGGAAAATTCCCTATAGAAATGAAATTTAGACAAAATTTTCTATGGAAATGAAATTTTGGTAAAATTTTCAGTAGTAATGAATTTTGAGGGAATTTTGAGCAAAGAACTATTGATAAAATTTTCTATAGCAATGAAAATTTGACAAAATTCCCAGAGAAATGAAATTTTGACAAAATTTCCTATAACACAGAATTTTTTACAAAATTTCCTATAGCTAAGAAATTTTGACAAACTTGTCTATAGCAAAGAAATTTCGACACAATTTCCTATGGCAAAGAAATTTTGACAAAATTTACTATGATAAGAAATTTTGACGAAATTTCCTATAGAGGTGAAATTTTGACAAAATTTTCTATAGAAATGAAATTTTGACAAAATTTTCTATAGCAACGAAATTTGGACACAATTTCCTATGGCAAAGAAATTTTGACAACATTTTTTATGGAAATTAAATTTTAACAAAATTAAAACTAAAAAAAAACAAAATTTTGATAAAATTTCCTATAACACAGAATTTTTGACAAAATTTCCTATAGTTAAGAAATTTTGACAAAATTTTTTATAGCAAAGCAATTTTGACAAAATTTACAAAATTATATGATAAGAAATTTTGGCGAAATTTCCTATAGAGATGAAATTTTAACAAAATTTTCTATAGCAAAGCAATTTTGACAAAATTTCCTATGGTAAGAAATTTTGACGAAATTTATTATAGAGATGAAATTTTCACAAAATTTCCTATAGAAATGAAATTTTGACAAAATTGTCTATAGCAAAGAAATTTGGACACAATTTCATATGACAAAGAAATTTTGACAACATTTTTATGGAAATTAAATTTTAACAAAATTTCCTAAAAAAACAAAATTTTGACAAAATTTCCAATAACACAGAATTTTTGACAAAATTTTCTATAGTTAAGAAATTTTGACAAAATTTTTGATAGCAAAGCAATTTTGACAAAATGATAAGAAATTGTGGCGAAATTTCCTATAGAGATGAAATTTTGACAAAATTTTCTATAGCAAAGAAATTTTGACAAAATTTACTATGGTAAGAAATTTTGACGAAATTTCCTATAGAGATGAAAGTTTGACAAAATATTCTATAGCAAAGAAATTTGGACACAATTTCCTATGACAAAGAAATTTTGACAAAATTTCCTATGGCAAGAAATTTTGATGAAATTTCCGATAGAGATGAAATCTTCACAAAATTTCCTATTGAAATGAAATTTTGACAAAATTTCGTTTAGAAATTAAGATTTTGACAAAATTTTCTATAGCAAAGAAATTCGGACACAATTTCCCAAAGAAAATAAATTTTGACAAAATTTACTATGGTAAGAAATTCTCACGAAATTTCCTATCGAAATGAAATACTGGCAAAATTTCCTATTGAAATAAAATTTTTACAAAATTTCCCATAACAACGAAATTTTGACAAAATTCCCAGAGAAATGAAATTTTGACAAAATTTCCTATATAAATGAAATTTTGATAACATTTTTTATGGAAGTTAAATTTTGACAAAATTTCCTAAAGAAACAAAATGTTGACAAAATTTCCTATAACACAGAATTTTTGACAAAATTTCCTATAGCAAAGAAATTTGGACACAATTTTCTACAGCAAAGAAATTTTGACAAACTTTTTTATAGCATAGAAACAAATTTTGACGAAATTTCTATAGCAAAACAATTTTGACACCATTTTCGAAAGCAAAGCAATTTTGACAAAATTCTATAGTCAAGAAATTTGAACAAAATTCCCTATATAAATGAAATGTTGACAAAATTTTCGATAGCAAAGAAATTTTGACAAAATTTCGTATTGATATGAAATTTTGGAAAATTCCCTATAGAAATTAAATTTTGAACTTTCTATGGAAATTAAATTTTGATAAAATTTTCAGTAGTAATGAATTTTCTTATAGCAAGGGAATTTTGACAAAATTATCTATAGAAATTAAATTTTGAAAATTTTCTTATAGAAAAGAAATTTTGACAAACTTTTCTTGAGCAAAGAACTATTGATAAAATTTTCTATAGCAGTGAAATTTTGACAAGAGAAATGAAGTTTTGACAAAATTTCCTATATAAATGAAATTTTGATAAAATTTTTTATGGAAATTAAATTTTGACAAAATTTCCTAAAAAAACAAAATTTTGATAAAATTTCCTATAACACAGAATTTTTGACAAAATTTCTTATAGTCAAGAAATTTTTCCAAAATTTCCTAAAGCTAAGAAATTTTGACGAAATTTCGTATCGAGATGAAATTTTGACAAAATTTTCTATAGCAAAGCAATTTTGACAAAATTTACTATGTTAAGAAATTTTGACAAAATTTCCTATAGATATGAAATTTTGACGAAATTTCCTATTGAGATGAAATTTTTACAAAATTTCCTATAGAAATGAAATTTTTACAAAATTTCCTATAGAAATGAAATTTTGATAAAATTTTCTATAGCAAAGAAATTTGGACACAATTTCCCATAGCAAAGAAATTTTGACACAATTTACTGTGGTAAGAAATTTTAACGAAATTTCCTATAGATATGAAATTTTCACAAAATTCCCTATTGAAATGAAATTGTGACAAAATTTCGTTTAGAAATTAAGATTTTGACAAAATTTTCTATAGCAAAGAAATTCGGACACAATTTCCCACAGAAAAGAAATTTTGACAAAATTTACTATGGTAAGAAATTTTGACAAAATTTCCTGTCGAAATGAAATATTGGCAAAATTTCCTATTGAAATAAAATGCTGACAAAATTTTTTATAGAAATGAACTTCTTACAAAATTTCCCATAACAACGAAATTTTGACAAAATCTCAGAGAAATGAAATTTTGACTAAATTTCCTATATAAATGAAATTTTGATAACATTTTTTATGGAAATTAAATTTTGACAAAATTTCCTAAAGAAACAAAATTTTGACAAAATTTCCTAAAGAAACAAAATTTTGACAAAATTTTCATATAACACAGAATTTTTGACAAAATTTCCTATAGCTAAGAAATTTTGACAAAATTTCCTATAGCAAAGAAATTTGGACACAATTTTCTACAGCAAAGAAATTTGGACACAATTTTCTACAGCAAAGAAATTTAGACAAACTTTTTTATAGCAAAGAAATGTTGACAAAATTTCTATAGCAAAGACATTTTGACAAAATCTACTATGGTAAGAAATTTTGACGAATTTCCCATCGAAATGAAATGTTGGCAAAATTTCCTCTAGAAATAAAATTTTGACAAAATTTTCTATAGAAATTAACTTTTGACAAAATTTCCCATAACAACAAAATTTTGACAAAATTTCCTATAGCATAGAAATTTTGACAAAATTTACTATGGTAAGAAATTTTGACAAAATTTCCTATTGAAATAAAAAGTTGACAAAATTTTCTATGGAAATTAACTTTTGACAAAATTTTCCATAACAACAAAATTTTGACAAAATTTCCTATAGCATAGACATTTTGACAAAATTTCCAATAGCATATAAATTTTGACAAAATTTCCTATAGCAAAGAAATTTTGACAAAAATTTCCTATGGCAAGGAAATTTTGACAAAAACTTCCTAGATCAAAGATATTTGCAAAAATTTCCTAAAAAATGAAATTTTGAAAAAATTTTCTATGCAAGAAAAAATTTCATATAAAAATTAAATTTTGTCAAAATTTAGTATTGAGATTAAAATTTTGACATAATTTCCCATAACAAAGATATTTGCATAAAATTTCCTGTAGCATAGAAATTTTGACAAAATTGTCTATAGGAAAGCAATTTTGACAAAATTTTCTATAGGAAAATAATTTTAACAATATTTGGTATAGCAAAGAAATTTTGACAAAATTTTCTATAGCAAAGCAATTTTGACAAAATTTTCATAGAAATTAAATTTTTAGAAAATTTTCTATAGAAATGAAACGTTTGAAAAGCAAAAACCATTGCCCAATCAAATTTACCAAACAAATTCTCTGTACTTTTACTTTTTCATTTCAATGGAGTCATTGTGACTATTCCCGCAAAGTCTTAAGTAATTGAAAATGCTGAAAAGTTATTAAACTTTATGCCTGCCGTTTGTTATTTTCATAATAAAGAAGCTTTATTGAAATCCTATTCTCTAATGGATTCTGCTGGCATTCACGTTTTATCAAAGTTTTATTTATCCTTTAAGATGCATGCATTTGACTGTTAAAGGCGAAAATATCTTTTTCTTTCTTAGCTTATTATTGTATGTTTTCCCTTTTGCAAATGACCTAGAAAATAAAATTCAATGAAAATAACTGCCAAACTACCAGCCAGAAAAAAACACATTCTTTAGATGATGTCATGCGACCTGCTTTTGGTTGCTTAAAAGGAAAGTAAATTGTAACCAATTATGGGGGAATATTCAAAGCGTTCCAGGAATCAATTGGGAAAATTAATTAAATACATGGGGAAAAATGTAGATATTTGCTGCAAGGAAGCATTAACATGATCATGAAATAATTTTCAAAATGTTTTTAAGTATTTTTTTTAAGTAAGGAAAATATTTATTGTGGTTTATATATTTTCTGCAAATTCAATGCTAAGGACAAATTTTTTTTAAATTACAAAACAAAAATTTAAAAATTTATAAACTTTATTAAAAAAAAATAAAAAAAAATATGGAGGATAGATTTAAAGTTAGATAGCTCAAAAAAAAATATATATATTATTTAAAAGAAGCCAGGAAATAATTCCAAAATCTTTAAGGAAGGTCTAGATTCTTGAAAAAAAATGTTTGAGTGTAATCTAATCTAAAGTTTTACAAAACTCGTCCACATAAAAATCACTCTAATGATTAATTTCTTTCAATGTTTTGCGGCTATGTTATCTTAATCATTTTTAATAATAGGGGCTGCGACTCTTTTATACTAATTTACTTAATTATATTCACGTCTTCAAAAATTAATGAATTCTCTTCCCTAATTGTCATAAAACATTACAAGACACGAAAACTATTTTTTTTTGGTATCGCCTTTTTCTAACTCCCATATTTACTCCTTATAAAAAATTAATCACATATACATACACACAAAAATAAGTAAGTGTGAATGAGAATATGATTTTTTAAGTGTACGGGTCAAATGTGATTGAACCTTAAATGGCCATAGATACATACCTGTAGACAGATATGTGGGTGTAGTATGAGATACAAAGGTGATTTATTAAGTTTTGTTCTAGTGTCCAATGGAGGTGTTTTAACCAAAACTTGATAAAGTTAAAGTTTTAACAAAATTAATTATGAAAATGAAATTTTGACAAGAATAGCAAAGAAATTTTGCAAAATTTCCTAGGCAAAGAAATTTTGACAAAATTTCTTATGGCAAAGAAAGTTCGTCAAAATTTCCTATAGCAAAAGAATTTTGACAAATTTTTCAATAACAAACAAATTTTGACAAAATTTCCTATTCCAACGAAATGTAGACAAAATTTCCAAAAAATTGACAAAATTTTCTATAGCAAAGAAATTTTGAAAAAAAAAACAAAAAAAATTCTATTTTGACAAAAATTTTTTATTCTAAAGAAATTTTGGAAAAATTTCCTATTGTGGAGATAATTTTAACAAAATTTCTTTTTACAAAGAAATTTTGGCAAAACTTCCTATAGAAATTAAATATGGGCGAAATTCCCAATAGCACAGAATTTTTTACGAAATTTTGGCAAAATTTCCTATAGCAAAGAAATTTTGATAAAATTTCTTATTGCAAAGAAATTGTGACAAAATTTCCTATGGCACAGAGAGTTGAAAAAAATTTCCTATTGCAACGAAATTTTGACAAAATTTCCTATAGCAAAGAAATTTTGACAAAATATTCTATTGCAACGAAATTTTGACAAAATTTCCTATTGCAAAGAAATTTTGACAAAATTTCCTATAGCAACGCAATTTTGACAAAATTTCCTATAGCAACGAAATTTTCACAAATTTCCTGTAGCAACGAAATTTTGACAACATTTCCTATATAATTTCCACAGAAATTTTTACGAAATTTCCTATATTTTGTTGCATAGAACTTTTGGCAAAATTTCCTATAGCAAAGAAATTTTTAAAAAATTTCCTATAGCAAAGAAATTTCAACAGAATTTCCTATAGCAAAGAAATTTTTACAAAATTTCCTATAGCAAAGAAATTTTTACAAAATTTCCTATATCAAAGAAATTTTGACAAAATTTCCCAAAGCAAAGAAATTTTGACAAAATTTCCTATAGCAAAGAAATTTCAACAGAATTTCCTATAGCAAAGAAATGTTTACAAAATTTCCTATAGCAAAGAAATTTTTACAAAACTTCCTACAGCAAAGAAATTATGACAAAATTTCCAATAGCAAAGAAATTTTGACAAAATTACCTAAGGCACAGAAACTTCGCCAAAATTTCCTATAGCAAAGAAATTTAGACAAAATTTTTTATAATAAAGAAATTTTTTAACAAAATTTTCTATAGCAACCAAATATTAAAAAAAAAAAATCTATAGCAAAGAAATTTTACGAAATTTTCTATAGCAAAGAAATTTTTACAATATGTTCACAAAAAGAATTTTGGACAACAATTTCTATAGCATAGAAAGTTTGACAAAATTTCCTATAGCAAAGATATTTTGACAAAATTTCCCATAGCAAAGAAGTTTTGACAAAATTGCGTAAAACAAAGAAATTTTGATAAAATTTCCTAAAGCAAAAAAAAAATTGACAAAATTTCCCATATCAAAGAAATTTTGACAAAATTTCCTGTAGAAAGGATTTTTGACAAAATTTCCTATAGCAACGAAATTTTGACAAAATATCTTATAGCAAAGAAATTTTGACAAAATTTCCTACAGCAAAGAAGTTTTGACAAAATTTCCTATTGCAAAGAAATTTTGACAGAATTTCCTATAGCAAAGAACTTGTGACAGAACTTCCTATAGCAAAGAAATTTCGACACAATTTCCTATAGCAAAGAAATTTTAACAAATTTTCCTATTGCAAAGAAATTTTGACGGAATTTCCTATAGCAAAGAGATTTTGACAAAATTTCCCATAGCAAAGAAGTTTTGACAAAATTGCGTAAAGCAAAGAAATTTTGATAAAATTTCCTAAAGCAAAAAAAAATTGACAAAATTTCCTGTAGCAAGGAAATTTTTGACAAAATTTCCTATAGCAACGAAATTTTGACAAAATATCTTATAGCAAAGAAATTTTGACAAATTTCCTACAGCAAAGAAGTTTTGACAAAATTTCCTATTGCAAAGAAATTTTGACAGAATTTCCTATTGCAAAGAAATTTTGACAGAATTTCCTATAGCAAAGAAATTGTGACAGAACTTCCTATACAAAGAAATTTTAACAAATTTTCCTATTGCAAAGAAATTTTGACAGAATTTCCTATAGCAAAGAAATTTTGACAAAATTCCCTATAGGAAAGAAATTGTTACGAAATTTCCTAAAGTAAATAAATTTTGACAAAATTTCCAATAGCCACGAAAGTTTGACAAAATTTCTTATAGCAAAGAAATTGTGACAGAACTTCCTGCAGCAAAGAAATTTTTACAAAAATTCCTATAGCAAGCAAATTTTTACAAAATTTCTTATAGCAAGCAAATTTTGACAAACTTTCCTATAGTGGAGAATTTTTAAAAAATTTCCTATAGCAAAGAAATTTGTACAAAATTTCCTATAGCAAAGAAATTTTGACAATATTTTCTATGGCAAAGAAAATTTAACAAAATTCTATAGCAAATAAATTTTGGCTAAATTTCCTATAGCAAAGAAATTTTTACAAAATTTCCTATAGCAAAGAAATTATGACAAAATTTCCCATAGCAAAGAAATTTTGACAAAATTACACAGAAACTTCGCCAAAATTTCCTATAGCAAAGATTTTTTAACAAAATTTCATATAGCAAAGAAATTTAGACAAAATTTCCTATAATAAAGAAATTTTGACAAAACTTCCTATAGCAAAGAAATTTTTACAAAATTTCCTATTGCAAAGAAATTTTGAAAAAAATTCCTATTGCAATGAAATTTCCTATAGCAAACAAATTTTGACAAAATTTCCTATAGCAAAACAATTTTGACCAAATTTCCTATAGCAAAGAAATTTTCTATAGCAAAGAAATTTTTACGACAAAATTTCCAACTGCAAAGAAATATTGACAAAATTTCCTATAGCAAAGAAATTATAACAAAATTTCCTATAGGAAGGAAATTTTTAATAAATTTCCTATTGCAACGAAATATTGGCAAAATTTCCTATAGCAAAGAAATTTTGACAAAATTTCCAATAACAAAGATATTTTGACTAAATTTCCTGTAGCAAAGAAATTTTTACGAAATTTCCTACAATAAAGAAATTTTTGACAAAATTTCCTGTAAAGAAATTTTGACAAAATTTCCTATAGCATAAAAATTTTTACAAAATTTCCTATAGCAAAGACATTTTGACAAAATTTTCTATAGCATAGAAATGTTTACAAAATTTCCTATAGCAAAGATATTTTGATGAAATTTCCTATTGCAACGAAATTTTGGCAAAATTTCCCATAGCAAAGAAATTTTGAAAAAAATTCCTATAGTAAAGGAATTTTGACAAAATTTATTATGGCCAAGAAACTTTGACAAAATTTGCTATTGCAACGATATTTTGACCAAATTTGCTATTGCAACGATATTTTGACCAAATTTGCTATTGCAACGAAATTTTGACAAAATTTGCTATTGCAAAGAAATTTTGGCAAAATTTCCTATGGCAAAGAAACTTTGACAAAATTTCCAATGGCCAAGAAACTTTGACAAAATTTCCTATAGCAAAGAAGGTTTGACAAAATTTCCTATTGCAACGAAATTTTGACAAAATTTTCTATTGCAACGAAATTGTGACAAAATTTCCCATAACAAAGAAATTTTGACAAAATTTCCCATAACAAAGAAATGTTGACAAGATTTCCTATAGCAAAGAAATTTTGAGAAAATTTCCTATAGCAAAGAAATTTTGACAAAATTTCCTATTGCAAAGAAATTTTGAAAAAAAATCGAGTTTTTGATTCCTATTTAAGGACCTAGCTTGGAGGATAACTAAACTTTCCTTTCTTCTCATTTTCTCCTTTTTTGACGTTAATTGAACATTTGTTAGGCATTAATAGGGATTGACTTTAATTGCGGAACTTTTCTTCCAAAACGAATAGAAGAAGGTTCCATCAATGTATTTTTTATGGAAGATACAGATATTTTCTAAGGATAAATTGATTAAATAAATCCCCAGTTAAACTCAAGATATAAAAAAAGAATTTTGTAGAAATAAATGACATTGTTATTGTGTTCTTCGTTGAAGACGGTCTGTTTGTCTCTCTGTCTAAGAGCTTAAAAATCGATTTTGTTACAAAAAACTAAGGGTGGAAATAAATAACAATATACCCTAAGGATAATGACAAAAGGACTTTAAAGGATTATCTATGAATGTATGGATGTCTATATAAGCTTAAAAAATATACTTACATTTCAATACAGCAAGTCACAAGAAAATTCAGGCAGTTCAGCAACAAAGTCAATGAACGTTTGAAATAAATGTCACGTTTTGAAGGTTAAAGTTGAGAATTTCAGGATAAGAGACGGCAACAGCAACGACCAGGGGTGGTAGAGATGTTTTCAATTTTCAACAATACGGCGAATATCCGTTTAAACCGTTGGGTTTTTATTTATTATAAATAAATTGGTTGTTTAAATCAGCAAATTTATGAATTTTTATTTATTGTTGTGCGTTTTTGTGATGTTTTATTATTTTTGGAAGATTTTTTTTTTTGATAATATAAGAAAAAAGCATAAAAATTAAAATTTTGTGATTGTTTTAGGATTTCTGTTAGTGATATATTAAAACCAAATAAAAAATTTTGAAAAATGTATTAAAATAAATTTTCAATTAAAGCCAAATTGGTGTTTTGAAAAGGGTGCTATTTTCTTGGGAAGAGAGAGCGAAATAAAACTTTCCTTAAACTCACTTTAAAATTTATAGATGATTTATAATTTTTGTTGTTAACATATAAAAAGCAGTTCTGGTTTCTCAAAGGCCACTTGATTTTTTTCCCCTCTTATGCTTGTTCGTTTTGCCAATTTTGTTTTTTATTTTCAATTTATCATACACAAATATTTATACCAATTTGAGTTGATATATGAAATGAATTTTATGTTGCTTTGTTAAAATTAAGAAATTAAGCTTTCAAGCAAGAATCACTAGTACTGGGAATTTTGTTTTATATTTAATCCTCAGGAATTCGTCGATTTTTAGATATTGATTTTCTTTAGGTTTTCGAGTATAGTAGTCGTTGTTTTGATTTAATTTTACGAAACTGTGTAAAATTTACTATAACAAAATTAAAAATTAATTGATACATGTTAAAAGTGATATATTTTTTAAAATTTATAAAATTAAAAATAAATATATATAATTATGAAAAATATTTTTATATATTTTTTTGCACATATTTAATATATATTTTAAATATATTTTTTTAATATTTTAAATATAGAATACAGAATTGTCCAAGTTGATTGTATAGTGCACTAAGAAATTTCCTCCATCCTCTGTGTACTTTATAGTGTGAAATGCCATAGAGTTCTAAGTTTAAAAAATAAATTTATCCAAATCCTCTGCCCACATTAAAATGTTTCACACATTTTTGAAGTTAATACTACTAAAATTTATTATCCATTTTTTTTAATAATACTAAAATTTATTATCCATTTTTTAAATTTAAAAACCAATTCGTTTTCCATATATTTGCAGTCCTAAATGTTACACACAAAAAAATTTCACGAAAATTTTTCCAATTAAAATTTTAATTGAGTTTTAAAAAAATTTTAAAAAATATTCAATTAAAAATTTAATTGATTCAACAAATTTTTTAATTGAAAAATAATAGTATCAATTAATTTTTTAATTGGATCAATTAACTCTTTAATTGACCTTCAATTAATTTTTTAATTTATACTATCATTTCTGTGATTGAAGACATTTCAATTAAAAATTAATTGGATCAATTAATTTCGTCATTGAATCAGAAAAAAATTTTTTTGTGTTTATGCACACATTATAATGTTTCACATTTTTCTGAAGTTAATGATAATAGCAAATATTTTCCATTTACAAAATTCAAAAACCAATTCGTTGCCGCATAATATGCAGTTCTAGCTTTAAAGAAATTTAGCGTTTGCGTTTGCACACATTCTAATGTTTCACATACTTTTGGAGTTAATACTACTAAAAAATATTCTCCATTAACAAAACTTAAAAATCAATTTGTTGCCATATTCTATGCCGTTCTAACTTTAATAAAGAAATTTGGGCAACGAGTCTGCATCACGGCTGCCACAGTTGGTAGAATTCTACCAAAACTTGTATATTTTTATTGTTTAATAGATTGGTAGAATTCTTGATGTTTTGGTCGACTTTGCAAAACATTTCTCTCCAACTAAGAGGTACTTCAACTTTCATTCATTTAAGAAATTTTCTATAGAAATAAAATTTTGAGAAAATTTTCTTTAGAAATAAATTTTTGAGAAAAATTTCTATAGGAATAAAATTTTGACAAAATTTTCTATAGAAATAAAACTTTGACAAAAATTTCTATAAAAATAAAATATTGTCAAAATTTCTCCGCTATAGGAAATTTTGTCAAAATTTCTTTGCTATAGGAAATTTCGTAAAAATTTCTTCCCTATAGGAAATTTTGTCAAAATTTCATTGCTATAGGAAATCGTAAAAATTTCTTTGCTATAGGAAATTTTGTTATAATTTCTTTGTTATAGAAAATGTTTTCAAAATTTCTTCGCTATAGGAAATTTTGTGAAAATTTCTTTGCTCTAGGAAATTTCGTAAAAATTTCTTCGCTTAGGAAATTTTGTCAAAATTTTATTGCTATAGAAAATTTTGTAAAAATTTCTTCGCTTAGGAAATTTTGTCAAAATTTTATTGCTATAGAAAATTTTGTCAAAATTTCATTGCTATATGAAATTTTATCAAAATTTTCTTTGATATAGGAAATTTCGTAAAAATTTCTTTTCTATAGAAAATTTTGTTATAATTTCTTTGTTATAGAAAATTTTGTCAAAATTTCTTCGCTATAGGAAATTTTGTCAAAATGTCTTTGCTGTAGGAAATTTCGTAAAAATTTCTTCGCTATAGGAAGTTTTGTCAAAATTTCATTGCTATAGGAAATTTTATCAAAATTTTCTTTGCTATAGGAAATTTCGTAAAAATTTCTTCGCTATAGGAAATTGTGTCAAAATTTTATTGCTATAGGAAATTTTGTCAAAAGTTCATTGCTATAGGAAATTTTATCAAAAGTTCATTGCTTTAGGAAATTTTATCAAAATTTTCTTTGCTATAGGAAAATTCGTAAAAATTTCTTTGCTATAGGATATTTTGTCAAAATTTCTTTGCTATAGGAAATTTCGTAAAAATTTCTTTGCTACAGGAAATTTTGCCAATATTTCGTTGCTATAGGAAATTTGTTAAAAATTTCCTTGCTATAGGAAATTTTTTTTATAATTTCTTTGTTATAAAAAATTTGGTCAGAATTTCTTTGCAGTTGGAAATTTTATCAAAAATTTCTTCGCTATAGGAAATTTTGTCAAAATTTCTTTGCTATAGAAAATTTTGTCAAAATTTTATTGCTATAGGAAATTTTGTCACAATTTCATTGCTATAGGAAATTTTATCAAAAATTTTCTTTGCTATAGGAAATTTCGTAAAAATTTTTCGCTATAGGAAATTTTGTCAAAAGTTCATTGCTATAGGAAATTTTATCAAAAGCTCATTGCTATAGGAAATTTTATCCAAATTTTCTTTGCTATAGGAAAATTCGTAAAAATTTCTTTGCTATAGGATATTTTGTCAAAATTTCTTTGCTATAGGAAATTTCGTAAAAATGTCTTTGCTACAGCAAATTTTGCCAATATTTCGTTGCTATAGGAAATTTGTTAAAAATTTCCTTGCTATAGGAAATTTTTTTATAATTTCTTTGTTATAAAAAATTTGGTCAGAATTTCTTTTCAGTTGGAAATTTTATCAAAAATTTCTTCGCTATAGGAAATTTTGTCAAAATTTCTTTGCTATAGGAAATTTCGTAAAAATTTCTTCGCTATAGGAAATTTTGTCAAAATTTTATTGCTATAGGAAACTTTGTCAAAATTTCATTGCTATAGGAAATTTTATCCAAATTTTCTTTGCTATAGGAAATTTCGTAAAAATTTCTTCGCTATAGGAAATTTCGTAAAATTTTGTTTGCTATAGGAAATTTTGTCAAAATTTCTTTGTTATATGAAAATTTTGTCAAAATTTCTTTGCTACAGGAAATTTTGCCAATATTTCGTTGCTATAGGCAATTTGTTAAAAATTTCCTTGCTATAGGAAATTTTGTTATAATTTCTTTGTTATAGAAAATTTTGTCAAAATTTCTTTGCAGTTGGAAATTTTATCAATAATTTCTTTGTTATAGGAAATTTCGTAAAAATTTCTTTGCTATAGAAAATTTCGCCAAAATTTCTTTTCTATAGGAAATTTTGTCAAAATTGTTTTGCAATAGGAAATTTTGTCAAAATTTCTTTGCTATAGGAAATTTTGTCAAAATTTCGTTGCTATAGGAAATTTTGTCAAAATTTTTTTGCTATAAGAAATTTTGTCAAATTTTTTTTGCTATAGGAAATTTTGTCAAAATTTCTTTGCTATAGGAAATTTGGAAAGCATACAAAATAGCACAGTCTATTGTGATAATAATTTTTTAAAAACAATTCTGTTCCATTAGATGGATAAATAAATAAATATTCATCAAAGTAATTTCTCTGGCTTTCTATTGGGGATTAAGGTTAGGTTAGGTGGCAGGATCACTTAGACTATTTAGCGGGCATGCTAGCCATTGCACCACGGCGGCTCCCATTAAACAATATCTGTACCCAAGTCTCTAGTGATAACGGCTCTTCTTTTATAGTTAAAATTTCAATTAGGCTGAGCGAAACATCTGCTTCTTGCAAATAAAATCATGAAGATTTAATCCCATCTTAGATGAAATACGAATACTTAGCAGCAAGAAGACAAATGATTGATTGAATACCCTTCAAATGATAATACTCTACTACCACTATTGTGCTTTTCAATTTAGAAAATCCCTCATTAATTGAATTTATCGCCAAGATTAACTCTTACAAAAGCCATCACATTTTTCTTTGATATCTGCCATATGAGATATAGACAAACGACATGGATCACAACTGGCGCCAGAATTCATTCAGGATGAACATCTAACACATGTTCCATACTGGTTACTGTACAGTGAAACCTCTCAGAAGTGGACACTCATGGTCACCTAAATTTTGTTCACGGTTGGGAGGAGTATACTTATGAGAGGTTACTTTTAATGTGATAATATAGCAAACGTCTCAGCAAAATGAACAAGTTTGAAAGGCCTCACTGTACTAGTACCCTATGTAGTCATAGAAATGCTTAAAGATGACGGCATCCAATGAACAACATCTCCCAGAGTGCGTACGTCATCTAATCACAATTGCCAACTGCATATCAGTCACATAAGCTGTGAGTCATGATGAAGCCGGTTGCCTTATATGGCAAAATAAAAATCTTAAGCTATTGCAAAACGTTGTTGTTGTTGAAGATCAAAGTGAAACGGGCAAAATTGAAAGACAACTTTTGTCTTAAATTGAAACTAAAGATTTTTGAGAGAGGTTAGATTAGGTATGGTGGCAGCCCAATGTTTCAGGCTCACTTAGACTATTCAGTTTATTGATACCACAGTGGTGAACTTCTCTCTTATTATTAGAGAGAGAGAGAGAGAGAAAGAGAGAGCAGTAAATGTATGATTTCTTTTGTGCGAAATGCAAATTTAGCAGAAAATTCTCATTTTCCAAAAATTTCAGTAAATTGTCGTTATTTTATGGAAGTCGCTGGTCTTATGATTTTTAAATGGAAAAAATTTTCGTGAAATTTTTTTCTGTGTATGCGCAGAATATCAAGAATCTATCGGCAAAGGTTTCGGGTCTGGATGGGGATTAATCAGCTACCCCATGTTAGTCATTAACTTGGTATCCATTTTGTTTTACTTCTGATTTCTGAAACTCTCTAAATTCCCACGAATCGTCTTTGCTTTTTTTCAAATTCTATGACTAAACATTCCAATTAGACTTACTTAACTAATATTATTTAGAAATACATTTGATTATTTCAAGCACTTTCGATTAATGTTCGAACATCCATTGAAAGAACGGTTCGATTCAATTTTTTGAAAGAAGTGTGAGTGGACCTTTGCATGGTGGCACCCACTCAGTAAGCGGTTATTGCTTATCTCGTACCTCCTACAAGGTAACTTAAAGTCTGTGACGACTCAATATTACAATGACTATGTCATAGTCAACCACTTGTGAACTACACAGTGAAAAAAATATTTTAATTATTATAATAATAATTTATAATAGAAATGAAGTATTGACAAAATTTTCTATAGAAATAAAATTTTCAAAAATTTTCAAAAAAATAAAATGTTGAAAAAATTTTCTATAGAAATAAAATTTTGACAAAATTTTCTATAATTGACAAAGTTTCCTATAGAAATAAAATTTTGACAGATTCCTATAGAAATAAAATTTTGACAAAATCTTATATGGAAATATATTTTTTACAAAGTTTTTTACAAAATTTTGATAAAATCTTATATGGACATAAATTTTTGACAACATTTTCTATAAAAATAAAATTTTTACAAAATCTCCTATAAAAATAAAATTTTGACAAAATTTCCTATAAAAATAAAATTTTGACAAAATTTCCTATAAAAATAAAATTTTCAAAAAAAAAAAATCTATAAAAATAAATTGTTGACAAAATTTCCTATAGAAATAGAATGTTGACAAAAATTTCTATAGAATAAAATTTTGACAAATTTTCCTATAGAAATACAATTTTTACAAAATTTTCTATGGAAATAAATTTTTTACAAAATGTTCTATAGAAATAAAGTTTTTACAAAATCTTATATGGAAATAAAATTTGGACAAAATTTTCTATAGAAATAATATTTTGACAAAATTTTATATGGAAAAAAATTTGGACAACATTTTTTATAGAAATGAAATTTTCACAAAATCTTATATGGAAATAAAATGTTGACAAAATTGTCTAAAGAAATAAAAATTTGTATAGAAATAAATTGTTGATAAAATTTTCTATAAGAATAAAATTTTTCTTACAAAAAAAATATTGACAAATGTTTCTATAGTTTTGACAAAATTTTCTATAGAAATAAAATTTTGAAAAATTTTTTAAAGAAATAAAATATTACAAAATTTTCTATAAAAAATTCTATGGAAATAAAATTTTGACAAAATTTTCTATGGAAATAAAATTTTGATAAAATTTTCTATGGAAATAAAATGTTGACAAAATTTTCTATGGAAATAAAATTTTGACAAAATTTTCTATAGGAATAAAATTTTCTATAGAAATAAAACTTTGACAAAAATTTCTGTAAAAATAAAATTTTGACAAAATTTTCTAAGGAAATAAAATTTTGACAAAATTTTATATGGAAATAAAATGTTGACAAAATTTTCTATAGAAATAAAATTTTGACAAAATTTTCTATAGAAATAAAATTTTGACAAAATTTTCTATAGGAATAAAATTTTGACAAAATTTTCTATAGAAATAAAACTTTGACAAAAATTTCTATAAAAATAAAATCTTGACAAAATTTTCTATGGAAATAAAATTTTGACAAAATTTTCTATAGAAATAAAACTTTGACAAAATTTCTACAGAAATAAAATTTTGAAAAAATTTTCTATGGAAATAAAATTTTGACAAAATTTTCTATGGAAATAAAATTTTGACAAAATTTTCTATGAAAATAAAATGTTGACAAAATTTTCTATAGAAATAAAATTTTGACAAAATTTTCTATAGGAATAAAATTTTGACAAAATTTCCTATAGAAATAAAATTTTGACAAAGTTTCCTATAGAAATAAAATTTTAACAAAATCTTATATGATAATAAATTTTTGACAAAATTTTCTATAGAATTAAAAATTTGTATAGAAATAAATTTTTCACAAAATTTTCTATAAGAATAAAATTTTTCTTATAGAAATAAAATTTCACAAAATTTTCTATAGAAATAAAATTTTGGCAAAATTTTCTATAGAAATAAAATTTTGGCAAAATTTTCTATAGAAATAAAATTTTGGCAAAATTTTCCATAGAAATAAAATTTTGACAAAGATTCTTTTAGATATAAAATGTTGACAAAATTTTCTATAGAAATAAAATTTTGACAAAGTTTCCTATGGAAATATAATTTTTATAAAATTTTCTATAGAAATAAAATTTTTTCTTATAGAAATAAAATTTCACAAAATTTTCTATAGAAATAAAATTTTGGCAAAATTTTCTATAGAAATAAAATTTTGGCAAAGATTCTTTTAGATATAAAATGTTGACAAAATTTTCTATAGAAATAAAATTTTGACAAAGTTTCCTATGGAAATATAATTTTTATAAAATTTTCTATAGAAATAAAATTTTGACATAATCTTCTAATGAATACAAATTTTACAAAATTCCCTATAGAAATAAAATTTTGACAAAATTTCTTATAGAATAAAAATTGGACAAAATTTTCTATGGAAATAAAATTTTGACAAAATTTACTATAGAAATAAAATTTTGACAAAGTTTCCTATGGAAATAATATTTTGACAAAATTTTCTATAGATAAAAATAATATTTTGACAAAATTTTCTATAGATAAAAATAATATTTTGACAAAATTTTCTATAGGAATAAAATTTTGACAAAATTTTCTGTAGAAATAAAATATTGACAAAATTGTCTATCGAAATAAAATTATGACAAAATTTTAAATAGAAATAAAATTTTGACAAAATCAATTGTTGACAAAATTTTCCATAGAAATCAATTGTTGACAAAATTTTCTATAGAAAAAAATAAATTGTTGACAAAATTTTCTATAGAAATAATTTTTTTTGTATGTACATGCCAATCGAGACCTATGAAGATAAGAGCCCCCACTTATGTATAAACATTTTGTTTGACTACTTTAAAATATTAGTTCTCATAACAGCAATAATGATAGCAAAAAAAAATTAATCAAATTTGTAAATATAATAATATAACATTTGTATACACACAATAATGTGTCTACGATAGGACAAAGAATAAAGAACATTCAAAAGAACCACAAGCTCATCGTAATAAATTCTATGATTATTGATATTGGCATTATTTCTCTTATCGTAAAATTTAATTTATAAATTAAAGCTCTAATGACAAATACCGCCAGCCAAGCATGTCTACTTGATTTAATGTTGTATGAAAAATAGACAACATTTATTTAATAATGTGGCACATTAAATTTGAAACGATGGTATTAAAATTTCGTGTAAATTATATTACAACTTATGAATTATTGTAAATGTTTGTGATTACAAATTAGCCTCGTGGTTAATGAACTATTTCTTTGAAATAGGAACATATATAGGGATGACTCTCAAACTTGGACACATAAGTGTCCGTGAGATATTTGCTATATTTATCACATCAACCTTTCATAAGTGGAAACCTTCTAATGGTTAAAAAATTTTGGAGGACCGTGGTAGGTTTTCACTGCAGTTGTTTAGATTGTTTGCAATACCGTTTAACTATCAGTGCCATATATCAAAATCAATATATCAATGAATATTTGTTTACCAATCCATCCAATGGTTCGGAATTGTTTTTACAAAATTATTATCATGATAGACTGTGTCATTTTGTATGCTTTCCAAATATCTACAACAAGATTATGTGTGCAGCTTTTTGGTTTATATATTAGAATCTGTGGCAGTTTGTCTAACTACGCATAAAAATCTTAGTTTTTATTTCAAGTTGGTTAACGAATTGATTTTTAAATTTTATAAATGGGGAATAGTTCTTAGTAGTATTAACTTCAAGAGTATGTGAAACATTAAAATGTGTGCAGATATCTACAACAAGATTATGTGTGCAGCTTTTTGGGTTATGTACTTGAATCTGTGGCAGTTTGCTCAACTTAGCATAAAAATTTTTCTTTCAAGTTGGTTAACGAATTGATTTTTAAATTTTATAAATGGGGAATAGTTTTTAGTAGTACTAGCTTTACAAGTATGTAAAACATTAAAATGTGTGCAGACGCTTAGCTTAATTTTTTTATTAAATATTAGGTTAGGTTAGGTGACAGCCTGATGTATCAGGCTCACTTAGACTATTCAGTCCATTGTGATACCACATTGGTGAACTTCTCTCTCTTTATTAAATATTGGAAATCGTGGTATATTGGGACGATTTTTTGTAATTTTGTAAATGGAGAATATTTTTTAATAGTATTAACAATATTACAATAAATACCCAAATGTTGAATTAAATATAAATATCTATAAATATATAACAATAAAATAAAAAAGAAGATATGACTGTGAATATCCACAATCTGAATATCTTCATAGTATTTTTTTACACTTTATTAAGTTGTTTAATCTCTCTCTCTCTCTCTCCTACCTGTATTGAATAGAATTTCTTTAAGCTTAGTGTGAATGAGGCAATATTAATTGCAGACTATACGGCACCATTTAATCAGTTGACCATGAAATGTTGGAGCCAAACAAAACCACACTTGTCGATAAGAATGAATGTGAAGGTTACTTCAAAAAATAATCAGTCGCATATAAAGGGCTGCAAAACCTATTGTTTTATTATGAAGAGATGTCTATAAAAAACTTACCACAGGAGTTGCCGAATTTGTGTGTTAAATATGGAAAATTCGTTTATGCGATATTTAAAAATTTGGAAAAAAATTTTCGACCTTTCGACTTTTTTTTTATTTTTTTGTAAAGCTATTTAGCTTTAAATCTAAGACTCTTAAAAAATTAAAATTACGAAACTGATCTCATTTATCGAATTTTTATTTTATTTGTGCAATATATTAATAAAGCTATTCACATTCACGCAAAAAATATTTACGTGATATTAAAGATTAAACAACCTAAATTGTAGAATTTACAAAATATTAAGGACAAATTTCTTTAAAATAATGAACTTGTAATTAAAATAAAGTATGTAATCTTTGGTTGAAAAAAAAAATTTATTAAATTTAGGACAAAAATTTTGGAATTTTTCGTAATTAAAATAAAGTATGTAATCTTTGCTTGAAAAAAATTTTTTTTATTAAATTTAGGATAAAAATTTTGAAATTTTTCGTCCCTCCGTTAAGGCCCTATATCTTTTGATTAAAACAAATTTTCTTTATAGTAAAGAAACACATTTTTGACTTAAAGAAATCGCCCTTAAATTAACTGAAATATTGAATCTTTAGATTTAAGATAAAAAAGCTTCAAATATAGGCTAAGAATTATTTTGAGGATTTAGTTTAAAGTTTTTTTTCGATATTAATTGAATTAGGTAAAACAAAAGAAAAAATTATACACAAATGAAGTATAAAGATTAACTAAATTCGTGTCTACCATAAAATAGAAATAAAATGTTGACAAAATTTTATATAGAAATAAAATTTGGACAAAATTTTTTATAGAAATAAAATTTGGACAAAATTTTTTATAGAAATAAAGTTTTGACAAAATCTTATATGGAAATAAAATGTTGAAAAAACTTTTCGAAAGAAATAAAATTTTGAAAAAAATTTCTATGGAAATACAATTTTAACAAAATTATATAAGGAAATAAAAAATATTGACAAAATTTTCTACAAAAAAAAAATTCAATGCAAATAAAATTTTGACAAAATTTTCTTTGGAAATGAAATTTTGACAAAATTTTCTATGGAAATAACATATTTACAAAATTTTTTATAGAAATAAAATTTTGAAAAAATTTTCTATGGAAATAAAATTTTAACAAAATTACTAAGGAAATAAAATTTAAACAAAATTACTAAGGATTAAAATTTAAACAAAATTTTCTATGGTAATATAATTTTGACAAAATTTTCTATGGAAATATAATTTTGACAAAGTTTTCTATCAAAATAAAATTTTGTATAAGAACAACATTTTGACAAAAATTCCTATAGAATAAAAATATGAAAAATCTCTTTAGAAAAATTTGACAAAATTCCCTATGGAAATAAATTGTTGAGAAAATTTTCTATAGAAAAAATTTTCAAAAAAAATCTATAGAAATAAATTGTTGACAAAATTTTCTATAGAAATAAAATTTTGGTAAAATCTTATATGGAAATAAAATGTTGTCAAAATTTTCAATAGAAAAAAATTTCGACACATTCCTATAGAAATAAAATTTTCACAAACTTTGCTATGGAAATATAATTTTGACAAAATTTTCAATAGAAATAAAATTTTGACAAAGTTTCCTATAGAAATAAAATCTTAACAAAATCTTATATGGTAATAAATTTTTGACAAAATTTTCTATAGAATTAAAAATTTGTACAGAAATGAATTGTTCACAAAATTTTCTATAAGAATAAAATTTTTCTTATAGAAATAAAATTTCACAAAATTTTCTATAGAAATAAAATTTTGGCAAAATTTTCTATAGAAATAAAATTTTGACAAAGATTCCTATAGATATAAAATGTTGACAAAATTTTCTATAGAAATACAATTTTGACAAAGTTTCCTATAGAAATAAAATTTTTACAACATTTTCTATAGAAATAAAATTTTTACAAAATTTTCTATAGAAATACAATTTTGACATAATCTTCCATAGAATAAAAATTTTACAAAATTCCCTATAGAAATAAAATTTTGACAAAATTTCTTATAGAATAAAAATTTGACAAAATTTTCTATGGAAATAACATTTGGACAAAATTTACTATAGAAATAAAATTTTGACAAAGTTTCCAAAGATTCTGTAGAAATAAAATAGTTTAGAATTTCTTAAAATTTGTAAATTTTCTCAATAATGCGCCCATCTTGAACTTCGTATGGCACTAAAGACATTTTTTGCAATTTTGAACTCCAATTTTTTCCTTCAAACTACAAAGTTTTCTTTATCAAGTGAAAGAAAATTATTTTTTCAAATAAATTTTCTTGAATTTGTCGAAAATTATTTACTTAATTTTGTGAAATCGGCGTGGTATTTGTATTAGAAATACAGTTTAGTAAAATTATCTAAAATTAATCTAAATATTCCAAAATTAACCAAATTTTTCTTTTCGGGTGGGTTCACTGTTTTTTCAGTGTATATGGGGGACAATCTTTAAATTAACTGGTATATAAAATTTTTATATTAAAAATCAAAAAGTTTTAAAAATAGGCTAGTATTTATATTGAGGACTTTTCATATTTGATTAAAAGTTTTTTTTTTTTAATTAAAAAAATTTTTTGCTTAGAAGTATCTATTATAATTTGGATTTTTTTAATTAATTTTAATTTTATAGAGGAAAATTTTGGTTAATTTTAGAAAATTTTAACTAAACTGTATTAAAAACGCAGATGTCAAGACGATTTCACTAAAATGAGTAAATTTTTTTTCAATAAATTCAAGAAAAATTTTTAAATCTAATTTCTTCACTTGTTATAGAAAATTTTGTAGTTTGAAGGAAAAAAATTTAAATTTGAAATCGCATAAATTCACAGAAAAAAATTTCCGTAGTTAAACTAACGCTAAATTTAACTTATTTTTCTAGGAAACAAATTAGTTGCTTGTAGTTAAATTTTATTATTTTTATCGAAATTTTCCACAGCTTAATGAAATTTTTTCTTCTATGAGATGATGTAATTTCGTGAACTGCAGTTAAAAAGTAAAACAGGGCATTAAAATTTCGTGGTTTTAACAACGCTTTGCGGAAATCTCAAAGTGTGAAGTAAAATTTAGTTCAATTTTCGTGCGTGGTAGTTCATTCTTCGTATAAAACGGTTCACTTTTTTTCGGTGTGTCTTTAGTACCATACGAAGTTCAAAATGGGTGCATTATAGGTAAAATTTACAAAATTTTAAGAACTAACGTGTAACGAAAACGTTTTTCTTTTGTTAGAGTTTTTTGAATTTCTATGAAAATATAGTTTGAAATTTTCGTAGAAATTCAAAAAATTTTGAAATATGCAGTAAAATTTAGTTTAATTTTCGCACGGGGTAGTTCATTCTTCCTCAATTTACTTTTTTTCAGTGTAGAAATCTATTTACTAAAACCTATTATTGTTTTCTTAAAACAAATTTACTAATTTTTCTTTTATGTCATATTCTTTTTTCGCTTTTGCCCACAATATATTGATTTTTAAAAGTAGATTTCTTGTATTTTAACTTTGCTTGTAAATCTTCGGCCAATAAACCTTCCATTCCATGTTCAAGCTACTCCAGTACGGTTTATTTATTTGTATTCTTATATTCGTAATAGGCATTTATGGGCTATTTTGTTTGTATATCTGTTAGATTTTTTTTTTTCGTATGAAGAACGACTGGTGGCTGACTGACTAACTACCACAGGCAGCCAGCCAACAGTCCACACTGTGTGTTAACTGTCCCATATGGATTGTATCTCAAAACAAAACTATCGAAAACATAACAAGAACATAAACAGAATGAAGTTTATTTTGTTTAACAACGATAGTCATGGGGAAGCTTCATCGTGGGAATAGATACACTTTTAAACATGTATACAGTGGCTCAAAGTAAGAGTCAAAGAGTTATTGCCATACTCTTGGGTAATTGGGAATTTAATATATTCTCAGAAAAAAAGTGAACGAAATTGTTTATAGCCGATTTGACTTTAATTTAGGTCATTTTCTTATTTTAATTATTTTTTGCTTACTTTAATCATGTGAAGTAAAAACTGAGGAAAAGACGTTGTATACAAATCAAATACACAATTTTAATAAATTTGAAAATAGTTCATATAAATGGATGAAGTTTACTTAACCCTTATACTCCGTTGGGGTCATTTGATGACCCATGTCGTATTTTTCATCACCGCATTTCTTACTGTTCGAATATAATTAAAAATTTCTATCACTCAGTGCATGAATTGGTGTCATATGCTGAATTCATGATAAGTAGTAAGAACTTTTAATTATAATCCAACAGTAAAAAATTCGGTGATGAAAAATACGACCTAATACCCAACGTAGTATAAGGGTTAAATTGAGTTCATAAGTTTCAGAAATTAGTAAATTTTTCTTAAATTGTGTCTGTCTTGAACTTCACATAGCACTAAAGACATTTTAACAATTTTTAATGCCAATTGTTTCCTTCAAAATATGAAATTTTTCTTAAATACCGGAAAAAAAATATTTTCAAAAAATTTGACAAAAGCTATAGACTTATTTGTGTCATGTCATGCAATTATTAAAATATTTTTGTTAAAATTTTCTATTCAGGGTTCACTTTTTTCGGGGTGTATTGAGACGAAATTTGGAATTCGAAGATACACTAAAAAAAACAGGAAGAAAATTTTTGGTCAATTGTAGAAAATTTAGATAATTTTTAGAAATTTTTAACAAAAACATCACGTCGATATCAAAAACAAGTAAATATTTTTTCTATAAATTCAAGAAATTTTATTAGACCTAATTAATTTTGTTCACTTGTTAAAGCAAATTTTGTAGCTTGAAGGAAAAAAAATTGGAGTTCAAAATTGCAAGAAAGTCTTTAGTGCGATACGAAGTTCATGATGGGCGCATATATAGTAAAATTGACAAATTTAAAGAAATAATCAATTATTTTGTGAGAAGTACGAATTTAGTAAATCTTTCTGCTGCATTTGTGTATAATTTTTTCTTATTTTTTAGTTCATTTAACTAACGCACGCAAAAAAATTATTAGAGTAAAGGAATCTTTCTTGGCTTAAGTGAAATAAAGGGTTCACTGTTTTTTAGTGTAGATTGCAACTGACTGTATAAGAGTATCGTAAGTTTCAGGTAATTATTACTATTAATGCATTACCAATTTCGGCTCCGATATTGGTACAAATATTATTCTAAAGGAATGAAATTTTGTAGAAGTATATTTTTTTAAGTGTGAGAAATTAATTTCTAATATCTCATTCCTTTTATCTTCACCTCTCCTCAGTTTATACTTTTATTACAACACTTTCTTATTTTCTCAATATTTTAACAGATCCTTAACATGGCGCCTCATTGAGCCACTGTAAGAGGGGAGTTCTCCCTAACTGCCTAGAGGAATTTGTTTGTTTGCCTATTCGTGATTTTGCATTATATGTGTCAGCTGTTAAAGGTTTTGTTGTGGAATCTCTTTCTCCCTCTCCCTCTCTCTCTTTCGCTCACTAATATTGTTTATTGCCAACAATTCATATTGTTTCTGCCAATATGTCACTCTATTGCAATCTTCTTTCCAATTTGGATTCCAATTTGGATCCCAAAAAATATTTTAAAATTTATTTTTGTGCAAAAATGTATTTTTTTATGAATTCCCAGAAAAGTTATTGGTAAATAGAGAAACAAAAAACAAATTGGCACAAGCCATTTTGTATTGAATTCATAGACACAAATATGTGTGTATGTATGTAATTATGTGTTTAAAGGTTTATTTATTTTGGTTAAATAGCAAATTGCTTTTTATTTTGTTCAGTGTTTGGCTAAGGAATTTTTGGATTTTTGTTATTCTTTCTTTCCATCGTTGGTTTAAGCCAATACTAAAAGTAGAGCCAAACAGGCCTATTTGCTCAACACACAAGTTCACGCACTATCTGCAACTCTCATAGCATCAGCATTAACGCACACTTCAATTCAAACTCAAAAACCCTCCATTCTGGCTTGTTGTTCCATTCCCCACCCCCCTGTCAAACCACTTCAGTACAACGGATGGGTTTTGCAAAGCAAAGTATGAGTCTATTTGGTTATTGCTTTACCACCCTTTCTCATATCTTTAAGATTCCTTTTCATTTCATGCGTGCTTTGCTTAATATATTCTTTTATTTTAGTTTTTTTTTCTTTTTTGGTATTTTGGATTTTCCTTTCAATTCTTTTATCTATGATTTTTTTTGTTCCACTTCTTTGTTATTTATATTCACAATATATTTTTTCACAAATTTTATTTTTGTCATATATCATTCAATGTGTGTTGGGTTTGTGTGCGAGTGAGTAGTCCGTCCCCCTCATTTTCGAAATTACACATATCCATCAAATGCGTTTCTATAGGTGATATAGTATATTAGACCGATATTTAGATTTTTTTATTATGTTTTGTCATATATCACGTACTACTTCTCTCCCCTAGGAGAAAAAATAATAAAAATATACGCTAACCGTCCCGGCAAAACGACAAGCAATAAAACGTTTTTATTTTGCTCCAATCACAAGTACCTTACTCGTTGGCGTCAATTCTAAAACTAATGTAGCAAGCTTTTCGTTTTACTTTCAGCCACTTGTCGCAGTCGTTGTTTGTTGGATGTCAATCGGCTTTTGGGGTTTCGCCATTCGTGTGTATGTGTGTGTATGTGTTTGTGCGTTTTTTTGTGGTGGATATTGTATACGGCCTGCTTCTTGTCGATTCGTTCGTTTGCCTTAAGAAACCATGCTCAAAACATTGCTGTTAACCGCAGGGTTGCCAATTTGGCCGATTTATCGGCATTTTGACAATTTTTACTCAAAAAAATAGCAAATACCGATTTTTGCCACCAAAAATGACGATATTAGCTGCGTTCAAAAATGTTGACTAGAAGCAGTTCGTTTACACGTTTAGAGCAAGCGAAATAGAAAATACATTTGACAGTTGTCAGATACACACAAAAAATTTTTTTCTGATTCAATCACGAAATTAATTGATCCAATTAATCTTTTTAATTGAAATGTCTTCAATCACAGAAATGATAGTATCAATTAAAAAATTAATTGACAGTCAATTAAAAATTAATTGATCCAATTAAAAAATTAATTGATACTATTAGTTTGTGTGATTGATTTTTATTTCAATTACAAAAATTGTTGAATCAATTAAATTTTTAATTGAATATTTTTCAAAACTCAATTAGGATTTTAATTGGAAAAAATTTCGTTAATTTTTTTCTCTATAGAGAAATTGCGAGTTTTTGCTAGAGATTTCATACATGTTGGAGCTATACCGCAATTTATACCTACAGTATTAGTATCACTCGTGCCAAAAATACTCCACCAAAATTTTAAGAACATTTTACTACAAATCTACCAAATAAAAAAAAAAAAATATTTTTAAGTTGTTGATCAAATATTTGTGGTTAGTATATAAAAAAAATTGTTTTATTCGAAAGAAATGTTTTATATTGAATTGATAGAAAATTTATTTCTACAGAAAATGTTGTCAAAATTTTATTTCTACAGAAAAAGTTGCCAAAATTAAATTTCTATAGAAAATTTCATTAAAATTTTATTTCTATGGAAAATATTGTCTAATTTTATTTTTATAGAAAATTTTGTTAAAATTTTATTTCTATAGAAAATGTTGTCAAAATTTTATTTCTACAGAAAAAGTTGCCAAAATTAAATTTCTATAGAAAATTTCGTCAAAATTTTATTTCTATGGAAAATTTTGTCAAATTTTATTTCTATAGAAAATTTTGTCAAAATTTTAGTTCTATAGAAGATTTTGTCAAAATTTTAGTTTTATAGAAAATGCTGTCAACATTATATTTCTATAGAAAATTTGGTCAAAAATTTGATTTCTATAGAAAACTTTCTCAATACTTTATATCTGTAGAAAATTTTTGCATATTTTTATAGAACGTTCTTGAAAAAATTATTTCTATAGAACATTTATGGCAATTTGTTGTCTATAGTAAATTCTTGCAAAATTTTATTTCTAAGAAAATTTGGTCAAAATTTTATTTCTATAGAAGATTCTGTAAAAATTTTATTTCAATAGAAAATTGTACCTCTTAATTGGAGAGACCATAAATGTTTTATGGTCAAAGGGAGGAAAATTTTTAAATAAAAATCTTGCTGAGTTAGTAACTTTAAAAAAATTTAACATTAGTTTTTTAATTGCATAGCATTTGTTTATGTTATTTTTATACAAAACCAAATTCATTGTGCTTTTGTTGTTGAAATGCATAGTTGGATATCTTAATTTTTTGTTCTTTATATGAAATAAATACTTTTGTTTTTAACCAAAATATTAGTTTGGATTGAATATTATTTACATTGTAGATTTTTTTGATGATTTTTAAAATGGAAGTGACGATTTTTCTTGAAATTTTATTGGCAGCCCTGCCTCTACCATCATCAATATGTGTGTGTTACTCTTGTATTTTGGGGAGTATGATTGGAGTCTCTATTGAAGAGCGCCTCTTTTGTTGTCTCTTTATACCATACGATGAAATTAGAGTTGTCGTTATGCGATTATCTGCAGTGATTTTTTTATTTGGATATGAAAAAGCACAACTGCCCTAAATGATATTATAATTTAAAAAATAATAATGTTAAAAATAGCTTCAGATTCATGGCTTATAAGTGCCAATAATATAATTTACGAAATGTATACACGCTAGTCCAAAATAATCTACCAACATTTTGAAAAAAAAATTACCAAAAAACTACCAAACAATAAAAATTTATTGCAAATATTTTATTTCTATAGAATATGTTGTCAAAATTTTATTTCTATAGAGCATTTTCTCAAAATTTTATTTCTATAGAAACATTTGTTAGAATTTTATTTCTATAGAAAATTTCTCAAAATTATATTTCTATAGAAAAATTTCTCAAAATTTTGTTTCTGTAGAAAATTTTGTCAAAATTTTATTTCTACAGAAAATTTTGTTAAAATTTTATTTTTATGAATAATTATGTTAAAACTTTATCAAAATTTTATTTCTATAGAAAATTTTGTCAAAATTGTATTTCTATAGAAAAGTTCTCAAAATTATATTTCTATAGAAAAATTTCTCCAAGTTTTATTTCTGTAGAAAATTTTGCCAAAATTTTATTTCTACAGAAAATTTTGTTAAAATTTTATTTCTATGAATAATTTTGTTAAAATTTTGTAAAAATTTTATTTCTATAGAAAATTTTGTCAAAATTGTATTTCTATAGAAAAATTTGTTAGAATTTTATTTCTATAGAACATTTTGTTAACATTTTATTTCTATAGAAAGTTTTGTAAAAATTTTATTTCTGTAGAAAATTTTGTCAAAATTTTATTTCTAAAGAAAATTTTGTCAAAATTTTATTTCTAAAGAAAATTTTGTTAACATTTTATTTCTATAGAAAATTTTGTCAAAATTTTATTTCTAAAGAAAATTTTATCAAAATTTTATTTCTATAGAAAATTTATGAAGTACCTCTTAGTTGAAGAGGAAAAATATGTATCAAAAATTGTATTTCTCTAGAAAAATTTGTTAGAATTTCATTTCTATAGAAAATTTTGTTAACATTTTATTTCTATAGAAAGTTTTGTCAAAATTTTATTTCTATAGAAAATTTTGTCAAAATTTTATTTCTAAAGAAAATTTTGTCAAAATTTTATTTCTAAAGAAAATTTTGTTAACATTTTATTTCTATAGAAAATATTGTCAAAATTTTATTTCTATAGGAAATTTGTCAATATTTTATTCCTATAGAAAAATTTGTTAGCATTTTATTTCTATAGAAAATTTTGTTAACATTTTATTTCTATAGAAAATTTTGTCAAAATTTAATTCTATAAAAAATTTTGTCAAAATTTTATTTCTAAAGAAAATTTTGTCAAAATTTTATTTCTAAAGAAAATTTTGTTAACATTTTATTTCTATAGAAAAATTTGTCAAAATTTTATTTCTAAAGAAAATGTTGTCAAAATTTTATTTCTAAAGAAAATTTTGTCAAAATTTTATTTCTATAGAAAGTTTATTATACCCTCCATCATAGGATGGGGGTATATTAACTTTGTCATTCCGTTTGTAACACATCGAAATATTGCTCTAAGACCCCATAAAGTATATATATTCTGGGTCGTGGTGAAATTATGAGTCGATCTAAGCATGTCCGTCCGTCCGTACGTCTGTTGAAATCACGCTAACTTCCGAACGAAACAAGCTATCGACTTGAAACTTGGCACAAGTAGTTGTTATCGATGTAGGTCGGATGGTATTGAAAATGGGCCATATCGGTCCACTTTTACGTATAGCCCTCATATAAAGGGACCCTCAGATTTGGCTTGTGGAGCCTTTAACAGAAGCATATTTCATCCGATCCGGCTGAAATTTGGTATATGGTGGTGGTATATGGTCTCTAACAACCATGCAAAAATTGGTCTACATCGGTCCTTAATTATATATAGCCCCCATATAAACCGATCCCCAGATTTGGCTAGTGGAGCCTCTAAGAGAAGCATATTTCATCCGATCCGGCTGAAATTTGGTACATGGTGTTGGTATATGGTCTCTAACCATCATGCAAAAATTGGTCCACATCGGTCCATAATTATATATAGCCCCCATATAAACCGATCCCCAGATTTGGCTTGCGGAGCCTCAAAGAGAAGCAAATTTCATCCGATCCGGCTGAAATTTGGTACATGATGTTGGTATATGGTCTCTAACAACCATGCAAAAATTGGTCCACATCGGTCCATAATTATATATAGACCCCATATAAAACGTTCTCCAGATTTGACCTCCGAAGCCTCTTGGAGGAGCAAAATTCATCCGATCCGGTTCAAATTAGGAACGTGGTGTTCGTATATGGTCGCTAACAACCATACCAAAATTGGTCCAATCACACAAAAATTGGTCCATATCGGTTCATAATCATGGTTGCCACTAGAGCCAAAAATAATCTACCAAAATTTTAATTCTATAGAAAATTTTGTGAAAATTTTATTTCTAGAGAAATTTTTGTTAAAATTTTATTCGGTTCATAATAAAATTTTCATCATTGTCAGAATTTTATTTCTATTGAAAATTTCGTCAAAATTTTATTTCTATAGAAAATGTTGTTCAAATTTTATTCGGTTCATAATCATGGTTGCCACTCGAGCCAAAAATAATCTACCAAGATTTTATTTCTATAGAAAATTTTGTCAAAAGTTTATTTCTATAGAAAATTTTGTTAAAATTTTATTGCTGTAGAAATTTTTGTCAAAATTTTCTTTCTATAGAAAATGTTGTCAAAATTTTTATTTATATAGAAAATTTTGTGAAAATTTTATTTCTATAGAAAATTTTGTTAAAATTTTATTTCTGTAGAAAATTTTGTAAAAATTTTATGTCTACTTTGTCAAACTGAATTATATACGTATTGGATCGATCTTTTTTGATTTAATATATACCACGTATGGACTTACATACAATTTAGAAGATGGTGTTAGGAGGTTTTAAGATACCTTGCCATCGGCAAGCGTCTCCGCAACTTAAGTAATTCGATTCTGGATGGCAGTGTTTAGAAGAAGTTTCTACGCAATCCATGATGGAGGGTACATAAGCTTCGGCCTGGCCGAACTTACGGCCGTATATACTTGTTAAGTACCTCTTAGTTGAAGAGGAAAAATATGTATGGATTAGTGAAAAAATATGTATGTATTAGTGAATATCCGTCCTATATTAAAACGCTTACCCATATAAACCATATTTTCTACAACACTTTACGGACAAAACCCTAATAGCACCAGATTAAAAAATTTCATAAAAATTGGATGAGTATTGTACACCTTGGGGCTCAAGAAATAAAATCGGGAGATTGCTCTATGTGGGGACTATATTAAACTATACACTGATATTAACCATATTAAAATCGGGAAATTGGACTTTATTTGGGTTAGATCTAAATAAAGAGATCTATTTTTATTGGCCTAAAACTATAGTAGGTTCTAAATTTGAAACAAATTGAATAAAAATTGCGGGTTCTTGGTGATCGGAAAGAGTCATATCCTGCATAAAATATTGGTCATAGGAGAACGCATCGTTGAGACCATTCTAGACATTGCACAAAACGTTGATCTACTGGTATAAACACTGTTTTAAGGGCGTGTGGTATTGGAAATGCCCTCGGAGTATCCTTATTTCTATAGTCTTTTTTTCTGTAGGCTAAGTATTCACCGAACTACCGATATGATTATTTTGGCTTCTGTCGCTGTTTACTTCTTTGTTATTGTAGAATAATAGATAAATAGAATAAATGAGTCTTGTGCTTTATCCATTTGACAATGATCTTTAAATCGCAAAAGCAGTATTAGCTTAGTTTTTGGAATTTATATTAATTATTTGCAACCATATACATTTTCTTCCTTTATTAGAAATCAATTCGGCACACCCTAATATATGGCATAGGAGTGTTGACAAATGTTAATGCTGAATGTTGAATAAAGCTTCGGCTTTCAAACATACATTGATACCCGAACACATACATCAGAGAGTAGGAAATACCAGAGAACGAAACTATGAAGTGAAACTGCGTCAGTAGGTGGGAGTCATAAGGAAAGATTCTCTAATGTAATGCTCTATGCTTCTATAACCAATTTAACAAAAACAGCGCTTCGACCGCAACGCGGTTGATTCCAAAACGCTGCAGTTATTGTGCGACATCTATACGGTTGATATTTGTTTTCATTGCTGAAGAGCCATTTTCTTCCTCTTATATTTCCTATTCTCTATGAAAAAAAAAAAAAACAAACCACTCTCTATCTCTTGTTCTGTAATGTTACTCTCTGTTCTGTTAATAATATTTGAGCTTCAATAATATATGTGACAGAGATATAAAAGCTTTTTTGAAATTAGTAAAACTGTCAAACGTAACGTAACGTATTTTTAAGATAATGGTATGACTTACTTTTACATTAACACTTGGGGCATTGTTGATGCTTGGATTAGATTAAATCCAAGTCTGTGACTAGGGATTCCATTGTAGATTTTTTTTTTATATGAGCTGATATCGTGTATGACGTATCAGAAGTGTCGAATGAGTTATAAATATATTCATATTGATTATACGCAGAATGACATGTAAAATGTTAAGATGCTCCTTATTTGAGGATCATTTTAATTATAATTAAATTAAATTGAGCTAAATAAAATTATTTTTAACTACGTATTTTAAAAAATACTATGATTTTGTATGAAAATCTGTTAATAAATACATACATACAATAAATCTGTTAAATACAAAAAATATGTACAGTGAGAGTCATAATAAAGTGGACATCCGAGTTTTTTTTTTTAAATACGTTTTATTTCTGCTTGATTTACTTTTAGAGTATATTAGTCTCTATTTAAACGTAAAAATCAAAAATTAAAAACTCAACGTTGCGATACTCATTATTAAAACAAAATCTTTGTACACTTTATTTTGGCGCTCATTGTATATTTTGTAAATTCACTTTCATAAAGGCAGCTATTCTGGATCAATACCAAATATTTATCAATGCCGACTAAGATTATAATACACTTCACTTTTATCAAACTCTTCGGAGATAGTTTCTTTGTGATAGACTTTGCTCAAGCGATCGGCCAAGAGGTAAGTGAAAAAGCTTATTGTCAACAGTTTAACTTGATACTTACTACGATTAAAAGCAATAGCTAAGGAGGCGGCATGAAATTCTGTCGGAATATTCTATTCTTGAATTATTTTCCATTAATTCTTAATTTTATAGGATTAAGTGGCGCGGCAAAAATTCTAGCCATATTTCCTTTTCCTGGCCCATCACAATATATTTTAGTTAAACCTTACTTGAAGACTTTGGCATCCAGAGGCCATGAGTTGACTGTAATCAGTGCCTATCCGTCAAAAGATAATGGAAGTCGATACAGAGATGTGGCAGTAATGGAAGCACATGAGATACAAAAATGTAAGTTTTATAGATCAACATGGACATTAATAAATTAATTCAAATTAAATTAAATTAAATTAAATTAAAATTAAATTAAATTAAATTAAATTAAATTAAATTAAATTAAATTAAATTAAATTAAATAAATTAAATTAAATAAATTAAATTAAATTAAAATTAAATTAAATTAAATTAAATTAAATTAAATTAAATTAAATTAAATTAAATTAAATTAAATTAAATTAAATTAAATTAAATTAAATTAAATTAAATTAAATTAAATTAAATTAAATTAAATTAAATTAAATTAAATTAAATTAAATTAAATTAAATTAAATTAAATTAAATTAAATTAAATTAAATTAAATTAAATTAAATTAAATTAAATTAAAATAAATTAAATTAAATTAAATTAAATTAAATTAAATTAAATTAAATTAAATTAAATTAAATTAAATTAAATTAAATTAAATTAAATTAAATTAAATTAAATTAATTAAATTAAATTAAATTAAATTAAATTAAATAAATTAAATTAAATTAAATTAAATTAAATTAAATTAAATTAAATTAAATTAAATTAAATTAAATTAAATTAAATTAAATTAAATTAAATTAAAATAAATTAAATTAAATTAAATTAAATTAAATTAAATTAAATTAAATTAAATTAAATTAAATTAAATTAAATTAAATTAAATTAAATTAAATTAAATTAAATTAAATTAAATTAAATTAAATTAAATTAAATTAAATTAAATTAAATTAAATTAAATTAAATTAAATTAAATTAAATTAAATTAAATTAAATTAAATTAAATTAAATTAAATTAAATTAAATTAAATTAAATTAAATTAAATTAAATTAAATTAAATTAAATTAAATTAAATTAAATTAAATTAAATTAAATTAAATTAAATTAAATTAAATTAAATTAAATTAAATTAAATTAAATTAAATTAAATTAAATAAATTAAATTAAATTAAATTAAATTAAATTAAATTAAATTAAATTAAATTAAATTAAATTAAATTAAATTAAATTAAATTAAATTAAATTAAATTAAATTAAATTAAATTAAATTAAATTAAATTAAATTAAATTAAATTAAATTAAATTAAATTAAATTAAATTAAATTAAATTAAATTAAATTAAATTAAATTAAATTAAATTAAATTAAATTAAATTAAATTAAATTAAATTAAATTAAATTAAATTAAATTAAATTAAATTAAATTAAATTAAATTAAATTAAATTAAATTAAATTAAATTAAATTAAATTAAATTAAATTAAATTAAATTAAATTAAATTAAATTAAATTAAATTAAATTAAATTAAATTAAATTAAATTAAATTAAATTAAATTAAATTAAATTAAATTAAATTAAATTATTAAATTAAATTAAATTAAATTAAATTAAATTAAATTAAATTAAATTAAATTAAATTAAATTAAATTAAATTAATTAAATTAAATTAAATTAAATTAAATTAAATTAAATTAAATTAAATTAAATTAAATTAAATTAAATTAAATTAAATTAAATTAAATTAAATTAAATTAAATTAAATTAAATTAAATTAAATTAAATTAAATTAAATTAAATTAAATTAAATTAAATTAAATTAAATTAAATTAAATTAAATTAAATTAAATTAAATTAAATTAAATTAAATTAAATTAAATTAAATTAAATTAAATTAAATTAAATTAAATTAAATTAAAATTAAATTAAATTAAATTAAATTAAATTAAATTAAATTAAATTAAATTAAATTAAATTAAATTAAATTAAATTAAATTAAATTAAATTAAATTAAATTAAATTAAATTAAATTAAATTAAATTAAATTAAATTAAATTAAATTAAATTAAATTAAATTAAATTAAATTAAATTAAATTAAATTAAATAAATTAAATTAAATTAAATTAAATTAAATTAAATTAAATTAAATTAAATTAAATTAAATTAAATTAAATTAAATTAAATTAAATTAAATTAAATTAAATTAAATTAAATTAAATTAAATTAAATTAAATTAAATTAAATTAAATTAAATTAAATTAAATTAAATTAAATTAAATTAAATTAAATTAAATTAAATTAAATTAAATTAAATTAAATTAAATTAAATTAAATTAAATTAAATTAAATTAAATTAAATTAAATATTAAATTAAATTAAATTAAATTAAATTAAATTAAATTAAATTAAATTAAATTAAATTAAATTAAATTAAATTAAATTAAATTAAATTAAATTAAATTAAATTAAATTAAATTAAATTAAATTAAATTAAATTAAATTAAATTAAATTAAATTAAATTAAAATTAAATTAAATTAAATTAAATTAAATTAAATTAAATTAAATTAAATTAAATTAAATTAAATTAAATTAAATTAAATTAAATTAAATTAAATTAAATTAAATTAAATTAAATTAAATTAAATTAAATTAAATTAAATTAAATTAAATTAAATTAAATTAAATTAAATTAAATTAAATTAAATTAAATTAAATTAAATTAAATTAAATTAAA